>NC_059159.1:75647829-80447829 GCF_019923935.1 Bubalus bubalis | reverse complement strand
TAAAGCTCAAAGTTTGGGAAACGTACTCCTTTAGAAAATGTTACATGTATGAAGTTTTTCAAGCTGCAACTTTAATTCTATTCATAAACGGTGACTCAGCGGCAAAGAATCTGCCTGCAATACAAGAGACACGGAGACGCAGGTTCAATTCCCGGGTTGGGAAGATCCTCTGGAGGAGGAAACTGCAACCCACTCCAATATTCTTGCCTGGAAAATCCCATGGACAGAAGAGCCTGGTGGGCTACAGTCCATGGGGGTCACAAAACAGTCAGACACAACAGAGCAACTAAAAAACAGACAAAAACAAGTCAACTGAATCCTATACCTTCACACAATACCTTCCAGGTCTTTCCTTCTATTTTCTTTCCAGACTAGTTCTTTTTTTTTTTTTTTTTTAGTTTCTTTCCGTAGGCGAATTTTATAAATTTGTACTAAAGTCCAATCTTTCACATGCAGTTTTTCTTAGTTCAGTCTATTCCTAGAACTGATTTCTGACATATGAAAACTATCCCAGACTAGTTCTTGAACTTTCTCTATAGACAAAAGAAGTCCACAGGTCAAGGGATAGGAAAGACTACAAAATTGTGACAAGGAGCCAATCCATTGCTTTGGACGTTTCTACCTTGAGTCTCTATTATTTGTACATGTTAATGAACTTTCCTGGATCAGGAAATAAGCATCCTGGTGGAGAATTCAATGAAGATGTGAACTCATTAAGCAACAGAGGTCTGAAGAGCAAGTAAAAAGGCAAGAATAATGAGAAAGCAGTGGGAAGAAAAAGAACATATGAGAATGGTCCTGCTTGAATCAATAGATTCTCAGCTTATGTACTTATTCCTTTCAGCTCTAACTAACACATCCAAAATAGATGCAGATTAAATCGAAAAGTCTCTCCACAATGTGCCTACTTTCTTTTCGTGGAACTGCCAGCCTAAATTAAAGCCTATTGTACTAAGGATACCTGGATCAAGGTACTAACCCCGAAGTGTGAAAGTGAATGGGTCTGTGCATTAGCAGCCAACATTGCTCTCCTTCCCCTGTCATTTTTTTCCTGTAAATCAACTCTACTACTTAATAGAAAAAAAAAGTTTATATATATATATATGTGTGTGTGTGTGTGTGTGTATGGTATTATATATATATATATATATATATATATATATATATATATATACGTGTCCATCTCTTTGCAACCCCATGGACTATAGCCTGCCAAGCTCCTCTGTCCATGGAATTTTCCAGGCAAGAATATTCGAGTGGGTTGTCATTTCCTTCTCCAGGAGATCTTCCTGACCCAGGGATCGAACTTGCATCTCCTGCATTGGCAGGTAGATTCTTTACCACTGTACCACCTGGAAAGCCCTATATATATGCTTTATTATTATTATTCTATGTATACGGCATTATCATTGGGTGCTAAATGTTTGTATACTCATCACAAGACACTAACATTATTGGACCACCAAACGGGGCTTGAGGGAAACTGGAAAGGTATTATCTGCATTTTAAACATAAAGGAAAAAATCTTAGACATGTTGCTTCAATTTGAAACTATCGGCCTAACACAGCAAAGATTAATTAATTCAGGAAATTTACAATAGTGCTGCATTTGGATCACTTAGCTAAAAGAGGTCAGGGCAACACCCCACGCTGTGTGCAGCACTGGAAGTGATGTGCCCACACGAGGCACCAGATCTTTACTCTTATCATTTGAATGTGCTCTCTCACCTGCTCTCACTTTCTTTCCCATTTGGAGGTCCACTCAACCCAAATAATGAACTATAATAACACACAGAAGGCCCCGTTAACTGTAACATTCAAAAGGACATCAACAAGAATGAAAATGCCTAAGGTAACACTCTGGAGAGAGAACAATATGCATGGTTACTCTTGTTAGTTTTAGAACAATAATATGTAACAAATTATAAACTGAATAAAATATAGTTTTTACATTGACTTCTGTGTTAGGAACTGCTTCAGTTGCTGGAATGGAGAAACCAAAATGACACTTGCCTAAAGAAGAGAATAGTTTACTCTCTCTCACTAAAATGTAGGTAGGCAGACTTCCATCCTGCTGCTTTGCCATCCTCAACATCTGGCTCCATCTTGTGGTCCAGCAAGGGTGCTCCAGATCCCATGATCACATACCCATTCTAGTCTGGGAGAAGTGAAACCCCTACCTTTTCAGATACAACAGGGAACTTGAACATATCACTTTCAATAATAACCCACTGGCCAGACCTTAGTCACATGGTCATGTAAACCTTGCAACAAGGCTGAGAAATGCAGTGTTTAATCAGGTTCCTCTGTGCCCAGTACCTTATGACTAAGGAAGAATGGATGTTCTGCTGCAACTGAAAAAATAAAAAGTGATGAAGATCCTTAGCAGGTGTTGCTAAGGGAATTGGTTTCTTGTTTGATCCAATTGTACTCCTGTTGTACCTTTGGTTTAAAGTTGGGCATTAAAATGTCACTTCCTAATATTTCATTTGATGGTTGCATAAGAAACCCTTCCATTTTCAGCAAATACCCAAAATTCAGGCTTTAAATTGTTATCTGTGTCTTTATGCAGGGTTATATGAGAATGTCCTCTACAATGTATTTGCTATATTTTCTGTTTTCAGTTCTCTAAGAACTTCTGATGCCCTTCAAGAGCAGGAAATTTTAGTAGCTTATCATAGAATGCAATATACATCTTAGATCTGACCTGAAAAGACTCACCTCTTGCATAAAAATCACAGGGGTTTTAATACTACTATCAACCAGTCACTCTGAATGCAGTTGTCAAATATTCCAACTTCTTCAGTTCAGTTCAGTTCAGTTCAGTTGCTCAGTTGTGTCCAACTCTGCGACCCCATGAATCGCAGCATGCCAGGCCTCCCTGTCCATCACCAGCTCCCAGAGTTCACTCAAACTCATGTCCATCGAGTCCATCAAGTCCATCCTCCTGCCCCTAATCCCTCCAAGCATCAGAGTCTTTTCCAATGAGTCAATTCTGCATGAGGTGGCCAAAGTATTGGAGTTTCAGCTTTAGCATTAGTCCTTCCAATGAACACCCAGGGCTGATCTCTTTTAGGATGGACTGGTTGGATCTCCTTGCAGTCCAAGGGACTCTCAAGAGCCTTCTCCAACATCACAGTCCAAAAGCATCAATTCTTCAGCGCTCAGCTTTCTTCACAGTCCAACTCTCACATCCATACATGACCACTGGAAAAATCATAGCCTTTACTAGATGGACCGTTGTTGGCAAAGTAATGTCTCTGCTTTTTGATATGTTATCTAGGTTGGTCATAACTTTCCTTCCAAGGAGTAAGTGTCTTTTAAATTCATGGCTGCAATCACCATCTGCAGTGATTTTGGAGCCCCAAAAAATAAAGTCTGACACTGTTTCCACTGTTTCCCCATCTATTTCCCATGAAGTGATGGGACCAGATGCCATGATCTTCATTTTCTGAATGTTGAGCTTTAAGCCAACTTTTTCACTCTTCTCTTTCACTTTCATCAAGAGGCTTTTTAGTTCCTCTTCACTTTCTGCCATAAGGGTGATGTCATCTGCATATATGAGGTTCTTGATATTTCTCCTGGCAATCTTGATTCCAGCTTGTGCTTCTTCCAGCCCAGCGTTTCTCATGAGGTACTCTGCATATAAGTTAAATAAACAGGGTGACAATATACAGCCTTGACGTACTCCTTTTCCTATTTGGAACCAGTCTGTTGTTCCGTGTCCAGTTCTAACTGTTGCTTCCTGACCTGCATATAGGTTTCTCAAGAGGCAGGTCAGGTGGTCTGGTATTGCCATCTCTTTCAGAATTCCCCACAGTTTATTGTGATCCACACAGTCAACAGCTTTGGCATATCAATAAGGCAGAAAGAGATGTTTTTCTGGAACTCTCTTGCTGTTTCGATGATCCAGCGGATGTTGGCAATTTGATCTCTGGTTCCTCTGCCTTTTCTAAAACCAGCTTGAACATCTGGAAGTTCACAGTTCACATGTTCCTGAAGCCTGGCTTGGAGAATTTTGAGCATTACTGTACTAGCGTATGAGATGAGTCCAACTCTCTAGTGTATAATAAAAGTACTATTTATAAATTATACCACAAGCTATGTTGTAGTTTACTCGCTAAGTCATGTCCGACTTTGCTGGGACCCCATGGACTATTGTAGTCCACCAGGCTCTTCTGTCCATGGATTTCCCAGGCAAGAATACGAGTGGGTCACCATTTCCTTCTTAGGGGATCTTCCTGACCCAGGGATCAAACCTATGTCTCCTACATTGAAAAATGGATTCTTTACCACTGAGCCACCTGAGAAGCCCATCACAAGCTATAGAAAGAAGGAAGAGGATGCAAGATTGGGATTTAAAGGACTAGAACTCTAATTTTACTGTGCCCTGAACAATCTAAGTTGCCATAACAAGTCACTTAACTTCCCTGCAAACCAGTTCTGTCATCAAACAGAAATATATTAGATGTTCTTCCTGCCTCGTAGAGTTATTAGGAACCTAGATACATTTTACTCACTGAGTTACTTGAGAGAATACTTACCATAAAGAAGGAAAACAGCTTGCCATTTTTCATAGCAGAGTGGTATGTTCATTACAATTGATAAACCTACATTGATACATCATTATCACTGACAGCACAAAGTTTACATTAGAGTTCATTCTTGGTGTTGTACAGTCTGTGTATTTTTAGACAAATGCATAATGACATGAATCTACCATTAGAGTATCAATGTTATTGGCACCAAAAAAAAAATGGTAGGATTTGGACACTACATAGTCACTCATGCCAACAGGTCAGAAAACAAGTGAAGTTAAAATATACTCAGAAGAATATTCATTCTCTGTTTTACTTTATTTTAGAGCAGTTTTAGGTTCACAGCAAAACTGAGTGGATAATATCTTGTATACCACATAAAGGGCTTCCTTGGTGGCTCGGACAGTAAAGATTCTGCCTGAAATGCAGGAGACACTGGGTCAATCCCTGGGTTGGGAAGATCCCTTAGAAAAGGGAATGGCTACCCACTCCGGTATTCTTGCTTGGAGAATTCCATGGACAGAGCAGCCTGGCGGGCTACAGTCCATTGGGTCACAAAGAGTCAGACACGACTAAGCAACTAACACTTCACTTCACACCATACACCACTTGCCCACACCTCCTCCACCTCCAGCCGTGAGATGCACAACCTCCCCCACCATCAACATTTCATAGCAGAGTGGCATGTTAATTACAATTGATAAGCCTACATTGATACATCATTATCACTGACAGCACAAAGTTTACATTAGAGTTCATTCTTGGTGTTGTACAGTCTGTGTGTTTTTAGACAAATGCATAATGACATGAATCTACCATTAGAGTATCAAACAGAATAGTTTTACTGCCCTAAAAATCCTCTGTGCTCAGCCAATTCATCTCTCCCTCCCTCATAACCCCTGGCAACCATTGATCTTTTTACAGTCACCATAGTCTTGCCTTTTCAAAGCTTTTTTATAGTTGGAATTATATAATATGTAGCCTTTTCACTGTCTTCTTTCACTAAGCAACATGCCATTTTTTTCCTTCATATCTCTTCCTGCCTGGATAGCTTATTTCTTTTTAACATTGAATAATATTTCACTGAATGAATATAACAGTTTATTCAGTTCATTTATCCAGTGAAAGGTTGATTCCAAGTTTTGGCAGTTATGAATTAAGCTGCTATAAACATCTGGGTACAGATGTGGTTTTTGTGGACATGTTTTCAACTCATTTGAGCAAATACCAAGGAGTGAGAATATTGGATCATAGAGTAAGAATATGTTTACTTTTGTAAGAAACTGCCAAACTGTCTTCCAAAGTGACTGTTGTATTGTTCTGTCATGTCCGTCTCTTTGAGACCCCATGGTCTGCAGCACGCCAGGCTTCCCTGTCCTTCACCATCTCCTGCAGCTTGCTCAAACTCATGTCCATCAAGTCGGTGATGCCATCCAACCATCTTGTCCTCTGTCATCCCCTTCTCCTCCTGCCTTCAATCTTTGCCAGCATCAGGGGCTTTTCCAATAAGTCAGTTCTTGGCTTCAGGTAGCCAAAGTACTGGAGCTTCAGCTTCAGTATCAGTCCTTCCAATGAATATTCAGGACTGATTTCCTTTAGGATTGACTGGTTTCATCTCCTTGCAGTCCAAGGGACTCTCAAGAGTCTTCTCCAACACCACGATTCAAAAGGATCAATTCTTTGGTGCTCAGCCTTCTTTATAGTCCAACTCTGACATCCATACATGACTACTGGAAAAACCATAGCTTTGACTACACGGACCTTTGTTGGTCAAGTAATGTCTCTGCTTTTTAATATGCTGTCTAGGTTGGTCACAGCTTTTATTCCAAGGAGCAAGCGTCTTTTAATTTCCTGGTTGCAGTCACCATCTGCAGTGATTTTGGAGCCCAAGAAAATTAAGTCTGTCAACCGTTTCCATTGTTTCCCCATCAATATGCCATAAAGAGATGGGACCAGATGCCATGATCTTAGTTTCTTGAATGTTGAATTTTAAGCCAATTTTTTTTCACTCTTTCACCTTTATCAAAAGGCTCTTTAGTTCCTCTTTCCTTTCTGCCATAAGGGTGGTTTCATCTGCATATCTGAGGTTATTGTTACTTCTCCCGGCAATCTTCATTTTGGCTTGTGCTTCTTCCAGCCTGGCATTTAGCATGACGTACTGTACATTTGGTATTCTCACTAGCAATGAAAGAGAGTTCTTGTTGATCCACATGTTTGCCAGTAGTTGGTGTTGTCATTGTTTTGGATTTTGCTATTCGAATAGGTGTGTAGTGGTATCTTATTATCATTTTAATTTGCAGTTTCCTGAAGCATAAGGTATTGAGCAGCTTCTCATTTGCTTATTTATCATCTATATATCTCTTTTGTTGAGGTTTCTGTTTAGAACCTTTGCCCATTTCTTAATCAAGAGATTTATTTTCTTACTGTAGACATTTAAGTGTTCTTTGAATAGTTTGGAAAATTGCTCTTTACCAGATATGACTTTTCCAAATATTTTCTCCCAGTCTGTAGGTGTCTTATTACTGCCTTGACAGTATCTTTTATATAACAGAAGTTTTCAATTATAATAAAGTTCAAATTTTTATTCTTTCATGGATTACGCCTTTGGTGTTCTATCCAAAAAAATCATCAATAAACCCAAAGTAATCTAGATTTTTACCATTGTTATTTTCCAGGAATTTTATACTATTGCATTTTACATTCAGATCTATGATCCATTATGAACTAATTTTTGTGAAGGGTGTAAACTCTGTCTAGACTCACTTTGTGTGTGTGTGGATGTAACTCAGTTCAGTTCAGTTCAGTTCAGTCGCTCAGTCGTGTCCAACTCTTTGCGACCCCATGAATCGCAGCAGGCCAGCAAAGCCAAATGGAAGCGGTGCATTATGGGGATGGAATGAGGCATGGAGCTTCCGTGCCCTCTTCAATGTACACCACCCTTTCAGCACCTCAATGTGTCCAATCCAGAAGTTCGTTCTACACTTTTTTTTTAACTCTTTTTAAATTGTCCGTCTTTCCTTACCCAATCCCAAGAGAATATAAGTTTTATGTGTTAGTTGCTCAGTCATGTCCAATTCCCAGTGACTCCATGAACTATAGCTCACCAGGCTCCTCTGTCGGTGGAATTCTCCAGGCAAGAACACTGGAGTGGGTTGCCATTCCCTTCTCCAGGGGATCTTCCAACCCAGGGACTGAACTCAAGTCTCTCGCACTGCAGGCAGATTCTTTACCATCTGAGCTAGCAGGGAAGCCCAAGCTTTAGGAGGGTAAGGATTTTTGCCTGTTTGGTTCAGTGCTGTATCCTTGCTGCCTGGCACATATTTTAAAAACTATTTTAATTAGTTTTAAACCTATAAAAACAGCAATAGGAGATAATAGAAAGGTCAGGTTCAGTGCATCAATGCAACACTTAGAGCTATTTCTTAGACCATGATCAGAGTAGACTATCATTGGAGGCAAGAGGAAGTACTACAGAAAGAAGTTAAAATAGTGGTTTAAGACTGTAAAACAAGGATAAGAAAAAGAAAGCATAAAGAAGAAAACCTACTAAAACCTAGAAACATCACATGTGTGATGTGTTTTATTATTCCCAGCAACACTGTGAAGTGAATATTCTTATTTTAGTCACAGAACAACTTTGGCTAAACACATTAGGTAACTGTCCAATACCCTACAGTTAGTAGGATTTCAATTCTCGTAATAGTTATTTGACTCCAGACTTGATTTATTCTGAAAGCCAAAGAAGTAGAAAAGAAAGAGAAAGGAGATAGGAAGCGCTCCTTTCATAAACAGTGAGATTATGGGAACTCCGTGCCTGCAGGCTAAGTTGATTCAGTCATGTCCAACTCTTTTCAACGCTATAGACTGTAGCCCGCCAGGCTCCTCTGTCCATGGGGTTCTCCAGACAAGAATACTGGAGTGGGATGCCATGCCCTCCTCCAGGGCGTCTTGCTGACTTTGGGATCAAACCTGCATCTCTTACATCACCTGCATTGGTGGGCAGGTTCTTTACCACTTGTGCCACCTAGGAAGTCCATAAAGGAAAAATAAAGGGAAGAGAGAAGTGGCTATTCCATTAACATAGATAAAGAACAAAGTTTAAGCAAAATCACAAGAAATAGAAAAAAAGGACCAGCGGTATAAGAGGCAGAAAAAGAGGAAATGAGGAAAGACCAAAAGGGGGAAATTTAACCTCAAAAGGCATGAGTTCAACATGCTTGAAATAAGCACACAGGACGTAACTTCAGGACATGGAAGATCAAAGTAATGCCTTAGGAATTAAAGATCATGTTTTAGAAAAAGGAAAAGGGAAAAAATTGATATATTACTGTTACTATGTATTACTGGAAACAGAGGTAGGATTTAAACAGGTACATGTAGATTATTTCATGAAAAGGCCTATATGACAATGCCTGTCAAATGACAGGGCTCATTCTCCAGCACATAAAGCTTTGGGTATTAGGTCAGCATGGCAATGACCTTCTTCTCCAGGTGTGGACATCACTTCTGGATCCCTGTGGTCCTTACAGTTTTGCTTCTGGCAGTGACTCACTGGAGAAAGAACAGACTGGAGTAAAACAGACCTACTTTTAATCCTGATTTATCATTTCTTTAACTTGAGTGTTTACAGGCAAGTCTCAGAGTCCTTAAGCTGTAAAAACACACTTCTTGCAGATTCTACTACAATTAAATGAGATGGTGTATGCTGTTTAGTCATGTGCTCAATAAACAGTAACAACTACTATTAACAACCTCATGTCGGGACTATTAGGTGGGTAAAAACATAATTGGAGTTTCAGACCGTGAATTTTAAATCATTATAACTAGGCTCAAACACATCTTTATTAAGCAAAATAAGAACCATTACAATCAACACATTTTTGCTAACGAGAAATGTTTGATTATTCCTGTAGAGTAAAAATCCATGCTTAGGGATTCTATGAACTCTTGGGAAGCATTTTCTGCCTCCAGCTGGTTTTCCTGCAAAAAGCTGTCAAGATGCTTGAAGAAGAGTTAGTCAGTTGGCAAGAGGTCAGGTGAATATGGTGGATGAGGCAAAACTTCGTAGCCGAATGCATTCAATTTTTGAAGCGTTGGTTGTAGGACGTAAAGTCAGACGTTGTCGTGGAGAAGAATTGGGCCCTTCCTGTTGACTGATGGCAGCTGCAGGAATTGCAGTTTTCGGTGCATCTCACCAATTTGCTGAACATAATTCTCAGATGTAATGGGTTCACCAGAATTCAGAAAATTGTAGTGGATCAGATGGGCAGCGGACCACTAAACCATGTGTGACCATGACCTTTTTTTTCTTTTTTTGGTGCCAGTTTGGCTTTGGGAAGAGCTTTGGAGCTTCTTCTTGGTCCAACCACTGAGTTGGTTGTCATATAAAATCCACATTATGTCACACATCACAATTGGATCGAGAAATTGTTTGTTGTTGCATAGAATAAAAAAAGACAACACTTCACAACAATTTTTTTTTTTTCGGTCAGCTCATGAGGCACCCATTTATCATGCTTTTTCACCTTTCCAATTTGCTTCAAATGCTGCATGACCATAGAATGGTCGACATTGAGTTCTGCAGCAACTTCTCATGTAGTTGTAAGAGGATCGGTTTTGATGATGGTTCTCAATTTGTCGTTGTCGACTTCTGAGAGTTGGCCCCTGTGCTCCTTATCTCCAAGGCGCTCATCTCTTTTGCAAAACTTCTTGAACCATCACTGCACTGGACATTTGTCAGCAGTTCCTGGGCCAAATGCATTGCTGATGTAGTGAGTTGTCTTCACTGCTTTGTGACCCATTTTGAACCCAAATAAGAAAATCGCTTGAATTTGCTCTTTGTCTGACATCATTTCCCTAGTCTAAAATAAATTTAAAATACACAGCAAGTAATATCATTAGCAAAAAAAAAAAAAAAAAACCATTAAGCGATAAATGTGCATCAAAATGATGTACAACATAACTACATCTATTTAAGAATGTATTCCAGTATCAAATAGCAAAGTTCAACAATGCAAAACCGCAATTACTTTTGCACCAACCTAATACAAGGACTTAATTCTTCAAATAAAGAACCGGAGGGGAGAGATTGCTGTGTTTGAGGTTTGTTAAATTGTGAAATGAAAGGATCGCAGGAGACATGGACCTACAAATCACATGAGCCTGGTCATTCGGAATATCCAAAAGTCCCTCCACAAAAGTGGAATAGATTTTGAATAGGTCTGACTGTTCTTAAAAAGTAAAAGTGAACACTGTATTTAAATGGAAATTGGGACACTACTTGCCCCACCCTTGCACTACATCAAGCCTATTCTAACAATAGACAGAGCACACTGATTACAAATCAAAGCTTCTATTAGAAAATCCCAGATTTTCCCTGAAGCTCTGCTTAACCACATGAAGGATTGCAAATATATTTTCCCAGTAACTCAAGCAGTTCACTGACATTTACAGTCTGAACTTTCTCATTTCCTCTTGGTCTTTGGGGGAGTAGAGATGTGTAGAAACATGCTGTTTGGTTTAAAATTTTGGCAGTGAGGTGATAGACACTGATCTTACTCCCTTTCTTGGATTTTTTCTGATAAGTTTATTCATAGTCCTGTGAGAGCTCAGTGAATAAACAGACTAAATTCTCTCCTTTGCCACCCATTCTAAGAAGTCCCTTGTTCTAAGGCTGGAATATTAACTCTTCCAAGCCTCCAGGGGATAGTCTAGGGGAACTAAGATGTTAAATTGTTGTTGTTCTTAGTCGCTAAATCCTGTCTTTTCCGACCCTTTGGATGTAACCTGCCAGGCTCCTCTGTCCATGGGATTTCCCGGGCAAGAATTCTGGAGTGGCTTGCCATTTCCTTCTCCAGAGGATCTTCCTGATTCAGAGGTCAAACCTACATCTCCTGAGTTGGCAGATGGATTCTTTACTTCTGAGCCAGTGGAGAAGCCCAAGATGTTAAATAGAGTGAGGAAAAAAATGGCTGTGAAACTCCCTGCTTACTTTGAAAGGCAGTTTTCTTGTAAATATCTCTTTTAAAAGAAGCCATCTTAATTTTTTTATTACCACCCCTGTAATCTCATCATGTGTTTTTGACTAATCCACAGTCTTCGGGATTTTTTGGATTTTGAATTTTACCTTATCTAACCACTGCACAGATAACTTCCAGATTGATCTTCAAAACACAGAATTATTGTCATATATCTTCTCTTTTCCCATGTAAATTGCTCCGAGTGGCCTAAAACATCTTTCAAAGATTGGTTCCAATTTACCTTTGTGTGTTCAGCTTCCCCAACACTCTACACAAGTCCTCAATCATTGTCTTGAATAAGCTGGTAGGGACACAGTGCAAGCAAAGGAAATCACTTCTTTCCCATCTTTCCACCATTAATTAATACACTGCCAATCGTTCTTTCTCTACTCTTGTTGAAAAGCTCAGGCAAGTCTCATAGCTCACCTAGTCATCTGTGGATAATAAAGGATCCTCTAGTTTCCTTCCATCTTAAGAACAATGGTACTTTTGTAATTAAAAGTGGCATCCACTGTGATAACAAAACTTCCATCCAGCCCCTCCATTCAACCTAAAACTTCTCTCTTCTCTTTCCAGGCCATGTGGGTTTCAAGTTCAGAACTTACAGTGAGGAAAGGGCACTGTGGACCATTCTGTTCTATCTACTCCCATCTAAGGAGTCATGGCTTCTTACAACCCTGGGGTTGAGGGAGTAGGTAAGGGGTTCACAGAAGAGAGCTCAATTCAGTCTTGCATGGGTGATATTGATCAGGCTCCCTTTGAAGGTGATGAAAGGAAATATTTGATGAAAGGGAAATATTCTTTCCCTTGCAGGGGCTCTACAGCTTTGGGGGAGAACCTATGATGGAGTAAGGCCTTCTCTTGCTGGCTATCTAAGAACCCAACCCTCTTCCTTTGGGATTCAGGCAGTTCACCCCATCGAGAATCGGTATTACAGTCTTCTGCTCCATCACACAGTCCTCTTAGGCAAGTCCTTCTTAAAATAACCCCTGGCCATCCTATCTACATACTTAGCCCACGGAAATCTCACACATATTACCCACTCACAGGCAGCACACGTCCTGCTGGTGCCCAAAGCAGCCTCTTTATGCTAGCTCTGCTCCCTCAAGCTGAAATCACAGGAGTCATACATCAGCTGAATCACGTGGCCTCCTTGAAGCACCTCTAATTTACCTGTATCTGAAAAAGATCATTACCACTTTCCTCTCTGATAGAGTCAGTGTGAGAAATGGAATGCTCAAAATTCTCCAAGCCAGGCTTCAGCAACACGTGAACCACGAACTTCCAGTTGTTCAAGCTGGATTTAGAAAAGGCAGAGGAACCAGAGACCAAATTGCCAACATCCACTGGATCATCGAAACAGCAAGAGAGTTCCAGAAAAACATCTATTTCTGCTTTATTGACTATGCCAAAGCCTTTGACTGTGTGGATCACAATAAACTGTGGGAAATTCTGAAAGAGATGGCAATACCAGACCACCTGACCTGCCTCTTGAGAAATCTGTATGCAGGTCAGGAAGCAACAGTTAGAACTGGACATGGAACAACAGACTGGTTCCAAATAGGAAAAGGAGTACGTCAAGGCTGTATATTGTCACCCTGTTTATTTAATTTCTATGCAGAGTACTTCATGAGAAATGCTGGACCGGAAGAAGCACAAGCTGGAATCAAGATTGCCAGGAGAAATATCAATAACCTCAGATATGCAGATGACACCACCCTTTGGTAGAAAGTGAAGAGGAACTAAAAAGCCTCTTGATGAAGGTGAAAGAGGAGAGTGAAAAAGTTGGCTTAAAACTCAACATTCCGAAAACGAAGATCATGGCATCTGGTCCCATCACCTCATGGCAAATAGATGGGGAAACAGTGGAAACAGTGTCAGACTTTATTTTTCTAGGCTCCAAAATCACTGCAGATGGTGACTGCAGCCATGAAATTAAAAGACACTTGCTCCTTGGAAGAAAAGTTATGACCAACCTAGATAACATATTGAAAAGCAGAGACATTACTTTGCCAACAAAGGTCCGTCTAGTCAAGGCTATGGTTTTTCCTATGGTCATGTATGGATGTGAGAGTTGGACTGTGAAGAAGGCTGAGTGCTGAAGAATTGACGCTTTTGAACTGTGGTGTTGGAGAAGACTCTTGAGACTCCCTTGGACTGCAAGGAGATCCAACCAGTCCATTCTGAAGGAGATCAGCCCTGGGATTTCTTTGGAGGAAATGATGCTAAAGCTGAAACTCCAGTACTTTGTCCACCTCATGTGAAGAGTTGACTCATTGGAAAAGACTCTGATGC
The DNA here is from genome assembly GCF_019923935.1 of Bubalus bubalis. Lineage (NCBI taxonomy): Eukaryota > Metazoa > Chordata > Mammalia > Artiodactyla > Bovidae > Bubalus > Bubalus bubalis. The sequence goes on along the minus strand of NC_059159.1, from coordinate 80,433,977 downwards.
TGGGAGGGATTGGGGGCAGGAGGAGAAGGGGACGACAGAGGATGAGATGGCTGGATGGCATCATGGACTCGATGGACATGAGTCTGAGTGAACTCCGGGAATTAATGATGGACAGCGAGGCCTGGCGTGCTGTGATTCATGGGGTCACAAAGAGTTGGACACGACTGAGTGACTAAACTGAACAGAACTGACTGAGAAATGGAAAGCTCAAAGACAATCACAGTGTAGAAAACTCTCTCGTGCCCGAATATTTATTTTCTCCACGTCTCTGATCATACCCGTTGATAAGTGGTTGCTGCCAAAATAGCTTTCTTAATTTCTTTGCACTTTCTGTATATGTCCATGGCAACTCCACTTAGAATGTTGGTGACTTAGTGCCTATTGAAAATTCCAGGTCTTTTGGTCTCAACCAAAGAGATCGAAGAGTCCTGTTTGAACATCCTGCTCTCCTAGGCCACCTGCAGGTTGCTCAGCACATTCAGTATTTTCCTTTCTTCTTTTCTTTGCTTATATTGTCATCAACCTAAGTTCTTTAAACCATTTCCTATCTTTAAAGATAGATCTCAAAGGGACTTTTCAGACCACATTCTCTCTCTACTCACAAATTAAGGAGACCTGTTTTTTAGAAACTCGTATACCCTTTCTATAGTATTCACACTCTATCTCATAGTCTAATCATTTCTAGGAGTCTATCAACTTGTAAAATTATTTTATCTTTTTATGAATCATAAGCTTCTTGAAGGAAATAATTGTTTATTCACACTTATCTTTGTAAACCTTGCAGTTCACCAATCCATGTACTCAAAAACTTCTTTTTTTAGTTTCTTAAAAGTTCAGCTACTGTAAGACCTAACATTCGACCCCAAACTTCACTCCTAGAGAAATGACTACAAATGTCTGCACAAAGAGTTGCACATGCATGTTCAGAGAAACACCTTTCTTCATAGTCGAGAACTGAAAACAACCCAACTGCTCATCAGCTTGTGAATGGATAACCAAAGTGTAGCATACCCATGCAATGAATGAAATGCTATTCAACAATAAAAAGAACTAAAGCACTGACATACGCTACAACACAGACAAACCTCACAAATGCTATGTTGAGTAAGGGAAGTCAGATCCATAAAAGATGATGCACTGTACGATTCCATTCATATTAAATGCTCAGAAAAACCAAACCTATAGAGATAAAAACTAGATTAGCTGTTGTCTGGACTGGGGTGGGAATGGGGAGTAACTGTAAATGGGCATGAGGGATCTTACAGGAGTGATAAAAATGTTACATAACTCAGTCAATTTGCTAAAAATCATTGAATTGTACACTAAAAGTGAGTGAATTTTATGATATGTAAATTATGCCTCAATAAAAGTTTTCAGAAACCTGCTTGCTCAGTGGAATTCAGGTTTTTTTCCTTTGATGTCAGCTTCTTGTAGGTGTTAATACTGCTGAAGCCTTGAACAGTTCAAAATAGGAGAGAACAGGCCCTCTGGGTCTATGCTTTGTTCACAGAGTCATAAACAAACATATTGCTTCCATATCAAAAGCCAGGATTCTTGAAATTTCATGCGAGGTCAGACCACAGTGAGATTAAGTGCAGCTCTAATGCATTGATGGTTTTCTTGCAGTTGAAAAGAGCTGATGGGCTCCCCAAGTGTCTAGCTTAATAATAAAAAGTGACTTGGGTACTGAGCATCTAAATTTCCTCATAACTTGACAATCTCATCTTTGTGGGATTTTAAATTCTAAATTGTATCATTGTAGCCAAGCAGTTTATAAATCAATAGGCTTCATGAGTGTAAAATGACAAATGTGGGATTAATGTTTCCCTCTGGATATTTAAAATAAAATCATGCTTTAATAATTGTCTATATTTTAGCCAACAGTAAAGATATATATGTACATATATATATTCAGTTCAGTTCAGTCACTCAGTCGTGTTCTACTCTCTGCAACCCTATAGACTGCAGCATGCCAGGCTTCCCTGTCCAACACCAATTCCTGGAGCTTACTGAAACTCATGACCATCAGGTCAGTGATGCCATCCAACCATCTCATCCTCTGTCATTCCCTTCTCCTCCCACCTTAAATCTTTCCCAGCATCAGGGTCTTTTCTAGTGAGTCAGTTCTTTGTAGCAGGTGGCCAAAGTATTGGAGCTTCAGCTTCAGCATCAGTCCTTCCAATGAATATTCAGGGCTGATTTCCTTTAGGATAGACTAGTTGGATCTCCTTGCAGTCCAAGGGACTCTCAAGAGTCTTCTGTAATACCACAGTTCAAAAGCATCAATTCTTCAGCACTCAGCCTTCTTTATAGTCCAACTCTCACATCCATACATGACTATTGGAAAAACCATAGCTTTGACTAGACAGACCTTTGTTGGTCAAGTAATGTCTCTGCTTTTTAATATGCTGTCTAGGTTGATCATAGCTTTATATGTATATATGGGCTTCCCAGGAGGCACTAGTGGTAAAGAACCCTCCGACCAATGGAGGAGACATGAGAGATGCAGGCTGGTTGGATCCCTGGGTCAGGAAGACTCCCTGTAGTAGGAAATGGCAACCCACTCCAGTATTCTTGCCTAGAGAATCCCATAGACAGAGGAACCTGTCGGCTACAGTTTATAAGGTCACAGAGTTGGAAACGACTGAAGCGCACACAAAGATATGCATATATGTGTGTGTGTGTGTGTGTGTGTATATATATATATATATATATATATAATGTAAAAGAATAGACACAATTCATTCCTTACTAGAGATCTTGAAATTCCACTCAAGACTTGGAATTTTTTAATACACATAATATTTCTAATTATTTTAATTTATATTTTAAAACAATTTTGTCTATTTCCATTGTTAGGCTATCATCTAAAGGAATCCATCTAAATGAATGTGAGTAAATTGTAATTTGGTCCTCAAAGAATTTTCTCTTAGCATCTATTCATGAGCTCAGATTCCATGGTAGAGGTTGTACTTCAAAATTCCCAGCACTTAAATCATTTGTGTAATAATAACAACCCTACAATAAAAATATTCAAATGCATATATGCAAATAAATAATTGACTTGTTTATTGTAACAGCTACAAATATTGTCTGTTGAGTAGTAACAAGATAATTAACATAATAATAAAATGTATCAAAATCCTCAACTATCTACAGCCTTATCAATTTATGACCAGTTATACAAAGACTGGGCTTCCCCTGGTGGCTCAGCAGTAAAGAATCTGCCTGTTGTGCAGAAGCTGTAGGAGATACAAGCTCGATCCCTGGGAAGCTCTCAATCCCTCGATAAGATGCCCTGGAGAAGAACACGGCAACACACTCCAGTATTCTTGCCTGGAGAATCCCATGGACAGAGAAGTCTGGCAGGATACAGTTCATATGGTCAACAAGAGTGGGACAGGACTGAAAGGACTTAGCATGCATTCATACAAAGATCACAGTAACTGGCAGGTTTAGGTTTAGAGGGTTTTGCACGTCTAGAAGGCATCAGGATTTAGGCTCAGAGTCAGTCAACACCAGAAATGCACAGGAATGCATGTCAAAAATATTTAACAGGAAGTGATCTTCCTATTTAGCTATGCTAAGGACAAGGAAACAGCAGCCAACAACCAGTCCACCCTGGCATCAACTCAGTTTGGCAATTATTTACTGTCAGATGAGTCCCCGGGACTGCAGTAAGCACTGTGACGGAATAGCCACTGTCTGATTTTACATGGTGCACACAGTGCCGTGGCTGGAATGCATTAGTGGTAGCTGAGGCGCATCTGTGCAGGAGGGCATGGGAAGAGTTCCCCAGGCAAAGAAAGCCCAAGGCAGCAAGTAGCTTGGGGCGTTCAAAGGACTTAAACTAAAACTCTGCTAGAGAAAATAGGAAGGGAGTGAGTGAAACAAGTTAGATGGAAGAGATAGGGGCAGAATGTGAAGAGTTCCAGAAGAATTTAGATCGTATTCTAAGTCAAGGAATGACACATTATGACTTATATTCTGAAAACATTGTTTGGCTGAGTTGAGAATTAATATATATTTAAAGTTAAAATTGACAGTTTTTAAACGATAAATTAGATACTAAAGATGAAAAAGAGGAAAGATTAGAACCCCTTGGATCCTTTTTTAACAATTTTCGTGCACTTCACACCTCTTTTTTGTGTGTACTTCTGCTTCCAACAGCCAGTACTTCTGATTTGGGGGGAAGTGTTGATCTCCAGCTATTGGTACCAACTTGACTTACAGGCATAGAAAGCTTAGATCCTGGGAATGCACATGCTGCTGGGAGAGAATTTAACCAATGACTAACAAGCCAAGGAGTATGAAAGCTCCAACTCCCTTCCTAGGGTCAAGACAACCCTGAGACTTAAATTACAGACCTGAGCTTCCTTGAGAGATTCTATGGAATTTTGCCTGACATTTCATTCCTGCTAGGTGTCTTTTCCTATCATCCTCGAATCCCCAACTTCTTTACTCCCTTCCCCCGTGAGCCCTTTCTAATAAGTCATTTGCAAGGACTCTTGAGATATGCTTCTAGGCCACCTAATCCAAGACAAGGAGTCAATGACTCATAGGTTCATGACTTGAGCAACTTCACGGATGAGTGGGAGGGGAAACAGTGATCAATAGTAGTATTTGAGACAACCAACCATGTAACCATGTCATGTAAACTCCCTTGCTCCAACCTGCTTTTGACTGCCCTCTTACATCTTCAATTCCCTCATCTCTCTCTCCTCAGTCCTATACATCTGACAAAACTAACCCTAGACAAATCCTGCATGCATGCATGCTCAGTTGTTCAGTTCTGTCCGACTCTTTGAAACCCCATGGACTGTAGCCCACCACGCTCCTCTGTCCAAGAAATTTCCCAGGCAAGAATCCCAGAGTGGGTTGCTATTTCCTCCTCCAGGAGATCTTCCCAACCCAGGGATCAAACTCACATCTTCTCTGACTTCTGCATTGGCAGGCGGATTCTTTACCACTGAGCCACCTGGGAAGCCTAGATAAATCCTACTCTGTTTATTCACAGCAGCCCCCGAACAGGTCATTATAACTGAAGGAAAATACATGACTATGCCAACAGGTTTTGGTTTATGACCACCGATTTCAAGCAAGTCTTTCCCAAAGTCAAGAAATGCTACTACCATTCCATGTTCCATTATTTATCCCAAGGTCTTAGAAGACCATTTCATATCTACTCCTCTCTTCTCAAATCTCTTAATACTTTCTTCTGCACCCACATCCTAATGACGTTTGGCTTCTTATTTCACTAAGAAAGCACAGCTAGTGAGACGAGAACTCTCTCAAGGCTCTATCTCAAGACCTTTGCAATTGCTGTTCTTTTCTCTGACTCTTTGCTCAGCCATCTGCATATATTATTCCTCACCTTCTTTATGACTCTAATGTCATCACATCCAGGAGGATTTTCCCTGATCACCCTGCAGTATCCCCTGTTATGCTTATTTATTTTGAACTACAGTACTTTTCACCATTTGGCACATTATGTAATTCTTTTTATATTTCCTATTTTTCTTCTCCTTCCTCTATGAATTTTATGATTTTTTTTTCTTTTTTTACTGCTCTGTCTTCAGCACCTAGAACACTGTCTGACATAAAGTGAGTTCCCAGGCATGATTCACTGAAAAAATGAATGAATAAGAAAAATACCCAAGTCTCCAACCAAATAAGCAGGTCAAATGTGCAACTATATAGCAGTTGGGCATTCTTATTATTCAGAATAATGTGTATTTTTGCAAATATTTTGAGTTTGAGTATTTTATCATTAACTCAGCATTCTGATTAGATTGTGTGTGCGTGTGTGTGTGCTAAGTTGCTTCAGTCATGTCTGGCTCTTTGTGACTCTATGGACTGTAGCCCACCAGGCTCCTATGTCCATGGGATTCTCCAAGCAGGAATACTGGACTGGGTTGCCATGCCCTCCTCCAGGGCATCTTCCCAACCCAGGGATCAAACCTGCATCTCTTATGTCTCCTGCATTGGCAGGTGGGTTCTTTACCACTAGCACCACCAATTATACTGGATATTTAAATTTCTAGAATATTTATCCAATTTTTATTGAATGAAACAATTATGTAATGAGTCATCAATTACTGAATATTGGCTCACAAAATTTATAATAAGAAACACCAGATTTTCTATCAACAACTTTTTAGCCAAATGCATCAGTTTAGTTCAGCTTAGTTCAGTCGCTCAGTCGTGTCTAACTCTTTGTGACCCCATGGACTGCAGCACGCCAGGCCTCCCTGTCCATCACCAACTCCTGGAGCTTACTCAAACTCATGTCCCTTGAGTCAGTGATGCCATCCAACCATCTCATCCTCTGTCGTCCCCTTCTCCTCCCACCTTCAATCTTTCCCAGCATCAGGGTCTTTTCCAATGAGTCAGTTCTTCACAGCAGGTGGCCAAAGCATCATTTTGAAAAACTGGAGGCATTTCTGGACAAGGAAGATAAGCATAATCTGTTTAGCACCAAATATGACTTCTATGATTACAAAGCAACACTATTTTTCAGATCTATATAAGACAACTGAGGGTAACCCATATGGCTAATTTGCTACATTTTGGTTCTCTAACATTCAGCATTAAAGAGTTCCTCAGCCTTTAAACATTTATACACAGAAATACGTGTAGGGACACACCCCTGAACCTGGTATTAATTCTGTTTGTCAGGATAACAGAGGAAATAAAAGCTCAAATTATTAGCACAGACACACAAAACACTTGCAGCATTCGGCTGTCCTTAAAGATTCAGATTCCTGTGTGGAATATTGCCCTTTATTGATTTTTTGGAAAAGTATTCTGGAGAACAGATAAATGATTTCCCATACCAGCCTCAGCTTGCCTTAATGAATCATCAATCCAAAAACACAAATGGGAAGAACCAGTCCATTTAAAACAGACTGACTTTCTCCAGATCTGAGACATTTATTTCACAGGTAGAGCAACTGCAGAGGTATCAGGGCTTTGGCCAATAGATCCTGAAGCCAATCAATAGAAGAACTGAGCGGGAACAGAGTCCAGTAGTCTTTCTACACTCCAGGATTTTTCAGTCATATTCTCCAAGTCTGAGAGTTTTCCACTGTGAAAAATTTTCTCTTGAGAATGTTAAGTTTTATTTTAACAGCATCTTTACAAATTATACATTTATAATAACTACAAAAATGCTTTGTTTTCATAACCAGAAAAATTAAACAACATCTAAGCAATTGACAGATGTCACACAATTCAAAGAGCCTTTCTCAGGATCCATGACATTTCAAGTTTGGGCAACATTACAGGACATCACTCTATCCTCTACATTTACTCACAAGGTGACCAGTACGTGTTTTTAATCGTTCCATGCTGTGAGTCTTGTTCCTCTAACCCCAGCTCGCATTTTCCATGCACAGAGCCTTTCCTATTGCCTCTCTTTAGCAGATACACTAGGCAGGGTCTTGGCACATAAGCTCCCAAAAGGCTATCCTGAAGGGAACTAAAGCCCAGTGGCACCTCTGTAAAATCCTTGCCACTCAGCTCAATCAGCATTATATTCTTCCTACCATGTGCAAAGAACTTCCTGAGGTACCTCAAAACTTATGATGACCACGACTAACAAGCCCTCTGACATGAATGAAGGCATCTACAGCCTAGAAGGGGAAACAGACAAAAAGAGCTCTATTATGACACTGGCTGTGATATGTTTTATAATTGGAATTGCAACTCAGACATTATAAATTGATTATCTAGTTAATATCTAGGAGAAGGCAATGGCACCCCACTCCAGTACTGTTGCCCGGAAAATCCCATGGATGGAGGAGCCTGGTAGGCTGCAGTCCATGGGGTCGCTAAGAGTCAGACACGACTGAAGCAACTTCACTTTCACTTTCCACTTTCATGCACTGGAGAAGGAAATGGCAACCCACTCCAGTGTTCTTGCCTGGAGAATCCCATGGACAGAGAAGCCTGGTAGGCTGCAGTCCATGGGGTCGCACAGAGTCAGACACGACTGAAGTGACTTAGCAGCAGCAGCAGTTAATATCTAAAATATTTAGGGTGGGTTTCTTTTCCCTATTTTTAATCTCTTTTTAAAGGTTAGTTAATAATATCAGAAGCTGAAGCTCCAATACTTTGGCCATCCGATGCAAAAAGTTGACTCACTGGAAAAGGCTCTGACGCTGGGACAGATTGAGAGCAGGAGGAGAAGGGGGTGACAGAGGATCAGATGATTGGGTGGCATGATCAACTCAAAGGACATGAGTTTGAGCAAACTCTGGGAGATAGTGAAGGACAGGGAAGCCTGACATGCTGCAGTCCGTGGGGTAGCAAAGAGTCAGACACAACTGAGCAACTGAACAACAATGATATCAGATAACTATAATAGAGAAGATTTCAAATAGTTACATCTTAATATTCTACATTAAGAAGTTATTTTCCCAAAGGCAACCATGTCTGGAACATATTAGGTAGACACTGAACAGTGATTTGTTTAATGAATGAATAATTGAATATGAAACAGCATTTGGGATTATAACTCCAAACCTGGAAGTAGATTTTAACTTAAAGGAGAATTTTAACTTTAAGTTAACTTTAAACTTAACTTTAAAGTTAAATTAAATCTTTAAGGATAATGAATAGACAGCTTTAATCAGTTCTAGGTTCTAGGTTTCAGGGATTAACTAGAGACAGAACACAAGTTGATTACATCTCAGAGGAAAATGTGTTTGACCTTCAGTCAGTTTAGTTTGTGCAAAACATTAGAGAATTCTAGGTATTTCCTCCTGGTTTTCTGGAAATACCTGTTATTCTCGAGACCTACAAGAGCTGTCTTCCCTCTGAAATGTTGCAGGACACAGCCCAGGCTGAGCCTGCTGTTCTTCTAACAAGATCACTGCTGCTTTGTAACAAGGCAGTGTGCTCACACAGGGAAGGGAGTGAAGTGTCAGGGCAAGACTGCAGAAATGATGTGTGTAGAACAACATGAGTTCTCAGCTAAATCTCACTCCTTTTTGTCTCTATGACCATTTTTTATTGATCTTCTATTTTTATTGAAGTACAGTTGATTTACGATGTTATATGAATTACTGCTATACAGCAAAGTGATTCAGTTATACATATATATGAAATTCAGATACACAAATATGTATAACTGAATATACATACATATATATATATATATATATATATATACTTTCAAATACATATTCTTTTCCATCTATGGCTTACCAAGATGCAAGCGTTCATATGTAGAACAGATAAACAAGATCTACTGTACAACACAGAGAACTATATTCAATAAAGTTTGTTCCTTATTGTTGTTCTTACTGAAGGCTCACCAAGACTAAAACAAAGCTTGAGTAATTACCAAATAGGAATTGGGAGTTCACCCTTAATGTACTCCATTAAGAAAATATAAACTCTTAACCTAAGGAGTAAGTTAGCAAGTGAGGTTAGTAATTGGAAAAAAATATCAGTTAAAAATTCAACACCCTCTTTGTTTTTATACTGTGTTTTTCAAATTTGTATAAGACATTTATCACTAAACTTTTACATTTAATGAATACCATTATATAGATAAAAGTAATTTCATACATCAAGAATGCAATAATGAAGAGTTACATTTCAAACACGACTTTGAATTTACCTGAGGTAAATCCATTATTTTATCCTCCAATTACTACATAATTGACTTTTTAGCCGTGGTATAATTGATATCCACATAAAAGACTTTCCATTAACCAATTCTGGAAATAAAGCTACTGTAATACGTCTATACAGAATTTGATTTTTCTTACTTAAAGGCCTTTTCAGCTGCAAAAATGCCTTTGCTTTCAAAGCACCTCTGTTTCATGAACTGTGACCAAGTGAAAGGTTTCTACATGAACGTTCTCCTGGTTAACTTTTGCCTGATACTGGCTTCAGTGATTATCCTGCTGAAAACCACACCACATGTTTGCATTTGAGAAGTCACTTTTCCCCCCACAGATTCTAGGAGAGAGTGGGAAGAATTTGCAGCAGAGAACTGAAGGGTAGAGTAGGCCTCACTGAGAATACTCAGGATATTATCAGTAGAAATAGAAAATTGCTTTTGAACATTATTACAGACTTCCTACAGATTCTTGAATCATCAGGAACACAAACTAAGGGGGGGATCAATTGTGATTATGTTTCTGGTGATCATTGCCAGTTTGAAATAAGCACTTTCACATTTATTTTTAAATAATTGAGAACTGAGTTTATTTTTAAATGTTGGCAAAGGTAGCTTACAATCAACTCACACAGTCCAGTCTCAATGAATCTTAATCAAGCTCTAATCTCAAGACAGGAGAAGGCAATTGGCACCCCACTCCAGTACTCTTGCCTGGAAAATCCCATGGACGGAGGAGTCTGGTGGGCTGCAGTCCTTGGGGTCGCTAAGAGTCGGACACGACTGAGCGACTTCACTTTCACTTTTCACTTTCATGCATTGAAGAAGGAAATGGCAACCCACTCCAGTGTTCTTGCCTGGAGAATCCCAGGGACAGGGGAGCCTGGTGGGCTGCTGTCTATGGGGTCGCACAGAGTCAGACACGACTGAAGTGACTTCGCATAGCATAGCATAGCATAGCATAATCTCAAGACAGAGTGGGCTTTCCAAGTCTTTTGGTGACTACTTCAAAAGTCAGTGTCCTAAAGAAAGGCAGGCATGGCGGTGAATAAAGGATCTGTATGCTCTAGTGGTGGCATCTGACTTTAAAATAAGGGTAATTTCTTAGGAGCAACTACAACAGAGTGCAGAGGCTGGTGAGCTTTGAATCAACATTACAAAGCAAGGGGAGGTATCTTCCTGCCCTGGTGTGGCGTGGGTGTCACCAGGAGAGATATGCAAGCTGTTTTCTAAGTTCCCACTGTTTTCAGATAGATAGATACCTGGATCTCCTATCCTAAGCAGGAGCTCAAAATGAAAAGGACAACAACTTCAGCCTCATATTAAATTTGAGTTATGGTGCTACAGAGAAGCTGATATTTCCAGGAAGAGTTATAACTGCAGCAAAAAGGGCCATTTGCTTCCAACTTTGAAAGAATGACGGCCCACCAGGGTCTCGGTACAGCCCACCTACCTGCAGCTCTCAGCTTTTCACACAAAATAGCAGCTTCTTGCCATTCTGCTATTGGCCAAAAAAAAAAAAAAAAGTGCAGTCTTGAAGAGGTTTCTTGGTGTAACATTAGCAGTTAATCAGATAATTGCTGAACCTCTTGCCAATAGCCTGCAGCCATTTGCTGTTCTGAATAATAAGTGGATTATTAATTTCTTCATCCTGGCCCTGAGCCCCAGATCCTGCTCCCTCTGCTGCCTCCTGCCTCCCCGCTGTGTCAGCAACCCCACTCACAAGCTTATGCTTTCTATCCTTCACATAAACCAAGATGTAAATTGTTGCTTGTAGACCCCATAGGTAAATCCTTCCAGCATTTAGAATGCAGAGATTGTGGGTGCTCTTATTTTTTTCTCGAGAAAGCCTACTTTCAACTGCTCCCAGGTTATCAGAACCAGACCACAAGGGAAGAGGGCAGTGGTGCTGTTCATTTCTACAAAAATCACATTTGTTTGGCATAAAACAGACAGTCTGATGTTTGTTGAGTCTTTGCCACAGGAAGTTGGATTTATCTATGCTTGAGCACCTTAATTGAACACCCATTAATTGAAAGCATTGCCATAGATACTTCAGAAGAAGCAAAGTAAGACACAGGTTCTGTGTATCCCAGGTAATCCAGTCCCACAGAGGGCAGAGATCCCTACATAATAAGTAAATATAAGCAACAATGAGAGATGCCGAAGAGAAATAAAAAACTATGCTACAAGAAACTCTAAGAAAAGAGAACTGACCTGCTGAGACAGAAAAAACATTCTGCAGAAGAGGGTTGTATTTGAGAAGCCTGGGCATGGGCTGGGATTGGGAGATGAGAAAGATACCCTAGGAAGAGGGAAGAACTGGCATAAACCTAAACCGTCTCCAGGTTCACTCACTCATTGGGTTCATTGTGTATATCAGGCACTCTGCTGGTCTCTGGAGATACGGATCAATAAGACACAGTCACACCCTCAGGCAGGAGACAGACAAGTAAACAAATTACTAAAAGGTGATGTGAAATAGGACAAAAAAATAGGTTCAAAGTGGGGAATATTTTTTTTTTTAAACTGGAGCATGGGGAAGAAGAGATGATAAGCATGGAAAGAGCAATTAGTGCCAGAGTAAAGAGCCACAAAAGCTATAGGATAATGAACTAGACTCAGGAGCTAAATGTGGAATTGGAGATTTAAAAAAAGGCAGGGTAGAGTCATGAAATATTTCACAGGAGAATCACTGGGAGGGGAGGGGGAACGAGAAGAAAACAAAAGCACTCTAAGTTATCTCTGAAATTTCCTCAACACAGCTTTCATAAAATTAAACTCTAAACTATGCTCTTTAAAAATATTAGGATTCAATTAAGGCTGTCCAAATTTAGCAAAAAGGGATCAGGAAGACATAGACTAATTCTCATATGAAAAATGATACCAGGAATCAAGCAATTAACTCACAGGCATGTAGAGCTAGAAAATAGCCTAGAAATCACTTAAACTACCTTCCTCATATTGCTGCTGAGGCTATAAACTCAAGAGAGGGTGAATGGCTTTTCCAGGGTCATACATTTAAGAAAGCTGACACTAGACCTAGAAGGGCTTTTTCTGAGTTCTGATTCAGAGCCAACTAAAGCCAGGGTTCTATTGTGCAATTTACGTTTGCACAGTGGTGGCAACCAAGACTTCTACACCAAAAATGATGCTCTGGTTTCCGCGGCTGTCATCCTAACAGGCCGGCATCCATCCATCTCATCTCCTTTCCTCGAGCCCTAACCCACTTCACAAGACTACTGGAATGCTGTTTCTGAACATTCATCTGATCACACATTTTCCTTCAGAAAGCCCTGTTCAGTTCAGTTCAGTCACTCAGTCGTGTCCGACTCTTTGCGACCCCATGAATCGCAGCACCCCAGGCCTCCCTCTCATCACCAACTCCCGGAGTTCACTCAGACTCACGTCCATCGAGTCAGTGATGCCATCCATCCATCTCATCCTCGTCGTCCCCTTCTCCTCCTGCCCCCAATCCCTCCCAGCATCAGAAGGCCTGAGTAGACCTTATTTTAGAAACGGCTTGGCCAACGCCTAACACTAGCGATTGCACCCACTTGCAGCACTTTTCTTCACTGTACCAGCACCTCCCACCTTCAGGACTCCGGATCCAGCCAGTCAGTGTAACAAACATCCCAGGACATGCCTGTACGCCTTTGCTGACACTGCTCCCTCCGCTTGGATGGCCTTTCACAAATAAGGAACAAATGGGTGCAATCAAGTATTAAGAGGTGCCCTGAGAAAGAGCTGGACAGAATACGGCAGGACACAAAAGAGGGAGCAATTTCTTCCATTTGTCATGGTCAGAAAAGGTTTCATATAAAGTTGTTCCTTTGAGCCGAGTCTTAATGATGAGTAGGTGTTTCGCAGACAGACAAAACGGGACTTAGGGTTTCAAGCTGCTTTTGTACGACAAACGCCACCGTAGTTGTGACAGACATTCTGTGGCTTGCAAAACCACAAACATTTACCATCTGCCCCTTAACAGAAAATGTCTGCCTATTTCTTTCTTGGCTATGAGCCCTTGTAGGTCACAGAAAAATTCTTTTTTTACAGTCTTGTTCTTAGTACTTAGCATTTAATTGATACTCAGCAACTGTTAGTTGAATAAATGAATGAGAAAAGGTAACTATGTCACACATTTTCTAGGAAAGAAGGCAAGGAGACAAATGAAAAAAATTAGAGAAAGGCTCTTCAATAGAGCTTATATTTTAAAAAATTATATTAGCTTGGTCAGTTTTTTGATTAATATGGAACCATCTCAATTATCCACAATAGTTCCTTCTGCCCCTGACTCTGTATAGTTGAGGTTTTCCTTCTCAGGGCTGACACTGAATAATTTTTTTAAGATTCTTTTGATGTGGACCAGTTTTTAAAAGTCTTTATTGAATTTGTTACAATATTGCTTCTGTTTTATGTTTTGGATTTTGGCTGTGAGGCATGTGGATCTTAGCTTCCTGACCCACACCCTCTGTATCAGAAGGCAAAGTCTTAACCACTGGACCAGGGAAGTCCTGACATTGTATGCTTATAGAAGGACTCGAGTGTGATGGTTCAGTGAAGATGAGAAAGAAAAGTTCCCAAATATGACAGACTTTCTGTATCCATTTTGACAGCCAGCAGTGAGTACGAAGAGTCTAAATCTCTTTAGGATCAAGGACTCAGGGGAAGTCACCCACATCACGGGTGACACAAGCAACCTACATACCTGTTCATTTGTCAGAAAGCCCCTAATGCAGTGGTCACCACTGTATAGCCTGGAGCACGAATTTATCACAAGGAAATTGGTTCCTAAATGTAAAATTCAATACATCAAATTCCACCAGGCAGACCAGAGAGAGAGACAGAAAGTAGATTTAATATTGCATTTGGCCATCAGAGCTCCTATACATTCACCATTATTTACCCAAAAGCCTGCAGGGAAGCAGAAGTGACAAGTAAAACTTTATTCCCCTGATGAATTTTTCAGGGCCACTCTTAATATTGGAGCTTTCAAGATGAGAAATGATTATATTTGACTGGTCCTCAAAGAATCTCATCACAGAACAGGACCACATCTAGGGGCAAGACACAAATGGACGGGACTTTCAACCTGGACTCCAGACATTCAGTCACCAAAATGTATTGGAGCAGAGGTTGGAGACAGGTATTCCCAGAAATAAACGAAAATACAGAGCCTAGACCTTGCTCTTGGGTAACCCATAGGGGAAATGGATTAAGAAGAAAGATACAGGGAAAATTACTCCGCCTAAGAATGATGGTAAATGGAAAAGAGTGGAAGGACTCTCATTATCAGAGCTCTGGAGAGGAGGCAGAGTTATTAAGAAAATATTCTCCATGAAGGAGGCAAAGTTTAAAGGGTCTAAAATGGTGTAGCTTGGCAGAGAAGGATGCTAGAAGGCAACTGCAAACTGAGGTGCCTGGTCTGAAATCCATGGCAGGGTGTAACGAGAGATGGAAGCAGTGAGATATGGGCATTAAGAGATTATGCATATGAGATTAACTCCAGCAGGCCTGGAAACATGTGCTGAGAAGCACAGGTTTCATAATAAGAATATCTTATGGTTAGAGCAGTGTTGCTTTGCAAATAATGTTCGCGTGCATTATTTCCTCCCAGTAACCTAATTTCTGTAGATTGAAATCCTCTATTATCCTTCGTCCTCTCTGCTTCACCTTATCTTCAACACATCACCCATCTAACCTCTAAACATATGCTGAAATGAAACGTCTTTTGGGGAAGGTTTCCTTGACTCCCAGACTAGATCTGATCTCCATTTTCCCTTCACTTATTCTGTGAAACTTCTAAGGAAGGTAACCTAGAGATGGTATGGTTGTGCCATTCCCCAAACTTTTCAGGAACTCAAGCCCACTCTGGTCTTTTACTCCAAGACCCAAAGAAGTTACCCATATTCTCATGATCCAAGATGCAGCTGTGACCAATACTACATTCCAATCAGCAAAAACAGAGGAGAGGACAAAAACAAGGGCCACAGGATACCCATCAGGTGCTCCTGGGGATGGCTGCTGGAAAGTGCCCCATGATATTTTCACATTTATCCTATTCATCAGAACTTAGTTACATGACCTCCTTCATTGAAAAAAAAAAAGGTTGGTAGCAATGGGTGGACCTAGAGATGGTCATACTAAGTGAAGTAAGCCAGACAGAGAATGACAAATACTATGTGATATCACTTACATGTAGAATCTAAAAAAAAGGTTTAATGATTCAAATGAATTTATATACAAAACAGAAATAGACCCACAGACATAGAAAACAAAATTATGGTTACCAAAGTGGAAAGAGAAAAGGGAGGGATAAATTAGAAACTTGGAATTAATGTATACACATTACTATATATAAAACAGATAACCAACAAGGACCTTCTGCATAGTACAGGGAACTATACTCAATATTTCATAACAACGTATAGGGGAAAAGAAAGAATCTGAAAAAACTAGATATATGTATGTACAAGTAAATCACCTATTGTACACCTGCAACTAACACATTATAAATCAACTACACTTCGATTAAAAAAAAAAAAAAAACACCATATTGACAGCTACAAATTCTGCTACTCTGGAATATAAGGAAAAAAAATATTAGAGGACAACTGGCTGTCTCTTGTTGTTGTTGCTCAGTCACTAAGTCGTGTCCAACTCTTTGCAACCCCGTGGACTGCAGCATACCAGGCTTCCCTGGCCTTCACTATCTCCTGGAGTTTGCTCAAACTCATGACCATTGAGTCAGTGATGCCATCCAACCATCAAACCAGCTCATCCTTTTTCATCCCCTTTTCCTCCTGCCCTCAATTTTTCCCAGCACCAGGGTCTTTTCCAATGAGTTAGCTCTTCATATTAAGTGGACCAAGTATTGGAGCTTCAGCTTCAACATCAGTCCTTCCAATGAATATTCAAGGTTGATTTCCTTTAGGACTGACTGCTTTGATCTCCTTGCTGTCCAAGGGACCCTCAAGAGTCTTCTCCAATGCCACAGTTTGAAGTCACCAATTCTTCAGCACTCAGCCTTCTTTATGATCCAACTCTTATATTCATAAATGACTATTGGAAAAACCATAGCTTTGACTATACGGACTATACGGACTATGCTGACTTTGTCAGCAAAGTGATGTCTCTGCTTTATAATACACTGTCTAGGTTTGCCATAGCTTTTCTTCTAAGGAGCAAGTGTCTTTTAATTTCATGGCTGCACTCACCATCTGCAGTGATTTTGGAGCTCAAGAAAATAAAGTCTGTCACTGTTTCCACTTTTTTCCCATCTATTTGCCAGGTAGTGATGGGACTGGATGTCATGATCTTAGTTTTTTGAACGTTGAATTTTAAGCCAGCTTTTTCACTCTCCTCTTTCACCTTCATCAAGAGGCTCTTTAACTCCTCTTTGCTTTCTGCCATAAGGGTGGTGTCATCTGGCAATCTTGATATTTCTCCTGGCAATCTTGATTCCAGCTTGTACTTCATACAACCTGGCATTTTGCATGATATACTCAGCATAGAAGTTAAATAAGTCGGATGAAAATATACAGCCTTGATGTACTCCTTTCCCAATTTGGAACCAGTTCATTTTTCCATGTCTGGTTCTAAGTGTTGCTTCTTGTCCTGCATACATATTTCTCAGGAGACAGGTAAGGTGGCATGGTATTCCCATCTCTTTAAGAATTTTTAAGTTTCTTGTGATCCAAACAGTCAAAGGCTTTAGCATAGTCAATGAAACAGAACCAAATGCTTTTCTGGAATTCCCATGCTTTCTTCATGATCCAACAAATGTTGGAAATTTGATCTCTGGGTCCTCTGCCTCTTTGAAATCCATTTTGTACATCTGGAATTTCTTGGTTCACACACTGAGGAAGCCTAGCTTGAATGATTTTAAATATAACCTTGCTTGCGTGTAAAATGACTGCAATTGTATAGTAGTTTGAACATTCTTTATCACTGCCCTTGTCCAGTCCTGTGGCCACTGCTGAGTTTTTCAAATTTGCTGAAACTGAGTAGCACTTTATTGAGTGCAGCACTTTAAAAGCATTACATTTTATGAGTTTAAATAGCTCAGCTAGAATTCCATCATCTCCATAGCTTTGTTCATTGTAATGCTTCCTAAGGCCCACTTGACTTCACACTCCAGGATGTCTTCCTCTAGGTAAGTGACTACACCACTGTGGTTATCCAGGCCATGAAGACCTCTTTGTATAGTTCTCCTGTGTATTCTTGCCACCACTTCTTATTATCTTCTGCTTCTGTTAGATCCTTATGGTTTCTGTCTTTATTGTGCCCATTCTTGCATGAAATGTTCCCTTGATATCTCCAATTTTCTTGGAGAGATTTCTGGTCTTTCCCATTGTATTGCTTTCCTCTATTTCTTTGCATTGTTCACTTACAAAGCCCTTCTTATCTCTCCTTGCTATTCTCTGGACTCTGCATTCAGTTGGGTATATCTTTCCCTTTCTCCTTTGCCTTTTGATTCTCTTCTTTTCTCAGCTATTTGCAAGGCCTCCTCAGAGCCACTCTGCCTTCTTGCATTTCTTTTCAGGAGGGTGGTTCAGACACAGCTTTTGAAGTGCTAGCCTATTGTGTTCCTCCTTTGCCTGGAGAACACAGCTTTCTACAGTGATTGGCTCTGTATTTCTGTTTGGCATTGGTGCACAGTAAGTCAGAACTTTGCTAACAAACCTGGGGCTCGCCTGGGATCTGATCATGGGCAGGAGGTTCTGCAGGGCCCCTTGGCTTGATCCAGCGCTTGGGGGTTTCTCCCCTCACCAGGCTCCTCTGGGAGTGTGGAGGTTTGGAGGATTTCTCTGAGACTAGCAGCCTCTTACACAAGTCCAACGCTTGACAGTGAAATTAACTGTTTGTAAGTCTCTATTTCTAGATGATTTTTTTTGGTCTGTTAGCTTCACTGGATAATGCACAGTGTCAGAGCAAGAACTGAACCAACTTTGCTCACCAAATTATCCTCAACACTTGGCACGTTGCCTGGTGCTAGATACAAGATACAGATAGCTGTCAAAAAAAAAAAAAAAAAAAAGATGGTTGAATGAACTTTGATGACAGTTGGTTTAAAATGTGCCAACTGCATAGAAAAACAATACTGAAAACCTGTTCCTCAGGTTGTTTGAGAGGCACTGGATATAAAAGGTTGAATAAAATAAGGTCATCTTGCGGTGGGGAAAGAAAAGCTTTCACTTCTAGTGTTGGCCTTCAGATACCACATTGTCTCTCCAAATGATACATGATTGATCAGGCTCAGGGGGCTTCCCTGATAGCTCAGCTGGTAAAGAATCTGCCTGCAATACAGGAGACCCCGGTTTGATTCCTGGGTTGGGAAGATCTGCTGGAGAAGGGATAGGCTACCCACCCCAGTATTCTTGGGCTTTTCTTGTGGCTCAGATGGTAAAGAATCTGCCTACAATGTGGGAGACCTAGTTTAAAGTATGACCATCCCAATAATTTCTATATTAGAACAAGAGAAATTTCCATATAACAAAGGAATGCTTTTCTGAGATTGGGAAATAATAGTGAGGGTCTAGATTAGGGAGGTGAGATGAACTCCTAGAATCCTTAAAGTCACATAAACAAAATCGGAAGTTAAGTGGTCCCATTGTCATTTGGTTTCTCTGTCGAGTCCAACTCATTGCGACCCCATGGACTGCAACACACCAGGCTTCCCTGTCATTCACTATCTCCCAGAGTTTGCTCAAACTCATGTTCCTTGATTTGCTGGTATCATCAAACCACCTCATCCTCTGTTGCCCCCTTCAGAACACATCAAATCTGATGTCTCCCAAAGTTGAGTGAGCATGAGAATCACCTGGGAAAAATTTTAAATCGCCCCTCACCCTCTGAACCCTAAGGCCTAATGAATTGTTATTTTAAACATGAGGCTGAGTAAGATTTTTCCCAAGATGTCCAAGTTATTCTTATTCATAGTCATGCAATAGTAGTTCACTACACCTCTTACACTTCAATTCCATACTTAAACTCACAATTTTCATTGGAAAAGATCCTGATGCTGGGAAAGATTGAAGGCAGGAGGAAAAGGGGATGACAGAGGATGAGATGGTTGGATGACATCACTAACTCAATGGACATGAGTTTGAGCAAACTCCAGAAGATGGTAAAGGACAGGGAAGCCTGGTGTGTTGCAGTCCAAAAAGGGGTTGCAAAGAGTCAGACATGACTGAGAGATTGAACAATGACAAGTATTGCATGGCTTGCTTCATAGCAAGCGTCCAAAATGGAGCGCCTATGTGCTTAGTCCTGTCTGACTCTTCACAACCCTAGGGACTGTACCTAGCCAGGCTCCTCTGTTCATGGGATTTTCCAGGCAAGAATACTGGAGTGGGTTGCCATTTCCTCTTTCAGGGGAAAATGGCAAGGGAACCCACTAATT
The DNA here is from genome assembly GCF_019923935.1 of Bubalus bubalis. Classification (NCBI taxonomy): domain Eukaryota; kingdom Metazoa; phylum Chordata; class Mammalia; order Artiodactyla; family Bovidae; genus Bubalus; species Bubalus bubalis. Next base: position 80,413,941 of record NC_059159.1, on the reverse strand, counting down.
CCTCTTTCTTCAGAATTCTAGAGGAAATTCAGTGTATCAGTGGGGCATTGTAGCTAAAATGGATGGATACAGGCCTTGGTACTATATTCAGCTATTGGACATGGATCCTTGGGAAAACTTTATAAGTTTTCCAAGATTCATTTTTTCTCATCTTCTCATCTGTAAAATTAGAATCATCAAAGTATAAGCTCAGTAGGTTTTGTTTTGTTTATGGTAATAAAATGAAATATGTAAGCTGTTAGAACAAAGTATTATTTCTTCCAGTTTTTTTAGGACAATGATACCCAGTGTAAAATGTTTTTATAACAGTGAACAGAGAAATATTCTAAAAGATTTGCAAAACCCTCATAACTCATAAGAAACTTACATAAACAATTTGAAAAATAGAAGGAATTATTATTATTCAAATGGGGAAACACACATTTGACTTGTTTTGATCCTTGTATACTTGTGGTCATAGTTGCTGTTTAGACTCAAAGTCATATCTGACTCTTTGCAACCCCATCAACTACAGCCTGCAAGTTCCTCTGTCCATGGTATTTCCCAGGTAGGAATACCGGAGTGGGTAGCCACTTCCTTTTCCAGAGGATCTTCCTGACCTAGAGATCAAACCTGCGTCTCCTGCATTGCAGGCAGATTCTTTACTGCTGGGCCACCAGGGGAGCCATGTTTATCTGGACTTTTCACCAAATTACAAAAACCTTTTTTCTTCACTAATTTGCCCATGGAAAAGTGACAACTTCGGAAAGTTAGACAATGCAATTACTTCTTGTCAAGATATTATAAGATTACATTGGCAAACTCCGTGAATTAGAGGTCTCTATTTATAATGAATTTAGAATTTTTAGATACAAAACCGACTATTCCTGCTTCATTTTCTCAGTTTCCAGCTGTCAGTCAAAGATGGGCCAGTAACAGTGACCACTTTTTTCTTTTTTTAATCCTCATGGACCTTAGAACAAGAATGTAAAAGGACAGATTATACCCTGCAAGCTGAGGAGTATTATTTTAGGTGAACAGAGCCAAAGACAATTTTCAGACATTGTTGGGGGTGCTAGTGGTAAAGAACCCGCCTGCCAATTCAGGAGACATAAGAGATACGGGTTTGATCCCTGGGTCGGGAAGATCCCCTGGAGGAAGAAATGGCAACCCATTTCATTATTCTTGCCTGAAGAATCCCATGGACAGAGGAGCCTGGCAGGCTACAGTCTATAGGGTCTCAAAGAGTTGGACTTGACTGAAGCGACTTAGCATACAAATGAAATAAAACAAATGAAATAAAAGAACGGGCTTCAAAATACTACCTGTCAGAAGAAAGAAAACAGTAGAGGGTGTTTCCACAACTCCCACAGCAGCACACTGCACCAGGAAAGGGCTAAGAGAGGATACTACAGGAAGATTAAATAGTGTCTCGAACAGTGATATCCCCAGAGATCTTAGGCTTTTTTTTTTCCAGGCCTAAAAATTGGCAGAATTTCAAGTAAATCACAAAAGCAATTGTCATCGAGCACATTCGCAGCTGCTCAAACAACTATTTTAAGGCGAGGGAAGCTGGCAGGCAGAGGGAGTCAGGATAAAATGAATCAGGATGGAGAATATAAAACAGGGTGAAAAAAGGAAGGGCTGCGACTTCTAAGGTAATTCGGCCTCTGTGTTTGCATTTATGGAGAAGATGGTTGATGGGATTGTCGTAAAGTATGTTTTAACCATTTTAATGCATGACAGTGTCACTGTTGAGACTATGGGGAAGAAAACCATAGATCAGTTTCCAAGATAGACTCCAGGTTTAACTCCCTCACAATTTCTCCGATGGCTCAGAGTTGAAATTTTTGTACGGGGATGCCTAAATAACTAACAACCTCTAAGCCTTAAAAAAAAAAAATCAGAATTTAAATCTGATGACAGTGGGAGCCATTGAAAGGGCTGCACAGAGACTCTTTACTGAGTGTCCATTCACAACACCGTTCTGAGACGATCATCGTAGACAGAGGAAAGTGCAGTAAGTCTCCCCACTGTTGTGATGGACATCATCTGTGTCATAAACATTTGGCAAAGCAGAAGTTAGTCATTTCATCATGACACTAATTCACCTATCCAGATGGGATTACACACCATGGGATGCTGTTAGCAGCTAACTTATCTCTAAATATTACAAGCAAGATGTTTCACTGTCTCTTGATGTTTACTAACCTTTCGTGGCTTTCATTTCTAACATAAATTTCTATTAAAATTGGTAGCTGAGTTTGGGCTTATTTTAGTTGCTTTTAAAGATAAAAACATTCTTCAAGGACATTTATACTATAGTTGGCTTTACAACAAGGGAAATAATGTGGTTAACAGCTAACTACAGCCTGATCAGCATTTTAATGTGTGAACCAAAGCAAGGCCAAAATAGTACATCATTCAACTGCAGTATATCGTAACTCCTGCTATAGTCATCTATCCTGTATCTTCTGAAAATCCACCTTGGACCAGTCACTGGCAGAGATATTGAATGAAAAAGCCCTGGTCACTCTCATCAGGTCATTTAGTCTATTTAAACAAATAATTAAATAGGAGCCTGTGCTTGTCTTAATACAAGAGTAACTTTTAGTGAGAAATAGCTGACATTCAATAAACTGCACATATTTAAAGTATATCATTTGATAAGTTTTGACATATGTATACATTAATGAAAACATCACCACACCTAAACTCCATATACATAACCCTCCCCAAGGTCTTCTTGTATTGTACATCTTTGTAATCTTTCCCTCCTGACCCTCCCCACATGCCTCCTTCCCTGGTATCCACCGATCTGGTCTCTGTCACAAGCTTGCGTTGTCTCGAGTTTTGTGTAGGTGAGGTCACACAGTATATTTTCTTACTTATGTAGCCTCTTTTGCTCAGCATTATTATTTTAAGAATTATTCATCATGTGTGTACATACTCTGTTCTTTCATTGTTAAGTAGTACTCCATTGTCTGAATATATCACAATTTGTTCTTTTATTTGTCTATGATCGATATTTAAATTGTTTCCATTTGCAGCCATTAAAAATAAAGCTTCAGTGACAAAGCCTGGCATTTCATTATATCTGGGTTGTAAGTGAATGTGAGGAGAAAAGAAATTCAGATGAGAGGTGGTTGTACTTTGGGATAAGCCTTGCACTCGGATATGAGGTTTGAGGGTTTTGTTCGTTAACATTCTCCTTGTTGTTGGCAGTTACAGGAATAAGCAGATCTAAGGATGGAAAGGTGGGCAGCTGTCTATGGGGTCGCACAGAGTCGGACATGACTGAAGCGACTTAGCAGAAGCAGAAAGATGGAAAGAGGGGTTAATTGATACTCGAGGAAGCCCTTCCAGAGGTCCAAATTCAGCAAAACTATGTATATGCTACACAAGCTCTGGAATCAGGCTTCTGATACTTGGGGAAAATAAATGTTTGTCCTTGGATATTTGCTGCTCTCCGGAGTTCACAGCACCCATCAGCTTGGTCTGGGACCATGTCACCAGAAACCTGGGACCATGGCTCATACATAACCGCATCTTCTGCCTCCATTACAGTATCTGTCTTACAGGTTCACCCAGAAAATATTAGTGGAAGAAAGGAAAAGAGGGTGGGAAGGCAGAAAGGGTCAAGGGAAAGGGTAAATAAATGGATAAAGTGATAAAAGTTGAGACATACAAAACGAATATATTCATCTAAAGGATTAAGTTTGGCTGGAAGCATTGATAAAATAAGACAGATGGTATAAATACTTGTATAACACTGAAAAAAATTAACGATGATTTCTGTGTTTAGAAATAAGAGAAAAACCCCTGGGCAAGGTGGCCTCTTTTGCTGAAATAAAACTTTGTTCACACGTCTATTAGCACTTTTCTCTCTTCTCTTTGTAGTAAATAAAATACCTTAATAGAATCTCACTATGCAATGAGCTTAGAAATGTCAGGTTCTGATAGCACAGGGCCTGTTGATATTCAACAGCAGTGCGCGGTAAGCTAATTAGTACAGATAACAAGGATTCAATCTTCAGTATGCTAGAAGAAGCCATTTAAAGGTCACTGATCTTCCTCTCTTTCCTTAGAGCAAGCAAGACCCTGTGACAGCGCTTCTCCCTATACTTCTCACATTTCCCATGTTTGTTCATCATGTTCTCTCTATCTGAAATTCCCTTCCAAACCTCCACACATATCTGAATTAGAAATCTCAACCGTCTTATTAAAACCCACTGAGAAGCAAGTTTGAAACTCTAGTATGATTGACTGACAGAAGATCTCTTTCTCTGTCCACCCACACTATTTTATTTTCTTCCTCCTCTGGTGCTTATCCCATTATACCTTATATACTATTATTAGTTGTGTATTTGTTTTATCTCTTTTGTTAGACTATAATATTCTTAAGAAAAGAGATCAGTCTTACTCATCTCTATACTCTCTGTGTATGTGTATGTGCTAGTCGCTCAGTTGTTTCCAATTCTTTGTGCCCCATGGACTGTAGCCTGCTAGGCTCCTCTGTCTGGGATTGTCTAGACGAGAATACTGGAGTGGGCTGTCATGCCCTACTCCAGGGGATCTTCCCAACCTAGGGATCAAACCCAGGTTTCCCACCTTGCTGGCAGATTCTTTACTGTTTGAGCTACCCAGGAATCAAAATGACTTGTAAATAGTAGCAGTCTAAGAAATACTTGCTGCATGAATAAATAGGTCAATGAATAAAAGAAGTTGAACTTTCTAATGTTTACAATACATGAATGGCTAGAAGGAACACACTTTTCCGTATATCTCACCCATTGTTTCTACTGTAATGTGAGAAAACATTAGAAATGCCATTTTAACATAACAGTTTATAAGTCATGAACTCTTTGGTTGTAATGAATTTATGCAAATAATCAACTGGTTCCTTTAGAGGATCCTGAAAGAATAAACATGGGAAAGGATGCAAGGCAGAAGAAGTGTAGTATATCTATAAAGACAAACAATGGGAATCTCTGGCATATGTATACACATATGTATATATACTTAAGTCCTGAAATTAGAATTTTATGGGATAATGAGAAAAAGAGCATGAAAGGAAGACGGTAAAAAGAATAATGCTGAAAGTAACGCATAAGTATGTCTAGCTTCAGCATGACATAAGCAAAAATCTGGACTTACTTTATAATTTTGCATATTTGGTACAGTGGGGTACATGCATCCCTATATTTTTATTTTGGAATAAAAAGGGATACAAATTTCTGCTTTTAGATATGATGAAGTAATTTACTCCAATGACGACAACTAGAAAAGGCAGGTAAAGAGCAAGAATTATGGTATTACACCATAAAATGTAAAAACAAGAAAGAATAGGAAAATAACATCTCTAAGACCAAAACTTTTGAGATTGAATAAATTCTAAGCCTTCAGAGGTGAACTGAATTTCTGAAGCTGCCTCTCTTCTTGGGTCCATTTACCAATCCCAGGCATGGCCTAGGGGTTTGAAATCTATACTTTGCCCTGACCACAGCCACTGCAGAAGGACCAAGAGACCCTAGCAATTTGGTGACTGCACAGGCCTGGAATGGCAACATTGGAGACTTCAGGTGTCTCAAACACACTTCCCGTCTCCCCTTTAAACTCTTGTCAAATTGTGAAACTACACATAACTCGAGATTAAAGAACTAAGTTGAAAATCCCTGAGAAGCAGAACAGAAATTTCTTTTCCAACATAGTGCAGTATCTGATTAGATTAAAGTTATGGCTGTCTCCCTCCCTACTCTCCTGCCTGGCAAAAGAAAAGACAAATCATCTCTAGTGAGAAAGAGCATCATCTAGTACCTCTACAGATTTTACAGTTTCCAATATGTAATCAAAAAATTACAAGGGACGTGAAAGATAGGAATATACAATCAGTAACTAAAAGGAAGTATAAGCAAAGATCAGAAGCCAACCCACAGATAATCCACAGAGAGAAATTAACGATTTCAAAATGGTTATGATTAATTTGTTCAAAATAGTAAAAAAAAATAAAAAAAAAGATACGTAGAATAAATTAAAGGAAAAAGGATTTCAAAAGAGAATTAGTTTTTTAAAATACCCAAGCAGGCACTCTAGAACTGAAAAATATAATAACTGAAATTAAGAATTCAAGGAATGTGTCTAAGAGCATACTGAGAGAAATAGACAAGAGGTATGAACTGAAAGGTTAATAGAAAATGTGTAACTGAAGCTTAGACAGAAAAGAAAGAAAATTTCAGATAATATAAATTATATCATTGGAGTCCTAGAAGGAGAGGAGTGAGAGGACATAGAAATAAAGTGATTATATGAACAAATAATGGCCCAGAATTTTCCAAAATTGATAAAAAAAGAAAAAACTCCAACACACAAACTCAAAAAACTCAGTGCAGCTTAAGTAGAATTTTTTAAAGTGCATCTAGGCACATCAGAGTCAAACTACTAAAACCCAGAACAAACAGAAAATTTTTATGACACCAGACCTTTGTTATCTTGAAAGGAATAACAATAAATCTGGCAACCAACTTCTCAAAGGAAATAGTATAATCCAAAAAACAGCAAAATCAACATCTCTATAACACAAAAAGGAAATTACTGCCAAGCTAGAATTCTATGCCTAGCAAAATAACCTTTCAAAATTTATACTGAAACAAATACATTATCAAAGAAAAATACTGAGAGAATTCATCACTGGTAGACCTGACATATAAGAAATACTAAAAGGAGTTTTTGAGGTAGAACAAAAATGATACCAAATGGAAACATGGAAGTAAAAGCAATTAAGATGATGAAAAAGCTAAATGTGTATACATATATAAATTAATGTTCAACATAAAATAATAGTACCAATGTTTAAAATTAAAAGATAGGTGAAATTAAAACACATTTAAAAACTATACTGGTAATGTCATTAAACACATTTTAAAAATAGAGGGCAAATGGAACTAGAGGGTGGTAAGTTTCCACTATTATCAGGGCATTGGAAAGAAATAATATACATTGGACTTTGCATGCATGCATGCTAGGACACTTCAGAACTATCCCAGTCTTTGTGACCCCATGAACGATAGCCCAAAAGTTCCTCTGTCCATGGGATTCTCCAGGCAAGAATGTTAGAGTGGGTTGCCATGCCCTCCTCCAGAGGATCTTCCCAACCCAGGGATCAAACCCACGTCTCTTGAGTCTCCTGCACTGGCAGGCAGAGTCTTTACCACTAGCACCACCCGGGAAGCCCTGCACTGCTGCTGCTGCTGAGTCGCTTCAGTGATGTCCGACTCTGTGCGACCCCATAGACGGCAGCCCACCAGGCTCCCCCATCCCTGGGATTCTCCAGGAAAGAACACCGGAGTGGGTTGCCATTTCCATCTCCAATGCATGAAAGTGAAAAGTGAAAGTGAAGTCGCTCAGTCGTGTCCAACCCTCAGCGACCCCATGGACTGCAGCCTACCAGGCTCCTCCATCCATGGGATTTTCCAGGCAAGAGTACTGGAGTGGGGTGCCGTTGCCTTCTCCGAGCCCTGCACTGGACAGTAACAAGTCAAAAATACTTTTAGTAATCTCTAAGGTAACTGCCTTTCTTTGGGATTGGAATGAAAACTGACCCTTTCCAGCCCTGTGGCCACTGCTGAGTTTTCCAAATTTGCTGGCATATTGAGTGCCGCACTTTCACAGCATCATCTTTCAGGATTTGAAATAGCTCAACTGGAGCTGAGCACCAAAGAACTGATGCTTTTGAACTGTGGTGTTATAGAGGACTCTTGAGAGTCCCTTGGACTGCAAGGAGATCCAACCAGTCCGTTCTAAAGGAGATCAGTCCTGGGTGTTCTTTGGAAGGAATGATGCTAAAGCTGAAACTCCAGTACTTTGGCCACCTCATGCGAAGAGTTGACTCATTGGAAAAGACTCTGATGCTGGGAGGGATTGGGGGCAGGAGGAGAAGGGGACGACAGAGGATGAGATGGCTGGATGGCATCGCTGACTCGATGGATGTGAGTTTAAGTGAACTCTGGGAGTTGGTGATGGACAGGGAGGCCTGGCGTGCTGTGATTCATGGGGTCGCAAAGAGTCGGACATGACTGAGCGACTGATCTGATCTGATCTGATGAAATTGTACACTTTATGTATACTTTACATTGTCATATGTCAATTATACCTCAATGAAATTGTCTTAAAAATCACACAATTAACACAGTACCCAAATATCATATAGAAACAGAGAGAAGACTTTGCACACAACAACAGTAGAATTCACATCTCATTCAAGTTCCCGTGGAATATTTACCATATCAACCACAAAGAATCCTTATAGAAAGCCTCAACAATGCTCAAAGAGTTAATTACTCAATATATTTTCTGATCACAGTGAAATTAGCTAAACAAAAAAACAACTATAAAACCCTAATTCCCTGAAACTTAGTCAATATTTCTCTATACAATGGGTCAAAGAATAAATAACAATAGAAATTAGAAAATATTTTGAATTGAATAATAATGAAGATGGAACAGATCAATATTCAGGAGAATGCACTAAAGCAGCGTTTAAAGGAAAACATATAGCTTTAAAATAGGTATAGTAGGAAATAAGAGAGTATAAAACATAATCTAAGAATATATCATATGTAAAGAAAGTACCAGAAAGAAGAGGAAGGGCAAAAGGAAATGAATAGGAAATATCAGTACAACAGAGATAATCAACAAAATTAAAAGATAAATATTTTAAAGATTTTTTAAAAATTGGTAAGCCTCTAGCAAGGTTGACTGAAAAGAGAAAAAAATGAAACTTTTTTCTGATTAAAAATAAAGAAAAATACACAAAATCAGAAAAAATAAAATGCCATAAAAATCAAATTGCCAAGTCTCAATATTGCATGAATACAGGCAAGTGAGTTTCCTGTTTTTAATTAAATTTATCTCTGACGCAGTTAACTTTACATTTAAATTATAATTTTCTTAATATATGGTAACAATTCTCTTTTCAGATGCCTCTTTATGTCTTTGGATTTTTTTCTCAACTGAGATATTTTAAAATATGTATGAATGTCTAAAATTAAGTAATTTCTAAACATAGCTATATGATGCATGTAATATACAGATATCTATTATGAAATGTATAGTTATTTAAATTATGTTAATTTAATGTTATTATCCAATAATCTTTCTTTTAAAACTTTGATAACACGATCCTAGAACAACAACAAAGGCAAGAGCTATGATTAATGTTATGTGGAAACCTTGCTCAAGGTAATAAATACACTGTCCTGGGCTTCTCTGGTGGCTCAGTGGTCAAGACTCTGCCTGCCAATGCAGGAGACGTGGTTCAATCCCTGTCCAGGAATATCCCACATGCTGCAGAACAACTAAGCCCATGCACCACAACCATGGAGTTTGTGCTCCAGAGCCTGAGAGCCACAACTACTGAAGCCTGAGCGCCTTGTGCTCAGCAACAAGAGAAGTCACCACAATAAGTCCACGCATCTCAACTAGAGAGTAGTCCTGGCTCGAGGCGACTAGAGAAAAGCTCACACAGCCTCGAAGACCCAGCACAGCCAAAACATAAGCACACAAATAAAAATTATAAAAAGAAACAAATACATCACCGTGAATTTCTTTAAAAAATAAAATGTTACATAGGGATCTGCTTATTTCCATGGTTTTACTTGCTATATAATCATAGTCTAGACAGTAGCTTCCTGAGGTCATGACTATATATACCCCATATCAGAAAGTTGTTAAAACCTACATTTTCTTTGGACTTGTCCATAGCTAAAATTTTCATCTTAATATAAACGTCCAGTAGGTAATGCAAACTCTCTGATAAATTATGAGAGCTGAGAAACAAATGCTAGGCTACATAAGAGAGGCTGTGAAAGAAAGTGAAAGTGAAAGTCCCTCAGTCATGTCTGACTCTTTCGGACCCCATGACTATAGCCCGCCAGGCTCTCTGTCCACGGGATTCTCTAGGCAAGGATGCTGGAGTGGGTAGCCTTTCCCTTCTCCAGGGGGTCTTCCTAACCCGTGGATTGAACCCAGGTCTCCCACATTGCAGGTGGATTCTTTACCATCCAAGCCACCAGGGAAGCCCAAGAGAGGCAGAGTATCTCTAATAAATGGCCAATGAAGATTGAAAGCTTTCTGTTTACTACAACAATTTTAAGTAAAGTCTTAGCCTTTCAGGTCAATGGTGTGAAGATGAAAGAGAATTCAACTCAAATTCTCACTGAAAAAATATTTTACATACAGGCCTTATATGATATTAAAATGCACTTCATGCCTGAAACCTCTTTTATATAAACACGGATGCAAGAACAGAAGCAATTCTAAAGAAAAGCACAATAACAACCATAAGAACAGCATTATATTCTACCACTAGTTTATATGGCAGAAATTCATACCAACTGCTGTTATCTAACTGATTTTTCATATTCACTATCCAATGATGATATCCACATCATTTTACATATATATATATATATATGTTGCATATACATATATGTTGCTTAGTTGCTAAACATCATATACCTGTTTAATATATATATATATATAGTTGTTTATATATATATATATGTTATTGCTTGGTTGCTAAGTCATGTTCAACTCTGCAAACCCATGGAATGTAGTTTACCAGGCTCATTTGTCCATTAGATTCTCCAAACAAGAATACTGGAGTGGGTTGCCATTTCCTTCTCGAGGGAATCTTCCTGACCCAGGGATCAAACCCAGGTCTCCTGCATTGTAGGCTGATTTTTAACCTCTGAGACACCTGGGAAGCCACATATATATGTGCATATATAGAGATAGATAGATATAATTGCAATTATTTTTATGAAAATGTTTAAATGAGTTTCATTATCCTCTACTTATCTCCCTTTTTATCTCCAAAACTATATAAATCAATGCTAGTTTTATGTGCACAAAGTTCACTATTTTAGATGGTGTTTATATCAGTGATATAAAGAAGGCAGAATTGATGCCTTTGAATTGTGGTGCTAGAGAAGACTCCTGAGAGTCCCTTAGATAGCAAGGAAATCAAACCAGTCAATCTTAAGGGAAATAAACCTTGAATACTATTGGAAATCAACCCTGAATACTCGTTGCAAGGACTGATGCTGAAGCTGAAACTCCAGTATTTTGGTCATCTGATGGGAACAGCTGACTCACGGGAAAAGTCCCTGATGCTGAGAAAAGATTGAGGGCAGAAGCAGAAGAGGACATCAGAGGATGAGATGGCTGGATGGCATCACCAATGCAATGGACATGAACTTGGACAAACTTTGGAAGACTGTGAGGGTCAGGGAGGCCTGGCATGCTGCAAGCAGTCCATGGGGCTGCAAAGAGTCAGACAAGACTGGGCAACTGAACAACAATATCAGTGATCATGTGACCTCTCCTGAGAAATGTGTGGTGGAAAAGGACAGAAAATCCCATGAAAACAGTTCCTTTGAGTTTTAATTAGTAAATGCATTTTTACTTTCATAATATTAATATTACCCTCACATATTTTAGTTAAAACCTATTGCTACTTAAAAATAGTTCATAATTTTTATAATTTACCATGTTGAAAAGAGGAAAACAATATTAGTTATAGCTTTGTTTATCTTTTTTTCATTGAACTCCTTATGAAAAAATAATCTCTATATTTATAGAATTTTTCACTTAGGAAATTCAAACTATTTAACAACTATTATATTCCCTGATAGCTCAGCTGGTAAAGAATCCATCTGCAATGAAGGAGACCCCAGTTTGATTCCTGGGCTGGGAAGATCCCCTGGAGAAGGGATAAGCTACCCACTCCAGTATTCTTGGGCTTCCCTTGTGGCTCAGCTGGTGAAAAATCTGCCTGCAATATGGGAGACCTGGGTTCAATTCCTGGGTTGGGAAGACCCCCTGAAGAAGGGAAAGGTTACCCACTCCAGTATTCTGGCCTTGAGAATTCCATGGACTGTATAGTCCATAGACTCACAAGGAGTCAGACACAACTGAGTGACTTTCATTTTCATATCAAGATTATGGCAGAGGGATAAAAATTTGATTATTTAACTTGCAAACTCCCCAAATCACAAGATAATCTTGTCAATCACTCAATTTAGGATTGAAAACCTTCCATAGCATCCTTTTCAAGTTTTGAAAAGGTTTTGATAAAAGAACCCTAAATAGTGGAATTAGCACTAGAAAAGTAGCACATCACAATATACTATTAATGCATTTTCTTGTTATGGTTTTCACACATATGCATTACTGGCTACCCTTGATACCAAATGAATCTATTCCATCTTCTTCATTATAGCCCTTAAAATATTTGAGCACGGCTATCACTGTCCCCCTGATTGTCCCCCCATTATTAGGTTTTCCCCATAACAACTCATTTGACACAGTTTGGGTTTTCTCTCCATTCTGCTCAATCATCGCCATTCATCTCCAGCTTTCATAAGCTGCAATTTCTACTATAGCACTCAGTACTCCCAGTTGCACTGATTAGTGCTGAGAGAGCAGGACTCATGGCTCTTCCTCTGGGTACCAGGGCAATAGAAGAATGTTCATCTTCCTGGAGTTTTAATTGCATCCTTTACTGACACTGAGTTGAGCAGAGCAAATCCCATGATGTTTTTAATTTATTTTCATGAAGTCCTATCTCCTCTCTGTAATTACATCACTATATTCTTAGGTATAAGTACAGGGCTTCCCTGGTGGCTTAGAGGTTAAAGCATCTGCCTCCAATGCGGGAGACCTGGGTTCGATCCCTGGGTCAGGAAGATCCCCTGGAGAAGAAATGGTAACCCACTCCAGTATTCTTGCCTAGAGAATCCCATGGACGGAGAAGCCTGGTAGGCTACAGTCCATGGGGTCACAAAGAGTCGGACATGACTGAGCAACTTCACTTCACTTCACAGGATTCTAGATTTATCCCAGATATTTATTTAACATGGATATACTTATTACTCAAGAACAACCAGCTTATGACAGAAAAAAAAAACCTGAAAACTGCCACACTCCTTCTCCATTACATATGGTGATCACACCATCCTCTTCTTCACAGATAAAATGGAAAAACAGTAGAACACATCTAACTATTGGACACAGATCTTTCATTCCAGGAGAAAATGGAGAGAGGGAATGTGTTGTTTGCATTCTTTTTCTTCTTGCTTAATTTACCAAACAAATATCAATTCTCTGCTTCGTTTTACCTGTAGAGACACAGTTGGAACAAGAATTCTAAATTAAGGGAATGAAACTGTCAATAGAATTGTTTCTTGATCAACCACCATTAATTCAGCCATTGTAGAGCAATGGACCAGGCACTGTGTTACATCTTGCTTTGCTTTAGCTGAGAGCACACAACCCAAATTTTCCATCATTACATTGAGTGTAATAATTGCTTTTGTTTGTATTCTTTTTGTCACATCTCATTTTTCAACTTTTCTAATAAAACACTGAAGAAAAGCATAGAACACTACAAATGGGATCTTTTAGTTATACCATTTTATTAATAGCACTTAACTTTGGCTGTTAAACTATTAACATATAATTAAAAAGCTGCAATATTGCATTAGCAGAGTAAATGCATTCCAGTGAATAATGATAAACCATTCACAATTTACTAAGAGCTCAATTTAGCCCAAATTATATTGTTAACAATATGCCTGGTTTACTCACATGAAATTTAAAAAACCATCCACAAGAATTAACATAAAACACCTTATGCTACTTATGTACACTATAACTCATTGGTGGAATGGGCAAATGAAATTAACAAAGTTAACATTTAAGCCAGTCTCTTCGGAAAAGCTATCAGTGTACCAGCCTTATAAAATGCATGCCCATCTCTTTTCTTTTATTTGTATGTCTCCATTTGTATTCAGGTTGTATTTATAGTGATGAAGTAAAATATGTCATATTGACCCTGTCTAAGGATAGATGGTGTTTTATAGACTCAATGGTGCATCCATAAAATTAAGAGTCTGACCATATTATTATAAGTAGTTGTTTTAGAGTGGGAAAGAGCTCTAGTGAACCTTTTGCTTTTTACAGAAATCTCTCTACAGCATTTTAGAAAATAATCATAAGAAATACTATCTATGTTTTTAATAAATGCCACTTTACATCCATGAACATCCATAAGGATTTACGAGGTGGATACTGAGACAGAGGGCTTCCCTGGTAGCTCAGCTGGTATAGGATCTGCCTATAATGCAGGAGACTCCAGTTCAATTTCTGGGTCAGGAAGATCTGCTGGAGAAGGGATAGGCTACCCACTCCGGTATTCTTGGCCTTCCCTTGTGGCTCAGCTGGTAAAGAATCCACCTGTAATGTGGGAGACCTGGGTTCAATCCCTGGGTTGGGAAGATTCCCTGGAGAAGGGAGTGGCTACCTACTTCAGTATTCTGGCCTGGAGAGTTCCATGGACTGTATAGTCCATGGTTTTGCAAAGAGTCAGACACGATAGAGCAACTTTCACTTTACTAAGAAAGAGAGTAACTTTCCCATCATCTCCCAGCTAGTAAGGGGCAGACAGAGCCAGGAAGAGCATTCAGACCCTCTGGTGGCAGGTTTCCTGTGTTTATCCATTACACTTGACAGCCTTTCCACCTCTGTGGTTAGGCACAGCCTTTCAGTAACTGCTTAAGCAATTCTGAAGAAGGGACGCTCATTTTCTCTCTAGGCAACCCATAGTATTTTGGACATCTCCAGTTTAAGAAGTCCTCCCTTATATTGAATCTGTGTAACTGATACACCTCTTTGTCCTGACTTAATTCCTTGGAACAGCACAAAATAAGCCATATCAATCCATAAAAGACATTCATGTTTATGAAGAAGGCAGTTACATTTCCTCCAAACCTCCTTTATTTCTAAGTGAAATACTTCTAAGTTCCTTCAACTTTTTTCATACAACATAGTCTTCAGAAAACACTGATTGCTCTTCCATCACTACAACTGTTTGCCAACAACCATTTAAGTGGGGGCATCAAAACTGAAGAGCAATATTATAGGTATGAACTGACCTTGAGATTGTCCTTGGACTCTGCCCTTCCTTGTCCTGAGTGGTGGACCAGAGGACTTAGCATTTCTGATGGAATGTTGATTCTTCTGAATTTTTGAAGGCAAACCAGCAGTTCCATGGCACACGTACACTAACGAGGAAATGACATGTATTTTACAGGACACATCAATTAAATTAGATAATGAAGATAAAACGGGTGGCTCAAATTACAGCACATGCACTTCAAGACAAGTGTTTAGTAGTAAGCTGCTTCCATAATGCATCAGCCTAGCTGGCTGATTAGTCTTCCTACATCAGCGATTGTCATTTTAGATCTGGGGACATGAGACGTGCAGACCAACTCTTTAATGAATGCCAACAGTCAACTGTAGTATGGAACATACCAAGGCATATTTCTGTCTCATCCTGACCTTGAAATCAAGAAAATTCTCTGGATTACTGAGTCATTCTTCTCAAGCTCAAGCTTGGATAATTTATTGTTTTAATCTTAATATAAATGATAGACTATGTATTTATCTTCAGCGAATATTATCTTTCAGATTAGCTGTTAACCTCTGAATACTTGTTTGGTTATCCAGGACATTAGCTTTTCCTCTCAGAGCAGTGTTAGCCTCAGATTTTATAAGCATACTACCTTTATAATTTTCAAGCATGATAGAAAGGGAGGAAGAGGAACCAACCTGGCTATGCCCCTAAGGCAGTAGCTGAACCCCGGGAAGTCGCTCCAGGGAGGAGCAGCATCAAAAGGGAAAAGAGAAAGTGCAGCAGTGCCCGTACAGGATTCAGAGATCTGTATCTATCGGATACCCAACACCCTATTATGCCACTATAGAGTCTATAAGCCCAGCCTATACTCTGACTCTGGCATCTGTAAAGAAATCAGATTTCAAGTCAGAAATCTGATGCAGCAGCCCAGAAGAATATACAAGTCTCATCAAGACAACTTTATTGAAAGGTTTATCATGCTCTCAAAGAATGGATATAATAATGGCCCTGGTTAGTAACTATTTACTATGACCCAGTCCCTTTTATGTGACTTCTTAATACTCCCAACAATCTTCTAAAGCAGATATTATTACTATGGTTATTTTACAGAGAAGCAGCTAAGCTACTTGCCTAGGATCCCATAGATGGAAAGAGCATTCTCGGGATCTATAACCAGCAGTCTGTCTTCAGAATCTGTAATCTAGGACATCCACCAGCCTGCTAGTGTTGTTGTTATTCAGTTGCTCAGTTGTGTCTGACTCTTTGCAACCCCATGGACTGCCTCTCGCCAGGCTTCTCTTTCTTTCACCATCTCCCAGAATTTGCTCAAACTCGTGTCCATTGAGTCAGTGATGTTATCCAACCATCTCATCCTCTGTCCCCCTCTTCTCCTCCTGCCCTCATTCTTTCCCAGCATCAGGGTCTTTTCCAATGAATTGGCTCTTCCTATCACGTGGCCAAAGAATTGGAGCTTCAGCTTCAGCATCAGTCCTTCCAATGAATATTCAGGGTTGCTTTCCTTCAGGATTGATTAGTTTGATCTCCTTGCTGTCCAAGGGACTCTCAAGATTTTTCTCCAGCATTAAAATTTGAAAGCATCAATCTTTTGGCTCTCAGCCCTCTTTATGGTCCATCTCTCACATCTGCACATGACTACTGGCAAAATCATAGCTTTGACTATACAGATTTTTGTTGGCAAAGTGATGTCTCTGCTTTTTAATTTGCTGTCTAGGTTTGTCATAGCTTTCCTTTAAGGAACAAACATCTTTTAATTTCATGGCTGCAGTCACTGTCTGTCAGTCCATCTTTTAATACAAGAGGCAATTTCTAGCCTCCATACTTTTCATAACAATTACAATCACAGTTTTATTCTGATTTATTTTTGCAGTCTAATATTCTTCAACTCTGTGACCTAGGAAGCCCATTACCATCTTGAGTCTCTGAATATTTCTTCCTTATCATGTTTAATACCTTGCATTTTTCTTTACTGAATCCAACCTAGTTCATTAATCAATGAGCTAAGTACATATCATGTTCTCAGCATTATGCTAAGAGCTTGGATAGCATTTCTAAATGGGAACACTATTTTGATTTGTTAACAAAGGTCCTAATTATACACCCAATAGTGAGGATAACATATCTAAAGAAAGTTGTTTTCAATGAATTATGAAATTATACATCTGGTCTCTACTTAGAAAAGCCTAACTCATATATATATATATATAGTCGTATGTTTAAAGTCACTCTTTCCATATATAGAAGTCAAATGGATCAAGAAAAGTTCAGGTTTCCTGTGAAGACATTATCCAGTAATTGTCTCTGAAACAATTCCTTATAATTTAAAGCACATGGCAGAGGTTCTACAAAGGGAAAGAACAAATCTAAATAAGTGAATTCTGCAATAGTTTTGTTGATTTGGTGACACAGCTCCATCCCAATCCCCTCAACCACCAAGCAAAAAAAAAAAAAAAAAAAAAAAGATTATGCAGGAAATTTTGCCCAGCAAACACTTTCAGAAAGAACTGTCTCATGCAGACCACGCCCCACTGTCACTGGCAGTGGCTGGTTCCTCTATACTTCAGGGATGTTACTGTTGAATCAAATCTTCCCTAATCGCCAAAACTTCTATTCTTCCATCTCAAATGCATGAGGTTATTGGCAGCCAGAGAATCATCCAGAGCCTCATACAGCTGCCTAATGCTCCCCAGGCTCTTGTGATGCAGCTGCGAGAGAGAGAACTGAAAGCCCAACCCAGGGCTCAGATTGCCTTGCCTGCTCTCTGCCAGCGCCAGAGCAGCCCTGGCACCCATGGGTGCTCCTGGAGAAATTCCCCAGAAATCAACAACAACAACAACAAAACCACCCTGCTCTCCCTGCCCATTTTCCATAGGGCTGCATTAATTTCAAGGTTTACAGAGATGTATGCACAGAGAGAGGGGGAGGTAGGATGGTATTAAGGAGAGGAGTTGACATCAGTCAACTTTTAGCTTCTCCCCCTATAGTGGTCATAGCCAAGTGATGACCCATACCCTCCATGACCAACTGTGTAAATCACAATTTGAACTTGCCCTCTTTCTAGGCTGAAGGGGTGGTGTTCCTGCTCAGTGTTGAGATGGCTCCCCCATTGCCTGGGTTTGGTTGGGGTCCTCTATTCCTTCTTCTACCTCTGACTTAGCTGGAGGTCCAGCTCAGATTCCAAAGAGATAGAAAGGTCCTTCTTGAAGCATAAACATAATTCCATATTAACCCATTACCAGTTTTCCAATGCATATTACTGACATATGGCTGGTTTCTACACTTGCTCAGAAAAAAGAAAAGGCAAACAATTACTGCCCCGCTTCATCAGTGAAATTTTCATTCATCATATATTTTAGCCAAGATGACTTTCTACATGGAAGAGGAATCAAGTAATCACAAATGTTTATATGAGTATCTACTAAGTGCCAAACATGTAAGTAAAAGCTTTCCATGCAATGCCTTGGTCAACCCTATAATCGCCCAGTGAGATAAGTGCTTTCATGAGTCTCATGTTTTCAATGAAGAAACACACTCAGAGATGATAAGGATTTTCCTTGAGGTCACCCAGTTGCTAAGTGAACAGACCAGAATTTGAACTAGACCTCAGTAATGGAAGAGCCATATAACTTTAAATAAAAATGTCCTCAATTTCCGACTTAATGGGGTAAATCCTTAGCTAATTTAAGTACAAATTGAATAGGCTTTCAAATGATAACTTTTAACATACTTTTTACTTATACATAGCATAGAAAGAAACTATATAGGGTACAAAAAGGATTCCTAGGACTACATTTTAGGATATATTTTTTCTTTGGCAATTTCTCAAACCTAACTTGCTTCAATGATATATTACACCCTGTTTATTATCTACAAAGAGCATAAATAGTTAGAAAAATGTTTTTGAGTGCTACCCAAAGCAAATATGACCTTGTTTGTCAACCAGAAATCTTTGTCTGGACTTTGAATACTGATTTGGAAACAAGCTTTTGAAAGAATTAGCTCAAAGCAGCAGGTTTGTAGTTCATATGACATGAGATGATCAATGACCACATTAGCTGCTAATCTAAGGCATAAAACATGCATGAGGCATTAGCATGGAAATCTAACACGTTCCCACCCCAGGTGGCACTGGATTTCTAATCTGTTGTCCCATCTAATAGGAATAAACTTAAATAGCTTATTTAGAACTTCACTTACAATGTTAATAATTAGGGTGATTTACTCAAAAGGCAAGGGAAGTAGAGGAAGAGGAAGGGAGACAGCTGGGTAGGGGTTGACAGGAGAAAAAGAAAACAAAAGTCAATTTGAAAGAGTTAAACTTAACATCTTAGGATAATTTCACCACAATAGATATCTCTGATGGGGGAGCGGGGGGAGGGCGGGGGGCGGCGGGAGAATCAGGGTTAGAAAAAAAGCTTGACTTCAAGAAGCTGAGTCTTTGTTGAAGACCAACAAATAAATCCTGTTATTTGTTATAGGATGTGAGGCAAGTTGTTAATCTTCCAAACAAAGGTTCCTACATTTTGAAATGGGAATGATAAAACCCATTCAAAGAAACGGTATACAGTCTGACACCCAGCCCTCCATGTTTCTTTACGTATCATTGATGTGATCCAGCTCCAGGCTTCAGGTGACATCCTTAAGTTTTTAAAGGCCCAGAGCAAGAAACCAAATGGAAAACCATATACTTATATATTTAAAATTTATAAAACAGTTAACAAAATTTAAATATTTTCTATCTTCTTATCTGGGCTTCCCAGGTGGCATTAGTGATAGAGAATCCACCTGCCAATTCAGGAGACATGAGACATGGGTTCAATCCCTGGGTCGGAAAGATCCCCTGGAGGAGGAAGTGGCAACCGAGTCCAGTATTCTTGCCTGGAGAATCCCATGGACAGAGGAGCCTGGCAGGCTGCAGTCCATAGGGTCACAAAGGGTAGGACACGACTGAAGTGACTTAGCACACTCATACAGGCACACACTCCTCTTACCTAAACAAAAGCACCATAATTCTCAGACCCCTAGGAGTTCTGTGCTGAGCCATGGCACATGGGGAGAGCCAACTCTTCCTCCTTCACTCCCACCCTGGCTCTGTCCTACACTGCGAGGCAACTTGCATGCATGTGGACCTTCCAATCCTCACGTCCAAATTCCACCTCCACTCCCTGCTGTCCCAAACAGCCACCTAAGACCATCTTTCAAGCCCACTGGTGTGCCCACCAACAGCTTGGTTGTTCCTCCCTCAAGAGAAAATTCTAGGAATGAGGCCCATGTGGGCTCTGGAAGCAGGCTCAGTACTACCTAGGCTGGAAAGTTCGGGGTCCCAAATATCCAAAGATCTGTCCAGAAGTGGGGGAGGCAGGCTCCAAGTGGCCATGGAGGACACACGGCACATGGAGAAAGGTGGGAAGAACCAGTGGAGAGCTAAAGAAGAGGAAGCCGATACACAGAGCCCGTGCAGGGGTCGCTTTCCCCTAGCTCAGTAAAACCCATTTATTCAGTAGAGTGAATTTATCTACTCAGTCCAGTTGCCATCCTGAAGGGCAGGGTGTTAATAAATTCGCTGCAAGGGAGCTGGATAGTACCCTTAAAGTGGCCCCAGAGCAGACCGTCCTTCTGCGATAGAAAATGTGGCTATTATTATTAACCCTGGTAATTTCACCTTCTGAATCACATCAGTCTTGATAATTAGCAGGTTCCACCTTCTAAACAATTAGCTAGACTGGTAAATAAGCAAGAGACAGGACAAGCTAATTAACCTTCGATTTACTTCCCAGGAATCTACAGAGAATGTTGTTTTATACATAACGTACTTTAGGGATTTTGTTTTCACAGAAAGAATTGTTCTAAGGGGTTTTTATGCCCACCCTTATGATATAAAAGCGCAGTCTGCCTCACATGTCTAATCATCCTTGGTACACTTAGTATTGCTAAAAGGTTTTCTGGGCACGGAGTGAATTTCTGCAAGCTGTATAAAGGCCAGAAGAATGCTCATTTTAGAGGGCGGTAAATCGAGGGTACAGCCTGTTAGCCATTCCTGCTGCTGCCCTAACAGAAAGGAAAGAGGCTCCTCATAGCTGCCCCAGGCAGACTAAGGCTCTACAGAAATAGAGCTCTACAGAAGTACACTCAGGGACAAGTGGCAGCACCTCTGGTTAGAAGTACATTACTCCACGAATTGGTCCTCGCCCACTTCTCCATTCCGACTCACCCATCATTTCTCGTCGGCCTCTCAAGGGCTTTCCACCTCCAAGGTTCTCAAATCGCATTGTAATTGCCCTGAGAGTTTTTTTAAAAAATGGCTCCAGAGACTCGAGTTAATTGGTGCAGCCTGGGCAAGGGGAGTTTTACGAGCTCCCCAGGCGCCTCTAATGTGCAGCCACGTTTGAGCGTCAGCACTCCACCGCGGCAGCGCAGGTCTGCTTGCTCTTTCCTGAACACACCCAGCGTGCTCACTCACACCTGTGCCTTCTTCGTTTCCTTCAGTGTCCCACTCCCACCTGGAAAACTTCTCATTCTACGACACTCAATCAGAAGAAGCTCTGCCAGAAACATCGCCCCATTTGGAGATGGCAGATCACCTCATATATCCCTTTAATAGAGCTAACAGAGACCATGTAATCTATGATCCCAACCAACACACTGTTGAATGTAAATGAGAACACTACTAATAATTATGCTGGGTGACAGGTGTCAACTAGGACTACCCCAGGCAAACTGGAACGTCAGACCCTTCTGATGATAGCTCCTATGATATCAATCAGGAATCACAAACTTGTCTTCTTGTCGTCCACTCTTGTGTGAAAGTCATTAAGGCAGGGACAGCCCTTCCTCATCTCTCTAACCTCAGTACCCAACACACGTTAACTGTTGAGTTGATGTTTCTTTAAGAAGTCCTCTATTTTTTTTTCCATTGCACTTTATCCGTTATCTTTATTAATAAGTTAACTTTTTTACTCCAGTGGAGAACTCAATGCTATTCATCTTATGAATATTAAAACAGTAATTGATTAATAAACATGTTCCCTATGCTAAGTCTATTCTCCACCCAATATCACCACCATTTGAAGACATCATATTAAAACTACACTTTTATGTCTATCAACAGATGAATGAACAAAGAAGTGGTATTCCATTACACAATGCAATACTACTCAGCTATAAAAAAAAATAATGAAATGTTGCCATTTGCAGCAACATGAATAGACTGTGAGAGCACTATGCTAAGAAGTCAGACAGAGAAAGACAAACCCTGTATGGTATGGCATGCAGAATTAACAAACTAATGAATGTAACAGAAAAGAAGCAGACGCACAGATACAGAGAACAAACTAGTAGTTACCAGTGGGGAGAAGGAAGGGACAGGCAATATGCAGGGCAAGGGATTACAAGGTACAAACCATAAGGTATAAAATAAGTCACAAGGATATACAGTACAACACGGGGAATATAACCAATATTTCATAATAACTATAAATGGAATGTAACCTTTAAAAATTGTGAATCACTCTACTGTACACCTGTAACGTATAATAATATTATACATTATACTTCATTTTTTAAAGCAACACTTTTAAATTTTTAACATTAGATTTTAAATACCATTAAAAATTTTAAATTGGATACAATAAAAATTAAATCAACTACTTATTTTCCTTATGAAACTCTCTGTGGAAGACACACTGAAAATATATCCCTTCCTTCTTCGAAACTTGCAAATGACTTGCTAATGAAAAATATGAAAATTCTGAATCTTGTACAATATGCTTCTAGATTTTGTTTTTCACAGTGAGAGAGACTGGAAGAAATGGATTTGCATATACTTCTTCAATTAAAGGGACTTCCAGATTGCTTTTTAAAACTCAAACTTATATAACCTCAAATACAGTGATAATTTACTTGTTACTGGACAGAGAATTATCAGACAATGAGAATTGAAGTCCTCTATTTTATAACGATTAAATGCATGGACTGTGTTATCAAAGAAAGTAAAACGTGAAAGTGAAAGTCGCTCAGCTGTGTCCGACTCTGCAACTCCATGGACTATACAGTCCGTGGAATTCTCCAGGCCAGAATACCGGAGTGGGTAGCCTTTCCCTTCTCTAGGGGATCTTCCCAACCCAGGGATCAAACCCAGGTCTCCTGCATTGCAGGTGGACTGTTTACCAGCTGAGCCACAAGGGAAGCCCAAGAATATGGAGTGGGTAGCCTATCCCTTCTCCAGGGGATCTCCCCCACCCAGTAATCAAACCGGAGTCTCCTACATTGCAGGCAGAGTCTTTGGGCTCAAATTCCAGCTCTGCCACTTATTATTAGCTGTGTGACTGGACCATTTCTTGTGATTTAGTGACTTCATCTCTCAAATGTAGATAATAATGGAATGAATGTTCTTAATAGGACTGTTTAAAAGTTTAAGTGAGTTGATATATGCAAAGTGTTTAGAGGATAGTACTTAAATTTCTGAAGCACTGTATGAGTCTTTCTTAATATTTGTAAAAAGAATGGATAAGCAAATTGAATGAGTTTTCCCATGGAACTCCTCTAAATGACCATGCCCGTAGTGAATGCTCATCATAACATACACTGATGAGTCACTAGTTTCAGGCACCATCACATGCTTTGCATACATTATTCCATTTACCCTTCATCACGACTCCTAGCAGGACAGTATGTTATCTATTACACCAAGCTTACAGATAAGGAAAGTAAAGCTCAAAAATGAAGAAGATATCCACGGTCACCGGGTTTTATCTTTCTATAAGAAAAAAAGCAACTAAAATCTATTCGCACTGTGAGCTTCCTGTGAGTCCTTTGAGAAATAAAAGGACTTGTCTGAAGTCTCTGTAATCACACAATGTACCCACTGTTTGAGGAAATGGAGAGTGAAAAGGCAATTGCCCTGAAAGATGTGCTTTTGAAGGATCTCATGTTTGTTGCTTTTTGAAGTGCTTTAACAATTCATGAACTAACATTATCAAGAAGGTAATATGTACAAGGCAGTATTAGGGGTACTTAGCTTACACCCCAAATTATAAAATCTTCCTCGTACTCCCAAGGAGTTCAAAATCTAGTTGAGAACATGGAGAAAACATTCAATAACACTATAGGATTTAAATAGCAGCAGTGGTACTAATGGTAAAGAACCCACCTGCCAACATGGGGGACGTAAGAGACATGGGTTCGATCTCTGGATCAGAAAGATTCCCTGGAGAAGGGCATTGCAACCCATTCCAGTATTCTTGCCTGGAGAGTCCCGTGGACAGAGAAGCCTGGTGGGCTACAGTTCATAGGGTCACACAGAGTCAGACACAACTGAAGCGACTTAGCATGCACGTACACATATGTAAAGGAGAGTCTCAAAGCAACACCATTAATTCCCCAGGAAATGGTGCAGTTGGTACCTGCCACAGAAGGTCAGGAAAGAAAGGACTTCTGAAGAAAAGAGACTGAGAGGATATGAGAGTTGTGTCTTTAAACGTCACTTGAACAGTCTTTCACCGACACCCATCAATAGTCCCTCTCCAGCACACCGGAACTGTGGAGACAAAAAAGTCGTCTAGAGTGGTGCACTCAAGATGCTGAATGTCCTGAAAGGGAATAAGACCTGTGAACAGAGAACCCAAGTGTCATGTGAATCATTATGGCAGAGAAGCTATTCTCTGTCTGATATACTCTGGAGCCCAGAGAAGGTCATTTACTCAAACTAGACTGGTCAAAGCTGATGGGAGCAAGATGGTAGAAGCGTTTCTAGAAAAGAGATTGCTCAAGTTGAGTCTTAAAGAATCAAGAAGAGTTACAAAGGGGGAGAAAAGGAAGAAAAGGCCTCAAGAGCAGTACAACTGTATGGGAAAGGGAGGGAGTAGGTGTTAAATTAAAAGATATAAAGACTGAGGATTTCAAAAGAAAGAGAATCAAAATTGTAAGAGATGAAGGATGGGAAAACTGGGATCATATTAGGGAGACAAAATCCTCTGAAAGGAAATACTTAGAAGCCTGGAAAGGGAAATGATCATTTTTTTTTTTTGCTATTGTTATTTATATTGTTCAAGAGAATTCCAGATAATAAAGATATTGCATATTTATTAATGAACTTCTGAAACAAAGGCATATAGCATGTTTTGGTGGTTTAGCCGCTAAGTTGTGTCTGACTTGCTTCAGTATGGACTGTAGCCTGCCAGGTTCCTCTGTCCACAGGACTTCCCAGGCAAGAGTGCCAGAGCAGATCACCATTTCATTCTCCAGGGGATCTTCCTGACTCAGTGACAGAACCTGCGTCTCCTGCAGCTGCAGGTAGATGCTTTACCACTGAGCCAGCAGGCAAGCCCCAGAGCATGCTCTACACTACTTTAATGTACATGGAAACCCAAGAAGCATTCAAAATGTTTGCTCTGTGAAAAATATATATGCCGTGCACACGTGAACACAAAAACATCTGCCAAAGTATGATCTTATCCTAGTTCAACTTCATAAGTGGTCTCAAAATCCACAGTTGTTTTTGTTTGTTAACTGGTTAAAAGCTGTCAGCTCAGTCTTCCTCTTAGTCTCTGCCCCTGATAGGAACAAGCTGACATAGGCCCTGGAGAAACGCGGAGGCCATAAAAGGATAAAAAACAATACTTCCTGTTGACCCTGAACTAAGCTTATAAAGTACACTTGCCAGAACGGAGATCTAGACAGCATTTATCTGTCTGGTTTCATTAAAAAGTGCACATAGCCTACTACTAGAGAGGAGAACTATGCCCATAAGAAGTCATAAAATTTAACAGTAAATATCATGAAAAAAAAACTAGGAATAAATGTATATGTATGTACATATACTATATACATATATAAAGATATATAATATATACTTTAACCTTCCCATTCTCTATGAATGAAATAACTGATCACAAGGCAGGGGAGCAGAGTGACTAAGTATACATCCCCCAAAGTTAGACTGCCTGGCCCTCCAGCCTGGTTCCTCAATGTACCAGCTGAATAAACATTTTCCCTATGATTGTAAGCAACTTAACCTCTCCAAGCCTCAGCGACTTCTCCATCTATAAAATCAAAATAATAATAGAACCCACCACATGTGATTAAATAGTGATCCTCTTATGATTTAATCCTCTTATGAGGATTAAGTGATATAATTCATACAAAAGTGCTTAGCATATTGGCTGACATATCGTAAGAACTGAAGAGTAGTCCCAGAACTATTCAACTTAAACCAGAAATTATTCTGAAACATAGAAAGTAGGAAACGTTTTGAAATCATTAAAGTGATTAGATGGGACTGACTAGCCGTTTTGAGGCCAGCTGTAAATTCACTCATGTAAGATTAAATTCACTCACGTAAGAGAAACTTCTTTTGTAAAGGACCATCCAGTGCTTAAAACAGAGGATCGTTTTTCATATTGCTCTCCATATATTCCTGTCACTTTGACTTGCCTCATTTATATAAATGTGCCTTAAAAAAAAAAAAATACCCTGAATCTAATCACTACTGGGGTCTGAAAAACCATCACAAAGGAAATGGTTACTTCTATAAATTGTTTATAAAATGCAGGATCCTAGCTGACAGACTTGCTGGCAAGTAAGACAATGATACAGCCACAGGCTTGGGTAAAATGCCTACGGTCAAGAAGAAGTTTAACAGTACAGAATTAATCTTAAAAAATGCAATTAAGTTGCAATTTATTTTTTAAAACTCCAATCTTTTTCCTTGGAATTATCCATCACCCAGCTCACCCTCCCACCCATCCTCCACTCTCCCTTCATTTATACCTTACTCCCAGGGAATCATTTTCAGAAGGAAACTTCACCAACATTCTGAATCACTTGTAATGCATAATGCATATACAAGGAGAAAAGGACATATCTAAAAACTGAGTATAAAAGCAGCCATTCCAGAGTTGTAA
The DNA here is from genome assembly GCF_019923935.1 of Bubalus bubalis. Classification (NCBI taxonomy): domain Eukaryota; kingdom Metazoa; phylum Chordata; class Mammalia; order Artiodactyla; family Bovidae; genus Bubalus; species Bubalus bubalis. The sequence goes on along the minus strand of NC_059159.1, from coordinate 80,387,067 downwards.
TATTTGGAGCTAGATTGTAAATGGTGGAAATTTCAAAGTGGGAGGAAACCCTCGTGATCAGACTCAAGAAATATTTTAAACCACCAGAAACTTTGATGTGAAACCTTTGTGTTTTGCACATTACAAATGTAAAATATGGCTCTTTCAATCAGGAGAAGTACAGGTATTGGGTAATAGAGTCAAAGAAACACATTTCCATATCTAACTTTTTTTCCTGTCCTGGAAAAAGGGAATTATTCTTCCATTGTGCAAATCCACCTACTCAGAGGCATATGATTAAGATGGTAAGGAGCTCAGGTCTTCAGGCACAACATGGAAAAAAAAATCTAAAACTTAAGGTGAATTATCATTCTTTTAAGCTGTGATTAAGTTTAAAAATAAAACCATCAATGGCTTTTGTTCTATGTTGAAACCAGAAGTCTACTTTCCCCCTTACTGTCTTCACTTTTGCCTTCAAATAAAATCTCACAGATCTAAAAGTCTCTTTTGTGGCTTAGGTTTATTAAACCTTGATATGATTCCTCCAGGGTTGAAGATCCTCGTGCTAAACTGCTTACCAAGGGTTTACAAATTGAAATGGTTCTCAAGGGAATTTTTTTCTGCCCAGTTAGTTCTGTTACTGCTGCTTCTGAAGTCAGGATTATTGAGATAAAACTGATTAGAAAACCAAGCCTCTCTAACTCCCAGTACCAAATGGGTCAGAGAAGCAGGGAGCAGAGTGCTTGGAGCTCTCCCACTTTTCTATTATTAAAAGACTTCCCCCTGGTAAGTGAAAGCTGTATTAGCTCTATACCAGGTTTCAAAAAGCAATGCCTCAACACATCTATCTCTGTTGCCACACACAACACTCAGAGCACAGATTCTTGATCCAATTCTGGGTTAAACTGGTGAACGCCACGCCACTTATTGATTCAACTGCAAAGTGACTTCTACGGACTCCACCTGGCATCATGGCAGCTATACAATTTATCAAGAGAGTTAAAAAATAAAGACATGGAAGGAAATAAATAAAACCCTAATGCTCTCTTCTGAGCCTCAAGTTTTATAATGCCTGAAAACTCCTGAATACCAACGCAACCTTAAATTTCTTTCCTAGGTCAGTGATATAGCATCTAAGGTCATTGATATAGTCACTGACTTATAATTCTTCCCACTTTTTCCGAATCATGGAAAGCATAACATTTTATATAAGAAACTCCCACTTTCAAGAGGGCCATCATCTCAAAGTTGTACATTAGCTGACTAAAACTCAGAACATATTTCCCACAGAAACTATACCTGTTGACTTCGGAGGCGAGTCCACATATTATTATACCCATATTGTATCAGTTGGAGAAGGCAATGGCACCCCACTCCAGTACTCTTGCCTGGAAAATCCCACGGATGGAGGAGCCTGGTAGGCTGCGGTCCATGGGGTCACTAAGAGTCGGACATGACTGAGCGACTTCACTTTCACATTTCACTTCCATGCATTGGAGAAGGAAATGACAACCCACTCCAGTGTTCTTGCCTGGAGAATCCCAGGGACGGGGGAGCCTGGTGGGCTGCCGTCTATGGGGTCGCATAAAGTCCGACATGACTGAAGCGACTTAGCAGCAGCAGCATATTGTATCAATAAGAAAACTTTGTATCTAAGCTCCATAACAGATGGTTGAACCCCCAGTGTTTAAAGGACTTTACTGATGCACTCATGGCTCCTAAGGCAGGCCATTTCTTTTGTTGGACATCTCTCTTGGTACATGAGCTAAAAACTACTCACATTCAGCTACAGTCTCCCTGCCACCTGGCAGATCCTCCTATCACGACTCAGGGAGCCGTCTGCTAGTTTCATCTCCACTTCTCCACTGTGCACGTGCCCCATTCCTTGAATTACTTCTCCTGACAGGGCTTCCGGCGCCCATGCCCCTGAATATGCTCCGTCTCATTTCGAATGCCATTTCTGTAATGTGATGTGCACAGCTGGAGAGAACTGGATATGTGTGGCTAGCACAGTAGGGCACTGATTACCGCAGCCCAGACAGTGGGGTTTTATTTTGTTTTACTGAATATGAAGTCACTGAAGGACACAAACAGCCGGTGTGTGTGTGTGTGTGTGTGTGTGTGCACCCTCAGTCGCTCAGTCGTGTCCGACTCTTTGTGACCCCATGGACTATAGGCTGCCAGGCTTCTCTGTCCATGGAATTTTCCAGGCAAGAACACTGGAAAGTGTTGCCATTTCCTCCCCCAGGGGGTCTTCCCAACCCAAGGATTGAACCAGCATCTCTTGAGTTTCTTGTATTAGCAGGTGGATTATTTACTAGGACCACTTGGGAAGTCCAAACAGCTGTTGATGGGCCTTTTTTAGGTTGCCTCATTGTATATCTTGTGTGGCAGAATGCCTAAGTGAGGGAAACTTATTTTTTTTTAAACCAGAGGGCTGAGAACCGAAAACACCAGCCACTTTTATATCTAGAAATAAAACCAGAAAATAACCTCAAAATAAGTCCTTAATTTCCAGAAGAATCATTTGGATGGCCTTGGGAATAAAATCGTAAGGCAAATTTTTGCCCAGCATCATGGAGAATCTTTGTCTCTATAGTTTGGCCAAGTCTGTTTCTCCCAACAACCTCTGCTGCTCCAAGCTCTGGTGTGGAACAGGAAAAGTGCAAGTTGCCCAGAGAGAGAGAGAGAGAGAGAGTGTGTGTGTGTGTGTGTGTGTGTGTGTGTGTGGAGGAGGGCACCTTCTGAGAGAGAAAGGACCAAGTGGTAGGAAAAAGCAACCAAGCTCCTGAAATTGAGAAGGAAATGGCAACCCACTCCAGTATCCTTGCCTGGAAAATTCCACAGACAGAGAAACCTGGAGGGCTGCAGTCCATGGCATCACCAAGACTCAGCCACGTCTGAGCACACTAGCATGGAACTACCAAGCAATATGAGAAGACAGCTGCTTTCTCCTTGCAGTTAAAGGAGGAAAACAGAACTGGAAGTTTTCAAAACTTGGGACCCCATGCTCCCCATTCCAACCCCAGGGACATACCCTTAGGCTCTAAAGAGGAGACTGTGGATAAACCCAGGAAGCCGTCAGCTTAGAGGCCCCAGTCAGTTGTCATGGAAATCCCTTGCATGAGAACCAAGAGGCCCAATAGCAATAGAATAGGATCATCATCCAGAGAAGGCAATGGCCCCCCACTCCAGTAATCTTGCCTGGAAAATCCCATGGATGCAGGAGCTAGGGGTCAGACAGGACTGAGCGACTTCACTTTCCATTTTCACTTTCATGCATTGGAGAAGGAAATGGCAACCCACTCCAGTGTTCTTGCCTGGAGAATCCCAGGGACGGCGGAGCCTGGTGGGCTGCCGTCTATGGGGTCGCACAGAGTCGGACACGACTGAAGTGACTTAGCAGTAGCAGCAGTAGGATCATCATCTCTTTTTAAAAATTTTTTATTGGATTACAGTTGCTTTATAATGTTGCATTAATTTCTACAGTACAGCAATGTGAATCAGCTGTACCTATATACCCTGCCCCTCTTTTTCAGATTTCCTTCCCATTTAGTTCACCACAGAGCACTGAGTAGGGTTCCCTGAGCTATTTGTAGGTTCACATTAGTTATCTATCTTATATTTTATACATAGTATCAATAGTGTATATATGTCAGTCCCAATCTGTTAATTCACCTCAACCTCCCCTTACCCGCTTGGTGTTCATACCTTTGTTCTCTATGTCTGTATCTCTATTTCTGGTTTGCAAATAAGATCATCTATACCTTTAAGAATGACTAACTGGAGCAGAAGATTTAACCATTGCAACATCACTGATACCACCACCAGAAACAATTCCTCCTCAAAAGAACTTAGCCCTTTACTCTTTAACTTAGAGTTGAAAGCTGGAGTAAGGTCAGGCAAATCTAGGGGACCTAGCTCTGCAATTTCCCAGCTGTGTGACCATAAACTTTTCTTTGCTGTCTTATTTTCCCATCTGGATGGTGAAATATGGGCTTCCCTGATAGCTCAGTTGGTAAAGAATTCGCCTGCAATGCAGGAAACCCTGGTTTGATTCCTGGGTCAGGAACATCTGCTGGAGAAGGGATAGGCTACCCACTCTGTATTTTGGGGTTTCCCTTCTGGCTCAACTGGTAAAGAATCCACCTGCAATGAGGGAGACCTGGGTTCAATCCCTAGGTTGGGAAGATCCCCTAGAGAAGGGAAAGGCTACCCACTCTAGTGTTCTGGCTTGGAGAATTCCACAGACTGTATAGTTCATGGAGTCGCAGAGTCGGACACAACTGAGCAACTTTCACTTTCACTTTCTTTGGTAACACAGCCCATGCATTTAATCATTATAAAATAGAGGACTTCTTAAAGAAACATCAGTTCAATATTTAACGTGTGTTGGGTACTGAGGTTAGAGAGATGAGGAAGGGCTGTCCCTGCCTTAATGACTTTCACACAAGAGTGGACGACAAGAAGACAAGTTTGTGATTCCTGATTGATATCATAGGAGCTATCATCAGAAGGGTCTGACGTTCCAGTTTGCCTGGGGTAGTCCTAGTTGACACCTGTCACCCAGCATAATTATTAGTAGTGTCCTCGTTTACATTCAACAGTGTGTTGGTTGGGATCATAGATTACATGGTCTCTGTTAGCTCTATTAAAGGGATATATGAGGTGATCTGCCATCTCCAAATGGGGCGATGTTTCTGGCAGAGCTTCTTCTGATTGAGTGTCGTAGAATGAGAAGTTTTCCAGGTGGGAGTGGGACACTGAAGGAAACGAAGAAGGCACAGGTGTGAGTGAGCACGCTGGGTGTGTTCACTCAGGAAAGAGCAAGCAGACCTGCGCTGCCGCGGTGGAGTGCTGACGCTCAAACGTGGCTGCACATTAGAGGCGCCTGGGGAGCTCGTAAAACTCCCCTTGCCCAGGCTGCACCAATTAACTCGAGTCTCTGGAGCCATTTTTTTAAAAAACTCTCAGGGCAATTACAATGCGATTTGAGAACCTTGGAGGTGGAAAGCCCTTGAGAGGCCGACGAGAAATGATGGGTGAGTCGGAATGGAGAAGCGGGCGATGACCAATTCGTGGAGTAATGTACTCCTAACCAGAGGTGCTGCCACTTGTCCCTGCGTGTCTGTAGAGCCTTAGTCTGCCTGGGCAGCTATGAGGAGCCCCTTTCCTTTCTGTTAGGGGAGCAGCAGGAATGGCTAACAGGTTTGGTTAGCAGCTTGTACCCTCAATTTATCGCCCTCTAAAGTGAGCATTACAGAGAAGGCAATGGCACCCCACTCCAGTACTCTTGCCTGGAAAATCCCATGGACAGAGGAGCCTGGTAGGCCACAGTCCATGGGGTCTCTAAGAGTCAGACACGACTGAGCTACTTCACTTTCACTTTTCACTTTCATGCGTTGGAGAAGGACATGGCAAACCACTCCAGTGTTCTTGCTTGGAGAATCCCAGGGACAGGGGAGCCTGGTGGGCTTCCGTCTATGGGGTTGCACAGAGTCAGACACTACTGAAGCAACTTAGCAGCAGTAGCAGCAAAGTGAGCATTATGACCTTTATACAGCTTGCAGAAATTCACTCCGTGCCCAGAAAACCTTTTAATACTTTCACTTTTCATGGTGAAATAATAACATCACTTATCTCTTTAAACTGCTACAAAAATTTATAGAAAATAATAGGTTCACAGATTTAAAATATTCTTTAGAATCTGACAAAAAACATATAATTTAGCTTTTGTATATCTTTTACACATTTTTATTAGGCAATATACTTGGTGATGCTAGTGGTAAAGAACCCGCCTATCAATGTAGGAGATGCAAGAGACACAGGTTCAGCCCTTGAGTCAGGAAGATTCCCTGGAGAAGGAAATGGCAAACCACTCCGATATTCTTGCCTGGGAAATCCCATGGACAAAGGAGCCTAGTGGCGGCAGTCCATGGGTTGCAAAGAGTCGGAAACGACTAAACAGCAACAATATTACATATAGAGAAAAGGACACTTAAATGCACAGCTGAAATAAATTATTTTAAAGCAACGACTACTACTCAGATTCTTAACTTTTTTTTAATTTTTCCTTCTTTTTAGAATTTCTTGTTTTTTTTAATCATCTCCAACTCTGCTAAAATTTTTAAGCTTTGCTTTTATTTCCTTGAATCTACTAAGTCAAGTTATTTTTAAATCTTTAATAATTCTGTATAGTCTCATTTTTATCAGCTTGTGTCTCAGTGTTCCAGGAAATTTTTATATCATGTAATGGACATTGTATTCCTAGAAATAATTTTAAGCCTCCAATGATACTATCTTCTTACAGAAAGGATTTATTTTGTTGCTTAAGTCAGGCACCCTGAGGAACCAGAAATCACCTGTAAGGATTGAGCTTTTCTGAACCACAAATCTGACTCTAAGCTTTCCAGTCTTCCTTACTGCTCAGTGTGGCCCTTCAGGGTCCAAACTTAAAGCACAAAGCGAGGTTTTCTGACAGACCCTAGACTCCAACTTCTGTCCTCTTAGCCTTGTGAGTCTGTCAAGCCAGGCTTCAAAGTATGTGAACCATGAACTTCCAGATGTTCAAGCTGGATTTAAAAAGGCAGAGGAATCAGAGATTAAATTGCCAACATCTGCTGGATCATCGAAAAAGCAAGAGAATTCCAGAAAAACATCTACTTCTGCTTTATTAATTACACCAAAGCCTTTGACTGTGAGATCACAACAAACTGTGGAAAATTCTTAAAGAGATAGGAATATCACACCACCTGACCTGCCTTTTGAGAAATCTGTATGCAGGTCAGGAAGCAACAGTTAGAACTACATGTGGAATAACAGACTGATTCCAAATCAGGAAAGGAGTACATCAAGGCTGTATATTAGCACCCTGCTTATTTAACTTATATGCAGAGTATATTATGAGAAACACTGGACTGGATGAAGCACAAGCTGGAATCAAGATTGCCAGGAGAAATATCAATAACCTCAGATATGCAGATGCCACCACCCTTATGGCAGAAAGCGAAGAACTAAAAAGCCTCCTGATGAAAGAGGAGAGTGAAAAAGTTGGCTTAAAACTCAACATTCAGAAAACTAAGATCATGGCATCCGGTCCCATCACTTAATGGCAAATAGACGGGGAAACAATGGAAACAGTGACAGACTTTATTTGGGGGGGCTCCAAAATCACTGCAGATGGTGACTGCAGCCATGAAATTAAAAGACGCTTACTCCTTGGGAGAAAAGTTATGACCAATCTAGACAGTATATTAAAAAGCAGAGACATTACTTTGCCAACAGATGTGCATCTAGTTAAAGCTATGGTTTTTCCAGTGGTCATGTATGGATGTGAGAGTTGAACTATAAAGAAAGCTGAGTGCCAAAGAATTGATGATTTTTAACTGTGGTGTTGGAGAAGACTCTTGAGAGTCCCTTAGACTGCAAGGAGATCCAACCAGTCCATCCTAAAGGAGATCAGTCCTGGGTGTTCATTGGAAGGACTGACGTTGAAGCTGAAACTCCAATACTTTGGCCACCTGATATGAAGAACGGGCTCATTGGAAAAGACCCTGATGCTGGGAAAGATTGAAGGCAGGAAGAGAAAGGGACGACAGAGGATGAGATGGTTGGATGGCATCACCGACTCAATGGACATGAGTTTGAGTAAATTCCGGGAGATGGCAATAGACAAGGCGGCCTGGTATGCTGTAGTCCACGGGGTCACAAAAAGTCAGACATGACTAAGTGACTGAACTGACTGATTTTGATCATCTCTTCAATAATCTGCAAATGTAAAGCAACCTTAATGCTGCCCTTATCTCTCTAAATATTTGCCTTCACCCAGTTCTTGGCTCCGCAATCCTTCAACACATTTGTACCCTCAAGTACAGAATGTTCTCCAGTTATTCTTATTATTTTTGTTGAGAATGTTGGTTAGAATTACCTCAAATGCTATTACCAGAAGTGCAGGTTTCTCCCTTATTCGTATTTGTTAATTACTCACCGTAAGTTGACCCAGTTACTAAACAGAACTACTGCTTTATGTCCACCTCTCCTACAATACTCATCAGTTGCAAACTAGTATTGTAATGATTTTTAAAAATATTTATATTTCTCTCTCTGCCTTTATTAGATTTTGAAGCTCTTTTAGGACAGAATCCATAATCATGTCTGAATCAACTATGGATTACCTCCGTATCCTGCATCTTACTCACATTAACCTTGCAGGAACTGTTAAGTGAATGAATGAACCCAGATGCTTCTTGTTTGCATAAACTGGACACTTCTGAAATAGAACCTCTAAATTATCCTAAACTATATAATGAGAAATCTCAGCAGAAATAAGAAGTAGGCTATAATCCCAAATATCAATTGTGATTTGCATTAACAAGTTCCTCCAGAACTTGTATGATAGCAATTGCATACCTGCAGAAATAAACATGAGTATTAGGACATGAAAAATGAAAGCGTGGCTACCCCAGGCTGCAGCTTCAATATTGATCTGCATATTTCATTCAGTATTAGCACATGTGACTCAAATTGTGTAGCTGTCACTCTCATCAAAATTCACACACTCCCTCTGGAATTCACGTCAGCCATCCAGCCAAATACTGGCTTCTTACATTTGAAACTCAATTGCATTGAAGTCACGGAATCTCTCAATCAATTACAAAGGATCTGAGCTCTTAGAGTTTACATTGATTGGCCACCATTTTCCTAATGGAGTCATAGCCTCTGTAATTACCTATTTGACAGGAGAGGTGCCTGCTTTCTGGAGGCTATATATCCTAGCTCTTCATTTACCTAAAATGTTAGTTGGCAGCCCTCATAAGAGCATCAGCTACAAAATGTGATTAGAGTTCATGTAAGTGTAACAGAATGACGTTCTCATCTCATCTCCACTTACTGCATATGGTTGCCACATATTATCCTTTCACGTGCATTGCACTTTTAAAGTAACTTCAATGTACGTTTTTATGTTATAATTCATTAAGAGCCAAAATTTATGCATTTGCAAATACCTTCCTATGTATAGTCATACTCAAAAAGTGCTATTTAATTTGAAAAGCTAACATCTCTTTTTCAAATAAAGAAAAACTTCTGACTGTCAGAACATGAAGTGTATTTAACAGGCACCAGGTCAGGGGAGCCTGGTGGGCTGCCGTCTATGGGGTTGCACAGAGTCGGACACGACTGAAGTGACTTAGCAGCAGCAGCAGCAGGAAAATAACGAAGGACCCCTTCTTAAATACACCGCAAGAATTTTTTAAAAAATAGCTGTTAGATTCAGACACAATTCAGATTAAACCACAGATTATCTGCATGACATAAGTTAAATTTTTTAATCTTTCAGAGGCTGTATTTTCATTTATAACACTGAGAGATTAATACTACTTTATTTTAATAATTATTATATTGTTATAATAGTTTATTATAATAGCTTTGTAGAGTCAAAATAACAAAAATAGAGCTCCCTCACACCTAGAAAATTGAATATTTGTATGAGTCAGGTTTTGCTCAAATAAAGAAGCTATAACTATCTTGAAATCTCAGTGGTTTATGACAGCAAATGTTTGCCTCTTACTCAGAAATCTTCCTGTTATCTGTGGCTCTGCTGAGTCCGGTCCCATCACTTCATGGGAAATAGATGGGGAAACAGTGGAAACAGTGTCAGACTTTATTTTTTGGGGCTCCAAAATCACTGCAGATGGTGATTTCAGCCATGAAATTAAAAGACGCTTACTCCTTGGAAGGAAAGTTATGACCAACCTAGATAGCATATTCAAAAGCAGAGACATTACTTTGCCAACAAAGGTCCGTCTAGTCAAGGCTATGGTTTTTCCAGTGGTCATGTATGGATGTGAGAGTTGGACTGTGAAGAAGGCTGAGCGCCAAAGAATTGATGTTTTTGAAAAAAAAAAAAAAAAAAGAATTGATGTTTTTGAACTGTGGTGTTGGAGAAGACTCTTGAGAGTCCCTTGGACTGCAAGGAGATCCAACCAGTCCATTCTGAAGGAGATCAGCCCTGGGATTTCTTTGGAAGGAATGATGCTGAAGCTGAAACTCTGGCCACCTCATGCGAAGAGTTGACTCATTGGAAAAGACTCTGATGCTGGGAGGGGTTGGGGGCAGGAGGAGAAGGGGACGACAGAGGATGAGATGGCTGGATGGCATCGCTGACTCGATGGACGTGAGTCTGAGTGAACTCCAGGTGTTGGTGATGGACAGGGAGGCCTGGCGTGCTGCAATTCATGGGGTCGCAAAGAGTCGGACACGACTGAGCGACTGAACTGAACTGAACTGCACTGAGTCAGTTAGAGCCCACTTGTCCAGTTCAACTGCACTCGGCTCCTACATGTAGCAGTTTGGGTTCAGATTTGCTCCGTAAGTCTTTCTTTCTGGGGTTCAGGACAAATGAACATCTCAGGCATGCTCTTCTCATTGTGGATAGCAGAAGTATGAGAAAGCTGGAGGGTATTTGCTCACACCTCACACACTATTACTTCTACACACTTGTTATTGCTCATAGTGAGCCACGTGGGCAACCCCAAAGTCAGTGTGGCAAGGAAGTGTGTTCTGTCTACAGGGAATTCATCCCGAGGCGGAAAAAAAGGAACAACTATGAGTGAACGCTCACCACCACGCAATTCAGTTCATGGTGCAGTAAGTCTGCTACATACGAACCTTCAAGATACAAACTTTCAAAGATGGGAACACGTGTTCCATCGAGGTCAGGCATGAGAAACTGCAGCTCGCCCCCTGTCTCCAACTGCTGACAGTCCTTCAGCTCTACCATCTCCCACCTCCCCTCCCTCTTCCAGTCAGTAACTCTTCTTGCCTGTTCACTCAACGCCAGACCCTGTATGCCAGCTGTTGTACTGTACTACGCTACTGTACTTTTCAAGGTACTCTACTGTAAGATTTAAAATTCTTTATTTTTTGTGTCTTTTTAATGATTTTTTGTGTGAAAAGTATTATAAACCTATTACAGTACAGTACTACATAGCCAGTTGTGCTAGTTGGGTGCCTAGGTTAACTTTGCTGGACTTACAAAGTGAACTTATGAATACTCTGGGAATGGAGTTCATTGGTATGTAGGGGACTAACTGTGGTATCAATAATTAGCTATTGTAGGACATGGTGTTGGTTCTATCTCTGAAAACATCCTGAGATCTGACCAAGGAAGTAATTGAGAGGATGTCACCAGATGAACTGGACACAGGCAATCTGAGGCTCCTCTCCTCCTTCCCTGTCCTGGGAATATACATTCTCCCCATCATTCCATGAATGAATGCTAAGTCACTTCAGTTGTGTCCGACTCTGTGAGACCCTATGGACCCCAGGCTTCTCTCTCCATGGGATTATCCAGGCAAGAATACTGGTGTGGGTCGCCGTGCCCTCCTCCAGAGGATCTTCCCAACCCAGGAATCGAACCCGTGTCTCTTATGTCTACCCTCGTTGGCAGGCAGATTCTTTACCACTAACTCCACCTAGGAAGCTCATCATTCTCTAGCCAGAGCCATCACAGGGATGCAACCTCCAGGGAACGAATCCTGTTAAGGCCTCTCTAGAAACTTCTAAGATTCTGGTGAGCAGGTTCAGAGATCTATCTGTCTTGAGGCTGCCCAAGACAAGCCTCATGCATAAGTTTCCTTGCTTATTAGAACCATCACCTACCAATCTGAAGTGGTCTGCCCCTTTCTTTAATTTCTCCTTGCCCTCTGGGTACAGGGGCCAGTTTCAGATTTTACCCAGGGGAATGCCCAAGAGTGTGAACCAACAAGATTTCATAGCAAATTATAAATACATTTTCCTAGTTACCTCCAAGACATCAAGCCTTCTTCAGAGAACGTTTTTATTAGATGATTTAAGTGCCTCATCTTAAGCTACTATGGTTATTCATGCAACAGGCAGTTACTGAAGAAAGCAGTGTTATACTACTTGATACTTTCCCTAGTACTCTTTAAAAAGTAAAATGTATACATATTTTATTTTTACATTGTACCCATAACAAAAGATGTGCGTGCATGCTAAGTCACTTCAGTCGTGTCCAACTCTGTGCAACCCTATGGACTGCTAGGCTCCTCTGTCCATGGGATTCTCCAGGTAAGAATACTGGAGTGGGTTGCCATGCTACCCTCCAAGGGATCTTCCCGACCTAGGGATTGAACCTGTTTGTGTCTCTTATGTCTACCTGCCTTGGCAGGAGGGTTCTTTACCACTAGCGCCCCCTGGGAAACCTATAATAAAAGGTACATGAATAAATATTAACAAAAACAGTATATATAGTACTTGGCTCCACTTGCTATTTGTAAACCACAACAATCCTATTAATTTAGGAAGCAAAATAATGCTTCCTAAAATATAATGAAGGCCTTCTTCACAAATTTAGGAGTCAGAAGTCTTTGGCCATTGGTCATCCCTGCCTTTCTACTCAGGAGCTGCCCTCCAACATTTTAGTCTCTGGTCCAGTGTTCTGAAATGAACTTAACTTTTATCCCTCCCCCATTTCTATTCAAACTTTTACTTCTGGTTAAAATATAGTTATCATTAGTTTTAATACCCTTTTGAAAATTACCTTTTGGCCAACTCTTCTAGTCTCTTTAAGACTCGAAGACTAGTGCTTTTTCTCCACAGTTTAAATTATTTGCTCTATCCAGATATCTATGTTCTTGAGACTCTTCTCTCCCCCTGGTCTTTTGAGGCACTCTGTACTGCCTAACTAGTGATATGTCTGTGACGGCTTGGTTTTCTACCCTCCTATCTAACTACACCAAGAGTAAAGAATCAGGGGGCCCTGTTAGAACTCTGCCTATCACATCAGTTTAAAAAAATCATTTACAGAGCAGAGATAATGTAGCAAATGTGTTTTTTTCCCCAAAGAACTACAGATTTATAATTTTTCAATTGGAAAGGACCTTAATGTTTATCCAGACCAACCCCCTAACCAATGCAGGTGTTTTCTTTTTTTTTTTTTTAATTTTATTTTATTTTTAAACTTCAAACACTGTATTAGTTTTGCCAAACATCAAAACGAATCCGCCACAGGTATACATGTGCTCCCCAACCTGAACCCTCCTCCCTCCTCCCTCCCCGCACTGGGACGACCTAGAGAGATGCAGGTGCTTTTCTATAGATCACAGTTCATCTGGTCTCTGCTTCAACATTTATACTGATAAGAAGACTCACTTGTTTATGAATCAGGACATTTAGATTTTAAAACTTTGTACTTAATTTTAAAAATGTTACTGAATCTTTATTTCTGTAACTTATTGAGGTCTTCCCTCTAGGAAAATTTTGAATCAAAAATAATTTTTTAACATGAAAGATTTTTAAACTTACCTATCAACCACCATTCTTTCCCCAAAGAGGGATAATCTAAGTGCACTCTACCTCAGACTAAATATTCTAGTTTTCATATGATGTCATTCCCACATCTTTTACCATCTTGGTCACCCACCTGAATTTATTCCCTCTTATTAAAAAAAAAATCTTAAAAACATGGCTCTTACACCTTGACCAAGTATATTATATTAGGAATAGTAATTCAGTGTATAAATCAGAGTAGTTTATCATCAAATCTGTAAATGTAATGTACAATACAAGAAAGCTAAATAAAATAAATCATGTGACTTCTTCAATAGATTCAAAAAACTTATTTGATAACTTTAGCCTTCTCAATAAATATATGAGAAATACAATAGAATAGCAGTAGAGGGAACGTCGCTCAGCCGTGTCTGACTCTGTGACCTCATGGATTGTAGCCCACCAGTTCCTCTGTCCATGGGATTTTCCAGGCAAGAATACTGGAGTGGGTTGCCATTCCCTTCTCCAGGGCATTTAACTTATCTTTAATTGTTAAGGAATCTCTTTGCCTAAAACAACACCAACTCAGTGATAAAATATTATCTACATTATTTAGAAATTATTTTTTTATAAAATGAAGAATACATATCCCACCATTTACTTTTAAAACAATTTTAAATCAAGTATTATTCTATGGTGTTACTTGAAGAGTTCTGGGAAATTTAGTAAGGATGAAAACTAATATTATCAAGTTTTGGAAAGTTAAAAAATAGTTATTTTTAAATTATTATAACATATCTAAAATTATTCTAAAACTTTAAAGTTTTGAGATAATAATAAATATATGAATGGAACATAATTACACCAAAAAATTGTACTCAGTTCATTAGTTTAACCTGAAATTAAACAAAATTTTTTTTTAAAAAAAAAAGAAAAGAAAAAGGAATGTATAACCCATAGTTTAGGATACAGATAGAGAGGTAGACAGAAACATGTAGATAAGTGTGCTTATTTTAGAAAAGGAAAAGTAAATGCTGCCATCAGGTCTGTTATTTAGTCATTAAGTTGTGCCTGACACTTTTGTGACCCCATGGACTGTAGCCCGCCAGGCTCCTCTGTCCATGGGATTCTCCAGGCAAGAATACTGGGGTGGGTTGCCATTTCCTTCTCCAATCAGGTCTAATCTAGTAAATTTATAGAGTTAATGGAATTCAGTTAAAATCTGATCAAGACTTTTGTCTATGTGTGTGAGAAATTGAAGCCAAATGATTCTGAAATTTATTTATAAACAAGGAAAATATCACATAATACCTAAAAATAACATCAACAGTGTGTAGGGGAAAAGGAAGGACTACTTTAGCTGGTAATAGAATGTGTTACATAGAAATAAACAAGAAAACTCCATGTCACTACTACTGAAATGGATATATTCTATAGTGGATTAGAGGAGAGAAAGATTAGAATTGGCCCAAATACATATAAGAACATTCTCTATTATAATTACACTTTTAAAAATAAGCTGAAAATGATTATTTTAAATATGAACTGAAATTTTGGAATAGCAATATGAAAAAGAACAAAGTAATCCATATCTTTATCTGAAAAATGAAGTATCTCATATGCAATAAAAAATTTAAATATAAAAAAGTCAAATCATGGTAAAATTAGCATAATCCAATGTGCTTTATCAGATATCAGAAGAGATGATCATTCTTTTTGCATTACAACAAAAGAAATTGTGAAAGGAATAACTAATAAGCTGCTCCCCCCCAAAATAAAAAGAAATTACACTCAAGAAGATGTTCTAGAAACACTAACCATGTAAATAAATATTGAAAACAAAACATACATGTGAAAACAGGGTATCGTTAAGTAACTTATTTTATTTTAATATTTTTAGGAGAGTATGCGTGAATTTTCTGGACTTCCCTGGTGGCTCAGACTGTAAAGCGTTTGCCTAAAATGTAGGAGACCTGGGTTTGATCCCTGGGTAGGGAAGATCCCCTGGAGAAGGAAATGGCAACCCACTCCAGTACTCTTGCCTGGAAAATCCCATGGACAGAGAAGCCTGGCAGGCTACAGTCCATGGGATCATAAAGAGTCGGACATGACTGAGCGACTTCACTTTCACTTTCATGTCTGAATTTATAAATGAAGATCATTAAGGCTAGGAAAATTTATTGGCAATGTTTATGGTAAAATTTTGTAACTTTTGAACATCGTATATACTCATCGTAAGTACAAGCACTACCTTAAATAATCTGATTAATAACACTAATGAGGTTTATCTACAGGAAATTAACAAATAGTTTAATCTTCCTGAGTCCTAATGTCACATTAATAAAATGGAGTTACTTCCTATCATTGTGAAGATTCCATGTGACAACATAATTATAGAGATTTGGCTCATAATCATTGTTGTAATTACAGAAATTATAGTATTTATCTTTCAAACAGTTCCTTAAAATTGTGAAACTACTATTTTTATCCTATCTCAAAAAGTTGTGACAATGATAATCATCCAAATACTATCTAAGGAGATTAATGATAGGTGACCATAAGTCTTTCACTTTGTACCTTGCCTTCTACTCACAAAGCTTCAAATTTCCCAAAATCAAATTTCCCCCTAAAAAATTCAGAAATTTAGCAGTTATAGAAGTTCCTAAGTTTGGACAAAGGGTCAAAAAGTCACCCCCTCTATGGAAAGGTCTGATTTTTTCATTCACTCCCTAGTTGCTTCCTTGGAAATGAATAAAGATCATATGTGTCAGCTACATTATTGGGTAACAATAATTATGACCAAAAAAATGAGAGATAAACTGAATCTAACCTGAGAGAAGTATAAAGTTGCAGGATATAAAATCAATATATAGAAATCTACTGCATTCCTATATTAATAACCAACTATCAGAAAGAGAAGTTGAGAAAGCAGTCCCATTTGCAATTTTATCAAAAAGAATAAAGTAACTAAGAAAAAATTTAACCAAAGAGGTAAAAGATCTGTACTCAGAATTAACATTGTTAAAATGTCCATACTACCTAAAGCAAAAGCATACAGATTCAATGCAATTTCTATCAAAATACCAATGGAATTTTTCACAAAACTAGAACAATGATCCTAAAATTTGTACAAAACCCAAAAGACCCCCAAAGAGCCAAAGAAATCTTAAAAAAAGAAGGGGGGAGGTATGATGCTCCTTGACTTCAGACTATATGGCAAAGTTACAGTAATCAAAACAGCGTGACTTTGGCACAAAATAGACCCACAAATCAACAGAACAGAATAGAGAGTCCAGACATAAACATATGCTTATATGGTCAATTAATTTATAGTAAAGCAGCCAAGAACATACAGGGGGAAAATGACAGTCTCTTCAACAAATGGTGTTGGGAAAACCAAACAGTTACATGCCAAAGAATAAAAGGGAACCTTTTTCTTGTATCATATACAAAAATAAACTCAGAACAGATTTAAGAAGTAAATGTAATATCTGAAACCATAGAACTCCTGAAAGAAAATTTAGGCACTACACTCTGTGACATCAGCCTTAGCAATACTTTATGGTTCTGTCCCCTCAGGCAAAGGCAACAAATACAAAAATAAGCAAGTGAGACAACATCAAACTAAAGATCTTTTGCACAGTAAAGGAAACTAGCAAAAAAACAAAAAGGCAACCTACTGAATGAGAGAAGATATTTGCAAATCATGTATCTATTAAAGTGTTACTGTCCAAAACATAAAAAGAATACACACAACTCAATATCAAAAAAACAAACAACTCAATTCAACCCAATTCAAAAATGGACAGAGGACATGAATGGACATTTTTCCAAGGGAGACATACAGATGGCCAACAGACACATGTAAAGCTGCTCAATATAACTAATAATCAGGGAAACACAAATTATAACCACCATGAGATATCACCTCATACTGATGCTTAGGCTGAAGCTCCAATACTTTGGCCACCTCATGCGAAGAGCCAACTCATTGAAAAAGACTCTGATGCTGGGAAAGATCGAAAGCAGGAGGAGAAGGGGATGACAGAGGATGAGATTGTTGGATGGTATCACCGACTCAATGGACATGGGTTTGAGCAAGCTCCAGGAGATGGTGAAGGACAGGGAAGCCTGGCGTACTGCAGTCCATGGGGTCACAAAGAGTCACAAAGGACATGACTGAGTGACTGAACAACAACAAAAACAACAACCCCTATGAAGATACTTCAAAAAACTTAAAATTGAACTACCATACAATCCAGCAATGTGACTGTTGGTTATTTATCCTAGGAAAGCAAAAACACTAATTGGGAAAATTCTGCAACCCTATGTTCATCACATCACATAATAGTCAGGATAAGGAAGCAACCTAAGTGTCCATAGATAGATGAATGAATAAAGAAGATGTGGTAAAAACATGCAATGGAGCCATAAAAGGAATGAATGTACTATTTGCTGTACATTTTGCTACAAAATGGATGGACCTGGAGGTATTACATTAAGTGAAAGAAATCAGACAGAGAAGGACAAATACCATGTGATTTAACTTATTTGTGGGATCTAAAAAAAAACAAAACAAACAATGAATAGAACAAAACAGAAACTGATAGACACAGAGAACAAAATGTTGGTCATTAAGGGAGTAAGGGGTGGTTCAGTTCAGTTCAGTTCAGTCAGTCGTGTCTGATTCTTTGCGACCCCATGAATCGCAGTACGCCAGGCCTCCCTGCCCATCACCAACTCCCAGAGTTTACTTAAACTCATGTCCATCGAGTTGGTGATGCCATCCAGCCATCTCGTCCTCTGTCGTCCCCTTCTCCTCCTGCCCCCAATCTCTCCCAGCATCAGGGTCTTTTCCAATGAGTCAACTCTTTGCATGAGGTGGCCAAAGTATTGGAGTTTCAGCTTCAGCATCAGTCCTTCCAAAGAACACCCAGGACTGATCTCCTTTAGGATGGACGGGTTGGATCTCCTTGCAGTCCAAGGAACTCTCAAGAATCTTCTCCAACACCACAGTTCAAAAGCATCAATTCTTCCGTGCTCAGCTTTCTTCACAGTCCAACCCTCACGTCCATACATGACCACTGGAAAAACCATAGCCTTGACTAGACGGACCTTTGTTGGCAAAGTAATGTCTCTGCTTTTCAATATGCTATCTAGGTTGGTTATAACTCTCCTTCCAAGGAGTAAGCATCTTTTAATTTCATGGCTGCAATCACCATCTGCAGTGATTTTGGAGCCCCCAAAAATAAAGTCTGACACTGTTTCCACTGTTTCCCTATCTATTTCCCATGAAGTGATGGGACCAGATGCCATGATCTTCATTTTCTGAATGTTGAGCTTTAAGCCAACTTTTTCACTCTCCACTTTCACTTTCATCAAGAGGCTTTTGAGTTCCTCTTCACTTTCTGCCATAAGGGTGGTGTCATCTGCATATCTGAGGTTATTGATATTTCTCCCTGCAATCTTGATTCCAGCTTGTGCTTCCTCCAGCCCAGCATTTCTCATGATGTACTCTGCATAGAAGTTAAATAAGCAGGGTGACAATATACAGCCTTGACGTACTCCTTTTCCTATTTGGAACCAGTTTGTTGTCCCATGTCCAGTTCTAACTGTTGCTTCCTGACCTGCATATAGGTTTCTCAAGAGGCAGGTCAGGTGGTCTGGTATTCCCATCTCTTTCAGAATTTTCCACAGTTTATTGTGATCCACACAGTCAAAGGCTTTGGCATCGGCAATAAAGCAGAAATAGATGTTTTTCTGGAACTCTCTTGCTTTTTCGATGATCCAGTGGATGTTGGCAATTTGATCTCTAGTTCCTCTGCCTTTTCTGAAACCAGCTTGAACATCTGGAAGTTCACGGTTCACGTATTGCTGAAGCCTGGCTTGGAGAATTTTGAGCATTACTTTAGGGAGTTGGGCAAAACAGGTGAAGGGAATTAAGAGGCACAAACTCTGCTGCTGCTACTGCTAAATCGCTTCAGTCGTGTCCGACTCTGTGCGACCCCATAGACAGCAGCCCACCAGACTCCCCCATCCCCGGGATTCTCCAAGCAAGAACACTGGAGTGGGTTGACATTTCCTTCTCCAATGCATGAAAGTGAAAAGTCATAGTGAAGTCGTTCAGTCGTGTCCGACTCTTAGCTCTAATTACAAAATAAATAAGTCACAGATATATAATGTTCAGCATAGGAAATATAATCAATAATACTGCAGTAACTTTGTACAATGACAGACGGTTTCTAAACTTATCATGATGCTTATAATATTGATAATATATATGGATGCTGAAGGACTATGTTGTACACCGGAAATTAATACAATATTGTTTGTCAACTATTCTTCAATTTAAAAATAAAAATAAATGTCTGTTTTAATCTAAGATAATTCCTGGTGGGTATAGCAGTAAGAAAAAGAAAACTCATATCTGGAATTGAGATGGAATGTTTTCTTAAGTTTTTTTCAAGTGTCAAATGTTTCTTTAATAATAACTATGTATTTTGAATCATATAAGAAACAGAAGGCAAAAGTAATTCATAGAGCTGGGGCATTAGGAGCAAGATTAAGAAACTTCTTGGGGGAAAATGCATGTAGAAAATGTTCAGGTACAGGTTACTGACAACTCTGATAGGCTGATGAGATACATAGTACATCCCACTTCTAAAACCCTGAGGACATCATATAGGGCTACACAGCTGAGGATTACATAGCTGAGGTCCACTACATGGCTATAGCAGTCTGGGGACATTTTGTGTCTTGTGATAGCCTTAGGTAGGCTGTGCTTCAGCTTTACCTGTATGTGTATAAAAGGCCAGCATATTTGAGTCCAGTTTCTCTCGAGAGTAAGCAGGACTAAGGCTCCATGGGCGGTTGAACTAAAAACAAGTATGTGGTGTCCTTGGCACACGAATAATTAATATTAACACATCATAAACATAAGAATAATTTCTACTCTTACATAGTTCTGTCAGCCTCTCAGCTACCCCTGGGGAAGAGAGTATTTGACCTGGAACATTGAAGAAGATAAGGTTTCAACAGTTTAATTTGCAAGGGGATAGGAACTTCCAGGACAGATTTGTGCAAACAGAAATAGCCTCAAGGGACTAGTGTGTAGTGTAGGAAGGGGAATGGGAGATGAGGCTAGAATGAACGTTGAACAAAAGGATTTCAGTGAGCAATGGAGAGTTATCCAAAGTTTTTCAGCAAAGTGATAACATAAAACCAGACTTTATTACCTACTCGTAAAGCAACATGAATGAACAGGGAAAAAAACAGGAGGAAAATGAATGCAGCTTGTTTTTCAGTAGCTGTAGAGGGTATTTCATAATGTTTACATTAAGCATGTTGTATATTTCAAATATTTTGTTAAGATTATCAGTCAAGTTTTCCTAATCCTTTTCTTGAATCCAACTGAGACCTATGAGATTTAGAAACAAACTGAAATATGTCTTCACCACTTAGAGGCTGTATGGGTGTGTGCTCAGTCACTCAGCCATGTCTGCCTCTTTTGAGACACCATGGACTGTGTGTAGCCCACCAAGTTCCTCTGTCCATGGGACTTTTCCAGGCAAGAATACCGGAATGGGTTGCCATTAGTAAATGCAACTGGAGTAAATTGCCTCCAGTACAGACTCTATAAACTCAAGCAAGTTATTTAACGTTTCTGGGCCTTGATGATCACATCTAGATGTCAGAGGCAGTAATACCTACCTCATCAGGTTATAAAGACACAGTGAGTTAACACTTACAAAGGCCTAACAGAATGCCTGGCATTTGGTAAGTATTTGATAAATAGTAGTTAGTGCTATTAATGGAGCTTCCCAGGTGATGCTAGTGGTAAAGAAACCACCTGCCAATGCAGGAGACATAAGAGACATGGGTTCAATCCCATCAGAAAGATACCCTGGAGGAGGGCATGGCAACCAATTCCAGTATTCTTGCCTGGAGAACCCCATGGACAGAGGAGCCTGGCGGGCTACTGTCCATAGGGTCGCACAAAGTCCTATATGACTGGAGTGACTTAGCAGGGAGGCAGGCAGTGTTATTAATAAATGAGACAATTTTTAGTCGCCTAGTCATGTCTGACTCTTTGTGACTGCGTGTACGGTAGCCTCCATCCATGCAATTCACTAGGCAAGAATACTGGAGTGAGTTGCTATTCCCTTCTCCAGGGGATCTTCCTGACCCAGAGATTGCACCGGGTCTCCCACATTGCAGGCAGGTTCTTTACCATCTGAGAAACCAGGGAAGCCCAATAAATGAGAGATAGATGCCAATGAAATTCAGTTTTAATCATTTTGGCCCAGATTTACAATTTATCACCATCTCTGCATCTTTGGAGCATGCCTCTTAAAGATCTTTTCCCACATTAGCATGAATTCATTAACAAAAAAAAAACAAATTGGGCACAATTTTTCTAGCAGATATATATCTGTCTATACTATATTACTTCATCTTATCCACAAAAATATCAGAATGTCCTTTGTCAAATGCTTTGCAAATTAGAAATGCACCAGATTGTATAGTGGAGCTATATGTAAGTTTATTCTGCATTTTCTAAGCCTTCTGTAAATGTGCTATCATATTTTCATAATTTAAAAAAATGTATCAGATGGGTGTATTATTTAGACATCAGAAATAAAATTAATTTCTATAGTGTGACATGTTCTAATGAACTCTCAGTGATGTCTAAAGATCAGTGCTTTCTCTTTTAAGTCTTCCCAAATCGCT
Source organism: Bubalus bubalis (assembly GCF_019923935.1). NCBI lineage: Eukaryota > Metazoa > Chordata > Mammalia > Artiodactyla > Bovidae > Bubalus > Bubalus bubalis. The sequence goes on along the minus strand of NC_059159.1, from coordinate 80,365,068 downwards.
TAATACTGCAAGAATTTTAACAGAAATCAGTTAAATTCCATCACTCTGTATTTCTACTATCTGTATTTCCCAGAGCAGAGCTACATTTATAGTCTATACAATACTCTAACTCAGGAATCTGTAGTAATTGTCTCTGTGCTAAATATAGAGACAACTGTGGAAACCTTAAAGGGATTAGGTTAACTCATCATTAAAATAGGTGTACTGAGTTAACTTCAGCAGGCCTGGAATTGGTCTGATCTGTTTTTCTGAAATACCTGCATGGTACTGACATCTGGTCAAGGCATGAAGTGTAGTTTTTAATAGCATTGTTCTGGAGCAAATTTGGGGGTTATCTCTACCAGCCCATTAGCCTAGTTTATTAATTAGAGCACGATTGATGGTTTGCAGGCAATTTCAGCAAAACTCCCAGAGGACTCTGCCATTGGGTCTGGTCATACAGCAATAATATACCAACATACCCAACCAGGTAAGAGCCTCACTTGAGAAGCCATCTTGGGCTTTCTGGTTCTGAGGCTTTCCACACACATACGTGACTTGTTCCTGATCTGAGAGGGAAGACACATCTGATATGGCCCAGCAGAGGAAGGGCAATGGAGCTGACTTCTGGCTTCTTCAAACCCTTCTCTGTGAAGGAGCCTCTGGCTGCCCAAAACATCTTTACTGCTATTCTGCCACAACATTCTGTTTCTCCTGCGTGTCCTTTTCTGAAAATAAACTGTAGGTTCAGAAGCATTATCATTTGGGGTCTTGTGAATTCACCATTTGCACCATAGGCAAAATAAATTGCCCCATCATTTTTAGTTGCAAAGTTTTATATGCTTATATTTTTATTTCTGAAGTAATTCCATTTCTATTGCACGAGCTCATGGGTTATGATATATATTTATTGGAATCAAGCATATAAAAGAATAAACATAAGATAAAACTTTATATTGATTCAGCCCTCATCTGAACTGCAGCCCACTGCAATGGTGAGTTTGGAAGCAAGTGATCTCACTTATATGTAAGTTATTAAATTGAGAATAGTCAAGATCAGTGATCTAAGGGGAAATCCTTAAAGAAGAGTGGTCTATGACAATAGAAGAGGGTGGCAAAAAATGAACACAAAATTCTCCAACATAGAGTGTGGCAGTTCAAGTTCTGGACCTACTATCCATACCTTTTATATGGCCTCAGGTCAAACCATTCTGAGAATCTGACACGATCTGAGCAGAGGGCTTATATTTTGCTCAGCTTCATAGGAAACACTCAATTCCAGTTAGCAATTTCAATTCCTGTATTAGGAATTACAAATATTACTTTATTTTCTTCATGGCACATATTACTACTTGAAATCATCTTGATTTACTACGTTTTTTCCCATCAGAATGGAAGCTCTTTGACACCGGAGAATTTCTGTATCATGCTTATCAATGTATGCCTAGTGTCCAAAGCTTAATACATCATAGATGATAAAAAAATTTTCATTTACTAAGTGTTAACCATACTCAATGGACGTGAGTCTGAGTGAACTCTGGGAGTTGGTGATCAACAGGGAGGCCTGGCATGCTGCGATTCATGGGGTCACAAAGAGTCGGACACAACTGAGCGACTGAACTGAACTGAACCATACTCTAGGCATTGTTATAAGCATTTCTTTAAATACATGCCACATCCTATGATGCAGCTACAATCTCATATATTACAGATGAGGAAAGCAAGGCACAGAGAGGTTAAGTAAACTGCTCAAGGCCACACAGGAAATAAATGGCAGAACCATTTGAGCACAGATAGCCTGTCTTCAGAATCCAGGCTCTTGGAAACTCCTCAAAAATAAACAGCTAAATATGCAGATCATCTCAGAAAATCACTTATGAATCATTGCTACATAGTTCAGTGTTTTAGTGAAGATTTTATTTTTACCTTTCATCTAAGCTTTTCTATTAAAGTATTAGAAATTCAAACATAAGCCTAAATTCTACCAAGGCAAGAACCTCCTTTCTAAAGGAAGGTGGATCAAGAATCCCTCCTATCTTCAGATGCATTGTAGCAGCTCCAATGTCACCTCGGAGAGGAATCTATTTGTGTCACACAAACAGAAGCAGGTGCCCCGATGCAGGTGTTGTCAAGTTTGTGGAGCTTTAATGAGGATGTGCGAGTTTGCTGGGAAAGAGAATAGCAAAAATGAGGTGTTTCTTTCCCTCCATCTCCAGCTTATCTTTGGGAGAAAAGGGACACATCGAAGCACTCGTGTGATGGAAACAGACAATGAACTGCTTCTTCTAAGTGAAGAATTTCCATAATTGTGACGGCCCCTACTGGAAGTGGAGAGCAGAGGCTGGTGATGGGAAATATAAGATGTAAAGTGTTGATTCTAGAGAGAGGCCCAGAACACCCCAAGAAGACTTGCATTTGTTTCTCACTCTATTGAACAGGCTTATCTTGCTTGGAGAAAATGGCATGTCTCTGTAAATTATTTTTCTAGTTCAATTCAATTTGAAATTTGAAATATAACTATTAAAAAAAAACTACAAATCATCCTTAACCTACAGTATAGGTCTTACTAGACCTATAACTGATTTTCTACTTCTTCTCAAATTCTTACACCAAAAGGCAAATTCATATAGAGTTAAGGAAAGGACTAAGAATATTTGTATCACAAATAAGAGTCTCTGGGAACAAAGTAAAGTGGGTTCTCCTCACTTTTGGGTGACTTTTTTAATATACTTTTGTTGTTGCTGTGTAAACACATAAGAATGAAACTATCATCAATGTCTATTTATCATCAATGTCTTCAGAAAGAAAAGGAGAGGAAACACCAAGTAACTATGACTCTGTGAGTTTCTCCATATATTACTCCAAAATAAGCATGGAAAATAAAATATTTAACACTAAAATTAAAGACATATTTAGGCCCATAAATTAGATATGTAGTACAGTGCACAAGAAATGGAATGGAAACTCAAAATGATAAACAGGGCTGAAGCCAAGAGCCTCCTGGGCTGCAGGTCTGCAAGCAGACAGAAGTAACTATACATTTAATTCCTGCCCTGCTGCACAGTAACAGGGGAAAACAGTACTTTTCATTACACAAAATGGATATAGAATCACTAACTGAATTGAGGACTGGTACAAGCTTACCTCTGAAGAAGAAGGCTGAATAAAAGTTCCAAGTGCTTCTAGAACTAAGTGTGGTTGAAAACCACTGTGTTAAAACACATACGCACACACACACATGAACAGATATGAAGAATAACAGAGCCAAGTTGCTTTCTAGTCCAGGGGCCTGCATCTTCCTTAAGAAAGATTAAAATTAAAACCCAATAGGAGCCTGGGCCATTAATATGAGGCTAGGGGAGCTGAAAACTAGGTGGATACAAATGTCTATCTGCTAGATAGTAAAGAAAATGTTTAAGAAATGCTCATAACATGTAGAAAGATTACCACAAACAATAATAAATGAGATAAATTTAGCCCCAAGACAATGGAAATAATGGAAAACTCTCAGAAACACTTTGACATAAAATAGGTTTAATGTCTTCAAACAAAGAATATTGTATACAAAAATTACAAAAATTGTAAGCTAAAGATAGGCAGATATTAACCAAGTTTAGAGAGATATGAAAATTAGACCATTAGAAGTCCCACTATTAATATGGGTATTTCTAAAACATAATAGGGGAAAGAAATTCTAGATACTATATATGAAGAAGTTTATCACTTCAAGGTAGACTGAAAAGTTTAGTACATATATTTTGAACCCAAAAGCAAATATTAAAATAATAATTAAAACTGATAAGCCAAACGAACAGATAAAATGAAACTATTTTGGATTAAATATTCAGTTAATCCGAAGAAGACAGTGAAAAAAGAACCAAAGAGAAATAAGAACCAAATAATAGGTGAGACAAAGAGAAAATAAATAGTCAGTTGGTAGACTTACAAATTGACATTAAATGTAAACTGTATATTGATGGACATTTAAGTTGCCTAAATCTATTCTTCAACAGAGAAATAGATAAAGAATATGTGGCATGTACATACGATGGAATATTTGCAGCAACATGAATAGACCTAGAGATTGTCATACTAAGTGAAGCAAGTCAGACAGAGAAAGATAAATATCATATGATGTTGCTTATATGTGGAATATTAAAAAAAAAATGGTACAAATGAACTTATTTACAAATCAGAAATAGAGTCACAGATGCAAAACACGAACTTCTGGTTACCAGGGTAAAAAAGAGAGGAGGGGTAAGTTGGGATACTGGGGTTGACATATTTGTTGTTGCTGTTGTTCAGTTGCTAAAGCATGTCCGACTCTTTGTGACAGATGGGCTGCAGCACACCAGGCTTCCCTGTCCCTCACCATCTCCTGGAGTCTGTTCAGATTCATACCCATTGAGTCAGTGATGCTTTGCTTATCTACCACTACCACTCCTTTCTCCTTTCGCCTTCAATCTTTCTCAACATCAGGGTCTTGACATATACACACTATTATATATAAAACAGATACTTAATAAGGACCTACTGTATAGCACAGAGAATACTACTCAGTATTCTGCAATAACCTATATGGGGAAAGAATCTAAAAAAGAGTGGATATATGTATAACTGATTCACTTTGTTGTACACCTGAAACTAACACAACATTGGAAATCAACTATACTCCAATAAAAATGTTTTTTTTTAATGTATATGGTGTACACACCTCAAGTAAGACAGATACTGTAAGACTGAATAGAAAAACAAAACCAAGATAGATGTCAACAAGAAGAATGCAAGCAATAAGAATCTTAAAGTAATTGTACTGTGGAAGAAGCCATTCAAACTAGAGTATACAATGTATAATAACATTTAGATAAAATTCTGAAAACTACAAGCTAATCTATAGTGAGAGTAAATCACAGTTGCCAGGGTAGAGGGCAGGAAAATCCAGGAAGGGATGATTCCAGAAGTGCACAAGGGAATTCTGAGATGTTATATATGTTCACTTTATAAGGATTTCAGAGATGTATGCAAATTGTGCATTATAAATAGATGCTGCTGCTGCTGCTAAGTCGCTTCAGTCGTGTCCAACTCTGTGTGACCCAATAGACAGCAGCCCACCAGGCTCCTCCATCCGGGATTCTCCAGCAAGAACACTGGAGTGGGTTGCCATTTCCTTCTCCAATGCATGAAAGTGAAAAGGGAAAGTGAAGTCGCTCAGTTATGTCCGACTCTTTGCGACCCCATGGACTGCAGCCTACCAGGCTCCTCCATCCATGGGATTTTCCAGGCAAGAGTACTGGAGTGGGGTGCCACTGCCTTCTCCAATAAACAGATGCAGTTATCTTTATGCATTTTGCCTCAATGAAATTGTTAGTCAATGAAAGAATAAATGAACTGGCAGAGCACTATTTCTGTTAGGTAAAACAAAATTAAAGGAAAATGCATTAATAGCATTAATGCAATAATCTAGAGTAATATGGGGGCTTCCCAGGTGGCTCAGAGGTAATGAATCTTCCTGCCAATGCAGGAGACATGGGAGACGTAAGTTTGATCCCTGCATCGGGAAGATCCACTGGAGAAGGAAATGGCAATCCACTCCAGTATTCTTGCTGGGAAAAATCCCATGTACCCTGGTGGGCAATATGGGGTCTCAAAAGAGTGGGCATGACTGAGCGACTAAACAACAATAACATATACAACAGACAATCTTTCACAGCAACAGCAAGATGTGGGACCCAGAAACAGGCCAACCAGAGAGAAAGGAAAGAGATTCCCAGAATGATGGTGAAGAGAAGTCTGGGAGGACTATAAAATACCAGATCTTGTAGAAATCAAAGCAAGAGGGCCAAAGAATCCAGGAATATTACCAAAAGAAAAAGAAATGGGAATCTAATCGTGCAGCTGTGAGCAATACTAACACAATAGTAATTATGAAAGTGAAAAATCAGTAATCAGTTTTGTATGATCAAAACTGTAAACAATTCAGCTGTCCAAAAAAAGGGGGATATTGATAAATTTTGGCATATTCAGAGAATAAAAGGCTATCCAGAAATCAGCAGATTAAACCAGAGATATGTGTATTTACATGGTTAAATTTCACTTACATGAAATTGATAATGAAATATCAAGTTGAACTATGTTACTATTTATGGAAATACCACTTTAAACAAAAACAATGCCATTCTGTGTTTGTGTTTACATACATATTAGTTAAAAAGTAAATAATATGCTAATCCTAAACTCCCAATCTTTCTCTCCCCACCCCACTCTCATTTGGAATCACAAGTCTCTTCTCTATGTCCCTGAGTCTGTTTCTGGTTCATAGATGAATCACTTTGCTGTACAGCAGAAACTAACACAAGATTGTAAATCAACTACACATCAATAAAAAGAATTTTTAAGTAAATGATATGGATTGTATATTCATACAATTTATGATGGTGGTTGAACAGAAAGAAAAAAGGAAGGAAAGAGGAGAGTAATATGATTTATATAACAGGAATATAGGGGAATTTAATCTATCTGTAGTTACTTATTATTTTTTTAATGATCTGAAATCAATATTACTAATAATATGCTCATCTACAGATGCTTGCTCCTGGAAAGGAAAGCTATGACAAACCTAGACAGTGTATTAAAAATCAAAGACACCACTTTGCTGACAAAGGTCCATAAAGTCAAAGTTACAGTTTTTCCAGTAGTCATGTATGGATGTGAGAGTTGGACCACACAAAAAAAGGCTGAGGGCCAAAGAATTGATGCCTTTGAATTGTGGTGCTAGAGAAGATTCTTGAGAGTTCCCTGGACTGCAAGGAGATCAAACTAGTCAATCCTAAGGGAAATCAACTTGAATATTCATTGGAATGACTGATGCTCAAGCTAAAGCTCCAATATTTTGGCCACCTGACGCACAAAGCCAACTCATTGGGAAAGACCCTGATAACTGGGAACAACAACAAAGGCAAAAGGAGAAGAAGGTGGCAGAAAATGAAATGAACTGACTCAATGGACATGAATGTGAGCAAACTCTGGGAGATGGTGAAGGACAGGGGAGCCTGGCATGCTGTCCATGAGATCGCAACGAGTCAGACAAAACTGAGCGATGGAACAACAGCAACAACTTGGGCAGTGAGTACTTGGTGCTTGATCCAGTGTGCTTTTACATTCTTTTATTCTCTCAACCCAAAACAAAGATTTCAAAAAGCAATTTGCCTATCCATCTCCTGGATAGCCACAGAGGCCACGTCTTTAGGAAAGAACTCAGGAGAAAATGTGGTCTATCATTTTGTGATTAAGCAATTTCGACCAGCCTTCTCTATCTCATAACTTTCTAAAGTCTCATAATGACAAGTGCAGTAAACATCACTGTTGGCTATTAACAGATCAGCCTTCTACAGGGTGTGCATGCTAAGTCACTTCAGGCACATCCAACTCTTTACGACCCTACAGACTATAACCACCAAGCTCCTCTATTCATGGAATTTTCCAGGCAAGAGTATTGGAGTGGTTGCCAGTACTCCTCCTTCAGGGGATCTGCCTGACCCAGGGATCAAACCCGAGTCTCTTATGTCTCCTGCATTGGTAGGTGGCTTCTTTACCACTGCAGCACCACATGGGAAGCCCTTCTATAGAGCTTATCCTCCCATAAGCAACAGTGCTCTGCAACCATCAGACCAAGAAAGTGATAATAATAACAAACCTTTCTATATATTTGCCAAGAACTTGCAAGGTCAACTTTTACTGGTTTGTTTAATGGAGGTGTTAGGTGCTTTCACATATATTGTCTCATATGACCCTTCAGAGCCCTATAGTGTAATATAGTAGAGAAAACAGAGGCTTTAAAATAGGTAAACTTGAACCTGAAATTTTGTTGTGTCCTTTACAAACCATGTGACCTTAAAGTTACAAAATATCTCTAAATCAATTTTCTCATGTGTAAAATGGGGAGAAATTGCTTACCTTACAAGTTAAGGTAAAGGTCAAATAAGATGACGTCTAAAAACTGTCTAACATGGACCCAAGAAAGACTTCAGTGAACGTTACCACCTCCTTTTTATAGTCGAAGGGATGGAAGTCCTGAAGAGCTCAGGGATGTGATGCTGGTCACAAAAATGACAGAATCAAAGAGGCGTGGCAGTGAAGAGCCTGTACTCTGGAGCCAGGCTGGCGGGGCTCTAATCCCAGCTACGTGACCTCAGGCAAGTTGATTAACTCTCTGTGCCTTAGTTTCCACATATGTAACACAAGAACAGTAAGGGAAACTCTTTCATATGCTTGTTATTAATGTTATATAAATAAGTACTTCAAACAGCCTGGCATAGAATAAGTACTGCATAATTTAATTAATAAGTTAACCCAGTATATGGAAATGCATACTCCATGGAAGGAGGCATAGAGCTTCTCCTTACGTGGAATTCCAGCTGCCATCCAGCAGGGATGATGGCGGGCAGACACTATGTCTTGGGTGTGTGTGGCTGGGGAGGTTGCGGTTTGTGTCTCTTTTTGTCAAAGTTTAGGGGGAAAGTGGTGCCTGAAAGAGAGAAAAGTAAAGATAAAGGTGAAGTTTGTTATCAACATTGTTAATTCTTACTGTCTCATGGGTGATGTAATTTTCATCTCTACTGTATTTTTTTTCCAAGTTGCAACTAAGCCCATCAAGTTTAAAAGAGCTAGATCTTGAGATTAAACTATGATAATAGGCTCATATGTTTGCATCAAAATATGGACAAGTCTCTGTCCCTTTGTGCCACGTCCTTTTCTCCCTTTCACCAGCAGCCATGAGGACTAGCTGGTGCCACTTCCCCATTATCATCCTCCTGAAGGGCATGCGGAACTCACTTAATTGCTTCACACTACAGTACACTGCTATTCAGAGCCAGTCTGTTTCTTTCCATTGTAACAGCATGGAAATAAATAAGCAATTTTCATACATTAGGAAACATAAGCATGCCAGAGTCTAATTCATACTTATGTGATTAATAAACCAGAGCACTTAGATGAAATACACTATATCACACAAACACTATCCCATTAGAGTGGTCATTTGGGGGTGAGATATCACCCACAGTTGGCCCAGTCAGGAGCCCCTGTATGGAAACACATGGAACTTCCTTAGGGCGAAAAATCTCCTTCAGGGTGAAAAATGAAGGGTAAGAAATAGAGAGCCAACTTCCTTGATTTTGAAAGTGGTGTTGGCTTTGTGTGAGCTATGAGCAGGCTGCATGACTCTGAGCAAATATATTTTCTGTGCCTTGTTTATTAATGGACAGAAAAGCTAGCCTGAAAATGAAATTGATTTTATTCACTTAGGATTTTATACTTCATTGCACAACCACAACCCAGCAAATTCTTCATTAAGAGAGATAATTACTTTAATGAAGATTAAATATAATTTAAAATTCACATTTATCTTTATCTACCTAGTGCAGGTCAGAATGAGCCTAAAATGGCTAGAGAACTGGGAAGAAATAGATTTCTCCAAAAAGTCTCCATCTGTTTATGCATAGATGGGTCTGATCTGACCGCCAGCCTGCCTTTCTTCCTCTTTGTCCTCTTGCTCTCATTTCATCCATTCATGTCTCCCACGTCAAGCCCAAATGAAACCTTCTGCTTTTGAATAATCCTAACTTTAGGATGTTTGGCAGAGGCAACAGGATAGCAGCAATTTATACCCAGGGTGCTCAATGATCTTTGAACAATTGTATCCATGATGGGCATGTGGGGGAGAAAGATCAAAGAAGTAGTAGGTTGATTTTAGAAATATCCTCCCTCCTTGAGACACAGAGTGTCTACTCCACCTGCCAAAGACAGGAAGCCAAGGATATATTAAGCGGATTAGTATTACTCATCATTTTGTGTGGTGTTATCATTATTCCTCATTAATGGCACTGATGAAGCTGAAAGAGGAGAGTGAAAAAGCTGGCATAAAACTCAACACTCAAAAAGCTAAGATCATGGCATCCAGTCCCATCACTTCATGGAAAATAGATGGGGAAACAACAGCAACAGTGAGAGACTTTATTTTCTTGGGCTCCAAAATCACTGTGGATGGTGACTGCAGTCATGAAATTAAAAGACACTCACTCCTTGGAAGAAAAGCCATGACCAACCTAGACAGTGAATGAAAAAGCAGAGACATCACTTTGCCAACAAAGGTCCATCTAGTCAAAGCTATGTGTTTTCCAGTAGTCACGTATGGATGTGAGAGTTGGACCATAAAGAAGGCCAAATGCCGAAGAATTGGTGCTTTCAAACTCTGGTGCTGGAGAAGACTCTTGAGAGTCCCTTGGACTGCAAGGAGATCGGTCAATCCTAAAGGAAATCAACTCTGAATATTCATTGGAAGGACTGATGCTGAAGCTGAATCTCTAATACTTTGGCCACCTGATGTGAAGAGCCAACTCACTGGAAAAGATCCTGATGCTGGGAAAGATAGAAGGCAGGAGGAGAAGAGGACAACAGAGGATGAGATAGTTGGATGGCATCACCGACTCAATGGACATGAATTTGAGCAAACTCCAAGAGATGGCAAAGGACAGAGAAGTCTGGCATGCTGCAGTCCCTGGGGTCACAAAGAGTCGGACATGCCTGAGTGACTGAACAACAAAATGGCATTTGAGCACTGTTGTGGAAAGAGCTCAGGAAACAGAGAGACAAAAGTTTGACTTCTATTTTCTCCTCTAAGTAAATGGGTGACCTTAAAAACATTTATTAACATGTCAGAATCTGGCTCCTTGTGTGAGATAGAATTAATAATGCCCATATTGAGTTCAGAGGTTTATAGCAGCTGGCATTGAGTGTAAATGTACATTAAATGTATACTCATAAATGTAATATACTTCCATGCTGAATCATGAGTTGCCATGTAAAAGCTCCAAAACACCATAGCAATGGCCCAATTATCCACAGGCCATGGCAACATTTGATCCTGCAGAAGTGACCAGTGAGTTTTGCCTCCTTTGCTGAAGGAGGGGCAAATGGAAGTATGGCCTCATCAGACCCTCTAGCACAGATAGGCATGGGACTGTTTCCACACTCCATTTTAAGGGAAGAAAACTAAGTCCGGCTTAGTGAGAAGGTACAACTCATTCCCAGAGGGAATATTCCAAATAATAGCTCTCGTTTACTGAATACCAAGGAGACGTGACATATTGTAAACAGTACCTTATTTAATTAACATGACTATCTAATTTATCACTTAAATAAGGACACTTTCAGAGTGAAAGGGGATGCTACACTTCCTTCAAGACAGCAGGTGTCATCTTAGATAACCAGGATTGGCAAGATGGTCTTGGATGGGCAAACTGCATGGCTCCCCCCTGTTTAATTCATGAAATCACTCATGAATGAGATATGAAACAATCCCTGTTCTACAGGAGGAAACTATGATTCAGAGAGGTTAAAGGAAATGAGCCCAACGACCTACAAACTAGTGAGTGGCAGACTCAGGGTTGAACCTCAGTGTGTAAGACACAAAAGCTTCTTTCCTCTAACCTACCTCCCTTCTTGGAATTCATCAGTCATGATATCACCTGCCAAACAAGAGCATTAATTTTGTTTTGATAGCCTGCCTTGAGTGAGTAACACATTTCAAGCTCTGAGTTATGATTTTCAAATGCTATCAAGAAATAGGGAGGAAAAGGGTGAAGTAAAAGCCAAATGAGGCCAGTAAAGGCATCACATGCTAGCTAATATCTGGCTCTTTCTAAGGACTCAGTGCTGCCCGAATACTACAAGCCTGAATTAATGCTTATTCAAGTGTGGAGAATGACAGTCAATAGGGCCAGGCCTCAACAAGCATCTTTCCCCATGTGCTGGTCTATATTCTCATGCACCCAATAAACTCCCACATCTAGGTCAATTTACTGCTGATTTTCAGTGATCTGCAATCTCAAATAAATCTCCTTTACTTCTATAACATGCTGGGAGCTATTCTTTTCTCAAGAGCTTAATAAGTGTAAGAAGGTTGAGAGATGATCAACATTCAGTCCGCTCCATGATGTTTCAGTGGGTGAACTCAAAGGGGACCACACACTTTCATCCTTTAGCCCACCTGCCAATTACTGTTTGAGTTTTCCTAGTCTCTTTACACAACAGGAGTGGGGCCAGCTGGGCCTCCATCAAACGCAAGGCACACTGGCAGAGACAAGAGAGTTTATATTCTGGTAAAGAAACAACAGCTCAAATCAGTCATAGATTCCAAGCATCCTTAGTCACCATTCCCTAATGAAAAACCATCTTCAGAGACCAAGTGTGTCCCTGAGCAGATATTTCAGTGATCCTGTAAAAGATCCCACTGGGGACATAAGCCAAAATTCAACCCTGTGTTTCTGACAGTGTGTAGTCTTAATATCAAAATTACTCAAACACTCTAAGCTTCAGATTCTTCAACTATAAAATGTTGCTTCTCCAGCTTTTCCCATAGAGCCTATTAAAACATATTCCTGGTGCCTGAGCTCAGAGATTCTGATTTACTAGGTCTAGTAAAGAGCCAGAGGACTTGCATGTCTTGTAAGTTTCCAAGTCATGATAATGATCATGTTGTCCATGGAGCATACTCTGAATAGTCCCAAACTGTCCCAGTAACTTCAATGTCACAATTCGAGTAAAGATCTGAAACGATGGGAGGATGCTTAGCAGAGCTGCTGACTCAGAGCACCTCTCAATTAACATGTATTCTTTGAAAAGAAGAACAAAAGTCCAAGTGTATTAGTACGAAGAAAAGTTGGGGACGTTCAATCATTTCTAATATGCCAGGTACAAGACTTAATTACATTTCAATCCCCCTTGTTATAATGCATTCTCCATAGCAATTAAAATGGGATCCCAGTCTCAAATTGTGAATACACCGAAAGGCCTCCCGGTTCTCTTTAATCACAGAATACAATTTTTTGCTCACAATGTCCATGCGTTCTTCTTAGGCTCAGCTGCATCAGCATTGCATGGAAACCCCATTTAAAATCATCTTGACTACTACTTAAAAAATAAAACATAAATCTTCCCCCTTAGAGCACAGTTTTCAGGAAACAGACGAAGTGATATTTACTTTGCTGCAACCAGGAATCCCCTCTTACACCAACTGGCAATCCTTGGATCAGCTGGAGCCCTTCAGTTTGTCCTTATCTGACTCAGCTCTGTCGTCAGCGAACTCTCCCCGGCTCCCGCCCCGCCTCGTCCCCCTCCCTCCCTCCCTTCCCCTCCGTTCACTTCGGTTTTCTCTCTTCACAACATTATTTAATCTCTCACTTGCAGCTTCTTAGGATTAGCTACAGCATCTATTAATAGTTTTACTTCTGTTTACAGTTCCAAGGGGAGAAAAATGGCTCATTCCTTTGCTCCAGTCTTGAAGACAGGTCTTCTGGCTGCAGGAGGAGGATGCGCAGGCCCCGTGAATAACCTATTTCCACAGTCATTCCACTGTGAAGATGTTAATGTGCCTCTATGCAGAATGGATCCATTTAATAAGCAGAACAAGTTGGATATAAACTCTTTAATTGCTTTCAGCACACCGATTATCTTTCTATGTCACCTATTGTATAATGCAAAAATGTTAACAAAAGCACTTACTGGAGACATTATTGAGAATTAAAAAACAAAGAGCCATCAGTTGTCACTAAATATGCCTTTCATGTTCCCAAATGAAATGCATTCGCGCACTCAAGAAGTAGGATAGGAACGTGCAGGCCTGCCATTGTCAGATGCAAACATCTTCATTAGATTTTGATCCAGCTGCTGCAAGATCTATAAAAAGAGCTATCAAAGCTGGCAACTCATTATTGGTTATTTCAAGAAAACTTCAAAAAACCATCCCCAAACCTGCACTGATCTTTTCAGACAATCTCCCTGGTCAGACAGTTGGTTTGAAAAGAGCAGGCATTAAAAACCTCTGCCAAGCCTGGCCCTAGAAATGGTACCTCAAAGGATGCAGTGCCTGGGACTGTTAGGCCACGATCACAGAGCCAACCTGTGTTCCCAGACACTTGAGCTGAAAAATCTCTGCCTCTCAACCCCACCCCCAAACCTCCTGTTGTGACCTAACAGCATCTCCTTAAGAGTAAGTAAGTGAAAGGAGCCAAACTTGGATCTTTATAGAGCAAAAGCAAAAGATTAATATGTTTGATGTCTCATAGCACCCTTTCTCTGCTGCAATAAATCTTCCTCTGCATATTGGCAGTCAGCTCATTTCTAGTATGTCATTTTCCGCAGACACTGGATTTTTTTTCTGGTTGTTTTAAAAAAAGAAAGAGAGTAGTCAAAGGAGCAAGGAGGGAAGAGCAGAAGAAAAATAAAACAGGAGGGAGAAAAGGGAAAGAGCAAGAGTCTGGATTCCAGGAATGATGTATAGAGGAGGTTACAAGAAACAAACCCAAACTGTCAAAAGTACCTACAATTCTAACTGAATTCTGTTGAAACAGAAGAGATACTGCAAAAACCTGAATAGCATACATATGAATCACAGTCCCTAGCATCTTGACTTGGAGACCTCTTCAGTCAAGCTCAAGTCGCAGGAAGCTTTTGACAGATACCAAACAAGTGACAGATAACAACTGTCAGGGACGTCACTGTCTTTCACACAGGCCCTCTCCCTGCAAGGTCTATACACCTCCTATTTATGACAAAGAGAAGTGCAAATCATGACTGCTATCATTCAACCTCAGTCAACAACAAGGGCATAACACGTGGACCACTAAATCTGCTTTAAAGACTTTTAGCTCTGTCTTTAACTCATGCACTATATTACCTACTTTATAGTCAAAAGTAAACTGAATGCTCAAAATATTAAAGTAACATCACATTCATTATTTGAATTAGGTACTAGTGCTCATTGGGGCAAATCAATTCATTATTTTTATATTGTTATTAAAACTATTACCCAAATCTAAATGTTCGTGAGACCCACAACATATTTTCCTTCATAGAACACCTCTGCACATGTGCTAAGTCGCTGCTGCTGCTGCTGCTGCCGCTAAGTCGCTCAGTCGTGTCCAACTCTGTGCGACCCCAGAGATGGCAGCCCACCAGGCTCCACCGTCCCTGGGATTCTCCAGGCAAGAACACTGGAGTGGGTTGCCATTTCTTTCTCCAATGCATGAAAGTGAAAAGTGAAAGGGAAGTCGCTCAGTCGTGTCTCTAATTCTTTGTTACCCCATGGACCATAGCCTTCCAGGCTCCTCTGTCCATGGGATTATCCAGGCAAGCATATTGGAATGGGTTGCCATGACCTCCTCCAAGGGATCTTCCTGACCCAGGGATCAAACCCGCATCTCTCATGTCTCCTGCCTTGGCAGACAGGCTCTTCACCACTAGCACCACCTGGGAAGCCCATAGAACACCCCTTATTCCTTCAAATCATGACCTTTTCAGTGTTCACTTCTGCAGCACACATACTAAAATCAGAACATTATAGAGAAGACAAGCATGGCCCAGTGCGAGGATGACATGAAAATCTGTGACACACTCCCTATTTTTAAAACTTAAAAAATAATAAAGTTTATAAATTTAAAGAACAAAAATTAAGAGTGACCTTTTCTGCAGCTGTAGCTACCAGCTTCCCTCCTGCCAATGGTCTTAGTCAACAGAGTCACATGGATAAGAGAGACAGAAGCTGAGGCCCACGCCTCCTCCAACCAGACTGGGAATTGGAGTTGGGAACCTACTGCAGCCGCATGATCTGTCTAGAACGTGAATCTGTTCACAAGCCTCCTCTGTGTAACACCATTCAGCGATTTCCTACTGCCCTTCAGATAAAATCACATTCCTGCTGTGTGCCTACAGGCAAGTTATTAAACCTCTCTCTGGCTCAATTTCCTCTTTTATAAAATGGTGATAATAATCGTGAGGAAATATAAGTGAAGCACTTAGCACAAAGCTAATCAACATTCAATATTATTATTATTGATGGTATCTCGCCAGCCCTGTTTCTTCTCTGTTCTCCTGGACTCTATCTTGCAGCCACACTCGGCAATGAGTTCCTCACTTTTCCATGATCTTTCTTGTCTTTATGTTTCGGCTTGTGATTTTTTTTTTTTCTGTTTTTAACACTCTCTTCTTCCTCCTGCCTTTGGTCACTTTCTCTCCTATTAATACATAAACTGTTAGCTCAAATGCCTATTATCAAGGTTTGCTTCCCCCAATTGCAATTCCTCTACTGTAAGATGCATCATACATTACTATAATCTTCTTAACTGAAATGTCCATAAAGGATCCAAGATTAGATATGCCTTGCTCATAACTGTATTTCTCAGTAGCAAGTACAGGTACTCAGGGTAGACTGGATTATAACACAACTGAGAAAGAAATCTTAGCAGATTACAGGGACAAAAGATTAGTCTTTGTGTGTGTGCGTGTTTGAGTGTGTGGCGAAGGAAAGTGCAGTGTTTATGGAAAGGTGCCAAACAAGGAGTCTGGCACAGCTAGTGCTCAAAAAGCCCAAACTCCCAGATGGGTTTCAGCAAAGCCTTTTTCTTTAAGATTAGTCCTTGATCACACAGGGCTTCCCTATGGCTCAGCTGATAAAGAATCTGCCTGCAATGTAGGAGACCTGGATTCGATCCCTGGGTTGGGAAGATCCCCTGGAGAAGGGAAAGGCTACCCACTCCAGTATTCTGGCCTAGAGAATGCCATGGACTGTATAGTCCATGGGGTCGCAAAGAGTCAGACACAACTGAGTAACTTTCACACTTGATTCTACTACAGTAATCATAGGATGTCTCCACAGTGTTTTCATGCCAAGTCTCAGGCTGATGGTTGCCCCAAGTCCTAAAATGTTGCTTATCTTATGGTAGAAAGAAAGGAAACTTGGTAACTTTTCATTGCCTCTTGTAAAACTTCCATTCAGAAGTGGGACATATAATTTCACTTCACATTTAATTGGCTCAGGCAAGTTACATGGCAAAACCTGATGTCAATCTGATAGGAAATCCCTATGCAGAAAGGTTGCTACAAACAGGGAAACTACAATATTTAGTGACTTGTAGTAGATACAATAGTGTGTTGAAAAGCAGAGACATCACTCTGCCGACAAAGGTCCATATATTCAAGGTTATGGTCTTCCAGGGGATACATACAGCTCTGAGAACTGGACCGTAAAGAAGGCAGAGCACCAAAGAATTGATGCCTTCGAACTGTGGTGCTGGAGAAGACTCCTGAGAGTCCCTTGGACAGTGAGGAGATCAAATCAGCCAGTCTCAAAGGAAATCAATCCTGAATACTCATTGGAAGGACTGATGCTGAAGCTGAAGCTCCAGCATTCTGGTCACCTGATATGAACAGCTGACTCACTGGAAAAATCTCTGATGCTGGAGAACATCAAGGGCACAAGGAGAAGAGGGCGACAGGGAATGAGATGGTTGGAGGGCATCACCAATGCAATGGACATGAACGTGGGCAAACTCAGGGAGATGGTGAGGGACAGGGAGGCCTGGCATGCCGCAATCCGTAAGGTGCAAAAAGTTGGACTCGACTGGGCAACTGAACAACACCTACTACAATAGATACAACAGATTGCAAAGAAATAATAAAATATTTCTTTGCTGCAAGTTGACAAACATAAACCCCACACCAATTACCATCTGGCCAAAAAGTTCGCTGTTATTCAAAGAGATATCCATTTTGGAATTTAAAAAAATTTTTTTGGAATAGAGTTGATTTACAATGTTGTGTTAGTTTTGGGTACACAGTAAAGTGATTCAGTTTTATATATACATATATTCTTTTTCAGACCCTTTTCTCATATAGGTTATCACAGAATATTGAGTACATTTTAGAAATTTTTGACTTTTTTCACAAAATCATGTTTTCTGCCATAGCTATTAGCTGCATGTCTGTGTGGTTACAGTCTCACAAATCATACCAGTATGTACACCACCTGTCAGTAAAGAATAACAATTAAGCTCAACAACAAAAAAATCTCCATTAGTTTGCTTACTTATGCCATGCAATATGAATGTGGACATGTGAGGTTATAGCCAGTCACAGAAATATATAAATTTTCTTGTATAGCAAAAAGGGAACCTTCAAAATCACTTTCTTTGATCTCTCAGAAGAGACCCAGAAAAACCAAGTGACTTACCAAGTGCAAAGAGCTAAACAGTAGCAGAGTTGGACAAAAATGTGAATCACCAATTTTAAAGCAAGTGCTCTCTTTCAATTATAATACAGCCTTCCCATAAGGAATGTCACCAAATGTGAATGACTAGAAGAGATCACCGTTTAAGAGATGAGGAAACTGAGACCCATGGAGGTGAAATGACTTTCTCAAAGTTATCCACAGGATAGTTCTGTTTTGCTTAACCGCAAGAAATCTTAAGGAAACAACAGTTCTTTCACCATCTAGGATAGTACCTGCTCTTCACTGAAGGCTCAAAGAAATATATGTTGAATTGAACCGATCTGAAAGTGAACTGAATTGCGTTGAAAGGACACAAAATTTAGAGATGCATTTTTTTTTCCCCATTACACAGCCTTTGTCTCCACGTCCTCTGGAATTTTAGACTTGTCAATCCATCAAGTTATACACCAGCAACTATGACTTTGTTAGTTTCTCCTCTATAATATCCTTCCTTGTTCACTGCTTCTTCTACATTTATAACTGCCATCCTCCTTTGAACAGAAACAAATTAATATCTAGAAATCTTGTCATCTCATGACATTTATAGAACAACATAGGATCTAGAAAGCCAAATCACCAATGATAAGGGCCTCTGAAAGACCATTAGACAAAGAATTTAATTCCCTCTGAGCTAAGAGGTCAGCTAAAAAAGTGACATAACCCAGATGCTCCTAAGCCACAGGAACAAATGCCATTAAGTTGCTGTCTCCTGACAACCAAGTGATATGTACAAGGAATCAGAATTAAATTTGGAGAGAGAATACAGATTCCAGCTTGGCTCCAGGGATGAAGGATATTAGATAGGAAAGAAACAATGGTGCTGTCAAGTCTAATTGTTTAAAACATAAAACTCTTTCCATATGTCTTGAGATGAATAGAGTTGCACAGTATTGGGATGCTCTGAGAAACCATACAAAGAAAGTGTATACCATTTGGGTTGAAATTCTTGACTCTGCTTTCTTTTTCTTTTTATGATCCACCTGGGCACATAGGCATTTGAAAAGAACTATTGAAAAAGCATATTATGAAGCCTTTATACTATATCATGGATTTGACTGAGTATGAGAAATGGATGGATTTTGTGGTCAGAGATCATTTGTTTCCAATCCTGAAAATATTCTCTCTTGTTGTTTGATGTACTTTCTCACCTGTAAATAGAGATTATATTCTTATGGCATAAGGATGTGCTAAGGACTAAATAAGACAATAGATATAAAGTGATTACCACTTAGTAGGCAGGGCTTCTCTGGTGGCTCAGACAGTAAAAAATCGACCCTAACATTGGGAAAGGCTGACGGCAAGAGGAGAAGAGGGCAGCAAGGATGAGATGGTTAGATAGCATCACTGACTCAATGGACATGAATCTGAGCAGACTCCGGGACATAGTGAAGGATAGGAAAGCCTGGCATGCCACAGTCCACGGGGTCGCAAAGAGCCAGACACAACTTAGTGACTGAACAACAGCAGCAACACTGAGCAGGGGTTCATTACAGTGTACCTGCAGAGGTAGTCATCCACAGGGAAGCGCCACAGAAGTCTGTGATGAGATGAGATAAAGTTGTCACTCATTAACAATAAATTGAGAGATGCCTGCCTTTCATCCCTTCAATTAATTAATATAGATTTACTTAGAACTACTAATAGTCAAAACTCAGTAGTAGGTATTATAAATGTTACAAAGTCTGATTACACAGAATCTACAAAACTAAGGCATTTATTGAAGCCTGTATGCATCAGTTATGACATTAAGTAATCAAGATTATTGGGGCTTTTAAGTAATTTTCTCTATGGGATGTATGTGTTCCATTAAAAAAATTAATAAAAAATACTCAGACTCAAGCTAGAATAAGTAGGTTTTGTTTCATACTAGATTGTTTGGAAATTATTTGTTTCCAACTAATTTTATGATATGGGTATATCTATATCTTCAGATCCACTTCTTCTTGTTATCATGGCAGAAAGAGCACTGGGCTGGGTTCAAGCCCTGCCTTCCCGTATCCTAATGGGTATAAGAATTGCCATTGTGCTTCTTTATGGCATCTCGATTTCCTCTTTGTAAAATCAGATTTCATAAATGATTTCTAAAATCATTGCTATATATAAAAGTTTCATGGAGATAGATACTACCATATAAAATGCCATTTCACATAATACACCAAGGCATCAATGAATGGAAGGTTCTCAGAAGGTTTTCAAACTGCTGTTTACTTCAGTATCTCCTGGAGCAAATCCAGAGATGGATTTGAGGGGATTTGAGGGTAACACCAGACCGCATCTCCTCTGGCCTCTTGGGGCTACCATAGAGCACAGGAGTGAGCATAGGCCAGATGGACACACAGCTGTAGGAGGTTTAATTGACCATATGATGCCATACCTATGGCCCCAATCAAAACCCTTGAGCCCCATCTCAAGAGTAACAAGGACAGGAAAAATAACACTTCAGTAAGATTTTATGAAGAGCCACTGCCCAATGTTACAGTATTTTTGACTGTCATCTCCCAATTCCCCCTTAACTCATCACTAAAATCACCTAAATTCCACTGAAAACAACTCAAACCATTGCTAACACCAGTACCAGGAGAGGGAGGTTAGTGAAATTTGCATCATCGGGGGTCTTATCTTCTTTATGACTTTCTTTCTACCACTGCAAAAGCATTACATAAGCCCTGCCTATTTTACATTTCTAAATATTTCCAAATTCCTGGCATGTGTATTTTAATGTCTTATGTATTATTCTTTAAGGACCAGTATCCAAATACATGAAAAATCTTTTTTCACATAGCTCTTATAACAAAACTTGAAAATATATATATATATATTATTTTCCTGTGCCATAACCACTGAAGTCTAATGCATAAATTTGCCTTTGATAGAATGAAAGATACAGAAGATAAAGAAAGAAATATATTTTCCATCATAAAAATTTTAACTTGGAGAAGAAAAAGGGCAATTACATAAACAAGTCAATTCAGCCTCAGGGAATGTGTAACTTGCAGAGCTTTTTGGTCGAAACCCAGATGAAAAGGGAGAAGAAAGATATATAAAATCTTTCTGCATAATTCATCCCAATTCTGTATGAATATTAAGCCTCTCTGTGATTAATATTAGGTTCTTGTTTTATTAACCATCATTGACCTCTTTAAAAAATGATCCACCCAACACCTACTGACACGGAATATCTGAGCTGTGGGGATGGCTTCACGTGTATTTAAACACAGAATTTAAAAGCTACACACGTGATTCTGATACAGGCTGTATTCGTGTATATCACTGGTTCCCTGGTCCTCTCAGGAGAAACACTTTTCTTGGGTATTTTCAGATGGTTTTTCTTCAGCTCCTTTAGTGATATGTCACACATTTGTAATGCAGTTAGATTCTTTTGTCATAGATTTCTTTCCACTCAAGGATCCTCTGACCTCCTAAATGACTGTCTCAGATTTAAGAAATACATACATTAAGGCTCATTCTCTGGGCTGTAAAGTTCAATGGGCTTTTGAAAAATGTGCGAGGTCTTATGTCCATCATTACAGTGTCATGCAGGACAGTTTCGGCTGGACTTAGAATACTGTGCTCTCGCATGATGTCATTGCTTTAGTGAATGCATTGTCCTCCTCATGCCTGCTTTGCTCAATCTAATTACCATTAGTCCTAGAGCAAATACCAAGCATTAACTCTGAAGTTGATTGTAACCAAACACTTGTATGGGCCTTTGTCTGGGCATGTAACACTCCGACTTGTCCTTAAGTGTGCGGTGTAATGGGATGCTGCTCTCCAGGAAAAACATCAAATAAAGCATCAGAGCTTGAGATTTAAGGAAGAACTGAAACTCAGTTCACAATCATGGTGCCCAGTAAATAGCAAACAGAACAAAAATGTTAAAAAGATAGCAGCTAGGGCTCCATTTGAAAGATTTTTTTCTTCAGTTTAATATATATTTCTATGCTATTGTTGCTTATTCCTGAGGAAATTCACAGATAAAAGATTTTAAAATATGTTCAAGAGAAATTTAGGTTCATAAACTTGTAACCAATACACTTGCTTTGATGATGAAAATTATCATCAAACCTTCTGATGGTGTGTTTTCCCCAAATATGGGTCACAAATGGTAAATTAGTTGGCCTTAACATTAGATTTCCCAGATTTATTATATCAGCAGAATTAGAGACATTATGAAGGTCCCTCATTTTCCTTTTAAGTACAGATGCCTAACACACTAATCAAGGAACTCATCACCTTGCACTGGGGAGAGAGAATAGGCAGAAATCAATATGAATACTTAAAGGTAACAACTTTTGGGTGAAAAACTTAGTCTCACAGCAAAGTCCTGAATCCAAACAGAGAAGAATGTATATCTCTGAGGAAAATACTTTATCCATCACTCCAGAATCACTAGTATATGAGGTTTTGAAAATGCTGAGTTTCTTTTCTTTGAGTTAGGAAAAACATCTATTTTATTAAACCATGATCTCCCAGAAGTAAATTTTTCTAAATCTACATTGTCCTATGAAGGTTAATCTCTCCCACTCAACCATGTACCTTGCAAAGTTAAGCCTAGGACAGAGCATTCTTTGAAGAGAAGATAAAGGCTGGAAATATCAAGAGAGATTATTCAACTGAGAAGAGAAAATCAGTACATCTTTTATAACGTGAATTCTGCTTTGACAAATTCTTGAAAGAGCCATTTGTACCTCTTCATTTAGACTCTCCACTGATTAATGGAAATGAAAACATACTTCTCGCCCCTCCCACCGGCGCTGCTCTAGAGGCGCCGAGGAGAGTTGACAAAGGACAGTGGGGCCTTCTCATTCTTTGTCCACAATAACTGAGCATCTTGGGCTGGAAGAAAAGGGAATGTTGATCTCCTGGGCTTGTTTAGCTTTGCTTTTTTAATTGCTAAATGCCAGCCTGGGAATCCTGCCTAAAATGGTAATAAGTTGCATTTATACTACACCTTTCATCCAGAAAGCACAGGCTTCCCTCGCTTCTGAAACACAGCCATCCTGGAGCTGAAAAGCAGTAACTGTTTTAATGTTGAACATTTATTCACTGCCATGATTATACAAGGTGGAAGAAATTGTTTGATGCAGAACCAAAATATTGCCGTGACAAAGACTGCGGGCTACGGGTTTTGAAAATATACTAGATGCAGTCTGTCTTGTGCTTCCCTCTGCAAACTGTATATTTATTGACCCATTCTGAATCTTGAGAGTCTGAAGATGGCCACCTTTGTGCTCCCCAGGTTGGGTTCAACATAGGTTGCAAAAAAGTCAGGAAGGATGAACTGACATTAAGGCATTTCTTTTAAGAAAATCTGATATTTAGAATGGATACCAAGAAAAATGATGGTGAGAAAGAATTCTGTCATTTTATCTCTTCTAAAGGCATTTCTGTCTCTGAAAGAGCAGGTGAGGGAAAACAGGATGGTATAGACTCAGTCAGGAACTCCTGAACATGTACATCACAGCTGATTCCTCTTCTGCTGGCCCAAGAGACAGACATCTGACCCTGGACTAAAAACTTCCCAGCTCAATTTCTGAGTCTTGCTCATTGCTATTATCCCCAGGACCCAGACAGTACCTGGAGATAACAGACCCTCAATAAATGCTTGTTAAATAAGCGAAAAATCGGTTTTCTTGCTCTGCAAACATGTGGACCAAGTTTTTGAATTTTCAGCTAATGCTTGAGTAGCAATCTGCTTTTACTTGAACAGCAAGAGAAGAAAAAAAAAAATAATGATGATGATGATGATGCGGGTAATAAGAAAGTCTGAAAGACTGATTTGAGAGACATTAAAAATAATGTTCATGTACCCTCCAAATACCAGATCTCTCTCAGTTGACTGCAGTCAATAATCAAGTTTTATTACAGCCCCCCACAGGAAAAGAACTGAAGACTTATGAGTCATTTACATCTGTACCTACAATGAGGTTATACTGTCCTTTCTGGAGAACAGACTTTGAAAATAGAGTAGAAAAAGGGAAATGGGTTACCAAATACCATCCAGTCCAAGGGCTTAGGAGTCTTGATTTCAGGCCTTGCCCACATTGGATGAAGGAGTGAAACTTCCAAACTCCCTCATTCTTTCTAGGTCTCAGCTTCCTCACCTGTGAAGTGAGAGGCATGGATCAAATTGACCTTGGTGATCTCAACAAGAGCCCATAGATCAGCCATTTTGTTTTCTATGGCCCTAGAATCCAAATGTGGAATCTAGATTAACATTATTCACCTCTCTTTTCCTTAAGTAGCTTTGGCATCACACAGGCACACACACCTCAGTAAATGAACATCTACACATTCTCTTGCTTGAGAGCTTTGGAAAACCCCATCTGATCTAGAGAGATGACCGTATGTGTGTTAGTCACTCAACTGTGTCTGACTCCTTGCAACCCATGGACTGTAGCCCAAAAAGCTCCTCCGGCCATGGAATTCTCCAGGCAAGAATACTGGAGTGTGTTGTCATGCCCTTCTCCAGGGGATCTTTCCAACCCAGGGATCGAATAACTAGTCTAGACTAAATGTCCTGAAATAAAGACCAGCATGTTCAGCTTTCCCTTTTTATAGTTGATGTAAGTGAGTCTTAGAGAGGTTACGTGACTAGCCAAAGTTGTCCAGCCAGCATGAGAAAAAAAATCTTACTTAAACTCAGGATCCTTAAACCTCCGGGATCCTGGCTAAAGTTTCCCATGCAACTTCTCTGTGTATCTTTACAGCTGAGTAAGTTTTAAAACCATTTATTGAGTTGAGTAAAGCCTTTCTTTTTTTCTTCAGTAAAATGTCCCAATTTTAGTGGGGACACCAAAAGTACTACAGGGAAGATATATATATATATATATATATATATATATATATATATATATATATATATATATTTTTTTTTTTTTTACTTTAATGAGCAAAGTAATACCTTCTGAAACTCATTAAAAACTGTCTACGCTCCCAACACCAGCATCATTATGGACGTAAGGCATTCAAAGCCTGGAATTGTGCTGTTACCCCATAAAATACATTATTTGAGCCAATCCTGACAAATATTGGTATCACTTTATTCAAGCGTGGCTTTCAACTTCCAGAGAGTTAATAAATTGGATTCTAACAGTCTTCAGAGAATATGCAATAAGATAAAAACATCTTCCAAAAATTTACAGTATATCTTAGGATGAGTTGAAACATTAGCTACCATAGCAAATGCATTTACGGGATTTTTAGAGTAGCACATTTCATCATAAACGGCTCTGTGATTCAGTATGGCATTAATAATGGAAAGAACAACCTTTAAAATAAAGTAAATGCATTTGCAACAGTTACCAAGGTGATATCTGTCTCCAAAAACCCAGTTACCAACTTGCAAGTTGATATGATATATTCCTTAGCCTATCCTGTCAGGAAAGATTTATCTTTTGCGTTAAACTTCAGGCTGAAAAATTAAAATAAAACTTGATGTCTCCGTGGCAAACTGCCTTCCTCCATTTCCTTTACCTTTTTAATTTCCATTATTACCAATTTTAAGAATTGTTTCTTTGACCCCATGCAATATTTCAATACGTGGTTTAGATGCCAGATGACTGACAAAACAAAGCTGTAAATAAGCTGTGCCTCTGCGTGTAAACATTTACATTTCAAGGCATTAATCAAAAAGGACATAAATCACGAATGCATTTTGCCTTCATACAAATGAAAGTTACAACCACGTGTCCAATGTATTTTAGTTTTATTACTTTTCTTTACAGCTACTGTCTCAAACGGTTTCAGAGGCCATGAGTTCCTCTGAATTTTCTTGCTTAGTACCCAGTAAGTCTCTCTTTCTTCCTCCATGCTCCCAAGGCACTGTTCCATGAATATGTGTTGAGTAAACTGAAATGCTCAAAGATGGAAAAGAGAATCTCTTTTTTCATTTTCTCTTTCCCTTTATCCTCCCTTTTTTTTTTTTCATGTTTCCCCTCCTTTCTGGCCTCCCTCTCCTTCCTCCCATCTCTACTCTCCTCTCCTCCACCTCCCTCTATCTCTCATCTTCCAGCTTCTTATTCCATGAACACCTTCTTTCTTTCCTTCTCAACATACCTGAGTGAGCAGTCAGGAAGGTCTGAAGGGAAGAAGGTGTGGAGCATCCATGAGCTTCTCATCCAAAACTAGATTAACAACATATAAAGGATCTCACAGTGATTCTAACAGAGCTCCTAGAAAAGAAAAAAATATTTTTCCTTATTAATATAGTTACCAACCAATAAATTCTGACTGTATCAAGATGAATCCCACATTGGCCAACAAAAGCTATACACAAAATATAGTTGAATAGACTTGACCCTGTTTGCTTTCCACACACTGCTCATTAGCAGGAAAAGGTGAACTCCAGAAGGATCCTTTGGGCTGTGCTGAAATAATTTTATAATGTCACCGTCATGTTTTTAATACACCACCAAGATGAGGCACTTACAAGGCAACATTTCCCAGATCTCATCAGAATGAAGACAGAAGCCTAAAATTCTAGAAGACTACTAAAAAGACAGACTTCAATGCCATGCCATATTTTAAAAGAACATAAAAAGCTATTTTTTCGAAAGGCTAATAAAGAAAATTTTAAAAGAAATTGATAAATCAATAAAAATATATGCCATTTCCATCCTACTGCTAATAATATTCAAATTATAAAGCTAAAGTCTATCCTTTTCATGCTCTTTCCTTAGATGCAATGATATGCTTCACCTGTCTGTCAAGCAGATGAGAAAAGAAATGTCTAACAGCCCTCCAGGTCAGCTCAGTATCTAAGAACTGAACACACCAGAAGTGTCAGGTGTCTGTTTTTTGTTTGTTTGTTGGCTCGTTTTTCTTCCCCAAGACCTGCTGCATGGGGTGGGAGGGAGGGGAGGAGAGGGGTGAATTTTCCACAAGAACTTCTCTCATGAATAGGATGTTAAAAGCATCTGAACAGGGAAAAGCAAAGCAGTGTTTTGATGTGAAATCTTGCAGCAGCTTGCACCGAATACATGCGGCAAATAAAAGATTCAGTGGTTTTTCTCCTATTCAACCCACTCTTTTTGAACAACAAAAAAAAATATATTAAAAAATCATTATCATCATAAACACCAATACTTATGAAGTGCCCTATGATGAAAATTCCCCTCTCATTCATTCTAAGTTCTAATCATGACACACAGGTGCTCTGAGACCTGACTTCATCTGCCTCACCCACGTACCCCTTGTTCCACCACCAGCAACTTCCCAAACAGCATAGAATTTCCACAGTCAGTGACCTTTATTGAAAAAGGCTGTCTTCACCTCCCCATTTGCCTGAAACCTACACAACCATCTACATTCAGGTCACACCTAACTTCTTTTGAGAGTCTTTCTTGATTTTAAAACCTAAGTTACTATCATTATTCGGATTATTAAGGGCACATTTTGCCCCTAACTAAGAACGTACTAGAGCCTCTGGTGCCTCACCAGGTAAAGAATCTGCCTGTAATGTGGGAGATCCAGGTTCAATCCCTAAATCAGGGAGATCCCCTGGAAAGGGAATGGTAACCCACTCCAGTATTCTTGCCTGGGAAAATTCTATGGACAGAGAAGCCTGGCAAGTTACAGTTCATTGGACGCAAAGAGTCAGCCACAACTGAGCAACTAACATTTTCACAAGAACTTACTGTTGCATTTTTCAGCATTGTCCTTAGGAAATGGAAGGTGGCATTAAGATTCTCCTTTCAGTTCAGTTCAGTTGCTCATCATTTCCAACTCTTCGCAACCCCATGAATTGCAGCACACCAGCCCTCCCTGTCCATCACCAACTCACCAACTCCCAGACTTCACTCAAACTCATGTCCATCGAGTCGGTGATGCCATCCAGCCATCTCATCCTCTGTCGTCCCCTTCTCCTTCTGCCCCCAATCCCTCCCAGCATCAGGGTCTTTTCCAATGAGTCAACTCTTCACATGAGGTGGCCAAAGTACTGGAGTTTCAGCTTTAGCATCATTCCTTCCAATGAACACCTAGGACTGATCTCCTTTAGGATGAACTGGCTGGATCTCCTTGCAGTCCAAGTGACTCTCAAGAGTCTTCTCCAACACCACAGTTCAAAAGCATCAATTCTTTGGTGCTCAGCTTTCTTCACAGTCGAACTCTCACATCCATACATGACTACTGGAAAAACCATAGCCTTGACTAGATGGACCTTTGTTGGCAAAGTAGTCTCTGCTTTTCAATATGCTACTAGGTTGGTCATAACTTTCCTTCCAAGGAGTAAGCGTCTTTTAATTTCGTGGCTGCAATCACCATCTGCAGTGATTTTGGAGCCCAGAAAAATAAAGTCTGACACTGTCTCCACTGTTTCCCCATCTATTTCCCATGCAGTGATGGGACCAGATGCCATGATCTTAGTTTTCTGAATGTTGAGCTTTAAGCCAACTTTTTCACTCTCCTCTTTCACTTTCATCAAGAGGCTTTTTTTAGTTCCTCTTCACTTTCTGCCATAATGGTGGTATCATCTGCATATATGAGGTTGTTGATATTTCTCCCAGCAATCTTGATTCCAGCTTTTGCTTCTTCCAGCCCAGCATTTCTCATGATGTACTCTGCATAGAAGTTAAATAAGCACGGTGACAATATACAGCCTTGACACACTCCTTTTCCTATTGGAACCAGTCTGTTGTTCCATGTCCAGTTCTAACTGTTGTTTCGTGACCTGCATATAGGTTTTTCAAGAGGCAGGTCAGGCGGTCTAGTATTCCCATCTCAGGAGCAGTGGCTGTGCGTGTGCAGGAGGCCAAGAGGAGCTACTCCATGTTCAAGGTCAGGAGGGGCAGCAGTGAGGAGATACCCCTCGTCCAAGGTAAGGAGCAGCGGCTGCGCTTTGCTGGAGAAGCCATGAAGAGATGCCCCACGTCCAAGGTAAGAGAAACCCAAGTAAGACGGTAGGTGTTGGGAGAGGGCATCAGAGGGCAGACACACTGAAACTATAATCACAGAAAACTAGCCAATCTGATCACATGGACCACAGCCTTGTCTAACTCCATGAAACTAAGCCATGCTGTGTGGGGCCACCCAAGACGGACGGATCATGGTGGAGAGGGCTGACAGAATGTGGTCCACTGGAGAAGGGAATGACAAACCACTTCAGTATTCTTGCCTTGAGAACCCCATGAACAGTATGAAAAGGAAAAATGATAGGATACTGAAAGGGGAACTCCCCAGGTAAGTAGGTACCCAATATGCTACTGGAGATCAGTGGAGAAATAACTCCAGAAAGAATGAAGGGATGAAGCCAAAGCAAAACAATACCCAGTTGTGGATGTGACTGGTGATAGAAGCAAGGTCCAATGCTGTAAAGAGCAATATTGCATAGGAACCTGGAATGTTAGGTCCATGAATCAAGGCAAATTGGAAGTGGTCAAACAGGAGATGGCAAGAGTGAACGTTGACATTCTAGTAATCAGCAAACTAAGATGGACTGGAATGGGTGAATTTAACTCAGATGACCATTATATCTACTACTGTGGACAGGAATCCCTTAGAAGAAATGGAGTACCCATCATGGTCAACAGAAGAGTCCGAAATGCAGTACTTGGAGGCAATCTCAAAAACAACAGAATGATCTCAGTTCATTTCCAAAGCAAACCATTCAATATCACAGTAATCCAAGTCTATGCCCCAACCAGTAACGCTGAAGAAGCTGAAGTTGAATGGTTCTATGAAGACCTATAAGACCTTTTAGAACTAATGCCCAAAAAAGATGTCCTTTTCGTTATAGGGGACTGGAATGCAAAAGTAGGAAGTCAAGAAACACTTGGCGTAACAGGCAAATTTGGCCTTGGAGTACAGAATGAAGCAGGACAAAGGCTAATAGAGTTTTGCCAAGAGAAGGCACTGGTCATAGCAAACACCCTTTTCTAACAACACAAGAGAAGACTCTACACATGGACATCACCAGATGGTCAACACTGAAATCAGATTGATTATATTCTTTGCAGCCAAAGATGGAGAAGCTCTATACAGTCAGCAAAAACAAGACCGGAAGCTGACTGTGGCTCAGATCATGAGCTCCTTATTGCCAAATTCAGACTTAAATTGAAGAAAGTAGGGAAAACCACTAGACCATTCAGGTATGACCTAAATCAAATCCCTTATGATTATACAGTGGAAGTGAGAAATAGATTTAAGGGACTAGATCTGAAAGATAGAGTGCCTGATGAACTATGGACGGAGGTTCGTGACATTGTACAGGAGACAGGGATCAAGACCATCCCCATGGAAAAGAAATGCAAAAAAGAAAAATGGCTGTCTGGGAAGGCCTTACAAATAGCTGTGAAAAGAAGAGAAGCGAAAAGCAAAGGAGAAAAGGAAAGATATAAGCATCTGAATGCAGAGTTCCAAAGAATAGCAAGGAGAGATAAGAAAGCCTTCCTCAGAGATCAATGCAAAGAAATAGAGGAAAACAACAGAATGGGAAAGACTAGAGATCTCTTCAGGAAAATTAGAGATACCAAGGGAACATTTCATGCAAAGATGGGCTTGATAAAGGACAGAAATGGTATGGACCTAACAGAAGCAGAAGATATTAAGAAGAGGTGGCAAGAATACACAGAACTGTACAAAAAAGAGCTTCACAACCCAGATAATCACAATGGTGTGATCACTCACCTAGAGCAAGACATCCTGGAATGGGAAGTCAAGTGGGCCTTAGGAAGTATCACTACGAACAAAGCTAGTGGAGGTGATGGAATTCCAATTGAGCTATTTCAAAACCTGGAAGATGATGCTGTGAAAGTACTGCACTCAACATGCCAGCAAATTTCGAAAATTCAGCAGTGGGCACAGTACTGGAAAAGGTCAGTTTTCATTCCAATCCCAAAGAAAGGCAATGCCAAAGAGTGATCAAACTACCACACAATTGCACTCATCTCACACACTAGTAAAGTAATGCTCAAAACTCTCCAAGCCAGGCTTCAGCAATACGTGAACTGCAAGCTTCCAGATGTTCAAGCTGGTTTTCAAAAAGGCAGAGGAACCAGAGATCAAATTGCCAACATCCTCTGGATCATAGAAAAAGCAAGAGAGTTCCAGAAAAACATCTATTTCTGCTTTATTGACTATGCCAAAGCCTTTGACTGTGTAGATCACAATAAACTGTGGAAAATTCTGAAAGAGATGGGAAGACTCTCCTTCAAGGAGCTTCAGACACCTTGGGGTAGAAAATTCACCAAAGAAAACCACATAAGGCTGTACTTAATGGTACAATGCAGAGTGTAAGAAGAGTTCAGAGTAAAAAGAAACAGCAAGTTTTGGACCCAGTAGCGGACAGCATGTTTAGTAAGAGTCATTTGATGTCCCAAGGGTACCTACAAGGCATCATCAAGACTGTGGTTCCTTGAGGGTCACTTAAATTTGAAAGCCTTTTCCACAAATAAGATAAACTCCGCTACATAAAAAACAAGTGAATAAGTACGTCTAAGTAAAAATTGAGTCTTTGACTACTTTATGCCTTCATGTGACATCTTTGGGGAAAATAACAGAAATAACAACAAGCAAACAGCCTTACGATGAAGTTTACTGTTAAAAGTGTTTCTAAAACTAAGAGAATTCACTGTGGAACTGGAAAACACCATGATGCTTTAGCGATCAATTAATTAGTCCTCAGCACCTCATCAATCCTAGTTATTCAAGATTTAACCAGGAGTAATGGGAATAAATTAGGAAGAAAAATTTAAGCTGAATATCAGGAAAATTTCCTTAATCATTAAATCAATTAGACAATAGAATTTAAAATTGGATATTTAATGTGAAAGATGGAACCAGAAAAGAGAAAATACATATCAAGAATAAATGAGAAATCATAGTTTTAAAAGGTTCTCCATTATCACTAGCCCATCCTTCTGCGTTTGGAAAGAATGATGCTTTGTGTTCCTATTCAGATCACTGTATATTCTACATATTTTGAACATTCAGAATATACACTTACTAAATTAAAGAAGTTACATTTCTCCAAGGCCAGCAGATTCTGCTTTAGAAATCTTACTAAATCCCAGGAAATGCGGACATTCTTTTTGAATATCTATTGAGAAGACCAGAAAGCCAGAGACTACTCTTTGCATACTGTTCTGGAATATAATCTTGTAAAAATAGTCAAAAGACATCATGTAAACTATCACTATATTCCAATTCTGGACTGTATACAGTGAAGTCCAACAGAACTTGGAAAGTGATGAAGAGCAGAAAATTTACTTCCAACAAAATAGGGGAAGAGACACCCTGACCAACCCTCCCAACTGAAAAATAATTAAAATACTGACTAAAATAAGCTATTAAGAATATGTTTCTAAAAATGCACTGATGAGTTAGTAAGTTACACTCAGAGGTCAAAAAACTAGGCAAATTAGGAAGTGAGGTGAAATAGAACTCTGAGCACATATGCTGCAGGCGAACTTGAACTTCAGTTTTATACCATGAAAGGCAGAGAGATAATGGAATAATAACAGAAGACTGCACTTGACCTTAGTGTAAAGGCAAACCAGAAATAAACCTAGTTCAAGAGGATGCAAGAATAATTATTCATCTTAAATTTGATACTGATTGAAAGGGAGATTTCCCTCGGAGTTTATAAACATAAACTAATCCTCATGAAGTTTTGTAGCTTCACTTTACACTACCTGAGTGACATTAAAAAAATTAAATAAATAAACAAACCAAGACTTTATTTTAAAGTGATTCTGGGCTAACAGTGTCCTCAGGCAACTGACAGAGTCAAATGTAAATTTTCTCTGAAAGAGCATGCCCCAAATATGTTCTCAAAGAATGCCTACTAATGAAGTTCTGGGGGGCGAGGCAGGGGCGGGGCAGCGGGAAATGGTACTAAAATAAAATAAAAAGGGACCTGGGCAAGACACCTTGAATGGCTGCCAGAAGAAATTATAGTCAGCAAAAGCAGACCAGCAAAATCTTCAGATACTGAAGTTACCAGAGATAAAATATGAATGTATTTGATGTACTTTTAAAAAGAGATTAAAAATATGAAGAGAAAAGCATATTTTAAAACAGTAGATATCCAGAAATGAAAAATATAATCATTCCCATTAAAAATTCAATGAGTAGATTTCACTTTATGGTAGCCAGCCTCTGAAATGACCACAAATAATCCCTACTGATATTCACACCCCTGTATGATACACTCCTACAATGCGCCAGAAGTGGTCTCTGTGACCAACAGAATATGGCACAAGAGATGGTATGCACTTCCGAGATTAGGTTTTTGTTTGTTTGTTTTGAGATTAGGTTTTAAAAGATGTTGTACCAGATCTGCAGCATTTAAGGCCACAGGAACACAACCCCCTGCAGGGAGGTCTCAGGAAAGAATGCTGGTCAAGGTCAGTAATAGCAGAGCTAAGGACACCTCAGCACCCCAGAACTCAGGAGTAAGTACTCCTGTTAAGATAGATGACAAAATTTGTATCACAAAACATTGTTCTGGCCAAGTATTCATGACTGTTTCCTGTGTAGCTTATAAGCTCATAAGGAAAATAAACCAGAGTTCATTAAAAGAAAAAAGATGCTGTGTGCTGTGGTCCTCACACATCATTATCATCACCATCCTCATGACCTCATCACACTAGCAGAAGCCAACCACCATACAATGAGGAGGCCTCCTACCAACATCCCCACGGGGAAGCCTGGAAGTAGGTCCTCCCTCACTTTCACATGGCTGCATGGCTAGCCTGCAGGTTGAACACAGTTTCATTAGAGACCCTGAGCCAAATCACAGAGGTAAACAGCTTCTGGACCCCTGATGCTCAGAAACTCTGAGAGATAATGACTTGTTATTTTATACTGCCAAATCTTAGAGTAACTGTTTACATAGAAATGGATAACTAATGGATAACTTAGACGTAACTGAAAACAGAAAGAGTTAGAACACAGAGAAAAAAAATTCAGGATACTGGACATAAGGACAGAGATATTGAAAACTGGAAAGATAAGAAACATTGAGGATAGATTGAGATGGTTTAATAAATATCTAATTCAAATTTCAGAGGAAAAGAGAGAGAATATACTAAAAACAAATATGGCTATAATTTTTAAGAATGGATAAAATCATCAAACCACAGACTCAGGAAGGTCAACAAATCCTAAGCAGAATAAACAACAAGAAAACCATTCCTAGACATACCAAGATTTAATTGAAAAGCACCAAAGACAATAAATCTTATAAACAGATAAAGAATAGAGGCAGTTTACTACTGAAAGAGGAAGAGATGAAACCCAACAGCAATAGTGATACCAGACAACAGTAAAATTCCAAAAGAAGAAGTGCCGGCAGAGGGAAAGTGATTCCAAACAAAAATTCTGAGATTCAAGAAGGAGTGATGGACAAAGGCCGAAATAAATACGTGGGATAATCCAAACACAGAGTATATAAAACAAAAGTAATGAAGGTCTGTGTGGCTAGGGGAAAAAAATACAAATGGCACTAATATA
Source organism: Bubalus bubalis (assembly GCF_019923935.1). Taxonomy (NCBI): domain Eukaryota; kingdom Metazoa; phylum Chordata; class Mammalia; order Artiodactyla; family Bovidae; genus Bubalus; species Bubalus bubalis. The sequence continues at coordinate 80,330,531 of NC_059159.1, read as the reverse complement.
TGAGGCAGCAATAGCACAGAAACCACAAGAGATGATGAGGGAGGCCAGTGATGGAGCTGAAGTGTGGGACGGTCTTAATATTATTGGGGGAAAGGCAGAAATACTGAGCTACTTCAGCCTTTGAGAAGTAATCATAGTGATGTTTATAGGACAGCAACTAAATGTAAAGAAATATAGCGAAAGAATACAGCACAAAAGAGTCAGACACAACTTCCCTGTGGCTCAGATGGTAAAGAATCCGCCTGCAATGTGGGAGACCTGGTTTCAATCCTTGGTTTGGGGAGATCCCCTGGAGAAGGGAAAGGCTACCCACTCCAGTATTCGTGCCTGGAGAATCTCCAAGGACAGAGAAACCTGGTGGGGTACAGTCCATGGGGTCACAAAGACTTGGACACAGCTGAGTGACTAACCACATCACATAAGCAAACAGCATTTATACCAATAGTGTGCAGACAGCAAAAAAGGAATGAGAAGAAAACGAATCAGTCCTGAAGGAGTCAAGAAGAGGGAGAAAAAGAAACATAAATGAGACCGTCATCAAATAAATTGCTAGAAAAAATATTCAATCAGTAATTACAATAAATGTAATAGATTCAATATTCTAGTTAGCAAAGCTGTTAGACAGATTGTCACCTGGGTGTAGCTGTTGCTGAGACATATAAACAACGTGTATGTTCCAAAAAGAATGAAAGTAAAAAGATATGAAACTAAACCAAAACAAGGTTGGTATACCTGTACTCATATCAGACAAAGCAGACACTGAACAAAAGGCATTATTACTACAGATAAAAAACATGTAGCCGCATAATGATACAAGTTTCAGTTGACCAAGAAAATATAACAATTCTAAATGTGTATACATTGATAAAATAACCCTGCTGCTGCTGCTGCTGCTGGTAAGTCACTTCAGTCGTGTCCGACTCTGTGCAACCCCATAGACGGCAGTCCACCAGACTCCACCGTCCCTGGGATTCTCCGGGCAAGAACACTGGAGTGGGTTGCCATTTCCTTCTCCAATGCATGAAAGTGAAAGGATTACAAAAATACACAAATCCTGCATCTGAGTGACAAATTTTAATATAAACAACCTGAGTAATTTTGTCAAGTAGACAAAAATAAGTAGGAATATAGCAGTTTTGAAAAATAGAATTGTTGGATCACTGGATATACACAGAAAACTGCAAAACACATATTCTTTTCAAGCATGTACAGAAAATTTACCAAATATGAACCCATACCTGGCCAATAAGTAAATTTTAGCAAATTTCAAATGTTGAAATCAAAGATCACATTCTCTGGTAACCCTTTCAGCTAGAAATTAATAACAAAAATATTACTAGAAAAATCTAAAGTTTAGGGAATATAGGAAATACATTTATTTATAACTCCTAGGTCAAAGAAAAAATTAGTGAAATCAAATAACATTCACAACTGAATGGTAAAAAAATACTATGCACAAATATTTATGGGTTACTAAGAAAGAAAGATATGCATTTAAATACTTATACTAAAAAAGAAGAAAGCCTAACAATAAATAACTCAAGTATCAAACCTATTATATTAGGAGGAAAACAGAAACAAAAAAAATAGAAAATAATAAAGATAGAAGCAGGAATAATGAAATAAAAAACAATAAATTGAAACACTGTTAACTGAGAAGATTAATACAATACCCCAACTTCTGAAAATCATAGCAAAAAAGAGAAAGAACGAACAAATAAGCCACATTATTAATCAATAAATATGAAACTACTTAATGCCAATAAATATTTGAAAATTTGATGAGATAGAGAAATTCTGAGAAAATAAAGCATACCAACTAAATGAGAAGAGATAATTAAAAAAAAATTTAATAGCCATTAAGCAATAACTGAAACAGTACTTAAAAGTCTTACCAAAAAGAAATTACCAGCACTAAAGGATTTGCCCATGAGTTATACATAATAATCAAGGAATTCCAATCACTTTAAAAAACTCCAAGTAGGTAAAAGAAATATTCTCTAACTCAATTTACGAAGCGAATATAACTTTGATACTAAAATCTGACAAGAACCATAGAGGACAGTAAAATTATAAATGAGTGTCATTCATGCACCTAATATCAACAAACTAAATCCATCAGTACATCAATGATACATTTTAACCAACTTGGATTTATCTCAGAAATGTTTATGCTATTTTAACATTAGAAAATAAATTAGTAATATAATTCACTATATTAAAAGTTTAAGGTGATAAATTATTATCTCCATAGATAAAGAAAATACATTCAATATAATTCAATATCAATTCATAACTGAATTATGAATACCGACAAAATACTGACAGTTAACATCATCTTAAATGGTAAAATGTTGAAAGTTTTGCTTTGAAGACCAGAAAGATTGTCTGCTATGACTGCTTCTATTTATCACAGCATCCAAAGCCTAGACAGTATATTATGGCAAATAAAGATATAAGAATTTGAAGGGGAAACAGACTGTTATTTTCATAATGAAAACAGAAAAATAAATGAGCATAGCAAGTTTGCTGAACTCAGGATCAATGCACCAAAATAAATTGCATTTATTTGATCTATTAGAAGACTCAAAATGTAGTTTTAAAAGATTCCACTTGGTAATATAAAAATATATATAGAATAAATTTTGACTAACTCTTAACAAAGGATATTCAAGATCTTCCTGAAGAACATTATAAAACTTTGTTGAAAGATAATAAAGACTAAAAATGAAGGAGTAGATTGTTTTCATTGATTTAAACATTCAATATTTAAAATGTCAATTCTCCTGAAATTAAACTATAAATCCAAAGTAGTTCTAAGAAAATGCCACTTTTTTGGTGAAAACTTCATGCTAAAATTTATATGCAAAAGCAAAGAAAAACTCCCAAAGAAGCATAATGGATATCAAAACTGATGCAAACTACAGAATAAAAACAGTATGGGATTAGCATATGCAGAAACAAAGTGATCAGTGGAAAAGAGCAGTTCAGAAACAGATCCACACATATTCACTTACTTGATTTTTGGTGTCGCAAAATGTAGATTACCAGAGAAGTAACAGCCTTTTCAGAGTCACTGAGACAAGTAGACAACCATATAAAAAAAAAAAAAAAAAACTATCTTGGCCTCACCATGTGCTCAAAAATCTGAACAGACTTAAATACAAAAGGCTAGACGACTACTCCTTTGGAAACAAAATACAGGAGAATATTTTTTAGACTAGTGTTAGAAACAAAGTTACAAACAAGGATTATAAGGCAAACTATAAGGGAAAAATTTATAAGCTTGCATATTTTAAATCAAAAACATCTGTTCTCCAAAATACATCATTTTAAAAAGTTAAAAGAAAAACAGGCCAACAAATTATGAATGGAAGAAGACGTTTCCAACATAGATTTCCCTGGTGGCTCAGACGGTAAAGCGTGGGCCTGCAATGTGGAAGACCTGGGTTCGAGCCCCGTCTCGGGAAGATTCCCTGGAGAAGGAAATAGCAACCCACTCCAGTACTTTTCCCTGGAAAATCCCATGGACAGAGGAGCCTGGTAGGCTATAGTCCATGGGGTCACAAAGAGTCGGACACGACTGAGCAACTTCACATTAATACCTCTAATATATAAAGGATTCCTTAAACAAGCAAATTAAAAATTTAGGCAAAACATTAAAACATATATATCACAGAAAAGGAAACAAAAATGGTTAGTAAATATATTTTAATACTTTCATGTCATACAATTGTGGAAAAACAAATCAATATCAATATGAATGATAACTGATGTTCATCAGACTGGGAAAACTGATAAATCAAGGGTTTGCAAACATCTGGGAGCAAGGAGACATTTATATGCTACTGTTTAAAATATAAAGTTTAAAAATAAAATAAAATTAAAATATAAAAAAATAAATAAATAAAATAAAATATCAGTTGTTAAGTAACACCTTAGCTACTAACTAGGTATTATCTAGGTGATGGAGCAAGAAGGATGCAAATTTGATGCAGCAATTCTGCTCCTGGGTGCATTGGAGAAGGAAATGGCAACCCATTCCAGTGTTCTTGCCTGGAGAATCCCAGGGACTGGGGAGCCTGATGGGCTGCCGTCTATGGGGTCACACAGAGTCGGACACGACTGAAGCGACTTAGCAGCAGCAGTTTAAAATATCAGTTGTTAAGTAACACCTTAGTAACACCTGGTGGGCTGCAGTCCATGGGGTCGCTAAGAGTCAGACACGACTGAGCGACTTCACTTTCACTTTTCACTTTCATGCATTGGAGAAGGAAATGGCAACCCACCCCAGTGTTCTTGCCTGGAGAGTCCCAGGGATGGCGGAGCCTGGTGGACTGTCATCTATGGGGTCGCACAGAGTCGGACACGACTGAAGTGACTTAGCAGCAGCAGCAGCAGCTTAAAATATCAGTTGTTAAGTAACACCTTAGCTACTAACTAGGTATTATCTAGGTGATGAAGCAAGAAGGATGCAAATTTGATGCAGCAATTCTGCTCCTGGGCATGTACCTCAGAGAAACTTTTGCACATAAACTCCAAGAGCCATGAACAAGAATCCATCATGGCAATGTGCGCCATATCAAAACACGGAACACAAAGTAAATGCCCATCCACTCACATGAGTAAATAGTCACATAGTCTACACAGTGAAAACTACTTAATTACTGCATGGATGAAGCTTAAGAACATGCTGTTGAGCAAAAAATTTTAATAATAAAGTTACTAAAATACATCTCCCATAATCAATTTGCTTTCGAATCTTTGCAACCCTATGGACTGTAGCTGGCCAGGCTCCTCTGTCTGTGGAATTCTCCAGGCAAGAATACTGGAATGGGTTGCCATTTCCTTCTGCAGGGGATTTTCCCAACCCAGGAATCAAGCCTGCATCCTCTCTCTTAAGTCTCCTGCATTGGCAGGTGGGTTCTTTACCACTGGCACCACCTGGGAAGCCCTTTACATTAAAAAAGCAATATATTTTAAGATTACAAGTACACATATTTGAACTGATTATTAAAGGCAAGAGAAAGTTAAAACAAAATTTGGAATAGCCAGATACATAAAGGGGGCATGAGATAAATGATAAATAAGTGATAAAATAAGTGATAAGTGATAAATAAGCGATAAAATAAATTAAAAAAGTGATGGGAGGCACTCAGGAAACCTCAAAAGTAGTGCTAATATTCCTTTTCTTAAACCAGGTAACTGGTATAGAGGTGTTCATTATGTGCCTACTTTTTATATCTCACATACATTTTTAAATGTTTTTGTATCAACTTAATACTTTAAAAAAACAGATTAAAATGAAACACATAATTTGTCTCTCAAAACCAGCACTCTACCTAGTTTGGTGAACAAGCCCACCAAAAGCTGTAACAGTAAAAACTGAAATGATTTTTAGATTTTTCAGAAGAGTTCAGTGAAAGCATTATGGTAATACTTGTGTTAGTGGAGAAGCTGGAGAAACAAACATTCTAGAGACTGGGAATGGTCTTCACCCTTCAGGAGTACAGGGTGGACACTTTTCATGTGCCATGACGACAGATACACAAATAAAGTCCCTGCTGAATATAAGCACAGTAAATATAGCCACAGTAAAGGCATGGCTAATCAACCAGATATTTAGCTCTATCTCAGGTGTGTGTTCAAAATGTCATCAATTCTGGTTTTTTTTTTTTAATGAGATATAAAGATAAGCTCAGTAACTGTTAACAGGGTGCTGTGGCTGGAAGCACTCTCAGAGCATGAAGACCCTCAAAGCAGATCTGAAGGTCAGATGGGAAAGGGGTTCCTCATACCCCGGGAATCTATTCACCACTATGGGGCCCCATTAAGTGGAAGAAAACACCCTTCAGTGGCGAAAGGTCTGCAGCCAGATGCGGTCCAAAACCCAATTTCATCCTGTGGCCTGAAGAGCACGTTTCAGGTACGCTGCTTAACTTCAGACACTAGAACTCTCTTAAATGACTTCCTGTGGTATTTACTAGTCTTCAATTCCTCCTTTGCATTATTTGACCAATGTCAAAAAAGGACCAAAGTAATGCATCTCAAAATGCAGATCTGCATGGCCTCTTTTGGAGTGGGTGCCTTACACGCCCCTCCATGTTGCTGCACTTCCTGAAAATTAAGCAAGGGCACCTCTGCAAGGTCATGGGTGCCGGCAGTGAGACAGGTTCCTCAATATTGTATTCACACCTGGGTAATTCTCTGCAGTCATAATGGGTCTGAAAGCTGATGCCGACTTGAAGGTGTCTGATCAGTGAGAAATAATACAGTGATGCCCGAATTGCTAAGGTCACAGAGTCCAAAAATGACAGGGCTCTTGCCTACACACCCCAACTTCCTGTTGGGTTTTCAGAACAGGCTTCCACCCAAATGATGATTAGAGGAACAATTCTAGGTCCTCTCCTCTAAAGTGTGGTAGATACAACTGAGTTCAATTACATCATAACTTCTCAAGAAGTGACACTTGGGAAGATGAATGTTTAATTTTGCTGTGTCAGCTGTTGCTAGGTGGTCTTAGGTTGTTAGGAGAAGCCTTTCCATGTTGAATGCTACACTTGATGGTTCTGTAGCTGAGAGGAAAATGGGACTGAAAAGAGGTCATGCTCTCCTTGCAGAACCCCTGCCCTGGTGCATGATCACCTACACCTAGATGGAGGCACAACTTTTTCCTCCCAGCAGCTTCCCTGTGCTGACCACGCCTTCCACATGCAGGGCTGTAAGCACCCAGAAGGGGCTCCTCTCTCCAATTCACACAGATGCTCCTGAAAGCCAGGTGTAGCGCTCTTCGTGTTGGTTACTGTGACAGGGAATAAAGCACCTGCTTGAGAGTCTTCAAAACCTTCAGCTGATCCCATGAGCCACCTATACCATCATCTGACCTTGAGAAACTTCAGTACAGCTCTGAGCTAGTTTCCTCACTTTTAAAACAGGGATAATATTGTAAAACTTGCAAGACTGACATGAAGACTAAGTTAAATAGCATGTAAGTATATAATAGATGTTTAGGAAATTTAACATTCCCTTTCTTTTCAGACTCTTTCTGGTTTTGTATTACAGTAATGAACATTTGTATAGTAAGCTTACTAGGTGCTGACTTTTCTTCATTCTATCTTGGATCTTTTTTTTTATTTTATTAAAGTATGCTGCTGCTGCTAAGTCGCTTCAGTTGTGTCCGACTCTGTGTGACTCCAGAGACGGCAGCCCACCAGGCTCCCCCATCCCTGGGATTCTCCAGGCAAGAACACTGGAGTGGGTTGCCATTTCCTTCTCTAATGCATGAAAGTGAAAAGTGAAAGTGAAGTCGCTCAGTCGTGTCCGACTCTTAGCGACCCCATGGACTGCAGCCTACCAGGCTCCTCTGTCCATGGGATTTTCCAGGCAAGAGTACTGGAGTGGGGTGCCAAGCCTTCTCCATTATTGAAGTATAGTTGATTTAAAATGTCTTGTTAGTTTCAGATATATGTATATATACACATACATATACCTGAGACTATAGATATACATACATATATTTTATACATATATATTCTTTTAAGGTTCTTTTCCTTTATAGGTTATTACAAAATATTGAATATAGTTTCCTGTGCTATATGATAGGTCCCTGTTGGTTATCTATTTTATATAGAGTAGTGTCTGGAAAATCCCATGGACAGAGGAGCCTGGTAGGCTGCAGTCCATGGGGTCGCTAAGAGTCGGACACGACTGAGCGACTTCACTTTCACTTTTCACTTTCATGCATTGGAGAAGGAAATGGCAACCCACTCCAGTGTTCTTGCCTGGAGAATCCCAGGGACGGGGGAGCCTGCTGGGCTGCCGTCTATGGGGTCGCATAGAGTCGGACACTACTGAAGCGACTTAGCAGCAGCAGCAGCAGTGTGTACATGCTAATCCCAAATTCCTAATTTATCCATACTCCCTTTTGCTCTTTCCTCTTCAGTACCATAAGTTTGTTTTCTATGTCTGTGGGTCTATTTCTGTAGATACCCCCCCAAAAAAAACTATAGCCAATATCACTGATAAACATAGTAAAACATTCTTAACAAAATACTAGCAAACTGAATCCAACAATATATTAAAAAGATCATACACCACGATCAAATGGATTTATTCCAGGGATGCAAGGATTTTTTAGTATCTGCAAATCAGTCAGTGTGATATACCACATTAACAAATTGAAGAATAAAAATCTTATGATCATGTCTATAGAAGCAGAAAAAGTTTTCAATAAAATTCAACACCCATTTATGATAAAAAGTCTCCAGAACATAGAACACATCTCAACATAATAAAGATCATATGTGACAAACCCACAGCCAACATCATACCCAACGGTGAAAAAAGCTGAAAGTATTTCTGCTAAGGCCAGGAATCAGACAGGTATGCCCACTCTCACCACTTTTATTCAACATGGTTTTGGAAGTCCTTGCCATGGCAATCAGAGAAGAAAAAGAAATAAAAGGAACCCAAATGGGAAAAGAAGTAAAACGATCACTGTTTGAAGATGACGCGATACTAGACATAGAAACCCGAAAGGTGTTGACTATTTACACACCTATCTCACCTAACGGTCCTGAAGCACAGGACAAATGGAGACAAAGAGATATATGTTGATGGTTTACCTAGGATACGACCAAAGTCTCGGTCATCTGATTGTAAATCTCAGGACTGTCCTGTTGCTTCAGGCTGGAGTTACTAAAATTGTGATACCACATGACAAGAAGACACAAGAGGAGCTACGTTGCTATAATCATCACATGAACCTAGAAATAAAACCACTCTCCATTTGATTTGCAGTTTGGAAGTTCTCCAGTCTCCATGGACGGAGGATGAGACCAGATATGCCACGTTCTCCACCGAGTTCACTCGGTGCCTCGTAAAGAGAAAGAGGTAAATCATGCAACCAAGGCCTCAGGGCATGACAATAACATTGTTAGAGTGTCAGAGAATAGAAAATTTGTTTTCAGATCTCTTTATATATTCAAAAAGCATTTATTGAACATCTATTATGTCTTCAGGATAATTCTTTCAGGATATCACACAGAATGCAGCAGGCAAAATAGCCACTCTCAAGGACCTGACATTCTAGTGGGAATAATCAACAATAGAAACAGTGACAAATAAACACACATCAGGAGGGAATGAATTCAACTAATAAAAATAAAGCAGAAAAGGGGGGGAATATAACAGAATAGAGTGAGGCAGGGCAATGGACTGATATAGTTGACATCACTGATAAATGGACATTGATATTGTTTCCAAAAAAAAAGTACTGCTTTATTCCCTTCTAAAGAAAAATAGCAACAAAATAAACAAACAAAAAAAAAGCTCAGAAATTGAGACCCTGCCTTTACTTTCATAATTCCCCTTGCCCCTTTTCCCCTTTTCCCCTGTGAAATCTATCAGCACAGGACACAGAGGCTCCCAGAAAATGAGGCTTCCTTCCCAACCTCCTCTTCATCTGAACTCTCCCTCTGGGCCAGCAATTCTCAGCCTCTGATATAATAAGAACAAGAGCACAGCTCTCTTTGAATGTGAAAATCTTTGGGGATGTTGCAAAATTTGTCTTATACTCAACTTATCAAGAACACTTTAGACATACCTTTAAGCACATCTAGAAACTTAAGCAGTAGCAATGCATAAACAGTACTGCAATCAAGTCAGAAAAATCAATAGAAAAGGACTTGGCCACTTTAATTTGTTTTCCTGCCCCAGAAGGATAGCTTTGATGAAGCAGGACTCTCCATTGAGATTTCTGAGTATGAAGTTAGATAATACAGCAGAGATTACTGACTCAACTCACCCATCATATAAGTGAGGATCTGGGGTCCAGAGAGTTTAGTAAGAATAGTTGCTCATACTCAGTTCAGTTCAGTTCAGTCACTCAGTTGTGTCCGACTCTTTGCAACCACATGAACTGCAGCACACCAGGCTTCCCTGTCCATCACCAACTGCCGGAGTTCACTCAAACTCACGTCCATTGAGTCGGTGATGCTATCCAGCCATCTCATCCTCTGTCATCCCCTTTTCCTCCTGCCCCCAATCCCTCCCAGCATCAGAGTCTTTTCCAGTGAGTCAACTCTTCGCATGAGGTGGCCAAAGTACTGGAGTTTCAGCTTTAGCATCATTCCTTCCAAAGAACACCCAGGACTGATCTCCTTTAGGATGGACTGGTTGGATCTCCGCGCAGTCCAAGGGACTCTCAAGAGTCTTCTCCAACACCACAGTTCAAAAGCATCAATTAATTGACACTCAGCTTTCTTCACAGTCCAACTCTCACATCCATACATGACCACTGGAAAAACCATAGCCTTGACTAGACGGACTTTTGTTGGCAAAATAATGTCTCTGCTTTTGAATATGCTATCTAGGTTGGTCATAACTTTCCTTCCAAGGAGTAAGCGTCTTTTAATTTCATGGCTGCAATCACCATCTGCCGTGATTTTGGAGCCCCAAAAAATAAAGTTTGACACTGTTTCCACTGTTTCCCCATCTATTTGCCATGAAGTGATGGGACCAGATGCCATGATCTTCGTTTTCTGAATGTTGAGCTTTAACCCAACGTTTTCACACTCCTCTTTCACTTTCATCAAGAGGCTTTTTAGTTCCTCTTCACTTTCTGCCATAAGGGTGGTGTCATCTGCATATTTCTCCCGGCAATCTTGATTCCAGCTTGTGCTTCTTCCAGCCCAGCATTTCTCATGATGTACTCTGCATATAAGTTAAATAAGCAGAGTGACAATATACAGCCTTGACATACTCTTTTTCCTATTTGGAACCAGTCTGTTGTTCTATGTCCAGTTCTAACTGTTGCTTCCTGATCTGCATATAGGTTTCTCAAGAGGCAGGTCAGGTGGTCTGCTATTCCCATCTTTTGAAGAATTTTCCACAGTTTATTGTGATCCACACAGTCAAAATCTTTGGCATAGTCAATGAAGCAGAAATAGATGTTTTTCTGGAACTCTCTTGCTTTTTCCATGATCCAGAGGATGTTGGCAATTTGATCTCTGGTTCCTCTGCCTTTTCTAAAATCTCTGTTCATTTCCAAGGCAAACCATTCAATAGCACAGTAATCCAAGTCTATGCCCCAACCAGTAATGCTGAAGAAGCTGAAGTTGAACAGTTCTATGAAAACCTACAAGACCTTTTAGAATTAACCCCCAAAAAAGATGTCCTTTTCATTATAGGGGACTGGAACACAAAAGTAGCAAGTCAAGAAACACCTGGAGTAACAGGCAAATTTGGCCTTGGAGTAGAGAATGAAGCACGGCAAAGACTAATAGAGTTTTGCCAAGAGAACACACTGGTCATAGCAAACACCCTTTTCCAACAACACAAGAGAAGACTCTACACATGGACATCACCAGATGGTCAACACCGAAATCAGATTGATTATATTCTTTGCAGCCAAAGATGGAGAAGCTCTATACATCAGCAAAAACAAGACCGGAAGCTGACTGTGGCTCAGATCATGAACTCCTTATTGCCAAATTCAGACTTAAATTGAAGAAAGGAGGGAAAACCACTAGACCATTCAAGTATGACCTAAATCAAATCCCTTATGATTATACAGTGGAAGTAAGAAATAGATTTAAGGGACTAGATCTGATAGACAGAGTGCCTGATGAACTATGGACGGAGGTTGCTCATACTATTGGAGGCCTATGTGCCTGGAAGTCTGTTAAGCTTTATTCCCTGTATTAATCAAAGTTCTCCAGAGAAATAAAACCATAGAAAATATATGTGTATGCTGCTGCTGCTAAGTCACTTCGGTCGTGTCCGTCTCTGTGCGACCCCAGAGATGGCAGCCCACCAGGCTCCCCCGTCCCTGGGATTCTCCAGGCAAGAACACTGGAGTGGGTTGCCATTTAAAACCATAGAAAATATGTGTGTATATGAATATATATTTTGTGTGCATGCTCAGTTGCTCAGTAATGTCTGACTCTTTGCAACCCCGTGGACTGTAGCCAACCAGATTTCTCTGTTCATGGGATTTTTCCTGGCAAGAATACTGGAGTGGGTTGCCATTTCCTTCTCCAGGGGATCTTCCTGAACTGGTGTGTCCTGCATTGGCAGGTGGATTTCTTACTACTGAGCCACCTGGGAAACGTACATATAACAGAGAGACAGAGAGAGGCACAGAGTAAGAGAAGAGGCTTTAAGGAATTGACACCTAAGGAATTAGCAAGACTGAAACCTACAGGGCAGGCTGGCAAACTGGAATTCAGGTGAATTGATGTTACAGTTTTGAGTCTGAAATCTACATGCTGGAAAGGAAAGCAGACTTTCTATGTTGCAGTCTGAAGGCAGAATTGCTTTTGCTTCAGAAAATCTCAGTCTTTGCTTTTGAGATCCTCACCTGATTAGAGGAGGCCCACTCACATTATGAAGAGTAATTTGCTTTACTCAAAGAACATGAACCTAAAGAGTATCTTCTCAGCAACATGGAAACTAGCATTTGACCAAATGACTGCCTTCTCCAGGGGATCTTCCCAACCCAGGGCTTGAACCCGGGTCTCCTGCATTGTAGACAGATGCTTTACTGTCTGAGCCACCAGGGAAGTCCACTGGGCACCATAGCCTTTTCAAATCGGCACATGATATAACCATCGTTTTTCTTTTATCTTATTATGAAATTAACATTAGTATTGCCTACATTTTATAAAGGAGAAAATTGAGGGTTCAGAGATCTCAGGGGACACATCTAGGTTATAGCACTAGGAAGCATCCATGTGGAACAGCCTAGAACAGAACCCGCATTTTCAACCATCAGCTCTCTGGCTCTGGGTCTCTCAGTTAGCATAGAGGTGATTGCTGTGTCCATCAGACTGTTAATTCTCATCTGATAAAAGTCATCAGGGACACTCCTCATTAACTAACTGCTGCAAGAAGACCACACATGAAGAAGAACCATTTGGCACCTTATCAGCCAAATGAAAAGATAAAGCTATTATAGGATTTGAGGAGAGAATGCAAGGCAAGTAAAAATGAAGTAATTCTGATAGGCTCAGGACCAAGCAGGACTATGTATAAATGATTAACCTAAGGCCTGGATTCCAGATTGGATTCAGGGTTCTATTTCCTTACATACTGCAAAGTTCAAATAAATATAGAGAGCTATGTCTTTAAAAAGCACATCTGAAGCTCTGCACTTGGTTTAGAAAACAGACCATTTCTCTGTTTCAAAATGACTCCTTGGATCTTTCAGGAGAGAATAAGATATTCTGTTCTTACGGATGATTCCTCATCATTCTGCTTTATTTTTAATTCACAGTCTGCACAAGTCCACAATCCCAGGTACCAGCTCAGTGTAGAATTGGTCAGTCACTAAGTCGTGTCCAACTCTTCGTGACCCCATGGATTGCAGAATGCCAGGGATGTCTGACTCTTTGCAACCCTAAGGACTACAGCACACCAGGCTTCCCTGTCATTTACTATCTCCCAGAGTTTGCTCAAACTCATGTCCATCCAGTCGATGCAGAATAGACAAAGCTGAATAAGACCTTCTAGGATCCCAGTGAGGAGGAAATACACATCTGCCAAGTAATTACACTGCAGCATGATGAGCAAGGACAGAGAGCGAGACAGGAATCCAGAGACATTACAGGAAAGATGGCTTTGATCGAAACAGATGAATCAGAAGAATGAGCATGTCACCAGGTGAGGAACAAGAAAGACAGATTATGTCCAAACAACTACAAGGTTGTATGATACATAAGAAGATGGAGAACGAAAGTGCTAAGAGCTCAACTAACTCTACCTGACTGACTCCCTCCAAATGTATTATGCTCTTGCGGCCCCTGGACATTGCATACCCTAGTTCCTCTTCTGCAAAGTGCTCTCCTTCCCCACCCCAGTCACTACCCTCCCACCGCTGGCCTAGTGACCACAGTTTACCCTTCCAGTCTCAGCTGAAATATGTTCTTAGGGAAGCCTTATTACTTTCACAAAAAATGAGAACAGAAATAACAACAATAATAATCATGAAAATTTACTGACCGATTTCTACATGCCAGGCATTTACCAACGAATCTACCCACATCATCTCATGTAATAATCACAAGAATCCACGAGATAATGGTCATGTATCTTATGAGGCCACGCAAAATTAGTTGAGTGATTTTTTCATGTTTTGTTAGCTCAAAAGTGGCAAAACCAGGATTTGAACTCATTGAGCCAGATTGTGACGACAACCCGGTATCTTAAGTATGAAGCCTGGCTGTAGCCTTTCCTGCCTCATGCAAGTACAGTCAACCATACCCTCTTTGGGAGCAACTCTGAATCTTTATGCATCTGTGTTATAGCACGAATCTCAGGCTTGTAATCACTTTAATGGGCCCTATGGCTCCATGACATCATGAGGTCTTAAGAGTGGTATTAACTTGTTATCGATCCCTAGTGCCAACAACTGCTACAGATACACAGTAGAAATTCAGTCAATATTTGTGAATGAATGAATGATGGATGGATGGATAGAAGAATAAAACATCTGTGGAAGACCCACTCTGTGAAACTCCACATAGGTCACTGCCAGGTATGTTGTCAGAGAATGAACTATGAAGGTCCATGTCACACGCAGGAAATAGGCATTCATGGAGGCCAGGGGAAGAATTGGGCAAAAGAGTGGACAAAGTCCAGTGCAAAGGCTGTAGCATCACTCTGCTGTTGAGAGGTGGTCCAGGCAGCCACTGCCAATTCCTATGAAAAATCCCCCCAGGCAGGAGATGGTCAGGGCTCTCTGACAATGGCTGCCTCTTTGCTAATATCTGCCTCAACACACACACACACACACACATACACACACAGAGGAATATCCTGGCATCTCTTGTTGTCTCCAGTCGGTTGCCCTCCCGAAATCTAATCCCCACTCACACATCTGCATTTTTAACCCAACTCTTTACAACCAGGCATTCCAAATTCCTGTAAAGAAACCAACAGAAATGAACAGCAAAAGAGGTTTACTGATCCTGCAGTTCTCCCCCAGCACCTTTAGGCTCTAGGTTACAGTTACAGGTGCTGCATCTTTCTGCTGTTTTTCTTCTGCTTTAATTTAGAGCTCAGGGTTCTGATTGCATTAACGGTCAGGGCTCTTTGGAACAGCCCTTGCTCAGCAATATGCATCTGTCCCTTGCAGGGATACTGTATTCCCATACACCATGTCCTCTCCTGAGCTTTCTCTTGTTTCACATTTTATCCTCTGCACAAAAATTGGCCTTCAGTTCACAGACCTCATTTTGCAGCATCTGTTGCATTGATAACTAGGAAACTCAGTTCAGACAAGGGCCATTCACCAAACGCTGTCCTCATGCAGTAAATAATCAGGTAGCAAGGAGTTATCTTTGCAAATTTCATGTTCTTGATATCAAGTCCCAAATAGAGAGAATCTCTATGAAAATACATTCATCTATATATGGTAACATAATGACATTACTTCATTGAAATATATTGTATTTATTCTATGATATAAAAAGTTAAAGTACATTTAATAAAACTAGCAGAATATGACAATCAGCTTGAAACATGGGTGAAATTTTGCCTTTCTCTAGGTGACAAGACATTTTGTAAGGACAAGAAGAAAAGTCTCTTCAAATCCCAATTTGTTTCTATCCAGAGAGTGTCATGTAATAAAAAGAAAATAGCACTGAAATCAGATGCATCTGAGGTTACATCCCAGGTCTACCACTTAGCATTAATGTGACCTTTGAGCAAATGACTTCAGCTCTCTGAGCTCAGTTTCCTCACTTGTAAAATAAGGATACACTGACTGTTTTGGCCTTCCCAGGTGGCGTAGTGGTAAAGAATCCACCTGCCAATACAGGAGAGGAGGGAGATGTGGGTTCAATCCCTGGGCCAGGAAGATCCCTTGAAGAAAGAAATGGCAACCTGCCCCAATCTTCTTGCCTGGAAAATCCCCTGGACAGAGGAGTCTGTGGGCTACCGTCCATCCGGTTGCAAAGACTTGGCCACAACTGGGCACACACAGATGCACGCACTATCCTGCAGGCTTGTGGAGGAAGAAACGTAATATGGCATTCAAAGCACCTAACAGCATTCCTGGCATAACAAGGTGTTCAATAAATGGGAATCCCCTTGCATAGGAGATAGCATGTAGGAAAGACCCTGAGGACCAGGCATTGTTGCTCTTCCTCAGCCATTCTACCTGCTGTCCTGCTCTCTGCGCCTACCCTCCCCTCTCCCAACAAGCCTGGTAGCATGAGAGGTTGGCTTAGCAGCAGAACCATTACCCCCTTCCTTCTCCTATTAATGTATCAACATTTCAACTCAGAAACAGATTTCTCCACAAATGAAGGTTCATTTTAGCACACACCTAGGTTTAGAATTTACTAACAACCTCTGGCCACTGAAGCAGTCAGTAGACAGCATAGTTATATTGGAACATTTAAAATATTTTTAATATACCTTTTTGATAGTATTAAGGAATATAAGGAAACAATTTGAGCTATTTTTAAAATCCTTTTGATGGCAAGGATTGTGTTCTTTGAAGTCCTGCTTTGTTCCCAAATTAGACTATATGGGTTATGGTATTACAAGTTTTATTTCCCCCAACTTGACTATCAGATTTTTAAGACCAGGGCTTTGGCTTTATCTTATTCTCATCTCTTAGCACCTAGCATACTGCTGCATGTGCTTCAAGCCCTTTAATAGTTTTTCCTCTTAACTTGATTCACTTTCACATTGACCATCAAACCAAACATGACCTTAACTACCGTTTGGGTTCATCGATTTCCTATTCCTTTCTCAAACAGGTGATAGATGTATTCTTAAATAAACAAGGAGATGAAAAGGTGCTATGGCAAATGAATCCTAGTCTCTTGGCCCAGGAGTATGTTTCAACATCCTCAGAGAACTTGTAGAAATGGCTGAATCATTGTCAATGCACCTGAGAAACCCCACAGAGGAAAAGAGCTCCTGGGAAATTGGATACAGGCAAGTGTCATTTGGATTTATAAAAAAGAGGAAGAATGCGTATTCATGAACTAGAGAGCACTGAGCTTGACATCTATTCAGGGCAAGATTCTAGAACACTTTTTTTTCCTAAACAATGGCTTCTGAGCACTTAGAAAAAGAAGTGGTAAACTCAGCGTGAGCTCACTAAGAATATCCTGTCACACTAACCTCATTTTCTAGTGACAGAGTTACTACACTGGCAGATCAGAGAAATAGAGTAGAAATAGTGTAGCTGGATTTCAGAGACGCTTTTGACAAGTTCTCTCCTGATACCCTTAAGGGCAAGATGCAGGAAAAGAAGCCTCAATGATATTACAGTTGTACCGATGTATCCAACGTTAGTATCCAAAAGGAAATAGTGATTCCTCATAAGTTCAACAAAATGTTTTAATGCAATTAACAATGTTTTCCTGACCCATGTCAAGGGCTAGTGATTCAAGTGTACAGACAGAGAGCAGAGGAAATCAGACTTGGCAGCTGCTGCTTCTGCTGCTGCTAAGTCACTGCAGTCGTGTCCGACTCTGTGCGACCCCAGAGACGGCAGCCGACCAGGCTCCCCCATCCCTGGGATTCTCCAGGCAAGAACACTGGAGTGGGTTGCCATTTCCTTCTCCAATGCATGAAACTGAAAAGTCAAAGTGAAGTCGCTCAGTTGTGTCCGACTCCTAGCGACCTCATGGACTGCAGCCCACCAGGCTGCTCCGTCCATGGGATTTTCCAGGCAAGAGTACTGGAGTGGGGTGCCATTGCCTTCTCCAGCAGCAACCTTCAAATGCTCCATTTGTGTGATTTGACTTTCAAAAGTACCATATAAACCTGAGATTATGTCGGACAAATAAAGTGTCTAAAATGAGTGAGGCAATGAATACCTCTGCTCTTGTCTATGTAGACTGTATTCCTTCATACACTAAGAAAAACTCTGGGTTGTATCCTAAAAAGGATGATCAGGATGATGAAAAGACATCAATAAAATCATATTGAGAAAGAATGCAACATTAAAAAGAGAAAACTCACAACTACCTCAATGCATTCCAAGAAGTAGAAGCAGGACAGAACAGGCATTCTCGATGGGCTACCTGAAAAGATGTTGAGTTTTCTATAAATGGAGCTGTTTAAGTGTGAACTGGAACACAAGTATCGAGTGGTTGGAACCCATAACTTGCAATCTTAGAGTTTTGGTTTTCAAAACACACACACACCCACACACACAAAGATTTTGTAATCTCCCAAAGCAAAGATTCTACAATCTGCTTGGTTATTTATCCCATGATTTAACTATAAGCTACCATATTTTTTCAACTTATTTTAAATCAAGAAAACATTAAAACTATTCTAAAGTACAGAGACAACTGAACCAACATCCTTATACCTACTACCTAAGTTTATCTAACTTGAATATTTTGTCATTTGCTTCATTTTTAAGAAATAAATTATTATACATATAGTTGTGCTTTCTTCTTCCCCACCCAGAGAGAGCATCATCTTAAAGATAGTTTGCACTATGTATACCATAGCTACTACATGTTTTATTTACATGCCATGTGTACATATAATAATAATAATAAATAAATAATTTTGTCTTGTTGTAAGGAAACAATATGAAGGAATCCAGTTTAGCAGAGGAGGTGGGAAACTTTCACAAAAGACATAATGCTCAGTGTTGAATGAAGGGTATGAATTATCCAGGCTTTCCAGGAAAAGGAGGGTGTTCCAGATAGAGGAAACAGCAGTCTTGCTCTCACAGAAACAAGAAAAGAGTTTGAAATTTTAAAAAACTGCAAATAAGTTTATATATTGCTTTAAATAAGTGGTAAGTTGGAAGTGTGAAAATGTGAAAATTGAGAAATCAACAAGGACCTGATTACAAAAGCCTTTATGGCAGAGGACAGTTAAGCATATTCATAAGGGGAATAATATATGTATTTTAGATAAATCTTGTCTGATGTGCTTAGAATGGAGTGGAGGGTAAGTACAGTGGTCTGGGAGCCAGGTTGGCAAATACTGAAAAAAGTCCAATAAAGAGATGATGTATAGGATTAGAGAATGTTCTAATTTCATTCTTTTACATGTAGCTGTCCAGTTTTCCAAGCATCACTTATTGCAGAGATTCTTTTACCCCTCCTATATTCTTGACTCCTTTGTCATAAACTAACTGACCATAGGTACATGGCTTTATTTTTGAACTTTCTATCCTCTTCTGTTTATCTATATGTCTGTTTTTGTGCCAGTACCATATAGTTTTGATAACTGTAGCTTTGCAGTATAGGCTTCTCTGGTGGCTCAGACAGTAAAGATTCTGCTGGCAATGCAGGAGATCCAGGTTCAGTACCTGGGTCGGGAAGATCCCCTGGAGAAGAGAATGGCTCCCCACTCCAGTATTCTTGCCTGGAGAATTCCATGGACAGAGAAGCCTGGTGGGCTACAGTCCATGCAGTTGCAAAGAGTCAGATACTTTCATTTTCACTTTTCACTGAAGTCAGGAAGCCTGATTCCTCCAGCTTGTTTTTCTTTCTCAAAATTGCTTTGGCTATTCGGGGCCTTTTGTGTTTTCGTAAAATTTAAAAGTTTTTGTTCTAATTCTGTGGAAAATGCCATTGACAATTTGATAGGAATTGCATTGAATCTGTAGATGCCTTGGGTAGTCATGTTGACAATATTAATTTTTCTAATCCAAGAACACAGTGTATCTCTCCATTTGTTTGTGTCATCTTTGATTTCTTTCATCAATGTATTATAGTTTGTGGTGTACAGGTCTTTTCTCTCCTCAGGTAGGTTTATTCCTAGGTATTTTATTCTTTTTAATGCAATAGTAAATGGGATTGTTTCCTTAATTTCTCTTTTAGATCTTTCATCAGTAGTGTATAGAAATGCATATCAAAGAAAACCATGAATAAAACAAAAAAAATCTTACAGAATGAGAGAAAATATTTGCAAATGATGTAACTGACAATGATTAATCTCCAAAATATACAAACAGCTCATACAACTCAATATCAAAAAAACAAACAACCCAATCAAAATAGGCTGAAGATCTAAATAGACATTTCTCCAAAGAAGCATTCAGACATTCAAAAGGCACAAGAAAATATGCCAAACATCATTATTAAAGAAATGCAAATCAAAAGTACCTCATACCAGTCAGAATGGCTGACATCAAAAAGCCTACAAATAATATTAATAAATTCTGGAGGGGGTGTGTAGAAAAAGGAACCCTTCTACTCTGTTGGTGGGAGTGTCAGATACTACAATCACTATGGAAAACACTGTGGAAGCTCCCTAAAAAACTAAAAATAGAGCTACCATAGTATTCTTCAATCCCACTCCTGGGTATGTATCCAGAGAAAACCATACTTCACAAAGATACATGCACCCCAATGTTCATAGCAGCACTATTTACAATGGCCAAGACATGGATGCAACTTAAGTGTCCATCAAGAGATGACTGGATAAAGAAGATGTGGTATATATATATATATACATGCAATGGAATATTACTCAGCTATAAAAGTGAATGAAATACGGCCATTTGTAGTACCATGGATGGACCTAGAGATTATCATATTAACTGATATCAGTTAAGTTGGAGAAGACTCTTGAGAGTCCCTTGGACTGCAAGGAGATCCAACCAGTCCATTCTGAAGGAGATCAGCCCTGGGATTTCTTTGGAAGGAATGATGCTAAAGCTGAAACTCCAGTACTTTGGCCACCTCATGCGAAGAGTTGACTCACTGGAAAAGACTCTGATGCTGGGAGGGATTGGGGGCAGGAGGAGAAGGGGACGACAGAGGATAAGATGGCTGGATGGCATCACTGACTCGATGGACGTGAGTCTGAGTGAACTCTGGGAGTTGGTGATGGACAGGGAGGCCTGGCGTGCTGCGATTCATGGGGTCACAAAGAGTCGGACACGACTGAGTGACTGATCTGATCTGATCTGATGATATAATATGATATCATATTAATAGACAGTTAATATATAATATGATATTATATTAATAGAGAAAGACAAATATCATATGATATCACATATATGTGGAATTTAAAAACATGATACAAATGAACTTATTTACAAAACAGAAATAGACTTATAGACACAGAGAACAAACTTATTACCAAGGAGAAGGGAGGGGAGGCATAAATTAGGTGTTTGGGATTAAAACACACACACTACCATATATAAATAACCAACAAGGTTATTGTTAAGGTAACCAACAAGGACCTACTATATAACATAGGGAACTATACTTGATATTTTATAATAACCTATAATGGAAAGTAATATTAAGAAGAACATATATATGTATCTATAATTGAAACACTTTCTGTACATCTGAAACTATCACAACATTGTAAATCAATGCTATTTCAACAAAAAATTTTTAGAAAAGATGATGGAACTTAAATCAGAATGAAGTGAACAGAGTAAGAATATCTTTTATACTGCTGTATGTGCAAAGATATATTTTTAAGAATGATGAGAGATATTTAAAGAACTTAGTGACCCATTAGATTCGTAATTATATTTCAGGGAACAATTCATGACATGACATATCTGAATCATTGTAATAGTATATTGGATTATTAATAACATTATTAAATAAAATACATAGCATAATGTTTACAAAGTTATGAAAACTCTTGTATTAGCATTGTACAATGGACAATTTCTTTTTGGGGGGTGGGGGGGTGCGGTAAGCAAGAAAAGAACTTTAGCAAGAGATCGACACATACGTTTGCTGACAAAACTGAAGTATATAGTGAGTTACAGAGCAAATTCACTGAAAACAACAAAGAAAAACCTGTTCTTGTAAAGGCTATTCTGTCACCCCCTAAAAAGTGTTTCAACTCTGAAATACCACACAACCAGTTAAAAACTGACGGGGTATCCTAACTACCATGGGAGGCGCTGGGCTGGGCCTGGTGGGCACCACTGGAGTCAGCAGGGCCGGAGGGCAGCCCCCTGCTTCACGCAGGCAGCTGCCGGCTCCCTGTTGCAGCCCTGGATGGAGAGATCATAGACCACCTCCTTCACTTTCTTCACATCGTACTTCAGGCCCTCGTAGCGCTTCCTCAGGAAATCATTTTTGAGGTTGAGGAGGCAGAAGCCGGAATCCAGCTCGTTTGATGAAGGTGGAGATGTGCAGGGGCCGGGAGTAGTCTCCGGCGGCCACTCTGTTGATGGACAACCTCAACAGTTCACTAGCGAGAATGAGAACCCCCGAGAGATAATCATCCACATCCAAGTGAAATCCCTTCTCCTGATCAGGCTCAGTGCCAAGGATCTCGGTAACTGCTTCTCGGTTCACTGTGGTTTCGGTCTCCAAGTACACAACAAATGCTGCCAAGAAGACCAGGCACTGCAGCACAAACCTTCAGTGCTCGTGAAACCTGTAATACTGTTCCGCCGGAAACTTGGTCTTCAAAGACGTTGCTGCTGCTGCTGCTGCTAAGTCGCTTCAGTCGTGTCCGACTCTGTGCGACCCCATAGACGGCAGCCCACCAGGCTCCGCCGTCCCAGGGATTCTCCAGGCAAGAACACTGGAGTGGGTTGCCATTTCCTTCTCCAGTGCATGAAAGTGAAAAGTGAAAGTGAAGTCGCTCAGTAGTGTCCGACTCTTCGCGACCCCATGGACTGCAGCCTACCAGGCTCCTCCGCCCATGGGATTTTCCAGGCAAGAGTACTGGAGTGGGGTGCCATTGCCTTCTCCTCAAAGACGTTAGATGTGTTTTTACTGTACCAAAATGTTCTCGAGCTTTCAAATGCCTCGGGAATGTCCTGAAACCCAGCACCCTGATGGACCCCTTGCAGTAGAGTTAAAATCTCTCGAGCTGTTTGTTCTAGACTCTGTACAACTTTTCGGATTTCCTCTCGGATGTCCTGCAGCTAAAAAGCCCTGCAGCCCACTAAGATCTCACTCACGGACTTGCTGCCAGCCTCACAACTGTCTGCCAGGGCTGCAAGGGTGGCCGGCAGAGTGCGCTCCGGAGACAACCCGCGCAGTCAGTCGCAACGCCCCGCCGCCACCGCCGCTGCCCATGGACAACTTTTGAGTTTTGTTTTTTAAGATGCCCATTTAATTTTCAAACTGTTGTTGTTGTTCAGTTGCTAAGTTGTGTCCGACTCTTGCGACCCTCCATTTACTTGAGTTAGATGGACGGCATCATTGACTCAATGGACACGAGTTTGAGCACACTTTGGAACATAGAGAAGGACATGGAAGCCTGGCGAGCTGCAGTCCATGGGGTCGCAAAGAGTTGGACCCGACTTAGCAACTGAACAACAGCAAATCATTTTACTTATAATGTAAAACTATAATTTAAAAAGTGGGACACAACCAAAGCAACTCAGAAGGAAGGCATATAATTAAAGCACCACTCAATTTAGTTCAGCTCTTGCCTAGTTTATTTCATTTCTTCCATTTGCCTTCACTCCCATGGAGAAGAGGGTGTGGGGCAAGAAGATATGAATTCTACTCTTGTTGCATAGGGATAAGAATGGACTCTCAGCTGCTTCATCATCTCTAAGAAACAGAATGGTGCTTCAAAATATTGAGTACTAGGACACAAATATTCTCACATTCACAAACCAAACTAGATTTCTAGGAAGACTCATTTGATTAATTTGGACTATTGGGCCTATTTTGTTTTCAAAAGAATCAGGTTGTTGTTGTTAATGATGTTTTGCATTGTGTAACTCTAATGTAATTAATTATTTGTCTTCTACCTTTAAACCATTTAAATGTGTGTGGACAGGGAAAGTATATGTAAATAACAGTTGTTTAAAATGGAAGCTGTTGCACTTTTTCAGTATAGTTTAAAGACAAGGAAAAGAATAGGAGATCTTAGATGACTTAATTATCAAGAGGTATCAATTATGTAAATAAGCCTGATAGTAAAGAAAGCATCTTTTCCTTACAAAGTTGTTACTGACCCAGAAGCAGTGGTTATTAAACCTGAGCATGTATCAGAACCATCCAGAGGGCTTATTGCAAAACAGACAAAAGACCCTCCCTAGAGTTTTTTATTTAGTACGCGTGGGATGGAGCCTCAGAGTTTCTTTCTGACAGGTTCTCAGGTGATATGATGCTATAATTCAAGGACACACTTTGAAAAGCGCTGCTGTAGGGAGACTTCCCTGACCCCTGACACTGGGTACGTTGGTCCTTTATGAGCCTGTCTGTTTATCCCTCCCCTAGGACCATTACCCTGAAACCTGATGACTAACAAACACATCCAGCTCCTTTATCAGACCTTGAGCTACCTGAAACAAGTGTACATCTACTTTGGTAGTGCATCCCCCAGGGACAGCACAGGGCCCGAAGGACAGAGACTAGTACATAGTTAATAATTTAGTGTTGAATTATACTTGATTTATCATCAAATAAATGAAACCATAAGTTTTGAGGAAGAAACAGAATGTCTGTGTATGTGTGTGTATATGTGACTTGAAATACTCAGAACCATGATAAGGAAAATGCTGAGTATTCAGGGAAAAAAAGAATATTATAGAGGCAAGATATATCCAACCAAAGGAAAAATAAGAAATTAGACTTTGAAATTCACTTTAGCTACCATAGTGTGTGATGGGAATAAAATAATTTGGAAATATCACAGTAATAAAAGTGTATAAATGTTTTGAACTTTTTCAGACATACTCTTTGGCCCATAATACTCCATCCTGTGTAGCTAGTAAAACTGAGAATCACCCCAATTTACCTGGGTATAGCCAAGGGCACACCAGATATTAAAGAGATCACCCACATCCTAAACAGAAAAAGAGAATTATATGAAAAAAATGGAAAAGACCTAGTAGGTCACTCAGTTCTAGTCTCTGGAGTAGTGAAAGATTAAATAAAGTAACAGAAAAAAATTATGGAAATATACTAAAGAAAACGTAAGAGTCTCTGATCCTTTAATTTTTAGTGCCTCATGAAGTTCAAGGGTTTATTGTCAACTCATTGCTTAAACCCCTATTCATCAGAAGAAAAATATTCCCTATGGTCTGCATTAGAAATGGAAATAAGAAAGGCAATGTAAAAAGTTGATTTTTGTGGTATTAAATGACTCACTTTTTCCTGTGTTCATGAATTTCTGGTTTGTAACTGTACTTATCCAAAATATTAAAATGACCTTCAGGCCAACCCCTTTACTTAAGAGTAAAAGGGGAAGGGAAAATTACTAGAAGTTGACCATTACAGAAATTACTTGCGAGGCATTTTTCTTTGATAGCTGCAGTTTCGCTCATATTATCATCCTTTTCTGTTGACAAGTTTCCAAGATTTTAATCTTGGATTGGAAATGTTACCCTATCAGAAAGGACTTATATTGTCAGAAGCAGCGCTGTCTTGGAATACAGAATCATATATGAGAGTGCTTGCTGTATTGAAAAATATACCATTGCTAGGAAAGGCATTTAAATGTTTAGTCTGCCTGCTTATAAATCACTTTCAATGTGCTCAAGTTCTTAGACAACATATTGAAAGCTTTTTTATTTCTTTTATTATAGCAGTGTCATTTGCATTGCTGAACTTGGGGTTATGTTGGCAATTCCAGATAAACCCTTGCTCAGAGGGTTTATAACTGCAATTAAATTTCACCCTGGCTTGGAATTCGAAAGTAAAATTTTTGTGAGCTTTTTTTTTTTTTCACTTAAAGTATATCTGATGTTTTTAAGACATGATCAGATTGACAATTTGGGTTTACAAAGGGAAAACAAATGGCTTAAAGCACAGAAGACTAACAAAGGCATTAGGAGACCTTTGCGTGTTTACCTAAATTCACAGATTTGCTTGGTTGTTTTAGAAGAACATAATCATGGCATTTAAATTTGTTTTCTATTCACTTGATTTGGAGACTGCTGCTGCTTTTTATTTTTAATTGAAAAATGGTTTAATTGTATGGACAGCTTTTCCACTCCCTCTTAGTCAAAATATTTAAAATTCACTTAGACGTCTCTTTAACCTTGGGTACACAGGCATTCAGTGCTTTCCTTTTCGCTGTCTTCTTACACAAAGCTAATACTGCCATCCTGTCTTCTGCCTACCACCTGGAGTTGTTCTGGGGGTGAAATAAGTCTCAATGAGCTCAGAGTTGTTTGAGAAAGAGAGAAGTTAGAGTATGCTGACAGGAAGCCTTTGGTTTGAGGATGAAACTGGGTTAGAAATATGAGACAATGAAGCAGTTCTGAGAAGGAAAATTTGAAGGAGATTTGGAATAACAAGAAAAGAAATGACTCCCACGTTTACTGGGTTTGAAAAAACAATCCTCAGCTTCTGGATTCAAGAGTGGGAGTAGTTCGGCTCAAGGCTGGCTAAGGGAAGGGGTACTCTTCAAGCTTTCCAGGACTTACCCTTCGATTCTCTCTGGTGGTGCTGGTGCTGGTGCTGAGTCGTGTCCGACTCTCTGTGACCCCATGGTCTGTAGCCCGCTGAACTCCTCTGTCCATGGGATTTCCAAGGCAAGGATACTGGAGTGGGTAGCCATTTCTTACTCCAGGGGATCTTCCCGACTCAGGGATTGAACTTGTGTCTCCTGCATCTCCTGCACTGGCAGGCAGATTCTTTACAACTGTGCTACCTGGGAAGCCCCCAATTTGCTCTACCTTTGTGAAAAAAAAAAAAAAAAACAGAAGTAAAGACAACACAGGTTTACTGGCTTTGAAGTGAAATAGATCAGTATTAATAAATCTAAATATGACTCTGACTCTGTAGTGGAGGAGAGAAAAATGTCTGGCATAAAGGGAGATGTCTCTGCATAAAGGAGAAGGAATGTTCCTCCTCAGGACTCATTCCTCTGTGTATTGGCTCTTACAGAAATACAGCAATAATCGGATTGGTTAAAACTGCAACTCAATGCCACAGTAAAGATTTGAGGAGTAATAAGGACCTGGCTTCCCTGGTGGTTCAGTGCTAAAGAATCCACTTGCCAATGCAGGAGACGTGGGTCTGATCCCTCGGTCAGGAAGATTCCCCTGGAGAAGGAAATGGCAACCCACTCTAGTATTCTTGCCTGCAAAACCCCATGGACAGGGGAGCCTGGCAGGCAAAAGTCCATGAGGTCCCAAAAGAGTCAGATACAACTTAGCAACTAAACAGCAACGAGGTCCTCCAATACTAGGCCATGTATGCACAGGCCCATGAAAACTACAAGGTAACCCAAGAATCCCAATGGACGTGGAGATCACTTGGGTAGATTGAGATGTTCCTAGTAACTCTCTCCAAGAGTACAGATGCCAACATTAGATGGCAGTTGCGGGAGGAGGAGACACCATCTACCCCACTTATAGGTCTAGCCCACGTTCTCACACAGACCTCCACTGTGGTCTGATTCACAGGCTGAAATGATTACTGTAGATGCAGCATGCATCACTGGGAGTCTGTTGTAGAAAATCATGAGAGCCTATGTAAGGGAGTTGGGGCAGAAGTGAAAAGGAGATATAATCTGAGGCATATTTAGGGGAAAGAATTGACAAGAACTGATTTCCAACTGGATGTGAGATGAGGGTGAGGGATACAAGAAAATAAAGGAAAACTAAGATGTTTAAATATCAGGAAAATCAATGAATGCAAATAGACAAAATAAGGCTACACAGGTGAAGCATGGTTCATTTCACAGTGTGAGACACCATCACTGGGGTAAACAAGGCTGGAAGAGAATGGGAGGTGACTTATACAGAGTTCACAGAAAAGGCATGACCACGAAATGAACACAGTGTCGTAATATTCCTGTGAATACACATACCCAGATTCTCTCTTAGATAACCGCATTCCTCTGTACATGCTAGGAAACTGACTACAGACCAAATAAATTAGCTGTGCCAGTACTGAGTGGGAAGCAAAATGAAAACAATTTAAAGAAAGATGGGAGGACCTTTAAGTCCATAAGGTCTAACTTGACTTCTGAGAAACCCAACAGCCTCTACCGTCAATGTGCCCACAACCAGCCTGGCAGAAAAGAAGAAACACGCCATGCTGCATCTTAAAAATGGCAATTTACTCTTCAGAAGCTCCAGGAAATAACCAGTACATGTAAAAAGAGTCCCATTACTAACACAGGTGTCTAGTTTAATGACTGGACAGTGCAATCCCTACACAAAGAAGAAAAGACAGGACAAGAAGCAGAATTGGATGGAGAGAAGAGTTTAGTTTGGAGCATTCTAATTACATAACACTGCCCATTAGGTGAGTGAAAGCACAGAAGGAAGCTCAGGAGAATGAAGAGGTCTGAGGACAAAGTAACGGTTCTTCTGCTCACATTGAGAATTAACAAATCATAAGTGTAATTTTGATATGTTACACATTTACGAAAATCTCTGTCTCTTACTCTGTCTTACCAAAAGCCAAAGTTGACTTCTACCTGTGAGAATAAAAAGTGCAATAAGCAGCCAGGTGAAAATTCCACCCTGCCACAGTAAGAAGCCAAGGATAAAAACAGTCTGAAAAGGAACAAGGAGCTTCCGTATCTAGCAGATTCTCAGACGAGACGCACTGAGGAACTCTTCTACTGAAAAGAGCAAAGAATGCTGGGCAAAAAATAAATAATGTATATCAATGAGCTAGCAGACAATTAAGAAATTCTCAGGGGCCAGTGGTGAACTGAAAGAGGACATCCGGGTAAGCAGATACCTGAAGCCAGCCTTCACTCTGAGGGTAAGAGAAACGGTATAGAGGTGGGTGTTGTGTTGTTATTCTATATATTCTGCACTAATTTTGTAAATATGCATTCATGTTTCCACTGCTGAATGTGTCACGTCAGTTACCCTGTTTCTCTGATGTGTTCTGTGCCCTGAGAAAGCTGGTCTTTAGGGACTGCATCAAACCCACGCCACCCCTCTAGCTTCCAGCTGAGTCTGGCCATGACCACAGATAGCAGATGACGGGAGCAGACTATATACTCTCCCGGATCTTTCCCTCCCAGGGAGCCAAGGTTAGCCATGTTCCTTTGCCAAAGGAACTCCAACAGAACATGACTCCTGTCAACTACTCAACTTCGAAGACAGTTCCCTGTGGCCCCTACAGGCCTGGGTGTGGCAGTTCAGTTCAGTCACTCAATGTGTCCAGACCCTTGTGACCACATGGACATCACCACGCCAGGCTTCCCTGTCCATCACCAACTCCCGGAGCCTACTCAAACTCATGTCCATTGAGTCACTGATGCCATCCAAACATCTCATCCTTTGTCAGCCCCTTCTCCTCCTGCCTTCAATCTTTCCCAGCATCAGGGTCTTTTCCAGTGAGTCAGTTCTTCACATCAGGTGGCCAAAGTATTGGAGTTTCAGTTTCTGCATCAATCCTTCCAATGAATATTCAGGACTGATTTCCTTTAGGATGGACTGATTGGATCTCCTTGCACTCCAAGGGACTCTCAAGAGTCTTCTCCAACACCACAGTTCAAAAGCATCAGTTCTTCAGCACTCAGGTTTCTTTATAGTCCAAATCTCACATCCACACATGACTACTGGAAAAACCATAGCTTTGACTAGATGGACCTTTGTTGGCAAAGTAATGTCTCTGCCTTTTCATATGCTGTGTAGGCTGATCATAGCTTTCCTTCCAAGGAGCAAGCATCTTTTAATTTCACAGCTGCAGTCATCATCTGCAGTGACTTTGGAGCCCAAAAAATAAAGTCTGTCACTGTTTCCATTGTTTTGCCACCTATTTGCCATGAAGTGATTGGACTGGATGTCATGATCTTAGTGTTCTGAATGTTGAGTTTTAAGCCAACTTTTTCACTCTCCTCTTTCACTTTCATCAAGAAACTCTTTAGTTCTTCTTCACTTTCTGCCATAAGGGTTGTGTCATCTGTGTTTCTCAGGTTATTGATATTTCTCCTGGCAATCTTGATTTCAGCTTGTGCTTCATCCAGCCTGGCATTTCTCATGATGTACTCTGCATATAAGTTAAATAAGCAAGGTGACAATATGCAGCACTGACATACTCTTTTCCCGATCTGGAACCAGTCTGTTGTTCCATGTCCAGTTGCAACTGTTGTTTCTGGACCTGCATACAGATTTCTCATGAGGACGGTCAGGTGGTCTGGTATTCCCATCTCTTTAAGAATTTTCCACAGTTTGTTGTGATCCACACAGTCAAAGGCTTTGGCATAGTCAATAAAGCAGAAATAGATGTTTTTCTGGAATTTTCTTGTTTTTTCAATGATCCAGCAGATGTTGGTAATTTGATCTCTGGTTCCTCTGCCTTTACTAAATCCAGTTTGGACATCTGGAAGTTCTCGGTTCATATACCATTGAAGCCTGGCTTGGAGAATTTTGAGCATTACTTTGCTAGCATGTGAGATGAGTGCAATTGTGCGGTAGTTTAAACATTCTTTTGCATTGCCTTTCTTTGGGATTAGAATGAAAACTGACTTTTTCCAGCCCGGTGGCCACTGCTGAGTCTTCCAAATTTGCTGGCATATTGAGCGCAGCCCTTTCACAGTATCATCTTTTAGGATTTGAAATAGCTCAGCTGAATTCCATCCCCTCTACTAGCTTTGTTCGTAGTGATGCTTCCTAAGACCCACTTGACTTCACATTCCAGGATGTCTGGCTCTAGGTGAGTGATAATACCATTGTGGCTATCTGGGTCATGAAGATCTTTCTTGTATAGTTCTTCTGTGTATTCTTGCCACCTCTTCTTAATATCTCTGCTTCTGGTAGGGACATACCATTTCTATCCTATATTGTGCACATCTTTGCATGAAATGTTCCCTTGGTATCTCTAATTTTCTTGAAGAGATCTCTAGTCTTTCTCATTCTATTTTTTCCTCTATTTCTTTGCATTGATCACTGAGGAAGGCTTTCTTATCTCTCCTTGCTATTCTTTGGAACTCTGCATTCAAATGGGTATATCTTTCCTTTTCTCCTTAGCCTTTTGCTTCTCTTCTTTTCTCAGCTATTTGTAAGGCGTCCTCAGGCAACCATTTTTCCTTTTTGCATTTTTTTCCCTTGGGGATGGTCTTGATGACTGCCTCTTGTACAATGTCACAAACCTCTGTCCATAGTTCATCAGGCACTCTGTCTACCATATCTAATCCCTTGAATCTATTTGTCACTTCCACTGTATAATTGTAAGGGATTTAATTTAGGTCATACCTGAATAGTCTGGTGGTTTTCTCTACTTTCTTCAATTTAATTTTGAATTTGGCAATAAGGAATTCATGATCTGAGCCACAGTCAGCTCCCAGTGTTTTTTGCTGACTGTATAGAGCTTCTCCAACTTTGGCTACAAAGAATATAATCAATCTGATTTTGGTATTGACCATCTAGTGATGTCCATGTATAGAGTCTTTTCTTGTGTTGTTGGAAGAGGGTGTTTGCTATGACCTGTGGGTTCTCTTGGCAAAACTCTCTTAGCCTTTGCCCTGCTTCATTTTGTACCCCAAAGCCAAATTTGCCTGTTACTCCAGGTATCTCTTGACTTCCTACTTTTCCATTCCAGTAATGGTTTAAGGATGTGGTAGTCCCAGGGAATGTCAGCACCCTTTATTGTTATTCTTTTAGCCCTGTTCACACCTTTGTAAACAGTCTCACATTAACCATCATTAGTTACCCTACTTGATTAGTTACCTACTGCAAGAGGGTAAGCCCCTTGCAGGCCCCTGATCAATGTAGCTATACAGTATTTAGAGGAGAAATTGTTTATAGAAAGATAAAGAAGACAAAGGAAACAAACGTATGAGGGAAAGGTGGTGTGTACTAAGTCGCTTAGTGGTGTTTGACTCTTTCTGACCCTATGGACTGTAGCCCACTGGGCTCCTCTGTCCATGGGATTCTCCAGATGAGAATACTGGAGTGGGTTACCATGCCCTTCTCCAGGAGATACCCCAGTCCAGGATAGAATCTATGTCTCTTGTGTCTCCTGCATTGGCAAGTGGATTCTCTAGTGCCACCTGGGAAGCCCATGGGGGAAAAGTGGGAGAAATGATAAATTGAGAGACTGGGAATGACATATACAAATTACTATACATAAAATAACTAATAAGGGCCTACTGTACAGCACAGGGAACTCTACTCAATGCTCTGTAATGACCTATGTGAGAAAAGAATCTAAAGAGTAGATATACGTACATGTATAACTGAGTCATTTTTCTGTACGGCAAAAACTGACATAACATTGTAAATCAACTAATGGCCAATTAAAATTAATTTTTAAAAAAAAGAAAGAAAGAAGAGTGGTTAAAAGAGCCAAATACTATAGAGATTGTATAACTTTAAGGCTAAGAAGGAAAGAACAGACATGACAATAAACAGGCAACCAGTGACCTTCATTAGTAGGGAAAGCTTGTGCATAACAGTGGGGTTAGAAGCCGCATCTAGGGAATTAGCGACTGGGACAACAGAGTCAATATAAGGAGATATTTCTCTGGAGAAGTCTGGCATTAAAGGAAGCAATTTTCTAGTGTTTTGAGATGGTAAAGCCAGCACACACACACACGCACATTTCCAGTTTAGGGTTTGATAGAGAAAGAGATCAAGCCAGAGAAGAGATTGCAAATTGAAGTGTCAAAAAGAATAACTGATAGATGAGGGGTCCGCAAGGTAGCAGGAAGAGACAGAATCAAGATAATGAAGTAAGAACCTTTCTCTTCTGAAAAGAAGTCAAAAAAATAAAGGTAAAAGAAGATCAGAACAAATCTGGACTTGAGATGGGTGGATGTTTCAAGCGATCATTCTTGTCTGTTTTTCTTCCCTTCTACAGCAGGAGTAACAGGGTTTCCCTTGGAGGCAGGGAAGTGTGAAGGGTGAGGCTGGAGGCTGGATAAAACTGGTAAATTTTGGAATAAACTGTGGGCATTGGAAGTGGTTTGTTTTACTTTAAGTAAATCATCTCTTTTGGTTCATAGTAGCTAACCCACCATCAGTGGGGGTGAGCAGGGGACAGCCACTCAAGTGTCCAACAAACAAGTTTCCTTAGCTTTCTGGATGGCTGTGATGAATCATATGAATTTCTGTTGGCTTCTATGGCTGTGATGCTCTAAAGGTAACCCAGGCTCATGTAAATCTGACACAAGGATTACAAATATTCATCAGGCATCCCAACAAAGGAAATGCAGCAGGCGCAAAAGCGAGAGAATAAGTGAGAGCAACCAGAGGGAAAAAAACCTAGCAACCAGCAAATAACACCGTCCAAATTCATCCTATGCAGTCACTGGCGCTTTAACAGGGAAGCAAAGAAAAGCAGGTTTGATGAGGCTTTGTGTCTTAATAAAACATCTTTGAGGATTGAGGAAACAACATATACAGAGCATTCTGTGTTCCTTCATCATCAAAGGCATAGGATTAATGGATGCGGCTCTTCTTTCTCATGTATGACAATGTATTTATCATTCTTTACTTTACTCTGAGACTGGATAAGAACAGCTCCATCCGGTTGCCCTGCCAACCCTTCTCAAGTAAGAGGAGAGTTCAGACACCACTTTGTGTTTGATTGTTATATTCCTCCTATTGAAGCTGACCTGAATAGAAAAGCTACCCACTAATGGCAGTAAATGTCAACACTGTAAACAAGTTTTAGAAATGAGAAACAGCCATGATAATCAAGCTATCTAAATGCAAGTGATGTAAGCTTCAAAAGTTGTGGCTAATAATTTCTGTAAGTAAATCTCATTTTTAATGTGCCTCTGTGTGTGTGCAAAGTCGATTCAGTCATGTCTGACTCTTTGCGACCCCAAAGACTGTAGCCCACCAGGCCCACCAGGCTCCTCTGTCCATGGGATTCTCCAGGCAAGAATGCTGGAGTGAGTTGCCATACCCCTCTCTAGGGGCTCTTCCTGACCCAGGGATTGAATCCCTGTCTCTTACATCTCCTGCATTAGCAGGAGGGTGAGCAGGAGGGTTCTTTACCACTAGCACCACCTGGGAAGCCCCTTTAATGTGCCCACTGTATGCCAAATACACTGCATGAAAACTCCATCACCAAAGTGGGGAAAGGCAGAGAGCGAGGTGGCAAAGCTTCAGGCCTGCATTCTCTCTGCCTGACTCCACCCAACTAAAACAGTGGGTTTTTTACGTGTTACAAATAGAATCTTCAGGTAAGAATACATTTGAGCAAAGGACTTTACATCTGAGAATTTTGAAAATCACTGCACCAAAGGAACACACAATGGAAGGGAATCCTTCCGCAAATCCTTCCTTAAACTAAATCCTTGTTTTCATTTCTTGTGCAGACATTTATTGAGCATCTTCCACGCACAAGAGTAGGATCTTTTCACTATAATGGGCATAAAGAAGTTAAAAATACAGGAGAGAAGGAGGAGGGAAAAAATGGAAATTAACGGATAGGAGTGCCGTTCTTGAGAAGGATGAGTGTGATCTTGAGCACAAGAAAACGGACTAGCGTCAGCTGCAGGAGGAAAGCCTTGTCCACAATGAAACAAAAGACACAAATGGCTTTGTGGTATGGGGGTGGGGAGAGTAAATAGAGAGAGGAGGAACTCAGAATATGAGAGGAGTCCTGCCTGGTGGCTGTGATCTCCTTTATAAATTGTTCTCCATTCATCCCACATTCATCAACTACCTACCCTGTGCCAGACATTGTGCACGGTGATGACGGACATGGGCAGCATCCCTTGGGAACTTGCAATTCAGCTGAAACAGTGAAACCAGCAGATTCAAGGCTACAATTCAGACAGCCGGCGAGAAAACCCGTAAGGCATGGGAAAGAAAATAGACACTGCGTGGACACAGAGGAGATCATTTTTGACCTAGCTAACCAGAAAAATGAGGATGATGAGGTGTTCAACAGATGGAGGTGGTGTGAGCTGACAACAGGAGTATTCTGTTTAATAACATAGTGATGATCTTTGTATATCACAGACCATGATAGCCTATGCATCTTAAAATAAAGTACATATGTCTTTCAGATACGTTTCATTTAATTGTCATAATAATCTCACAAATCAAGTACTATTGCCACCACTTAACAGATGGGGGTGGGAAATCTCTAGGAAGGAGAATAACTTACTCAAAGACATTTCCTTCATAAAGGGCAAAGCCAGGATTTGAATCTAGGTTTGTCTGAGTCCAAAGTTCACGTTCCATCCTCAGCACCAGACTGCCTCTTCATTGATCTTTTTTGTCATCATTTTTTTCCTGCCTCACTTTCCCTGAATCTTTCAACTCACCTGCACTCAGTTGATGAGTAATCAAAACTCTTTTAAAGAATAATTACATACTTCTAAGTAATGTTTATCACAGTAGCAAATGTGTACTGAAAGAATATATATTCTCTTTTAAACTTTGACAGGTTTCCATTTATCAGAACCAGAGATAACCAATTTAAACTGAAAAGGTCACTCTAGAGCCTCATTCCCACCAGAGCTATCATGTGGCTTCAAGAAACTTCAAGGCATCCATGCGTTACTCATCTGAGGATCTTCAGAACTTAACCCAGAGCCTAATGCAAAGGAACAATCTAATTAATGCTAATTGAGATGAAATGACTGAATAATCAAATATTCCCTTTGCTTTGTGCTTTACAAAGAATTGATGCTTTTGAACTATGGTGTTGGAGAAGACTCTTGAGAGTCCCTTGGACTGCAAGGAGATCAAACCAG
Source organism: Bubalus bubalis (assembly GCF_019923935.1). NCBI lineage: Eukaryota > Metazoa > Chordata > Mammalia > Artiodactyla > Bovidae > Bubalus > Bubalus bubalis. The sequence continues at coordinate 80,295,005 of NC_059159.1, read as the reverse complement.
GAAATCCAAAATGAAATCAACCCTGAATATTCACTGGAAGGACTGAAGCTGAAGCTCCAATAGATTGGCCACCTGATGCGAAGAACTGATTCATTGGAAAAGACCCTGATGCTGGGGAAGATTGAAAGCAGGAGGAAAAGGCAGTGACAGAGGATGAGATGGCTGGATGGCATCACCGACTCAATGAACATGAGTTTGAGTCAACTCTGGGAGATAGTGAAGGACAGGGAAGGCTGACATGTCCATGGGGTCGAAAGAGTTGAACATGACTTAGCAACTGAACTTTGTTTTCAGTGAATGGGCTGATTAAATTAGGCAGAAGAAGCTGTTCTATATGGCAAACTCTCCACATGTCAAACCCATCAACCAATAATGAGACTGCACCATGTGCTAGGATGCGCTCACTTGTCAGTTGGGTCCGACTCTTTGTGACCCCACGGACTGTAGCCCACCAGGCTCCTCGGTCCATGGGATTTTCCCAGCAAGAATCCTGGAATCTATTGTCATTTCCTCCTCCAGGGGGTCTTCCTCACCAAGACCTCTTGGATTCAAGAGACCTGAATCCAAGCCTTTTGCGTCTCCTACAGTAGCAGACAGCTTCTTCACCACTGTACCACCTGGGAAGCCCCAGTTGCCATGATATTGGTGGTGGTTATTTGTTTCTCTGCATATTGACTTGTTTATATTTCAACACCCACCTTTTCCATTTCCATTCAATTGTTATTTATTTAATTCTAATGACCACCTACAAAATAAGATACATTATCCTCATTTTGCAGCTGAGGAAACAACAAAGGCTCAGAAATATTAATAGTTTTATGATCTCCATCAATTCACTCAGCTAATAAGGGCTGGAGACTGGATTTCACTGTGGAATGTTTTTGATTCCCAGTTTGCAAAGGACAACTTATGAAGAAGTCTTAGAAGAAAGCTATTCCAAAAACTCACTGATCTCTTCTGCCCGAGAGAAAGTTCTATACTCGCAGGACCAGCCTTGCACTTGGTTTTGCCCAAGAGGCATTAAGAGAAGATTCTGTCACAAAGATAGTCTCTGCAAATGAAATTGGAAGATCCAGGAAACTGGAGAAAATAAAATACCCAGATTTAATTTTCTACAAATACATCTATCATTAATCTTTTAAATGGATTTTATAAGAACTTTATTACACATAATTCTAGTCCTGAAATCTCAGATTTACAGAGGCTAAAATTTCCATAAAATATAAAATGTGAATAATTTAGATTACATCCTACTGTACAATAAATACACACCCCAGACAGGAAAAGATCTATAACCTCATTTTCTTCCTGACATCCACTGAGCAGCTTTTCCTGGCAAAAAGTTTGCTGACTCAAGCAGTTCAGCCAGAATCCTAACAAAGCAAAGGGTAGTTCTCTTTGGCTAAAATGCCTTTCTTACCAAACACAGTTTAGAGAGGCGCCTCTAGAGTAATGGCTGCCCAGTTTTAAATTCTACTTCTGCCATTTACAATCTGTGTGATGTGAGCTTGGACAATTGAGGAAAACTCTCTGTGTCTGTCCTCCTCCAGGGCTAGGACTATTATGAGGCTTAAATGAAAATAATGCATATAACCTAATTAACTTGTTTCTAGGCACAGAGCAGGCATCCAGTAAACGCCATCATCATTATGTATTATGTGTACACATGTGTGCTGTGCTGTGCTAAGTCTCTTCAGTCCTGTCTGACTCTTTGCCACCCCATGGACTGTAGCCCGCCAGGATCCTCTGTCCATGGATTCTCCAGGCAAGAATACTGGAGTGGGTTGCCCTGCCCTTCTCCAGGGGATCTTCTCAACTGAGGGACTGAATCCACTTCTCCTGCATTGCAGGCAGATTCTTTATCACTGATCCACCAAGAAAGTCCCCTTACAACCCATCTAAACTTCTCTGTCCAGTATTCTGTTCTTCATTTCACATTCTTTCTTGATGAAAAAATAAATTAATTTTCACTAGGGTATTAACAGACATTAACAACCTAATTTTAACCCTCCTGGAATAGCAAGAATAATAACTAACATGGTCTTGTACTTAAAACGTGCTGTGTAGGTAGCTACGTATACAAGAATGAAGTTAGAACACTTCCTAATGCCATACACAAGGATAAACTCAAAATGGATTAAAGACCTAAATGTAAGACCAGAAACTATAAAATTCTTTGAAGGAAAACATAGGCAAAACACTTAATGACATAAATGAAAGCAAGATCCTCTATGACCCACCTCCTAGAGTAATGGAAATAAAAACAAAGAAGTGGGACCTAATAAAACTTAAAAGATTTTGTACAGCAAAGGAAACTACAAACAGGTGAAAAGACAACCCTCAGAATGGGAGAAAATAATCGCAAAGGAAACAACTGACAAAGAACCAATTTCCAAAATATACAAGCAGCTCATACAACTCAATACCAGAAAAACAAACAACCCGATCAAAAAGTAGGAAAAAGACCTAAACAGACATTTCTTCAAAGAAGAGATACAGATGACTAACAAACACATGAAAAGATGCTCAACATCGCTCATTATTAGAGAAATGCAAATCAAAACTACAGTGAGATACCACCTTACACCCATCAGAATGGCCATCATCAAAAAGTCTACAAACAATAAATGCTGGAGAGGGTACTGAGAAAAGGGAACCTGCTTGCACTGTTGTTGGGAATGTAAATTGATACAGCCACTATGGGAGACAGTATAGAGATTCCCTAAAAAACTAGGAATAAAATCACCATATGACCCAGCAATCCCACTCCTAGGCATATACCCTGAGGAAACCAAAATTGAAAAAGACACATGTACCCCAGTGTTCATTGCAGTGCTATTTACAATAGCTAGAACATGGAAGCAACCTAGATGTCCATCGACAGATGAATGGCTAAAGAAGCTGTGGTACATATACACAATGGAGTACTGTCCTATGCTAAGTCACTTCAGTCGTGTCTGACTCTGTGCAACCCTATAGACTGTGGCCTGCCAGGCTCCTTTGTCCATGGGATTATCCAGGCAAGAATACTGGTGTGGGTTGCCATGCCCTTCTCCAGGGAATCTTCCCAACCAAGGGATTGAACACGCATCTCTTGTGTCTCCTGCATTGGCAGGCAGGTTCTTTACCACTAGGACCGCCTGGGAAGCCCACAATGGAATATTAGTCAGCCATAAAAAGGAATGCATTTGAGTCAGTTCTAATGAGGTGGACGAACCTATACAGAGTGAAGTAAGTCAGAAAGAGAAATATAAATATCATATACAGATGCATATATATGGAATCAAGAAAGATGGTACTGATGAATTTATTTGCAGGGCAGCAATGGAGACACAGACATAGAGAACAGACTTTGACACAGGGCAACAGGAGGAGAGGGCAATATGAATAATTTACAATGCCATACGTAAAATAGACAGCCAATGTGGATTTGCTGTATGACTCCTGGAACTCAAATAGAGGCTCTGTGACAATCTAGCAGGGTGGGATGGACAGGGAGATGGGAGGGAGGTTTGGGAGGGAGAGGACATGGGTGTACCTATAGCTGATTCTTGTTGATGTTTGACAGAAAACCACAAAATCCTGTGAAGCAATTATTCTTCAATTAAAAATAAATAAATGCTTTTAATGTGCTGTGTACTTTGTGAATTTGCATATTCACAAAGCTTATTATTTGTGATTTCAATTCTCACCAAACCGTTTTACAGATGATGAAACTAAGGTTACTTAACTGACTGCAAGTCACAGCATTTGCAATTGGCTGTCCAGAAGTGGTCCAGGACCGCCTGACTCCAAAAGCCAAACTTAAAGAGCATTTCACTCTTAATTGTTGAGGTCCCAGTCAAAGTGTGGAGAGGGGCCGGTGTTGTTTAGAAGGGGAGAAAGGAAAGAGGGATGATTTCTTGGTCCATGTTATAGTCTACACAGTCAACAGTTTGGGAAGTTTTAAAAGTTAAGGTTTTATTATGACTAATACTCAAGTTTCCACTTAGTTATTTCCTTTCCAGTCTCAAATATTAACTCAAGCATTAAGCTCCCCAAATATGCATTTTTAAGGATAAGCCCACTCCTGAAGACTTGGAGAAGAGTCAAAACCACCAAGAACCTCTGACAATTTAAAAGGCTTATCCAGTGGCTTTAAGAGGGCCATATGTCCCTGTAATGGTGGGAGGATGTTGGAAGAATATTGCATGGTGTGTGTGTGGTCAGTTGCTCAGTTGTGTCCAAGTCTGAGGCCCCTTGGATTGTAGCCTGCCAGGTTCCTCTGTCCATGGAATTCTCCAGGCAAGAATACTGGAGTGGGTTGCCATTTCCTATTCCAGGGGATCTCCCCAACCCAGGGTTCAAACCCATGTTGCCTGCATCTCCTGAATTGGCAGGCGGATTCTTTACCATGTTGAATGATGGCATCACACGAAATTTATCAGATATGTTATAATTTTTATAGGGGATTCATTGCCTATATGAAGGAAATAAGAAGATAAGGCAATCTCTTGACAAAATTACACAGAAAGTGGTTCCAACCTTAAAGTTGCTGTGCAAATTGTGCCCCTCCCCAAAGAACATGATAATGATGATGTCTGCAGGATTATGTCAGTGAGCAAGACATAATTCTGGGGCTCTTTGAGGCAACTGGATTCAGTTGATGATCCTTAGGGGTTAATTGCACAATGTAAGTTACCAACATGGGATAAACCTACAAGGATATTTCAATAGGGGACAGATTTTTGTATTACAAATTTGGATCTGAGATCATAGAACAAAAGCAACCCTGAATTTGTAAAAAGCTAAGAATCTTCTCCTCACTCTACAAGCATCTGCACCTTGAATTTAGTCTTCACTCCTTCATCTGCCACCATCTCACAGGGTGACTGAGATAATCAAAGGGGATAATGTATCTGAGGGTGCTCTGAAACACCGCACAAATGTGAGGAATCATCATCATCTTTATTACAGTAGATATTCAAGACTCTTCCCAACTAAAGACCTTCAGAAGTCAGAGAAGAATGCCTGGGGGGAAAAATACAGAGTTTTTATTAATTCATTTAGGCTTTGTGCCAATTGAATCTAACTCTAGAACTATTTCCTGTAATTATGATTTAGTAGTGCTAGAAACAAATATAGCTGTCAAGTTCAACCACTTGCCTGGAGAACAAATTAGTTCATAAAACGTAGTGGATTTTATCTCCAAATTGAAAATTTGGCCTAAGTCAGTAACAGACACTAAGTCATTTGATTTTGTTCTCAGTAGGGTAAGTTTGGCTAGGTGGTATTTTCAGGGGGGGAAAAAGGAGCCATTAAAAGTTAATGTAATTAGAAGAAAAATATATTCCCATGTAATGTTCAAAAAAGGGTCCATTCATGATATTAGTATTTTGATCCATTTTTTTAAGGATTATAATTCTATCTGGTCAGTGGGATCAATGAAGGTGGCTGCAGCAATGAAATTAAAAGATGCTTGCTCCTTGGAAGGAAAGCTATGACAAAACTAGACAGTGTATTAAAAAGTAGAGACATCGCTTTGCCGACCAAGGTCTGTAGAGTCAAAGCTATGGTTTTTCCCGTAGTCATGTAAGGATGTGAGAGTTAGACCATAAAGAAGGCTGAGCACTGAAGAACTGATGCTTTTGAATTTTGGTGCTGGAGAAGACTCTTGAGAGTCCCTTGGACAGCAAGGAGATCAAACCAGTCAATCCTAAGGGAGTGAGTGAAAGTCACTCGGTCGTGTCTGACTTTTTTTGATCCCATGGACTATACAGTCCATGGAATTCTCCAGGCCAGAACACTGGAATGGGTAGCCTTTCCCTTCTCCAGGGGATCTTCCCAACCCAGGGACTGAACCCAGGTCTCCCACATTGCAGACAGATTCTTTACCAGCTTAGCCACAGGGGAAGCCTAAGGGAAATCAGCCCTAAATATTCATTAGAAGGACTGACCAAAGCTCCGAGACTTTGGTCACCTGATGCAAAGAGCCAACTCATGGGAAAAGACCCTGATGCTGGGAAAGATTGAAAGCAAAAGGAGACGAGGGTGACAGAAGATGAGATGGTTAGATAGCATCACCAACTCAATGGACATGAATTTGAGCAAATTCCAGGAGATAGTGAAGGACAGGGAAGCCTGGCGTGGTGCAGTCTATGGGGTCACAAAGAGTCAGACATGACTTAGCAACTCAACAACATCAATTATTCCAATAACTTTAGTAAGCAAAAGTATCACTATGTTTTATATCCATGCATTTTATTTTTTAGCCCAGGGCAGGACCAGGGATTCTCCATTGTTAATAAGAATCTCAAGTACTTTTGATGTAGGAGGTCCCCAAAATCACTGCTGGAGATCAGAGGTATGCAAACTCAAACTAGTCTCCTATTTAGACCAGGGCAAGGGAGGCAGCAGAAATGAGTAAAGCAAGCTCAACAGGGATCGCGGTAACAGAGGATGCTTTTTCTCTTCTATGGGATGCAGTAGGTACTTGGCATAAGTCACTTTTCCCCCCAAAGAAATAAATACGCAGTTTCCAGGTGTTTCAGTATTTTAAGAGATGTCAAAGCTGTATTTGTGTGTAAAATATTCTGATTTTCAAATGTTTGCTCAACATTTAAAATACTATATAGATGAAACAACGCACTGGCAGGCTACACTTAATCAGTGAAAGGCTATTCTAGAACCTCTCTTCTAGGCTAGAACTCCTTGCAGGTTATAGAGTATGGGCCTTTGCCATGAATGAATGGTATGCCAACTCTTTAGGACTGCTGCCCTTACCTTGCAGCTGAAGCAAAGTGCTATCCTATCTCCTGAAGAAATTAAAAATGACCACCACATTGTTTTCAGTGCTGGGAACTGTCCCATAAAACAGCAGTACACTTGATCATAGTGTGCACGTCCTCCCCTCCACAGTAACATTTTATTTTGTTTCTGGACTGTTGTCTACCTATCTTTCACGGTGCAGCTCATTGCATTTTTAAAAGATGTTTTTTCCAGGAGCTAATTGAGCTTTATCTATGTGAGTGGGCTAGAATCTGTCACTGACAGCCTGCAGAAGGCCATTTCTTCAATTGCTTGGAAGAACTAAAGAGTCAGACATGACAAACTGCAGCCCGGAATACCTGGCAGCCAGCCCATTAGAGCTGCTGTGGTAAGATGCAGTAATAAATTACTTAGAGAACACAGACTCACTTTATTTCCATCATGAAACTCGCCACCCTAAAACCAAAAGAAAAGATTTTATTTTTTTTTTTTTTCTATCATGGTTTGTCAGGGCCTTTTGGAAACAGAATGCATTATTTATTTTCTACAAAACATAATTGCTGGCAAAACCACTCTAGACTATGGAAACAGCTTTCTTTTGTTTCTTGTATGATTTCTTGAGAAACAAACCTTCGGCTTTCTTTATACCCCTTATGTTCTGCCAAGAAGCAACTGTTAACCCAGTAGCAACTGTAGCGAATAAAAAATCAAACTGTGCATTTCTTTCCAATCCTGTTTTATAAACTGAATCCTATTGCCTCCACGTTCCTTCCAACCTACCAGACAATTAACTTTTTCCTAAGGGGTGAAGCAAAAGTACCCCTTTTACCAGGATGTTATCAACCACTGACTTAAAGGATTAAGAATAAACTGTAAAAGGTGTCTGCCAGTATCCTAGGGATTTGCTCTGTTTAGTTTGGATCAAACCCTCCCATAGGCAAAGCAGGCCATATAGGAGTCTCGATTTGAAATCGATGGGTTTCTCCCTAGATAGATAATTTTCTGAACTGACTGCTTTTTCTGTCTTCATCCCAGTTCTAATGTTTATTTCTGATCATATAGCATGTTACAACCTCACAGATTTTGGTGTTCACCTTTGTGCAGTACTGGGTGTTGATACAGCCTTGCCATCACTGAATCACTGTGGTCAGGGAAAGAAGATTCTCTGACTGGCCAGCCTAGGTGGAGGAGTCTTTTGAAGGACCATGTGCAGTGGGGAAGCAGTGATGCCCCAAATGAGAAGCAGGCTGTTACTGCCGGTTGATAGCCAGTAGAATGTAAGCCATGAAGAGCAGTCAGTTTGGTGGGGGTTTAGTCGCTCAGTCATGTCCGACTCCTGTGACCCCGTGGACTGTAGCCCGTCAGGATCCTCTGTCCATTGGATTCTCCAGGGAAGAATACTGAAGTGGGTTGCCACGTCCTCCTCCAGAGGATCTGCCCACTCCAGGGATCACACTTGCGTCACTTTTGTCTCCTGCATTGGCAAGCAGGCTCTTTACCACTAGCACCACCAGGGAAGCCAATGTTCTTGAACAATGGAAGCCTCATAGGAGTAAGTGGAAGATTCCCAAGACATCTTTGGCACAGATATGAATATTTATTTGGAGGTAAGATTTCTTGTAACAAGTGCAGCCTCAGTATTATTTGCTAGAACGCTGTAAATATTATCAAACTGACAGAGACATGTGGGCTATCAGAGGACTTGAAGCATCTTCTTTAGCTTTTCCTCACTAGTCATTCATTTGGTGTAGTCTTCCAAGAAGATCATCCTGACAGTGAAGGAAGCAGCTGTCCAGCCACCAACTCCCAGGGACGGGAGGTGAAGAATCTGCAGGAGTTCCTGTGCTCGCTCACTTAGCCCGCTGACTGAGCCCCAAGGAGTCATGCCATTTGTGTCCGCAACCCAGGACAAGGACACACTGAAGTTACCATTTAGTAAGTTCAGTCTCTGTGCTCTGAGCTGCTCTGCATGGAGACAGGGATAGAAAGAAGAAGGAAATGGGAAAACATAATTCTGGTACTCATACTTTTTGACAGTCTCAAAGTTCAGAAGAAGTGCCCTTTCTCACAGGCTTACATCACACACAAGCCTCTTCCGAGGACTTTTGCTGCAGCTTTGAGAGAGAGATCTCGTGCAGTTCAGCCTCCTCTCTAGGCAAGGTTGCTGCTGCTGCTGCTAAATCACTTCAATCGTGTCCAACTCTGTGTGACCCCATAGTCAGCAGCCCACCAGGCTCCCCCATCCCTGGGATTCTCCAGGCAAGAATACTCACCTACATTTCCAATAAAAAAGAGTCCTTCACTCTTTGCCACCTGGCTCGCCTTTTTAGGGTCACTTAGACATCCCTCCGCTGAGAAATACCTACTTTTCTGTGCTGTGAGTCTGCAGGTAAACTGGCAGCTACAAGAATACAACCAGAACTGAGTATTCTTGTTGTGTTCCTCCATATAGTTCACTCTGTTCATGGTGTTTCCTATCATCCTCCGTTTTCAATTTTTCCTAAACGAGTTCCTCTACATGCTGTTACCCTATCTCTCTGGTTGATTCACTCTCTTCTTCAGAAAATATTTATTTTGTACTTTTTTTATTCTCATGCTGGGCAGCGAGAATAAACAATATATTATTTAATTCAACCAACATGTATATGCCAGGCACAGTTTCCATATCCTAGCAATCTCTCAGCCTGATAGGGAAACTAAGCAAACCAGAATATATATATAATAGAGAGAGGCAAATGATATAATATAATATTGTTTATATTAATATTTTAATATATTAATATTTAATATATTAATATATTATATTAATATTAATTTATATATTAATAATATATAATAGCAAACGATGCTATCCTGAGCACAGTGCACTTGGGAAACACAGAATGGAAGTGGGACTCCACAAAATGGACGGACACGACTTAGTGGCTAAACAACAGCAACACGGCACTCACTCCCTTGAGAGCTGAGTAACACAAGAAAGAAGAGTTGCAACGACAATGGACATATCCATGGTAGCGTGTATGGGAGCACCACTGAGCCATGTAAGTGTCAGTGGGGGAAAAGGCTGAGAAGTGTGGGCATCCTATTCCATTTTTCTGAAACATCTTCCTCCACCAATTTGCTGTCAGGTGTCTACTATTTCCTCCAGTCTCAATTCATAGAACCACAAAAAACATCCTCAAATGCCAGTGAAGAACAAACAGCTCCCTCTTCATTCTGCTCGTCACTGATAAATTATTTTTGCCATGTTGTATAGCAATCCGGATGCTGGTCTCTCTCCCCAGCTTCTCTGCAGGACCCTGTGAGCAGAGACTGTACCTTTCTCCTTTCTGTACCCCAAACACCAACCCCAGTTCTTTGAATGTAACAGAGGCTTCCGAGCAGTTAGTTTGTGGGTTAGACTGTGTCTCATTGCACCATGCACATTTCTTTAGCCTAGGTTGCCACTGCATAAACACTATGCCCATGAAATGAACAGTCAGCATTCACTTGGTGAGAACTATTGAATACTCTGCTGCAGGTAGGGAGCTAGAAGCTGAGAATACAAAGACAAACTTCACTGTCTCTCCTCACGAGAGAGAGAGCCGTCTATGATTCCTAGAAGAGGTGATACCTGCCAAGAGGAAGAAGAGGAAAAGACGAGTCTAGATCTATGCCTCTCAAAGTGTGGGCTGAAAATCAGCAGCAAGAGCACCACTGGGGAATTTGTTAGAAATGCAGAAGGTCAAACCTCACTTGAGACCTACAAAATCAGATGCTGCAATGTGACCAGGCCCCTAGGCGCGCGCCAGGCACGACAAGCAGGCACATTGTTGCCGTTTAGTCGCTAAGTCATGTCTGACTCTTTCGCGACCCCATGGACCATAGCCCGCCAGCCTCCTCTGTCCATGGGATTTTCAAGGCAAGAATATTGGCGGGGGTTGCCATTTCCTTCTCCAATGCCATAAGCACATTACAGCTTGACAAACATTGATGGAGGCAGTGAGACAGCGTGGGGAAAAGTAAGAAAGGATGCTCACACGTGGCTTTTCAGTTGGGCCCCATAAGTCGTTCCACACAGCTGGAGAAAGAGCACAAATTTGGAAGTGGGTAAAACTGAGACTGGAAAGGTAGGGATGGGCAGATCTTGAGGCGCTACCTGTCATCCTGGGAGTGTGAATTTTGTCATGTACGTGAAGGCTGTGAGGGTTCAAGGAGAATGGTACACGCAGGAGAGCAACACGGTCACACATGTTGTAGAAAGATCACTTGGAGGGCTGAGGCGACAGGGCTGGGAAGGGGGAGTCTACAGGTAAAGATTAATTCAGAAACTGTTTAAAAAGTTGAATTAACACAATTGCATTTGTGGTGGTGGGGGAGACATTTCAAAAAGAAGAAAAGCTTCAGTGTATAATTAAGAGAGTAGAAGTTTTTTTATATTCATGTTCGATTATTCTTTAGATTTAAACATTTTAATTTTATAGCCTTTATTGAGATCGTTACTATGATGAGGAACTGTATTTAACTGTTGGGTAACAAAAATAGAGAAGCCACAACCCCAGTCAGGAAAGTTTATGCTCTTAGAGGAGAAGGCAGACAAAAAAAATCATTAGCAGACCATCTATTAGATTTGAACAGAAACTGTAGAATCACAGAGGTGGGCAAGAATTACTAAATCGTGACCGAGCCAATAGGAGAAAGCTTCACAGAGGAGGTTACATATGGGCAACTGAATAAAACACAATAATGAAGGCAATATAACATCATGGCTCAGAGCATGAGTTCTGGAGCCAGACTGTTTAGGTTTCAATAAACCATCTACAGGTACTTGCTTAGGCTGAATAAACCATCTATACAGACCAGCCCTACACAATCTTATTGTTGCTACTGTTGTTCAATCACTAAGTCACGTCTGACTCTTTTTGACCCCATGGACTGCAGCACACCAGGCTTCCTTTTCCTTCACTGTCTCCCAGAGTTTGCGCAAATTCATATCCATTGAGACAGTGATGCTATCTAACCATCTCACCCTCTGCCACCCTCTTCTTCTTTTGCCTTCAATCTTTCCCAGCATCAAGGTCTTTTCCAATGAATCAGCTCATTCCAGCAAGCGGCCAAAAATATTAAAACTTCAGCTTCAGCATCAGTCCTTCCAATGAATATTCAGGGTTGCATACTGTCTTCTAAGTGAAGTGAAGTCACTCAGTCGTGTCCGACTCTTTGCGACCCCATGGACTGTAGCCCACCAGGCTTCTCTGTCCATGGGATTTTCCAGGCAAGAGTACTGGAGTGGGGTGCCATTTCCTTCTCCAGGGGATCTTCCTTCTGCAAAGTATTTAATCTTTGTTTCATCTTTATATTGGGGATGATAATAAGCAGCCCATCTTACAGGGTTGTCCCAAAGACTAAACAAGACATGTCAGGTTTATAACACAGTGCCCAGAATCTGGTAAGCACTTAAAAAAAATGATACCTTTTATGACTACAATATATGAGCTGAATCTTGAATGATAAGACAGTGTTTTCTAGAGAGAGAAAAGCTGAATATAATTTCTGGTAGAGAGTGTCTGTGCACAGGCAGGGGAAGGCGCTGGAAGAAGAAATTTGGGAAATAGGGAACAAAGCCTGGAATGAGACTCTCAGGAGCTTACATTTTCCCTTGAGGATCCTGGGTATGGATGCAAAAGAGTAATGTGATGGTGTTCATGTGTTAGGAAGCATGCTGCTGCTGCTGCTGCTGCTGCTGCTAAGTCGCTTCAGTCATGTCTGACTCTGTGCGACCCCTGAGACGGCAGCCCACCAGGCTCCCCCGTCCCTGGGATTCTCCAGGCAAGAACACTGGAGTGGGCTGCCATTTCCTTCTCCAATGCATGAAAGTGAAAAGTGAAAAGTGAAAGTGAAGTTGCTCAGTCGTGTCCAACTCTTAGCGACCCCATGGACTGCAGCCTACCAGGCTCCTCCATCCATGGGATTTTCCAGGCAACAGTACTGGAGTGGGGTGCCATTGCCTTCTCCTTAGGAAGCATAAAAGATGTAATAAAACAAGAAGAGCCTAGAAACACAGTGAACTATTCAGAGTGTCCAGCAGCAAATTTGACAAGAGATGATGGTCAAATTAATGTTAATGATGAACAGGGGGATGGCCAGAATCAAGAGTCAGCTCTGAATGTGAACTCCTAGGTTTCAGTGAGCAATTAAGTAACAGGATGGCTCTGAGTGTCTGTGTGGGATGAGAAGAACAACGGTGAAACATCTCATCATGTGTCAAAGCCAGGCTTAGGAGGCAGCTACAAATAGCAAAAAAAAAAAAAAAGCAGAGATTAGAAACATCGAAGTCTGTTTCTGTCTCAAGCATAGTCCACAGCTAGGCAATTTTTGACTGGCAGGGTGCCCAACAGTGTCAGGGACCAAGGCTCCTTAGATCTGTTGATCCCATGTAAGGACCCTCTTCCCAAAGTCACCTCATGATTCAAATTGCTGCACCAGCTCTAGCTTCAACCACTATTTCCTCATTCCAGTCATTAAGAAAAAAGAAACAAATGAAAAGGGAAAAATGCTTTCAATGACATTTATTTAAAGGAGGTTCTGAGAAGCTGTCACGTGACCCTTTCACTAGCATCATATTAGAAAGAATAAGCAAGGGAGGAAAATCAGTAGATTTACTTGGAGTGCCAAGCTAATAGCTAGAGATTCTATCACTATGCTATGCTGGAAGGATACAGGAGATCCTGGGGAAAGAAGAAGCAATCTCTGCCATAACCAGACAAGGAATAGGGCAGGGAAGCAAGCTCAACTGAGGGCAAAATAAAAATTGAGATGAAGGTATCTATGGGGACAGTTAATGAAAAGCACCAAGGAGGTAGTTGGTGACATGCCTCTAGAGATTAGGAGAGCGGTGTGAAGACATAGATAAGAAGCTTACATTCCTTTGCTCCTGCTTCCAGCTGTTGTGAAATAAACCTCTGAGGTACCAAAAGTAGCCGATTTATTCCATCCATAGAGGAATTTGTTGGCATGACAATAAACCCAAAGCAAAAATTATTATATTATGATGGTCAACAACACACAGTAATTCACACGGTTTATAGGTAAGAATCTTCTCCCAGGACTGCTCCATAGCTCTGCTATTGATGCCTATGGGCTGCTCATATTTTTCCCATGTTGGACTTTGGAGCTGACGTTTGCTTCTTGAGTTTGAGGCTATGATCATTTGAAATCCCTTATAGCAACTTCTTTAAAACAAACTTCATATCCCAGTGTTTATGCTGTGTCAGGAACAACATTTATTTTCATGGCTCTAAAATGACAGAATTTGAGAGACAGAATTCCTAGATTTCATGATACCTGGAAAGCATGAGTATCCTCTCCCTGTCCCCACGTGTGACACCCTCAGATCAAGGTCAGTCAATACTGTCCCCAATTTCACCTTGTATTCCTAAGGGACTCCTCATATATTTCTGTGAACAACTCATATGGTGAAAGGCCTGAAAATCAAGTACACATGGGATAGTTTGAGAAATCTTGAGAAGGCGGGAAGCTGAGCAGGATTTTAAGATTTCAATATCAGAAACATGGGCAAGAAACACACTTATCTATAAAATGGAACCAAAAGGAAGAAGTTCTGAGGAAGTAGACTGAGCCTAAAGGTAGACAGCCTAACATTTGAAAATAACTTACTTAAAAAAATTTCTTTAGTAAAGTAAGAGAATAGGAGGGCATGTCTGATGTAGGAAAGACTACACAGCAACAATAAAACACTAGAGGCATTTCCATTCCAATCAGAAACTAAACAATGATGCTTATTGTTGACACTTTGACATTATTCTGTAAATTCTAGAGACTGAAATACAACAATAAAAGAAATAAGGTGCATAATCACTGGAAAGGAAATGACAAAAAAATTAATTACTTGCCGATGGTACAATTTATAGTTTTACTCAGAAATCTCAAGCAAATCAACTGAAAAGCTATTTGCACAAATAACATTTTAGGAGGATAGCCAAGTAGGAAAAAATGTAGACTACCAATAGCTTGCCTATATATCAGTAGTGATGAATTAGAATATGTAGTGGGAAAGGATCCCATTAGTAATGGAATGACAAATATCAATTTCTTGTAATACACCTCACAGTTTGCTGTTCTAAATGCAGGGGCACAGAAGCAGAGTGAGCAGAATCCATCTGATTCCCAAGCTCTCATTATCATGATGAGCACCAGACCTAGGCTGAGCTGGGCCCCAGGAGAAAGCCCTGGCCCCATAGCCCGTCACTTATTTATGTGGGGGAGGAGGGGCAGAGGGAAATACCAACTGTCTTTGCAATGTGTGCTAAGTCACTTCAGCTGATGTCATGCTCTCCTTCAGGCGATCCTCCCAACCCAGGGAGCAAAGTCTCATCTCTTAAGTCTCCTGCATTGGCAGGCATCTTCTTTTTTTTTTTTTTTTCCCATTTATCAATGTTTTATTTTTTTTAATTTATTTTTTTAAATTTTATTTTATTTTTAAACTTTACATAATTGTATTAGTTTTGCCAAATATCAAAATGAATCCGCCACAGGTATACATGTGTTCCCCATCCTGAACCCTCTTCCCTCCTCCCTCCCCATTCCATCCCTCTGGGTCGTCCCAGTGCACCAGCCCCAAGCATCCAGTATCGTGCATCGAACCTGGACTGGCAACGCGTTTCATACATGATATTTCACATGTTTCAATGCCATTCTCCCAAATCTTCCCACCCTCTCCCTCTCCCACAGAGTCCATAAGACTGTTCTATACATCAGTGTTTCTTTTGCTGTCTCGTACACAGGGTTATTGTTGCCATCTTTCTAAATTCCATATATATGCGTTAGTATACTGTATTGGTGTTTTTCTTTCTGGCTTACTTCACTCTGTATCATAGGCTCCAGTTTCATCCACCTCATTAGAACTGATTCAAATGTATTCTTTTTAATGGCTGAGTAATACTCCATTGGGTATATGTACCACAGCTTTCTTATCCATTCCACTAGCGCCACTTGGGAAGCCCTAAATGTGAGTTAACTGTGTTTTAAGAAAGAGCCTTCTTATAAAAAGTAACGTTGAGGCACCCCGAGCTCGGCCTACTGTCTGGATCAGTCAGAGATGTTGCTGTCCTACAGCCAAGCCCGCACAGACCTCTGTTAGCTCACAGCGAAGCTACCAAACAGGGGGATGCCACTGCCTCCGAGGCCACACAGGAGACAAAACTTTTGTCCCTCCTTACAAGTAAATAGCAATGTCTCCAATAAGGAGAAGAAAAAAAATTCTCTGAAGTATTATAGATTTTGGTAATATTTTCATTCTATTTACTCATCCATTCACTGAGAAAAAAAATATTTTGAGGCTCTACTCTGCTGGCTGCTGTCACAAGTGCTAGATATCTAATGGAGAAGTCTCGGGGAGCTTGAGGTTCAGTGGGAAAGAGAGTTAATGCACAAGTAAGCAAAGAAATAAACTTTATAATTAAAATTATGATAAACATTAGAAATCAAATAGAGGGCAGTACTAAAGAATAACCCAGACAATGGGACAGGGAGGTAGGCTACTTTAGACACTCTGATAAGACAGTAAGAGAAAAGAACATTTATAGTGGGACTTGATGCATTAGAAAGAGTCCATCACTAAAGAGCCAGAAAAACAGTATCTTAAGAAGAAGCGGTATCATGAGCAAGGTCCTGAGTTCAAGAAGAGCTAGAGGTGTTCAAAGAACAGGGGGCTGGAAGGCCAATTTCTTCAGAGATCAGTGGGCAAGAAGAATAGTGGTGTGAGACGAAAATGGAGAAATAAATGAGTGTGGTTTTGCCATGCTCAGTCACTAAGTCGTGTCCCACCCTTTGCGAGTCCACTGACTGGTAGCCCTCTAGGCACCTCTGTCCATGGAATTTTCCAGACAAGAATACTGGAGAGGGGTGACATTTCCTTCTCCAGGGGATCTTCCCAACCCAAGGATCAAACTCGCATCTCCTGCACTTGTAGGTGGATTCTTTACCTCTGAGCCCATGTGGCCTAGGAGACCATATTAAACAAGTTGGATTTTATTTCATGTGCAGTGGGAAGTCATTGGTGGTTAATACACAGAAGAGTCAGATTACCAGGTTTTTGGTTTAAAAAAATTACTTTGGCTCAGCAGGCACAATGGATCAGAGACCATTAAGGACGGCAGGATTAGAATACAAGAGGAAAATGATTATGGCCTAAAATAAAGTGCCAGCGATGGAGCTAGAAAGATGAGAATAATTGCATGCAATATCCCAGAAATAGAATCAAAAGGAATTCTTTGGGATTATATGTGCAAGATGAAAGAGGAAAAGAAATCAAGGAAGACTTCCAGCCTTCTGGATTGAACAACCCAGGTCTTGGTGAAGTGGCAAAGAGAAGACAAGGAAGCGTTTAGGGGAAGAAAGCCCCAGAGTTTACTTTTGAACATCATAACTTTAAGGAGGCTGTGAGATGTCCAGGAGGAGCTGTCAAGTAGGCAGTCAGTTAGAAGAGCCTGAACTCCAAAGAGAGATTTAAGCTCAAGACACAAGGGAGGCTGTCAGCATGGCATATTTAGCCAGGAAGAGAATAGAATTGCCTTGGAGAATGGTTCTAAACTGAGTCATGCTCTTTGCCACATCTGTGTAGCAGCACATCTATGTATTTTATTTACTTAATACTTTTTCTAGAAATCAACCGAAACATTCACTTAAATGCACACTTTAATCTCTTTCAAAGCTGTTATACCTGTAAAATCTCTTGTTTAATATGATAGTTACATTCCAGTTGAACATGCATCTAAAATTAACTTTAATTACTGAAGGAGAATGCGTAATTCAGGAAATATTGACTGAAGAAGAAGAAATGTTGAGAGGAGGTACTAGAGAACCTAGGAGGTTCTCTTATACTTGAATATTTAGAGTTGTGGTCCAGGGGAAAGAAATCTGCAAAACATGTGCAAAGATTGAGCATCCAGAGATGAGGGGAGTACATCAGAAGAGTGGAGTGTAATGTGCTATCTAGAGCCCCCTTTAGGACTGGAGGACTTACTCCTTCCACTCAGGAAATTGTCATCATCTGGAGAGAACTACCTTCTCAGGGGTTACACCTCCTCCTCAGGGGGCAGACACATCTCATGATAGTCATATCCAGGTTACCCAGAGGTTCTAAAGACTATGCCCATCAGCTCAATTTGAGACAACTCTAAAGGCTTTTATAACTCTCACAAGGTTGGTCAGAGTATTTGTGAGGCCTAATATTTTCCACCCCATCCTGTTTCCTTCCCTTCTTCACAGATAACAATTCCAAGAGCACTCCCTAATCAATTTCCTGCACGCTGATCTCAAAGTCATCTTCCTGGTAAATGCATCCTTCATCTTGTGATACCTCAGAAGGTAATAAAAAAGCATGCTTCAAGGAAAAATATAAGGATATTGAAAAGTCAAGTAAGAAGTTATAACCTCATTTTTGTGGGAAGTCTCAATAATTGCAAAGTATACATTTTTACCAAATTAAATGTGGGTATCGTTTGTTGTTGTTCAGTCACTAAGTCATCTCCTACTTTTTTGTGACCTCATGAAGTGCAGCACACCAGACTCCCCTGAGCTTCACCATCTCTCGGAATTTGCTCAAATTCATATCCATTGAGTTGGTGACACTATACAACTATCTCATCCTTTGCCTCCCCCTCCTCCTTTTGCCGTCAGTCTTTCTCAGCAGCAGGATCTTTTCCAATGACTCAGTTCTTTGCATCAGGTGGCCAAAATATTGGAGCTTCAACTTCAGCATCAGTCCTTCCAAAGAATATTCAGGATTGATTTCCTTTAGGATTGACTGGTTTGATCTCCTTGAAGTCCAAGGGACTCTCAAGAGTCTTCTCCAACACCACAATTCAAAAGCATCAATTCTTTTACATTCAACTTTCTTTATGGTCCAACTCTCACATCCAAACATGACTACTTAAAAACCATAGCCTTGACTAGATGGTAATGTCAGCAAGGTAATGTCTCTGTTTTTTAATATGCTGTCTAGGTTTGCCATAGCTTTTCTTCCAAGGAGCAACCATCTTTTAATTTCATGACTGCAGTCACCATCTGCAGTGATTTTGAAGCCCAAGAAAAGAAAATCTGTCATTGTTTCCACTTTTTCTCCTTCTATTTGCCAGGATGGGACTGGATGCCATGATCTTAAGTTTTTTTGAATGTTGAGTTTTAAGCCAGCTTTTTCACTCTTCTCTTTCACTGTCAAGAGTCTCTTTAGTTCCTCTTTTTTGCCATTAAAGTGGTATCACCTGCACATCTGAGGTAGTTATTTCTCCAAGCAATCTTCATTTCAGCTTATGATCCATCCAGCCTGGCATTTTGCATGATGTACTCTGCATAGAAGTTAAATAAGCAGGATGACAATATGAAGACTTGATGTGCTTCTTTCCCAGTTTTGAACCAGTCTGTTGTTTCATGTCCGGTTCTAACTGCTGCTTCTTGACCTGCATACAGGATTCTCAGGAGACAGATAAGGTGGTCTGGTAGTCTCATCTCTTTAAGAATTTTCCACAGTTTGTTGTGATCCACATGGTCAAAGGTTTTACAATAGTACATGAAGCAGAAGTAGATGTTTTTCTGGATTCCCTTGCTTTCTCTATGATCCAGTGGTATTATTTGGAAGAGGGAAAATGAATTTCAGATCCAACAGGAAATAGAGAAGTGAGAAACATTTTTTGAAAATCTTTGAAAAGGAAAAAAAGGATCTTCATGCCTCTAGTATGCTTAGTCGCTCAATTGTGTCCAACTCTTTGCGACCCCATGGACTGTAGCCTGCCAGGCTTCTCTATCCATGGGGTTCTCCGGGCAAGAATACTGGAGTAGTTTGCCATGTCCTCCTCCAGGGGATCATCAGAACCCAGGGATCGAACCCAGATCTCCTGCATTGCAAGCAGACTCTTTACTGTCTGAGCCACCAGAGAAGCCCCAGAATTAATATAGATTCAAGCCTCTAGAATCTATATTAAAATGCACTGAAAAGTATAGTAAGTCATACAGAATGGGACTGATAACTAAATAAAACAGATTAAGATAAATAAACAGAAAGCTCAAAACGGATCCAAAATACATATAAATACATAAGGATAAGTAAGAGTTATTCAGGCAAATGTGTGTGTGTGAGAGAGTTATCCAGCAATGGAATTTATATGTGCAGACCCCAGAAGTCTGAGAGAGGAAAATAGTTCAACAAAAAAATTATTATATCTAGCACCAAAGCAAAGGAGGCCACGGCATGAGATAAAACAAAAGGGATAGTCATATCAAGGGCCTACTGAATCAGACCAAAGATTTTGGATTTTCTCCTAAAAGCAATGGGAAACCATCTAAGGCTGTGGTGGCCCACATGTTAGCCACTAACACCATGAGCCAAGCTTGTATTTCAAATACTGTTAGTTTGAATAGAGAGATGCTGCAAGTATAAAACACACACCAAATATTTTGAAAAACTTTTATATAAAAAGTATGTAAGGACTTTCTTAGTGGTATCAGTTCAGTTCAGTCGCTCAGTCACGTCCGACTCTTTGCGACCCCATGAATCGCAGCATGCCAGGCCTCCCTGTCCCTCACCAACTCCCGGAGTTCACTGAGACTCACATCCATCGACTCAGTGATGCCATCCAGCCATCTCATGCTCTGTCGTCCCCTTCTCCTCCTGCCCCCAATCCCTCCCAGCATCAGAGTCTTTTCCAATGAGTCAACTCTTCGCATGAGGTGGCTAAAGTACTGGAGTTTCAGCTTTAGCATCATTCCTTCCAAAGAAATCCCAGGGCTGATCTCCTTCAGAATGGACTGGTTGGATCTCCTTGCAGTCCAAGGGACTCTCAAGAGTCTTCTCCAACACCACACTTCAAAAGCATCAATTCTTCAGCGCTCAGCTTTCTTCACAGTCCAACTCTCACATCCATACATGACCACAGGAAAAGCCATAGCCTTGACTAGATGGACCTTTGTTGGCAAAGTAATGACTCTGCTTTTCAATATGCTATCTAGGTTGGTCATAACTTTCCTTCCAAGGAGTAAGCGTCTTTTAATTTCATGGCTGCAGTCACCATCTGCAGTGATTCTGGAGCCCAGAAAAATAAAGCCTGACACTGTTTCCACTGTTTCCCCATCTATTTCCCATGATGGGACCAGATGCCATGATCTTCGTTTTCTGAATGTTGAGCTTTAGGCCAACTTCTTAGTGGTATAGTGGTTAAGAATCCCCCTGACAATGCGGGGGCCACAGGTTCCATCCCTGATCTGGAAGATTCCACATGCCTCAGGCAACCCCACCACAACTTTGGAGCCTGCCTCCTTCCCATCCTCTTCCCATCCCTGTGCAGCACCTCCTCCCTTCACTTTATCCTCCTGGGAAAGGTCTTATCCTAGTATAACATATACCAGGCCATTTGCTAAGGATTTCAGGTGTTGTCATTGCTGTTTGATTGTAGAATGGAAGACTGTATCCCTTTAGGAAAGAAAGGCAAGTATGGGGAAGCACTGAAGACAGATACACAATGTAGCTCGTGGCATCCCCTCACGCTGCTGCGCGCTCCCTCCCTACCCAGAAGCCCATGAGTGCACAGTCATTTCCCCATGGTGGGCACTACCTCTCTGGCCCCAAAGTTCAACCATCCCCTACAGGCTGGCCAATACCAAATCAGTTCTTCCCTCATCAGCATCTTACTTCTCCACTTCACCACTGCTCACAGCTCCCAAGGAACTCCAGAAATGTCTTGAGAGAGGAGAGAGGAGAGGCCTGTGTGTGGAAAAGCCTCTCCTCCTCCATTAGTTTAGGGCATTTCAAGCAGTTAATTCAGGGCGTTCAAGAGTAACTTTAACCTGACCTTTACCAACTCTGGCCATAGCCTTTCCTTGTAAATAAAAGCTTTGTGGGGGGTTTCAGGGGTGGGGGTGTTTGACACCTTCTGGCAGTGGTCATGGAGGGTCTCGGTTAACCTTCTTAGGGATATCAGATAAGATTTAATCTCTCCCAGATGATTAACTGGTTGTACAGTAAGCTCAAGTTTGGAAAAGTCAGTGTATATGAAAACACAGAAACTGATGCCCTAGAAGGCATTTGATAATTGCTGTTGAATCTGAACCTGCACTGCCTTCAAGGGCCCATTGCTGTTAAAGAGCTTTGATCATAACTAATGGGCTAGGGGCTGGAGGGAAGACCGCATAGCAAAGAATCTTCAAAGTGAGGCAAGAGGCCAGGGCTGCTCTTTTCTAGTTGGGGGTGGCAAACTGAAAAGCCTACCAGAGCCAGGCAGGACATATAAACCAATGAAGCAGCCAACCCTGGGAATGGAAAGCACACCCCCAGTGTTTGTGAAACCCTACAATTCAATCCACATGTCTTCTCAGTTTTTAAAGCATTTGGATGCAGAGATCAGTTTTATATGAAATACTAGAGTGGGTAGCCTTTCCCTTCTCCAGGGGATCTTCCAAATCCAGGGATCAAACCCAGGTCTCCCACATTGCAGGTGGATTCTTTACCAACTGAGCTACAAGGGAAGCCCAAGAATACCAGAGTGGGTAGCCTACCCCTTCTCCAGGGGATCTTCCCGACCCAGGAATCAAACCCGGGTCTCCTGTATTGCAGGCGGATTCTTTACCAACTGAGCTATGAGGAAAGCCCTTTATATGAAATTACTCACTTTTTAAGTTAGCAATGAATCCACTAAATACACATACACACCAACACGTACATACACACACATTCATACACACATACCTGTATGCAGAGACAATGAAATTCACCTAAGGACTCCTATCTAGAGCTAATCAGTCTTTTGCTTACCTGGCCAAGTAGTATGACTTAGCTTTGGATCAGTGATTTCTAACTTGTGGTCTTTAAATCTTTGACTGCTACTGGTTTATGTTATATTTGTTGAAAAGTGAAAGTGTTAATCGCTCAGTTGTGTCTGACTCTTTGCAAACCCGTGGATTATAGCCCACCAGGCTCTTCTGTCCATGGAATTCTCCAGGCAAGAATACTGCAGTGGGTAGCCACTCCCTTCTTCAGGGGATCTTCCCGACCCATGGATCAAACCTCGGTCTCCTGCACTGTAGGCAGATTCTTTGCCCTCTGAGCCACTAACAAAGCCCTCGTTGAAAAGAATTAGCCACAAAATATATTAGCATCAGTGTGACTTTTGATATCAGAACTAAAAAGGCAAGTCAAGGCTGTTAGCAAGAGCAAGAGGACTTCAAGCATAGATGATAAAAGACAGAGAAACAAGGACAGTGTTAGAAATATGCCTGATAAGAAATAAGAAGTACTAGACAGATAAGGAAATTAACCTATAAATAGGTTTTGCTTCAAGTCGGGTTTGGCATTTATTTTTATGTAAACAGTTATCTCTATTGAGATCAACACACTGGGGCTGGCTTATTTGCATATGACACAAACAAGCCCAAAGACTTATTTAAAAAAAAATGCAACTTGCCACCTTGATGGGTCATCCAAAGGGCTCTTCTGATTGAACTCCTGTGTGTGCCTTCTAGGAAAGAGAGCAGACAGTGGCCCCGGCCTCGCATACCAAGACCTAACTTCTTCCTGAGCAGTTAAACAAGGAGGTGGCAGAGCGGAGGGCAGAGTGGTGTCCTGAGGAGCCCAGAGCCACACGAACAGAGCCCAAGCCTTCTGCCTTGTTTCTCCCTTGTGCTTCACTTCATGGTGATCCTTTAGGCCATGGGTATTATCAGTCATTCAATATTTCTCTTATTGGCTATTAATCCCAACCCTTCAGCTGGATACTTAAAATAGGTCTTAACCAGCTTCACCAACATGTGCTTGCTGTTAATTTACCTGCCTGTGAATCTGGAAGTGATCATACCAGCATAAAAGGATCCATCCACCAGGTGCCAGGATGTACTAGACACTGGATAGCTGGAGACCCAAAAATAACGAGGACACTCCCTTGTCTGAAAGAGCTCACATCCTAGAGGCAGAGCATCCATGTAAATGTGCAAGAGAGATTCCCATCTCCCACCTCATTCTTCCCACAGTTGCCATGTCCCTCCCATTAGAACATTCCATGACACCAAGCCTGGCATCAATTACATGTTAGTAATTTTCAAGTCCTGAAACTAGAAAGATAGTTAATTTAGGAATGTACCTCCCTACAGTGCCCCAGGAGATTGAGATTCCATAAGGGTACCAAAAAAAAATCCATATTTAAAATGAAAATCCCCTGAAGGGTTTCTTATGATCACTCAGGCTAAAGCATCCTGATTCCTACCCCTCATTTTGCTCCCCATCCCCAAAGCCCTGACTATTTCTGCTGGTTATTGAACTACCAGCCTCAGGGCCTGAAAATCATACCCACAGCCCTGACACAAAGCTCTGTCCACAAAGACTGTTCAAAGCCATGGAATGCTCTGGCTCTTTCATAATTGTAATAGATATTGAAATGAAACACATTCTATTCTCTCCACAGGGAGAGTTTTTCCTTTTTTCCCCTGCAGCTCAAAGACTCCTCATGGTACCCTGGTAGCATAATAATTTGCCTCTCTCTACAAACTCCTTTGTTTTTGTCCTATTTCAATAAAAATTATTGACACAAACTTTACAGTGAACGGCTCTGATATAACTGATTGTTCTCCTGTTGAGTAATAATACTCATAAAAAAAAATGGAAGGCACAAGAAGAATCAGAGTGGGCAGAAATTGGAATCGTAGAGGGAAACTGTTTAGCATTTATAACTTCCATAAACTTAACCTTGTATTTGTGTCAGCTACTTTATAGTTTTCCAATTTACTTTTTAATTGAGTCCTTTTTTTTAGCTATGTTTGGAAGATATAACTCTAAGCCGTCCTTCAAAACCACACCACTTTAGTTCAATTCAATTGATTGTTCCTTGTATTTATTATTCTTGTGCCCAACATACATCACTTACCATTTGGCCAAGTGCAAACGCAATTTACCATGCATCAAGCCACTTACACCGCAGACCTGCTTTAGTTAATATTTTATTTGGAGTGATCTCTTCCATGTTTGCTGTTATCCCTGATCACGGCCACCTACCATATTGTTTAAGTTATAAGGACAGAAAGAATGACCCACGTGAACTGATTTACTTGCAGACGGTACAGTCTAACTATGGGATATGAGCTTGTTGTTAAAGGCACATAAATGTGAGTTAATTGAACTGACCTTGGTCCCAGATGCTGCAAGAATTCTGCAGAAATGTGAAAACTGCCCTTTTTGGCTTCCTTTTCAGTATAGCTTATTGGAACTGTCCTGGAGTTGAAAAATCTAATTCAGGCTCTGCTACCCACATAGTCTGTGACTGTAGGCTCTAGTCTCTGACTTTTCTGTCTATTGCCTGAGCCTGGAACACCCAACAACTGCTTCCTAAAGAGAAGTTTCACTGTCATCTGCCAGAAAGGTGAATCCAGAGAAATTGATCAATCCACAAGGAGGGGGATTGAGTGGAGTAGAAAGGGAGACATGTGGAGCCAAGAATAGGGAGTCTTTAAAATCCAGGAAAGGGCAACAAGAAACCGGAGGTAGGAGCAGGAAAGCAGGAGGTGACTCCATCCAGCCACGTAGGTCCTTAGCTCTCTTTAGAGAGAATAGATATCTATGATTCTGGGTATTATGTTTGCCATTCTCAGTGCATTCAGAAAACTGGATCAAAGTTACACAGGATGGCATTTTCATTAAGTGTTTAGCTGGGTGCCGAGGATGCCTTGATGAACACGGCAGACACATATCCTGCCCTCTCAGAGCACAGAGTCAGAGACATTTTAATGTAAAGGGAAGGACTATGGAGACACAGGGTGTCACCACTGTGGTTAGTGTTGTTGAAATGAGATCAGTCCTGACTTCTCCTGCTAGAAAAGACTAAATGATTTTGAGGTTTTTAAGTAAATGCTACTAAAATAGGTTTTACCACTGGGAAGGTAGCACCTTATAGTTTTCAGGGACTTTAATTCAAGTATTCATTCAGCTCCTAGTTTTAATTCTAACCCACTCATTCAGAACATATGACCATTCAGTCAGCTTCTCAATCTTACATTCTATGGAAATTATAGAAATATATTTAAAACATATACAATTATCTGAAGACAGCTCTGATTTGTTTATTCTGGTAAAGTCCCATTTGAGTAAGTGAGTGAAATCGCTCAATCGTGTCTGATTCTTTGCGACCCCATGGACTGTAATCAGGCTGTTCTGTCCATGGAATTCTCCAGGCAAGAATACTGGAGTGGGTTACCATGCCCTCCTCCAGGGAACCTTCCCAATCCAGGGGTCGAACCCAGGCCTCCCGCATTGCAAGCAGATTCTTTACCATTTGAACTACCCAGGAAGCCCTACTTACGCTTTCTTCCTATATGCTCACAACTCTTTCCACTTGTATCTATTTTAGAGATTATCTGATTGTATTGATTATTCCTACTAGCTCTCAGAGAACAATTATGTCTCAATTGTTTTTGTGTCACTTGCACCAGACGCAGTTACCAAGCACCCACCATGTGACAGGCACTGTGGAAACCACTGGAAAAAAT
Organism: Bubalus bubalis; assembly: GCF_019923935.1. Taxonomy (NCBI): domain Eukaryota; kingdom Metazoa; phylum Chordata; class Mammalia; order Artiodactyla; family Bovidae; genus Bubalus; species Bubalus bubalis. Next base: position 80,268,740 of record NC_059159.1, on the reverse strand, counting down.
AGAGGTAAAGAGATGAGTCTTTTTCATAGCTCATAATCCAGTGGGCAGACATATTTGCAAACAAATAATTGCAATAATGTATTATGGGTTGTGTGCTGGTGTGCTGCAGTCCATGGGCTTGCAGAGAGTTGGACTCAACTTAGTGACTGAACAATTATGGGTTGCATCATTTCGCATGGTTTAGGTGGCAAGTAACAGAAAAGTCAACTCAAACTGACTTTAATAAAAAGAAATTTCCCTGCCCTTTCCATCTTTACTTCCCTTTCCAACTCCTTTTTCTCTCACATTCCTTTCACTTCCCACACTGGGAAAGAGATGCTGACATCCGAAACAGCTGGCTGAGAAGGTGTGGCATGGAAGTGGCAGAGGAAATATATGACTGGAGTGCTTGGAAACTGAGTAAATAAGTTAATTAGTAGAGCAAATAAGTAAATATATTGAGGACAACAGAAGTCACTGTCTGAGAAGGTATTGTACGAACATGGAAAAGAGGAGACTAGAAAGAATCTTGAAGTATTAGGCTGGGGTTTTAAGCCTCAGTGTGATCTTAGAGGGTTTTTAATGTATATATTCAGATAAACTGCCTGGAAAACTTCGTGGACAGAGGATCCTGGTGGCCTATAGTCCATGGCATCTCAAACAGTCAGATATGACAGGGTGACTAAGTATACATTAAACACATTCAGATAAATATGGAAATAGTGGCTGATGTCAATGTGTGCAAATGTGTATGCAGATATATACATGTATACCTTAATGCTATCCTCTGAGAGCGTCTAGATGCAGGGGTCACTAGTAGCAATGATCACGCTGAACCCCTAGATGGTTTCTAAATGACATCCTCTACTATAGTCTGGTCATGGGGAAATATCAGGCAGACCCAAATAAGAGTCAATATAAAATGAAAGGTCTATATTCTTTAAGACTGTTAAGGATGTGGGAGATGGGAAAAGACTGACTGAAGAACAGTTTCAAATTGGAGGAAACTGATGAGATGTAACAACTAAATGCAAACATGCTCTTGGATAGAATTTTGGACCAGAAAATAACAAGAAGCATTCCTGGGACAGTTGATGTAGGCTAAAGTTAGAACTTAATAAGTGCCTCTGAGTTGCTATTTAAAGATTCAAAACAATGAGACTATTGCCTCCACTGCTTTTAGCACTTGCAAAAGTCTAGTTAGTTACAAAGCTTTCATTTTTCCTCAGATATTTTGCTGCCTTCATAGCGATGAATACTCATTAAAGAAAATTTAATTGACACATCTGATTTTAAAAAGATTCCTCAGTGAACATTATCCCCAAGGTTCACTGCTAATGACAATAAAATGAAGTTACATTTATATTAACACTCAAACCACAATGGCTTAGCACCTCTACCAACTACATTGCAACTCAAAGCACACACAAAGCCACCTTTACTTCTGAGTCTGTGCTCATCTAGCTCCAGTTCTTCATCAAGCTTCCAGGCTCCGGTCCCTGGACATGATCTGCTGCAGCACACAGGACACCCAGGAGGTCTGGGGAGTTGTGTTGGTCCCGCTGTTGTTGTTGTTTAGTTGCCAAGTCGTGTCCGACTCTTTTGTGACCCCATGGACTGTAGCCCGCCAGGCTCCTCTGTCCATGGAAGTTTCCAGGCAAGAATACGGGAGTGGGTTGCCATTTCCTTCTCCAGGGGATCTTCCTGACCCAGGATCAAACCCATGTCTCCCTGTCTCCTGCACTGGCAGGCAGATTCTTTACCCCTGAGCCACCAGGGAAACCTGTAAGTCTCAAACCCAGGTCTGGGAGTGAACTCTCCCTTGATTCTCTACAGCATCACTTAGACCTGTCTTGAATTTCTTTAAAAATATTGGAAGTTTAAGCATAAGAAGGAAATAACATTATACCTAGTAATGTATTCTTGCTGCTAGATGTGATACTCCAGGAGCCCATGGGCCCCACACATACGCTTGATGTATCCCCTAAAGAATCATGCTGCTGACCTCCCAGCCTGCTTCCAGAAGGCTGACTTTTCCTTATGCTCACCACTATTTACTCCATCTTTTTTTTGGGTGTTAGTTCTAAAAGGTCTTGTAGGTATTCATAGAACTGTTCAACTTCAGCGTTACTGGTTGGGGCATAGACTTGGATTACTGTGATATTAACCAGTCCATCCTAAAGGAGATCAGCCCTGGGTGTACTTTGGAAGGAATGATGCTAAAGCTGAAACTCCAGTACTTTGGCCACCTCATGCAAAGAGTTGACGCGTTGGAAAAGACTCTGATGCTGGGGGGGATTGGGGGCAGGAGGAAAAGGGGATGACAGAGGATGAGATGGCTGGATGGCATCACCGACTTGATGGACGTGAGTTTGAGTGAACTCCAGGAGTTGGTGATGGACAGGGAGGCCTGGCGTGCTGCAATTCATGGAGTCGCAAAGAGTCGGACATGACCGAGCTACTGAACTGAACTGACGGATGTGCTCCATACAGTCCAACAACTCAGAATCCAGGTCCAGCTGCCCAAAGAGAAACAGGATTTTCCCTCCCTCCAATCCTTGGCCTGACTTCTCAATTTTCTTTTCTGTCTCTGGATCAGTCTTTTCCTAAATAGTAGGACTTACTGTGAGACTTAAGTCATAGACTTAAACTATGGCCCCAACAGAGTAGTTGCAAAATAATATGCACTGAAATACTCATCAATTCCAGGTTAACATAATTTAAATAATACGGAGAACATTGTTAAGGACTGAATTGTATCCCTCCCACCTCAAATATTCATATGTTGAAGTCCTATACCACAGTATCTCAGAATGTGGCTATATTTTTGAGAAAGAGCCTTTTAAAAAAAAGTATTTATTTTTATTTTTGGGTGCACTAGGTCTTTGTTGCTGGACATGGACTTTCTCTCATTGTGGAGAGTGGGGGCTACTCTCTAATGCAGTGCACGGGTTTCTCATTGTGGAGGCTTCCCTTGTTGTGGAGCACAGGCTCTAGGGAACGTGGGCTTCAGTAGCTGCTGCTCATGGGCTTTAGAGAGCAAGCTCAGTCGTTGTGGTACACGGGCTTAGTTGCCTCACAGCATGTGGGATCTTTCTGGATTGGGGATCAAATTAGTGTCCCCTAACTGCATTGGCAGGCGGATTCTCAACCACTGGACCACCAGGGAAGCCTGAGAGGAAGAGTCTTTAAAGAATCAATTAAGTTGAGTCATTAGGGCAGATCATCACCCAATACCACTGATGTCCTGACAAGAAGAAATTTGCATACAGACACACACACACACACACACACACACACAGATACGGTGGAAAGGCAAAGAGAGGAGACAGCCATCAACAAGCCAAGAACAGATTCTTCCCTCAAGGTCTTCAGAAGGAACCAACCCTCCTAACACCTAGATCTTAGCCTGTAGCTTCCAGAATTGTGAGAAAATACATTTTTGTTGTTTTGGCCACCCACTTTGTGGTACTTTGTTAGAGCAATCCTAGCAAACAAATATAGATGCCAAGTTTGAATTGTGTCAAACCAAGTCCAGTTTCTTTTTGGTCTTCCTCCCATTGGTAGATAAAAGATAAAACTTTGAGTCTTCTTAGTTTCACAGGTTTTGCCAATGACTACTAAAAGAAAAATGATATTTTCCACAAAAAAATAGTTCATAGGCACAAAACATTCTAAATGCAAAACTTATATATAGAAAAAAATCATTTTCCTAATCATTCCCCACCTCCCTGAAAAAAAATAAAAGCCAGCAGAATCTCCAAAACAGGTTGCTGGCTCAACTATAAATAGCCATTTATGTTTACAGACAAAATACTAAGCTTCTCAGTGTAAAAAAATCTACCTCATGATTTTCCCCAAGTACTTTTATAAATGTGTAAAATGTAACAAAGGAATGATATGCTCCAAAGAAGAATTCAAATCTCCACCTTTCAACAAAGAGAAAAACAGCTTAGAACTTCAAAATACCAACTATGCTCACATTTGACCCACCAGGAAAGAGCTGGAGCTGATTCATGTCACTGCTTCTTATTCCATGGTGTATGAGTTGTATCCAAATTACTGATGAATGAATAAATGGAATGACATGGAAAAGGAGAGTGTTTATTTCATTCTCTTCTAAGAGACTGCCCATGATCAGAGCACAGATTTCCTGAGAACCAGCTTACTTCTCTCCATTCAGGCTCATCCTTTTACCTCCTGTCTTCCCCCTTGTCTGTTTGCATCGCTTCTGCTCACTGAGTCCCCTACCTCATTCCCATTCCTTTCCTCCAACTTTATCACAGCCTTTTCCTTCCCTGTTTCTGTCTGGATGACATGCCTCTGTTGGAGTTGGAATGCTCTGTTTCTTGGATTCAAAATGACAGAAAAGTCATCAGTATCTAGAGCAGTAGTGCTCACAGCGTGGTCTATGGACCAGTGGTGGCATACGAGGTCATTTTCGGGAGTCCACAAATAAATTTTTAAATTTAATAGCTTTTTAAATCTAAATGTACATTAGAAAAAAATAGAACTGGCACATCAAATCTTTACATTCTGACATAAATGAGCAGATGGAGGAAGAATTCAGATGCTGAAGAGAGTTTTCCAGGTGACCTTGAAATCAAACCACATTAGATTTTATAAACCTAAGTGCTTTCTCTGACACATTTAACCACTGAAATAGTGCAGGTCTCCTTCCATAAAGTCTCAGCACCATGAAATTCTCAGCACTTAGCCCAATTACAGCCCATTCTTTGTGTAACTGTTTGTCAAGTGGCCATCTTTACTACCAGACTCTTCACTCTGAAAATGGTCCTATGACTGCTTGCCTCCTATTGTATCCTTAGCTCTTGTACATTCTCTCATATATAAGCTTTCTTTGGGAGTTTGTAGAATAAATGCATGAAGAAATAAATAAGCAAGTAAAGCTGACCCTAATTAGATGATAGACACATCACCATCTTAAGATTTCTGAGCAAAAGAAGGAAACCATAATCTATTAAAACATTAGAAGAATTGATGCCTTCAAACTGTGGTGCTGGAGAAGACTCTTGAGAGTCCCTTGGACAGCAAAGAGATCAAATCAGTCAATCCTAAAGGAAACCAATCCTGAATATTCACTGGAAGGACTGATGCTGAAGTTCCAATACTTTGGCCACCTGAGGCTTGGAAAGATTGAAGGCAGGAGGAGAAGGGAACAACAGATGATGAGAGGGTTGGACAGCATCACCAACTCAATGAACATGAGTTTGAGCAAACTCCAGGAGATGGTGAAAGACAAGGAAGTCTGGCATGCTGCAGTCCATAGGGTTGCAAAGATTTGGACACAACTGAGCAACTGAACAAATAATCTATGAATTAATGATATACCCATTACCTTCCTATGAAGATTTCTGAGCTAAAGAAGGAAACCATAACCTAAGAATTGGGCCCATGAAAAGATAAATGGGTCAAGTGCATAATGCATGGAAAAGAACAATGGGCTCAGAACTGCAAGACCATAGTCTGAGCCTTAACTCTGTCAATAACTAGCTGGTTGAGTGACCTATTTTTATCTCCTGAGTCATTCCAACTCCTGTGATCTTATTTCCTCATGTGCAGCATGAACAGATATTCTCTAAGACATGCTGCTATTTGGGTGCTATGCCGTCAAGTCAAAATAGTTCAAGAAGAGGTTCCTTAAAGCTACACCTTTCTTTCCCTCTTTCTGTGTATGTGTGTTCAATGACTATTATTTAGGACTAAAACTTCCATCACACAATGTTATTATGAGTGGAGAAGATGTCAAACATCTGGTTCACCAAACAAACAAACAAAAAAAAACCCAAAATCCAGTGGATTCTCCTGGCAGTAATATAAATGGAGCAGCCACTGTGGAAGACAGTTTGACTTTTCCAAAAAAAAAAATTAAACATAGAATAACTAGCATATGACCCAGAAATTGGATCATATGACCCATATGACATTCTACTCCTAGGTATATACCCAAAAGAATTGAAAGTCAGTATTCAAACAAAAACTTCTACATAAATGTTCAAAGTAGCATTATTCACAACTGACAGATGAGAAAGCAATCCAAATGATGAATGGATAGACTAAATGTGGTTATATCCATACAATGGCATATTATTCAGTGATAAAAAGGGATAAAGTACTGGTACATGCTAACACATGGATGGATGAGCCTCAGAAACATGCTAAGTGAAAATAGCCATACACACAAGATCACATGTTGTGTGATTGTGGTTGGATAGGATATCCAGAATAGCTAAATCCATAGAGATAGAAAGCAGATTAGCAATCTTCTACCCATGATGATAACCTAAAATATTCAAATCTACTACTACTAATATTTATCATGTACTTATATGCATGAGTTTAGAAAACCTGTCCAGGGCTGAATAATTTCTGTTAACTCTCCTCCACAAATTACAAGTGTTATGTTCTGTGAATGTGGCTAGTATTGATATAAAATTGAACACTAAATTAAAATGGTCTCAGAAACCCCTTACTTTCTTCACAAACACAATATACAACTCATTTAAAACTCCATATTGGCCCCATATTCCTCTCTTTAGACACGCAAGGGCTGTGCATGTCAAGCTCTATAGAAGTACATGTAGTTTAAACATTCCAAACTTAGAAAAGCTATGCCTCTGCTGTGAAAAGAGTTTTGCTTAAAAATAGCAGTGTACTATTTTTAAGAGCTTTCTCCCATTCTCCTTTCCTTTGACATTGCCACACAGTCCCAGGAGCAGAGCAGCGATGATTTCCACATGCCAAGAAACTACACTGGTGTGTAGGGACAGGCATCCACCATTAGGCTCACCACCAGCTTACCCAGCACACCTGCCCAGGACTTTCAGGACCAATAGCAAAGGCAAGCTTCACACTTTATAGAAATTGAAGACAAATCCTTGTTCGAACTGTTTTCTAAATGCTCAGTCAAATGGTTCATTTGATCAGCTTGTGATGCCTTTGTAAACAGCATCTAGGTTTTGCCACATGACACATAAAGCCACAATGTGGTACTAAAACACAGTTCACAATACACCTGTTAAAGAATAGCACCTGTAGTTTACTCCATCCATATGTCTCTTTTATCACATCCCCCTCCTTGCTTTCTTTTTTCTAACAACAAAAGTCATGTAGGTTCGTGTCAGAAAATTTGAAGAAAACAGAAACAAAGAAAAAAGAAAAATCACCCAGAGTCCCACAGTCTAAATGAATCACTATTAACATTTTAACCATTAATTTATAATCTATGTCTAATGATTTAGCAAAGTTTTGATCTCCATTTTCCATTTTACTATCTTCCTCTGCAATTGAGGTTGGTCTTTTGGGTAATAAATCGGAATTGTTTTTATATAAGACACTAGAGTTTATGCTACATGCTCAATAAAATATTTTTGGAATAGTACAAGCCCCTTAGAGAAAAAACAGCCTCTATTTTATAATCACCTCTTTGCAAGTCCCAATTTATATGTCACCTCCACTGAGAAACCTTTCTAACTCTCCAGATCAGGTTAAGCCCCCATTTATGTGCTCCCATAACGCCCTTTGTTTTTCTCTCATAGCATCTATCACACTTAACCATCTGGAGCATTTCAGCTATTTTCCCCAACTAGAGACGAGGTACTCAGAAGGATGTCACCAAGTCTGTCTAATTCTTCTCTGATTCTCCAACAGTTAAGAGAGTGTTTTTATGTAAAAGAGATTTAGCTAATAGTTAATGGATGGGGTGGATGGATGAACCAATGAATCAATGAACCAAGGAACAAACCTTCTAGGGATGTAATCCTGGACCAAGACTGATTGAAGAGATGACACTTGTGTGGACTGTAATTGTATGAAAAAGAGCTGAGTTTATACTGGGATGAGTTTATACCTCTTTGGTCCTCCTTCTCAGACACCAGGACTCTGAGGAAAGATCTCTGTTTAGTGTGGAGACTCTGCCCAGGGAACTTGCCTGCTGTAATCCATGAAGCAGTGGGACTTCGGTTCTGAACAAGATGGAGTCACAGGGACTGAATTTACCTTTCTACTTGAAACAACTACAAGAAAAAAAAGATGATGTATGATTTTCAGACACTGGGCAGGCAGCATAAGATAGCAATTCCTGAGATAAGAAGACAGGTACCGTGAGCCCTATGAATGCCCCACCTTATTGCCTCCAGAGTTTCCAGGCTACAACTCAGGAAAGAACAACCTAAGAGGCACTGATGTTCTCCCTGAGTTTCTTCGTTCACAACCTACAGAGTTGCCCAAGTGAAATTAAAAATTGGCTCCTGCACATGAAGAACAAGAAAAAACAAAGAAAGAGGCAGACCAGTTCTGATTGGTAGATGGCACTTTTAATAAGCAAAAGAATTTACATATGACGCTTGTCTTGGGAGGCTGCAAGTGAGTAGACATCCACACAGCTCTCAAAAATCTTAACAGTTTACACAGAGGCTTTACATCCGCAGTCTAGATGGTCTCAACAACACAGGGCTCTCCCGAAGCTGCTCCTTGAAGTGACTCCAGTTCCGGAGCAGGGCATGGACCACACACTCCAGGGACAAGTCTCCAAATGCCTGGTCCCGCTGGCAGATCAAGAGGCAGTCAGGTCCTCTCAATGACCTCTTCCAACAGAGTGAAGGGGATGACTCATTAATCTTGGAAAGTCATGACAGCCAGTGATCACACGGCAGAATACCAGAGAAGGAGAGGGATGCAGAGAGAACTCCAGAGATCTGCAGAGGGTCCCCCTCAAGTCTTCAGCTGAGTCCATGTAAGTGAAAAAATTACCTGAGGATATGGGAAGAATCCCCTGGAGAAGGGAACGGCTACCCACTCCAGTATTCTTGCCTGGAGAATCCCCATGGACAGAGGAGCCTGGCAGGCTACAGTTCAGGGGGTCACAAAGAGTCAGACATGAATTAGCAGCTACCACACACACACGTGGGAAGAATCACCTAGAGGGATCAGAAGGAATAATTCAGAGTGCTCACACAGGACTAGGGATCACTCCTGTCCTCAAGGGTCAAGGTGGAAAATCATTGTAATTCACAGGGAATGGGTAGAATATTAAAGGATAGTGACCAAAAAAGGGCCCTAGTCCACAGTGTGTTCCGGCCCTACCAGGCTCAACCCATTCAAGTAACGTGACTGTGTACTATAATAAAGTTCCATTGTATTTATAGGAATACAAATCCAGCACCCAACAAGGGAAAATTCACAGTAGGTAGCATCCAATAAATGATGATTAGGCTTCTAAAGAAGCAGGAATACAGGAGGAGAAAACAGCATTGGGAGAGACAGTATCCAAGGGAGGAAACAACGTGAAATCATGACAGACCATCTAACACCACCATTAGAGAGAAAATACGGCATTAAACACTAGAGCAAACGTCCAGATTTGTAAACTTTCTCCACCGTTTCCTAGATAAATCTATGACAAAAACTTACTTTTATAACCATTGGTTCTTCTTATGTTTACTTATGCTCTTCTAAGGATTGAAAGAATTCAGATGTGTGTACATAGAGAATGCTTAAATAAAGGCAACAGGAGGTTTTCTATTTCGGATGATCAAGCCATCAGCGCATCTAACATCCCTCAAGAAAACAAAAACGAACAACTCCCACTACACAGAAAGAAGAGGCTGGTATTTGGAAAGAATGGCTACAGTCTAATCAGTATTTGCCTCCAAAGCTTCCACCCATCAGTCCTGAATTTTGGACTTTTTTTTTCCTTTGCTAGCAGCTTTCATAACATGATTCAAAGAGGATGGATTTTTCATCAGTTAAGTGACATATCATGTTGCCCTAACATGTCATAAATTTCAAGGATTTCTCAATATCTTGTCATGATGAACCCAAATTTAGCAATATTATCAGCCTGTGTCTCTACATATCAAGATACTTAATGTTTGTGCCAATAACTGAAATTTATCATTTCTTGAATTTAATGGACTCAGTGCCATTGCTTCTTTCAGATTGTTTCAGCAGGACTAAACTTTTTGAAGTCAATAAACCATTTCCTGTCTTGAAAATAAACTTCAACCATTCTCTCTCAGGTTGTCTCCCTGGCCAAATTATTGTTCTTCACCTCTTGCAATGTGCTTTTTGGAAAAGGACTATACTTCGGATTTTACTCACTGAGGCCTAACTGAGTCTCTGAAATGGTCCAAAGTGTGATAAAATAATTACTAAAGCTATGACTCCAAAAATAAGGACACAATGACAAAAATACTCTTTGGCTAAATGAAAGATGCCATACAAATATGCAGCGTCTATTAATGTATCACTCTTCTGAGGAACAGACAGTCAAAGGAAATCAGGCCTTTGACACTTGTCTGCTATCCAGCTCAGCTGCAAAGTCTTTGACAGCACCAGTGGAACAAGGGCTGCAACATATTGGAGGAAGGGATGATCAAGAAAGCTTGAAATCAAAGGGCAGATCAACAAAGGAAGGAGTAGGCCAAAAGCATGAGGAGTTATGGGAATGGAAGCTATACACACCACAAATTATAGCATCGGTAGAGAGAACAAGGGAACACATCAAAGTGTCAGGCACAACTCTCTTTCGTGAATTCCCAATGGCTCTGAAGACCCACATGGCCAACAGAGTCAGTAAGAAGGACAGGGTACATGGCTTCTGCTATGGTCCTAGCTATGGGTTAGGACCTTGCGTGAGAGAGTAGTCTTGACCATCACTCTGACAACATGTGGGCTGATGATACCTAACTAGGAACACCATAACATGACTGAGGACCATTTAAAAGATGGATTTTCATAGAGGCAGGATGAAGATAGAAATAAATGCTAACATCTGATGAATCACAATGGGACCAAAGAAACCCAAATTTATGCGTGTCTGTGTACACACACACACAAACCCCTCGGTCCACTAAGACAGAAAGCCCTCAAGTTGAAGACCTACTGCTTGCTAAAACTGACTTTTCCTGTAAGATTTTCTAAAATCTTCTGAGGAAAGAAAGTAGCCTGAGTCAGAGGAGTTCTTATTTTGAAAATCATATGTGCCAATATGCTTCTATCTCAAGAAATGATGAAGCTATATGACCCCTTCCTCTGACTTTAAGACACATTGAATGAAATTCAGTGGAGACAGGAGACGAAAAAAAAAGCAACGAAAGGAAGAAATGAGAGATTATTTCTCACATCTTACCATGTCTCCCTCACTAAACTCTAAGCTCCAGATGGCAGAGACAATGTTCATTCTGCTGAACACTGAATATATAGTGCCTAACACAACGCCTGATGCATAGTAGGTTTTCAGTGGATCCTTATTAAATAAATAAGGATGTAATGTTACATACAACAGGAGGACATGATAAAAACCTCAGTCCTTCAAGGTAGAAATAATACTGGAGGGTGAATCAGTTAGAATTAGTTTGGCTCTGAGTAAAACAGAAATCCAAAATCCGAGTGGCTCAAACAAGATAGAATTTTCTTTCGCATCCACATCTTTAGGGATGTCTGGGTGAACACAATGTTAGGGCAGGTATCCTGTCTCCACAAAGTGTGCAGGGACCACTGCCACCCCATCCTCTGCTAGCCACTAGGTCTGGCCCTTCTCCTCAAGGTCCAATATGTTTGTTAGAGTTCCTGCCACTACATCCTCATTCCATACAGAGGCAGAAGGAAGAAGGGAGAGAAGGAACAAAAATAGCACATTACTTGAGAACCTAAACCATGCTTTCAATTACACTGATTAATCAAAACTTACTCACACATAACTACAAAGGGAGACTGGGATATTCAGCCTTTTAGCCAGAAAGCAGTATTCCAGTTTAAAATCTTTTATGAAAAAAAAAAAAAAAAAAAGAGGGATAATAGACACAGGGCATTTTCCACTATAATTTGAGTATTAATTAAAATCTTCTCCAGAAAGAAAGGAGAGAAAATAGAAATTCCTGGGTCAGGAAGATCCCCTGGAGAAAGGAATGGCAACCCACTGCAGTCTTCTTGCCTGGAGAACTCCATGGACAGAGGAGTCTGGCAGACTACAGTGCATGGGGTTGCAAAGATTTGGAATGAGTGGGCATCTGAGGATACACAAGACTCATTACTCCTTTGTTTCTTCTCTGTTTCTTCCAATATTTCTCCTTTGTTTCTTCCAGTATTTCTGAAAAGCAAATTCCCTTGAAATATACTTAAGGAGTGCAAAAATAACTATCCAATTGACAGACCTCTCAGCTAACAAAAGATGGAAGAAAAGGAGTAGATTTTTCCCCCTTTGTTCCATTAAAAAAAAAAAAAATCTCAGCAAGGACTGCTTGAGCTCAGGAAATCAGCCATCTCCATGTTTTTTGTTCCAGTGATGCTGGGATCTGTCAGATTGGTGGGAGCTTGAACCAGACTATTCTTTGACCCTGCCAGTCCTTGCCTATCACCAACCTCTTCCAAATGATGCAACTTGCCTACAGCTCAAGATGTTTTTCCACTGCCTCCAGAGGGGAAAAATGATAATTCCAGCTCACAATAAGGTGGGCATTCTTGAATGCCACATTTACAGCTGCTGCTGCTGCTAAGTCACTTCAGTCGTGTCCGACTCTGTGCGACCCCTGAGACGGCAGCCCACCAGGCTCCCCCGTCCCTGGGATTCTCCAGGCAAGAACACTGGAGTGGGTTGCCATTGCCTTCTCCAATGCATGAAAGTGAAAAGTGAAAGGGAAGTCGCTCGGTCGTGTCCGACTCTTAGCGACCCCATGGACTGCAGCCTTCCAGGTTCCTCCAACCATGGGATTTTCCAGGCAAGAGTACTGGAGTGGGGTGCCATTGCCTTCTCCAGCCACATTTACTACTGACCAGTAATAGACCAAACCAATCATTGTAGTAAAAATAAAACTGGCCCAGAAATCGTAACAGGTCCCTACTACCATTTATTTGTTTTTTTATTTGTTTTTCCACACATGATTTTAGCTGATGGTATCCAGCTGAATATTTCTTAGAAACCAAAACCACTACAAAGAAAAAACATTGAGGCTATATCTCAAGTCTGAAAATTTTAATAAATATCTGAGAGAAATTTGAAATGTGAAGTCCTGAATCAAAGAGAACTGAAAGGATTCGAAAAATAAAAAAGATTGGTCAGAGATACCATCTTTGAATTTTCCTGGTGATACCTGGTGACCAGGACAGGAAGAGCAAAATTTTAAGTGACGTTCTTCAAACTCCTCATCCTCATCCTCAATCTAGTTACAAGGGGAAAACTGACATTCTAGTGGCCAATCAAATGTCTCCCCTCAACTCCCACTATGTGTGCATGCCAAGGCTCATCAGTCATGTCCAACTCTTTGCCACGCTATGGACTGTAAGCTGACAGGTTTCTCCGTCCACGGGATTCTTCAGGTGAGAATACTGGAATGGATTGCCATTTCCTACTCCAGGGTATCTTCCCAATCCAGGGATTAAAGCTGAGTCTCTTGCATCTCCTGCCTTGGAAAGCTGGATTTTTACCACTAACACCACTCCACTATAAAGATTATAAAACCATAAGAGACTGACAAAGCTCTCTGCTCTACATTAAAGGTCAAAACTTGCTATCCTAAATACTAGGGTGTTTGAGTGGAATGACAGGAATGATGGACTTCCTAATTTGAGAATATGTACACTCACAGGGTCAGGATGGGGAGCAGGGTCTTAAAAGATGAATCCCATCCAAGGATAGTATTCAATGTACTTAGCAAGTGGCATCGCACAGGCAACAGCCTATTAGAAATTGCACGGCCAAAGCACTAACTCTGGGACCAACAAGCTGTCTGACGAGCCAGGCATTAACTCTTTAGCTCCTTTTTTTCAATACAACAAATTCTGTGCATGTTCAGTTATGTCTGATGGCTTGCAACCCATGCACTCTAGCTCCTCTGTCCATGGAATTCTCCAGGCAAGAATACTGGAGTGGGTAGCCATTCTCTTCTCCAGAGATCCTCCCAATCCAGGGAATAAACCTGGATCTCCTGCATTGCAGGCAGATTCTTTACTGTCTGAGCCACTCTGACTTTAATCATGTCCTTTTCTGATTATACCCTGGTCTCCTCTGGATGGATAAATTAGATTGGAATATGCTCTAATGTCTTCAACCTGCACATTTAAATCAGTGTCACTTTAATTTTCACTTGTGAATGTGTGTGAATAAGATTATAAAATTATTAAGAGGGGAAAAAACACAACAGAAAGACAGGCTTATGGGTGACACCAATCACAATGACCAAGAGATACTGTCTTGTTTAATTATTTTAAGAAAAAGCAGATTCCCTTCAATAGACTTCTATATTTTATATTTTCTATTACACAGTAATTCTTCCTCTTTTTTCCTTTGTAGATTTTCATTTTTAATAAAAGTCTTATTTGAAAATTTCAGAAAGGATTACAACTAAAGAAATATAGTTTTTACTTCCTATAATTAATGAGTCTAACATTGTGTCTCTGGCTTGTTCTCTCATTCCTCACGTTATCCTTTCTTCATCTTACATGTCTCTTTTATCTGAATCTGTTTCCTATTAATCACTTGTTTTTTCTTAAGGTGAAGTTCACATAACATAAAATTCACCATCTTAATGATTTTAAACTGTACAATTCAGTGGTGTTTACTGTACTCATGATGTGCGTGCATCTCTATCTAATTTCAAAATGTTTTGATCATTCCAAAAAGAAATCTTATACCCATGAAGCAGTCACTACCCATTTCCCTCTCCCTACTCCCAGACCTTATAAACCACTAACTTGCTTTCTGCCTCTACAGATTTGCCCATTCTGGACATTTCATATCAATGAAATGATACAAGAAACAGCCTTTTATGTCTGGCTTCTTTCATTGGACATAATGTTTGCTAGATGTACCCATCTATCAGTACTTTTCTGTGGCTGAATAATATTCCACTGTATGGATATACCACATTTGTTTATCCACTGCCTGGTTGCTGGACATTTGTGATGCTGGGGCTGGGAGTCTGTGAACCAGCTTCCAGAACTCCCCACCAAATCTGTGAAACTCCACCAAAAAGGGGCACTAGAAGAAGACTGAAAATCTGGAGGAAAAAAAAGAAAGAAACTCGTTCATTCCTGTTTTCTTTTGATTTCCTGTTTTTCCCAGCACCATCCTACCAACACCTTTGAACCTCAGAAGCAGTATATTTTTTGTACCAGGAGAAGCTGAATTCAATTGAATCCAGTTTGCAGGGCTTTTTTTTTTTTTTTTTTTTAAATGCTTGCAGACTAGTCCTATCAAATTTTCTGGAAGACAAAAGGACGCTCTGTCTCTCCTCACTCCTCAAAGGTGTGGGTCCCAGCCCAAGAAAGTTCCTCCTCTAAATTTCTCAGTTTTAGTAATTCCAAGATTTTCCTTCATTTCCCAACCCAAGAACTGATAGATTCTTGCTAGTGCTCCTTTCTGTGATATCTTGTTTTACTGAAGTATGTATGTACATATATATGTGTGGGTGTTAGTTGCTCAGTCGTGTCCAACTCTTTGCAACCCCATGGACTGTAGCCCTCCAGGCTCCTCTGTCAATGGGATTTTCCAGGCAACAACACTGGAATGGGTTGCCATACCTTTCTCCAGGAGATCTTCCCAACCCAGGGATTGAACTCAGATGTCCTGTATTGCAAGCAGATTCTTTACCGTCTGAGCCACGAGGGAAGCCATATATATATATATATATATATGTACATACAGCCCTATATATATTCATATATATTTATGGATTCACATATGAATTCATATATAGAGAGAGATTCACATATATATACATGGATTCATATATATTTTTTCATATTCTTTTCCATTATAGATTATTTCAAGATACTTATATAGCTCCCTGTGCTATAAGATCTTATTGTTTATTTCATGTATAGTGGTGTGTATCTGTTAATCCCCAATTCTCAACTTATCTCTCTCCCTCTTCTCCCTTTGGCAACCATAAATTTGCTTTATATGTCTGTAAGTCTATTTATGTTTTGTAAATAAGTTCATTTATATCACTTTTGCAGATTTCACATGTAAGTAATACGATATTTATCTTTCTCTGTCAGACTTATTTCACTTTGTATGATAAGCTCGAGGTTCATTAATGTTGCTGCCAATGGCATTATTTCATTCTTTTTTTGTGAGTCACTAATATTCCATTGTGTATATCCACCACATCTTCTTTATCCATTCATCTGTTGATTTATTTATTTAGGCAGATTCCATGTCTTGGCTATCATAAATAGTGTTGCAATGAACACTGGAGTGCATGTGTCTTTTCAAATTAGAGTTTTCATCTTTTCTGGATATATGTCCAGGAGTGGGATTCCTGGATTACATGATTCCTGGATCAAAAACTCTAGTTTTAGTTTTTGAAGGAAACTCTATACTGTTTTCCATAGTGTTTGTACCAGTGCACATTCCCAGCAACAGTGTAGCAGGGTTCCCTTTTCTCCACACCCTCTCAGCATTTATGATGCCATTCTTATCAGTGTGAGGTGATACCGCATCGTAGTTTTGATTTGCGTGCCTCTAATAATTGGCAACACTGAGCATCTTTTCATGTGCCTGTTGGTCATCTGTATGCTTTCTTTGGAGACATTGTTTATTTAGGAAATTGGGTTTTCCTTCTGTGCTATCTTAGTGCTCTTTGTTGGCTTTTTCAATTTTCTAATACTCTCTAACAATTGTTGACATTAAATTCTCACTATTAAAATAATGGGAGTGGCTCTGTCTCCTGACTGGACCCTGACGGATACAGTTCCCCAGATAATTGCCTGCTGGCCCTGTTTCTCTCCAATAGGAATGGAAGTTCTCAAAATTGCTGCTGAGAAGCTGGTTTTCCTCAGTGGGAAGCCAGCAGCCACTGTGTATTAATACATTGAGAAATCTAATCTCATGCATTCTCCTAACCCTTGTGTGAATTGGTGTGACTAAAATCTTCAGGAAAAGACATCTGAAGAATAGCAAATTGAAAAAGACATAGAGTAGATTAGTGTTACCCTGGCATGGAGGTGGGAGCAGGGATTGACTGCAAACAGGCATAGAGGGGTGTTTTGGGAGTAGAGTGTGTTTTAACACTGGATTGTGATGATGGGTCCATAAATTTACTAAAAATCATCAGACTGTTCACTTCAATGGATGAATTTCAGATACAAATTAAAGCCCAATAAAGCTATTTTTATAATCAGTCTTTTAAAACTAACATAAAGGATCTTTGTAATCAAGGTCTATCATTAAGTGAGAGGGTCATTTAGACCAGGATGCTCACTCATGAAAGACCTCAAATTTAGATTTCCACAGTTATCTTCAAATCAAATCTGACATACAGTCACAGAAATGCACTGAGAAAATTCGAAGGACATGTTCATTCCCAACATTAATTATTAAAATATAACCACAGTTTTGTAACTGTAGGTCTCTCCTTATCTGAGCTATCTTCAACATCTCGTAAATACATATTAATAGCATGGGATTGCTCTCTTTGCTATCTGAGCTGAATTCTAAGGTGTTCCAAGTCAAAGACATACAAGGGAGGCTACAAGAGTTAACACTTACTAAGCATCTACTATGGAACATGGACAAAATTCTTTGCTTTACATCATCATTTAAGCTTATTTTACAATAGCAATACCTATGTGATGGGCTTCCCTGGTGGCTCAGATGGTAAACAATCTGCCTTCAGTGCAGGAGACCTGGGTTCAATCCCTGGATTGGAAAAATCCCTTTGAGAAGGGAATGGAGACCCACTCCTGTATTCTTGTCTGCAGAACTCCATAGACAGAGGAGCCAAGTGGGCTACAGCCCATGGAGTCGCAAAGAGTCAGACACGACTGAGCAACCAACACTTTTCATGTGATGGGCATTCCAATGCAAACATTTATACAGAAGAAAACTGAAGCACTTAAAAGTGAAATAACCTGCATGAGATGATGTACTTAGTAAGTAGGAAATCCAGCTTTTTGCACATGAAATGACCTTTTCATGAAAACCTTGGTGCCTCTTTCAGTGAGGCATTTCTGAGGGCTAAGAGAGAACTGGGCCTTTAAATGAGCAAGAATATTAGTTAAATCAACTTAAAAAGCACGTTATTGTTTAAGATTGTATGAAATATGAAGTTCAAAGTCTTTAAGAAGGTCTCAAATTGTTGGTGACCCACAATGTATTTAACATAATATTGAAGGTAGGTATTTCCCCTTAGTTTCTTTAGGTTCTTTTTTTGTAATGCTATATATATATATATATGTATATGTATATATATTTAATTTTCACAATGTTGAGTTGGTTTCTGCCATACAACAATGAGAATCAGTCACAATTATACATATATGCCCTCCCTCTGAAGCCTCCCTCCCTTCTCCCCATCCCATCCCTCAAGAGAAAAACTAGTGTATTAGCACATAGACACAGAGTCTAGAAAAATGGTATTGACGAGCCTATTTGAAAGGAAGGAATGGAAACACAGATGTAGATAATGAACTTGTGGACACAGTGGTGGAGGGAGGGAGTGGGACAAATGGAGAAAGTAGCATCAACATATATACATTATCATACAGAAAATGGATAGTTGGTAAGAAGTCTTTAGGTTCTTTTTCATTCAAATGCTTGGCAAAACTTTACATCATGTTGTTTTATAGTGTTCTGTGCTGACAAGTGTATTCTGAGAAAATACATTTCTTTTATTCCAAACCTATAAAAGCAACACTGTGCATTTTTGTCTTTGGTAGTCCCTGTGGTTGTGACTATGTATTTGAAGTTGGTGCTCCCCCGGGGTTGCCTAAGCCAAGATGATCAACTTCAAAAATACATCTGAAGACAAAATGCATCTTGTCAATTGAGAAAAACAACAGAAAGTATAAACAGTATATTTTAAAAACACATAATTTTTTTTAAATTATTAAGGGAATTTGTCAGAGTTTGTTTTGTCTTTTTTCTTTCTTTGCATTGAAATGAACACTGCCATATTTTAAAAGGGAAATAAAATAAAAATAAAAACTGCTTGTTTTTATTTTTATTTTATTTTCTGCTTGTGGTTCAAGTCCAGCCATGACAGAATTTTCAACAGAAATCTGAATATAGATCCCTAATCCCAATATTTTACAGATATCATGAATATTTTTTAACATTTTACCACAGAAAAATGATATTATCTTAGGATAGATAGTCCATAATTTGATTTAAAATGTTAAAATGAAATCCCCATCTGTGGCTAAAGGCTAACGACCACATGCACTTGGTACTCTGATTCTCGAAAAGGTCGCCGTGACAGAATTGCCGTGGCCTACAAAAGTTCACATTATCCACCTTGGGTGAGGGACATCACGATGCAATAGTTGGCGAGGCTCAACTAAGGCTATTTCCACTAAAAAAATAAATAACTTTTTTAATGAAAATACTGTCAAAGGTTACCTCGGAGAAGTTGGCTACGGAGTTGAAGAGACAGACAAAGGAATTTTTACTTTTCATATTCTATTATTCTGTGCTTAAACTTTAATGAGATTGCTAAAACTTTTATTTTATCGTGGGCATGCACCACTTTGTTAATGAAAGAAGTAATTACTTTTAAAAAGGATTATTTCCAAAGAAGAAACAAAAAATGACTCAGGAAGAGTCACATAATTTTTAAAGAAATTTTTCATTACAAGATGGATAATGCAACCCCAGGAAACATATGCTCCCTGGGGTAAAATTGCAATTATCAATAAAAGCGAAAGAAGCAGTTTTAATGCCTAGAGGAAAAAAATACAGAGTATGTGGCCTGTGGCTTTTAAGTAAATTGGTGAAATTACAAGTACACACAATAAGATGAGGAGGCTGTGTCAGAGTATAAGTGAACCCACAGCTTCCATCTACAAAAGAACCTCGCTATGGAAAATAAATAAATCAAAGGAGTGGGAAAAGTGTGTTTGATGACTAAATTGATTTACAGTCTGATACAAATTGGTCTCAATAGTTCAGCCACTGGAGACCTCACTCTGAGTAGCTCTGGAACCTACAAACTCCAAAAAGAAATGGAAAGAAAAATGTTTAGATTGTGAGTCAGTTGGGGCTCAATGGAGGACACAGAAATCACTCTAGACATTTCAAGTAGGGAAAGGACTTAATACAGGAATTCTGTGCACACAGAAATGTTGGAAGGCTAGAAGCATAGGTTTAAAGTCAAAGAGGCACCACTTAGTTGAAGAACCTCCACCATAGCTCCAATCCAGAGATCAGGAAGCTCTCATCACTGCCACTACCACCTCTGCTTCTTAACATTCATGGAGCTGGTGACTAGACAGAGGACTGCTGAGCCTGGTCAATGCAGTAACCTCCAGGCCCCAGTGAGCTTGCTTGACAGCTAAAATGAAAGAAAGAAAGAAAGTGAAGTCGCTCAATCATGTCCCACTCTTTGCGATCCCATGGACTGTAGCCCACCAGGCTTCTCTGTCCATGGGATTTTCCAGGCAAGAGTACTGGAATGGGTTGCCATTTCCTTCTCCAGGGGATCTTCCTGACCCAGGGATCGAACCCAGGTCTCCTGCATTGCTGGCAGACGCTTTACCCTCTGAGCCACCAGGGAAGCAAAGTGACCTCCATCTCTCTTCTGCCTCCCAAATCTCATACCAATATACCTAAATGAAACAATCTGTCTTGCAACCTTCCCTGGCTTCAAGGAAGCCTGGCGAAAGTAATCATTAGCTTTTCAGTTCCTGAAGAATAAGAATATTTGTAGAAGAATGTAGGAAGAGAAGGCAACAATAACTGACTATACCTAACCTGGTAAGAAATATTTTGTAAAAATGAGTCTTCAAACACATGAAGGGCATTATCGCAGAAGAAAAACTAGACTTATTCTGAGTGCAGCTGAGAGCAGGCTAGAATACTTAATCTGCCCTGGTGTATCTTCCTAAATGGGCATTCTCTGGAATCCACATCTTTGGGTTGGGACAACTTCTGCTCTGAATATGTTCATTCTGGGGCCCAGGCTGAAGGGGCAATGGCTATTCAGGGAATGATCAGCTCATAGAGATCAAGCCAAACTACACAAGCAGCTCACAACACATCTACCAACATTCCCTTGTCAAAAGCAAGTCACATGACCAAGTTCAATACCAGTGGAAAGTCTTCTCCACCCACAATGGAATACCACTGAAATATTACACAGCAGAGGGACGTACTATTGCAGGGAAGTCAAGAATTGGGGCCAATTATCCAATCTACAACAATTTCCTAAGTCTTTTCTAATGCTACTGCTTTGCATTCTGTAATTCAATGACAGAGATTCATGAAAATATGTGAACTACTTCAACTCTCCAGTTGCCCACTTTCTTGCCCTCAAAAGACCACAAATAATTAATGTCAAACTGATCCTTTTCTTAACCCTTTGTATCTCAAAGGGAGAGTTTTCTGTCTCTAACCAAGACCCATTTTCAATCTCTCCTCTAAATTTCAACCCCCAATCTCAGAGACTTTGATTCATCCCTATTTCCTCTTCTCCTCTCCTAAATCTTCACCCTGGCTCCTTACCCAACACACATCAAGCATTTGGCCTATGATATTAAAAATAAAACCTCTCTCATGGCCTCATATCTCCTCTTGCACTCTGCAGCACTTTCTGAAATCTGGCCCAAACTACTCACACAAGGAACAAAGACATATTCACCAAGTTTGCCATTTATTGTTGGAGGCTTGTGGTGAGGCACAAGAAATAGCATTCCTGTTTCCTGCCTGAGTTCCACATCAAATGAGAAAGATGAAGCTAATGTTGAAGAAATGTGGCTTAGTTGTGAGAGCCAGAAGCACCTATTGACTTCCCCAGCCAATGTGAGGACAGTTTGAGTCTGCAAGGAACACACACTTCACCCAAGTTTCTGGCTTAGTGTTACAGGTAAAAGAGGAAGGAGAAATGTACAAACCCCATCCTACTTCTGGATTAGTTCTGTTAATGGAGATAAATGGACCAATAGCAACAACCTAAGACCCGAGAAAAAGATGCAGAAATAGTTGTAAAGTGTCTGGGTAAATTGTCCTTCATGGAGACTAGAGGACTGGAACAGAACCCTCCGAGAGCTACTTTACAGGTCTTTAATTTGATTGAGTTCTCTGGGATATTTACAGTATCGTTCCTTCTGGAATACATATACTTCCTTTGCTCTGGAAAGCTTTTATCCACTTAACTTCTCAGAAACCCTCATTTCTAGGTTTTCCTCTTAATACTCCGAGCCGTTCTATTTGATCTCTTTAACGGGAGTGATCATGGGGATACTTCCTGTTTTCCCGTTCTGCAATGTCCCTTGGAAATCCCATCCACTCCTGTAACTTTCACCGTCACTCATGTGCTACAGACCCATATAACTGGGTATTTATCTGCCTACCAGACATTTCACCTCAAGGATGACCATCTATATCTCAAATACAAATGTCAGAGCAAATCTGTCATCTTTTCCCCAAAGCAAGCTTCCTCTTCTATTGTCTCTGGCTTTGTGAGTGGTACTAACATTCACCCAGTCATCCAGGTCAAAAAATTTTAACATCCTGACTCCTCTCTCTTCTCTCCCCATCTGCCCTCTCTACCACATTAGCAGGTCCAATGAATTTCATTTCCTAAATATCTCTCAAGTCAGCCCCCCTCCCTCAGCCTCCATTTCTACTAGCCGTGTCTTGGTTGGAACCCTCGTATCCATTCAAACGTAATTTACTGTAATAGTTCCTCAACTACTACACCCAATTTCAACTTCCTTAAGGTGGACCTCTTTTGCTTGAGGTTGTTTGTTCTCTTTTATTTTTATTTTCTTTTTTCCCAGTCTAACAATAATTACCTCTTCCTTTGTTAGCAGCATGACAATTTTGCTAAACAAATATAAGGTGCCAGCATGTTTTCTTTTAAAAAATTATTTTAAATCCATGATGTGTGTGTGATGTATATGGCAGATCCCTGACAGTGGAAATATTTGAGTAACCAGAACTGTCTATTGTTTAATAATGGTGGTGAATAGAAATGATACAGGATATGTTAAGGGTGAGAGAACTTTTTTAGTTTCAACTTTTTTAGGCCCAATAAAGGATTTCATAATAAAAATTAAATACATCAAACCAGATGATCAGTGATTCTCTACCTTCTTCTTCCTTGTCACTAGTAATGATTTAATATCCTCGGGGCTCAATTGTGCAGTTTCTGTGGGTTTTGTTTCAGGCAGACATGGTTCCTTTGAGTAGAACTGTATCTGTTACAATATCCAAGTTAGTGAAACCCACTCCATAAATTGTGCTATACAAATCTGTGCTTTCATCTCTGTAACGCCCCCTGAAACACTTTTCTATCAAAGTAACATTTACCTTAGATGTGTTGAAACCCACCAAACATAAAGTACTCACTTTAGTCTGTCACACACTGCTTCCTCCACCTTATATACTAGAAGGAAGTCCTTTGGTTTGAAAGCTTTTCCAGTGTTTGAGAAAATAAATCACTTTCAAGTTCCAGGTGAATATTTTCAAAAGCATTTTACAAAGGGTTATAATGACACCACTGTCTCTCTTCCCCCAGCCTCAGCTCAAACCTGATTCTGAGCTCTTCAAATTCAATACCAGCTTAGATTTTTAGACTGTGAGAGCAGAAAGAATTTTCGTTTCCATCTCAATCCCACCTACTCACTTTACAGCCGAAGAGACAGAGACCAGGAAAGAGCAAAACAGTTGCTCAGGGTCTTGATGTGGTTGACATGACTCGGATTTATTTCCCTAATAGTCTCAGGATTTTGAAGAGCAGCGGTTTCTCTGACCCTCGGACTCTGGCACCTGTCTCGCCTGATGCCCTGGCTTCTGGCGCTATCTCAGCTGCCACTCATGATCACCCATAAAAGGCCACCTGTGGCCTCTTTTCCTTAAATCTGAAGAGCTCTCTTCAAGTCTTTCTCAGAGAAAGGAGCCGTTGTGGGTGAGGCTGGGGAATTTCTGCTAAGGCTGAGCAGTGAGCCACTGTTTCTGGTGGCTTATACCTCTTATCAGAAAGAACAACCTGGTGTAAATAGATGTTGCCAAAGCCAGTGGCTCAGAGAGGCAGCTGGTATGCAACTTGAAATACAAATGACACTCTGGTTGCCTAATGTAACTGGGAGGAAGGGGGGTGTCGGTGGGGGATGGAAGATGATAGCATCATAATTTTCTCTTCCAAAAACACAAAAATAAAATGATTAATCCCCCCATTCCTTTTTGGAAGCCCCCCCCTACACACACATACTAACACACACAACAATAACCACTGCCTGTCAAGGCCATATATTGTCACCCTGCTTATTTAACTTCTATGCAGAGTACATCATGAGAAACGCTGGGCTGGAAGAAGCACAAGCTGGAATCAAGATTGCCAGGAGAAATATCAATAACCTCAGATATGCAGATGACACCACCCTTATGGCAGAAAGTGAAGAAGAACTCAAAAGCCTCTTGATGAAAGTGAAAGTGGAGAGCAAAAAAGTTGGCTTAAAGCTCAACATTCAGAAAACGAAAATCTTGGCATCCAGTCCCATCACTTAATGGGAAATAGATGGGGAAACAGTGGAAACAGTGTCAGACTTTCTGTTTCTGGGCTCCAAAATCACTACAGATGGTGACTGCAGCCATGAAATTAAAAGACGCTTACTCCTTGGAAGGAAAGTTATGACCAACCTAGATAGCATATTCAAAAGCAGAGACATTACTTTGGCAACAAAGGTCCGTCTAGTTAAGGTTATGGTTTTTCCTGTGGTCATGTATGGATGTGAGAGTTGGACTGTGAAGAAGGCTGAGCGCCAAAGAATTGATGCTTTTGAACTGTGGTGTTGGAGAAGACTCTTGAGAGTCCCTTGGACTGCAAGGAGATCCAACCGGTCCATTCTGAAGGAGATCAGCCCTGGGATTTCTTTGGAATGAATGATGCTAAAGCTGAAACCCCAGTACTTTAGCCACCTCATGCGAAGAGTTGACTCATTGGAAAAGACTCTGATGCTGGGAGGGATTGGGGGCAGGAGGAGAAGGGGACGACAGAGGATGAGATGGCTGGATGGCATCACTGACTCAATGGACGTGAGTCTGGGTGAACTCTGGGAGTTGGTGATGGACAGGGAGGCCTGGCGTGCTGCGATTCATGGGGTCTCAAAGAGTCGGACACAACTGAGCGACTGAACTGAACTGATTCTAGTCAGCTATCATTTTGAGATTTTGCTATATATTTACATCTATTAATCTGGGGACATGGGACAAAGACATAATGTGATTTCCTCTGAGTATTTGAATATTCCCACTTTTTCTAGAGTGATCATCTTTACTTTGTATCCTAAACTATAAGGAATATACATGAAACGCTGAGATTGCAAGAACTAGCCTTCTTCTTGCAGCAAACAAGAAGTGCAAGTATTCATTTTCCAATTCTTTTTTCAGTCACCCAAGAAGACAAGCAAGGTATAGAGCCCAGCTCAAAGAATCTATAAAGAAGAATGCTATACTATTACACCATGAAATGTGAAATGAGGTATACCTGGAGGCAATGATGCCCCCATCACTGGAAATAATCAAGTAGGGAATGAACAAATAGTTGATCAAACCTTTGTTAAAAGGGGTTGTTAGCATCCAGCTGAGGGTTGGAAGAGACGGTCTTTCAGTTGCCTTCGAACGCTGAACTCCTTAGGCCCAGTTGTGGTTATGTGCTGAGAGCAGTTGGAGCATTGATTGGAAAG
Source organism: Bubalus bubalis (assembly GCF_019923935.1). Classification (NCBI taxonomy): domain Eukaryota; kingdom Metazoa; phylum Chordata; class Mammalia; order Artiodactyla; family Bovidae; genus Bubalus; species Bubalus bubalis. The sequence continues at coordinate 80,243,114 of NC_059159.1, read as the reverse complement.
TAGACTAAGGATGAAAATGGAGCAAGTGTATGACAAGCCTTCGTGGAAGCTGGTAGGGTGGATTCCAAGGAGACACCAGCTCTACAAATCAAAACATCAAGACAATAAGTACTTGCTTTAGTCAATATTTATCTTTCAGGTTAATCTGCCTGGAGGTTGAACAAAAAAAAAGAATTAAGCGCTCCTGGCTGTCTTCTCCATATACATAATCAATTAAGCAATGCAAGTTAGATTGGTGTCTGGCTGCATAAAAATTGACTATTGGGGCTGTTCTTTTTCAAAGAACATCCAAAAGGCAAAACGGCCTAAAGAGCTTGTAAAAAGTCATTATCTTCTTTCTGAGAATCGAGTACAATTGTAGTCAAGGCAAACAATTGTCATTGAACTCGGCAGCAGCCAATGGAGACAGCCTATTTGTGTTTGTGAACTGACTAGTTAATACTGTTGCAAAGCATCATGGATCCTAGACAGTGTGAATGAGAACTAGGCTGAATACTTTTACTTCTTTTTCCTTTCCCATCACAAACCAATAGTTTGGGAATAAATGGACATCATTGTTTTGTAGGTAGATACTCCATGTTATTTGAAAAGTATCCCTCTCACTAAACAGCTTCCTTCTTTCACAGAGAAAACCTGGCAGATGAAACTGGTTTCAGAATCAAATGACAGAAGAAATGCCTGTGATCCAAGAGAAGGTCATCTAATAGAACAAGGGCCAAAAATATTCGTGTAGGCCAGGAACAGGAGTCATGCATTTGTAAATAGCAGGGGATATTTTATTGTTGACATGGTTCAGAATTGCTGATGCATGGTGATAATCAAGCAGATGAACTTTTCGTCAGCTTTTTGATAGATTATCCTTCTCATAGAGACAATTGATTGTTTCATGGCCACACTAGGTCTTCCTCCCCCATGATAAGACACCATTTGTGAGCATCTTCCAGCCCATCTCCTTAATAATATCTCTCTAACATACCTCCTTTTAAAGGAATATCCCATATCTGCCTGCTGGTCCTCATAGTCTCTTACTTTGCTAACTGGTATAATGAACAAAAAGATTTGAGAAGTGGAAAAAGCCAAAGATTAGCCAGGGGATTTTTTTTTTAATTGAAAAGAGATACACAGTTTAGTTCAGTTGCTCAGTCGTGTCCAACTCTTTATGACCCCATGGACTGCAGCAAGCCAGGCTTCCCTGTCCATCACCAACTCCCAGAGCCTACTTAAACTCATGTTCATTGAGTTGGTGATGCCATTCAACAATCTCATCCTCTGTCATCCCCTTCTCCTCCTGTCTTCAATCTTTCCCATCATCAGGGTCTTTTCCAACGAGTCAGTTCTTCTCATCAGGTGACCAAAGTATTGGAGTTTAAGCTTTAGCATCAGTCCTTCCAATGAATATTAAGGACTGATTTCCTTTAGGATGGACTGGTCGGGTCTCTTTGCTGTCCAAGGGACTCTCAAGAGTCTCTCCAACACCACAGTTCAAAAGCATCAAGTCTACTACACTCAGCTTTCTTTATAGTTCAACTCTCAGATCCATATATGACTACTGGAAAAACCATAGCTTTGACTAGATGGACCTTTGTTAACAAAGTAATGTCTCTGCTTTTTAATATGCTATCATATTAAAATATGCTGTCATAGGTTGGTCATAACTTTTCTTCCAAGAAGCAAGCGTCTTTGAATTTCAAGGCTGCAGTCACCATCTGCAATGATTTTGGAGGCCCCCAAAATAAAGTCTCTCACTGTTTCCACTGTTTCCTCATCTATTTGCTGTGAAGTGATGGGACCAGATGCCATGATCTTAGTGTTCTGAATGTTAAATTTAAGCCAAATTTTTCACTCTTTCGCCCTCATCAAGAGGCTCTTTAGTTCTTCTTCACTTACTGCCATATGGGTGGTATCATCTGCATACCTGAGGTTGTTGATATATCTCCAGGCAATCTTGATTCCAGCTTTTGCTTCATCCAGTCCAGCATTTCTCATGATGTACTGTACATATAAGTTAAATAAGCAGGGTGACAATATACAGTCTTGACATACTCCTTTCCCAATTTGGAACACAGGAGATACACAGGGAAGCAAAAAGAAAAGAGATACACACAGGAACAGAAGGGAAATAGGTGATCCAAAATGTTCTGTGGGTAATATTAGCCCTGTGCCAGCCCCTCCATGACTATAATTGCCACAGTGGGATGAAGGATGTGTCCAGGACTCAAGAGTCAAGAATCTCTTGAGCTAAGCTTCAAGGAGGGATAGGAATTGGAACTGAGAAAAGTTTGGAGGTAACAGCATAGCAGCCATTAAGCTTACCCAAGACTGGGGAAATAGCAAAGGGAAGAAAGATTACAAATGAACAACTGGGCCTTGCTTGGTCAGTCGAACTGAAGGCAGATTATTTTCTCACAGAACTGTAATGGTCATAACACTATGACCATTTGTCTTCTTTGTCACCTTTCACCCAGGGTGTTTAATATGGTTAAAAACTCTTAGAACAGAGGCACCTTTTTAGCGTCACTGAGTCATTCCCTATTCCATATGGAGAAAATCAGGCACAGAGGCTCAAATAATTTACTTGAGGCCACAATGCAGCTATAGAATGCAGCCACAAATAATGCCTGGGCTTCACAAATCCCTTTTCACCACCCCCATCACCAAGCCCTTTCTTTCTTTCCTTCCTTAACATCAATTTCCAAAGTCAACCACGTCCAGTCCACAACTAGTAAAATACCACATCTCCATGAATTACTCTCCCAGAAAGATCAAAATGTTATGAGCATCCCTGACACCAGGGTAAGAATTCATGGGTTGGAATAGGGCCAGAGGACAACAAACCTGCCGGAGAAACGCTGGGCATGGCTTCTCTGTTCCTAACACTTTTCCTTTTCTCTTCTTGCCAAACTTCTCCAGTCAACTCATCTGCAGACTCTTTATAGCAAAACTAATGAAAATAGACTACCTTGGGGGATGGGTCAACACTTAACCCTGAAGGTATCAGGAAAAGGTGTGTGACGAAGATGCTGAGATACAAACACATGTGTTGACCCATACACAGACACACAGACACACCCAGAGAGCCTTTGCTATTTATTTTTACCTCAGTAATGGGAAAACTATCTCCTTTATGTTCTGCCCTGGGTATTCTTCATTCCTGCCCGAGCCAGTTTTCAATTGCTTTGGAAACAAGCTACAGAAATTTCAGGTGTCGAAAGCCTGATTGGAATTGTTAGATTTCTTGTTACTTCCAGCCCCAGAGTCAGACTACCACAGGACAAAGATGGGGGTGACAATGTCCCTTCACATCCTCACTGCCCTGTCTTCGCTGATTTCTCTGCGTGTGACTCGCCCTCTCACTACCAATACCGGGAGGAACTGTCCAAGGCAACTGATGTCCTCTGCAAGCAGGTTCCTCCTGTCTAACCGTTAGTGATGGTCTCATTTCTGTTCCCTTTTCCTTGTTTCTAAAGGAAAGCAATGATTTTTCTCTTTGTTTCTCTGCCCTCCACTCCCTCACATCACATCTCTCTGCACTGGCCAGGTAATTACTACACATCTGAAAAGTGCGTTTTGACAAAGAAGTAACTCTAAACTCTCAAGGTGACAAAGGAGGATGAGGTCCACATTCCTAAACAGAGCAGATCCCTGGCTCTTGTTTCTTCCTCCAACCTTACCCAGTGCTGATCCCTGGGATGAAAGCCAAACCAAACTGCTTATGTTTCTCAAGAAGCACCTGTGCTTTCTCATCTCTGGGTGTTCTATCACACAAGCACCAGATCTGCCTTGAGTACCACATCATCTCCCTGCTGATGCCCTACTCATTCCCCAAGAGCCAGCTCTGTGGCCTCCACTGTGAATGCTTCCCAAAACCACCCACAATGTATTCATCATCCACTCTTATATCACCATATTGAAATTTTCTATATCATTTTCCTTACTATGTCATGTACTCCCAACTATGTTTTTTCTTGTTTTTATCATACCCAGAAACCTACTACAGAAAGACATACATAATAGGCTTTCATGAAATGTGGATGAATGAGTGAATGTGAGTCTATCTACCCTTTGGATCCAAATGACATTTAAAAATTACTTTAGAACTTTCTGATGAGACCTAGAAGCCCAGAGACTTGGCATCATCATTATTGAAGGCACGTAGGCTATCTGACTCCATGCAGAGAAAATTAAAATAACAAAACCAAAGATCTTATCCATTAGGAAATGTCTATAGGGCCAATGCTCTGATATTAATCTTGCTCACTCCTAATTTCTTCAGATCCCTCACATCAGAGAAGTTAAGATCTTCCTTTGCCTTATCTCTGAATAAATTAAATTTCTGATTAGAGCCAAAAGATGGTTTTACATCAAGCAGGTTTTAAAAATGAGAAAAATTCTTGCAGGAGTCATTTCAGAACTGACTCCTCATCTGCGACAGGACAGTATGTGACTGACATTTACATTCAATAAAAGATCCAGAGCCCAGACTTATTTTTCTTGTCGGGGTGCTGGGGTGAGTGTTCTGGGAGCCTTACCAAATGTCCCATCTATAAAATCTAGGATAAATTTTTTTTTAAAGAATGTCATTTTCTACCACTTTAGCCATTAAATTATTATTACACGTTAAGAACTGATCTTTTTGGCTCTAGGACTTAACCAGTTCCTGCATACTTTTGTAATCAGATCATTTAGATGGATCAGGGAAGAGTGAAAAGATCTAGAAGAGATAAAAATAGCTTCACTTCTGGGATAACAGTAGTCTGAAGGCGAGTCATAGGGTTGACATATTAAGAATAGCTCTTCTCCCAGGTTCTGAGCTAAAGGGATGCTTTCCAACTATGGAACAAGAAAAGACCCTAGAAAGGTATCTTAAAGGAAACAGACTTCCTAGTGGCATTGCCAAACACAACTTCTTTTTGCCTCGGTTCTCCAGGGCTAGACAAGAAAACCCTCCCCTGATCCTGAGGGCTTGACAATATCCAAAGATCAAAAACAGCTTGCCTGTAGATTAGTCTGGAGTGTGGTCAAGTAGCCAAGGTCATCAGCAAGTCTTAAAAAGTATTTTATTTTGATAAAGGGCATCAAATCTTTTTTGGAAAGATCATAATAAGCAAATATTGGTCAGTGATGTCATTAACCCAATATTCATGTCATTAACACAAAGTCAAACAACAGGCTTCCACAGACAACTGAGAGGTCTGAGCAAATGGTCAATGAAATGGTGTAACCTTAATGAAAAAGACAAAAAGCAAGAATGGAACACAAAGATTAAAAAAGCCCTTCATAGGCAATCAGAGAGCTTAGGTATTTGAACAGTTGTTCACACCAACACATAAGGCAACAGAGGGAAGAAAGAGTACAAACGAGGGAAAAAATGACACTCAATAAAACAGCAAGAAATAAACCAGAGAAACTTCACATTTAAACGTTAAGTGTGACTCTAATGAGCCTTCATATACTACCAGAGACCTGTGGACCAAGATTTTACCAGATTTTACAAGGGAAACCAGTGGTTTAAAAGTCATGCCTTGAGGTAGGCCTAAGTAAACTAAGTTTTTTTTCTAAGTAACTATTTAGAAAATCTGTTTAGAGTTCATTCTTTCTGACAGGGAGGCCTGACGTGCTGCGATTCATGGGGTCGCAAAGAGTCGGACACGACTGAGCGACTGATCTGATCCGATCTGATCTGATTGTTCAATTAACCCTTTCGTGCCTAGAGTCCCAAGTTAAAGGATGTTATTCAGCTGTGAAGACAGAAACATTAAAAAAAAAAAAAAATCCAACCAAATCTATTTGAGCCTGGTTTTGGTGCCTTGGCAGCAATAATGGAGACAAGGACTTTGGTTAACAGTTACACTAGTAAATTTCTTATGTCTGAACTCAAATCAGGGTTCCTCAACCTTGGTGCTTTTGAAATTTTGAACTGGACCTCCCTATGCATTTTAGGATATTTAGGGTATCTCTGACCAGTAGCACACATGCGTGTGCGCACACACACACACACACACACACTCACTCACCCAAAAATGTCTTGGAGGTGGGGGGAGGGGGAAGAGGGCAGTCAGAAGTGGGAGAGGGAGGCGGGCAGGAGACAAAATTGTCCCTGATTGCGGGACACTTAGACTAAATGTAAATTGAGCATTGTGTAACATGTAACGGTGGTAATTGCTGCTCCAAATGACGATCGTGGGGCATTTCAAGTTTTAATTCTTGGGCTTATTAAACTCTTCAGATGAAATTTCTTAAACGGTCCTTGATTGTTGCAAATACCATTACATATTTGCATGCGGGCAGTTAATTAAAGTCAATTTTAAATTATCAATGTTGAACGAAAATCCCCAAATTTCCCAGCCACAAAATGAAAGTATGTGTGGATGCAAGTGAAAGAAGGGCGTGACTTTCATCTGTTTGTGTGTTCTTTAAAAATAAATAAATATATCTATATATATGCACATTCAGAAAAAAAAATTCTGTTCACTTTTTAGGGCACATTACAATCTACCCTCGTGACTGTGGCAAATGCTTCCTTCACTGTTGGAAACAATTCAGACAGGCAAAGGGAGAAACGGGGCCAGCACTCTTGCTAGCACTTTGAATCTATGTAAAGTTGGATTTAATCATTTATTGATTCATACAGGTTTCCCACATACTTTCCAGAGCAATTTCAATAGGGAGGAAAAAAAAGAAAAATACCAAAACTACTGTCCTAATGGCAGTATCATTTGCAGTGATCAACTACCAGTCACATGGTTTTGATGAAAAATGCCTTGTAGAGAAGAATTCCTGCAAGAAGACAGAATACCAGTAGTTACCTTTTGACATTCAGGAAAAAGAAATTGTGATTACAGTTTCCTAAATGGCCAAGTTTGTGGAGGAGTATCCATTCACAGTCCCTCCAGGGTTACTCTGCCACTATCCCTTTTTCAGTTTTTGAAGGACATCTGAGTCTAAATGACTTTCCAAGTTCATTTTAGCATCACTATCCTGAGACCTAGGTGGTCACATAGGTGAGGCTGTTTGTGTCTTGCATGACATGAGGAAGTGACAATGTTTTATGATATTGAAGCCTGGGACCTCCAAGGACCCTTTAATTTGAATGTCCTTGTCCACATGACCTCTGAGGTAGCCACACATTTTTCACTGACCAACATATAAACCCTGAATTCTTCATTCTGCAACCTGAGGTTGATGGTGCACCAGAGTATTTGGAAATGGCATTTGTAATTGGTCTCCTTGGCATTTGACTGCCTTCCTTCCCAACTGCTTTTTGACTACTTGTCTTGCCCAGTTACTCTTTGCCTTATAAGACCCTCAGGAAGAACCTTGACCATACTCTAGTCGTAGATGCTAACCTTTCTACTAACCACTGAGTGAACCTACAAATCTTTATCTTCCCTTTACGAACAATAAAAAGTCAGGAATCTGCTGTCAATAACAAAATATCCAGAGGTATGCAGTCTAGATTGATTCAAAATTCTAAATCTTAAATCATCTGATTTTTACTATATTTTATGGAAGATGGTATTTTCCAAAGCTAGCAGCAATATTTTTCATCCCACATACCCTTTATTTTTTAACTGGAGTATAATTGCTTTACAATGTTGTGTTAGTTTTTGCTGGACAACAACGTGAATCGGCTATATGTATACATAGATCCCGTTTTTCTTGAGCCTCGCTCCTACCATTGACCCCCATATCCCAGTACTCCAGGCCATCGCGGAGCACTAAGCTGAGCCCCCTGTGCTGTATAACAGCTTCCCACTAGCTAGCTATTTCACACATGGTAGTGTATATATATTGGAGAAGGAAATGGCAACCCACTCCGGTGTTCTTGCCTGGAGAATCCCAGGGACGGGGGAGCCTGGTGGGCTGCCATCTATAGGGTCACACAGAGTCGGACACGACTGAAGCGATTTACCAAGTGTATATATGTCAATGCTGCTCTCTCAAATATGACCAATCCCACTACTGGGCATACACCCTGAGAAAACCACATGCTCTTTTAAAATACTGCTACTTCCTCCACCAAGGTAAAGTCTGCGCCCTCACCTCTTAAACCTGGGCAGGCCCTTGTGAGTGCCTCACCAAAAGAGTATAATGAAATAGACACTTTGTGATTTTCAAGGCTATGTCACAGCCTTTCTGCCTGTCCTTTTAGGATACTCACGCTTGGGAGCACCACGCTATGAAGAAGCCCAAATAGTCCATGGAAAAAGTTCTGTGGAGAGAAACTATGGACCCTGGTCCACAGCACTGGCAGAACTTCCAGCTGACTACCAACACCAGCTGACCATACAGGTGACTGAGCCATCTTGAAAGTAAATACTTCATTCCCCCAGTAAACCTATGGTGATGGTTGGTCATTTAGTCACAAAGTTGTATCTGACTCTTGCAACCCCATGGACTGTAGCCTGCCAGGTTCCTCTGTCCATAGGATTTCCCAGGCAAGAATATTGGAGTGGATTGCCATTTCCTCTTCCCAACTCAGGGATTGAACCCAGGTCTCCTGCATTGCTGGCAGATTCTTAACCACTGAGCCACCAGGGAAGCTCAGCAATAAACCTATGCATGTGTGTATGGTTGCTTCAGTCATGTCCAACTCATTGTGAACTATAGACTGTAGCACACCAGGCTCCTCTGTCCACGGAGATTCTCCAGACAAGAAAACTAGAGTGGGTTGCCATGCCCTCCTCCAGAGGATCTTCCTGACCCAAGGATCAAACCCAGGTCTCCTGCATTGCAAGCAGATTCTTTACCACCTGAGCCACCATAGATGCCCCTGCTGCTGCTGCTGCTGCTAAGTCGCTTCAGTCATGTCCAACTCTGCGACCCCTGAGACAGCAGCCCACCAGGCTTCCCCATCCTTGGGATTCTCCAGGCAAGAACACTGGAGTGGGTTGCCATTTCCTTCTCCAATGCATGAAAGTGAAAAGTGAAAGTGAAGTTGCTCAGTCGTGTCCGACTCTAGCGACCCCATGGACTGCAGCCCACCAGGCTCCTCCATCCATGGGATTTTCCAGGCAAAAGTACTGGAGTGGGGTGCCATTGCCTTCTCCGGATAGAAGCCCCAGTAAACCTATAATTGACATGATATAGAGGAGGGACAAGCCTGAGAAGAGACCATTTAAGCCCTACCCAAATTGCAGATCTATGAGCAAAATAAATGATTTAGTGACTTTAAGGAAAAGTGAAAAGTCAAGTCACTCTGTCATGTCTGACTCTTTGGGATCCCATGTGCTGTAGCCTGCCAGGCTCCTCTGTCCATGGAATTCTCCAGAGTGAATACTAGACTGGGTTGCCATTTCCTACTCCAGGAGATCTTCCCCACCCAGGGATCAAACCTGGGTCTCCTGCACTATAGACAGATTCTTTACCATCTGAGCCATCAGGGAAGCCCATTTAAGTGGCATTAGGCCACTAAATTTGGGGGGTAGTTATGCAGCAAAGGATAACTAATATATACCTTATTATGTCAAGAATTAGCATATACGTTTTAGACATAATGAATTTCAGGAATTTATCCAGACAAAACTCTTGGACAAGTGCTTAGGCAAATATTTTAAAACAATGTTTATTATAAGCCTGTTTATTTTAGAGAAAAACGTTTAATCTAAATATCTAACAATTTAAACTGTCAATATACGGCACATTGTGTGATACTGGACCATTTTTGAAAAGATGACATTTGAAGTATATTGAGATAAAATTTTTTCAAGGATGACCATACAGCAGGGGTTTTTGCTTCCTTCTATTGAGTGTAATTGACATACAATATTATATTACTTTCAGGTGTACAACATAATGATTCAAGATTTGTATACAGTGTGAAATGTTCACAATAAGTCTAGTCTCCGTCTGTCACCGTATAGTTTTCTTTTGTGGTGAGAACTTTTCAAATTTACTTCCATACAACTTTCAAATTTACAATCAGAATTATTGACTATAGTCACCACGCTGTACATTACATTCCCACATTTTTTTTCTAACTCAAAGTTTGTATCTCTTGATCCCCTTCACCCATTTTCGCCTACCCCCCATTAATCCTCCCCTCTGACAACTACTAATTTGCTCTCTGTATCTCTGAGTTTTGCATTTTCATTTATTTTGGTTTTTTTAGATTCCACATGTAAGGAAAGTCATACAATATTTGTCTTTCTGTCTGACTTATTTCACTTAGCACAACACTCTGAAGTTCTATCCATGTTGCTACCAATGGCAAGATGTTATTATTTTTATGGCTGAGTGGTGTTTCATTGCATATATATACACCACATCTTCTTTATCTTCTTTATCTATTCATCCACTGATGGACACTTCAGTTGTTTCCACCTCTTTGCTATTGTAAATAATACTGCAATTAACAAAGGGGTGCACACATCTTTCCAAATTATTGCCTTCACTGTTGGATGGATAGATATTTATTAATGCTATATCTTCTTATTGGATTGACAACTTAATCAATATAATATGCTCATCTTTGTCTTTTAATAAACTGTTTGTTTTAAAGACTTTTGTCAGACTTCTCTGGTGGTCCAGTAGTTAAGAATCTGCTTGCCAATACAGGGACACAGGCTTGATCCCTAGTCCAGGAAGACCTCACATGCTGTGGGGCAACCAAGCCCACGTGTCACAACTACTGAAGCCAGTGCACCCTAGAGCCTCTGCTCTGCAACAGGAGAAGTCACAGCAATGAGAAGCCCACGCACCACGACTGGAGAGCAGCCTCCACTTGCCACAATTTGAAAAAGTCACCTACAGCCACGAAGACCCAGTGCAGTCAAAAATAAATAAATAATTTTAAACATAATAAAGTCTATTTTTTCTGTTTTAAGTATAGCTACCCCAGCTTTCATTTAGTTTTCATTTGCAAGAAACATCATTTCCCATTCCTTTACTTTCAGGCTGTGTGTGTCCTAACATCTGAAGTGAATCTCTTACAGGCAACATATAGATGGGCTTTGTGTTTTTATCTATTCAGCCACTCTATGTTTTTTGGTAGAATTTAGTCTGGTTACATTTAGAAACATTGATAGGTATATACTTACCAGGGCTTCCCAGGTGGTGCTAGTGGTAAAGAACCCCCCTGCAAATGCAGGAGACGAAAGAGATGTGGGTTCGATCCCTGGGTGGGAAACACCCCTTGGAGGAGGAAATTGCAACCCACTGCTGAAGTGACTTAGCAGCAGCATCAGCAGTACTCTTGCCTTGAGAATCCCATGGATAGAGGAGCTTAGCAGGCTACAGTCCATGGGGTCGCAGAGAGTCGGACACGACTGAAGCAACTTATCACACACATACACGTACTTATTACCAACCTGTTTATTGTTTTCTAGCTGTTTTGTAGCTCCTCTTTGTTCCTTTCCTCTTTTTTTGCTCTCTTCACTTGTAATCTGATTACTTTCTACAGTGTCTGCTAGATTCCTTTCTCCTTATTTTTTGTGTACCTACTATAGGTTTTTGTTTTGTGGCTACCATGAGGCTCATATGTAATAGCCTATAGCCTTTTAACTTAATATCAAATTAAGCACATTTTAACTTAATAGCAAGTTCTAACACATAAGTTTGAACACATTCTAAAACTTTCACTTTATTCCCACTGCCCCAGGTTTTATGTTTTTGATGTTCCATTTTATATCTTTTACTTTGAATATACCTTAACTAATTATAGTTACAATTCTTTTTTGCTATCTTTGTCTTTAAACCTCCATACTAGCTTTAATGATATTTATCTACAACCTTTAACATACATTTACCTTTATCAGTGAGATAATCATATCCATAGGTTTTCTTGTTACAAATTAGTGCCCTTTCTTTTCAGCTTAAAGTAGACTCTTTAACATTGCTGGAAGGCTGGTTCACTGGTAATGAGCTGCTTTAGCTTTTGCTTGTCTGAAGAGCTCTTTATCTCTCCTTCAGTTCTGAATGGTAGCCTTGAGGGAGAGAGTGTTCTTGGTTGGACTGTTTTTTTTCCTTTAAGCTTTCTGAATATATCATTCATTCTCTTCTGACCTGCAAAGCTTCTGTTGAGAACTCTACTTATGTCTTATGGGAGTTCCTTTGTACACAATAAGTTGTATTTCTCTTGATGCTTTTAAGATTCTTTTACTTTTGACAGCTTAGTTTTAATTAGTCTTAGTCTAAGTCTCTTTGGGTTTATCTTGCTTTGAACTCTTTGGGCTTGTTGGATCTAAACATCTATTTCCTTCCCCAGGTTAGGGATGTTTCAGCCATTATTTCTTCATGTAAGTTTTCTGCCTGTTTCTCTCTCTCTTCTCCTTCTGGGACCCCTATAATGTGAATGTTATTCCACTTCATGTCCCATGAAAGTATCTTCACTCTTTAAAATTCTTTTTCCTATTTGCTTCTCTGTTTGAGTTCCACTGCCTTGTCTTCCAGATCACTAATTCTTTCTTCTGCTTTATTTAGTCTGCTGTTGAATTCCTCTAGTTTTCCATTCAGTTATTGGATTCTTCAGCTTTGTGATTTTGTTTTGGACATTCTTATATTTTCTGTCTTCTTGTTAAAATTTTCACTGTATTCATCCATTATTCTCCTGAGTTTGGGGACCATCTTTATGAATATTACTTTATGAACTCTTTATCAGGTAAATTACATATATCTATCTCATCAAGATCCTTCTGGAGTTTACCTTGTTCTTTTGTTTGGAACATATTTTTGTCTCCCCATTTTGCTTGAGTCTCTGTGTTTGTTTCTATATATCAAGCAAAGTAGCTATCCCTCCCAGTCTTGAAGGGGTAGCCATAGACAGAAGATGAACCTTATCGTTTAACTTTGCCCTAACTCTGGTTGTCATGTGAAACTTTGTGATTCTCTAAACAGCCTGATTCATCCCTGATAGGTCCCAGTTGCTGGCGTTGTGCCAAGATCTATGAGCATTGCAGAGGGAGGTATCCTCAGTCAACGGGGAGTTTGAGGCTCATCAGAAGCTAGACCCTCAGGCAGCAGCTGTTAAGGTATGCAAAAATATACCGCCCTGTGGGACCACAATTGTTAAACCCTGCTTTTCTTCCATCCAAGAGTCTGGAGGCATGCCTTAGTGAAAGCTACAAAAAATCAGAGCTCCAGTTCAGTGTGTGAGCTACGTCCTGGGAAGTGCCAGGGAGCTACAGCAGAAGGCCAAGGGTGAGGGCGGAGACGCTGTCCCTATTTGCCATGCCCTGAGAGTGCTTCTTATCCTCTAAAAGCAGGATAATCATAAGTGTGTCCCTCAGGCCGAAGTCCCAGGACGAGTTCTCAGACCTTTTTCACAAGGAGACTGGGGGAATGAGTCTGCTTTCTGCAGTTCCCTGAGGATAGTAACTTTCTAACAAATTTCTAACAACTGCCCCTCCAAATTTCAGACCCATGGAGCCCAGAAATGCAATCCTCTCGACCTTCAGACCAAGGCCTTGGTACCCCTCTTTGCTGGGACTGGGAGTGGCACAGGGTGGGGCACACCCACCAAGCCAGCAGGTTAAAGGGAAAGTGCAAAAAATAGTGCTTACTAGTGACAACGCCAGCAAAGTAGAGAGCAAATGCAAAATACCATACTCTCTAGTGCCTCTGTCCCCAGAGAGTCCCAACAGACTCCTGACCCTCAGGCAGATGCTTTAAGATTTGCAAATGAGTCTCTTTCCCATAAGGTCTGGGCGCCTTTCAAATTGCTGCTTTTGCACTTGGTCCTGGGTTAAGTGAGTCTGTGTTTGAGCCCTTAAAGAGTGGAATCTCTCCATTCCCTACAAACCTGTGGTTCTCCTGAACAGTAAGCCCTACTGGTTTTCCAAGCCAGACGTTTGGCATGAGGGAGGTCACTTCTCCAGTGCAAGTCCCAAGAGTCGGGGCCTGATGCGGGGCCCAGAACCCTCACTCCTCAGGGGGCTCCTCCCTAGTTGTGATTTGTAGGTTGCCACGTTGGGGGTCAGGTTTTTGATAAGACTGTGCCACCGCCTTTCCTATGCAGCTCACTTCATGGTGACTCTTTTATTCTTTGTTGTGAAGGAGCTGTTCAGCTAGCGTTTAGGTCTTTTTCAGAGGGAATCGATCTATATTAGCTGTAGAGTTGCTGTGTCCATTGAAGATGAATTCAGGACTGTCCTACATCACTGTCTTGAACTGCTAGCCCCTAAACAGTAGTTTTTAAAACAGTATGCACATAATGATTCAATTTTTGTAATGTGATTGTGTGTACACTTATATATTTAATATATGGGAAAAAGTGTTAAGATCTATACTCCAAAATACACTTAAAGTTTACCTCTGTATGAGGGCGAAGGAGTAATTTTATTTTTTTCTGCTCATTTGCATATTCTAAATTTTCTTATTAAATGCAGAATGCTGAAATAATGTTTAAAGACTTTAAGGAAAATAAAGGATTTCTCTTTATAATTTTAGTGTAAGAAAAAGGATCATATCAGGCCATTTCTGCTTATTGTTGTATTACCAGGAAAAGGATCAAAAACAAATTTCTCTTCTTTCCAAAGTAGCAACTGGCAGGCTAGGGGCACAAATGCCAACAGAGACATTTTTCTGTGGTTGAAAGGTTAGGAGCTGGCAGCAACAGCAGCAGCAATAACCCTGGCACCGAGTGTGATTCTTAAAATCGTCTGTCATCATGGGGAGAGTGAGTCAAGTGACCATTCCATGTGGAGGGAAAAGTTAATTCCTTATGTCTGAAAGGCAAGTTTGGACAGAGCCTTAGATGGTCAAAGAGAAGAAACTTGATCCCCAAAGAGGACAACTTTGCCAACCCAATCTAAAACATTTAAATCTAGCTCTCAGGTTTTCTCAATTTTGTGCACACGTTCTGCCTTGTTGAAAAGCCTTTGTTTCCTTTTCTTCTGATGTCAAATAGTGCAGTGAAAACTGTGTCGTGCCTTTCCCTGGATATACTAAGGGTCTGTAGTGGTAATGCATCAGGGCATAAGGACTTGGAAGAGTCCTTAAGATGTGTGCAGGTGAGGTTGGGACTACAGGAATGTCCTATTACCAGCCACTTGAACTTGAACCTGAAACTTTAAACTCATGCTCTTCAAGTGAAAACAAAAAAAACTGCATTATTTAAATGGCTGCATCATATAAATGGTTCTCATGGAAGTGGCGGCTCATTCACTTTGGAATGAAAGGAAAAGCTGCTGCAATAACATTCCTCTATCCTCTCCCCTTCTGCTCCTCCAAGACAGATTCCTTATTAGTTATTTGTGGTAGAATACAGAACGTTTTCATTTTCCTGCTTCTACATGGGCTGCAGTTTAGCTCAAACCATCAGACCTGGGGTTGCAGCCCATCCTTGGAGACTTGGCACAAAAGATTTATAAATAAAATTGGTCCTAAGTACCTCATATGGGTCACAATGAAAGGGGAAGCCTGAATGTTTAAACAAAATGCATTACCTGTGGTAGGCTGCCTGCCTGAGTGATTATCATAGAAGAAGGCTCAACAAGAAGCCTGAAGAAGCTAACCCAGGTTTTCCCAAACACAAGAGGGAGTCCAGGGTTTCTAATTTGGAGGAGTAGGAGAGAAGATTAGAGAATGGCACTGTGAATTGCTTTTTGAGTCTAAAGTAGCCTAAGTAATTACGAAGTACTGGGCAAGCACTACACAAATTTCACAAGGAAGCTTTGAGTACTGCAGACTTGGGGTTTACTCTTGTTCTACTTGCTGATATGCAGTTATATGCTAAATATTTCATTCTTATCCTGGGTGATGTGTCGACTTGATTGGGACACTGAGTGCCCAGACGTTTGGTGAAATATCATCCTGGGTGTGTCTGTGAGATTATTTCTGAACGAGATTAACATCATTTGACAGATTAAAGCAGACTGCCCTCCCTAGGGCTGGTGGGCCTCATCCAATCAATTGAAGATGTGAACAGAACAAAAAGTCTGTAAAAGAAGGAATTCCTCCTTCCTGACTACCTTGAGCTGGTACATTTTTTTCTTGCCTTCAGACCCAAATTTATACCACTAGCTCTCAGGGCTGTGGACCAGACCAGACTATGTGTATTTATTTCACCGGAGAACCCTAATACAACCTGCTTTTTCATCCATAATTTGGAGTTAACGCTTATCTGGTTAAGACCTCTGCAAAGGAAATCAATGAAATGTGTCCCATCAGCTCTGATGTACAGTTGGCACACGATTCATGTGGGCTCTCCCCCTAACTTATACTTGCCTGTGATAAGATTTGCTTGCTCCCCTTTTTAGTAAATCAGTTCTCTAAGATTATGCTGAGGTCATTGGATATGTATCACAGTCCACAGACTCAGGTGTGTAATACACATTTTATTTCCTTTATAGCAATTTGATTCAGACCCCAGGCACACATACCACAAGACTGAAGGCATAGTCTCAGTACAGAGATTTTCTCTCCTCTCAGGGGAGGAATTGAGGATATTTTGTGTTACTCAGAAAACAGGAAAAGGTAACAATCTCTAGTTATAGTTGACATTCACACTGGCCAAGTTGTTCCTTGAGGTCCAAAGATGGCTGCTTCCTTGTCATGCACAGTTCCCTGGAATCAAGGTGGAGACACCCTGGTGCCCAGGGCTCCAGCAGCCAAGTCACCTTACCCTACCCTGCACAGCATCCCTAATTCTGAGGACTCCTCAGGTGCTGCCACCCCAAAGGGGCCCCTGATACGAAACTACTCATATCCATATCGTATTTCACCTGATTTGAGAAAATTTGAGAAATGTAAAATGTATGGATCTACAATTTAGCTAAATAAAGATAAAGGACATCAGATCACTTAAAGCAGGGCAAGAGGAGTGATTCCTATTATCTCATGTTTTTGGTAAAACCAGTTCTTGGAGCCAACTAACAACAAACATTGGGAGTGGGCATAAATCATACTCACTTTTGGAGGTTGAGTGTTTTGTAATCATATCCTTCACAGAGCAATGTTATTGAGAATATATTTCATAGTTTTGAACTCTACTACTTTGAACTTTATAGCATTTGTGCCTCTAAAAAATCAGAGGTATTCTAATGCAGATAAATGTTAGCTATGCTGAAAACACAAAGAAGGAAACTGATAGAAACAATTTATTTTAAAACTAAATCTTTAAAATACTGAGAAAAAAACGAGAATATAGGCTCAGATATCACCAATGATGTTGCTGTATTTTAAAGGAAAATCTTGAGGAATACCAGATAGTAAAACCCACTTGGTGAGCAAGCTAGCAAATTCAAATCAATTTGACACCAAAGACTGACAAACTTTGGCAAAATTTCAGATGACATAAACCTGGCCAAGAAGATGGGTGACAGAATCAAAGTTCAAAATTACCTTCTCAATATGAAACAAGCTTCTAAAAGTAAAAGTACATATATAATTTTCAGTGTGGATCACAATAAACTGTGGAAGATTCTGAAAGAGATGGGAATACCAGACCACCTGACCTGCCTCTTGAGAAACCTATATGCAGGTCAGGAAGCAACAGTTAGAACTGGACATGGAACAACAGACTGGTTCCAAATAGGAAAAGGAGTACATCAAGGCTGTATATTGTCTTATTTAACTTCTACACAGAGTACATCATGAGAAATGCTGGGCTGGAAGAAGCACAAGCTGTAATCAAGATTGCCAGGAGAAATATCAATAACCTCAGATATGCAGATGACACCACCATTATGGCAGAAAGCAAAGAGGAACTAAAGAGCCTCTTGATGAAAGTGAAAAAGGACAGTGAAAAAGTTGGCTTAAAGCTCAACATTCAGAAAACGAAGATCATGGCATCTGGTCCCATCACTTCATGGCAAATAGATGGGTAAACAGTGGAATCAGCGTCTGACTACATTTTTGGGCTCCAAAATCACTGCAGATGGTGATTGCAGCCATGAAATTAAAAGACGCTTACTCCTTGGAAGGAAAGTTATGAACAACCTAGATAGCATATTAAAAAGCAGAGACATTACTTTGTCAACAAAGGTCCATCTAGTCAAGGCTATGGTTTTTCCAGTGGTCATGTATGGATGTGAGAGTTGGACTGTGAAGAAGGCTGAGCGCTGAAGAATTGATGCTTTTGAACTGTGGTGTTGGAGATGACTCTTGAGAGTCCCTTGGACTGCAAGGAGATCCAACCAGTCCTAAGGGAAATTGGTCCTGGGTGTTCGTTGGAATGACTGATGTTAAAGCTGAAATTCTAGTATTTTGGCCACCTAATGTGAAGAGCTGACTCATTTGAAAAGACCCTGATGTTGTGAGAGATTGAAGGCAGGAGGAGAAGGGGAAGACAGAAGATAAGATGGCTGGATGGCATCACTGACTCAATGGACGTGAGTTTGGGTAAACTCCAGGAATTGGTGATGGACAGGGAGGCCTGGCAAGCTGCGGTTCATGGGGTCACAAAGAGTCGGACACAACTGAGTGACTGAACTGAACTGAAACCAAATTAGGGTTTAAAAAAATTAACTGCTCCTGTACACTGTGCTATTGGCCTGTTTAAACAAAAATTAAAAAGAGATTTGGATTCATAAGAATAACATAAAGCAATTTAGTCAGTTTAAACATTACTTACATTAAATATTAAATATTACCTTTAAGACATGTGGTGTTCGAATCATGGAATCACCAGTAACAGAAATCACTAAGGATATACCAGTCACATCTCACCGGAAGCAACATGTCTGGTCCTCAACACCATATTATAAGAACAGCATAGACCAGTAGAAGGCCACTGTGGCAAGAACTGCTTAGTGGCTGACCCAAGACTGCTGCGGGTATAAGCCAACATTTTCTTCAGTCCTTGTCTCAACCCAGCCAAGAGTCAAACGTCCTATGAGAAGAGGACTCACTGAGCTGAGATCTTGTCACTAACCCTTTGGTGGGCCAGAGCAGTGACAAGTCTCCAGAAATCTCCGACTTCTGTAGTCAAAAGTGCACACATCTCGATTTATTATACTACCAAGACACCTTACCTTATAGAGATTACGTCTCAAAAGGACACTGGAGAAAATGATGCTGAGTAATAAAAAGCTGATGTTAAAAATATAATGAGAATCATTTAAGTTAATAGAAAATGAATCAACTGTTGACTTAGAGATTAGCTATTTGTCCCTCCCTATAATAAGCAGAATGACTCTGAGAAATGGTGAGACAGCCCAAACTCTGTTGTTGCATGTTCAGTCATATCTTTGACCAAAAGCCATAGTAGGAGGGGAATCTTAAGCACCTAAGGTTCTCCCTCAAAACAGACACTATAAGGCTGGCCCACTAATAACCCCATGGGAAATAATTTATCCTAAAGCAAGAGTCAAGAGACACAAAGACAGTAGGCCAGAAACCTAGGTGAAAGGCAATTCTGAAGAAAGCACTGTACCACCAGTTACCATGCAACTCAGCGTAGGCCCCATGGGTTCAGTCCCATATCTTAGGAGAGAAACCCGCAACAATGTATTAAAAAGTAAAAGAACATCTTCTGGCTAAGATGACATTGTAAACTTAGTCAGTCTCCCCTCTCCATGGTACTTTCCTCCAAACAGGTAGCAGTGATAGATGACATTAAAAAAAAAAAAAAATCTAAAATATGCAGTCATGTCTTTGTAGAGGAAAAAAAGTAAACTAGAACACATAGCAATAAGCGAGCTGAAGCTCCAGATGCCCTAGGCTCTGGGCCTGAGGTCTGTTGGAGGCTGACCGGAGTCTGAATGAAAGCTTCTCTCCTCCACACATCACATAGGACCTACCTTAGTTTCTCAGCTGTGGTGGGGACTCCCTTGTTGTGAAAAGAGACTAAAGAGGTTTCCCTGAGCCATACTCTGCTGAGTTGGGCTATGTTCTAGGGAACAAAGCTGCATGGCCAAGACGGGCTCGGGAAGATGAAGCAGACAGTCTCAAGTCATGGTCTGGGCCAACCCACCTCCTGCCTCAGTGGCTGCCGTGTGAATAAAGGAGTTAACATAGCAGGTCCGAGGCTGCCAGCTTTAGAAGGGCCTCCTTGCAAGGTAGGCCCTGGACTAGCTTCTCGGGATGTGGCACCCGAAGCATTCCCTAATATGGCAGGTGCCCTGTACCTAAACTGTTTGTACAAACAACGTGATTTATGGTTAACATCTGCTTTCCTTCTGGGAGTCTGGAACTTTGGTACACGCTAAGCAGAAGATGCCTCAATCAGCTTCCAATAAAAGTCCAGAAATCCAATTCTCTAATAGAAAATCCTGGGCAGAAAATATTCTAGACATATTCTACGTTTTTTGCTTCTGGAAAAAAAAAAAAATTTTGGTATGTCTCCTCAGGGGAGGGAAAGAGTGTAAGAAAGCCTGTGCATAGCTTTCTTCAGAATCTGTGTTTTTTTCCCTCAGTGATCCTGTCATACATTCTTCCACTGTAATAGACCTTAGTAATGAATCCACCTATATGCTGAGTTCCATGATTCCTCCTAAAGTAGCCCCAAATGTGTGTGGCCTCGAGGATCCCCCAAAGCAGTGCTGGCCGTGGGATTCACTCCAACTCACTGAAATACAGCTACAGTCTTATTTTGGGAAAGAAAGAAGGGCTGGGGATGATGAAATGCTGGCGCATGGGTGACTGTGGAGTTACTCAGGGTACAAAAGAGCAGCTGATCGTTACCTGCAGTGAATTGCTCTCTGCTGTGAGAGGTAAACGTTACCTATGGAATTTGAAAATAGATGCAAGAGAAGAAGACTAGACTCCTGGGATACCCTGGCGTCTTTTGGCCCCGCCAGCTGAAATGAAGACAAGAGAGAGGCCTGGTGAAGTCTGTTCGTGACTGGTGTGAGGCACCTGGTGTGAGAGAAAAGGGATCAATGTTCCCAAAAGTGAGCTTTGAATGAACCAGAGGTGATAAAAAAAACAGCTGGTAAGGTGTTCATTCCTTCAGGCAGAAAGAAAAAAAAAGCGGGGTGGGGGTGGGGGGAGGGGGAGAGACACATCAGGAGCCTTTTCTGCAGCTGAGCTCCAGGACCACCCCTCACCCTTCACTCCAGCTGAGGTCTCTCTGTAGCTGTCACTTTAACCCTGTAAATGCTGAATTTACTGCTGGGGCTTTGAGCAAAACATGCAATGATTAAAAAAATTTTTTTCAATGGTTTTGTGGCTATTTCATTTACATATGATTATAACATGCTTATAATTTTCATGAATACTAGAGAAAGATCACAATAATCAGGGGAATGTGCAAAGAAAAATTATTAGTTGTGTACAACTCTTCGATGCTTTTGCCATAAGTAGGAATACTGAAATTTAAACTCTGAACATTGAAAACAGCAAATCTCCATAACCAATGACCTGTGTTATGATTTTTCCTTATTGGCACCTCTTTTTACAAAAGGGAGACAACATAAAAAAAAAGAGAAAATCTTCAGATGGAAATAAACTTTTTTAAGTTTTAAAAAGCAGTTTTTAATATGCTAACAAGCCCCTGTTGAAATCAAATGCCTGACCCTTAAAGACTGATGATTTTTCTGCATAAGTGCATATTTTAGAGTGGGTCGATCTGGACTCCAGGCAAGGGATAAAGGCCTTAGGAAACCCTCGTTACTTGGGCTTTGAGACCGGTTGTCTGGCTCTGCAGTGTCTCGGGTTTGCAACTGCAGAAGAAAATTAGTTGTTGACCTTTCTTGAATTTGAATTCAAGATCCTAATTGCCTAGATATGACTTTACATCTGAATCTTATACTGTCCACAATGCGCTCTGGTAACCTTAGTACTAGCTGCGCTGAACAGAATTCAGATGAGATCCCTCCACTCAATGAATAGGACTCAGACTCTGGAACTGCTGTAGCTTTAGAACACCCCTGAGAGGGGCTATCAACTGTAAAATCATCATGGAGGCTATCTGGCCTGCCTGAGCCGTATACAGATGCCGACAAAGAGGGATTTGTTCTCTAATGGGACCATCTGAAGTTGAGCTGATTGGCTCTATACTGTTGTTACAGGGACTAACTGCATCCATTAACTTGTGATTCCTGCCAAAAGCTACAAGCTACAGGAGGCACATCGCTTAAGGAAGCCACCAAGCTTCTGAAAAAGTGAAAAGAAAGTCACTCAGTTGTGTCCGACTCTTTGCAACCCCATGGACTATACACAGTCCATGGAATTCTCTAGGCTAGTTAGAATGGGTAGCCTTTCCTTTCTCCAGGGCATCTTCCCAACCCAGGGATCGAACCCAGGTCTTCCACATTGCAGGCAGATTCTTTACCAGCTGAGCCACCAGGGAAGCCCACCAAGCTTCTAAGACAGTTCTTTACAACTAATGGGATTTAACTGGCTAAATCTAGGAGTTTAGGGTGTAACTGAGGTCAATACCACAGGTTGGTCCCTGCATCTTGAAGCCCTAATGATGGTAACTTCTGTAAGATGCCTTGCACAAAGGCGAAGAGGGTGGACTGTACAGAAAAGACCTAATTTGGCAGGGCTGAGGTCGGGACAGGTTTCCCCCACTATCCAAAAGTAGGCTGTTTCTATAAGACCCTACATAAGCCAAATGGCATGAAGCTAAGAAGCAATTACCTTAGGACGCATCTTGCTGGCGGAAGCACAGAATAAATTGAGATGAAGCACAGATGGTCACACAGTTTAAAGCTATGGCGGTTCGATGCTGAGATTCTGTGTGTAGGTCCCAGGGACAGAGCTTGACTGGGTGCTTCACTGCTCATGGTACACTTTGCCTCCCTACCAGCTCACTGCAAAGCAAATGCTGAACACTATTTTTGCTTTTTGCCTCTTTTTGGTAAAAGTGAAAGTCCTCTTCAGATTTCTTCTGGTTAGCAGAAACAGGTACAAATATATCATTCTTTTATAAAAAGCAAAGTGGTGTCAGGCAAACTTTCAAAAAGCAAAAGATACCTGTATCTCTTGAAGGGCCTGCTTGCAAGGTAGTGCCTGAGATGGCATCTGGTAACTTGGCACTCAAAACAGTTCCCTGACTGATAAGGAAGTCTCACTGTGCCTAGACATAGGCACACTGTTCATACAAACAGTCTAATTTATACTGAACCCCTACTTTTCTTCTGGGAGTCTGAAACACCAGCCTCCAAAAACCTTGGGCATTAAACCAGATTAAATGGCAGCCCCCCAAAAATTCATGTCCAAGTCCTAATTCCTGGAACTTGTAAAGATGATTTATTTGGAAAAAGGGTCTTTGCAGATGGAACTAAGCTAAGTACCTAGGATGAGATCATCCTAGATTTAAGGCAAGCCCAATGGCAGCTGGTATTGTAAGAGAAGGGCAGAAAGAGATTTGAAACAGAGAGAGTGAGGAAGCCCACACGAAGGTGGAGACAAGAGACTGGAGTGATATATCAACAAGTTGAGAAACACTGACATTTGCTGGTGGCCATCAGAAGCCAGGAGAGGGTACAGGATGGCTTCTCAGAGCCCCATGAGGATCTAACCCGGCCAACATCTTGATTTCAGATTTCTGACCTTCATAACTGTGAGAGAAGACATTTCTGCTCTTTTAAGCCATCAAGTTGTGGTAACTTATGGTAGCCGTAGGAAACAGATACAGCACCAAGTCTCTAATGGGCTTCCCTGGACAGAAATTTCACAAAATCTTTCTGCATTTTTTTTTACTGTTAGAGAAAGGAACATGTTAGTTAGGTCTCTTCACAAAAGAGAGGGTACAAGGAAGCCTGTGTGGGCTTTTCTCCAGCCTTCTCCAGTGTCTTTGTCCTGCGCTGACCCTGTCGTGTACCCTTTGGTTATAACAAACCTTATCCCGGAACGCAACTATATGCGGAGCCCCATGAGACCTTTTAACAAATTGCTGAATGGGTGGCTGGGTCTTGAGGACATACAAAATAGACGGAATTTGTAACATCCTCACTATCTCAATAGAACACAAGACTCTAGGTCATTAGTACAAGCCCTGATGGTGAGTAGGAGACCTCTGGGCTACCCAACGGGGGAAACCATAAAAATCTCTATTCAGGGTAAAGCTAGTACAGAGAGAAAGATAAAATACCAACTCGACGGAATCCAACAAATAAATGTCCCCAACACATGAGAAAAATAATGCTGGGAGATGTCTTGTATCCTCTAGTAACAATACAAAACTTACAAATACAAATACAAAACAATAAAAAACAGTAATTTGAGAAACTGTAAATACCACTGGGGAAAAAATGACCTACAAACTAATGACACGGGGCCGAAAGTAGACTTCCAATAGCAATAGGCTATTAACTCCCTTTCCTTCCCTACCAAAGGAGAGTAATGGAGCAATTACAAAATAATTTTAAAATAAGATTTTGCATTCTTATATAAAAATACATTAACTATAATCAAGAATAAATCCATTAAGAACAAGACATGATACAACAAAAACAGGCAGAAGTGAAACAGTGTATACATTCTAAAACTCCAAAATGCTAAATGAAATATTAAGAGTTACTGGAATTTTAAAATTCAGGTGAAATAAATGCCAGATGCCAGAGACAATTTAAAGAGAGAACAGTGAACTGGAAGAGACTATACAAAGGAAATTAACTGAAATTCTTCACAGTAAAATAAAGATAATAAAAATATGAGTGAGAAGACAAGACATGTAGGGTAGGTGGAAAGGGTCTGACACGAATCTACATCTATTGAATGAGAGCTTAAGAAGAAAAGTACAGAGAGGATGGCAGAGAAACAATATTGAAAAGTTAGAAGTCTGAGAGCTGAGAGATAAATTCGCATTAACACAAACAGTAAGTTGAGAAAACTGTAAACACCAATGAAATAAATATGACCCATAAGCTAATGACATTTGGACCGAAAGTAGATTTCTAATCAGTGTCAATAGATAGCAAAGGACATCTATAGAGAAAATAACTAACAGCCAAGAATTCTGTATCCAGTAAAACTAGTATTCAAAAAGTTAAATATTTTTATATATACAAATAAAAAGGGAACCTATAGTCTCTCGCTTACAGACTACGAAAGGAATTACTTGGGAAAAAAAAGGAAAAAACAGAGTGCAGAGAGAAAGAGGAAGACAAAAAAAAAAAATACGGCACACATAGAAATTAATAAAATATATCATTAAAATTAGATTACTAAAAATGGTAAATTTTTGTGTAAAAATAAAAGAACACTAAAGCTCTAAAGAATAACAAAGGATAAATAGGAAATTATTCAATCAGTATGTAAAGTATGCTGTAGTTCTGGTATTATTAAGTAGCAAAAGAGTAACACTAAATGACTTTGTATCTTTATAGAAAAATTCATAGTTAACTGTGTGTATTAAACATTTCAGAAAAACATGCCATAAGAATATATGCCATGTATACAATAAAAATGCATGTTTAATACAAATAAATTCATTGTGCATTAAATAATATAATAATATATAAATATAATTTAATGCATATATGTAAATACTATGTATTAAATACATAAATGTATGTCTATATATAAGTATGTATATATAATTTAATACATACATAATACAATCCATCACTTCAAATGCAGCAAAGAAAACCAAAAATAAAAAAGAGAAAATATTATTAATTCCAACAAGGCAGAAAGGTAGAATAAATCGATAAAAATATTTACTTAAAAGACTACATACAAGAAGAATATAATAGATAGAACACTAAATATATCAGCAACATCAAAAATAAATGAAAATTTTAAAAATAAATAAATAAATGAAAATAAACTCATCAGTTAAAAATAGGGACCCTTGGATGAATGAGATTAGAAATGATAATAGAATAGAATTTAAGGAGGAAAATGCATTGATATTTACCAAGCAAAACACTATATAATAATACTTTGTTAAGAAGACATAAAATTATGAAATAATGTACAAAAGAGCCTAAATACATAGCACAATAAATGACAAAATTACAAGAAAATGGTAAATCAATCATAATAGCAGGAGATTTTAATATACTACTATGCAAACTGAAATAATATGCAGAACTGATGTACCAAGTAAAACATTTGTTAAAGTATAATTCTAAGAGCAATACACAAACTTATTCTAAGAGCAGAACACAAAACTCTACATCCAATAATTACTGTATTCAGTGGTAAAGAATCCACCTGCCAATGCAAGAGATGCAGGTCCGATCCCTGGGTGGGAAAGATCCCCTGGAGAAGGAAATGGCAACCAACTCCAGTATTTTTGCCTGGGAAATCCCATGGACAGAGGAGCCTGGTAGGCTACAGTTCATGGGGGTCACAAAAGAATCGGACACAACTTAGTGGCTAAACAACAACTAGTTCTTAAGGAAATTCTCAATAAACATTAAAGAATCAGTATTTTACTATGTTCTCTATCCACAGGACAATTTTTAAAGTTATTTCTTAAAATAACTGATACCTATGTTTGTGAATTTTAAAACATACTTCTAAACAACTTACTGGTAAAGGCTTTAATTCCCAAACATTTAAGATTAGATGAAAATTAAAGTACAACATATCAAGTAGCTAGCTTTAAATTTGTAGTCAAATTAATTGTTTACAAAAGAAAAGATTAAGTTCTATTATTTTTTTTTTTTTGGTCACACTGCATGGTGTACAGGCTCTTGGTTACCCAATCAGGGATAGAACCCATGCCCCTTGCATTGGGAGTGTAGAGTACCACTGGACTGCTAGGGAAGTCCTTCAATTAACTTAATATTCAATTCAAGAAACTAAAAAAGGAATAACAAAATAAAACCAAAGAACGTATTCTGTGAAAATACTAATAAATTTATCACCAAGAAAAGCAGAAAACAACAACAAAAAGTATATAGGTAGCATAAATCAGTAATATTGAAACCAAAAAAACATAAAGACAGAGTATAGATCTTTTTAAAGCACCTGATATAAATACTACAAACAACTTCCTCTCAAATTCTCTAAAAAAAAATACAAATTACAAAAATTGACTCAGGAAGAAACTGAAAAGCTGAATAATACCATTCTAATTATTGAATCAAGAGTCAAAAATAACCCCTCTCTCAATAGGCTCAAATAGTTTTGCAGATAAGTATAACCAGAGTTTAATATTACAGATTATCTCTATCCCTTTACAAGCTATTTCGAAAATAATAAAACAGAAAACATTTCCCAAACTATTTTTATTAGGCAAAATAACCTTGGGACCAAAACCAGACAAGAATAGCACAAGCGTATACAAAGCTTACTTAGGAGAACAATGTAAATTTTTACTTATGCAAAAATCTTAAATATTAACAAACCAATGGTGTTTGGGGTTGAACTGTGTCTTTGCAAAAAGATAAGCTGAACTCCTAATTCCAGTATCTAAGAATGTGACCTTACTTGGAAATAAGGTTGTTTGTAGATACAATTAGCTACAGTGAGGTCATACTGGAATAGGATGAGTCCTTAATCCAATGAAACTAGTATTCATTTAAGAACACGATGTGAAGACAGGAGGAGAAAATGCCATGTGATGATGGAGACAGAGACTGGAGTTAGGTAGCTGCAAGCCAAGGAATGCTAAGATTTGCCAGCAACCCCAGAAGCTAAGAGAAAGCCATGAGACCAATGCTCCTCTCAGTTCAGTTCAGTCACTCAGTCGTGTCTGACTCTTTGTGACCCCATGAATCACAGCACACCAGGCCTCCCTGTCCATCACCAACTCCCAGAGTTTACTCAAACTCATGTCCATCGAGTCGGTGATGCCATCCAGCCATGTCATCCTCTGTCTTCCCCTTCTCCTCCTGCCCCCACTCCCTCCCAGCATCAGGGTCTTTTCCAATGAGTCAACTCTTCTCAGGAGGTGGCCAAAGTACTGGAGTTTCAGCTTTAGCATCAGTCCTTCCAAAGAACACCCAGGGCTGATCTCCTTTAGAACTGGTTGGATCTGCTTGCAGTCCAAGGGACTCTCAAGAATCCTCTCCAACACCACAGTTCAAAAGCACCAATTCTTCAGCCCTCAGCTTTCTTCACAGTCCAGCTCTCACATCCATACGTGATCACCGGAGCCTTCAAAAAAGCATGACATTGACAACACCTAGACTTCAGACTTCTAGCCTCCAAAGCTAGTAAGACAATACATTTCTATTGTTTTAAGGCACGTCATTCGTGGAACTTTGTTACTTCAACCCTAGAAAACATACAAATTGCAAAGTAGTAAAAGAACTGGATCAATCTGGGTGATAGGAATACAGAACTGATACAGATTATAAATTTTCTGTACTTTTGAGATTATTCATATTTAAAAAGAAATCAGCTCTCAAGATCAGCCATATGAAGGAGAGCACAAGGAAGCAGGGTTTGGAGGAGCAAACGAAAGGACCCTATTCCTACTTGTGGTGACAGTAACAAGCCAGAGAACAGCCATCTAAGCCATGAGCCAGACTTACAAGGTGCACATGAGAGACGCAGAGGGCCTGATTCAAAGGGATTAACTGGCAGAGGCACATACATCAAGTCCCCATCGCTATCATGTGCTGCAAAACAACCAGCCACAAATCACAGCGGTATAAAACAGCATTTAGTTCAAGAGTCTAGTGGGTTCACTGAGTAGTTCTGCTGGTCTGGACCAGATGGCTGATTTTAGCTATGCTTGCTTAAAGCAATCTGCATTCCAGAATCTTGAGTGATCCACAAGAACGGACCTCAGCTTTGATGGATTGGCTTTGTTCCATACAATCTCTAATCCTCCAAGAGACTAGCCTGAATACGTTGCATTGGCAAAGGCAAAGGAGCAAGAGAAGAAACAAAAACATTCAAGTTATCTCGCAATTCCCATTGGCCAAAGCAAGACACACAGCCAGCCCCAGAGCAGAGTGGGAAGAGCCTACAGTGCTACAGAGCAAAGGCCAGGGAGGTCATTGAACAAGGTCATCAATGGATTCAATCCACCATGATAGCTCCCGTGATACTAACATCAGTCAAGCAGAAGAGGAAAGGAGAAAAACTGAACACAGGTAGTAAACTGAAAAAATTGCCAATATCACCCAGAGACCCCCTCAGGAACTTCCTGAATAAGTTTGAAGATACATAGTGACAAGATTCCCGCAGAAGCATCAGCAGAAGCACAGAAATACTGAGCTTCATTGTTGCAGCCCTACTTCTTGCATCCTGTCTGGGTGACTGAAAACAGCAGCAACACTTCTTAGTCCTCCAAAAAGTGGAGGCCCAAGTATCTCCCCACTTCCTGGTATTAGGTCAGAGTATTCACCGAAGTTACCCAAAAAAATTAAGCATCTGCACCAATGACCAACATCAATGCTTCCAGCCTATGGCAGATGTAGAGTCAGAGAAAGTTTAAACACATTCATCTAGTTCTTTCTTTTCTTCCCCCTTTGGCCACTTCTACAATTCTTTTGCTAGGTGTTAAGAAAACACAGCCGGAGAAGGCAATGGCAACCCACTCCAGTACTCTTGCCTGGAAAATCCCAGGGACAGAGGAGCCTAGTGGGCTGCTGTCTATGAGGTCGCACAGAGTCGGACACAACTGAAGCGACTTAGCAGCAGCAGCAAGAAAACACAGCACGTGGGGAAAGCCCACTACAAGACACTCCAGTGAAAAGTCTGCCTGGCAATTCGTTTTTAAAAAAAAACTAATATCAAACTCAGGGGGCCAACAAGCCAAGCCTTGTTTACACTCCCACAAGGGGATATCAGTTCAGTTCAGTTCAGTCGCTCAGTCATGTCTGACTCTTTTCGACCCCATGAACTGCAGCACGCCAGGCCTCCCTGTCCATCACCAACTCCCAGAGTTCACTGAGACTCACATCCATCGAGTCCGTGATGCCATCCAGCCATCTCATCCTCTGTCTTCCCCTTCTCCTCCTGCCCCCAATCCCTCCCAGCATCAGAGTCTTTTCCAATGAGTCAACTCTTTGCATGAGGGTGGCCAAAGTACTGGAGTTTCAGCTTTAGCATCATTCCTTCCAAAGAACACCCAGGACTGATCTCCTTTAGAATGGACTGGTTGGATCTCCTTGCAGTCCAAGGGACTCTCAAGAGTCTTTTCCAACACCACATTTCAAAAGCATCAATTCTTCAGCGCTCAGCTTTCTTCACAGTCCAACTCTTGCATCCATACATGACTACTGGAAAAACCATAGCTTTGACTAGAAGAACCTTTGTTGGCAAAGTAATGTCTCTGCTTTTGAATATGCTATCTAGGTTGGTCATAACTTTCCTTCCAAGGAGTAAGCGTCTTTTAATTTCATGGCTGCAGTCACCATCTGCAGTGATTTTGGAGCCCCAAGAAATAAAGTCTGACACTGTTTCCACTGTTTCCCCATCTATTTCCCATGAAGTGATGGGACCAGATGCCATGGGGATATGGATGACAATTATTATTTTAACTAAGGATAATATTCAGAAATAGCTCACCCTGTCTCTTAAGAAATTCCTCTGAGAAATTTTTCCACCCAACAGGTCCCTCCCTCTTTTACAGGAAAAGAATTCTGGCTCCTTGCTTTCAGATACATAATTTGGCCTTCTGGAATTCTGGTGAGAGATAGAGCTGAGTGGTTTGTAGAGGCAGAATAACTCAGAACAATTTTAGTTATGAAATTTCCCAGGGAAGCATAGAGATAGGATTCCTACATGAATTACTTACTGAAAACTTATTTGCTGCATTTGGTGTTTGGTGGGAATGGCGCAGAGAAACAAAAACAATAGATACCTACTTTTATTGATAAAATAGAACTCCCATCTAAAGACTGAAACCAGCCTAGACCCCCATTCTTATACCTTTGTCCACATATACCCTAACTCTTAGAAGTGACTGACTTGTTCTGTACCGTATTTATTCTATTTATTCTATACTACATGTGTGGACTTCCTAGTGAAACATATCGGATCAATCAATCTTTATTTTGTAAGTTAGACTCTCCAATGCATAAAATAAAAATTTCCCTTCCCTGTCTCTCCATTTTATACTTCCATAAAAATTGGTAAGCGTTAGTGACAACCAACAATATTTATCAAGCAACTAGCTCTGCCTTCATTGATCAATTGAGATTAAAATAACTAATGTGGTTAGTAAATCTCTATGATGCAGTTCATTTCTAGCTCCTCCATGATGGCTAATCTCTATTACATTACAGACTCTTGAGGAGATGCAGTCACTTTGATCCATCTGATGGAATAAAAGATCCACTTATTCATACAGGTTGACCTGCTTTGCAAACAGTATCCATAATAAAGCATATTTTGGGGGGGATTAATATACATAACGGAGAAGGCAATGGCACCCCACTCCAGTACTCTTGCCTGGAAAATCCATGGAGGAGCCCGGTAGGCTGCAGTCCAAGGGGTCACAAAGAGTCGGACATGACTGAGCGACTTGACTTTCACTTTTCACTTTCATGCATTGGAGAAGGAAATGGCAACCCGCTCCAGTGTTCTTGCCTGAAGAATCCCAGGGACTGGGGAGCCTGGTGGGCTGCCGTCTATGGGGTCACACAGAGTCGGACACAACTGAAGCAACTTAGCAGCAGCAATACACATAAGGGGCTTCCCAGGTGGCTCAGTGGTAAAGAATTCACCTGCCAATGCAAGGGATGTGGGTTCTATCGCTGGGACAGGAAGATCCCCTGGAGAAGGAAATGACAGTGCACTCCCATATTCCTGCCTGGCAAGTCCCATGGACAGAGGATCCTGGCAGGCTACAGTCCATGAGGTCACAAAAGACTTGGATATGACTTAATGACTAAAACAACAGCAGCAATTTATGGAAAGCAAGCAAATCTTGCGTACAGCTTAATTGATTTTTACACATGTGCCCACATGTATAGAGCATAAAAATTGTTCAGCATCTCAGAAACCATCCTGACAACCACCTCTATTAATATTCCCCAAGAGCAAATAGTGTTCTGCCCTCTATCATGGTATATTAGTTTCACCTAATTTGACATCTTTTATATAGCATTCATATCTCTACTTAACATATTCAATCTTTCCTCTATCTTCTTGAGCACATGGAATACGGTTATAATAATTGTTTTCATTTTTGTCTACTAATTCTATCATCTGTGTCATTTCTCAATCAGTTTCAACTGATTGATTTTTCTTCTCATTATGGGTTATATTTTCCTACTTCTTTGCATGCCTGATAATTTTTCATTAGATGTCTGATAATTGTGAATATATTCTTTGCAGTAGAAGACGAAGAAACTCTATACAGTAAACAAAAACAAGACCTGGAGCTGACTGTGGCTCCGATTACAAATATGTCATTGCAAAATTCAGACATAACTCAAAGGAAGTAGGCAAAACAACTAGACCATTCAGGTATGATCTAAATCAAATCACTTACGATTAAACAGTAGAAGTGACAAATAGATTCAAGGGATTAGATCTGATAGAGTGCCTGAAGAATTATGGACAGAAGTTCGTGACATTATACAGGAGGCAGTGATCAAGATCATCCCCGAGGAAAAAAAATGCAAAAAGGCAAAATGGTTATCTAAGGAGGCCTTACAAATAGCTGAGAAAAGAAGAGAAGCTAAAGGCAAAGGAGAAAAGGAAAGATATACCCATCTGAATGCAGAGTTCCAAAGAATAGCAAGGAGAGAAAAGAAAGCCTTCCCCAGTGATCAATACAAAGAAATAGAGGAAAACAATAGAATAGAAAAGACTTGAGATCTCTTCAAGAAAATTAGAGATACCAAGGAAACATCTTATGCAAAGATGGGCTTGATAAAGGACAGAAATGGTATGGACCTAACAGAAGCAGAAGATATTAAGAAGAGGTGGCAAGAATACAAAGAAGAACTGTACAAGAAAGATCTTCATGACCCAGATAACCAGATGGTGTGATCACTCACCTAGAGCCAGGCATCCTCGAGTGTGAAGTCAAGTGGGCCTTAGGAAGCATCACTACAAACAAAGCTAGTGGAGGGGATGGAATGCCAGCTGAGCTATTTCAAATCCTGAATGATAATGCTGTGAAAGTGCTGCACTCAATATGTCAGCAAATTTGAAAAACTCAACAGTGGCCATGGGACTGGAAAAGGTCAGTTTTCATTCCAATCCCAAAGAAAGGCAACGCCAAAGAATGTTCAAACTACCTCACAATTGCTCTTATCTCACATGCTAGCAAAGTAATGCTCAAAATTCTCCAAGCCAGGCTTCAGCAGTATGTGAACTGAGAACTACCAGATGTTCAAGCTGGATTTAGAAAAGGCAGAGGAACCAAAGATCAAATTGCCAACATCTGCTGGATCATTGAAAGAGCAAGAGAGTTCCAGAAAAACATCTATTTTTGTTTTATTGACTATGCCGAAGCCTTTGTGTGGATCATCACAAACTGTGGAAAATTCAAGAGATGAGAATATCAGACTACCTTACCTGCCTCCTGAGAAATCTGCATGCAGGTGAAGAAGCAACAGTTAGAACTGGACATGGAACAACACACTGGTTTCAAACCAGGAAAGGAGTACGTCAAGGCTGCATACTGTCACCCTGCTTAATTAACTTCTATGCAGAGTATATCATGCGAAACGCTGGGCTGGAAGAAGCACAAGCTGGAATCAAGATTGCCAGGAGAAATATCAATAACCTCAGATATGCAGATGACACCACCCTTATGGCAGAAAGTGAGGAGGAACTAAAGAGCCTCTTGATGAAGGTGAAAGAGGAGAGTGAAAAAGTTGGCTTAAAACTCAACATTCAGAAAACTAAGATAATGGCATCTGGTCCCATCACTTCATGGCAAATAGATGGGGAAACAGTGACAGACTATTTCTTTGGACCCCAAAATCACTGCAGATGGTGTCTGCAGCCATGAATTTAAAAGACTCTTGTTCCTTTGGAAACAAACCTATGATCAACAGCATATCAAAAAACAGAGATACTACTTTGCCAACAAAGGCCCATCTAGTCAAAGCTATGGCTTTTCCAGTAGTCATGTATGGATATGAGAGTTGGACCATAAAGAAAGCTGAGTGACAACAAATTAATGCTTTTGAACTGTGCTGTTGGAGGAGACTCTTGAGAGTCCCTTGGACTACAAGGAGATGAAACCAGTCAATCCTAAAGGAAATCAGTCCTGAATATTAACTGGAAGGACTGATGCTGAAGCTGAAGCTCCAACACTTTGGCCATGCGATGCAAAGACCTGACTCACTGGAAAAGATCCTGATGCTGGGAAAGATTGAAGGCAGGAGGAAAAGGGGACAACAGAGGATGTGATGGTTGGATGGCATCACCGAATCAACGGACATGAGTTTGAGCAAGCTCCAGGAGTTGGTGATGGACCAGGAAGCCTGGCATGCTGCAGTCCATGGGATCGCAAGGAGTTGGAAACGACTGAGTGACTCAACTGAATTGTGAACTTTACCTTGCTGGGTGCTGGATATTTTTGTTCGATGCCTGGATCGGGAAGATCCCCTGGAGGAGGGCAAGGCCAACACTCCGGTATTCTTGCCTAGATAATCCCCGTGGACAGAGGCGCTACAGTCTGGCGGGCTGTACAGCTGCTGTCTTGGCCTGGCAGGCTACAGTCCATGGGGTTGCAAAGAGTCAAGACATGACTGAGCGACCAAGCACAGCACAGAGCACTGTTTAATCTGGGGCTAGTTTTTCTCAACTCTTGAGTTCTGTGTTTATACTCTATGCAATCAATGCCCTGTAAATTATGAGATTTTTACATTTTTGGGCGGTGTTCACAGGAACTATTCCCACTAACACTTGTTAGGTGGTTTTTTCCTTACGTACAAGCACTAATTAGTACTCAGCTACAGACTCAATGGAGACTCTGAAAATCTATGCATTTCTTTCTCAGCCCAGCCCTCTACTTCTCATACTCCACCTGAGAACTCACACCACCTTGATAGCACAGATTCTCAGCTCCATATGCTCTTCTAGAGACACTACTGGGCTTCACCTGCAGTTCTTGCTCCCAGCGCTGCATTCCAGGGCTTCCTGTGGGGGGCTGAGCCTCACCTCCTTTCTTTCCCACCTCTCACAGATCACTGTCCTTTGCTGCTTGCTGCGTAACATCTTGAAAACCATTGTTTCCTAGGTTTTGTCTGGATTTTAGCTGTTTCAGACAGGAGAGTAAATCTAGCCAGTTACTCCCTCTTAGCCAGGTGTAAGAGCTTGTTTTGTCTATTATCGAGCTTCATTCTATAGGCAATCATGTTGCACATTCTCTTCAGCATCTGACTTCACTGACTCAGCATTGTGCTTGACCCATCCATGTTGCTGCATGTATCAGTAGTTTCTTTTCTCTTTTCAAAACTTCATTTTGTTCTCTAGTATTTCTACCAAGAATATTTTAAAATTGGTATTGAAATTGACGCCCCCACCCCCCACAGATGGCTCAAGTGGTTAAAGAGTCCACCTGCAAAGCAGGAGGTACAGGAGACGTGGACTCGATCCCTGGGTCGGGAAGATCCCCTGGAGAGGGAAACGGCAACCCACTCCAGTATTCTTGCCTGGGAAAACATGTGGACAGAGGAGCCTGGTGGGCTACAGTCCATAGGGTCACAAAGAGTCAGGTAAGACTGGGCACACACGCATTCATTCCAGGGCTTGTTTTAAGTATGTTGACTAACATACTTAGCCTTGGTGTTAAGAAATCATGGATGTGAACTCTAGGTTTGACATTGAATAGCTATGTTCCCTTGAACATGTCACTTGGCTTCCCCAAAGCTGTGGGCCCAAAATTAATGATTTAGTTCAAGTGTTTTACAAAGTGCTCTAAAATATAAAGTGATTTAATTTAGAATCGTAGAGCACATAGAATCAATGTTTCCTAGTGTTTTCTTTACAACAAAGTGATAATTCGGTATCTACCAAAACAATTGCAATTCTCATAGAATGCTTCACTGAGTGGGAAGTGGAAATAAGTACTTTCCAAATATACACTAGGAAACTCTTTAAGGAATACTGATTCCATGGAGTAGCTCAGATATTACTACTCGGTTATTACACATGGTTAAGAGACTTAATTTGACCATGGTGATAAAATCAGGGTAAAAAAGAGTATGCTGTATTATGAATACCTTTCAAAATCGGAAGCACATTGAGTAGGAACAACAGATTGATTTTCAGTGATGATTGGGCATCAAAGGG
Source organism: Bubalus bubalis (assembly GCF_019923935.1). Classification (NCBI taxonomy): domain Eukaryota; kingdom Metazoa; phylum Chordata; class Mammalia; order Artiodactyla; family Bovidae; genus Bubalus; species Bubalus bubalis. The sequence continues at coordinate 80,207,171 of NC_059159.1, read as the reverse complement.
CACCAAAAATAAAATTTATGCATTTTCCTATTTGCATATAACTTCTCTTGTATTAATGAGGTAAGAAATTCCATTTTTAAAGAGATGTGCTATGATAATATGGTTATAATGACATTGAGCTCAGTAACGATGAATACACTGCAGGAATCTATTCTGAAAATATAAATTCATTTTCTCTCGAGGCTTTTGAGTTTTTCTTTTTTCCCTTAATTTAAGTGTCTGAACATTAATTATTCAAATATCAAATCACATACTTTCATTAGTTTGAGGACAAACTACTCCCAAACAAAACAAGTGTTTTAAGAGAATTTCTGATTCACTATATCTGATAAAAGTAAATATAGTATGTCTTAGCTTCTCTTGTCAGTGAGGACCCCTCAGAATTTTCAAAGGCATTGGTCTTCTAAAAGAAACATACTGCTCATCTAACACTGTCAGCTTTTCCAACTGGTAGCCAAGGTGGATGAACCATCGTTTTTGTTTTGTTTTGTTTTTAGAGTGATGGCTAATTTGGTAAAGTGGGGTTAGACTGCTTCTGCCACTTGTTAGTTACGTGTCGCTGGGAAAGTTATTCAACCTCTGAGTTCGTTTTCCATTTGAAACAGCAGTAGCCTTATCTACTAACATAAAATTCTGTATATAAGGCCTTTTGTACCGCACCTACCACATAGAGCTCAATATTAGCTGTGCTTGTTATCATTAGTCAACTCGCTTGGCACCTCCATGGTCCTCCTTTCAAGGCTGCTCCCCCAACTACTGTAGCCAAGAAGGGGATCTCACTGATCCCCAGGTAACGCCAGCTGCTCACCCTTATGTACAACACACGCTGAAAGGCTACTCACAATGGCAGTCTTCCTTTGAACAAAATATTCCTGGTTCTGAATTTTGCATATTTCTGTGTGGTTTCTTCTGTAACCTATTTGCCCTGGTTTGTTTACTTTCTTGAGTGTTCTAACACTACATAAATTTATAAAGCAGATTCTGAAATCCAGCAGTCTGAGTTTGATCAACATCTACCAACTGACCATCATCCACCCATGGGACTTGGACAAGTTAGCTACTTAACTTTTCTAACCCTGTTTTCCCATCTGTCAAATGGGGATAATATAAGCACCATGTTAGGTTAATGTGAAGACCAAGATCTTGCAGACAGTGGAGACTTAGCACGAAGACGGCACTCAAGAAGCATTCATTAAATAGTATCTTCTGTTAATAGTTACAATAGAAGACCCTATTTAAAAATAATCACAGAGAGAATTGGTCTATTATCTACTGCTAATGACTGAGCAACTGAAAGTACACACGCACACACACACACACACACACACACACACAAACAGGTAAATCTTCAAGGCAGCAGAAACACAAGTCCAGTAACCAAGACAGTGTGCCCCTTGTTACATCTCACCACTCAGAACATCCTGATCCTCTTGGTTGTATGAAGACCATCCCCTTCTACTAATGATAACTTCTGTTAGGTCGGTATGGATACTGTATTTATATACATAGATATACCTATCCATGTGTATCTAAAGATCTACACAGTGGTGGAGATGGGAAACTTGTAACAGGTCAATGAGATGAGCAGAGTCTGTCCTGAAATGGTGGCTGTTCCTATAAAATGTTAACTCTGTCTAACCTAAAACTGTTAGGTCCTCTGTCTAACCTAACTCTGTTCAACTGGGGATGAACTTAAGGCCAGCTTTTCTTTGGAGACGTATCGAAAACATTGAAAAACTCTTCCCAACCGCCAGCTTTGACATTAATAAATGAAACCAACTCAGAAAAATTCCAGTACGCCCTACTTGGGTTCTTCTACTGAGGTTCCGTCCCCAGAGGCTTCCTAGAAAGGTAGGAACTGCTTTGGTATTTTAAAATTAGCTTTGTCAGAGGGCGATGAGTAAACTCCCCTGGTGGCCTCTGGTCCTGGTGCCCCATTAATCTTTGTGCTTATCCATAACATAGATCCATTACTCTCTTCCAGAATAATTAGATGAGCATCATTGGCCTTAGTTTTTAAAAGAGATCCAGAGCAGCCTGAAGGCTGACTGTGACGGTTTATCCTCGCCCACTGCCCTGTGTGGTTCACGCTTTGGGGAAGCAGGATGACAGGGGCATCTTCTGTTCAGATTAGCTTTCCTTCCCTGTGGCCCCCATCACTCACACTCCTTTTATGTAAATGGACTTGTGGGTGGGAGACAGTAAACTCAAAGCCTAGAGGGAGATGGGCAGTTGCCTTGCCTTCTGGACTCTGGCAGAGAGCTCGCACTTGCCGAGGGCTCTCTGCATCATCACCCAGGGGCCACCCACCTCCTCCACCTTTAGTACGTTTAAAGCCCTTATGAAAGAACTAATTGTATGCAGGAAGCAGAATTTCTCTTTCTTTTTCAAGAAATCTCTTTGAGGACTCTGCTGTGCTTGGGTTGGGTGCCAAACATGGGTCTGGGTGAACGGCCCTCTCCCTGGCTTTGCCCTCTCACTACACCTCACTATCATCCTGTCATCAAACTAGTCTTAAATTGAGCCAGACTTCTACTCTCCCCCTCTTAGCCATATTCCCCTATACCACATGGAGCTAAGGGATGCATGTGTTTATATTTTTTTAAGAATTTTAAACTTTATTAAAAATAAGTTCTTTGAATATTGGATTTCTTGTTTTGCACAGACATTGGCAAGGAAATAAGACAAAGGTAGGCCGAATTGTTAAAACCATTTCCTAAAGCCAGTCCAGTGGCAAGAGATAGTAGGGGCATTTCCAAGAATTTCCTGGATATACAGGTGAAAGATGGGTATTGTCTCATATAAAAAGAGGGGACAAGTAAGATGGCATATGGAGAATAAAAGAGGAAAACTCATTACTCAGTCATTCACCTTAATTCTGTGGTTTCTGAACATAAGTTGGCCTGTTTGGGAAAGAACCCATTTGTTTGACCATTTTCCTCCAGGCCACCCACACATTTTATCTTCCACTCAACTCCCCCTAAATGGCCAGAGACATACTTAACACTCTTGGCAATTGAAAGAAATGACAGGTTAGCTGTTTGGGGAAAAGAACTTAGAAAAATTGTCCCAAAGTTACAAAAACATTCATACCCTCTGACCCAGAAATCTAACTCAGGGAATGTACTCAAATGAAAGGAGAACTATATGTAAAAGGCTTCTTTTGTAATATTTGTAACAGCATAATTAAAAGGACAAATAAACAATGGAAGAAACCAAACTATGTTCTGGTTTATGAAATCAGTTGGCTATTATACCGCCTTTGGAAACAGTCATTAAGGGCCAATAATAATGCAGACAATGTTCAATACAATATTTGCAAACAAGTTTGTATCCACACTCTGATTATAATGACTTAAGAACCACGCCTACATGTGATCAAGTATCAGGAAAAACTGTGGAAAGTGAAAATGGAAACCTTTTCATGAGTGGAGAGGGAAAATGACAGATTGCTCTTTCCAAAAGAAAGGAAGCTACTTATCTCTAAATGCAGTTACCAATGAACAACATTTAAAAGGAGCCATCGCAAGAGCTCTTCTTTGAAGAGGGAAAAAGGAAATATTTGGGGAAGTATGAAGCAAAGACTTTATACTTTTGAGTTTACTGTGGAGCTCCAGAGAAGGATAAACAGTCTTGAGAAAGGGCCAGCCAAAGGGTGGCGGGAACCACAGTGGTCCTCCTGAGGGCTGCTGCCTGCCTGGTTCAGTGAGAGGGGAGTTCATCTCAATGTCCACCAAGCGTCTGAGCACCAAGAACATTCCAACCAAAGAGACAAGAGCACCCTGCGTCTTGAGGGATTGTCCCAGGATGCACTTGGTCCCAAACATGAAAAGACATTCAAAGAAGCATCTGGATCATGAGGAGATCAGAGAAGCTGTCCAATAGGGTGGAGGAAGCACAGAAAGGCAGGGATAACTAAACTGAGTTTTCCTTTGCAAAAAAAAACAGTGCAGAGGATCCACGATTGCAGACTGCGAAGAACATAAAAGAGAGTGAAAGAGAGCCAGGGCGAGCTATCCTGTGACTGATCTTCCCAGAAGAGGATCAAATGGAGGAAGCGCAGAATTCACAACAGACTCTGCCCTAACCTCCAAGCTCATGTTCCTCACGTCGCCTATCTCTGCAGTCCATGCCTGTATACACGCTGCCATATGTCTGATTCTTTTAGCAGAAACAAGAGCTGTGGCCCAGATAGGTAGCAATCAGAGGTGCAAAGGTGGTTAACTAGATACCTATCAACATCATTTCCTCGTGTTTAAAGAAGAAGAAACTGAGACACAGAAAGGGAAATTGCCCTGTGAGGAAGGAAACCACTTCTCACTAAAGCTGACTGGCCAGGTCTGAGGAGCACAGCCCAATAGCCACGAGTCTCCAGCAGGGGACTAGACAATGTGATAGATTCCAGCAGTCTGGCTAGGTTTCCTGATTTCACTGCTGTGTTTTACTTTAGGGAGGAAACAGAAAAGGGCTCATTTCCTTATGGAGAGTTCCAAATATAAAGGGATTGTGGAGATCTCTGTCCTCTCCCTTTCCTTACATGTTCATTGTAGCTTCACAGTACCCAAGAGTCTCCTAGATCTTTGATGCTGGGAGGAAAGCCAGAATGCAGCAGATGGGAACAAGGGAAAGCACAGAGGCAGGGGACACAGAGAGTTGAAAAGGACTGGGCCCTCCGGATGATGGAAACCAAGCCACTGTCACCCAGTGCCCAGGAATAGAGGCAAGAAAGGACCAAGGTTCTGAATTTCAGGGAGACTCCAACCTCAAGCCTTCTCTCAGGGAAATGGAACAGGTAGAGCAAGCAGGAGAAGCAGAGCTCTATCCAGAATAGTCAGGGGACAGCCTCAGAATAGTCAGTGGGCAATTTCTCTCCTTCAGCAACCCTGGACGTACCGCTGCAGATACAAAATCACCAGTGGTGAGATCAGCATGGGAAATCCCAAATTGCAATGCCTCTTAGAGAAAAGGCACTCCCCAAAATGAAATGTTTTTTAATTTCAGTTCTTAGAGATCCTAAGGGTAAAAATAAGATAACGATAGCCAAGCCACTCGGTGCTGACAAGAATTCAGGACCAGGCTAGAAAGGAGAAGAGTCCTAGGCTTCAGAAAACTTTTCTTTTCCTCACAGAAGTCTTGTGGTTCACCCTCAACCTGTCTCTCAAGAATGGGGCTGTGCCTGTGTTGTATATGCATCTGCAAATCAAGAGAAGGGAAAACTTGAACAGATATAGAAAAGACTGTAGCAACTGACTTAACTTTGAAGACACCGTGGTGGTCATCATCTGATTTCCCAGCATCGATGTGCCCACCACAGATTTCTGGACCAATAATGACAAATGAAAGCTATTAAATAAGAGGCAACCAGAGGACCACCATGACCTGATAATGTGCCAAAGAGATCCAAGGCCAGGACCCCCAATTCTCTCATCCCTGGTGAGAATCATCGTCTTAGCAGGACCTGCAGAACTCTGTTTTCCAACCTAGAGCCCTTCTGGAGCACGAAACACGAGGTAAGGCAGGGCTTAGCTATGTAGGATACCATTTTGGTATGTAGCACAACAGAGGGTACCCTCAAGGTCAGGAGCAAAGGTCAAGAGCAAGGTCAAGACGAGTAGAACAGCTCCATCCAAGAGACCAGTTCCTGGGACAGTCTTAAGGAAGTGTCCCTACTATGGGCTTGAACCAAGTCTGAATAGCTGAGGGAACTCTGAGACCGAGGGTGGATTGTCAAAACCAGCCATTCCAGTCCCCACAACACCCCCACCAATATCCGACAGCCGCACCAGTCATGCCAGGATTGAAATATCTCCATTCAGACCATCCACTGCCCTCACCAAAGGTGGAAAGAGCAGACCATCCTGTAGAGATGCAAACCCCCAATGAGGTCATCTCTTGTAGAAACCACAATCACTTTCTCCATCCCCACAGTTGAGGGGCCCACTCACTCGGTGGGTAAGACAGAAAGGTGCCAGGTGCAAGGCGGACTCTTCACACAGACCCCCGGACCCCGTGGTGGAGCAAGCAGGGGAAGTCCATCAGCAGGAGGCTCCAGCGACGAGGTGCCTCCAATGTCTAGGCCAGTAAGAACCAGTCTGTTCAACTTCAGGGCCAGCAGATTCACAACCTGGGTCTGGAATCCCAGAGACCTGTGATTTCCTTTATAATCACAGAGTGTGCACCCCAAGAGTAAACATCCCATAAATGGGTCGGAACTGTCTCTGGGGACTTGGTTTCTGTCTTTGTACCTTGAGGAGACAGGATGATAACAGCAAATAGAAAAAGAGGTATCCATGGGTATCCGGGCAAGATGCAGCATTTTTTTCTTCCCAGCATCCTCTCATGCCATCCCTGGTATATATTGCAGTCACCCCACAGAGCACATTGTTGCACAAGTGAAATTCACACTAAGTTGACTCTGATTTCAATATCCCCTGCAAGATGAGAGAAACCAGATCCTAGGAGAGAGGGCAAAGACTTGGAGGGGAGTGGGGGGCACAACCTGGAGCATTTTAAAGCAGAACAGAATATAGGTTCAAAAATAACTAAGATCTAGGCACAGGAGTGGAGAAGGAAATGGCAACCCACTCCAGTATTTTTTTTTTTAATGATAAAGTCCCCTTTTATTTTATTTATTTTTTTGTTTAAATTTATTTATTTTAATTGGAGGCTAATTACTTTACACTATTGTATTGGTTTTGTCATACATCAACATGAATCCGCCATGGGTGTACACGTGTTCCCCATCCTGAACCCCCACCCCCTCCCACCTCCCTCCCCGTACCATCCCTCTGGTTCGTCCTAATGCATCAGCCCCGAGCATCCTGTATCCTGCATCAAACCTGGACTGGCAATTCATTTCTTATATGATATTATACATGTTTCAATGCCATTCTCCCAAATCATCGCACCCTCTCCCTCTCCCACAGAGTCCAAAAGACTGCTTAGTATTCTTGCCTGGAAAATCCTGTGGACAGAGAAGCCTGGTGGGCTGCTGTCCATGGGTCGCACAGAGTCAGACACGACTGAAGCGACTTAGAATGCATGCTTGCATTGGAGATGGAAATGGCAACCCACTCTGGTATTCTTGCTTGGAGAATCCCAGGGACGGGGGAGCCTGATGGGCTGCTGTCTATGGGGTCGCACAGAGTCGGACACGACTGAAGTGACTTAGCAGCAGCAGCAGCAGGCACAGGAGACTTCAAGGCCCAAGAAAACCATCCAATTAGTTGGACCCATTCGCAAACCCTTTTGGCTTTGAGGGCCCTGAACAAATTGCTCTGATTTCTCTTCCTACCAGGCGCAGCTCCACAGAACAGGGCATATCTGAAGTTGGGTTCATATATATATATCAGACAGCCTCTAAAGTGGAAAGAACCCACAGGAATGCTTCTTGGGTCTTAGTGTCAGGAATGACTGCACTCATCCTTAGACACAGTAATGATCACATTTCCCTCTTTCAAGTGGGAAAATTTAATACTTAGAGCTAAGCTCGTGGCTCCCTTCTACCAAAAATAGAATGAGGTAGTAGCAGTCCTTGGCTTTGAGTTACTAGGACCTTCCTTTTCCCTTTTAGCACAGTTCTTTACTTATTTTTTTTTTAATTTCCCATATCTCATTCTATTAGACTATCTCATTTCTGTGTGACATTTTAAATTCTTTTTTGGAACAAGGCGGTGTTTTGCTTTGTTTTTAAATGTCATTAAGCCCAATGTGCAGGGTGGAAGCACCTGGAAGAGGGTGGTGGCACCATCTTTGTTCCAGTGATGCGGGGCCCACGGTCTGCTCTGTACAAGAGCCGCCTGTTTCTGTTAGCCATGGCTGAGATAACTTGCCCTATTTCCCTCACAAACTAAATCCCTAATTCTCTCAAGTCTATTTCCAACCTCCAGCAGAGGTTGGCCAAGAAGAAGGTCAGATACGTGATGGACCTTGAAGAGTTCTGGGTAGCTGAGGGGCAGTGACTGCAGAAGGACATGTGGAAGTTAGCCTAGGGTGGAAAGAAAGAGCATTCCTGAGAAAGAGGGCACAAAGATTAGGAGTCACTGTATGGTTAAGCATGGACTCAAAGTTTATGGAAAGAGGAGCGATGGGACAAGAGCTAAGCAAGGAGAGCTGTGTAGTAGTCGCATCACAAAGTCACCTCTGTGCTAAGAGCTTCCGACTTTTTCTCTTTTAAGCCGTAGGGAGCCAGGGAAGGATGTGAAGCAGAGAAATGCCTGAATCACATTTGCACTTAGGAAAATGACTTGGACAGGGTGCGAATGATTGACGATTTGGAGTGGGGGCTGGAATCCAAGTCATCTGGGCAAGACTTAGTAAAGGCCTAAATTAAGGCAGTGGGAGGCTGAGTAAATGCCAGAGGTGTCTGTGACACCCAATTGGCACAACTTGATAAGCACAGCGAAGCAGAGGTATCGATCTGACTCTCGGAACAGACTCAGGTCACTCCAACTTCAGGGACGTGTTAAGGTGGTGCTGCCACTCAGAACAGGCAGTGGGACGTGTCGAGCAGAGGGTGAATGGCTCAGGATACTGAATGCAGACGGGCTGGGCGAGGTGTCCAGGATACGTTTGCGGAGAATGATAATAGGACAGGATTTCAAGCACTGAGAGGAGGGTAACACATGCACTGAAGCTCTGGAGAAATACCATTCTACAAAGAGCGAGGACAAGGGTGGCAGATGGGTGTTAACAAGGACTGACTCCCTGTGTCCGTGTTCTTTCTGCTTATCTGTATTTCCTGATCTCTCCAGAATGACATTCTACTCTTCTTATAAAAGAAAACACAACTTTGCATTTTAAAGTGAAGTCACTCAGTCGTGTCCGACTCTTTGCAACCCCGTGGACTGTAGCCCACCAGGCTCCTCTGTCCATGGGATTCTCCAGGCAAGAATACTGGAGTGGGTTGCCGTTTATTCATGCTCATGTTTCTCTTCAAATAGAATCCTCAGCCTTTTAAAGACAAAAAAAAAAAAAGAAATGTCATACCCCAATCTAAAGAAACAGACTTGAAGACACAGAGCACACGGTGTGGAAACCATCACTCTTGTGTCTAAAGCAACTCAGAAAGGGCGTACAGGGTGAAGAGAAAGCTGTGAATGGATCTGCGGGCCACAGGAGGGACTGGGCAGGAGGGAAAACCTGAGAGCAAGTCTGAAAGAAAGCAGTGCCCCAGAAGCCAGTGTTCTACGAAAGCTCTGATACTGTAGCTTCTAAGTTCTTCATGGAGGGACAGTCTCTTATTCATATATGAACTCCATCCCACTGGCAGTCTGCCATCTCCCAGCCAGAATCTACAGAGTAATGGCTCAATGTGAAAGTGAAGTCGCTCAGTCGTGTCCTACTTTTTGCGACCCCATGGACTGTAGCCTACCAGGCTCTTCTGTCCGTGGGATTTTCCAGGCAAGAATACTGGAGTGGGGTGCCATTTCTTTCTCCAGGAGATCTTCCCAACCCAGGGATTGAACCCAGATCTCCCGCATTGTAGGCAGAATTTTGTAGACGCTTTACCATCTGAGCCACTAGGGAAGATCGTTATGGTTGGCCCAATAAGCACTTACAAATAAATGTGATCTTAATTCCCTCTTTGCCTCTATTATTTGGACTCCTGTGGAATATGCTCTCTGGGACATTTTCTCTTAGAATATAATTAGAAAGGGTTTGCAGAGCTCGTAAAAAGAGAAGGAAAACTCCTCACTCACTTAGAACACTTATTCTCCCTGAGAGAGACTGTTTCATAAAGCTTAAGACAAACCCCATCTCATAGGTTTGCAACTGAGGTGGTCAAATACTAGAGCAGCAATACCAAGGTCCAAAGAGTTGAAGAAGCCAGCATCACTTTCCTTGCACAAGTGGCCATAAACAGAGAAGGGCCATGTATCTGATCATTAATATTGACAACCCCTCAGCAGCATCCCTGAAATTGATCCCAGGTGCAGCTGATTATACGGAAGTATAAAAATTTTATTCAGGTATGAACATTACATAAATATCTCATCCACTTATGAAGGAGGAACGAAGAGAACATGAAAAAAAATAAGAAAAAGATTCTTGGGCTTCTTGTATTTATCTTTTCACTCATAAAATAGACTTATTGTTGCAATTAAAATAGACTCGTTGTTGCAATGTTGATGCAATAAACATTTTAAAATGGGAAAACACACCAGCTGGAGGAGGGTCACTGCACATGAGTTAAGTCTAAACTCCCGGGAGGCACAGGTGAATGGAAAGAGCATCTGAACTGTGACACACAAGAATGCAGCTCAAAGGAAAAGAGAGAAGATGGAGAAAAGTCAAAGATCTTTCTTTCCTAATTCCAGGAGGTTCTTCACATGCATGTTCAGCAGTGCCTCAGAACACCAAAGTCTTCTCCCTAGGACACTTTCCCACAGGTAAAAGGGAACCTCACCCCCATCCTGAACATGGGAAACGAACTTTTTTTTTTTCAACTGAAGGAAGCCACACCCTCAGGATCCACCAATGAGGACAGAGAATCTTACGGAAGCCCTGGTGAACGTCACAATGGAATGAGTTTTGAGAACCGCCCCCTGCCAAGTTATTCCCGTGGAGACTGCTAAACTCGCACAGCAAGCAAACAGTCATTCTGGTTAGAGGCAGACCATTACCAGCTAATTGTCCGAAAGTCAAGAACACACCAGCTCTAGGGACAAGTGGACCCTCACATGAGGAGACTTCCCAGAAGCCATTCATATCACTACCCACAGAGCTTCACCAAGATGAAGAGCCCTGGAAAAAGGATGCTACAAGATAAGCTGAGCCACAAGCCAAAAACAGGGAGTTAAGAAATCTTCAGGCCAGAGGGCTAGATCAAGCTTCCTGCAAAAAGAGTGATGTAGGGAGATCTTGGCATTCACAGTGGGATGGATGGGGGCTGTGTCTGCCCTTCATGCCCAGCGCAGTTCTGTCACCTAAGCAGAAACTAAGGTTCTACGGCTGCTTCCTTAAAGCCAGTCATGACCAGGAACCACCTGGGAAGCAAACATGGAAATAAATCATCATCTAAGGCTTTCCTTCTTCAAAGCAGAAAACCAAGACTCATTGTTGATAGGAAGACAAATCCCTGAAAACTCAAACAACGGAGTAGAGAACCCAAGATGTGGCTTCTCTGTGACAGTGAAAATACTCTGGAGGACCTAGCCAGGGGTGTGGGTGGCACTGTGAATCTCACTGGCAGGCTCTGGCAGCTCCATGTTTCCTGATCAAAACCTAGGTTTTAACAGGGGATAATTACAGAGGACAGATGGATATGAGGCACTTGCCTTAAGAGTCCATGGGATCACTATTCTCTTGGGAGAAAGGGCTTCACTGAAGACTCCGGTCTGTGAGTGGATGCCTACGAGGATCCCAGGGTAAGTGTTAAGTGAGGGCGGGCAAGAGGAAGGATGAAATTATGACAGATAATGGGGAACCCAAGGATACAGGGTCAGTATGCTTAGAAGGGTTCTGCAATTGACAGAGAAGGGAGAAGTCAGGGATGGGGAGGTGATCTTGGGCCCAGAATGAAGAATATTGAAGGGCTCCTGTTGAGACCTGCTTTGGCATGAGTTGGGGTAGCCAGGCTCCCAGGGCAGAAACTCCCATAGTAGAAGGTCAAAGACAGGGATCAGAAGAGAAAGCCCCCACCTCCCCAACAAACTCTGAAATTCTAAAGCATTTAGATCACTGGATCTAAATGCTGGATCACTTATCCTAAGTGAAATAATTCATGGCATAAGAGGCAGTCACAAAATAAGAACAGTTTCATGGGTGCATGAAGAAATCAAATACTTCCTAGTCTCTACCTTGGAAACTTAGAGAAAGGGAGACGGTGCCAAGGCTCTCTAAGGAGTTGAGCATATACCCAGAATCCAAACCCAGAAGAGAAGAGGAATTCATCATTCTGACCACTATTGCTCCTTAGGTTACAGCCTCTGAAAATCCTTTCTAGCTATATTCCAGGAGGAGAAGACCCAGTCCACATTAGGAGTTTAGGAGTCAACCGAGGCCACATGATGAAGGGCGATGTGGTCTCCAACATAGCAGGTCACTCTGTGAGGAGACAACCACAGACTTGCCTCCCCAGAAAAAGGAAAGTTCCCACCACAAGCTTCCTTAAAGCCAAAGAGCCCCACAAGGAAGAGGAAGACATCGAGATAGGAGCACTTGTGAAAACCCAGCTCTGGCCCTGCCAGGCTGCCTTAGACAGTGATCCCCACCCTGCAGGCTCGGCTGCCACTACGAAGTGCCCTCTTGGTTCCTAGTGAGTCAAGGCTTTGCCTTCTCTGTAAACCACTCCGTGAATGGACAGATGGGATAAGCCAGAAAGAAAGACCATCAAGATCAGGAGAACAGGAGGCCCTGGAGTGACCATGGTGAGCAAGTTGGGGTAGGGCAAGGCTAATACCAGGCTTCCCAAGGATAGTGTTCCAGGCTCCCAGGGCAGAGACTCCTGTAATAGAAGGCCAAAGACAGGGATATGAGAAAGCCCCCAGCTCCCCAACAAGCTCTAGTTCTAAGGCATGGGCTGGATCACTTATCCTAAGTGAAATTATGAAACATGGTGCCCATTGCATAAGAGGCACTCACAAAATAAAGAACAGTTTCATGGGTGCATGAAGAAATCAAATACTTCCTAGTCTCTACCTTGGAAACTTAGAGAGAGGGAGAAGGTGCCAAGGCTCTCTAGGGAGTTGAGCATATACCCAGAATCCAAACCCAGAAGAGAAGAAGAATTCATCTTTCTGACTGCTACTGCTCCTCAGGTTATGGCCTCTGCAAATCCTTTCTAGCTATACTCCAGGAGGAGAAGACCCAGTCCACGTTAGGAGTCACCTGAGGAAACATGATGAAGAGCAGTGCAGCCTACAAAACATCACTGTGTGAGGAGACAACCACAGACTTGCCTTCCTGGAAAGAGGAAGGTTCCCACCACAAACTTCCTTAAAGCCAGTGAGCCCCACAAGGAAGAGAAAGACATTGAGATAGAAGCGCTTATGAAAACCCAGTTCTGGTCCTGCCAGGCTGCCTCAGACAGTGATCCCCACCCTGCAGGCTGCCACTAATGGCTTTCTCCACATGGAAGGCATTTCTGGGGCCCTCTTGGTTCCTAGTGAGTCAGGGCTTTGCCTGCTCTGTAATCCACTCCGTGAATGGACAGATGGGATGAGCCAGAAAGAAAGACCATCAAGGTCAAGATCAGGAGAGCAGGAGGCCCTGGAGTGACCACGGTGAGTGCTGGTTCTCTTGGTATGAGTCTCTCCAGGGTAACTCAGTGGGTGGGGAGAAGGGGATTCCGTCAGAGGATGGACACCTGGCTTTCTGGCCTCCTGCTCCAGGGGCCACAGAACAATAAAACTGCCCCCACATCAAATAGGCAGGCCAACCGCACTAAGACTGAAATGCCTCCATATCCAGACCACAGCACACCTCTCTAAAGAGGAGGTGAAGGACACGGAGCTCAGAACACTCTGTGGAGAAGCACATTTCCTCAAGACTTCAGGCACCCCTCCACTCGCTCTTGCTGAAAGTAAGAGCTGAGGACCTCAAGGGCATCGGGGAACCCTCCACAAGGCTCCATGGGCTATGGGTTTCACAGGCTTTATTTAAAGTCCTAGCAGTCAGAAGCTCCACTGGGCCTTTCTTTACCTCCAGGTTAGTTATTAGTACAGATGCCCCCCCTGCCATCTTAGTGCCAGCTAAGTCTCTTCCCACATCATGAATACCAGGTAGGGCTCACATATGACTCTGGACAATACACTCAGATCAGTCTAATAGGGAATCATTTCACAATGGGATCATACATGGGTCTCTGCAGTGCTTTTGCTATTTCTTACTTTTATTGGTACAAGAGAAATGGGATGAGGTTATCAACAGAAAGAAGACAAGCAATGGGTAGGTTGGGTAGAGCTCAACTTCACGGGTGTTGATGCCCTTTTTAAGTTGTTCTCACTGACTTTTAGAAAATGGTCAGAAAAAAAAAGGTGTCAAATGAAAGCATAAAGTCAGCTCCTTCTCCCCTTATTGATCAACACACTTGCATGTCCTGAAGTTTGGAGAATCCCACAGTCATGAGAAACCCAGAAATGGAAGATACCAAGTGAGGAACAGAGTGACCAGATGAGTCTCCTGAGTTTACTTAAGTGAAGATATTCTCCTGGCAAGGAGGGGAGGGAACGATCATCTGGATTGTACACTACCAGGAGGAGAGAAGGAAGGTCAGTGTGGACATTTCCGTGTCATCACTTTTTAGCACCATGACTGGTAAACATGAAACGCTGAATCTGTTCTATTAAACAACTCACACTGGTCCTTGTCTTTTTTAGGAACCCAGACACTGAGACAACCAGCGCCATCTCAGCTCTCCAGGGAGTACAGAATGTAGGCAGAACTCAAGGCCAGAAGGGAAGGGAATTGGCTGTGCTGACCACTACTGCTCCTTGGGTTACGGCCTCTGCAAATCCTTTCTAGCTATATTCTAAGAGGAGAAGACCCAGTCCACGTTAGGAGTCACCTGAGGAAACATGATGAAGAGCAGTGCAGCCTACAAAACATCACTGTGTGAGGAGACAACCACAGACTTGCCTTCCCAGAAAGAGGAAGGCTCCTACCACAAACTTCCTTAACGCCAGTGAACCCCACAGGGAAGAGGAAGACATCAAGGTAGGAGTGCTCATGGAAACCCAGTTCTGGTCCTGCCAGGCTGCCTTAGACGGTGATCCCCACCCTGCAGGCTGCCACTAATGGCTTTCTCCACATGGAAGGCATTTCTGGGGCCCTCTTGGTTCCTAGTGAGTCAGGGCTTTGCCTGCTCTGTAATCCACTCCGTGAATGGATAGACAGAATGAGCCAGAAAGAAGGATCATCAAGATCAGGACCAGGAGGGCAGGAGGCCAGTGCCCTGGAGTGACCATGGGGAGTGCTGGTCCCCTTGGTATGAGTCTCCCCACGGTAGCTCAGTGGGTGGGAGGAGGGGACTCCATCTGAGGATGGACACCTGGCTTTCTGGCCTCCTGCTCCAAGGGGCCACAGAATAAAACTGCCCCTGCATCAAACAGGCAGGCCAATCACACTAAGACTGAAATTCCTCCATATCGAGGCCACAATACTCCTCAGTCAGAAGAAAATGAAAAAAACCTGGAGTCCGGATCTTGGAGTGTCCTCTCCTTTTCCAAGGCCAGAGGCACCACCTCCAGTCCCAGTACAGTGAGAAATGAAGGTGGAGGGTTAAGAGGAGAGGATTCCAGTAGAAAGAGGCTGCATTAGCGACGACGCATAGCCACCCCCATGTCCTAAAGCACCTAGAACAGAGGCAGCCTCTGAGAAGAAGGTGCCAGAGGGCTCCCCTCCCCGGCTGAGACTCCCAGCTCCCTGATGGAGTAAAGTTTGGCTAACCGATTTCAACCCAAAGATCTCTATGGGTACCTACTGAGAGGTGGATCTGAGCACCACGAGCATTCAACATGACTTTGGTGATATTTCTGTGCGAATTGTGAAAGAAAAAAATCACTGCTGATGATGAGCTGAAACAAAATCCCCAGATTTGTCCAAATCATAGGCTTGCATCTGGAGGAGGGGAGGGAGAGGAGCAATGAAGAGAAGGGAGAAAGCAAACAGAAGGGATGACAAGCAAGTGCCCAGCAGCTCCATGGACTCTTCCCAGGAGGAAGACAGGCCAGCCCAGTTCAAACTGGTTGGAAACTCTTGTCTTTCCAGGGTTGCGTGACAGAGCCCTCAGCTAATGCTCCCAAGCAAGAATAGAAAGAGGGTCAAAGGACCCCTTCAGGAAGGATGAGTAAGTGAGGTTCTGGGCTTCTCTTTATATACAATGGGAAATTTCCTCTGGCACAGGAAACCAAATAGTAGTGAATGAATGAATGAATGATGCTTCTTTCCCAACTCAAGGCCTGGTATGACTGAAGAAAAGGAAGTAGACCCCTTGTACAACAGTTAAGCAGAACCAGGGTAAAGAACATTTTCGAAGAAGACATGGTCCCTCCTAGAAAACCCCTTCTCAGCCAGCTCTCAGGCTGAGGTCAACCAGGGGAGGCTCATGTTAAGATCGGACAAAATCTCCCCAGCAGTAAGGAGTGCCAGGAAAAGCATATCATCCTAGAATAGCCCTTTCTCAGGTAATCCTCCTCCATGAGGTCTCCAAAACACCCACCTATTTAACAGAGACTCCTATTTCTGTGCACACAGACCAGGACATAGATTTGACCTCAGCAACAGAAACTAAAGACAACTTGAGAGTTCCCTGCAAGTGCCAGTGGTAACAATACATATTACCCATCCTGGATACTTCTCAACCTTTAGGTATCAAAAACAGTCATTCCAATTGTATCACCTATGAGAGGAGAAACTGGAAAGCATTGTCTTAACTTTGGCCCCCCATCCGAGTTTGGCCCCTACTGACAAGTTAATAAGAAGGGAAGAATTAAGAGTCAGTTGTTAGTATGGGAGTCAAACTAGTACATAAATCCTGCTGTCTTCTTAAAGCTGAAACCTGACCTGGGGTAGTTATTTGTGTGCCAAAAACCTTTAGTATTTGAGAGGTCAAAATCCTGATGGAGGGGGAAAAAAAAATCATGCCATCCTTCTTTCATTAAACCCCATTTCTTCTGAACATCTGTGACCTGAAAAAGAGCAGGGGGGGGGTCCAGAGATTCAACGTTGAATACAAGGCCAGCCCAGAATTGGCCTCTAAGATTGAGCAGTCGCCCACTTTAGACAATTTTTTTTTTCCTATTCCTGGCCCTCAAGACTACTAAAATGTCTTCTTCCCAGGGAGCTGCTGCATCCTCACCTCCTAGGCTAGGTTGCAATCAAAAACACACTAAGAAAATACCACAGCCAAGCCCTTCTTCCCTGCCTCTTCCCTTATTTGGTAGCTGTCTTCCTCTAAGACACCAGGCTACACTTCAAATAAGACAGAGGCAGAGGGACCAGCTAACACATGGGATCCAGGCAGCCCCTATCCTGGAATCCCTTTAGTCCCAGCCTACAAATGCAGGCTTACTTGTCAGCCAAGCCAGGATTGGAGGAGCTGCTGGATGCTCTATCTATAATGGGGTGCCACTTTTTCCTTTCGCCCTGAGCAAGTATGATGGTGGAAAGGGATTTATTTCCTCCATGAGAACAAGAAAACAGATTCTAGTTCATTATTTGAGGAGGGCACGTGTCAGGGCTGGAGCTGTTCTACAAAAGGTTGAACAGCCAAATAAGAGGGTCATGGGAAGGACTCAAGCAAGACAGGTAACCACCACCAGGCACTCTGGGGGTGATTTCTGCATTAGGCTGCTTGTCTTCTCTTTCAAGATCTGAATGGCTAAACCCTTGCCAGCATGGAGCATATCTTATGCATCAGCTCCCAGTCGAGTCCTGGAAGTATTCGCATAAATGTGCTTATGTCAGGAAGGACAGACAATTGAAAGCAGCTCATCACAGGACTGTTGGGCCCAAAAGGACACAGTCAATCTCATGCCTATGAACAGAAGCAGTTTTCAGTGAAAGGGCTACAGAGAGGTTTCCGACTCTTGCAGCCTTGGTAGGAAATGGATTCCACTCACAAATCCAAGGGCTTGGCCTCGGAAGAAAAAAGGATGATCAACCCATTATTGTAATAGCGTCCCCATCCTGGAAAGAGCAGGAGAAAGGGGCGGGGGGTGGGGAGGTAAGGAGGCCATTCGCTTGGAATAATTCCTAACCTCTGAAACAATTGCCCCATTAACACCCCAATCTCTTCAGATTCCCAGTGAGTGATGTTCCCTGACATGTGACTGGGTGTGTTATTATTCCTCCCTGGAGGAATCAAGCTTTCCAGAGCAACCGGTCCCTGCTTAAAACCTATTCGTGTTTGAGTGGTGGGTAGACATCCCTTCCCGGACAGCGGGATGTGATGGGGAAGAGAAGAGTTGGGGATGTAAGAATATGACCCACCTGAAGGAGGAGGACAGAGAAGGGCACCGAAGGAAAAAGAATTCCAGGTACTTTTCCAGGAAGACGCATTTCTTCTCGGTCTCTTGGACAGCAATCAATCTGTCATACAATCAGCTTTTCTTCGTCATCATGCTTTTAGCATGTATAGGGAAAAGGAAATCTGCCGGAGAGCAAAAATAATCATGGCCCTGGAACAGACCTCTCTAATCCACACATCTTTGTAGCAGTGAACGCTGTTTATGAAACGCCATGTTTGGCCTACAAGGATCCTATTCAGACCCCCTGACAGGCCTCTGGTCTAAGCCCTGTGATCCCAATCCTGTTTCCTGTCACTGCCCCTTGCTCTCCTCAGATCTCCCCCACCCCCACACCTCTTTATGGGGATAGCTTTATCTTGCTGCTGAAGCCAAATAAGCTTCCCGTCCCCTCCATTTCCTTTGCAAGCCAAACTCTTTTCGGCATTAGGTCCAGCAGAGGCCTGTTCCTCTGCCCAGACCAACTCAGACTATCCAAGTCCATACTCAATCTTCCCTCCTCTGTTTTCCCCAAGCACCAAATTCAGCACTCAGCTTGAGGAGCCTGACTCCCCCCTTTTCCTCCATTGAGGAAGGTCCACCCACATCAAGGAGCTGGGATTAAGATGAAAATGGGGTATCTTCACCCTTTTCTCAGCCTGCTTATGTAACATTATGCTCTAAACCTTCTCAGAAGTCCTGACAGGTACTGAACCCACCGTTGCCCTAAAGCATGAGATTCGGAAAAGACGACCCTTCCCGGGATGCACTGAGATGGATGGTACCCATGGCCCCCCTTCACCCACAATAGACATGCTCAACGTCTGTAGTAGCGCCTTCCATGTTAGACACATAGCTAAATCACAGTGGATCCCCAACAATAACCTCACTCCGACAGGGGCATGTGAAACCCTAACTAATGAATAAAGTCCCAAGGTGTACTCCAGCTGGTCATGGAAATTGGTATGCTCAAAACAAAGGCTGAGGGGCATGTGAAACCCTAATTAATGAATAAAGTCCCAAGGTGTACTCCAACTGGTCATGGAAATTGGCATGCTCAAAACAAAGGCTGGCTTTTGCCACTACATATTCTTGGAAACCGCTCTTCCTTTACACAAGCTTGTGTTTATCAAACGGTTTTATTAAATAAGTCATTCAGTGAGTGCTGGGTGGGTTGGGGGTAGGGTGGGGGGAGTTGGGCAAATGCTTTTTCATCCAGCATCCTTTAGACCACTGGTTTCCAAAACTGTGCTGACAGGAACTAGAACAAGTTAGTCCATGGTTAACTGTATTGCATTACTGGCGTCCCTCCAACAAAATAAAAATAAGCCATTTCAATTTCATTGACTAGGAAAAAAGTCTGTTAAAGTTTCTAACCAAGAGTGTAAGCCAAAGGATGATGCTGTTCAGCTGTGAGATTATTTTTGTGAAGGTCCTCAAAACCATGCCACTACATCTCTAGCCAACTTTTAAGCACTTCCCCAAACAGATCCACACTCTACCTTTGCTCTAGGACACGGTTTTTAGGCTACAACTTTGCTATTTGCCCTTTTTATCCTGTAGGGCACAAGTAAGTTTGCCCTAGAGGCTGCATCTGTGGAGTTCTAAGCACTATAGTTTTATTCCACCCCCACCCCCAGACAACAGATGTAGCCTTTTTTCATCTGATCTGACTTCAATAATGTTTTGCTTGGATTTTTCAAAATAAATTATTAGAGTGCTCTCAAGCTCACTGCATCAAAGAAACGACCAGAGGTGTGTCTAGGCTTAACAGGGTGATTTCGGCTGGCCATGGTCTCCACAGCAGTAAAGCTGCACAGGTCCCCTGGCAGGCAGGTCAGCAGCAGCAGAGCGGCTGACCTCCCTCGGCAGCATGATCACCATTACTTCCAACACAGCAGCAGTGCTTCTGCGTCCTAGTGATCATCCTGAAAGTGTAAAGCAGATCTACTCTCAGACGGCCTGGAAAGCAACTCTGACATAACCAGACTTGTCCCCCTTTTGAAACAAAAATGAAATTTCACATCTGAGGCTATGCTATGCTGTAAAGAGCAAGAACAAAGTATATACTGGACATGAGCCACTTTGTCCATCCTAAACAGCTTTTTCATGAAGAAAGGGGTTCAGTTCAGTTCAGTCGCTCAGTCATATCTGACCGACTCTTTGTGACCCCATGGACTGCAGCATGCCAGGCTTCCCTGTCCTCCACCAATTCCTGGAGCTTGCTCAAACTCATATCCATTGAGTCAGTGATGCCATCCAACCATCTCATCCTCTATCGTCCCCTTCTCCTTCTGCTTTCAACCTTTCCCAGCATCAGGGTCTTTTCCAATGAGTCAGTTCTTCACATCAGGTAGCCAGAGTATTGGAGTTTCAGAAAGGGGTAGGAAATCTCAAATCAAGACTTTGACTATAGCAAAGACAGCTCAAGAGGAGACCCAGTCATACCAACCCTCCCACATATTCTCACAAACACGTACCTGCTACACGTGTGTATTTTCTTAACACCAGCAGTAGCTGTAAATTACCTCCCAGATTTATTAAAATACACCCTTTTGCCCTAGACATAAAAGAAAGGAATAAAATACAAATAGAGCAATTAAATCCCATCCCTCCTGCAACTGTTTAAAATGCACATAAAGATAATTAGAAAAAAAAATCACTTGGGAAAAGCAATCCCCAAAAGGTCAGCTGCAGGGTAATATTCATATAGCTACTATTTAACACCAATGTAAGGTTAGGGAAAATATCCAAATCTCATATTAAACTCAATCAATTCCTTTCTCTCCACCTGTAAAGGGAGTACAGTAAATAGGAACAATGTTCACCTTAATACAGGCAGAGCAAGTTTTAAAAATCCTGCGCCAATCTGTGTTTGTAAACGAGCAGCATATAATACCCCCATGGAATCACTCTGCAGGTCTCTTCATCAGAAACCATACAGCACTACCTTTTAAAGTTCCTATTTTTCTGCTGATAACAAGTTTTACCAAGTCATGACGGCTATCATTTTTATTCTGACCTTGAGTTCACTAGGAGGCCAAGAATGAACGCCAGAAAAATATCATGTGGGAAAGATGGACCATCTAAATAACATGATATATGATTGCCTCTTCGTATAACTGGAGGATAAAAAGCCTGATCTTACGCCTGTCCACCCCCGTTTACTTTCTCCCTGTTCTATTTAGTGACATGCTTTTCAGAAAGTACTAGAAGGGGTGAGTCTTTTTCCCTCTCATCCACACACACACACACACACACACACGGCACACAATATAGGCCCCTATCCAAAGACACATGACCTCCACAAAAATACAGCCCCACTCACAATGTTCAACTTCCAAAAACTAAAATTCCTGCCCCGATTTAGGACGACTCTTTGAGAAGACAATACCTCCTAATCCAGAGTCAAGAGTGAAATCAACTTTAAAAAAGGACAGAGAGGATTAGGATGAATCCTGAATTAGGATGTGGTAGAGATACTAAAAGAGAATACAGAGGAGCAACAAGAACTGTGCTCAGTCTCAGAAATAGGACTCAGCCAGCAGCAGCCGGGTGGTGTGCCTAATAAGGGAGGCCAGGGGTTGGTGACCAGACCATCCATGAGAAGCAAACACAATGCAGGAATTCCCCAGCAGAAGGCAACAGGCAGAGACACAGCCATACAAGAGGCCTGGCAGCCATCGGCAGGTGAGGGGGCAGAACACTGCATCGTGGGAGACTGGCAGCCTGGGCAAGCATCCTGCAGCAGGCAGGGCCCACCTGGCATCCAGAAGAGGATGCTCCTCATTGAGGATGGAGGCCCAGGGTCAAGACACTCACCCTCCAAGAGTGTGGGGTGATCCTAGCACATCGTATGGCAGTGAGGAACACGAAGGAGCCACAAGGATAAAGGGAAAAAACAGTGACCTGTTATTGGGAATGTGGATACAAGCATGGGTTCATGGGAGGAGGACAACGAGCCGCCTGCCATGGGCTGAATCTATCTTGAGATTGAACTATTAACCTTAGATTCCAAAAACTGAGTACCTCCAGGCTTAATCCTCAAAGCTGAGGGACAAGGAAGGGGGTACGAAAATAATGACTGCATAATTAACAGCACTGTCCACTGAAAATGCCCAGAGCATAAGAATAACTAGAATCACCCCCCTTCCATTTGCCCCCATACTCCTCTTCAATCTGGATAAGCAACAAATATTTATTGAAGGTGCACTGTGTACCAGATACCATGCAGGTTGGTTATTCAATCCTGAACAAGACCTAAACCCTACGTTCATGGTGTGGATGGCCTTGCGGGAGAGGAGGCGGGAAGTTGACTCCTCTGTTCCTGCCTCTGATGTGGGCTTCCTAACGCTGGCCCCCATTATTGTTCCCATTGCTTGAGAGGTGGGACTGTTTCGGCCTGATGATGCTTTAGGAAGGAGGGGAAGGAATCTATGCCAGACGCTAACCTTGACTCCTTGTCTTGAATAACACCTTTGAGAGGTTAAGGCAACAAACACACAACAAAGGCAGGCTTCACCTAGTCTTGGTTATCACTGTCTGGGGCAGCTCCTGCCCTGCCAGGATGAAGCATGCCCTAACTGGTCTCCCAGGTAGAAGCTGAGCATGGACCGTTAAGGGACAGCTGGGGAAAAACCGGTTGCTACATCAAGACTCAGGAGGCACAAAAGTCTGGCAAGCCTGTCCAGGACTGGGGCAAGAATGCAAGGTAACAGGCAATAACCATCATTCTCATAAAGATGGCTTCAAGCCAAGAGGCAAGAAGAGCTCAAAAGGATGAGCTTTTTAAAGAGGCAAAGCCAAGTGGAGGCTGCAGCCACGGTCACGGCAGCTGGCCTCTCTCCCCATGTGGAGTATCCTTCATCCTCAAAGTTCTAAACCAACTGCAGTAAGGCCGCTGAGCAAAGAGCCCTTCTCAGCACGACCTGCCTCCCTTATCAATAGCTCAGTTGGAAAATGGCCATCTCTGGGCATATTAGGGGCTTGTGTGATCAGTCGGGTCCTCCAGGAGGGAGACGGAGTTTGGGGCTGAAAAACACATTTCACATATTCTGCTCCCAACTTGGCTGTTGGAATCTCAGAGAAGGACAGAGCTGAACACCAGGAGTAAACTGTGTGGTTTTTAGCTGGAATCCCAGACCAGCATTGCTACAAGAGGGAGCATGTGAGCCAGGAATGGGACTGGGGGAAACCGACAACTTTCTCCCCGAGCCCCTGCAGATGTCTGCAAAAGAAAATTAAAACACTGTCCCAATCCACCAAAACCCTTTTCTGTGTGTGTACATGGAGGTGTAGTATAACTTAAAAGGTAATATATTTAGTGTTTCCTTGGATCTTTATTCATAAGTTTAAAAAGGCAAGTATCAAACCAAAATAAGATTTTGAATTTCTTTTTATTTATAAAGTGTACTTTTCTGTTCTTTGCAGTTTTTTTTTTTTTTTTTTTTTTTTTTTTTTACCAATACCAATACTTTCTAAATGATCCTATTTAATTTGATGACACTGATTTACAGTTCATCATTGTTTTCAGGTAATGGTTCCAAGTGTCTCTTGTTTTCCTGTTTGTCATCTGCCAGGGTCCCTTTTGGCCAAAACATACTTTGGGGCCACAGAAAGGAGTTCATTAGCCAATAAAGACTGTTCTCTATGTAAATATGTTCAAACCCCTCCCAATCCATTTTATGTTTCTGGGTTCCTTAACTCAGAGATGAAAATGTTTCTGAAGGTTAAAATTGTGAAAACTGGAGCTGTGTTAGGACACCAACCAGGTTTCTATGCTGACATGCCCCAGGAATTCTCTGCCACCTCAGGTTCAATTCAAAATCTGAAGTGAAGGAATGCCACACGCAAGCAAGTCTTCTTCTCTCTGCTCTTCCCAAACAGAAAGTGGGCTATTTCTCTGCAACATGTAGCACCTCAGTCCACGAAACCATGGGGCTTAGTTTCAGGGCATTCATAAAAAACTAAAGGTTATTCCTAACAAAGACTGCATGGAGTCGTTTCATAATTCACAGCACTATTGGTTCATCTCTGCCTCAGGGCCTCTGCTATCTGCTTCCATGATATGGAATGGCCAGCACCCTGGGGTCACCCACTGACCAAATCCCATCTTGAGCTTCTAGACCTAATTTAAGTCTTAGCTTCTCCCCTCAAATTCTCTTGGTCTTCATCAACCAGCTGTTCCCCTCTGGCCTTCACCCCTAAAGATGCTCAAGTATATCTCTTGCAGTAGGTACTATGCCGTGACATAACAGTAAGTGCAGGAAAGAGCAAGAAGTAGAGTGAGAAACGTTGAGGGAGAAGGTATCAGAGCCCTGATAATAGAGGCAGCACAGTGCAGCTGAGTCCATGTGGTTTAGGGAAAAATAGACCTGTGTGGACTAAATCCCCGCTCTGACACTTACTAGCTACTCAACCTTAGGCAGATTCCTTTCCCTCACGGAGCCTCAGTTTCCCATTCCAAAACTTCATGTAGTTTTTGCCAGGCAAAAAATGGTTTAGGTGACAGCAAATTTCCTAAGCAATGGAGCTACAAAGATAAGTAAGATAAAGCCTCCATCTTGTAAGAGCTCACGTTCTGTAGGTAAGTCATTTGCAAAAGCTTTAGGCTCTTAGAGGAAAATAGTTCAGGAGCATTTGAGGACAGTCAACTGGAGGAAAAATTGGAGTCTGAATTAATTCCAGAATTGAAGGCATGTGTTAAAGGCTGGAAAAGGGTGCTGGTAGGAAGAATGGAGATGGAGGAAGATTTGAGAGCTATTCCAAGTGGAATAAAATGATAGGTCTCGGGTCATTTTGGACTTGAGAGGTAATAGATGAATCTTGATTCAAACTTCTAGGCTGGGGGACAGGTATAGGCACTGATAGAAAGGGGATAACTGGGAGGAAAGAGCTGTTTTGGGTAGTGGGAGAGATCAACCTCCACACAGATTCTTCAAGTATGTGCCTCACAGGCAACAAACGCCAATCTCAAAGCCCAACAGCTTCTTCTTCACAGCACCATCGAGCCCTCTTCCTCTTTCTACCCTCTTGCTTTTATCTGTGGAAGGTTCAGGGGTGACTTGAACAATCAAGTAGCTCTGCCAGACCCGGGCAAACCGTCTCCACCCATGTCTCTCACAAGAGACACACTCCCCCATGCATTTTTATTGGCCCTACTTGATATTTTAAAGTTAAAATGACTTTAGCCTAGAATAGCCCATGTTCCTCTTGACCGTTTCTCCAAGACTATAAGCACCCAACTGTTCTCTGAAGCTACCCAGGCAGAGCAAGGCAGCTTGGTCTGTTACAGTTGAAGGATGGTGCTTCCGCATTCTGAGCCCAGTAACTGCCACCCAGAGCCCAGCAGAACCTGCCTTCTGCAGAACTCCCAACCCCCACCCCAGACACTGAGCATACTCAGTATAAATTAGGATGACATTTCTTTAAGTAGTCCCTAATTTATATATAGCAAACAAATTTAAAGCATGCATTTCCTTTGAACCAACAATTCTAGACATTCAGACTAAGGAAATCATCAGAAGTGCACATGAGCACACGGCTACAGAGATAACTATTGAGATATCCCTTTAGTTGGCAAAATAAAGAGAGTAAAAATGCAGGGACAGCTTGAATGCAAAACAGTAAGGAAGTGTTTCAATAAATTGCCACATATCTGCATAACAGAATATTATAAAGACATTTAAAATGTTTTAAAGGCATTTTAGTGGCATAGGAAAATATTTGAAATACATTTTAATTGAAAAAAGAAAACAACTATATGTAATTTTGTTCTCAATTTTGTAACACACACACATACACACATAGGTATCCATATATCACATACATACACGCACACACACAAAGAAAAAAACTTTGGAATATGTAACTATTATATCCAGGTGGATTACAGATGACTTTTATTTTCTTCTTTGTACTTTTCTGTATTTTCCAATTACCTTTAAAATCTTTCTGTAATCAGGTCAAAAATTATCAAAATAAAGGGAAATGGGCCATAAATACTTGGAGGGAAAAAAACTGTGATGATGATAAACATGCATGGAACATCGTTTGCTTCTGTCCCATAGGAGATATCCATCTCTTGCCTGAGATACCTGAGAGCTTGGATTTCAGAGCTTTCTGTAAGTCTCAGAGCTTTCTCTCGATAAACCTATTCTTCCATGTCTAAGCAATGAAAGACCACAAAAACAGATACTTGGATACAATCATTTCTCTTTCCTTTATGCTCATTAAACTAACTTCTGCCAAAAGTTAATGATTGGATCCCTCAAGTTCCTTTTTCTTTGGTTTAATTAGGGATTACATAGCAATAGACTGGAAAAAATTCTCTCATTGACCTACTTTGCTTTTGAGGTCTGGCATAGCTTCAACAATTATTTGAAAGGAAATATACATAACATACCCCACCAAATGTAGAAAACTGTAGCCAATCCCATCATTTATACATGTCTCATTAATACCACTTGTAATAAATCCCCTAAAGGCTCTAACAAAAGCTGTTATTGTCTGTAGGAGGTGAGAATAGGGAAATGTGATAGGAGAGAGTTCCCTTTCCAACAAGGATGTTGGGGTAGGGATTTATATTGATAGCAAGAGTATATGTTGGCCAAGTCTTGTTGTTTCTTATGTAACAAATCTGCATACCGCCAGTGCTTCTCTCCCCTGCTACACAGCTTACACATGGTCAGGGAATGACTCTCTGAAATACCTTCTGGCAGACTCATCTCTCTTTCACACCTTACATTTGTATAGCAAGTCATGATTCACCAAAGACTTTCATGTAAAGGATCTTATGGGATTGTGAAAAGCAGTCTAGAAAGCAGAGTTCAGAGAAGGTAATGGCACCCCACTCCAGTACTCTTGCCTGGAAACTCCCATGGACAGAGGAGCCTGGTAGGCTGCAGTCCATGGGGTCGCGAAGAGTCGGACATGGAACACGACTGAGCGACTTCACTTTCACTTTTCACTTTCATGCATTGGAGAAAGAAATGGCAACCCACTCCAGTGTTCTTGCCTGGAGAATCCCAGGGACGGGGGAGCCTGGTGGGCTGCCGTCTGTGGGGTCGCACAGAGTCAGACACGACTGAAGCAACTTAGCAGCAGCAGCAGAAAGCAGAGTTACAGATGAAGAAAAAATTCAGAGAGATTAAATTACATGTCCAGATACTCTTGCTAGCAAGGGGTGGCCCTGGGATGAACGAGTTTTCTAAGGTATGATTCAGAGTTATATTAATAACTTTAATAATTCCATAATTCTAGTTTAATATTGAGTTTTAAAACATTTTTGCCATCCATAGGCATGTAACCAGTTTTACACCATCTCTCAATAATGATGCATGTAGCTGCTGTACGTCATTATTTCAAGCTCATTCTAATGAACATTATCCCTGGATGATGATGGAACAGAGGGCACCATCCAGGACAAGTCAGCCTGGACACATTCAACCCACTAAAGGCCTCTGGGTAGGATGTCCTTCATCAACCAGAACTGTCGGTAACTAGAGGGCTTGACACTCCTGTCTCCTGACACCATGTCTCCTCTCCCAATCTGTGGCTCTTTTTCCCAAGTCTGACTCTGGCATACCCCATAGTGGATATGACCTCCAAAGAATTACCTGTCTTGTAAGACTGCTATTTGTTGATGTGTATTAATCTCCCCCTTCTCCACTCACTCACATACACACAAAGACATATCCTAGACTACAACTGCCCTGAGATACTATGTCATATTCATCTTACTGTATCACCCCAATTGCCAGCAGGTGCCTGTTTTTTTGCTGCATTAAATTGATCAGTATATTTTTAAATTAATTACTTGAGTGTCTATAGAAAGTACAGCTATGCAATTATAGTTATATATTTTATGATCCACTTTTCCCCCACCTGTGACTACTCTCATTTTTCTTGCACCACCAATCCTTTCATTCATTTTAATAGCTTTCACCAAATGACATTCTATTTTATTTTATGGGACAGTCATCATGAGGTCTTAAGTTGTTTCAACCCAAGACTCCAAGATTTGAATTAGTCTGGGAAAAGTTTGAGAAATCACTATTAATTTATTCTGTGATTCTCATTTAACTTTTCTAGGCAGAACATTCTCTCATTTTTAAAATATGCACTCACTTCTAAATGAGGATAAGAATTTCATTTTCTTAGGTCAACTAGCCCAATATTTTTTGCTGCTAGACTCAATTTAAAATAGAAAAATTGGATGAAGACCCAATTGCATTATTTATCATAGTCACATGAGCTAGGTTATAAAATATGGTTTACCATGTTCTTCAAACCATGTTTTCAAGATTTTTTAAAATAGCTTGACAATATTTAATTTTGTTAGTAAAATAAATTGTCTAGATTATTTGTTTCTTGACATGTAGACGGATCTGATAGCTAAGGTGTCTTAGAAAGTGGCTATTACACATATATACACACGACTATGTATAAAATAGATAATCAGTAAGGACCTACTGTATAGCACAGAGAACTATACTCAATATCTTGCAATAACCTAGAAGGGAAAAGAATCTGAAATAGAATACATATACATATGTGTATAACTGAATCACTTTGCTGTATACCTGAAACTAACACAACATTATAAAATAAATTTTAAGTAAAGATTACATTTAAAGTTGTGATACAGGACTAGGGAAACATAATCTCTTTGATATAGGGCCCCACATTTTAGACCTCGCCCTATAGGACTAGTTGAGAAAAACTTCAAGAAAGCTAGCTAACATATATATATTCCCCCAGCCCCACCAACATACGCACTCCCCCTTCTTCAGATAGAGTGAAATTCCTTTGTAAAACATAAGAAGGCATTAAATGCAAACTTTTAAATGTTTTGCCTATAATTTTCATTAATTACTGTCTCCAAGACAAAGGGCTGCTAAGAAAATTAAAAGATAAAAGCATGCTTTTTTTTGCCTTGTATTGATTGAGCAAGAAAAAGAAATGGAACAGTAAGAGATACACTAAGGAAAAGTTCCCTGTTTATAATAAAGATATTATTTCCAATGTGATTCTTTGTTCCTTGTGGGCCAGCCCTTACCCTGAACACAGGATAAGCACAGTCTACATCTGGTCCCATCACTTCATGACAAATAGATGGGGAAACAGTGGAAACAGTATCAGACTTTATTTTTGGGGGCTCCAAAATCACTGCAGATGGTGATTGCAGCCATGAAATTAAAAGACGCTTACTCCTTGGAAGAAAAGTTATGACCAACCTAGATAGC
This sequence comes from Bubalus bubalis, assembly GCF_019923935.1. Classification (NCBI taxonomy): domain Eukaryota; kingdom Metazoa; phylum Chordata; class Mammalia; order Artiodactyla; family Bovidae; genus Bubalus; species Bubalus bubalis. The sequence goes on along the minus strand of NC_059159.1, from coordinate 80,177,977 downwards.
ACATTGAAAAGCAGAGACATTACTTTGCCAACAAAGGTCCGTCTAGTCAAGGCTATGGTTTTTCCTGTGGTCATGTATGGATGTGAGAGTTGGACTGTGAAGAAAGCTGAGCGCCGAAGAATTGATGCTATTGAACTGTGGTGTTGGAGAAGACTCTTGAGAGTCCCTTGGACTGCAAGGAGATCCAACCAGTCCATTCTGAAGGAGATCAGCCCTGGGTCTTCTTTGGAAGGAATGATGCTAAAGCTGAAACTCCAGTACTTTGGCCACCTCACGCGAAGAGTTGACTCATTGGAAAAGACTCTGATGCTGGGAGGGATTGGGGGCAGGAGGAGAAGGGGATGACAGAGGATGAGATGGCTGGATGGCATCACTGACTCGATGGATGTGAGCCTGAGTGAACTCTGGGAGTTGGTGATGGACAGAGAGGCCTGGCGTGCTGCAGTTCATGGGGTCGCAAAGAGTCGGACACGACTGAGTGACTGAACTGAACTGAACACTCCCTTAAACATTCTGGGCTTTTCACCAACAGTCCTCCATATTAGATCTGCTTTGCCACAGCCCTTCTTTTAAAACAGCTAAATTCACTTGAGATTTGGTTAGGAAATCATGCCCTACTGAGACAATTAAGTTTACAATTTCTAAAAATAAAATGAAGAAAGAATAAATGTGTTGGTAATGGAAAAGGGAGTGATTTGGAGTATACATTTTCAAAGATTCTTGTTTGAAAGTCATAAACTCTGATTATATTCTGATTTTCACTTACAGTCTAAATCAGAAGTTTCATATAGATGAAATAAATACTGAGTTATACAATTAAAGGCATTATATAATTAACAGCTCTTAAGAAATTATAAATATATGCTGCTGTTGCTGCTAAGTCACTTCAGTCGTGTCCGACTCTGTGCGACCCCATAGACGGCAGCCCACCAGGCTCCCCCGTCCCTGGGATTCTCCAGGCAAGAACACTGGAGTGGGTTGCCATTTCCTTCTCCAATGCATGAAAGTGAAAAGTAAAAGGGAAGTCGCTCAGTCGTGTCTGACTCCTAGCAACCCCACGGACTGCAGCCTACCAGGCTCCTCCATCCATGGGACTTTCTAGGCAAGAGAACTGGAGTGGGGTGCCATTGCCTTCTCCTAAATATATGCTAACCTTTCCCAAAACTGTGTGTCTTCCCCCAAATCCCAGATATCAAGCCTTTCTTATGACCAGTTCTTTACAATTGCAGCACCCAACTCTTAAACATCCCTGTCCAGTTTTCCTCCTAGCCAGGTGACTTAAAATCCCACAACTGATATTACATATTTGTCCCTGAGGAAAATAACCACATCACATGTTACCTCAAATTTGTATACCACCTTGGGATCTACCTTTTTATCAGAATCTCCAAGTTTCTTTTTTGTTTGCCCAATGACAACTTCTCTCTAGGTTCAAGATATTTCCTGACTCTGCAGAGGAACCTGCCTCCTTCCTCAGCATCCACTTGCCAGTTTCTGCTTTCGTTTGTCAGTAATACTGTCTTTTGCTCAGAATTCCTTGAAAGCTCCTTGTGAAGACAGTATACACAGAGCCCAGACAAGCTCCTTTGTTTCCCTGCAGATGATGAAGTAGTACATGTGGCCTGAGAACCCAAAAACTCTGGATACAGATCACAGTCCTATTAGTATAGGCAAATGGAATAGCTTTTCTGAAACTTGGTGTTTCCATCTGTATAATGGGACTCCCGATAAGTACATCACAGTGCTTCTTCAGGGATTTAATGAGATTGTACCTGTAAAGACATTAGTACACTGCCTGGCACCTCCTAAATGTGCCCTCTTAACTCTTATTTTGCCCTCATTAAATTTTTAATTAAACATCACTATTTCTTCTGACTATAGACTCCAGGAGTTAAGGCACTCATGCTTCTTATAACTCTGGAAATTTCTTGGGATAAACTCTTTTGAGTCTTCCCTAATTTCATCTCATTCATCCCTATCATGTGGGTTATAAATCTATTCTAATTGCTGGTTAAAATATGATCTTATTCACCCACTGCTAGACAAACTACAAGAAACAGCAAAGAAACACAGTCATGGTTTCTGGGTTTTAGACATGCTATTTTTTTCTTTTGTAAAACTTTGGTCAAGTGCAAACATTTCAAACTTGAATTCAGCACTTTTTCAAAGCAAGGCAATCAGTATATACCAATACCAATTTGGCATGCCCTTGTACAATGTGATATTCAACATAAAACTGGGTTATAAGAAGCAAGGAATCAGAAACTGCTATAAAGGAGAGGAGGGTAAAAAAAAATTCTAATGGAGTTCAGGACCAAAATTGAGCTGTCCAAATCTATTGTTTATATGTGGGCTTAATTTTACCAGAACTGCTTGCTCAGCTTAACATAAATCCAGGCGCAGAGGGGTGGGATGGAAGGAGGAGCCACTTCCACAAGAAGAAATATGAACAGGAATCTATAGATACAGCAAGAAAAAAAAGTTCAGCTCTCATCTGAACTTTCAACTCTCATCTGTCTACATGAGCAAAATTATTTCACATATGTTCTTTCTGATTCATGGTTTCTACTTTGTGACAAGTTTTCAGACAGACCAAAAAACTAAAAGCTCTCTTTTCCCAGAAGACAGCAAACAATTTGCTCTTCATATTGAGCCAAGAGATGACAACTAACTCACAGATGTTTCCAAAGATGAGATACTGCTGGGTTTGCAAGCTTGCTCCTTGAACACTGGCCCTCTTAGGTTGGGTGGGATCGACATATTCAGAGTTCTCACCAAAGAAATCAAGGAGAATGCAGATTATTTCTTGCATATGCTGTTTATCAGTCTACTTTAGATCTTTGAGATCTGAGTTCAAGGAATACAAAGCTGACTCAGTTAGGCAGGGCATTCAAAAAAGATGCTGAATATTGCCTTCACCCCATCCCGCTCTAGGAGACCTGGATTAGATCCTTGGGCTGGGAAGATCCCTGGAGAAGGGAATGGCTACCCACTCCAGTATTCTAGCCTGGAGAATTCCATGGACTACACAGTCCATGGGGGGGTCTCAAAGAGTCGGACATGACTTAGCAACTTTCACTTCACATTTCACCCTTAACCTACTTCATTTTAGAGTTCAAACAGGAAATGAAGGGAAAAGGAGAAGAAAAGTTGTGTTGTTCAGTGGCTAAGTTGTGTCCAACTCTGTGACCCCATGGATTGTAGCATGTCAGGCCTCCCTGTCCATCACCAACTCCTGGAGCTTACTCAAACCCATGTCCATCAAGTTGGCGATGCCATCCAACCATCCCATCCTCTGTCACTCCCTTTTCCTCCACCTTCAATCTTTCCCAGCATCAAGGTCTTTTCCAATGGGTCAGGTCTTTGCTTCAGGTGGCCAAAGTATTGGAGCTTCAGCTTCAGCATCAGTCCTTCCAACGAATATTCAGGGTTAATTTCCTTCAGGATTGACTGGTTTGATCTCCCTGCTGTCCAAAGGACTCTCAATAGTCTTCTCCAGCACCATTCAGCACCACAGTTCAAAAGCATCAATTCTTCAGCACTCAGCCTTCTTTATGGTCCAACTCTCACATCCATACATGACAACTAGAAAGATCACAGCTTTGAATATATGCACCTTTGTCAGCAAACTGGTGTCTTTGTTTTTTAATACACTGTCTAGGTTTGTCGTGATCACTCACCTAGAGCCAGACATCCTGGAATATGAAGTCAAGTGGGCCTTAGGAAGCATCACTACGAACAAAGCTAGTGGAGGTGATGGAATTCCAGTTGAGCTATTTCAAATCCTAAAAGATGATGTTGTGAAAGTGCTGCACTCAATATGCCAGCAAATCTGGAAAACTCAGCAGTGGCCACAGAACTGGAAAAGGTCAGTTTTCATTCCAATCCCAAAGAAAGCAATGCCAAAGAATGCTCAAACTACCGCACAATTGTACTCATCTCACACACTAGTAAAGTAATGCTCAAAATTCTCCAAGCCAGGCTTCAGCAATACATGAACCGTGAACTTCCAGATGTTCAAGCTGGTTTTAGAAAAGGCAGAGGAACCAGAGATCAAATTGCCAACATCTGCTGGATCATCAAAAAAGCAAGAGAGTTCTAGAAAAACATCTATTTCTGCTTTATTGACTATGCCAAAGCCTTTGACTGTGTGGATCTAACAAACTCTGGAAAATTCTGAAAGAGATGGGAATACCAGACCACCTGACCTGCCTCTTGAGAAATCTGTATGCAGGTCAGGAAGCAACAGTTAGAACTGGACATGGAACAACAGACTGGTTCCGAATAGGAAAAGGAGTACGTCAAGGCTGTATATTGTCACCCTGCTTATTTAACTTATATGCAGAGTACATTATGAGAAATGCTGGGCTGGATGAAGCACAAGCTGGAATCAAGATTGCTGGGAGAAAAATCAATAACCACAGATATGCAGATGACACCACCCTTATGGCAGAAAATGAAGAACTAAATAAAGAGCCTCTTGATGAAAGTGAAAGAGAGTGAAAAAGTTGGTTTAAAGCTCAACATTCAGAAAACTAAGATCATGACATCCAGTCCCATCACTTCATGGCAAATAGATGGGGAAACAGTGGAAACAGTGTCAGACTTTATTTTGGGGGGCTCCAGAATCACTGCAGATGGTGATTGCAGCCATGAAATTCAAAGATGCTTACTCCTTAGAAGGAAAGTACCTAGACAGCATATTCAAAAACAGAGACATTACTTTGCCAACAAAGGTCTGTCTAGTCAAGGCTATGGTTTTTCCAGTAGTCATGTTTGGATGTGAGAGTTGGACTATAAAGAAAGCTGAGTGCCAAAGAATTGATGCTTTTGAACTGTGGTGTTGGAGAAGACTTGAGAGTCCCTTGGACTGCAAGGAGGTTCAACCAGTCCATCCTAAAGGAAATCAGTCTTGAGTGTTCATCGGAAAAATGATGTTGAAGCTGAAACTCCAGTACTTTGGCCACCTGATGTGAAGAGCTGACTCATTTGAAAAGACCCTGATGCTGGGAAAGTTTGAGGGCAGGAGGAGAAGGGGATGACAGAGGATGATATGGTTGGATGACATCACTGACTCAATGGACATGAGTTTGGGTAAACTCTGGGAGTTGGTGATGGACAGGGAGGCCTGGCGTGCTGTGGTCCATGGAGTTACAAAGAGTCAGACAGGACTGAGCGACTGAACTGAACTGAACTAGGTTTGTCATAGCTTTCCTTCCAAGAAGCAAGGATCTTCTAATTTCATGGTTGCTCTTACCATCTGTAGTGATTTTCGAGCCCAAGAAGAGAAAATCTGTCACTGCTTCCACATTTTCCCCATCTATTTGCCATGAAGTGATGGGACTAGACACCACGGTCTCAGTCTTTTTAAATGTTGAGTTTTAAGCCATTCTACGGTGAGCTTCCTTGGGCTTGATGACATAGTCTCAGTTTATAAAAGGCTGCCTCAGATACAGACAAATTTTCCGGGTCAACACCAGTAGAATTCCCAGTTGAAAGGATAAGGAGATTACTGCTTCCCAGAGTAACTATTTCCTTAGAATGCTTTAAGGAAATGTCCTCTGGGCCTGTGACCTGCTGCTTGCTTATGATTTCAGCTATCAGTTTGGGTTCTGCTCTGTTGAGCTATAGAGAACAAGTGTGTTTCTTCCCCACCACAGCTCTTTAAAGTCTTAAAGTCTCCTCTTAGATTTATTTTGTTCTTTATTAAATAGGACATCTTCATTCCTTGTATTCAATCCATTCAAAAAACAACACGAACTTGTATAACTATAAAAATGTGGCATTGATACCTTGAGCAGCACCAAGGAAATCTATCTGTAGGGGACAGACAGCCCTAATCTTTTCTTCTCTATAAACACTGGTTTCCAGTGAAGCTGAAATGTAGAGTCATTTGTAGATGTCTAACAAGTAAACAAATGCTAGAAATATTTCCAGAAGAATCAACTTTCATGGCATTAAGTTTATCCCCACTGGCAGATCTCCCAAAAGAAAACTTCCTGTCCTTATTTGACATCTACCTCTCCAGAATACAAAGCTACTCTTTTAGTTAGATAAGTCAGTAGGTTGGTAATCATGAATTGAATTTCTAAGTGGGATCTACAAAGGAATTCAGTGCAGTGAGAAGGCCTATATCTATCAGAGATGAACTTAACCACAGAGCTATACACTCAGTAAAACTGTTGCAAATTAATGAGTTCCTATCAAAAATGATAAATTTTATTGAGCAGCATCATAGATTCTGAAGCCAGATGTGCAGTGTATTCATGAGATAACAGAAGATGAATGCTTTCTGCATATATCACCTTGAATTTGGTTCTTTGTGAAATACTGAACAATTTTTCCCTTTACTTATGAGTTTATCAAAGCCAAAATACCTAATCCATTCTCAAGGTGAAGAAACAGATTTTGAGTTATTATTCACTGAATACTTTTTTCTTTTTTTACAAATGCCCAGGCTTTTATTTCCCTATTCCCACAGTCAAGATAGTCTGTAGCCTTACCTAAACTATAAAGGATAAAATAGAGATTTCAGATAACAACACATAGCTACTGAAACAAAGTAGAGAAAGGGCTTGCTTCTTGAAAACAATTTGGTGTGTTCATTTTCCACAAAGTTCTCATCAGATGTCATCAAATTCAACACACTGTACAGATGGGAAAGACTGACTATTGAAACAATTAACTATTGTGAGTCATTTCCTCAATCTGCTTTTGTTTTAGCCAATATGTCATATGGTGACAGACACTGTTACATTTCACAAGCTCTACTGTCTTCGTGGAAATGGCATAATGCAATTGACACAACTCAGCTTGATAGATCTGCCAAACTGATAGCGGGGCCTCTTCACTCCTACTTCTCAATGCCAAAATCTAAAGATATGATACAGAACCTATTCAAAATGAAGAGAATAAAGTTCATTTTACTCTCTATGAATAGTCCCACTTGATCACCTACTGGCTGTTAGTAGCCTGATTCCTTTGAGTTGACATTAAGATGAGTAGGGGAAATTTTTCATTAATTCAGTCCCCACTATCTCAGAAAAATGCTATCACGGAGCCTGAGTTTTCCTGAAGTCTGCCATTTGCTTCATCTTGGTCTGAAAGTGTACTATTTAATTTTAAGTTTACTATTTTAGAGGACCCTAGTGTACCACTTCCCACTTTAATTTTATTTTATTTAACTTAACAATATTGTATTGGTTTTGCCATATATCAAAATGAATCTGCCACAGGTATAGATGTGTTCCCCATCCTGAACCCCGCTCCCTCCTCCCTCCCCATACCCTCCCTCTGGGTCATCCCAGGGCACCAGCCCCAAGCATCCAGTATCGTGCATCGAACCTGGACTGGCAACTCGTTTCATATATGATATTATACATATTTCAATGCCATTCTCCCAAATCATCTCACCCTCTCCCTCTCCCACAGAGTCCAAAAGACTGTTCTATACATCAGTGTCTCTTTTGCTGTCTCGTATACAGGGTTATTATTACCATCTTTCTAAATTCCATATATATGCGTTAGTATACTGTATTGGTGTTTTTCTTTCTGGCTTACTTCACTCTGTATAATAGGCTCCAGTTTCATCCACCTCATTAGAACTGATTCAAATGTATTCTTTTTAACGGCTGAGTAATACTCCATTGTGTATATGTACCACAGCTTTCTTATCCATTCATCTGCTGATGGACATCTAGGTTGCTTCCATGTCCTGGCTATTATAAACAGTGCTGCGATGAACATTGGGGTACATGTGTCTCTTTCAATTCTGGTTTCCTCAGTGTGTATGCCCAGCAGCGGGATTGCTGGATCATAAGGCAGTTCTATTTCCAGTTTTTTAAGGAATCTCCACACTGTTCTCCATAGTGGCTGTACTAGTTTGCATTCCCACCAACAGTGTAAGAGGGTTCCTTTTTCTCCACACCCTCTCCAGCATTTATTACTTGTAGACTTTTGGATCACAGCCATTCTGACTGGCGTGACATGGTACCTCATAGTGGTTCTGATTTGCATTTCTCTGATAATGAGTGATGTTCAGCATCTTTTCATGTGTTTGTTAGCCATCTGTATGTCTTTTTTGGAGAAATGTTTATTTAGTTCTTTGGCCCATTTTTTGATTGGGTCATTTATTTTTCTGGAATTGAGCGTAGGAGTTGCTTGTATATTTTTGAGATTAGTTGTTTGTCAGTTGCTTCATTTGCTATTATTTTCTCCCATTCTGAAGGCTGTCTTTTCACCTTGCTTATAGTTTCCTTTGTTGTGCAGAAGCTTTTAAGTTTAATTAGGTCCCATTTGTTTATTTTTGCTTTTATTTCCAATATTCTGGGAGGTGGGTCATAGAGGATCCTGCTGTGATGTATGTCGGAGAGTGTTTTGCCTATGTTCTCCTCTAGGAGTTTTATAGTTTCTGGTCTTACATTTAGATCTTTAATCCATTTTGAGTTTATTTTTGTGTATGGTGTTAGAAAGTGCTCTAGTTTCATTCTTTTACAAGTGGTTGACCAGTTTTCCCAGCACCAATTGTTAAAGAGATTGTCTTTAATCCATTGTATATTCTTGCCACTTCCCACTTTAGATTACTTTTAGATTATCAAAAGCCACTTGCCCTAATCGAACTGAAATATTTTCTACTCTTGGATATGTGACTTTACTATCCCATGTACATCCTGTCATTTGCATGGCTAAAAAACAGGGGGTGAAGGAGCATGGTGTTGTCCCAGTCCATCTTATTTCAACCAATGAAAGATTCCTAGGCAGCTTCTCTTGCACAAGCTTCTAACTCACTGCTGCTACTGCTAAGTCACTTCAGTCGTGTCCGACTCTGTGTGACCCCATAGACGGGAGCCCACCAGGTTCCCCTCACTAACCATTCCTTTATCACTCCTTCATCTGTATGGCAAAGTAGCTCACCATCTTCTACAAGTCAGCTCTGACTGGTTCTAGAGGAAGTACAGTGAGTCCTCAGAAACTCAGTAAGCCAGAAGCCAGGCCACAGACCACTTATTAAGGCTGAAGACATGTTAGCAGGTCTGAGCCAGCTGCAGAGCCAGCTCCAAGAAAATGAGCCATTACTCAAAAGGAACGACCAGTCAACTAACATTTGATAAGGGAGACAAAAATAGACAATGGGGAAAGGATAGTCTCATCAATAAATGGTGTTGGGAAAGCTGAATAGCCACAAAAAGTAAACACGCTTGCTCCTTGGAAGAAAAGCTATGACAAACCTAGACAGCATATTAAAAACAGAGACATCACTTACCAACAAAGGTCTGTATAGTTAAAGCTATGACTTCTCCAGTAAGTAGTCATGTACAGATGGTGAGAGTTGGACCATAAAGAAGATCTGAGCACCAAAGAATTGATGCTTTTGAACTGTGGTGTTGAAGACTCTTGAGAGTCCCTTGGACTGCAAGGAGATCAGAACAGTCAATCCTAAAGGAAATCAACCCTGAATATTCATTGAAAGGCCTAATGCTGAAGCTGAAGCTCCAATACTTTGGCCACCTGATGTGAAGAACTGACTCATTTGAAAAGACCCTGATGCTGGGAAACACTGAAGGCAGGAGGAGAAGTGGGTGACAGAGGTTGAGATGGTTGGATAGCAACACCGATTCAATGGACAGGAGTTTGAGCAAACTGTGGTAGATAGTGAAGGACAGGGAAGCCTGGTGTGCTGCAGTCCATGAGGCTGCAAAGAGTCAGACACGACTTAACAACTAAACAACATATAAAGAACTCATACTCAATAACAACAACAACTACAAAAAGAACAATTCAACTAAAACATAGGAAGAGCTGAATAAACATTTTTCCAAAGAAGACATCCAAATGGCCCACAAGTACACAAAAAGATGTTCAACATCACTAATCATCAGAGAAATGCAAATCAAAACCACAATGAGGTAAGACCTCACACATATTAGAATGCTTATTATCAAAAAGGCAAGTGATACCAAGTGTTGACAAGGATGTAGAGAAAAGGGAACACTTGTGTACTTTTGGTGGAGATGTAAATTGGTGCTGCCACTACGGAAGACAGGAGGGATGCTTCTCAAAAAATTTAAAATATAACTCCACTTCTGAGTATGTATCAAAAGGAAATGAAAATAAGGTATTAAAAAGACAGCTGCACTTCCATGTTTATTGCCGCACTATTCACAATAGTGAAGATGTGGAAACAACCTGAGTTCCTTTCTGTTGCTGTTGTAAGTTCATAGCAGTGGATGTGAAAATGCGATGTATATATACAATGGAGTATTATTTGTCCATCAGAAAGGGAACTCCAACCATTTGTGACAACATGAATGGACCTTGAGGGCATTATGCTAAGTGAGATATGTCAGACAGTGAAAGATAAGTACTGCATAATATCACTTATATGTGGAATCTAAAAAAAAGTTTAACTTGTAGAAACAGAGTTAGAACAGTCCATACCAGGGATGGCAGGGGGCAGGGGGCTGGAGGGGAGAAATAGGGAGATAAACATTGTTCAACCGGTACAAACTTGAAGTTAAAGATGAATAAGGTCTGAGGCTCTAATGCACAACATTGTCACTAGGGTTAATAATACTGTGTTACATACTTGAAAGTTGGTAAGAGTACATCTCAAATGTTCTCACCACAAAAAAAAAAAAAAAAAAAGACACGGAATTATGTGACATAATGAAAATACCAGCTACTAGCCAAGGCTATGGCAGCAATCATATTGCAACATATAAGGGTATCAAATCAACGTTTCACACCTTAAACTTACACAGTGTTATGTGTAATGTCAATCCTATCTCAGGTAAGCTGGATAAAATAGACAAAAGGAGTGACCATTCCAGAAAGTACAAAGGCAACAAACGATACAACATTAGGTAGAACAGAGCAGATGCTATGCAGGAAGGAATCAACATTTGGGATTTGAAAGTGAGCAGAAAGACTGTCCAAACCTGGCAAATTGGTCTCACTTCAAATCCAACCTCAAATGCACCCTGTACTTCTGGCAGTCATACTACATTTCTCTGGTACATTTACCCTCCATCGTCACAGATGACTTTTTATACCTCACCTCTTTTAAAACCTCTCCAGCACCTCCTTGCCTATCCATTCTGATGACCTTGCTTCTTCCTTGTTTAAAAATATTGAAGTGAGCAGAAGAAAACCTCCGTGGATTTCTACCACTGCACCTATATACCTATCAACATCTGCATGGATGTAAGCTCAGTTTATTTTCTGTGAACATATCTCCATTCGCCTATCTAAAGCCAATCCCTCCACTGGAGCACTAGACCTTTGGTTTTCTCAAGGGTATGGATCCTACAATTCACCTACCCTCTTCTATTCATCAAACTCTCCTCTCTACTGGGTCTTTTCCCTTACCATACAAATATGATCTTAATTCTCCCATCTTAAGGTATATACATATATACATACCTATATATGCATATATCTGTCTATCTGTATATATGGAGCAGGGAGGGAGGGAAAGAGACACACCAAGGAATCCTCAGAGATCACCTAGGCCAACGGTTCTCAAATCTGAGTCAACAGTAGAATCCCCTTGGGGAGCTTTCACAAGAATCCCAGTGTCATGTCTCTGGCTTCTCCAGAGACTGTGACTTACTTGTCTGGGGTATGATCTGGGCATCAGTATTTTGTGCATTTCCTGGGATTCTAATGTGCATCCAAAGTTGATAAGCACTGATTTAACCTGGATTTATCATTAAATGAAGTCATCAAAGTCAAGAGAGGTGAAGCAGCCCAGGCAAGTCCAGAGAATCATTACCAGTAGAGCCAAGACAAAACTCTAGCCAAGCTGGTTCCCAGTCCGCTGCTCTTTTGACAATACCAGCCAATACATGATACACACAAGTGCAATCTTTGGCAAAGAACTATAAATGCCACCCTAAGTAAAGAACTCTCGCTAATTGTTCATCTCCACAGAGGATGCTGGCCTTTTAGTCTTCAGTCACAACAGGAGAGTTTAAAACTAGGATGCTGAGAAGGCGAGTGTAATCGGGAATGTGAAGAAATGCCTGCCATGGTACCCACGCCAGATGTTTCAGAAGTTTCGGGGATGGTGAGGGACCCAGGGGAGGGTGCCAAGGAGCAGTATGAGGTGTGGTGTGATAAATGGACCTGTCTTTTTCCCATTACAGGAACATAGCAAGTTTCAAGAAACAAATCAGAAACCAAGAATGATTAATTGTGCGGTCTACAATGAGTCCTGTTGCGTTTGTCTATGAATTCCTCTGCTCTGCAGATCAGGTGCTCCAGGGGCAGAGAAACATCTGGCTATGAGGAGCCTTCTGAATTTCCTGCTAACCCAGTCCAGAAAAGGTGAGGAAGGGTTTTCTTTACAGGTGAACAGTAAAGGGAATCAAAGCTGGTGAGAAAAAATGATACGGTGGGATGAGAACACACGCATCAACCAGGCTGCTGTTATAGCTCTGGCTTTCTTTTCTCCTTTTCTAGACCTGTGTAGCATCAGTGAGAAACAAAATACTGTAAGGAAATCACAACTTCAATCTTATGTATCCCCTCCACTGATTCAGTTGACCTGGCAATCCCCTTATCACTCTCCATAAGGAAGTTTCAGCAAAGCATCAGCCATGGAAAGCAGAGCAGTTGAGCTCATAAGTTTCTGGGTCCAAACCCATATTTTACTACCCGTATAACATTGCACAAGTGACCTAAAGATTCTGCGTTTCTCCATCTTCTCTACCTATAAAATAAGGCTAATAATACCTTCCTTGGGATTCTTGTGATGCGTATATGAGACAAGGATGTAAAGTGCCTGAAAAAATCAATAAAAGGTAGCCATCGCTGTTAAACAATATGGCAAGGAAGATTTCTTGCTATTTCTCCTTATAGTGCTACAAGCATTTTAACAACACTATTTGCATACCAAGTGAATATGTCAATTATCCCCAGTTGTTGCCCCTTCCTGAGAACTGATGAAATACACTAATATTTAGTTAGTTCATTTTATTGAATTGTAGAGGCAGGATGACTTGGTAGAAAGTTTTAGATTCAAGTATCAGCTCTGTTGCTTCCTAATTGTGAGTCTTGGAAAAGTTGCTTAATCTCTTTATGTCTCACTGGTTTTTTCAAAAAGGGGGAAAGAAAACATTTTATTTTCAGGGTTGTTGTAAGAATTAAATGAGGTAATGCAAACATTTAGTACAAAATAGGTATTTAGTAATGGATAATTGACAAGATAGTACATACAACCTTTATGGTAATAAAACTGCTCTCCATGTGTCATGGCCTCTGATTGTTTTCACTAATTCACCACAGCATTTCTCCAAGTTAGTTTGAATTTATGTTTTTTTCATATGGTTTAATTCCACGTAAAGCTAGATAACAAGCAACTATCTCAGAATGGTTCTTGCAGAGATTATTATCTAAAACAGATTGATGGAGATATCTCTTTTAAAAGATATTCAGGGGAAAAAAAATTTAACCTCTTTTAGTCAACCTCAAACCCTTAGAGAGCAGAAGAAGCTTTTACATTTATCTTCTCTATGGGCAAACAATTGGGTTTAGATTAATTGAAACAAGGAGGAAAAAAAAAAAGAACACAGATTTATGTAAAACAGAGTATGTCTATGATGAATGTTTCCAAATATGCGGTAAGAAAATTGGTACATTAAATATCTCTAGCCTGTCTGGTTTCTAAAAAGCCAAGGCAGTTAAATGAGGCTGATTTATTTCCTAAAGTGGTCATTTGGATTATGTTACCAATAATGGAACATCAGTATCTCTAGAAGCAAAAGACTCAAAATAATAAAGACATTTTTATGGTCTGCCAAGCCTATTTCCAAAGTACTCTAAATCTGATAGTGCCTTAGGCTGGGTTCCCTGAAAGTAGACACTGAGACAAAGATTCATGGGAAACAGTTTATTAAGGAAGTGCTCCCAGAAAAAGAGCTGGTAAGGGAGAGAGGAGCAGGACAGAGCAGAGAAAGACAAGCAAGGAAAGCTTTTCCCCTGGAGGGTAGTCTAGGCCTGATGCTGCAGAGCACTCCGGAGGGTCAGTGACACCTCAGAGTGGTCCCACCTTGAAGGAAACTGGAGCCTTCCTCTGGCTACACCCATCAGCCATTGGCCAGAGCCATCCTGGGAGATGAGACACAACCTCCCAGACACATCCTGCTCTCTAGGGCAATCCAAGAAGAGTCATAGGTTCTGGCCCAAAGATGGTGGGGAAAAGAAGCCCAGAAACAAGAAAAGGTAACCTTCCCTGGAACAGGGAAGGGATGAGAGAAAAAGTCAAAAATAGTTAGCTTTTCTCTCAATTTTTCCGAAGCAATTTTTCTCTGTCATCAATGTTATGAACACCAAACAGGAAGGTTGAGGTATATACATTGCCTCTTATAAGTAGTGTTGTGTCAATCTGACCTAGACAGGTAAACTAAGCAGGAAACAAGCTAGTGTGTTCTGATCAAAAAAATAATTGTATTGTACACTTGGTTAATTCAACGTGTGCACACAGGTTGCTTAATATGAATGAGAGAATTGCTACTATTTAGTTATGCTTGTGAGACAGCAAAAATTTACAAGTATAATAGCAATTCCTTATATTAATATCCTATACACACACTTTTAAGACCACCCATATGGTTTTTGTAAATCTCTTTGCCAATGTTATTTTGCTTTGATTCCATTTATTAAAATGTAATTTCATGCCTGTTGAAACTAAAAGTAATAAAATCGAGTGTGGATTCTCCATGTTGTTTTAATTTCATTTTTCCAGTTACTCATTTTTATGTTGTTTGATGATATTGTCAACCCACGACAGCCTGGAAAATTTTAACAAACTTGGTCCAGCACCACAGCTAGTTTGAGCATCACTGCTTGACCCCAGGCTACAGAACTGAGAGGAAAAGGGGAGGAAGAGACACACCCACGTTTATAATAACGATACCATGATCAAAACAGCTCTGTCTGAAACATGGGAACACACTGAGACAGGATATGAAGTCAGCTTCATAAATTATGAACCCTAAATCCAGACGGCATTTGTTCTGCAATGATTTGAACAAGCTTTTCCTGAAGATTGAAACTAAAAGCAAAGATACCAAAGTAGGGGTGCCATCTTGTGGCAAGAGCCACCAACACCAGGGCCAGCTGTGCCATCCTCCTGCTCAACCCCCAAAGCCGGCCTTTGCTCCCCTCAGAGCCTGAGAGTCTTTTTCAGAACCCCAACTCTCCTCCTTTGAAACACAGGACTCCAGAATAAGAACAAAGCCCCTTCCCGCCCCCATTTTTCTTCCCAGCAGAGCTGTGTGTGGTGATCTAGGTTTTGAGTCGGCTTCTGTAGTCATGGGACATAAAGATGCCACCTGCTCAGGGTGGCTCAGACGGTAAAGCGTCTGCCCGCAATGCAGGAGACCCGGGTTCGATCCCTGGGTGGGGATCCTCTGGAGAAGGAAATGGCAACCCACTCCAGTACTCTTGCCTGGAAAAATCCCATGGACGGAGGAGCCTGGTAGGCTACAGTCCATAGGGTGGGTCGCAAAGAGTCGGACATAACTGAGTGACTTCACACACACATCACACACACAGGGCTGGAGGGAGCCCCCCTGTGGAGCAAAACACTTTTGCCCTCGGCCCCGCACCCTGCTGTTTTTTCCCATTTTCATCTGTCACAGAAAGCTGAGGAAGTAGGCAGACACCTGGGGGCCAGCCCAGGATTGGCTTCAGCATTTGCAACAGATGGAGGCGTGTGATAAGGGCTTTGAAGTCAACTGCTGCCACCAACAGAGCTGCTTCCAGGAAGTGATGGCTGAGAGGGATTTAGGAAGTCATCTGTCACCTGCTTTCAAGCAACACCGCACAAATCGGCTAGACCTAAAAATGGCAATCCCATTTCAATGCCTTTTCTTCAACCATCCCCTGAGACTTAATTTAACATATAAAAACCATCTGCATGCAGAAATACGTCCTTATAGTGAACATGCCATCTCAACCTCTGCTGTTTATATGCATAGGCAGTGGACACAAAAAGGAAAATTATATATAGAGGTGATCGCCTTTTCTTATACTTTTTCCAGGATTTCTAATTTTTCTAGTTCTATAGTTTTTTTTAGTTTTTAGTCATAATTTAAGACCATTTACAGAATATCCTTATAAGATGTTGAGTTGTGAACAACAGGAATACAACTCAAATACCTTGGGAATAGAGAGGAAAAAGAAAAGGAAATGAGTTGACTTATACTTGACTTCTATGTGGGCTTCAGGCATGGCTGAATCCAGGGGCTTATATAATCCCACTGGGTATCTGTCTTTCTAGCTCTCAGCTACACTCCCTTTTATATGAGCCTTTAGTTTGAAGACAGGCTATCTCCATATGGCAGGGCTAATGACAATCTGCACTGGAAGATTCACATCTCCATCACCAGCACCTTGAGCTCAAAAAGCACAGAAGAGTCTTCTATGGTTACTCGAGCAGAGCAGTCTCAGGAAAAACTACCCTGACCCCACTTGTGATATGTCAGCCCCCAGTACCACAATAGAACCATGCAGAGTGGAGGACAGATGGTTCAGGAAGAAAATGATCTATAATTTGACATAGGATACTCAGCAATTTCTATTACATGCCTGGATTAGTCTAAGAATCATCCCATGTTACTGCATTTTTGGCCCCAGTCTCTACATCCAGGGCCCAAGTTTGTTGATGGTAATACACAGATCTCCAATCTAAGCAGCAACATGACAAACAAATGTTAAGACCTTGCCTAAATTCTCTTGAGAAAAGCAGGAATGAGATAAGCCAAAATATCCCATCCATTGGTAGTACAGGCTACAATCCAAAAAAAGCTGAGCCTTTGACTGTTTTTATTTCCTGTGGAGATAATTAATACCTTAAAGTAATTAATTAATTACCCACTCTTTCCTTCATAACCTTCGTTTTCTCTCTGTGTTTATGTGTGTGTGCTCAGTTGTGTCCAGTTCTTTGTGACCCCGTGAACTGTAGCCCACCAGTCTCCTCTGTTCAGGGAATTTTCCAGGCAAGAATACTGAAGTGGCTTACCATTTCCTATTTCAGAGGATCTTGCCAACCCAGGGATCAAACCCATGTCTCCTGCATTTCTTGAATTGGCAGGTGGATTCTTTACTACTGCACCACTTAGGAAGCCCCTTCTGACTATTTTTATCACATCCTCCATAATTTAGCTCATATATAGCAGAGATGGGGAAAAAAGCAAATTTTCATATTTTATGGGGAAAATAATCTGTATAAAACAATAACAAGACAAAAAGATCCCAGAATAAATTTTCCTCTAGCCCTAGATCTGCTCTCATCTTACTGAATACCTTTAAGCAAGTAATTTAGCCTTTCTGGCTTAAAAAAAAATGAAAATGAAAAGACAAGAAACATCTATGGGCAAAATTCTTTCTGTATCAGGATGTTAAAAGATTTTTGCTGTTGCTGTTGTTGTTCTTATGTCTCAAAGCTGAGTACCCAAAAATGTCTCACATTTTGAAGAAGGTATTCAGCCATCGGGATCAACTATCCTTCTAGGACTTTCTGTGATGCCTTGGGACAGACCCAACCACCACCACCACCTCATTACAGGGCTGCAGGAGGAGGTAAGCATACCCAGTGGGTAGCATGGGCTGGTGGTGAAGCATCAAGAAATGTTTGCCAAGGTCCCATCCCACCATCACTCTCTGCTCCCTCCAAGGGTGCAGAGGAGCATATTCTTAATTTCACATGCGGGAGCCCAGGGACTGGGGGAGGAGCATGGCAGGAGCCCCAGGTCCACCCTGGCCAAGTATGTAGAGCCCATTAACAGAAAGAGTTGCTACTAAACTCACAGCTCTTTGCTGTCTTGCAGTGGTGACTAAGGAAATTATTAGGACAATAATGATTCCCCATATTAAACCACCTGCAGACACACTTGTACATGTGCACTTGTCTGCAACTATTTTTAAAAGTCTGAAAAGGTGTATGACAAGTGCATGCCAAAGGACGCAGATGGCCCCCCACAGGGGCTCCCTGGTGACAGCAGAGTCCCTTAAACTCTTAAACCCCAATGATCACCATGACAACAGTATCAGCCAGAACTGGGTGGGCCACCTGAGCCAGAGTCCCCTGGGACCAGGATCCCTTCACTGGCATCTCAGCAGCTGCCTGAAGGGAGTTCTGCCTCCCTACCCTTCCTCTCTGTCCCTGAGCAGTGAGTGAGCCAGCACCACAGAGACAGGCCAGTCCTCCTTCCCCTTCCCAGACAGCCAGGATCACAGCCCAGGCCTGGGCTGAGAGCAGAAGAAGACGAGCTGGATACCGAGATCACGAACAGGGCTGGAGGCTGCAGGACAAGAGACGGGAGAGTCGGCGTGATGGAGGTGAGCGTGGCACCTGGAGCAGCAGGCAGGACTGAAGCCTGGATGAAGAAGCTGGACCCCAAGTGGAGTCAGAGCCTGGGAAAGAAATCTCTGAAGTAATCTTCATGGTGGGATCTGCAGTCTGGCATCTTTCATGGTCAGTGACAATCCTTTTTATATAGAGAGACAGTAAAGAAAGGAGACTGGTCCCTGGCCCAGCATGCCAGGCATTAATACTAGCTAGCTGTGTGTTCTTGGGCAAGTTGCCCAACCTCTCTGAGCCACAGGTTCTTCATCTTAGAATGGAGACTATAATAGTACTGAACCCAGAGGACTGCTGTGAGAATTTAATAAGTTCAAATACTTAGAACCATTACTGGCACCCGGGAAGATTACATTAGTACCAGCTAGGATCTCTTACCCAGAGTGCTCCCTCTCATAACTAAAAGAAAATGATGATTTCCAGAATAGATTCTATTAACGATGACAAATGTCTCAAATAAATAGAATACAGGTAGGTCTCTGCAACAGAAGAAACTCAAATCACTGAAGGACTGAATTACTATTTTGCTATATTCCCACTTTATTAAATGGGCTTCTCTGATGGCTCAGACAGTAAAGAATGTGCCTGCAAAGGATACCTGGGTTCAATCTCTGGGTCAGGAAGCCCCCCTGGTGAAGGAAATGGCTACCCAGTCCAGTATTCTTACTTGGAGAATTCCATGGACAGAGGAGCCTGGCAGGCTATTTAGTCCATGGGGTCCCAAAGAATCAGACACAACTGAACGCTAACACCAACTATTGTATTAAATACATAGTTTGGTCTGACCTATTCCAGGATAAACTAGTAAAATCTTAGTTCGGATTAGAAAATATTTTTAAATATTTTAAGATATTTAAGATAGAAAATAATGGACTATCTATATTATCTAGTCTTTTATCACAAAAAAGGAATGTCTTTCTCTTAGCATTTGAGCAAATGAACAGAACTAAATCCAGAGGACAACTCTTCTCTACTATAGCACTCTCCACTCAGCAGCCAGAATCATATTTCAAAACATGAGTTAGGTCTTTCATCTCCCTGCATTGATAGGAGACTGAAAAAACATGCCTGAATATTTTCTATGTATGGAAAACTGTTACCGTGATGCCTTCTCCCCATAGGTCTATAATATATTTCATTTGTATCAAGCTTTCTAATTTCATCTCCCAAACAGTAAAATCACACACCTTCTGCACAGTATCCAGTCATCATCCTTGGCAGTTCCAAAAAACAGTCCTTACTTCAACCCCTTTCTTCTTTGTCAGATAAGATGGTCTACCCTCCTCCAAACCAGCGCCCTCCCACTCCTTACACACAGCTCCCATCCTCTGGCCCTTTCCTTGTCTCGGCTGTCATTTTTCTTTGCAGCACATCGAAAATGCCAGGTCCTCACCTTCTCTAACAGGTCCCACCCACTTCAGAGGTGGCATCAGCAACATCCAGAGTGATCAGAGCTCTGCAGCTCAGCTTCATCCATCAAAAGCCTATCCGCACATCCCAGTTCTGTGGGCTGATTTGCAGTCATTTGGTTTTACAAGAAAACTAACCATGTAGAGTATCTGAGGTGAGATGAAAGAAAAAAGAAAAATGGCTGCAGACTTAGTCCTGAAGTCTAATCAGGAGAGGCAAGGAGCTCCCGCCAAGAGGATTCAACATTGCCCAATGACTTTCCCGTGGACAGGGTTGCAAAGAGTTGGACACGACTGAGCGACAAAACAGTGACTTTTTAGGTGGAGGACACTGCTCAAGGTTGACACTCCTTACCCAAGAGAGTCAACAGTGGCTCAGAACTCACAGTTGCTCTGGAACTGTGGCCCCTGCCCTGAGTTTTCTGCACATGTGTGTCAACACACACACACACACACACACGCACACACACGCACATATCTTGCTCACTTTATAGCAAGCCCTCTAGCCCTTAGCCTAATATCTGGTCCATCATAGCAATGGCCAACATCTTTCATCTAATGACCCTGTGTTAAACACTCTACCAAAAAAAAAAGATCTTTTTGAACCCTTCCAGCCACACTATAACTATTGTTTTCTCCATTTTATAGAAGAGGATTTTTTCACAGGTTTATCTCTTCTTATCTATTTCTCTTATTTAGTCAGCGTTCAGAAAGAAGCTGTTATTGACCATATTTTTTTTAGGAAGGAAACTAATAAATGAAAAAATTGAATAACTGAATAATCAAGGCCACCATTTGGTAAGTGCTGTAGGCTGGATTCAAAACCAGGATTCTCTAACTCTGACACCCGTGCTTTCTCTTTGATAAGCTGCTGCCTGCTTCTGCTTCCCCCAAGTAGCCTGCCATAAAAAATCTAAGCTTGATAATACAGCTTAATGATCAAGAATACATTTTAACAAAAAGAGAAATAGATGTACACAAATAGCTGGGATGAGTTAGCTGCTACAGTTGAATTTTAACTGTGAGCTTCTGCAAGCCAGCTAGAGCAAAAATCATCAATACTGGCCTGGTCCTCTGAGTGAGCCAGCATACAAAAGCTGCATTGGATTGCTAATTTTCTGTATCCTGCAGATTCAGTTTTTAGATACCTAAGAATACATGTGCAATGCCCTGTCTTGATGTATTAGAGGGGATGCATTTTAGAGTTGTCAGAGGGCTTCCCAGGTGCTGCTAGCGGTAAAGAACCTGACTGCCAGGGCAGGTAGATGTAAGAAACGTGGGTTCGATCCCTGGGTTGGGAAGATCCCCCGGAGCAGGGCATGGCAACCCACTCCAGTGTTCATGCCTGGAGAATCCCATGGACAGAGGAGCTTGGTGAGCTCTAGTCCATAGGGTCACAAAGAGTCAGACACGACTGAAACAACTTAGCACACACAAAGTCGGCAGAACTAATATACATGTAGAAAATAGGGGTGATTTACAAGGATTTGGATGCTGCCCTTGTGCAGAGCCCAACATGTGGAACAGGGGAGACAGAAAGAGATCATAACAGAGGGAAATGAAGGGAAAAGAACAAGCATTAGCTAGGGCATTCTGCCACCTCCTCCCATCCACTCGGCAGCCCTGTGAAACAGGGATCAACAGTCCCCATTCTACACCTGACAGCACTAAAAGCCAAAACAGAACTAGAGGAATACGACTGGAAACTAGATCTGCGGCCCCATTTCCAAAGAGTGAAAAGATGGGTGTCTTGATCCAGTCCCAGCCCTTGCTGATTCTGTGACCTGGGGCAAGTCACAGAAGTTTTCTCTTGACACCTGACTCACCATCTATCACTGGGTAAAAGGACTCACTGGGTTGGTGGGAGAGTGGAAATGAAAGGATGGGAAGAAAAGCTAGTTGGAAAAGAATTAGAGGACTTCACAAATTCAAGCCTCGCTACTTCCGATTCAACTTGCACAGCTTAGCTCAATTCCTTTGTACAGGGACACTCTCCCTAACCTTCTTGGCAAGTCTGCAACCCCACAGTCTACCTTATCCTGTGCATTGCTTAGGAGCGTCCCAGTTTGACATTTATGCACTTACTAGCTGATCTGCCTGCCTCTCCAGCCAGTAGCTCCAGGAAGGTAAAACCAACCTGGTTTTGCCCAGCATTATTTTAGCCACCATGTCCGGTGCTTAATAGGCACATAATAAATACATGTGCATTGAGTCCATCAATATATTAGCATTAAGGTAAAAGCATACATTTATATAATCCTAAAGATACAATTGGGCTTCCCAGGTGGCGCTAGTGATAAAGACCCACCTGCCAACACAGGAGGAGACATAAGAGACCTGGGTTCAATCCCTGGGTCAGGAAGATTCCCTGGAGAAAGGTATGGCAACCCACTCCAGTATTCTTGCCTGGAGAATCCCATGGACAGAGGAGCCTGGTGGGCTACAATCCATTTGGGAGGCAAAGAGTCAGACATGAGTAAAGTGACTTAGCATGCTTGCACAAAGATACAGTTGTAATTTAGAAATTTTGTAATTTCATAGAAAGTACAAAAAGAAAAATTAAGGCCCTATTTACTTCCTAGAAGCCACACGTCTAACCATCACTACCATCCAGAATCTCAAGGTTAATAAAGGGAAAAAATACCTTCTGTGTGGAAAATGACTGTCATAAAGTCCATACACTTGGCTCCTGAGGAGAGGTGGATCCACCCCCCAGCCATCATTCTGACAAGCGGACATAAAAGAAGGCAGGGGGTGACAGCGGCGGGGGACACCCGACAGCTGGTGAAATGACAGCCGACGGCGGCAGCAAGAGGCAGCGCGGCTGCAGGCAGGCTCTCCAGCAGAGGCCCAGAGGTGCTTAACGCGGGGCCACCAGCCCACACACCCCCACGGCCCCCTTGAGTCACCCGATCACCACACTGGGAGATGGCCGATGTCCAGGGGAGGACACTGAGCCTTCAGGGAAGGGAGAGGAGGCCTGAGACACTCAGTGTAGAAAGAAAGTGGCTCGGTCAGAGATCCCAGCAACACCTGTGTCTGCTAGGGTGTGTGGGAACATTGTTTCAGCTGTAAATAAACTTCCCAGAAATGGATGTATGTGTCATCTTATGACTGCTTTGCAGAACTGAGGTGCTGGTGGGGCATGCTTTTCCTCAGGCATAGGGTAGGACCAATTATTTGTGTTTGCACCTCCTTTCTCTGATGTCTTTGCACTTTTTACTAAGGCCTTACAAGTGATTCCCCCAAAACAAACCTCAGAGCATCACAATATTTTCTTATATAAGGGACCTAAGTAAGGACAGAATTCAGTGCTCTCCTTGCCAGTTGGGAAAGCATGGAGTCTAATTTCAACCTACAATGCAGTGGGCGAGGGGGTAGATGGGAGAGCAGAGAAGACAGGATGAAAAAGATGAAACTACAATAATTTGCAGATTTAAACAGAGAAAAGCTCTTAACTGGTACAAGGCATGAAAGTCTGAGTAAAAGCCAAGCTGAAAGAGAGGTTTGCTCTCTCGGTTCAAACTCATGCATCCATTCCCTTAGGCATCCATTCACTTAGGCAGCTTACTAGCAGTGTGTGTGCCTATGGGTGTGGGTATATGATTTAATTTATATGTGTGTGTATGTGTGTGTGTGTGCGCGCTCAGTCATGTCCGACTCTCTGCGATTTCATGGACTGTGGTTTACCAGGCTCCTCTGTCTATGGGATTCACCAGGCAAGAATACAGGAGTGGGTAGCCATTCCCTTCTCCAGGGGATCTTCCCAACCCAGGGATTGAACCTGGGCCTCCTGCATTGCAGGCAGATTCTTTACTGTGTGAGCCACCAGGGAAGCCCCCCTATTAGTATCTACTATTTAGTAGTATGATTATTGCATTATTATATGCACCTGTTCTGTGCTGTGTACTAAGCTCTGAATAACAGTGAGGGCAAGGAAGAAGACAAATGATAAACAGACAAAATCAATTACTGTAGCTTCAGATAAGGGAGAAAATAGAAAATGGTAGTGAGGGGGTTACCTTTGCCAGTCTCTCTGAGGAGTTAATATATAAGATGAGAAGTCAACTGTTCCAAGATTAGGATGAAACTTGCTACGGGCGCAAAAAAATAAATAAAAACAGAAAGTGCAGTGACCAAAGAACAGAACGGATGGGACAGGGCACGTTCTAAAAACACTTAGCAGACTTAATATGACTGCAACTGGGTATGCCAAAAGGAGAACAAAGACCAAAAAGGCTGGAAAGTAAGCGAAGGAGAACAGAAAGGCAATCTGAAGCTAGAGACTTCATCCCCAATACAGATGCACCCCAATTAAATCATATGCCCACACCCATAGGCACATACCTAAGAGAATGAGCTGGGCCCTTGTTGAATCTAGCTCACTCTCCCTCTTTCTCTCTCTCTTCATTTTATATACCTATGGATACCCATAATACAGGACTACACCCAGGAGTAATCATCCTATTCACCTAAGTATCCCAAATAAATAAATCAATCATGCATTCCTAAAGGTAAATAGATGCTTATAACTGATTTGTGAATACCATATTAAATTCTGGTAAGAAGAAGAGGTTCAGGGAAAAGAATCAACAAAAATCCAGCCCCTTCTATGCATCAAGCACTGTTTCAGACACTCAACAGGTATGTTAAATCTTTTCATTCTCACAGCAGCTATATGAACAAGCTATTAAATCTCTCCATTTCGCAGGAAAAGATACTATCAGAGATGTTAAGTAACTGGCCCAAGGTGACCCAGTTAATGGTAGGACTTAGATTTGAACCTAGATCTCTCTGGCTCCACCAGGAATTCCAGCTATGACTACTCACTCAGTTTTAAGCACTTCGCCTGACAGATTTCATTGAATTCGATCCCATTTCCCTTTGACATTTTAAAAATAATTTTATTTATTTATTCTTCGTTGCTGTCCAGGCTTTCGCTAGTTGCGGCAAGCAGGCTTCTCATTGCGGCGGCTTCTCTTCTTGTGGAGCACGGGCTCTAGGGCTCTCGGGCTTCAGTAGCTGTGGCTCACAGGCTCTGGAGCACAGGTTTAATAGTTGCGGTGTACAGACTTAGTTGCTATGAGGCATGTGAGATCTTCCCAGACCAGGGATCAAACCTGTGCCTCCCGCACTGGCAGGCAGATTCTCTACCACTGAGCCACCAGGGAAGACCCTCCTTTTGACATCTGACATTGGACCTTCCTTATGACCAGGGGCATAGCAACTAAGAGCCAAGAGATTGGCAGACCCAGTGGAGAAAGGCTGACGCTAAATTCATTTGCTATAAATAAAAGACGCCATGAAGAAGATCTGTATGAGCTACTCTACTAGGGACTTCTTTAAAAATGTTTTACTATGAAAAGAGAAGTTTAGACTCTTGAGCATCCTGCAAATAGAAAACTAATTTGCCTGATCAATTTTTGTCCACTGTGCTTGATCCTTGGGATAATCTGTGATCCTTGGGATAAGCCACTGTATCAGTCTCACTTATATTGTAGTCTTTTATCTTATGGATGCAAGATATATTTCTTGCTGTCAAAACTAATCATCAAAACATCCAAGAAAACCAAAGCAACCTTATTTACTTCCTCAGAGATCAGAGCAAATGTCCTACTGGTATTTTTTTTTAATATTAAGTTGAATTTTTTTGGCTGCACATCAAGGCACTTAAATTAAGAACAATATATCTTCATTTCAAATGTCGGTTGATATCCCTTAAATGTTTGCTTTAAAAAAATGAATTCAAGTTTAAAGCTGGCAATAATTGGCACTGTATTATTAACAATTTAAATCAAAGTTTAATGCTTTTGACATCACAAAGACATGGATCCCACGTTATAATAACCTTTGGCAAATGAATAGTAAACTAAACATAAGCTTCCAAGATAGTTAATCCTGAAAGGTACGACACAGAAGAGAGTAGTTAAATATAGCAATCATTGATATATGCTCTCATTCCAATACAGGGGAGGGATAGAGGTTGTTTAATTTTAATAATGTCCCCAGAGGTTGACTTTGCTCATAACATTTATAAAATATTGAAAGACAAGAAATGGTACAGATGTGAATTCAACCTTTTTTTTTTTTTTTTTTGTCAAGTTGCCCTTGAAAGCAGCTGCCATAAATCTTGGATGAAGCCAAATAAGGCTGATGATTCTGATCTTCAATTCATTCTTTTCTATCCTTCAAAAGGTAAATGATCCTGATGGAATTAGAGCTGAGCAGAATGGCTTTCTTCTGTGATATGCATAGCCAATGATGCACGCTGCCATCATTAGCAACGTGGAGCCAGTTGCCTCGTGCGGCTGTGCCTGTGCACTGGGGCTTGAAGGCGCTTTTGAGAGAGACGTTTAAACATCAAGCTCAGAAGCTTTCCATTTCCCCTCCCCTTTCCCCTTCCTCTGACTTCTCCCTTCTGTGTCGTCTCAGCAGAAAGCCAAAGTGTGAGCTGAATGTTTGAGAATCGAGCACAGAACTCGGCCTCCCATTCCTGGGTTGGTATTTGAAAAAGTCTCAGCCGAGGATGTTTTGAGTGTTTGTTTTTTTTTTTTCAGTCTGACTCTGAAAAAAGCACGACCAAAGTTGTAGGAGAAATTGGATTTAAGGCAGTTCACAGCTTCCCTTACAGAAAATACCAGGGTCTCTCCCACTGAAACATGTAAATCAGATGAATCCTTTTCCATCCCTATGGTAAAACAATGTCATTTTCCTAAGTCCCACTCAGCTATACAGAAGACAGCGTAGCCTATCATTAGGGATGACAATAAATGTATTTGTGTGGGTTTGCAACTCTGCTTCAGACCACAAGGCAAACCCAGTTAAAACAACCACAGAGAGAATCATCTATCTTCATAAATTCACTTGCAAAGAGAAATTCATCATGTTTACTGTCTTTAAGAAAGGAGCAAGTCTTATAATAAAATGTTCTCTGGTCCAGATTTTTTGTATTTATAGGATCCTTTTCCTTCTGCCTTTCACAGAGCGTGGCACATTCTAACTGCAGGCTGTACCCTCATTAACATAACATAATAAATAAGTTATGTGTCTTGAAATGAAGAAAGTGCTTGGAGAGGAGGAGGAAAGGGCAACCCGTCCCTGGTAAGTGATTTCCTAGAAAAGCTTCCAGCATGAGAAATTGCAGAGCTGAGCATTTTGAACCAAACTGCAAAAAAAGACAAAGGGCCTTTGTTAAGATAGACCCCACCCTTTCCTCCTTCCACACTCTTCAAATCACAGAGAATTGTGGAAATTTGTGCATTCACTTAACAAACACTGAGCACTACTATGTGCCAGGCCTTACTAAGATAAGAATATAAAAATAGTGAAATGGCTCAGGAGCAATGTTGTTTGCTTGCTATACTTTGAAACATTGTTGCTATTGTCTACAGCACCCCCAACCCCTGGCATAACAGGAAACTGATAACTTTTCTAAGAGAAACTTCCCAGAACAGGGTTTTAGGCTCATTGGTGCTGTTTTTCTCCCTCCTTTCCTGGGTCATAGAAAAGTGAGAGCCAATGTAATAAGCCCAGCGAGGAGCCACAGAAGTTCAAGGGCTGGAAGGATGTCTCTGAGCCACAATGATCTTTGAGCACTTTTATGGCCTGTTTGTCAGAAGATTTCTAGGGTGTCTGTTAGCTTTGTCCTTTAAATCATGTAATCCCTCCTGCTCATGGGCTAGGAAATTTATATCACATTCATTTTATTACCTAGCTTTAAATGATTTTCTAGGAGGAGTATTTCTGAACCCAGTTTCTTTCATTTCTTTTTGGTGTCACAGATTTCAAATGGGAAAAAGGCTAAATTCTGGAAATTAGTGGGACAGAGTAAGCCCTCTGAAGTCCAACTGCCTGGATTTTGAATTCTCTTTCTATCTTTTATTAGCTCTGAGACCTTGGGGAAGTTATTTAACCTATAATAGCTCACTTTTTTAACCTGTAAATTGCAGCTCCAATCCCTACCTCACAGACTTATGATGAGGATTCAAGAAGATAAAACATTTGGATGAATGCCTAGCACATATAGCTCACAATAAGCAAAAACTGTAATTACAGACTGTTAAATTTAAATTTGGGGTCTTCCCAGGTGGTGCGAGTGGTAAAGAACCTGCCTCCCAGTGCAGGAGACATAAGAAACTCAGATTCAACCCCTGGGTTGGGAAGATCCCCTGGCGGAGGGCATGGCAACTCGGTGGCCTAGGGCCCATAGGATCGCAAAGAGTGGACATGACGGGAGCAGCTTAAGACAGCACAGCACAAATTTAAATTTGGTTCCCAACAGGAAAAAAAGTTGGACTATTTGAAACCATTGAGGAAAAAAAATAAAGGAATACTAGGAGCAAGGAACAGATTAAGAACAACTTTGGCAAATAAATTTCATTTCAATGTATGATAGGGCTAGAAACTGGAGGATCTGAAGAGCCTATGAATATGGTACCTAGAGTGCCCCAAGTGGTTTGCTATGGTCTCTGACAACATCTAGAATACTTCTGAGAACAAAAGGAGGTACTGCTTAATTAGGGCTAAACAACAAGCATAAAGCAGGTAAGTCCAGTCACTCCTGGAAGAAAAACCAGCCCAGATGGTCATCCTATCTATAATACCCTTTCGATGACAAGGCAATGAGCTTGGGTGGTTAGACTGACTCATGTCTAGTTAAACAATCATACCCCAAAGGAGAGGATCTGCAGAATTCCCTAGGGCTCTGCCCGCCCCGCTGTCTCTTCACCACTTTTATCAATGACCTGGATAAAGATACAGACAGCATATTAATCAAGTTTACAGATAGCATGGACTGGGACAGAATAGCTAATACAAGAGATGTCAGAACTCAGGTCCGAAATGATCTTTAAGCTGGAACATTAAAGCAAAGCCAAATCAATAAAATTGTAAAGAAATGAATGCCAACTCCTACTTTTAGATTCAAAACAATCAATTGCACAAATGGGATGCAGAAAAGGTTTGCAACCCTCTGTATGAATGTTTAAAAATGTGTGCAGGTTTTGATTGACCCCAAGCTTAATATGAACATTTAAAAGGCTGCTAGGATAGAGTATATTTGCCGTGCCTTTTCCCAGAGAGTTGTAATAGATCTAATAGAGTAAAAAAATAAATAAATAAGCAAAACTTATAGTCATAATATAAGGTGACTGGTGAAGGGATTCTTGCATTGAGGAGATGGGACCAGATGACCCTCTTGGTCTCTTCCTATATTAAACTGCTCTGAATTTTAGGACTAGGAGCTTCCCAAAAGGCAGAGCCTAGCTTATGTAAGTACTTAATTGTTTGAACAATAAGTGGTTGGATTTTAAAAAGCAAATAATGAAGGGCTGAACATAAATCTATAGTCTCCCATCTTTCCTAAAGGATATTTCTGCCATCACCATTAGAAAAAGTCTTCTTCATAAAAAGAAAAATGTTAGAGGGGACTTTAGCCGACTTCTGCTTAAAATGTCCCCTGAACCTGATATAATTCAATCTAAAGTGTTCTTCTCAATGGAATCAAAAGTTCAATTCTCTCACAAATTACAAACGAATGTAACTATTTCCCCTCTACAGAGAATCTCTTTTACCAAGTGAACCAACACTTGGTATTAGGAAAGCTAATGTTTCGGTTGTATTGCTTTTTAGAATTTAAAGCACCGATGACCAAACATCCACACTTCCCTTGGAAAATCGAGACAGGGTCACACAGACACTTCCCCAGTGAGTTAGTTATTGTAGTTGTAAAAACCAAACCCTCTGCAGCCTACAGTAACACTGATTTAAGGCCCCATTCTCTGAGCGCACAATATAAATCCTTCCAGCCAAATGTCCACTGATCTGGAACTAGAATCCACAAGACAATCATCTTCAAAGAATCTTATAGTGAAACTAATGTAATGCAATAAATTTAAAAGACCAGCTTGCTTTTCCCTTCTTCTGCCACAGTGGGAAAAAAACAACTGCAAAAAGACATGAACCGATAATATTGCAAAATGGAGCCAGATCAGTAATATGTGTATTTTTAAAGTTCCGTAATTTGGATATTGAATTTCACGTTTTTTTCCTCCCCAGCTGTTTTTCAAGAGTGTTGTAAAATTGCACAAGTGGCTAAGACCCCCATATCCGTGCTCCTACTGTGTACGGTACAATATTGATATCAAATAATATCAACTACCCATCAGAATGCAATTTCTTGGGTTTAGCTACCATTCAGCGCTGTTAAACTCTGGAAATGCCTTACTGACAAATGACTGATCTGAATCCAGTTGCTTAATTTTAACTGAACATCAGCGCAGTCCTTTTTCTACCTAATCTTTATTTCCTTTCTTTCTCTTTCTCTTCTTTTACTTTTTAAAATTCTGGCCGAAAATAAAGAGAAGTGCTTTAATCCTTTACTTACCTTTAAGTAAAATGTTCGGCTATCTCAGGCAAACAATAAGTCACAAAGTAGACACAGTGATTCAGGCAGTAATCTATGGGCACATAGATCATCCTGCAAGGGTCCATTAATCATCACGCTTAAAGACAGGGCAAGTGGCATGACATCTTTTCAATTGTGTCTGTTGCAACTCAGCGACATCCAAGTATTTTTAATCTGGACCATTTGCGCAAACAGTATTTTAATCTAGAAACATTTCAAACCACACCCTGCACAAAATAAAAGCAGCACCAGAAAAGAACTATTCCTGCATACAAAAATTTTTAATAGTTAAGAAATCAATAGGAATCATTTCCAAAATGATTCAATCCTGAAAATAAAAATGCTCCATGACAAAACCCAAGGTCAGCTACCCTCAAGCAATAGGATCTTGACCAAATTACTTAACCTTTCCCATTCTCAATCCACTTATCCATTAAAGGTGAATAACTGGGTCAACACCATGACATGCTAGTAAGGAGTGCTAGTTATACATGCAAAGTCCCCAGTAACATGCATCGTGTATACTAGACATTAACATTCGTCCCAGTTATTGTTGCAGTTTTTATCTTAGACGCTCCTTGTGCTTTTGATATGCTTACAGGGGCTTCCGATTCGGCAACGGAGACTATAAACAAGGACAGCTGAGGACGCCAGAAGCTCCTTCATAGATGCGAGCGTGACTCTAGGTAACAGCCCCTACCCCTCTCACTGAAGTACTCTTGTCTTTTCACAGTGGAATCTAAGACTGAATGCCAGCACCTGGTACTTGCTACAAAGTCTTCTAGTAAATAAAACGTTACTTCTCCCCCACAGAAAATTTGGGAGCCCTTGATTCACTCTATGCCAAACAGGTTGTTGGTTGCAAACATAAACATATTGGGAACCATGTAGCTCCAAGATATCAATAGGTGACAAACCCCTTTGTATGGAGGGATCCTATAACTGTGTAGACACAGCCTACTGTAAACATTCTAGGAAAGATAATGAGATTCCTTAAAGTAGTTCTTTTTATGTTGCAAAATACTTCTTCATTGCTTCCATTGTCACCTTAAATTATAGCATTGTAGTTTTTAAAGCTAGTGAGTTCATAAGAGAGTTTTACTACCATTCTGGCTAGAATCCCAGGTTTGGGGACAATCCCCAATTCTTTGGTATAATCAGAAGGCTTTTGTGGCTCCTAATTATATGGAACCATATTTGTATCCTCTAAATCTGACTTGGAACAAATCTAGGTGATCCAAGGCTGAAAACTGGCCAGTCATTTATTTGTTGAAGCACAAGTCACATCATTAAAAAAAAAAAAAATTTTATTGAAGGATAGCTGATGTACAATTTTATACCAATCTCTGTTGTATAGCAAAGTGACTCAGTTATGCACATATATACATTCTTTTTCTTATATTCTTTTCCATTATGGCTTATCCTAAGAGACTGGGTATAACTCCCTGTGCTATACAGTAGGAATTTGCTGTTTATCCACTCTAAATGTAATAGTTTGCATCTACCAACTCCAAATTCCTAGCCCATCCCTCTCCCTCCCCCTCACACTCCTTGGCAACCACAAGTCTGAGCTCAACGCCTGAGTGTCATTTCTGTTTTGTAGGTAGGTTTATTTGTGCCATATTTTAGATTCCACATACAAGTGGTATCATATGGTCTTTGTCTTTCTCTTTCTGATTTATTTCGCTTAATATGGTAATTTCTAGTTTCATCCATGTTGTTGCAAATGGCATCATTTCATTCATTTTTATGGCTGAGTAGTATTTCATTGTATATATGTACCATATCTTCCTTAACCATTCATCTGTTGATGGACATGTTTTGGCTACTGTGAATAGTACTGCTGTGAACATAGGTGTTGTATGTATCTTTTTGAATTATAGTTTTGTCCAGGTATATACCCAGGAGTGGGATTGATGGGTCATATGGTAATTCTATTTTTACTTTTCTGAGGAACCTCCATTCTGTTTTCCACAGTGGCTGCACCAACTTACCTTCCCACCAACAGTGTAGGAGGGTTCCCTTTTCTCCACACCCTCTCCAGCATTTGTTATTTGTAGAATTTTTGATGATGGCCACTCTGACTGGTGTTAGGTGATACCTAATTATAGTTTTGACTTGCCTTTCTCTAATAATGAGTGTTGTCGATCATCTTTTGATGTGCCTGCTGATCATATGTATGCCTTCTTTGTTAATAGAAACATCTATTAAGGTCTTCTGCCCATTTTTAATTGGGTTGTTTGTTTTTTGTTGTTGAGTGGCATGAGCTGCTTGTATATTTTGGAGGTTAAGCTCTTCCCAGTTGCATCATTTGCAAATATTTTCTCCCGTTCTGTAGGTTGTTTTTTTGTTTGTTGCTGGGGTCCAGCCCCAGCTGATCCAGGGTATTCGAAGCGGGGACGGCGTTGGCGAGGATCAGGATACAATAGCTTCAATTAGATATTAATTAGAGATGTAAAGAGTAATAGAATGAGGATAGCTCAGTAGGAAAATTCAGTGGAGAAAAGAGGCTGAGTAGCTTGGTTTACGCGGGAGACCAATAAAACTTCAAGACAAGAAGTTTGCACCACTTACATAGGCCGCAGGCGTCCTTCCGTTCTCCCGAAGGAGAGGAGACACTGAGGCCTCCCCGGTCGGATCTTAGAAGCCCAGGCATAATTAGCAAGCATGGCGGGTTCCACGCTCCAGATGGAGACTCAGCCAGAATTTGAGAGAGAGAGCGACATGGGGAGACCAAGTTTCGGTGAACAAGGCCCGCACTTTATTTTCCAAAGTAGTTTTTATACCTTAAGTTGTGCATAGAGGATAATGGGGGAAGGGGTGGAGTCATGCAAGGACAGCAGTTCCTGGTCCTAATCAAAGCCAGGCTTTCAAACTTATCATATGCAAAAATTCAGGTGAATTACATCATCTTCTGGCCAGGAGGCCTGTTAACATTTTAAGAAACTTATCTTTCTCTAAAGGTGATTATTCCAAAGTCAGGCACCAGCCTCCAAAAAAGCATTGGACAAAGCTGCATTCCTATAGGGCAAAGGTGAGGTGGGCTCAATCAAGAAAAGAATTAACTCAAGGGTCCAAGGTTCAAACACTGAGGCTACTACTTACATTTCTATACACCCATTATATCAATCAATACACCGCCAAGGACACAGTAGGTAAGGAGTATGGAGACTTAGCAGCAAACATTGGCCCAATAAGTGAAAAACCCTTCACCAACACAATTTCTAATCAATCTTTTAACTATTCAAAGGAATCTGTGTTTAGACAGTTTAGAACATCTCCTGCCTCTCACAGTTGGGAGGCTCTGAACAATCACATGTGGCTGGAAAAATCTATTCAGGCAGGCTAGAGGATTTCCAAAGGAGTTTGTAGGTTAAACACTGTCACACCCAGGAATTATTAACTGGAGCTGTAAGCTAACTCTTTTTTCAGAGAGAGGTAGTGGGGGACAGCCCCCGTAAAGTCAGAGGTGTAGGTGAGAGCACAAAGCAGAAAGTAGGCAGACTCTGGTTTGGGGGTAGATGCTTGAGAATTTCCAGAGGGATTCCTGAGGCTTGATTCCACCTTTGCGTGTGCCGAGCCTCCTTCCTCATGACCTTTGCCATGGGCGGAGCTCCTGCTCCCGGCAGTTACAGAATTTCAGTTGAGCTATTCCAGATCCTGAAAGATGATGCTGTGGAAAGTGCTTCACTCAATATGCAATATGCAATATGCACTCAATATGCAATATGCCGGCTCCCGGCAGTTTGTTTTCTTTTGTTGTTGTTTGTTGTTTACAGTTTCCTTTGCTGTGTAAGCCCTCTCATTTTTAAGTCTCAAAGCCTAGAAGAGGTGGAAAGCACAACCATACCCTGACTTTGGAGGACTCTAGGGTGACAAGCACTTAGTCATAGATTAAGAGAAGACTTTGCAGACACTGAGAATAGTCACTACTGGGAGAAGTGAGAACTTCTGGGTAGGACTAAGAGAGCAAAGCTTGCAGTTTGGGGGTAAAAAGATGGGTGGATTCTAAAAAGAGTATCCAATAGAAAGGTGAAATGAAATACTGTTACAACCTGGTTAGCACAATGCTTAACAATGAGTAACTACTCAATAAACAACAGTGATGATGATAGTGATGCTGATACTCTGCCTAACAGACTCTCATGTGCCAAAGGCTTCCATGTATAAAAACTACTTTTGACTTATTTCTATGTGTCCAATATCTACTTCAGTGGCTAGGAGACAGAAAAGGCTCAATTATCATTTGTTGAGTTGAACTGACCAGAAATGAACATAGAATTGCCACTGATAAGGAATTAAGAAAAGGGAAAGGCCAGAAGAATAAAAAGCAAAGAGCTCATGGTTGAAATCTAGGTGTATAAAAACAAAGTGGAAAAGGTAAACATCAGGCCACAGTTGAGGAATCTTCTAGGAAAACACTGCCCACCAGGTAACTAAACATTCCCTCTGCTGAGCTCCACAGACCACACTCACCCGAAATCAACATGAAATAAATGATTGTTTCAAAACATGGACCTCTTTGCATTTCAAAGTCTAAAATAAATTTTTGCAAGTAGGATGAGTCTTAGTATTATAGCTAAATAGAAATTTTTAAAAGGGAAGGCAGGTGGGCATTCAAGAATGTACAACAGAGTCTGTTTCCCGGAGGCTGGCAATTGTAACTGACAAGCAAGGGAAGAAAGGGTGCCCTGCCTTAATCAATTCTGAATAACACTTCCCATTATTAACAAAAATGACAATCACTTATATGTCTCTAGGGTTGACTATGTCCCAAGCCATGTGTATATCTCAGCAACCCAATGAGGCAGATGTTATATTACCATCTTAACTTACACTTACTCCTTGGAAGGAAAGTTATGACCAATCTAGACAGCATATTAAAAAGCAGAGACATTACTTTGCCAATAAAGGTCCGAGTAGTCAAGGCTATGGTTTTTCCAGTGGTCATGTATGGATATGAGAATTGGACTATAAGGAAAGCTGAGAGCCAAAGAATTGATGCTTTTGAACTGTGGTGTTGGAGAAGACTCTTGAGAGTCCCTTGGACTGCAAGGAGATCCAATCAGTCCATCCTAAAGGAGATCAGTCCTGGGTGTTCATTGGAAGGACTGATGTTGAAGCTGAAACTCCAATACTTTGGCCACCTGATGCAAAGAGCTGACTCATTTGAAGAGACCCTGATGCTGGAAAAGATTAAGGGCAGGAGGCGAAGGGGACAACAGAGGATGAGATGGTTGGATGGCATCACTGACTCAATGGACAGGAGTTTGGGTAAACTCTGGGAGTTGGGGATGAACAAGGAGGCCTGGCGTGCTATTGTTCATGGGGTTGCAAAGAGTCAGACACGACTGAACAACTGAACTGAACTGAATGAGGAAACTGAAGCTTAGGTTAAGTAATTTCTCACAGAACTAGGGAGAAGAGTCAAGTTTGCCTAACCTGAGAGTGAATCTTAGTCATTCCCACAAACCAGCCAACTGTGATTATTCTGTAACACAATGTACTCGGAGATTCTACTATACCCTAATTTTCCCACTGTTTCATAGGCATTGCATTTGACCGTAGGTTTTTAACTTGGGACTAAGGACTCCAGAAGGCAATTGTTTCAGAGAATATGTGAATTCTCTAAAATCAAAAATGAGATGGCATGAATTTTTGTTAAGTGCGTATTTCTGGGGAGAGGAAGGTTTACTGTGGCAGCAGTCTCAAGAGGGCTTATGCCCCAAAAATACGTTAGGAATGACTGCATTAAACTATGCATTCAATACAGGAGGCTCAGTCTCTGTTATTCTGTTATGATAATGTCCCTCTGGAAATTAGTAAGGTTACATAAACACTAAGCAGGTATGGATGATGAATCTGAATAAATGTAAGTCTATTACCATTGTCCTCGTAATCTTGAATTTAAAAGGACAGATGAACATGAGAAAAAGAAAGAACAAAGTGGTAAATGTTTTTCAAAGAAAAAGAGATACTATTCAAGAAAAACCAGCTTTGTTAACTATTCTTAAAATATTGTGAATATTCTAGAGAAGAGAACAGTCTCACTTGTCCATTTCAATGCATTTTCCCACGTACGCAAAGAACTGTTTGCGTGCATGTGTGTGTGCTCATTCACTCAGTCATATCTGACTCTTTGCAACCCTTTGGACTGTAGAACACCAGGCTCCTGTATCCATGGGATTTTTTCAGACAAGAATACAGGAGTAGGTTGCCATTTCCTACTCTATGGGATTTTCCCAAGCCAGCAATTAAACCCACGTCTATTGCATCTCCTACATTGCAGAAGATTTCTTTGCATGCTGAGCCATCAGGGAAGCCCAGAGATCTGTTTAACTCCCAAGCAAATACAAAGACAGGAAGTGCTCTGGTGCTGCACCAATAGAATCCCAGCTCTCAGCACAGAACCTAAAAGGCTCCAGCCCACAACAGCTGGTAGACAGAGCAACAGACCCATCCCAGAGACCTGCCCAGGCTTTCTACTGATGCTATGGAGTGCGGGCGGTAGAGAGCTGTGGTCAGTAAGGGCAACAATCCTTTTTAACACCTGCTTTCTCCCCGGTGAGATTCAACTACCCCACCCAATTGCCCATCTCTCTCTCTCTCTCCAAAAGTTACCAGGTATAGGTCACCGGAGACATTTTTTTCTCCCTGGACTTTTTGTCATGTAGATGTAATACTTTTCACTGGTACTTCCTTGCTGGTGCTTTTCAACTTTCAATTTTCCTTTGGTAAAAGCATTTCTGCACACACAAACACATACACACACAACTAGCAATCACACAAATATAGACACAGACCTAAACACGTGTGTACCACAGCACAACCTGTATACCATGTTAGTGACTAGGGAATAAGTTCTGTGGCTTAAACTGCCTGTCTAATTCAGCTTCTCAATGGCACCCTATCTCTCACTTGCTTTAACACATTTGCCTCTGCAGAAAAATTATTTTGCTTTAAGGATATCAAGAGTTTTCTCCAGAGGCATGTAGTCAGCTGTCTTTTTTTTTTTTTTTTTCTTTCAGGAAAAAAAAAAGGCTAGGCATAAGCATTTTAGTTATTATTTTATTTGGGATCAAAAGTTGTTGGGTTTTCTTCCCCATTGAAAAAAATAAGATAAAGTGATTTGGCCTTTCCAATCTTATACCAACCTTGAGGTCCTGAGTTCAACCTCTCTCCAAAAAGAAAAATGTCAGGACTGAAATGCACCCAATTTCACCTAATTTTCTATGCCTCTATCTTCAAGAAGATGGACTGAGATGGCTCACCACACCGAATGGCCACAACTTACTTGAGAAAATAAAAACTGCAGGCCTGCGGGTTAAGAAACTGTACCATTCTGGGGCAGGTTCTAGGCCCTCTGTACAATTCTCATTTTACAGCTTACCCAGGCCAGTTGTGTAATTACACAGAGCACTCTTTCTATTGGCAAGATCCATTGATCCTTAAGTGTACACTTTCTGGCATCCCGTAAATAAGGACAGTGCGTAAGCAGTGTTTTCTGCTCCTGGAACAGTAAAGGACTAATTAGTTGCATTTGCAGATTAATGACTTTCAACTAGAAAGGGTGAATGCAAAAGGATAAGCCACAGCCACAGTGACAGAAGGCAAATAAAAGTATTTATAAGGGCAGGAGGAGGGGGTGGGGGCCAGGAAGGGCCATCGATTGCTTCTGGCCTCTGTACCGTGGACACATTCCAATGAGGGCGGGTATTCCGGCAGCCTAAGAGGTTTCCGCAAAGGCAAGGCATGAAAGGCATCAGGTACAAGGATGGCCGTGAGGGAAGGCAGAGAAAAGAATTCTCTGCAGAAAGAGTCACGAGGAGCAAGGAACCTCTCCCTCCTCTCACCCCAGCCAGCCTTTGCCGTCTCTTTGTCAGAGCACCTTTCACTTTCAACTTGCTCTCCTGCCCTGTCTCTCACCCTCATCTATATAAAGGTTGACTTGATAGTCTGCAAGGAAAATTCCCAGCAAGAATTAAAAAATAACGTTTAAATTCTCTGTTTATTCCCATTTCCTGAAATAACATTATGCCTCTGAGTTTGTCTCATTATTTTTAATCCTATCTCCCACATAAGTGCAAAGGTACAATTTTATTCCTAGACATCTTAGGTTAGTCAAAGCAGAGGTCTTTACTTCACTCATAAAGTAAAAAGAAGGTGTGAGGCTGGGGATAGATAGCAGGATAGAGATCACTGGTTCCCAGACTTTGGGATTTCATTAACTAGAAATATTTTAAATAAAAGTGGGGAGATGCTGTAGTATTTGAGATTTTCTATAACCCCAAGTAATCCACTGAAAACAATTTTCATTAACCATAATACCTATCATATAAAAGAAAAAGTGTTTTAAAACTAAGAAAAGACAATCTCAGAAATGAGAAAGATTTTTATCTTAAATGCACCTAGTTTGATGAAAAACATACTACCATCTCATGATACTTCTCATTTCTCCAACAAGGATAAGCTTTCTGACCAGAGGCTAGTCTACTGGTGTTGAGCTCTCATTAAACTATGAGCCAGGATTACCAGTCTGGTAATGTAAATATCACTTCTCTGGGCCAGCCTTTCCTGATCCAAACCCCATCTCCATGCCTGGGGTTACGATCCTTGTAAATTCTCACTGTAATGTACTTTTCTTGCATTTGCACCTTTAAAAATTGCAATAAACATATTTTTATTTGCTGTTTATTCCTTCTTTGTCGGTCCATACTCTGCCCCCAAGGCCTACTTTTCTTACCTATAATATGCAATAGTAGATTTTTTTAAAAAACTAGGTAAGACTAAAATCTCATACTAGCTTCTACTCCACCATTTACAGTCAGGTGATCTTTGGTAAATAATTTAATCAAGCTGTTGTTTCCTCCTCAAGCTGGTTTTGGGGATCAAATCAGATGATATATGTTAAAGATCTATGTCAGCTATAAAATTCCATGTAGCTGCCATTTACCAAAAGGAAGAATGGATGAACAAGAGTCTTCTCTTTCTTCAAGTTATATTTCTCCATCTAAACAAATCTGTTAATTGCCTTTCACATAAGTCTCGTCAGCCCTACATTCCAGTCCACAGGGATGATTCCATCAGGATGATTATACGTGAAATAAGCTCCGCTAAGAGTTGGACTCGACTGAGCGACTTCACTTCCACTTTTTCACTTTCATGCATTGGAGAAGGAAATGGCAACCCACTCCAGTGTTCTTGCCTGGAGAATCCCAGGGGCAGGAGAGCCTGGTGGGCTGACGTCTATGGGGTCACAGAGAGTCGGACACGACTGAAGTGACTTAGCAGCAGCAGCAGCAAAGACTTTACTCCTTGCCACTTAATAAACATTCCTGAGCATCTGCAATTTGCTAAGCACTTTTATGGGGCTTTCTTGATGGCTCAGAAGTAAAGAATTCGCCTCTAGTGCAGGAGACTCAGGAGACGCAGGTTCGATACCTGGGTTGGGAAGATCCCCTGGAGGAAGGCAGCTCAACCCACTCCAGCATTCTTGCCTGGAGAACCCCAAGGACAGAGGAGCCAGATGCGCTACAGTCCATGGGGTTGCAAAGAGTCAGACACGACCGAAGCTACTGAGCACACAAGGCACTTTTATACAATATCACTCACTTTAAATTATTCCAAAGAAATAACTCAGCTATATATTTTTTTTTAATTGGGGGGAAATTGCTTTACAGTGTTGTGTTGGTTTCTGTCATACAAAGCACAAAACAGTCATAATTATACATATATCACCTCCCTCTTGAGCCTCTCCACTCTTCCTCCATCCCACCCCTGTAGGTCATCACAGAGCACCAGGCTGGGCTCCCTGTGTCATATAAACTTTCATTAAAAGAATATCATCCCATTCTTCAATCTGCCCTTGATTGTCTTTCTGGTGTAGATATCTTGATCCTTCTAATCAAATCATTTCTCCTTGTTTTATAACATTCCTCCCAGCATTGGTATTCTTCAGAAAGACTTATTTTTTCCTAAACTGATGCTGTATATGAAAATTAAAAACTTGAAGCTCTTCAAGTTCAATCCAACAACTGTTGACTGCTATAAAAGAAAAACTGCCCTGAATCAGTTAAACAGGTAAGTAAAGACTTTATTCAAAACTGTTACAATAGGAGAAACTCGTTTAAAAATAAGGCGGGAGGGATTTTTAAAGCTGGGGTGAGTTAATGGAAGAATGCTGGAGAACTTAAGCTTGGAAGAGCAGTCAATGGGACGAGGCCATTTGTGCTTAATTGTCCTCAGAAGTGTTAGATTCCTACCCCCACCACACCACTCAGACGCTGGGAGATAAGGGCTCTAACTTTCTTGATGATTACATTTCAAAGGGATGGTTCCCACTTCCTTAAGAAAGACATTCTAAAGATAATGATATTTTCTTTTCTTCCCCAAATACAATTATAAGCCATGTATCTGTTTGGCAGTGATATAGCATTACTCCAGGGCCTTTTCCATCCTACCCAAATCCCTCAGCCCCTATTACTAATCTTCATCCTTTTGAAATGTTTGCCCACCAATATCCCATCAAATTTATGAGCAGCATACTGTTTTAAGTGTCAGCTTTCTTTGGTGTTTTTATTTCTGTCACTTGCAAATCCAGTTCGTCCAGGTCTCAGAATTACTTGAGTCCTGTCTCTCACCACAGCACTCTTTGCTGCACTTTAAATGCCCCTCATCTCCCTTTTATTACATTTAATCACATGGTAAATTTAAAAGATGAGTCCAGATAAAGAAGGCTCATTAACTTTAATGGGTCACTTTTTATATTTGGGTGAAAGGCCTTAAACCCTTGTAAATTAGGCTGGGATTTATAAACCATGACAAACGTGATGACAAATACTGATTTCCTAGTAAATTCCTTCAACACACTATATCCCCATGCATGATGAATTGGTAGTGTTCCTTTCTGTTATTATTTACACAAATGACTTTGACACTGTCTCGATACATGGGCAATATACTTAAACCCATGACAGATCTCACAGATGAAGATAGAGCCATATATTTCCTTTATTTGACTTCTACTAAAATCAAAAGGACAAAAGCACAACAAAACCTGACTATAATACATATATGCACGCAAGCACAGAGAATTAAAAACAGACTTTCTACCCTGTTTAAAAAAATAAAAGCAGATCAATTTGAGACGAATTCCGAGTTTCCCACATAACTGCTCAAATTACCAACACTGTGTGATTCTATTTCCCAAATTATACCCCTGTGGTAAGATTCCTCTTCAAGAAAACTATAGAGATCAATCAGCTACAGCCATCACCCCTTAATCCCGCTGTTAGACTTTAAGAATTTTCTGCCACCAGTGAGTTATTGCTTGACAAGTGTTTAAATATTATACATTATGAAATTTAAATAAGAAATTATTTACACAGGAATATAAAAAAAAAGCATATTACCAATTATATAGTTCCCTGAACACTTAATCATGCAGCCAAGTGGAAAACCCTTCAGGAAATCTGTCCTCTACCATTTCCCCATAATGAAGGGCGCCTCAAAAAATACTCATTGAATCTCTGCAGCCACATTTCAAGCACCTAATCTCACCCTGCAGCACACTCTGCCACTTTTTGTCATCCAAACAAAACGCAAGTAAATGATGGAGAAGCTGAGCTTAAACCCTTTAAATATTTACTGGCAAAGTCTACTCTTAGTAATACATGCTGTAGTGTTAGACTCAATTTCATCCTCGAGTGGCTGGCAGACAATTTGGGCAGGCTTACTGAGAAGTGGAGGATCTTTCCTTGCTTTACCTTTGAGGAGAAGCCATCCCCTTATCTTAAGTGAATTAGTTTAAGAACTTTCCCCGTTTGTCCACTGTATCAGCAAATCAGTCAGGCCTGATGAATTGACGGCCCACTTAACCCGGCTCTGTTAGCTAATGGGAGAGAAGGCACAGGAGGCTGCCTCTGTGGAACTGGGGTCCCCTCCCCCTCACCAGGCCCTGAGTCCCAGTCAGGCAGCATCCCCTCATTTCCCAAAGGGAAGTTGGTACAATTTGCTGGACAGAAAACCAACTTGATTAAGGTGTCATTTTCTTTCACAACAGGGATCTGAGCCTCTGTGAACAGGAAACATGCTTCTTAACCATGCCTGAGGCTGCCTTTAAAAACAGAACCATTTCCCAGGTCAGGTGGGTCAGAGGCAGAGGCCTCCGACTGCAGGTGGTGGCGGAAGCCTTCTCCCTTGCTGGGCTTTTATTGAAAGTCAGAAGGAATTTAAAGTCCCCGGGAAATGTGATTCTCATTCTTACAAAGTGAGATAAATCCAATAAATCACAGTAACATGAAAATGTATCAAGAATATAAAATTAAAGAAAAAGAAAATCCCATCTATATTTTTAATCTGTGTAGTATGTGTAGATATAATTATGTGTGTGCATTTTTTATATATTTATATGTACATCTTCCCTGGTGACTCACTCTGTAAAGAATCTGCCTGCAATGCAGGAAACCTGGGTTCGATCCCTGGGTTGGGAAGATCCCCTGCAGGAGGGCATGGCTACCCACTAGTATTCTTGACTAGAGAATCCCCTTGGACAGAGGAGCCTGGCAGGCTACAGGCCATGGGGTTGCAAAGAGTCAGACATGACTGAGCAACTAAACACAAGAGTGAGTGAGTGAGTGTGTGTGTGTGTGTGTGTATCTGTCTATACAAAGAAAAACTCCAAATGGATCTGGTTTCAACTATTATCAGTTGTTATCTTGAGGCATAGGATTCAGAAAATAAAGAGAATACCAGGAATTGGCTATGAATTTTTGCACCATTAGAATTTTTACAGCAAGCATAACGGTCATCATCATTTTTGAGTGTAAATAAAGAAATAATTTGCCCCTGTTTACTTAATAGATTATCACACTGGCCAATTTAAGCCTTAGGGCTCAGTGCTAAACTGCAGATGGGAAAGGCAGAACCTAATCTCCTTCTCGGCTTACAGCCAACAGATAATCTGACGAGAGTAGTTACAGAACAGATTGTAGACCTTCCCAGGAGCCGCCACGTGGGATTTTTGAGATCTCATTCTGAATCTTTTCATGAATGTTCTGATATCATTACAGACCCAGCTCTGCATGCTTTATGGCTAATGAATTACATGCATTTAGAGCTTGATCTTATCCCTCTTTTTCAAAGCATGTTTTCTCAAACACATCCCATGCTTTACATGGTATTAGCCTCTTCATGGCTTTGTGAAAAAAATATTTAAATAGTATTTTGTTGAGATTTTTTTTAAGGAATATAAGAAAAGCAGGTTAAATTCCCTAGTTCCAATTCTTCTCCCAACACACAACCACTCTAGATATCAGAAAGACCTGCCCGTTGCTTTTCTGAAAGAAGAGGAAGGCCCATCATTCCATAATTACTCTCTTGCACAGATTGGCACAATATCAGAGCTCACACAACAGAGTACATAAAAGACCAGGGTATAACATCTCTGCTGCTGTAAATTGAAATAATAAACTTTGGCAAACTCAAAGGACAGCAGATTCAATTTGACCATCCTCTCAAAGCAGACTGAGAACAACAGAGGGAAGCTGACTAAATAGGATTAGAATCTATTTTATTTGATTATTACATCATTGGATGAGGCAAGATGTAATGCAATTCCCCCAAATTGTTAATTCAGCATTCACAAAATAATGGTAGAAATCAAATTTTATATTCCACATTCAAAATCACTGATTTTCAAGCTGAAAGAGAATTTTCTAACTTCTTTTAGCTTCAAGAACTCTTTCTTGAAGCAAACAGTAGGGCCAAAGTCCAATGTATAAAACAGGAAAGGGAAGCTTGCTCTCTCCTATGGGAGAGCAAGGGCTGTAAAATTATGCCTACTTTTCCCACTTTCCAGACCCTCTGCAAGAGCCTTTGGAGAATTCCCAGGTCTACTACAGAGCACCATTTAGAAAATGACCAATCCAGGCCATCACCTTCATTTAAAACATGCAAATGTTAACTCTTAAGACGGACGGGTCATGGTGGAGAGTCTGACAGAATGTGGTCCACTGGAGAAGGGAATGGCAAACCACTTCAGTATTCTTGCCTTGAGAACCCCATGAACAGTATGAAAAGGCAAAATGATAGGATACTGAAAGAGGAACTCCCCAGGTCAGTAGGTGCCCAATATGCTACTGGAGATCAGTGGAGAAATAACTCCAGAATGAAGGGATGGAGCCAAAGCAAAAACAATACCCAGCTGTGGATGTGGCTGGTGATAGAAGCAAGGTCCGATGCTGTAAAGAGAAATGTTGCATAGGAACCTGGAATGTCAGGTCCATGAATCAAGGCAAATTGGAAGTAGTCAAACAAGAGATGGCAAGAGTGAATGTCAACATTCTAGGAATCAGCGAACTAAAATGGACTGGAATGAGTGAATTTAACTCAGATGACCATTATATCTACTACTGCAGGCAGGAATCCCTCAGAAGAAATGGAGTAGCCATCATGGTCAACAGAAGAGCTGGAAATGCAGTACTTGGATACAATCTCAAAAACGACAAAATGATCTCTGTTCATTT
Source organism: Bubalus bubalis (assembly GCF_019923935.1). Classification (NCBI taxonomy): domain Eukaryota; kingdom Metazoa; phylum Chordata; class Mammalia; order Artiodactyla; family Bovidae; genus Bubalus; species Bubalus bubalis. The sequence goes on along the minus strand of NC_059159.1, from coordinate 80,133,271 downwards.
CCAAGGCAAACCATTCAATATCAGAGTAATCCAAGTCTATGCCCCAACCAGTAATGCTGAAGAAGCTGAAGTTGAATGGTTCTGTGAAGACCTACAAGACCTTTTAGAACTAACACCCAAAAAAAATGTCCTTTTCATTATAGGGGACTGGAAGGCAAAAGTAGGAAGTCAAGAAACACCTGGAGTAACAGGCAAATTTGGCCTTGGAATACTGAATGAAGCAGGGCAAAGACTAATAGAGTTTTGCCAGGAAAATGCACTGGTCATAGCAAACACCCTCCTCCAACAACACAAGAGAAGACTCTACACGTGGACATCACCAGATGGTCGACACCGAAATCAGATTGATTATATTCTTTGCAGCCAAAGATGGAGAAGCTCTATACAGTCAGCAAAAACAAGACTGGGAGCTGACTGTGGCTCAGATCATGAACTCCTTATTGCCAAATTCAGACTGAAATTGAAGAAAGTAGGGAAAACCACTAGACCCATTCAGGTATGACCTAAATCAAATCCCTTATGATTATACAGTGGAAGTGAGAAATAGATTTAAGGGCCTAGATCTGATAGATAGAGTGCCTGATGAACTATGGACGGAGGTTCGTGACATTGTACAGGAGACAGGGATCAAGACCATCCCCATGGAAAAGAAATGCAAAAAAGCAAAACGGCTGTCTGGGGAGGACTTACAAATAGCTGTGAAAAGAAGAGAAGCGAAAAGCAAAGGAGAAAAGGAAAGATATAAGCATCTGAATGCAGAGTTCCAAAGAATAGCAAGAAGAGATAAGAAAGCCTTCTTCGGCAATCAATGCAAAGAAATAGAGGAAAACAACAGAATGGGAAAGACTAGAGATCTCTTCAAGAAAATTAGAGATACCAAGGGAACATTTCATGCAGAGATGGGCTCGATAAATGACAGAAATGGTATGGACCTAACAGAAGCAGAAGATATTAAGAAGAGGTGGCAAGAATACACAGAAGAAATGTACAAAAAAGATCTTCACGACCTAGATAATCACAATGGTGTGATCACTGACCTAGAGCCAGACATCCTGGAATGTGAAGTCAAGTGGGCCTTAGAAAGCATCACTACGAACAAAGCTAGTGGAGGTGATGGAATTCCAGTTGAGCTATTTCAAATCCTGAAAGATGATGCTGTGAGAGTGCTGCACTCAATATGCCAGCAAATCTGGAAAACTCAGCAGTGGCCACAGGACTGGAAAAGGTCAGTTTTTATTCCAATCCCAAAGAAAGGCAATGCCAAAGAATGCTCAAACTATTGCACAATTGCACTCATCTCACACGCTAGTAAAGTAATGCTCAAAATTCTCCAAGCCAGGCTTCAGCAATACATGAACCATGAACTTCCAGATGTTCAAGCTGGTTTTAGAAAAGGCAGAGCAACCAGAGATCAAATTGCCAACATCCGCTGGATCATGGAAAAAGCAAGCGAGTTCCAGAAAAACATCTATTTCTGCTTTATTGACTATGCCAAAGCCTTTGACTGTGTGGATCACAATAAACTGTGGAAAATTCTGAAAGAGATGGGAATACCAGACCACCTGACCTGCCTCTTGAGAAATCTGTATGCAGGTCAGGAAGCAACAGTTAGAACTGGACATGGAACAACAGACTGGTTCTGAATAGGAAAAGCAGTACATCAAGGCTGTATATTGTCACCCTGCTTATTTAACTTATATGCAGAGTACATTATGAGAAATGCTGGACTGGAAGAAGCACAAGCTGGAATCAAGATTGCTGGGAGAAATATCAATAACCTCAGATATGCAGATGACACCACCCTTATGGCAGAAAGTGAAGAGGAACTAAAAAGCCTCTTGATGAAGGTGAAAGAGGAGAGTGAAAAAGTTGGCTTAAAACTCAACATTCAGAAAATGAAGATCATGGCATCTGGTCCCATCATTTCATGGGAAATAGATGGGGAAACGGTGGAAACAGTGTCAGACTTTATTTTGGGGGGCTCCAAAATCACTGCAGATGGTGACTGCAGCCATGAAATTAAAAGACACTTACTCCTTGGAAGGAAAGTTATGACCAACCTAGATAGCATATTCAAAAGCAGGAACATTACTTTGCCCACAAAGGTCCGTCCAGTCAAGGCTATGGTTTTTCCTGTGGTCATGTATGGATGTGAGAGTTGGACTGTGAAGAAAGCTGAGTGCCAAAGAATTGATGCTTTTGAACTGTGGTGTTGGAGAAGACTCTTGAGAGTCCCTTGGACTGCAAGGAGATCCAACCAGTCCATTCTGAAGGAGATCAGCCCTGAGATTTCTTTGGAAGGAATGATGCTAAAGCTGAAACTCCAGTACTTTGGCCACCTCATGCGAAGAGTTGACTCCTTGGAAAAGACTCTGATGCTGGGAGGGATTGGGGACAGGAGGAGAAGGGGATGACCGAGGATGAGATGGCTGGATGGCATCACTGACTCGATGGACGTGAGTTTGAGTGAACTCCGGGAGATGGTGATGGACAGGGAGGCCTGGCGTGCTGCAGTTCATGGGGTCTCGGGGAGTCGGACACGACTGAGTGACTGAACTGAACTGAACTGAACTGAAGATTTCTAGCTAATGATAAATGTAGGGAAGGGGGAAGAAAGGGAAACCACATTGAGACAAAGATGCCTATTTGGGGATCAATAGTAGATACATCCTGTAAGGGGATTAAGTGATACTTGTTAACTTTGACCAGTTGTTACATGCCAAAAATAGCGCTAAGCGCTTCATGAGCAAGCAGTCACAGAACTGATTTTTATCGGCTCCCCATGAGGCAGATATTATTATTATGAACACTAAACAAATGAACATATTTAGGCTCAGCAAAGTTAAATGACCAGAGTTTAGGCTCACACTACTCAGAAATGGCAGAGCTAATTCAAACCCGGGCAACCCGTCTCACATGGCGTTGTGTCTACCACTGTGTTCCTCTAACTGTGCTCTCCTCCTCCCTCTCCAGCACCACTCATTTTTTTTCTTTTTTTTTTGGTCCCATTACTTTACCCCTAAAATAACAGGAAGGCACATGTTACTGGTTTCACCACACACTATGCACATAATTATGTACATCTACTATTGCAACTAATATCCTACTCGATACGTCTGTAAAGAGTGTCAAGGCTACAGTCCTGTTTCAATCAATCCAGCCAACAAAGACTACTTCTATTAAGAGTAAGATCCTCACACCCAAAGAAATGACCAAATGAGACAGAACAGCACACATTCTGAAAGATAAGATAAAAGTCAAAGTGGGCTTGAAAACCAGAATACACATCTCCTAAGAGCCAAAAAGAAAAAAAAAAAAAGCTGGAGCATTTGGGACAAAACCAGACCTGAATAAATACAAGATGGAACGAGAAAAGCCAAGGACCAAGTCACAAGTAATTCTGGCAGGAATCAGAGTAGACAAATTGAATGTGAGTCAGCAATGAAGTACCGTCATCGGGAATGTGAGGAAAATGATCACAGAATGCCCTGAAAGGCGTGTGATCCCCAAGGACTCCAAAATAAACCTTCCAATGTCCCATTCATCAACTCACACCTTAGATCCATCCTGTGTCTAGTACTGGCCATGATACTTTTTAAATAATGGAGAGAAAAGGATAAAGGCCAAAAAAAGGCAGAATTGACTAGAAAGAAGAAAAAGGTTTTTTGGAGGAAGATTAAAAGATGTTGAATTATTTAACCTACATGAGATGGTATTAAGAGTACCATAAAAAGGGGTGTGGGGAGTTCACAATTGTATAAAAACATCCCTACGTAAGAATGCTGACCCCCCTGCTCTCTGTTTACATTACAGAAATCATTCACTGGTTCACTGAACAAGCATTTATCAAGAACCTACCGTGTTCTAGGGACACAAACATGGAAAATGTGTCTAATTTGTGCCATGGAAGGAATTCACAATCCAGTGGAGAGCTAGAGATGTGAACGAATAATTATCATTTCAGTGGGACAGATGATCACAGAGGCATACGCAGGACACGGGGGCACATAGCTGGGAATGGTAAAAACGCCAGTGCAGTGAGGCTGGGGCCAGGGGTGGCAACTGGGAAGAGTCTTGAAGAAAGAAGAGGAGATTTTTCAGAATTCAAGGAAGGGAAGAACACTCCGGGCACAGGGAAGAGTATGTGCAAAGGCACAAAAAGGGGAAATCATGGAGAACATTTATGGAATTTCAACTAGTGCACCAAAGCTGGAGATTCGTATATAAGAGAAGAAGAGCAGAAAATAAGCCAAAGGCATCAACTGGGGCAAGATAATAGAGATGAATCTATGTCAGCTGGTAAGTTGGGTTTACATCTAGCATAGTTGCAACATCCTGCTACAAAACCATAATTCTTTGTTGAAATCGGAACAGGCTCCCTGGTTGCCATCCTCCACTCCAGATCTAACTTCCCTGCACTAGGACTTTCAGAGCTCCTCACAACTCAAGGGTAGTTGTGGGAAAACAGTCATGTATCTTTTTGAAGCCTTGAGACTACAACAAGAAATATCGTTAAAAATAAGCAGAGTATGTGGGCTGATTAGCAGAGGTCAGTGCGTCCTGCATGATCAATGGGAAAGCAAGAGGTGTGGACTTAGGAATCCCAAGTCAGTGCAAATTAGACCGCTTCTTGTGCATGCGCTGATTGTTTCTCTGATGTTCCTGCGGGGATCTTTGCTCCTAGTCATCTGGAACCCTTGGTACAGAAAATAACATAGACGTTCAAAGAAAAACATTAACTGGGGATGTTACTAGGAACATGGGAAACATGTTATCTAAAAAACCAGACACTTTCTGCATACCAATAGCTCAATAAAATCCATGTGGAATTGATCAGCAGGGCTCTTGATCCTAGAGGTCTTGAGTCCTCCGGTCCCATTTTTAAAAACTTTAATTCTGTCTCTAGTTCCTTTTTTCCAAACTGCATCGAGCACTTTCAATCCTTACCTGCTGCACTGGCCACAGCAGGTAGTGACTGGAGCTGAGACCTCTCCTTTCCAGTTCTTAGACCAGTGTCCACTTGGATGCCATCATGGTTGTTTATAGTGTTCAATATCATCCTTGCTAACATTTTGGGAGTTTCTCCTTAGGTGAAGGGGAAGTGCTGAAGAGTTTCAAACAAAGATGTCACATGATCAGAATGACATAAAAATTTTTTGAAGGATCCTTGATTGCAAAGTAACCAGAAAAGAGTGAAGCTTCTCTCCAGGGAGAGATCTAAGAAGACACACAGTTTTCTTGTTTGGAAGGATAAGACATTTCAAGGCTGGTCATCCTGTGTATGGACGACTTTGGGGAGATGACTGAAGAGTTTGCACTTCATTTGTGAGACCCCATTGTCAAACACTGTGAAAATGCTCTATGATTAAGTTTTCCTCTCACCTGTTTAAAGGAGATGAGAAGTGTGGAAGAGATGGCTGGGGACTGGGCTCTTTGAGTGACAACCTCTATCTCATAACTTTGTGGTTATTGTTCAGTTGCTAAGCTGGGTCTGACTCTTTGAGACCCCATGGACTGCAGCATGCCAGGCTTCCCTGTTTTTCACTATCTCCTGCAGTTTGCTCAAACTCGTGTCCATTGAGTCAATGATGCCATCCAATCATTTTATCCTCTGTTGTCCCCTTCTCCTCCTGCCTTCAATCTTTCTCAGCATTAGGGTCTTTCCCAATGAGTCGGCTCTTTACATCAGGTAACCAAAGTACTGGAGCTTCAGTTTCAGTCCTTCCAATGAATATTCAGAACTGATTTCCTTTAGGATTGACTGGTTTGATCTTCTTGCAGTCCAAGGGACTCTCAAGAGTCTTCTCCAAAACCACAGTTCAAAAGCATCAATTCTTTAGTGCTCAGCCTTCTTTATGCTCCAACTCTCACATCCATACATGACTACTGGAAAAACCATAGCTTTGACTAGATGGACCTTTGTTGGCAAAGTAATGTCTCTGCTTTTTAATATGCTGTCTAGGTTTGTCATAGCTTTTCTTCCAAGGAGCAAGCATCTTTTAATTTCATGGCTGCAGTCACCATCCACAGTGATTTTGGAGCCCAAGAAAAGAAAACCTGTCACTGCTTCCACTTTTTCTCCTTCTATTTGCCATAAAGTGATGGAAGCATGATTTTAGTTGTTTTGTTTTGTTTTTTTTAATGTTGAGTTTTAAGCCAGCTTTTTCACTCTCTTCTTTCACCCTCCTCCAGAGGCTCTTTAGTTCCTCTTCACTTTCTGCCATTAGAGTGGTATCATGTGTATATCTGAGATTGTTGACGTTTCTCCCAGCAATCTTGATTCCACCTGGTGATTCATCCAGCCCAATTTTCACATGATGTACTCTGCATAGAAGTTAAATAAGCAGGGTGATAATATACAGCCTTGATATACTCCTTTCCCAATTTGGAACCAGTCTGTTATTCCATGTCCACTTCTAACTGTTGCTTCTGACCTGCATACAGATTTCTCAGGAGACAGGTAAGTGGTCTGATATTCCTATCATTTTAAGAATTTTCCATAGTTTGTTGTGATACACACAGTCAAAGGCTTTAGCATAGTCAATAAGCTGGAGCCATAAGCATTGCTTTATGTTGAAATTCTTCTCACGCTGCTGTGGCAGGTAACCCCTGACAGCAAGTAATCCCAGGCTGGGGCCTCTCCTCCCATGGTGCTCCACACCGTTGCCCTCTCCTCACCAGGGACAGCAGGCAGGCTGAAGCATGGGACCAACTTAACATTTCAGGAGTCATGAGGGCAAGCGGGCAGGAGCTGCCAAGGAGGAAGAGAGCGCTCCAAGGTCATGCAGCAAACCAGGTAACTGAGGAGGATCGGAATCCACACTTCAGCTTTGAATCTCACCACTTAAGCTCTTTCCAAACATACTGTTAGTCACTCAGTCATTCACCTAAATCCAATCATCTCCAAATGATATTGTAAAAAAAATGTTAAAACTCAGCTTTTTCTTTGGAAAAAGAAAAAAAATTTTATTTCTTGGTCAATCATGTAACCCTAGCCCTGCATTTTCCCCTGCTCATTTTTCTCATCTTTAAATTTCCTGCTGATCTACTACTGTGCAAGCATTTTCCTCTTCATTTACTGAAGCTACCACTTTCTTTTTTTCTTCTTTTTTTTTTTTTCTCTTAATGCTCACCTAATTAACAGTCAAGAAGTTCTGCATACAAAATCTCCATGCTTTAACATTTTCCTTCTGATTAGAAGTTTAAAGAAAGAGCTGTTGAGGTTCAAAAAAAAAAATTCTTCCAAGAATTTTATCTGCTCAAACATCACACTATCTGTTCTGAACAAGGACAGTGCAAGCAGCAGCCTCTAAAATCCCCAGAGATTGGGAGACCTCTGCTCTCTAAGATGATCACTGGATGTTTCGGGAGTCGGCTCCTTTAAGGCCACACTGGCCAGACAAGCTTGACCACAGGTAACACACTAGAACCATTCAGAAAAAGCACATTCAACTAATCTCTTTTTAATTTTGCTATCCTCAAGAGTTTTTCAAAAGCCATGCTTTCAAACTTTTATCAACTCACCAAACAATCATTTGTTGAGCACCTACAAGATGCTAGACACTGAACTAGATGCGAGAATACCATGGTGAGCAGAAGATGTAGTCTTTTACCTCAGTGAGTTTACCGTCTATAACAGCAGCTCCTAACCTTGGTTGCATATTGAAATCATCCAGGGAGTTCTGACAATTACCAGTGCCCAGCCAACCCCAGACGAATAAAATCAAAACCTCCTGAGGCAAGGAATAGTTTTTAAAGGTCCCCAAGTGACTCCAAAGTGTAACCAAGGTTGAGAACTAGACATATCAGTCAAATAATCATACAAATTATGATTTGTATCATACAAATCATACAAATTATAGCATGCTGAAGTCCATGGGGTCCCAAAGAGTCAGACACGACTGAGCGACTGAACTGAATCATACAAACAGATGTAAAATTATAATATTAATAAAGGCCATAAAGAATTAGTCACACTTTGAGAAGGCTTTCATGCCACTCATTTATACATGCAGCCAAGATTTGCTGAGCCCCTGCTGCTTGTCAGAAACTACAAATGTAATAGAACTATGAGCCATAACCTGAAGACAATGGATGATACTGGTCATCCAGCCATCCTTAGCAATAATGAGTCGGAAGAGAATACTGAGCACTAGGAGATTTCTCGTCATCCCCACCTGCTCCAGCAAGTGAACCCATGTGATTCACACCAGGCAGGAACGCTGACCTCAGGGCGCAAGTAAAACTGAGAGCCTGTCCCTCCTAAATGCTGGCAGGAGATCTGAGCAAGGCCACGTGATGAAATTCAGTGCTTAGGGGACCGACTGGAGTAGAGGAAAGTGGTTCGATAATTTGGACTGACAAGGAATGTCCAGGAGGAGGAAACAGGAAACCTGATTTATTAGGTCTGTTAGCTGATTTAAAAAGGAAAATAAATTCGGTAAGGCTCTAAGCAAGATTGTCTTGGATTTGTTAACGGATATGTGTAGAATCCTTATATAATGAGCTGCTTTAAATAAACAAACAGCATTCTGGCTTTACAAAAGCTTCTGGATACTGGAGAGGTTATTAAAATAAGAGAGGTGGTGATTTAGCCCCACCATCGCTGCCCAGACACTCCTCCCATATTTGAATGCCTTCTTGCTCCTACTTATTTGAAAGATGGTCCTTCAGGAGAATGCAGGTTTTTTTCTTGTTTCATTTTGTGGTGTTTTTCATTGTATCAGATAGAACTACACCCTAAAAAGCACTTATTTGTTTGTTATATTCTTCTTTTTTTTCATCTTTAACGTCTTTACGTTGTAAACCTGACTTCATACAAGTCACTACATCAACCCTCAAACTGTCACAAAGCTGATAATGTTCGATACCAAGGATCAAGGATACATGGATATACACTTATCTTCAATGAGAAATGATTTTTTTAAATCCTTAGCCATCCATTTTTAATTCCAATATGATGATAGCATATTTGTTCTTTTAAAACATGTACTCACACGTACTCACAAACATGTACTCACTGTAGGAAGCAAATGGGCTGAGAATTCTCCACGTTTCCTATGATCCCAAGGACAGAGTTGCTAAGACTATATTTGATTCCAAAGGGGAAGAGAGCTCCATTTTTAATAAGTACAGAAGATTTGGATTTAATGTAAACAGCACACAATATCCATACTGTGAACTCACCAGCTTTGTTCTGATACCACATCCTTTGTCTGTCCCATGAAGGATTAGGCTTTAAGTCTGATTTTCTGAGGAATGGAACAAAAATGGAACCCAGAAGCTCTGCAGGAACAGTGTTAGGAAAGACCCCCCCCCCATTCACATAAATCCTCTCTTATTATAAAACATAATAAATAAATGTGGAAATGGGGTTGGGTGGGGAAATAAGATGAATCTGCAAGGTTATTACCGGGAGCTCATGCCATCACATTCTATACTAAAGGTAGAACCTTTGACACAGAGCTTCCTAGGAATTAGCCAAGGGCATAAGATGATGCTTGGCTGTTTCCTCAGGCTGTTGAAGCCCTATCTGCTGTACTGAAGAGCTTGAAGAATTCTCCTGCCACATCACTTAAAATGTCTCTACCATCACAAACTCAAAGCTCAGTCTTGTCATCTGGAAACCATCCAGCCCAATGCTATCCTTTATAACCTGTATTCCACTAGACCATGAACCAAATTAAGATTATGTACATTTCATGTGGTGTAGTTAACATTCACCACAAACACCAAGCCAATTTCCCAATTCTTCTGTTATAATATGGCTCTACCTGATGATTTTAAGATTGTCACAAAAAGTATTTGTTCCTCTGGCCATCTTCTGTAAAGCAATATCTGACCAACATATATGGAATTTTTTTAAAACACAAGGTCTGGTTAGGATTTCAAAAAGGATTGTATCTCCAAAGTAGTAATAAATGACAATAAAGCAAATCATTTTAATAGGACAAACTAGAGCTATTAAACTAAACTCAACAAAAGTCAAACTGCAAAATAGTATATGTATTATAAAAATTTTCTCAATTCTTCCTTTCTTTTATTTTTTCTTCCTGAGGACATGCTTTTTATAACTTAGTCATGTGTGACCATGTCACCTAAATTTAAATCTGAAGTTTTCCTTCCTTTGTAGGTATCACAACTACATTCAAAATACAAGATCAAAATTTCTAAGATCAATGTTTTTCAAAGGACCAATAGCTCACTACTCAGCCCAAGTGCCCACCACCCTTGAAAAAACAAGTCAATGAACTGAGGTTGGGTTAGTTTAGGAAATGATGCCTGAAAAAACACACATGCCATTTCCTGTTCCCCACTGTCTTAATAATTTGCTTGCAAGAAAACAAAGTAAAACAAACCAAAAACTTTTAGTGGGCTTATGTAAGCAAACCGCTACATGACAAATTCTGAGTCAATGATACTTTTGTAAATTCAGACTAAAATTCAGACAAAATAGTGTGCATTCAGACAGTTTTAATTAAATTTAAAAACAAAGATAGAGTTGGACTTTTATGGAAGTTCAGAGACAAACATGACAAGTCTATTTATCTAAAGATATATTTGAAAAGTCTTGAAACTAAAAGAATTAAAATAAATTCAGTCAGCATTTCTCAAGCGGGAAAGGTACACATCACACAAGTGATAACACTCATCTCTTGGGATCACTGAGAATGCTCTCTTCTTCAAGTAAATTCCACTTTGCCAAACCCTAGGAGGGTCTTATACAACAACAGCAACCTGTCCTAATTTTTTTCCCTGAGACAGCTACTTTAGAAAGATGCTGTAACACGGATGGTCAGGAAGGGAAATAGTTGAGTATAGATGTGGAAGCATAAAATTTCCCTTGTTAGAGTTAAGGTCAAGATATCTGAATAACTTAAGACAATAATCAACATATGTTACATACCTGAGCACCCCGTTGCTTTGTGAAATAATAATTTTTAAAAGGGAAAATAAATATGCTTAGAATTTTGCACAAGAAATTTACAGTGAGCAAAAGCCAAAAGTAATAATAATTTCTGCATGTTATACATTTTGTCCTGCATGCTAGGTATCTTCTGCTTGCCTCCCCAGGTTATCATTCACCCTTTTCCAACCTGTTTAGTGACCTGGAGGCTAATCCGCATAGACTGCATCAGTAAGCTCCCTTCATCTCTGGTTTCCAGCTGAAGGAGGTCAATGGAAGTTAAAGTCAGGTGATCAGGGGCAGAAGGAGAGTGGAGGCTGGAAGCTGGCAGGGAAGGACATGAAATATCAATATTAACGTGAATAGGGACCAAATTAAAAAGATGGAATGAGCTGAGAAAGATGGAAACATCAAATCAAAAGGAGGAATTAAATACGACGCAGAGAGCCTAAAGGAAGCAATAAAGTAAAGGATGAGAAACCCAGGAGGTGGGCTTCGCTTCCTCAGCAAACAGAAGAACTGCTTAGCCTGTGTTGCACCATGGGTGGGGCTCTGCATGGGGATTTGCAGGCCTGAATGCCAACTGATAATGATACTCTCTAAAGGAGCTGGTTGAGGTGTCTTCATTTTCAAACAAAGGGTTTACCAGCCTCCGAGAGCTGCCTGAGATACAGCCCAACAAGCCTTGTTACAGGCCATAGTTGAAGTATTTCTCATTCCCTATTTTCAGGTACAAAGAGAGAGCCAGAATAAATGGTTCATGAGTCCACTGCAATGCCACACTTCAAGTATTTCATTTCAATTCAATCTGTTTAGAAAAGAGATGGAGTCAGCAGGTAATTATGTCCAGAAATATATAAATGTTTTAATATGACTGGAAATATAAATCTGCACTGCACTCCCTGATTTCTTCCAACCACCCCGACCATTCTCATTATTCAAAAGCACTCACCAAATCCTACTTCATGAAGGAAACCATCTAGTGCCAAAGACTATTACATATTCCCAGCAAACTCCCCCAAACTTGAATGATAAGCAATTGTGTTCCCCCGGATGTGCATATGAAGCCTAGCAAAGAAGAACATAAAATAACAGGAAGAACAGGAAGAAAGCAAACCCAAAGCTAAAATTATCGGTGGAACTGATTAGCATATGTATGAGAGACACTTGTACAGATGTGAGATGCTTTCTTTAGAATGTAAGTTCTCAGAGCTGTGATTCTTAATCAATTTTGGAGCTGTGACATCTTATCATTATTTATTTGCCTTTTATGATCATCACTAACCTCCTCCCAAAGTGTATTTTTAAATGAGAGCAAATAATTTTTATTCTCAAGCATTTGCTTTTATTTTTAGTCTCCTTGAGAACCACCCTAGAGGCTCACACTGGCCCATACAGTTAGCAGTGGGTAAGAATTTCCTGGGTTCTGCCCTTTGCCTTTTTCCTTTTTTTATTGTGGGTGCTATAAAATAGCCACTGCCACAGCAATGAGTGTGGACAGAAGGAAGAAAGCTGAAATGCGAGCTATTTCTACAAGAAATCTTCGAAGTCCAGAAAGGATCAAAATCTGGATGGGACATTTTGAAATAGACCCAAAAGAGGAGAGGATGAACATTGACATGCCTTCTTCACATACACTTCTATACCATTCTATTTAGGCAAATGTTGTGAATCCTGAAAATCAGTCTCCATGGAGGTTACTTCAGTGACTCACTTCATTGCTGACTCGATCATGCTAAACTGTTTTCATGGACCTTACTGATTATTTGAGACAACAGAGGATAAGATGGTTGGATGGCATCACCAACTCAATGGACATGAGTTTGAGCAAGCTCTGGGAGTTGCTAATGGACAGGGAAGCCTGGCGTGCTGCAAGCCCATGGGGTCGCAAAGACTCGGACACAACTGAGAGACTGAACTGACTAATTGATTATTTGAGTGAATGTGGCCCAATACATAACTTTTGGTTTTGCAAGTTACTTAGTATGGTTTAATTTTTCCTGTAAGATTTTATTAGAAGCTCTCTGTATGGACTGAAATGTAGGACATGATGCTAGTGCACCTATTTTGGGCAAGGCAGGTCATCCTAAACATGTTCTTTAGAGTCTGAGTTGGAAGAGCCCTTTACTGTTGTGCCCAGAAATATAATGTGAGACTACATATATACCCTGTTCTTTCTAATGACTTTCAAATGCTCATTAATCTTCATGACCCTTTGCCAGGTGTGGAGCTACCAGATGTTAATTGCACTTACCAAACAAAAGTGCTGAGAGAAGAAATGTTGAGTCCTAGATTCTAAAACAAGCCAAAATACTTGTAGCCTGAAGGTTTCTATCTGCTTTCAACAGTGATTCTTTCTCTCAGTAGTAGGCTGATGGGTCTCCAAAGGAGCCTGGCAAAACTTTTTCAGGGAATAAAGTCCCTGTGGGATGGTGTCAGCACACAACAATGATGAAACCCGACTGTAAGGTCTACCTTAGAGCTAAAGAAGGGACACAAGATGGTTGTCAATATCATAACTCAAAGACTGAAAAACACTTGCCTTGTGTGTTACCAAAACAAGGGATCTGTTAGACCCATTCAGGCGGAGAAAAGGCCTTTTGAACCGCCTAGTTGTTTGCACAACCAAGGGTTCCTCTGGTGGCTCAGACAGTAACAAATCTGCCCGCAATTCAGGAGACCTGGGTTTGATCCCTGGGTAGGGAAGATCCCCTGAAGTAGGAAATGGCTACACACGGCAGTATTCCTGCCTGGAGAATTTCAATGGCAGAGGAGTCTGGCAGGCTACAGAACATGGGGTCACAAAGAGCTGGACACAACTGAAAGACTAACACTTTCACTTTTCTTCACGTGCACAACCAGGTCAGGTTGTTGGCTTTGTAATTCCAGAGAGACAAAGATTAGTTTTACTTTTTATCTGCAAAGCGATAATACGCAACCAACACTTCTGCTCCTCCCTTCAGGAAAAAAAAAAATCTTGCAATTCCTTAAAAATAAACTTTGTGTTTTAGTCAGAGCAAAATGCAAAGACAGATAAATCATTATAATATCATTGAGGAGCAAGTACTTAAATTTTATTTAAAGGAAATGTCGTCACTGCCTATCACGTTTCCTGTTGAAGGCTACATCAGTGTCTTCAGAATGATGCCACCAAAAGAAAGAGCACAGAGAAGGGTGGGCCAAAAAAGACAGGGAAGGAAGCTCAAAGCAGATATAATGAAAAAGGGAATAACCTTACAGCTAAATAGTTTACTTTTCAAAGGCAGTACAAGGGCAAAATGCTTTGTGCAAAGAGAAAATTAGTTTCCAAAGTGTATGCATTCTACAAAGAGCCAAGTTAATTATTCAAAGCAGAGGCCCATGAATTCCCACAATTTAGTCATTCTATTCTGACACATTCAGGCCCAGAGAGCGGCTTCTTATCACTAAGACTTTGATAATTGGCTTAGACATATCAAATAAACTTTCTGGAGAATTCAGTCGTAAGCAGGTATGACATCCTAATAGGGGTTTTATTAGGCCTTTCTCTGCACAGTAATGTATTAGCAATCACTGTGACATTTTCTGCTCTGGGGGGTTTGGGCCTTGCTCATTTTTTACACTTGCTAGAAAATAAATTTATTCACGGTAGAGATCTAATCCAATACACTACTCTGTTTACCCTGGTGTCTAAAGGAACAGGCCTCTCAGAATTAATGAAAAGTGACATATACATCATAGAAGAAAATGCACCGTCTCCAGCCAGGCATAACTGAATAGCAAGAATCCCTTCTGATTCCACAAACTTGGGAATATACTCAGTACAGCTTCGCTGTCCCTTTCCCTGATCATACCTTTGCCTCTCATTCCACCTAGGGGGAGAAAAATTATAACCAGTAGCATGTGAAAATTAAATTTCTCCCTTTAGTAACAACTGTAGTTTAAAAAAAGATCTTCCCTGAGAAGACGTCTATTGGATATTATCTAATTCATTGCAATTTGTTCTTTTGCATTTAATACTCCTGTTAACAAAAAAAATTTTTTTTTCTGAAGTCTTACTGCTGTATATTTACATATGCAGTAAATATGAAAGTGGAGTTCTCATTTGGGTGAAGCTCACTGTGGGTGAAAATGGAGCATATCTACCAGCAAAGATGAACAGGGCAGAATGGATGACAACATCAAGTATCTTTCTACCTTCTTTCATTCTCTTCCTTTCTGTAAGAACATCACTAATGAAAGGCACGTAAAGCCCCATCGAGTATTAGTAACTTGGTCAGAGAGAAGAATATGGTAAGATAATATGAAGGTACTTCTATCAATCACATAAAAAGGAGCAACAGCGGAAGCCATCTTTGTGAAATCCCTACAGTTTCATGCTAGATATTCTACCGTCAACTCCCCACTTTCCACTTTAATGAAGACAAAGGTAATATGGACCAATATTCAGGAAATCTAAGTGATCGCTGGCTTTCTTTCTCCTTCCTTATCTAAACTCTTTTTGGCCTGATATATGTTCTAATTCAGAAACACTGGCAAGGTCTAGTATCCCCTCAAAAACATCTCCTCTATCTGCAGGCTGATGCCTGAAATTTCCTCGTTAAACCTTATTAATATCATGCTTTGTTCAACTGAAGTATTTCTCTGAAGTTTGTTAAAATTTGATCAGTTATTTATGTCTGTATGCAGACTACCCAGGATACTTCCTACCCCAAGATCCTGACTCAGTAGGCTTAGAGTAGGACCAAAGAAGTTATATTTCACACGAACTTTCTAGATGATTCTGATGTACAGTAACGGTTGAGAACCACTGCCTTGGTGTGAATGAGTTATGAAGCTCTTGTGAGAATAGGCATTGAGGAAAGAAAGTGAATGGAATTTAACTGATGACTTGTGAAACATCAGGAATCATGCCAGGTAATAAATACATGCTATTTCATTTCATTTTTACTTCCTCTATGAAAAGACTTTTATTAATCCCATTTTACTAGTGAGAAAATTTTACAAGCTCAGAAAAATTTAATAATCAGCCAATGATTACATGACCAAGAAGACTAGCATTCGAATCCATACATCTAATAATAGGAGCAATGGTTATATAATATTCATAGTCTTTCAGAGATGAAAGAAATGGTGATGATGCCATCTTGCTGAACATATACTCTGAGTCTGGCAGTTTATCAGACATTTTCCATATATGGCCTTACTAAATTCTTGCAACTACACTTTGAGATAATCAATAATAATTTACTATTTTATATGAAGAGACTAAATCTTACAGAAGTAATATAACTCATCCAATTATACATACTTGTACTATGTAAGTAGAGAGGCTAAGCTTCAAATCCAGATTCCATACTCATTCCCACAGACACCACCGTGAGAGTCCTTAGTAACTGAGGGGTGAAAACGGTATTTGTGGCAGGCAGAATAATTTCCCTTCAAAGATGTCTATGTACCTCGCTTTAGAACCTGTGAATATGTTAGATTTCATGGCAAAGGAAAATTGGGATTGCAGGTGAAATATGACCCTGCCATCCCACTCCCGGGCATATTTATCTGGAGAAAAACATGGTCTGAAAGGATACGTGCACCCTAATGTTCAGTGCAGCACTATTTACAATAGCAAAGACAAGGAAGCAACTTAACTTTCCATCAACAGAGGAATGCACAAAGAAGATGTGGTCCATCTATACAATGGAATATTACTCAGCCATCTAAAAGAATGAAACAATGCCATTTGCAACAACATGGATGGACCTAGAGATTGTCATACTGATTGAAATAAATCAGAGAAGTAGAGACATCATATGACATCCCTTATATGTGGAATCTAAAAAGATATGATACAAATGAACTTATTTATAAAACAGACTTAGAGAATGAACTTATGGTTGTCAGGGAGAAGAATGGGGTGAAGGGATAGTTAAGGAATTTGGGATGGACAGGTACACACTGCTATATTTAAACGGATAACTAACAAGGACCTTTTGTATAGGACAGGGAACTCTGCTTAATGTTATATGGCAGCCTGAATTGGAGGGGAGTTTGGGGGAGAATGGATACATGTTTATGAATGGCTGAGTCCCTTTGATGTCCACCTGAAATTATCACAACATTGTTAATTGGCTATAATCCAATACAAAATTTAAAAAAAAATTTTTTTTTAAGATTTCAGGTGGAATTAAGGTGGCTAATCAATTGACTTTGAGACAGAAGATTATCCTGGATCATCTATGTGGGCCCAATACATCACAAAGTTCTTTAATAGGAAAGGGAAGCAGAAGAGAGAAAACCAGAGAGATGATGGCAGCATGGGATTGGGGACAGGAGGAGAAGGGGACGACAGAGGATGAGATGGCTGGATGGCATCACCGACTGGATGGAAGCGAGTCTGGGTGAACTCCGGGAGTTGGTGATGGACAGGGAGGCCTGGTGTGCTGCGATTCATGGGGTCGCAAAGAGTCGGACATGACTGAGCGACTGATCTGATCTGATCTGATCTGAGAGGAACTCTGCCTGATTAGGTTGGCTTTGAAGATGGCCTGGAGCCAAGGGTTACAGTCTACAGAAGCAGGAAAAGACAAGGAAATCCATTCTCCTCCAGAGCCTTCAGAAGGAATGCAGCCCTGCCCAAATCTTGATTTTAGTCTGGTAAGACTCATTTCAGATTTCTGACTTGCAGAACTATAAGATAATACGTTTGTGATATTTTAAGCCACAAAGTTTGTGATAATTTATTATGTCAGCAATAGAAAACTAATACAGAATATCTCCAAGGTAGAAAGAGAATGGAGGCTTGTTCCACAACTGTGATAAAGAGTTTTCCCTGCCAAACTTAATCAAGGGACTGATACACATATGGTTGACCATGATTTGTGGCAGACACTGTCAGTTACCCACTGAATAGCCATTCCTTTCCTTCTTGCTTTACAGAACCTCAGTTCCAGTTGGTTCTCAGGCAGTTAGGTGCTTCAGGAGAGATGGCCACTCCTAAGGCTCAGTAGATGCCTTGGTTAATCTTAGTCAATTGTGTTAGTTCTAATCCTCTTAGAGTAAATGGTTTAGAAGAACTATAATATAATCCTGGACCTGAGGAAGGAGGGAAAGTCTGAAGAGGAACTTTTGAGAGTTTTCCTATTATTCAAAATGTCCATGAGAAAAGATTCCTTTCTCTTTCTGGCCTTTGGATACTGTTCTGTGCTTGAAGCTGCTGTAGAAAGCTGGCACAAATTAGGAGAAAAGCTTGAAAACGGAAGTCAACACATTGTGAGTGGCAGAGTAGAAAAATGGAAAGAATCTGATCTTGATTATATCTTTGAGTCAGTGCATTAGCCAACCCTGGAGTTTGCCTAATTCTAAACTCTTTTTGTGAGATAATAAGTGGTTTATTACTTAAGTCAGCTGAATTGGAATTCTCTATTACTTACAAAAAGAAACATCACAAAAGGTACAATGGGAAGTATATCAGTCATCAGTCTTGGTGCAACTTTTATGGTGTGTGGCTTGGTCCCCTTCCCTGTCCTGGCTAACTGTGACTCCAAGCTAGTCCCAGTGGACAGGAACATTACAGCTGATCTCCTCAAAAGATGGTACATATTTTGATGATGTTAAGTGTAGTCGCTCAGTCGTCTCCGACTCTTTGCGACCCCATGGATTGTAGGCCATCAGGATCCTCTGTCCATGGGATTCTCCTGGCAAGAATACTGGAGGGCTTTGACATTTCCTTCTCCAGGGGATCTTCCCGACCCAGGGATCAAACCTAGGTCTTCCGCATCACAGGCAGATGCTTTACCCTCTGAGCCACCAGGGAAGCCCCTTGATAATGTTAGGACTATTTAACTCTTGGGTTAAAGCTTCTTTTCTAAGATTTCACACCCTGGAGGATGTGGATTCATTTAGTAATTGTGGAAGTAAAACTTCATTATAGTTGATATCTATCAGAGGTAAGACAGCCAAGGTACCAAGAACAGTCAACTCTCACGCAACTTTCTATTGGGTGCTGAGGTTACATGTGCTCAAGCATTAATGGCAAAGAAACACAGTCATATCTCTTCATCCACTGGTCTTGGGCACTAACCTCCAATATGAAATTCCCTGATAAATTCCACAGGAGTCCTTTGGCTTGGGCACAGGGGCCGAAAAGGAATTTCAAAAGTTGAACCCCACTTCCAACCTTCCCACTTGAGAAAAAAAAAACAAAAAACAGTTCAGTGTTCCCAGGTACAACAAGAAAGAGAAAAGAGGTGAATACTGGGTAGCCTGGCCTTCTCCCAGCAAGAGGCAGCCTTGCCATCTTGCCACACAGGAGATGAGAACAGGATAGAGTCACACCCATGGGGATAACCTTTTAATGTAGAGAGACCCACTGGCCTCATCAGTGTCATGAAGCCTAAACAATAAGGGTAGCGACTCCTCTTCCAAAGGAAGGGACAAGCAATGCAGAGAGCAGAGAGAAGAAAATTAAAAAGTTCCTCATCAGAAGGCCTCAGTATCTAGTTTTTGATCATCTAAGGCTTTTGTATGATAAGGTGCTCAACACTGTTGTTGTTGTTTTGTTGCTCAGTTGTGTCCAACTCTTTGTGACCCCATGGACGTCAGCATGCCAGGCTTCCCTGTCCTTCACAATCTCCCGGAGTTTGCTCAGGCTCATGTCCATTGAGTCGGTGATGCCATCCAACCCTCTCAGCCCCTGTCGTCCCCTTCTCCTCTTCCCTTCAATCTCTCCTAGCATCAGGGTCTTTTCCACTGAGTTGGCTCTTCACATCAGGTGGCCAAAGTATTGGAGCGTCAGCCTCAGCATCAGTCCTTCCAATGAATATTCAGGGTTGATTTCCTTTAGGATTGACTGGCTTGATCTCCTTACTGTCCAAGGGACTCTTAGGAGTCTTCTCCAACACCACAGTTCAAAAGCATCAGTTTCCCGGTGCTCAGTCTTCTTTATGGTCCAACACTTACATCCATGCATGACTACTGAAAAAACCATAGCTTTGACTATACAGACCTTTGTTGGCAAAGTAAAGTCTCTGCTTTTAAATACGCTGTCAAGGTTTGTCATAGCTTTTCTTCCAAGGAGCAAGTGTCTTTAATTTCATGGCTGCAGTCACCATCTGCAGTGATTTTGGAGCCCAGGAAAAAAATTTTGTCACTGTTTCCATTGTTACCTCATCTATTTTTCATGAAGTGATGGGACTGGATGCCACGATCTTCGTTTTTTGAATGTTGAGTTTTAAACCAGCTCAATATTGTACTACTCTGAAGACAATACAAGCGTTATTTATAACGGATTTTCACTTCACCTTGTCACTTGGGCCTTCTCTTATGAACTATTATATTTACAAGCATTTATTTCCCATGGCTCTGCTAAAAAGTGAAAAATCACAATCACAATCAAGTCCAGACAGCATGCAAAATAATAATGCAGTTTAAAAGCCTTACTAGAGCACTACCTCATTATACACAGATGGTATCTTTGTGGTGGTTAGCACACTCACGGGAAGAAACAACAGGCCTTATTGATTTTTTTTTGAAAACTTCACTTTGGGTGATTTGGTGAGAATTTTTTGTCCTCCACAAATTCTGGGGTCCCAGAGTTCACCAGTGTGCAGTGTGAGCTCTATCATAAACCACTAAAGAGGCCAAGAAGACTTTATGCTACAATAGATAACCAGGCTCCTCCTTCAGGTCCATTCAGCCATGTCTGGTGCTTTTACCAACACGTGTGAAACTTATTTTCCATTTCTACTTTTCTTTTCATTACAGTCTTTCTACAGGGGAATGACTATGGTGAACAGTCACCACTTTGGCATGCGAGTTTTTCCTCAGTCTTTTTCTAACTTACCTTTGTAGAGTTAGATCATATTCCTGAAGACTCTGCTTTAGTTAAGTCTTTTTTTTCTCATCTCTAAGCTCTTCTCACTGTATTCTTTGTAATACCTAGCATATTACTGCTGATTTTTCTCGGTCCCTCATTCAGCTGCCTGTCCACTGAACTAGGAGGTCTAAGAGAACCTCACACACATATGGAAGTTGGTACTACTGTGGGCAGGGGGGTCCTGGGCTCCAGGGGCTCACCCTCCAGCAGGCTTCCTTATATGGTGGTCTCAGGAATGTGACCCATGACGATGAAAAGCAAAAGCTATCAGGCCTCTTATGGCCTAGACTGTACTAGTTAAAGCAAATAAGCAAGCCAACCCAGTTTCAAGGTACAGAGAAACAGACTTCGAGATGAGTGGATCAGTAAAGCCATATAACAAAGTGGAATGTATACCAGGATGGGGAGAATTATGGCTATTAAAAAATCCTTCACACAAGAGAGACAGCAGCTATCAGACTGCACTGATACAGAATCCATGGCATCCTGGACAAAGGCTCCTTAGAATGCTTCCGCCTAGAGACAGGATGGGATCCAGGGTCCAATGTAGATGTGGATATCAAGAAGCAAGCAGATCACTACAAAGCGGCCTTTCCATCACTGAGCGTGTTCTAGTGCACTTTAAAAGGACAAAACCACATGACATACTACTCCTGATGGAAAGGCAGGGAGATGGTTAAACAGAGAGCTCCACCATGCCAGCAGTAAGTGAAGGCTTAGTTCCTGAGTCTGGTCATCTGCTTTTTTACACCATCAAACTCAACTGTCAATATGCCAAGACTTGATTAGTATCCTGGAGTCTGGACCATGCTAATCAAACCCAGGCAAATAAGACCATGCTAATCAAAGGAATAGCTCTTGTGCAAGGAAGATTGCCATAATTTGCAGAGAGAGAGACTGTTAGAGTTTGGTTGCTTGAGTTCCTACTGTAAAGCCACACAAAGATCCAACATGGATTCAAAAAATTAACTTAGCAAGAATAGGATCCTTGTCAGGGAGACATGTCAGAATGAAAAAATGATGGGCTGGGTTCCCAGTATCCTTGCCAACTAGTAGTTCTGGGACCTCTCTCTTTACAGAAGTGTTACTCTCCCAATTACTCTCAGTTTGTTCATCTGTAAAATGAGCACAGTTATGTTTACCTGGAAGAGTTGCTGTAAGAATTAGAAAACATAGTAGTGTACAATAAACATTAATTATTAAAAATTACCATAAAGTGCTAAACGCTGTTGTGAGACATCGTTAAATACACACTTCACTTCAGATGACACCAAGATCTAAGTGCTGGGTCAGACACTGAACACACCCTGTCCCTTGGACTCATAAGATACTGTTAGCACGTGTAGTGAAATACAGGCCGATATTCAGAACACTGCATGAGTGCCGTCTCCTCTGTCAAACCTTCCCGAACATCTCCTATGTTTCCATCCTCAGATCACTACATATTTGTTTGTAAAGGGCTTGGGAGCAGAGGGATAAATGCACGAGAAGTAAAAATCAGTCTCATGATGTCCCATGACCTGGACAGAATGTACTCACCAAGGTGTGAGAAACAGGTCAGCTCATCTCCCAAGATCAAGATGTCACTAATGAGGCTTTATTGTATAAAACCATAATGACAGTCTCAATAACAACCACACTGGAAGTATTTTGCCCATCTTAACACTGTGCTGCGCTCAGTCACTTTCAGTTCAGTTCAGTTCAGTTCAGTCACTCAGTCATGTCTGACTCTTTGCGACCCCATGAATCGCAGCATGCCAGGCCTCCCTGTCCATCACCAACTCCCAGAGTTCACCCAGACTCACATCCATCGAGTCAGTGATGCCATCCAGCCCTCTCATCCTCTGTCGTCCCCTTCTCCTCCTGCCCTCAATCCCTCCCAGCATCAGAGTCTTTTCCAATGAGTCAACTCTTCGCATGATGTGGCCAAAGTACTGGAGTTTCAGCTTCAGCATCATTCCCTCCAAAGAAATCCCAGAACTGATCTCCTTCAGAATGGACTGGTTGGATCTCCTTGCAGTCCAAGGGACTCTCAAGAGTCTTCTCCAACACCACAGTTCAAAAGCATCAATTCTTCAGCACTCAGCCTTCTTCACAGTCCAACTCTCACATCCATACATGACCACAGGAAAAACCATAGCCTTGACTAGACGGACCTTTGTGGGCAAAGTAATGTCTCTGCTTTTGAATATGCTATCTAGGTTGGTCATACCTTTCTTTCCAAGGAGTAAGCGTCTTTTAATTTCATGGCTACAGTCACCATCTGCAATGATTTTGGAGGCCAGAAAAATAAAGTCTGACACTGTTTCCCCATCTATTTCCCATGAAGTGATGGGACCGGATGCCATGATCTTCGTTTTCTGAATGTTGAGCTTTAAGCCAACTTTTTCACTCTCCACTTTCACTTTCATCAAGAGGCTTTTTAGTTCCTCTTCACTTTCTGCCATAAGGGTGGTGTCATCTGCATATCTGAGGTGATTGATATTTCTCCCGGCAATCTTGATTCCAGCTTGTGTTTCTTCCAGTCTAACGTTTCTCATGATGTACTCTGCATATAAGTTAAATAAGCAGGGTGACAATATACAGCCTTGACGTAATCCTTTTCCTATTTGGAACCAGTCTGTTTTTGGAACCATGTCCAATTCTAACTGTTGCTTCCTGACCTGCATACGGATTTCTCAAGAGGCAGGTCAGGTGGTCTGGTATTCTCATCTCTTTCAGAATTTTCTACAGTTTATTGTGATCCACACAGTCAAAGGCTTTGGCATAGTCAATAAAGCAGAAATAGATGTTTTTCTGGAACTCTCTTGCTTTTTTGATGATCCAGCGGATGTTGGCAATTTGATCTCTGGTTCCTCTGTCTTTTCTAAAACCAGCTTGAACATCAGGAAGTTCACAGTTCACATATTGCTGAAGCCTGGTTTGGAGAATTTTGAGCATTACTTTACTAGCGTGTGAGATGAGTGCAATTGTGCGGTAGTTTGAGCACTGTTTAGTCATGTCCAACTCTTTGTGACCTATGGACTGTAGCCTGCCAGGCTCCTCTGTCCATGGGATTCTCCAGGCAAGAATCCTGAAGTGGGTTGCCATGCCCTTCTCCAGGGATCTTCCTGATCCAGGAATCAAACTCATATCTCCAGCATCTCCTGCACTGCAGGCAGTTTCTTTACCCACTGAGCCACCTAGGAAGCCCATTAGCACACTAAGACCCCCTAAACCTTGTTCCCATTAGCTCATGGTATCAGAATGTGGAGAAGCAAACCCACAGATCTGTCTCCTGACTACCTTCATACGGCATGTAACTGCATCTTAACACTAACACATTGCAATTAAATGTTGAGATTAATTTCCCACCATGATTCCCAAGGAGAATTGATGCTGTGTTGAATAAAATGACAGTATAAAGCTAGAGCAAGGTGGAAAAATGCATAATTTTCTTAAAAATATAAAAATAGTATTTCAACCATAGTTCCTTAATTTTCCCCCTTTTTCCCCAAAATAATTAATATATTATTCCTTCTTTTATTCTCTTTCAACAGTACCTCTCACTCATGATCTTGCTGAAATAACAGAGCATGCCAATCATTTTGATGATCACTTTGGCTGTTACTCTTCCCACTAGTGAGCAGAAATAATCAGTCTTTTTCAGTTTAGATTCATCCACTCAAATAAGACACCTTCAACAGGGAGAAGGCATCCATATTTCCACATCTCACTTTCAGGAAAACTTCCATAATACTCAAAACATTGATCAAAAATGAGCCCTAGTCTGAGACATACTAGGGACTAGGAAATTTCCCTGGGCAAAGGAGATTAGCCAAGATCAGGTAACCCCAAGATTCAGGTGAAACTCAGCAGCTAGCAATCCAGACCACAGAATCAAAAATGAAGGAATTTGCACTCTTCAACATTCCTAATAGTAGATACAGTTGATCCCTGAACAAATGAGGGTTAGGGGCACTGACCCTCCACAATCAAAAATCTGCCTATAATTTATAGTCTACCCTCTATATCTGGAATGCCTCTGCATTTCTGTATTCAACCAACAAACTTCAGATTGTTTAGTACTATTGAAAATCCATATATAATTTATAGCCTGGCCCTCCATAACTGAGTTTCCTCTCTATCTATGGATCTGTATCACAGATTCATCCAATCTTGGATGGTGCAGTAATGCAGTATTCACTGTAGAAAAAAATCTACATATAAGTAGATCTGTGTAGTTCAAGCCATGCTGTTCAAGGGTCCACTGAACTTGTCTACTTACAAGTACGTGTCTTACGTACACTGTACTTGTGCAAGGGTCCACTGAACTACTTAGTTTGCTCAGGCTGCCAGGACAAAATGCCACAGATTAGGTGACTCAATTATATGACTCAAATTATATTTCTCACCTTTCTGGAAGCTGGAAGTCCAAGATCAGGGTACAACAACTATCAGGTTCTGGTGAGAGCTCCCTTGCTGGTGGGCAGACAATCATATTCTTGCTGTGTCCTCACTTCATGCTGTGAAAAATATTTAAGTAAGTAATGGACGAGTAATTCAAGGCATGAACAAAGGCATGAAGGATAACAGAACAACAAAAAAACAATTCTGTTAAAGTGGCATATAGGTCCTTTAAAGGGGAGTGTGAAAGGTATGAATGGAAGGCTAAGCTGGGACCAGATGGAAAAGAACTTGAATATCAGGTTAAGCACTTTAATTTTATCCTATAGGTTATGGTTACATAAAGAAGGTTTTTGATCAGACAAGAACCATGGTTAATGCTGCTGCTGCTGCTAAGTCTCATCAGTCATGTCTGACTCTGTGCGACCCCATAGACGGCAGCCCACCAAGCTCCCCCGTCCCTGGGATTCTCCAGGCAAGAACTCCGGAGTGGGTTGCCATTCCCTTCTCCAATGCATGAAAGTGAAGTCACTCAGTCATGTCCGACTCTTAGCAACCCCGTGGACTGCAGCCTACCAGGCTCCTCCATCCATGGGAGTTTCCAGGCAAGAGTACTGGAGTGGGTTGCCTCTCCCTGGTTAATGCTACACTTTAGAAAAGTATCATAGAGAATGACTTTGCAAGGTAGTGATCAGAGGAAGGGAAATTGATTAGGACATCACTGCAGGGGTCCAGTAAAGTTACTTTGAGTTCAATCTTTACAAAGTTGTTACTATCTAAGATGAATAGGGCAGATTCGTTTTCTCTTTGGCAAATGAGGGAAAGGAGACTCTAATGTCCCAAGTCTCTAGGGATTAAGAGACTAAATCATGATCTAGGGGCTGGTAGAGTGTAGACTAAGTAATTAACCTTGCAGATTTCTAGCTCCAAGTCAGATCTCATTATTTAAACAAACATTTTCTAAGTCAAGAATAAAATGGATAATTTCCATATGGTTTCTTCCCTGGAGGGCAATCTTTATTCTTCTCCAAAAAACCCAGAAGTTTTTTAAAAAATAAATCTACTTGGTTTTTCAAGTAGAAAAGGAAAGTTGAACTAAATTCTACATTGGTGGAAATCTACAGGAAGCATATCATAATGGTTAAGAGCATGGGTACCAGTAAGCAGCTGGGTCCAAATCCTGGCTCTGCCAAGTATTATTAGTGTGGCTCCCAAAGCTCCACTTTTCTTACCCATAAAATGTGAATGTATTAGAACATATCATGAGATAGCCATGAAAAGTGCCAGCTGCATAGCAAATATTCAGTAACCACAACCGTGGATACTCTTAAATACATCAAATAAGAAAAAATTTCAGCTGTTTAAGCTGAAAATTGTTGAGCGAGTTCATGCTGGTCTCTAGAATCAAACGTGGTCTCCCAGTTGGAAGAATAAGTCACCTGTCGACAGGCAGAGGGAAAGAGGTTTACTTTAAACAATGAAAAAGGAAAGTTTACTCTGCACATTTTTGTTTAATTTCAAACATACCATCAGAGAGACAAAGAACATTCTATCTATCCAAAAAAAAAAAAAAAAAGATCATGTATTATACCTCCTAGAAGGTCAAGCTTGTAGTTTCAATCTTTCAATGGTATATGTATATGCTAATTTACAAAGGTAAATTCTGTCGATTAAAATGAAATGATTTTGCTTGGCAGTGAAGTGCAGGATGACAAATATCAAATCTCAGTAGCTACACTTCCAGCTGTTTTGCAAACAGAGATAAAAGATAATCCCTGACTAAATAGCATCACTTTCCAGATAAAAATCAACTCTGAAGAGCACTGCATTGAATAGGGGAAGCCAGGTTTACTCTAAAAATATCCAATAATTGGGGCTGAATAATATTTATTAGGAGAACTTGTGCACACTGTTGAAACTGACAAGAGTGTTGCTTTTTGGCACAGCATGATACAAATATCAGTAATTAAGGAAAAACTTAAAGTGCATCTGCAATGAGAATGCTTAGTCTGGCAAATCTCTCTGCAAGTAGATTTACCACGCTTCATTATTTGTATCCAACCAAAGACACATAAAACAATTTAAATGTCATGTGGTATCACATCACTTCATAAAGCGACGAGATTTCTAAGCTCTACCACCATTCATGGAATTACCAGTATCATTACGAACACTTTCCCCACCGCCATCAACATCCTCACTTCTGCTCTATTAGAAGTGAGGCCAACTCACTCCCTTCACCTCTTCAACTTTCGTCGCGTCTTCTCCCATCACAAGCATCGTCAGGTCTACCACCAATGCTGCCAGCTCTACCACCAGCATCATCGCCCCCACATCTATCTCCACAAGTCCTCTACCAACACTATCCCCCAGCCATCGCCGCCTTCCGCTCATTGTCACTGGCTGTGGCACACTTGCCGTCACACACAGCACTCATAGTCATCACCACAGCTCTTCATGGACCTCTGGTTTATCAAATGCTACAGACCCACGTGGTTTCCCTTTCCTCCATCCAAAGTGCCAAACTGAGTGCCAATATACCAAATTAGTCATATAGCAGTTAATCCATTTGTATGCATATGATGAGCCCAAACTCCGTTTCTGCTCAACTGCTTACAATTTAGGGTAGAGAATAGATGTGCAAACAAGCAGACCATTTCTGGTTTTATTTTTTATCTAGCCACTTTACCACTGCCATTTCAATGGCATGGATTATTTTTAACATGGCCACCACATACTGGATGGCCATTCCTCATCCAATCCCACACCCTCACTTTACAACACATTCCTGACAGTGGAATTCAGCAAGAGTATGTTACTTGGGTATAGGATAAAACAAAATAGTTTACACATTCAATCTTAAAGGAAATCAACCATGAATATTCATTGAAGGGACTGATGTTGAGGCTGAAGCTCCAATACTTTGGCCACCTGATGCAAAGAACTGACTCACTGGAAAAGACCCTGATGCTGGGAAAGACTGAAGGCAGGAGGAAAAGGGGATGACAGAGGATGAGATGGCTGGATGGCATTACCAACTCTATGGACATGAGTTTCAGCAAACTATGGGAGATGATGAAGGACAGGGAAGCCTGGCATGCTGCTGTCCATGGGGTTGCAAAGAGCTGGACATGACTTGGCAACTGAACTACAATAATAATTGTAATAAAAGCAGTAAGCTTACTGATAAAAGCATACTTCAATCAAAGGAGCCACATCAAAGTTACAGTGTCAAGAAATATCTAGGATCAGAGATTATATTAAAATGCCCACTTTGAAAAACCTTCAATTACATGTATATTAAAATGCACACTTTGAAAAACCATCAACATACATGTATAGTTGACAATAACATGTGCTAAATATTATGGTACCAATAATGTATTTTGCAAGAATTATATTTTCTGATGACAAAGAACACAAACTCATGTATAAAATTTTTTCATGTCATTTAGAAATTCCCCAAGTCCAATTTGTTCATGTGAAAAAACTTGATCAACTATTCCTCAGGCGAATCCCCATACTCATACATTACAGCCAAAAATACTTTATGAATTAACGAGAAGTCAAGATGTTGCATTGTTAAAAAAAAGTATCTGATGGGAAGCAGATGGGAGGCTTAAGAAAATGGGGAAAAATCTTTGGTTGATGCTAAAGAACAATTATACTGGATATCTTTTGGCTTTCTATGCATGCTCAGAAGCATCCAACTCTTTGCAACCCCGTGGACTGTAGCCCGCCAGGCTCCTCTGCCCATGGGATTTTCCAGGCAAGAATACTGGAGTGGATTCCATTTCTTCTCCAGAGGGGGGGCTTCCGTGGTGGCTCAGATGGTAAAGAATCCACCTGCAATGCAGGATATCCAGGTTCCATCCCTGGGTCAGGAAGATCTCCTGGAGAAGGGAATGGCAACCCACTCCAGTATTCTTGCCTAGGAAATCTTATGGACAGGGGAGTCTGGTGGGCTACAGCCCATGGGGTTGCAGAGTCAGACACGACTGAGTGACTGACACCTTCACACTTTCTTTTCACTTTCTCCAGGGGCTCTTCACCAACCCAGGGATCAAACCCGTATCTCCTAAGTCTCCTGCATTGGCAGGCGGATTCTTCACCGCTCAGCCACTAGGGAAGCTGAGCGGCAACTATTTCCCATGGTTGCTAGCATCTGCCTGCCTCGATTCTTCTAAACCGGCCCATTCATCTGAAAGTAACCACTCTGCTAGGGTTCCTGAATCTGGGATGAAATCTAACTCCTGCTAGCAGCCTGATTGAAACAGCAGTGAAAAGCAGATG
The DNA here is from genome assembly GCF_019923935.1 of Bubalus bubalis. Classification (NCBI taxonomy): domain Eukaryota; kingdom Metazoa; phylum Chordata; class Mammalia; order Artiodactyla; family Bovidae; genus Bubalus; species Bubalus bubalis. The sequence goes on along the minus strand of NC_059159.1, from coordinate 80,103,833 downwards.
TGACACTTACGCCGCGCTTTTAAATACCTTGAAAAGAGGTCATCATCCAAACCTGGCAGACGTGAAACAGCTCAGTGGTCTGCTTGAAACTAGCCTTTACGGAGAGTCAGACAAGGTATTTTTTCCCCAGATGCATCTATCTTCCAGGCTTCCCTGGTGGCTCAGTGGTAAAGGATCCACTTGCAATGCAGGAGATGAGGATTAGATCCATGGGTCATGAAGATCCCTGGGTCATGGAGGAGGAAATGGCAATCCACCTCAGTATTCTTGCCTGAAAAATTCCATAGATAGTGGAGCCTGGCGGGGTACAGCCCAAGGAGTCGCAAAAGAGTCGGACATGACTGAGCGACTAAACAACTACAAATCTCTCTCTCCACTTCCAGCTCCACCACCTTGAATTTATAGAAGACAGATAAAGGGAAACTGAACAATACATTCTAGTTTGTTTACTTCAAGCTATGGGGTAGAAGGCAGAGGTTCTGGGTGGGGTTCTGCGAGCACACAGAACAGTATGTAATTAGACTATCTTTCAGACCAATTCTCTTAAGAATCTAGGCAGAGCACAAAAGAGGAGGAAGACTCCATAATACTAACAGTATCTTACATTTTATAGTACTATTGCTCCCAAAATGTTTTATATCCTCATTCTGTTGTTGTTCAGTCTCTCAGTGAGGTCCAACTCTTTGCAACCCCATGGACTGTAGCATGCCAGGCTTCCCTGTCCTTCCCATCTCCCAGAGTTTGCTCAGGCTCACGTCCATTGAGTCGGTGATGCCATCCAGCCAACTCATCCTCTGCCAGCCCCTTCTCCTCCTGCCCTCAATTTTCTCCAGCATCAGGGTCTTTTCTAATGAGTCAACTTTTCCTATCAGGTGGCCAAAATATTGGAGTTTTGTATCCTTCATGTTATCTGACTTAGATATTGCCAAATTAGGAAATCAGACCCTAACAATCTGATCGGAGAATGTAAACCTAAGAAGATAAAGCGAACACTGAAAATAGCTGTATTATAAAAAGTAAATAACATTTGGAGAGTAGGTATACTGGGCTATCTCATCTAATGCAATTGTTCCAATTCTTGTTTAAAAACTGACTATAAGGCAATTTTCTTTTAATCAAAATGTATTTTTTCATTAACTTCCATTACCAAGCCAAAGATACGTTCCCCATAGGCAATATTTTAGCCCTAAGTCTAAATAAAAATAACATTTAACAATGCAACAAACCCCTCTAAAGTCAATTATCTAAAGTAAAAGCTATAGTTTTCTGACCAAACAATAATCACACTCAAAGTAATACAGAAAAAGCAAATAAAGTCTCCAGAACAACATTACCTTAAGGATAGACCCACTTAGAGGCAAAGTCACTAACAGAGGCTTCCATGTGAGGCAGCCTGTGATGTCATGATTTATAGTAAGAAATATATACACTCTTTCTTTCTCCCAGTCCTGGGAGGAAGAGTTCTTAAAAACCTCAGAATTTCTGTTAGAGGAGGTCATTGAGAGGACATGACCTCTCCTTGACCTCTGAATTGGCCCAGGGCAACTGGAGGCTCATCACCCCCCTCACCCTATCCCCTGTCCATGGCATATACATACTGCACACCATTCCCACGGTTGGAACTGTTTTCAAGCATGCAGCCTTTGAGAGAGACTCATGTTGTTGAGATCGTTGGCCCAGCATATATGAATGAACAGTTAAGTCTTCTACATAAACTTTTAAGATTCTGGACAGCTGGTGCAGAGATCTAACCCTCTTGCAACAGTGGAAGACAGCTTCGTTTGTAAATTTCCTTGCTTATTCCAATCTCCACCTACCAGTCTGGCCAGTTCTTCTCTCCTTAAGTACTAACAGTGTCCTAAATGATAAGAGCATTAGAGGTGAAAAGGAAAATCCTTTTCATTATTCATAACAAGTGCCTTTCAACCACAACTGAGTTTACTAGTTTAAAAAAAAAAAAAAAAAGCGACTTTCAGAAAGCACAATTCCAAGAGAAGCAATCAGGTGAGTGGGGGGAGAGGTGAATAAGGGGGTGAAGTTCCACCCCCCGAGCTCCTCCTCCCCTTACCTGTATGTGGAACACAGTTTGAAGGACCCTGGGGAGGTTACACTGAAAACCTTCCAACATTTGATGTCTGGTACTTCATTCCTGGTTACATTCCTTTAAGTTAAATAACACTTCTTTCCCTTAGAGTCATCATCCTCTTCTTTTTTTTTGGGGGGGGGGGGGGATGGAGGGAGAGTTGGTGATGGTCCTACCCTGAAGCACCTGGAATAGACATTGAAGGGTCAATTCGATTAACAAGTGCCCAGATGAATTCAGTTATACAAATATATTGACATCTCTAAATGTCATCTCAAGTGGCCATAGGCAGATCAGAACTGTCTTCTGAGCAGGAAATAGTCTTTAAAAGGTTAACTTGTTATACCTTAGCAGCCCTGTAATCTACATCAGAATTACCAAAGATGCTTATTTTAAAATGTACATACTTATCCCCACCCTAGACCTTCTCAACCTGATCCTAGAAATTGTTCTGGAAATCTGAAACCAAACAAGCTCCCAGGGTCATGTGAACACTAGAAAACCACTGTGCTTAGTCATGTGGTCATGTCCAACTCTTTGTGACCTCATGGACACTAGCCCACCAGGCTCATTTGTCCATGGGATTCTCCAGACAAGAATACTGGAGTGGGTTGCCATGCCCTTCTCCAAGGGATCTTCCCAACATAGGGATCGAACCCAGGTCTCCTGCACTGCAGGTGGACTCTACCAGCTGAGCTACCAGAGAAGCCCTGAAAACCACTGCTTGCTGTGAATAAGGTTATCAAACCTTTGCCTCAGCCAAGAAAGGGGACGGGCACTAGCCTAGCCTCACTATCCTATTCTGTGTATTTTTGTGCCCTGAGTGCCCCAGAGTTCTTCATTCTTTGCCATGATAGAGCCCTGCATGCAAAGTCGCTTCAGTCGCGTCTGACTCTTTACGACCCTATGGACTGTAGCCCACCAGGCTCCTCTGTCCATGGGATTCCCGAGGCAAGAATACTGGAGTAGGTGGCCATTTCCCTTCTCCAGGATATCTTCCCAACCCAGGGATCAAACCTCTGTCTCCTGGGTCTCCTGCACTGGCAGGCAGATTCTTTACTGCTGAACCACCAAAGTCCATGAAAGAGCCCTACAAGGGTGCAATCACATATCCTCCAGCTGTAGGGGGGCTCTACAGTTCAGAAAGCATGTTTTCATTAACTTTCTTTTTAAACCTTCACAGCAGTCCTATAAGCATTATTTTTATACCAATTTTCTATGTTTTAAAAAAATAGATTTTCAGAGAAATTAAGTATCCTTCTCAAGGTTATACAGAACTGAGATTCAAACCGTATCTTTTGATGCTAATTCTCATGTTCTGAGTCTGGCTTGTATCACTTGAAAAGTTTAATAGCCCTTAAAAGGGGAAAAAAGAAAAAGAGGGTAAATGGGACTTTGAGTGAAATCTCAAATAATCAGAAGATGAGAGCACAAAACGGGATTAAAAAATTCTTATGTTGGACATTTACAATTCAAAGTAAATTGCCCTGACTCTTCATAGCACAGTCGGATTGTAATACCACAAAAACACTTGACTCTAATCAAAGGCCAACAGAACACTGGTTGTTCTCAGCCATTTGATTTTACGCTAAGCTCTAAGGATCTTTTCTCAGCCTAATGCGGAATTTTATATTTCGGCTGTGGACAAAGCACAGTAACACAGGCTCTATTTTGGCTTAGAAAAATATAATCTTTTTAATCTAATTTTTATTAAACAAAACTCTAAGTCTGCACAGGCCGAGGGAATAGTATAATGATCCCACATGCATCCATCTCCCAGCTTCATCAATTATCAAGATTCCACCATTCTTAGGGAAAAATATAGTCTAAAAAAAAGCCTTTTAAATCATACCACAATGTATAAATTCAGAATTCCCCACTGCAAATCTCAAAATATTTCCTAAATAAAGAAGTGAATATGTATATTAACAAATAAATTTACATACACACATATATACACAATTTTAAGGGGAATAAATTGTTTTCCTCGTGGGAATGCATAGAAAAGGCCTGCTTACAGCTCAAAAATGTGTATGTTTTCACAATCTGTTTGATGGCAGGCACTAATGGTCAGGAAAAATAAAATTTGGTCCTTACAGTCTGTCCTGTCTTTAAGCAAAATGTGTGCCATTTACTTGGGAGCTATATAACAGATGTGAATTTAAAAGGAAGAGACCAGTTATAAAGCACTAGGGGGAAGCTGTGCAGATGTCCCTGTTTTTAATGCGTTACTGTGCGGGGTCCAATTTATCTCACTGCAAGTGATCTAGGACTTCATGAAACAGCCCCAAATTATAGATCGCCAACACCCTTTAAAGGTCTTACGTTACAAAAATAAAAAGCATTCTTAAACCTGGCCATTAAAGCACAGAGGGTAGTGTCCTGGACGCATTAAATCTGATAAACAAGATGGAAGGAGGGGAATGCTTGGGGGACTTCCAAGCAAGGCGATATAATACAAAGGCACATGTGGACAGGCCTCAAGCCCCTTATGGGAAGGCAATTTCTAAGAGCTCCCTGTGGAAAAGAGCATTAAATAGTTCATCACATCAGAAGCCTGAAACAGTGTCATTATCATGAGGATGAAGTATTCTTTTTGCTTTCCTAAAGATGCAGTTTTCAATAGGTCCACTGCTGCTGCTGCTGCTGCTGCTGCTGCTGCTGCGTCACTTCAGTCGTGTCCAACTCTGTGCGACCCCGTAGACGGCAGCCCACCAGGCTTCCCCGTCCCTGGGATTCTCCAGGCAAGAACACCGGAGTGAGTTGCCATTTCCTTCTCCAAATAGGTCCGCTAACTATTGCATATTAATTTCCGGTTTTGTGTCAGGCACTCTATTAGATCCATATATAATATGAAGATAATCTCACTTAATTTACATAACCTTTTGCAATCAGTATTGCTAATGGATTTCAGAGAAGAGGAAGCTGAGATTTGGGTACAAGGAACTTGAGATACAAAGCGGCTGATTCAGAATCTATGCTTGGGTCTTTCTGATTTCCAAAGTTGTTTTCTCTCATAAACAACAGGTGTCAGTGACCTTGATATAATCCTTTTCAGGACAATCTAGCAGTATGTATCTCCTTGCTGAAGCGATTGCTTTTCTAGAAATTTAGCCTGAGGGAATAACTGACTAGTTTCCAAAGCAGTATATACAGAGATTTACTGTCGCGCTGTTTACAATATAAAAAATTGGCAGCCACTAGGGTCCGCTGAGACTGAAAAAATTAATTTTGATAAATCCATATACTGTAATGGTAAATATACCTGTTTCAAAGATTCAAAGTGAGTTATATATTGATATATAACCTCTCTTTACTTTGAGGTGGGAAAAACAAACCATAGAAGATTACTGGAATTATGCACGTGTATGTATGTGTGTGTAAGTGTGTAGGTGTTAGAAAGATACACAACAAACTTATCAGTGGTTTCAGCATCTCTGAATTACTTAAAATTTTGAACTATACTATCAGATAAGGATAAAATGTTTCCATTTGAAACACTAAGTCCCTACTTCTTTCCTCTCAAAAGTCAAACTCCTGGTGCAATCCTGTCAAGATTTTGACAGTGTCAACAGGACTATTTAGTGAGAAAGGAAGGGGTTGTTTTTATTCAAATGTTGTCTAATTTGCCAAGCCTTCGCTGACCACTAGAGGCAGAAACATGCTCCCTCTCTGGGCTCCCAGGACGTCCTGAATATGTTCTTTATTATACCAGTTAGTTAGCTCCCTGCTGTAAACAGTTGTGTTGTAACACGTACATCTGCCACCCTCAGTTGACTCTGAGACCCTCAAAAATAGAAGCTGCATTTCTTTTATCTGGCACGTGACATATCTATTTAACCTGTTTGATGAATGAATAAGTAATAGAGGAAGGGGATGAGGGAGGGAAGGAAAAAGGAAGGATGTTTAACTTCAAAAATCTAATGGTGCATTCAAAGCCCACACCACTAAACCATAGTAGCCCATCACAAATTAATTCATCAAAGCCTGGGCTGAAGGTGCTGCTGTAGAGAGAAAGCCCTGGGTCATGAAAAGAACATGGGCTTTGGGGCTGGACAACACATGTAAATCCTGGATTTTCTAGTTAGAAATTTTGTGAGAAAGTATCACTGAGGCTTAGATTTACCACCCGTAAAACAGGTGGGATAATACTGACTTCATGTTTGCTGTGAGGACAAAATTAGATAAAATATGCACAAGGCCAACACAAAGTAGACAGTCAATGAATATTTGCTGTCTTCATTATTACAAAGCCTAAGTGAAAAGTATTTGTGCTAAGTGAGGCTCATTAGAGCACAAGAGTATACAATTAAGAATTGTTTTTAAGCTGCTGATACTCACTTCAGATTCAAGACTGATCGGTTTCTGGAACAGAGATACCCTCAAACCGTCCAGCTGGTCAGATGGATCTCCCAGGTAATCTGTTTTGGGATATCCACTAGACCACTTTGAATCTTGGTCAAGGAAGTTGAAGTCTTTGGTGATCTCTTGGTTTCATGTAATCAAAGACATTCTCTGACTTACAAAAAAAAAAAGCTTTTAAAGACTTGGTTATATTGTTAGTGAGTATAGAACCTTGAATAATGTTTCTTGAGGTGGGAGGGGAAGAAAATTGATAATATGTATCAATGTATTGAATATGTATTACCCTTTGATTCAACAATTGTTCATCTGAGTTTATCCTATAAAATCACCAGCAAAAATGTGCAATTCTACAATGTGGAACACTTTGCAAGTATGAAAATTCAGCAATGACTCAAATCCATAGGAAAATGGCTAAATAAATTATGATATATTCCTCCAGTGGTGTATATTCCAGCTATTAGAATGAAATTGATCTATGTATACATCCATGATAGAAATCTGCCAGATGTATAACTGAAAAAAAGTAAATTGCAGGACAATATAAGCCAAATTCTGTTAAAAACAGTAATAGTAATTTTTATATACCTAGGAAAATGTATTCAGAATTTCTCTGTCAGGATAATACGAGCAAACTTTCACTTTCTACTTATATAAAATACCTTATCATTTATAATCACTTATAAATGAGCATGCATTATTGTGATAATTAAAGCACAAAAAGTGTTACATTTTAAAATCCAAGTTACTAATGGGAAGGAAGGTAAAATATAGGACAAAATTTTACTTTGTTACAGTCTTACTCTATCCTGTTTGATGATTCTAGTCCCCAGTTCAGGCTTCCCAGGTGGCTTACTGGTCAAGAATCTGCCTGCCAATGCAGGAGATGTGGGTTCCTTTCCTGGGTCAGGAAGATCTCCTGGAGGAGGACATGGCAACCCACTCCAGTACTCTTACCTGTGAAATCCCATGGACAGAGGAGCCTGGAGGGCTACCTGGGGTCACAAAGAGTCAGACACGACTGAGTGACTAAGCATGCATGCAATATACAATGCACTCTGACCTTAGCCAGAGAAATCACTGTCCCCTGTAACTCTATTAGCTAACCTGACAGGTCTGACTGATGGTAAATGGGACAGAGAATATCTAGAATGGTTTTTTTCTCTTTTTCCAAAATGAACAAAAGCCTAATAGACAACCTGGCTGTGAAATATGTAATTAGAAAAAGTATTGCCCCTTGGTTAAAGAAGTGACCTCCAATGGGCAATAATTCCTCTAGATTGAACATTTTGTTACAATTGTCCACAGAAACTTAAAGAGGTTATTTCCTTGATCTGCCGGGCATTCATTCTCTACTATAAGCATCACACAGTGTAATGTATATACCCTACATATAGAAGATTAATAGCATTTCTCTAGTGCTTTCCCCCTGAACTCCTCAATATTAGTGGAAATGGTTTAATCTGAATCACTTTTGAGCACCAGCACTCAGCACTCCTAGCTGTTCTTTCTGCTCACTTCCTTCACTGTTACACATTCTTCCTTTAAAAAAAAAAATCATCTGTATTCACTTAAACTAAAAAAATACAAATAAAAAATTTTTCCTACCTACAATTTGGTAAAGATTGAAGAAATGAACAAAATTCAGGGTTGGTGAGTACACAGTCAGACACGGTTGTGGGGGTGTAAATTAGTACACTTTTTCCAGGTGATAGTTTGGCCATGTGTATCAAAATGGGGAATGTGAATCCCTCTGACCTAGACAACTCACAAAGAAGTGAAAAGATGTATACTTAGTGAAAAATGAGATATAACCTGTTCTATCATTAGCAAAGAACAGGTTTAAAAACCAGAATATTTAGACAACAGGACATTAGTTCTGAGATATTTAACAGATTAAACTATACCATAGTACAGCCTTCCTTCATGGTCCAGTGGTCAAGAATCTACCTCCCAATGCAGGGACATGGGTTTGATTCCTGGTTGGGGAACTGAGATCCCACATGACACAGGGCAAGCCAGCATGCCACAACAAAAGATCCCACATGCTGCAACTAAGAGATCCCACACAACCAAATAAATTAAAAAATTTAAATTACATTATAGTAAATCTACTTGCCAGTGCAGGAGATACAAGAGACACAGGTTTGATCCCTGGGTTGAGAAGATCCCCTGGAGTAGGAAGTAGCAACCACTCCACTATTCTTGCCTGGAAAATTCCATGGAAAGAGCAGCCTAGTGGACTACAGTTCACAGGACTGCAAAGAGTCAGACATGACTGAGCAACTGAGCACACACAGTAGGTGACATAGGGACCCCTCCAAAAAAAAAAAAATTCATGAATATCAGAAACCTCAGAATGTAACCTCATTTGAAGATAGAGTATTTACAGATATAATTAAAAGTCTCAAGATGAGACTACACCCTGGATTTAGGGTGAGCTGTAAATCTAAGGACTGACATCCTTATAGAAAAAGGAGAAGTACTATAGCATGAGGGCTTAGTCTAAAGAAATACTGTGTAGATTTCAATGTATTGACATGGAAAGATATCTGTGAACACATTGTTGGACACAATAAAATAGGTCTTCAAGCTTATTGGTATCTTATAATTTATCCCAAAGACAGATCCTTGCAAGGATGTTTACCAAAATGTTATGCCTAGTTATTTCTAGATAGCATGATTTGAGTTGATTTCTTCTTGATGTTTTTTGCATTTGGAATTTTTTATAGTAAGTGTAATTTTTTTTTAATTTAGCTATTTTCAACAATAGTAATAATAATAATAACAAATATCCCCCTCAAATTACACCATAGCAAAATTCCCTTCTTTACCCTCAATGTGCCTACTATAAGTCTTGATGCTTCCATTCCCATTTTAAAGAATATGGAGGGTCAGGGAGATAAACCAACATCACTAAGGATTTAGAGCAGAATTTAAAATTAAGCCCAGGATTTACCAAAACTGAAGGTGTCATTGCCAGCTGTTACCTTAGACATTTCTTTCTCACTTTAAGAGGTTTGATCCCCACTCATACATCACCAAGAGACTGACCTTGAGGAGTAGGACAGGAACACCTCAAGACCAGAGTTTTCTCCTCGTATATCAAGAGGGTCATGCTTTAGTTCAGTGACATTGAAGTTGTGCTAAAGGAAGGAATGAGATTCAAGAGGAGATTCTCATCCTTCTAACATCCCCCTCCTCCAGTCTGTCACACCTTTGGAAGGCAGGGGAAACATCCAAAGAGGGTTTAAAATCCAATGGGTGAAAGAAATAACTCTAACATAGGGAGCAAATGCATGACACACTTGCTCCCACTCCCAGATCTGTGACAGTCATCACTAATCAATGGCATTATTGTAGACTGTGCTCTCTCAGTCATGTCCGATTGTTTGTAACCCTAAGGACTGTAGCCCACCAGCCTCCTCTGTCCATGGGGATTCTTCAGGCAAGAATACTGGAGGGGGCTGCCAGTCACTTCTCTAGCGGATCTTCCCAACCCAGGGATCAGCTCAAACCCAGGTCTCCCACAGTACAGGCAGATTCTTTACCAACTGAGCCATCAGAGAAGCCTGAGAACAGAGACTGGACGACAATCCCTACACAGCTGACTCACCAGATGAAATCTATTCACCATGCTAGACCCTATTCTGCAACAAATTCTGATCAAAGACCAAAGGAAGAGTTTGCTGGCAAAACAGCAAAGTAAAAGTGAGCAAAATCTTGGAAAAAGAATGATAATAATTATACATTTTATTTAGTATCTACTAGATAGCATATTAAAAATCAGAGACAGTACTTTGACAACAAAGATCTGTCTAGTCAAGGCTATGGTTTTTCCAGTGGTCATGTATGGATGTGAGAGTTGGACTGTGAAGAAAGCTGAGCATCAAAGAATTGATGCTTTTGAACTGTGGTGTTGGAGAAGACTCTTGAGAGTCCCTTGGACTGCGAGCAGATCCAACCAGTCTATCCTAAAGGAGGATCAGTCCTGGGTGTTCTTTAAAAGGACTGATGCTGAAGCTGAAACTCCAATACTTTGGCCACCTCATGCGAAGAGTTGACTCATTGGAAAAGACCCTGACGCTGGGAAGGATTGGGGGCAGGAGGAGAAGGGGATGACAGAGGATGAGATGGCTGGATGGCATCACTGACTCAATGGACATGAGTTTGAGTAAACTCCAGGAGTTGGTGATGGACAGGGAGACCTGGCGTGCTGCAATTCACGGGGTCGCAAAGAGTTGGACATGACTGAGCGACTGAACTGAAGTACCTACTACATGCCAGCTCTGGTGCTATAAAGGATGCTAAAACATTCTCTGTCCTTGAGGAGTTTACAGGAAGAGACAGAGATTATGATGGTAGATGTTAGAAAGACCAAAAAACAAGATACACAAGGTTCTGTTAAGGGCTCCTTCTCCTTGGCTAGAATGACATCCATCCAAAGGTTCACTCAGAGCTTAGACTTCCCAGAGCTACAACCCAGAGGCTGCTCCAGTCAACATACAGACTTTATTCTTTGCTGAAACCATAAAACACAAGAAATTTAGGGAATCCTTCATCACAAGAAAAAATGATAAGTATACATAGTGATGGATGTTAACTAGACTTATTGTGTGATCATTTTGCAACATAAACAAATATGAAATAATTATGTTATACACCTAAAACTAATATCATGGTATATACAAATTATATCTATGTAAAAATAAACTTGAAAATTAAAAAGAAATGCAGGGAATCCAAAAGTGCTAACTCTCTACTGATTATAGAAATACTCACTGCTATCATTTGTTGAGCAAGTGTAAACCACTTTTTATACACCATCTCCACTCCTCACAACAACTTGGCAAGGCAGATATTACTATTTTCATTTTACTCATGAGGAAAATAAAGTTCTGAGAGGTGAAGTAACATGACCAGGAAATAGCCTTTAAGGAGTGGAAATGAGATTCCAACTCAGGTCTTTCTGAGTCCCTTTGCCACACCATGCCACGCAACCTCTGATGAGGGTAAAAACATATATGAGCTTGTAAGAACAGGTACACTCACATCTATCTATCTATATACCTATCTAATCTGGTATATACATGGTCATGTACCCAGCAAACACCAACACCCACACAGCTACTGAGGAGAACAACTGCATCTCTACAAATTACCAGGACACCATTAACACTGCAGATGTATAAACTGGGGGGAAAAAACGGCTTCCGACCATAGGAAATGCTCTCTAAAGCACTGGATTCAGTGGACTCAAATCAAGAAACTTCCCATTATATACCTTCTCCAGCACTTATATAGCTACCAAGAACCTAATTGTACTATTTGAAGGCTTCCCTGAGGGCTCAGACAGTAAAGCGTCTGCCCGCAGTGCGGGAGACCTGGGTTCGATCCCTGGGTTGGGAAGATCCCCTGGAGAAGGAAATGGCAACCCACTCCAGTACTCTTGCCTGGAAAATTCCATGGACTGAGGAGCCTGGTAGGCTGCAGTCCATGGGGTCTCAAAGAGTCGGCCACGACTGAGCGACTTCACTACTTTCACTACTACTACGGAAAGCAAGCAGGCGCTGTGTGGAATCACATCAGCAGAACAGCAGCAGGAATATTTCCACTCCCTAGGTATGGTTTTGCCTCTGCTTTCTTCAAACCTATTGTGGGGCAGAAGGACTGGCAATCAAAGCTGGAATGACAGGAAGGAAACAAAGGGAATGGAACGGACCTGCCAGACTTTGGAGGATGGTGAGATGAGGGGCAAAGTCTCACTTCATCAGTCTAGAGGTCTTCAATAGAAAAAAAAAAAAAAAAGTCTAAGGAAACTAAACCAGTTTGATTTAAAGGTATTGCAAAATGATTTTTTAAAAAATTTAAATCTTTGCATCAAATAAGAGCTTTCTTCACATAACAAATGCCTCAGATTAATCACTGAAAATTAAAGCACACAGTTCTTGCATTTCGGTTGTTTTTTTCTCATATTGCCAACATGTTCCAGCGTTCAAGTCAAAGCCAAAGATTAAATGTCCTTATATTTTTGTTGTGATTTTACTGCCAAATGCAAACATCCAAGTGTAAATAAGTCATTACTCTCCCGCTGTTGTGGTCTGATTAATTCTCACAATATTAGCCAGCAATTCATTTTATCCCTTGGCATCACAAGTCCAGTTGAAGGAGATAAGTGGCTGATAAAAGATCTCTGAGAACAGTTATAAATGATTCACTTTAAAAGAATAATAAAGCAACCACTGGATAAGCGCAGCTGAGTAAACCTTCCATACATTGCACAAAACTAATTTAGTTTAAAAAACTTCGGCAAATTATAGTCAATAATCTTCACTGTCACCCTGCTGCTCACAAAACTTTTGAGAAGAAACTTAATGCTGAAATGCAAATATTTAATTAGATTTTAATGGTGAGGTTTATTTTTCCTAAATCTGGTCATCTGTCTCAATTATGTTCTCCATTTTTTACAGTTAACCAGGAATTGTCATCCCCATGGGCTTTGGGGAATGTTTTCTCTTTCCTAATTCCTGTTTAGAATTAGTTTTTCACAAGTGTAGTTCTTGTAGAAAGGGTTTCCGTTTGTTCTCTTTTGCAAAAGAGAAACGTCGAGGAAAAAGAAAATACGTAATGTTCTAAGCGATGTTTTTAAAGCTAACTGTCCTTCTGACCTAATAACGGAGGCTCATCAGTAGTTAAACAATTACTTGTCTTTTCCTACCTCACCACAAAGGGCAATTCATATGCATTTTTATTTATTTAAAGTCTAATTAAAGCAGTTCTGTGTATACTTGGAAAGTTTTAAACCTATATGTCTTCCAAACGTATTCTGTAGTTTAGATTTTTACATTAATTTATAGAAATTAGTGAAATATGGCTGCTCACGCCCCTTTCAACAAAACTAATACAACAATCGGCCATAAAATTCTTCAGAACTGTTACTGGATGGAATATTCCAACTGCGTTCCTGAGTTTCTCTTCTTTTTCCCGATCATCAAGCTATGCAGGTACCCTGCTTCAGACTCACCCTGTGATGATGAGGCTACTCTGAACTGCCTTTCTGTCCTTCTCCAGATGTTAGACTCTGCCACCAGGGGGCGCAAGGGAGACTGGCGGTCTGGAGAAGGAAGAAGGGCCTTGCTCATCCTCTCAGCTTCCAGTCCCTCTGAGTATCTTCCCAGCAATGCTTCTCACCAGCACCAGCACGTGACTGCAGTTTGCTGTTTTTATTAATACAGCACTGGCAGAATCTCACAGTCTGAGACACCAGCACCGGCAGATGGTGCACTCCTCCAAAGTGTGGGGGTGCGGCGCCTTTCCAGCCCCAGGGGTCCGTCCTCCAATCCTCTCCGCTTGATTATGCCCCTCCCATCCTTTGGTTCCCCCGGTGGCTGGTCACTGCTTTCTCGGTTGCTACCTTTGTGATACCTTAATGTTCACTTTTTGCATCTCCAGTTAATACCTTTCATACAATTGTTAGTAATGAATTCGGCTAATTAGTTGGGGGTACTTTCAGCCTCCTGAGGGGTCCTGACTGTTGTTTAGTCACTAAGTCACCTCCGACTCTTTTGCGACCCCTTGAACTGTAGCTTGCCAGGCACCTCTGTCCATGGGTTTTCCAAGCAAGAACACTGGAGTGGGTTGCCTTTTCCTTCTCCTGGAGATCTGCCCAACCTAGGGATCAAACCTGAGTCTCCTGCGTTGGCAGGCGGATTCTTTAACACTGAACCATCAGGGAAGCCCTACCCTGACTGATACAATTTGTTTATTTTTAAATCAGATAGACCCAGGTTGAAATCCCAGCCTTCTGCCACTTACTAGCTGTGTGCCCTTGGCAAATTGCTCAAGATGTCTGATTTCCTTTTGCCTTTATACAGAAAGGGTATACTCTCCTAGAGTTGTCAGGATTAATGAGATAATCCATATCAAGTGATATAAAATAATACTTTAAAAAGTTGATTCCGTTACCCTTCACCTTCTATAGGTTCAAATTCTCCCATTTACAACAGATAGGAGTTTTGCTCTTTCCCTACAGAGAGTAAATTCATTCTTTATCCTACCTGACAACCTATATTGTGCCAATCGTAGTTCTAAAATCACCACTTGTTACCTTTTTCATGATGTCTTAATTCCAGGTGCAGTCATCACAATAATTCTGTCGATCCTGTCAATATCTTTCTATGTTAACCGTACTCTTTTCCATGGCTTTCTGGCAGCCTATCTTCTGTTTGAGTTATTTTGCTGATGTTCATGACATTTCTTTTTAAGACATTCCCACATCTCTTACTGTCTCTCCGTGTGGTCTCTGGAGAGGTCTTGCCTCTCCTCTCCTCTCCCTCCCGCTCAGCCTCGCGTTCACAACTGACTCCCCACATCCCTTCCCTTGCTTCCTGGAAATTTCATATATTAGTAAAATATTTCCACGTTAGGCCACACGTGTTTCTTATAAACATGAAATTCCTCTCTGTCCATTCACTTTTCCTTTGTGAAAGTTTCAGAATATGGCTCATCATGGGCCCATAATAAATATCCACTGAGTCAAAAAGAAATAATGTAATCTCCATTTATCCCAGTCATCAGTCTTTTATGTTCCACCCTTTCCAAATGTCTTGGCTTTTACCTTTTGAAAACAGCTATTTCCTCACTCTGAGCAGAGAAGACTAAACTTGGATCTTTCTTACTGTCTCCATTAAGATTATAATATAAAAACAAAATTTCCAAGACACAAAGAGATGTAAGGTATTGAAAGATCTAAAGCAGTGTTGTTCTGTATAATCTACGTTTGCTTAAAAAACACTCTACCTTCAATTTTTTTGTATGATCTAATGTTTAAATAAGGCACTTGGGCATAGTCTCTACATGGACAGCCCAAACTGTTTATTGGTATGGAATGATAGCTTCTGTACCTGAGTGCATGGGAGTATATATATAAAATATTTACAACCTACATGGCTGGGATGGGGTAAGAAGGTGGGAAGGAGATTCAAGAGGGAGGGGCCATATGTATACTATGGCTGATTCACATTGCTGTATGGCAGAAACCAACACAGTATTATAAAGCAATTATCCTCTGATGGAAAAAAAAAAAAAATTCTGTAAGTTGCACTCATTTTCTAAAAAATGTATTTATTATTTTCTTATATCTACTTTATTATCAGCAAGGTTGTAAGACAGGCAGGCACTATTACAAATGGACCTTCTTTTCATATGAATTTTTTTTTAATTGATCAGTGTGACTCATGTATTTCTGTTTGGTTAGCTCATACTGTAAATTGTTTCACAGTTTAATATTTTTCTTCAATATTGCTACTAAAATGTTACTGCATCTTTGGCTCCTAGAGTTTTACTCACAGTTTCACTTCTTAAAATAGAATCCTCATATTGTTTGTTTTTTTCAACAGAACTCTGTTTTTAACCTCCAGTGAGGAATTCCTGAGACACCTGATGAATTAGGTGTTGACCTTAATTGTTTCAAGACTCGAATGAGACAACAGAAACCATCTGTGTGATGTCCCTTCTTGACCACTATTTTACAGGAGAGTGAACCAAGGCCTAGAGAGCAGATACAAACTGGCCAGATTCCAAAGCAGAGATAGTAGAGCCAGGAAGAAGTTAGAGCCTCTGAATCTCAAACCTGTATTCTTTCTCTTAATTTTTATATTATTACTTCTTGGAAACCCCTAGACTTCTTTCAAATCTTGACTATCTAAAGGGAACAATTTCATTATTTTTAATCTCTGTTCATTCCATTTTCATGCATAATTTTTCTATTTTTCTTTCAATATCGTGATATATACATAAAAATTTGAATGTGCCCATGATTCTGTTTTGCACCCACTGCCCTACCACTACTTACTCTCAGTTCTTAACTGACAGGCACCCCAGGGGAAAAGAAGAATTCAGTTCAGTTCAGTTCAGTACAGTTCACTACTCAGTCATGTCCGATTCTTTGCAAACCCATGGACTGCAGCACACCAGGCTTCACTGTCCATCACCAACTCCTGGAGCTTGCTCAAACTCATGTCCATCGAGTCGGTGATGCCATCCAACCATCTCAGCCTCTGTTGTCCCTTTCTCCTCCCACCCTCAATCTTTCCCAGCATCAGAGTCTTTTCCAACAAGTCAGTTCTTCGCATCAGGTGGCCAAAGTACTGGAGTTTCAGCTTCAGCATCAGTCTTTCCAATGAATATTCAGAACTGACTTCCTTTAGGATTGACTGGTTTGATCTTCTTGCAGTCCAAGGGACTCTCAGGAGTCTTATGCAACACCACAGTTCAAAAGCATCAGTTCTTTGGCACTCAGCTCTGTTTATAGTCCAACTGTCACATCCATACATGACTACTGGAAAAACCATAGCTATGACTAGATGGACCTTTGTCGGCAATAATACCTCTTAAACCTTTTTTAACATGTTGTCTAGGTTGGTCATAGTTTTTTTTCCAAGAAGCAAGCATCTTTTAATTTCATGGCTGCAGTCACCATCTGCAGTGATTTTGGAGCCCAAAAAAATATGGTCTCCACTGTTTCCATTGTTTCCCCCATCTATTGGCCATGAAGTGATGGACCAGGTTCCACGATCTTAGTTTTTTGAATGTTAAGTTTTAAGGCAGATTTTTCACTCTCCTGTTTCACTGTCGTCAACAGGCTCTTTAGTTCCTCTTCACTTTCTGCCATAAGGGTGGTGTCATCTGCATATGTGAGGCTATTGATATTTCTCCCCACAGTCTTGATTCCAGCTTGTGCTTCTTCCAGCCTGGCATTTCACATGATGTACTCTGCATATAAGTTAAATAAGCAGGGTGACAATATACAGCCTTGACGTACGCCTTTCCCAATTTGGAACCAGTCTATTGTTCCATGTTCAGTTCTAACTGTTGCTTCTTCACTTGCATAAAAACACCACCAGGAGCTGACTGTGGCTCAGATCATGAACTCCTTATTGCCAAATTCAGACTGAAATTGAAGAAAGTAGGGAAAATCACTAGACCATTCAGGTATGACCTAAATCAAATCCCTTATGATTATACAGTAGAAGTGAGAAATAGATTTAAAGGACTAGATCTGATAGGCAGAGTACCTGATGAATTATAGACAGAAGTTCATGACATTGTACAGGAGACAGGGATCAAGACCATCCCCATGGAAAAGAAATGCAAAGAAGCAAAATGGCTGTCTGAGGAGGCCTTACAAATAGCTGTGAAAAGAAGAAAAGAGAAAAGCAAAGGAGAAAAGGAAAGATATAAGCATCTGAATGCAGAGTTCCAAAGAATAGCAAGAAGAGATAAGAAAGCCTTCCTCAGCAATCAATGCAAAGAAATAGAGGAAAACAACAGAATGGGAAAGACTAGAGATCTCTTCAAGAAAATTAGAGATACCAAGGGAACATTTCGTGCAAAGATGGGCTCGATAAAGGACAGAAATGGTATAGACCTAACAGAAGCAGAAGATATTAAGAAGAGGTGGCAAGAATACACAGACGAACTGTACAAAAAAGATCTTCACAACCCAGATAATCACGATGGTGTGATCACTCACCTAGAGCCAGACATCCTGGAATGTGAAGTCAAGTGGGCCTTAGAAAGCATCACTACGAACAAAGCTAGTGGAGGTGATGGAATTCCAGTTGAGCTGTTTCAAATCCTGGAAGATGATGCTGTAAAAGTGCTGCACTCAATGCTGCTGCTGCTGCTAAGTCGTTTCAGTCGTGTCCGACTCTGTGCAACCCCATAGATGGCGGCCCACCAGGCTCCCCTGTCCCTGGGATTCTCCAGGCAAGAACACTGGAGTAGGTTGCCATTTCCTTCTCCAATATATGAAAGGGAAAAGTGAAAGTGAAGTCGCTCAGTCATGTCTGACTCTTCACGACCCCATGGTCTGCAGCCACCAGGCTCCTCCGTCCATGGGATTTTCCAGGCAAGAGTACTGGAGTGGGGTGCCATTGCCTTCTCCTCTGCACTCAATAGGCCAGCACATTTGGAAAACTCAGCAGTGGCCACAGGACTGGAAAAGGTCAGTTTTCATTCCAATCCCAAAGAAAGGCAATGCCAAAGAATGCTCAAACTACCACACAATTTCACTCATCTCATACACTAGTAAAGTAATGCTCCAAATTCTCCAAGCCAGGCTTCAGCAATATGTGAACCGCGATCTTCCAGATGTTCAAGCTGGTTTTAGAAAAGGCAGAGGAACCAGAGATCAAATTGCCAACATTCGCTGGATCATCAAAAAAGCAAGAGTTCCAGAAAAACATCTATTTCTGCTTTATTGACTATGCCAAAGCCTTTGACTATGTGGATCACAATAAATTGTGGAAAATTCTGAAAGAGATGGGAATACCAGACCACCTGACCTGCCTCTTGAGAAATCAGTATGCAGTTCAGGAAGCAACAGTTAGAACTGGACATGGAACAACAGACTGGTTCCAAATAGGTAAAGGAGTACGTCAAGGCAGTATATTGTCACCCTGCTTATTTAACTTATATGCAGAGTACATCATGAGAAACGCTGGGCTGGAAGAAGCACAAGCTGGAATCAAGATTGCCGGGAGAAATAGCAATCACCTCAGATATGTAGATGACACCACCCTTATGGCAGAAAGTGAAGAGGAACTAAAAAGCCTCTTGAAAGTGAAAGAGGAGAGTGAAAAAGCTGGCTTAAAGCTCAACTTTCAGAAAACTAAGATCATGGCATCTGGGCCCATCACTTCATGGCAAATAGATGGGGAAACAGTGAAAACAGTGTCAGACTTTATTTTTTGGGGCTCCAAAATCACTGCAGATATGAAATTAAAAGATGCTTACTCCTTGGAAGGAAAGTTAGATAGCATATTCAAAAGCAGAGACATTACTTTGCCAACAAAGGTCCATCTAGTCAAGGCTATGGTTTTTCAAGTGGTCATGTATGGATGTGAGAGTTAGACTGTGAACAAAGCTGAGCGCCGAAGAATTGATGCTTTTGAACTGTGGTGTTAGAGAAGACTCTTGAGAGTCCCTTGGACTCAAGGAGTTGGACCCAAGGAGATCCAACCAGTCCATCCTAAAGGAGATCAGTCCTGGGTGTTCTTTGGAAGGACTGATGCTAAAGCTGAAACTCCAATACTTTGGTCACCTCATGCGAAGAGTGTACTCATTGGAAAAGACTCTGATGCTGGGAGGGATTGGGGGCAGGAGGAGAAGGGGACGACAGAGGATGAGATGGCTGGATGGCATCACCAACTCGATGGATATGAGTTTGAGTGAACTCCGGGAGTTGGTGATGGCTAGGGAGGCCTGGCGTGCTGTGATTCATGGGGTCACAAAGAGTCGGACATGACTGAGAGACTGAACTGAACTGACTGATAGTTGACTGACAATTTTCTATTAATTTCAGGCACACAACATAGTGACTCAATATTTTTTTATAGATTATACTCCATTTAAAGTTATTATAAGCACTTCTCTGGTAATCCAGTGTTTAAGAATCTGCCTGCCAACACATGGGACATGAGTTTGATCCCTGATCTGAGAAGATCCCACATGCCACGGGGCAATTAAACCCATGCACCACAACTACTGAGCCTCATACTCTCCAGCCCATGCTCTGGAGTAACAGAAGCCACAGCAGTGAGAAGTCAGCGCAGCGCAACTGGAGAGGAGCCCCCACTTGCTGCAGCCAGAGAAAGCCCGCATGAAGCAATGAAGACCCAGTGCAGCCAAAAGTAAATTTTAAAAAATAAAGTTACTATAAAACATGGGCTATGTTCCCAGTGCTGTGTTCACAGATACAAAGAACAACTAGGGGTGACCAGTGGGGAAAGGGGTAAAGGGAAAGACAAAACGGGAGACGAGGGTTAAGACGTACAAAGTACTAGATATAAAATAAATGATCACAATAGAGAGCCATCATCAATTTTTGCTCTCTATTGTGATTCATCCCATGAGCTTGAGTTTCTTACATGAAGATTCTTACAATCAACAGATTCTTATATGAAGGTGCTCTCCTCAAGGAAAGAGCTCAACAACACAGAAAATAGGAGGAAGTGAATTAATGTTTACTTAGTGTCTGCTTATGCCTTGGACCCAGTGTGAACTATGCTATTCCATTTAATTGCACAGAAACTCTATAAGGTAAGGTGAGCGTCTGTTTTGACAGTTGGTGCAACTGAAGCTTCTCTCAAGTGTGAGATGAAGAAACAGGCTCAGGTTCACAAGGTTAGTAACGTTGTGAACAGAAGAATCAAACCTGGATCGATTAGACAACAAAATCCAAGTTCTTCTTGCTAAATCACCTTCTACAAAATAGGAAAACGGTGAAAGTTTTCTATACAATAGCCTGTCTTATATATCCTTATTCTTTTGCTATCGTCTGCCTAGAAATAATTTGAATTAAAGTATCATTTTGCCTTTGGGGGGAAATGCTGTCTAAATACAGAAAATATTGCACCATTACCTAGTAAATTGTTTTTTTACATACCATAGTTTATCATCTGCAGATACTGTCAGGGCCTGATGTTTGAGTCATTATGCTTATGGGATTTAATTTTTAATGATGCAAAAATTATGCACAATATACCATCATTTCTCTCCCAAACCCAGAATCTGATAGCTAATAATTGCTCCTTACTTAGTGTGCTAACACTCCATGATATTAATTAGAATGCAACTGGAATCAGAAAAGTAACTCTGGAAATGGCCTTTATGAATTCTGTGCTCATTTTCTCCCAATAACCTCAAGATTAAAGTTGTTGGATACACGCATCAACAATTTTTTTCCCTGACAGAGTCTTCTGCAAACAAGATATAAGGTCTGAAAAAGCTAGTTGGTGACCTTTCCACTTGATGCAAGTGCAGAGAAGCTCTGCAGTTGTATGAGTTAGAGGAATACTAGCCAGTTTTATTTTCTAAGAAACTGGTAAACTGAAATGGTTTTAATACTGAAGAACTGGTCCATTAAAAATGAATTAAAACATGTTTTAATATTGAAGATTGTTTGCCCTATAACAATTTGCATTCTTGTCTCCCACTCACAGGCTGCCCTTGTCTCCCACATCACCATGGACAATAGAGACGGTAGCAGCACTCAAACCAGCCGCTCAAACCTGGGTCCCAGGTCAAAGGGCCCCACTCCAGAATCTTCTCCAGTTAAAACCCTTCCCATGAGGTGAGGAAGACGTGTGCATGCTAAGTCACTTCAGCCATGTCTGACTCTTTGCGACTTTATGGACTATAGCCTTGCTCCTTATTCTTCACTCCTTGCTCCATGGGATTCTCCAGGCAAGAATACTGGAGTGGGTTGCCATGCCCTTCTCCAGGGGATCCTCTGACCCAGGGATCGAACCCGCGTCTCTTACATCTCCTGCATTGGCAGGCAGGTGATGGCCAAGAAAATACACCCACTCAAAACCCATACCTCCCTCTTCTAGATTACCTCTGGGTTCCAGAGACCCTAAATCTTCTGCCCAAATTTCCACCAAATCACTCCTGGGATCAGTATGATTTCTTCCCCAGGTCTGTTCTCCAAAGCATAGACTGCACTCCTAGGATGTACAGCCCTAGCACTGAGGGGTGAATAGAGAGAGGCTAACGGTTTGTGTAGCCTGTGGCTGGTGCTTGGACATTTAGCCTGGGAGTACCCATGAGTGCTTCTGGGGCCTCTTACAGTGCAGGGAGATGTGAGCAGGGGAAGAGAAATGGGTGGGCTTCAGTTTAGGAACTAGGACTGCTCTTCCTGTGCTCACACACCAGGGTGGAGTCCAAGAAAAACATGAACCTGGTCTTCCATGACATAATAAAAAAGGCATATTTATAAAGTTGGATTATAGAACATATTTGATACTTTCTTGGTTTGATTTAAAATTTAAAATATTTAGACATGTAGTATCTAGGCTTTTATTTGTACCCGTGTTCTGAGCCTCACAAATATTTGGAAAATCCTACCAGACACAGAAGGGCTTCCTTGGTGGCTTTAGTAGGTAAAGAACCAGCACGCCAATGCAGGAGACATAAGAGATGTGGGTTTGATCCCTGGGTCAGAAAGATCTCCTAGAGGAGGAAATGGCAACCCACTCCAGTATTCTCGCCTGGAGAATCCCATGGACAGAGGAGCCTGATGGGCTACAGTCCATGGAGTCACAAAGAGCTAAGCATGACTGAAATGACCTTAGCATGCCAGGCAAGAGAGAGGGATAAAAATAAAGGGGGAAAATGTATTCCTTCTTAGCTCATCATCACTTTTTCGGTACATAAATCTTCAAAGAAATAACTTCCATTCCTTCAATGTCTCTATAAAATGAATCATTTCCAGAAGGTGACGATGATTTCCTTTGCTGACTACACTTCAGTATTTGCTCAGAGCAAGTAAATGCTAACTTCCACACCCCACATCTACCATGGAGCGTGGGGAGAGGGCTTGATAAAGCGCACAGAAGAGCTCCCCAAAGCTCCTTGTGTAGCCACAGGCTCTGTCGTGTTCCATACGAGGACCGTAGCACACCGGTGCTGCCAGAAATAGATTCTGAGGAAAACAGCTGTAGAAACCACGGAAGTCCAGGTGAACATAAAAGTGAAACTACAACTCGGAAATCGTGTTTCCAAGGTTTATTTTCAAGGGTGCACTTTTGAGTGATTTTGAGAGGCAACTTGAAGGTGGCAAAGTCCATGAATTTTCAAGTCAGATTTAGAATTGAAACTAGGCTCTGAGTCATTAGGACCATACTCATATACAACAACCTTTCTGAACCTCAGTTTCTTCGGCCGTAAAATAATATTCAGTACAACCTGGTGCATCAAGCAAACATACAAGTAAGAAAATGGGTAATTTGCCTCCTGGAATCTCTGGCAGACAGAAAATGCACGACTAATGTTGGCTTTCATGTTGGTTTTCACTTTTTCTTTTCGGAGGCTGAGTCTGAGTTTACTTGGATTCTCTCCCCATTTTTGGCAAATAAATTGACTTTAATTCTTCAACCTCCAACTAATACCTGGTGCTTGAATATTTCTGGTCGTCCAACCTCTTTTGAGTTTCATCACTTTTTCCTGATTCCCTCTCTGTGTTTCATATCCACCCTTCCAAAAAGAATGACCAAAGCAAAGGTATGAGAATAAAGAATGGAAAGACAATCACACATCCTTTATCACCACCATGTTCTAACTGCCATCAAGAGTTCTTTTACTTTTAATTTAATTGTATTTTGTTAGACCAAAAACATTTTGTACTGGGGTATAGCCAATTAACAATGTTGTGATGGTTTCAGGTGAACCATGAAGAGAGTCAGCCGTACATGCTGCCAGGAGTTCTTGATAATTGTTTAGATCAGCACTGTCTAAAAGATCTCTGTCTACAAATCTGGTATACATGTTTGCAAACTCACACATGACAAGAACTCTACAAATTTTATTCTTCCAATAACCAAGATGATTTGATTTAACAACTACAACTAAGATCATGGCATCTGGTCCCATCACTCCATGGCAAATAGATGGGGAAACAGTGGAAACAGTGTCAGACTTCATTTTTCTGGGCTCCAAAATCACTGCAGATGGTGATTTCAGCCATGAAATTAAAAGACGCTTACTCCTTGGAAGGAAAGTTATGACCAACCTAGATAGCATATTCACAAGCAGAGATGTTACTTTGCCATCAAAGGTCCGTCTAGTCAAGGCTATGGTTTTTCCAGTGGTCATGTATGGATGTGAGAGTTGGACTGTGAAGAAAGCTGAGTGCCAAAGAATTGATGCTTTTGAACTGTGGTGTTGGAGAAGACTCTTGAGAGTCCCTTGGACTGCAAGGAGATCCAACCAGTCCATCCTAAAGGAGATCAGTCCTAGGTGTTCATTGGAAGGACTGATGCTGAAGCTGAAACTCCAGTACTTTGGCCACTCATTGGAAAAGACCCTGATGCTGGGAGGGACTGAGGGCAAGAGGAGAAGGGGACGACAGAGGATGAGATGGCTGGATGCATCACCGACTCAATGGACATGAGTTTGGGTGACCTCTGGGCATTGGTGATGGACAGGGAGGCCTGGCGTGCTGCGATTCATGGGGTTGCAAAGAGTAGGGCATGACTGAGAGACTGAACTGAACTGAACTGAACTGAGGAGGCATTCAATTCTACAATGCGCATCATTTGCATATCCGTACAATGGGGAATCACTTTCGCAACTGATGGAAGAGAGAAGGTGGGTAAGTTGGTCATTTACCATAATGACTTTTTCCTGATAAGCAGCCAGCATTTGTGATTATTTCCAAAGGCAGTGAGCAGGTTCAAAGTCTTACATTAGTGGACTTTAATTAGGAGTCGCGTTTGCATACATTTTAAATGTTAATCACTGTTCAGCAAGCCAGTGAACTGAGATAGGTCGCCCACAACCTACTCTGTCCAGAAAGAATACATCTTTTCCTTTTTTGTTGAGATGTAAAGTACCATGGGGCAGGGGCACAAAATCCTATTTCTCAGAAGAAAATGGCAAAGGACAAGCAGAGTTCAGAAAGATGACTCAGAATCCTGGGACTTGAAAATCTCACTGCTTTTAGCTGAATTCTTATAACATTCCACCCTACCCACCAAAATGTGGAACAACACATATTGTCTATAAACTCCATTGATTATTAAGACTCTTTGGGAAGCTCTGAACCTAACGTGAGGCACAGAGGCAAATGCAGAAGAAGAGTTGAAAATTCCTGACCTAAAATTAGTCTGAACTGGATCTGAGCAGTTCCTCTGAATAGGGAACTCTAAATCTGATCCATGACCCAATTTCACTTCCGGAGAAAATGAGAAAACCAAAGACAGATGCCACAAAATGGATAAAATTGCCTGTTGTTACACAATTATGTTTATCTTATTTTTCTGGTATTAAATGTCCTTTATTTTATAAAATAACTTCTTAGCTAATCACGTGTTGTTTGTTTTTAAACAAGCCCTTGCTTGGTAACATTTAAAAGTTGGTGAGTCTCCTAAATTTAGGAAAAACACAACTCCCAGGTAGATGGGTAAAATTCTCAAATCTGGGGAAAGCTGAGGCAGGAAACCGTGCCATATAGGTCTGCAAAAGACCAGCGCCCTGGCCCTGACTCTGTTGTTTTGTGATCTTTCTTTTCTGCCCAACACAATGTTTAAAAGTCAATATTTCTCCATTTCCTGTCTCTCCTTTTAATGAGAAAGGACAAACTCTTGAAAACAAAAATGTACGCAAGGTTCTTGAGACCGAAATTATTTCCTCAAAGTGCTTTAATCATGCTGTTGAAAACCACTTCCTCCAGTAGCCTAATCACATAAATCACAGTAAAAGGTTAAAGACAAAGTTCAATTGTGCCAAACTGCTTGCAATGGTTTCTCAGAAATGGATTACATTCTATTAAAAGGCAAAGTCATTCTGCTACCATTGGTATGCTTAGATGGTCTCTGGCTTGTATTATAGTAACTTCACATCCAGATCATGAGCATGGATGTTTGGTTTGAAGGGTTCTTGTTTAATTTCTTATCCATACTTGACTTAAATCTAGAAAATGGGCAGAACTTCCGTGAAGTTCAAGACTTCCAAACCACCAGAACCAGGTGGCAGCAGCCAGGTTTTGTAAGAGGATAATGATAGTAATACAATCTAATTCCATTACTTCTGCCTTGATAAACTCATAAATACTATCGAAAGTAGTATCATTCCATTATTATTCAGGGTTCCCATACATTGGACTTCCCAGGTGGCCCTAGTGGTATAGAACCTACTTGCCAAGAGATAGACTGTAAGAGATGCCAGTTCAATTTCTGGGTCAGGAAGATCCCCTGGAAAAAGGGGATGGCAACCCACTCCAGTATTCTTACCTGGAGAATTCCATAGACAGAGAAGCCTGGTGGGCTACAATCCATGGGATTGCAAAGAGTCAGACACAACTGAGCATCTGAGCACTCCCAGATGCTAAGCATTATGAATAGTTTCTCAGAAACATGATTTATTTACTGAATAAATATAGTAAGTTACTTATGGAGTGTATTACAGTGATTTTTGATGCAAATTTAGAATTACCTCATTCTGCTGAGCCTGACTTTTTTCATCTATAAAATATATGTTTGGCCTGAATAGACACTTTTATCTCTGATCATTAAGCAATTATTTTGTGCCAAGTACCATGCATGGTACATCACAAATATCATCTCATTTAATCCCTACAATAACTCTATGAGTTGAGTACTGTTATTAGCCCCCCACATTTTTCCAAGTCCTTTACATGATCTCACTCCATTCTTCACCAAACAAAATAGACTGAAGCTGCTTCGGGTAAATACAACTGCTCTTTCCCCAAAGCTCATCTACTGCTTCTATGTGTTAAACAGTTTTGTCTCACTGGTTTTACTTCTATTTTTGTGTTCCTCTTTGGTTAATTGATTGGTTTACCTTTCAGTGGCATTGCAATTTGCATCTCAGCTCCTTACAATTATAAGAGGAAAATTAGCTAGCACTTACTAAGCACCAATCAAATGGCACATGCTTTCTAAATATTTTCTCTTATCCTAACAACAACCCATTGCCCAATTTTACAAATAAGGATAGTCTGAGATGCTAAATAGACTGCCCAAGACCACACAGCAAGTCTCTCCCCACCCCCCACCCTCATAAGTATAGCTGATTTATAATGATTCAAGTATACAGCACAGTGATTCAGTTACATATGTTTTTTCAGATTCTTTTTTATTATAGGTAATTACAAGATATTGAATATAGTTCCCTGTGCTATATAGTAGGTCCTTGTTGTTTATCTACTTTATACATAGTAGTGTGTATCTGTTAATCCCAAATTCCCAGTTTACTCTTCCCCTCTTCTGTCCCATGTGTGTGTGTGTGTGTGTGTGTGTGTGTGTGTGTGTGTGCGCGTGTGCGTGCACTCACTCAGTCATGTCTGACTCTGCGACCCCATGGACTGTAACCCACTAGGCTCCTTTTGTCCATAGAATTTTTTAGGCAAGAATACTGGAGTGGGTTTTCATTTTTCCTCCTCCAGGGGATCTTCCCAACCTAGGGATCAAACCCAAGTCTCTTGCATCTCCTGCATTGGCAGGCAGGTTCTTTACCACTATCGCCACCTGGGAAGCCCTTTGTCCCCTTTGGTAACCATAACTCTGTTTTCTCTGTCTGTGTAGGCTCTCTCTCTCTCTCTGGACTGGTTTACCTTTCTTTCCCACTAAGCCCTACATCTTATGACACAGCTCTTTGAGAAAACACGTTGACGTCTGCATCCTTTCTTTCCATACAAGGATCACTCATTTCAAGAAAAGAAACCAGAAATTAGTTTACACAGATATTGAAGCTATTTGGAATTGATAAGTTCATACATATTTAGAAAGGAAAGATAGCTAGTGTTTTCTTTCTCGGTTCCTTAGATTGTTTATGACCAATGATCTGCTATTCAGCAAAAGGAAGACACCAGGGCAGCTGCTGTTCTGTGAACAGCAAAACTAAGTTATCAAAATATGTTTTTAAAATCTTCTCATTTAATCTGAATTGAAAAATGAGAAGTGTGTCTACAAAAACTTGCAGTTAATGACTGATGCATCACACTTGTGATTTTAAACAATGATTTCTTTTATTCTTTGTGGCTTTGAGCAAAGAGCTTCTTCATCTATGTTACACTTCAAATGATACCCAAAATTCCAGCTAATTTATTACATTTTTATTACAAATCAGGACATGGAGTGAAAACTTTATTAATCAATTCATCTATTTGTCTAAGATTAGTTGTATAAATTCAAATCTGAATATGTTTCATATAGCTTAGATTTCCCACCTACACCAGACCCTACTACCAGAGCTTCCTTATCTATTATGTGTCATGATTCCTTTTATATCTATCCCTCAGTCTCCTCTGTGACTAACTAGCCACCAATTCTTCAGGCTCTGAGTATCCTTTCCACATCAGAATCTTTACTTGTTTTCCTAAGACATATTTTATTGTCCCCATTCTGGAGAAAAAGCACAAAAAAGCAGAGTTTCTTTAATTTTCTCCAAGCTCTCCCACTCAACAGGCAATGAATATTCACAAGCCATATGATTCAGCAATCCTACTGCTGGTTAGGAAATGAAAGGAAATGAAGACAGAATCTGGAAGAGATTATCTGCACTCCCACATTTACTGCAGTATTAACTCACAACAGCCAAGATATGGAAACAACCCGCGTGGCCACCAATAGATGAAACAATAAAAAAGATGTGGTGTATGTAAGCAATCATTATACAGCCATGAGAAAGAAGGAAATCCTGCTGTTTGAGACGACATGGATGGAACTTGAGGGCATTATGCATGAAATAAGCCAGACAGAGAAAGATGAATACTACATGGTATCACTTATATGAGGAATCTAAATAAATAGTCAAACTCATAGGAAGCAAAGTAGAAAAGTGGTCGCCAGGGGCTGGGGAGTGGGGAAAATAGGGAGAGATTGGTAAAACTGTACAAATTTTCAGCTATGAGAGGAATAAGATTTGAGGAACTAATGGATAACATGGTGATTATAGTTAATAACACTATTGTATCATTGAAATTTGTTGAAAGTAAGACTTAAATGTACATGAGGAGATGAATGTGTAATTAGCTAGATGGGAAGAAATCTTTCACAATGTTTACCACATCACATGATATATACTTTAAATATCTTACATTTTATTAGTTGATTATACCTCAAGAAAGCTGAGCACCTGCTATATGTGAACCACCACATTAATAGTTACAAATGATGTTAAGATTTTTACAAGATAAAATGTTGCTCTATCGCACAGAGTCGGACACGACTAAAGCGACTGAGCAGCAGCAGCAGCAAGGAGCTTAGCATCTACCAGTCAATCCGACTAAACAAACTGGTTTCTAACTGACATAGAGTTCTCCTACAGAGAGAAAATTAAGGACATTATGCTAAGAAGGAAGTCTTCCTTTTACACAAAGATTCACTGAACATTTCCTCATGTACAATATGAGCAGATGTGCACACAGCTTTTGGGAGAACATATTTGTTATTTTCACAACATTGGAAAAAGTTGAGTAGTGTTTTTCTGTTTTCCAACAGTAAGAGTTGATATTATGACATAAATTCTTGAATGTTATTTGTTTTTAGGCAAAAAACTGACCTTGAAAGCAGACAAGTCATTTATTGTAAACTTTTGTTAAATAGTATCGAGAATGATAACCACTTTTCTTTTCCCAAAGCCTCTCTCTTTTTAATAAGCTTTTGAAATATGTGTTAAAATGTGTATTTTTATAGACTATCAATTTAATGTGACCATTTCCATATAAGCTGTAAAAACTACAAAACTGTTATCACAATCAATACAATATCAAGAAACAAAAATGAGATCTAATTATACTTTACTGTACTCGTATATCCCCTTAATAACATTCATAAGTTATCAGTTACATAATTAAATGCCAGAGGTGTTATCAAAAATACATTTTAAGGTCTAATTAACTGATAATAATTATGGTTCAATGCTAGTCTCCATGATAATTAGTGAGACATTAGCAGAGAAAGTCTGCTAGTCTGAAAATTATGAAGCTATTCCTCACCTGTTGCAGCATGGATGGAGTTCTGCCTGCAAAGAAATGGCCTCAGGTTCTCAGGTTGGATTCAGAAAGAAAAAAATGTGACTTTATATGTTGCTGGAATAAAATATCATTCATTGCTCCGGGATTCTTTTTCTAATTTTTAAATTTTAATTGTGGTAAAATAGTATAAAATTTACCATCTTTATTTGTAAATGTACAGTTCAGTAGTGCTGAGCATATTCACATTGTTGTGCAACCAATCTCCTGAATTCTTTCACCTCGCAAAACTGAAACTAGACTCATTAAACAATTCTGCATTCTTGCCCGCCCTCAACCTCTGGCAAACTGTCTTACTCTATGAGTTTGACTACTCTAGGTAGCCTATAGATCCCTCATTTAAGCGAGATCATACAGTATCTGTCTTTTGTGACTAGTTTATTTCACTTAGCATAATGTCCTCAAGGTTCATCCATGTTACATTTCAGAATTTTCTTCCTTTTCAAGGTTGAATAATACTCTATTGTATGTGTACACCACATCGTGTTTATTCATTCTTCTGTGGATAGACACTGAGTTGGTTCCACCTTTGGCTACTGTGAATAATGTTGCAATGAACATGGGTGTACAACTGGACTCTTGGGTTGATATAAAGAGACACATTTTCTGGCCCAAAAATCTGACCCTAACTTCAACCTCCAGTTGCCCCAGTTGCATTAGCAATGCATCCCCCCGTGACTGATGAACCAACCTTTTGAGATTGGTGTACTTCCTCTTAGGAGGAAAGTCGGAAAAAATTCTAATATTTATTGTGCCAGTATGTGTTAGTCTCTATGAAAGGTGCTTTTACTTTCTATTCCTAATAAACCTTTGAAGTAGATATTAATCTCTCCATTTTGCACATGAGGACCCTGAGGTTAAGAGCTTAACAAATGGCCCCGATTTCAAAGCAGTAACAGGAAAAACAATTTTTTCCTCTGTCCTCCTATGTAACTGTATTGGGGCCTACAAATAAAACTAACAAAAGCTTGATTAACAGAAGAAAAGACATATGATTTTTATTAATACTTATATGCACAGGGGTTCCCAGAAAAGAAGTGAAACTCAAAGAAGAGGTTAGTCTGTGGGGCTTGTATAACATTTTAACAAAAGAAAGGCAGTTTAGGCTTCAAGGGATATTAATGTTGGGGAAGTTACTAGGAAATATATGAGGGAACTATTGAAAAATAAGGGTTACTTTCATATAGTCTGTTTATGCACACCTATCTCAGTTTCCATCTCTAATAATAAGAGAGCCCTTCTCTTCCTGGTAATAATAAGAAGGGAAAACTTTCACAAAGGGACACTCACAAAACTTTCACAAAGACATTAATTGGCTTTTAACCAATTAAGAGAGAGCAGAGAACTCTTCCTGCATCTGTTGATTCTCACAGTTGCTTTCAACTCAAAATAACCCTCAATATAAATGTCAAAGTGGTATGTTTAGGGGTGGCAACTCTAATCCCCTTCAGTAGTAAACAATGAAATGATGTTAAAATCCAAGTCTTTGGGGCTCTATATCCCATGTACTTTCCCCACTACATAGATTAATTAATAGGAACAACTCTTCCCGTTTGCAGTCATAGAAACAAAGTATACCATTTGAGGGGGGTCATTCTCCCTGTCAGAGATTTCTTCATTTTATCTGCTCTGCCATTCCCATCCACTCAGTCACCTGCTGCTATGAGTCTAGCCTTATACTAGATCCCAGTAGCCCTGGGATTTCTTTGAGGGGAATGATGCTGAAGCTGAAACTCCAGTACTTTGGCCACTTCACGCGAAGAGTTGACTCATTGGAAAAGACTCTGATGCTGGGAGGGATTGGGGGCAGGAGGAGAAGGGGACAACAGAGGATGAGAGGGCTGGATGGCATCACTGACTCGATGGACGTGAGTCTGAGTGAACTCCGGGAGTTGGTGATGGACAGGGAGGCCTGATGTGCTGCGATTCATGGGGTCGCAAAGAGTCGGACACAACTGAGCGACTGAACTGAACTGATACCTATGAGAAGCTCACAGCCTAGCTGGGAGGAAGTACTAAAGAATCTCAAGGGAGTATGTCACCACAGACACATGAGAGTATCTCAGACTCACGTCCATCGAGTCGGTGATGCCACCCGGCCATCTCATCCTCTGTCGTCCCCTTCTCCTCCTGTCCCCAATCCCTCCCAGCATCAGAGTCTTTTCCAATGAGTCAACTCTTCGCGTGAAGTGGCCAAAGTACTGGAGTTTCAGCTTTAGCATCATTCCTTCCAAAGAAATCCCAGGGCTGATCTCCTTCAGAATGGACTGGTTGGATCTCCTTGCAGTCCAAGTTAGGGGACCTGAATTATGATCCAGTTCGTGTATCCTCTGCTGGACACTTCGCCTCTCCATCTCTAAATGAATCTGGATTGAAATTCCTTTAGACCCTAAATTCCTGACATGTCATTGCAGACATACAAATAGGTGTATATTACATGTGGCTGAAAGCAACTTTCTTAAGCCCTCAATGTCTTTGTGTCCTCATTTGAAAATGGAAGGTTGAATACGTGTCTTGTAAGATCTGGAGGAAATTAAAAGCAGTACTTCCAAAATACAGTCATGAATATACTCTTTGGTACAATAAATGGTAGCTAGAATCACAATAGATCTGCAGGTAGATTTATCAAATCAACAACTTTGCAGGGTAAAGGTAGTGATCTAACAATGTGCTTCAGGTGAGATTTGGTTCCCCTATTAAATATAATTTTGTTATTTTTCCTTTTGTGGGAATTAATGATCCCTCTTCGAATGCCATGTTCTATCTTTAAGGAAAGCATCCAAAGATTTCAGAGAATCCCCATGGGTAGAAGGGGTGACATAGTATGAGTTCTGTAATTCCTCAAACCCAGTTGGTAATCAGATCACCCAGAGTACTTATTAAAAATACGGATTCCTAGCCCAGCTCTCAGAAGGACTCTGATTCAGTAGGTAAATCTGTGGTAGGTAGCCTTCCAAAGCACACCTGGACCTTCCCCCACTTTGACATCTGGCTTCCACCGCATGCCAGGGTCCAGCCATAGTTTCAAGAGTAGTTTTCTGAGTAATTCCACTTCTGCGTATACATCCCAAAAGAAATGATATCAGTCCCTCAAACAGGTGAACATCCATGTTCACAGCAGGTTTATTCACAATAGCCAAAAGGGGGAAGCAAATCAAGTGTCTCTCAACAGAGGAACAAATGAAAAAAATGTGGTGAATACATACAATAGAGTATTATTCAGCCTTAATAAAGGAAGGACCACACTCTGGTGGTCCTGGGGTTAAGAATCTGCCTGTCCAGAGAGTAACATGGAAACTTACATTACCATGTGTAAAATAGACAGCCAATGGGAACTTGCTGTATGACTCAGGGAACTCAAATTGGGGCTCAGTAACAACCTACAGGGGTGGGATGGGATGGGATGGGAGGTGGGAGGCAGGTTCAAGAGGGAGGGGACATGTGTATACCTATGGCTGACTCATGGTGATGCTTGACAGAAACCAACACAATTCTACAAAGCAATTATCCTTCGATTAAAAAAATAAATAAATTAAAAATTTTTTTAAAAAGAGTCTGCCTGTCAGTGCAGGGAACACGGGTTTGATCCCTGGTCTGGGAAGATCCCACATGTCAAGGAGCATCTAAGCTCCTGTGCCACAACTATGGAAGCCCTCACGCCTGGAGTCTGTGCTCCTCAACAAGAGAAGCCAATGCAAGGAGAAGCCCACACACAGCGACAAAAACCCACCACAGCCAAACGAAAATAAACAAATGAGCTTTAAGAAAAAAAGAAAGGACATTGTGATATGCATTATAATGTGGATGAAACTTGAGGACATTATGCAAAGTGAGATAAGCCAGTCCCAGAAGGACAAATATTGCATAGTTACACTCAGACAAGGTATCAGAGGAACAGAAGGTATAAGGGTGATGGTAGATGCCTGAGGCTGGGAGGAGAAACAGTGAAGAGTTACTGTTGAACGGGTATGGAGTCTCAGGTGGGGAAGGTGAAACATCCTGGAGTGGAATGGAGGTGACAGCCGTACAACGGTGTGAATGCACCAAATGCCACAAACCGCACACCTGAAAAATGGTTAAGATGATACATTTTATTCATTTTTTTAATTTTTCTTTTTTAATGTGGATCATTTAAAAATCTTTATTGAATTTGTTACAATGTTGCTTCCGTTTTATGGGTTTTTTTCTTATTTTGGCTGTGAGGCATGTGGAATCTTAGCCCCCCAACAAGGGATTGAACCCACATCCCCTGCATCGGAAGGCAAAGTCTCAACCTCTGGACTGCCAGTGAAGTCCCAAGATGGTAAATTTTATGTTCTATCTCATTTCAGTTCAGTCATTCATTTGTGTCCGACTCTTTTCAATTCCATGGACTGCAGCATGCCAGGCGTCCCTGTCTTTCACCATCTCCACAGAGTGCTCAAACGCATGTCCATCGAGTCGGTAATGCCATCCAACCATCTCGTCCTCTGTTGTCCCCTTCTTCTCCTGCCTTCAATCTTTCCCAGCATCAGGGTCTTTTCCAATGAGTCCGTTTTCTTCGTATCAGGTAGCCAAAGTATTGGAGCTTCAGCTTCAGCATCAGTCCTTCCAGTGAATATTCAGGACTAATTTCCCGTAGGATTGACTGGTTTAATCTCCTTGCAGTCCAAGTGACTCTCAAGAGTCTTCTCCAACACCACAGTTCAAAACCATCAATTCTTCATCATTCAGCTTTCTTTACGGCTCAACCCTCACAACCATTCTATCTATTTTACTACAAAATAAATAAATAAACTAGAGTGGTAGGGGAAAAAATGGTTTCTGGCTAGGGGAAGGGAGAGACTTATTCTGAGGATCCCATAAACTAGGTTGCCTTCTAAGCACTGGGGAAATGGTTACTTTTCTCAAAAAACACACGTACCTTCTAGAGAGAGAAGAACTGGACTATTTGAATGAATCAGACCAACAGTGAAAAAACTCCTCCTCCATAGCAGCCTGTGGAGTCAGAAAAGGGAGCCATCAACTCCTCCAGAGAAAGCTAGACATACTTAATTTACGTGTTGATTTTTGGCTTTGTTGGGTCTTTGCTGCGGCATGGATTTTTTCTCTAGTTGTGGCAAGTGGGTGTGCGCATGCTCAGTTGTCTCCAACTCTTTGCAACCCAGTGAGGGAAGCTGAAGTCATCTCAGGAATACAGCACAGATTCTCTTCTGAAGGTCTGACTCTGCTCTTATTCGCCTCCTGCCCAGTGCTTTCAGAACCAACACTGCGTCCTCCCCTGCTCCAGCCACTACCCCATCTTCTCTGCTTCCAGGTGCTTCATCTCCTGTCCTGACATCCTAGCTTGATCTTCATGAGCACCAGTTGACTGACACTTTACAGAGGGCTGAGAAATTCTTTGTCAGTCAGAGGTTAGGTCTTTTAGGAAAGTCTTCACTTATACCTATATTCTGTGGTTCTTTTTTGTCTTGCTTTGCTTTTTAAATATCATCCACTTAATCTATTGTAGAAATATGTAAAAGCAGATAATAAAAAAGAAACATATCTCCTCCAGCTGTGCTAATTTTGGTCATCCTGTACATTATATCTTTTGTAATGTTGAGTAACTTCTCATGTGCCTATCGGTCATTTGTATATCTTCTTTCGATAAATGTCTATTCAGTTTCTTAGTTCATATGATAGCTTGATTATTTGCTGTTGTGGTATATTTTTGTTGAGCATTACAGGTTTTGTATTTATCTTATAGCTGGATGTTTATACTTTTTGATCACCTCCATCCTGTATTTCCTCGCACCAATTCTCTGCCTCTGGTAACCACAAGCATGATGCATGATTTCTGTTTGCTGTGAGTTTATTCTGGTTTTGGATTTCACAAATAAATGTGATCATACAATTAAAAAAATGAAAAATAAAAATCACCTATAGAAGGTTGGATGACATCACTGACTCAATGGACATGAGTTGGAGCAAACTCCGAGAGATAGTGAAGGACAGGGAAGCCTGGCAGGCTGCAGTCCATGCAGAGAGGTTGCAGAGAGTTGGACATGACTTAGCAACTGAACAACAGCAATAATCCCATCATCTACCTCCAGAAATACTACCTTAGTCTGTGTGGCCAGCTTCAGTGTG
Source organism: Bubalus bubalis (assembly GCF_019923935.1). NCBI lineage: Eukaryota > Metazoa > Chordata > Mammalia > Artiodactyla > Bovidae > Bubalus > Bubalus bubalis. Next base: position 80,067,717 of record NC_059159.1, on the reverse strand, counting down.
TTTTATCTTGGGTGATGGCGCCTCTAGATGTTTGTGAAATGAGATCCCAACATTCACCATCCCCCATACACATGCGCAGTTCTCAGCCTCAGGTTTTCTAAAAGGCAGGATCCCTCGAGGGGCAAAAAGCAGAGTCAACTGCTACAGGGGCCAGGAGCCTGAAATTGAGGACAAGACAAGAAAAAAAAGCCATTTCCTGCAGCCCCTATGCTTCAAAGCCCACTGCCCTCCCCACCTCTCATATCCATTCCTCCAAACACAATGCTCTGAAATCCCAGCCCTTTGGACTACACCCGCCCTGCCAGGAATCGGGCACCGTGCCATCCCAGCAGACAGGCTGGAGAATAGGTAGTCGATGTTGATTTCCTGGGACAAATAGGAGCATCAAGTGTGGATGCTGAAAACAGGATTCCTAGGTGAGAATTTATCCTTCAACACTCAAATCAAGACAGACACAGTCAGAATTCTAGCTGAGGGACAAATTCATTCTGACCCAAGAGGAACAGCTGTCAAGTCTTGGCGGGGGAAACACATCTGTTGAGAGGGGAGGGCAACAGTGAGGCCAGGGAGCTCTCCGGTGGGTTCCCCTCACATTCTGCAGAATCCATCTTCAAGCCAAAGCAAGCTTGCTCGGCCCAGGCGGCATCTGGTTAAGCAGCCATTAGAATGCAGAGCTGCACTCACAGGCTCTCCAGATACATAGAGTCCATAACATTTGGGCTGCAGCCTTAACTCATTATTTGCTATGAAAGTTTATGCAGTCACAAAATTAAATGAGAAAAGCACATTAGGAAGGGTTTGAAACCTACTTAGCTCATGCTTGACAACAGCAAAAGAGCACAGCGTAGCTATCAGCTTAGCAGTTCTCCTTCCCAATTTAAATCATGGCTAGACCTTCTGGGAAGTTCCAAGCAAACAGGAGCCTCTCACACATGCTAGGTCCGCCCCCAATGGCCCAGGACCACTCCCCGCATCACAGAGGTAAGCCGGCCCCGTCTGTAGCAATGCCTCTTACAGGATGTTGCTGGGGCCTCTGCTCCTGTGCCCACTTTGCAAAAGTCTCAAACTGCTGTCTACAGGCTCCGTGGGGTCATTTTAAACAGGGTCTGGAAATTCCCATTCAGCCACATATTAGGCCTTTCAATAAAACCTTTTCCTTTACTAAATCCTGGGTCAGCAAATTATGGCCCCCAGGGCAAATCCAGCCTCCTATCTTTTTACTGGACTACAATTGCTTTACGATATTGTTAGTTTCTGCTGTACAACAAAGTGAATCAGCCATAGGGAGGGGATATGGCTGGACCTGCCTCTCACCCCAACCCCCAGCCCCCAGCCCAGCCTTCTAGGTTATCACTGAGCACCGAGCTGAGCTTCCTGTACTTTACGGCACTATTTCTACACATGGTACTATATATATGTCAACCTATATAGCTACATTCTAATACACACACTCTCTGGGGTTACTTTTACTTTTCTAAAATAAACCAGAAATTTTAAAATAACAATAACAGGCAAAAGTCAAATGGAAACCCCATCCTTTATTTCTTCAATTCAGTTCAGTTCAGTCACTCAGTCGTGTCTGACTCTTTGCAACCCCATGAATTGCAGCACGCCAGGCCTCCCTGTCCATCACCAACTCTCAGAGTTTACCCAAATTCATGTCCATTGAGTCGGTGATGCCATCCAGCCATCTCATCCTCTGTCGTCCCCTTCTCCTCCCGCCTCCAATCCCTCCCAGCATCAGGGTCTTTTCCAATGATTCAACTCTTCGCATGAGGTGGCGAAAGCCAGATTGTAGAGTTATCTCAGTTCAGTTCAGTCACTCAGTTGTGTCCGACTCTTCAAGACTCCATGAATTGCAGCACGCCAGGACTCCCTGTCCATCACCAACTCCCGGAGTTCACTCAAACTCATGTCCATCGAGTCGGTGATGCCATCCAGCCATGTCATTCTCTGTCGTCCCCTTCTCCTCCTGCCCCCAGTCCGTCCCAGCTTCAGAGTCTTTTCCAATGAGTCAACTCTACTAATAGATAAAGTCATTGAAGCTGAGGAAGTAATAAAGTAGTGTTTATTGAGCAACTATTATATGAAGTAGTACAACAAGCAGTATTACAGGCATTTTGAGAAGTTAGTTCCAGCAGCACAACAAGGGCTAGTTTGGAGGCAGACAGATCAGCCAAGAGGTTACTATTAATATAATCATAAGGGCAATGGTAGCAGGACAAGAAAGGAGGGGAGACTCAAGTCCTCTGGTCAAACAAGAAAATGCAAAACCTGGGAATAAGAGAAAGTGGCAAAAAAAGAAATAAAAAAGACAAAGATGTTTCTAGACTGAAGGAGTCAGAGAAGGTGAGGCTTTTTATCCAAGAGTCAGTGAGGACAGAGGAGGTGAGGGCACAAGATGGAGAGAGAACAGATGCTACTGAGAAAACCCAGACTTGTACAGTTTGAGAAGCTGCTGGAACCTTCATGTGGACCCAGGAGGTGAGGGGGATGAAAATTCAAGTGTGACTCTCAGTAGCTAGTGATGTAGACTCAGGAGTCATCAGTATAGACGGGGAAAGAACATGGAGGATGACCTTGTTTCAAGAGTCGATGGAGGCACAGGAACCAACTGAGCACAGTGAGAGAAAGAGCAAGAAAAGAACCGGAAAAGCCTGGTGCCAAGGCAGGAAGAGGAGCGGAGGGTCTCCTGGGGCCACAGCACTAACGAGACCAAGATCAAGTCTGATCAATACTTCTGAGACACTCCGCCCGAAACCAGGCCAGGAGAGCAAAAGCCATACTGCAGAGCTGGAAGCCAGCAGACTGAAGAAGTGGAGTCCAGCCTGGAAGAGAGGGAGCAGGGAATTAATGGAATAGCCATTGGAGACATGAAGGTCTTAACTGGCCAACTTCGAGCTTTTTCCTCCACTGATTTCGCTGTTTTTGATTTTGACGTGCTCGAGTACTTGGGTCTTATCATCTTATTTCTGCATTCACTCTCCTTCCTGACACTTGAGTTTGCCTAATCTGGTCTCCAGGTAACTGCACCCCATAGAATTCAACTGCATTAAGGATTAAATAGGATTTTTGTGAGCAAGCCTCAGCACAACTATTTGTAATAACGACTATAAAGGAAGCTCAACTATTCAGGATGCAGTCTGCCTCAGCTTCTGTTCATAGAGGCTTAATTTATGTCTTTTCTGCGCCTCATGCCCTAGAGAAGGAAAGGGATTTCAGTTAAAAGACTGTGTGCAAGCAAAAATAGTTTTTAATTTCCTGGTGAATTAACCTATAAGTATAATCATATCTTGGATTTCTCTTTCTCTCTTTTTCACACACACACACAGTAGACATTAAAGAAAGTTACATGAGTTGTTCTGGCTCTGGGATCATCATTATAAGTCTTAATAATATGGTTTTCAAAACATTTTTGTGTTGGCTCTGTAGCCAATCTTAACTGTAAAGATGATAAGCAGTTACTGCTATATTACAAATAAAACTTAACACCTGTCTCTGTCTAACCTGCTGCAGTTTATTATTATTGTTGTTGTTGTTATAAGAAAAGGAAAAAGCAACCCTATAGGTATAACCCTTCACAGAAGAAAAATATGCTGGCAACTCATTATTTCAGGTTGTTATTATGTTAGATGATAGCTTCAAGGTATAAGGCACACTTCTACAATGATCACATTAAGGCAGAACCTCATTAATAATAGATGAGCTCTGATTATATCCATTCCTGATGTTATTTTAATAACCTGTGGCATTTTTGCAACAAAAAATAATCATTTGAACCTTTTTTGCTTTTTTAAAAAAAAGTTATCCTTGCCATCTCTTGGTCCCAAGTTGTAGAAAACAGGCTGCTTTTGAATCAAGGAATAGTCTGATAGGAGTCTTTCTAGTGCCTTTTACTAGTAAGAATTGACATTTCAAAGAATAGTAAGAATAACAGACTGAATTTCTGGCCTTTTAGAGACGTAGGGAGAAAGGACTTGATCATTTTTCATTGTTGTGTGTCATGATTTGAGTTTTTTAATAGAACACATCAGCTTCTGCATTTACACCAGGCTCAAATGCCTTGTATTTCCTACCAGTACATTTGATCCAGTACAGCTATGATCTGGAAGGCTTGAACAGATATTCTGTATAAAGTACCTAGCTTGTTATTTTACATTATCAGAAACTTTATTGTTGTTTTTCCCAGTTTTTGTTCAGTTCATCACCTCTTACACATAAAAGCCTCATGTGTTGGGCTTAATAATGGCCTCTCATGAAAAGATCTCCATATACAGCAAAAACAACTTTGCAGAGATGAATAAGAATCTTGAGATGGGAGATTGTGCTGGATTATTCAGTTATATCTGTAATTACAAGGGTCCTTACAGGATGTGCTTGGAAAGTGAAGGAAGGATTTACTTCACTTAGTATGGTAATCTCTAGGTCCATCCATGTTGCTGCAAATGGCATTGGTTCATTCTTTTTTATGAAGGAGTAAAGAACCCAGCTGCCAATGCAGGAAACATAAGAGATGCGGATTTGACATCTGGGTCAGGAAGATCCCCTGGAGAGGGGCATGCCACCTACTCCAGTATTCTTGCCTGGAGAATCCCATGGACAGAGGAGCCTGGCAGGCTACAATCTATAGGATCATAAAGAGTTGGACACAACCGAAGCAACTTAGCACACATACACGCAATATTTCATTATATATATAGCAGACAAAGATAAATATCATATCACTTATATGTGGAATCTAAAAAAAAAAATGATACAAGTGTAGTAAGGTCACAGACTTTGAAAACAAACTTATGATTACCAAAGGGAAAGGTGAGGGAAGGGATAAATTAGGAGTTTGGAATTAACATATACATTCCTCAATGGCTCAAGAAGTAAAGAATCTGCCTGTAATGCAGGAGAAATAGGAGACACAAGTTCAATCCCTGGTTCAGGAAGATCCCTGGAGACAAAGAAATGGCAACCCACTTCAGTGTTCTTACCTGGAAAATCTCATGGACGGAGAAGCCTGGCAAGCTACAGTCCATAGGGTCACAAAGGGTTGGACACAACTGAGCAACTGAGTATGCATGCATATATAAATAGATAATCAACAAGGACCTTCTGTATAGCACAGGGAACTCTACTCAATATTCTCTAATGACCTATATGGGAAAAGAATCTGAAAAAGAATGCATTCATAATATATGTATAACTGAATCACTGTGCTGTATGCCTGAAACTAATACAACACTGTAAATCAACTCTAATGCAAATTAAAGATTAAATTAAAAAATAGAATAAGTAAAAAAAAAATACTTTATTACTTAAAAAAAAAAAAGTGAAAAGAGGAGCCACAAAGCAAGGAATTTGGGCAGGCACCAGAAGCTGAGAAAGGCAAAGAAACGAATTCCACCTTCACAGCCCTAAAAGAGCCAGCCCTGCCCACATCCCAATTTCAGACCCATAAGATTCACTGCAGATTCCTGACTTCCAAAACTGCAAGAGAATACATTTGTGTTGTTTAAGCCACTAAGTATGCAGTAATTTGTTACAGTAGCAATTGGAAAGTAATACACACCACATCTGCTTTCCTTTCAAAAGAACAAGAGAGAAGGGTAGATTTCAAGGAGCAGAGGAAAAGGAAATAGGGATTCAATAGACATTATTATAATCCCTGTGATCTTGAACAAAAGAAGATGTGCTTTAGTAAATCATAATTTTCTTATTGAAATATAATGGATTGGGAGGGGAGTTTGGGAGAGAATAGATACATGTATAAGTAGGAATAAGTCCCTTAAGCTGTTCACCTGAAACTATCACAACACTGTTTGTTAATCAGCTCTACTCTGATACAAACAAAAAGTTAAGAAAAAAAAGAATACTGATTTGTGACAGGGAACTGTGTTCAATATTCTGCGATAAGTCATAATGAAAAAGTATATATATACACACACACACACATATGAATCACTTTTTATACAGGAGAAAATAACACAACATTGTAAATCAAACAAACTTAAATAAAATACATTTTTTAAAAAAAAGAAATAAAATGCTTGCCTATATAGAAAGTTGAAAGGTTCAGGACAAAGAAAGAAAAATAAACAGCCATTTTGAATATTCTATTTTTTCCTCCTAGTCTTTTTTGTACATTTATTTTTATATACTTGAGCTTATACTATCAGGGTATTGGAAATAACCATGGAAAACAGGTCTTTGTTGCCCGTTTTTGCAGATAAGGAAACTGAGGACCAGAGACATGAAAGTCATTTTGCCCAGTCATTCTGCTCATGAAGGACAGAGCCTGGATTCCAACCCAGATCTTTCTTAACAGCAAACAAAGTTAGGAGATGGAGATAAAACTATGGAGGGTAAGGTCCATCCATTTTGACAGAGGCTAAATTCCACTCTTACTCAAGGAAGTCCCAAGTTTCCTGAAAGTTTGAGAATGAGGTGCTGATGTGACTCTCCAGTAGCATCATCTCCCTTTATCCTAAACTGACTCTCCTAACAGGCTAATGAGACCAGGAAGACATTAGGTAGTTGTAATTGATATTGAGAATGAGATGCATAAATTCAAATCCCCTATCAAACCAGCATCTAAACTGCTCTATCCATAGAGCTGAAGGGAGATTTTTTTTTAAAGTTTTGCATCTTGGAATCCTCCAGAAAAAAAAAGGCTTTCACATCCATGGATTCTGTTCATTGTGCTATCAATAACTACATGACTCTATTTTCTTCCACTTATGTGTATTTGCTTTGTCTTTTCAAAGAAAACTTAGAAAAGGAGAAAGAAAATGAAGAAAGGGAGGGAAGCCGAGGAAGGGAGGGAGGGAGGGAGGAAAAGAGACAGACAAAGAAAGTCAAGCTCTTTGCAATGTGAAAAGCTGATTAACATGTTCTCACAATTTTACATTTTGGTTGCATCCATAGGCTCATTTTAAAAAATTATTATTCACTAAACATTTCTGTTTGTGTCAAACAATTGGGAATTGCTTGCATTGAACAGTTTAATGTCTCATGCAGTCAGTGATGTAGAGAAATTAATGTAAATGAAAATAAATTGGGTATTATGCCCAGTAGGAAAGCACCTCAGCCTGTATCCCTCATCTAATTCACTGCCTGAGCCAGGCTGCAGAACCTCTAAAGCAGTGTAATTTCCTCATTCGAAAGGTGCAAAATACAGCCTCCACTAATGGTCAATTTGAAAGATGTTTCATCTGGGGAGAGTGGCCGCACCTCAGGAAGTACTGGGGAAACTGCTGTCCTCTATATGGGTTCTGGCTGGGACATTCATCCTGAAGGCAATTTGAAGAAAGAGACAATAGGCAATAAAGCTAAATCATTCCAGAGACATCAGAGGGCTGTCCTCTGCACCTGGGCGGTGGAGCTGGGCTGCAGCCCAGGCTTTTCTATCTACTCAGAGTACAATTCCCCCTCCTTCAAGGTCAATCCCCCTCATAAAGGGGAAAGGGAAATGGGGTTGGAACTGAGATGAGATCTCTGACCCCCTTTGCACAGAAAGTCTGCAGCCACTGTGCTGCTCACATTTCTCTCTTTATGCATGTACCTATTCTTCCTAGACCGAGGGCCTGACTGCTCCAGGTCATCTGACTACCTGGTTACTATGCATGAGGATTCACTGTTGCTTACGTTAGGACCCAAGAAGATGACGATGGTGGTGATGATGACATGATGACAAGGATAGAAGCTAGACTTGGTTTATCACTTACCATGCACCAGTTTAAAAGCCATATATATATATATATATTTTTTTTTTCTTATTTAATACTCCAATCAATCCTAGGAGGCAGGCACTATCGCCATCGCCACCCTCTACATGAAGAAGCTGAGACAGAGAGGCTAAATAACTTACCTGACACAGCAGCAGCTGGTAAGCGGAGGAACTAGAAACCTAGCTGGCTGTCTCCAGTCTTCAGCCAGTAATTCTTCTGCCTCTTTTCCATTTATAGTTGTTAACCCTCACAGCAGCCCCTAGGACAGATAACGTTATCTGTGGTTTATAGATGGGGAAACTTGGCTCCGCCCAACTCACTCAGCTTCTCACATTTATTTATAATTCCATAGGGCACTGGTTTGCAAACATTTTTCTTCTGCTGAAGTCTTCCAAGAAGGGGAAATGTATCGGAGGCTCAAAGCCAAACAAAATTTTTCAGTTTGGAGTGAGCAGTCACTCTTCACATTCCCACTTGCAGCAGGGGAACAAAATTATCTTTGTTCCTTACATACTACTTATCATAATTCCCAATCATCTGATGTCATTGTCTGATACTTATTCTTTGTCTATCCGCACAACTAGTCTGTAAGTTCTATGAGGTCAGGAACTTAGTCTAGCTTACTCACCTTTGTATGGCTAGCACCTAGCAATGCTCTAGACATAAAGTAAGCTATCAGCAGCTATTTGTTGAAATGTGCAAGTTACTAATACTTTTCCCTCAATCCCATTATGGAGCAAATCAAGATATAACAGAACTTCCAAAAATTAGAGAGTGGAGGGAAGTGTTAAATGAGGTTCTCAATTGATTGAGATTTTAGTTCACTTCTATTGCTATAAATCACTTTGCAGGGCATGATTGCCACTGAGGGCTTCCTGGGTGGCTCAGATGGTAAAGGTAAAGAATCCACCTGCCAATGCAGGAGACATAGGTTCGATCACTGAGTCAGGAAGATCCCCTGGAGAAGTAAATGGCCTCCCACTCCAGTATTCTTACCTGGAGAATTCCATGGACAGAGAAGCCTGGTGGGCTGCAGTCCATGGGGTTGCAAAATTCAGACACGATTGAGCACACATGTATGCATGCTGCCACTGTGGGGAAGGAATGGTGACTTAGGCCATAGACACGGGCTCCAGCCACTTGGCACAACAGTGCAGGAGAAGGGATGAGAGGATAAACCCAACAAGCGTCTTGGGAGATCAGCAACCACACTGATGCACAAAGAGGCTATCTTCTTTAATTCTGAAAAGCGTTCCAGAGCATACTGGTAAATTCCCAAGAGAAACTGAAGTAGCATTTTCTGAAACATGTCGATGTTTCAAAGGTTTCTATCAGGAAGGTCTGCTAAAAAAAATTAAAGAAATCATGAAAGTAATGTCAGTAAATTTGGCTGGATCAAGTAAATACATAAAGTAGTCACAAATAAGGGAGAAGGCAATGGCACCCCACTCCAGTACTCCTGCCTGGAAAATCCCATGGACAGAGGAGCCTGGAAGGCTGCAGTCCATGTGGTCGCTGAGGGTCGGACATGACTGAGCGACTTCACTTTCACTTTTCACTTTCATGCATTGGAGAAGGCAATGGCAACCCACTCCAGTGTTCTTGCCTGGAGAACCCCAGGGACGGGGGAGCCTGGTGGGCTGCCGTCTATGGGGTCATGCAGAGTCGGACACGACTGAAGCGACTTAGCAGTAGCAGTCACAAAGTTAAAAGGACTTTAGAAAAGTCTTATTTTTAGTAAGTAGGACAAACACTATCAAAAGGTCACCCAAATTAACAGGAAAAACTCTCAGTAGACAATTCTGCAATGGGATTAAACACAGTTCTCTAGAGAATTCTAGTGGAACTAATTCTCCGTTAAATGACTAATAAATATAAAGCTGTTTAATTTCACTGGAAAGTAGAAGAACTGTGACTTAAAAAAAATCAGGCAATGCCAATTTTTGAAAGTTAGATTTACTGAAGTATAATTTACATATAGTAAAATTCATCCTTTTCAAGATTATAGTTCAGTGAGTTTTGACAAATATACACAGTCATGAAACCATGATCAAAATCAAATGATAGAACATTTACATCATCCCTAAAAAGTTCCCTTGGACCCCTTTCCTGTCAACCCATTCCCTTATCTTCAGACACTGGTCTAATTTTTTCCCTATAGTTCTTTGTTTTCATTTAATTTACATCATATAAATAGAATAATGAAGTTAAGTAGCCTTTAGAGCCTGGTTTAATGTCTTTTTTAGTCTGTCAAATCAGTAAAGATATAACAGGTAATATTAATGTTTGTGAGTGTGCTCCAACATAGCTCAGTTCTGTTCAGTTCAGTCGCTCAGTCGTGTCCGACTCTTTGCGACCCTGTGAATCGCAGCACGCCAAGCCTCCCTGTCCATCACCAACTCCTGGAGTTCACTCAGACTCACGTCCATCGAGTTAGTGATGCCATCCAGCGATCTCATCCTCCGTCGTGTCGGACACGACTGAGTGACTGAAACTGAATTGCATTAAGATATACAGTGGGATTTACCCAATCCTAGGAATTTCCTTGCCAAAGGTTCTGAATAGTGACTGGCTAACTTCTATGAAAGCACCTTAAGAATGAACAAGGGAAAAGGGAAAATACTATGTGATTTCACTTGTATGAGGTGCCTAGAGTTAGTCAAATTCAAAGATATACAAAGTAGAATCATGGTTTCCAAGGGCTGCAAGTGTGGTGGGGGTGATGTGGAATTACTTCATTCTTTAATGGGTAAAGAATTTCAGTTTTGCATGATGAAGAGAATTCTGGAGATGGATGATGGTAATGGTTGTACAGTATAAATATACTTAATACTCTGGAACTGCACACTCAAAAATAGTAAAAATGAAAAGTTTTATGTTATGTGTATTGTACCATAATTTTTAAAAGGGAATGAAATGATCAAATAGGTGAGTTATGGTCATATCTTACAGGCCTTGGAGTTGAATTTCAGTATCTTCTGAGTGTTAAGTGCTTGTGTTTAAATCAACTTACGAAAAAAAAGTATTATTATTCTGCTGCAAACGATCTAGTGTCAAACACCACAGTGACATTCAGATGAAACTGGCAACATTTGGGCTCAAGAAGCAGCTAGTGTCCCACCATCACGTGGCTTAAGCTGTCTCTCCTGCGTAAGTGGACACAACTGGAGACAATTTAAACTGCACTCCCAGAGAGAGCAAACCCCTGATACCCAGCCACCTCACACATTTACAGCTGGGAGGTGACCGAGATCACCCAGCCTTGTTGCTCTGAACACGAGGCACAACCTTGCCAGTGTGAGAAAACATTCTTTTCTCTATGTGCATCCTCTGGGAAGTTTGCAATTCAGCATTGGCGCTAACCAGTACAACTGGCTCTCTCTGCCAGGCCAGCTCATTACTGGACAACCCGAGAGAAAGTTGCTGGAGGCATCCAGAGAGAAACTGGCTTGTCTCTCCTCATCATCTTACATCCAAGTGCTTAGAGGGAGCTTCACTGTGGTCCCCAAGTTCTAACTGAAAACATCGATTGTGTTTCAAAAAAAATCAGTAGGACAGAGGAAAGAATGTCATTGGTAGCTAAAGTAGCATGTCCAGGGGCTGGAAAAAGCACTGGTGGAGTTAGGGCTAGTAAAGGATGAAGGAAGGAGTGTGCATGCCTGATAAAGTTTCTAAGCCACACAGAACTGAAGCTGGGCTTTGGTTATCTTTGCATGGGTAACAGTGTAGCATACAGCTCTTGATTACATTTTCTTTGATTTCTTTATGCCATGTGATCCCTGTATATCTTATAATTGAACTCTAAAAACTCCACGCAGACACTCTGCAGAGTATCCAAGAGCAGCCATAGATAAGCCCTCCAAAACTCTGTCTAACATTGATGACTAAGAGAAAAGTATTTCACTGACTTCTTAAGAATCCTCATAGAATTAAGGCTCCTTATAGAATTAATGTAATCATCTGGTGGTGGATTAGCATTTTCTAAATAAAGGAGCAAGTCCCCGCAGGGATGCAAGACGTGAGGTAGTGATGAATTAGTGTCTCATTTAGGCTTTGCAGTGAGCGAGAAGCTTAACATACCTGTTCTTGGTGTGCCTGTGCATTATTATTGTGATATGGTAACAGTGTTTTGAGAATTATTAATTGCAGGATATTGTGGGAACCTATGTATACCAGCTCCTCTAATCCTTAAAACATTATCAGGTCAGTATCATTCCTAGTTCATAAATGAAGAAATCAAACTCAACATGTTTAATAACTTGTCCAGGATCACATTGTTAAGAAATACCAGATCTGTGACTCAAACTCACATTTCTCTGACCCAGAAAACTCAGTGTTAATCATCATGGTTCAGCAAGCGTATGTCTTTGTTGGATTGATGAAGTCTTGAGGGGCGTGCCATTCTTTGACTACTTCTCTCAAGAGGCATGTAGACAAAGCTGGATGTTGGGAATGTATAAATTTTATCCTTCAGGCAGAACAGATGTCCAAACTTGAAGTTCCGTAACATCCACTGACCACGACAGGCTGTCTCATCAGGAGAGGAAATGGAAACTTAACTAAGAAGTGAGTTCCCCTGTTTTCAACCTTGGCTTTTGAAGCCTTCTTCAAAGGACTATTGTTTGAATTGCATCGGCTTTAAGCAGGGATTAGCATATCTGGGTTCAAATTCAAATTCCACCACTGGTTAACTTGGTCAAGTTGCATAATTCCCTGAGTCTCGGTTTTCTTATATACAAAATGGATATCACACTAATGTAAAAGTTAAGCTCCTTTCTAACATTTGCCACTTAAATAAGCATGTCTGTAAGGTTTCAGTTTTTATTTCTCTAATCACTGATTTCTCTAAGAACTATATCTTCTTTGGCAAATTGTCTGTCAAAAATTTTTACACATTTTTTTAAAACTTGGGTTGTTAGTTGTCTTAGCATTAATTCTTGAGAATTTTTTTTTTTTTAATAAATTCTGGATACTTACCAAGAGTAGGTGAGAACACGGAACATCTGGAACTCTCATGCATTGCTGGTAAGAATGCAAAATGGTAGAACCACTTTGGAAAATTGCTGGGCAATTTCTAGAAAAGTTAAATATGTACCTACAATATGACCCAGCCTTACCACAAAGAGGGTTTTACCCAAGAGAAATGAAAATGTGTGTCCAATGATTTGTGTGTGAGTTTTCATAGCACCCTTATTGGTAACAGGCCCAAACTAAAAACAGCCCAAATGTCCATAAGCAAGTAAATGGATAAACAAACTGTGGCATAGCCATACGATGGAACATTATCAAAAAGGAAAGAAGTACTGATACCTGCTTACAATATGCCAAAGCTCAAAATAATTATGCTGAGTGAAAGAAATCAGACAAGAAAGAGTATGTGTTGCATGATTCTGTGCATGCTAAGTCACTTCAGTCGTGTCCAACTCTGCAACCCTAACGACCATAGCCTGCCAGGCTCCTCTGTCCATGTGATTTTCCAGGCAAGAATATTGGAGTGGATTGCCATTTCCTTCTCCAGGGGATCTTCCCGACCTGTTTTTCTTATGTATCCTGCATTAGTAGGCATGTTCTTGACCACTAGCACCACCTGGGAAGCCCTATACGATCCCACATATAGGATCTACATATTGCAATTCTACAAAGTGCAAATTAATCTATAGTGACTGAGGCAAATCAGTGATTGCCTTGGGCCAGGTAAAAATCTATGGGGGTAGGGGTTGGAGGGAAGGAACACAAAGAAAAAAGGAAATGTTCAAGGATGATGGATATATTCATTATTTTCCTCATGGTGATAGTTTCCTTGATAGATAAAATGTATCAATTTGTGCTCTCTAAATATGTGTAGTTTCAGATCAGATCAGATCAGTCACTCAGTCGTGTCCGATTCTTTGTGACCCCATGAATCGCAGCACGCCAGGCCTCCCTGTCCATCACCAACTCCCGGAGTTACTAGTCCCTTATCCTAGGAATTGCCCCTGATACAGAGGAGGAGCCCTCTGTAGTCATACCTGGACCACATGACCCTGCCTTCCTGGCCAGAGTTTGTCCATCCGATGGCAGGTCACTAAAGATGAGAATTACAGACATCAGTATTCTAGAAAAAAGATCCATAATTTCCTGCTTCTTAGGTCTCTGACATTGTCTGGCTCCAACCCATCCCAAGATAGATTGTCTTAACTTCAGATTTCAGAACCTGAGTGTCCTGTCAATAAATTCCTTCTATGGTAACAGGTGTATGTTATCTTCCACCCTCGGAAAGAAATGAATTTGACACTTAACTCATTGCACTGATATTTCTTGGACTTCCCTAGTGGCTCAGATGATAAAGAATCTGCCTGCAATGCAGGAGACCCAGGTTCAATTCCTTGGCCACAAAGATCCCCTGGAGAAGGGAATGGCTACCGACTCCAGAATTCTTGCCTGGAGACTTCCATGGACAGAGGAGCCTAGCAGACTACAGTCCATGGGCTCACAAAGAGTCGGACACAACTGAGTGACTAACACTTCCACTAATATTTCTTACGCTTTCTATCACAAATGGCCACATCCCTATTTTAAAAACAGAGCATTCAGCTGGCTCTGTGAGTGCTTCTGGAGAAGGCAATGGCACCCCACTCCAGTACTCTTGCCTGGAAAATCCCATGGATGGAGGAGCGTGGTAGGCTGCAGTCCATGGGGTCGTGAAGAGTCAGACACAACTGAGTGACTTCACTTTCACTTTTCACTTTCATGCATTGGAGAAGGAAATGGCAACCCACTCCAGTGTTCTTGCCTGGAGAATCCCAGGGACGGGGGAGCCTGGTGGGCTGCTGTCTATGGGGTCGCACAGAGTCAGACACGACTGAAGTGACTTAGCAGCAGCAGCAGTGAGTGCTTCATCCATCCCTTCATTTAACACGCTTTGGCACAAGTGATGGCATGCTGTAGGCCGGGCACTGTGGCAGACATTTTCGTATCTGAATCAAATCCTACAACTGCCTACACAGCCATCTGATGCTCGCAGTTGAGAAAGCTCAGGTTCAGAGCGGTTCACTTACTTGCTTAAAGTAGGAGTCCCTAATAGGGATTGAGTCCTACATACTAGGATTTGAGCCCAGTCCTGACTAGCTTCAGCACCTCACTTTTTCATTATCCATGCTCTGTTCCCTGGCAGTAGTAAGACCCAACATGAACTGAGCTCCAAGTGACTAGCCAAGCCACTGTAGTGGGCGGCTTCAGGAGCCGGGGATCCCAAAATGTTTCCTGGATGCTCTCAAGGCCAACAATAGCCATCTCAGGAGTTTGTCCCTACAAGACAGTGTCCTGGGAAGAGATAAATTATCTGTTCTTGAGGGCAAGGACAACCAGAGGATCTTTTTCCCCAATGTTGATGTCTGTTGCTTTGTAATGAATCTGACTCCTCAATGACAAACAAGTAGCAAAATCCTAAAAATAAAAACGGTTAACCATAAGAACAGGAAATACCCAACCAATGCCACTCTTGGCCACAAATCAAAGATAATGGGGCTGTAATAGTCTTCCTGTGAACTTGCTGGCACTCTGACCACTTATGAAAAGCTGAGGATTGAAGCTGCATTTTTACATGGTTTCTGGAAATACCTCTAATAATTTCAGTGACACAGGCTTGGGTTAAAGCCAGAGACCTCATGATACTTTCTTTTCCTCAGGGAAGTAAGTCTACTAGAGCAGAGGGAGATTTCATCTTCAACTTAGAGATCTCAGTTCTTGAATTTAAAAATATAATAAAAGGGGAAATTCCACAGATTTTCACTTTATATATTCTTTCTCATAATCAGCCTGCAGAAATAAAAAAACTGCCTAGAACTCAAGCGCACTGGAAATCATCACAGTGTCATTTGTAAGAGGAAAAGTGGAAGCAAGCGTTTAATCATCTGGTAATGATATAATGTTACATCCCAACTTTATTCTATTAAAAAAAATTTTAATAATTTGGTAATGTTAACAAACTATACCCATATAATGGGTTTCTTAGGTGGTACTAGTGGTAAAGAATCCGCATGCCAATGCAGGACACGGGAGATGCAATTTTGGTCCCTGGGTCGGAAAGATCCCCTGGAGTAGGAAGTGACAACCCACTCTACTATTCTTTCCTGCAGAATCCCATGGACAGAGGAGCCCGGTGGGCTACAGTCCATGGGGCCTCTAAGAGTCAGACACGATTAAGCAACTGTGCAGACATTCGTGTGATAAAAACTACGTACACATCAAACATATTTCAAATACTAATTTAATAATATAGACTAATCTTTATGACTTGTTAAATGGTAAAAATAGGGTACAAAAATAGGTATGAAACTGATCCTAAAATGTATGTGGTATGTGTTAGGCATGTGTGTCAGGAAAAGGATATATCAAAATATTAACAGCAGTGATATCTGAATATGGGTAAAATACTTTGCCTCTTACTTTTATATCTTACCCATTATTAAAATACATTATGCTAAATGAAATATGGTATCTCAGCAGACTGGATCCTGGAACATAAAAGGGATACAAATGGAAAAAACATGGAATCTGAATAAAGTCTGTTGCTTACTTCATAAATAGTAAGATATCAAAAGTGGTACCAGTTAAAAAATCACATTGTTGTATCTTGATTACTTGTAAGAGGTGTAGCAAGTCACTTGTCATTATTTTTTTTTTAACTCCAAAATTATCACTGGTTTATCTTTTGCTCCTTAACAACTTTAGAGCAGATTCAAGATAATCCTTCTAATAGCCTTATATTCATACTCAGTCACTCCCAATATGGTTTTTTAAGTGGAGAAGAAAGACGTGCATGAACAGTCAGGGCTCTGGAAACTACACACAACTGGGTGTGTCCACATCACATGTGTCAACAGCAACAGCCTGTGCACATCTGCACAGAGGGAAGGTGACAACCACTGACACAAAGACTTAGCAACTGCTGTGTGCTGTGCTGTGCTCAATCGTGTCCAACTCTTTGTGGCTGCATGGACTGTAGCCCACCAGGATCCTCTGTCCATAGGATTATTCCAGCAAGAATACTGGAGTCGGTTGCAATTCCCTTCTCCAGGGGAACCTTCCCTACCCAGGGATAGAACCAGAGTCTCTCGAGTCTCCTGCATTGTCAGGTGGGTTCTTTACCACTGAGCCACCTGGGAAACCCTAGCAACAGCTATGTGTTCTGAATTCAGAGCCCAAGAATCTGTTTAAATATTTAACCAGACATAAGATGTTGACTTGAAAGGTATATGCAACTTGACATCTGTAAAGCTATCTCTTGGGTTTATGGTCACAATCATTTAAAACAATGCTTTTCAAACTTTTTTTTTTAAATTATGGAATGATTTTTTAAAAGCAACCTTATATTTTATTTGTACAAAAATTCTTCCTGAGTGCCTACTGTGTGCCAGGAAGCACTGTACCACTGTAATTAATAAAATAGATGAGATCCCTACACATAAGAAATTAACTGTGGAGACAAACAATAAGTCAGGCAAACACTAAATAAAGAATTATAAAGGGTACAGAGTATCATGAAATAAATGAACAGGCCCAAGATGAGTGGGGACCCACTTTGGTAGAAAGATCAGGGAAAGATTCTCTGAGGCAGTTACATTGAAGGTGAGACCTTAAGAATTGGAATAAGACAGCCATACAAAGAACATAGTCACTAAATCATGTTCAACTCGTAGCAACCCCATGGTAGCTAAGCCCGCCAGGCTCTTCTGTTATTGGGATTTCACAGACAAGAATACTGGAATAGGTTGCCATTTTCTTTTCCAGGGAATCTTCCCAACCCAGGGATCAAACCCACTTCTCCTGCATCGGCAGGCAGATTCTTTATCACTAAGCCAACAGAGAAGTCCAAACAAAGAGATTGTGCATGAGAAAAACAAAGGTTGGAAAATAAAAATGTGTACTTGCACCAATTTGCCAACCCATGTGATTTTTCTCTAGTGATGCTTAACAGCCCAGATATAGGATACAGAAGGCATATTTTGAATTGAGGCAGAATTGGGAATTGCCAGTGAGTGTCCTAAAAGGTCTAAAAGGTGACAGAAACGGAGGAGAAATATGCAAATCTTAACATTCTGTAAGCAATCAGACCGATTCAATATTTACCTATGCAGAATCTTTTTTAATGCTTCTATGCCATCTTTCTCAGAGATCTGAATGTTTCTGGTTCATCATAGCGACACAGAGGCACTCAGAACTGTCGAGCAGATTTCACCAAAACCCAGAGGTGTCTGGAATAAAAGTGAAAGTTCACGTCGACAAGTTTATATCATTTCTTAGAAGACAGCCATCTTCTATATATTAACAAACGGAGCCTAAGGCAGCACTTTCTTCACTACTTTTCTGTGATTCCGTCCCCCGACTAAAGGAATATTGCAGAGTCTGTGATAACTTGGCATGTCTCGCATATGATCCACCATTAACATAAATCAAGATTTCGTGTTTGTAATTTATGTTTCAGCACTTAGAGAATACCTTGCTAGTTATTTTAAATAGATAAATCAAATCAAAATTTTGTTAATAAAATATTAGAAATGTCATAAGACCTCTGATTTATTTAAAGATGTCTAACATTTCTTGATCTCCATTTATTTCAAGGTTCAGGAAGAAAAATGGTTAGCTGGATCATCCTGCTCTTATTTTTATTCCTTCATTTAGGAGATTACATCTCAGCTCCAAAACCATTTTTAATAATAAGATATGCAATTTTTAACTGTTGATATTTTTTAAAGAATAAACTTGATTAAGATTAATTCATGCCATCTCAGATATACTCAAATAATGGATTAGTCTGTATAGCATATCTGATTCATGTCTGATAGTTAAGATTCTTTTCATTTTAGCTTCATCCATATATACAGACATTTACTCCTTAATTTGCTTAAAAGTCAGAACTACTTATGCAATAGAAGGAAACGAATGTAGACCAATCATTGCTAGGTAACACATACAGGGAATGCCTAGGATATGGCAAATTAACACTATAAAACAGAAAGCAAATGGTGTCCATGGATTGCAGAAAGATCCTTTTCAAATGTAGAGTGTCAGGAGATAAGAATTAAATATATCTTTAAAAAAAGTAAAGAGAGCAGCATAAAATTTTTGGAGGTGATGGTAGGTTTAAGGCACAGATCATAGTGATGATTTCACAAGTATATACTCATTTCCAGACTCATCAAGTTATATACATTAAATGTGTATAGCTTCTTGTATGTCAATACCTCAATAGTGGTTTGAAAAACAAACAAAATAATTAAATAAATGGAAGACACTTAAAGGAAAAGACAAAATTCAGATAAGTACAGAGAGGAGGAATGGAAGGAATACTTTCCTTTTCTAGCAAAGAATTAAATTCACACCAGGTCTCAAGTCAGAAACTGATTCTCCATTTTAGGTGTGGCCTTATTTATATTTTCCCTCTGGGAGCCTCAGGGGTGAAAGATTGGTCATTGACTTTGGAAATGATTAACAACATTCTTAATTTGCTACTTGACTCATTTTTGTCCTCCCTGCATTGGTGAACATATATATTTTAGATGCTTATGAACACTCAGGGAAAACAGCATGATGGAGTTGGTCACTGATTTTACAGTTTTAGAGTGGTCACAAAAGGATTTGTAGCTGGCATCGTACTGGAAGAACTTAACAGTGATTTGTCTAGTATTTCCCAAATAATAATAAGTTACAATGTTGAACATCAAAGTAACATTTAGTGTAAAAATGAGAAATAATTCATAATAGAAAGGCTTAAAAAATGCAAAAGAAAGGTAATAGTTCTTAAGGTCATTCCTACTCCAGTGTTGACTAAACAAAGCATCATGACTGGGGGAAAAACTTAACTAGGTTCACAACTAAGTAGCCAGGTGATCTAAGAGAAACTCAAGAGCTTCAGTTACAAGGAAAGAGAAAGAAACGGTAGGATTTCTTAGGTTCTCCTTTAGCTATAAAGTTCTAAGGTTGGTCCTTAGCCATGATACTGTTGCCTTCCACTGAGTACAGAATCTTATACATTAGTTTCTGACTTTTGAGTATGCTTAACTAATTACTGGCTGCTGCTGTTCAATTGCTCAGTCGTGTCCGACTCTTTGCGACCCCGTGCTCTGCAGCACACTAGGTTCCTCTGTCCATGGGATTCTCCAGGCAAGAATACTGGAGTAGGTTGCATTCCCTTCTCCAGAGGATCTTCCTGACCCGGGGATCAAACCTGGGTCTCCCGCATTGCAGGCAGATTTTTTATCGGCTGAGCCACCAGGGAAGCCCAATTACTGGCTAGCCTCCTAACACTACACCTACTAGATTAGGTCTTGCTACTCTTAGAAATACTAGGTCATAATATTGAAAGAAACTTTTTTTAAAGATCTTTTTTAATGTGGACCACTTTTAAAGTCTTTTTTCCATTTGTTGCAATATTGTTTCTATTTTATGTTTTGGTTTTTTGGCTGTGAGGCCTGTGGGGTCATAGCTCTCCTGCATTGGAAGGCGAAGTCTTAACCATTGGACCACCAGGGAAGTCCCTGAAAGAGATCTTTTAAATTAGTTATTTGTATAAACTACAGCCTGAAGCAACATCCTCCTTTCAATTTCATTTCTATTCCTTACATGACTTATTCAAAACCAAAAGAAGTCAGACACTGATCTTTTGTCTCATTTATGGGAGTTCAGTATTTAAGTGCATACACATTACTCATATTCACACAACGTCCTGCACATATATTACCTATATACTTGCTGCACACACATTATAGGATTATCAAAAGAGTAATAAGAGTCATATGATTAAAGAACAAACGAGGCAAATAGATCAGTTTGCCCCAGTGGCAATTAAAAAAAATCTCTAAATATCAGAAGGTTTAAATAAGAAAAACAAAAAACTGCTTACTATGGCCAAAGATGCATACCTGGGGACAATTATGAAAAAAAAGAAGAGTAACGAGGATTCTCGGTAACACATAATACACACCAAAACCGTTTCTTAAGATGCATAAAGAGGAAAAATGTTTAACACTTTAAGTTTAAACTGGGTAAAGACCAAGTTGCTGAATATAATTTTAAACAGAGATATATAGGATGAGACAATCTAATGTTGAGTCTTTTGATTTTTTTTTTCCATTTTCAGAGTGGCAGTTTCTGACTCCTTCCAGTGAGGTTGCCAATACCACCCAATGGTAATATAGAAAACAAATGAGCACCCAGAAGCTGAAAGAATGAGGAAAGTTACAGTTCAAAGTTAAAATACAAAGTCGCCATTCCATAACCTGTCCTATAAGATAAAAAAATTCAGATACTTGAATTTAGTCCCCAAAGAAAAGTCACCCTGTTAAATAAAACGCTTCACAGTCCTCCTCTCTCTGAAGCTATTGTCATGAGCTTTCCCACCCCTGTTCCCATTAACACTGGCACACATGTGAAAAATGTAACAGGACTTGAACCTCGCCGTTTCAGCTGCGGGTAATCCAGCAGAGAAGGCTGCAGTGGGAACGCGTGTCTTCTTGCCCAGGAATGCTGGGTTTCACCCGTGGAGTATGAGTGTGCACAGTGTGAAGATGAAGTGGGTTGGAACAGTCAGGCAAACCGGAATGTTTAAGATCTGACTTTGCCTCGTGACCTGAAGGGAAAGCCACATACGTGCCATGGGTTGCTGGGACCAGAGAGGAAGGAGAATTGCTTTTCTTCTCCCAATTCCTGGACATCTCTTTGCTCTGTTTTTTGGGACAGTAGGTATCATGTGGCCCTGAAGAGCTGCCTCAAAGCCCACATCTAAACTGCTGTTGTGAGATACGGACGTGCCGCACTCCCCTGCTCTAGCCATGGTTTCCTCATTGCATCCAGGGATTCAGGATAATGGAACTAGACTCGTAAGAACTTACTACTTTATGATGACATTCAACATTCACACTCTAAAGGAAAGAAAATTTGTTTAAACCACCTAAGCTCAGAGTATAGAAGCAGAAAAACAGGTGTGTGTCTCAGGCCTTGTCTAACCTGCAAAGGCATCATTACCACGGCCTTGCCCAATCTCCTTGAACTTAACCTGTGAATGGAACATTCATTGTCAAACACCGAACCATCCTTCGTCATTTCTTAGTTGGATAGGTGCGTGCTCAGTCGTGTCTGACTCTGTGACCCCATGGACTGTAGCCCTCCAGGCTCGTCTGTCCATGGGATTTCCCAGGTGGCCATTGCCTTCTCCAGGGGATCTTCGCAACCCAGGGATTAAACTTGTGTCTCTTGCGCTGCAGGCGGATTCTTCACCACTGAGCCGTCTCTCAATTATTCCTCTTTCAAATCCAGGTTTTTCTTGGGCTTCTAACAACTTTCAAAACTATTTCAGGTAACTCCTAGTTTTCTACCAAGGTTGAAGGGGCTAAAATGAAATTGGTTAATGTTAACACTGGATCCAATACCCAGGGCAGAATAAGCTAAGATTAGCAGGGCTCTAGTTCCCTGTATATGACACAAAAGGTGCATTTCACTTCAACAAACTGCCTGTACAAGAGGCTTTCTAACAGAACGAGATAGAAAAGAAGCTTATGAGTCAACAAAATGTTCTGAGAAGTATGCTATTTGACCTCAAATTGAAAAGGACCTTATTTGCAAAGTAGTTTTTCTTAAAGATTAAGTCAGTCTTATTAGGCTCTCAACATCTAAATACCAGTTCAAACCAGTATACTGTCAGCCCTCCAAATCTGCAGGCTCCCCATCTGTGGATTTTAGCAACCGCTGATGGAAAATATTTGAAAAACCATTTTTTTTCCAGGTAATTCCAAGAAACAAAACTTAAATTTGCCATGGCTGGAAACTATTTATATAGCATTGACATTGCATTAGGTATGACAAGTAATCTAGAGAAAACTTAAAGTGTATGAGAGGGTATGCATAGGTTATATGCAAATACTGCAAGGAGATCCAACCAGTCCATTCTGAAGGAGATCAGCCCTGGGATTTCTTTGGAAGGAATGATGCTAAAGCTCAAACTCCAGTACTTTGGCCACCTCATGCGAAGAGTTGACTCATTGGAAAAGACTCTGATGCTGGGAGGGATTGGGGGCAGGAGGAGAAGGGGACGACAGAGGATGAGATGGCTGGATGGCATCACTGACTCAATGGACATGAGTTTGAGTAAACTCCAGGAGTTGGTGATGGACAGGGAGACCTGGCGTGCTGCGATTCATGGGGTCACAAAGAGTCGGACACGACTGAGCGACTGAACTGAACTGAACTGATGCCTTTTTATATAAGGGACTAGAACATTCATGGGTGCTGATATCAGCGGGGAGGGCTGGAACCAATAACTTTTGGATACCAAGAGACTTTGGTAGCAGAGAAACAAATTAAATGAACCATAAGAACATCTCAACCTCAGAATGTGGGACACTCTACACAACTTCTCACATGGTTTCTCCAATAAATTGATACCATTAAAAAATATGTGTATACTATTTAGAATGAATAAAAACTTTAAAGATGTAATAACCAGTTGCAACTTGTAGACCATATTTGGCTCCTAATTTACACAAACCAAACATTAAAAGTCACTTGTGATAACCAGGGAAGTTTAAACTAGACTGAGTATTAGATGACATTAGGGAAAGTCTTTATCAGTTATAAATCTATCCTGAAGTATTTACAAGGGAAATGATAGGCTTACAAGTGAAATTTTCTTTAATGTTCTCAAGAAAAAAGTGGGGGAGTAGATTAAACAAGATGGGCAAAATGCTGATTACTGTTGAAGCTGGTGATTGGTAGATGCAGGTCCTTTCTGATCTCTTATGAATGTTTCACAATTTTCATGACAAAAAAGGTTTTAAAAGCCAATGCATTATCACTGATCTAAAAAAGCACTTAAGTATCATTACAACATAATTTAGTGCAGTACAAAATGGAAATAATCTAAATGTTCTATAGGAGAAAAAAAAGTTTAATCTATGATAAACCAATCTGATGAAAATTAGGCAGCCACTAAGATGACAATACAGAAGCGAGCAACAAAGAAAATGGTTATGGAATTATTATTTTTAGAATAAGGACTACATCCACATTACAATCACAACTCTTTCAAATATGTGTGAATATAAACAAAGAATAGACAAGTGTAAAAGAAAAACAAAATATCAAGTTGATATGTCATAAAGTGATGAAATGTTTTTCTTTTCGGTGATATAATATTGTTTCTGAAACAAAAAACTGACACTAACAAAGAACAAAAAACCTGATATGGAGCTGCATATGCGGAAGTGTAACCTGATGCAGGGGAGACAGCGCTGGCTTTGGAGTTAGACAATACGGACAATTTAAATCATCTGAGAATCAGTTTTCTCATCTCTAAAATTGATATAAAATAACTGCCCTTTACTAAATCCCAGGTGGCGCCAGTGATAATGAATCTGCCTGCCGACGCAGGAGAAACAGGAGATGTGGGTTCAATCCCTGGGTCAGGAAGATCCCCTGGAGAAGGGCGTCGCAACCCACTCCAGTATTCTTGCCTGGAGAATCCCATGGACAGAGGAACCTGGCAGGGGTTATAGCCTAGGAGGTTGCAAAGAGGTGGACATGACTGAGCACACACGCATGCACACACACACACACACACACACACACACACCCCTTTCCTTTAGGGATGCTACAAGGATTAGAGATGTAAGGAAGTATCTACCATAATACCTGGCATGTAGTAAACATGCTGTAAACAATATTTACTACTATTGTTTAGTAAACATTCTGTAAATAGTGCTTACTACTATTGTCATAATAAAAATATGCCAGAGTTTTTGACATTTGGGGGAGAAGTCTGTAAACAAACAGGAGAAAGGGAGCGGGGCTGAGGATGCATGGCCACAGATTTTCATGGTGGCGTGGCTTTTACACACAAAATGAAGACAGGGACTTGCCGGGCACTACAGTGGTTAACACTCTGCACTTCCACTGCAGGGGCGCGGCTTCAATCCCTGGTTGGAGAACCAAGATCCTGCATGCCGTGAGGTATGACCAAAAAAAATCATTAAAAAAAATTTTTTTTTAATGAAGGAAAGGCAAAATTCAAGGAGGTTTTAAAATTTCATCTGGACCAGTTGGAGGTAAGGGTGAGCTGGAGAGGGGCCAAAGCTTGTCCGAGGGGCTAGTGTAATGAGGCAAAGGAGACCATGAGAGGTAAAAAAAAAGTCTACCCTACAGCAAGAACAGGAGAACCATGTAACACCACATTCAAACTACCCTGCAGCTTCTGGCAAAACTGTAGTTCCAGAGGAAGGAGAAGGAAAGGAGGGAATGAAGGAAAAGAGGACCCCAAGTCTGAATGAGGTGCAAGAAATATTTAACTGCCTCTAGATGGGGCTAGAGAAATGGGACTTTTTGGCACTAACAAGCAATCCCTAACTGTGATTATGATGATAGATTAGTGTTTCAGAGCTGAAAGGACCCGGAATTCTTAGAAAATTGCCTCATCCTATCTCTCCACTCTACAAGATGAGAAAATTATGTCCAGGAAAGAGAAGCCTCAGGAGACAATGGCAAGAGTCTCTGGCAAAGCTATGGCTAGGATGCTGGCTTATGAGCCTGAGACCAGTGTACTTGCTGTACCTCATCATGCCAGTCTCCAGGATGGTTTGTTCCATAACCTCACCAAGTCAATCTTTTTTCCCATATTTATTAAACATACATAGCTTTCCATGTTGGAGAAGGCAATGGCACCCCACTCCAGTACTCTTGCCTGGAAAATCCCATGGATGGAGGAGGCTGGTGGGCTGCAGTCCATGGGGTCGCCAAGAGTCGGACACGACTGAGCGACTTCACTTTCATGCATTGGAGAAGGAAATGGCAACCCACTCCAGTGTTCTTGCCTGGAGAATCCCAGGGACCGGGGAGCCTGGTGGGCTGCCGTCTCTGGGGTCACACAGAGTCGGACACGACTGAAGCGACTTAGCAGCAGCAGCAGCAGCACCTTTCCATGTCTTCAACAAACAATAAAATACAAGCACTTATTCTCTTCATTAATATCCTACATGTCAAAAACTTCCTACTAACTTCAGATTATTTTGTTTCATGAAACCAAAGAGAATGTACTGAATGTTTGTTCATCAAAATTTTCATCAGCACCTACTAGGTAGCAGGCATATAAGAATGAATGGCACAGACCTTGTCGCCAAGGAGCTGACAATCCAGTGAAGAAAGCAAGCATGTGTGCATAGAAGCATAATCCTGCAGGGACGGGTTGCAATGCTCAATGTGCTGTGGAAACAAGGAAAGCGGAGGTCCTTAGACCTGAGAAGGGAGAGAAGGAAGAGAAAATTTCATTGAAGGTGTTGCCGGAGAAGGCCCTGAGCATGAATGAATGAAGTCGAAAGGCAGGGACAAGGGACTTCCCTGGTGGTCCAGTAGCTAAGACTCTGAACTCCAAGTGCAGGGGGCTTGGGGTCGATCCCTGGTCGGAGAACTAGATTCCACATGCCTCAACTAAAGATCACACATGCTACAACTAAGACCCAGAGCTGCCAAATAAATAATTTTTTTAAAAAGGCAAGGACAAAGAAGGTGGCCTGGCACAGTAGCTTTATGAAAGGAGATAAGGACCGAAACTCTGAAAATGACCAGAAAATACAGTAAGCATACATAGGAGTCAGAGTTGGATGGGACTTGTAGTGAGAAAAATCAGTCAGGCAAACTGGCAGCAGAGTCAGGACCAAAGTAAAAGCCAACCTCTTTTTAAGTTGTAAGGAAATATAAAAGAAAGGGAGAGAGAAGAACGTATTTCTTGTCTCTGAGCCCTAAGTATAATCAGGTGATTCAAAGTGAGTCACGGCCAGCTGAAGTATAAGAAGACTCCAAGAACAGATTTAATTCTGGTCTTGGACAGATTTCATCAGCTGCCACCAAACCTACATCTCGGGGTGTGAGTCCTTGGGTGTGCAGACAGATTTTGGTTTCCTGGCAAAAACTTCTTTATTCTCTTTTTTTTCTGAAATCTGGCCCCTTTTCTTCTGGCTTCCCTCCACCCTCACCTTTACTCTCCTCCTTGAGATCCACTGCGGTATTTAGGATAGAAATTCCAACTGAGAAATATTTGGTCTCTCCTCTGTGGACCTGTACGGCTTTCAGCGAATGATGCTTCAAAACCATCCAGTGTTGACAACCCTCAATAGGCAGACCCTCCTTCTCTAAAGAACGACATCAATGGGCATCAAATTATAGAGACATACGATTACAAGGGGGAACTTTCAATATAGCCTATAATCCAAAGTCTACTTCAGGGAAAATTTTATGAGAGTTGCAAAATACAATGCAAGCCACACAGGAAGGTGAAGCAAAGGTTCCTGGGGAAATGGACCACTTAGAAGCAAAAAAGAGCAGAAAACCAACACTGCTAAATGTGTACTTCCTTTGTGCTGGGCACCACCATGGGTACTTTACACTTATTATTTAATAATTTATTTTAAAATACACTTATTATAGGAGGAAGGAAAGAAAAGACACTTCTTTTCTTGTCTCATTCAATTTTATTCTTTGAAGTATCTCTCAATAGTTTATCACATTTTATCATTTCTACTAAAGATGAATTTGGAGATGATGAGAACAAGGAGATTTCTAGTATTAGAATCAGAGAAAACTTATTTCTTCAAACCTATGTATGTATATTCTTTGCAAGAGTTCCCCCAGTTTTCAGATGACAGAGCATTTAAGGATACATACTGACATGAACTTGGCCACCTCATGCGAAGAGTTGACTCGATGGAAAAGACTCTGATGCTGGGAGGGATTGGGGGCAGGAGAAGGGGACACAGAGGATGAGATGGCTGGATGGCATCACTGACTCGATGGATGTGAGTCTGGGTGAACTCTGGGAGTTGGTGATGGACAGGGAGGCCTGGAGTGCTGCAATTCATGGGGTCACAAAGAGTCGGACACGACTGAGCGACTCAACGGACTGACTGACTGACATGAACGTTAATATTTCTTCAAATACATCGTGGGCAAAAGGATTGCTAAATATTCTGCGGGTTTTGCCTTGTACTAACACATCCTTCTGTTCAAAATGAGTACATTTTCTGAAACCAGATCCTGAGATGGGAATGAACCTAGAGAGAAGTCAAGAAAGCTTTACGAGGACTTAGCTCTCCTACCTGGCAGACTCTCTCTCGAGATTGCCCAGCAACCCTGACCACAGATTTGCATTCTTCTCTGCTGCATGCTTGTCTGGACCTATTAGACTACTAAAATATTAATAGGGTCGTGGTATCTGTCATTATTAATTTTAGAGAGTAACAAGGACATGCTGAGCCATAGTATTGATAGATTTGTAGAATATGTTAATTGGAACACTCATTACTCAGCTGTTAGCATTTTTTTCAGATGGTTTTTCTCCACTAGTCATTTATGATATTTAACAATTTGTCATATCCAACTATCCACACTTGTTCCTTAGAAATCTATTCATATATGTATTTTGTAATGTCTTGATAGCAACAATTTATTAAACAATTGTTGTGCCCCATCATAGAAGGAAAGAAAATCTTCTGAAAAATACCTGGAGAATTTAGCTAAGAAATGAGTAGATAATGAAATGTGGCATAAAAATAATATGTTTCGGCTCTTGAAATGAGAAAGCTGAAGCATAAAGCTAAATGAGTTCCTAAGAATTAACAAGCATGAAGATCTAATCTTTTCTATTCAATAACTGTTGAAATGTACCAAGCTTAGATTTGGGATGTGCACTTAACAAAGAGAAACTCAAGTGTCTCTCCTGGTCAGAGTAAACAACTCAAATATAATTGAAAAACTAAATAAGAAGTCTTTTTTTTTGTTACCTACAGTACAAATTATCTCTGCAAGTAATGATTCTTCTCCTTTTTTTGTGGGTGAATGCCACCATAACCCTATGTCTCTCCAGTCTTTTTATTCTCCTCAACCTATTTCCACCATCATTTCTAAAAGATTAGTACTTTATCTGCCTCCAAAAGGGATGGTGGTAGCAAAACGTATAAGCACAGTCTTAGTCAGAAAGACTCATGCTTTATTCTCAATTACATTTAGCACAACAACATCAAAACACCCAGGATGGAGCCAAGCTCACACCATACTTCAGACAGCTATGTTACTTACTGCAGTAACCTGGCTCTCCAGGACCATGGCTCTGATGAAAGGGTGAGGAGCACAGGTGGAACCAGAGAAGAATTTGCCTGGTTGCAATATCACCATCACTATTTACAAAATACCCCTTAATGTGGCTTCAAGCAGAAATAGAAAGGTTTTCAATTCAGAGGATGAAATAGCCTCAGTTGGGCTTTGTCTAAGGTTGTCTCTATCACACATCAGGTAGTGATATGTCTCTTTTTTGACATGGCCAAACTTATTAAATGACAAGTTAAAAGAACAACAGAACGCTTTGCTTGTCTGCTTAAATGCAAAACAAACAACAAACTGTGGAGGGAGGTGTTTTCCATCTTCAGTACTGTACAGTTCATGTTTAAACTGACAACCCAGGTCTCTTCTCATGACCCTGAAGAAGCTCACAGTTTTTCAATCGTAAAATGTAAATTTCAGCCCACCTCCCCAAAGCACTGAATAATGAATTATGAGAAAGAAAACATTATATAGACTGGGATGTTCTGAAAATAGGGTGTTAAAATCAACCCATGATTCTCCACAAACTCCTTTTTACTTTCTACTCCTGTCATTAGACATCTGAAAAATTAATTCTCGCTCCATCCTCCACATGCAGAATATAACTGAAAACTCTTGGGTGAGTGAGGCTCCGGAATGGGTTCATTTGTCATTCTGAAATCAGTGATCAGTCCATATTACTGCAAGGGTGGAAAGTGTGATGGACAAGGCAAGAGCATGTTGGCACCATAAATATCCTGAAGCTGTGGCTTTCCCATTTCATTCCTGACATGTGCACTTTCTCTTTCACCAGAGTCAAAAGTGGGTGTGGCAGGAGTGAGTGAGGGTGGGTACGGGTGTATGTGAAAGAAGGGATGAAGAATACTGTCATCAAGGGCCCCACTTCATTGACACTTGCTCCATCGAGGACTGAACTACTCACACCCTTCATGCCAGCCTTGTTGGCCACACAATGGCTGTGTTTGTCTCAGCCTTAGTGACTCTGCCTCAGTGATACAACTGGATGATGCTACGATCTGGGGTCCACCAGGTTCATGTGGGGATGCCCGAACCCCTAAAGTGCTGGTATTTGGAGATGGGGCCTTTGACAAGTAAACAGGTTTAGATGAAGTCATGAGGGTAGAGCCCTCAGGATGGGATTAGTGTCATTATAAAGAGAGACACTGGAGAGCCCACCCTTTCTCTCCATGTAGGTGTTTAGAGAAGAGGTCGAGTGAGCACATGTGAACATGGCCACGGTCTGCAAGCCAAGAAAGGAGACCTCACCAGAAGCCAACCATGCCAACACCCTTACCAGACTTACAGCCTCTGGAGTTGTAAAAGAATTCATTTCTGTGTCCATGTTATCACAGCCCAAGCTGACTAAACCAGGTGAAGAGACAGAGACATTTTGGAAAGAGTGATTTCCATAAAAAATGGTTGTTCTAAATGCAACAATGATTTCATCTCCTTTATACTCATATTTTATGAAATTTCATTGAAATAGACATCTCTTGGCCAGTGCCCAGGGCTCTCACCCTGAGAAAAACAATCAAAAGTATAAGAACTGAGGAACCAGAGGCTGAATCCAGCCCTTCTCAAATGATGGGGCAGTTGATGCCATTTCTTACATTCAATGTCTAGTCAAATTGCAGCAGGTATGACCAAATACAGGCTTCCTAGGTGGCGCTAGTGGTAAAGAACCCACCTACCAATGCAAGAGACCTAAGAGATAACGGGTTCAATTCATGGGGAAGATTCCCTGGAGGAAGGCATGTCAACCCACTTCAGTATATTAGCCTGGAGAATCCCTTGGACAGAGGAGCTTGGCAGTCTACAGTTCACGGGGTTGCAAACATTCAGACACTAC
Source organism: Bubalus bubalis (assembly GCF_019923935.1). NCBI lineage: Eukaryota > Metazoa > Chordata > Mammalia > Artiodactyla > Bovidae > Bubalus > Bubalus bubalis. The sequence goes on along the minus strand of NC_059159.1, from coordinate 80,037,033 downwards.
TGAAGCGACTTAGCATGCATGCACACATGACCAAAGGCGCTTCCTGATCCTCCCACTAGAGAGCCACCCCTCAGGCTAACTGTAGGCTAAAGAGCCCTCTCTTTACAGCAGTAACTAACACACATTGCAAGTCAACTAAGCCGTGTCTGACTCTTTGCCACCCTATGAACTGTAGCGTTCCAGGCTCCCCTGTCCTTCACTATCTCCCTATACTTCGTTTTAAAAAAAAAAAAATTTTTTAAAGGAGAAGAAAACTGCTAAATTCTCCTATACCAACCAGGTTTGTTCAGTTTTCTGACTTCTACAAATCTAAAGCTTTCTATTTGACTCCTTATGGCTCTGTTACATTAAGACTCCTGCAAGGTCAAAAGAGACCTCGGTTCACCAGGTCTAGAGCTCGGTTTACTAGCTGCCAAGGATCAAAACTGCAGAAGTTCTCAGAGACAAGTAAGTTTCTAATAAACTTGGTTTTCACTTGCTTAAAAAAAACAAACAAACGAATAAAATGTCAACACCGTGCAGGCAAGTCCAGAGATGGAAATGAAAGCTCTGCCTATCACTGCAAGCTTTATTTTTTTTTAATAAAACTGATTTGGATCAATTTGAGATAACTGCTGAGAGATGCCAGGTTTTATTTTAGCTACATCATTTGTTTTTGTTTCTGATCTGGGCACTGAGAGGAATGCTGCCAGTGTTTTTCCAGTAGCACAATACAGTTCTAGAAGAGTTAAAATAAGAAACCCTACCTGCTTAATCTGCCAGAAAACACAGGAGAGGAGCAATCAGCCCTGGGAAGAGGTGCTCTGAATGAGGTATGCCTGGCTGCTTTAGGCCATGCTATCTGTCAGTCTTTCAAAATTCAAGTCATTACCAGATGCTGATCTACTATAATATTGTGATATTTTATCTGATTACACTTACCTGATTGTGCCTTATCTGCTATTTGCCTTCCCATTCTTCCATGTATATTAAATGCAGGTGCTTTTATTATTCTGAGAGCTAGAAAGTGTTGACTGCTCTGAATATAAATGGGGATATTATATCATTAACTTGCTCCAAAAGCAGGGCCATTCACTGTGTAAATCACACACAAGGCACCTAGTGGAGACACAATAAACCATAATATCTTGAGAAAGAAAGCAACGGAATGGATAAGGAGATAAAAATTTAAGGCATTGTTAAAGAAGGGTAATCTTCGAAATCCTATTTGATTCTTTCAAACTAGCATTTGTTGATAATACCACCTTTACATTAGAAACTTTTTTAACTTCATAAAAAAGCTTTGGGGGGAGGCAGCATCATATGGAATGCTGTCACTAATAGGATTGCATAGAAACACAATCACTAACCTTCTACGGCTCGTCTAGGTTAGAAGAGCGTTTCAGAAGGGCTAATCTTTCAGCGATGTCTACCCTGCTTTGGCAAATACAGTCTTACCCAACCGGGGTGTACAGCTTAAACAAGACGAACAAATGACCAAACGCGCTCAGCATTTCCAGATGTTGAAAGGTGAATAGTTTAGAATCTGGCTGCAAATTTCAAAGGAAGTAATCAGCAGCGAATTAAGGCAGAACTGTGACCACGTGTGGCTGCCCAACCATCTGGGGTTCCATGCTCTGCGTAGTTCCCACTAGGTTGGCCTCACTGAAAGTTAATGCACAGCTATTTAAGTGGAAAGTTTCAGGAAAATCTATTTTCAGAGCAAACGTTATGTGAGAGTTTCAGTGAGCCACTGCCCTCTGTTGGATGGAATATCCGATGGCCTGTTCATTTATCAGAGTGTCAGATGCCTCCACCGTGAAACAGCTGGGGGCCAGGCCGTGTAAAGGAACACGGGAGGCACAGTGCCCGAAGCAGGGTGGCCGGAGTCATCACCTGACTCTCAGGGCTGAATGTGTGAGACAGAAAAGAGCCTGTCGTGAGGCCAGCTGGGAACAGGAGGAAGTTCCTCTGCTGTGTCATCAAGGAGGATGTGCTTTCCTCCCAAATTCTGCGTGAGCCAACAAAGCCTAGAATGTGAGTGCTATTTCTGTCTCCGCCAACCCTCAACCTTCCCCCACACCTCCCCAGCTGTTACTTATAAACGCATGCCTGCATGCAGGCTAAGTCACCTGAGTCGTGTCCAACTCTTTGCGACCCTATGGATTGTAACCCACCAGGTTCCTCTTTCCATGGGATTTTCCAGGCAAGAGTACTGGAATGGGTTGTCATGCCCTCCTCCAGGGAATCTTCTCGACCCATGGATCAAATCCTGGATCTGGAGAATATCACTGAGTCTCCTGCAGCTCCTGTATTGTGGGCAAATTACTGCTGAACCACTGGGAAAACCCTTATAAATGCATAGAACAGTCTGTTTTCTCTTAACTGAACAATCATATGTTTAAAACACCTCTATTATTTTTTACTTTCATACCTGATTTCATTATTTAAAAAATGAGACAATAACCAAATCATTATAATAATCTTTATAAATAAACAAACTTTTTCAAGCCCCTCCCTAATGGACCACCTACTTCAGCCATCATTTTCTTATTATTATTTTTTATTGGAGTATAATTGCTTTAGAAACTAACATAACATTGTAAAATACCTCTTTAGGTCAAGGTTGCTCTTTAATTAGAGAATCCTCTATTCTTCTTAAATGATAATGCTTGAAAGCAAAGCACATATATGGAGGATAGTCTGATCTTTTCAATGATCCCATATTTACACATTTTTTTCTCTGGAAAGACATTGTAATAGGTTTCTTGTAACATGATGTTGGGGCTGAGGGTGGGCCACCCCAAAATATGCTACAATGGCATATTAATTATTTTGAATTGAAGCTGCTTGAGAAGTGGTGAACCCAAGAAGAAAATTCTGACCCTCTTCTATCTCCCTGAAAAGCAGGAAATAAATCTCTCATGTGACAAGTGTACTCCCAGGGACTTCCCTGGTGGCCTGGTGGTTAAGAATCCACCTTCTGATGCAGAGGACATGGGTTCAATCCCTGCTTGAGGAACTAAGATCCCATGTGCCACATGGCAACTAAGCCTACATGCTACAACTAGAGCGCTTGCATGCCGCAATGAAAATCCAGCACAGCCAAAAAAAAAAGTGCATTTCCTGCATCCGAAAGAAAGACAGCCTTACAGTGGAGACAGAGAATTACAGCCAGGAAGCCTCCTGTTACATTTTTTGTTTACTACCCCAAACCCAAACTCTGTTTAGATTCTTTGCAAATTACACATGCCAAATCTAAGTTTCTTTATCCTTTCAATTCCTCATTAATTGTTTCTTTGACAGCTCATACAACTCAATATCAAAAAACAAAAATCAAAAAATGGGCAGAAGAACTAAATAGACATTTCTACAAAGAAGACATACAGATGGCCAACAGGCATCTGCAAGGTGCTCTACATCAGGAATTAGTAGAGAAATGAGAATCAAAACCATAATGAAACATCACCTCACACAGGTCAGAATGGCCATCATCAAAAATCTACAAATACTAAATGCTAGAGATGGTGTGAAGAGAAGGGAACCCTCCTGTTCTGATGAAGGGAATGTAAATTGGAGCTGCCACTATGGAAAACAGTACAGAGGTTCCTTAAAAACTTGAAAATAGACTTGCCGTATGATCCAGTGATCCCACTCCTAGGCACTAATTCAAAAAGATGCATGCACGTCAATGCTCACAGCAGCACTACGTACAATAACCAAGACGTGGAAGCAACCTAAGTGTCCATCAATCAGTGAATGGGTAAAGAAGAGGTATATTTATAAAATGTAACATTATTCAGCCATGCAAAAGAATGAAATATTGTCACTGGCAGTAACATGGATGGACCTGGAGAATATCATACCAGGTGAAGTAAATCAGACAGAAAAAGACAAATATTATACAGCATCACTTATATATGGAATATAAAAAGATAATACAAATGAATTTATTTATAAAGCAGAATAGACTCACAGACATAGAAAATAAACTTAAAGTTACCAAAAGGGAAAGGGAGTGGGGAAGGATAAATGAGGAGTGTGGATTAAAAGATATACACTATTATACATAAAATAGATAAGCAACAAAGATTTACCATGTAGCACAGGGAAGTATATGCAATATCTTGTAATAACCTATGATATAAACTAATCTGACAAAATATATTTAACTGAATCACTTTGCTGTGTGCCTGAAAATAACACAACATTATAAACCAATTATATGTTAATTAAAAATATACATATATATGGTTTCTTTGTAGTCACTTCTTAGGTCTCATTTCTATAAGACCTCTGTGGGCATGAGTTAAAATTATCTCCTCCTACGAATCTGTCTTGTGTCAATTTTATTATTAGTCCAGCCAGAAGAACTCAAGGGGCAGAAGAGCAAATTCCCCTTTCCTTGACATTGAATAAATTTCATTTGTTTATATACAAAAGAAAGTTTAACTGGATATTATTTTAGACAGTTTAGGAGGTCCATTCTTAAAAATTGTGAAAATTGGTGAAAAGGTGAAATAAATATCCTGAACATAAGAGCTAAAATTACAAAGCTTTTACAAGAGCGTATTGGAGAATATGTTCATGACTCATGAGTCAAGATTTCTTAGTTCATACAAAGCAATAACCATAAAAGAAGACAAAAACAGACTTCATCAAAATTAAAAACTTTTGCTCATCAAAAGACACCATTAAGAAAAGGAACAGGCAATCCATAGACTTGGAGGAAACACTGGCAAAACGTATATTTGACAAAGGATTATTATCCAGGGTATACAAAGAACTGTAGCACTTCAATAGTAGAAGACGCCCAATTAAAAATGGGCAAAAGATTTGAAGGATCAAAAGTATATATGCCTGAATGGCCAATAAGCACATGAAAGAAATGCTCAGCATCGCTTGTTATCCAAAAATTAAAACCACGAGGAGACAAGACTACACACCCACCAGAGGGGCTATAGTCAAAGAAACGGACCCCAGCTGTCAGAGGAAGTGGGGATGGGGCACCTGAAGCAACGCTGTCCATGGAAGGGTCACTGACGCAACTGCATGGGAACCAGTCGGCCAGTTTCTTCTAAAACGAAGCGTACGTGCCCCCTGTGACCAGCACTTCCACTGAGGTATTTATCCAGTATAAATGAAAATATTGACACGTTCACAAAAAATACTCGTGAAGTTTACAGTGGCTTTACTCATATAGCCAACACCTGGAAAGGCTCACAGTGCCCATCAACAGAAAAACAGATGCTTACATGGTGGTAAGCAATGAAACTAGCAACACGAAAGAACAGATGACTGACACAGGAAAGAATGTGGATGACTCTCACGAATATTACACACAGTGAAAGAAGTCTTGCACACCAAAGCGTATACACCATATGATCTCATTGACATGATGCCATAATATACAAAGCTAATCTACAGTTGAAAAAACTCAGACCAGGGGTTACCACTGGGCCTTGGAGGAGAGATTTGCTAAGAATAGGAGTGAGAGAACTTTCTGTGTTCTGTGTCTTGATAGCTTATATGTGTAGTTTGTCAAAATGCAATGAACATACTCTTAAGATGGTGCATTTCATTGTAGATTTTAAATGCTAATATTAATAATATGCCTCTAAAGTATTTAGGGGAAGCATACTGATGTCTTTGATTTACTTTGAAGTAATCACAAATAATAAGATGTGTTAATGCATTGATAACTATGTAATAAAGCAAGACCAGTAATGCTAATAGTAGAATCTAGGAGCTGGGTATGTGGGTGTCCCACCACAAAATTCTTACAATGTTGCTACTTGCTTGAAAATTTTCACATCAAAATGCTAGAAAACATGAAAAAAATAAATATGAACTACAATACACACAACAGTAACTTATTTGGTCATTTATTATGTTTTAAATTATAATTATAGAACAAGGCTTATTTGTTCAGGTCTTAAGACACATGCTGGTCAAAGTAATGCTCAAAATTCTACCAGTCAGGCTTCTACAGTACGTGAACCATGAACTTCCAGATGTTCAAGCTGGATTTAGAAAAGGCAGAGGAACCAGAGATCAAATTACCAACCTCTGTTGGATCATTGAAAAAGCAAGAAAGTTTCAGAAAAAACATCTACTTCTATTTTGTTGACTACACCAAAGCTTTGACTGTGTGAATCACAACAAACTATGAAAAATTCTTCAAGAGATGGGAATACCAGACCACCCGACCTGCCTCCTGAGAACTCTTTATACAGGTCAAGAAGCAACAGTTAGAACTGGACATGGAACAACAGACTGGTTCCAAAGTGGGAAAGGAGTACATCAAAGCTGTATATTGTCACCCTGCTTATTTAACTTATATGTAGAGTACATCATGCGAAATGCCAGGCTGGATGAAACACAAGCGGGAATCAAGATTGCCGGGAGAAATATCAATAACCTCAGATATGCAGATGACACCACCCTTATGGTAGAAAGTGAGAACTAAAGAGTCTCTTGATGTAAGTGAAAGAGGAGAGTGAAAAAGTTGGCTTAAAACTCAACATTCAGAAAACTAAGATCATGGCATCTGGTCCAATCACTTCATGGCAAATTGATTGGGAACAATGGAAACTGTGAGAGATTTTATTTTCTTGGGCTCCAAAATCACTGCAGATGGTGACTGCAGCCATGAAATTGAAAGATGCTTGCTCCTTGGAAGAAAAGCTATGACCAACCTAGACAGCATATGAAGAAGCAGAGACATTACTTTGCCTACAAGTTTCGTCTAGTAGAAGCTATGATTTTTCCAGTAGCCATGGATGGATGTGAGAGTTGGACCATAAAGAAAGCTTAGCACCAAAGAATTGATGCCTTTGAACTGTGTGTGGTGTTGGAGAAGACTCTTGAGAGTCCCCTGAAGTGCATGGAGATCCAGTCAGTCAATCTGAAAGGAAATCAGTCCTGAATATTCACTGGAAGGACTAATGCTGAAGCTGAAACTTCAATACTTTGGCAACCTGATGCAAATAACTGACTCCTTGGAAAAGACCCTGACGCTGGGAAAGATTGAAGGCGGGAGGAGAAGGGGACGACAGAAGATGAGATGGTTAGATGGCATTACTGACTCAATGGACACGAGTCTGAGCAAACTCTGGGAGTTGGTGATGGACAGGGAAGCCTGGCTTGCTACAGTCCATGGGTTGCAAAAAGTAGGACATGACTGAGCAACTGAACTGAACTAAAGACACACACAAACAAGCTTAACTTTATTAAGCTCCATAAAGCAGGGGACTTTGCCTGTTTAACTGATTAGAATTACCTAGTCTGGCTGGCATATGAAAGAAAGAAAGTGAAAGTGTTAGTGGCTTAGTTGTGTCCAACTCTTTGCAGTCCCATGGACGGGAGCCCACCAGGCTCCTCTGTCCATCAGCTTCTCCAGGCAAGAATACTGGAGTGGGGATCCATTTCCTCTCCAGGTGATCTTCCCAACCCAGGGATCAAACCCTGGTCTCCTACATTGCAGGCGGATTCTTTACCATCAGAGCCACCAGGGAAATCATCAGTCTAACATATTGTGGTGCTAAATAAATATTTGTGAATGGACATTTTCACATATAATTCTTTTTTAAAAAAATTACTTATTTGGCTGAACTGGTTCTTAGTTATGGCGCATGATTCTTCGATCTTGGCTGCAGCATGTGGGATCTAGTTCCCTGACTAGGGATCAAACCTGGGCCCCCACGCATTGGGAACATGGAGTCTTAGCTACTGGACCACCAGGGTCTCTTACATATAATTCTTAATCAGACTATTTCACTTTTAGAAAGTGACATGTGATCAAAGCAATTCAAGTGTCTTCTAAAACCCAGCCCATGTTCAGATGTATTCCTAAACTCAGTTTAGAGGGTTCTAACACTGGTTAATATTAGTTGCCTAACTAAATTGATTTTTAAATGATGATGGGAGAGAATAAAATACAAAGAATTTCAAGAGTTCATGTAGTTCACCGATCTAAAACTGAATTTGGCATCAGAATTATCTGAGAGTTTTATAAAAATTATAGTTTTCAAAGCTACAATTTGGAGATTCAGATTCAATAGTTAAGTAGTTTTTTAAGTCCTCATGTTATTTTAAAGCATATGTAGGCTTGCCAATCAATTATCTTGTTCATTTCAACTACTTCAAATATATCTTCCAAAATGATGGCAATAGAAGTAACTTTTATTTGGCTGCTTCCACATCAGCTAGTAAAGAATCCGCTTGCAATGCAGGAGACCCTGGTTTGATTCCTGGGTTGGGAAGATCCCCTAGAGAAGGGAACGGCTACCCACTGCAGTATTCTGGCCTGGAGAATTCCATGGACTGCATAGTCCATGGGAGTGCAAAGAGTTGGACACGACTGAATGATTTTCACTTTCATTTTCTTACATACTAGTCACTGTTTTCTGTTATCTCATTTTGATCACATAGCGACCCCTCCAGGTGAGTATTATTAACTCCACTTTACAGTTTGGAAAATTGAGCCTAGGTGAAGATCCATCTCAGGGTCATTGGAAAAGACGCTGATGCTGGGAAATATTGATGGCAAAAGGAGAAAAGGGTGGCAGAGGATGAGATGGTTGGGTGGTATCACCAACTTAACAGACATGAATCTGAGCAAACTCCAGGAGATTGTAAAGGACAGGGAAGCCTGGCATGCTGAACCCCTTGGGGTTGCAAAGAGTCAGACATGACTTAGCGACTGAACAATAATGACAATGTTAAGTAACTTTGTCTTAGTTCATTAAAGCTAACCATAGAGGGGACTTCCCTGGTGGCTCAGCAGTAAACAATCTCCCACCAATGCAGGAAACAGCATTTGATCCCTGGGTCAGGAAGATCTCCTGGAGAAGGAAATGACAACCCACTCCTGGAAAATCCCATGGACAGAGGAGCCTGGCAGGCTAGAGTCCGTGGGGTTGTAAAAGAGTCAGACACAACTTAGTGACTAAACAACAACCAACTATAGGGGACACAGGATTTGAAGCCAGATGTGTCTACAAAGCTGTCACACCAGAGCACATTTTTCATAAAAGATAAGGGTAAAAAATTTCTCATCTGGCTTTAGTAACTGTGATGCTATGCAGCAAGTTCTTAATTTATTACTTAAATGCCCATTGGTATAATCTTGGCCTCTGTCTCGTTTCAGTATCAATGGAAAAGAGCAGCCGATGTGATCCTTTACATATAGCTTCCAGAAGATCTTTGGAGGGAGTGAGGGAGGGAGGGAGAGCTCTAGATTTGTATTATTCACTTCTTTCTAAACCTAGATTGCTCCACTTCAGATCCTCAGAGTTCTCCAAGTAATGTCGCAAATTAAATCTTGCTTTTTCCTCTGTCTCATGCACAAAAACAATAGTCTTTAGCTCTTCACCATTTGAATATATCTTAGGCAAACTCTCATCTGCCTTACTGCTAGAATAAGAAATTCTTGGCCAAGGTCTAAAGTAAATTGCTATTAATACCTCCTTCCTGGGTTGTTGAAGTGATTGTTTGGGCTTTAGTTCTCTCCCTCTGATGCTGTTTCTAGGTTATAAAAAAAATTTACATATATTAACTAATTTAAACTAACAATTCTTTGAGGTTAATACTATTATTATGCCTCCATCTTATAGATGAGGACAACTGAAGCCCAGAGAAATTTGAGGCCAGACGTGCTACAGCCAGGATTAGAACCAAGAAGGCTGACACCAGAGAAGAATTAATGTTTAATTTTATTGAGAAAACTACCCAGTACTTGAGGGTCTTTTTTGGAATATATTTTACTGCTCTAAGAAGAGGTGGTAAACTCATGACTCACTACCCATTCCTGAGTCTTTGACAGACTTCATTAGTAGATGGTGGCCTCCAGGCGGGTTCTCAGAATCCTTTGTACAGAGCTCAGAGCAGGTCTTACCATCATTTGGAGTTGATATGTGAGAAACATACTACCCCTCAAACATAAAATAGTGTGTGCGTGGGTGTTCAGTTGCTCGGTCATATCTGACACTTTGCGACACCACGGACTGCAGCTCATCAGGCCCCTCTGTCCATGGGATTTCCCAGAGAAGAATACTGGAGTGGGTTGCCATTTTCTCCTCCAGAGGATCTTCCTGACCCAGGGATCGAGCCTACATCTCCTGCATTGACAGGCGGATCTTAACCCCTAAGCCACCTGGGAAGTCCCACATAAAATAGACCACTGACTAAAAATAGAGATGTATCTACAGCTACCAATTTTCTGCCCTTACTTTTCCCATTAAATGAAAATGCCCATTTGGCACTCTCTTCATGCACCATCTATGATCAGTCACTTCTATGCTGTTGGAACATAGCTTGAAAATGTAAAATGCCTCTATCAATGATTAATGATGCTCTTACCCATTGCGTGCAGCTACTCAAGTGAGGAGATGCTGCTTCGCCTGACATTCACAGAAGGGCACCAACGGCATTTAGGAACAAACAGGGGCAAAGTAGTTGATGGTTCGTGGGTGCCGCCATTTCCCGGGATGGTATCCGATAATCAGACAAAACCTCCTGTCAAGGCACTTTGTTTATTTTCTTGGCTTCTAGCTCCCTCATACGTTTTAATCTATTCAGATCCTTGGAGCCACAAAAACACTTGTATGGTGTGTGAAAGAGTCTCTGGTTCCGGAATTAACTTTGTCTCTCCACAACTGGAGGTAGTCAAGATCCCTATCCTAAAATGATGTTCCATTGGGATGTGCAAAAGTCCAGTTATCAGCCATTCATAGTGGAAAACCATAGGACAAAGAAAAGAGTCTGGCTTTTGCATCAGAAAAACGAAACCTGGCTCTATTTTCCTGGGTTGTTGTGGGCATGGCATCTAAGAAGTGGGGAGAACTATCACTCCCCACTGTTTTCATGATGGAAGACAATGTATATAAAGTACTTTGCACAGTGCCTGACACACAGGTAACTCATCAACATTATTATTATTATCACCATTACGTTTATTGCTAGAATTGCCATTTCCCTGGGTTCTCTCTTCATATATTACCCACACTCAGAGCAGTGACATTTGAAGTCCACACTGTCTTTGTTTGATGGGGTTTCTTTCCTCTTTGGGGTCCAGACAGCAATGATGGCATGAATCCCTTCAGCAGGAAGGACACTTCAAAAGAGGGAGTGGGCTGGCAGGAAGGCAGCAGGCCTGTTTCACAGCTGCGTCTAAGGCCATCCTTCCTAAAGGGTTAACATTCCCCATACAGCAATTTTGTCCTTGCCAAGTGCTATATTGAAACAAAAATCTTAAAAAAAAAAAAAAAGTCTGCCCAAAAGTAAAAAGGCAGTAAGAATCAATGCAATGAGGCAAACACTGTATATGAAGGTTACTTAAAATGTGACATAATTTTTTACACTCTGTTTCAAACTTCTAACCACCCTGCCTGCTTATACCTGCCAAAAGCCTGAGATAATAGCAGATGGCACCTTAGGGACCACTTCCAGGCCTCTCCTGCCTTCTCGTTCCTCATTTGCAGAGATATATAAAGGATTACATGGGTCCACATCTCACTTGAAAGTTCAAATCATATTCACTTGCTTTTAGATCATCCCTTTGTTCATTTATAGAGCCAGGGAATGTTTCCAGGTTCCAAACAGGGAAACAGGGGCTATTAGGCAACATACCTATCAAACAACTACAACTTTATAGTCCCTGTAGCATAGTTACTAGAGAAGCACAGCAAGGGCAGGAAATGTCTTTAGCTATCAAGGTTATACTTTTATACAAGGTAATTGACATATAGATAAATAGATAGATAATCTCAAAGAGCCTGCATAACCCAGCCTCATAAAATACACCAAAAATAAAACCACTAGGCCACACAAATATTTTATTAGCAAGTTTTCACAGCTCTGATGAGGTTTTCACTGATGACATCTATACTTTCTCAGCTCAAGACACCAGAGACAAATTCAACAGTCATGGCAAATTTCCATGATAGCAAGTTAAAGAGTAGAGTTTCTAGAAGCAGCACAGGGTGTCTCCTACGGAAATTACAAAATACCTCCACACACCAATGCTCAATTGCCGACCTGTTAGTCTTTGTTAGTCTGTAAAAATCTCTGGGACTCACTGAAATCCAAGGGTCTGAATTAGAAAACCCATAGAGCATTCTTAAAAGTCAAGAGACGTTGAGTGGCTATTTGCTTACAGCCTGACTCATCCATCTAGAGATTGATCTCTGCCAAATTCTCCTTGATTCTGTTACTCTGTTATTTACGAGGACTGTGGCATCATGTTTCAGGAACCAACCAGTCAGCACTGATGGGTATGTATTTTTCTTGCTCACTCAGTGGCAAAACACATATATAATGAATTCTTGGGAACTTTATCTCTTTCAGGGAAAGTCAGAATAACTGCTGACTCAATGATCTGCCACACAACATATTCCTGGATAAAAGGGAGGTTCCCCCCCCTCCATTTTTTGCTGAAGTATTTCAAAACTTCAGCATTTCCAACAAGAACAGAGAAGTACCAAAGACTAGTAAAACAAAGTATGTTCCATGACTGAGAAATTGTTTATGAATATTTTTATACCATTTTAAATTTGTTCTCAATGGAAAGATAGCAACAGATTAATTGCCCACATGTCCATTTGATAAAAAAAATTTTTTTTAAACAAACTTATTTTACTTTTATGGCTGCAGATAGGAGTTATTAACCATCTGCCTTTGCATTATTTAAACATTATACAAGTAAACCTTTTTTACAACCAGAAAACAGTTGTTCATAGAACTGTACATTTATTCCCCAATAATTCTTCTTTGCCACTTTAATAAGGGCTTAAAGTTACCATTATGTCGACTCTTTTTAAAATTCATTACCCATAATACTAAGAAAAACAGATGACAATACAATTATTTCATTGCAAATAAAGAAGGCTTAAAAGAGATTGTCTTAAAAAAATTTATTAGCACTACAGGGAATTCCCTGGCAGTCCAGTGATAGGACTCTGTGCTTTTACTACCAAGGTCCTGGGTTCAATCCCTGGTCGAGGAACTAAGACCCCATAAGTTGTGCAGCACACGCACAAACACTAGCAGTATCAATTATCTCCTCTTGAGAAAACAGTTAAGAGGGGGAAATGACTATCTAAATTATAATTCTCACTGTGAAAGGAAACGAGGGTGGCCAGATGACAGGTGCACTGAGAGTCTTGGACAGGCAAGTATCTACTGCACACTGACAAGATAGGGCTGAACAAACTCACATTCTACTTCTCTGCTTTTACGAAACACAGAAATGAGTGCGCCTGCAGAATCCGACAATATGTCATATGGAAAGACAATTCTTTGATCTCAGACTTCTAGTTTCAGAATTCTGAGAAAATACATTTCTGTTGTTTAAGCTACCCAGTCTGTGGTATTTGTTATGGCTGCCGTATAGCAAACTATTACAGAGAAGCTATTAATATCTTTGTGATCCATGTGGCGTGTACTGAAATAGCATTAATAATCATTTTAATAGTTTTATTAAAAGTTATTCCGAATGTTAAAAAAAAAAACCAGTTCTTTGCTATATAAGGCAAAGGAAATAGAGGAAAATAGGGGTAAAGAGAGGTCGAGAGATAAGGCTTAAGATCTCCTGAAGGTAATAAGATAAATCCAGATTTATTAAGATTACAGAAACACTCTGCAACTTCCCTGGTGGTCCAGTGGCTAAGACTACATGCTGTCGAAACCTGGCTAGGGAACTATATCCACCTGCCACAACTAAAAGATACCACATGCTGCAACTTTAAAATAAAAAAAATAATCCATGAGCTTCAGCTAAGACCTAGAACATCCAAAAAAAAAAAGTATTTACATATATATGTATATATGTATGTATATTTATTTAAATATCACTTTTTTAATAAAAATAGGAAACACCCTAAGGAACAGAAGTCAGAATAAACTAGCCAAAGACAAATCTACACTGAAGACAAACTCTGAACGAGAGACAAGAAAGCGACAGCGAAGCTCTGTAGAAGCGCAAGGCCTCCCCAGTCACTCCGCTGAGACTGAACAGGCAGTGCAGGTGAGGAAATTGACCAGGCCGAGAGCAAAACCAGCATCAGCGCGCGAGGTAACGGTGCTCAGTGCTGACATGGAGCTGAGAGCAGCGCTTGTGCACAAAAGCCAGACTGGAAACCTCCTGACTACAGGGTGCCGGACTAAGTGCACAGAGAGGGCTTTTCTTCAGCAAGGGGGACTAGTTACCCCTACAGTAAGCATGTTCCACTTGGGCTTAACAAATCGGAAAAGCAAGAATGGAAAGGATCAAAATGTTTACAATAACTTAACTATGTCCCAGGAAAAAGGCTCAAGACCATTTTACATGAATGAAAATATCCAGCACCCAACAAAGTAAAAGTCATATTGTCTGGCATTCAATTAAAAAATTGCCAAGCCTGTACAGAAACTAGAAAATGTGACCTATCATTAGGAGAAAATTGTATCAATTGAAACTAACCAAGAACTGACATAGAAAAAGGAGACAAGTGCTTTTAAAAAGTCATTGTGACTATTTTCTGTATGTTCAAAATAATAAGCAAAGATATGAAAAATATTTAAAAGATGAAAATTAAAATTAAATTTAAAATTATAATGTATAATATGATAAACATATTAGATGGGATTAACAGCAGGTTAGAAACTACAGAAAAAAGATTGGTGAATTTGAAAGACAGAAAAGAGAATTTTAAAAACTGAATGGAGCAGCAGTGAGCTATGATAAAAAATTTAAAGTATACCACATATGTGTAAGGAAGTCCCCAAAAGAAAAAAAGGGAAATAAAAACATTATTTGAAGTAATAATGGTAATAATAAATAATTATTTTGAAAAATAAATATTAATTGTTTGAAGTAATAATGGTTGAAAATTTTCCCGACGTGATGAAAATAATAAACTCACAAATCCAAGAACAATAATGACTCTAAGCACAAGAAACATGAAGAAAACTACACAAAACCACATTGTAATCAAATTGCTCAAAATTAGTAATAAAGAAAACAGTAAAAAGCACTCAGAAAAAGACATGTTATACAGAGGGATAATAAGGACAAGAGATATCTCACTGGAAACAAGCAAATGAGACCACAATGAAGCAACATCTTTCAAATACTAAAAAAGACAGACAATAACAGGTATTGAAGGAAACTGGAACCCTGAAATATTGCCGGTAGTAAAGTCAAATGGTCTAGCCATTTGGAAAAAAGTTTGTGAATTCCTTGAAAAGTTAAACATAGAGTTACTATATGATATAGTAATTCTACTTTTAGGTATATAGCCAAGAAAAATGAAATGAAAACATTTGTCTACACAAAAACGTGTACATGAATATTCATAGAAGCATTATTCACAATAGCTAAAAAAATTGGAAATAACCCAATAATGAACCAACCAATGAATGAATAGACAAAATGTGATATGCTAACACAATGGGAAACGATTTAGCCATCAAAACCAAACAAGTATGGCATCTGCTACAATATGATGGATCTTGAAAACAAGCCAGGTACAAAAAGTCACCTGTTGTCAGATTCTATCGAGAGGAAATGTCCAGAATAGGCAAATTCTACACAGAAGAGTTTATTAGTGTTTGCCAGGGGTTTGGAGAAGCTGGGCATGGAGAGACTGCTAATAGGTAAAAAGTTTCTTCGGAAGAGGTGATGAAAATATTCTAGAATTACATGGTGTTGGTACATGGGCTTCCCTGGGGGCTCAACAGTAAAGAATCCACCTGCCAATACAAGAGACACGGGTTCAGTCCCTGGGTTGGGAGGATCCCCTGGAGAAGGAAATGACAACCCACTCCAATATTCTTGCCTGGGAAATATCATGGACAGAGGAGCCTTGTGGGCTACAGTCCATGGGGTCATAAAAGATTTGAACACAACTAAATTAAAACAACAACATGAATGCATAGGTCTGTAAAAACCTCTAAACTGTACATTTTAAAACAGTAAACTTTATAGTATGTGAATTATATATCAACAAAACTGTCAAAATAAAGAAATGATAGAAATATATTATCAGATCAGATCAGATCAGTCGCTCAGTCATGTCCTACTCTTTGAGACCCCATGAATCGCAGCACGCCAGGCTTCCCTGTCCATCACCAACTCCCAGAGTTCACTGAGACTCACGTCCATCGAGTCAGTGATGCCATCCAGCCATCTCATCCTCTGTCGTCCCCTTCTCCTCCTGCCCCCAATCCCTCCCAGCATCAGAGTCTTTTCCAACGAGTTAACTCTTCGCATCAGGTGGCCAAAGAACTGAAGTTTCAGCTTTAGCATCATTCCTTCCAAAGAAATCCCAGGGCTGATCTCCTTCAGAATGGACTGGTGGGATCTCCTTGCAGTCCAAGGGACTCTCAAGAGTCTTCTCCAACACCACAGTTCAAAAGCATCAATTCTCCGGCTCTCAGCCTTCTTCACAATCCAACTTTCACATCCATACATGACCACAGGAAAAACCACAGCCTTGACTAGACGAACCTTTGTTGGCAAAGTAATGTCTCTGCTTTTAAGCTGAGAGATAGGGTTACATATGATATGCTATGTACAAATACTGTTCATAAAAAATAAACTATGAAGAAATTTCAGAAAATAAATAAAAGGCAGAGATTGCAACATTGGATAAAAAATTAAGACTCAACCATATGCAGCCTACAAGAAGCACAATTTAAAGACAGAAGTAGATTAAAAGGTAGGATAAGATACACCATGGGCTTCCCTGGTAGCTCAGCTGGTAAAGAATCCACCTGCAATGAGGAGATACAAGGGACATGGGTTTGATTCCTGGGTTGGGAAAAACCTCTGGAGTGGGAAATGGAAACCCACTCTAGTATTCTTGACACTTTATTACTATACATTAACATTAAGCCCAATTTGTGGTAATTTGTTATGTGGCAATATAAAACTAATATGTCCTCTCCTGATAAGTAAAAAATACACACAGAAAATCAGTAAGGACATGGAAGATTTGAACAACACTATTAACCCTGATCTAGTTGACGCTTATATAACACCCCACCAGACAACAGCAAAATATGCATTCTTTTTCAGTGATCAAGGAATACTTGCCAACATAGACCCTATTTTAGGCCATATTACAAATCTCAATAAATTTAAAAGGAGACAAGTCATACAAAATATGTCCTATGACCAAGTAGAATTAAGTTAAAAATCAGTATCAGAAAGATTTCAAAAATCTCCTAATATTAGGATCCTAAGTAATATTTGAGCTTCCCTGGTGCCTCAGTGGTAAAGAATCCACCTGCTATGCAGGAGATGCCAGAGACTCAGGTTCTGTTTCTGAATAGGCAAGATCCCCTGGAGAAGGGCATGGCAACCCACTCCAGTATTCTTGCCTGGAGAATCCCTTGGACAGAGGAGCCTGGTGGGCTACAGTCCATGGGGTCACACAGAGTCAGACACGGCTGAAGTGACTTAGCACACACACATGCAAGAAATATATATCTATTAATCAGTAATCCATGAGTCAAAGAAAAAAAATAAAAGGAAATGATCCTATAAAAAATATTACAAACTTCCATAAAGACTGAGCAATTAGAGCATTACAAAGTTTTAGGTAAAGGAACAACCAAATGTAGACTTAATTATTGTATTTAAATATTTTAACATGCAACTTCTATAGAAGATAATGAGCTTCTATCACAGGTGTAGAAACAGGATTGTTATACTAGCAAGTATTTTTCCTATAGGCTGACAAAAAGAAGCTGTCTCTTAGCCTGATGGCAATGAAAGACAGAAGATAAATCATTGCTTGCGCAAACCAATTTATTTAGTCACTTTGGACTGCTGTTATTTATGACTTGTCAGCACATGCTGTTTGTTCAATTAAATACAAAAATCTTAAATTCTCTTTTTTCCCCACTTCCATCTCTTTTAAAAAAGACACAACATTAAAACATCAAAAGAACACTTTAAATGTATTGTGTTTCTATTATTTTACTCAGGCATTGTTTATTAAACACCCTGCAACAAAGGAAAGACTTAGTCTTTGCTTTGACTAGTTAAATTTAAACATTTACAGGGTCTAGATATGGAAACATAATTTGGAAGCTCTCCTTTGAGGATAATACAAAAACAAAAATTTAAAACAAGGCCCTCAGAGAAAGTGTACATTGCAACATGCACTGACTTGCCAGGAAGCTAGAGAAAGCAAACTCATAGCTATTAAAAAGCTGGATTTCTTGACTTGATATATTTCAGATAGATTATAATATTCATACTTGTTACATACAAAGTATACGATATTTCACTTTGACCATACCACAGAGTTCTCATCATTTAACTACAATCAAACACTTTTTAAAAATCTTACTTATATCAAATACCAGACACACGGGGGCACACGTTGCCATGGAAAAGCATGATGTTTAGAGGATCTGTCAAGAGAGTAATATCAAGCACTGTATATTAAATATATGCACCGCCTACCCTGGCCAAACATAAAAGCCTGTTATCCATAATTACATTTCTCACTGAGTTTATACCTTTAAAGAAAAAAATACAGGCCACTAGTTTGGGGCTAACTTCAGTTTTCAGTGAAACCATGTCTCAAGCTTCAAATGACATTATGGGGCCATCCACCAAGGAATACACAAGTCTATTTTCTTTATTCTGTTGTTTCAGTGAACAGAAATTATATATATTCTGACAAACTTAGAGAGTTTGACAGAAACTAGGGCTCAAAGCAGACATGAGATAACATAACAAGGTGTTTTCAAATAGTTGCCTAAAGACAATGCCTCATTTATCCAGTAAATCAAGAAAAGATAGCATCACCTATTCAATGGACAATAACTTGAGCAAATTCCAGAAGACAGTGAAGGACAGGGGAGCCTGGCTGCCCAATACGTATGAAGCTGCCCAATACATAAACATGTATTCTTTTTACACACAAACATCTGCTTTTTACCCATTTTTACAACAAAAATTTGTGACCACCACCACATGAATTTCACTTCTTACAGACTCAGATTCATCGTTAGAAACATCAGTTTTCACACCATAGTGTGATACTAAAGGCAAACAAAACCTCCTGAGTGAGACTATTTGCCCTGCACTAAACGGTCTCCAAGGACCACATAACCAGAGCTCTTTCACTTCTTTCATTGTGAGCCGTCATTTCTCCTACTGGACGTGCTTTCTCCGTAATTCCCCAGCGCTCCCTCCCTCCCCTCCAATATTCTCTGGGCTTTAGGAATCAGCAACCACACTTCACATACAATTCTACGATACTGACACTTTATCATTTCTCGATTATATGTACTACATCTTTTCTCTTTTTTTACTGAAGCGTTGTTGTCATTCAGTTGCTAAGTTGTGTCCAACTCTTTGACCCCATGGGCTGCAACATGCCAGGCGCCCCTGTCCTTCACTATCTTCTGGAGTTGGCGCAAATTCATGTCCATTGAGTCAGTGATGCCATCTAACCATCTCGTCCTCTGCTGCCCCCTTCTCCTTTTGCCTTCAATCTTTCTTCAGCATCAGGGTCTTTCCCAGTGAGTCAGCTCCTTGTACTAGGTGGTCAAAATATTGGAGCTTCAACTTCTGCATCAGTCCTTCCAGTGAATATTCAGGATTGATGTATTTCTTGAAGTATAGTTGCTTACAATGTTGCGCTAGTTTCTGCTGTACAACGAAGTGACTCAGCTCTATGTGCACACATACCCGCTCCCTGTTGGACCTCCCTCTCACCCCACCCCCATCCACTCCTGTAGGTCATCACAGAGCACCAAGCTGAGCTCCCTGAGATATACAGGAGCTTCCCACTAGCTGGTTTACACATGGTAGTGTATATACATCAATCCCTATCTCCCAATTTATCCCATCCCCACACATGTCCATAGGTCTGTTCTCTACATCTGTGTCTCTATTCCTGCCCTGCAAATAGGTTCATCTGCATCATTTTTCTAGATTCCACATATATGTTCTAATATATATATGCTTTTCTCTGACTTCATTTTGTATGATAATCTATAGGTCCATCCACATCTCTACAAGCGACCCAATTTTGTTCCTTTTAATGACTAATATTCCATTGAATATATGTATTGATACCACATCTTCTTTATCCATTCCTCTGTTGATGGACATTTAGGTTGCTTCCAGTCCTGGCTATTGTAAATAGTGCTGCGATGAACACTGGGGTGCATGTTTTCTCAAATTATGGTTTTCTCAGGCTATATACCCCTTAGAGGGACTGCTAGGTCATTTAGTTTTTTAAGGAACTTCCTTACTGTTCTTCGTATCAATTTACATTCCCACCAACAGTACAAGAAGGTTCTCTTTCTTAAGGATATCAACTCTGTGGCTTCCATTTATCCAAATGCTCTTTTTCCTCCAGACTGCTTGCCTTTTATCCTTTTACTCCTGATGCAAATGGTTCCCAAATTATGACAGTTGGACTTTGGATTTTTCAACTTTTATGATGATGTAAAAGCAATATATGCATTCAGTAGGACTATACTTTGAATTTTGATCTTCCAGGCTAGTGGTGTGTGGGATGACACTCTTGCATGATGCTGGGCAGCAGTGGGGAGCTACAGCTCCCACTCAGTAACACGATCATAAGGATAAACAACCAATACCTTTACAACCATTTTGTACCCAGCCAGCCATTCTGTTTTCCACCCTCAGTACAGTATTCAGGATTCCATAAGATATTCAACACTTGGTTGTCAAATAGGCTTTGTGTGAGATTGATGTTGCCCAACTGTAAGCCAGTCTAAGTGTTCCGAGCATGTTTAAGTAGGCGAGGTTAAACTCTGATGCTCAGTAGGTTAGGTATATTATTAATAAGTGAACTTTCAGCTTACAGTATATTCAGATTATAATGGGTTTATTAGGATGTAGCCTCATCATAAGTCAATGAAACTCTGTACTCTTGACAATACTGAGTATCTTGTGTGTGTGTGTGTATTATTAATTTGATCAACAAACAATGATTTTGAATGTTGGAGAACAAGGCAAAACACCCACTAGACTACATCTAGTCTGTAAGATTCCTCTCTCTACGTCTCTTTTTTGTTCAAGTTATCTGCAATAAAGTTCTAATGCTGCAGATGAGAAATTAGGAAACAGAGCTTTAAAAAAAAATAAACCTTAACTTAAAAGCATCCAGTGTTCATATATTTTTGATAATTTAAACTGAAAATGTGGGAAAGGACAGGAGGAAGGTAATTAATATTTAAGTGACCTATGTACTGAAATGATTGTGGGGAATGGGCTCAAATACTTTAATCTTTTCTTATAATGGAAAAACATTAATCCAAAAGTATAGTTTTTTGAAAATCATATCAAAAAAATAGACATTGAATTTGTTGCTATTTTGAATTACATTTTCAATATCCCATCAAGTGTGATTCTATATGATTATAAAATTCTCAATTACCTAAAGAAAATCAGGTTTCTAAACATAGTTTTTTTCCTTTTCTTTTTCTTTTTTTTTTAAATCTTTTATTATTTTTTTTTAATTTTATTTTATTTTTAAATTTTACATAATTGTATTAGTTTTGCCAAATATCAGAATGAATCTGCCACAGGTATACCTGTGTTCCCCATCCTGAACCCTCCTCCCTCCCCATACCCTCCCTCTGGGTCATCCCAGTGCACCAGCCCCAAGCATCCAGTATCGTGCATCGAACCTGGACTGGCAACTCGTTTCATACATGATATTATACATGTTTCAATGCCATTCTCCCAAATCTCCCCACCCTCTCCCTCTCCCACAGAGTCCATAAGACTGATCTATACATCAGTGTCTCTTCTGCTGTCTCGTACACAGGGTTGGTGCATAGGATCTTTGTTCCCCGACTAGTGATCAAACCCACCCTTGCTACAATGGAAGCTCAGAGTCTTAACTGCTGGACTGCCGGGGAAGTCCCTAAACAAAGTTTTGACATGAATTTTCTTTTAACATATAGGTTGAGAATACAGCAAAGGATTATAAAAACTGTCTGAAATGATTATCAGTTAAGGAAGAAAATGTAGAGCAGGGAAATTACAACAGAGCAAAGGAAAGAGTTAACATTAATAGGAAGGTGGCAGAAAAAGGAAGAGAGGACAGAAAGGTATACTAAAATGTTGGTCAGGAGGAGCTGGTAGAAAACAAACCCACAAACCAAGCTAATGTGGGTAGCTGTAGCCCATGGTCTCCTAACCATCTTTTAGATCCATAAATTCTAAACATAAAGTTCCTTCTCTTACCAAAACTATTTCCTGGTGATAGCAAATAAAGACAAATAATTTCAAAGTAATTCACAATAAAATGTGCTTAAGATCGACAACTCACGATATTTACGTACTTTGAGGAAAAGGTACAATTTAAAAGTTTCAGAATTCCAAATCAATGCATCTAATAATATTTCATTTTGGAGATTAAAAAATAAAAACTACCAGTGAATTATTTATCCTTCACTAAAGACTAGCAGGCTTTTTATTTTTAAAAAATCGATTAACTTAATATATAAGTGGAAATATGAAAACAAAGTTCTTACAGTTGTCACATGTTGGTATAAACATGTCCCTTACTGATTTTATTTACTCAACACAGAAAACAACAAGTATTTATATAAGACTGGTTTTTATCAGAGGTTAAAATTCACACCAAGTTCTGACAAAAGAGTCTAAAGATTAGGTAGAAAAAAAGATATGTGAAGGTATATTTAAAAGAGAATAATGAATTATATGAACATAATTTTTTTTAAAAAAAGGAATTCTATTTGTCCTACACAGTTTCATAAATATATGGCATTAATCATCTTTGGTTCTTTCTCATGTAACAACAGCAGCCATTTGATTAGCCAGTAAGCAGCAAAAATCCTTCTGCAGACTTCAGAATGAATAAGAATTCCATTCATGCACTTAAATGTTAATAAAAAAAGAACTATAAAACATGAAACTCGATAAAAAATGCAGTATTTTAAACTTTAAATGTTTGTAAATAAGATAAACATAATAAACATTTTTTCTTTTTATATATTGCATATTTGATGCAGGCATCTATATGAAGAGTTATATAATTGTGAATGAGCCAAAACAATTAGATTTTTTTTTTTGACAGTTAGATTTTAATTTGATATTTTAAGTGTTCTTGATATAGTCTCTTCTTCCATGTTTACTAATAGGAAAATTCCACAAGTAAGCTATTACACAGATATTTAATACCAAAACAGTTGTGTTGTAGCAATCAACCACATCAAGCTATCTTTTAAACTAAAAGAGAGAAAAATTTTATATAGTAATGGTAATGGATACTTTCTGAATCTCTTTTCAGGCAGAGTTATTTTGGTTTTTGTGATGTTATAATAGGTTGGTTGATAAACATATACAATATCACCAATTTTCCGTTAATATAGTGATTTTAAATACCATACTAAAAATATAATCTTATTTAAAAACCTATACCAAATGCGAAGAGTTGACTCATTGGAAAAGACTCTGATGCTGGGAGGGATTGGGGGCAGGAGGAGAAGGGGACGACAGAGGATGAGATGGCTGGATGGCATCACTGACTCGATAGACGTGAGTCTCAGTGAACTCCAGGAGCTGGTGATGGACAGGGAGGCCTGGCATGCTGTGACTCATGGGGTCGTAAAGAGTCGGATACGACTGAGCGACTGAACTGAACTGATACCAAATGTATTTAGAGGGGGGAAAAATCAGTTGCTAAAACTTGTAGGTCTCTTGGACTCTGAGAAAATACGTGCCAGGCAGAGATGCTATACAGAAGGGTAAAATTAATTATTCAAAGAATGAAAAAAATTATCTTTTAGAAGCGACACAGTGACTTCAATTCTCTTCCCCCCAAATTTCACATTAGAATATTGGTTCTCTTAATCTATAATGTCATATCTTTATTTTTATATAAATGATTTTCAATCTTAAGAGGGTAAAAAAATCTTTCAACTGACAATTACTACTCTAAGAATACACCTAGTAAAGCTAATTCCCTTGCTATTAAGGGGCAGTGCAAATACGTTTTACATTCTAGCTAACAACTGCTTCTACCAAACAATATAACAAATAAGCTGTGGTTTTAAAGTAAAAAATAACTTTGTCAAAATTAACAAGATAATTTTAAGAATACTTTTGAAATAAATCAGTAAGATATTTTACATATATATCAGCTCTCCTTGATATATAGTACTTTGTCATTTGTATTTGTGCATAATGAAGACTGCCTACATATCTTAAAACAAAAACACAGGAGTATCCTGGGAAGATAATGGTGACAAAAGTTTTTGCATCTCTACATAAAACCAGGCAGAGCAATGAAAAGGAAAACGAAAACCCATGGACAACATTTAAAACAAGACTAAGTAGAGGTATGACACAGCCTCAAAATGTAAGCAAGTAGAACAAACCACTAACAAGTCTTAAGACCTTCATAATATCAGCACTTCAGAAGGAGAAAATAAAGGGAAGCCAGGAGACACCCCAAATAAGGTGATGTCAAGTGAGACAGCAAATGAAGGTGGGAGGGGTTTTGCCTCTAATAACAGCAGGTGAGTTTGAGGACAATAATCTCAAAGGAGCAGTTAGATCCTAAGCACTCCGGAAAGGAACCAGCCAGGGCTCCCTTCTAGGAGCCTGCGTGTTCAGTCACTTATTCGTATCAGATTCTGTGACCCTATGGACTACAACCCTATGGACTGTAGCCCACCAGGCTCCTCTGTCCATGGGAGTTCCCAGGCACAAATATTGGAGTGGATTACATTTCCTCTTCCAGGGGATCTTTGCCACCCAGGGATCAAACCTGTGTCTCCTGCGTCTCCTGCACTGGCAGGCAGATTTTTTTTTTTTTTTTTAACTGCTGAGCCACCTGGGAAGCCCCCCTTCTAGGAGAAAGGTCCACCCAAAAGAATCACTTGGTTGTAGAATCAAAAGTGATCAGGACAGAGAAAATCAACAGATGGAAAGAGAAGTTCGAGAAAATGTGTAAAAGAGGGGAACAGATCTAGGAACTCTCTGAAAGCAAGGCACCATCATTTTGAACATCATTAGAGAACCAAAAATACACAACAGAATATGAAGATAGAAAAGCTAATCTGAACTAGGTTTCTTGTGAAAGTTCAGAAAAATAAGTCTCACTATGACAAATATATCAAGGTCAAATCTATGCTATAATGTTATAAATAAAACAGAGAGATAAAGAATAAGGAACAGAATAACCCCTCCAGACAATAAAAGTATACCAGAAAGACCCACAGAATGTATCAAAACTATTACCTTGTATTGTAAAATGAGATTATAGTCATTAAGAAAAGTATATTAATACAAGCCATAAAAGAAAATATGAATCAGAATTAGGTATGAGGGGGCAGAATTCAGGGAAGAATTAAAAGGAAAAATATCACTCCAGAAACGAAAATGAAAATAGAATAAATATAGGCATGAATAAACAGATAATGCCTAAGAGAAACAGGTGAAAAGGGAAAATTTTTTAATTCAAAATGAGGATTAAAAAAAAGTTAGGAAGTGACATATATTGAAGATAAACAAAGACAAATGACAAATAACAGGAAATCCAGAAGAAAACCAAAAGCAAGGGCAAGAGAACAAATACTACAATAATTCAAGCAAATATCTGTAAAATTAAAAAGAATGTGAAATTACATGATGAAAGAATACACAGCATACTTGAAACTATCAGCATAATAACTAACACCAACACATACTCTACCAAAAATTACTGGAGTGAAAGGAGGAAGAAAAAACACATTATGATTGATATAAGCCAGCCTCAGGTATCACTTGGAGAAGGCAATGGCACCCCACTCCAGTACTCTTGCCTGGAGAATCCCATGGCCGGAGGAGCCTGGTAGGCTGCAGTCCGTGGGGTCGCTGAGGGTCGGACACGACTGAGCGACTTCACTTTCACTTTTCACTTTCATGCATTGGAGGAGGAAATGGCAACCCACTCCAGTGTCCTTGCCTGGAGAATCCCAGGGACGGGGGAGCCTGGTGGGCTGCCGTCTGTGGGGTCGCACAGAGTCAGACACGACTGAAGCAACTTAGCAGCAGCAGCAGCAGCAGTTATCACTGATTATAAACTGCCCTCACCCTTGTCTACTTTCTTTCACACTTTTCCACTTGTAATCAATTAACCTAAACTCGCACTTAGCAAAAACAAAAAAAGACTTAAGAGTTGAAAAAAGTAAAGACAAATTAAAAATGCAAGTAATATCTGCTTAAAAGGACACTAAACACCACATTTGCAATTGCTCGCTCATGAAAGTCCACCGAAATGACAAGGAAATTTTGAAATCTGAAGCACAAATAAGTGAGTGGAATTGACCTTGTGGATGAAGAAGGTTGCAACCTAAAGGCCTGTAGAAAACGAAGAAGCAACTTCATTCTAAGCAGAAACCCAAGTAATGCTTGGTAATGAAGATCCCAGTTTCCTCTGAAGACAGTGCAGAGGGGAAAACATGAGAGTTGGTCTCACAAATAGGCAACCATTCATTGACCAATGCCACAGAAGACTGGCAAAGCGCATGAGACTCCACACTCACGCATACCAAGCAGAGCGAAGGGCAGGGTGAACCTATGGAAACAGGAGGATTCATGGAAAAGCCAAATCCCACCAATTAACGAGCCTCCTCGGTAAACAGGGCTTCCAATCAGTTTTTTAGTGTCTAACTTATGAAAGCAGTTAAACATCAGCACAAGTTTAAGAAAATTTGAAAAACCATCAGATAGCAAAACAAACAAGAAAAATGTTTAAATTGAAGGAACTAGAAGGCAAAAAGCAGAAGAAAACTTGAAAACAACAATTAAAATTAACATCCTCAGAGAGGTAAAATGTTACATCCATGAAGCCATAAAGCACAAAGCCAAGACAAGGGCCAAGCAAGACTAGACAGATTTAGCCGTTAAAGAAAAACAGTAAAGTCTCTTTAGACTCAGGCAGCTTATTACTTACACAGTGAAAAACAGTAGACAAAGGTGCCAAGCCGCCATGGCCCTTGGGTAGACTAAAAATGTTAGTCGCTCAGTCGTGTCCGACTCTTTGTGACCCCGTGGACTGTACCCTACCAGGCTCCTCTGTCCATGGAATTCTCCAGGCCAGAATACTGGAGTGGGTTGCCATTCCCTTCTCCAGGTAGGCTAACACCAAAGTAAAAGAAACAAAACGGGCAGGACACTCTGCAGCTGAGGCCCTAACGTCAGGCTGTCCCTACGCAAGTTTATAGCCTACAGCTGTACCCTAAGTGGGGCAGGATAGCCTCAGGTCTCTAAGAAACCAGGGAGGCAGATGGGAAAACTGCCTCAAGACATGTCCACAAAATAGAGGGCTTCCCTCAAGAAAAGGCAGATAAGGAAATGTTCTTGTGATGGCTCCCCACAAGACAGTCCGACCACACTCCAGGAGGATCACAGACCACTGCACCAAGACTTAGGCCAGGAGGTTCAAGCCCGGACTGCACAGCCCACCAGGATACAGGCAAGTTCACCGGGACACCAGGGGGAACCATGGCTCCACAGACACAACATACCACTACTTTTAAAAGGGAATATTCAGAGAATCAAAAAAAAAAAAAAAAATCTTTCGGATGTTAAAAATGATAGGAGAAAAAATTTAATCAATGGAAGAACTGGAAAAGAATATTGACAAAATATATGAAAAAGCAGAAGATGGAAAAGAGACAGTGAGAAGTAAGAATTTAAAAATTAGGCCACATCTTTGGAGAAGGCAATGGCACCCCACTCCAGTACTCTTGCCTGGAAAATCCCATGGACAGAGGAGCCTGGTAGGCTGCAGTCCATGGGGTTGCAAAGAGTCAGACACGACTGAGTGACTTCACTTTCACTTTTCACTTTCATGCATTGGAGAAGGAAATGGCAACCCGCTCCAGTGTTCTTGCCTGGAGAATCCCAGGGACGGCGGAGCCTGGTGGGCTGCCGTCTATGGGGTCGCACAGAGTCGGACACGACTGAAGCGACTTAGCAGCAGCAGCAGCAGCCACATCTTGGGAGCTTCCTCAGTGGCTCAGCAGTAAAGAATCTGCCAGCAATACAGAAGACTTGCAGGAGACATGGGTTCCATCCCTGGGCTAAGAAGATCCCCTAGAGGAGGAAATGGCAACTCACTCCAGTGTTCTTGTCGGGAAAATCCCATGGACAGAGGAGCCTGGCAGGCTAAGGCTCACGGGGTTACAAAGAGCTGGACATGACTGAAACGACTGAGCACATATGCCCGTCTTAACAAAAAGAGTTCTAGAAATAGAGATTAGAAAAAGTTAGAGGGAAGGAGCTTATCCAAGAAGTAGTATTAAAAAACTTCCCAGAACTGAATGATACGAATTTCCCCTTTAAAGAGTCCATTAATGATCAACTTGAGAATGAAAAAAATCCATCCTATAATACATTATCAAGAAATTTCAGAATATTGGGAATAAAGAAAAGACCCTAAGAGCTTTCAAATCAAGCAGGACACACATTAAGTATCAAGACTCAAAATTACAAATGACTTCTCAATAGCTCAGATGGTAAAGAATCTGCCTGTGATGCAGGAGACCTGGGTTCAATCCCTGGGTAAGGAAGATTCCCTGGAGAAGGCTAACCACTCCAGTATTCCTGCCTGGGAAATCCCATGGACAGAGGAACCTGGTGGGCTACAGTCCATGGGGTTGCAGAGTCAGACATGACTGACACTTCACTTTCTCAGTAGTTTCAGTGGAAGCTGCTGCTGCTGCTAGGTCGCTTCAATCGTGTCCGACTCTGTGCGACCCCATTGACGGCAGCCCACCAGACTCCCCCATCCCTGGGATTCTCCAGGCACGAACACTGGAGTGGGTGGCCATTGCCTTTCAGTGGAAGCTAAAAGAGGGCTTCCCTGGTGGCTCAGCAGTAAAGAATCTGCCTGCAATGTAAGAGATGCGGGTTCTATCCCTGGGTCAGAAAGATCCCTTGGAGAAGAAAATGACAACCCACTCCAGTATTTTCGCCTGGAAAATTCTGTGGACTGAGGAGCCTGGCAGGCTACAGTCCATGGGTTGAAGTTAAAAGGCACCAGGCAATGCTGTAAAACTGAAAGGGACAATGATTGCCAGCCTAATGCCAATGCTCACATAATGTTTCATTTGAGGATATGGATAGAACTGAGACATGCTGAGTCACACCAAGGAATCAAAACCATTGATCATTTAAGCAGTTTTTCACAGGAAGCAGTTGGAAGAGGTACATCACCAAAATGAGGGAATAAACTAAAGAAGAAAAACAGGATTCAGGAAATGGGGTATCAGCATGAGAGAGGTGAAGACCAACCGATCCAGAGTAGTGTAGGACAGGGAGTCCCAGGAGTAATGTCTTTAAAGAAAAAAAAAAGATTATATGATATGTTTGAACCTACCAACAAAGTTTAGCTCCTGGAGGGTAGTCAGGGTATAATTTAAAAGCTACTATAGAGAACACTGAGCAAATGAAAGAATAAGGTCATTACAAAAGAATTCCCAAAAGCCAAAAACAAAAATTGGAACAAAAAAGGAAATCTAATGACAGGTACTACACAACCCAGCTGTGAATAATATTTACAGAGTCTAAATAGTATAAATACTGAATGCTCATTTAACCAAAACCATCATGTATTGGGTTGTCCAAAATGTCCGTTGGGGATTTTCCATGTTACAGAAAAAACTCAGAAGCAGTTTTTGGCTAACCCAATAACTGCACCGTACTGTGAGGATGAGAGAGGAAGCTACATTTTTAGGGAAGAGAGAGAAGGAATATAGCTTAATTTTCATATTCCAAAATAGATCAATAAATAAAACCTAAGATGGAAATATTAAGGAATGGCAAAAAATCATTTTACTTAGAAATACAAAGATAATCTGTAAGAAGGCTAGAAGATTTGAAAGTGGTTACCTCTCAGTAGCAAGAGTTGGGACAAAAAGAATAGGGGAGTACTGTTTTTTGTTATAAGCCTTGGGAAAAAATTGTTTTGATTTAAAACTATCTACATATTATTTTGAAATACAATAAAGCAGTGAGTTAAAGATAGCAACCTAAGTTTATAAGCCAAAGTGAAAAATTCTAGACAGTATACTTACCAAGTGACCCTGACAATAAAGCCTAGGTAAAAGGAAAAAAAAACCTTGATTATTGTTCATATCTAGCAACTATATGGGACAGTTTAGACTGTTTCATTTTGGAAAGGGGAAAGAAAAGGGGAAAGGAAGCCCTAAGAAATACTTGAACTCAAAATACTTGGTGCTGTGATGTGCTAAGTCGCTTCAGTCATGTCTAACTCTTTGCGACCCTATGGACCATAGCCTGCCAGGCTTCTCTGTCCACAGAATTCTCCAGACAAGAACACTGGAGTGGATTGCTGTGCCCTCCTCCAGGGGATCTTCCTGATTCAGGGATTGAACCTATGTGTCCAAAGTCTCCTGCACTGGCAGGCAAGCTCTTTACCACTAGAGCCACCTGGGAAGCAAAAATACTCGGCAACTTTTACAAATTTTATGGTATTTTCTATTGTAATCAGGATGTTATAGCAAAAAGGAAAGTGAAATTGCTGTCATGTCCGACTCTTTGTGAGCAGCCTAACCAGGCTCCTCCGTCCATGGGATTTTCCAGGCAAGGGTACTGTAGTGGGTTGCCATTTCCTTCTCCAGGGGAATCTTCCCGACCCAGGGATCAAACCTGGGTCTCCCACATTGCAGGCAGACGCTTTATCATCTAAGCCACCTGGAAAGCCCCGTTATAGCAGAAAGGAATCTTCAATATGAGTGAATGGTTCATCTCTCCTGTTAATAGGTACTTATACCAAGTTACACCGCTAGTTGGGGTAGAATCAGAACCCTCTGTTTTTAACTCTCATACCCTTTTCATTTTATCACAAATAAATGACAAAATAATGACTAAATGTAATTTTTAAATAATTAAATATCAAGGAAACCGAGTCTGTCAGCACTTTTTTTGATTTAAAAAGGGAGTCTACTTGAAGATAAAAATATATAAAAATATCTATTAGTTTTAAGGTAAAGCATGTTGGTCTTTTAAACAATTAAACAGATACAACAAAAGGAAAGTATCTATAACCAAACTCTTTTCCTACTTGTTATGACATAAAACTGATAGTTTTTAAAACCTTCAAGCTGCCATCTATATTTTGCCTAAATTGTGGGTTAACTCCTGTTTTATCTATCTTGAAATGGCATTGAAAAATGTGTTTTATTGCAATTTGTATTACTGTCCAAATGATTCTTTTACTCAGATAGTTAATCATGCACTAGGATCTAATGATTTGCTGAAAGTAGGTTTTGGCAACAAGATTTATAAGGAAAAGATATACTTCCCGATAGTTTTAAGGAATTGATGGTGTTCAACAAAAGGATTTGGGAGGCTTAGGTGATTTTTCATAATTAGTAAATTACACTGGTCATCCAGTGATAGGTTATCAGGATATATCTTGAGCATGAGGATTAGTAGGAACATCAAAAAGTGGGCCAAGTCTTACTCAAAGGACCCATTATACCAGATACCATCAATCATTCAAGGTTTAGGTAAAGTTCCTAGTCAAATATCAGTATTACCTGACTTTGGATGAAAAATTAGACTGCCATTTTTTTTCCCTCTTAGTCACTAATTAAACATGAACTAAATTTTTTTTTACATTGGCAAAATGGAAGATTAGGCATAAAATGAAACAGCACTCATATGTTTATTAATCAGTCTATTCCATGCTAAAATCTACACCATAACAGTTTAAGACTCTGAACAAGACTAAACACCTTAGAGGTAGTCAAAAAATACCTGTGAGCTGATGATTAAATGACAGCAGCAGATCGATATATGGTATTTTCTCATTACTTAGGCATTTCTAAAATAACCTTATTCCTATTCTCTAAAGCCACTCATTTGCAAAAACCTCTCATGTCTTTTAACATCACAAAAAAAAAAAAAAAGTTGCTTTTCCAAAGTAGTAATCTAAGTAGCCTAATTTGTTCAACTCATTCTTCCTCACATACACCCCCTCTAGTCAAATGTACTCTAAAGCATTCTGCACAGTGAATACAGCAGGCACACAACTCTTAGTGAAGGTGGTGACTTTAATCAGCTACAAAGCACTCAGACCTCTTTCTCCTCCTCTATGTTCCATCACACAAATGTCATCTACTGCATCTCATAATTAGTAAGTAGCAATAAAGTTTATTCTGCACTACTTTGTTATCATTTTAACTTTTAGTGTAAGTGGAAATAGAAACTGATTTTTTTCATCTTGAAGCAGTAACTACGAGAACTATTTAAATCATACCCATGTTTATCAGCCTAAGAGAAGCATTTCAAATGATACAGGCCTCTGTGCTTCATCACAAAGATTCAGCAAGAAAAAAGAAATGACGGGATTATTTAAAGGCATGTTCAGGAACAACAAAAATGAATTTGTAACTGCTACTCCAGTGTTTCATAGATATTATTTCCATAAGTGAAAAAGAAAGTGAAAGTCACTCAGTCGTGTCTGACTGTGACCCCATGGACTATACAATCCATGGAATCCTCTGGGCCAGAATACTGGAATGGGTAGCCTTTCCCTTCTCCAGTGGATCTTCCCAACCCATGGATCAAACCCAGGTTTTTCACATTGCAGGCAGATTCTTTATCAGCTGAATCACAAGGGAAGTCCAAGAATACTGGAGTGGGTAGCCTATCCCTTCTCCAGCGGATCTTCCTGACCCAGGAATCAAACTCGGGTCTCCAGCGTTGTAGGCAGATTACCAACTGAGCTATCAGGGAAGCCCAAGTACTATTTCCATAAGAGATCCTCTAAAATTTATATATAATTAAGCCAGCTAAAAAGACACAATCCCTCTAAGTTCTTTTGTGTATAAGGAAAATCCTCCCACAACACTAACAGAACATGCCTTACCAATATACTATATTTGTTAGCAAATATAAAACAACAGTTTCAGATTTATATTAAAAAAAAAAAATTTATTTTAAGTTAAGAGTCTCTACCTAAATTTATTCTGGTATCAAACAACTACAATTAGTGATGGGACAAAAAGCATTCATAATTGTGGCAGCATGTTAATCTATTTACAAAAACTATACAAAATTAATTATTACATCCACTTATCAAAACTTCCTGAAATTAAATTCATTTTTGGAAATCTATCAAAAGTCCTCAGATCTAGAATGATAGTCTTAACGATTTTTAATTCATGGAATTATAGCACATAAGATTTTCAAGCAAAAACATCAGATGAAAGCCTGTACAATAAAATAGTCTCCTCTCCTAACTGCCTGGAATGTAAATGAAAATGTGTGCCCTTTTTATCGAAGGAAAAAAACTGAACTAAGAGTTCGACAGTATCAAATACCTGTTAGAATGGTTTGCTGGAATTAAAGTTGGACAATTAATTCGACGCTGTTAAAAAATGCTTTAAGTCCTTATTTTTCCTTTTTTATAAAAAAGCTTTGCTCAGCCACTTTGGATCTCCACCTTGTAACAAAAATGTTGTTCAGTTTTTACTAAGTCCATACCCATAAAAGGCATCTTCAAAATGGCACATATTTTAAAAGTGCATATAAACATAATTCAACTTAAATTGTTAATATACCTAGGAGCAATAATTTAATATTCTATTGCAAAATATAGATAGCCTGAAGGCAACATGATTGGTCAATATTTCATAAACTTTTGGTTTGATGCCAAAATATTTCAAAATAAAGGAAAAAAATACCATGACTCTTTTTAGCTAATGGCTTTTCAGATATTAATTTGCAGATATACTAAATACTCATCTAACAAAGTATCTAGAGTACCCAATGATATGTGTCATGAATTCAAAAAACAACTACATAATACAAAAGTAACAACAATAACATGTATTTTAGACCTAAGATGAGTTTATCTAGTAAGAGTTATATGAGAAATATCAGGTAAGACCCCCAGATAAACTTTAGATACAAAATGATATAGCGTGGCACTGTTCAAACACATCCAATATTCAGACACATTAAATAAACTAGGCTGGCTTTTTTATATCACCAGCTTTCATCAGGGCTTTAATAGCTCTGGCCCTCATTTCAAGTTCGAGCAGCTCCAGCTGCTGTGCGGAAGGCTGAACATCTTCTGGCGGAGGAACAGTCAGGGTGGCGGCTTTGGGCTCCTTTGGACTGGACTCTGCAAGCCCCAGAATCTCGTTCACGCTTTTCTCAATGTCTTTCTCCAGGTCATCTATCTGACCAGCTTCACTCTGGACTGTATTTTCTGGGACCTCAGGAGCAGCTGCTTCTTCATTACAGGGGCCTTCTATGTCGCTGTCATAAGCGTCTGCATTTATACTGAGTACATCGCTATCTTCCCCTTTGCCTGTAACACACACACAGAAAGGGACAGAATCATGTGACCTAAAGGCTCTGAGCAAAATTTCCCTTCTATTTATCATGTAAGGGCTGCTTTGACCTCCCCCACCTCCCACACTGGAGTCCCAAATTCCATAAGCCTCATCCCAAACCCTTTTCCCCTGACTCCTCAACCTTTTTTTTTTACCTGAAGAATCTTAATTTTCTGACCAGGGATCAAATTCAGGCCCTGGCAGTGAAAGCACTGAGTCCTAACCTCTGGACTGCCAGGGAATTCCCCCATCAACTTTGAAAACATCTAATTTAATGTAAATCTTAATTATTTTTCATCCCAATTTACTAGAACATGGAAGCACTGGGAAATGTATACCATCATATGGATGTCCCTGACCAACTTTCCAAATTAAAATGTACCACTTTAGACCACAGTGAAGCCTTGACATTACAAAATGTTGACACCCTTTGGACAGAATACTGCTAATTACTGAAGTAAAATTCCACTCAAAAAGAAGTTTAAAGTACTCTGCCTTATAAACTATAAAAACAGAAAAATATCACCAGTAAGCTGGACACCATGTGCACTGCAGTTATTCCAAAGCTTTTCATATGCTTTTCATATGCTTTTTCAAACACTTTGTTCTAAATCAATAAATTAAAGGAGAATGCCTGAGGCTACTTTCTAAGATAAAATAACTTTCATCAATAGGATTTTAATTAATGAAGTTAGTAAGCCACAATTTTTTAAAAATGCATTTGTTATAAGGCTTCAGTAACTGATGCTAAGAACGTGCACATAAACACGGATTGTAGCTCTAACCACTATGGTCTTGGACCATTACTAAAGTCCACAAGTTAGTTACAACTTTGAGTGCTCCTCTATACCTCCAATTTATTTATTTTAAATTCCTGATATGTCTTTTAAAAAGAAAGTAATGATCCCCCAATTGTTAGCTTTGTTAATTTTCCTGTGGTAGGGAAAACATTTATAAAACATAGACTGACAGATGGAAAGTTCTGATAATATAAAGTATAAAAATTCTACTCCATGGATTTTAAAGTAAATGATTTACTGACCTTAACTGATTCTCCTATATCCTAATTATTCAAAAACTACTCCCATTCCAAAATTAAAGTAGAAAATGAGCTAACAAATTATGTGTCCACAAATAGAACTTGTAAAAAATTAGTTCCAATTTTTATCATTTAATGCAAAAGAATATTTTATATATCTCTCCAGAGCAAAAAATATTTCCAAATAGCTACAGAAAAAAATGAATATAGCCTTTTGTATAAATAAATAATGCTTTACATCTAAGTATTCTAACATGAGACAGAACAAATTTAAGAAAAAAAGTGCTGCTAAGTTGTTTATAGTCTCAAAGTTAATTTTCATGCCTAACAGGCTTTACTCTAGAATTCTAAATCTGTAGTCACTGATTCTGAGTGAAAATATGCAGCCTGTTTAAAAAATTTTTAAATATAAGCTTTTAGAAAAATGTGATTGTTTTTTCAGGCTAGAAGTTGCTGCCTGATAATGAATGAAGAGCAGAATGTAATGGATGACTGGGGAGAAAGGGAGAGTCTCAAAGTTGGAATACCTGAATTCTAACCCTTACTCTGCTTTTAATCATATAATTTGGGGAAAATCCCTTACCTTCTCAGAGGTTCTCTCCTGTAAAAATTAAGGTAGATTGTCTTAGGATGTCCCAAAAGCCTAATTTTACATAGTAAGCTGTATATACAAAAATATATAAAATGGCAATATTTTAAACTGTTTTCCTTTTTTCTCCCCATAAGATTCAGGTATCACTTATATTTCATTTAATATATCTGTCAGCTGGATAATAATCCAAAAGAATTTCCTACTAGCCAATGAAAGTAGCCAATGAAAAATAAGTAACAAGTCAGTAAATACTGCTCTACTAAAATTTTTTGACCAAAAACTCTTTATTGGCAACAGTTTTCTAGTGAAAAGAAGTACATTTACAAAGTTCAGGCATTATAATTGAAGTTCACATATTACCTTAGGGATCAATGTATAACTAATCAACAACTATGGAATCTCTTATACATTAAGTCACAAATGTTGAAGCAGCTGCATTTTTACGAAATTAGTTTGCTTTGAATCTAAATAAATGAATGAGTGAAACAGATATTTTCATTAAATAAGTGGAGAATCTATTTTAGTAGATCCTGTAGTTTACATGGCAAATCATCAGCCTATATTTGCTCTCAAAAAAGACTACAGGGATATATGTGAGTATGTAAAAGTATTTGTAAGTGATGGTATATTATGTTCATCCTTTTTTTTTCCCCCTCTTTCAAACACTTCTGAAATGGCTAAGATCTACTGAGCTATATACTGTCACTTAATTCAGATCACTCTTTAAGCCTATTTATATAAGCTACTCAAAAAGCAGCCACAGCTGAAGAGCTCCTCTGCCATAAACTTAAGATCCCCAGAAGGAGGAAATGGCAACCCACTCCAGTCTTCTCTCCTGGGAAATCCCATGGACAGAGGAGCCTTAGTGGGCAATATAGTCCATGGGGCCGCAAAAGAGACACGACTTAATGGACTAAACAACAAGTTCATAAAGTTATCAGCACTAGAGATTCAGGATCAAAATGTTTATACACAAGCTCCCAATGTTTCAAAGGAGAAAAATCTTGATGAAAAACTTTTTTCATTTATATTTTCTATGGGTTTGTTTCAAATGTTTTTAGAGAGCAGAGGTGGAACTTGCTTTACTTTTTTTTTTTTTAATCAGAAACAGTAGTATACATAGTACTCGAAGAAGAAACAGTCCTCTATGAATTTGCTGTTCTCTGTTTACATTTAAAATTATCGAAATCCAAGTGACTGAGTTCTCTGTAGCACAGTATAAGTAAAAGCATCCCTGAGTCCCATCTGCCCATTATACCCGCACTGTAGAGGCCAAAGCTTTGTAGAATCTGTACTTGAAATAATTCAGCAGAAGTACTTCACTTCACAAATGTGAAAACAAGATAAGTGACTTGTACAATGTAACCTGACAAACTATTTAAAGGTCTAAGATCATACTTTTTTGTTGTTTCACTAGTTCTTAATTTTCTTCATTCTACTGACTTATTTTTAAGATATAGTTTGCAAACATAAGAATACATTTTCAAAGATAATTTACTCTCATCCTCAGTATCAGAAAATTGTAGGGTCTTTTGTTACCAATTATGACCCTCCAATCAGAAGGGGTAAAACTTGTACACTCTTTCTAAAACAGTAACCTTAACCTGCTGCTGCTGCTGCTACTAAGTTGCTTCAGTCGTGTCCAACTCTGAGCGATCCCATAGACAGCCGCCCACCAGGCTCCACCGTCCCTGGGATTCTCCAGGCAAGAACACTGGACTGGGTTGCCATTTCCTTCTCCAATGCATGAAAGTGAAAAGTGAAAGTGAAGTCGCTCAGTCGTGTCCAACTCTTTGCGACCCCATGGACTGCAGCCCACCAGGCTCCTCCATCCATGGGATTTTCCAGGCGAGAGTACTGGAGTGGGGTGCCATTGCCTTCTCCGAACCTTAACCTAATATGCCTTATTCTAAGTCCTCAAAATATCAGTGCAGTCATGGTTCTGTCCTTCTGCACCCCACTCTGCATATGTGAAAGTAAGTGTGTGAGTGTGCATGCGCACACATGCACATCTGTGCACAACTGTGTTCCGGGGAGTGAGTAAATTTTAAGAGAATTCTACAAAGGAGCATTTTCAAGCTTTTACACAGGCTTAGGCGTCTGAGAGTAACAAAACAATCTCAGGGAAATTATTTGTACTCCTCTAAGAGAAATAAAAATAGTTTCAATGTATTCATGATGCTAAAGTAAGATCACTGAAATCCACCAAGAAAAATAAAAGACATAGGGGTTTGAGGTAAAATAATACAAATATAATTTAAGATATTAAGAATTCATACTATTAACTGTTAAAAACATTACTAAAAAAATGGCTGGGGGAAGAGAGCAAGCATAAAATTAGACCAATTATTGAAGTCATAAAGCAGCAAAATAACTAACTTAGACATGGTACACATATACAACATAATACTGCTCAGCCATAACAAAGAATGAAACAACATTATTTGCAGCAACATGGATAACACCCAAAAAGATGTCCTTTTCATTACAGGGGATTGGAATGCAAAAGTAGGAACTCAAGAAATACCTGGAGTAACAGGCAAATTTGGCCTTGGAGTACAATATGAAGAAGGGAAAAGGCTAATAAGAGTTTTGCCAAGAGAATGCACTGGTCATAGCAAACACCCTCTTCCAACAACACAACAGAAGACTCTACACATGGACATCACCAGATGGTCAACACCGAAATCAGACTGATTATATTCTTTGCAGCCAAAGAGGGAGAAGTTCTATACAGTCAGCAAAAACAAGACCAGGAGCTGACTATGGCACAGACCATGAACTCCTTATGCCAAATTCAGACTTAAATTGAAAAAAGTAGGGAAAACCATTAGACCATTCAGGTATGACCTAAATCAAATCCCTTACAATTATACAGTGGAAGTGACAAATAGATTCAATGGATTAGATCTGATAGACACAGTGCCTGAAGAACTACGGACGAAGATTCATGACATTGTACAGGAGGCAGGGATCAAGACCATCCCCAAGGAAAAGTAATGCAAAAAGGCAAAATGGCTGTCTGAGGAGGCCTTACAAATAGCTGTGAACAGAAAAGAAGCAAAAGGCAAAGGAAAAAAGAAAAGATATAAGCATGTGAATGCAGAGTTCCAAAGAATAGCAAGGAGAGAAATAGCAAGAAGAAAGCCTTCCTCAGTGATCAGTGCAAAGAAATAGAGGAAAACAACAGAATGGAAAAGTCTAAAGATTTCTTCAACAAAATTAGAGATACCAAGGGAACATTTCATACAAAGATGGGCACAATAAAGGACAGAAATAATATGGACCTAACAGAAGCAGAAGATATTAAGAAGAGGTGGCGAGAATATACAGAAGAACTATACAAAAAAGAATTTCACAACCCAGATAATCACGATGGTGTGATCATCAACCTAGAGCCAGACATCCTGGAATGCAAAGTCAAGTGGGCCTTAGAAAGCATCACTATGAACAAAGCTAGTGGAGGTGATGGAATTCCAGTTGAGCTATTTCAAATCCTAAAAGATGATGCTGTGAAAGTGCTGCAGTCAATATGCCAGCAAATTTGGAAAACGCAGCAGTGGCCACAGGACTGGAAAAGGTCAGTTTTCATTCCAATCCCAAAGAAAGGCAATGCCAAAGAATGCTCAAACTACCGCACAATTGCACTCATCTCACACACTAGTAATGCTCAAAGTTATCCAAGACAGGTTTCAACAGTATGTGAACCATGAACTTCCACATATTCAAGCTGCATTTAGAAAAGGCAGAGGAACCAGAGATCAAATTGCCAACATCTGCTGGATCATTAAAAAAGCAAGAGAGTTTCAGAAAAACATCTACTTCTGCTTTATTGACTACACCAAAGCCTTTGACTGTGTGGACCACAACAAACTCTGGAAAATTCTTCAAGAGATGGGAATATCAGACCACCTAACCTGCCTCTTGAGAAATCTGTATGCAAGTCAGGAAGCAACAGTTAGAAGTGGACATGGAACAATAGACTGGTTCCAAATCGCAAAGGAGGACATCAAGGCTGTATATTGTCACCCTGCTTATTTATATATGCAGAATACATCATGAGAAATGCTGGGCTGGAGGAAGCACAAGCTGGAATCAAGATTGCCAGGAGAAATATCAATAACCTCAGATATGCAGAGGACACCACCCTTATGGCAGAAAGTGAGAAAGCCTCTTGATGAAAGTGAAAGAAGAGAGTGAAAAAGTTGGCTTAAAGCTCAACATTCAGAAAATGAAGATCATGGCATCTGGTCCCATCACTTCATGGCAAATAGATGGGAAAACAGTGGAAACAGTGACAGACTATTTTGGGGGGCTCCAAAATCAGTGCAGATGGTGACTGCAGCCATGAAATTAAAAGATGCTTGCTCCTTGGAAGAAAAGTTATGACCAACCTAGATAGCATATTAAAAAACAGAGACATTACTTTACCAACAAAGGTCCATCTAGTCAAAGTATGGTTTTCCAGTAGTCAAATATGGATGGACTATAAAGAAAGCTGGACTACAGTTGGACTATAAAGAAAGCTGCGTGCCAAAGAATTGATGCTTTTGAACTGTGGTGCTGGAGAAGATTCTTGAGAGTCCCTTGGACTGCAAGGAGATCCAACCAGTCCATCCTAAAGGAAATCAGTCCTGAATATTCATTGATGCTGAAGCTGAAGCTCCAATACTTTGGCCACCTGATGTGAAGAACTGAATCATTTGAAAAGACCCTGATGCTGGCAAAGATTGAAGGCAGAAGGAGAAGGGGATGACAGAGGATGAGATGGTTGGATGGCATCACAGACTAATGGACATGAATTTGAGTAAACTCCAGGAGCTGGCGATGGACAGGGAGGCTTGATGTGCTGCAGTCCATGGTGTCGCAGAGTCAGACATGACTGAGTGAATGAACTGAACTGACTGGATGGACCTTAGAGATTATCATACTAAGTGAAGTAAGTCAGAGAGAGAAAGATAAATATCATATAGTATCACTCATGTGTGGAATCTAATTTTTAAAAACAGATACAAATGAACTGACTTACAAAACAGAAAAAGACTTACATACATCAAAACAAGCAGATGGTTACCAAAGGGAAAACTTGGAGGGGAGAGATACATGAGGAGCTTGGAATGAACACACATACACTACCATATATAAGGCAAATAACCAACAAGGACCTACTGTATAGCAGAGGAAACTCTACTCAACATTCAGGGATAACCTAAATGAAAAAAAATCTAAAAAAGAATGGACATATGTAAATACATATATGCATAACTGAGTCCATCTGCTGTACACCTAACACTAAAACAACTATAAATCCATACACTCCAATACAATTACATTTTTTAAAAATAAAACAAAGTAACTTTAAAATATACACAAAGAGGGACTTCCCTGGTGGTCCAGTGGCTAAAACCCCTCATTCTCAATGCAGGGAACTAGGTTCGATCCCTGGTCAGGGAACTAGATCCTGCATTCTGCAACTAAGACACAGCATGGTCAAATAATAAAAACTGAGATTTGGTGCAGCCAAATAAATAAAAATACTTAAATATATATATATATATATATATATAAAATAAAAATACTTTAAAAATATATAAAAATTAAAATACTTTAAATATATATATATAAACAAACAAGAGACATTACAGAATTAACTACATTAATTCTGCTCCTTTATATAATCTAGTAACATAGGTGGCCCCTAAAATACTAAATAGCATTTAAAGAATTTTAGAGAAAAGCAATATAATTGAAGAAATGAACCAAATAACCTAAGGGAAAGGACAAAAGAGTTTAAGAACTTGGCTAAGCAAAAGTTACAGAAGACAAAGAGTTAAAATATTGATATTTTTCAAGGAAAAAGCAATAAAGAGTTCAAGGACTTATTGAGTATTCATCTCTTATGGTTAATCCCATAGCCAACTACTCACAAATATAAATTCTATTCCATTTTCTTCTGATCTGCGTATGTTCAACTTTTCTTCTGTTTTCCTGCTATCTTCTTTGCTACCAACTTAATTCATACTCTAGTCAAACTCTGTACCAACTCTTTGTGACCCCGTGGACTATACAGTCCATAGAATTCTGTAGGCCAGGAAACTGGAGTGGGTAGCCTTTCCCTTCTCCAGGGGAGCTTCCCAACCCAGGGATCGAAGCCAGGTCTCCCACATTGCAGGCGGATTCTTTACTAATTGAGCTATCAGGGAAGCCTTCAATGGACATGAGTTTAAGCAAACTGTGGGAGATAGTGAAGCACGGGGAAGCCTGGCGTGCTGCAGTCCATAGGGTCACAAAGAATCAGGCAGGACTTTGCAATTAAACAACAACAACACCACAAACATGGGATAAAACCATAAAGGGAAAAATATTTGGCAACTAAATAAAACACCTACCACTCTTTAAATATTTTACTGACAAGGAGAAAAATTACAACTATGAAAAATGCAATCACTTTAAAATTTAAAATTTCAGTATTTTAAAAAGGGAACATACTACATAATAAAAAAAGCTAAAATACAATACTTCTATTTTTATTATCATCTATAACAATTCTCAATGCTTGAGAGCTACAGAGATCCCCTAAGCTAGATAAATGAAAATATTTTATGTTTTAGATTTGCTTTCTGTTATAATAAAAGTTTTAATTACCCAGTGAAAGTAAACAAACATACAAGAGTTTTTAAACATTTTGAGTAATAAAAATTAAAAAGGACTTTTAAATTATGCTGCTGCTAAGTCACTTCAGTCTTGTCCGACTGTTTGCGACCCCATGAATCACAGCACGCCAGGCCTCCCTGTCCATCACCAACTCCCAGAGTTCACACAGACTCACGTTCATCGAGT
Source organism: Bubalus bubalis (assembly GCF_019923935.1). Taxonomy (NCBI): domain Eukaryota; kingdom Metazoa; phylum Chordata; class Mammalia; order Artiodactyla; family Bovidae; genus Bubalus; species Bubalus bubalis. The sequence goes on along the minus strand of NC_059159.1, from coordinate 79,994,209 downwards.
CAGTGAGCCATCCAGCCGTCTCATCCTCTGTCGTCCCCTTCTCCTCCTGCCCCCAATCCCTCCCAGCATCAGAGTCTTTTCCAATGAGTCAACTCTTCGCATGAGGTGGCCAAAGTACTGGGCTTTCAGCTTTAGCATCATTCCTTCCAAAGAAATCCCAGGGCTGATCTCCTTCAGAATGGACTGTTTGGATCTCCTTGCAGTCCAAGGGACTCTCAAGAGTCTTCTCCAACACCACAGTTCAAAAGCATCAATTCTTCAGCACTCAGCTTTCTTCACAGTCCAACTCTCGCATCCATACATGACCACTGGAAAAACCATAGCCTTGACTAGACAGACCTTTGTTGGCAAAGTAATGTCTCTACTTTTGAATATGCTATCTAGGTTGGTCATAACTTTTCTTCCAAGGAGTAAGCGTCTTTTAATTTCATGGCTGCAGTCACCATCTGCAGTGATTTTGGAGCCCCCAAAAATAAAGTCTGACACTGTTTCCACTATTTCCCCCTCTATTTCCCATGAAGTGATGGGACCGGATGCCATGATCTTCATTTTCTGAATGTTGACCTTTAAGCCAACTTTTTCACTCTCCATTTTCACTTTCATCAAGAGGCTTTTTAGTTCCTCTTCACTTTCTGCCATAAGGATGGTGTCCTCTGCATATCTGAGGTTATTGATATTTCTCCCGGCCATCTTGATTCCCACTTGTCCTTCCAGCCCAGCGTTTCTCATGATGTACTCTGCATAGAAGTTAAATAAGCAGGGTGACAATATACAGCCTTGATGAACTCCTTTTCCTATTTGGAACCAGTCTGTTGTTCCATGTCCACTTCTAACTGTTGCTTCCTGACCTGCATATAGGTTTCTTAAGAGGCAGGTCAGGTGGTCTGGGATTCCCATCTCTCTCAGAATTTTCCACAGTTTATTGTGATCCACACAGTCAAAGGCTTTGGCATAGTCAATGAAGCAGAAATAGATGTTTTTCTGGAACTCTTGCTTTTTCGATGATCCAGCGGATGTTGGCAATTTGATCTCTGGTTCCTCTGCCTTTTCTAAAACCAGCTTGATCATCTGGAAGTTCATGGTTCACGTATCGCTGAAGCCTGGCTTGCAGAATTTTGAGCATTACTTTACTAGGGTGTGAGATGAGTGCAACTGTGCGGTAGTTTGAGCATTCTTTGGCATTGCCTTTCTTTGGGATTGGAATGAAAACTGACCTTTTCCAGTCCTGTGGCCACTGCTGAGTTTTCCAAATTTGCTGGCATATTGAGTACAGCACTTTCACAGCATCATCTTTCAGGATTTGAAATAGCTCAACTTGAATTCCATCACCTCCACTAGCTTTGTTCATAGTGATGCTTTCTAAGGCCCACTTGACTTCACATTCCATCACACCATCGTGATTATCTTGGTCTTGAAGATCTTTTTTGTACAGTTCTTCTGTGTATTCTTGCCACCTCTTCTTAATATCTTCTGCTTCTGTTAGGTCCATACCATTTCTGTCCTTTATCGAGCCCATCTTTGTATGAAATGTTCCCTTGGTATCTCTAATTTTCTTGAAGAGATCTCTAGTCTTTCCCATTCTGTTGTTTTCCTCTATTTCTTTGCATTGATCACTGAGGAAGGCTTTCTTATTTCTTCTTGCTATTCTTTGGAACTCTGCATTCAGATGCTTATATCTTTCCTTTTCTCCTTTGCTTTACACCTTGATGAGATCAGATCAGTTGCTCAGTAGTGTCCAACTCTTTGTGACCCCATGAATCACAGCACGCCAGGCCTCCCTGTCCATCACCAACTCCCGGAGTTCACACAGACTCACGTCCATCGAGTCGGTGATGCCATCCAGCCATCTCATCCTCTGTCGTCCCCTTCTCCTCCTGACCCCAATCCCTCCCAGCATCAGAGTCTTTTCCAATGAGTCAACTCTTTGCATGAGGTGGCCAAAGTACTGGAGTTCCAGCTGTAGCATCATTCCTTCCAAAGAAATCCCAGGACTGATCTCCTTCAGAATGGACTGGTTGGATCTCCTTGCAGTCCAAGGGACTCTCAAGAGTCTTCTCCAACACCACAGTTCAAAAGCATCAATTCTTCGGCGCTCAGCCTTCTTCACAGTCCAACTCTCACATCCATACATGACCACAGGAAAAACCATAGCCTTGACTAGACGAACCTTTGTTGGCAAAATAATGTCTCTGCTTTTGAACATGCTATCTAGGTTGGTCGTAACTTTCCTTTCAAGGAGTAAGCGTCTTTTAATTTCATGGCTGCAGTCACCATCTGCAGTGATTTTGGAGCCCCCAAAAATAAAGTCTGACACTGTTTCCACTGTTTCCCCATCTATTTCCCATGAAGTGATGGGGCCGGATGCCATGATCTTTGTTTTATGAATGTTGAGCTTTAAGCCAACTTTTTCACTCTCCACTTTTACTTTCATCAAGAGGCTTTGTAGTTCCTCTTCACTTTCTGCCATAAGAGTGGTGTCATCTGCATATCTGAGGTGATATTTCTCCCGGCAATCTTGATTCCAGCTTGTGTTTCTTCCAGTCCAGCGTTTCTCATGATGTACTCTGCATGTAAGTTAAATAAACACGGTAGGTTCAAGAAATCAAGCACATTCTTAACAGCCATTGTGGAGAACAGATTCCAAAGCCTACAATGTGCTCACAAAAAATGGAAGAACTATATACTGTGTGCCTTAAGGATACAACATTGCTTCTAAATATTCCTGTTAAAAAAACTGAACATGAATCTGATTCAAGACTCTATTTCTAATTACCTATTTACAGAAAAACAATGTTAAATGAAACACTGAGATGCAATCAGCAAATTCAAATGGAGAAACTCTAACTCCCTATTCTTCAAGAAATAAACTGCAGAGAGAGGGAGAAAAGGGGGAGCATACAGATTAAAAAGAGGCGGAATATTATCCAATTGCAATGTAGAGACCTTATTTGGATACTGTATCTTACATAGTTTGTGTACCTATGTCTGATTCATATTGATGTTTGGCAGAAACCAACAAAATTCTGTAAAGCAATTATCCTTCAATTAAAAAATAAATAAAATTTTAAAAGAATAAGGATAAAATAAAGATAACTTCAAATTATTAAAAAATAAATTTAAAATTAAAAATACTATAAGACAATCAGAGAAATTTGAACTGTAGCTATCTCAAGATTAAAATTACATTATTACTGTTCTGTAACCCCTAATGAAATAATGGGAAAAGACAATACTAAATAGCTACTAAAACCATTAATGGAGCTTTCCTGGTAGCTCAGCTGGTTAAGAACCTGCCTGCAATACATGAGACCTCGGTTCAATCCCTGGGTTGGGAAGATACCTGGAGGAGGGCATGGCAATTCACTCCAGTATTCTTGCCTGGAGAATCCCCATGGACAGAGGAGCCTGGTGGGCTACAGTCCACGGGGTTGCAAAGAGTCAGACACGACTGAGTGACTAAGTACAGCACAAAACCATTAATGCAAGGCTGATAACACCTGACCCAACAGGTCGATCTTAATATCACAATATCCACCAATGAACAACTAGGTTAAATTTGAACACTTTCTGAATATTATCTGATATCTAAGAAATGCTACTTTTTAAGGTATTCTGATTATGTTTAAAAACTGAGCTCTTATCTTTAAGAGATACACTGTTATTAAAATATTTACAAATGAACTGAAAAAATACAGGATTTGCTTTAAAATAATATAGCAGGTAGGAAGCAGGTAGGAATATGGATGAAAAAAGATTGTACACTGCAGATAAATTACTGAAGATGCAGCTGAGTATATGGGAGTTAAAATTCCCACTTTATTTTCTATTTATGCTTGAAAATTTCTAAAAAAGGTTTTTAAGTTAATTCTTATTTAGGAACCAAACATCAGGTTTTAAAATATATTTTTTTCAGTCACTAAGTCATGTGTGTGTGTATATATTTTCGGAGAAGAAAATGAGAGTACTGAAATCCAATATTCCTATCAAGCAAACAGAGTTGATTATTAGAAGGGTTAAACTATTTTACTTTGTTTTCTCTTTTAATAAGTTTTTCTCATCTGATTTTAAGTTATTCATGTTTAGTGGTTATGCCATTTAGAACAACACATTTTACCAGCCTTCCCTCTAGAATCTTAACTCTCCAAGGCCTCTGGCATTATCAATCTGCTGGAATCTCATTAGTAACAAAGCCGATGATATATTGGACAGCAGTGTTGTGCCTCCATGGATTTCCTTCTTTTCTTAGACTACAGATAACTTTGGTTTTTAAAAAATTTTAAGTTATAAAGAACACATTTTAAATATATTCTAACTGTAGAAAGTCAGCTTGATAACTGTTAACATTTTTAGTGAGCTTCAGCCTTTTCAAGAAGCCAAAATGTTTCTTTCTGAAAAAGAAACAAAATTGTTTTTACTATGTAAGAATAATCTTTTCAGAGCTTTCATCCTTCTCTTAGCAAAACCAACAGACTCATGCAGTGTTTTAAACTACTGAATTAAGTTTAACTGCATCATGTTAACCATGATATTCAAAATTAATCAATTATTTTCATAAAGAAGAAAATGCAAATAATTTAGTACAGAAAAACTGTCTAGTATTCTACCAAACCCCTTGAACTGTCCATTCAACTTCTGGATAAGTGACTGTCTAATAGCCTGTAAACCTAACTTTTAAGAACCACAAATCCAGTCTTCAAGAAAGAAAGGATATACATATACTTACAGTTGATTCACCCTGTTGTACAGCAAACACCAACACAACATTGTAAAGCAATTATCCTCCAATTAAAAATAAATTAAAAAAATAATAGAACCACAATCCAGAGATTACTCCAAGAATCAATAAATATCCATTCAGTATCTATCACATATGAGCTGTAAAGGCCACAGAAGCAGGCTTTACAAAATGCCACAGGTAGTGCATGTGTGGCAGGATTTAAGACACAAGTTTTGCCTTCATGGTGCTTGTATATGCTTAAAATATGAATATCACACTTTAAAGCGATAAATTGTGCAATATGAAGTATAACAGAATTTCAGAGTACATAAGGCAATGGGAAACGTCAAGGAGCTCTTACAGGCATGTATTATGAAGTAGGTCTTAAAACCTACTATGGACAGGGGAGGAACTCCAAGTGTGAGGGACAGGGTGGACAAAGATATAAAGTATTAGACCTAAACTCAGTACATGCTGAGTCTAACAGAATAAAATGCACAGATGGGACTACAGAAACGGGCAGTATTCAAAAAATTATTGCCTCTGAAGACATCACCAATCCAGGACAAAATGCACAATAGGGACCTCTTGCCAGCCTTTTACGACGGATCAGGTAGTGGTTATTTTGGGGGTGCACTGGAGTATAATAACAGGCTAATGGAAGAGATGCCTATCTTTCCTCTAGTAATCTAAAAGTAAGTAGGAAGAACATATTTTTAAATATGATTCATTATTTCTCCTACCATTTGATTAAATAGACTTCTAATAGAATAAAAGTTTGATCTCAAAATCTAGGAAGAAATTATGGAAACATACAAAAGGGTTAAAAATGAAGACAGAATAGCATATTTCCAAGTACTGATGCTTAAACTCAGGCAACTGTTCACCCCCAAAATTTGTTGGAACTTACTAATTTAAAAGGGCATCACACTCAAATATTCTCTGCTAGTAACATCTCAGTGCTTTACAAGCTGCCTATCCAAGGAAGGTATGCTCAAACTCATCATTTATTCACAATCTGCTGTGTGCACAGCACTGCTTTAGTATGTTTAAATTGTTTAGTTTGTTAAAGTTTAGAAAGAGATACTAAAAACTTGATTCTAATTTTAGATAACATAAAGTTATCTTTTACATGTGCTTCCCTGGTGGCTCATCTGGTAGAGAATCTGCCTGCAACGCTGGGAGACCTGGATTCAATCCCTGGGTTGGGAAGATCCCCTGGAGAAGGGAACAGCTAGTATTCTGGCTTGGAGAATTCCATGGACTGTATAGTCCATGGGGTCTCAAAGAGTCAGACACAACTAAGCAAAATATTGATTCTAATTTTAGATAATGTAAAGGCATCTATTATATATATAGTCATGTAGAAAGCAGCCAATCATTATCAGTATGGCAAAAAAAAGTGGTAGTGTATTTCATAAAAAAAAAAAAGAAATCCTACCCTAAAACTAAAAACACTTTCATTAAAGAAGTACGAAAAATAACAAACCTGTCAGTTTCACCCTTATTCTTTCCATAAAGTAAGTAGTGAGAGTATTTGGAAAAATAACTCTGGTACTGAAGGTGGAAAATGTAGTACAAAGTGCCCTGTATGTTTTCAGAATGGTTGGAGAAAAGGTATAATCTCATGGGGAAGGATAGTTAAAGAGTTTAAAAAGATGCTAAAGAATAAACTTTATCCAAACATTAATTATCCAAATGAGGAAATATCCAAAGCAATACAAGCTACAGAAGAATTTCCACTCTTCCCATTGCCTGAAAAAGTTTCCTGGAGGAGGCTCAGAAAAGCAGGGGAAAGTAGAGCTGAGGTTTCTGCAGAGAAGGAACTCTCTAAAATATGGGATTCCTATAAAATAAAATAAAAATAAATAAATAAATAAAAATAAAATATGGGATTCCAGCCCACATTTAAAAATTTTTAAGGGGAACAAGATGGCGGAGGAGTAGGTGGACACGGAGTACATCTCTCTTCAGGGATACATCAGGAATACACCTTCAGACACAGAAGTGCATGCAGAACACCAGCTGAGAACGGACAGAAGTACCTGACCAGTGGAAAAGAATATATAGAACTACACAAAACTCAGTAGGACAAAGGAACTAGGGGGAAAAACAGGAGTGTTAGTAGGACTGGACCTGCCCTCGGCTGGTGGGGTACTGAAGCAGGGGTCCTATCCCCACATCGGGACAATTGTCTGAGTTAGAGGAGAAACATTTAAGGCTGAGACTGAAACAGCTGACCTGTGGCAGCCTAAACGGAATGAGAATCAGACAGTCCTTGCCACAGCCATACATATCCCAGACAGGGACACAGGTCCCCTGGAAGGTGCAGGGGCTGGCAGCTGGAGTTTAGAGACTGTGGAGCAATCCCAAGGCGAGGGCTGCAGCTGACTGTGCAGAGACGGATAGAGGGGATGTGAGGGAGGAGCCTGTGGTGGGAAATGACTGTGGAGGTAAGCCAGGCAGCCATGGAAGCAAGGCGATACTGCTGAGCCATCACCAAAGGCTCTCCCGCCCCACACACCAGCATCGGCAGCTGAAGGAGAGAAAGGCTGGCCCATCAAACACCTGAGGCACTGAACTACAGGGTAGGACCCCACCTAGGGTGCCCCTTTAAGTGTCTGATGTGCCGTTCTACAGAGCAGGACCTCAGCCAGTGGGGGGTCCTTCTATGTGCCTGACACGCCAAACAACAGAGAAGGACTCCAGGCAAGGGAGCCCTCTAAGTGCCTGAACGGGTGGAGCAATGGAAAAAGACTGGCCAAAGAGGCCTTCTGATTACCAGCTACAAAAGGCTTGAAAAAAGACTCTGATAGGGCCATAACTCCTGCAGTAGATGCAGTCCATGTCCCTGCACACTTGGCATGGCCAGGGTCCCCGCAAGCCAAGCAGCTGCGCCACCTTCACGCTCAACTCTCACTGGGACAGATCTGTCACAGGCAAAAAAAGTCTTGCATCTATGTGCACAGGGTCGCTTCGGTCATGTCCAACACTTTGTGACCCTGTCGACTGTGGCCTGCCAGGCTTCTCTGTCGGGGGGTTCTCCAGGCAAGAATACTGGAGTGTATTGGCCAATACTGGTTGCCATATCCTTCAAGAGCACTATATTTCCTGCTGCCCTAGCCGACAACTCCCGAGTACCTGCTGCTGCCAGAACCCCTGTGACCCAAGCAGCTGCATCACCTCCACACCTGGCCCTCACAGGAGCAAACCCAAGTCCTTGAGGGCAGCCTCAGGAGCAAACCCCAGTGGACAACCCACATGCAGAGGTGGAAATAAAACCACAATTGAAACCCAGGGGCAGTGTGTCTAAGGAAGAAGACCCAAAACCTTCCCACCAGCTGTATAAGCTGCAGATTAAATCCACATGATCAACTAGGCAGACTCTCTATAAATATATAAAAGGACATTGAGAACTCCCACAAAAAAAAAATGCGCTAGTTCTGTTAGCTGTGGACACTGGAGGCAAGAACACACAGGAGTAGGACCAGATTAGAATCTGAGCTGCCCCCACAGCAGGTCCAGAGATAGCATAGTGTTGGAGGGCATCCTATGGAGGTAAGGTGGACTGTGACTCCCAGCGAGGGAAAGGACTCTGACAGCAGCGACTCAAGAAAAACATTTATTATTGTTATGTTTTGACTTGTTCTGTAGATTCTTCTGTATTTTTTTGTTTTATTTTTCCCCCTCTGTTGCAACTGTTGATTTTACTGGCAATATGAAATCTAATTAAGCCTTTGATCTTTTTTTTCCCCTCACATTTTTTATAGTTCTAATAAACCTCTTCCTCTATGTTGGTCTTTTGCAGTTCTGTGGAGGTTTTTTCTTTTCTTTTCTGTTTTTTAATTTTAATTTTTTAAACCTATTTTTTCTACATTTATTCCTTTGTTTGCTTTTCCTACTGTTCTTTTCCCCTTGCAGTTAATCTTTAATGTATATAAATCTTCTTTATCTACCTCTATTTAACTCTGCATATCTATTCTTTCTTTCCTTCCTTTCCTCACAACATATTTGTTAGTTTTATTTTCGTTGCTCTATTCTCCAATTAGCACCTTGCTTTAGTTTTGTTTTCCAATTTGTGTTTTAGTTTTGTTCTTTTTTTAATTTATTTTAATTGGAGGCTAATTACAATATTGTAGTGGTTTTTGCCATACATTGACATGAATCAGCCATGGGTATACATGTGCCCCCCTCCTGAGTGCCCTGTCTCATGCATCAAACCTGGACTGGTGATCTATTTCACATATGATATTATACATGTTTCAATGCCATTCTCCCAAATCATCCCACCCTCTCACTCTCCCACAAAGTCCAAAAGACTGTTCTAAACATCTGTGTCTCTTTTGCTGTCTCACATACAGGGTTATCGTTACCATCTTTCTAAATTCCATAAAAGGCAGAGGAACCAGAGATCAAATTGCCAACATCCACTGGATCATTGAAAAAGCAAGAGAGTTCCAGAAAAGCATCTATTTCTGCTTTATTGATTATGCCAAAGCCTTTGACTGTGAGGATCACAATAAACTGTGGAAAATTCTGAAAGAGCTGGGAATACCAGACCACCTGACCTGCCTCTTGAGAAATTTGTATGCAGGTCAGGAAGCAACAGTTAGAACTGGACATGGAACAACAGACTGGTTCCAAATAGGAAAAAGAGTTCGTCAAGGCTGTATATTGTCACCCTGTTTATTTAACTTATATGCAGAGTACATCATGAGAAATGCTGGGCTGGAAGAAACACAAACTGGAATCAAGATTGCCGGGAGAAATATCAATCACCTCAGATATGCAGATGACACCACCCTTATGGCAGAAAGTGAAGAGGAACTACAAAGCCTCTTGATGAAAGTGAAAGTGGAGAGTGAAAAGGTTGGCTTAAAGCTCAACATTCAGAAAACTAAGATCATGGCATCCAGTCCCACCACTTCATGGGAAATAGAGGGGGAAACAGTGGAAACAGTGTCAGACTTTATTTTTGGGGGCTCCAAAATCACTGCAGATGGTGACTGCAGCCATGAAATTAAAAGACGCTTACTCCTTGGAATGAAAGTTATGACCAACCTAGATAGCATATTCAAAAGCAGAGACATTACTTTGCCAACAAAGGTTCGTCTAGTCAAGGCTATGGTTTTTCCTGTGGTCATGTATGGATGTGAGAGTTGGACTGTGAAGAAGGCTGAGCGCCGAAGAATTGATGCTTTTGAACTGTGGTGTTGGAGAAGACTCTTGAGAGTCCCTTGGACTGCAAGGAGATCCAAACAGTCCATTCTGAAGGAGATCAGTCCTGGGATTTCTTTGGAAGGAATGATGCTAAAGCTGAAAGCCCAGTACTTTGGCCACCTCATGCGAAGAGTTGACTCATTGGAAAAGACTCTGATGCTGGGAGGGATTGGGGTCAGGAGGAGAAGGGGACGACAGAGGATGAGATGGCTGGATGGCATCACAGTCTCGATGGACATGAGTTTGAGTGAACTCCAGGAGTTGGTGATGGACAGGGAGGCCTGGCGTGCTGCAATTCATGAGGTCGCAAAGAGTCGAACACGACTGAGCGACTGATCTGATCTGATGTGTTAGTATACTGTATTAGTGTTTTTCTTTCTGGCTTACTTCACTCTGTATAATAGGCTCCAGTTTCATCTACCTCATTAGAACTGATTCAAATGTATTCTTTTTAATGGGCTGAGTAATACTCCATTGTGTATATGTACCACAGCTTTTTTATCCATTCGTCTGCTGATGGACATCTAGGTTGCTTCCATGTTCTGGCTATTATAAACAGTGCTGTGATGAACACTGGGGTACATGTGTCTCTTTCAATTCTGGTTACCTCGTGTGTATGCCCAGAAGTGGGATTGCTGGGTCATAAGGCAGATCTATTTCCAGTTTTTTAAGGAATCTCCACACTGTTCTCCATAGTGGCTGTACTAGTTTGCATCCCCACCAACAGTGTAACAGGGTTCCTTTTCTCCACACCCTCTCCAGCATTTTATTGCTTGTAGACTTTTGGATAGCAGCCATTCTGACTGGTGTGAGATGGTACCTCATTGTGGTTTTGATTTGCATTTCTCTGATAATGAGTGATGTTGAGCATCTTTTCATGTGTTTGTTAGCCATCTGTATGTCTTCTTTGGAGAAATGTCTGTTTAGTTCTTTGGCCCATTTTTTGATTGGGTCATTTATTTTTCTGGCATTGAGCTGTGTGAGCTGCTTGTATATTTTTGAGATCAATTCTTTGTCAGTTGCTTCTTTTGCTATTATTTTCTCCCATTCTGAAGGCTGTCTTTTCACCTTACTTATAGTTTCCTTCGTTGTGCAAAAGCTTTTAAGTTTAATTAGGTCCCACTTGTTTATTTTTGCTTTTATTTCCATTACTCTGGGAGGTGGGTCAAAGAGGATCCTCCTGTGGTTTATGTCAGAGAGTGTTTTGCCTATGTTCTCCTCTAGGAGTTTTATAGTTTCTGGTCTTACGCTTAGATCTTTAATCCATTTTGAGTTTATTTTTGTGTATAGTGTTAGAAAGTGTTCTAGTGTCATTCTTTTACAAGTGGTTGACCAGTTTTCCCAGCACCACTTGTTAAAGAGATTGTCTTTTCTTCATTGTATATTCTTGTCTTCTTTGTCGAAGATAAAGTGTCCATAGGTGCATAGATTTATCTCTGGGCTTTCTATTTTGTTCCATTGATCTATATTTCTGTTTTTGTGCCAGTACCATACTGTCTTGATGACTGCAGCTTTGTAGTAGAGCCTGAAGTCAGGCAGGTTGATTCCTCCAGTTCCATTCTTCTTTCTCAAGATTGCTTTGGCTATTCCAGGTTTTTTGTATTTCCATACAAATTGTGAAATTATTTCTTCTAGTTCTCTAAAAAAAAATCATGTTGGTAGCTTGATAGGGATTGCATTGAATCTATAGATTGCTTTGGGTAGTATACTCATTTTCACTATATTGATTCTACCGCTCCATGAACACAGTATATTTCTCCATCTATTTGTGTCATCTTTGATTTCTTTCATCAGTGTTTTATAGTTTTATATATATAGGTCTTCTGTTTCTTTGGTAGATTTATTCCTATGTATTTTATTCTTTTCATTGCAATCATGAATGGAATTGTTTCCTTAATTTCTCTTTCTGTTTTCTCATTGTTAGTGTATAGGAATACAAGGGACTTCTGTGTGTTAATTTTATATCCTGCAACTTTACTATATTCATTGATTAGCTCTAATAATTTTCTGGTGGTGTCTTTAGGGTTTTCTATGTATAGGATCATGTCATCTGCAAACAGGGAGAGTTTTACTTCTTTTCATTCTGGATACCTTTTATTTCTTTTTCTTCTCTGATTGCTGTGGCTAAAACTTCTAAAACTATGTTGAAGAGTAATGGTGAGAGTGGGCACCCTTGTTTTCTTCCTGACTTCCTGAAAGGCTTTCAATTTTTCACCATTAAGGATAATGTTTGCTGGGGTGTTATCATATATGGCTTTTATTATGTTGAGGTACATCCCTTCTATGCCTGCTTTCTGGGGGGTTTATCATAAATGGATGTTGAATTTTGTCAAAGGCTTTATCTGCATCTATTGAGATAACCATATGATTTTTATCTTTCAATTAGTTCATGTGGTGAACACATTGATTGACTTGCAAATATTGAAGAATCCTTGCATCCCTGGGATAAAGCCCACTTGGTCATAATGTATGATCTTTTTAATATGTTGTTAGATTCTGTTTGCTAGAATTTTGTTGAGGTTTTTCGCATCTATGTTCATCAGTGATACTGGACTATAGTTTTCTTTTTCTGTGGCATCTTTGTCTGGTTCTGGTATTAGGGTGATGGTGGCCTCACAGAATGAGTTTGGCAGTTTACTTTCCTCTACAATTTTCTGGAAGAGTTTGAGTAAGATAGGTGTTAGCTCTTCTCTAAATTTTTGGTAGAATTCAACTATGAAGCCATCTGGTCCTGGGCTTTTGTTTGTTGGAAGATTTTTGATAACAGTTTTGATTTCTGTGCTTGTGATGGGACTGTTCACATTTTCTCTTTCTTCTTCAGTTTTGGAAGGTTATACTTTTCTAAGAATTTGTCCATTTCTTCCAAATTGTCCATTTTACTGTCATACAGTTGCTGACAGTAGTCTCTTATGATCCTTTGTATTTCTGTGTTGTCTGTTGTGATTTCTCCATTTTCATTTCTAATTTCATTGACGATTCTTCTCCCTTTTTTTCCTGATGAGTTTGGCTAAAGGTTTGTCAATTTTATTTTCTCAAAGAAACAGCTTTTAGTTTTGTTGATTTTTGCTATAGTCTCCTTTGTTTTTATTTCTGCCCTAATTTTTATTTCTTTCTTTCTTTCCACTAACCCTGGGGTTCTTCATTTATTCTTTCTCTGGTTGCTTTAGGTTTAAAGTGAGGTTATTTATTTGATTTTTCTCTTGTTTCTTGAGGTAAGCTTGTATTGCTATGAACCTTCCCCCTAGCACTGCTTTTTACTGAATCCCATAGGTTTGGGGTTGTAGTGTTTTCATTTTGTTTCTATGCATATTTTCATTTCTTTTTTGATTTCTTCTGTGATTTACTGGTTACTGAGAAGTGTGCTGTTTAGCCTCCATATGTTTGTATTTTTAATACTTTTCTTCCTGTAGTTGGCATCTAATCTTACCAGATTTTGATCAGAAAAGATGCTTAAAATGATTTCCATTTTTTTGAATTTACCAAGGCTAGATTTATGGCCATGGATGGGATCTATCCTGGAGAATGTCCGTGTACACTTGAGAAAATGGTGAAATTCATTGTTTTGGGGTGAAATGTCCTATAGATATCAATTAGGTCTAACTTGTCCATTGTATCAATTAAAGTTTGTATTTCCTTGCTAATTTTCCATTTAGTCGATCTATCCATAGGTGTGAGTGGAGTATTAAAGTCTCTCAATATAATTGTGTTACTGTTAATTTCCCTTTTCATACTTGTTACCATTTGCCTTACATATTGTGGTGCTATGTTGGATGCATATATATTTATAATTGCTATATCTTCTTGGATTGATCCTTTGATCATTATGTAGTGTCCTTCTTTGTCTCTTTTCTCGGTCTTTATTTCAAAGTCTGTCTTATCTGATATGAGTATTGCTACTTCTTTTGGTCTCCATTTGCATGAAATATCTTTTTCCAGCCCTTCACTTTCAGTCTGTATGTGTCCCTTGTTTTGAGGTGGGTCTCTTCTAGACAGTATAATAGGGATCTTGTTTTTGTATCCACTCAGCCAGTCTTTTCTTTTGGTTGGGGCATTCAACTCATTTACATTTAAGGTAACTATTGGTAAGTATGATCCCGCTGCCATTTACTCTGTTGTTTCGGGAAACCTTTTATGTGTTTCCTGCCTAGAGAAGATCCTTTAGCATTTGTTGAAGAGCTGGTTTGGTGGTGCTGAATTCTCTCAGCTTTTGCTTGTCTGTAAAGCTTTTGATTTTTCCTTCACATCTGAATGAGATCCTTGCAGGGTATAGTAATCTCGGTTGTAGGTTTTTCAGTTTCATCACAGAAACTGAAGAGTTTCTACTGAAAGATCAGCTGTTATCTTTATGGGAATCCCCTTGTGTATTACTTGTTGCTTTTCCCTTGCTGCTTTTAATATTTGCTCTGTGTTTGACCTTCATTAATTTGATTAATATGTGTCTTGGGGTGTTTCGCCTTGGGTTTATCCTGTTTGGGACTCTCTGGGTTTCTTGGACTTGTGTGGCTATTTCCTTCCCCATTTTAGGGAAGTTTTCAACTGTTATACCCTCAAGTATCTTCTCACGCCCTTTCTGTCTTCTTCTTCTGGGACTCCTATGATTCGAATGTTGGGGTGTTTAACATCGTCCCAGAGGTCTCTGAGGTTGTCCTCATTTAATTCTTTTTTCTTTTCCCCTCTCTGCTTCATTTCTTTCCAACATTCTATCTTCCACCTCACTTATCCTGTCTTCTGCCTCAGTTATTCTACTGTTGGTTCCCTCCAGAGTGTTTTTGATCTGAGTTATTGCATTATTCATTATATATTGACTTTTTTATTTCTTCTAGGTCCTTGTTAAACATTTCTTGCATCTTCTCAATCCTTGTCTCTAGTCTATTTATCCGTAACTCCATTTTGTTTTCAACATTTTGGATCATCCTTACTATCATTATTCTGAATTCTTTTCCAGGTAGACTCCTTATCTCCTCCTCTTGTTTCGTTCAGTGGGCATTTATCAAGTTCCTTTACCTGCTGAATATTTCTGTGCCTTTTCATTTAGATTGCTGTGTTTGGGGGTGACCTTTTTGTAGGCTGGAAATTTGTGGTTTCTCTTTATTGTGGAGGTTGTTCTTTGTGGGTGGGGTTCGACGAGTGGCTTGTCAAGGTTTCCTGGTTAGGGAAGCTTGTGTCTGTGTTCTGGTGGGTGGAGCTGGATCTCTTTTCTCTGGAGTGCAATGAAGTGTCCAGTAGTGAGTTCTGGGGTGTCTATGGGTTTGGCATGGCTTTGGGCAGCCTGTATTTTAATGCTCAGGGCTGTGTTCCTGCATTGCTGGAGAATTAGCATGGTATGTCTTGCTCTGGAACTTATTGGCTCTTGGGTGGAGCTTGGTTACAGTGTACGTATGGAGGCTTTTGAATGAGCTCTTATTGATTAATGTTCCCTGGAGTCAGGAGTTTTCTGATGTTCTCAAGTTTTGGATTTAAGCCTCCTGCCTCTCGCTTTCAGTCTTATTCTTACAGTAGCCTCAAGACGTCTCCCCATCTATATATAACAGAGATGATAAAACATCTAGGTCAATGGTGAAAAGATTCTGCACAGTGAGGGACACCTAGAGAGGTTAACAAAGTTACATGGAGAAGAGAAGAGGGAAGAGGGAGATAGAGGTGACCAGGAGGACAAGACAGGGAGTCAAAAGGGGAGAGAGCAATCTAGCCAGTTATCAGCTCCCTAAGTGTCCTCCGCAGCCCGGAACACCCACAGAGATTCACAGAATTAAGTAGAGAAGGGGGAAGGAAGAGATAGAGGTAACCTGGGGGAGAAAAGGGAGAGTCAAAAGGGGAGAGAGCAAAGTCAGTCATCACTGCTGCTGCTGCTGCTAAGTCGCATCAGTCGTGTCTGACTCTGTGCGACCCCATAGATGGAAGCCCACCAGGTTCCTCCGTCCCTGGGATTCTCCAGGCAAGAACACTGGAGTGTGTTGCCATTTCCTTCTCCAATGCATGAAAGTGAAAAGTGAAAGTGAAGTCGCTCAGTCATGTCCGACTCTTAGCGACCAGCCCACCAGGCTCCTCCATCCATGGGATTCTCCAGGCAAGAGTACTGGAGTGGGGTGCCATTGCCTTCTCCACCAGTCATCACACCCCTAAGTAAAAATGGGAACTGAAGACTAGATTTTTAAAGGTACAAAATTGATAACAAATACCAAAAAGCAAAGATTAAAAATCTAGAGTAGAGGTTAGACTCTCAAAAATACAATATTAAAAATACAAAACAAAATAAATCACAAAAATTATAAAATATATATATATATATATATATATATATGAAATTTCCTTTAAAAACAGGGTCTTTTTTTCAAGGTAAATAGTAGGTTATAAAAATGAAAGTTAAAGGAGTAACAAAGAACTTAAAATTTTTTTTAATTAAAAAATGATAATAGTAAAAATATATCTAGAAATTTCTCTGGAGCTGTTGCGGGCAGTGTGGGGTCAGTTCACTTTCAGATAGTTCCTTGTTCCAGCTTACACTTCTTCTCAAGGTCTACTGGCCCCTTCCAATGCTTACTCAGTGTTAACTACAGGATTTTAATCTGTTGCATCTGTCACAGAGCAGTTCCCTCTTGTTTATTTTGGCTTCCTCTGTTTGCTAGTCTCTTCAGTGTCTAATTTCTGCCCTGACACAAGGGGGCAACGATGGTAACTTATTTAGGCTAACTTGTTCAGTTGTGTTGTGGGGAGGGAGGAACAATGCAAACAAATATCACTGGCATGTATGGGGAGTGCTCACAGTGTATGGACCATACTGGGTTTGCTCCAGCTCAAGGCGGTGTGTGCTTTCCTGGTCTACACTGCTCAGGTTCCAGGCTGTTCTGCAGGGGTACTGTCCAAAGTGGGCCCTGTGTTTTGTGCACTTCCCAGGTCTAAGATGCTCAGGTTCAGGTTCTTGGGTACTCCACAAAGGCACAGACTCAGTTGGGCATGCATTTTGTGCCCTTCCCAGGTCCAAGCAGCTCAGGCGACCAGGTGCTTGGCGAGTGCACTGTCCCAGGTGGGCTGTGCATCTTAATCACCTCCCTGATCCCAGCCGCTCAGTTTCCAGAGTGGACTGCAAGAGCTCCATCTCAGGTATGCCATGTGTGTCCTCCTCTTGGGAGCTGATCTCTGGCTGTGACCCTCCTGGCAGATGTCAACCATCCAGGATCCCAGGAAGACCTGGCTAGCAACTGGGAGGGGGCTCACAGTTTGGTGGAGGAAGCCCATTTCTGGGGCTGAGATTGCCCCTTGCCTTCCGGCTCTGGCTGTCACACACCTGCCTCTCTGCCTCCGGCAGGAGGAGGGGCTTAAGTGCAGCAGGCTACCACTTCTTTGGTATTCACTCAATCCTTTGTTCTGTGAGCGGGCCAGTCTGGGCCTTAGTTAGAGCTTTTCGTGGCAAAGTTCGGTTTGTTTGTTTTCTCCTCTCTCTGGCTATCCCACAGTTTGGGTTGCTATCCCATGTTAGCTCCCTCAGATTGTCCTCAGGGATTCAGGCCCAGTCCTCACCCTAAGCATGCAACCCATGCTTCCCTGTCCGGCCCCCACTTGCTGGTGGTGGACGCAAGTGTCTGGGCTACTTCTCCGCTGGGAGTTGCGATTAGGCATGTATTCTGTAGGTTTGTTTGTTTGTTTTTTCCTCCCGGTTATGTTGGCCTCTGAGATTCTAAAACTCCCCACATACCCACTAGTGAGAGGGTTTTCTAGTGTTTGGAAACTTCTCCTCCTTCACGACTCCCTCTCAAGGACAGGTCTCCATCCTTAATTCTTGTCTCTCTTTTTGTCTTTTATATTTTGTCCTACCTCATTTTGAAGAGAATGGGCTGCCTTGCTGGGTGCCTAGTGTCCTCCACCAGCAATCAGAAGTTGTTTTGTGGAAGTTGCTCAGCATTCAAATGATCTTTTGATGAATTTGTGCAGGAGAAAGTGGTCTCCCCATCCTATTCCTCAGCCATCTAAGGACCACCCGTTAGTTTTATTCTTAACTGGTAGATATAATTTTTGGTTTCCTTTGTTTGCCAGGTGAATCTACTGTACTTTATTTTTGTTGGATTGTTTTGATTTTGCTTATGGGTGTGTGTGTGTGTGTGTGTGTGTGTGTGTGTATATATATATATATATATATTCAGTTACACTTTTTATTGTTGTTATAAACCTCTGCCTCTAGGTTGGGCTTTTATAGTTCTGTGGAGTTTTCCTTTTTTCTCTCTCTCTCTTCTTTTCTCTTTTTTATAATTTTAACTTTTAATTTTTTTAATGCTATTATATTTCTTCTACATTTTTTCCTTTGTTTGCCTTTCCTACTGTTCTTTTCCCCTTGCAGTTAATCTTTAATGTACATAAATCTTCTTTATCTACCTTTATTTAACTTTGCTTATCTATTCTTTATTTTCTTTCCTCTCAACATATTTGTTAGTTTTGCTTTCACTGTTCTACTCTCCACTTGGCACCTTGCTTTAGTTTTGTTTTCCAGTTTGTGCTTTAGTTTTGTTCTTTACTGGTAAATATAATTTTTGATTTTCTTTGTTCGCTGGGTCAATCTATTGTACTTTATTTTGTTGGACTATTTTGACTTTGCTTATGGGTATATATGTATATGTGTATATTCCATTATTTTAATTATTATTTGCCTGATTTTGTAACTGCCATTTGTCTGGAGGTCATCTTTGGTTTCTTGTTTTTGGGTATTTGTTTCAATCTCACTTAATGCCATAACAAACCACTTGTGGAATCTTCGTTCCTGACCAGAGATCAAGCTCTGAGCCTTTGGAGTGAGAGCACTGACTCCAAGACCCTATACTACCAGAGAACTAAACCTAGGGAATATCAAATAGTGAGAACTCACACAACAAAAACCACCTGAATACAAGATCCAACCACCCAACCACCAGTAGCATGCTGTGCAGACACCTCATTTAAACAACAAACAAAACAAAAATAAAAACCCAATCATCAGCAGACAGGATTACCACTTCACTCAGCCTTGCCCAACAGAGGAAAAACAAACAACCAACCAAAAAACTCAGCAAAAATCTCAGCCTATATGAAGCTTACACAAACCACTGGACCAACCACAGTAGGACAGAAACCAAAAGGAAGAAAGAATCCAACCTTGAAGCCTGGGAAAAGGAGACCTCAAACACAATTAAGTTAAAAAAAATAATGAAAAGGCAGAGAAATACTACCCAAATGAAGGAACAAACTTGAAACACAGAAATTCAAACAAATGAAGAGAAAATAGGCAAACTAACTGAAAAAGAATTCAGAATAATGATAGTAAAGATGATCAAACACCTTGAAAACAAAATAGAGAAAATGCAAGAATCAATTAACAAAGACCTAGAAGAATTAAAGAATAAACATACAAACAATACAATTACTGAAATTAAAAATACTCTAAAAGGAATCAATAGCAGAATATCTGAAGTGGAAGAATGAATCAGTGAGCTGGAAGATAAAATGGTGAAAATAACTTCTGAAGAGCAGAATAAAGTACAGGAATGAAAAGAATTGAGGATAGCCTCAGAGACCTAAGGACAATATCAAAAGCACCAACATTCGAATTCTAGGGGTCCCAGAAAAAGAGAAAAAGAAAGGGTATGAGAAAATTTTTGAAGAGGTTATAGTTGAAAATTTCCCCAACATGGAAACGAAAATAGTCAATCAGGTCCAAGAGGCACAAAGAGCCCCATACAGGATAAACCCAAGGAGAAACACACTAAGACACATACTAATCAAACTAGCAAAGACTAAACACAAAGAAAGAATATTAAAAATAGCAAGGGAAAAGCAACAAGTAACATACAAGGGGAATCCCATATGTTTAACAGTTGATCTTTCAGCAGAAACTCTGCCAGCCAGAACGGCAGAATATATTTAAAGTACTGAAAGTGTAAAATCTACAACCAAGATTACTATACCCAGCAAGGATCTCATTCAAAATTGATGGAGAAATAAAATGCTTTTCAAACAAGCAAAAGTTAAGAGAATTCAGTACTACCAAAGCAGCTTTACAACAAATGTTAAAGGGACTTATATAGTCAAGAAATACAAGAGAAGAAAAAGACCTACAAAATTAACCCCCCAAAATTAAGAAAATGGCAATAGGAACATATATATCAATAATTACTTTAAATGTGAATGGATTAAATGCTCCAACTAAAAGACACAGGCTGGCTGAATGGATACAAAAACAAGACCCATATACATGCTCTCTACAAGAAACAAACTTCAGATCTAAAGACACATACGGAATGAAAGTGAGAGGACGGAAAAATATACTCCATGCAAATGGGAAGCAAAAGAAAGCTGACAAAATAGACATCTTTTATCCTCATATCAGGCAAAATAGACCTTAAAATAAAGACGATTACAAGAGATAAGGAAGGACACTACATAATGATCAAGGGATCAATCCAAGAGGAAGACATAACAATTGTAAATATCTGTACACCCAACAAAGGAGCACCTCAATATTTAAAACAATTACTAATAGACATAAAAGGAGAAATGGACAGATCATCAAAACAGAAAATAAGGAAACACAAGTCTTAAATAATACATTAGATGAAATGGATCTCATTCATAACTTCAGGATATTCCATCCAAATGCAGAAGAATACACCTTCTTCTCAAGTGCACATGGAACATTCTCCAGGATAGACCACATCTTGGGTCACAAATCAAACCTCAGTAAATTTAAGAATATTGAAATCATATCAAGCATCCTCTCCGACCACAAAGCTATGAGAGTAGATATCCATTACAAGAAAAAAACTGTAAGAAACACAGACACATGGAGATTAAACAACACCTTTCTAAATAACCAACAGGTTACTGAAGAAATCAAAAGAGAAATCAAAAATTTTCTAGAAACAAACGACAATGAAAACATGACAACTCAAAACCTGTGGGATGCAGCAAAAGCAGTCCTAAGAGGGAAATTTATAGCAATACAATCCTACCTCAAGAAACAAACAAAAAAAAGAAAACACATCAAATAGACAACCTAACTTTACAGCTAAAACAACTGGGAAAAGAAAAAATAAACAAACAAAAAAACCCAAAATTAATAGAAGGAAAGAAATCATAAAGATCTGAGCAGAAATAAATGAAAAAGAAATGAAAGAAACAATAGTAAAGATTAGTAAAACAAAAAGCTTGTTCTTTGAAAAGAAAAAAAAATTGGCAAACCTTTAGCCAGATTCATCAAGAAAAAAAGAGAGAAGAATCAAATCAACAAAATAAGAAATGAAAAAGCAGAGGTTACAACAGACAATGCACAAATACAAAGGATTTTAAGAGACTATTACGAACAACTATATGGCAGTAAAATGGATAACCTGGAAGAAATGGACAGATTCTTAGAAAAGTTTAATCTTCCAAGGCTGAAACAAGAAGAAATAGAAATTATGAACAACCCAATTGCAAGCACTGAAATAGAAGCTGTGATCAAAAATTTCCTAAAAAACAAAAGCCCAGGACCAGCAGCTTCACAGGTGAATGCTATCAAACATTTAGAGAAGAGCTAATGCCTATCATCCTAAAACTCTTTCCAAAATCTGCAGAGGAAAGAACACTTCCAAACTCATTCTACAAGGCCACCATCACCCTGATACCAAAACCAGACAGAGACAATACAAAAAAAGAAAACTACAGGCCAATATCACTGATGAACACAGATGCGAAAATCCTCAACAAAATTTCAGCAAACAGAAGCCAGCAACACATCAAAAAGTTCATACACCATGACCAAGTTGGGTTTATTCCAGGGATGCCAGTATTCTTCAATATATGCAAATCAATCAATGTGATACACCATATTAACAAATTGAAAGATAAAAACCACATGACCATCTCAATAGATGCATAAAAAGCCTTTGACAAAATTCAGCACCCATTCATGATTAAAACTCTTCAAAAAATGGGCATAGAAGGAACCTACCTCAACACAGCAAAGACCATAGATGATAAGCCTACAGCAAACATTATTCTCAATGGTGAAAAACTGAAAGCATTCCCTCTAAGATCAGGAACAAGGCAAAGGTGTCCACTTTAACCACTATTATTCAACATAGTTTTGGAAGTCCTAGCTACAGCAATCAGAGAAGAAAAAGAAATAAAAGGAATCCAGATCAGAAAAGAAGTAGTAAAGCTCTCACTGTTTGCAGATGACAAGATACTGTACACAGAAAACCCTAAAGATAGTATCACAAAATTACTAGAGCTAATCAGTGAATTTAGGAAAGTCACAGGATACAAAGTCAATACACAGAAATCACTTGCATTTCTATATACTAACAATGAAAAAGCAGAAAGAAATTAAGGAATCAATCCCATTCACCACTGCAACAAAAAGAATTAAATATCTAGGAATATACTTATCTAAGGAGACAAAAGAACTGTACACAGATTATTATAAGACGCTAATGAAAGAAATCAAAGACGACATAAACAGATGGAGAGATATTCTGTGTTTCTGGGTAGGAAGAATCAATATTGTGAAAATGACTATACTACCAGACACAATCTGCAGATTCAATACAACCCCTATCAAATTACCGATGGCATTTTTCACAGAACTAGAAAAAAAAATTTTACAATTCATATGGAAAACACAAAAGACCCTGAATAAACAAAGTAGTCTTGAGAAAGAAATGGAGCTGGAGGAATCAACCTTGCTGATTTCAGATTATACTACAAAGCTATAGTCATCAAAAGAGTATGATGCTGGCACTAAAACAGAAATATAGACCAATGGAACAAGATAGAAAGCCCAGAAATAAACCCATTCACGTATGGGTACCTTATTTTTGACAAAGAAGGCAAGAATATACAATGGGGCAAAGACAGTCTCTTCAAAAGTGGTGCTGGGAAAACTGGACAGCTACATGTAAAAGAATGAAGTCAGAACACTTCCTAACAGCATACACAAAGATAAACTCGAAATGGATTAAAGAGCTAAATATAAGACCAGAAACTATAAAACTCTTACAGGAAAACACAGGTAGAATACTCAATGACATAAATCAAAGCAAGATCCTCTATGACCCACCTTCTAGAGTAATGGAAATAAAAACAAAAGTAAGCAACTGGGACCTGATTAAACTTAAAAGCTTCTGCACAGCAAAGGAAACTATAAGCAAGATGAAAAGACAACCCTCAGAATGGGAGACAATAATAGCAAATTAAGCAACTGACAAAGGATTAATTTCCAAAATATACAAGCAGCTCATACAACTCAATACTAGAAAAACAAACAACCCAATCAAATAGTGGGAAAAAGACCTAAACAAACATTTCTGCAAAGAAGACATACAGATGGCTAGCAAACACATGAAAAGATACTCAACACTGCTCATTATTAAAGAAATGCAAATCAAAACTACAATAAGATATCACCTCACACCAGTCAGAATGGCCATCATCAAAAAGTCTACAAACAATAAATGCTGGAGAAGGTGTGGAGAAAAGGAAACGCTCTTGCACTGTTGGTGGGAATGTAAATTGATACAGCCAAATGGAAGAACGTATGGAGATTCCTCAAAAAACTAGAAAGAAAATGACCATATGACCCAGCAATCCCACTCCTAGGCATATACCCTGAGGAAACCAAAACTGAAAAAGACACATGTAGCCCAATGTTCACTGAAGCACTATTTACGATAGCTAGAACATGGAAGCAACCTAGATGTCCATTGACAGATGGATGGATAAAGAAGTTGTGGTACATATACACAATGGAATATTACTCAGCCATTAAAAGGAATGTATTTGAGTCAGTTCTAATGAGGTGGATGAACCTATTATACAGAGTGAAGTAAGTCAGAAAAAGAAAGATAAATATCATATACTAATGCATATATATGGAATCTAGAAAAATGGTACTGAAGAATTTATTTCCAGGGCAGCAATGGAGAAACAGAAACAGAGAACAGAGAACAGACTTATGCATGTGGGGAGAGGGGAGGAGAGGGTGAGACGTATGGAGAGAGCAACATGGAAACTTATATTACCATATGTAAAATAGACAACCAACGGAAATTTGCTGTATGGCTCAGGAAACTCAAGCAGGGACTCTGCATCAACCTAGAGGGGTGGGATGGGAAGGGAGATGGGAGGGAGGTTCAAAGGGGAGGGGATATATGTATACCTATGGCTGATTCATGTTGAGGTTTGACAGAAAACAACAAAATTCTGTAAAGCAATTATCCTTCAATAAAATAAATTAATTAATTTTTAAAAATACAGGTAAGCCAATTAAAAAAAAGGATAAAAAAGAAAAAAAAAAAGAACAACCTCTATGAGGACCACATATTTTAAAAAGGGCACATGATCAATGCTTAATATAAAAGACTGATATGAATCTATACAAGTAATATAAACAAATCTAAAGGCTAAGGGAAATGAAACAAAATTTAACTCAGTTTTGTTAAAACCAGAAAGAAAAACACGCTTATAAGCAACTCACTCTTTGGGGTAGGTGGTAGAATATCAAAGGACAAATATAACTAATATTCTATTTCACTTTTATTTTCTTTTTAAGAACTTGTACACATTGGACAGGGTAGAAGAGAAAGAAGGAATTCTTTTAATGAGCTATCATCCACTTATTCAAAAGAATATGAGTATCCACTATATACAATCAATGAAAGAATTCTAAGATATAATCCTTTACCTTGCTACTGCTGCTAAGTCGCTTCAGTCGTGTCTGACTCTGTGTGACCCCATAGATGGCAGCCCACCAGGCTCCCCTGTCCCTGGGATTCTCCAGGCAAGAGTACTAGAGTGGGTTGCCACTGCCTTCTCCAAATCCTTTACCTTACAGTATCTAAATTTAGGTATCCATAAATGTTTATTGAATTGGGCGATGTTATAACAGAAGTAAATAAAATAGGCAGTAGTGGTATCAATGAGGTGATAATCAATTCTACAGTAAGGGGAATGAGGAAAAAAAGTGAGGTAAGCATAAATAGGTTAAGAAAGGCCTCACCAATCTGGAGATGTCTGATCTTAAAGAGAGCCTGGTGGCTCAGTGGTAAATAATCTGCCTGCAATGCAGGAGATGCGGGTTTGATCCCAGGGTCAGCAAGATTCCCTGGAGAAGAAAATGGCAACCCACTCCAGTATTCTTACCTGGGAAATCTTATGGACAGAGGAGCCTGGCAGCCTAGTCAATGAGGTCACAAAAGAGTCAGACACAAGTTAGCAACTAAACAACAATCTTAAAGAACAAGTAGTTTGACCTAAATAAGAGCATACCATTGGTGTGAACAAGCATAAATCTCAGATTTGAACAAACTGCAAGACAGATATTAAAACTTCTAGTCACAGTGATAGATTTCCAGTCCTACTGTGAGATATACAGGAACTAAACACATGACACAGCAACAGAGTTCTGGCTTTCAAAAGGTGACTTCTCTAAGACTACAGTACAGTAAGTTTGACTTCAATTCCCAGTAAATCTATAAATTAAGAGATTTATGAACTATGAAAAAGGTAGTGCTAATTAGTTTAGACAGACCAGGTAGCATCTGATCAGGGATCTAAACGCTCTGTGGAGACTGACATGGTTCTCTTGGGGAGGAGCGCACAGTTATAGAAATAGCAAAAGCAAGTCCTTGACTTAAGAGTGCTTAGAGTGGAGGGGAAAATCAAGATGAAGGAAGAGAGGGAGTTAGGGAGAAGGTGACAGGTCACATCACGTGGCACTGTCCCTACCACACCATACCATATGGTACCAGCCACCAGAGAGAAGGAAGGAATTGAGATTTTGTTTTGAGATGGAAAGATTTTGGAAGACTTTGAGAAGAAGAGTGACATGACCGTTCTTACAGTTTAAAACAATCATGCAGACTGCTGTGTGGAAAAAAAGACTATAGGAATGCATAGACAGCAAGAGAGGGATCAGGATACTCTAAGAATCAGCACCAGAATAATGGCTAAGAAGAGGTGTTTGGATTGGCTGGATTCTGAATATTCTGAAAGCAAAGTTGACAGGTTTTGCTGATGGGAAAAAAAGGACTCATCAAGAATGAGTTCAGGATTTTCCTAGTGGTCCAGGGTTTAGAACTCTGAGCTATATTAAAAAAAGAACTCTGAGCTTCCACCGCAGGAGACATGGGTTCTATTCCTGGTTGGGAAAAGAAGATCC
Source organism: Bubalus bubalis (assembly GCF_019923935.1). Classification (NCBI taxonomy): domain Eukaryota; kingdom Metazoa; phylum Chordata; class Mammalia; order Artiodactyla; family Bovidae; genus Bubalus; species Bubalus bubalis. Next base: position 79,968,110 of record NC_059159.1, on the reverse strand, counting down.
TTCAGGCCATTTGGTGCAGCCACAAAAAAATATGAGTTCAACGTTTGTTTTATTTGTTTGCTGCTCTGCAAGCAAACAAGGGGTGGAGGGAAGGTAAGGATCTAGAATTTATTATGGGACATATTCAAGCACTTCAAGCACTTTGATGGGAAGAAAGGGGAATACATAAGTTCAGGTACAAACAGATATGAAAATTTAATTTACACATCTGTTTTCCTTGACTAGGTAACTTCTTGTGAAGCCAGGCCACACTGTATTTATCTTTCTATCCCTGATTCCCAGCACAAAACAACAATTTGTTTGTAGAAAGAAGGAATCAGCCTTAAAATTTGAAGACATGCCATTCAGGGAAATACTGAATTCACTGTCTATAACCCAAAGGACACAGAAGGACCAAGTGGATAGAAGTTACCTAAAGGCAGACTATGATCCGACACAGTGACACTTTTACCCATTAGAGACAGCCAGGATGATACTAAGGGGATGGAGCAGAAAACATTAATGATGATAATAATGGTAGAAATTTTATAACAGTGGCTGATATTTATGGAACAGTTACTTTGTACAAAGCGTTTTATTTCTCTAAAGCACTTCACAAGTATTAGTCCATTTCATCCTTATGCCAACGCAGTGGAACAGGCATTCATTTATTATCTGCATTTCACCAATGAGGAAACTGAGGAAAAGAGAATTTAAGTAACTTGCCCCAGTTTATACAACTTAAATGGCAGAACCAACATTCAAACCCAAGTATATTTTGAAAATCTATGCATTTAAACCTTTAGTACTGCCTCTCAGATCTTAACAAAATCAGAATGACCACAAAACCTTCACAGATTAGAATGCTGGTTCAGACAAACATATCTTCTAGATCCCTTAAACCCACCTAAATAAATATAATATGAGGGAGACAAAGACCCAAAAAGTATTTATTAAATGTGGATAGAAATTCAGAGAATAAAAAACAAGCCATAGACTGTGAGAAAATATTTACAAAACACATTTGATAAAAGACTGGTATCCAAAATATATAAAGAACTCTTAAAACTCAACTATCAAAAAACAAAGGACCAAATTTTTGAATGGGCAAAAGATCTGAAGAGACAAGTTACCAAAGAAGAGATACAGATGGCAAAGAAGCACGTGAAAAGATGCTCAACATCACAGACCATTACAGTGGGTACTGCAAAGTTAAACTAGACACCCATTAGAAAGGCCAAAATCCAAAAACACTGCTGCTGCTGCTAAGTCGCTTCAGTTGTGTCCGACTCTGTGCGACCCCATAGACAGCAGCCCACCAGGCTTTGCCATCCCTGGGATTCTTCAGGCAAGAGTTGGTTGTGGGTTGCCATTTCCTTCTCCAATGCATGAAAGTGGAAAGTGAAAGTGAAGTCGCTCAGACGCAACCCCATGGATTGCAGCCCACCAGGCTCCTCCGTCCATGGGATTTTCCAAGCAAGAGTACTGGAGTGGGTATCCAAAACACTGGCAGGCACCAAATGCTAGCAACGATGTAAAACATCGGGAACTCTCATTCATGGGAATGTGAAATGGTACAGAGCTTTGAAAGACAGTTTGGCTGTTTCTTACAAAACTAAATATGGCATTTACCCAGAGTTGAATACTTATGTCCACACAAAAACCTGCATACAAATGAATGTAACAGCGTTAGTCACAACTGCCAAATTTGGAAGCAAGATGTCCTTCAGTAGGTGAAAGGATAAGCAAACTGCAGTACATGCAGACAATGGAAGATTATTCAGCAGTAAAAGAAATGTTATCAAATCATAAAAAGACACAGAAGAATCTCAAATGTGTACTGCTAAGTGAAAAAAGCCAATCTGCAAAAACTATGTATTATATGAGCTCAGCTGAATGACATTACAGAAAAGACAAAACTACAGAGACAGTAAAAAGGTGGGTGGTTGCCAGGAGTCTAGGGGGAGAGAGAAAAAAACGAATGAACAGGTGAAACTATACTGTATGATACTATCATGGTGGATACCTTATTGTAAGTTACCAAAACTCATAGCAGGTACAGCACAAAGAATGAACCCTAATGTAAACTATGGACTTTAGTTAGTGATAATGTATTGCTATTGCTGCATCAAGTGTAACAAATTTACCACACTAATGCAAGATAATATGGGAAACTGGAAGAACTGGTAAGTGGGTATACAGGAGCTCTGTAGTTTCCACTCGATTTTTTTAAATAAATCTAAAGATATTCAAAAAAATTTTTAAGTATTACCTTTTAAAAACAAAGTTTGTTAACTACAAGCTTATTATGTATCAGCTATATGACACAGCAACCAAAATTGCTAATTACATCACAGGCTATGGATGCTAGGTACATAAAAAGTTCAGAACCTGCTGACAAGCCTAGTATTTACTATCTTCCCTTTGGGAGGACAGCTTTCATATAAGCAGTTACTTTTTCCAATGAACTGGATGAGAACATAATGATTGAAAAGCACAGAGGATCCAAAGGGGATTCAAACATCTGAGGAGGTTTGGCATATGTGAACTCCAAAGCAGCTGGAGAGACATACTTCCTCACGGTGTGTCTGGGATACTATCAAACGCATCACAAGATATAATGCTTAAAATGAGATATAATGCTTTATAATTTAAAGAAACATGGAAACAAACATTTCTCTCAAAATACTGAATCCAAGTCTTCATAATTTCATTCTCAGTAAAACACACACAGAGCATGACACATCCCAAAACCTTCTCAGTTTACTTTCAAAAAAAGAAAAGAAATACAGAAAAGTCTCATATTTAAATTCAACAGGGGGCCTTCAAAAGGTACAGGAAGAGTATGGGCTAATTTGCCATATAAAATGTAATTTTCACCCTTTCATTTAACTACTACTCACAGAAAGAGACAAATTAAAAAGCAGGGAGGATCATCTTTGGTGTCACTGCTGGTAATAACTTGTGAAAAAGCTCAAAGGAACGAGAAAAGATGTAAATTCTTAAGCCACACTGATGGTTATACCACAATCTCTTCTTACTTCACCAATCACTGAATTGGATATCATTTCCCCAGAACAATTTTTTTTTTAAATCTTTAAAGAAGTTAACTCGTGTTGAGAAGCCACAATCTGTGAATACTTATTTGTTAGAGCCAGTCAAGGGGATAATCAAGGGCTAGGAGGAAAGGAATTAGACTCCAACTTTGAAAACAAACCAGCAGTCCAAGCGTACACATGCTTTCTGCTTTCAACTCCCCAACAGGCTTGTAACACTTTCTTTTCAGTCTCCCCTCAGCTCTCTAACAGGCCTGCCTGCAACTGTGGTCTTCAAATGAAGAGGGTGTGCAGAGTTCATTTGCCAAACCAGGGATCTCTTCGCATAAAGCTTCTGGCCTATAAATGCTACTTAACTGACTGATGATCTCCATTCTCTCTTCCTTTACTGAGCAATAAAAGTCTGATGACACTCTTCTCATTGTCTTTTCAGTTTTTTATAACTTGTACTTATTCCTCCATGGTTGTGAAGTTCTTTTCAGCAAAAATCAACCCCTTTGTAAGTGCAAATTCATTTCTTCATTCTTTTTTATTCTAGTTCCCCTCCGTATCTACCTTCGCTTACACTAGAGCACTATTACCTCAGAACAACAATAACAACAAAAGCAGTAGGAACAAAAATTAGCTGAGTTTTTCTATTTACTCTCACCTTAAGGATTCAAATAGTCTCATACAGTTTTTTGTTTAGTATCTTTGCTAAACAATGGAAAAATCTCATATCACATTTAATTTTTTAGAAGTAATAAATGAACACTTATGGTCACCATCAATCCTTAATAACAGTCTGAAAGAGTTATCTCTCAACTTCATTGTTTACATAAACCTATCAGTGAAAACATTTTTAAGTACCTGTCTCACTACACACACAAAAAATTTATTTTTACTTATAAATTAATACATAATTAACGTGAACTATTATAATTACTATATTTAACTGAAAATTTTTAAAGGAAGAAATTTAAATATATTCATAAAAATACATTAAAACTACATAACAGTTTTCATGTATTTATTCACTTTAAAATTTTGAGTATTTTCATTTTATATTCTCAGGGAGTGTGTATAATTATACTTTGTTGACCAGCAGTCTGAAAGGCTGAAAGTATCTAAATTTCATCACATGGGTTAACCACTGCAAACAATTTTTCCCCATTAAATTCTACTTTTCAAATTCCTGAAGTTCTCAACAAGGTAAATTCTTAAAGCTATCATTCACTAACTCCTGAATTAGAAGGCCAAAATAACTGCGTGAGGCAACTACATTAATTTAAAAAAAAAAAAAAAAAGGGACAAGACTTGCGTCTAATCATAATAAAAGTCTGTGTGCATTTTTTTGTGTGTTTGCATGTCTTTCTCTAATAGATAAGAGTAATAATTTTCATATGAGAAAGTTGATGTAAAAGATGCAGAGTAAAATGCAGTCAGTGTCTTATTAATTTTGATCATCTTATATACCATGTGGTTACATTACCTATTTTTATAACTGTATTCAAATGAATGTATTTGGAAACCACCATACAGCTTTTTTAAAAGACTAAAAATCAAGCATCTTTTTCTCTAACAGAAAAATGGAGAGAGAGAGAAGATTGCATATCTCATTATTCTTACATTAAACAATTTAATAAAACAGTTATTAACACTCTTCACAAGTGCCAACACTGCACTAGGCACTGGTCTTTAGAAAATCTGATGGAAAGGAACTTCAAGATTAAGGTCAAACATCCAAATGTTAAACACTACTTGAATCTTCTCTACAGCAGCACCACCAAGTGGCCATTTGTGTAACTTGTGTGAAAACACCTTCAGCAATATGGATGTATCAGAAAGCAGAATGCATTTTCTGATACATCTGACTATTTGAAATAAACAAATTGAACCAACCATATCTAATAACAACCTTATCTACTAGCCCCACTTTTATTCTCTATTAGAACAAACCTAATCAGTCTTCTACATAGCAGCCTTTCCAATATTTTAAAGGAACTACTATAAATCTCAATTCTTCTCTTCATCCTAAATATACAATTTTAACTTAGCTATTTAATCATGTAGAGTTAAAAAAAAATTCTTATAACAACTTCCAAGAAGGAACACAAACATAAGAGCTTAATTCTTGAAGTTACAAAGGAGAATAATTTGCAAAATTACACATACTCCAGTTATAAACTTTAAAGCAACAATTTAAATTGCTTTAATATCACTGAATATCTTAAAATTTATTTATTTATAGATAAATATATGAGTTAATTAATATTAGCAAGGATTTGTTTTATATTTTAAAAATATTTTCAATGTATTAAATAACCTTGACACACAAACAGAGAACAGACTCGTGGACACAGCAGGAAAAGGTGAGGATGGGGTGATTACAGAGAGCAGCACTGAACCATGCACATTGCCATATGTAAAACACACAGCTAGTGGGAAGGTGCTGTGTAACACGGGGAGCTCAACCTGGTGCTCTGTGACAACCTGGGGTGGGGCAGCGGGGTGGGGAGCAGGGTGTGGGTCGGAGGTTCAAGAGTCAAGAGGGAAGGGATATATGTATACTTGTGCCTGATTCATGCTGTTATATGGCAGAAACCAACACAACACTGTAAAGCAATTATCCCCCAATTTTAAAAAGGCAAAAAAAGAAACTGTAAAGCACATAAACTGAAAAATAAATATCTTTTGACAAATAGCAGTTGCATTTTTTTAACTGGAGCACAAATGACCAATTTAGAAAATTTATATAAACCATTCTTCTACCCTTTTGCTAAAAATGATTTACAACACTAATCCTAATGCTATTTTACTACAGTATCAATCAACTGGATTATATTTACATTTAAATGTTTTCTCAGTGAGGGCAGAAGTTAGTGTAGAGTCTGATACTCATCTTCAGCACTGCCAGTTTCATAAATGAATTTCCTATCAACAAGATAAATAATACCAGTACTAGACAAAGAAATGCCAATTTCAATTTACCTAATTCATAGTTACTGTTTCTCAATATTGACTATTTCAGAAGCTGAAAAAACTGAAAAGATAATTTAAATAACTTGCCAATATCATATACTATTAATAGGGCATAATAATAAGATTTATTTTATCCTGAAAGAGCAAAGAGAAAATTCAGTGCTGCTTTATATTTTGGTCTACTGAACAGTTACTTTAATACTAAGTAAGCTTCAGTGAATTTTCTTAAATGGTCAAGCCATTAAATAAAATGACAATGCATTCACAAGGAGAATTATGTTCTGTTTTGATTAACCAACTGTGAACAAAAATAGAAAGTTAGAGATAACAATAAATCAATTTTAAAAATCTGCATATTAAAAATAGACAGTTTTAGTCCATTTAGAAAAAAGGCAATCTTTACTGAGCCTACCAGCATTTCTGTTTCCTGGGGTACCTCAACTTGGGTAACTCCCTGCAAGTTACTTACCCTCTGGTTCGGATTTCAGTTTTACTAACATTCATCTGTAAGGTGTTACACATAACTGAATCTTCTAAATAATTTACAATATACAACATTATGCAACAAAATTTAAAATTTTGACCATTTCATAGGCATTTGTCTAAAAGACTTACTTTCCTGTTTTCCAAAAGGAGCTGAAAAGTAACCATTTCCTACAAATTCAGTCACAGCATGCACACGCACAGCACCGCACAGTGGTACTGCTGTGCTTGGGTCTCCTGTTTCCTCATCCTGCCGGCCGTCACTTACTGATGACTGTGTTCCTGACGTTTGTGATGCTGAAGTGAGAACCTAAGAGTGTCTATCAAGGCTCCTGAGCATTAAAAACTGGGCTTTGTGGTATCCGGCTACTGAGTTATTTTTCTCTCCTTCTTTGCCTCCATCGCTAATTTTCAAATGACTGAAGTTACCGTTAAAAAAAAAAGAGTCACAGCAAAATAGGCTGTTGGCACCAGGAAGGAAATTCTGAAGAGAGCTCCAGGTGCCGGAACAAGGGAGCAGAAAAACCCTGAGAGCACGGCACTAGCTAATTTGTACAATGGGGTCTCCATTCCTTCTTCCCTGGGAACGAGAATCAACCTGCCCATTCTGAACTTTTCCATCCTTTATATGGCATTCTTCTCTTCACAGATAATCTAGTAACAGTCTCTACACAACCTGCTGATTAAATGCAAAAACAGAAACAAAGGTAGAAACAGCAGCAGTGTTGTCAAAACACACAAGGTACAAGAGTTAAATGATTATGACTACATTATATGAAAATAATGTGTGCTTAGCATGTATTTATACATGACAAATATAAAACTATGAATCTGAGTTAATGCCTGTGGGGATGCTAAAAAGAAGCAAGAATATACTGAGAAGAAGTAAGAATACAAAGATATAATTTTGTCTGGCTATTGAAGAAGTTAACACAACAGGACTTCTGAAAAGCACTGGAATTCTCAAAATCATCAGAAATATATATAAATGCCAGAGAACATAAGTTAGAATTATAGAAAACAGATTTTGTTCTCTCTACATACAAACTGCAAGAATCACATAATTAACCAACTTTTTTTCCCCTTTCTTAATTAAGTGTTGGTAATACAGGCCGTAGCTTAAAAGAAGAAATTCTGCCTGAATAAACTGATGACCTGTATCTCTCTCTACCAAGGAAGTTCTTATGACTCAAAGTTTTAGAGAAACTATTCTAAGCCATCAAAGATTAGCTGCCTATGAAATAAACAAGATAACCCTTTTGGCTGCAACAGACTCTCATGGCTCTGAAGTAATTTTATCAGGAAAATGGAAAAATATATGAGGTAGTCTTTGAGGAACTAATAAAAACTTATTTTTACATTCAATTTTCTCTACCAGGCATGAGGAAAAAGCAAACAAACAAAAAGACATCTAATAGATTAGCCCTACTGAGCTACCTACTGAGTTATTTATTTGTCGAATAAATACTAACAAATACCACTTTACTTGGGTTACAAAAGTTACTGATTTGTAGAAAACAATACATAAGGAAGAAAGTAAACAACGACAAAACATCAAGCAAAAAAAAAAAAAGAGAAAAATCCTATAAATTTTTTTTCCTCCACATAAAACCCACAGTTATCCAGTCAATATATCTACAGTATCCTGCAGCTAAGAGTATATAATAGATTACTGAATTAAAACTTTTCAAAATGATACCTTAGTGGTGGCGTTTGTAACCATACATTACTAAGGCAGAACTACTCCAATACCTGAAGGAGTCATGAAATAAAGGATGTATTCCTGACTCTTGACCTCAGACCAAATAAATTATTTTCTTTCCCTATTTATAAAACGAGGGAAAACTCGAAGACTATGAAAATTTATTATGGGTAAAATGCTTATAATTTTCAGGCAAATGTTTCAGAAAAAGTCAAGTATGTCATCCATACCTTGTTTTAATTCCAAACCTTCAGGTTGCTTGTTCTCTCTCAGAGATGAAGTAGAATCTACACAGCTGTCTTGTCTGTGGAATGAAAGTAAACAAAAACAACTTTTTAAACAATATTCAAGGTCCTAGAATTAAGTTATACACTTGAAAAGACACAATGAATCCTTCTCAGTCCCCAGGGTACCATTCAGTACACTCTGGAGACAGAAACATGTATACAAGTGTCAGAAGCAGTGGCTACAAACTACTAGAATTTAAGTAGTACACTTCTTTGTAAAATCAAAGAGCAAACCTGGAAAGAATACCAAGGTAATTTTTTCTCCTTTCCAATACTCTGCAGGGTAGCTAATGGGAGAAATCCTAACTCACAGAAGAATCCAGTAATTTTTCAAGTTCAACTGTTAAATTTAATGGGCACTTTGGCATTCAAATCATTTTACAGTCATCTAATTTCATACTTCAAATGTTTTGATGTTTACAGATGTGGGAAATACATATTTTATTTGTAATATACATATGTAATCAAAGTAAATGGATTATGTTTAAGATGCCACTAAAAAGTTCTTGATCCACTATGTTCTGCAAAAGAGCTCAACTATTTCTTTTTCTTAGAGAGCACTGTGCCATCTTTATACTGATGTTACAAATACTTTTCAGAAAGTCAAGAAATTAACTATTATGAATACTCAAAATGACTATTTTCTTTAAAATATGTGTCTATCACCTTCTGAGAATTTTTATACACACTCTAACAAACTAAAAATATCTAGGAAAGTTACCTATTCACAAAACTTTATATTCACTTAATAATAAATTCCTCAAATAACTAAAGGATAAAGATGAAATTATTTCTTTGAGAAGTTTACAATTTTCTTTTCAGCCAACACATTTGGCTCTTTTAAGTTTGTTTTGTATTGAAATTTTACTAATACAACTACAAACTCAAATAGAGATTAAAAAAATACTTTAATCTGGTGTTAATTGTGACATGTTAGAGATTTAATATTGAGATATCTCAATTTTTTTTATTTCTTTTAGTCTAATGTCGATTTTATTCTTTCACCAGAATGACTAGCAGATCCCAAAGAGGATATCAACAAGACTCCCTGGCAGTTTAGGGACAGATTAAATGCCAATACACTACATTAAAAGCTTTGCAAAAATAAAGTTAAAATATGCCACCTTAAGTCTTATGTCAAATTAGATTTTATCTACTGGTGAAGAAAGCTGAGCACCAAAGAACTGATGCTTTTGAACTGTGGTGTTGGAGAAGACTCTTGAGAGTCCCTTGGACTGCAAGGAGATCCAACCAGTCCATTCTGAAGGAGATCAGCCCTGGGATTTCTTTGGAGGGAATGATGCTGAAGCTGAAACTCCAGTACTTTGGCCACCTCATGCGAAGAGTTGACTCACTGGAAAAGACTCTGAGGCTGGGAGGGATTGGGGGCAGGAGGAGAAGGGGACGACAGAGGATGAGATGGCTGGATGGCATCACTGACTCGATGGATGTGATGCATATGAACTCCGGGAGTTGGTGATGGACAGGGAGGCCTGGCGTGCTGTGATTCATGGGGTCGCAAAGAGTCAGACACGACTGAGCGACTGGATTGAACTGAACTGGGAACCTTATTTCTAAGTATATTCCTTTAGAGAAAATGTTTGTTTGCTCTTAAACTTGAATGGCATTTATTTCTCTTCTAAACACATACACCTAATTTTTTTAAAATGACTTTAACAAAAACATAAAGTAACATCGCCATTAAAAGGATCTTAGGAAAACACAAGACCTTAACAGACAGAACATGACTCACGTAGCTAGAGGAGCTACCACACGCCTGAGGTCAGGGGCAGCGGCCGAGAGGAGCAACCCCAAGTCCAAGAAGTGGAGGCTGCACAGGTGCAGGAGGGCCAAGAGAAGCTACTCCACGTTCAAGGTCAGGAGGGGCAGCCAGTGAGGAGATATCCCTCATCCAAGGATAGGAGCAGCAGCTGTGCTTTGCTGGAGCAGCCGTGAAGAGATATCCCATGTCCAAGGTAAGAGAAACCCAAGTAAGACGGTAGGTGTTGCGAGAGGGCATCAGAGGGCAGACACACTGAAACCATACTCACAGAAAACTAGCCAATCTGATCACACTGACCACAGCCTTGTCTAACTCAATGAAACTAAGCCATGCCGTGTGGGGCCACTCAAGATGGACAGGTCATGGTGGAGAGGTCTGACAGAATGTGGTCCACTGGAGAAAGGAATGGCAAACCACTTCAGTATTCTTGCCTGGAGAACCCCATGAACAGTATGAAAAGGCAAAATGATAGGATACTGAAAGAGGAACTCCCCAGGTCAGTAGGTGCCCAATATGCTACTGGAGATCAGTGGAGAAATAACTCCAGAAAGAATGAAGGGATGGAGCCAAAGCAAAAACAATACCCAGTTGTGGATATGACTGGTGATAGAAGCAAGTCCGATGCTGTGAGCAATATTGCATAGGGACCTGGAATGTTAGGTCCATGAATCAAGGCAAATTGGAAGTGGTCAAAATTACAGCTGAGAATGTATAATCTGTATCATGAGGAATCATCAGACAAAGCCAAAGTGGGAATGAGTACTATTCTATTAAAAGTGGGGAGGGAAGTTAAAGTCAATGTTATAAAATACAAAGTTGGCTGTGGAAACATTCCAGGTTAAAGGAAGCTAAAGAGTAGTGACAATTAAATGTTACAACTGATGTGAGGCTCCTCAACTAAAGTGGAAAAACATTATAAAGCATATTATTAAGTCAAGAGACAAATGGAAATATTGATGGCAGATTTGACAAAACTATTTTATCAATGTTAAATTTACTAAAGCTGAATTTACTAAAGTTAACAATGTACTGTGGTTATATGAAAAAGAATATCACTATTCTTAGGAAAAAATGCAATGTAGTATTTAGAGGTAAAATGTTATGATGTATGTTACTCAGCTTTAAATGTTTCAGAAGGAAATACACAAGTATATAAACAGAGTATGTGCAATGGGATAAAATATTAGTAACAGATAAATCTAGGTAAAGCATACATGTATACTTCTTATATTATTATTCTTATTCCTGAAACATTTTAATAACTCGTAAGTTTTTCCAAGTAAAAATTAATAAAGCAATGAAATTATTTTATGAATTATTTTAATTTCATTTTTTATTTTCTCTGTGAAAGCTCCTTGAATCACCTTCAGATAAAACTAGAACCCTCTATAAAGACTATCTGCTGTCATAAACAATTTCTTTTACTGCCTGAAGTGAACTTTTATAATGTTCTTTTTTTCTTAAGTTGGATTTGATCTGGCTGTTGAAAAGTCACCAAAAAAACCCACAAAACTGCAGACAGTAGAGGCAGTACACCGCCTTGTGGCTGAGAAGTGAAAAGCCAGATGCTTTTACATCAGTATCACCTGAAGCTGAAAAAAATTCCAGACACAGATTTACAACTAAAATACAATTTAAAGATTTTCACTAAAAAATATAAAAGGCAAGATAGAAACAAAATAGGAAATGTCTTAAAGTATAAGAAAATTATGTGTACATACATCTTATTTCCAGTTTTAGGAAAATAAAAAATGTCACCCCCAGATGATAAAACATACTAAGTATCAGAGGTAGGAAAACTCAAGGAATTCCAATTTAAATTTAAATGATATTTAAATATTTCTATCAAACACTTTAAAACCATGTCAGAATTTTGTAACGACTGGAGAGAGAAGAGGTAAAGGAGGGAGGGAAGGAACACATGGTTGGCGTGAGTTTAAGAATCTCACAATGCTTCTTGTACTCTTTTCCATAAAGAAAAAAGAAAGAAGTTTTAATTCTCCCACTTCTCTTCTACCGTCTGCAGTGCTCCTTAAAACAGCTTAATTTACAGTCTTGGCTCTGAATTATAAGAGAGCCCTATGTCTATATTTGGGATTTAAGTTCTCAAACCAACATCAGTCCACCTTTCTTTCTTTTACCTCCAATACAGTTCTAGGCAGGATTCTTTCCTGTAACTCAAATGAGTTTGCTTTTAAATCAGAGTAATACACTGGGGAGATCTGCACAACTTAACCAAAAAGAACCACACGTGTGAATTACTAAGGTTTATATTTCTAAAAGAAAAAAAAATCAATTTCCTGTCCAAAAGAAAAATATTGGGAAGAGACCTCAACAGAAGGATAAACAAAGAGAACCGGATCAGGATTCTTCCCGATCTGGCAAAATTCAACTATCAATCAGGCAAACTAGCCTAGCAATAGGTATAACCCTTGGTTCTTTCCACTCTCCTAGGAGTAAAATATAAAGGCTGAAAGAAGCCAGTCTACCAACTTATGAGTTTTGTACTATTAAAAATGAGACACAGGCAGAAACTAGAGTATCCAAAACAATTTTGAAAAAGAGTAAAAAAGTTTAAGGATGCACACTATCACATTCAAGACTAAAAGACTACAGTAATTAGGACAGTAATGGTATTAGAGAAAGGATAAACACCTAGATTAACAAAACAGAAGAGAGTCCAGAAACAGACCTAACACACATATATATGGTCAATAGTTGAAAATAACATAAATGTATACCACAGCTCTAAGTCAGAAGTCTGGGCGGGGTCTCACTGCACTAAAATCAAAGTCCCTACAAACTGCCTTCCTTTCTGGAGGCTTTAGGGGAGAATTCATTCCCTGCTCATTTGGGCTGTCAGTTCCCTGATATGCTAGGACCAAAGTCCCTGCTGCCTTGCTGGTTGCCAGCTCCCTGTCAAGGTCCTCTCATGGCACATCTCTTCTTTCCCTTTAAATTACTCAATGTGAAGAGAACTGAGATAATCTGCATAATTCAGAATAATCTCCCCAACTCAAAAGTCCTTAACCTTAACCAAATCTGCAAAATCCCTTTTGTCAGTATACAAAAGTAAGACATTCTCAGGTTCTAGAGACCAGAGAGTCATTTTTCTGCCTACTATATGGCCTCAGCTGGAAAAAGGATAACAAACTATGGTACATCCACACAGTGGAATACCAACTACTCATCCAGGAAAAGGAAGGGACTACTGATACACACAGCAACATAAACAGATCTCAATTGCATTATGCTGAGTAAAAGAAGCCAGGCTCAAAAGGCTATATACTGTACTGATCCGTGTGACATTCTGGAAAAAGAAAGAGTATAAGGACAAAAATCAGATCAGTGGCTGTCAAGGGCTGGAGACAGGAGAACGAGTGGACTACAAAGAGCCACGGGAGAAATTCTGAGTGTGATGGAAGGGGTCTTATTGTGGCTGCGATGGTAGATAAATTTGTCCAAACCCACATAACTATATAATTTTTGTTAAAAAATGAATTTTGTTCTAAATTACACTTTTAATATTTTTCAAATTGGGGTACTGCCAAGTCTTAGAACAAGTTCACAAAAATGAAATCACATAGTGCTCAAATGTAACCCTCGAACACCATGGAATGCAGCAAAACTATTTTTCTCAAAGGGCTTTTTCCAAACAGCAAATTAATCCATACCTCTAACATTTCCCTCAGCAAGCTCATTACTCAAGATAGCAAAATTCAACCCTTGTTGCCATTTCCATTCCCCAAATAATGTAATTCTAAAAATCAGTTACCATACTCCAGTTTCTCTGATCCATGATTCTCTAAGAATTTGTTCTATAAATTGCCTCTCTACAATTGCAAGTTTTTGTAAATAAGGCAATTCTCTAAGTGGGGGGCTCTATTCTATACAAAAGTGACTAAAGGAAACAGAGGTTCTCCTCTTTCTTCTATCCCTATACTCCTGCTTTCAAGCCTTTCCAGTTTTAAGTTGAATGAGATCACTTTGTAAGTGCTTTATTTAAAGGGGTACAAGTAGGATATGCAAACATTCTACTAACGTTAAACTTGGGGTCCTATCCAAGTTTTAAGTTGCAATATTGTCAATGATTAGTGGCATTTTCTGTGAAGGTTTTCTGAAAAATTTATCCTATTATTTTGATAGCCTGCCTAAGGATCACAGCCTAATAGCAACTTAAAAGGACATAAGGACATAATTAGGGTACAGGTAATCAATGCTCTTTAGAATACATACTGAGTTTAAAATAACTGAGCATAATGATGGTGTAAAGAAAACAAAGACCTGGACTGTACAAATAAATAAATAAATAACTGAGCATAGAGTAATGGCAATCTAACAAATTGATTGCATTTGTGGGTAAAAAAAAATCCTTCTATGCTTTAAAATATGTATACAATAGTTTACTCTTAAACTATTTTTTTAATAAATGAAAAAGTTAGAAACTTGTTAAGTAATTCATTGTTTTTTAAAAAGGCAGTAACAGTAAAAAATAATAATTAAAAATAACGATGAGTTATTTTGCTTTCTTTAGGCTTTTATAAAAAGAATTTGGGGAAGGGAATCCCCAATACTCATCAATGTAAAGTGGAATTTTAAGAATAGTGATTGTTACAAATTCAAAGTTAAAATTCTACAGCAAATACAACAACATTTTTCACTGCTTCTCAACAAGTACTATTCTAAGCACTTTACAATTTTTTTTCTGATTTAATCATCATCACAATCGTATGAGTAGGTACTGATGTTAGTTCTATTGTCCAAACAAAGTAATTCAGGCCCAGAAAAGTTAAGTAACTTGCCAAAAGTCAGAGATACAGTAAGCTGTGGAGGTCTGCTGTTAAAAATGCAGGTTTAGTTTAACTTGAGAACCTTCATTTTTTACATTTATGCAGACTTTCTCCTATATAAAGATATAGTTCTCCAAGTGGTAATACTAAAAATTTTAAGTAGTCATTATCTATATCTCAAAGTATCAAGTCAGTTTTCATTCAAAATTTGACCCCAAGCCTCACAGGAAAATACTTATTTCTACTGGCAAAACTAAGATATGCTATTAAACCAAGATGGAATTATTATTTTACAGTGGAAAATTTCAATGAAAAGACAGACAAGAGCAATAACAACTGGTAACCAAGAATAAATCCCTAATGAATCAAAGATTTCAATATTTTAGAAAACCACAAAGTACCAGAAGAAAGTATGAAAAATACTTTTTATAATTTCAGAATGGAGAAGGCCTTTTCTAAATATAAAACCCAAAAACCATAAAAGCTTGATAAAATCAGACTATATAAACCTGAAATACTTATACATGTGCAAAAATAAATAAATAAAAGCTATAATCAAAGTAAAGCAACAGCAAAAAAAAAAAAAAAAAAAAAATTGCAACCCATATCACAAACAATGGACTATTAAAAAAGACCAAAACCCTCTACCCACATACACACAAAAGGTAAAAAAAAATGACAAAGAGCTCGGAAGAAAAGGAAGTTCAAACAGCTCTGTAACATAGAGAAAGACAGTCAATTTCACTCACAGTAAAAGACAGCTTAGTTGGCAAAGAATCTGCCTGCAATGCAGGAGACCTGGGTTCGATTCCTGGGTCAGGAAGATCCCCTGGAGAAGGGACAGGCTACCCACTCCAGTATTCTTGGGCTTCCCTTGTGGCTCAGCTGGTAAAGAATCTGCCCGCAATGTGGGACACTGGGGTTCAATCCCTGGGTTGGGAAAATCCCCTGGAGAAGGGAAAGGTTACCCACTCCAGTATTTTGGCCTGGAGAATTCCATGGACTGTATAGTCCATGGGGTCATTAAGAGTCGGACACAACTGAGTGACTTTCACTTCACTTCTCACTTCACTTTATGAGATTGTAGATTAAAATTCCCAGAGCAGTGTTGGTGGTATATTGGTGAGAATTTTACCTAACAGATGAACAACCATCAAAATGTCAGATAACATTGTATTAGCTAAAGTATATGAAAACATATACTCCACATTTGTAGGGCAGGTATAAATCAGTTTAAACTCTGTGAAAGTCAATTATGGCAGTTACCTCTTAAAGTTTCAAATGCTCAAACATCTAATCCAACAATTAATTTACAGGTATTTATATAATCACTGAAAAACATGATTACTTACATACAGATATATTCATACCATATGAAGTAACAAAAGATAGTAAACACTTAAATGTCCACTGACAAACTTTTGCTATATCCAACAATGGAATAGTACACAGATACATGTGTGTATACATGTATATATGTATATATGTGTATGTATACATACATACACACACACATACACATACGTACAGGAAGCCTTATATGCACTAAGTAAAACAAAATCCAAGAAAAGGCATACTATTAAATGGAAAAGATTTAATGAAAAAAGGTACAGAACAATCTGCACAGTAAGCTACAATTTATGTGTGAAGAAAAAATATATATACACTTATACATTTGTAAATGTACAGAATATCTTGGGGAGGATATACAAGAAACTGGTTTATTGTGGCTGCCTATAGGAAGGCATTCAGAATGGCAAACAGAAAAAAGACTGAGACTAATTTTCACTGAATACTTTTAAAAATTATAGTATGTACATGTGCATGTATTTACCACTCGAATAAACAAGCTGTTAAATAACAGACACAAGACATTTTGATATTTGGCAAAACTAATACAATTATGTAAAGTTTAAAAATAAAATAAAATTAAAAAAAAAACATAAACATTTAGAATCAATTTACTTTACAGTACTTCAAGAAAACAGATGAAACAAATATGAAAAGTGGTAATAACTGTTATATCTAGGCAATAGTTATTTGGGGGTTTCATTATACTAGTCTCTCTACTTTTCTAGATAGATGGCACTTTTCATAATAAAAAAGTAAAAATAATCTAATACAGTGAAATCACTTTTTTCTAACTCAGGTGGTTTACTGGAAAAGAAAAAATTTACACAGGGAAACACTTAAAAGTTATATATATAATTTAAGCATCTTAGGTTAACATAAAACAGGAATGCATCTTCATTCACCAATCTTTGGAAAGAATCCACAGAAAAGAGTTCAGGCTCATCCTACTCACATAAGCTATTGTCTACATCTCTACTTTTGGCTTAGTTAAAACAGAAAATTCTGAATGCAGAAAAAGATAACCCTTTATATATATATACACACACATACACACAATGCCACCCAAACTTTTACTGCTGTTATCCCACAGCTAACAACAACTGTACTTTGAGTTTTTCCAAAGCATTCAATGTGATCAACTCATCTTTTCATACTGCTATTTCATCAGTTTTTATATTTAACCATATTATAAAATTACAGTAATTGTACTGGAAATAAATACGAATGACTCTTGGTAAGTAAAACCTTCAAATGGTGGGAAAAGTGCACTGGCATAAAGAACAGGAATTAACAAACCAGTTTAGTGCACTGAACATAAGTGGATTTATTTTTCAAGTGAAATGGAAAAGACAATTAATACAATTAGGTAAGTGATTAAGAAAAATTTAAATTTTTTTAAAAAGTGATAATGAAAAGAGAAGAAAATAGGAAAACTACTTGCTTACATCTAATCCAGTGCTTGAGCAGCAAGACGAGGCACTAAAATGACTGATGAAAAAACAACAGATATAGTTTAAAAATTAGGTTTCTGTAACACAAAGAATACAATTTTTTTGTGTGTAGACAGTTACAAAATCAGAAATGCTTCCAAAGACCCTCAAAATTCCCCAATGGAAAACACGGTTACAATTCAAGCCTATCTAAGACCTCTGAGAAGCTCAGGCCTTCCTATTCCAAGGAATATATATAAAGATTTCAGAGAGGTGCCCATCTGCTAAATATTTAAAAAGAACTGGGTCAAGATTTGCTTCAAAGTTATCAAGTTGGCAGAAGTTGAAAGGAGGAGGTTTCCAATAATATGGGAGGGAACATACTGAATAATAGGTATGCAAGGTAGAGTTAAATAAACAAATAAATAGTTAAACCACCGTTACAAAACAACTTCACACATTCCAGAGTGGGTTATGTGAGTTTGATGAATCACAGGTCAATTTCTGAAGGTATTATTCCTAATAAGGCTTGGTCTTGGGTTTACTTGATGCCTTTTTTGTATCCACTGATAAAAATGCTCACTTAATCACATACTGTAGATTCATGCTGCCCATTAATTCAATGTTCCAAAGCGCTGTGGGCTTCCTTGGTGGCTCAGACAGTAAAGAATCTGCCTGCAATGTGGGAGACCTGGGTTCAATCCCTGGGTTGGAAGATCCCCTGGAGAAGGGAAAGACTACACACTTCAGTATTCTGGCCTGGAGAATTCCATGGACTCTATAGTCCATGGGGTAACAAAGAGTTGGACATGACTGAGCCACTTTCACTTTCAGAGCACTATAAACTTTATTCAAATACTTTATCCCATTGAAGCTTAATAATAACAGTTTATGAAGCAATAGTCTTTTATTCCCAGTAAGTTCAGTTTTATTGACACTTATTGAGAATCAGCATTTGGCTGAGTACTCCTGCCCCTTGGAAAGTTACTCATACATACATATTCAAGGAATATAAGTGACTTGAATTGGAACAAATTGAACTCTGAGTACTCTAATGACAGTGAGCTGAACCCACAAGACAGCTATACTTCATCAAAAAGGGCACGGATGCTTTCCCCTTACCAAAAACAGAAGAGAAATTAATGTTTTTTTTAATTCAACCAACAAACAGCATCAGAGTTCTACCACATATCACTACAGGTCCACGATACAAGAGTGGTCATAAACACAATCCTAGTTGTTGTTCAAATTATATGTATAATGGAAAATCTCCTATCCTATCCCTGGTAGCTCAGACAGTAAAGCATCTGCCTACAATGTGGGAGACCCGGGTTCGATCCCTGGGTCAGGAAGATCCGCTGGAGAAGGCAATGGCAACCCACTCCAGTATTCATGCTTGGAAAATCCCATGGACCAAGGAGCCTGGTAGGCTACAGTCCATGGGGTCACAAAGAGTCAGACACGATGAGCGACTTCATTTCATTTTCAAGACCTGTTTAGGAGTATCCTACTTTTTCAAAAAGTTAAGTATCCAGAATTAGAATTCAGTAGCTGAAGTTTAGAACATGCCCATCCTCTGCTAAGGAGCAGTGACTAGAGTTCCAGAACACTCCTGGCAAATCTGCTCTGCAGTATACCATAAGTTTGAGAAGCTGAGTTTTTAAACTTCTCTGCCTTCCAGAACTGGGATAGCATCTCAACACTGCTTATTACCCATATAGAAATACAGCTTCATTTCCACTGACATTTCCCTCAATATCATTCACTGAAAGCATATTAATTTAAAATTCATAAAAGTATTTATGAGAACAATACTAGAACATTGCTAAGATTTCCCTAAAGTGCTTGTATTTTTATTTTTATGTGAAACCACAATCAGCAGCAGCAGCAGCAGAGCTACAATAAAGCTTCTTTTCCAAATGAAGATAGCACTCTGCATGCAGGCATATTATCTTATTTACTTAAAACAGATGTTCTTGGTAAGCAACTTACAATTGGTAGCATGTGCAACTCTTGTCACAATATCTAAGTTTTAAAACACTGCAAAATTATACATGCTAAGGTTTTACACCATCTCAATACGACATAAAATTGCCCACTTATTCACCTAAGGTGAACAAAAGTGACAATCTCAACCCTCACCTTTCTAAAAATGAAGGTATTTAGAAACTATGACTGCCCTATCTTCATAGTTACTACATCTCATTTCTATTAAAATCGTTATAAGTTAACACTCACTAATTTCAAGTTTTAAAGCAGTGCACTGTCAAAAATTTCTTATAACTACCATTTGTTATACTTTTGAAAGCAAAAAAGAACTATCGTAAAAAAAAAAAAAGAAAGAGAACTATTGTAAACTATGTATGAGTAAGCAATCAAAATTTCAAAAAGCAGCAGAAATCAAAAGAGTTTGGGGGAAAAAACATGTATTTGAAAGCTGACCTTAGAATATAACATACAAAGCTGTTTGTTTTATAAACATATGAATCATATAAAACTGAAAATCTCATTTTAAATTTTTTTAAATTGTGCATAAACATCTGTGTATACTGCATTTTCAAACTTTAATGGTTTATGAGAAAATTCACATAAAGCATATTAAATACCATATATATACCTCATATTGAAAGTTGTCATTTTACAGCTTCTTAGACAATCCTAAGAATCCTTAATACTATCTCCTTTGCCATAAGCATTATAACAAAAGCACATAAGTTACTCATTAAAAGAAAATATCAAAATTTCCATGCGCTTTTAATAATAAAGACTGCTTTATCCAGATCTATTTAAAGTTCTTTGTGTTCATCAAAACAGGGATAAAGAGGTAAAGGTATGTGTCCCAGGTGATAAGACCCTGAAAACTGATAGAACTGGTTCCAAGGCAAACCTTTGGCCTTTATGCATTTTCCCTTGAACCAGAGCTTCCTTTTCTAGACATTCTGTACTTTAAACTTACAGGCAAATGTAGTACTATGTGGCACAGTGAAACATACACATGCCACACAAAAAAAGAGTACCTACGTTCAGCTCTAATTTTTTTTTTTTTTGCTCCCCTCAGGAAAAGCTGATCTGACTTTTGAGCAATTCAAAAATTCAAATTTTGGTTAACTATCACCTGATTTTTAAATGCTGGAAACCATTTGAAACTTTAAATATTTAAATTTTGAGCAAACTATCTCTATGACTATAGGCAACAATCTGTAACTCTAGCTTTATGTCAAGTACCTGGCATTAGTTTTCTATTGCCTCTGTTACAAATTACAGAGGCAACAGTGGCTTAACACAACATCCCTTACATTACCTTATAGTTCTGGAGGTCAGAAATCCCAAGTGAGTCTTGGGACACTACAATCAAGGTAGTGCTGCGTTTCTTCTGGAGGTTCCAGGGGAGAATTCATCTCCTTGTCTTTTCCAGGTAAAGATTACCTGCATTCTTTAGCTTTTGGCTCCTTCCTCCATCTTCAAAGTACGTCACTCCAATCTCTAAGCCTCCATCATCCCATCTTTTTAGCTGCCTTTGACCAGTTAATTACTTTCTACCACTCATGTTGCATGTGTGTGGCTTTTTGTTTTTTTCTAGTCTTACTGCATTTGCTTGAACCTTCAAGAAATGTTGAAAATGAATGGTCTTGTCTGATTCCTTATTTTAGTTCACCGAGTGGTTAAGTCTAATCAAATGGTCATTACTGTATCTGAATAGTTTTATATATCTTTTTTACCTATAGCTTATATTAGAAATGACTGCTAGGTATTATCAAAGGCATTTTTAGCATATACATATCTGAACTTTTCTCCTTTAATTTATTGAAATGAATTACACTAAAAGACTTTCTAATTAACTCTTCTATAAATTCCTAGAGTAAATCGTACTTGGTCAGTA
The DNA here is from genome assembly GCF_019923935.1 of Bubalus bubalis. Lineage (NCBI taxonomy): Eukaryota > Metazoa > Chordata > Mammalia > Artiodactyla > Bovidae > Bubalus > Bubalus bubalis. Next base: position 79,946,406 of record NC_059159.1, on the reverse strand, counting down.
GTATAATTATTCACTAATACACTGCTGGATTCTATATGCTAATGTTGTACTTACAATTTTTGCATCTATATTCACAAGTGAGAAGGCCTATAATCTGCCCACATTTTTTTTGGCACTATGTATGAAATTTGCAATATTAAAACTATGGAGAAGTCATAAAGTAAACTGAAGATCTTTTCTTCTTTTTCTAGGGCTTGGACTAATTTAAATAGCATAGGTGTAATCTATTTGAAATTAATAACAGATAACATTATTGAACATTTTATTAGATATAAACATGTTACAAGTATTGAGTCTTGTAAATAATGCTGTGGATTCATCTTGTCTTTTTCAACAGATCTCTATTCACCTTTCTAATTTCTTGGTTGTTAATCTCTTCAGGTTTTCCACTTTAGGGAGAAGTTAATTTGGTTAATGTGTATTTTAATACAATATCCATTTGCAAGCTTCAAATTTGTTTATACAATGCTGCATGCAGTTTCTACTCTTTCAAACTCATAAAATGTATGACTCTCTTCCTTCCTCACTAATCTCGATTTTAATTGCTCTCCACTTATTTCCTTAATCATATCTAAGAAGAATTCATCTTATTTTCTTGTCTTTACAAAAATCAAGTTTATAAATTTATTTATCCTTTTATTTTCTATGTCTTTCGTTTTAATGTTTACCTCTGTTATTCTACTTTCTTTTGGTTTTTTATTGTTTAAGTTCCTTTAAGATGTGAACTAAGTTCCTGGACTATTCATTAAGCTTTTATCTATCTACGTCTTCTCTTTAAACTCAGCTTTCAGACTTCCCTGCTGGTCTATTGATTTAAGAATCCACCTTGCAATGCAGGGGGTGTAGGTTCAATCCCTGATCTGAGAACTAAAATGCCACACATCACAGGGCAACTAAGCAGGTGTGCCACAACCAGAGTAGCCCACGCACCTGCAGCTTCTGAGCCCACATGCCCTAGAGCCCGTGTGCCACCAGAGAAGTCTGTGCCCCAATCAGAGAAGCCCGCGTGATGCAGCGAAGACTCAGCACAGCCAAAACCAAAACAAAAAACAACAAACCCAGAGTAAAGAAGAAGAAAACTCAACTTTGTAATACTAACAATCAAACATAACACATGAATTCCACTGGATTCTGGATCAGAATCAACCAGGTAATTAATTAAAAAAACAAATATGCTATAAATTTATTTTAGCAATTGGGCAAATTTTATATGAGCAATGTATTAAATGATATTATTTGAAATACCGATTATTTCTGATGATTGGCCTTATTTTTAAGAGGTGCACACTGAATTGTTTAGGCATGAAATGTTACGACATCTGCAACTTAGTTTTTAATAGGTTATGAACTGAACTATTTCCTCACAAAAAATTCGTGTGTGAAACCCTAACTCTAGTACCTGAGAATGTGACCATTTTAGAAATAGAGCCTTTAAAAAGCTAATTTAAGTTAAAGTAAGTCCAATAACCTTAGATATGCAGATACCACCAACCTTATGGCAGAAAGCAAAGAAAAACTAAAGAGCCTCTTGATGAAAGTGAAAGAGGAGAGTGAAAAAGCTGGCTTAAAACTCAATATTCAAAAAATGAAGATCATGGCATCTGGTCTCATCACTTCATTGCAAATAGATGGGGAAACAATGGAAACAGTGACAGACTTTATTTTCTTGGGCTCCAAAAATCACTGCAGATGGTGACTACAGCCATGAAATTAAAAGATACTTGCTCCTTGGAAGAAATGTTATGACAAACCTAGACTGCATATTAAAAAGCAGAGACATCACTTTGCCAACAAAGGTCCGTCTAGTGAAAGCTAATGGTTTTTCCAGTAGTCACGTATGCATATGAGAGTTGAACCATAAAGAAAGCTGAGTACTGAAGAATTGATGCTTTTGAACTATGGTGTTGGAGAAGACTCTTGAGAGTCCCTGGGACTGCAACGAGATAAAACCAGTCAATCCTAAAGGAAATTAGTCCTGAATATTCATTGGAAGGACTGATGCTAAAGCTGAGAGTCCAATACTTTGGCCACCTGATGCAAAGAACTGACTGCTTGGAAAAGACCCTGATGCTGGGAAAGACTGAAAGCAGGAGAAGAAGGGGATGACAGAGGAAGAGATGGTTGGATGACATCACCAACTCAATGGACATGAGGTTGAGCAAGCTCCAGGAGTTGGTGATGGACAGGAAAGCCTGGCCTGTTGCAGTCCATGGGATTGGAAAGAGTCGGACACGACTGAGGGACTGAACTGAATGGACTGAAGGCCACAATGGTGGGCCCTAACCCAGTGTGACTGGTGACCTTATAAGGGGAGAATAGCACACAGGGAGAGACAACAGGGAAACACACAAGGGAAGTCAATCAAGTGAAAAGGCAGCAAGAGGGTGGCCATATGCAAGTCAAGGGGAGAGGCTTCAGAGAAAAGAACCCTGTCAGTTCCCTGATCTTGGACTTTCATCCTCCAGAAGGGTGAGAAAATAAGTTTCTGCTGTTTAACCCAGCCAGTCTATGGTACTCTGTTCTGGCAGCTCTAGCAACCTAATACAAATGGTTCCTGGGGAAAAAGGATAAATATAAGGAGAAAGAGAAAGTAAAACTGGAAAGATCTTACTGTTGCTGAATCTAGGTAGAAAGTATACGGATCTTCATCATATCATTCTTTAAATTTTACATAAGTTTAAAGTTCTCCAAAATATGTTTGAAGTTTTCCAAAATAAAAAGTTCAGGGGAAAAATTTCACCAGGAAATTCACACATGTACGCACATATAATACTTATAAGTTTGTGTTTGTCTGCTAGAGCTGTCATAACAAAACACCAAGACTGGCTGGCTTAAGCAATAAAAACGTATTTCTCACAGTTCTGCAAGGTGGAAGTTGAAGATCAAGGTGTCTGCAGGTCTGGTTTCCTCTGAGGCCTTTCCTTGACTTGCAGACAGCTTTCACATGGCTCTGCTCTGTGTGTGCCCAGCCCTGGTGTCTCTCAGTGCACTCAAATTTCCTTTTCTTGTAAGGACACCAATCAGACTGGACTGACTTAATAACTTCTTTGGGCTTCCCAGGTGGCTCAGTGGTAAAGAATTTACTTGCCAAGCAGGAGACACAGGTTCAGTCCTTGGGTGGGGAAGATCCCCTGGAGAAGGAAACCCATTCCCATATTCTTGTCTGGAGAATCCCATGGACAGAGAAGCCTGGCGAGCTATATAGTCCATGGGGTTGGAAAATAATGAGAGATGACTCAGTGACTAAACAACAAACAAATCACCTGTTTAAAGACCTTATTCCAAATGAGATTATGTTCTGAAGTGCTAAGGGTTAGGGACTTCCATGATGAATTTTGGAGGGACACAATTCAGCTCATAACCAGATTGTTATCCTTCTCCTTACAGTCTTATGTCTTTAAATAAAGAATGTTAATTCTATCATTTCTTCAATTTTTTTCTAGCTATTTGTTTCTCTTTCCAGGATGTCTAGTATGTTCAAGATAGGTATAAAACTGTCTTCCAGCTGACCATGTATAACCAGGTAACCAGGTTATACATAAGGATTTACACTTTCTGTGTGTGGTTTCTCTCTACTATTCTGTATTTATTTATTCAATTTAATTTCTTAGCACAATGATGTAGCTTCCAGTCATGGCTAATCTCTTTATCAATTTGTCTCCTAAATTTAGGAATTCAGAATTTAGTTCCTGAAACTACATTTGTGTTCTAACTCTACTTCTTTGAGAGTTATCGTTAGTTTGCTAAAGTTTCCTTTCCTACTGCCTATTAATCCTGTGTTCCACAGAAGCTACCTGTTCAATGTATTCAGCCTTATTTTCCTCTCCCAAATTGCTGAATTCCTTGAAGGTTCTTGCCTACTCATAACTGTTCCCTCAGCATCCAGACCAGTCAGACTACTGTTATCTATTAGAGTAAAAAACCAGCAGGTAATAAAAAACATGAAAAATTTCAGCACCAAGTACCAAACATGTTAACTAACTTAATCGTCTGCTGAAGCCCTGGAATTAAGCTTACATGAGCGTGCCCACCAGGTTCAGTTCAACTCAACAGAAATCAACAGGACTGAACTGACCTCTGAGCACAGAGCAAGTGGCAAGTTGTCAAGCCAGCAATGTGGGCTAAGGCCAACATTCTCCCACGTTACCTCCCTGTCCTACCTTCCCTGTTTCACAGTGCAGTGTATCGCCCTGTTCATACTAAGATTAGTAACAAAACGGTAAAAATGTCTTAAAAATAACAAACAAGTCACATTAGTGTTGCTCAGCCACGTCTGACTCTTTGTGACCACATGCATCATGGCCCGCCAGGCTCCTCTGTTCATGGAATTCTCCAGGCAAGAATACTGAAGCAGATTGCCATTTCCTACTCTAGGGGATCTTCCTGACCCAGGGATTAAACCTGCATCTCCTGCACTGGTAGATGGATTCTTTACCACTCCACTACCATTTATCCCAATAATCCTATTGGGGCCAAGTATTACCCATATTTTACAAATGTACAAAGTGATTTTAGAGAAGGTTAAGTGTTTTAAAGCCAGGTCCATTTACATGAACACTTATAGTCTCTTTATAACTAACATTCCTTCTACTTCCACATTCATTTGTGTGATCTCAGGCACATAAATCTTTCTAGGCCTTATCTGTCCATCTGTAAAATGATGATACTAATACCACCTAATTCACAAGGCTAGTATACAAACCCAATGAGTGAATGAAGGCAAGTAAGTGATTAGAACAGTGTCTGGCATACAATGTTCTTAATATTTTATTATTTATTTGGCATCCTGTAGCTACAAATTTGAGAAGGAAATGTCAACCCACTCCAGTGTTCTTGCCTGGAGAATCCCAGGGATGGGGGAGCCTAGTGGGCTGCCGTCTATGGGGTCGCACAGAGTTGGATACGACTGAAGTGACTTAGCAGCAGCAGCTTACAAATATGATTTTTTTTTAAAGCCTATATACTCAAATAACTCAGAAGAATCTCAATGATCTGACACTTACAGGTCCACAAGTGGCTGCTGCTGCTGCTAAGTCACGTCAGTTGTGTCCGACCCTGTGTGACCCCATAGACGGCAGCCCACCAGGCTCCCCCGTCCCTGGAATTCTCCAGGCAAGAACACTGGAGTGGGTAGCCATTTCCTTCTCCAATGCACAAAAGTGAAAAGTGAAAGGGAAGTCGTTCAGTCGTGTCCGACTCTTAGCGACCCCATGGACTGCAGCCCACCAGGCTCCTCCGTCCATGGAAGTTTCCAGGCAAGAGTACTGGAGTGGGTCGCCAGTGCCTTCTCCAGTGGCTACAATGACAATTTTGGGTAATATTTCTGATTGCTTAACCTACTCACTGCAGCATTTAAAAGCTAACATGACTGGTCTCATGGTAACATTGTAAAACTCGGTTCTCCACAATAGTTACTTTGAATCTAATCACCTTTTTTTTTTCATTAGAAAAGTTCAGAAGTCAAATACTGTACTTTGTTGTAATTTTTAAAAAAGAAACAAATTTCTAATTTAATTAGATATCCATTAAACAGCTTCTAACAGTAGAAAAGTAGCAGTAGTGTTCAGGTGTGAACAAAAAAGGACTTAACCTTGAAAACACCTCAAAAATTGGATCAATAAACACATTTAAACAAAGGCAAAACAAAAGTAATCAAGCAAAAGCTGATGCTCTGTAAAAAGCATCAAGAAACAAGATGATTAATTTAGATTATTTAAGAAACTAAAATGTAAAACTAAAAAGTGACAGGCTTAAACTATCTAAACTAGACTAGCATATATATAAGCAATTTAAAGCTACATATTTTGAAGAAAGAAGGAAATGGCACCCCACTCCAGTACTCTTGCCTGAAAAATCCCATGGACGGGGGAGCCTGGTAGGCTACACAGTCCATGGGGTCACAAAGAGTCGGACACGACTGAGCAACTTCACTTTCACTTTCACCCTGGCTGAGATCTTCCCTGTAGCTCAGATGGAAAACAATCTGCCTGCAATGCAGGAGACCTGGGTTCGATCCCTGGGTCAGGAAGATCCTGTGGAGAAGGGACTGGCAATCCACTCCAGTATTCTTGCCTGGAGAATCCCACAGATAGAGGAGCCTGAGGGGCTACAGTTCGTGGGGTCACAAAGAGTCAGACACGACTAAGCGACTAACCCACCCACCCACATTTTGAAGAAAAGTCAATAGCAAGACTATAGAAATGTGTGCATTTTATACTTTGTGGGTAAGTATAAATCATCCTATGACATTCCAAGGCAAGATGAATGTGATGACCAAAAATCTACTGATTATGAGGCAGCCAAGATACAATGATTTCTTCAGTGCTTCAGTATAAGTAGATTAGCTGATGCTCTCTATAGTTATAATATGAAGTTAAATTGTTGTCTTCCAGTGATACTTACCCAATAGCACTGTATTAGAAATGAAAATATACTCAGGTTTCAGGTTAAATATGTGCTACTGATTTATGTTACTGTCTCTGGTTATGTTTTTATTTGGGCTACTGCCTATAGCCAAACTTTGCAGAGATGCAAGTCAGTCTTTGGTGATGACCAAAAAAAAATATTTTAGTCAAAAATCAGAATACATGATAAAATTAGCAGGTGAAAGTTTAATGAGCCCACGGTAGAGCAGAATAGCCTAGAAAATTAGCATGTCACTTCTTCATTAGTTGGCATTCCAAAACTTCAGCTATTTTCCATCATCACAATAATCAAATTAAATGTACCTATATTAAACAAAGAACTGACTCATTGGGAAAGACCCTGATGCTGGGGCAAGATTGAAGGCAGGAGGAGAAGGGGACGACAGAGGATGAGATGGTTGGATGGCATCACCGACTTGATGGACATAAGTTTGAGCAAGCTTCGGGAGTTGGTGATGGACAGGGAAACCTGGCATGCTGCAGTCCATGGGGTCGCAAAGAGTTGACCACCACTGAGTGACTGAACTGACTGAATGGACATCAAATGAGACAGCTTACTATCTGATCCATGAAAAGAAGCTATTATCACCAAACATTAAGAGGTATGTAGAAGAATTCAGTGAGATGAAGTTTTCTAAACTACTAACATGTTTGTTACAGTAAGTACTTAATGAACAGTGGGTATCAGCAGTAGTATATATATTCAAATTCCAAATGAGAGATGTGATTCTGCTTCAGTGTTGGCACTGTTATAGTCCTATTTCTGAGTAGTAGTTTAATAAAATTATCTTAATCCTGAAAGCAATTAATTCCATCCTCACATCAAAAGGACCAATCACTACAAGTAAAAAAAATCAATCCAACATTGTTGAATCTCTTTATATAACTATAGCATAGAAAAACAATCACATTCTTGAGGTAAGAAATCACCAGAGATAACAAAGCAATTCTGAAATTACAATGAATACTTTTAACTTACTGATTAACTAAATCAGGTACCATCTTGGAGCCATCATCTGCTTCTTCTTCCATTTCAGAGTCCATACCATTGTCACCTTGTGAATGACATTAAAAAAAAAACACTGAAAACACGCTTATAAGACAAAAAGTCAGAGCAACTTATCATTATACAGAAAGTTTCATCTATAAAGGGACAGATTAAGAAACCTGACAGTTGTTGAAAGATGACAGTTTTAATTCTTATATTTAAAATGCCTTTTTAGGTATCTGTCCTATTTATCTATTCTATAAATGCATAAAATGTATATAAATGAGAATGTGTGTGTGTGTATATATATATACTTACAGACTATACACACATGTACACATCTTTTACCAGTTACAGATTCCATTAAACCATTTTACATTTTAAAAAGATGTTATCTCTAGAAATTGAAAGTCTCCATTTTTTTGTTCCTTCTCTTGTAACGCTGATACTAAAATCCTTGTAGAGTCAAAAAAAAAAAAAAAAAAAACAGTTTAAAAATCCAAAATTCTACAGGTAATGTATCGCAAAGAAGAGTCTTACTTTAGGCAGACAGACAAATGTCAGGAATTTGCAAGAAATTATTCTCTGTATTTGGCTCTTATTAGAGCAGAAATGGTATTCAATGGATAGGTAGAAGCAGTGAGAAAGCAAAAAACTAAAAAAAATCTTAAGAGAAGTCTTTGCCTTCTTAATAATTTTTTATAGAATTTTGGATAAACTTTTTTCTTTTTTTTTTTTCCACACAAATTTAAACATTCTTACCTATATAACTGATTTGGAAAAACCACACATACATCAAAAAGTCCATTCCTGAGATGCTATTCTACGATATAAACTATAATTTTCTATAAAGAGAAGTAAAAATATTAATTAATGACTAAGAATAAAGCTGAAGTCAAGTAAAAATACCTCATGATTTATGCTAAATATAGTATTAACTATCTATACTAAGTTACCAGAAGGTAGAAATATGCATTCTTACCCTCAAGAATCTTCAAAATTTTTTTTTCAGACAGGAGCTCTAGCTGTTCCTGGCAAAGTCTTTTAATTTCTTCTATTGAACAGTTCTAAAGAAAATGATATTTTAAAAAATGCATTTATATAATACAGCACCAAAGTAAACTAGAAAACAGCAAGCATTTAAAAAAAAAAAGTCTTGCTTAGCAAAGTTGTGCAGTCAAACAAATGAAAAGTCACATAAATCTTTTTTATGGGATAAAATCTGAAGACCTGCCAGTTAACATGCAAACATTATAATTTATAGTTTTAATTGGAATATATAAAGTCATGTTAACTATGAAAGAACAAACTAAAGAGTGAGTCAGGTGCCCAGATATTGTTAATAGTAGCCTATTTCAGTTCAGTTCAGTTGCTCGGTCGTGTCTGACTCTTTGTGACCCCATAAACCACAGCATGCCAAGCCTCCCTGTCCATCACCAACTCCCAGAGTCCACCCAAACCCACGTCCATTGAGTCGGTGATGCCATCCAACCATCTCATCCTCTGTCGTCCCCTTCTCCTGCTACCCTCAATCTTTCCTAGCATCAGGGTCTTTTCAAATGAGTCCACTCTTCACATCAGGTGGCCAAAGTATTGGAGTTTCAACTTCAGTATTAGTCCTTCCAATGAATATTCAGGACTGATTTCCTTTAGGATGGACTGGTTGGATCTCCTTGCAGTCCAAGGGACTCTCAAGAGTCTTCTCCTATTTATGTTAGGCGAATACTACTAATGGCTTAAATATTCTAGCCCTGGCTCCATTCATCTTAGATATATATGCTGTTGGGTTTAATTTGCCCAAGTCTTTTTTCCATTATCAGTAAAATTACAACACCACATACGTTTCTGAGTAATTTTTAGAAATAAACATACAAAAACATTTAAGAATTTAATGAAATACAGGCTATTACCAACTATCATTGCATACTGTGGTCTTCCCTGATGACTCAGTTGGTAAAGAGTCTGCCTGCAACATGGAAGACCCGGGGTTCAATCCCTGGATCAGTAAGATCCCCTGGAGAAGGAAATGGCAACCCACTCCAGTATTCTTGCCTGGAGAATTCCATGGAGAGAGGAGCCTGATGGGCTATAGTCCATGGGGTCACAAAGAGTCTGACATGAGAGTGACTACCACTTTCACTTTCTTTCTTTTATTACATACTGTTACACAGCAGTATACTACTTAAAGCAAAAGAATCAGTGTATATCTAATCTAGTTACTTAAATTGCCAATATTTAATAGAATTATTCCCGGAAGGTCAAAAAATTCCTTACCTAAATACAGTAAAGTGTCCCATTTCTTTCTGGCAAATTTTTCAATACACAAAGCCATTATGGTTCTGCAAAATCCCTATATCTTTTTAAAGTAGCTTAGTTGAAAACATACAATTGTAATTTCCATTAAGTAAAATGACTGCTACAAAGAAAGTTTTTGTGTATTTCTATATAGTAAAGAACCTGGTAATCTATGTCATGAAGTACCTTTAACACATCAGGAAGCATCTTCTGTAACTTCTTCTCTCCTATGATACAGAAACACTGCCGAAGCATTTCTTTTTTGTCTGATATATAAAAACTAACGGGTTTTAATGCCACAGTCAGGTCTAATCCACCTTCTTCAAGGTCACTGTGCTCTGCCAAGAATAACTCTTTTTCCAGAGGTGGCAAAAGATATTTGGCCTCCTAAAATTAAAAGACATAAAGAACCATTAAACAATAAAAATATGTCTATAATGTCATACATCATTTAATAAAATCTTTATTAAACACCTTCAAATTCTTTGGTTGCATAAATCAGTTATTTAAAACCACAGAAAAGACTACTTAATTGCTCAGTATTCTTTGACATTACTCTACAGGCTGTAATTATCAGCAAATTGATAAAAAGTGAAGAATATCTTACGACATGCAAATGAAAATATACTCAGTATTGAATAATTTTCTACAATTTCAGACTTCTGAAGAATACAAGACTCCTCCAGTAGACCATTCACCTAAGAATTTTATGTATGTATGGTCATTCTTAATTCTTAAAAAGAAATAGGATAGCAGCAAAATGTTACAAATCACATATATAATAAAGTACCACTGCTTACCAGAAGCTACTGTCATTTTTAAAACTGTTAAATATCCAATCATATTCAAAGCAGGCAAGTAATTTAAGACAATTCAATCAACTTTGCCTCCTATTTTCCAAATCTATTCAGTCTCTCAAGACTACTGCCAGAATGCTGATCCACGGCAATATCCTTTTTGCCTAGATTACCTCAGGTGGCATGAGTGGTAAAGAACCTGCCTGCCAAGAGATGCAGGTTCGATCCCTGGATGAAGAAGATTCCCCTGGAGTAGGAAATGGCAAACCACTCCCGTATTCTTGCCTGGAGAAACCCATGCACAGAGGAGCCTGGTGGGCTACAGTCCATAGCCACAAAGAGTCAGACAGGACTGAGTGACTGAGTTCACACACACTGGACTCTCTACATCTAATCAAAGCTTTCGCCAATCTGTTTTGTATACTGTCACCAAAATGGATTTTATAAAATGCACACATAATCATCCTCCCTATTTGTAAGACTTCCCAATGAAGTACTTCTCATAAAAGTACAGTTTAGTTCTGTATGCAAATGCTTACACAATCCTTATTACTGGTCTTCTCATAATAATAGAGTACTAAAAACATGCAAACTATTTAAGATAAGAACGGTGATATCCAAAAATGAAATCAAATGATGCTTGCTCCTTGGAAGAAAAGCTATGACAAACCTAGACAGCTTATTAAAAGCAGAGACATCACTTTGTCCACAAAGGTCCGTCTAGTCAAAGCTATGGTTTTTCCAGTAGTCGCGTATGTATGTGAGAGCTGGACCATAAAGAAAGCTGAACAATGAAGAATTGATGCTTTTGAACTATGGTGTTGGAGAAGACTCTGTAGAGTCCCTTGGATTGCAAGGAGATCCAACCAGTCAATCCTGAAGGAAATCAGTCCCAAATATTCATTGGAAGGACTGATGTTGAAGCTGAAACTCCAACACTTTGGCCACTTGAAGCAAAGAACTGACTTGCTGGAAAAGACCCTGACGCTGGGAAAAATTGAAGGCAGGAGGAGAAGGGGATGACAGAGGATGAGACAGTTGGATGGCATCACCGACTCGATGGACATGAGTTTGAGCAAGCTCTGGGAGTTGGTGATGGAAAGGGAAGCCTGGCATGCTGCAGTCCATGGGGTCACAAAGAGTCAGACACAACTGAGTGATTGGACTGAACTGATCCACAACTAAATCTAGAAGGAATAGAAAAACTGAATATATCTATAACTATCAAAGAAAGTGGGGGAGAAAAAAAGGTGAGAGGCGTTAAGGAAAAATACACTACCCCTAGAAAAATCCACCAGACCCAAACAGCTGTACGGTCCAACAGTCAAGTACAATCTTGAGAGAAAAATATAAACTACTCTGGAATACATGGAAAAAAAAAAAAAAAAAGTTAAGTTTTCCCAACTCAATCCATAGCCCAATACTAAAACAAAACAGGGTAACTACAAAAATAAAAACCATAATTTGATTTAACTTAACATAAACACAAACATATTTAATAAAAATACTGAATTATAGTCAAGTGCAACAACCAAATCAACAAATCAAATAGGATTTATCTCAAAAAGCAAGGACAATTTATCAATAAAATTACATTATCAGATTAAAGAAAGAAAACTGTATGACCCCTCAACAGAATGCCCCCAAAGGTATCTGATAAAACTCCACAAAATCTCAGAAAAACCAGAAATTAAAAATTTCCTTAACTTGATCAGATATCTTTCAGAACCTATGACAAATAGATTTACTGGTATAAAATTAAAACTGTTTCTACTACAAAAAGGAATGGGAAAAGAATGCCTGCTATGAATGCCTGCGTTCAACACTACACTAAAAGATTGAAAAGAAAAAAGAAAAAAGGCTTAGATAATGCAAAATAACAAAAAATAAGAAATATCAAGGCTGACGAGTTAATGAAGGGGCTGTGTATCAAACAATTAATGAGGAAGCATAAAGAAAGCCTTCCATTTCCCCTCATTTGTGTTGTATGTATTTAAAGCATGCAGTCCTGCAAGTGGTTTTTCTGTGTTTTTATTTTTTTCCTGCATCTGTTTTATAACGTGAGCAAACTTTTTTTTTTTTAAATGGCAGTATTTTGCCAGGTTGAAGGTGCATAAAGAAGGGTTTTATTTCTTTGTTTTGTTTTTTTTTTTACTTATTTTAATTGGAGGCTAATTACTTCACAATATTGTGGTGGTTTTTGCCATACATGCACATGAATCAGCCATGGGTGTACATGTATTCCCCATCCTGATCCTCCCTCCCACCTCCCTCCCCATCTCATCCCTCAGGGTCATCCCAGTGCACCAGCCCTGAACACCCTGCCTCATGCATGGAACCTGGACTGGCGATCTAGTTCACATATGATAATATACATGTTTCAATGCTATTCTCTCAAATCATCCCACCCTCGCCTTCTCCCACAGAGTCCAACAGTCTGTTCTTTACATCTGTGTCTCTTTTGCTGTCTCGCATATAGGGTCATCGTTACCATCTTTCTAAATTCCATATATATGTGTTAATACACTGTATTGGTGTTTCTCTTTCTGACTTACTTCGCTCTGTATAATAGGCTCCAGTTTCATCCACTTCATTAGAACTGATTCAAATGCATTCCTTTTAATAGCTGAGTAATATTCCGTTGTGTACATGTACCACAGTAAAGAGGGCTTTTATAATCAGATATTGGATTCCAATGTAGGTGTTATTAACAAATTGGTAACTACCGGTAAACTTCCTTAATCTCTTTGATCCTCAATTTTCTCATCTTGTATCAAGTAGATGAAGAGAAGTAAAGCGGGGCTTGCAAGGGCACTGAAGGCTAGTTCCTGACCCATACTTTTCAGGGAGACTAAGGTGTGGAAGGAGCTAAAGGCAATCATCAGACGATCAGCAAACCCAGAAATTTTAAGTTCAAATCGTGGGAGTGTGGGGTTCAAGGGAACTTAGGAACGTGAACTTCAGACACTGGATCCCTAGGACCGCAGCCCTAACAGGAGCGACAGCAGGCTCCGCATCCCGCAGTCACATTCTGCTCTTCGCCCGCCTTCTGAAACCGCGGCCGCTTCGAGAAGCGACGAGAAAGACTCGCACGCACCTGCTGCAGGGAGCCGGAGACGCTGGAAGATGAGTCAGTGCTTCTCCGCTTCCGACGCTCACCGCGCTCCACGCTGCTGCCACCCCAGCAACTGCCGCCGCTCCCACCGCCGGTGACACTTCCACTCACGCTAGTGTTCCCGCAGCAGGTGACGCTCCCGCAACCGCTTGCGCTCCCGCAGCCGCTGGTGCTTCCACTGCCACTGCCGCCTACGGCGGGGACCAGGTCCGGCGCCGCGAGGGCCGCCGCCGCCTCCTGACCGCTTCGTTTGCGCCGCTTCTCCCTGGAAGACTTCTTCCCCGTCATGATCCCACTCCAGCAACCATCCGGTGAAAGACGCCGTCTTCTGATAGACCAAAAGCCTCCCACAGCGGCGAGCTACAGGAGCTGGCGTCGCAGCTTGACGTCACTTCCGGTCGCGCCGCCAACGTCAAAAGTCGTTTCTGAAGGCAGGGTTGGGGCCAATCAAGCTGCCTCCGCCTACTGCGGAGGTTGGCTGTAGAGTTTGTGGGCGGGTGAGCAGTGTGGGAGGATTTTTGTTATATGTTTCCGTATACAAAGACCCATAGATGGAGCGTTAGAATAGCTTTTTGCCTTGTTGATACTGTTTTTCAATCTTTGTCCGTATACAGTACACAGTAAGCTGAAGGTATATTGTTTGATCTTCCGATTTCATTTGTCTTTCAATTTTTGATTCAACAACAGTGAGGCAAATTTAGGAGAAACTCATTATCACATGGACAATTTTTTTTAATGTGTTTTAAGAAGTTGTACAAAAGCAGTTTCTTGCTTCTTTATTTTTACCCTAACACTACTTTCTAGGCATGATTCCTTTTCGCTTCTGAAGGCACTTGGCGCTTTTATTTATCCTTTCTCTATTTAATAGTCAAATATGGCGTCTTGGTTATTGACCGTCTGGCACATGTCAGAAAAATACCGCCGTAAATAACTTAAGAAAAAAATTACATTATTTTGTACCCCCCCAAAAAAATTGATCAAAAGTTATCGGCACGTTATTTTTCTTGTTTTATGTAATCGAGTTTGTTTGAAAAAGAAGGGCTGAGGCAATTATGTCACCTGAAATCTTTTTAAAAGTAAGTTCTAACATATAAGATTAGTTTTAACTTGGATTCTCGGCTTACAATGTTGAATACTGTTCCACTGATTAGAACGCTGTTTCCTCCTCATTGATAGTCTGATGTTTAACCATTTATCTACGAAAATAAGTATATCGACCTTTTAAATATAAATTAGTTCTTTCTGTTGAGCAAAGGGGAGCAGGAATAAAATACTGTTGGCGTATCAGTGCTCCTACCTTTTCTCTCTCCCTTCTTTGCTCATAAACTGCTGTTTCATACTAGTTCTTGGCTTTTTGAAAGGGAGGGAAGCGAGATGAGTTAGGAGTGAAGGTGACCGGTAAGAGAATCCCAGGCCATTTTTAAAAGGGACTTGAGGCAAGAAGTGTAAAAGAAAAAGAGAAGTGTCTGAGGGCAGCAGTGAAGAGCAAATTTGGGGAGTGCCTCTGGAGATTGTGTATTTCTTGCATAGAGTGCGTGAGGGACAAGAAAGGGACAAGTGAGTTTTTGAAACTAGATGATGGATCATGGTTTTATGACTGTTAACTTTGAAGGCTGCCCTGTAGGATTTTGGATCTAAACACAAACCTGGTTTTAAAATCAGAGATCAAGGGCTTCCGTGGTGGCACAATGGATAAAAATCTGCCTGACACTGCAGGGGAAACGAATTTGATCTCTGCTCTGGATACATGCCACAGAGCAACTAAGACACAACTACTGAAGCCTGAGCATCCTAGAGCCTGCTCGCCACAGGTAGTGAGCCTGCGTGCCCTGGAGCCTGTACTCCGCAACAAGAGAAGTCACCACAGTGAGAATCCTGTGCCGAAGTGAAGAGTACCCCTCTCTCATGGCAACTAGAGAAAGTCCAAGCAAAGCAATGAAAACCCAGCATAACCAAAAATAAATAAATAAAATATTACTCCATGAGCTGTCACCTCACGTCAGCCAGAATGACCATCATCAGAAAGTCCACAAACAATAAATGGTGGAGAGGATGTGAAGAGTAGAGACCCCTCCTACACTAATGGTGGGAATGTAAACTGTTACAGCTTCTATGGAGAACAGGATGGAGGTTACTTACAACACTAAAAATAGAGCTACCATATAACCCTACAATGCCACTCCTGGGCATGTATCTGGAGAAAAACATGATCTGAAAGAATACATGCACCCCAGTGTTCACTGAAGCACTGTTTAGAATAACCAAGACATGGAAGCAACCTAAATATCCATCAACAGAGGAATGGATAAAGAAGATGTGGTACACATATACAATGGAATATTACTCAACCATTAAAAAGAATGAAATAATGCTATTTGCAACAAAATGGACCTAGAAATTGTCCTACTGAGTAAAGTAATTCAGAGAAGGAGAAATATCATGGGGCATCCCTTATATGTGGAATCTAAAAAGAAATGATACAAATGAACTTACTTACAAAACAGAAACAGACTCACAGAGAACAAACTTAATGGTTGCCAGAAGGAAGAATGGGGGGAAAGGATAGTTAGGGAGTTTGGATGGACATTGCACACTGCTGTATTTAAAACAGATAACTGATAAAGACCTATAACCCATAAAACTCTGCCCAATGTTATGTGACATCCTGGGAGTTTGGGGGGAAATGGTTATATATACGGGCTTCTCCGGAGGCTCACCAGTTAAAGAATCTGCCTGCAATGCAGGAAATATAGGAGATGTGGGTTTGATCCCTGGGTCAGGAAGATCCCCTAGAGGAGGGCATGGCAATCCATTCCAGTGTTCTTACCTGGAGAATCCCATGAACTGAGGAGCCTGCCAGGCTACAGTCCATGAAGTCACAAAGAGTCAGACACAACTGAAGCGACTGAGCACACATGCCCACATGGATACATGTGTATGTATGGCTGAGTCCCTTTGCTGTTCACCTGAAACTCTCACAACATTGTTAATCGGCTATGGTGGTGGCCTTGCTATCACCTGTTCTTGGGTGTTGTCCCATCCTTTTTGACCCCCAGGGAGATTTTCTGTGCATGTGTGAAGTCTCCCTTGCCCCAAAGGTGGGAAATGTATGATCTCTTGATCTTTTACTCAAACAGGATTTAGCCCTTCTCTGTTCCTGCCTTGACTGTTATCTTAAAATATCTTCAAGAGGCAAAATCTGGCTATTTACCCTGTTTCTGTTGTTGTTTCTACTTCAAAGTGCAAGCAGGAGGCTCATTGTAAATATCTAACCTCACCTGCCCCCTTCCTCAGGAAATGTAAACAAGAAGCTAGTTGTGAATATCTAGCCTGGAGCCCATCTATCTCCTGCCTCACGATGGAATTGCCTATGTTGTAGGTCAAAACTGATTGTATGTTGGCATTTTCATATGGTTCAACACAATATTAAAGAAGTTAAGAGGCCCAGCACTAAATATTGTTATGAACTTAAAGCTCTGTGAGCAAACTCAGGACTGTTTTTCTGCCCGAAGACAAATACATGGTAGGGTGGACAGAGTGGGATTTATATGCCTTTTTGTAACTACTCTTCAGCAACTCAGTAAGCATGAATCACAGTGGTTGTCTAGGGATAAGATGTGTTAGTGCCGGGGGCAATCAGTACTTCTCTGGAATTTTATAAAGATTCACTAGGTGAGAAATTTTCTCTCTCTTATGTGTGCTTAGTTGCTCAGTCATGTCTGACTCCCTGCGGCCCCATGGACTGTAGCCCACCGAGCTCCTTTGTCCATGAAATTTTCCAGGCAAGAATACTGGAGAGCAGGTTTCCATTTCCTCCTCCAGGGAATCATCCTGATCCAGGGATCAAACCCGCTTCTCTTGCATCTCCTGAATTGGCAGGCAGGTTCTTTACCAGTAGCACCACCTGGGAAACCTGTCTTTCCTCTGCCAGGTAGCTCAGACATTAAAGAATCTGTGTTTCCATTCTGAATCCTGCTAAGATTAGCAGCTTCTTCCTTTGTAATCTACTGTTTTCCCTACGAGCAACCAAAACTCACTACTGCAGGCTCTTGCTCAGTATCTTCTTCAAAATAGTTAGTTCTCATAAACAAAAGCCAAGTACTACATATCTTTGTAGTCTCAACATATAATACAGTATCTGACACATGCTAAAGACTCCATGCTTGTTAAACTCTGTATTGAGAAGTGGTGGATCCACACAGAGCTTCTTTCTGTATCACCACTGTAGTAAATTGCATTCATGGCTCCAAGTCTTCACCTCTCTCTGTAGTTATGCCTTTTTCCAAGTAATTTGATAGTGTCCTTCTTCCACAACTAGAGACATAATTCCTGCAGAGTGGAATCAGCTATATGACTTACTTAAGCTAAGGGGATGTTAAGCAGATGGGCACCAGAATCTCAACAAAAGCTTGGGCCATTAGGATGGTCCATGCATGTACTTCCACCATCACCTGAAAGTTATATACTCAGACTAGCCCATTGGTTCCAGGAGAAAGATGAGACAAACAGAGCTCAGCTGTTCCAGCTAAGTTGTCAAGTCCAGACTAGGGCAGAGTCATGAATGAGCCTACCCAGGATCAGCCAAACCCCAAACTCCTGGCTAAATTAATGCTGATAATTTTTGTAATTGTTTTCTGTGCAGTATTACTGTGGGTATAGTTAACCTGTATGGATATTTTCTTCTTGTTCAGTCACTCAGTTGTGTCTGACTCTTTACGACCTCATGGACTGCAGCATGCCAGGCTTCCCTGTCCTTCGCTATCTCCCGGAGTTTGCTCAGACTCAAGTCCATTGAGTCAGTGATGGCATCCACCCATCTCACCTTCTTTCTAGACATCCCCTTTCCTTGTGTTAGGTTGACAAAAAAGTTAGTTTGTGTTTTTCCATAAGATGTTGCAGAAAAAGCTGAACGAAATGTTGAGTCAATCACAATATTTTTCTGATAGTTATTAGAAGAGACTTCAAAGCTGATTTGATGGCAAATAAGTCACTATTCAGTGCCACAGCTGTAGAATGGATAGTTGTGGGGGTTAAAAAAATTTTTTTGGCCATGCTGTGTGGAATGCAGAATCTTAGCTCTCCAACCACTCAACCCGTGTCCCCTGCAGGGGAAGCACAGAGTCTCAACCACTGCACTGCCACTTATTTTTATATTCTAACAGATATACCTCTGTATTTCATGGTGAGGTTCTGTAGTATTATAAAGAAGTGTAAGGATACTTGTGTTTAGAGTTCCAACCAACTGCTTTTATGAAAATATCATCAGGACAACACCCCCCACCCCCCCCACCACCACCTACGTGGGCACATTCTCTCCCTATAGCAATAAAACCTAATATTTTTCTTTACCCTTTGAATATTCTTTGTATATAGCAGTCACTTTCATTGTTAGGAAGATAGTAGGCTTGCTTGGTTATCTTTGAAAGGAATGCTGGGTAAACACATTATATATAGCAGATATTTTACTAGGCTTTTACACAAATACCTTATTATTCTATTCTATGAAATCTCAATGTAGAGATGTGTAAACTGGGACTTAGTTTAAGCAACTTGCCCTAACTTATTAATAAGTGGTGGAAAAGTCATTGAACTATATGGATTTTTAACTCCAAAGCCAGCACTCTTGCTATATTACACTGCATCTTGGTTGCTTTTACTACTGAAAATTTAAATGATGTTGATGTGAGCAAATATTTCTTGAATTTATTAGTCCCTTTGAAGACACAAGAATGAAAGAAATGTGGCTTGAGGGCTTGTTTCAGGCCACCTTTTTCAGTATCAACCTGTATCTGTGTATCAATGTTACACACCACATAACATATCAATGTTACATGTTACCAACCATCACAGTAGCTATTATGATCAAGCAAAGTGGCTACTCCAAATTGAGATTTTTCTCCATATTGATATCCAGTTTTGTCAATTTATTAAATATGTTTTGTTACTACTGACTTGTCAAATAAAGGTTTACTTGATCTTTTTCAATATCTTCACCTGTAAAAGTAAGATTACTAGCAGTACTTTCCCCATGGGAATAAAGATAATCTTAGGAACTAGCATAAGGTAATTGCTTGATGAATGCTGTTCAGTTTACTTAAATTTGTCTGTTCTTTGCAACACTGCTCAACCGGTTGGTTTTAAATTCAGTTGCAAACTAATGAGTAAACATTGCTATATCACATGCCTTAAATGTAGAATGATATATTATCTCTATCAGAGCATATCTAATGAAAATATCATTGCCATCTGATTATTACTGATTATAATGTGTCCAGGAAACCCAAGGGCAAGTTTTAAGTCCCAGGACTTCATCTTAGGCCTAGGATCAATATCAGCCTGCCAACTTTACAGAAGGATGCTGTAAACTTTCTCCTCTAAAACTTCCATTACCTGCTTTATTCTGAAGGCTAGTTTCCTCGGTGACATGCACCAGAGTGGTTTACTTATTGCCCTCAAAGTCAAGATCACGCCTTTCTTAGTATTCCTGGAAAGCAAGCATCCTAAACTTAAACATTAAACAAATAAAATCTGATAACCATTTTGTTTTTCCAAAGGGAAAAATAAAATATTTAAGAACAGGAAAACTTAAAAAAAAAAGAATATTCCCCCATTTTTGTTGACATGGTAACTAGAATGGTAACCGTACCATTTTTATTCTCCTAACCTGCCTTAGTTAAGGGAAGCAAACATCATTAAGGAAACTCAGTCATGATGCTATCAAGTAAAAAAAACACACACACACACGCAAACAAAAAGCAAGTACTCATTACCTCTCAATATTCTTGCCACAATAGTGTAATTTCAATCTAACCAAGCCTTTGGATTTAGCTTTCCATCTACAGGAAACAGGTGTAGCAAGCAAATTCGAAGAGGGCCACCCAGAGATAGCTTTCCCTGGTATTCATAGCTTTGTGTAATCCACTCTTCTTTGAGTAACTTACTTCCAACTAATAGAGTATCTTGTTGTTGAGGGGATGTCATGTCTGTGCTTAAATTATAAAGATTCTCGTTGGCCCTGCTAGCAATCTCTCAACAACCAGTTGAGCAGCATTGCAAAGAACAAACATGAACTGGCCATGTCAGGGAGGTCCACAAGGCAAAAAATTGATGGCAGCCTCTGGCCAACAGCCAGCTAGGAATTGAAGTCCTTAATTAAAAAGAACTGAACACTGTGCAAGTGAGCTTAAAACATACATCTTTCCTCAGTCCAGCCTTCAGATGAAACCCCAGCCGTGGTGGGCTCCTTGACTGAAGTCTCATGTGAAATAAAGCAGCAGAGGAACTAGCTAAGTTGTGGCAGGATTCTTCACTCACAGAAAATTTGAGATAACAAATGTGTGTTATTTTAAGCCACTCAGTACTGGAGTAATTTATTAATAAGGAATAGAAGGTTGTAAGATTTTTTTTTTTAAACAAATTGGGACTTCCCTGGTGGTCCAGTGGCTAAGCTTCTGAGTTCCCAGTGCAGGGGGCCCGGGTAGGATCTCACAAGCCACAACTAAGACTCAGTGCAGTCAAATAAATATATTCTTTTTAAATAACATTTTTTACAAATATAAAACAGGAGTACATCACATTCTGGATTGGCCAACACACTTTAAAGTTAATTATATAAAAAAGAAGAGGAAGAAAAAAAAAGGAGGGCTTCCCGGGTGGTCCAGTGGTTAACAATTTGCCTTGCAAAACAAGGGACACTGGCTAGATCCCTGGTCCTGGAAGATCCCACATGCTGTGAGGCAACTAAGCCCATGAGCCGCAATTAATGAGCCCATGAGCTGCGACTACTGAAGCCCACATATCTAGGAGCCTGTGCTCTGCAAGAAGGCCTCACACTGCAACTGGAAAGTAGCCCCAGCTTGCCTGTGTCAGCAACAAAGACCTACCACAGACAATAAATAAATCTTTAAAAAAAATAAGAGATATGCTGTTGTAGACTGAGACCAAAGGGCTATATAACCAAATAACTAAATACAATACATAAACCTTGATTATTTACTAATAGATGAGAGCCTTTAGAACAAAAATTTAAAAAACATCCTTAGGACAATGAGGAAATTTGAATATGTACCAGATATTAGATATTATGAGATTATTAATTTTAAACGTAGTATTAATAAGAATATTCTTTGCAATGTTTTTATTCTTAGAAGATGCATAATGAAGTATTCTGTTGATAAGTGTTCTTTGTAACTTATTTTTTAAAATAATTTCAAAAGAAAGTATTATCAAGAGAAAAAGCAAATATGGAAAACGTTAACTGCAAAAATCAGTCGGCAAGTCCATGAGTGTTCACTGTACTTCAACTTTTCATTAAAAAATTGAAACACGTGGAAAAAATGTGAAAGTGTTCAAAACTGTATTTATAATGACAACTACACTATGTGTTATAGACTGAATGCACCCCCTCAAGATATGTGAAACAATCCCCTATGTGATGGTATTTGGAGGTGGCGCTTTTGGGAGGTCATTTGATCTGGAAAGTGGAGGATGCATGAATTAGGAGTCTCAGAGAGCTCCCTCCTCCTTCAGCCATGCAAGGACACAGGAAGAAGACAATATCCAAGAGCCAGGAAGATGTCTTGCCATACTCCAAGTATGCCAGCATCTTTATCTTGGACCATCGAGTCTCCAGAACTGTGACAAGTCACCACATCTATGGTATTTTTGTTGTAGCCGTCCAGACAGATACTGTGTATAGTTTTCTATAGAAGAATGCATTAGAAATTAGAATTATAAATTATTTTGAAAATGATTGAACGGTATTTCCTACTCTCAGGTGCAGGCGGATAATTTCTATCTTAAAACCTCTAAGAATGATTATGTCACAATCCTCTATACAGTTTATCATTT
Source organism: Bubalus bubalis (assembly GCF_019923935.1). Classification (NCBI taxonomy): domain Eukaryota; kingdom Metazoa; phylum Chordata; class Mammalia; order Artiodactyla; family Bovidae; genus Bubalus; species Bubalus bubalis. The sequence goes on along the minus strand of NC_059159.1, from coordinate 79,923,936 downwards.
TTTCACAAGATAACCGTAATACAGTGATAACTGTTAAGGAAGCTACAACCCAGTCTTTTCTTCAGAATTATCTTTGTGAAGAATGTTTTTAGCTATGCCTCTTCAATCATTTAAGATTACATGATACATAAAAATTTTTTTATTTTGTTTATAAATTCAGCTAGTCATGAAGTCATAACAACATACCTATTTATTTTTTTGGCTGCACCATGCAGCATGTGGAATCTTAGTTCCCCTAGATCAAACCCAGTCCCCCTGCAGTGGGAGCATGGAGTCCTAACCACTGGACCAAATGTTAGGGAATTTCCTAACATGTTCTTTTAAAAAAGGTAATGTGAGAATATCCTGCATGCTACAACTAAGATCTAGTGCAGCTAAATAAATAAATGAAATTAAAAAAAAAAAAATCTAATGCTAGAGGGACTGTAATAGTTATGAACTAGAGGCAAAGATAACTTAGATCTTTTGCAGGCAACTACTTCTAATGCAATATGAAGGACATTAACCATAAGACTTATCACTGGAAGTGATTTGACAACATTTATCCAAGTTTAAAAAATGTGCGCTGTCTTGACCCACCCACCACTGTATCCAAGTATACAATGTATCCTAAGGAATTTGCAGGAACTTTGTACTGTCATAGCATTGCTTAATAGTTGGAAATTGGAAACAATGTTAGATAATAGGAAATGGGCACATGGATATAAAATAATATTTATTAAGATGGAAATATGTGTACTAAATGTCAAGTTAAAAAATCAGGTTATTGAACAATGTGTATCATACAATCCTTTTTAAAAAAATAAAACATGTTTACATACCAACTGATATGGCACAAGATGTTAAATAAGAATGGTTTTCTCCAGGTAGTGGAATTATAGGCAATTTTTATTTGATGTGTGAATATGTATTTTTCTGTTTAGAAAAAAATAAGGGAATCATGGGAAAAAGTAATTTAGTAATCTATTCTTAACCAAAACTCTACATCCTACAATTATACAAAGGTGCCTATTATTTAAAAATATTGCAGATAAACTGTACTTAAAATTGCATGCTAAACAAGATATGTTAAAAACAAAGCACTGGATTGTAAACGAAGCAGGCTGACCCAGGTTGTACTCTTAATGTATACTCTTAATGTCATTTAACCTGGACTTAACCCCTTCAATCCCAATTAAGCAAAAAGCAAAGCATGGGTTACTAACGGAACCAGCAAACAATATTTAAACTCTGGGTACACACCAGAAAATGGCAATTTAATACTTAGCAAAATATATGTCCCTTCAATTTACATTTTACCCATTCTGATATTCCAGAAGTTTTTCCTTGAATTAATCTAAATAATCAAAATGGTTTCCGTCTTTATTTGAGGAAAAATTGTTCTTCTTAGACTACAATTTGGCATTAAGCCAGGAAATTCATGGTTCTATATACCATAAATGTTGACAATAAAGCTCATTATTTTAGATTAGGAATAGTCAAACTTCTCTCAAGAAATTGAAGTCCTCTTAAACAATAAATTAGTAATTAACGGATTGGTTCCTGCTTGCTGTTAGTTACAAGGATGTTCACAGACAAACTTGTGATATGCTCCTCTCCCCACTCATTCTCTAGGAAGTATAGAACGGTATGTACTTTTCCCTTTTTCCAATCATGATTCATCCCACCATCTTTACTTCTGAAAACAGAGATAACATCATCCTACACTTAAGGAGATTTGGGGATTAAATACCGAAGTACTGGTCCCAACACAGTACTGGGACCATGTTTAGGGGCTCAAAAATACTAATTTCCCATGACAGTCTCTAAACTTGCAAATAACAGTTTGATGTACTCTTGCTTACACAACTGTCTGATAATATTCAACACATTCCAAACTCCCTCTGATATATAGAAATAATCAAAAATAAACAATCAGATTATTTTTGAAACTGGAATAATTAAGTTATCCCAAATAGTGAAGGGGAAAAGAAACTGGATCATGAACTTGTAGTCAATTTGGGGCTTCATATGACTGAACTGATACCTAACAAATTTGCTTTCAAATACCTAACAAATTAGTAACTTGCTCTCACTTCATCTAAAAATAAGCCATTAAACAAACTTTCTATTTACAAAGGACTTAAATGAAGAAATTATTTTACATCTCAATATATGGAATGATTTGTAACAAACTTAATTTTAATTCTAAAGCATTTGTCCTAAAACAAGACTTTGAAATCATTCAGTGCTGTTGAATCAAGCAATGAAAATGAGTAGAGTGGAAATTAAATAAAAGACAACCACCAACAAATAACAATCTGGTGTATACAAGTATAATAGCAAAAGCAGATTACATCAATAAAAGCCCTTTTCTTCTAGGTGGCTAATGTAAGGGAATTCTGCCACTGTAGTTGTGTTGTTGGTGGTCATAGCTCATTCTTAATTTATCTCTAAAGCTCTTAAAAACCTGCCCGCATTACACAGGAAAATTTCACAGTTCATCAGTGCAAAAATTTTATTTCCCTTCTCCCCACTACCCCACTTTACAGGATCTGAAATTTTACTTAATCCACAGCATTTGTTTCATCATCTGTAATCAGTCATGTGAAATGTGAAAGAAAAAAACACTCAATTTAAAATCTCAGTCCCCTAACCCACTGTTACAGTAAATTTAGGATAAGTCTACAGCATTCACTTACTTTAGCTGGCTCTGATACTGAGGCATACTTTTTTATTTGAGAATCAACACCTAAAGACTTGGCTAATTGTACAGCATTGGAATCATCACTGATAAGTGTCCCAAGAGCCACAAGAAGTCTAAAAGTGGCTTCGAGGTCTTGTACAACTTCTAAGACTGTGCTAATTACTGACAAGCACTGAGCTTTCCCTTCAATGTTATGGTCTTTATGAAAACACACAGAATAGTTCAGGGTCAACGTGGCCAGAGCAATGTGAATGTTCTTATTGCTCCCTGATTTCAGTTCTATTGCATGGGACAACAGTGATTCCCTCTGGGACATCATGAGCTTTTGTCCTGCCTGGCCAACAAAACAATTGCAAAAAGTCCTCAGAGCAAGCAGCTGGTTTGCTGGCCTTCCTCTGGGGTTCAGAAGACTGACGAGATGGCTGCTGAACCGAGTCCCTTCTTTTTCGTTGCAGAAGTTCTCATTCACACTGGGATGTTTAATTGACAGCCGAAGAATGTCAAGGGCAGGAAAGACAATATCTGTGAAAAAGAAAAATTTATTTTTAAAAAATTAAACATGTTAAAAATCATATGCCTGCTTTACAAATTGCGTAATTTCTAAATTTTGTGTTAACTGATTTTTCATATTTATAGAGGCTGTAATTATTGCTGTAAGATCACATCTGTTTTAAAATATAGTAACTCTCCTGGGTTATTAAGATAGCTTGACATACAATGAATATTCAATAAATCCTTGTGGAAAAAAATAGGATTGGGAACTCGCTTTTAAAACAATCCTAAAACAAGACCAAAGAATTGAGGAAGGAAAGTTCTTTTTAAGAGAATTCTAGTTGACAAATGCTAATAGGATGCTTATATATGTTGGTGGAGAGATATACAGTTAAGGGACTGGATAGATACCAAGTGAATGAATGCTCTTTTCATACTGTTGAGAGCATACTGAGCGTTGAAGAATTGATGCTTTAAAACTATGGTGTTGGAGAAGACTTTAGAGAGTCCTTTGGATGGTAAGATCAAATCAGTCAATCCTAAAGGAAACTGAAAGTCACTCAGTTGTGTCTGACTCTTTGAGACCTCATGGACTATACAGTCTATGGAATTTTCCAGGCCAGAGTACTGCAGTATTCTCTTCACTCTCTTCTCCAGGGGATCTTCCCAACCCATGGATCGAACCCAGGTCTCCCACATTGCAGGCGGATTCTTTTATCAGCTGAGCCACCACTGGAAGGTGCTGATGCTGAAGTTGAAGCTCCAAAACTTTGGCCACCTGATGTGAAGAGCTGACTCACTGGAGAAGACCCTGATGCTGGGAAATACTGAAGGCAGGAGAAGGGGAAGACAGAGGATGAGATGGCCGAATGGCACCACTGACTCAATGGACCTGAGTTTGAGCAAACTCTGGGAGACCTGGTGAAGGACAGTGAAACCTAGCCTGCTGCAGTCGATGGGGTTGCAGAGTAGGACACAACTGAGCAACTGAACAAGAACGAATGCTCCAAATAATCTTATTATTACTGAAAGTGAGGAGAGCAGAAATTATGGGCCCTGTGATATAAAGGTAGTAGGCAACATCATTTATAAAGGACATTCACCTGAAAAAAACTACTGAACCAGAATCTAATTATGTCTAACATGAAAAACAAGAGACAGATGGACACATTAAGTGATCAGTCAAATTCAAAACATGGGGCATTCTGCAAGAAAAATGATTTTTTTCCTCCAATAAATCAATCATGAAAAAACAATAGGAAAGAGGGTACTTATGGAATAAAAGTACCCTCTTTCCTATTGTTTTTTCATGATTGAATTAAGTAAATTAAATAAGAGAAAAAATACTTGGAGCAAATGTTTGTAGCCTATGGTTAACAGGTCACAAAAAGTTTCATGGATGACTCGCAAGGGATTCACAAATGCTCTGCAAGAGTGTACAAAATGGTCCATGTATGGGGATCATCACACTACCTTCACATTATGGACTAGAGTGGTACAGTGAATCCTGTGAAGTTTTTCTCAATGCAAATTTCAACTACTACCTAACTTTTATTTAATCTAAAAACACCAGTAGTGTGGATAGGAATAAAAAGATACACTCTCTGCTTCCTGGTTACATTTTTAAAAGTAATTTTTGTACCTTCAGGCCAGTTAACAGCTTTCCATAAAATCTGAAGTTGCTGGGCTGTGGGTTTTTCTGAAGAATTATTACATATTAGAGACAGTATCTTTTCAAGAAGTACCAAGTCATCCTCAGTTAACTTCTTCTCTTCAGATGCAGTTCCATTAAGTTCCTTTAGTTTACCTAGAATCACATCCAAACCATCAGTATTCTCTAACTGTAATTAGCCACATAGAATACATAAATGCCAAAGTTTTCAATAAGAATATGCCACCACACACCATGGGGAGATAAGATTTTTCACAGCAATTATCAAAGACCATAAAATAAGGCCTGTGAGTATTTTTAAGCTAAGTACAGTACAGAAAAAGAAAGGTTACTGTGATAATTTGTTATCCTCTAAGATCTTCTAAGCTTTTTGTTTTGAGTAAGTTTTTAAGTATACTATATTTGTTATCATTTTAAATGCTTTTCAAAGCAGTATTAGATAGCACATATAAGTCAATCCCCTACTTTCTCACTGAGAAAATGTATAACTTTTAGCCAACTTACATCAACTTCTATGACGCCTATGATACAGTCAAAAGGCTGCGTGCACGCATGCTAAGTTGCTTTAGTTGTGTCTGACTCTTTGCGACACTACAGATAGTAGCCTGCCAGACTCCTCTGTCCATGGGATTCTCCAGGCAAGAATACTGGAGTGGATTGCCATGCCCTCCTCCAGAGATGTTCCCAACCCAGGAATTGAACCCGTGTCTCCTGCATCTCCTGCACTGGCAGGCGAGTTCTTTACCACTAGCACCACCTGGGAAGCCCAGTCAAAAAGCTAAATGTGTATTTATATTTAATTCACTGACTTAGCTCCATCTGTACATTTGACATCAAATTATTTAAACACGTTTAATGGAAATATTGCCTTTCCCACCATATTCACATTTCATGAAACAATGTCTTTCAAACTCTTCACATGCAACTTCCATATCAGCATCCTTGTCATCATTAATGTTACTTTGAGTCATCTAACATTATTTCATCAAAAATCTTTATCTCAAAGAATAAAGAAGTTAAAATTTCAAAATTTTTACCATTTGTAACTGGAAACTTGGATCTGTTTCATTATTCTTTGGCATTAAAAGCTGTTTAACAGAGTATTAAAACAAATCTTATTTAGGGAATGCAAAAAGTAAGAGGTCTTTTAGATCTCTACAAGAGTTTAAAAATGACAAGTTGCCTAAAAGTGTGTATACACTTCTTTATTGTTAAAAAAAAAAAAAGCAATTAAGACCTATGATTTTTATAAAGATGTTATGAGAAATGACAAAAAATAAAACAAAGCAAAACAAAAGCCCCCAAAACAGTAACACCACTGTCATATATTCAGATATGTATGTTATCTCAATAGACTTTCACCATAATATTTGTGGCAAACGGAGTTAATAATATTCTTAGTCAAAAGCAAAGAAAAAGAAAAACCTAGTCATTGTGTTTGGAGGAAAATAAATTAACAGAAAAAGTAATCAAAACCAACTGAGCAGTTTCAGATTTACAGACAAGATCTTTGCTTTTTAAATGCTTTGCTGATTCGTTTTCATTATTTTTTTTCTGAAAACAGTAAGAATTTAGGGGATAGGATTGATATTTTCCCCTTTAATATTTTTTCTCAGTAAAGTCATCAAAAAGTATTTACTTAGATTTGTGTAAGGTTTCTTATAAAGTATTGATGTCCATTATCAGGTTGTATATTTTTCGTTGACTCAGTTGTGTAATACCAAACTACAAATCTCTATCATGTAAGCACCTGGTTCCCAGCATATGCTTAGGAGAGAAACAGCCTTGAGACAGCATCTCAGAATCTGTGGATATGTGAGAAAAGTATTTAATTAAAACATACTTACCTAAATGTTGTGTGAAAGTGAAAGTCACTCAGTCCTGTCTGACTCTTTGCAACCCCATGGACTATACAGCCCATGGAATTTTTCAGGCCAGAATACTGGAGTGGGTAGCCTTTCCCTTCTCCAGGGGATCTTCGCAACCCGATTGAACCCAGGTCTCCCTCATTGCAGGCAAATTCTTTACCAGCTGAGTCACAAGGGAAGCCCAAGATTTCTGGAGTGGGTAGCCTATCCCTTCCTTCCCCAAAGGATCTTTCTGACCCAGGAATTGAACTGGGGTCTTCTGCATTGCAGGCAGATTCTTTGCCAACTGAGCTATCAGGGTATATTAACGCATATATATGGAATCTAGAAAGATTGTACTAATGAACCTACTTGCAGGGCAGCAATGGAGACACAGTGGGGGAAGAAGAGGGTAGGATGAATAGAGAGAGTAGCATTGAAACGTACACATTATGATACAGAAAATAGATGGCTGGTGGGAATTTGCTGTATGATGCAGTGAACTCAAACCTGGGTCTCTGTGACAACCTAGAGGGGTGGGATGGGGAGGAAGGTGGGAAGGAGGTTCAAGGGGGAGGGTCATATGTATTCCTATGGCTGATTCATGTGGATGTATGGCAGAAACCAACACAACATTGTAAAGCAGTTATCTTCCAATTAAAAATAAATAAATTTAAAAAATAAACTTACCTAATATTTGTGTAGGGTTTGCTTGGTCAAAAGTGACAGCCTCTTTTTTAGGAAAATAAATATTCACTGTCTTAGATGCAGCTGACTGGTAGGCACTGTTTCCTGTTTACAGAATAGAAGGTGAAAATCAGTCAGAGTGGCCAAAAGCAAGATTTTTCTGATTTTTGTCATCAAAATTATGATATATAACTATTCAGTGCATGCAATAAAATAACAACCAACTTCAGGAAAAAAAAAAAGAAAGAAAACAAATCTCTAAGATTTTATATACTACATATATTTGTTCATATAATAAATTATAGTTTTGGGAAAGGGAGCTTAAATGAAAAACAAAGCCTTTCCATTTCATATTTTCTACTTCTCTCATATTTTTAAGATTCAATCTAAATTAAAAGTTTTTAAAAGATCAAAGAATACAGAACAATTATGAAACTGTCCAGTTCCTCCTTCTCTAGGCATACTGATCTCTCTCTTCTCGTTCCAAATGATGTAGTAGGCACTGTCATTTTCTCCAATCATTTTCATAAATCCCTCCCAAGATGTAAGTTCCTGAAGGCAATATGTATTTACTTCTTAAATATCCATTATAGTAACACTAACTCTGTATCTGATGATGAACAAAACATAGCCACCAGATGAAAACTCAGTAAATAAAGTTAAATGAAGCTAATTCAACTAAAATATAATTTAAATCTAATTTATGTCTTACTTTCATTTCAAATCTTAATTTATACAACGTTTTTGTTCTGATGCAAAATTAAGATATTGTGCAAAAATGTGAATAAAACATTTTGATCTTCTGAGTATATTAGAAGTAGAAAGGGGGAAGGTAGATAAATGAAGAATGAGTTAAATGCATAAAATTATTTCTAACTGCTTCCAAAGATAAAATATTTACTGACATGATCAAAGACACTGCCTGTACTCCTGAATGTTAAGAGTGTCAATGTGGTTGCTGCTGCTGCTGCTGCTAAGTCACTTCAGTCGGGTCCGACTCTGTGTGACACCAAAGATGTCAGCCTACCAGGCTCCCCGTCCCTGGGATTCTCCAGGCAAGAACACTGGAGTGGGTTGCCATTTCCTTCTCCAATGCATGAAAGTGAAAAGTGAAAGTGAAGTCGCTCAGTCGTGTCCAACTCTTGGCAACCCCATGGACTGCAGCCCACCAGAATCCTCTGTCCATGGGATTTTCCAGGCAAGAGTACTGGAGTGGGGTGCCATTGCCTTCTCCGCTAGATGTGGTAAGGAAATTGCAAATCAAATATCATCCAAACAATTAAGTACAATGAAAAGTTCTCTGGAGGAAAAGTACAGGATGCATTAAGAACTTATGACAGAGTAGAGAATCTAGCAAGAGGCATATATGCATGCCCAGAAAGTTTCACTAAGGTCATTTAGGAAATACTATTTCAGTTCAGTTCAGTTCAGTCGCTCAGTCGTGTCCGACTCTTTGTGACCCCATGAATCGCAGCATGCCAAGCCTCCCTGTCCATCACCGACTCCCGGAGTTCACCCAAACTCATGTCCATCAAGTCAGTGATGCCATCCAGCCATCTCATCCTGTGTCGTCCCCTTCTCCTCCTGCCCCCAAGCCCTCCCAGCATCAGAGTCTTTTCCAATGAGTCAGCTCTTCGCATGAGGTGGCCAAAGTACTGGAGTTTCAGCTTCAGCATCATTCCCTCCAAAGAAATCCCAGGGCTGATCTCCTTCAGAATGGACTGGTTGGATCTCCTTGCAGTCCAAGGGACTCTCAAGAGTCTTCTCCAACACCACAGTTCAAAAGCAGCAATTCTTTGGCACTCAGCCTTCTTCACAGTCCAACTCTCACATCCATACATGACCACAGGAAAAACCATAGCCTTGACTAGACGGACCTTTGTTGGCAAGGTAATGTCTCTGCTTTTGAATATGCTATCTAGGTTGGTCATAACTTTCCTTCCAAGGAGTAAGCGTCTTTTAATTTCATGGCTGCAGTCACCATCTGCAGTGATTTTGGAGCCCCCCAAAATAAAGTCTGACACTGTTTCCACTGTTTCCCCATCTATTTCCCATGAAGTGATGGGACCGGATGCCATGATCTTCGTTTTCTGAATGTTGAGCTTTAAGCCAACTTTTTCACTCTCCACTTTCACTTTCATCAAGAGGCTTTTGAGTTCCTCTTCACTTTCTGCCATAAGGGTGGTGTCATCTGCATATCTGAGGTTATTGATATTTCTCCCAGCAATCTTGATTCCAGCTTGTGTTTCTTCCAGTCCAGCGTTTCTCATGAGGTACTCTGTATATATGTTAAATAAGCAGGGTGACAATATACAACCTTGACGTATTCCTTTTCCTATTTGGAACCAGTCTGTTGTTCCATGTCCAGTTCTAACTGTTGTTTCCCGACCTGCATACAGATTTCTGAAGAGGCAGGTCAGGTGGTCTGGTATTCCCATCTCTTTCAGAATTTTCCACAGTTCATTGTGATCCACACAGTCAAAGGCTTTGGCATAGTCAATAAAGCAGAAATAGATGTTTTTCTGGAACTCTCTTGCTTTTTCCATGATCCAGTGGATGTTGGCAATTTGATCTCTGGTTCTCTGCCTTTTCTAAAACCAGCTTGAACATCAGGAAGATCACGGTTCACCTATTGCTGAAGCCTGGCTTGGAAAATTTTGAGCATTACTTAACTAGCGTGTGAGATGAGTGCAACTGCGGTAGTTTGAGCATTCTTTGGCATTGCCTTTCTTTGGGATTGGAATGAAAACTGACCTTTTCCAGTCCTGTGGCCACTGCTGAGTTTTCCAAATTTGCTGGCATCTTGAGTGCAGCACTTTCACAGCATCATCTTTCAGGATTTGAAATAGCTCAAGTGGAATTTCATCACCTCCACTAGCTTTGTTCGTAGTGATGCTTTCTAAGGCCCACTTGACTTCACATTCCAGGATGTCTGGCTCTAGGTCAGTGATCACACCATCGTGATTATCTGGGTCGTGAAGATCTTTTTTGTACAGTTCTTCCGTGTATTCTTGCCACCTCTTCTTAATATCTTCTGCTTCTGTTAGGTCCATACCATTTCTGTCCTTTATCGAGCCCATCTTTGCATGAAATGTTCTCTTGGTATCTCTAATTTTCTTGAAGAGATCTCTAGTCTTTCCCATTCTGTTGTTTTCCTCTATTTCTTTGCACTGATCGCTGAGAAAGACTTTCTTATCTCTTCTTGCCATTCTTTGGAATTCTGCATTCAGATGCTTATATCTTTCCTTTTCTCCTTTGCTTTTCGCTTCTCTTCTTTCCACAGCTATTTATAAGGCCTCCCCAGACAGCCATTTTGCTTTTTGCAGTGGCTGGGAGGAGCTACCCAACGCCCTCACGCCTGAGGCCAGGGGCCACGGCCGGGAGGACTAACCCCATGCCCGAGGCCAGGGGCGGTGGCCTGGAGGAGCAACCCCACATCCAAGGAGCGGTGGCTGCGTAGGCGCAAGAGCGCCTAGAGACACTATCCCATGTTGAAGGTCAGGAAGGGAGGCGGTGAGGAGATACCCCTCGTCCAAAGAAATACTATTTAGGAAATACATATAGGAAAATTAAATAAAGAAGAAAAAGGAGGGGAAAAGCCAAACAACAATTAGTGGTCTAAATAGCAATGCAAAAGGTACAAATATTCCAAAGGAGAACAACATGTACCAAACTCTTGAGGTAGAAAACAGCATGCCACACTCAAGACACTGAAGCAGGTCAGTATGGCAGAAAAGAGGCAGAAAGGAATGTGATGCAAGGCAAGAGAAAACAGTCAATGGGGAGCTATTACAGTGCTTTAATCATGGGAGGGGCATAAATAGAGGACCACTGTGAGACCAATTCAGAGGCCAGTATTTCATTAGTCTAGGCGAGAGATGACAATGGCTTAGGTAAAGGTTCAGCACCTTTATTCAGCATATAAAAACTGTTAAAAGACTTTAATTTCTGAAAAATGGGAGGAAATATTGTGAACTTTAAGACTCTTTTGTAGTATAACGGGTACAACTAACATTACTAAGCATTTATTCTGTAGAAAATTATTTATATAAATTTTGTAATTTTAAACTCTTAACTCTGCCAATGTTACTTCTGCAATGAAAACATAGCTTACAAAATCATATTCCACTTAGTTCTCAAGTAGAGTGGTGGGTTTATGAATTTTGTATTATGCTTAATAACATGTTACATATATTCTCTATATTTCTCATATAAAATAATAAACAGGTAGAGAATGATACAGAATGAATAAACAACAAGGTCCTAATGAATGAATAGCACAGGGAACCGTATTCAATACAAAAGAATTATATTCAATAATTCCACTAGGGTGATAGAATATGAAAAAAAACATAAATTGATATATAACTGAATCACTTTGCTATACAGCAGAAGTTATACAACACTGTAAATCAACTATACTTCAATAAAATAAACATTAAAAAATAATAAATAGGGCAATATATATGCCAAGAGATCTGTCAAACTTTCAAGAGGTGAACCACAAACTCAGTTCTGGATTTCACTGGCAGCCAATACAGAGGGAAAAAGCATGCCTGCATGTATTCAACAATGATGAACAAGTAAGATGTATTGGGGTCTATGCTAGATATTAAGGATAAAAAAAAATTGCTCCAGGGAAAGCCAAATATTCCAGGCCTAAATGGTAAAAGCAAATTCTTTTCTGAGTCCTCTCAATGTGTAATATAGTAAATAACATTCTAAACACATTATGTAAGAATGAAGGGTAAGACATGGGAACAAACTAAGACTTTGTAAGGATAGTGAGGAAACCAGCCTTAACACAGAACAGCACTTCTCCATCCTGGTTGCATATGAGAAAATTATAAAACTATCCTTGCTAAGACCTCAACCCAGAGCAACGTTAGATCAAGTGAGCATCACTGAGGATGAGGCTGAAGGACTTTTTCTAAGCTACCCAGATGATTCCAGCATGCAGTAATGACACAATTCTGAGAACACTCAAAAAGTCAGGTCAAAAGTTTGGTCTTGATTTACTGTATAAAATGTTTTCCAGCAAGAAAAAGATGCCAATTTTCTTAAACTTTTATTACATAAAAGTTCTAATGAATTTTAAAAATCTAAAAACAAGAAAAGAAAGTGAAAAGTGTGTACCTGTAAATGGATCAACTCCAGCCATGGTAGTTCCCATACTTGCAGAGCCCGGTACATACCGACCACCACCTAAAATGCAATAATACTCATAGTAAGCACAGGGTAATGGCAAATTATACTAAAGTTCAAACTGCTCCTTCTTTACACAGAATGACTTATTTTCATTATTAGTTACACTTTCAGAATGACATCTTAATAAATGGGCTTAATAAATGGGTAGTAAATTTAATACAGCAAAATGCTTAGAATAGTGTCAGGCATATAGCTAGATTCCAATAAACTTAGCCAGGGAAGTTATCCTCAAGTAATTACATGCCTTATATACTATAATTATAGAAGTTTAATGAATTACAAAGGCTATTAGACTGGAAAGAAAGTCACAAGTTTCCACTATGAAAGGTGGACACTATTCTATTGAAATATAGACATAGGATTAGCTGGCATATAAGACAAATGGAAAAGAAACTAGGTAAGAGTCAGAGATACTACAATAGCCCAGTCTCACATTTGAGAATACTTGCAGCTGCTTTACTGACAATGGAAAGAAAGAAACAGGAAAAACAAGTATAGAGAATCAGCAGAATTTGGAGATGTTCAGAGTCCTTTTTTAGGACTTCCCACAAATTAGCTTTTGTGGGAAGAAGGAAGATGAGCTACTTATTATTCTAGCCCCTCTGATTTTAACGTTCAGGAGTTGGTATAACCAGTGCACAGATACAGAAAAAGCAAACAAAACTACAAAGGTGAATGGGATTCATTAAAATAATGAAGAACACAGAGTAAGTGGATTTGCTGAGTTTTCACGATATGCTGGCTAGCAAGCTAAGTATCTTATATGCAGGAATTCATTTAAATATTAATTAGGTATCATTGTTATTCATAAAAATTTAGAAAAGGAAGGCTGAATAATTTGCCCAAGTGCCCAAGGCATTATGAGGCAGAATGTAGTCCTACAGTGTACCAAATGTGGTTTTCAGACCAATTTGAATGGGAGTCACTGGTTCAATATGCAGATTCCCAGGGCCTGCCCATAAATGCTTAGTGGTACTCCAAATTAGCTTTATTTTAGAAACCAATGGGGAGCTTTTAAAACTACCTAAACAGCAAACCACATCCAAGACCACTTAATCAGGGTCTTCCCTGGTGGTCCAGTGGTTAAGAATTCATCCTGCAATGGAGGGGATATTGATTTGACCCCTGGTCCTGGAAGATGCCATGGAGCAACTAAGCCCGTGTGCCACAACTACTGGGTCTGTCTTCTAGAGCCTGGGAGCTGCTGCAGCTACGAGCCCATGTGCCACAACCACTGGAGCCCCGCACACCCTAGAGCCCAGCGTGATCTGCAACAGGAGAAGCCACTGCAATGAGAAGCCTGCGCACAGCAACTAGCGAGGAGCCCCCACAGCCCTGCAATTAGAAAAAGCTGATGGACAGTAATGAAGACCCAGCACAGTCAAAAACAAACAAACAAACAAAAAGACCACTTAATCAGAATTCCTAGCTAAGGGGTCAGACTATAAGTATTTTTAACCTCCTCACTAATGTAGTGTATCAGAATTTTTGTGGGTGGGACCTTGCAATAACTAACTTAAACAAGCATCCCATAAATAAGGAAAAAAAAAAGAATTAAGATTGACCTTAAGTTGTAAGTAAGATGCAGAAATCTTCTGACCCCAGGGCTATTGGTAAAACTGGAGGGACAACATCAACAATAAAAAGAGCTAACATATATTGAAGGCTTAAATATTATTAATATATTCCAGGCATTTTGCTAAACACTTTGTATGTACTACAGGATTTTTTATAACATCTCAATATGAAAATGTTGTGATCTATCTTTTGATAACTGTGGTTCAGTTAACCTATTACTTTAGAATTTTCCTGGACTTTTAGTATGCTATCTTGCATATCTCCATAATCATTGAATCTTCTGAGTTATTGATATTGTGCAACAGTGAGACATGCTCCGGTTACGATGGCCCCAGTTGTTCTCTTGACTTTGTTGGTACTGTTTGAAGCTTGGTATAATAGTCTTTCTGTTCCAAAAAGAGGTGCTAATGAGATTCAGGAACTCTGTTGTTCTAAGTTTCAGGGCATCACTGTGCCCGAGTATGCCGACAGAGAAAGTGATCATCTGATCTACTCTTCAGATCTTTACTACCTTTTCAGGGTCACCAAAGACTTCCTTAATAGCCATCATGCTATCACAACATTTAGCTTGATAGTTGGTTTCTGTAGTACACTGGTACACTGCACAGGGTACAGCTATTTGCATCTAGGCCACCAGTGCATTCTCAGGAGAAGGGAAGCCTACTGAGAGCAGTTCACAGCTTCAGGATATGACCCAAGGTTGCGTGTTGGTCCCTTCTATGGTTTAGATAGGAAGGACCATACGGTATCACTTTTAGAGCTCACAGTACTAAGTCTGCAGGACCAATAGATACCATAAATGCTATGAATCTCTTCCCAAATTTGGTACATTGTCCAGGAACTCTGGCTGAAGATCCAACAACAGCATCATAAAATACATCAAATGCTATTCTGAAAACAGAGATTTCTTCAGTTGCATTAAAGTCCAATTTTTTTCCAGTAGTGTTGATGCTGAGGCATGCATACCTTTGGTAAATAAAGTCACTTTGAAGAGCTACACCAACACTTCCAGGGCTTCATGAAGGCCATTAATAACTTAGATTAGGAAGACTAATCCTGGGTAGCGGGGTGGACTGTCTCCTTCCATGCTAAAGGCAAAATGTGCCTGGCCAAACTTCTTGACTGCACTGCTCCATCCAACATCCAGGACTCACATGGCTCCTTCTTTGCTCATGATCAGTAGCATCTCGCCAGTGACAGCACTCATGCTGTGTCTTGGGTGGTGGATTCCCCTATTATCTAATTTCACAGATAAAAAAAATAGGCTCAGATAGGTTAAGTAACTTGCCAACTTCTCACAAGTGGTAGAGCCAGATTTTGAACCAAGGTCTGTCTGACTCTAAAATCTAGGCTTTTAATGACGCTGCTCTCCTTTTAGGACCACTGGAGTAAATGATGAATTTTAATAATATGTTTTTAAAAGTCAGGAGGGAAAGCTAGAAAAGTACTCAAGGAAAAAGAAAAAAAGGAAGTTAAAAAGGAGATTCATAAAAATTGGACATACCAATAAGGGAATTACCAGTTATTGGATAATATCTTCAAAATGTTAAGCTACAGAATGCAAAATATTACACATTTTAGGAAGAAAGACATATTGCTCAAAACTGCTTCCCACCTGTAAAAGGATCCGCTGCAGGAAGGGTGTTAGAAGATCCCGATGAAGAGCCTGGAACGTACCGACCGCCACCTGTGCATGTAAACAAAGGAAAATCTGAAGCACGTCAAAATTCTGACTTTCATAAATAGCACACTGCTTACATCAGAAGACTCTAAGTGTGGAGAAAAAAGAGCAAGGCAACAAAAGACAGAGTAAGAGGAGTTATCTTAAGAGGAGTTATCGTCAGAAGTCTTACAGTTGGTTAGTAAAAAACTAAAATTTCAGCGATTCTCTAAGTTTTGTTTTTGATAACTGTAATACTTTTTATTATATCTTAGTTTCTGCACTTAAATAGTAAAATGACTAGGAATTCAAATATAAAAAGATAAATTGCAGTTGGTCTCTGACCTAAATAATATACCATACAATCAGTTTCTGTTCCTATACAAATTCACTAGAATTCCTGCTGTTGTTGCTATCAAAACCACAGGCAGCAAATGTTAATCTTTTAGAGAACCTCCAGGTTCATTAATTCATGTGTCAAATAGTACATTCAGTGTGGAGATCCAGCAGGGAACAAGATTGCTTGTATCCACTGAAGCTTACAACCTACTGGAGAAGAAAATTACAAAGGGGATGAGTGCTACAAAGGAAACAGATTTCCCATTTATTTCTTTGCAAATGTGTGGTGTGTGTGAGTAGGCTTTGTTAGTATCTCTAAGGAAATAATTGGAGGCATCTACCAAAGATATATCTGAGGATGCTGGTAAGGGTTTCGGAAGAGTAAAAAAGGGGAGACTGTTAGATTTCCAGATACAGACAGCTGCTTTAACATCTGTCCTCTATCTATCCCACAAGACAGCTTATACAATACAGTACTCTTTTGTACTGTAGGCTGATATTCCAACCAGAAATATCCAGATATAAGCTTTGTTTTCCCTTTTTCTGTCAAGTCTATCTGGGAGGGTTCCATTATTTATAGTTCTGTAGTGATTCAGTCTGATACCTCTGTTTAAATGAACATGCAGCTGAGATTAGCTCTATGATGTGAATGAACAATAGAAGTTTGAACTAGAGGAGAGAAGATGATTTAGGAGCGTCTGTGAGGGAAAAAGGGAAAAAAAAAAGATCTGAGACAAGAACAGAATGTGCAATGCTTGTAAAAAGGAAGAACACCAGCACATGAAAGATGGGGTCAGAAATGATAGGAACCCACTTAATAATAAAGTGTCAATTTCAAAATTTTATTTAGGGCTGGCCCTATATTTAAGACAAGAGGGAGAATTGTATTTCCTCCCATACCATAGCCTCGGTTTCCGGGACCTAGAACTCAGGCTAACACTTCTAGAATTAAACTCCACTCGAGGACTCAAGACTAATACTACTGGGGTTATAATACTCCTGGCATGAAAACCTAATCCCATTTATAACACTTAAACACTGTATACTATGTAATAAACAAGTGACTTAAAGTGAACATGACGAATACAAATAACACATAAACTAAAATTACCCACAGTTCAGTTCTAGACTTGATGCATAACTAACCAGTTTAGCCCCATGTGAAACAGAATTTCTATTTAATAAATTTCACCAAAATAACATGAAGCAGTAATATGAAGAAACTTACAAGTTTCTTTTCATTTCAAATGGCTGAATTAGTTTCTTAATTTTATTTAGTTTACAGTGTGGCTGTATTTTTGAAAGAGAACAATTTACAATTATTTCTAAAAATACAAAATTACTATATAATTTGAAGCTCAAAAATATAAATCTGCTGTAGATCTTATTTTTAATTTTTTTATTTAAATAGTTAATCATAATAGGTGTTTAAATATACACACACACACACACAAAAGATAATCAACTCTGATGGGAGTATTAATATATAAGACTTAATACAAACCCTAACTTACCTGTAAAAGGATCTGAAAAACTGGTGTTTCCGAGTCCCAACATTTGACCTTTTGTGTTATCAATAATAAATTTAGCCACCTGATCCAAAAACATAGGATTCAAATCATTCTTCTGTAAGAAGTTGTATGCAGCTAACCAGGGATCATCAGTGATATTATATGGCAATTTATATGATGGTCCACCTTCATTGACATCAATTGAGAAAACATAATCAAATTCCTTAAATGGGAATATAAAAAGGAGATGAATGATTACTGTCTGTTCATATATATTAAAGATATATATAACAGAGTTATTTTAATAATGATAGTGTTAAACTTTCTCCAAAGCACAATGTTAAAACTTCTACTAGGCAGATAATGATTAACAGCAACCATCTGCATGTGCTGTAAGAATGGTAGTTCTCTGGGGTAGACTTAGGGGATGGATTATGAAAACACATTAACTGTAAAAGCAAAGATTGGTTGGCAATTAGCTGATCTCAAGGCCAAAAGTATTAGCTGTTGCAAACATGTTCGTAAAACACATGCCGGCATTATAAGCACAGCCTTGCAGGGTCCCTCATGCCCTGTCAAGTTAAACACAGCTAGGCATGAAGCATAAGAGGAAAGGTGGCACAAAAGTGCCAAACCCAAAACGGTCGGGAATAGCTTATGCATCTAACTACCAAAAGGCAAATCATGGCCAGTGCATCCATCACAAAAGGAGCTCTCTCTGCATGCAAAGATACTTAAAAACAAACAAACAAACAAAAACTACTCAAAGACTGAGAATCTCCCCACTGAAATGTATTTTTAAATGTCAAAATACCAAAGAAAATTTTATTAGCATGGAGAAAGGGAAACAAAACCATTAATTTGTCAAATGCTTTAAGATAATAGTAATTAGAAAGCAGAAGTTGACATACTTTCCCTTCATATAAAACTTTTCCAGACGTTTGCTGACTAGCACCAGAGGAGCCAACAACATCACCAATTTTTATCCACCTCCTTTCACTAACACTCCACTGGTAGGCTTCGACTTTCTCTCCATCTCTGATTAGACGAGTCTGTCCTTCTCTAGTACCTTAAAATAAAAACTGTGTGAGTCAGAGAAAGGCAGAGTAAAATTTACAAGCATTTAGATTGAAAATTTTTAATGTTAAAGTTTATACCTAAAACATTAAATGAAATATTTTAAAACATAATTCTACTAGAAAATGGACAAAAAGAAAATAATGCTTCAAAGGAAACTCTATTAAATAAAGGATGTTTAAAAAGATGTGATTCTACTAAAAAAGTAGTTGGCTAATCAAAAATAAAATGAGTTTTATTAATAAATGTCTTCTGACAATACTTCATTTCAGTAAATGATTCTCCATTCTTCTAGCTGATCAGGCCAAAAAGAGTAGAAGAGTGATTCCTTTATCTCAACTCTAATCCTACAGCAAATTCCATCAGCTCTATCATTAAAATATAGCTAGAACAACTAACTCTTCTCACCATCTCCAGTGCTACCTATTGGTATAAGCCACCAGTATTTCTTAGTTGGACTGATTCAATGGCCTCCTAATATAGGCCCTGGAACCCCCTCGAGTCTGATTACACTGGCTGTTTATTGTGCTTATTATATTCTCCACACAGATGTTGGCAAGATTTGCTTCTGACCCTCCTTAGGAACTTTACCTGAAAGTCACATTCTCACAAGGCCTTCAGTGGCAGAGGCACCTAGCTGTCCTCTAGAAATTCCTGCTCCTATTCCAATGGTGTCCCGAGATTACATACTGAGTAATGGTCAGTGGAATCTGGGTGGGTGTGATATCAGTCCAGTTCAGTTGCTCAGTTGTGTCGGACTCTTTGCGACCCCATGGACTGCAGCACGCCAGGCTTCCCTTTCCATCACCAACTCTTCAAGCCTATTCAACTCATGTCCATTGAGTTGGTGATGCCATCCAACCATCTCATCCTCGGTCCTCCCCTTCTCCTCCCACCTTCAATCTTTCCCAACATCAGGGTCTTTTCCAATGGGTCAGTTCTTCGCATCAGGTGGTCAAAGTATTGGAGTTTCAGCTTCAGGGTCTGATATATGCTGGTTCCAAACCTAGTCCATCATTTTCTACCCTCCCCTCTTATACCATCTAGTGATTGAATGTCTATAACCAAGGGGACCCTGCAAGCACCTGCTGAAGATGGTGATTTCAGCTTGAGCACCTGAATAACTCAGAGGAGTACGTACTCCAGGACACCTGTCATCAACTGAACTCTAAATGTACAACAAATAAACCTTCTCTTGTGTTAAGCCACTGAGATTTTAGGATTTATCTGTTATAGCAACTAGTGCTATCCTAAGTAGTATACATTTCCTGACCACTGAATTTATAACTCCTGTTTTGTTTTTTATTAAAACTCAACTCCTGCTTTATTTTTCCCATAGAATTTATCAGTATCTGACATACTTGTATATCTACTTACTTTTAAATTATCTGCCTCCTCCTGTAGAGTATAAATTTGTAAGAAAAGAATCTGTATTGGGCAGAGTTTAGAACAATGCCAGGTACACAGTAAGTACCTAGTAAATATTTACTGAATGTGTATATATGTATGGACAAAAAGATTACATTTTTGCAAAGAACTATAAGAATATTAAAAACATGAAATGATATGAACGTATCTAAACTCTGGTTTCAGAAACCCAAAGAAATTTTTTTATGTGGGTTGTATCAGTTGATTTACTGAATTTGAAATTAAAAATGAGAAGAATAAAAAATATATTTACTTCATGGAAAACAATAAGTGATCTCTTTGTTATTGTTGTTTAGTCATTAAGCCGTGTCTGAGTCTTTTGCGACCCCATGGACAGTAGCCCACCAGGCTCCTCTGTCCATAGGGTTTCCCAGGCAAAAGTACTGGAGTAGATTGCCATTTCCTTCTCTAGGGGATCTTCTGGACCCAGAGATTGAACCTGCGTCTCCTGCATTGGCAGGCAGATTCTTTACCACTGAGCCACCAGGGAAGCCCAATAGGTCCATTACATATTGAATAAGTAATAGTTTAATGAAAAATTAGTTTTAGAAATTTAGTAAGAAGACTAGCGTTGTTGTATGTTTTCGTAAATCTCTTTACCGTCTTTCTTAATGGAAGAGAGCTGGATTATCATACCTGCCCCTGCATTTAACCTTTGTAATTTATTGTTCGGTTGAAGTATATCAAGAAAATCCCACGTCACACGGATAATACAGTTGAAAAGAGAGGACTGGTCTAACAGCCTTTTCAGAAAAATGTGGATATTCTACATGGGCAGATCCTAAAAGGTTTCAACTTTAGAATCTAAAATCATATCAATGAACTTGTCATGCTCTATTATACTAAAATCCATTGGTCCATCAAACTCTGAACAGTTCTTTTACTCATTTATGATTCTGTTAGACCACAAACTAGTCATCTGGAAAACACTGATTAAATCACAGATTTATGTAGATCTTCCATATGACTACACATTTTATTATTCAATATTAAAAAGTCTCATTTGTTAATATTACCACTGATGTTACAAGTCTTTCAAAATTTCAATTTTCAGTTGGAAGTTTGAATCTTATCTTTGGCAACAAGTACTATCAATCGTTTTCCTTAGAGTGACATGCTCATTTCATTCATTTTCCAAAAAAGGCCTGCCAAATATCTAAGTCTGAATAACTACAGCTGTTCTTTGAAATAAAAGTGGCATTCCAAGAAAAAAGGGGAAGTTCAGCCTGCAACTCCAATGACTGCAGAAGTACTTATCCCGGAGGCTTGTGGTGCTCTGGTATACTGTAGGTGCACTTTACATCTTGTCATCCAGAACGTTAAAGGCATGTACTAAAGGGCCAAAAACGCAATTTTTAATGCTTTTTCAGGAACATTCTTAAGAGCAGATGCACTTTTTCTTAAAAACAATAACTGCATGCCAGTGAAGAACACCATGACCACCTGAACAGCCTGGTGCCACTGCCTTGATCTGTGTACTAAGGAGCCAGCAGCTTTACCCACCACTGCTTTTATACCATAAATGCAGATGTTAACACAGTGTTAAAAGTCAAATAACATTTTTGTATTACAAAACTAGTTATGACCATATGGATATCCTGAAAGGATCTCAGAACCCCCAGGGATTCATGGATCAAGGGATCATGGATCCATCCAACATAAAGTTTCATTTGAGACAATCACTGTCCTTATTTTAAGCTCAAATGATGCCTAACTCATTAAGTAGACATTCCATTATTTAAACTCATTTTTAGTCTATACAGCCTCTCAGAGAATCAAGTCAACCAAAAGTTATTAAATGATTGACTTCTGAACACCTACCATATATATGAACTAAGTATTAAAAAATAAAAAAGATCCCTGTTTATGGGGAACTTAGCTCAAAGTCTTTAAAATGATGAGGCAGAGACAAAAAGAACATGGGTTTCTCATTGTGATTATGCATAATAAAAATTCTCAGAAATTGGTGCCTGGCAATGAAAATAATACTGAATGACTTAACAAAACAATCTTTTTTTCTGTCACTGATTATTCCAAAAGGCAAACATGGTAACGTTTTTTACTACTAGATACACTGAAATATTTACCAGGTTCATTCAGATGTTCCCTCCCAGGAAGTTGTTCAGCATTAATGTCCCCTAAGTCACCAGTTTTGGAATCAATGGTTGCTTGAGAGAGTTCTCTTTCAAAAGCCTTGATTTCCTCAGCACTTGCTGTCCGATCCTCTGATTCTGTAAACACTCTAATAATACCATCACTGTAATGAAACAGAAACTGATTTTAAGTCATTACCACAATGTATTAACATTATCACACTTAAAAGATCCAAAGCAAAAATAATCTGTATATGTGAATATGAAAAATGTTACTACGTATTTATTGCTGAATATAGAACTATGCTGATTTCAGCACACTACTCTGTACTTGCCAAAGCAACAGAAAGGATGAAAAAAGACTTTTTAAGAAAAAAGTTACTGGCAAAGAACAAAGAGATATATATTTAACACAATTTTCAATTCCAAATTAAATATTTACCATCACAAAAATCTACAGGTATAGCATACACTTTCAAAGTCAGTAGTACACATGTATTACGGTATACAAAAGAGTGGTGAACTGTTTCACTTACAAAGGGCTCAAATGCCCAACATAAGGCTTAGAAAATACTAGATGCTCGATATCCATTCATTAGAAACACATGGAGCCTGTCCTCGCTATTCCATTAATTAGCAATGTTACCAAAACAAACAAACAAAAAAAACAGCTTCACCTCTGGACTAGATGGCAGGCCCAATTTCTATTCTTGGGAAAATGACTTGGTTTCCATAATTTCTCTTTTCAAAATTTTGTGGTGAGGCAAGTTACCCACTTTCAACTATATTAATCTCACTCAGCTCTATAGTGAACTTTCTTACTTAACCTTCTACTAACAGCAAATGTTATCACTTTATTTATTTTTCTTCAATTTTAAATAAGTTTAGGGTGAAAATAACTAAACCGACATATCAACCCTGACCCAGCCAAGGAGTAATAACACACACGTGCTTTAGTAGACCCCGTTCTCTTACGGCTGTCGCTCTCTTTTTCCTCTTGCCTTCAATGCCCGAGTAGCCTGTGATCCTTTCCTTCATCCATTTCTTCAAAAAAGTCTTTGTCTCCTCTTACTACCTTTTTCTATCATTTTCTATCAAAATGTGATGTCAAAAAGGTCACTACTAACATCTTTCAAAGCAAATCCAAAAGCTTTTCTAACTTTTCATTCCTTAACCCCTCATGTACTTACTGACACTGATCACAATTGGCCTCCAAAATCTCTTTTTTCCAAGTTTGAATTTCAACATCTGGATTGTTTTTTCTGTTTTCGGCTACTGGCTTTTCTTTCTCTATCCACAGTGTAGCATAAATTCAGCCTTTAGTACTGCTCCTTCCCTTCTGTTTCTTCGCTCAGATGCCCTATCCCTGGTCTCTGGAAGTCTGGTGCTAATCTTGATCTGCGGTCCCAGCTGTTACCCTGGGATCCAGTCCAACTGCCTGAGTGTGACTTAACAGCACAGATCCCAGGAGGTTATCACCTTTCTCACCAGACCAGTTCTCGCACTTCTGCATTTTTATTAATGTGGACTTCTACTCATTCAAACTTCGAAACTTTATCCTTTTTTGTCATCCCCTTTCTGATCATTTTCCCTCTGCATTATCTCATTTTTTGGTCTTTTATCTATTAATACTGTGGGGGTAATAATATTTCATAACTTTACATCCCACCCCTACAGTTGCTTTTTAATTTGGTTTCCTGTCCATTGTCACCACTAGTAAAATCTAACCTACATATTTAATAATTCCTAAGTTCTGTTCACCACTTCTTACTCAAGAGCTATAACCCTTTAACCCCAAGCACTGAATCTAACAAATGCCGGGCATTCCAGGTTCTTCATGATTAAGCCCCACCCTACCATCTTACCACTATCATCCACTGCTCCCTAGAACTGGTCCTCCACCATTTTCCTTCATCTCCCACACACATCACTCCTGGTCCCATGCCACACTTTACTTGTACTTCTATTTTTGATAGAAACTTTCTTTGCTGTTTTTATTCATTATCTTTCAAAACCGAATTCAAATTTCTTCTCCAAAAGGTTTGCCCACACCAATTTGTAATTTCTCTCATTTCAAGTTTCAGCTGTACAACCTGTAATACAATACTAATGTAATATATATCATGTATCACTAATGCAAAAGCTGTTATTTCTACTACTGTTTTGTTTAGTGACACAAATGTGCCTGTGATCTCCCCAGTTCACCTGAAATTCTATGGCTTATCTCTGTGCACCCTATCTAAGGCCTAGACACATATCATTGATTGATTGACTAGAATGTGAATACCTCGCACCAACCACAATGTCACCATTGTCCAGCACACAGCAGCACCATATAGACTGAGCTGGAAGTCGGATTGTTTGAGCACATTCCCCATGTTTCCAGATTCTCAGAGATCTGTCTTCTGCTGTTGTCACAAAATCTAAAATTAATGAATATGGGAAAAATTAGCCTGAATAAATAAAATTCAGTACATTTATATATACTACCTTTCTAAATAGGCATCAGATCAGATCAGATCAGATCAGTCGCTTACTGATGTTTAAACCTCAAAGTACTTATAAATTATAGTTCTAAATTTTATGTATATGTCACTTATACCATATACAACTTCAAAAAAATTACATTTTTGTATATTCACATCTTACTATACTTTACACCAATAAATTGTATGAAATCTTTCTTCAGATGCCCAAGAACCTTTTACAACCCAACCATCAAGTCTGAATGAATAGAAAGATGATCATACAGTTTTCTCCTTAGGAAAAATATATTTACAAAATAAAGTTACTAAATTATTCAAGTTACAGTTAGTAAACTGAAAACTGATTTAAACCATTAGCACGCTGCACCACCTCCCCAACCTCAAGATGGGACAGAACACCACTCAACACAGAATTTTAAATACGTAGTATAAGACAATCTTACCTTTACAATTTGGAAAGACAGATATGCTATAAATATAATTTGTATGACCATAAAATACTTCAAGACACTCGCCAGTGATTTGCCACCTTCTAATACTAGCATCATTTGCACAGGAGAGAAATTCTGTTTCACTCAAAATTGCCAAGCCTCTTACACAGTCTTCATGCCCTGTATTAAAATATATATATAAATCAATAAGAATGGATCATTTGGTTGATGGCTCTATGTATTTTAATTTACTAACACTATTAAACATACCAGTGAATATTAAAAACTGATTTTCAAGTTAGAGAAATACATTTTTTTCCCCTTAGAAAAGCCTGGTAGCCAAAATTGGTAGTGTAGTTTTGTCAGTATTTTTTAATCACCAGTCTTAGGAAGTTATTTTATATTTATCATATCTTCTCTACATTTTTCTTAAAACCCTCCAGAAATGGGATTTTTGATCCATACAATTTTTTTTTTTAAGGAAATCCTTTATTTATTTGTTGGCTGTGCGGCATGCGGGGCCTTAGTTCCCAACCAGGGATCAGACCTGATCACCTGCAGTGGAAGCGTGAAGTCTTAACCACTGGACTGACAGGGAAGTTCCCCCATGATTTTTACTTGAGAATTCATTTCAACTTTTCTTTCCCAGTAACAAGAGTTATTATTCATAACATACACAATACTCAAATATAACAGTAAATAGCCCCTCAATTTCTCACTACATAATACTAGGATTAGTATTTATAAAGCACCAAGAAAACAAAAACCAGGATTACAAAAAAGATTTCAATTATTTAAGAGTTTGAAATAAAATCTATCATAGGATAAACTTTATTCAAATGTGAAATAGGTTGAGAGAGATTAATTTATCTAAAACCACACAATTAGTGGCAGAGCTAAAGCAAGAATTCAAGTTTCCTGCCTCTTATTTCCTACCTCTTTTGATTCAAATAACAACTTCTCTTACTCTTTTGATTCAACCAAAACATATAAAGCCAAACACTGTTGCTTTACCAAGGGAAATATTTCTTAATTTATATAAATGAAGGCATTAAAATGATAAAATAAAAATTAAGCACTTGATTTTTTTAAAAGGGCAAGAATTTATTGAATTAAAACTTGTGTTATTGTATAGCTAGATTATATATACGTGTACGTATTTATTCCTCTCAAAGGACATTAAATGTTTTTAAAAACGTAATAAGATTCAATTTTTTCGATATTAATGGAGGCACTGTAGATGTCGCTACAATGTTTTTTAAAAGGACAAAACATTTTCAGAAGTTTGTAATCTAATAAAGGAGATCAGACATCTAAACCTTTCCCATGCTCAGTATTTGCTGATTTAGATTACCTATAACAGATTAATAAAACTTGACACATATAGTATATGTATGGAAGCAGAAACAGAGAGATGTTCTGACTCATTGTCCATTTTCCACCTACAGATAGTTTTTTTTATCTGCACAAGGGACTTCTTGCAGTATTATCCAAGATGTTGATCAACTTTAAGGAATAAATAGAAGCAAGGAAAAACAAACAAAAATCACATCAAAAATTTAAGTGCCACACAAATAAATCATCAGTACTAATATTAGACAGCCAATTCCTCATTTTAGGAGTTATTTAATAGCTGAGGTTTTACAAGACTACCCACCTGAAAGTACAACATAAACAAAGCCTGAAAATTCTTATTATTAAACAATGTATTTCAATATTAATAAAAGCATGAGTGAGGTTGTCCTCACATATGAAGGTAACTCAATTGACCCACACTTAGTAAGACTTATGTTTGGAAGTTTCAGGCTAAATCGTTCAAATGACAACCAAAACATAACTGAGTACCAAAAATTACATAAATAACGTACATAGAAGCACATAGCCATATTATAGCTTATGAAGTAACTGTTTATTAGCCCATATCTGGTTGTCTTATGACAGATCTCAGCACAGCTTTTAAAAAGATATGACATATTAACTGTCAGAAAATTTATACTCACCCAAATTAAATGGCTGAAATACACTGATTTTTTCAAGTATCACTTTAAAACTTCTATATTAAAAAAAAAAAAATCACCTGTGCAAATATGAAGCAATGAGATTACAAAAGCTGTCTACTGTGATCTTACCAGAAAAAGTCCTCTCGCATCTTCCAGCTTTCCACAGTTTAATAGTCTTGTCTGCTGATCCAGTTAACATTAAGCCCTGTTCAGGTAATATCTTTACTGCCCAAACTGCAGCTGTATGACCCTGTGAGGAAAATGGGTATTAAGTTGCCACAGAATCATCATATTTAATTATTTTATCAAATACTCACACAGAACTACTGTACCTGTAAGGTCATCATGCATTTGTCATTCAGCCAGACTTTAGCAGTTGTGTCCCACGAGCCACTAAGTAATGTCCCAAACTTGCCAGATGAAAGACTACAAACTAAAGGAGAAAAAGGTTAATTAACATATTTTCATAGAGAGAAATGCTCAATCTTGCCAGGTACTAAAACACTACAATTTTAAATTCACTTTATGAAGTGAAGGTATTTAGCTAATTAAGGCTTAACTCAATGGAAATACAGAAAAGCACAGATTCTGGGGCCAGGCTCCCTGGATCCAAGTCCTAACCATTCCATTTAGGAGCTATCTGACCATAGGGATATTATTTAACATCAGATTCCTCATCTGTAAAAGGAGGGAGCAGGATTAAGTGGGTTGCACAATCCCTTCCAGTTCTAAGAAACTATACAGAAAAATAATGCAAAAGATTTTGGAACACTACATAGTTATTTAGGGTCACACTAGTCAACATGACAAAAAAACTATAGAGTCAAGCTAAGTGTTCAACAGTAATGAGATGGCTAATTAAATGCTTTACCTTGATGTAAAACTGTACAAGCTAAAAATTATAAATATGAAAAATTATCTAAAAACATGGAAACAAAAAAGTCAAGAGTTCTGATTTAAAATGGCAGATTGTCCGCAGAAATGCTATAAATGGTCTTAATTTACAAGGACAAAGAAGACAAAATAATATAACTGACTTAGCAAAAAGGAAGAGGTTACACAGAAAGAGATTAGAAGCAGAGTAACTGGCCCCACAAAACTATGGATACTAAATAGTATCCACTAGGTTCCACAGAGGATAGGGCTAAGCAGAGAACCTAAGAAATTAGAACAGTGATTCAAAGCCTGCACACAATGCGGTGAAACACTAGAACTCTCCTCTCAGCCTACAGTGTCAGGAAAGCACATTCTCACCCACTGCAGGAAGGAGATAGGAGGTTTATCCTCTGGAGGAACTGCAGCTGAGTTTCGAGACTCAGGTCACCAGGCATAATAAATGGCTGGAATAAGGAGCCCCAAGAAACACAGAATAAGCAGAAAGTCTCCATCCTAAAATGTGGTACCTATACTTGCTCCCACAAAACCAGCAGTCAGGCATATATCGATCTCCATTCACCTAGGCAAGAGGCAGGAGCATTCTTAGAGGACTGAATAATGTTAAAGAACTCCAGATGCAGACATTTGAAAGGATTTCCATCTAAAATGTCAGGCCATCAGCTCAACCTCTAACAAAGACCACCAATCACCAAGCTCCATCCACATGAAAAAGAAAAACCAAAACAAAGAAACAGAAAAATAAGGGGGAAAAGGGCTTGAGATATCCATAAGAAACAAATCCAATTTCAGAAATCAGAAGAAAAATCTTCAATCTGATATTATTTGCAAACAGGTATTATATAAAAAAAGAACTAATGAGAGACCAAGAAAAATAAAGGCTAAAAATAGAAGAACCAAACTAAAAAACCAGGGGGAAAAAAGTCTGAGAATTGGACCCAAAAGGCAAAGATATAGAAAACAGGAAAGGATAGTTAAGAAAGTTAGAAAACAATTTTAGAATGTCAAACATCTAAGTAACAGAGATTCCAACAAGAAGAAGTAACTGGGGAAAGAGGAGAAATTGGGGCAGAAAACAAAGAAACAGTATAAGAAAGAGTCCCTCAAAGTGAAGGTCAAGATATCCAGACTGAATGAACCTACAGAAGTGTCCAGTGAAAGGCACTTTAAGAAACAGAGACAGAGATGCACTGTGGTATTTCATAACATTAGAAATAGAGAAGATCCCAAAAGTTTGGGAAGGGACCAGAAGTGTCCCATAGAAAAGACAGGGGAAATGCATCAAATTTCTAAATAACACCATACACTAAAAGACAATAGAGCAATGCCTTCAAAATTCTGAAGTTAAATGGATTTAACACAGGATTCTACATCTAGCCAAATTAACAGTCAAATATAAGACTAGAATAAAGCTATTTTTCAATATGCAAATACAAAATATATTTAACCCCCATGTTACAGCTTTCTTAGGAAGCTGCAACAGCTGTATTATACTAAAGAGTAAGCTAAGAATGATGAAAACAAGGGATCTAGGAAAAAGGGAAATCTGGAGATGACATTAACCCAGGGAGTATGAATGCAACAGGTGGCTAAAAGGCACCAAGAGGGAGGTTTCCAGGAAGCACATGGAACATGTAAAGATTTAATGTGCATGGTAGCCATTAGTGATATTCATAAAATATTTTCTGCTCTTTACCTTCTAAGCAAATTATAAGACTAAACTTCTTCAGTTCCTTTGGCCTCAGGCATGTTACATGACTTGTTCTGGCATTGAAAAATTGAGCAGAAATCATGTTATTTCCAGGTGGAAGCTTTAAAAACAGGAGCTAAATTAGGCCATGCTCCTCCCCACTGCTCCAGCATCTGTGAAAGCACATGCTGCACTGGAGCCTGTCATCTGGATACCTGCTGCACTGGAGCTAGAAGAAGCAAAGCAAGCTGATTGCATTAAGCCACTGTGACCCTGGAGCTGTCTGTTACCACAGTGGCACCTAGCCTACTTCACTGAGGCAGAATTAGCAGCAAAAGTGAGGCACCCTAAAGCAAGTACCTGAAATATATGGGATTAGCTTAACAGACAGGTGATGAGGAGATTGCTAACACAGAGAGGAGACCAATGATCCTTATTACATAGTAAGGAACATTTATTTGGTAAAGCTGCCACCGGCATTAACTCAGGACACGATAAATTTGTTTTCTAAGGAAAAGAGGCTGGAAAATAGGACTCCTGCGTTAGGAGTCATTTACTATTGGATGCATCTGGCTAGGTAGTAAAAGAAAGGAATGAGATCAAGAACTGGCTGGCTCCTAAGCAGAAATGAAGAGTCCAAACCTAGGGATTTGCAGAGCTGAAAGAGCCAATTGCTTCTCAAGCCCAGATGAAAAATATAAACCCTAGAAGTCCTTTCAGCACCAAAGGACAAGTGACATCCAGCTACATAACAGGTACAACTCAGAAACACAGCCATCCGTCCTGCACAGTGCCAAACTTCCAAATGGATTTAAAGTATGTTCAAAGCAAAGAAAATTAAGGTTGTTGCCATGAAAATAAACGCTTTCAACTGGGAAAATAGCTCAGGGAAAAGAACCTAAAGGCTCAGCTTTTTCAGTTAACTCATGTCCTTGGAAGGAAAGTTATGACCAACCTAGATAGCATATTAAAAAGCAGAGATATTACTTTGCCAACAAAGGTCTGTCTAGTCAAGGCTATGGTTTTCCCTGTGGTCATGTGTGGATGTGAGAGTTGGACTGTGAAGAAAGCTGAGCGCCGAAGAATTGCTGCTTTTGAACTGTGGTGCTGGAGAAGACTCTTGAGAGTCCCTTGGACTGCAAGGAGATCCAACCAATCCATCCTAAAGGAGATCAGTCCTGGGTGTTCTTTGGAAGGACTGACGCTAAAGCTGAAACTCCAATACTTTGGCCACCTCATGCAAAGAGTTGACTCATTGGAAAAGACTCTGATGCTGGGAAGGACTGGGGGCAGGAGGAGAAGGGGACAACAGAGGATGACATGGCTGGATGGTATCACCAACTCAATGGACATGAGTCTGAGTGAACTCCGGGAGTTGGTGATGGACAGGAAGGCCTGGCGCGCTGCAATTCATGGGGTCGCAAAGAGTCAGATACGACTGAGCGATGAACTGAGCTGAACTGAATGTAACTGGAAAGTGTTATACTTATGTTGACTAAAAAACAGGACCACTCTACCATTTAGAACACAAAATTTGGGCTAGAAAGCTGACAAAAAAAACAACATGACATAAGGATGTCAATCATTAATTTCTTCATCTTCAACTCACTGATGTGATATTTTTCAAATTAAAAAAGAAAAAGTCAAAAAGAAAGAAATGACACTGGTCCCAAATCATCAAGCAACTTAACAAAATAATAAAAGATAACCTATGATAAAACTAGAAATAAAGCAAGCAGAAAAAATACCCTTAAAATATGAAGCAATATTTTTACTGCACAGGTTTCTATGAGAAACACCTTTACAAAATCAAGATACATATGATTACATAAAATAAATCTTTGCATTACAAAAACAGGAAAACAAGAACATATATAAAGCAAAGAAAGATAATGATATGAAAAATATTTGCAATTTGTATCAAAGGGTTAATAACTAATTTATAAAGGACTTTTAAAATAGTCAGTAACCTTATACTATATGGGCAAGAATACAGCTCTCAGGGGGGCAAAATGCCAACGAGCCTTCCATATTTAAAAAAATGCCCCCTCCATAATGAGAGATGCAAACTACCCCATACTAAAACATCATTTTGGCAACAATCTAAAAATCTGACAACATATTTGACTGGTAAGGGAAGAAGGGATTCAAATATTGCTGCTGGAAATGCAATAAAGGTTATGACACTAAATTAGGGGGTTTGGCAATAATTAATAAAATTACATATGCATTTACCCTTTGATCCAGAACTGGATATCATACCTAAATTACACTCACACACACATAAAAACCCAACCAAAAGACATTTGTACGAGCAAAAGATTGGAAACTTAGATATCCATCAATAGGAGACCAGTTGAATAAGCTAAAATAGCTTTAGTATAGCTACACAATGAAATATAATGCCACTGTAAAAATGAACGAAGATTTCTATATACAGCAATAAAGTATTCCAGGACAGTATTATCAAGTAAAAATAGCCAGGGTAGAAAACTAAATACAGTATGTTACTTTCTATCTAAGAAAGGGGTAACATAGATATGCTATTTTTTTTTTTTTCCCCAGAAAGAACAGAGCTATTAATAAAAAACTAGTCACTTACAGGGTGGGGGCAGAGAGAGAGAGAGAGAGAGAGAGATAAATAAAATTATGACTGATTCAAATTGCAGAATGGCAGAAACTGACACAACACTGTAAAGCAATTTTCCTCCAACTAACAAAAATTAAAATTTCACATGAAAATAGAATAATACAAAAAATTACTTATAAGAAAAGGATGGTGTGAGAAAGCAACACAGACTTCTCTGAACTCACCATGTTAAACAGCTTTTTCTTTGTAAACTATATGTTTAATTACAAAACAAAATTAATTAAAAAAAAAAATCCTGGACCACAACTCAAATCGAGGTTTCTAAATACTATTTCTCACTAAAAGAAAAACATAAGGTTCTTGACAAAATTGTTGACTTCAGGTCTAGAACATTCTATAGTATCTAAAGTAAGAGCTTACCAAGAAGCCACAGGGGTGTGGAAAAAAGGGAACGTTCTTGCACTGTTGGTGGGAATGAAAATTGATAAAGCCACTATGGAAGATAGTATACAGATTCCTTAAAAAACTAGGAATAAAACGACCATATGACCCAGTAATCCCACTCCTAGGCATATACCCTGAAAAAGACACATGTATCCCATTGTTCGCTGCAGCACTATTTACAATAGCTAGAACATGGAAGGAACCTAGATGTCCATCGACAGATGAATGGATAAGGAAGTTGTACATGTACATATATATGATGGAATATTACTCAGCCATAAAAAGGAATGCATTTGAGACAGTTCTGATGCAGTAGATGAACCTAGAACCTATTATACAGAGTGAAGTGAGTCAGAGAGAGAGAGATAAATATTGTATTCTAACGCACATATAAGGAATCTAGAAAAATGGTACTGAAGAATTTATTTACAGGGCAACAATGGAGAAACAGACATAGAGAATAGACTTATCGACACGGGGAGAGGGGAGGAGAGGGTGAGACGTATAGAAAGAGTAACATGGAAACTTACACTACCATATGTAAAATAGATAGCCAATGGGAATTTGCTGTTTGACTCAGGAAACTCAAACAGGGCCTCTGTATCAACCTAGAGGGGTGGGATGGGGAGAGAGATGGGAGGGAGGTTCAAAAGCGAGGGGATATATGTATACCTATGGCTGATTCATATTGAGGTTTGACAGAAAACAACAAATTCTTTTAAACAATTATCCTTCAATAAAAAATAAATTAAAAAAAAAAAAGAAGATGCCATAGGAACCAATTGTTTAAAGAAGCTTTCAATTGGGACAGTTTGAGAATCAAAAAAGAAAACAAGATGTTAGGGAATCAACTCATTCTGAAACCATCAAAAGAGGTGGGGGAGGGCAGAAGGCAAGCATTTACCTGCCTTTCTGGGTAAGTGTGCCACAGGGTAAACAAACAGTAGATGTGGTAGGTTCTTAACTAAACATGCTAGGTATTAAATCCAGAAATGGCAGAATTAGAGTAAATTTTTTTTTTTGAGGGGTCAACAAGCTATGGCCTGTGGGCCACCTGATTTTGTACGGTGCACAAACTAATAATAGTTTTTATATTTTTAAGTGGGTGAGAGGAAAATAAGGCACTTCTTGACATATGAAAATTATATGACATTCATATTTCAGTGTCCATAAATAAAGGTTTACTGAAACACAGACATGTTCACTCATTTAATGGCCGCTTCTCCACGCAACAGCAGAGGTGAGCAGTTATGAAAGTGACTGCATGGCCTGCAAATCCTAAAATATTTACTATCTTGCCCTGTACAAAGTTTACCAAAGCCTATTATAGTGCTATACATTGAACTATTTACAAATGAAATAGTATATTGGAAATTTCCTTTAAAATAATGTTGTGGAAGGGGCAGAAGATGAAACCAAATAGGCCATGTGTTGATAATCCTTAAAGCTATGCAAATACATGGGTGGAAGAGAGCATTATAGTATTTCTCTTAAAACACGTTGTCCCTACTTTTATATACATTTGAGGATGTCCTTTAAAAAAAGTTCTAAAAAAATCTGTATCATTCTGTATTGAAGATTTCCCATACCTACGCACAAAGCATTTTGCAAACTCCTTAAAGGAATTAAGTTTAGAATGCTTATGGGCCATACTATTTGCTTACAGATATCCCAAACTATTCCAGAAACAACAACAGCAACAACAAAAAGTACACATACTATATCGATTAACTGTATCCTTTTATAACCAAGAGCTGTTAAGCAATCACAAGTCCAGGAATATAACAGAATCAGAAATATATACAAATCACAGAAAACATTATTCAAAAGTATTACATACTCTCAAATAATGATATCAGACCCCCTACATACATTCCTTCTGAGACTTAATTTGCTGCATAAATATGGAAATAACAGTCCAAAGATAAAGGAAGTGCTCTCAGTTTTCCGGAGTAAATGAATTCCTTGCAAAATTTTGGTTGAAAAACCAAAGTTACAAAGCTTATAAAACTATAATCTCTCCCTTTTATAAGTGAAATCTTTGCTTTTTACATATATAAATATGTCAGCCCTTACTGATGACACTAAGTCTATAACAGAGAATTTATAGAACAATGATGAGTCAAAAGGTTTTCTGAATCAAGCCACAGTGATAGGTAATAATAATAATAATAATAATAATAATAATAATAATAAAACCAGGGAAAGCAGATATAAGAATTTTATCTTCAAAAAGATGACACTTATTCAAACAGAAAAATGCCAAAGTGTTACACTCACCAGTGTTTTTGTGACCTTTTAGTACATAAAGTGGTGCTGGACTCTCAAGAGAAAAAACGCAAATATTGTGGTCATTTCCTCCAGTGGCGATTAGTCCATGAGGGTACACGTCACTTGAAGGTATGATGCATACACAAGAGACAAAATTGGAGTGGCCACTCATACAGTGCATTTCTGTAAAGCCCCTGTTAGGACTGGAAAGACATGACAGTTAGTAAGATATACACTGGTCCCCTTACTTTATTTCTACTTATCAGCCTTGTTACCCTAAGAAATCTCTAGTGAAGTGAAACATTCATGCAACTGGGATAATGGAATCTACTATCTATAAGCCTAAAACTACTGAGGACCTTTTCATACTATGAAACATTAACTTAGTATTCATTAGTATAGATACTAATACTAAGTAGCTAGACTATCAATCACACTCAATATGTGAACTAAAGGGACTAATACAGGGACATATAAATGACTGCTCTAGGGACACAGGATATTAATAACTGCCTGGGGATTAGAATAATTGCCAAACTGTTATACATATCATTCGCTTGGCATCACTGCCTTACATAACAAGAGAAACAACAGATATATATATATATATATATATATATATACACACACCACGTGGAAGGCAATAAATTAGCTGCTGAGGGGAATTAAAGAATTATATTTCTGACTCAAACTAAATCAAGGAGTTTGTGATTCAGCTAAAGGAGATAACACAAGTGTACATAAAGAGGGAAGAGTCCTAGATAAATATTGCACACATACTCATTCATTCCTTTTCCAAACACCATTATAACAATACATATTGTTTTGTATAATGCATATTCTGTTTCTATCTATGTTTATTTTAAGAAAGGCATTAAATCCCCAAGGTCAGAGAGAATAAGAAAAAAAAAAAAAGGAACAATTATAACACTGAATACTGAAAACTGACAGAAATGTAGTAACAGCCTTAGGATACGTGAATAAAATGAGTTCTAAACAGGAACAGGGCCTCTAAAGAGGCCCAATTTACCAATGAACCTCCAAAAGGCTCAAGAATGAGCACCATTACATGTCTCTAGGAAATGGGGACAAAAAAAGGTAGGAACTAGAATTAGGAAAGCTAGTTGAAAGTCTTCAGAGTCAGAAGTGGAATCATTTCAAAAAATCTTCAAAGGAAGGTATTTGGTAGTAGCTATTTTTTTTTTTCCTCCAAATCTTTTCTTTTTTTTAAATTTTATTTTAAATTAGAGGATAATTACCTTATGATGATATTGTGATGTTTCTGCCATACATCAACATGAATTGGCCATAGGTATACACATGTAAAATTTTAACTTGTCTATTTTGGTGCGGTTTTTTAAAAATGTGGTTTCAGAAACCATTTTATCAATAAGTCCAAAGAAATGTAAAAGATAAGACATCTTAAAAAGTCTATATTATATATACTAAATCTACCTAAACGTGCCCCTTAGCACTCTCTAGTATCAATGTTTGTGTGTAGTGTTCTGTGAAGCTCTTAATGGCAGAATCCAGACTTGGTTTTTGTTTTCATCTTCCTAAATTTGCAGCACAGTGTTCTACATGATAATCATTAAGTACTTCTTGAATCAGTGGGGGGAAAAAAATGCATACAGCATCAAGAAAAAAAACAAAACAAAAACAAAGTGCCCCTTGTACCCAGCAAAAGTCAGAAGTTTTTTCTTCAGAAAAGTCTTTGGCTGGAAGGAGAGGGCGGTAACACAGGCACAGTTGAGCCTTGGGGTATGGGTGGTGCATGGGTGAAAAATCCACCTGTGATGCAGAGGACCTGGGTCAGGAAGATCCCCTGGGCGAGGAAATGACAACGCAGTCCAGTATTTTTCCCTGGAGAATCCCATGGACAGGAGAGCCTGGAGGGCTGATCCATAGAGTCACAGAACTGAACACACACACACCCTAATACTAAGCACAGGATAAGAATTACTAGACATTTGGGCTAATATAGTGACCAAAACAAACAGGGAGGGGAAACAACCAATTTAGAGGAAACAGACCACTTAGGGAGAAAATAACTTAAAAATAAAAAATCAGCATTTGCATCCTTAGAGATATAAGATATTGAAACCATGAAACAAAAACATAATTTCACAAAAAGTCAAGGCAATTTTTGAGAAAGTATAGTAGAGAGAGAGAAAAAAAGAGATACACGGAGAGAAATAAAAAAGCAATTTAGAAACAAGTTCAATATATGAATAAAAAGTTCCACAAAAGAAGACAGATAAAATGGAGACAATAAAAGTAAAGAATTTAAGAAAACGTTCCAGAACGTATGGACATGAGTTTTCACATTCAAAGAGGCCACATTTAATGAACCTGAAGAATGAATGTAGACTGCCTTCCAGAGAGAAAAAAAAAATAGGTCAAGAATCACAATGACTTCAGACTTACTGAAACACAATGAATACAATGGAATAATGGCTTCAAAATTCTGAAGAAAAATTATTTGGAAATTACAATGCTACAAACTTTTAAATTATTATTCAGGTAGCTAGGCAGGCTAAAATCATTTTCCAAATGTAGGTCTTAATACACTATCACTGCGCTGTATTTCAGGAAGCTCCTGGAGGATGTATTCTAATAAGGTGTCAAGGAAGAAAACCAAGAAAGTTTAAGGATAACTGATAGAAGAAATTCAACACAAGAGTCCAAAAATGGCTTAAGAGGACACTGAAGGAAGATCCCAGGACTAGTTGTGCACCAGATCAAGTGAGAAAGTGAGACTGTTAAATAACCAGTGTCTAGAGGTCTTGAAAGGAGATTTAGGTGATCAGTAAACAATATAAAGTTGAATTAGTGATGCATTCATAGAAAGTTAAAAACAAAAAACAAGAAAATTATTAACTACAAGGAAATCATAAAATTGTTGAGGAAAAGCTACCAGTTTATTCCACACCTCAGGTGTAGACAGATTCTGTACAGTCACAAAATACTGATTTAGTCTAAATTAAACTATAAGGGTCAGAGCATAGAAAGGATGCCTATTTGAGGTGGATTGGCAGAAAGCAGAAAAGAGAGCTATATTTTCATATTCCCTGATAAGAACTAACAGAAAACACTAAAACAGAGAACTAAAAAAATGTTTAAAGAAATAGCAGTATAGCACTTTATATAAAAATATGGAAGAAAAATTAAAAAATAAGCCATTAAAACAGATGAAAATTTTGCCTCTAAGAAAAGGGAATAGTGGGTTGGAGGGCAGAAAGTAATGGCTCTAATTTCGAAATAAACTCCACTTGACTAAGGACCCAAGTGCTCAGTAAACATGAGGGAGAAGTTACTCCAACCTTGGCATGGTCAGGGAATATCTAATGAATGAGGCTGAATCTGAAGTTGGAGTCTTTCAAACACGGATAGTTTTCAAAAGGCAAAGCAATCACTGGTGACAGACTTGGGAAATCCAGTTTACTGTGAGGTGGGCTTCTAGAGGCTTGGAGCCATCTGCAATAACAGCATGTTGACTGGTTCAGGTCAATGTACAACCAAAAAAATAAAGTCTCCAATCTGAAGCACCTTCAGAAGGCCTGGAGGCTTTCTGGGTTTTCAGAGGGTCCTTGTGAAAGATAAGGTATCTGATTTAGTCCACACTAGAACTATTTTGGGAGAAGGCAATGGCACCCCACTCCAGTACTCTTGCCTAGAAAATGCCATGGACAGAGGAGCCTGGTAGGCTGCAGTCCATGGGGTCGCTAAGAGTCGGACACAACTTAGCGACTTCACTTTCACTTTTCACTTTCATGCATTGGAGAAGGAAATGGCAACCCGCTCCAGTGTTCTTGTCTGGAGAATCCCAGGGAGGGTGGAGCCTCAAGGGCTGCCGTCTATGGGGTCGCACAGAGTCGGACACAACTGAAGAGACTTAGCAGCAGAACTATTTTGCCTCCTTGAAACTAAATTTCCCCTTCATTACCAGTCCATCCCTACATTACCCAAATCCAGAACCCTATCAACAATGGACATGAGAAAACGAAAACGTGTACTCGTTGGCTCCGAACATTTTACTGCACTTCACTAATTTCATTAATATACCATGAAATAAATAGAAACTGTCAGGATGTCAGCCTTGAGGAGACTTTTCATGACACTAAAGGTATGGCTGAGACACTAGTTCGGCTGCCTAAAGAGTGACTATGAGATGCTCTACTATAGTTCTACAGTTCTCTTGGAACTGAGAGGAAAACCACCTTATCACAACAATCCCACTATTGAGCCCTGTGCCTGGAAATAATCAGTGTTAGTCGAAAACCACATGAATTCTAAAAACAAAACCAAAAGACAACATGAATTGAGTGAGAAAAACTAGTTATTAAAGAGAAGATCATTTCAGCTCCAAGTTCCTCATGTTTTTGTAATCCAGTGATTTAAGCTCTTGGCAATCTAGCACAGTCCTATAAAACATGTGAAAGTTTAAAGATTCAGCTATCCAACAGATTTCAACGATTACAACAAGCATTCTTTAACGACTCCTTACTGTGGCATTCATAACCTACTGGGCATGTGCTGCTACTGAATTCAATGTTAAATGCAGTTTAGTCAGTAATTGGTACTCAAATACACAAGAAGTTACGTATCAGTGTTACCAAGTGGTTTGGCATATCATAAATCTCGAAGTTAGAGAAGACCTGATCCAGTTCAATATAGAAGTTTGCTCTATAAATCCCTAATTTTTCTTGGCTGCATGACTGCAAAAGCCTATAAACAGATCTCTTTCCACATTTATCCCTTTGTAATTCATTCTCCACATGAAGCTAGCAGAAACTTCTCCACAGGTAAATCAAATCATGCTGCTCCCTGCTGAAACTCTTTGGGGGCTTCTACCTACTAACTCCTTTCCTTAGCCCTCTTCTGGGCATGTCCTGGCTTCTGCTTAAGATCTGCCTGCACTTCACAGCTCATTCCCTCCTGCACACAGGGACTTTTCTCCTATTTGGTCCAGAGCTGTGTCTGCTCTTCCTACTGCCTACAATACTCTTCCAACTGACTCACTTCCGTTCCTCATTCCCTTGACTACCTCCAGCGCAGTGCCTTTTAAGAAGAAACAAAAACCCAATACACCTTTCTCAGAGAGGCCTCCTTCTTTAACATCTCTCTCCACTCAACTCTCTGTTTTCTTCACAGTACACATGCCAAAGTGTAATTATTTATTTGGTTGTTTTCTTCATCCATCTTCCCTCCTAGATTGTAGCTAAGATCCATAAACACAGGAAACTAGTCTTTTTATTCTTCTTCAGGATCACAGACAAAAAGGAGGCTCTCAATAAATAGTGATCATCTGAATTTATGGATGAAAATGTATGGTTTCATTGAGTGAAATCTCTGATGTGAGAATTACTACATAAACTAACTCACCTCAATTTTTCCCTTTCTAAAAAGAAATCTGCCTTCTAGGTCTTAAATTTCCTGTTCTGTTCAGTTCACTCAGTCGTGTCCGACTCTTTGTGACCCCATGGACCACAGCACGCCAGGCTTCCCTGTCCATCACCAACTCTTGAAGCCTACTCAAACTCATGTCTATTGAATCAGTGATGCCATCCAACCATCTGATTCTCTGTCGTCCACTTCTCCTCCCATCTTCAATCTTTCCCAGCATCAGGGTCTTTTCAAATGAGTCAGTTCTTTGCATAAGATGGCCAAAGTATTGGAGTTTTAGTTTCAACATCCGTCCTTCCAATGAATATTCAGGGCTGATTTCTTTTAGGATGGACTGGTTGGATCTCCCGGTAGCCCAAGGGACTCTCAAGAGTCTTCTCCAACACCACAGCTCAAAAGCATCAATTCTTCGGCTCTCAGCTTTCTTTATAGTCCAATACTCTCACATGAAAAACCACAGCTTTGACTAGACGGACCTTTGTTGGCAAAGTAATGTCTCTGCTTTTTAATATGCTGTCTAGGTTGGTCATAACTTTTCTCCCAAGGAGTAAGTGTCTTTTAATTTCATGGCTGCAGTCACCATTTGCAGTGGTCTTGGAGCCCCCCAAAATAAATTCTCTCGCTGTTTCCATTGTTTCCCCATCTATTTGCCAAGAAGTGATGGGATCAGATGCCATGATCTTAGTTTTCTGAATGCTGAGCTTTAAGCCAACTTTTTCACTCTCTTCTTTCACTTTCATCAAGAGGCTCATCAGTTCTTCTTCGCTTTCTGCCATAAGTGTGTCATCTGAATAATGGAGGTTATTGATACTTCTCCTGGCAATCTTGATTCCAGCTTGTGCTTCATCCAGCCTGGAGTTTCGCATGATGTACTACACTGCATATAAGTTAAATAAGCAGGGTGACAAAATACAGCCTTGCGGTACTCTTTTCCTGATTTGGAACCAGTCTGTTGTTCCATGTCCAGTTCTAACTGTTGCTTCCTGACCTGCATACAGATTTCTCAGGAGGCAAGTCAGGTGGGCTGGTATTCCCATCTCTTTCAGAATTTTCCACAGTTTGTTGTGATCCACACAGCCAAAGGCTTTGGCATAGTCAATAAAGCAGAAGTAGATGTTTTTCTGGAACTCTCTTGCTTTTTCTGCGATCCAACAAATGTTGGCCATTTGGTCTCTGGTTCCTCTGCCTTTTCAAAATCCAGCTTGAACATCTGGAAGTTCACCATCCACGTACTGTTGAAGCATTTCCTGTTACAACCAGCTAAATCAGGGCTAAACCCTTGAACTTGATTAATCTCTTGAAAATCTTTTGAAGGCAATGGGTTTTCTCTCAAGAAAACACCCTCTCCCCACATCCATAAAACAGTTGAGGAGTTTCCTCCCCTCCACTCAAGTCCATCACCTAACTCGGACTAAGAAACTCTGCGTTGGATAACGTGGAGAGGAGCCAAGGCAACTTCCTGCAATGCAATTTTCGAGAACCTTAGTTCTCAAATTTGAGGGAAGACTACAGAGCAAATTCTTAGTAAAGAAGAGGATTTACTTCAATCACATGCCAGATGCCTTCACACTACCTCATTAATGAGGGTTCACCTGGCATCAAAAAATTTTCAAATCGAACACACGGGAAAATCATCGTTCACAAACTGAAGCCACAAAAAATAAAAGGATCGTCCAAGGTCACTCACTTTTTTAGTGGTCAAGTTAGGACAAGAAAGTAGGTCTCTGTTCCCCTAACCTAGCACTCTTTCCACATAAATCTCACACGTTTCTTACACGGCGTACCCAGAGAGCCAGTTATCTCAGAACTGGGAGGGAGCGCGGATCGCAGGGAAGGCCAGGAAGAGAGGGAAGAGGGCAGGGAAGGGACACTCTCTTCCTGGACTCCGCAGGAAGCCTGCAGCACAACTGGGGGCTAACCGGACTCGGGGCGCTCACCTGTTTGGGACCCAGAGGCGGGTGGTGCGATCTCGGGACACGGACACAAAAGCCCCCGGTGGATAGAGGCAGCATACCAGGCCCCTCACGTCCAGCTCGTGGCCCGAGAGCGAGCAGCTCAGCCGGTACCTGCAGGAGCCGCTCGCCATGGCCCTGGTGGGTCCGGCGCCCGGTGCCGGGGCACCGCGCGAGATCGGTCAGTCGGCGAGGCCCGGCGGGCTGCTGGAGAGCGCCTGCAGGTGAGGGACGCCGGGCCCGGAAGAACCCAAGGGCCGGTGCGGAAGGGCGGCAGGGAAGGGGCGCGCCGAGCGGGCCGAGTGACACAGCAACCCTGACATGCACACCGGAATTCATCATCGGCCTCAGCCCGCCATGACGCAGAGTGTGTGCGTCCTGACTGCTGAGGCCGAGACGGAGACGACTGTCGCTTGGACCACCAGCTGAGGAACAGATACCACCGCCGGCCTCTTCGTCTGGGCGCCCGAATCTGGTTCCTTTCCGAGCCCGAGTCCTCTCCGAGCCCTAGCTGAGCTTTTTATTTTGATAGCGGATGTGGTCCGAACTACAAATCCCAGAATGCCATGCGTCAGCGGGGCGTGAGTCACAGGAGCGCCAAATCCGGGTGTTTTAAATCTTGGTCCGCCCGGCTGATTTGAGTTTTAAATGTTGGTCCGCCTGGCTAATTGAGTTCGCTTCGCGTGTTGTCTTGGGAGCAATCTTATTCCGATTTCCCCAAACTCTGCGTTGTCTCCTGAGGTGTTTTTTTGTTTTTGTTTTTTTAATATAAGACGAGAGAGCTTGG
The DNA here is from genome assembly GCF_019923935.1 of Bubalus bubalis. NCBI lineage: Eukaryota > Metazoa > Chordata > Mammalia > Artiodactyla > Bovidae > Bubalus > Bubalus bubalis. The sequence continues at coordinate 79,880,707 of NC_059159.1, read as the reverse complement.
GACTAAACTGGAAACAATCACTTGCCTTAAATTCTGTGAATACTAAACCGGGTTCTTGGTATTTTAGAGAAAGTTTTGTTTTGTTTTGTTTTTTAAGATTTTCTCTCAAACTGTCACAGCTCTATACAAATGGAAAATGTTGGGTCTCCCTTATGTCTGAAAACACCGACGGAAAAGGCATGTCAGTAGCTTCTCTATGAGACCATATGAAATAGTTGGACATTAGAAGTTGAAGGTTTTTCTTTCTAGCTTTTCTGCTGGGGCTCTGTAGTAAAAAAAGATTAAGAACGGAAAAACGTTTTTTGTTGTTGTTACATGTATTATATATAATCAAAGAGAAATTCAGAAATGAATAGCTCGGTGACTAGATTTTGGGCTTATACAGCATCTTAACAAAGGAACAATAAGTTTCTACACAAGTGATAAAAGGACTAAGTCTTTAGAGGCAGCATTATGGCAAGGCAATTAGATGGGAAACTAACAGTAAAGGCTAATTAATTTTTTTTATTAGATTTCTCTGGTGCAGTCTCCAGGCTGATAAAGGTCTCCAATGATTAACTTTTGTCCTTCTGTTTAAGAGGCAAGGAAGGGCGACTTTGAAAATTTATATTCTCCTTGGACTTCCCTGGTGGCTCAGACGGTAAAGCATCTGTCTACAATGCAAGGAGACCCAGGTTCGAGCCCTGGGTTGGGAAGATCCCCTGGAGAAGGAAAACGCGATCTACTCCAGAACTATTGCCTGGAAAATCCCATGGACAGAGGAGCCTTGTAGGCTACAGTCTATAGGGTCGCAAAAAGTCGGACACGCCTGAGCGACTTCACATTCACTTTACGGAAATAGCGGAATGGAGAGCTTTTCTTGTATCTTACATCTTTTCAATTGCCTTCCACTCAAAATAAGCCTTTTACCAATGTGGCATACTTTGGGATGGCAAATTCTACTTCCCTTTACTGCTGCTAAGTCGCTTCAGTCGTGTCCGACTCTGTGCGACCCCATAGACGGCAGCCCACCAGCCTCCCCCGTCCCTGGGATTCTCCAGGCAAGAACACTGGAGTGGGTTGCCAGTTCCTTCTCCAATGCGTGAAAGTGAAAAGTGAAGGTGAAGTCGCTCAGTCGTGTCCGACTTTTCGCGACCCCATGCACTGCAACGCACCCGGCTCCTCTGTCCATGGGATTTTCCAGGCAAGAGTACTGGAGTGGGGTGCCATTGCCTTCTCCGACTTCCCTTTACTGCAGTGACCCTAAAGACAACAAATGACCACTACAAATATGTTGATCTCAAGTGGAGTAATTACACGAAAATGTTTTACAAACTTCGAGAACTCAGTCACAGAACATTATTTCATTGTGTATTGCACTGATTTTAACCTACTTGAAAGCAGGCTGCTGCTGCTGCTAAGTCGCTTCAGTCGTGTCCGACTCTGTGCGGCCCCATAGACGGCAGCCCACCAGCCTCCCCCGTCCCTGGGATTCTCCAGGCAAGAAGACTGGAGTGGGTTGCCATTTCCTTCTCCTTGAAAGCAGGCATACAACAGTAAACTGGACATAAAGAATGTATGCAAGATGGAAACAATGTGAAAATGTTAAAAGATATATATATATATATTTATACACACACACACACACATATATATATATAATTAGAGCTCCCATCACATTTAAGCTGACTATAGGAAAACTGGAAAAAAAAACCTGAAAGTTCCTTGTATTAGAGAAGTAGGATTTGAGATGACGTAGTCTCATTTTTAATTAAAAACATTGATATTAAAGTAATTCTTTTAAGCCAATTCGCTGTAAATTCAGTCCTCACAGAATCATTCTGAAAGGAAGCCTAAAGGTATAAAGCCTTCAATGAAGTGAGAACATATGCTTCCAGAATCGCATCGGGACTTAATGCTGTATCTTATGTGTTGTGTTCCTTCCTTCTAATGAAAACTACCGCTAATTAGAAGTAAAAAGACTACCACGAATGCTGCCTACCACGGAACAACTTGAAATAATTCTCATTAAAAAGTTTGACGTAGTACAAGTGACGTTACACAGCGATATAATAAAATTCGCTGGAGTGAGTTCACCTCAGGTACACAGATTATTCTGATTATAAAGAAAACCAGTTTCCAAATAAAATATTCATTCCTAGCCAAAATGCCGTTTTCTGTCTCTTCCAGAAAAGCTCTGAGGTACCGAGGATACGACTATTCCAGTCGTCAAATATCGCGAGAACATTTCACTCTCGCTTCACTGAGCGGAGGCCGAGGATTGGCCAATCAGATGAGGCACCCCGCCCCCTGTTGCCGGGCGACGGAAAGGCTCGCGGCTACCAGCGATTAGGCTTTGAGGGCCTAGGAAAGGTGCACGTAGGTGAGCGTGGCTTTTCCTGTTAGAGAGCGGGTTCGCGGGGCCGACCGGTGGGCTACGCGGTGGTGGAGGGCTCGCAAGAAGTTCGAGTGCCCCTGGGTGGTGCGACCGCGCTCCTTTCGCACCCCTCAGCGCCGGCTGAGGTGAGAAATCCCCGGTCCCAACTTGCTTCTTGCCTCCCTTACTGGTTATCTTAGCTTGGGCGATGCTGATGCACTTCAAACAAAATAAACCCGGCTCTTAGGAGTTCTCCAGCCCGACGCCGGGCTAAGGAAGGCCCATTTTTAGTTCTGCAGAACATGAGAAGAGATTTTCTCACACAGTCCCCTAAGCAGACCTGCCAGGGGACCAGAGGGAACGACCCGAGCGCCTCAGAAAATTAACTGTGGGCTGAATTTTGCTCGAAGTAATAATAGCTGTCTGTCTGTTGGTCATAGCAGAAGGGACTTAGCAACTTTCCGCTTCTTCAAATATATTAAAATGGTTGGTTTGGGGAGGATAATGATTGTGATAATAATTAGGAGCCAGGTATTTCAGTATCTGAAATCATCACAAAGACTGCAAGCTGGAGCTGTCGCCATACTACAGTAAGAAAACACGCCCTGAGGGTGTACGGCTGGTAACTGTCGGAGCTCCGTTAGTTTCCCTAATCTTTCTGGAACCTCTCTGGTTGTGTGAATAACCCCTTAGATTATGCGCATATTTGAAAGACTAACCTCGAAGTTAGTGGCATGTTTGTTACTAGTACTCCTCCCTTGTATTTTACCCCATGGAACTGATCAAATGTTAACTAAATTTGTTCCCCCGCTGTAATAAAGCAGTGGCAAAGAAAATCGGGTGGAATTCTATGTATTGTCCATTTTCTTAAAGTTTTCAGGAAAGCTAGAGTAACCCCAAGTATTTTTGCTGAGTAAAGGAAGGTTTATTGTCTTAACTTTCTCTGAGAGGAAACCGTTTTTTCCCCCCTTGCCACTGCCTTAGTTCCAACACCAGGGATGGAACTGGCGCCCCCTGTAGTGGAAACACAGAGTTAACCACTGGACTGCCAGGGAAGTCCCTGGGAGAAACTGTCTGGACTATAGACCTTGACTGCCTTTGAAAAAGTCATTTTATAAAACTTACTTTTCCATTTGAAATAATAGTAATAATTCTGTTACTTTGTCCGAAGAGTTCAAAATGGCCAGAAAATAGAACCACGGAGCTAGTTGGAATGGGAAGATTCTAAGTCTGCTGTGAACATATTAAATATAAAGTAATAATGGGATATCTGAATAGAAATCCACCTTCCCCCCCAATAGTTGAAAACTCAGAATTGATGTCCAGTTTTAAGGACAGAACTGGAGATACTGATTTATGAGTCATCAGCCTAGTTAGAGTTATATGAAAACAAAATATTACGGAGAGGAGAGAAACAATTCCAGGACTGATCATGAATAATGCCAAGGAAACCCAGAGAAGAAGTACTGGGCAGGGGCTATAGAAATTGAGAAGCCGTTTTGGTTCAAGAAGTGATTTATTTTCTTTTTGATAATTTAGTAAATGTTTGTAGCTTTTTTGTAGCTGGCAATGCCTTCATGTGGGAGGAAATACAGAAGGTACAAAAGAAAAAGGTTTTGCCTGGCACTGAGATTAATGCTGGGGATATAAAGATGAATAAGATCCAGCTCTTGCCTTCAAGGTGGAAAAGTATTTAAGCAGATTGGTGTGATAGGTCCTGGGATAGATATGTATATAGATGCATAGTAGCAGTTCAGACAGACCTGTAAATTCAAATAGAAGAAGGTTAGGGTGGTTATGAACTGGTGGTTGATGAATTCCTAGGGAGAATAACAGGCAAGATGTGTGTTATGCAAGGGACAAGTCAGGAGGCCAATATAATAATCCACTTGAGTCCATGAGGCTCTGAACAGTATAATAGCAATGGAGAGTAAGTTATATTTTAAACATTTAGAAATAAAAGTAGGATTATGTGGTTAGCCGTGGGAAATGAGGGAGAGGGAGAAATCAAGGACTAAATTTCTGGCTTGTGTGATTAGGAGGTACACCAGGAGGAAGAGTAAATTCAGGAGAGATGACAGTGAGTTTACGTTTTCATTTATTTTCAAATGTTGATACTATATTGAAGTGAAAATGGCAAGTAATTATTTGGATATAAACACCTCAGAGGGAGTGTGAGGAGTCAGGACTGGAGATTCAGTATTGTGAGTCATCAGCTTATTAATTGCTCAAACCCTGAGTATAGATGAGGTGGATCAATGAGAGGATAGAGAGGAAAAAGAAAAATAGACTGGTTCATATCTTGAGAAATGCTACAATAGAGGCAGGTAGAATAAGATGAAGGAGACTGAAAGAGGAGAAACAGAAGAGGGGAGTATCACCGAGATGGTTGCAATATTTTAGAATTTGCCTGTGTAGAAAAAGAATATATAGGACAGAATTAAAGGTGGTTTCAGAATCAAGAAATTAGTTTTTAGGGTTAGGAAAGAATGGAACATGACACCAGACTCAAAGAAAGGAGAAAGTTTAAAGACATAGTCAATCAATTCAGTTGCTCAAAGAGCCCGACTCGTTGCGATCCCATGGACTGCAGCACGCCAGTTTCCCCTGTCCATCACCAACTCTTGGAGCTTGCTCAAACTCAAGTCCATTGAGTCGGTGATGCCATCCAACCATCTCTTCCTCTGTTGTCCCCTTCTCAGGAGCTGGATAATGCTCTGAAGGAGCTTGGGGCAGGGGTTAGGGAGAAGGAGTTTGGCAAGGAGAGGGAAGCTAATGTCCCAGAGGTGTGGGATTAAGAGGATAAATCAGAATAGAGAATGATCTTGAATGAGAAAAGTCATGGCTATTGAGATTGGAAGGTAGCATTGATATAGGTAAGTTGATTTGCTCCAAATATGATGGATTTCACATCTTAATTTTCTTAATTATGAAATTGAGTCATCTGCTGAAAGAGGCAGGAGTAGAAAAGTTGTTAAGAATTGGAATCATCAAGGACAGTAGCTTATCAAGGATTAATAAAATAATTTCAGAGATATGAAGATCCATCTAAACTTGGTGACTAGGACTTTGCAGTTCTCCATTATACACAGCTGTGAGATTTCCATCAGCAGTGTTCAGCAGTCCAGGCTGAATGTAGAGAATAGTTTCTGATTTGTGAAATGGGTTGAAGTGTTCAAGGATGCAAATTAGTTGATGGTGCTCATGAAACAGTAATTTAATGTTGAGAAGGAAAGAATTCTTGAAAATGACCATCATGGTCACTAATGTCTTCTTCAATGGGGATTTCAATGGGCATTTCAGTGTTCATCTTACTTGAATTCCCAGAAGAAAATGTCATGGCTGACCATTCTTGCCTTCTCTTGGCATCTCTGACACACTCCTGGCTTTTCTGTTAGCTTTCTGAGTCTTTGTTTTCCATCTCTTATACAAGCTTTCCCTCTTCTATGCAACCTGTATATATTTACATTCCTCAGGCCAGAGTTTTGGGTACTCTTTTTCTCCATATTTTCTCTCTAGTTCAGAATCTTTAAAACTTTTGAACATTACCCATAATAGGACATATATCTTATGTTATAGACCCATGTACACATATGTGTAAATTTACATAAATATAACATAAACAAAAATTTAATGAAACAGTACCCTTCCTATGTGCAGTGAAACCTCTTATATCTTCTGTTCTATTTCATATTTAACCCATATTGGTCATAACCCTCTAAATTGTTTTTATAAGATACTAATAGATTATGACCATAATTTTATTTTATTTTTAAACTTTACATAATTATATTAATTTTGCCAAATATCAAAATGAATCCACCACAGGTATACATGTGTTCCCCATCCTGAACCCTCCTCCCTCCTCCCTCCCCATTCCATCCCTCTGGGTCGTCCCAGTGCACCAGCCCCAAGCATCCAGTATCGTGCATCGAACCTGGACTGGCAACTCGTTTCATACATGATATTTTACATGTTTCAATGCCATTCTCCCAAATCTTCCCACCCTCTCCCTCTCCCACAGAGTCCATAAGACTGTTCTATACATCAGTGTCTCTTTTGCTGTCTCGTACACAGGGTTATTGTTACCATCTTTCTAAATTCCATATATATGCGTTAGTATACTGTACTGGTGTTTTTCTTTCTGGCTTACTTCACTCTGTATAATAGGCTCCAGTTTCATCCACCTCATTAGAACTGATTCAAATGTATTCTTTTTAATGGCTGAATAATACTCCATTGTGTATATGTACCACAGCTTTCTTATCCATTCATCTGCTGATGGACATCTAGGTTGCTTCCATGTCCTGGCTATTATAAACAGTGCTGCGATGAACATTGGGGTACACGTGTCTCTTTCCCTTCTGGTTTCCTCAGTGTGTATGCCCAGCAGTGGGATTGCTGGATCATAAGGCAGGTCTATTTCCAGTTTTTTAAGGAATCTCCACACTGTTCTCCATAGTGGCTGTACTAGTTTGCATTCCCACCAACAGTGTAAGAGGGTTCCCTTTTCTCCACACCCTCTCCAGCATTTATTACTTGTAGACTTTTGGATCGCAGCCATTCTGACTGGCGTGAAATGGTACCTCATAGGGGTTTTGATTTGCATTTCTCTGATAATGAGTGATGTTGAGCATCTTTTCATGTGTTTGTTAGCCATCTGTATGTCTTCTTTGGAGAAATGTCTATTTAGTTCTTTGGCCCATTTTTTGATTGGGTCATTTATTTTTCTGGAGTTGAGCTGTAGGAGTTGCTTGTATATTCTCGAGATTAGTTGTTTGTCAGTTGCTTCATTTGCTATTATCTTCTCCCATTCTGAAGGCTGTCTTTTCACCTTGCTAATAGTTTCCTTTGATGTGCAGAAGCTTTTAAGGTTAATTAGGTCCCATTTGTTTATTTTTGCTTTTATTTCCAATATTCTGGGAGGTGGGTCATAGAGGATCCTGCTGTGATGTATGTCAGAGAGTGTTTTGCCTATGTTGTCCTCTAGGAGTTTTATAGTTTCTTATGACCATAATTTTAAAATGCTATTTTAAATAGTCAAAATTTTAAATGATATTTTATTCTGCTGAGTACAAGAGAGGGCTGATAAACTAGGAGAGAATGAATAAAGGCAATAGTTTAAGGGGAGGTGTTCAGTTCAGTCGGTCAGTCATGTCTGACTCTTTGCCACCCCATGAACCACAGCACGCCAGGCCTCCCTGTCCATTACCAACTGCTGGAGTCTACCCAAACCCATGTCCATTGAGTCGGTGATGCCATCCAACCATCTCATCCTCTGTCATCCCCTTCTCTTCCTGCCCTCATCTTTCCCAGCATCAGGGTCTTTTGTGAGAATAAAGGTGAGAAAAAGGTAGAAGGAGAGGAAATTAAGGCCAGAGAATAAAGTATTTCATCAAGATATTTGAGATGAAGCAATTCCAGATGATGATAAGCTCCAGCTCTGGCCATGGCCAGGAATTAGAATTGAAATGGTTGCTGAAATTTGGGTCATGGAACTGTGAAGCAAGAATGTTACATATTGAATCCAGTATCCATATGGAAATCATCCAGGTTGTTCGTGGTACTTGAATGGAGAAACTGAACAAGATACACAAGACTTTAGTAAATATGGGGGAGAGATTAGGTGGCTCCTATATAAAAGCAACCAGGAAAGATCCAAGGCAATGTAGTTGCATTATTTGGTCCTCAACGGAAGAGAATCCTGTTGTTTATTACTTTTTTTAAACTTTGAAGGATGATGTTTGCCAATTACATTGTGGAGCAAGGAGAGTGCCATGTATTCATTCTTTGCCTTGGACAAGAAACTAAGACAGCCTTCACTACCAAAAGTTTTTTCAGAAGACAGGATCCTGTTAAGTTGACGAGTACAAGGAAGTATTTATAACAAGGTTGAGAATATAAGGGAATTTACTATAGACCAGAAAGCACAGATAAAAATAGTCAGAGAAGAAAGATACTGGTTTTGCAAGGAGAGAGAAAACTTAACTGGAGTATGAGTGAGAGCCCAGGAGAGAAAGGTAAGTAGAGGGACTTGCATTTTGATAAGATAGTAGGGAAATGAAGAGGGTATGTTATAATAAATGATTCCATGGTTCTGAATGGAACAGTTCTGTCAAACCTGAACAAAATTAAAGCAGGCTTAACCTTGTATGTAGTGGTACCTACAATAGCAATTTGCAAGAAAAGTCACAGTGGATTAAATGTTTGAAAGGGTATGTGGTTCACTCCTGTCTTGCTATAGGAGGTATCAAAGGAGAATTAAATTATTCTTGTTTCCAAGCAGTGGTTAAACTGAACAAATAATGGCCAGTAATCACAAACCTTCAGCAGTTCGCCCTGTTTCTCGAGGTGGGATTGGATTGACAGGAAGGCCTCCTTCTGGAATACGACCCCCATCAGGAAATATTCGAGTGGCAACTGGTGTAAGTTTAAAACAAATTGTTGAACTATTATTTGTATATCCTGGTAGAATTTGAAAAGCCTGTCTATAATAAATAGAGATTCTTCTTTGTTTTTCTTTATGCTATAAGCATACTATTATATGTCTGGTGTTTTTTTTTTTTTAAACATCTAGAAGTATAAAGAGCTTCCCTGGTAGCTCAGTTGGTAAAGAATCTGCCTGCAATGCAGAAGACCCTGGTTCGATTCCTGGGTTGGGAAGATCCGCTGGAGAAGGGATAGGCTATCCCCTCCAGTATTCTTGGGATTCCCTGGTGGATTAGCTGGTAAAGAACCCACCTGCAATATGGGAGACCTGGTTCAACCCCTGGGTTGGGAAGATCCCCTGGAGAAGGGAAGGACTACCCACTCCAGTATTCTGGCCTGGAGAATTCCATAGACTGTATAGTCCATGGGATTGTAAAGAGTTAGACATGACTGTATCAATGTTAAGAGACGATGTGTACTCATACTCATACTGAAATTTATTTTAAAGCTACAGCAATTTAGGGGCATAGCGTATTGGTGCCAAAACCAAGTGAAATGGAATAGACCAGAAATGGAATTAGGCAAGTAAGAATTTAATTAGTGATGAAGGTTGCATTTCAAATTAGTAGGAAAGCATGGAGTATTCAGTACTGCTGAATAATTGGTAAACCATTTGTTTTAATAAACCAGTTTCCTCCCTCACACAGAATCCTAGATATTTTCAAAATTTTATACTAAAAAATGAAATTTAAATGTATTAGCAGAAAATGTAGACAAGTATATTGTATAAACTCACGATCTCCCGAAGTTTGCTCAGGTTCATGTCCATTGATTGGTGATACCATCCAGCTACCTCCTCTTCTCCCACTGCCCTCACTCTTACCCAGCATCAGACACTTTTCAATTAGTTGGTCTTTTGCATCAGATGACCAGAATATTGGAGCTTCAGCTTCACCATTAGTCCTGTTGTTAAATAAGGACAAATATGTGGACATTTTGTTCCTTTACAGATTGGAAGTGGTATAAATATGTCTAACACATAGAATTTTACATTTTAAAGAAAAATATTACTTACCATTAATTTTAGATATTTTATTTACTATTTCAAACATTTTAAAATGTAAGGAAAATTTTACATATTATATAGAATATTAGTTTTATTTTTGATATTCTTTTTATAGTGTTAATATTAAAGGCACAGTATTTCTCTATTTTATTGAAACTGAATCTTGTCATTTAGATGCCACCTGGAACAGCAAGACCAGGCTCTCGTGGTGGTCCCATAGGGACAGGAGGAGTTCTGTCTTCTCAAATCAAAGTTGCTGATCGTCCTGTAACACAGCAAGGTTTGAGTGGGATGAAAACTGGTATGAAAGGTAACTATTTTAAGAAGATGAACATATTTTGTATAAGAAGTATTGTAGTATATTAGTGCTACGTCACTTCAGTCATGGCTGACTCTGCAACCACATGGACTGTAGCCCGCCAGGTTCTTCTGTCCATGGGATTTTCCAGGCAAGAGTACTGGAGTGGCTTGCCCTTCCATTCTCCAGGGAATCTCCCTGACCCTAGATGTTAGAGATGGAACCCTCATGTCTTTCATCGTGTGTTGGCAGACGGGTTCTTTACCACTAGTGCCACCTGGGAGCTATTACAGTGTATTGCTAAATCAGAGTTACACAGTGAAAGAGGCTATTTTACGCAGTTCTTACTCTTTGATTCAAAAATTTTAAGGGTTAAGTAAGAGAATGAATGTGAGAATTCATTGTGAACTAGGGAGTTATATACATGTATGAGCTATTTTAATCATTTTTCTGGTGAACTTTCCTATAACTTTTAAAAATTGAAGTATAGTTGATTTACAGTATTATGTTAGTTTCAGGTATACAGAACAGTGATTCAGTTATATATACATATACATGTATATATTTCTTTTCAAATTATTTTCCCTTTTGGTTATTATAAAATATTGAGTATAGTTTTCTATGCTATAGAGTAAGTAGGTCCTTATTGGTAAACTTTGCTATAATTTCTTTGAAAAAATTTGAAATAATTTGAAGGAAAACTCAGAAATGAAAATTAGATTCCTAGTACTATATAGAAATATTCTGAAATAGTTTTTTTTGGTTTCCATATCAAATGACTATGGTAGGTATTTGTATATTTATGAGAAGTGAGACCAGAAGTGTTACTTTGGGTAATAATTATTATTCCATTATAATGCTTAAGTAAGGAAGTAAGGCTAACATATAGATTTTATATTACATCTCTCCTTATGTCTCTATGTATTTAGAAATGCATAATAATAATAACACTATATGTTTTGATTCAAAAAGTTGGTCTATTATATATATATATATAAATCAAAACATAGGGAACTGTTTCATATTGAGTTTTTAAATTTTCTGTATATGTGCAAATTACTTATCAGGGATGAACATACTAGTACAAAATTAATTATAAGATGATATACCGACTTCTATAATATAATATATCCTACCTTTCAGCAAATTTAATTTTCTTACTTATGATACAACTTATTTCACTAAATATTGAAAACCAGTTGGTTATTGGACTTCCCTGGTGGTTCAGTAGTTAAGACTCTGCACTTCTGATGCAGGGGTCACAGTATTTGATCCCTGGTTGAATAGGATCCCATGTGCCATGCAGGGTGGCCAAAGGATGAAAAAAAATCAGTTGTTTAGAAATGCTTGCTTAATAATTATCAATGCTGTGGAGGAAAATGACTCAAAATTTTGTAGTTGTTTAGTCTTTAAAACTGTATTCACAGACTCGTTTATGTGTTTACTATTTCTTATTTAAAAACCTTAAGGGCAGAAACCTTAAGGGTGCAATTCTAAGAGAACTCATCAAATTTTATTACTGTATTAATTTCTCCTGTAAAACAGAACCAGTATTATTAATTATTTAATAATTAGATATTATTTAATTATTTAAGATTAAATAAGATTCTTATTTAAAAAGAACCAGTATTGTTTAAATAATAACTGGTATTATTTAGTATTTAATACTTAAATATTAAGTATTAAGTATTATTTTGGAGAAGGCAATGGCACCCCACTCCAGTACTCTTGCCTGGAAAATCCCATGGACGGAGGAGCCTGGTAGGCTGCGGTCCATGGGGTCACAAAGAGTCGGACACATACTGAGCAACTTCACTTTCACTTTTCACTTTCATGCATTGGAGAAGGAAATGGCAACCCAGTCCAGTGTTCTTGCCTGGAGAATCCCCGGAATGGCAGAGCCTGGTGGGCTGCCGTCTATGGGGTCGCACAGAGTTGGACACAACTGAAGGGACTTAGCAGCAGCAGCAGCAAGTATTGTTTAATAATTTAAGTATTATTTAATAAAAGAGTCATTTTCTACAAATGTAGTTCAAAACCTTATATGAAAAGTTCTGTTACCAGCATGTACCACTATCTGCTGTGACTTTTGCTGTTACCTGTTCCAGTGCCCATTTCCCATTCTAGTGAGACATTCTCTCCCTCTTCTCAGCATGGATTTCAGTCAATATTTTCTAGGCTTTTCTCTCATGCCATGCAGGGCACTTCACCTCTCTCAAGGTTTGGGACATTTAACCTATGGATGCTTTTTTAGTCCTACTGAAATGAAATGTAAGATTGTGTTCCTAAAAAGTCTCTGAAAAATTATATAAAATCATAATCTCTTGCCTACATTGAGAAATTTATAGTCTAAACCTACGCTGTCCATTGCCATAGCCAATAGCTATTTGTATTTGTAATATAAATTATTTGTATTTTTACAAATAGAAATATTTGTGATTATTTAAATTAATTAAAATTAGTTAAAATAAAAGTATTTTACCAGTTCAGTTGCTTAGTCATGTCTGACTCTTTGCAACCCCATGAACCACAGCACGCCAGGCCTCCCTGTCCATCACCAACTCCCAGAGTTCACTCAAACCCATGTCCATTGTGTCGGTGATGCCTCTGTCGTCCCCTTCTCCTCCTGCCCTAAATCTTTCCCAGCATCAGGGTCTTTTCAAATGAGTCAGCTCTCTGCATCAAGTGGCCTAAGTATTAGAGTTTCAGCTTCAATATCAGTCCCTCCAATGAATACCCAGTACTGATCTCCTTTAGGATGGACTGTTTGGGTCTCCTTGCAGTCTAAGGGACTCTCAAGAGTCTTTTCCAACACCGCAGTACAAAAGCATCAATTCTTTGGCACTCAGCTTTCTTTATAGTCCAACTCTCACATCCATACAAGACTACTGGAAAAATCATAGCTTTCACCAGATGGACCTTTGTTGACAAAAGTAATATCTCTGCTTTTTAATATGCTGTCTAGGTTGGTCATAACTTTCCTTCCAAGGAGCAAGCGTCTTTGAATTTCATGGCTGAAATCACCATCCACAGTGATTTTGGAGCCCAGAAAAATAAAGTCAGCCACTGTTTCCACTGTTACCCCATCTATTTGCCCTGAAGTGATGGGACCAGATGCCATGATCTTAGTTTTCTGAATGTTGAGTTTTAAGCCAACTTTTTCACTCTCTTCTTTCACTTTCATCAAGAGGCTCTTTAGTTCTTCACTTTCTGCCATAAGGGTGGTGTCATCTGCATATCTGAGGTGATTGATATTTCTCCCGGCAATCTTGATTCCAGCTTGTGCTTCATCCAGTCCAGCATTTCTCATGATGTACTCTGCATATAAGTTAAATAAGCAGGGTGACAATATACATCCTTGACATACTCCTTTTTCCGATTTGGAACCAGTCTGTTGTTCCACCTCCAGTTCTAACTGTTGCTTCCTGACCTGCATACAGATTTCTGAAGAGGCAGGTCAGGTGGTCTGGTATTCCCATCTCTTTCAGAATTTTCCACAGTTTATTGTGATTCACCCAGTCAAAGGCTTTGGCATAGTCAATAAAGCAGAAATAGATGTTTTTCTGGAACTCTCTTGCTTTTTCCATGATCCAGTGGATGTTGGCAATTTGATCTCTGGTTCCTCTGCCTTTTCTAAAACCAGCTTGAACATCTGGAAGTTCACGGTTCACATATTGCTGAAGCTTGGCTTGGAGAATTTTGAGCATTACTTTACTAGCGTGTGAGATGAGTGCAATTGTGCGGTAATTCTTTGGCATTACCTTTCTTTGGAATTGGAATGAAAACTGACCTTTTTCAGTCCCATGGCCACTACTGAGTTCTCCAAATTTGCTGGCATATTGAGTGCAGCACTTTCACAGCATCATCTTTTAGAATTTGAAATATCTCAACTGGAATTCCATCTTCTCCACTAGCTTTGTTCATAGTGATGCTTCCTAAGGCCCACCTGACTTCACATTCCAGGATGTCCAGCTCTAGGTGAGTGTGAGTGATCACACCTTCATGATTATCTGGGTCGTGAAGATCTTTTTTGTACAGTTCTGTGTATTCTTGCCACCTCTTCTTAGGTCCATACCGTTTCTGTCCCTTATTGAGCCCATCTTTGCATGAAATGTTCCCTTGGTATCTCTCATTTTCTTGAAGAGATCTCTAGTCTTTCATATTCTATTGTTTTCTTCTATTTCTTTGCATTGATTGCTGAGGAAGGCTTTCTTATTTCTTCTTGCTATTTTTTGCAACTCTGCATTCAGATGCTTCTATCTTTCCTTTTCTCCTTTGCTTTTCGCTTCTCTTCTTTTCACATACCACCAGCCATGTTTCACGTGGTCAGTATTCCCATGTAGCTACTTTATTGGACAATGCTGCTATAGAATACTTCCATCGTTGCACAACATTCTCTTGGTTAGTCCTGTTCTAGACCCCGTTAATCCCAGTTTCCATTCAGTCACCCTAACCAGTAGAGTCCAATGTTTTTGTTGGTTGTTTTTGAATCCACTCTCTTAACAGCCCAACGTCTAGTCCCATCTTTGTGATCTTAATTCAGGCTTCCATTATGTCATGATGCTAAGATGTTAGTTCTCTTTTCTATTTCATTGCTTCTTTCAGATTTTTAGACTTACTGGGATATTTGTAAGAGCTATTAGAAAATTGTTGAGTGTAATTCTGATTGTGCTTTGGATTTGCTAATGTGGTGACATTTTCAAACTGAACACTAATACCTAAAAATTTTTTTTAGGTCCCCAGAGGCAAATTTTAGACAAATCTTACTATCTTGGACTTCTTCGGTATGTTATATACTTTTTTTTTCCCTATGAATGATCATGAAGTTTTAACTATAGTACTTACTGAGATAATTAGATATCTGTTAATTCTTAAGATTATTTTGTATTTTGACATAATTTATGGTTAATTTGGCTCTAAATAGATGTCGTCACAAATGATGGTAGTATAGTTAGGCTGAGATTTTAAATTTTATGTATTAGAATGTATGTGAGCTATATATTTCCAGTTCACTGTTTCTTCTAATGAGAAGAATATTTTATGCTTCTTTCACTAAGTATTCTGAAATTATTCATAGATATGTGTATGAATGATAAAATGTATATGCAGGCCTGCTAAATTGCTTAAGTCGTGTGCGACTCTGCAACCCCTTGGACTGTATGTAGCCCACCAGGCTCCTCTGTCCATGGGACTCTCCTGGCGAGAATACTGGAGTGGGTTGCCATTTCCTTCTCCATAAAATATATATACTTATTTATAATAATTACTGCAGAGTTTTACAAAAGTATAAATTTAGTCAGTTGCTATAACTGTGGCCTATTTAATTCATAAGTTTGTTATATATCTCTTAAGTATGCAGCTCTAAATTAAGAACTCTTTTCTCTCTCTACCTACTTTTTTCTCTGCTCAGATGCCCTGCTAGCCTATCTCCATTTTTCCATTTTATTGTATTTTCTGGTTGGTTCATCCTCTGTGTCTTCTTTCCCTCTTACTTGCATTCTATTTAATGCATCCTTCTATTGTATCCTGAAATCTCTGTTTTCTTTCTTTTAGTCCTTCTTAATTCTTTTGCTGTTCAGTTACTTGAATCCTTTTGATCCTCAAACTCCTAGAAGTTAGTAAGAGAAGGGAAGGTTTTCTCCCATCTGTCCTCAAAGCTGACATCAGTAAGAATGAGAGTGAGGCCATCAGTTTTGATATCTAGTCACTTTTTAATCAAAAGAAGAAAAGGTGATAGAGCCATTTCTCACCATCACATTGCCTCTCTTCTCCAAGATTTGTGCTTCTGTACTAAAAATTACAATTACCTACTTATGTCAATTGAGTGAAGAACAGTGGTTCTCAACTGGCAGTGATTTTGCCCCCTCAAGGAATATTTGGCAATTTTTAGACTCATTTTTTGTTGTCATAACTGGATTCAGGTGATGTGTCGTTGGCATCCATGCCAGAGAGACGGTTAAGCATCTTACAGTGCACAGAAAGTATTGTTTTAAGTATTATTCAAAGACCTAAAATGTCGATAGTGCTGCTCTTGAAAAACTATTCTAGAGGGTAGCAAGAACTGTGAGAGTGACATTTAGGTATTTACTTCTGTCTATAGATTGTACCAGTTTGTCCAGGTTTCCATTCTAATACTGTTTCATCTTTTTTAATGAATAGAGAACTTTTATCAATTTCTCAGTTGGAGTATACCACTGTAATCAAATAAGCTGCTTAAATTGTTTTTCTTTTTGTAGTGAAATTTCACAAAACCATTTATATTGTTGTTACACATTTATGAAAAGTTTATTTTGTTTAACTAGAGAGACTGTTTTCTGGATTGGAAGTATTACTAATTTCTTTATTTCTTTCCATTAGAAGTAAAATAAGTGACCTCACAACAGAAATCAATAAACTCCAGAAAGAAATAGAAATGTACAATCAAGAGAATTCAGTGTATTTGTCATATGAAAAGAGGTGAGTAATTTTGCAGTTAAAGTATGCAAGGTATATTTTTATTATGAGTAACATTTGATATAATATGTTTCAGAATTTTAGTACTAAATTTGTAGTTAAACATAATATTCATAATGCTCATCTGCCTATTTATGTATTTATGAATGTATTTTATATTTACAGAGCTGAGACTTTAGCTGTTGAAATAAAAGAGTTTCAAGGACAACTAGCAGACTACAACATGGTATTTGGTCTTTTCTGAGAGAATTTCTTTTGAATATTTTCATTACTTTTTACCACTTTAGAAAATGCTATAACATTTTAATGTTAAATACCAAATAATGCATGAATACATACATAGTGAGAAAGATTGAAACCATAGCAAGTGTATGGATTAAAGTATATATTTGCTTTCTCCCTACTTTCCCTCCCAAGAAATATTTTGCCTTTACAGATTAATAGGTATTCTTCCAGCCTTTAAAAGAAAAACACTTAAAAATACAGAACATGCAAGCTTTTTTTCCCTAACAATTTAAAAATAATATTTTTTGGAGTAGATAAAATGTATTGAGTACTAGCAATGTCACTGCTTTAAAAATACTTTTATCTTTCTACAGAGTGTTGTCATCATGATGTTTTAAAAATTTACTTAGTACCAAACTTGCCTTTATCCTTCCATTTCATTCAAAATACAGTGTTTGTCTTCTGTCACTATAGGGCATCTAATATAATCACAGTTTTGCTTCCTAATGTGGACTTCCAGAAGAAGCTTCCTAGTGTGGATTTCCAGAAAAAATGATCTTGTTTGCAGTGTTGATTACTGGCTCACTCTTTGGAGTGATTTTGGCCCCATGAAAATTTCTAATCTTTCAGAATTTTCTTTCTTCCTACTCTGTGGGTACTTTAGGCAGCAGTGGTCTCTGAACTTACTGAAAACTTGTATCTCACTTCTCCAATTTAAAAATAGTGATACACAAAGTAAGAAACATGCCTCCATAATGATTAGGTACATTATAATAAACCTACTTGATATTGTTATATTGTACTCATAAACAGAATTTCTGATTATATTAATAGTATATTTTCACACTATAATCCATACTGTTCTGTGCAACTTTTTTAGTAAATGATCTTCTAAATATGAGAAAAATAATTTTTTATAAAATATAAAAAGACAAATGAAAGGGATTTTTAGTTATAAGAGAATAAATTATGCAAGTTACTTGATATAAAAATAATAATATGTAAAATATGCTGTTTGTAGTAGGTTTTTCTCTAATACAGAGAAAGCAGTTAGTTAGCCGGTTATCTATCAGTAAATATTAGATCTTATTAGCATTATTATCCAAAAAGCTAAGGTCATGGCACCTGGTCCCATCACTTCATGGCAAATAGATGGAGAAACAATTGAAATAGTGACAGACTTTATTTTTTTGGGCTCCCAAATCACTGCAGATGGTGACTGCAGCCATGAAATTAAAAGACACCTGCTCCTTGGAAGAAAAGCTATGACCAATCTAGACAGTGTATTAAAAAGCAGAGACATAACCTTGCCGACAAAGATCCTTGTAGTCAAAGCTATGGTTTTTCCAGTGGTCTTGTATGGTTGTGAGAGTTGGAGCATAAAGAAGGTAGAGCACTGAAGAACTGATGCTTTTGAACTGTGGTGTTGGAGAAGACTTTTGAGAGTCCCTTGGATAGCAAGGAGATGAAACCAGTCAATTCTAAAGGAAATGAACTCTGAATATTCATTGGAAGGACTGATGCTAAAGCTGAAGCTCCAATACTTGGGCCACCTGATGCGAAGACTGACTCATTGGAAAAGACCCTGATGCTGGGATAGATTGAAGGCAGGAGGAGAAGGGGACGACAGGATGAGATGGTTGCATGGCATCACCGACTCAATATACCTGAGGTGGAGCACACTGTGGGAGATGGTAAATGCCAGGGAATCCTGGCATTCTGCAGTCCATGGCGTCGCAAAGAGTCAGACACAACTGAACAATAACAATAACAAGAGCACTTATCCATATCACAATTGAAAATGTTATACATAGTAATATATATTACATTAGGAAAGTTTAGTCTCTTAGAGTCAGTTACATCCAGATAGTTTGCTTTTAGTAGCCTTCCTGTTCAAATTCTGCTTGGACAACTTGCTAAATTTTTGTATCTGCAAAATGTGGATAATAATATCTACTTCATAGTGTACTTGTGATAATTAAGTGAAACAATACATATAATAGGCTCAGAACAAGGTTTGGCACAAGGTAAGTAGATAAATATGTTTGCTGTTGCTGTCACTGCCTAAATTTTCTTTTGCCTGAGTTTTTGAAGTAGGCTTCTATTTGAAGTGTTCTGTTTGTGCCTTGCCCTGTAGATTTTTTTTTTAATTTAATTTTTTTATAATTTTTTAAAAGATTAAATCATTTTACATTTTCAGTGGTGTAAATTTGTAAATCCATTAACATTTCTTCCCCCTGGGGAAAAAAAGGAGAAAGATCTTCCCCCAAATTTTGTCTTCTCAACATCCTTCTTTATAAGCTTAGACATCTCTTCAGAGAAGGCAAAGCTCTTTGAGGTACTATCTGCAGGAAGAATAGTTCTTTACTGCTTATTTTTCCTTCCTAAAAATGTAGTTTGTTGATTGCCCTAATGCATAGAATGTGCTTATTTAAGTAGCTCAATATGTGTTTTGTCTTGGAAGTAGTAATACTTAAATAACTACTTATTTGTAAGATTGAATACCTATATTATGGATTATAGAGAGAATTTATGAAGACAAATAGAATTTTCTTTTTGCACTTTTGTTTTTAGTTGGCAGATAAACTTAATACCAATACTGAAATGGAAGAAGTAATGAATGATTACAACATGGTAAGAAAATGTATAAGCAGTTGATCTACATAGCCTCTAAAATAAAGCATTTATATCTGGAAGTAACTTGATAAAACCTTATGTACCATGACGATAGGTATTACTCTGATCCTAAATACTACTGTTATATTTGAGTTCCCTTAGTTGCTCTTTTAAAATTTCTTCCTGTTGGTTGACTCTCTCAAGTGGATGCTTTAGTGTCTCTACAAGGCTGTGTTCGAACTGGTCTCTCATTCAGTATTAGTTAGGGAGTCCCATCCATAATCCTTGTATATAAATTAGTTTGCAATCCTTCTGGTTTAATATTTGTGCACATGGAGCTGAGTACTCAGTGAAGAGTTGTATTAGAAAAGGAGAAAATGAATAATGGCCATATGATGCCAGACATAACAGTACTTTTGATTAGTAAATGAGAAATTGTATTCAATGTTCTTAATGAGTATTTGGTAGAAAATAATAAAATTATAATAGCTAGCTTAATTGATTATAAATATTTGGAAGAAAATAAATAAAATTTATATAGTTTATTATTTATTTATACAAAGACTATAAAAGTACAGTATTTATAAAATGACTCTTCTAAATTTAGGGGCTTCCCTGGTAGCTCAGCTGGTAAAGAACCCACCGGTGATGTGGGAGACCTGGGTTCGATCCCTGGGTTGGGAAGATCCCCTGGAG
The DNA here is from genome assembly GCF_019923935.1 of Bubalus bubalis. NCBI lineage: Eukaryota > Metazoa > Chordata > Mammalia > Artiodactyla > Bovidae > Bubalus > Bubalus bubalis. The sequence continues at coordinate 79,860,568 of NC_059159.1, read as the reverse complement.
GAGGGAATGGCAATCCACTCCAGTATTCTTCCCTGGCGAGTCCCCATGGACAGAGTAGCCTGGTGGGCTACAGTCCATGGGATCGCAGAGTTGGACACGACTGAGCAAATAAGTACAAAAGCAATAATAATGTAATGAAGTTCTTAACTTCTTACCTTTAAAACACAGGAGAATTCTCAATTTAAAAACTGTATTTTTAATGCCAAATATAAACAGTGAAAACTTTGTGTTCTTTTAGTTATGAGAAAGAAAGTGAAAGTGAAGTCGCTCAGTTGTGTCCGACTCTTTGCCACCCCATAGACTGTAGCCTACTAGGCTCCTCTGTCCATGGGGTTTTCCAGGCAATAGTACTAGAGTGGACTGCCATTTCCTTCACCAGGGGGTCTTCCCAACCCAGGGCTTGAACCTGGGTCTCCTGCATTGTAGACAGATGCTTTATCCAAAGTCTAGACTGACTATGCGCAGGTTGAGTCAAATAGGAGTACTCAGGTAAAATCCTGAATGATTTAAGAATAAAACTTGCGTTGGGTCTAGATTTGACATATTATACTAATCAACTATTGAACACATAATGAAATCTTGAAATTCTGTTTACATAAGTAAAGTTTACATTAGATTACTTAACAGGTCAGTAAACAATGAATATTTTTGGTGTGAGATTATAATGCCTGTGAAAAAGAGTGTTTCTTTGTATTTGGTGTTGGTAGTGGTTTGTTAAATAAAGCATACGCATTTTTTAAAACTTTGCCTGGGGCATTAGGATTATTTTTATAATCTCTAATTGATTCATAATCAGAATGAACTTTAAAGAGATAGTTTGGCTTAATGGTAATTTTTTATCACTAACTTTTCAGTTAACTCTTTTTTCAGCTTAAAGCTCAAAATGATCGAGAAACACAAAGTATGGACATTATATTCACTGAAAGACAAGCGTGAGTACAATCCATTTAGAAATAAAATAGATTTATAAGTGACCTGTATAGGTAGTTTAACTTCTGAACCATTTATTTCTTTATAGTTTTGTTCGTTGTTTTTCCCTGTTGCATTTTTAAATTTTAAAATGTTGAATATTTGCAATACAGACTACATTGTTAATGTATCTGTTGTCTTCATTTAGATAAAATTTCTACCTCTCTGAGTTTTAAATCTAAGGTGGATAAGAACATCTCTACCATTTGCAATTTTAACTTGAACTTCTTAACTAATTCAAATTATGAGATTTAAGCCCCAGTCTAATGAAATGCACTTTATTATTCCATGGGCTATTTATATTATTATTCACTTACTAATTGATAATTAATTGTTATATTAGTAATCTACTTTATAGACGTAGGTTGTATGTGCATCTTTATATATATAACCTGGTTAAAGACCGAATACCAGCTAATTTTTGTTTTTAAATCTTTTTTTTTCAATAATTTTATTTATTTTTGGCTGTCCTGAGTCTTTGTTGCTGTGTGAACATTTGTCCAGTTGCAGCAAATTAGGGGTGCTCCCTAGTTGTGCTTCTCATGTGGTGGCTTCTCTTATTGGGGAACACAGGCTCTATGGCATGCAGGCTTCAGTAGTCGTGGCACTTGGGCTCAGTAATTGTTGCTCTTGGGTTCTAGAGCACAGGCTCAATAGTTGTGGTGCATGGGCTTATTTGCTCTGTGGCATGTGGGATCTTCGCAAATCAGAGATTGAACCCAGGTCTCCTGCATTGGCAGGCAGATTCTTTACTACTGAGCCACCCGGGAAGCTCCCAAGTAACTTTGACTTTGATGATAAGGTAAATGTGGCAGTGACAGTAATGCCTACAAAGATAATGGAAGTTATATAGTGATCTTAGTCCATTTGGGCCACTGTAACAAAATATCATAGACTTGGTAACTTATAAACAACAGGAATGTATTGCTCAGGGTTCTGAAGGCTGGGATGTCCAAGATCAAGGCAGCAGTATAGTCCTGTTATGGTGAAGGCCCTCTTACTGGTTCATACCTTCTTGTGATATCATCACATGGTAGACAGAGCTAGGAAGCTCTTTGGGATCTCTTATAAGGGGTACTTACTAATCCCATTCATGAGGACTCTACCCTCATGACCTAATCACCTCCCAACCTTTACACCATTACCTTTGGTTCAACATATGAATCTTGGAGGGACACAAATATCCAGACATTATCAGTAGTTAACATAATTATTCTTTATTGACTTTTTGACTTTAATTATTGTCTAAAGCAACGCAAACAGAAGATGAGCTATTTTGTACAAACACTGTACACATTTTGTTCCATAAACTTATCAATATTAATTTCCTTGAGAGCAAGGATAATAATTAACCCAAATAACCAAAATTCTATAACATCAAAAATACTGTCATATTACCTCCTCATGTACAGTAAATACTTGATGAAAAATAGGATGTTAAAATATCAGGATGAATTATTTGAAAGGTAAATGAAGGTAATTTTCTTTTCATTAAAAACAAAGAAATCTCTTTCCCCTGTCTATCATTTGCTGCTCCTATAAAGTGCTATCTTAAATTACAAATATACTGGAATTCTCTTCCCTTTTACAAAGAAAATCCCATATTTGTGGTAACCAGACACATACTTGAAAACTTCCTTTTTGTTGCTCTGGTTTTAGACCAGTTAACAAATATTCATGATTTACTACATATAAAATACTTTTTCTTACGTATCTAAAAAATAAGATATAATAAACTATAACCCATTGAGAACCTTATATAGTTTAGAACATTTCAGTTCAGTTCAGTCACTCAGTCATGTCCGACTCTTTGCAACCCCATGGACTGCAGCACACTGGACCTCCCTGTCTATCACCAACTCCCAGAGCTTGCTCAAACTCATGTCCATCAAGTCGGTGATGCCATCCAACCCTCTCATCCTCTGTCGTCTCCTTCTCCTCCTGCCTTTAATCTTTCCCAGCATTAGGGTCTTTTCCAGTGAGTCAGTTCTTCACATCAGGCGGCCAAAGTATTGAAGCTTCAACTCCAAGAGAGCATTAGAACATTTAGTCCTCATTTATTTTTTCATTTATCTACAAACCTATGTAATGCACCTGTCAGATTTGTAAATGTTATATGTATGTGTTTTATAGATACTTTATCCAAAAAGATAACTCACAGATTATAAATTTAATGATGATGTAGGTTTCTATGTCTATTTGGTTCATTGATTAAGGAAAATGTTCTTAAAATATGGTACTTTGTCCTGAAAATGTTATCAGTTTCAAAACTTAATATCTATTGTAACTAAGGCTGAGTGAGATAGGGTCCCCTGACCCTTTAAGAGGAATTTTAAATTAAAGACAAATTATTTTTGTAAAGTTTATTTTTATATGTACCAGGAGGATAGATTTATTTCATGTGTTCAATCAGATGGCCAACACTTTAATAATGCAAGAATTTACCTTATGTTATCCTATACATTTAAAGGGAGCAGGAAATGCCATACTTTGAGAAAGCATGTATAAAAAAACCTATGTTTTCTTTCTCTTCTCTTTTAGTACCACCATTTACTGTGGCATGAGACCATATGTTTTATTATGGAACACCTACTTATAATAAAGTGGTTATAGTATATAGACTCAACATGTTACTTTGGTATCTGGCTTTCATTCAGTTTCACACACCTACTTGAACTAATGATTTTCTTCCATTTCTAATGTCTATACTTTTTTAGTTTGGTATTAGCCAAAATCAGTTATCCCTTAAAAATATACATAATTATAATTTTAAACCCATTTATTTTTCTTTGTTTAATGAGTTATCTATTGAATACCCAATATTTAATTATGAGTCTTTTGAATATAAGAGATTTGATGTAGTCTTTGATATTTTTCATAGTTATATTTCATTTTTACTATATTTATAAAATATGAACATTTGCCTCTTAAATTAGGAAATGATATTTGGTAAAATGATAGGTTAGTAGAAAAAGATGCCTTATGTTTATATAGTTATCTCACTCTTATAATTGAGATTTAAAATTATAACATTTATATAATTTATGTTATCTATTAGGAAATACTACACATAAAGCATTTGTATCCTTTATTGAAAACATGTTCCTATAAATACAAGCAAATATGCATTACAAATGATTCAGTTATTTTATTTCACAGAGTATATCATCCTAAACAATTTTTATTTTCCTCAGTACACATTTGAACTGAATTTACTATTTATATAACCTTAAAAATGACTATTGTTAGAAAATAATGTACATCTACATTATTTTTAGTCTCTTTTTTCTAAGGAACTATCAGTTATACACAGTTTATAACCTTTACGTTACAGAGAAATTTGAACATACACAAAAATAAAATAACATACTCCTAAGCACCCATCTCCATCAACTTTTATCCAACCCTGCTCCATGTACACCACTGGATGCTGTTCTCTTGTATAATGAAGAAAATCTAAAACACTATATTATTTAATCCATAAATATATTTGTGTTTTAGACATTTTTTTCTAATATATATAGATAAATACTGTATACTAAATTGCTCCACATATGAAAAGTAAAAATGATGGATTTTTTTTACAGTTTTTAGTGCCACTATTTACATTAACTTGTTAAAATTATAATTATAGCCAATTGATGATAAAGAATTAGCAAATAATTCACTTTAGACTTTTCTTGTAATAGTTTCAAAGCCAGTGTTCTTTGGACCATTATTGTGCTATGACCTGTTAGTAGCCATGCATCAAAGAAAAGGTTTTGTTATCAAGAAATTTGGCAAATTCTTAATATTATGCTCTTGAAGAGCAGAAAGCAGTTTAGCTTAGTAAAGTCTTGGGTAGCAAAGTCCTTCCTTACTATAAGTCCTATAGTAAAGAAGCTTGTTTGACTTTGTTTAAACCCTATATTCTCTCGTAATTCTATAATAGTTTCCACCTGCAATGTGGGAGACCTGGGATCAATCCCTGGGTTGGGAAGGTCCCCTGGAGAAGGAACGGCTACCCAGTCCAGTATTCTGGCCTGGAGAATTCCTTGGACAGCATAGTCCATGGGTTGCAAAGAGTTGGACACAACTGAGCGACTTTCACTTTGACCGTGTACCTTTTAATCCTCCATCCTGTAAATACTTCTTAATGTCTCTCTGGAAGTTAATGTTCTAGAAAACAAGTTTGGAAACATGGCTCTGCCTACAGCATCCCAAAGAACTAACCATAGGCTAACTGAAGATTCCTCAGCTCCAAAACAGAATCATTTGAATAAAAATGTCCCCCAAAGGAGCAGAATAGGTATTTTTTAAAACAAGATGCATAGATAATTTCCACTTTGGAAGTTACTATATTACTCAGTTGTGACATTAATTTTGATGACAGTCTTTCTTCATAACTGAAATCTAGAGATTGTGCCTGACGTTATGCCTGTGCTTTAAATTGCTGCTAAATTTTCAGAAATTTGTTGTGCCAATTCAGAAAGCATTTAAAAAGATTTAAAAAGCTTTTTCCAATTTCATGAATTCATTCTATGGGCATAAAATCAATCTTAGTGTGTTGTCAGTTTAAACTATCTCTGTTCTTCACTTCAACTCATGATAAAATTCCAAAATTTTTATTTCTTTACTGATTCCAATCAGTAAAACTTTAATAGGTGTTACATCAAATATCTGGCTAATATGAGAATCTGTTCACTTTAATTAAAGAATAATGTAGATTTGTTTCCTACTATTATTTTGGGTCTCATATATACTGCTGAGAATAGTAATGCTAGTATTTTAACTGTTAGGTATCAAGGAGTGGCAGTTACTGTATTTGGACCTACTTGCACAAAACCAATGAGAAGAGTGTAATTTTATGATATTTATGTGTTGCAATTAATATGATGGTCTACTGGCCATAGTTCAGTATATCACTGATCAAAATTTCCATGCCTAAAATGTGAGTGAGCTGGTAACATTTTTTTAAAAATCAAATATTGAAAGAAATTAATTTTCTTCACGTAATTCGTGAGTATCTATATATTTGTCTTCAATAAACCCATCATCATCTACCACAAATGAATGTAGTTGATCAAATATTACTGTAGTTTCTTCAGAGTTTGTGTCTGCTATCTGTGAAGGAGAACTTGGATTTCCAGTAAAACTATCTTCATAGGTTTCTGCTTCATGCTCTTCCAGACGATGATGATTGTAACTAAGCAGAAAGTCATACCATACTGGACATTTGATAGCAATTGAAATGAGTAGTGAAGTCATCGCTACAGTGACGACAACACCGACAAGAAAAGCCCAGCTTTTTCCATGAGATTCATGTTCTTAAATGGAATAACGAGAAAGAAAGGGTGGGAGAGGAATTTTGTTACATTGACAACAATAAAATAATCATAATTACATGTCCTAATAACTCCTCAATATTGGTATTAGAAATAAATATCCATAATCTTCTCTAAGCAAAAGTTACTAAAACTGCAGTAAATAAAGATATTTCATATTGTGGTGCAAGAATACTTTTTCAAAATAACTACCTATCTTTGCATTGTTATCCATTCACTCAAAAACATTATTGATTTATACCTGTTAAGTATTGTGACTTAACTAGTTAATACCAAGGCTCAGAGAAGTTAAGTAATTTGCATAATGGTATTTGACTGATAACTAGCAGAGCCTACTTAAGAAACCCAATATTTTGTTAATCATTTCTTGAGTGGAGGAATTGTTCTTTTACACTGTTTCAAGAAATTTAAAATGCAGAAAAATGAGAACTATCTCAGTTTATTTAGTATGCTATCCTCAGCAATATTAATATTTAAAACAAACTACCTGAATTTCTTGTCAAGTTGTTCAAAGAGTTATTAAATGTTGAATTGCTAATGGACTGAAAAGGAATGTGAAGGTCTTCAGTTATAGATGAAGGAAATTTTGAATAGCATTCAGCCTTGTAAGGTACTGTTTTGATATTGTAGCACTTCAGGATATCTGGATAGCTACACATGGTGATGCTCTCATTTTCTAGTAAAATAGAAAAAAATAAGATTTATTATGGAAAATAAGATTATTATGGTTAATAAATTATTATGGTTAACAACATCTTATAATTTTTTATCTGGAACTTTTTTGACATATCTATCTGTCATTAAAGGTATAAGAAAGAAGCTAATTGTATTTGTCTAGCAACAAAATGTGGAGAAGGCAATGGCCACCCACTCCAGTAGTCTTGCCTGGAAAATCCCATGGACGGAGGAGCCTGGTAGGCTGCAGTCCATGGGGTCCCGAAGAGTCAGACACAACTGAGCAACTTCACTTTCACTTTTCCCTTTCATGCATTGGAGAATGAAATGGCAACCCACTCCAGTGTTCTTGCCTGGAGAATCCCAGGGACGGGGGAGCCTGGTGGGCTGCCATCTATGGGGTCGCACAGAGTCAGACATGACTGAAGCGACTTAGCAGCAGCGGCAGCAGCAGCAACAAAATGAAGAAAGATGCCTATTTCTGTTTATTAAGTTATTTTATAAATACAGTTTAAGTGCAGTTCTTGTGTATTGTTCAGTTTGTCTGTGTTAGTAAAGTAAAGATGTTATGATTTAGATTGTGGTAAACATCTGGAACATGGTATATAGTTTAGAAAATAGGGTACCTACTTCCACCTACTCTCTGACAGGATATCCTTAGAAAAGAAGTACTTTTAAAAATGACAATAGTTAGGACATGGAAACAACCTAGATGTCCATTGGCAGATGAATGGATAAAGAAATTGTGAGATATATATATATATATATATATAATGGAATATTACTCAGCCATAAAAAGGAATGCATTTGAGTCAGTTCTAGTGAGGTGGATGAACCTAGAGCTTATTATACAGAGTGAAGTAAGTCAGAAAGAGGAAAACAAATTTCACATATTAACGCATATATACAGAATGTAGAAAAATGGTATTTTCAGGGTAGGAATAGAGATGTAGACATAGAGAACAGACTTTAGACATAGCAGGGGAAGGAGAGTGTGGGACAAATCGAGAGAGTGGCACTGACATCTATACACCACCATGTGTAGAATAGATAGCCAGTGGGAAACTGCTGTATGGGCACAGGGAGCTCAACCTGGTGCTCTGTGCAACCTAGAGGGGTGGGATGGAATGGGGGTAGGGGGAGGTTCAGGAGGTAGGGGACATATGTGTATTTGTGGATGATTCACCCTGTTGTATGGCAGAAGCCAACACAATATTGTAAAGCAATTATCCTCCAATTAAAAATAAATTTTAAAAAAACAGTAAAAGAAAATTAGTCTTATGTATTGAAAGTGCAAACAGTATACAGAGTGACAGTTTCATCTTACATATGTAGAACATTCAAGCTTCTTCCCTTATTTCTTTTTTTCTGGAGAGGCAGAGGGAGAGCTTGTATTCAGCAACTGCTTTTCAGTGTTTCTCCTGTTTGCATTAAACAGGAATAGTTTCCTTTGCTTTAAGACATGAAATGAGAAACACTTCTAGGGTGGCACAAGCCAAAATCAATCATTTTGGTTTTGACTAATTTAAATTATAAATGCTTACCTAGTGTCACATTCGATGTCTTCAACCAGTTTTGCAAATTCAGTAGACTACAGGAACAGTTCCATGGGTTTCCATACAAAATTATGAATTCCAGATGAAACAGTTGTGGTACATCAAAATAGCTTATCAAATTGCCATGCAAATTCAATAGTATCAGGTTTTTAAGAGGCAAAAATGTATCAGGATTCAGTTGAACTATTTTGTTTTGGCAGAGATATAACTTTTTCAGTTTATGTAATCCTGTAAAGGCACCCTGTTGAATTGTGTGGATGGAATTTCTACAGATATTTAAAATTTCTAGATTGGACAGATTACTGAAACTATTATTAAATAGGTTAGTGACTTTGTTCTCAATCAAATAGAGCTCACTGAGTAAAAAATATGTCTGTAGAACTCTTGTGTCTGTGATATTTAGAGTAATCTGATTATAACTGAGGTCAAGTATAGTAACATTTTTACTGATATTTGCTGGAATCAAAGAATAATTCTTTGCAGTAGAATTACATTTGACTTCCTAAAAAAGAGAAAATTTGAAATGCATTAATAAGAAAAAATATTCACAAAATTTCCCAAATTTTCATATCTAGGCAATTAGACATTGGAAGGAAATTCTTTTAGGAAAAAAGTTTACTATCTAATCCTTTGATGTTAAAATATGTAAAAAGGTAAAGCAAATACTCCTTTTTAAAATTGGGATGGAGTGTTGAAGATTAAGGAAATTTTGATGTCATACAGGTATCTTCCAACGGTTAGTAAATAATTATTATTGAAAGAATATTGATATATTACCATTTATATATGTGGAAATAAATGGTAAATAATTCTGTTTATTTATTTAGTATTTTAGTATGCAAGATGGATGTTTATAATGAGAAAATAATGTAAAAATATGTAATTTTAAAAAATCAGTAGAGCTACCAACATTACATCTAAGATATAAACAACATTCAGTATATAACTGTATAGGGTTAACAGCTCAAACTTTGATGTTTTAAAGGAAAATATCTTGTAATAGAAATTGAGAAATTGAGCCGTGTGTTAAAGTCAGCCGACAAGAAGTGTGTCGCCTATGTGGATATAGATCCAAAGAAATAGTTCTTGTTTCAACTGTTTTTGCAGTTGAAATGTCCGCTAATAGTAATAATAATAATCATAATCATAATGTAACAATAATAATTTCCCTCATAAATATGTGTTTTTTACAAAAGTTTTCTACATTTTAAAGTGTTTTTATGTCTTAACTAATCTCTGATCCTATAGTGAAATTTTATGTATTTCTTGCTTTTAAAGAACTTAGTTTTTTATAAAAAGAAGACTGCTTTTGTCCACTTACAATCTGGCTCAGAGATCACATGTTTTGAATATACCCTACTAACTAAAGAATTCATTTTGATAGTTTGGTTTTTTTTGGTTATATTGCCTTCAATATTTTACTATTTAAATTTACCCAAAGTGTACCTTTGAAAATATTTTCACTGCTTTAAGTGTAAAAACTTACTGTTTTAGAAGTCTGGCTTTTGTCTGATAATAATAGCATGGAGAGCAGCCAAAACAAGATTGTGATGCTCATGGTTTTCATACTGCTAACCTGATAGAAAAGAGAGTATTTACATCTTGTTAGGAGACTAGAACATTAGTCTTTTGAGGACATTTTGATTTCCTTTTTACTCCTTTTAAGTCTTTTTTTCTTAAAATATGTAAAATAGTAAACAAGTAAAGATCCCTTCACCCTCCCTGCACTCTGATCTTAGAAACTGAAATGCTCCTGGGGAGAATGAAAGACAGTAATTTTCAGGATATCTTTTTAGTTCCTAGATCTATTGAAAGGAACTTTAAAACAATTGAAGTGGTTGTGCATTTTAAAACTTTTATATATATATATATATATATATGCACAAAAGAAATTCTAGAATGTATGTATATATTATATACATACATATAATGTATGTATATATTAATACATCTTTAAGTATATACTCATATAGCTACTTCTTGACTTCTTGACTTTAGGCATTATCTATTGATATTATCCTTTGACTTAACATTTTGGGAGATGAGAGTCCTCAGCTTGCTTTCCAATAGCTCACTACCTTCATCTTCAGTGCATCAAATATATATCTACTGTCTCTTCACTTTCCTTATCTTCAATGCATCAACTATATATCCAGTGTCTCTTCACTTTCCATAGTCAGTTGTAATTTGGTTGGACGACTGAAGCGACTTAGCAGCAGCAGCAGAAGTTTATATAACTCAGTTTATACTTCAAGAATGTATAAAACTGTCAAAGACTGAGCCCTGTTAACAGGATTATTATTCTGTTCCTGCATACTTTTTTTTTTCTTTTTTTTTTAATTTTATTTTATTTTTAAACTTTACATAATTGTGTTAGTTTTGCCAAATATCAAAATGAATCCACCACAGGTATACATGTGTTCCCCATCCTGAACCCTCCTCCTTCCTCCCTCCCCATTCCATCCCTCTGGGTCATCCCAGTGCACCAGCCCCAAGCATCCAGTATCGTGCTTCGAACCTGGACTGGCGACTCGTTTCATACATGATATTTTACATGTTTCAATGCCATTCTCCCAAATCTTCCCACCCTCTCCCTCTCTCCCAGAGTCCATAAGACTGTTCTATACATCAGTGTCTCTTTTGCTGTCTCGTACACAGGGTTATTGTTACCATCTTTCTAAATTCCATATATATGCGTTAGTATACTGTACTGGTGTTTTTCTTTCTGGCTTACTTCACTCTGTATAATAGGCTCCAGTTTCATCCACCTCATTAGAACTGATTCAAATGTATTCTTTTTAATGGCTGAATAATACTCCATTGTGTATATGTACCACAGCTTTCTTATCCATTCATCTGCTGATGGACATCTAGGTTGCTTCCATGTCCTGGCTATTATAAACAGTGCTGCGATGAACATTGGGGTACACGTGTCTCTTTCCCTTCTGGTTTCCTCAGTGTGTATGCCCAGCAGTGGGATTGCTGGATCATAAGGCAGGTCTATTTCCAGTTTTTTAAGGAATCTCCACACTGTTCTCCATAGTGGCTGTACTAGTTTGCATTCCCACCAACAGTGTAAGAGGGTTCCCTTTTCTCCACACCCTCTCCAGCATTTATTACTTGTAGACTTTTGGATCGCAGCCATTCTGACTGGCGTGAAATGGTACCTCATAGGGGTTTTGATTTGCATTTCTCTGATAATGAGTGATGTTGAGCATCTTTTCATGTGTTTGTTAGCCATCTGTATGTCTTCTTTGGAGAAATGTCTATTTAGTTCTTTGGCCCATTTTTTGATTGGGTCATTTATTTTTCTGGAGTTGAGCTGTAGGAGTTGCTTGTATATTCTTGAGATTAGTTGTTTGTCAGTTGCTTCATTTGCTATTATCTTCTCCCATTCTGAAGGCTGTCTTTTCACCTTGCTAATAGTTTCCTTTGATGTGCAGAAGCTTTTAAGGTTAATTAGGTCCCATTTGTTTATTTTTGCTTTTATTTCCAATATTCTGGGAGGTGGGTCATAGAGGATCCTGCTGTGATGTATGTCAGAGAGTGTTTTGCCTATGTTGTCCTCTAGGAGTTTTATAGTTTCTGGTCTTACGTTTAGATCTTTAATCCATTTTGAGTTTATTTTTGTGTATGGTGTTAGAAAGTGTTCTAGTTTCATTCTTTTACAAGTGGTTGACCAGATTTCCGAGCACCACTTGTTAAAGAGATTGTCTTTAATCCATTGTATATTCTTGCCTCCTTTGTCAAAGATAAGGTGTCCATATGTGCGTGGATTTATCTCTGGGCTTTCTATTTTGTTCCATTGATCTATATTTCTGTCTTTGTGCCAGTACCATACTGTCTTGATAACTGTGGCTTTGTAGTAGAGCCTGAAGTCAGGTAGGTTGATTCTTCCAGTTCCATTCTTCTTTCTCAAGATAGCTTTGGCTATTCGAGGTTTTTTGTATTTATTTCCATACAAATTGTGAAATTATTTGTTCTAGCTCTGTGAAGAATGCTGTTGGTAGCTTGATAGGGATTGCATTGAATCTATAGATTGCTTTGGGTAGTATACTCATTTTCACTATATTGATTCTTCCAATCCATGAACATGGTATATTTCTCCATCTGTTAGTGTCCTCTTTGATTTCTTTCACCAGTGTTTTATAGTTTTCTATATATAGGTCTTTAGTTTCTTTAGGTAGATATATTCCTAAGTATTTTATTCTTTCCATTGCAATGGTGAATGGAATTTTTTCCTTAATTTCTCTTTCTGTTTTCTCATTATTAGTGTATAGGAACGCAAGGGATTTCTGTGTGTTGATTTTATATCCTGCAACTTTACTATAGTCATTGATTAGTTCTAGTAATTTTCTGGTGGAGTCTTTAGGGTTTTCTATGTAGAGGATCATGTCATCTGCAAACAATGAGAGCTTTACTTCTTCTTTTCCAATTTGGATTCCTTTTATTTCTTTTTCTGTTCTGATTGCTGTGGCCAAAACTTCCAAAACTATGTTAAATAGTAATGGTGAAAGTGGGCACCCTTGTCTTGTTCCTGACTTTAGAGGAAATGCTTTCAGTTTTTCACCATTGAGGATAATGTTTGCTATGGGTTTGTCATATATAGCTTTTATTATGTTGAGGTATGTTCCTTCTATTCCTGCTTTCTGGAGAGTTTTGATCATAAATGGATGTTGAATTTTGTCAAAGGCTTTCCCTGCATCTATTGAGATAATCATATGGTTTTTGTTTTTCAATTTGTTAATGTGGTGTATTACATTGAATGATTTGCGGATATTGAAGAATCCTTGCATCCCTGGGATAAAGCCCACTTGGTCATGGTGTATGATCTTTTTAATGTGTTGTTGGATTCTGATTGCTAGAATTTTGTTAAGGATTTTTGCATCTATGTTCATCAGTGATATTGGCCTGTAGTTTTCTTTTTTTGTGGGATCTTTGTCAGGTTTTGGTATTAGGGTGATGGTGGCCTCATAGAATGAGTTTGGAAGTTTACCATCCTCCGAAATTTTCTGGAAGAGTTTGAGCAGGATAGGTGTTAGCTCTTCTCTAAATTTTTGGTAGAATTCATCTGTGAAGCCGTCTGGACCTGGGCTTTTGTTTGCTGGAAGATTTCTGATTACAGTTTCAATTTCCGTGCTTGTGATGGGTCTGTTAAGATTTTCTATTTCTTCCTGGTCGAGTTTTGGAAAGTTGTACTTTTCTAAGAATTTGTCCATTTCTTCCTCGTTGTCCATTTTATTGGCATATAATTGTTGATAGTAGTCTCTTATGATCCTTTGTATTTCTGTGTTGTCTGTTGTGATCTCTCCATTTTCATTTCTAATTTTATTGATTTGATTTTTCTCCCTTTGTTACTTGATGAGTCTGGCTAATGGTTTGTCAATTTTATTTATCCTTTCAAAGAACCAGCTTTTGGTTTTGTTGATTTTTGCAATGGTCTCTTTTGTTTCTTTTGCATTTATTTCTGCTCTAATTTTTAAGATTTCTTTCCTTCTACTAACCCTGGGGTTCTTCATTTCTTCCTTTTCTAATTGCTTTAGGTGTAGAGTTAGGTTATTTATTTGACTTTTTTCTTGTTTCTTGAGGTGTGCCTGTATTGCTATGAACTTTCCCCTTAGGACTGCTTTTACCGTGTCCCACAGGTTTTGGGTTGTTGTGTTTTCATTTTCATTCATTTCTATGCAAATTTTGATTTCTTTTTTGATTTCTTCTGTGATTTGTTGGTTATTCAGCAGCGTGTTGTTCAGCCTCCATATGTTGGATATTTTAATAGTTCTTCTCCTGTAATTGAGATCTAATCTTACTGCATTGTGGTCAGAAAAGATGCTTGGAATGATGGGAGGGAGGAGCCAAGATGGCAGAGGAGTAGGATGGGGAGAACACTTTCTCCCCCACAAATTCATCAAAAGAGCATTTAAACGTCGAGTAAATTCCACAAAACAACTTCTGAATGCCGGCAGAGGACATCAGGCACCCAGAAAAGCAGCCCAACTCTTCGAAAGGAGGTAGGAAAAAATATAAAAGACAAAAAAAAGAGACAAAAGAGGGAGGGACGGAGTTCCGTCCCGGGAAGGGAGTCTTAAAAAGAGAGAAATTTCCAAACACCAGGAAACCTTCTCACTGCCGAATCTGTGCCGAGATTTGGAAGCACAGAGGGCAACATATAAGGGAGGAAAATAAATAAATAAATAAACAATAATGCAATAAGTGAAATTAAAAACACTCTGGAGGCAACAAATAGTAGAATAACAGAGGCAGAAGATAGGATTAGTGAATTAGAAGATAGAATGGTAGAAATAAATGAATCAGAGAGGACAAAAGAAAAACGAATTAAAAGAAATGAGGACAATCTCAGAGACCTCCAGGACAATATTAAACGCTACAACATTCGAATCATAGGGGTCCCAGAAAAAGAAGACAAAAAGAAAGACCATGAGAAAATACTTGAGGAGATAATAGTTGAAAACTTCCCTAAAATGGGGAAGGAAATAATCACCCAAGTCCAAGAAACCCAGAGAGTCCCAAACAGGATAAACCCAAGGCGAAACACCCCAAGACACATAGTAATCAAATTAACAAAGATCAAACACAAAGAATAAATATTAAAAGCAGCAAGGGAAAAACAACAAATAACACACAAGGGAATACCCATAAGGATAACAGCTGATCTTTCAATAGAAACTCTTCAAGCCAGGAGGGAATGGCAAGACATACTTAAAGTGATGAAAGAAAATAACCTACAGCCCAGATTATTGTACCCAGCAAGGATCTCATTCAAGTATGAAGGAGAAATCAAAAGCTTTTCAGACAAGCAAAAGCTGAGAGAATTCTGCACCACCAAACCAGCTCTCCAACAAATACTAAAGGATATTCTCTAGACAGGAAACACAAAAATGGTGTATAAATTCGAACCCAAAACAATAAAGTAAATGGCAATGGGATCATACTTATCAGTAATTACCTTAAACGTAAATGGGTTGAATGCCCCAACCAAAAGACAAAGACTGGCTGAATGGATACAAAAACAAGACCCCTACATATGTTGTCTACAAGAGACCCACCTCAAAACAGGGGACACATACAGACTGAAAGTGAAGGGCTGGAAAAAGATTTTCCATGCAAATAGGGACCAAAAGAAAGCAGGAGTAGCAATACTCATATTAGATAAAATAGACTTTAAAACAAAGACTGTGAAAAGAGACAAAGATGGTCACTACATAATGATCAAAGGATTAATCCAAGAAGAAGATATAACAATTATAAATATATATGCACCCAACACGGGAGCACCGCAGTATGTAAGACAAATGCTAACAAGTATGAAAGAAGAAATTAACAATAACACAATAATAGTGGGAGACTTTAATACCCCACTCACACCTATGGATAGATCAACTAAACAGAAAATTAACAAGGAAACACAAACTTTAAACGATACAATAGACCAGTTAGACCTAATTGATATCTATAGGACATTTCATCCCAAAACAATGAATTTCACCTTCTTCTCAAGCGCACATGGAACCTTCTCCAGGATAGATCACATCCTGGGCCATAAAGCTAGCCTTGGTAAATTCAAAAAAATAGAAATCATTCCTGCATACTTTTTTATCTAGTTACTTGTGTTTGTTTTCTTTTCCTGTGCTTAGGGTTTTTTCACCCATTAATTTATACACAAACACTCTTAGCAAATCTCTCAATAGTTTATGTATATTAGATATTTTAATCTATTTCATTTGCTTGAAAAAGTCTCTCCTAGAGCCTGCTGCCATGCTCTGATATGGATAAGCTGATCACTAGGCTCTCTATGGAATTATTGACCTCCACTCTCCTTCCATCCTCATTGTGGAGATTCTCTTTTGCCCTCGTTACTGGATTCCTGTTTTCTAGAATGCCTTGTCTTGGATTACTGCCTTTTTTCCATGGAGTTTCCTTCCTGAAAAGGCCCGTAGGAGGAAATACTTTTTAGACCTTGAAAGATATTTTGGCTAGAAATTTTAAGTAGGATTTCTTAGAATTCTAAGTAGGAAATGATTTTCCCTCAAATGGTTGATGGCATTGCCCTGTTGTCTTCGGATTTCTAGTACAGTCATCCCTTGGTATCTGCAGGGTATTGGTTTCTAGAAGCCCCTGCAGATACCAAATCTGTAGATGTTTGAGTTCCTTATATAAAATGATGTAATGAATATACATTACAAAGGGCCTGATTTTGTATTCACAGGTTTTACTTCTGTGGATTCAACCAACCATGACTGTCTTACTATTAAGAAATGAGATGCTATGCCATTCTAATTCTTTATCCTTTTACGTAACTTGCCACTTCTTAACCCCAAAGCTTTTTTTCTGAAGTATGTTGCTGAACAATATTATAGAAGTTAGAGGTATATTGTATAGTGATTCAGAATTTTTAAAGACTATACTGCACTGATAGTTATTATTAAAATATTGGCTGTATTCTCTGTGCTGTACAATATAGCATTAATGTGGCTATTCTGAAATTTCATGATCCTTTGTGAGAGTCTATTTTGTGAAAGTCTATGAAATAGGTACTTGGTGGGTGGTTTCAACCGGAAAACAGTGGGAATCTTTTTGAATCATTTCATTGATGATATTGATAATTTTACCTCCCTTTCTAGAATTCCTTTAATTCTAAAAGGAATTGGATCTCCTTGTATGATTTTCTAATCTTTTATGTGTATTCATCTGCATTTCATCTCTGTGTGTTTTTGCTCTGCTTTCTGAAACTTGATCTTCAAACTCTTCTATTAAAGTTTTCTTTTTCCTGTTATCTTCTTAATTCTCAGAGCTATTTTTAATTCTCTGAAAATTTCTTTTGTAGTATACTGGCATATGAATATATTTTCTTGTTTCTTCTTGTTGTATCTCTTGTTTTTTTTTTTTTTTTTTTTTCCCTTGAAAAGCCTTTGTGTCTTCAGGTCATGTTTTTCCGTTTCTTTTAATAAGTATCCTTTATATTAGAGGATTTCTTTTAAACTTCCCATATCTGTTAATATTTGGTTTCAGTTCAGTTCAGTAACTCAATTGTGTCTGACTCTTTGTGAACCCATGAATTGCAGCACGCCAGGCCTCCCTGTCCATCACCAACTCCCAGAGTTCACCCAAACTCACATCCATCAAGTCGGTGATGCCATCCAGCCAGCTCATCCTCTGTCGTCCCCTTTTCCTCCTGCCCCCAATCCCTCCCAGCATCAGAGTCTTTTCCAATAAGTCAACTCTTCACGTGAGGTGGCCAAAGTATTGGAGTTTCAGCTTTAGCATCAGTCCTTCCAAAGAACACCCAGGACTGATCTCCTTTAGGATGGACTGGCTGGATCTCCTTGCAGTCCAAGGGACTCTCAAGAGTCTTCTCCAACACCACAGTTCAAAAGCATCAATTCTTTGGCACTCAGCTTTCCTCACAGTCCAACTTTCACATCCATACATGACCACTGGAAAAACCATAGCCTTGACAGACGGACCTTTGTTGGCAAAGTAATGTCTCTGGTTTTCAATATGCTATCTAGGTTGGTCATAACTTTCCTTCCAAGGAGTAAGCGTCTTTTAATTTCATGGCTGCAGTCACCATCTGCAGTGATTTTGGAGCCCCAAAAAATAAAGTCTGATACCGTTTCCACTGTTTCCCCATCTATTTGCCATGAAGTGAGGGACCAGATGCCATGATCTTCGTTTTCTGAATGTTGAGCTTTAAGCCAACTTTTTCACTTTCCTCTTTCACTTTCATCAAGAAGCTTTTTAGTTCCTCTTCACTTTCTGCCATAAGGGTGGTGTCATCTTCATATCTGAGGTTATTGATATTTCTCCCGGCAATCTTGATTCCAGCTTGTGCTTCTTCCAGCCTAGCGTTTCTCATGATGTACTCTGCATATAACTTCAATAAGCAGGGTGACAATATACAGCCTTGATGTACTCCTTTCCCAATTTGAAACCAGTCTGTTGTTCCATGTCCAGTTCTAACTGTTGCTTCCTAACCTGCATATAGGTTTCTCAAGAGGCAGGTCAGGTGGTCTGGTATTCCTGTCTCTTTCAGAATTTTCCACGATTTATTGTGATCCACACAGTCAAAGGCTTTGGCATAGTCAATAAAGCAGAAATAGAGGTTTCTGTGGAACTCTCTTGCTTTTTCTATGATCCAGTGGATGTTGGCAGTTTGATCTCTGGTTCCTCTGCCTAATATTTGGTTTAGGACTTACATATAAGAATGGAAAATGAAAAAACTGATTGGAAACTGCATTTGTGTGGTTCTTTTTTTTTTTTTTCTTGATGTGGACCATTTTAAAAGTCTTATTGGATTTGTTACAGTATTGCTCCTGTTTTATATTTTGGTTCTTTGGCCCCCTGACCAGGGATTGAACACTGTGCCCCCTGGGGTGGAAGGGCAGAGTCCTAACTGCTTGACCTCCAGAGAATTCCCAGCTCTTACACAACTTTAGACCTTACTATAGAGTGACCTTAATAGGCTTTTTCTTGGGGAATCCCTAATGTCATTATCTTTAGATTGTTCCTTTTGGGCTGCTTAGATTCTTCAAAATGACTTTTCTGATCTACTGCCTGAAAAGGTGACACAAAGTGGCCAGTGTTCTGAGAGGTGAGTGGTGAAAAAGTTGGGTTTAGCTCAGTAATTAGTATTTAATGTTATTTTCCCCGCTTTTGACATAACATCCCTGCAGTCACTTGTGCCCAGATTCCATTAGTTTTATTCTCCCCAGAGTAAAAAAAAACACCTCATTTTTCTGCTTAGGTAGGAGGGGAACTTGACCTGACTGGGCAGTGTCCGGGAGAAAGACTTTCAGCTGTTTCAGCCTCTCCTTTTCTACTTCCAGAGACTGGTGCTGCCAGTCTCTGAGCCGTCTAGGGGTTCTGCAGTATAAAACAAGTAGCTTCTCAGCTTTCCCCACTGCTGGCTTCAGAAAATTTTGGTTTCCTAGTCAGTTTCCACTTAACTTTTAGCTTTCTAGTTTCTAGATTTTATTTCTGTTTCCTCTCCTATTCATTTTGTCGTTATAAGTTTCTGTACTTCATATTACCTTTTATTTTTATTTTATTAGGTTTTTGAACAGGAGTTAATGTTAGTGGGTACATGCAACATGCCCTAACTAGAAATTGTCATTTATTTCAGTAATTCTTCTCACTAAATACTTTCCATTTAGTCATTTTATTCATGACCTTAATGTTTCTTATCTTTATCTGTTTTCTTAAAATCAATGTTAGAAGCTGCTGTATAAAGCAACTATACTCCAATAAAAATTAATTTTAAAATTATCTATTAGTTATTTAATTTTAAAAAGAAACAAATGAGCTGTTTGAAAGGATATGAATATGTTAATGTTATTATCATCCTTAGTGATTTTTAAAAATTTAGTCTTTTGAGCCTTCTTATAGCACTTACTATAATTAGTTGCCTACGATTTTTTAGGGCAGTTTATTCCTTCAGACAGAGTGAAGTAAGCCAGAAAGAAAAACACCAATACAGTATACTAACGCATATATATGGAATTTAGAAAGATGGTAACAATAACCCTGTGTACGAGACAGCAAAAGAGACACTGATGTATAGATCAGTCTTATGGACTCTGCGGGAGAGGGAGAGGGTGGGGAGATTTGGGAGAATGGCATTGAAACATGTATAATATCATGTATGAAACGAGTCGCCAGTCTGGACAGGTTCGATGCAGGATACTGGATGCTTGGGGCTGGTGCACTGGGACGCCCGGAAGGGGGGGAGGCGCTGTGGAGAGGGGGGAGGGAGGGGGGTTCAGGATGAGGGGGCACGGGTGTACCTGTGGCAGATTCATTTCGATGTTTGGCGGAGCTAATACAATATTGTAAAGTTTAAAAATAAAATAAAATTAAGAAAAAAAGAACAGGGAGTAAGAAACTACTCAGTTAATAAGATTCATTTCAATTTACTAAAGTGTGTTGCCGTGTTAGCAATGAGGAATTTATTGTTATGTCAATACTGGTCTATTCTAATTAACTTCCTCATTGCCTTCAGTTTGATGATCTGTTTATGTTTATTCCCTTTCCAATTTCTTTCTTTCCACGGCTAAGTCAAAGAGAAAGCCACTGTTCTCCTAGATTTTGCAATTTGAATGTAGATCATAATAGCATCCCTTTTAGAGCCAGAAATGATTTCAAGCCTTCACTTATGCCAGACCACTGCCCACAAAAGGGGATTCCTGAATCATGTATAAAAGGTTAAGTACCCATGTTTAGTGATCTCTTGGAGTAAGTGTGCAACCTCCAATGGTGGTTTTGATATTTCTCAATGGTGTAGTGAAATTCTTACTGATGTTTTTGTAGGATGCCCATGTGAGTAATATAGAGGTAAGGGAGAAGTTCCATTGTTTTTTTAAGAGATAAATAGGATAATGATGAATAAAGGAAGCAGATATCTATAAAGAAAAGGGTTGATATGAAATAGAAGCAGCTAGAAAAGGTAATGAAGGTCAGGTAGGATTGTGAGACTGTGGAAATGGAGACCGAGGATTGTCATGTATTTATTATGTTTATCAGCTACTTTATACTATCATGCTAAAGTGGATAAAATCATAAGGGTTAGGAAAGGAATCTTTTTAAATTTATATTTGATAAATTTTAGAGTTAGAAAAGACACATACTCAGAGCTTAAGGTAGATTTTGTTCAAGAAAACAGTCAACAAATCTAAAGCATTAGTAGGTCTAAAGCTATGAAATGCATTGATTGAGCCACACGGGCCATGGGGCTTTTCTTGTATTTGTACATATTTTGAGAGGGAAAAGACTGATAAAGGGAGTTGGTGTTGACTGTCACAACACTACACAGACAAATCCTTAGACAGAAACATTTGCTAACAAATCCTTAAACAGACACAATGGCTATCTTGAAGAAATCAAATTGATGAAATAAATAGCTGAAAGCAGAAATTATTCTTGAGTCAGTTTACCCTGTTTAAAAAGTTGATTTAAAAGGAAACAGTTATTATTGCCTTTTTCTCCCTTTAGATTTTTTTCTCAATTTGAAATTTATTTTGAAATGATATTTTGGTTTGAGTTAAGTGATTAAAAAATAGAGAACAAATGGAATATCAGGTTTTTAAAAAATTGTTTTACAAGATTAAATATTCTTTTATATAGATTTATATATATATATTTTATAGAAATATAAATATTCTTTTATATAGCCTATTCCCTATATTATAGGAAAAGAGACTTACACAAAAGGAAATGGTAGATATTGAGAAAGAAACAGTGTTCTTCTTAGCACAGTTTCAGGTGTGAATTTCTGAGTTTTTGGTCATGTACTTTATATGGCTATTATATACTGCGAAATAAAAAGATACCACTGTTATTTTGGCTTGGTTAAATAAAGTGTGTATACTGTAATACAGTTTTTCCATTAAATATTTTAGATATTTATACCAGAATTCAATGTATTTATAGTAAGATATTAAGAACTTTTCTCTTGTAATTTCATAGAACTAACTTTCTTTTTTTTTTTTTCAAATTTAAAAAGTTTTATAATGGAAAATTTCAAGGAAAAAACCTCTCAGGAAAAGAATCATCACCCAGTTTTAACAATTATCACCTATTATCCAGTCTTTTTTCATGTTACAAATTTGTTTTTAGGTTAATGTCACTTCCGATTGCTCAGTGATTAATATATTTCAAAATTAAAAGATCTTATAAATTTGATTGGCTAAATGAAATCTTCCTCCCCCAAAATTACTTTGCTTTACATTATTACATTTGGAAAAGATGTTTTGGCCATGTCCAGGTTTGTATTTCTAAGATAGCTGTCATGAAAATACAATTATATTTTCTGCTCTTTCATCACTTATTAAAGACAAAGATTTTTATATAGACTTAAGCGTAAATATGATTTTTAAAAATTCAACAACAGTCACCAAACCTGTAAATATATAGGCTCTTACCTTTCCTTTTTTCCTTTGTCTCTGAGACTGGTGTGTAAGGAATCTGCTGTCTTTCTTCTACACCATTAAAAAAAAAAGTTATGTCATGTGATTTATTTCACTTTGTCTTAACCTTTGTACTCACTGAACAGGTGGAAAAAAAACAAACTAGACTTCCTTAGCAAAAGATTGACTCGAAGAATAATTTCTTAAAGTCATCTTTGACTTTTTTAGTATAACAAGGTGGCTTTAGCTTAATCTTTGTGTTTCTTAATTTCTCTTGAGAAATTTAAACATTAACAAATTTACCTTGTCTGTTAAAGTATGTAATATTGAAAATGCATAATTTGAAAGATGCATTGCTAAAGTGATTTAAATGTTAGTCCTAAAGGCATTTTATATTTTGAAAGACTCAAGTTGAAAAGATCCCACCAAGTTTTGTATTCCAGTGAGTTTCACCTTTGTTGTTTACTCATTTTATAACACCATCATTGGTGGTTTTACTGCCAAGTTATAACAGGAGCAGACTGCTCAAAGCATCCAAAGACCTGCCCCTTGGCCATCCTGTGGCCCTCAAAGAATCAGTTACCTTCCTTGTGCTTCCTTGTGTAACTTCTCCTGTATAAAATGGAATACTTTACAACATTCATTCCCATCTAATTGTAGTAGATACATCAGGTAAAAACGTTAAAATTCATTTTTGGTAATAAATAATCATGGGGTTCAGAATGAGTTAATTCTAACAGATTTAACTTAGTATCCCTAATCTGTGAAACAAAGAGATTGAAATAGATGTTGTTTTATGTTTGAAATATCTATGAGTGCATATACCCATGTAAATTGTAGCAGCTGCAAACACATTTATTATGCTATAGTAATTGAGGTTCAAAGTGAAGACTTTACTTCTGTTTAACAATGAGACAAAAATAAATAGAAATTCCAGGTTGTCTGTTTCATTATATTTATCTTTTATTTGGTTATTATGAGATTCTGTCTATAGGAAAATTTCTGAGTTTAGATTATTTTATTATGGTAGTAGGGTATGAGAGCGTAAAGTGTGTGGAGGATAGATATTTGGATCTATGAGGCTTAGCTAGTGATTGTGAAAACTGTTAAAGTTGATATCTGTATTTGAAAGAGATTGAATAGAATAATTATATTTTAAACTTAAAGTAGAAATTTGTGATATTGAAACAATTTATTTTCAAGCAAGATTCAAGATTCAAATTCAAAGTTTCTTTTTATATGTAATCTTGAAGTATTTAGATGATAACTAGCATCCTACCTCTATTTTTTTCAGAATTTTTCTGTACCCTCTGTATAATTGATCTTGCATAGGTAGTAAGTGCACATCACTGGTACTTTTTGTGATTATTTGATAAAGATGGTTATTGTTTGTAATTAATATGATACTGCTGCTGCTGCTGCTGAGTCGCTTCAGTCATGTCTGACTCTGTGCGACCCCTGAGACGGCAGCCCACCAGACTCCCCTGTCCCTGGGATTCTCCAGGCAAGAACACTGGAGTGGGTACTACTTATATAATTAGACTTGTAATGTTCCTATTATATTCTCAAAGAAATTAGCTGATTATTTTACAGTGCTAAAGAACAGTTGATAATTTTGAAATATCAATTTTAATTAAAGCAGTAGATAAAGAAGAATTTAAAGAAAATATATTAATCTAAAGCTATGAACTTTAAAATCAGATTGGACTGTTGATTTTCTTACTCTGCAGTGTAATCAGAGCTGTGTTACTTTAAATGATTTAGTAAACTTCCATACAAGATTTCCAAGATATCAAAGAATTCTATAGCTAAAAGATACTTGAAAACCACTATTTTAAAATTTAACTTTCTTGTTAATCTTGAAGATATGATAACAAGAAGTGCAAATGCATTCTGATCTATATAAGACTTGAAGGATTTTCTGTGATAAACTTTGTATTTTCTTACAAGAAAGTAAAGTGGAGAATAAGAAAATAGAAGGATTTGGGGATGAGAAGAGATGGATGCTAAAAAAGTCTGTGTTGATGGGGCCAAATTTCTGTGTTCATCTGTGTGTGCTTCTCTGGTAGCTCAGTGATAAAGAGTCTGCCTGCAGTGCAGGAGACTTGGGTTCAATCCTTGGGTTGAGAAGATCCCCTGAGGAAGAAAATGGCAATCCTGGTATTCTTGTCTGGGAAATCCCTTGGACAGAGGAGTCTGGCAGGCTGCAGTCCATGACATTGCAAAAGAGTCAGACACAACTATGCAACTAAATACCAGCATAAGGAGTTATCACAAACTGCGGTTGAATAACTTATAAGTATCCTATGTAATTGAGACTGAGTAAAGTTAATTGATTTTCTCTTCAATATAGTAAGAGGAATATTGCATACTTTTGATTTCAGGAAGGAAAAACAAATTAGAAGTGTAGAAGAAGAAATTGAACAGGAAAAACAAGCAGCAGAGGGTATTATCAAAAATATGTCTCCTGAAAAACAAGTCAAGTATATAGAAATGAAAACCACAAATGAGAAATTATTACAGGTAATACTAGCTACTACTCTGTGCTGGACTACAGCAATCTTACTACTGAAAATATGTTCTGAAAGTGGGCAGGATTGGCATCCCCTGAGAGCTTGACTAGACCTACTGATCAGAGTCTTCAACAAGATGATTCATACAAACCTTTAAATTTTGGAAACACTCATCTAGAAAACTTTGTTTTCTTATGTTGTACAGTGACATAACTTTTACTGTATTATTCAGTTCTGTGCATCATTCATTTTTGCAGGTCATAAAGATATCAATACATGAAGCACTTGTTTTTTAATGAGCTTTTAATGAAAACATTAAAAGGCCATATACAACAGAGCCATATGGATATTTACTTTCTTTCCTTTTCTTCCTTCCTAATAAACACCTTTTACTTGCTATGTCCTCAGTTTGAACAGCTGTTGTCCCCTAATATGGTAAGCAATTTGAATGACTGCTGAGGGGTTATTGAGACTGCTCTCAGCATTCAGTCATAATGGTGACTCAGATTTGCAAGGTATTATTGCCCTTTCATGCCCAGATTTTCTTTAAGCAAGCAATTAAAAGAGAATTAGTCCCCACAAATACCAATGAATGTAGTTTTAGTTTCTCAGATAATTCTTTATTGACAATTTAATATAACTTTTTATTTCAGACACAATTTATGAAACATGATAAAACTTTGATGAAAGACTTATAAAAATGCTGAAATACTATCAAAGTATAGCTAATATTGCACAGGGGTTTTTGAATGGGTCTAGTTGGCCCTTAAACAACTTGGATGTTAGGAACAGCAACCCCTGTGCAGTTTAAAACCTGTGTATAACTTATAGTTTGCCCTCAGTGTCTGAGGTTTCGCATCCACAGATTCAACCACCTTTGGACGGAGCAGTACATATTTCTTGAAAAAAAATCTGTATGTCAGTGCACCCATGCAGTTCAAACCTGTTATGTTCAAGAGTCAATGGTAAACAGTTGAAGGGTCTTATCCCTAAGAGTGAGCCATGTAAATTGCTATAGGTCTTAGCCTTAAGAGAAAATGGTCAAAAAATATGGAAACATGGTTAAAAAGTCAAATAAAAATTATAACTTTAAACAGTAACATCATTAATTTAAAGTCTTCTGATATTTGATATTCTCCGAACACAGTGATGATTCACTGAAAAGTTCTGGCTCCCTTTTAATAATTCATGAAGTATTTAAAAGGTAGATCATGGTAAGGTTTTTAATAATGATGAAATAAATTGGCAAAATAGAAATAATGAATGTTAATAAATTCTAGTCAAATTATAAGATATGGGTTGAAAATGTTACAAAAGTTACTTCAACACATATATTTGAAATGTTGATAAATAAATTATTCTTATGTAATTTGCATATATATTTGCTTTTTTCCCTTCTTCTTAGGAATTAGATACACTTCAGCAACAGCTAGATTCACTGAATATGAAAAAAGAGAGCTTGGAATCTGTAAGTATAAAATGAAGTAAAAGTTTTCGTATTACTCAGCTACGAAAGGTAATTCAGTTGAGTGTATTAATGGAACTCATTCAGGTATATATTTATTTAGTAGTTTACTAACAGGAGTATAATATATTTTTTTCCCATTCAGGACTTCAACTATCCTAGTTTAGTAAAAAAGTAGATTCAGTGGGCATGGAAGCCCACTCCAGTGTTTTTGCCTGGAGAACCCATGGACAGAGGAGGCTGGCAGGCTGCAGTCCAAAGGGCCTCAACAAGTCGGGACATGACTGAAGCGACTTAGCACATCATGGCAGATTCACTTATTAAGTACCTACCTGTACAAAAATCAGGGTGCCTGCTGAGGCACACAAAATCTAATGGTAATTTTAAAACATGTGAACAAGAGACTAAAAACAAATGAAAAAGGGGAGGTCAGTTCGTTAAAGATGTAAAAGCTCGCATTTGCATTATTATTTATCTAAAGCATTTTGAGGGCTTCCCTGGTGGCTCAGAGGTTAAAGCGTCTGCCTGGAATGCAGGAGACCTGGGTTCGATCCCTGGGTCGGGAAGATCCCCTGGAGAAGGAAATGGCACCCCACTCCAGTACTCTTGCCTGGAGAATCCCATGGATGGAGGAGCCTGGTAGACTACAGTCCATGGGGTCGCAAAGAGTCGGACACGACTGAGTGAAAAGCATTTTAAAGTTCACAAAACATATTTGTTATAAAATATTAAATAAGATGAATGTAAGAATGCCCGTTTCTTTTCTCTCTTTCTAGACAGAGTTTCTCTTACATTTGCTGAGTGCTTGTTATGTGCTTTTTTGAGCTCTTCATATGTGTCACCAGCACTGTTATTTTACCTTCACAACAACCCTCTAATCCTATCTTTGTTTTACTGTTGAGAAGAACCTCAAGTCGAATGTGCACTGGATATACTGTCTGCAGCTTTTCTTTTTTTTTAATATAACATTCTCTTTCAAATGTCTGTTCATGTCAACTCTTAAGATATCTCCCTCATTATTTGAAATTACTGCACTGTACTACATTATATGATTACATATAGCACAGCCTTGTAGATGACTAGGCTTTTCATAGTTTTTTTTAAGATTATGAAACAATGTTGTAGTAAAAATATACATTTTTTGCTGAGTTACTATGAGTATATCTTAAGATAAATTTCCCACATTGGGTAAAAAGTTACAAACTTCTAAAATGTTGTGACATTGCCAAATTGCCTTCCAAAAAGCTTGTTTCATTTTATACTCCTAATCCCAATGTATGCAAGTGTGTATTTCCCCATATATTCATTAACAGCATGCATTATCAATCCATCGTTTGCCTCCTTTGTCAAAAATAAGATATCCATAGGTGCATGGGTTTATTTCTGGGCTATCTTGTTCCATTGGCCCATGTTTCTGTTTTTGTGCCAGTATCATACTCTCTTGATGACTGTAGGTTTCTAGTATAATCTGAAGTCAGGAAGGTTGATTCCTCCAGCTCCATTCTACTTTCTCAAGACTGCTTTGGCCATTTGGGGTTGTGTTTCCATATGAAATGTGAAATTTTTTGTTCTAGTTCTGTAAAGATGCCATTGGTAATTTGATAGGGATAGCATTGAATCTGTAGACTGCATTTGGTAGTATAGTCATTTTCACAATATTGATTTTTCCTACCCAGGAACATGGACTATCTCTCCATCTGATTATGTTGTCTTTGATTTCTTTCACCAGTGTCTTATAATTTTCTGTATACAGTTATATAGGTTTATTCCTAGATATTTTATATGTTTTTGTTGCAGTAATGAATTCCTTAGTTTTTATTTCTGATTTTTCATTGTTAATATATAGGAATGCAAGTGATTTCTGTGTATTGATTTTGTATCCTGTGACTTTGCTAAATTCACTGGTTAGCTCTAGTAATTTTCTGATAGTATCTTTAGGGTTTTCTATGTATAGTATAATGTCATCTGCAAAAAGGGAGAGCTTTACTTCTTTTCTGATCTGGATTCCTTTTATTTCTTTTTTGAAATAAATTTTTTATTTCACTCTTTTTGGCATTAGTACATATATACCTAAAACTACATGAATTTAAAGAAATGTTACAATATTCTCAAATGAAGAAAATGTAAATCCTAATTCTGTTTAACCTTAGCTGGATTCCTTTGTGGGTTTTTTGGTTGGAGGGTGGACTTGTTCTTTAAAACA
Organism: Bubalus bubalis; assembly: GCF_019923935.1. Classification (NCBI taxonomy): domain Eukaryota; kingdom Metazoa; phylum Chordata; class Mammalia; order Artiodactyla; family Bovidae; genus Bubalus; species Bubalus bubalis. The sequence goes on along the minus strand of NC_059159.1, from coordinate 79,831,944 downwards.
ACATTATGTCAAATATCAGTCAACAAATATTTAATATCTGCTGTATGCTCATTACTGTGCTAAGTATTGTTGATTCAGTTCACAGGGGTGTGAAAAAAATCAGGTGAAGGATCAACATGAGCTTGAGTCTTCAGGAATGGTTTTATCAAGATGAAATTTGAACATGTCTATAAGTGGTTAAGTAAAATGGAAGGGGAAGATACTGTGAAGAGGGATATCTCAAAATGTCTGCATTTTTTTCTATTGATGTTTTATTATCATGACTTTTCACCTGAAGCTAATATATTTTTGGTACAAAAGTAATTGTGGCTTTGAATTGTTGAAATTTGCCATTTGATATTGGAGAAGAAAATGGCAACCCACTCCAGTGTTCTTGCCTGGAGAATCCCAGGGACTGGGGAGCCTGGTGGGCTACCCTCTTACGGGGTTGCACAGAGTCGGACACGACTGATGCGACTTAGCAGCAGCAGCAGCCATTTGATATTGTAATACATTCTTAAATAAATATGGTTCTGTTATACATCATTTTAATGCATATTTCTCACTTCATGTTTTATTGCTAATGACATTACTTGCTATTTATTTTATATTTATTTTAGAATATAGAAATGATGTTAGACAAAAAGCAAATTGGAGCAGTTTTTTTTATTTGAGGATTTTTTTTTATTCGAGTTCAAAATGGGTCATAAAGCAGCAGACACAACTCACAACATCAGCACTGCATTTGGCCCAGGAATTGCTAACAGACATACAGCGCAGTGGTGATTCAAGAAGTTTTGCAAAGAAGATGAGAGCCTTGAAGATGAGGAGTGCAGTGGCCAGCCATCGGAAATTCACAAAAACCAATTGAGATCTATCATCATAGCTGATCCTCTTACATCTACACAAGAAATTGCCTAAGAACTCAGCATCAACCATTCTACAGTCATTCAGCATTTGAAGCAAATTGGAAAGGTGAAAAAGCTCAATAAATGGGTGCCTTGTGAACTGACCGAAAAGCAAAAAAATCATCATCCTGAAGTGTTGTCTTCTCTTATTCTATGGAAAAACAATGAACTATGTCTCAATTGGATTGTGACATGCAATGAAAAGTGAATTTTTTGTGACAACTGGTGACAACCAGTTTAGTGATCGGACTGAGAAGAAGCTTCAAAGCACTTCCCCAAACCAAACTTATACCATAAAAAGGTCTTAGTCACTGTTTGGTGGTCTGCAGCCCACCTGATCCTCTACAGCTTTCTGAATCCAGAAAGGATTCAACAGAAAGGGCCCAATTCTTTGCCACGACAATGCCCGACCCCATGTTACACAAGCAATGCTTCAAAAGTTGAAAATTTTGGGTTATGTAGTTTTGCCTCATGCACCATATTCACCTGACCTTTCACCAACTGATTACCACTTCTTCAAGCATTTCAACAACTTTTTGCAGGAAAATGCTTCCACAACCAGCAGGAGGCAGAAAATGCTTTCCAAGAGCTAGTCGAATCCTCAAGCACGGATTTTTATGCTACAGGAATAAACAGACTTATTTCTTGTTAGCAAAAATGTGTTGTTCCTATTTTCATTAATAAAGATGTATTTGAGCTTAGTTATAATGATTTAAAATTCATGGTCCAAAACCGCAGTTACTTTTGTACCAACCTAATACTTACACTGTGTATATAACCCTTTGCCTATGGACTTTCAGACATTTCCTCTTGTTCACTTTTTCCCTTTTTTATTATTCTTTCTCTTTTGCTTTCAAAAAAGGAGGAGCTCTTCCCTCTTAAAAATCTTGTTAATGCTGTGGGCCTGCTTTCAGATATCAGCATTAACTTTTATTTTTGTTAACTTAGAAAAATTCTTTAGATCTCAGATAATCAATTTTCACATCTGTAAAACAGAATTAATGGTACTGTCTTACAGAGTTGCTTTGAGTGTTAAGAGAATATGAAGTATAAAGTCTATACTTTATATGTAAGTACATATACTTACATATAAAGTATATATGTATAAGGTATATAAAGAATTTGAAGTACAGTGCCTGCCATGGAATACATGCTCAATAAATAGTAGCTTCAAATGTCATTTTCATCATAATCACCACTAACACCCCTAGCTCTTTTTATTTTCTTTTGAAATTATGCTATCCCTTATTTTCTCTTTGTGAACAGTAGAACAGTGGGGAATACATGGTAATTTTACTACTCATTTCTACTAGTTTCCTAGTGCTGCTGTAATAAAGTTTTACAAACTGAGTGACATAAAACAACAGAAGAAATATTCTAATACTTCTGGAGGCTAAAGGTCTTAAAATCAAAGTATCAGCAGAGACTTGTTTCCTCTGGAACACTAGGTAGAATCCTTCCTTGCCTATTCTTAGCTTCTGGTGCTGGCTGTCAATCCTTGGTATTTGCTCCTTAACTTGTATCTGTATCACCCTGTTCGCCGGTGTCATCAAATGGCATTCTCATGTATCTGTGTGTGTGTGTGTGTGTGTGTGTGTGTGTGTGTATGTATCTCTGTTTTTATCCTCATGTATCTCTGTTTTTATCTTTTCCAATAAAGACAGCAGTTATACTGGATTAAGATTCACCTTAATGAGCTCAAGATATCAGAACTTAATTAAATCTGCACAGACTGCATTTCAAATTAGGTCATGTTCACAGGTGCTGGAGATTAGGACTTCAACGTATATTTTGGGGGGATATAATTCAACCCATAACATTGTAGGAAAGCATATATATGATCTATTTAGGGGCAAATATCTTCCCTCTAGAGATCAGTTCTTTGGCCTTTGGATTGGGTTTTGTGGTTCAAGTTATACATATATGATTTTGTTTTCTTTATTATCTTCCCACTGGTAGAGATGCTGTATCTTTGTTTAGGTCTTATATTTAGAAACTAAAATAAACTAAAGTTACCACCTTCTTGTGAATCTTAGACTGAATAGCTTACAAACGTATATAGGGATTTATTTTTATTCTTCAGTGTTTAGAATTTGTAGCATTCTTGAGTATTATAGATATTTGATATCTCTATTTAAAAAAGCTGGTAGTTTAAATTTGTCCTTAGTTATAAACTGGAAACTATTTGAATAGTTTTTGATAAAATACTAAAATTATTTTTTTAACTTCTCTTTAGGAAATCACACACTCCCAGGTAAAACAGGAGGCTGTATTGTTACATGAAAAACTTTATGAGTTGGAGTCCCATCGAGATCAGATGATTGCAGAAGACAAAAATATGGGATCTCCAATGGAAGAAAGAGAGAGATTACTCAAGCAGGTAGGAAAAACAAACATACTTATTTTAAAATGTCAGGATTTGGTAAATGTATACATTTGTTTTATTTAAGGCATATACATTGAACAGAAAGCCAATAAGCTTATTTAAAAAACAAAAGGGTGAAAAGCAAACTCCACCTAAATTAATATGAACTGCTTGACCAAGAAAATCCAGATAAAAGTCATTTCTCACATAAAAACTTTTTATTTTTTTTACTTAAATCCTAATTTTGTATGGTCTTCATGCATGTTTGATCATTTTTTAATGTTTTGGTTCCTTACAAGAAAAACTCTTCTTATTGGTCAGTAAATAATTAGACAGTCTTACAGAAAATGTATTCCATTATTTGCTTTAGGCCTCATATTTGGAAAGTTAAGTGCCCCAAGGCTGATGACTTTGTGTGGTTATTTCTATCAGTGCCTGGATGAAAGTGAATGGATTTAAAATGTCCTGTGAGATCACAGTATGTCAGCATGTTGTATCACATGTGTTCAGTAGTTTTCTCACTGCCCCAAGGCTAGCTTTAATTTAGCCTATTATTTATCCTGAGAACACCCTAAAACACCCTAAACATACAGCCCTTAGGAGCCTATATATTTGGGAAACAGCTCTAGTGAATAACCTGTAAATGGGACTCCTTTGTGGTCTTAGATTGAATCCAATGGGTTTGTAAGAACAGTAAGGATCACCTCAGGCTTCCCAGGTGGCATTAGTGGTAAAGAATCTGCCTGCCAGTATAGGAGACACAAGAGGCACAGCTTCAATCCCTGGGTTGGGAAGATTCCCTGGAAGAAGGCATGGCAACCCTCTCCATATTCTTGCTTGGAGAATCCCATGGACAGGGGAGCTTGGTGGGCTAAGTTCATAGGGTCACAAAGAGTTGGACTCAAATGAAGCAACTTAGCACACACAGGAGCTATTTAGGTATTAGAATCATTCTATAAAGGTATTATAATCTAGAATCTCTGAAACTCCTTGGAAAGAGATCATTGAAGGCAGGGGACTAAAGAGTGATCCTGGGATAGAATTGCTAAATAAAATATAGAATGATTAAATTAAATTTGAATTTCAGATAAGCAATGAATAATCTTTCAGAATAAATATATACATAAAGATGATAGATCAGATCAGATCAGTCGCTCAGTCATGTCCGACTCTTTGCGACCCCATGAATCGCAGCACGCCAGGCCTCCCTGTCCATCACCAACTCCCAGAGCTCACTGAGACTCATGTCCATCGAGTCAGTGATGCCATCCAGCCATCTCATCCTCTGTCGTCCCCTTCTCCTCTTGCCCCCAATCCCTCACAGCATCAGAGTCTTTTCCAGTGAGTCAACTCTTCGCATAAGGTGGCCAAAGTACTGGAGTTTCAGCTTTAGCATCATTCCTTCCAAAGGAATCCCAGGGCTGATCTCCTTTAGAATGGACTGGTTGGATCTCCTTGCAGTCCAAGGGACTCTCAAGAGTCTTCTCCATCACCACAGTTCAAAAGCATCAATTCTTCGGCGCTCAGCCTTCTTCACAGTCCAACTCTCACATCCATACATGACCACAGGAAAAACCATAGCCTTGACTAGATGAACCTTTGTTAGCAAAGTAATGTCTCTGCTTTTGAATATGCTATCTAGGTTGGTCGTAACTTTCCTTCCAAGGAGTAAGCGTCTTTTAATTTCATGGCTGCAGTCACCATCTGCAGTGATTTTGGAGCCCAGAAAAATAAAGTCTGACACTGTTTCCACTATTTCCCCATCTATTTCCCATGAAGTGGTGGGACCGGATGCCATGATCTTCGTTTTCTGAATGTTGAGCTTTAAGCCAACTTTTTCACTCTCCACTTTCACTTTCATCAAGAGGCTTTTTAGTTCCTCTTCACTTTCTGCCATAAGGGTGGTGTCATCTGCATATCTGAGGTTATTGATATTTCTCCCAGCAATCTTGATTCCAGCTTGTGTTTCTTCCAGTCCAGCATTTCTCATGATGTACTCTGCATATGAGTTAAATAAGCAGGGTGACAATATACAGCCTTGACATACCACAAAAGTTACTCATTGTTTTTCTGAAATTGAAATGTAATGGGGAGTGCTAAATCTGGCAACTCTACTTTGTGTGTGGGTTGGGAGTAGGTAACAGGGGGAGCAGGGGTAGGGAGACAGTCTCAAACATCCTAGATATTTATTTAAACTGATTCGGTCCTGAAAATGTGTTAATCTCATTGTGCTTTGTTGGATAGGTATGGATATATCAGTCACCACTCTTCCTTTGAGGAGGAAAGAAAAATCTGTGACTAGTTCCCCAGTGATGTTCCTTTTAACTTAAAAGGTTGAATTTTAAGAAATAAGTTAAAAGAAAGAGACTAGATTTGACATTTTAGTACATGCCTTTAGAAGGAAAATCTCTTTAAGATGGCCTAACAATGAACAGTTCTTTAGATTCTGTTTTCTCTTTATACATTTATAGGTTAAAGAAGATAATCAGGAAATAGCCAGCATGGAACGGCAGTAAGTACATTTACATTAGGACATTTTACATTCATTTCTCATCTTTTAAATTGTGTAAGTGTATAAGAGATGCATATTGTTAGTCCTTTTTTTCAGTGGTTCATAGTGACAATGCAGCTTTCAGTTTTATTTATAGCTTTAAATAATTCTTTGAATGTTTAGTTAGGAGCCATTACGTAGTATAATTACTTTTTAAAAACAGCCTTATTATGATGTAATACATACTATATAATTCACATATTTAAAGTGTACAACTTAGAGGTTTTTAGTATATTCACAGAATTGTGTAACTACCACCTCAGTCAATTTTCAAACACTTCAGTCACCCCACTAACAACCCATATCCCATCACATCTCTCATCCCCAATTCCCAGCCCTAGGCAACCACTCTGCTTTATGGCTCTATAGGTTAGCCTGTTCTGGACATTTCATATAAATGAAAGCATACAATGTATAGTCCTATGTGGCTGGATTCGTACACTTAGCATAATGTTTCCCTTATGGTTGGGGACAGAGTGTACCAGTGCAAGTGCATGGGACCTTTTGAAGGAGGTCACCATTATCTTCATTACCTCCACCATAGTTTGGCCTCAGGTCAAATAACATGGAGGGAACACAGCCCCGCCCTTCAACAGAAAATTGGATTAAAGATTTACTGAGCATGGCCCCACCATCAGAACAAGACCCAGTTTCCCCCTTAGTCTCTCCCATAAGCTTCCATAAACTTATTATCCTTCTCCATCAGAGGGCAGAAAACCACAATCACAGAAAACTATCCAATCTGATCACCACACCCTTGTCTAACTCAATGAAACTATGAGCCATGCCACATAGGGCCACCTAGAACGGATGGGTCATGGTGGAGAGTTCTGACAAAATGTGGTCCACTGGAGAAGGGAATGGCAAACCCTTCAGTGAACCTTGAGAACCTCATGAATAGTATGAAAAGGCAAAAAGATAGGACACTGAAAGATGAACCCCCCCAGGTTGGTAGGTACCCAGTATGCTACTAGATAGAGATCAGTGGAGATATAACTCCAGAAAGAATGGAGAGATGGAGCCAAAGCAATAACAACACCCAGTTGTGGATGTAAAGTGATGGAGGTAAAGTCTGATGCCATAAAGAGCAATATTGCATAAGAACCTAGAATGTTAGGTCCATGAATCAAGGCAAATTGGAAGTGGTCAAATAGCAGATGGCAAGAGTGAACATTGACATTTTAGGAATCGGCGAATTAAAATGGACTGGAATGGGTGAATTTGACTCAGATGACCATTATATGTACTACTGTGGGCAAGAATTTCTTAGAAGAAATGGAGTAGCCATCATAGTCAACAAAAGAGTCTGAAATGTAGTACTTGGATGTAATCTCAAAAACGACAGAATAATCTCTGTTTGTTTCCAAGGCAAACCATTCAGCATCACAGTAATCCAAGTCTATGCCCCGACCAATATTGCTGAAGAAGCTGAAGTTGAATGGTTATGAAGACCTACAAGACCTCTAGCACTCACACCCAAAAAAGATGTCCTTTTCATTATAGGGGACTGGAATGCAAAAGTAGGCAGTCAGGAAATACCTTGAGTAACAGGCAGATTTCAGCTTGGAGTACACAGTGAAGCAGGGCAAAGGCTAATAGAATTTTGCCAAGAGAATGCACTGGTCATAGCAAATACCCTCCTCCAACAGAAGGGAAGACTCTATACATGGACATCACCAGATGGTCAATACCGAAATCAGATTGATTATATTCTTTGCAGCCAAAGATAGAGAAGCTCTATGCAGTCAGCAAAAACAAGAGGAGTTGACTGTGGCTCAGATCATGAACTCTTTAAGCCAAATTCAGACTTAAATTGAAGAAAGTAGGGAAACCACTAGACCATTCAGGTATGACCTAAATCAAATCCCTTATGATTATACAGTGGCAGTGACAAATAGATTCAAGGTATTAGATCTGATAGACAGAATGCCTGAAGATCTATGGACAGAGGTTCGTGACGTTGTACAGCAGGCAGTGATCAAGACCATCCCCAAGAAAAAAAATAGAAAAAGGCAAAATGGTTGTCTGAGGAGGCCTTACAAATAGCTATGAAAAGAAGAGAAGCGAAAGGCAAAGGAGAAAAGGAAAGATATACCCATTTGAATGCAGACTTCCAAAGAATTGCAGGGAGACCTAAGAAAGCCTTCCTCAATGATCAGTGCAAAGAAATAGAGGAAAACAATAGAATGGGAAAGACCAGAGATCTCTTCAAGAAAATTAGAGATACCAAGGGAACACTTCATGCAAAGATGGGCACAATAAAGGACAGAAATGGTATGGACCTAACAGAAGCAGAAGATAATTAAGAAGAGGTGGCAGGAATACACAGAAGAACTATACAAAAAGATCTTCATGACCCAGATAATCATGATGGTGTGATCACTCATCTAGAGCCAGACATCCTGGAATGCCAAGTCAAGTGGGTCTTAGGAAGCATCACTAAGAACAAAGCTAGTGGAGGTGATGGGAGCTGTTTCAAATCCTAAAAGATGATGCTGTGAAAGTGCTGCACTCAATATGTCAGCAAATTTGGAAAACTCAGCAGTGGCCACAGGACTGGAAAAGGTCAGTTTTCCTTCCAATCCCAAAGAAAGACAATGCCAAAGAATGCTCAAAGTACCACACAGTTGCCCTCATCTCACACGCTAGCAAAGTAATGCTCAAAATTCTCCAAGCCAGGCTTCAACAGTATGTGAACCATGAACTTCCAGATGTTCAAGCTTGTTTTCAAAAAGGCAGAGAGGAACCAGAGACCAAATGGCCAACATTTGTTGGATTGTGGAAAAAGCAAGAGAGTTCCAGAAAAACATCTATTTCGGCTTTACTGACAATGCCAAAGCCTTTGACTGTGTGGATCACAATAAACTGTGGAAAATTCTTCAAGAGGTGAGAATGCCAGACCACCTGACCTGCCTCCTGAGAAATCTGTATTCAGGACAAGAGGCAACAGTTAGAACTGGACATGGAACAACAGACTGGTTCCAAATCAGGAAAGGAGTACATCAAGGCTGTATATTGTCAGCCTGCTTATTTAACTTATATACAGAATACATCATGAGAAACGTTGGGCTTGATGAAGTGCAAGCTGGAATCAAGATTGCCGGTTGAAATATCAATAACCTCAGATACGCAGATGACACCACCCTTGGAGCCTCATGAGGAAAGTGAAATAGGAGAGTGAAAAAGTTGGCTTAAAGCTCATCATTCAGAAACTAAGATCATGGCATCTGGTCCCATGGCAAATAGATGGAGAAACAGTAGAAACAGTGAAAGACTTTATTTTTTGGGGATCCAAAATCACTGCAGATGGTGACTGCAGCCATGAAATTAAAAGACACTAGGTCCTTGGAAGAAAAGTTACGACCAACCTAGAAAGGAAGAAAAAGAAAGACAGTGACGTCACTCAGTAGTGTCCGACTCTGCAACCCCATGGACTGTAGCCTACCAGACTCCTCCATCCATGGATTCTCCAGGCAAGAATACTGGAGTGGGTTGCCATTTCTTTCTCCAGGGGATCTTCCCAACCCAGGGATCGAACTCGCGTCTCCCACACTGCAGGCAGATGCTTTACCTTCTGAGCCACCAGGTAAGCCCTATGACCAATCTAGACAGCATATAAAAAGCAGAGACATTACTTTGCTAACAAAGGTCAGTCTAGTCAAAGCTATGGTTTTTCCAGTAGTCATGTATGGATGTGAGAGTTGGATTATAAAGAAAGCTGAGCACCAAAGAATTGTTGCTTTTGAACAGTGGTGTTGGAGAAGACTCTTGAGAGTCCCTTGGACAGCAAGGAAATCCAGCCAGTCCATCTTAAAGGAAATCAGTCTGGAATATTTACTGGAAAGACTGATACTGAAGCTGAAACTCCCAATACTTTGGCCACCTTATGTGAAGAACTGACTCATTTGAAAAGACCCTGATGCTGAGAAAGATTGAGGGTGGGAAGAGAAGGGGATGACAGCGGATGAGATGGTTGGATGGCATCACCGACTCAATGGACATGAGTTTGGGTAAACTCTGGGAGTTGGTGATGGACAGGGAGGCCTGGTGTGCTGCAGTCCATGGGGTCACAAAGAATCAGACATGACTAAGTGACTGGACTGAACTGAATGTTTCCAAGGTTCATCTATGTTGTAGCATGTATCAGTATTTCATTTCTTTTTATTGCCAAATAATATCCCATTGCATGGATAGACCATATTTATTTATCCATTCATTAATTGATAGACATTTGGATTGTTTCTGTTTTTTGGCTATAATGGATCATGCTGGTATGAAGATTCATGTACAAATTTTTGTGTGGACATATATTTTTGCTTCTCTTGTATATTTACCAAGACTGGAATTTACCTGGGAGTGCTGATTCACACAATAACTCTATATTTAACTTTTTTGAGGAGGTTCCAGACTATTTTCCAATGCTGCTAAACCATTTTACATTTTCACCAGCAGTGACTAAGTATTCCAGTTTCTCCATGACTTTATCAACACTTGTTAATTACCTTTTTTTTTTATTATAACCATTATAGTGTGTGTGAAGTGGTATCTCATTGATTTGCATTTTCCTGATGACTAATGAATGATGTTGAACCTTTTTTCATGCACTTATTCATCATATGTATATATTCTTTGGAAAAATATCTGTTCACATTCTTTGCCCATTTTTTTTCCATTCAGTTTTATAAATTTTATTTGTGTTTTGGCTGCGTTGGGTCTTCCTTACAGTGCATGGGCTCTTTGTTGCTGTATGCTGGCTTTCTCTAGTTGTGGAGAGCAGGAGCCAGTCTCTAGGTGCAGTGCATGGGCTTCGCCTTACAGTGACTTCTCTTGCTGTGGAGCACAGTCTCTAGGGTGTGGAAGCTCGGTAGTTGTGGCTCATGGACTTAGTTGCCCCATGGCGTGTGGGATCTTAGTTCCCAGACTGGGGATTGAACCCATGTCCCCAGCATTGGCAGGTAAATTCTTAACCACTGGGCCACCAGGGAAGTCCTCCCGATTTTAAATTGAATTATTAATTTATTTTTGACTGTGCCACGCAGGATCTTAGTTCCCTGACCAAGGATTGAACTGGAGTCCCTTCCATTGGAAGTGCAGAGTCTTAACCACTGGACTGTCAAAGAAGTCCATTTATTGTCTTATTACTGAATTGTAAGAGTTCTTTATATATTCTAAATAGACTCTCTCATTAGGTAAATGACTTGCAAAATTTTTCTTCCATTATGTGGATTTTCTTTTTACTTTATGGTGTTCGTTGAAACACAGAAATTTTAAATTTTGATGATATCTGATTCGTTTTCTTTTGTTGCTTGTGCTTTTGGTGTCAGGAAACCAGTGCCTAATTCAAGTTCACAAAGACTTATGCTTATGTTTTACTTTTATTTAACTGTTTTATAGTGCAGTTCTTATGTTTAGATCTGTGATCCATTAATTTTTGTGAATGGTATGAGGTAGGAGTCCAATTGTATTCTTTTCCTTGTGCATTTCCAGCTGTCCCAGTACCATTTGTTGAAATATTCTTTCAACAAATGTTGTTTAATGTTCTTCCTCTGTTAAACTGTTTTGGTACCTTTGTCAAAAATCAGTGTATATAGATACAGTCCGTTTTCTAGACTCAAAACAATTCTATTCCATGGCTATATGTGTCTTTTCTTATTCCAGTACCATACCTGTCTTGATTACTATTTGTTGTTATTATTCAGTCACTAATCATGTCCAACTTTTTACAGCCCCATGGGCTGTAGCATGCCAGGCTCCCTGTCCTTCATTATCTCCTGGAGTTTGCTCAAATTCATGTCCATTGAGTCGCGGATACTATGTAACCATCTCATCCTCTGCTTCCTCTTTCTCCTTATGCCTTCAATCTTTCTCAGCATCAGGGCCTTTTCCAGTAAGTCTGCTCTTCACATCAGGTGGCCCGAGTATTGGAGTTTCAGGTTCAGCATAATTTCTCCCAAAGAATATTCAGGATTGATTTCCCTTAGGGTTGACTGGTTGAATCTCCTTGCAGTCCAAAGGACTCCCAAGAGTCTTCTCTGGCACCAAATTCAAAAACATCAGTTCTTTGGTGCTCAACCTTTTTACCTTTTTTATGGTCCATGGTCCAAGTCACATTTGTGCTACTGGAAAAATCATAGCTTTGATTATATGAACCTTTGTCAGCAAAGTGACATCTCTGCTTTTTAATGCGCTGTCTAGGTTTGTCGCAGCTTTCCTTCCAAGGAGTAAGCGTCTTTAAATTCTATGGCTGCAGTCACTGTCTGCAGTGATTTTGGAGCCCAGGGGAAGAAAATCTGACATTGCTTCCATTTTTTCCCCTTCTATTTCTCATAAAGTGATGGGAGCAGATGGTATGATCTTGGTTTTTTTCTAATGATTACTATAATTTTGTAATAAGTACAACTGCTTTTGTGAAAATTTTAACCCATATAATCTGGTCTCAATGGTAAATTTTCTGTTATTTTCCAACTTTTAAGACAAACTTTCTAACGTAGTTTAGCTAAAGATTTTTTATTTTCTTAGTATGACAAGTAAAATTCAAAAGAACTTTGGGGAAGTGTCTGCTGTTGAAGTCAGGCAAGCTGACATTCTCGGAATACACTTGTACTCTAAAGATGAATCACAAAAAAATATTTTTCTCTCAAAATTTATAGTACTATTCTCAGAATAAAGCATATTTTTATCAATATTATTTCTGCAGATTAGAAAAGATTAAAGATTTTGTAACATCATCACTAAATGTTTTTATTGAATAGCAAAATCGTCTGCCATAGATTAATTAAATAATATTTTCAACAGGTTAACAGATATAAAAGAAAAAATAAATCAATTTAATGAAGAAATTAGACAACTTGACATGGATTTAGAAGAACACCAAGGTAATTTTTTTATATTTTTATGATATATAATAATAGACTAAAAAATAGATACATAGCAGTATTTATATAGTACTAGGGTCTCAGGGACTCTTTGCCTGGGGTTTATTATTTAATTCTTTGTGATATCACTAAGTTTAACTGCTAAAATACTAAACTACTACAAAACTAAATATAGTTAGTATTGAATTAAAGCCAACTAAAAGCTGTATGTAACTTAAAATGGTTGTATAATAACAAGAATTTATTTTGTTTTGCCAAGAAGGTTTTTTTTAATCAAGTAAAATGGGTTAAAGTTGCTCACAGATTTCTAAGTTATACTTCTTTTCATGGGCTATGTGGTAGAGTTTCAGAGGAGTGAGGATCAAGTCATAAATGTCACAAAAGGTACAGGAAGTTATTCCCCAGAGGGCCTAGTAATGAGGTAGCAAATATTGATTATTCGAGTTCTCTGTCACTTTTCCCTAGCAGTGGCATTTGAAGAGCCAAGGCAAGAACCAGAGCTCTTGGGGTGGAAATGCTGTGGTACGAATTTGGGAGCTACAGTGTGTGTGTGTTTGGGGAAGACTTTGGGCATTACAGATTTCTAACCAGCTTCTCTCTAATAAAGGGGGTATGTGGGTTACTATGGCACTTTAATCACATATTAACTGCAAACCAGTTAATATGTTAATTGGATTATCAACACTTAACTATATATTCTTAAGAGTTAGGTATGGTATTGTAAATAATATACCTAGTATAGCAGAACAGATTAAGAAGAAGTGGCAAAAATACACAGAACAACTATACAAAAGTCTTAATGACCTGGATAAACATGATGATGTGGTCATTCACCTAGAACCAGACATCCTGAAGTGTGAAGTCAAGTGGGCCTTCAAAAGCATTACTATTAAAGTTACTGGAAGTGATGGAATTCCAGTTGAGCTATTTATTTATTTTTTTTTTTATTCATTTTTTTTTAAATTTTATTTTATTTTTAAACTTTACATAACTGTATTAGATTTGCCAAATATCAAAATGAATCCGTTGAGCTATTTAAAATCCTAAAAGATGTTACTGTTAAAGTGAAAGTGAAAGTCGCTCAGTCATGTCCAACTCTTTGCAACCCCATGGACTACACAGTCCATGGACTTCTTCAGGCCAGAATACTGGAGTGGGTAGCCTTTCCCTTCTCCAGGGGATCTTCCCAACCCAGGGATCGAACCCAGGTCTCCCACATTGCAGGCGGATTCTTTACCAGCTGAGCCATAAGGGAAGCCCATTACTGTTAAAGTGCTGCACTAAATATGTCAGCAAATTTGGAAAACTCAGAAGTGGCCACAGGACTGGAAAAGGTCAGTTTTCATTCCAGTCCCAAAGAAGGGCAGTGGCAAAGAATGTTAAACTATAAATTAAGCATATAGTTAGGGCTTCCCTGATAACTCAGTTGGTAAAGAATCCTCTTGCAGTGCAGGAGACCCCGGTTGGATTCCTGGGTCGGGAAGATCCACTGGAGAAGGGATAGGCTACCCACTCCAGTATTCTTGGGCTTCCCTTGTGTCTCAGCCGGTAAAGAATCCACCCGCATTGTGGGAGACCTGGGTTTGATCCCTGGGTTGAAAAGATCCCCTGGAGAAGGGAAAGGCTGCCCACTCCCAGATTTCTGGTCTGGAGAATTCCATGGGCTGTATTTGATTAGTCCATGGAGTCGCAAAAAGTCAGACACGACTGAGCGACTTCACTTTCATTTTCTCATGTTAATGAGATCTCTAAAAACAAACTTTAAGCCCTGATTATTAGGAAAGTAAACTTATCTAAGCTTTCATTTTCTCATTTGCAAAATAAATATAATGGTCCTACCTCACTAAGATTTATGAATATTAAATGGTACACATGGTAAGGTAGGTTCATTAAGGTCATGTTATTTTCTTTATTAAATTATTTTATTGCTTTTAATTTATTTAGATCTAGTATTGCAGATTTCTGAGAAATCTGAAAATGTTCTTGATTTCAGATGCTTTATAGGATACATTTTAAATAATATTCCACATTCTAAATTTAAATTTATTAATTGCTAGTTCTAAAAGTTCTTCTGTTCTTCTTCAGGGGATCTTCCCAACCCACGGATTGAACCAGGTCTCCTGCATTGCAGGCAGACTCTTATACCATCTGAACCACCAGGGAATCCCAGTTCTAAAATAAATAGAATGCTTTGAATTGTAGCTTCCTTTCTCCTTTTCGTTTTCGAACATTCTTTTTCAAAAATTATTTGTCCTTTCTTGCTGTACTATGGCTTGCGGTATCCAGTTCCCCAACCAGGGATCGAACCTGTCCCCCTTGCGGTGGAAGCACAGAGCCCTAACCACTGGACCACCAGGGAATTCCCTGTCCTTTTTGATTAATGTAGAAAGATGCAATCTATAATAGTTGCAAAAAAAAAAGTAGCAAAAAAGTATATATACATATGCTTTTTAATTTTGTACACACATACACACACACATGTCTGTGTGTGTGCTCATTTGCTCAGTCATGTCCAACTCTTTGCAACCTCATGGATTATAGTCAGCCAGGCTTCTTTTTCCATGGAATTTTCCAGGCAAGGATCCTGGAGTTGGTTGCCATTTCCTACTCTAGGAGATCTTCCTGACCCAGGGATGAAACCTGTGTTTCTGGTGTCTCCTAAATTGGCAGGTGGACTCTTTACCACTGTGCCACCTGAGAAGCCCATATTTATATATGTAAATATAAGAATATATGTGATATGTAAGTATTATGTGTTCATGTATCTCTCTCTCAATGGATTAGTTTTCTGTTCTACTACTACCCTATGATCATCCTGAATATTGTGAACAGCACAGGGATTTTTGTTAGTTAAGGATCTCATTATTTCTTGCCTGAACTACTGCACTAGTCTACTAACTGATCTCCCCACCTCCATTCTTGCTCCCTCTCAGATTCATCCACCACAGTATGCCAGACTGACTTATGTGAAATGCGATTTTCTGTCATTCACCTACTAGTGGTTCTCAATGACCTACAAGATAAAATTGAAGAATCTTTGTATGGCATTCTAGTTCTTCCATAATCTGGCCTGTACATTGTCAGTCTCTTTTTCTATCCCTCATCATCTCTATGCTTACATTCTAATAATAACAATAATCTATTATACCAGTGGTACCTCACACCTCACCCCCTTTACCATATATCAAAGGATTGTTTCACGTTCAATCCTTTGTTCCTATTATTTATTCCCTTATCTTGAATGTTCTTTTCCCTGTTATTTATCTCCCTAACTTCTCATCTTTTAAGATCTAGCTCACATATCCTCTCATGTCCTACATAATTAACCCTGACTTTCCTCCCTGACCTATTTCTAGGCTGGGCTAAGTGAATGACCCCCTCTGTTATCAGAGCACATGGCTGGCATAAACGCATTGACCACAAGACTACCACTTTCTACTTAGATGTTTGTCTTTCTCTTAGGCTGTATGTCCTCCAGGACAGGGACTGTGTCTTGTTTCCTCTTTCATCAACACAGTGCCTGGGAAAATAAGCATTCAGTAAATCTTTATGGAATGAATCAAACAGTCCTTATTTTATTTAAATATTTTAAAATTGTTATTAATTTTTGGCCACACCTTGCAGCTTGTAGGATTTTACTTGCCCAACCAAGGATTGAACCCCAGCCTGCCACAGTGAGAGCACAGAGTCCTAACCACTGGACCATGAGGGAATTTCCAGTCCTGTATTTTAGAAGGGAAAGATTTGTAGAGTCAATTAAAGGTGATAATTGGCCTCTAGTCACTTCTTTGGGCCCTGCAGTTCTCTTTTAAGAAGTTAATCTTTTTTCCTTCTACGCTGGGTCTTTATTACTGTGTGTGGGCTCTCTGTAATTGCAGCAAGTGGGGGCCACTCTCTCGTTGTGGCATGGGGCCTTCTCATTGCAGTGGCTTTTCTTTTTGTGGGGTGTGAGCTCTGGGCCACTCTCTAGTTGTGGCATGGGCCTTCTCATTGTGGTGGCTTTTCTTTTTGTGGGGTGTGGCTCTGGGTATGAGAGTTTATGTAGTTGTGATGCACAGGCTCAGTTGCTCTGCAGCATATGGCATCTTCCCAGATCAGGGATCGAACCTATGTCCCCTGCTTTGGCAGGTAGATTTTTAACCACTGGACCACCAGGGAAGTCTGGCCCTCTAGTTTTTAAGGTATACAAATATACTCTTATATGCAGAGAGAGCTTGATGAATTAGCAACAATTTTATTACCTTCTAGAGGATTCCTGCCTTCGCAGTATATGATTTTCAATAAAGAGGTGGATTCTTTATTTTTCCAATAAAGAGGTGGATTCTATGTGTGCATTCTCAGGAGTCCCTTGACTCAAGATTGTGGATAATCTGCTTCTTAAAATGTGGAGGATTATCAGGTTGACTCTCTGGTCCATACTTATCTCTACCCCTGGCTTCATTCCTTCTGACCCATTTTATTAATTTCTTAGATGTTACCTGGTTTCTTCCACGTATGGCATCTGTATATAATCCAGCTTGGCTATGTTTTGCCTTGTAGGGGTTCTGGTTAAGATAGCATTTAAACCATAAATGTGTTTGTTCATGTCTGACTTTGTTAGTACTCCTCCAACCTTTTGATTTTCAAATAAACTTTTAAAAGTTTTGCATAATTTACTCTAAATTTAAAGGCATCTTTTGATATTGGTTTAGGTATATAGTTATGTTCTCTGCTAGGTATTAATGGTGGTACTGTAATCCAACAGCTTCATTAAATTCATCATATTTAGGCATTTTTTAAGTCCTTAAAGTTATAATTTGCTAAAAGTTACATTGCCAGACTGTTTGAGACCCTATGGACTGTAGCCCACCAGGCTCCTCTGTCCATGGGATTTTCCAGGCAAGTATACTGGAGTGGGTTGCCATGCCCTCCTCCAGGGGATCTTTATTATTATTGTTTCCTTTCCTATATTCCTCATTGCCAGGAGTTTGACCTTTAAAAATTCTTTTTACTGTCATTTTAGAGGAGTTTGGGGGTGGGGTGGGACGAGGTGCACATTCAACCTTTATAAAAAAAATTACAAGTTATAAATTTATCAAGAATTTCTAAAGAGTTTAATCATCTTGAATGTTCTTCATTTTACTGGTTTGTGGGTGTGTATGTTTTGCCTCAAATGACCATTCTCATGTGTTTTCATTAACTGTGCAGTTATCAACCAGCATCTATAAGGATACCTACCCCTTCCTGCTTTTTAAAATTTTCCCTTAAACTAGTTCAAGTTATTTTAAAGACTCCAAATAACTTATTTTTTAATTGTATACTTTTTAAATACAAATCTGGTATATACTATCACGGGGAAAATTCAAGCAGTACCAAAGTGTATAAAGTAAAAAGGCATCTCCTTTCTCCTCATACTCATCCTTTATTGCTTTTCTCCTCATACTTGTACTTCAGAGGTAATCATTGTTTACAGCATAGCCTTTTAGACTTTTTTTCTATACACAGCACACATATATATAATTGTGTATATATATATTTTATATGTGTGTATATTTAATTAAGTGATACACTGTAAAGTTCTTCTGAGCTTGAGGTTTTTAACTTTGTACTTACAAAAACTATTAGCTGTGGTCATGTTGATATGGTTGTTAAGTAGCATTAGCTATATCCACATTGACATTTGTTGTTGTTTAGTTGCTAAGTCATGTTCAGCTGTTTGCAACCCCGTGGTCTATGGCCCACCAGGCTCCTCTGTCCCTGGGATTTTCCAAGCAAAAGTACTAGAATGGGTTGTCATTTCCTTCTTCAGGCGATCTTCCCAACTCAGGGATTTAACCCGGGTCTCCTGCACTGGCCGGAGGATTCTTTACCACTGAGCCTCCAAGGAAGCCCCTACATTGATTGACATTAGGTTGTTTCTCATTTTTCACTACCAAGAATAATGCTGCAGTAAATAACCTTGAAAATTTCCCCTTGATACATACATGTTTGTTAATTTGTTTATTTCTGTAGGCTAAATTTCTAGAAGTGAAATTTTGTATAGAATGTTATTTATGTATACAATTTTTATTATTTTTTAAAATTTCTTTCCAGAAAAGGTTGTACCATTTTATACAACTACAGTTCAGTTCAGTTCAGTCGCTCAGTTATGTCCAACTCTTTGTGACCCCGTGAATCGCAGCACGCCAGGCCTCCCTATCCATCACCAACTCCCGGAGTTCACTCAGACTCAAGTCCATCAAGTCAGTGTGTATAAGTGTTTCCTCACCAGTGCTAGTTATTAGTTTTTGTCAGTCAAGATAATACATAGTTTTCTGACAATTCAGTGTTCTCCAAGGCCTGAATCTGTGTTACTATGATGATCCACAAGGTGGGGCTAATTTTCTGGACATCTGCATACTCAGACTGGGCTTAAGGAACGCAGTTTACAAAGTAGTCACATATCTCCCCAAGAAGGATTTTTGGACATCGTCACTAACTATAAATTATTCCTTCAATTTGAGAGTATGGTATTTTCCCAGAGACTGATGAAACAAACTGTCATGTGGTTATTAATACAATATATCACAGACATCTACATATCTAACAGCTCTAATATTATAAATATATGTCATAATAAAATGCTATAGGATCATAAGATTACTGTCTTAAGTTTCAAATGAATTCATTTCAGTTTATTCCATGATTTATATACTGCTTTCAAGAACAGTAAAAAAGACAACCATTAAATGTTTAGTGAGTGCCAAAAAAAAGAATAGTAAAAACATACAACCCTTTGGTTTGTCTGTAGGTTACTTCTTCCTACTCATAGTTCCACGGCCCAGGTTAGAAGCTTTATTCTCTGATTTTGTCAGATAAAATAGAATTTATGAAGACAGAATAGTTTTGTTTTAGAGCACAGGTTCTACAACCAGAATGCCAGGATTCAAATCTGGGCTGTTCTGTTTTACCTGCTGATCTTAGCCATGCTACTTGACCTTTCTGTACCTTTGTTTCTTCGTCTTTAAAGGGAGATAATAATAGTACCTACCTTCCTCTTAGGGTTACTGTGAGGATTAAATGAACAGCTGTGTGAGTGTGTATGTGTATGACTCAGAATAGCATGCAGTTTTAAAATTGTGCATAAATGTTAGTTATTGGTTGTTAGTATTAATGCTATTAATTTATAAACTGAAACTTGAATAACTGTCATGGAGATTTTCTCAAAACATATTTGGAAAGAATTTTCCCCTTAGTATTTTCTCTGGAACATACAGGATAACATCTTCAGCTTACCATCTGCTATCTGAGATTTCAAATGACATCTTTATGCTGCTATTCTTTAGTTTCTCAATAAACATTCAGTGAAGAATGAGTCATTTCTTGGTGTTCAATTTGGAGACTGGTTAAACTATTCATTAGTATAGTGGTGTTATCTTCAGACCAGGCACATTAGCATCATCTGAAACTTGTTAGAAATGAAACTTCTTGGATTCTACCCCAAACCTACTGAACATGAAACCTTGAGAATACGGTTTAGCAGTTTGTTTCAACAAACCCTCCTGATGATTCTGATGCATGCTAAGGTTTGATAACCACTGCTTTAGGAAATAATTAAGAACTTAACATTGTATTTAGTATACATGTCAAGGATTACTCATTAGACCATATGATTTTGTTGACATTACTCTGTTGAAGAAACTTTTAAAATGGTACTTTCTCTTTTCTTTAGAAAAGGTGAGACTTTAGGCAATAATTTAACTTTTACAAATTTAGAGGATTTTTATTGTATATATTTTAAATGCCTCTAGTAGATAGAATTACCAGACTTTGTCTACATAGCTGTAAAGAAACTTTCTTGGCAAAATTTAAAACATTTTGTAGAGAATGTATGATTGATAAATTGGGTGAAGCTTGAAAGTGAAAGAGGAGAGTGAAAAAGTTGGCTTAAAGTTCAATATTCAGAAAACTAAGATCATGGCATCCGGTCCCATCACTTCATGGCACATAGATGGAGAAACAGTGGAAACAGTGACAGACTTTATTTTTTGAGGGGCTCCAAAATCACTGCAGATGGTGACTGCAGCCATGAAATTAAAAGATGCTTACTCCTTGGAAGGAAAGTTATGACCAACCCAGACAGCATGTTAAAAAGCAGAGACGTTACTTTGTCAACAAAGGTCTGTCTAGACAAGGCTATGGTTTTTTTCCAGTAGTCATGTATGGATGTGAGAGTTGGACTATAAAAAAAAGCTGAGTACTGAAGAATTGATGCTTTTGAACTGTGGTGTTGGAGAAGACTCTTGAGAGTCCCTTGGACTGCAAGGAGAGCCAGCCAGTCCATCCTAAAGGAAATCAGTCCTGCCTGAATGTTCATTGGAAAGACAGATGCTGAACCTGAAACTCCAGTACTTTGGCCACCTGATGTGAAAAGCTGACTCATTTGAAAAGACCCTAATGCTGGGAAAGATTGAAGGTGGGAGTAGAAGGGACAAAAGAGGATGAGATGGTTGGATGGCATCACCGAATCAATGGACATGAGTTTGAGTAAACTCCGGGAGTTGGTGATGGAGAGGGAGGACTGGCGTGCTGCAGTCCATGGGGTCGCAAAGAGTTGGACACGACTGAGTGACTGAACTGAACTGAACTGAAGCCAAAAGTTAGTTGAGAACATTAAACCTATATGTACTCATTTTAACCTACCAGTTTAGTAGTATTTGATATATTAGTTTCTTACTACTATAGTGATACACAAAAAGGTAAGAGATGATATAAAAAGTTGAAGTTTAATAGGACTACAAAACTAATTAAAATTGAAGTAGGAGTTGGGGAGAAGGAAGTGCTATAGCTTACTAAAATATGTGAAAATGTTAAAGGGGATTTAGATAACAGCTCAATATGAATTCATGTGATATAGCCTCCAGAACAGCTGGAATCCTAATCCTTTTGCATTAACAAAAGATGAATATGTAGACTATGAGAAGTGATAGTCTGTTTGGAATCCTGTTTTTAGCATCATACTGTAAAAGGAATAAATGATTGAAATTCACTAAGAGTAGAATGAACAGATGGTAAGGGGGCTGAAACCATGCCAAATAAGGAACACTTGATGGTACTGAATATCAACAGTACTGGGAGGTTTACCTTGCCTCAGAAGGATCCCAAGTGCTAGAAAGGAAAAAGTCCTTCCAGCAAAAGTCCTTCAGGGTTAATTTTTGCCCCTCAGCATTAATTTTATTTGCTCTCTGCTGCTTTTTCTCCTCTAAAATCAGTAAGTCTGCTGACTTGGGGGCCTTGTGGCCAGGGAGTCACTAGCACGTGCCATGTACACTGGAGAGAAGATTGGGGTAGCTATGTATTCTGGAAAATGGTGATCAGACCCTTCTCCAAGGTCACATCAAATACTCAGAGTTTGAAAGTAGCTGTGAAATAACCCTCATTTTATGAGCGTGTCCTTTCCCTCTCCTTTGGTCTCTTCATTAGACCCTTTTGCTGGCCTGCTTTTTTTACACCTCCAGTGTGACAGCCAATTAACTTCCCTCGTCTATGATCTTGTTGGCTTCTATAATAGGAAACCTAAGGGCAGATACCTTTTTCCTGAGGTAAAACAAGCCCTGTGTTTTACCCTACTTTAAGATGACCCATGTCTATACATTGCCTCTCATGGGATGCTCAGATATTAATCCACCAACTGAGAAATTACAAAATAGAGGAGTTCACTAGGGATCCGATCTCTTTTCTTTTTAGCCGCAATGGTATGGGGGAGGAGGTTTTCTGAAACTTGGGAATCTGCTAAGATATAGGGGTCTGTCTTACCTAATGCAGCTGACTAGCTGTATAGCTGGAGACATTGACCAGATATATCTTTCAGCTCCATGTTTTGGTAACTTGGAGCATGGGAATGAGTGGAGTAGCAGGTAGGAATCTCCCAGGTTTCTGACTTGCATGATGATGATGGTGAAGGGCTTTCAAACATAGTAGTGAATACAGAGGGGTACAGACTTTGAGGGAGAAGACTGATGCATTTAACTATGGAATGGCTCAGGAGTAAAGAATCTGCCTGCCAGTGCAGGAGCCACAGGAGATGTGGGTTCAATCCCTGAGTTGGAAAGGTCCCCTGGAGAAGGGCATCACACTCCAGCACTCTTGCTTGGAGAATCCCATGGACAGAGGAGCCTGGCGGGCTACAGTCCATAGGGTTGCAAAGAGCTGGACATGACTGAAGTGACTAGCATGCATGCATACATGCTGTGTGTTAGGATGTCCTAAAACGTATCCACAAGAATATATCTAATAAATAATTGGATAAAACAATCTGAAAATTAGGAAAAAGACAAAGAGTTCTTCAACCACAAGAATGAGTGGGATTTCCGTGGATATAATGTAGCATTCAGTTCAGTTCGGTTGCTCAGTCATGTCCAACTCTTTGCAACCCCATGGACTGCCCCATGCCAGGCCTCCCTGTCCAACACCAACTCCCGGAGTTTACCCAAACTCATGTCCATTGAGTCAGTGATGCCATCCAGCCATCTCATCCTCTGTTATCCCCTTCTCCACTTGCACTCAATCTTTCCCAGCATCAGGGTCTTTTCAAATGAGTCAGCTCTTCACATCAGGTGGCCAAAGTATTGGAGTTTCAGCTTTAGTATCAGTGTTTCCAATGAATATTCAGGACTAATCTCCTTTAGGATGGACTGGTTGGATCTCCTTGCAGTCCAAAGGACTCTCAAGAGTCTTCTCCAACATTACAATTCAAAAGCATCAATTCTTCGGCGCTCAGCTTTCATTATAGTCCAACTCTCACATCCATACATGACTACTGGAAAAACCATAGCTTTGACCAAATGGACCTTTGTTGGCAAAGTAATGTCTCTGCTTTTTAATATGCTGTCTAGGTTGGTCATAACTTTTCTTCCAAGGAGCAAGTGTCTTTTAATTTCATGACTGCAGTCACCATCTGCAGTGATTTTGGAGCCCCCAAAAATAGTCTGTCACTGTTTCCACTGTTTCTCCGTCTATTTGCCATGAAGTGATGGGACCAGATGCCATGATGTTAGTTTTCTGAATGTTGAGTTTTAAGCCAACTTTTTCACTCTTCTCTTTTACCTTCATCAAGAGGCTCTTTAGTTCTTCTTCACTTTCTGCCATAAGGGTGGTGTCATCTGCATATCTGAGGTTATTGATACTTCTCCCGGCAGTCTTGATTCCAGCTTGTGCTTCTTCCAGTCCAACATTTCTCATGATGTACTCTGCATATAAGTTAAATAAGCAGAGTGACAATATACAGCTTTGACGTACTCCTTTCCCGATTTGGAACCAGTCTGTTGTTCCATGTCTAGTTCTAACTGTTTCTTTTTTTTTTTTTTTTTAATTTTATTTTATTTTTAAACTTTACATAACTGTATTAGTTTTGCCAAATATCAAAATGAATCCGCCACAGGTATACATGTGTTTCCCATCCTGAACCCTCCTCCCTCCCCATACCATCCCTCTGGGTCGTCCCAGTGCACCAGCCCCAAGCATCCAGTATCGTGCATCGAACCTGGACTGGCAACTCATTTCATACATGATATTTTACATTCTAACTGTTTCTTTTTGACCTGCATACAGATTTTTCAGGAGGCAGGTCAGGCGTTCTGGTATTCCCATCTCTTTCAGAATTTTCCACAGTTTGTTGTGAACCATATAGCCAAAGGCTTAGACATTGCCAACAAAGCAGAAGTAGATGTTTTTCTGGAACTTTTGCTTTTTCAACGATCCAATGGATGATGGCCATTTGATCTCTGGTTCCTCTGCCTTTTCTAAAACAAGCTTGAACATCTGGAAGTTCACAGTTCATGTACTGTTGAAGCCTGCTTTGGAGAATTTTGAGTATTTGCTGGCATGTGAAATTAGGGCAGCTGTGGTACTTTGAGTGTTCTTTGGCATTGCCTTTCTTTGGGATTGGAATGAAAACTGACCTTTTCCAGTCCTGTGGCCATTCTGAGATTTCCAAATTTGCTGGCATACTGAGTGCAGCACTTTCACAGCATCATCTTTTAGGATTTGAAACAGCTCAACTGGAATTCCATCACCTCCACTAGCTTTGTTCTTAGTGATGCTTCCTAAGGCCCACTTGACTTGGCATTCCAGGATGTCCGGCTCTAGATGAGTGATCACACCATCATGATTATCTGGGTTGTGAAGATCTTTTCTGTATAGTTCTTCTTAATTCTTGCCACCTCTTCTTAATATCTTCTGCTTCTGTTAGGTACATACCATTTCTGTCCTTTATGGTGCCCATCTTTGCACAAAATGTTCCCTTGGTATCTAATTTTCTTGAAGAGATCTCTATAGTCTTTCCCATTCTATTGTTTTCCTCTATTTCTTTGCAATGATTGCTGAAGAAGGCTTTCTTATCTCTCCTTGAGATTCTTTGGAAGTCTGCATTCAAATGGGTTTATCTTTCCTTTTCTCCTATGTCTATCACTTTGCTTCTTAAGCAAAAGGCAAAAGAGAAAAGGAAAGAATGTAACATTAGAAGTCAACTAAGAGAATAATCTGGAATTTAAATGAAGAAAGGGAAATCTGTGAAGAGAAGACAGAGAAGGAAAGATCTGAAAGTCAGAAAAACCAGAAAAGCTGCCTCTGCAAGCAGCAAAACACATGAGGGGGAAAGAATTGGAAGAAGGAAGGATGTATCAGTAGTATCAAATATTGCACAGTGAAATAACTCAAAACTGCCCCTTGGATTTGATAATTAAGGAATCATGATCTTTCTGTGAACAATGTCATTGAAATGGCAGGAGGGTAAGCCTGATTATGTGTCTTGAGGTCTAATAGCAAGATGAGTCGCTCAGTCGTGTCCGACTCTTTGCGACCCATTGAACTGTAGCCTATCAGGCTCCTCCGTCCATGGGATTTTCCAGACAAGAGTGCTGGAGTGGATTGCCATTTCCTTCTCCAGGGGATCTTACCAACCCAGGAATCAAACCCAGGTCTCCCGCATCGCGGGCAGATGCTTTACCTCTGAGCCACCAGGGAAGCCCGATGAGAAACAAACAAGCAAGATGAGAAACTGAAAACATCCTGTGTAGAAAATTCTCTTAAGTTTAGAAGAGGAAAGATAAAATGGTTATTAAAGTCCTGTAAAGCCTACGATACAGGCCTTCTTTTTTAATCCCTTAATGCCTGACCAGTCTCCCAAGAGGACAACTTCTCACACAGCCACACAAGGACTAAGAGTTTCTTAGAAACCTAGGCCATGACAGATTTAGCAAATGCTAACTTTTCTGCTACTTCACACATGTTATTTAACATTTGCGTGTATATCAGCTTCCTATGAGGATATTCCAGATCATGTATGCTATAAGAAGTTCATATTCTCTGTTTGTTTCTCATCCAAAAAACTAATGCTACGAATAATTGAATGGTAACATCATTATAAGACTAATCTTAATGCATTTACATGTATTTTTTAAAAAATTTAATCATACACAAACTTTATTATTACAAGTTAAAAAAAAGATCCCTCCTGTTCCCCTTATCAAACTAATCATGCTGCATCAGTATGCTGAGACCATTGTTGTTCATCTGAACTGAGTAGTAGTTCAGTAATGTTAATGCATTCAAAACCTTAGTCAGATTGAACCAAATGTTTCCCGTTGGTTCTGAGTATTCCCTGGCTGGGAATTCATGGCTGGGTATTTACTATCCTTATTCAGTTGCTTTCAGATTTTTACTATGAGTACTATTGTGGGCTTCCCTGCTAGCTAAGATGCCAAAGAATCTGCCTGAAATGCAGGACACCTGGTTCAGTCCCTGGGTCAGGAAGATCCCCTGGAGAAGGGAAAACTACCTATCTACTCTAGTATTCTTGCCTGGAGAATTCATGGGCAGAGGAGCCTGGCAGGCTACAGTCCATGGGGTCACAAAGACTCAGACACGAGCAAGTGACTAGCGCGCACACATGTGCGCGCACGCGCGCACGCACACACACACACACACACACACACACACACACACACACACACTGTTGTGGGGGCCTTGACAAGTTTTTTTTTTTTTTTTTTTCTGTGTAAGGGCTATCCTTAATGAATTTGGGAAAACTGTTTTCAGACCTGAAAGCAGAAAAGCTGTCTGCCGA
Organism: Bubalus bubalis; assembly: GCF_019923935.1. Classification (NCBI taxonomy): domain Eukaryota; kingdom Metazoa; phylum Chordata; class Mammalia; order Artiodactyla; family Bovidae; genus Bubalus; species Bubalus bubalis. The sequence continues at coordinate 79,805,183 of NC_059159.1, read as the reverse complement.
CTTGGGTCTCTGACTTTGCCATCACCTTTATATATGGGCAGCTCACTTCCTACCCAAGCAAGTATACAAGTGGAAATTTATCGGTGCCATGTAATTAGGGGCTCTACTCTATCTACTTCACTCCCTAGCATTATTGCTCTTTTAGTTGGCACCTGGCAAAACGGTATACTTAATAGGAGGCTATATAGAACACAGGCTGACCAGTCGGTTTTTAGCCTCTAGTCTTTAACTGTTGACTCCCCCATTCTCTTCGAATCCTTCTTCTGAAAGTCGTTCTAAATGTCAGCTTCTTATCAGGAGCCCCCTTAGAAATCTCTTATTCTCTCCATTTTTGCTGGGCATCATCTTAGTAAAATTCCTTAGCTTCTCCGGAATGCTGAGAACCAAATGACTTTAATGAAGAAACTGAAGATTGGAGCAAGCATAAATCTATTCTATTTTCTCTACCTGGGATCCTGGGAGCACAGGACTGCCGCCATCTTACTAGTTGAGGAAAATGGCCCTGGGCCTCCAAATCTCAATTTTTGTTATACTAAAAATCCTGTTTTTCTAAAATAATCATGATCTAGTTTTACTAATGATCCCCTTCATGCAGCTATAAAATGTCAAATTTTGTCCTTGTGTTTGGGTCTTGGATTTTTGCCCTTTTAATCATGTGTTTCACATATATTAAATACAACTTGTCTAGAATTACTTCAAGCAACTTCTTCCTCAACTTACTTTTTTCTTTCTTTAAGTAACTAATATGACAATGTCCTCAGTTGCCCAAGACAGAAACCTGGGAGTCATACTTGAGTTCTCCATCTCCAACCCTCACCACAATCAATTCACTCTAGCTCTTAAATGTCTCAAAAAAAAAAAAAATCTCTACCTTATATCCTAATTGCCACTGGTCAGTCTTCATCTGTCAACTGGGTCATTGTGACAACCTCCTAACTGGTCTTACTGTCTCCAATCTTCTACTTTTATTCTCCTGATAAGAAATATTTTTCAGAAATGCAAATTGATAATTTTATTCCTCTTCTTAAAATTCTTCAATAATCTTACCATTGTCCTTAGGAGAAAATCCAAACGTTTATAACATATTCCATATAAGGTCTCTCATAACCTACCTCATCTTTTTTTTTTTAATGGGAGTATAATTGCTTTACAATGTTGTATTAGTTTCTCCTGTACAACAGTGCGAATCAGCTGTAAGTATACAAATATCCCCTCCCTCTTGAGCCTCCCTCTCAACCTCCCCCATGCCACCCCTCTTGGTCATCATAGAGCACAGAGCTGAGCTCTCCCCGTACTATGCAGCAGTTTCCCAATGGATATCTGTTTTACACATGGTGGTGTATGTATGTCAATGCTACTCTTTCAATTCATCCCACCCTCTTCTACCTCATTTTTGTACCACTTTTTCTCTTCATATTCTCTCTCAGTTCTTTGTGCTACCATATTCATCCTCACATTCGATTTTCAGTACTTATAATGCTTTGATTTTGAACTTCTTCTATAATTTGACCCAGTAACTCCTATTCATCCTTTCTTTATAACGCACACATGTTAAATATTACTTCTTTAGAGAAAAATTTCCTGAATCCCCAAACTAGATTGTCTTTGCTGTGTACTGCTGTAACATCCTTTACTTTCATCTAATAGCACTTCAGTTCAGTTCAGTTCAGTTCCTCAGTTGTGTCCGACTCTTCGCAACCCCATGAACCACAGCCAGGCCTCCCTGTCCATCACCAACTCCCGGAGTTTACCCAAACTCATGTCCATCGAGTCAGTGATGCCATCCAGCCATCTCATCCTCTGTCATCCCCTTCTCCTCCTGCCCCCAGTCCCTCCCAGCATCAGAGTCTTTTCCAATGAGTCAACTCTTTGCATGAGGTGGCCAAAGTACTGGAGTTTCAGCTTTAGCATCATTCCTTCCAAAGAAATCCCAGGGCTGGTCTCCTTCAGAATGGACTGGTTAGATCTCCTTGCAGTCCAAGGGACTCTCAAGAGTCTTCTCCAACACCACAGTTCAAAAGCATCAATTCTTTGGCGCTCAGCCTTATTCACAGTCCAACTCTCACATCCATAAATTGTTAAATCCTTAGACTTTAAGTTCTGTGAGGACACTAACCCTGCTATTTTGTTTGCTGTTGTGAGCTATTCAGAGATGAGATGAACTTCTGTGGGAGTATATATTTCCCATCACCATTGTGTTCATGTGTAGGTTGAAATTGGAACTAAAATAGAGAACCTTTGGAGACCTTTTCAGTTCTTTCCACTAAGGAGATTGTTTTTTACCAAGTTGTCAAGCATATAAATATATAACTTTTAAAATAAAATCAATTTAAATGAATCTCACCTAATTGAACATTAATGTTAAACTCTGAATATGTAATGACTAATATCATATAGAGAACCTAAGAGATATTTCTAATTTTGAGTACTGTAACTGGAGTTTTTAATTAATGTTATTTTCTTTTATTGCTTGTAGGTGAAATGAATCAGAAGTACAAGGAGCTAAAAAAGAGGGAGGAAAATATGGACAGTAAGTGATAATCTTAGAGATGTGAAAATATATTCTCAGATAGTTGTTCATTTATACTAAATCAGAGATCTCACTTTGGGAAGATACAGTGACTAATAATAAGTGCAGAAGTGTGGACATTCAAAGCATTTGACTTGAAGTATTACTAAATATCTAACATAGTTTAGGGATGGGTAGAGAATTATATAAAGATTTTGTACATGTGTATACGTGTGTACGATTGTATGTTAGGGATACAAAAGCTAATATTTACATTTATAGTCTGTATAGAGAGTCTATAGACCACTCGTTGATTGAACATTGGATGTTCTCTTTTACATGCTTTACCCTTAATATCTTTCACCTTTTTTATGCTTTTCATAATACCTAACTCGTTATATATTAGCCCTCATCTCTGATTTTGTTTCTTGGTTCTGTCACTAACTGAAACTTCTGTTGTGGCTTCTCGTTCACTTTTTTTTTAAAAAATCTGAATTTTAACTTTGTAAATAGATGTTGACTTTATGTTGTACATTCAAAAGTTTATAAAAATTTACTATATTAATGATTACTAGTCTCTTTTAAATTATCATTTTTCTAGAATTTTACATTTTTGTAAGTCTGATGTCAGTTGTTACCTTCATAGAAGCATGTTATAAATCAGTAATGGCCAACTCTGGTTTAACAATATCCCAAGACTACTTTCAGAGAAGGCAATGGCACCCCACTCCAGTACTCTTGCCTGGAAAATCCCATGGATGGAGGAGGCTGGTAGGCTGCAGTCCATGGGGTTGCAAAGAGTCGGACACGACTGAGCGACTTCACTTTCACTTCTCACTTTCATGCATTGGAGAAGGAAATGGCAACCCACTCCAGTGTTCTTCCCTGGAGAATCCCAGGGACGGAGGAGCCTGGTGGGCTGCCATCTATGGGGTCGCACAGAATCGGACACGACTGAAGCAACTTAGCAGCAGCAGCAGCAGTAGCAGCAAGACTACTTTAAAAATCTCAACAAGTACCAAAAACTACCTCAAAATTAATTTGTTGTTTCATGCAAATAGTAAAATTATTTTAAGTTAATTTTTGGAAGATCCATAGAAATATTTTAAGAATGTTAATAAGAGAAAATTATATACTAATTTTATATTAAGAATGATGTCTTAGAATATTTATTTATAATCTGAATAAATCACTAAATTTATTCAGTTGAGACTATTTTGGCATTACAAGGAAAATGCTCAATTTTCAGGCAAAAAAGGTATAGTAGTATTTTCAGAAGTAAAGTTAGTGGCCAATTACAGATGTTAATAATTGTAGCTGTATCAATGAGATACTAGTGTAAAACCATAGGAATTTTTCTCATCTCCATCTTATCAGCTGTTGCTTCTGAGCCTGCATTTATAAATATTTAGTGTATTTGTATTAAGATCATAGTAGTTAAACTTTAAAAGATTGAAAGTATGTAGAAATGTTCTTATTGAGTAATTTAGTTACCCTTGGGTTAAAAAATTAAAGTGATAGTTAAAAATTTGCTTTGAACTTCTAAAAAGTATTCCTCAGACCTACAAATCAGAGCTTATATAGTGTTTAGTTATACCAATAGTAGCCTTTCATCATATTTTTCAATCGACAGCTTTTATTGAGACTTTTGAGGACACTAAGAACCAGGAACTGGAAAGGAAGGCACAGATAGAAGCCAGCATTGTTTCGCTTTTGGAGCACAGCAGTCGAGTAAGTGCCATGTGCCAGTCTTACTGTCCTCATTATTTTTACTGTGGTTACCTTATAAATACAGCTCAAAAACCGCAAATGTTCACTATTATGTAAGAGCACAGGATACCTAATGAATACCTTGATTCCTCAAAAAATGTTTATTGAGCAGCTACTATTGTGTGGTACCATAGGAGAAAAAATACATGATCTCTTTTCAATATTCTAAGTGTTTTTAAAATCCAATTAGTTCCTATAATAGCATAGTTGAATCTTTCTACAGTGAAATAAAGCAAATGTAAAAGAAACAATTCTGAATTTTAATTTAACCTCTCCTTACTGAGAAATTTGACTTTGAATATCATGTTTTCTTTTATAAAATATATATATATATGTAATGAATGATATATTTCAAAACATCCAGTCCTTTAGCAGCATTTTTAAGAGTTTTATTGGAAAGTTAAATTAATGGAATTTTTTCCACTTTTATGTTTCTGCAAATACAGAATATAAATCGTATGAAACAGATATCCTCTATCACCAATCAAGAGCTGAAAATGATGCAGGATGATCTCAATTTTAAATCTACTGAAATGCAGAAATCACAGAGTACGGCTAGGAATCTGACTTCAGGTGAGAAAACTGTAGATTTTAATGTCCTTTTTTTCTGTAACAAATTGGAACTTTAAAAATCTGTTATTCTCTTTGATTTTTTTTAAAGACTGTGGATATAATTTATGATTGCCTATTGCTGCAGTCATTCATAGGCTCAGAATTTTGTGTGACTTTCATATCCACTTCATAGTAATTCATTGGCATATTCTCATTCATTTAACATTTATTGAATATTTGCTCTGTGCCTTTGCTATAATTTGGGTATACAGAGATTTTTAGGACTTGAAATGGCTTAGCTGGAATTCCTTCACCTCTACTAGCTTTGTTTGACTTCACACTCCAGGATGTCTGGCTCTAGGTGAGTGATAAGACCATCATGCTTATCTAGGTGAGCAAATTTGGAAAACTCAGCAGTGGCCTCAGGACTGGAAAAGGTCACTTTTCATTCCAATCCCAAAGAAGGGCAATGCCAAAAAAATGTTCAAACTACTGCACAATTGCATTAATTCCCATGTCAGCAAGGTAATGCTTAAAATCCTTCAAGCTAGGCTTCAATAGTATGTGAACCGAGAACTTCCAAATGTTCAAGCTGGATTTAGAAAAGGCAGAGGAAGCAGAGATCAAATTGCCAACATCTATTGGTTCAAATGCAGGAGACCCCAATTTGATTCCTGTCTCAGGAAGGTCCCTGAAGAAGGGATAGGCTACCCACTCTGTATGCATGGCCTTTTCTGGTCGCTCAGATGGTATAGCATCCACCTGCAATGTAGGAGACCTGGGTTCAATCCCTGGGTTGGGAAGATCCCCTAGAGGAAGGCATGGCAATCCATTCCAGTATTCTTGCCTGGAGAAGCCCCATGGACAGAGGAGCCTGGTGAGCTATGGTCCATGGAGTCACAAAGAGTCAGACACAACTGAATGACTAAGCACAGCACAACACAGAAAAACCAGGAGAATTCCAGAAAAACATCTACTTCAGCTTTATTGACTATGCTAAAGCCTTTGACTGTGTGGATCACAACAAAGTATGAAATATTCTAAAAGAAATGGGAATACCAGACTACCTTACCTGCCTCCTGAGAAACCTGTATGTAGGTCAAGAAGCAATAGTTAGAACTGGACATGGAGCAGCAGACTGGTTCTAAATTGGGAAAGAAATACGTCAAGGCTGTATATTGTCACACTGCTTATTTAACAGTTATGCAGAGTATATCATGCAAAATGCCAGGCTGGATGAAGCACAAGCTGGAATCAAGATTGCCAGGAGAAATATCAATAATCTCAGATAGGCAGATGACACCACTCTAATGACAGAAAGTGAAGGGGAACTAAAGAACCTCTTGTTGAAGGTAAAAGAGGAGAGGGAAAAAGCTGGCTTAACACTCAACATTCAAAAAATGAAGATCATGGCATCTGGTCCCATCACTTCATGTCAAATAGATGGGGAAACAATGGAAACAGTGATAGACTTTATTTTCTTGGGCTCTAAAATCACTGTGGATGGCAACTGCAATCAGGAGATTAAAAGACACGTGCTCCTTGGAAGAAAAGCTGTTGACTAACCCAGACAGAGTGTTAAAAAGCAGAGACTACTTTGCCAACTAAGGTCCATCTAGTCAAAGCTATGGCTTTTCCAGTAGTCATGTATGGATGTGAGAGCTGGACAGTAAAAAAGGCAGAGTGCCAAAGAATCAATGCCTTTGAACTGTAGTGCTGGAGAAGACTCTTATGAGTCCCTTGGACAACAAGGAGATCAAATCAGTCAATCCTGAAGGAAATCAACCCTCAGTATTCACTGGAAGGACTGATGTTGAAGCTGAAACTACAATTATTTGGCCACCTGATGCAAAGACCCAACTTATTGGCAAATATCCTGATGCTGGGGTCGAAAGCAGGAGGAAAAGGGGATGACAGAGGATGAGATGGTTGGATGGTATCACCAACTCAATGGACATGAGTTTGAGCAAATTCTGGGAAGTAGTGAAGGACAGGGAAGTCTGGAATGCTGCAGTCCATGGGGTTGCAAAGAGTCAGACCCAACTGAGCAACTGAACAACAACAATTTTTTTTTTAATCCAGTCTATTTCTTCAAGAAATTTTTCAATCTGGTAGAATGAGAAATAATTGAAATATAATGAAATAGTACTATGATATAAGCATAAAGAGCAATGGAGGTACACAGGGCTCATATCCCCCTGGTCTTGGGTAATTAGGAGAGGTCCTGCAGGTGGCACTATTTTAATTATAATTAGTTTCAGTTATTACGACTAACATGAGATTAGAGCAGCACTGTCTGAAAGAAATGTAATGCTAGCCACATATATAATTTAAATTTCCTAGTAGCCACATTTAAAAAGTAAAAAAGAGGTGACTGTTAATAATATATTTTGTTTAACCCAGTGTAAAAAGCACATAAAATTTACCATCCTGTCTGTAAGTGTACAGTATAGTAAATTATCTGTACATTGTTATGTGACAGATATCTAGAACATATTCATCTTGCAAAAGTGGTGTTTATACCTATTGAACAGCAGCTCCCCATTTTCTCCTCCTCCTGCGCCCCAGCTAACCTTAGTCTACTTTCTGTTTGACTGTGTTACAAGTGGTAACATGCATATTTGACTTTGTGTTACTGGTTTAGTTCATTTGTCATGTTTCTCAAAGTTCATCTGTGTTGTGACATGTGGCAGGATTTCCTTTTTTTGAAGGCTGAAAAATATTCTGTACTGTTGTAACTACCACATTTTCATTATTCGTTCATTTGTTGACATTTAGGTTGTTTCTACCTGAAGGCTATTGTGAATCATACTTCAATGAACATGAGTGTACAAATATCTCTTCACAATCGTCTTTCAGCTGTTTTGGATGTATACAACTATGAATATTTTTACACCTTTATTTTCTTTTTTTCATAAGCTGAAGTATTTTATGTTTAATTATTTCGTCTAAGAAACTTCTATTTTGTGTTTTAGGCCATAGTTTAAAATTTTTCATTATCTAAGGTCAGTATTAATTCAACAAGTTTTTGCCTCCTTTAAGCTATCTTTATATAAGAAACATACATTTTTTAAAGAGTAAATATCAGAACTAGCAAATGAATTCAGTAATTATAACTTTGTATTCCTTTCATATTTTTATATTTTGTATTTACATTTCTTTTAAAAGCCTAGTTAATAAAAAAAATGAGAACTAGTTTCAGTGGAGATAAAAATCCAGTTTATTACTCTGATAAGGGTTTTACTGAAAATTTCCCTTTTAAAGCTTGAATTATCTGACCCCTACAATTAATTTCATTTTCTGTGCTCACTTTTTTTAAAAAACTTTTTATTTTGTATTGGGGTATAGCCAGTTAACAATGTTGTGATAGTTTCAGGTGAACAGAGAAGGAACTCAGCCATACAGATATGTATATCCATTCTCCCCAAACTCCCCTCCCATCCAGGAGGGAGCAGAGTTCCATGTGCTATACAGTAGGTCCTTGTTGGTTATCCATTCTAAATATTAATATAGCAGTATTGTACTCAGATGTTTTCAAGTGCTATTTTAACCCATGCATATACATTGTTTTTTTTTATTGTTTCTTAACATCATCCCCAATAAGAAACTTCTATCTGGAGATCACCATAAGAGGTTTAGAATATTATGATTCAGCTTTCAGAGATAATGAATTTTACATCCCCTTTTTGTGAACTGCCTTCCTTTGGCCCTTGAAGTTATAATTGGAACTCACCTAATTTTCTTGGTGTACTCTATGTTTCTTAATGGGGCAAATCACTCCCAAGGGGGAAAATTACTTCTTGGGATGAAGGTAAAAAAAAATTTTAGACACTAATTATAATGGTTTGTGGCCCTCCAAAGGGTCATTGTACATAAACAGATATACATCTGTAATATAAAAACTTCATGGGAGGTGACTAGGAAAACAGTAGTCTACAAATGGCTCCTTTGGGGGACAACAAAGAAAAAAAAAAGATTAAGAAACACTGATAAACTGCATGAGTGAAGAGGCAAGGAACCTGTCAGCAATAGTTTTTATTTATATTTTTGGAAAGGAAACGCCAGAGAATAAACAAATGCTCTGATGGCAGAATATTTCAGGAACATTTCCCCAGGTCAAAGTGGCTCCTTCTGAGATTTTGCTACTATGTACACACTGCTTGGTAAACTTTTCAACTTCATAGCATATCAGAAGGAACTAGTCTGCATCCTCTTCCTGTCTCTTCTCTTGGAGAAGGTTTTAGCTTTTCATGGGGACCTGCTGTTAAAGGAAGATAAACTTTATACCAACCAACCATTTTCTCCCTTTCTCTAGGAAAAGCAGTATATGTAGTTTTCAAGTGTATTTCCCTAATATATCTTTAAATTAAACTTGTAGTTAGATTTATATAGCTTTTTACTGAACAGTCAAAATATACAAACTAAGTACATTTCCTATTTGGAACATTGAAACACCATAAGCCTCAGTGACTTTGATTCTCATCTTAACTATTTCCAACCCTAGTAGAAATGTTAATCCAACAAAACGAAAGCCCTCTCAACAACACTTAAGTCCATGTGTATCTTATAAAATAACAAATGTCAATATTATTGAGCCTTTAGATTCTTTAAAGGGACAGAGGAAATGTTCACATTTAATTATACCAACTTAGGACAAATGTGGTTGGTAACAACCTTCTTTCTTAAATCAATGTCTTCTGAAGCTTTTTTTTTTTTTTTACTGTTTGATATTTAATATCTTGTGTGATTTTGTCATAATAATAAGCTATGAGTCACTCAATTCTTGAACATATTTTTATTATGATATCACCTTCCAGGTATATTTTAATCTTTCTGATTTTTTAGGTAGTAGAGAAAGGTTTAATAGCAGCTTTGTATTTAATTTTTCTATTAGGGAATCTGTATCAGATCAGATCAAATCAGATCAGTCGCTCAGTCGTGTCTGACTCTTTGCGACCCCATGAATCGCAGCACGCCAGGCCTCCCTATCCATCACCAACTCCCGGAGTTCACTCAGACTCACGTCCATTGAGTCAGTGATGCCATCCAGCCATCTCATCCTCTGTCGTCCCCTTCTCCTCCTGCCCCCAATCCTTCCCAGCATCAGAGTCTTTTCCAATGAGTCAACTCTTTGCATGAGGTGGCCAAAGTACTGGAGTTTCAGCTTTAGCATCATTCCTTCCAAAGAAATCCCAGGGCTGATCTCCTTCAGAATGGACTGGTTGGATCTCCTTGCAGTCCAAGGGACTCTCAAGAGTCTTCTCCAACACCACAGTTCAAAAGCATCAATTCTTCAGCGCTCAGCCTTCTCCACAGTCCAACTCTCACATCCATACATGACCACAGGAAAAACCATAGCCTTGACTAGACGGACCTTTGTTGGCAAAGTAATGTCTCTGAATCTGTATAGATAATAAAAATTAATTCCAAGTAAATTTTGATAAATCTTACATGAAAAAGCCAACTTACTTACCCATTGCCTGCCCTGTATAAGAGAGACATCCTGGTAAGAAGTGCCAGAAATCTGTGTAAAAATGCCAACCAGATACTTATCTGGCTACTGAAATGTATATGCATAGAGTAGACTTCATGGTACCTAAGAGAAAAGCAGAATTTGAAAGAACTGAATGCAGAGATTTCCGATGCTATGTACTCCAAAGGATAAAAGTTTAGAGTTTTATTAATTTCGGCAAAGTTAATTGTTCATTTATAATATAAATCAACACTCTTCAAAGGAACAGAATATGGAGTCTCTAACATCATTTAAAATGTCCATTATACCATAAAAATTTAATAATGTAAAGAAAGAAGAAAATATAAGTCAAGACAAAAATCAGTCACTATATACTGAACCTGAGATAATCCAGATATTAAAATGAAAAGGACTTTAAGAGTTATAAGCATATTTAAGGGCTTGAGGGAAATAAAATCATAATAAATGAACAGGTAGACAATCCCACAAAGAAATGAAAATAACAAAAAAAGAACCAACTGAAAATTCTAGAGTTGAAAATACAACTAAAATGAAAAAAATCACTGATCGTAACAGAAGATAGAAGACAATTGGGAAAAAGAATCAGTGAACTGAAAAGATAAATAAATAGAAATTAACTAACCTGAAGAAGAAAAAAAAAAGAGTAGAGCCTTCATGATCTGTGAGACAATTTCAAGCAGTCTAACTTACATGTAATTGGAGTCCCAAAAAGAAAAGAGGGACAGAGAATGGGAAAGAAAAGATAGTTGGAAAATGGCTGAAATTTTTCTGAATTTGATGAAAAAAATTGTACAGACCTAGGTCAAGAAGCAACAGTTAGAACTGGACATGGAACAACAGACTGGTTCCAAATAGAAAAAGGAGTACGTCAAGGCTGTATATTGTCACCCTGCTTATTTAACTTATATGCAGAGTACATCATGTGAAATGCTGGACTGGATGAAGCACAAGCTGGAATCAAGATTCCCAGGAGAAATATCAATAATCTCAGATATGCAGATGACACCACCCTTATGGCAGAAAGTGAAGAAGAACTAAAGAGCCTCTTGATGAAAGTGAAAGAGGAGAGTGAAAAAGTTGGCTTAAAACTCAACATTCAGAAAACTAACATCATGGCATCTGGTCCCATCACTTCATGGCAAATAGATGGGGAAACAGTGGATGACTTTATTTTGGGGGGCTCCAAAATCACCACAGATGGTTTTTGCAGCCATGAAATTAAAAGACGCTTACTCCTTGGAAGGAAAGTTATGACCAACCCAGACAGCAAATTAAAAAGCAGAGACATTACTTTGTCAACAAAGGTCCATCTACTCAAAGTATGGTTTTTCCAGTAGTCATGTATGGATGTGAGAGTTGGACTGTGAAGAAAGCTGAGTCCCGAAGAATTGATGCTTTTGAACTGTGGTGTTGGAGAAGACTCTTGAGAGTCCCTTGGACTGCAAGGAGATCCAACCAGTCCATCCTAAAGGAGAATAGTCCTGCGTGTTCATTGGAAGGACTGATGTTAAAGCTGAAAATCCAATACTTTGGCCACCTGATGCAAAGAGCTGACTCATTTGAAAAGACCCTGATGCTGGGAAATATTGAGGGCAGGAGGAGAAGGGGACAACAGAGGATGAGATGGTTGGATGGCATCACTGACTCAATGGACATGAGTTTGGGTAAACTCCGGGAGTTGGTGATAGACAGGGAGGCCTGGTGTGCTGTGCTTCATGGGGTCGCAAAGAGTTGGACATGACTGACCAACTGAACTGAACTGAAGAAGCCCTTCAAACCCCAAACAGGTTAATATAAAAACTCCTCACTTAAGCATATCATCATGACTGCTGAAATGCAACAATAAACAGTAAACAATAAAAGGAGCCAGAGAAAAATAATATGTATATACAGGGAATGATACATCCCAGTCATTATGAATTTTGTATTTTACTCTGAAATATGTTACTTTTAATATAAAAATCTTCTGTCCCTAAATATAATTATTTTTAGCAAGATGTTGTGTTCGGCTTTTGATATTCTGAAATAATCCCAAGGAAGGGCAGTGCCAAAGAATGTTCAAAATACTGCACAATTGCATTCATTTCACATGCTAGCAAAGTAATGCTCAAAATCCTACAAGCTAGGCTTCAACAGTGCATGAACCAAGAATTACCAGATGTACAAGCTGGATTTAGAAAAGGCAGAGGAGCCAGAGATCAAATTGCTAGTATCTGTTGAGTCATAGAAAAAGCAAGAGAATTCTAGAAAAACATCTACTTCTACTTCATTCCATATGCTAAAGCCTTTGTGTGGATCACAACAAACTGGAAAATTCTTCAAGAAATGGGAATACCAGACCACCTTGCCTACTTCCTGATAAACTATATGCAGGTCAAGAGGCAGTATTTAGAACTAGACATGGAACAACTGACTGATTCCAAATTGGGAAAGGAGTATGTCAAGACTGTATATTGTCATCCTGCTTATTTAACTTCTGTGCAGAGTACATCATGTGAAATGCCAGGCTGGATGAAGGACAAACTGGAATCAAGGTTGCTGGGAGAAATATCAGTAACATCAAATATGCAGATGACACCACCCTTATGCAGAAAGTGAAGAGGAACTAAAGAGCCTCTTGATGAAGGCGAAAGAGGGGAGGGGAAAAGCTGGCTTAAAACTCAACATTCAAGAAACAAAGATCATGCCATTCAGTCTCATCACTTCATGTCAGATAGATGGGGAAACAATGGAAACAGTGACAGAGTATTTTCCTGGGCTCCAAAATCACTGCAGATGGTGACTCTAGCCATGAAATTAAACTTGCTCCTTGGAAGAAAAGCTATGACAAACCTATACTATAGTGTATTAAAAAGCAGAGACATTACTGACAAAGGTCCATCTAGTCAAAGCTATGGTTTTTCCAGTAGTCATGTATGGATGTAAGAGTTGGATCATAAAGAAGGCTGAGTGCAGAAGGATTGATGCTTTTGAGCTGTGGTGTTGGAGAAGACTCTTGAGAGTCCCTTGGCCTGCAAGGAGATGAAACCAGTAAAGGAAATCAGTCCTGAAATATTCATTGGAAGGACTGATGCTGAAGCTGAAGCTCCAATTCTTTGGCCACTTGATGTGAAGAGCCGACTCAATAGAAAAGACCCTGATGCTGGGAAAGATTGAAGGCAGGAGAAGGGGACAACAGAGGACGAGATGGTTGGATGGCATCACCGACTCAATGGACATGAGTTTGGGTAAACTCCGGGAGTTGGTGATGGACAGGGAAGTCTAGCATACTATCAGTCCATGGGGCTGCAAAGAGTTGGACATGACTGAGCAACTGAACAACAACAGCTCTCAAATACCACTATATTTTTGGGTGGAGGGTATTCATATTCCTACTTGAAAATAGAGGAAAGGTGAACATAAACTATTCTATGAAACTGTATCACTGTATGCCTCTACAAATAAGTGACTACAGTATGTATCAGATTATTCCCATGCCAGTCTCTGGCAATACAGGAGAGAGGAAACTGGCTAAGGGAGGTTTGAATTCAGATTTCTTCATCTTAATATACAGGACATACATTTCAGTTCCATTTTAGTATCTGTTTTTGACTTAGCTGGAATAAAATTTCCAGAACAATGTATGATGCCTGGGGAAAGAAGCCTGAAGTAGCAAATTGGTCAGGTATTACTGTTCTTTCCTTAGCTCACTGTAGCTCATAGAGGCGTTTTGGGTCATAAAGTGATATTTGTTATCTTAAAAATGAATATTTCATAAAGATGATGATATCACTCAGCACCAAAGCTTGACTGGTTGTTGACCTTGGGCAGTTACCTTTCTAAGCTTTTTGTTGTTATTCAGTAGCTAACTCATGTCTGACTCTTTGCATCCCAATGGACTGTAGCATGCCAGGCTCCCCTGTCCTCCAATATCTCCAGGAATTTGCTCAAATTCATGTCCATTGATGGTGATGCTGTCTAATCATCTCATCCTCTACCTCCCCTTTCTTTTTTTACCTTCAGTAGTTTCCTTATATAGTAACATTTACCCCTTCCACCCTATCTCAGGGCTGTTATGAAAAGTAAATCAGATAATATATAAAGCAAGGTACGTTCCAGGTTCTCAGTAATACTGTTTTCCTTCTTTTCTCTTTAAAAAAGAGACTTTTAAAGCCAGCATCACAAAGTTAAGTCTCTGAAATAGAGAAAGTCGGTATTATTAATATTTAATCCTACCAGAATAGAATTTTTTTAAATACTATTTTCTGGTTATAAATGTAATTCATAGTCATTATAGAGGATTTAGGAGAGATATAAGCAAGCATAAATAAAAAATAAAAATACAATCCTACTATCAGAAGTTTATTACTATTAAAATTTTGGAATTCTTTTAGTCTTTTTTCTGTATTTTATCACATCTTGGGGGAAAAAAACATTTCCCAAGTATTCTCTGCCCAGCTATTCCTCTCTTTCAAAGGTTTCACAGCCAAATTTCTTAAAATCATCTCACTCTTGGTTCCATTTCTTTCTATAAAAATCTTTTCTCAGGAGGTATATACCTAGGTTCTGCTGGTCAGTAAATACAACACATATTTTGCTATCTTAAAAAAAAATCTCTAATATTCTGCACTACAATCCACTCCTTTATTCTTGAAATGTTTTTTCCCCATGACTTCTGATTTTTCTTTTATTTCTTTGGTCACTTCTTATTCTATATGGATCCTTCATGTTAATTTAGTCTTTAAAAATTTGATATTTTTGTAAGTGCAGTCATGAATCCTTTTCTCTTGATGATTTCAACCACTCCCATAGCTTCAGGTGCCATGTCTGTGCTGATGGTTTTAGAAACTGTATCTTCTGATCTCACATTTTTCTCTGGGCTTTCAACCCATATTTCTCTATATGGGCATATTTACTTATCTTTATTTGGATGTTTTTGAGGTTTCTCAAACTGAACAAATCCTAAATTGCTTTCAATGTATCATCTCTCCCTCCTACAGACAAAAATTTTATCTCTTTCTGCCTACCCTCCCATACACTCATTTATTCAATTTGGAAGTGGGATTCTGCACTGACTTCTTTCACTCACCCACTGTATTTGGTCAATTGCCTGTTTGTTAATCCCAAATCCCTCATGTTTCTTAGTCCCTCCAGATCTCTCCTGCTTTGTTTCTACAAGTATTTTTATCTGGCAGGAGACCCCTGGGTCCTGGGTCGGGAAGATCCCCTGGAGAAGGGTTAGGCTATCTACTCCAATATTCTTGGGTTTCCTTTGTGGCTCAGCTGATAAAGAATCCACCTGCAATGCAGGAGACCTGGGTTCGATCCCTGGGTTGGGAAGGTCCTCTGGAGAAGGGAAAGGCTACCCACTCCAGTATTCTGGCCTGGAGAATTCCATGGACTGTATAGTCTATGGGGTTGCAAAGAGTCGGCCACGACTGAGTGACTTTCACTTTCATTTTCACTAATTGTATATTTTATCAAATATATGTATAGCATTCTTCCACTGAACTGTAAGTTCTTTGTTCATTGCTGTATCCTCCATGCCTTTCTACTTGCCTGGCACATGAAAAAAAAATTCTCAGCAGTGTAAGATTTCTTGCCTAGATCACTGAATCAACTGGTCTTCTTAAACATAGTTATGCTGTTTCAATTCACTGTCCATGTGGCAACCAGAGTGAACTTTCTAAAATTTAAGCATGTCACTGTCTGATTTGAAACTCGTTGATGACTTGCCATGGCCCTTAGCATAAAGTCCCAGTTCCCTATCTTGACTTAAGCCCTTCATGAACTTATCCTTCAACTTTTCCATTTTATCTCCTACCACCACCCATTTCAAACTGTGGGTTCCAGGCATACCAAACTTCTGTTACTTGCTCAGAAATACTGTGCTGTCTTACCTCTAGACATTTTTGCACATGGTGATTATTTTCTCTGGAAACTCACTTTTTCCTTTGTGTGGCTGATTCCTAATGCTTAAGGCAACAGTTAAAAGGTATAGCTTTAGAGAATTCTTTTGACCAATATCCTTTATCTTTTCATAGTAGAAGATATCCTGTATCCTGTAATCTTTTCATAGTAGTTATCCAGTTTACCATAAATGCTTCTTTAATTTTCTGATTTAACCTCTAGAATATAGCTTCTTGAGTGAAAAGTGTCTCTGTTGATTTCCATCAGCACCTGGCACATAGTAGATGCTCAGTACTTTTGAAAGAAAGAAACACACACACCACACACCCATACACACACACAAATGTGCAGTCATTGTAATTCATGGATTCTGTATTTGTAAATTTGCTTTCTCACTAAAATTAATTTGTATTTCAAATTCATATTTGCAGTACTTTCATGGTCATTTGTGAACACATGCAGAGGTAAAAAATTTGAATGCTGAAGTTCTCAGTGGAGGTTGAATAAGGCAACACTATGCCTCTTGGTTTAGTTCACATACTTACAAGCATTCTTTTCATGGTACATTGTTTAATGTCACTTTTTAAAACCACATTTTTTTTTAATTTTTATTTTAAACTTTACAATATTGTATTGGTTTTGCCAAATATTGAAATGAATCCACCACAGGTATACATGTGTTCCCCATCCTGAACCCTCCTCCCTCCTCCCTCCCCATACCATCCCTCTGGGTTGTCCCAGTGCACCAGCCCCAAGCATCCAGTATCGTGCATCGAACCTGGACTGGCAACTCATTTCATACATGATATTATACATGTTTCAATGTCATTCTCCCAAATCTTCCCACCCTCTCCCTCTCCCACAGAGTCCATAAGACTGTTCTATACATCACTGTCTCTTTTGCTGTCTCGTACACAGGGTTATTGTTACCATCTTTCTAAATTCCATATATATGCGTTAGTATACTGTATTGGTGTTTTTCTTTCTGGCTTACTTCACTCTGTATAATAGGCTCCAGTTTCATCCACCTCATTAGAACTGATTCAAATGTATTCTTTTTAACGGCTGAGTGATACTCCATTGTGTATATGTACCACAGCTTTCTTATCCATTCATCTGCTGATGGACATCTAGGTTGCTTCCATGTCCTGGCTATTATAAACAGTGCTGCGATGAACATTGGGGTACACGTGTCTCTTTCCCTTCTGGTTTCCTCAGTGTGTATGCCCAGCAGTGGGATTGCTGGATCATAAGGCAGTTCTATTTCCAGTTTTTTAAGGCATCTCCACCCTGTTCTCCATAGTGGCTGTACTAGTTTGCATTCCCACCAACAGTGTAAGAGGGTTCCCTTTTCTCCACACCCTCTCCAGCATTTATTACTTGTAGACTTTTGGATCGCAGCCATTCTGACTGGTGTGAAATGGTACCTCATAGTGGTTTTGATTTGCGTTTCTCTGATAATGAGTGATGTTGAGCATCTTTTCATGTGTTTGTTAGCCATCTGTATGTCTTCTTTGGAGAAATGTCTGTTTAGTTCTTTGGTCCATTTGTTGATTGGGTCATTTATTTTTCTGGAATTGAGCTGTAGGAGTTGCTTGTATATTCTCGAGATTAGTTGTTTGTCAGTTGCTTCATTTGCTATTATTTTCTCCCATTCTGAAGGCTGTCTTTTCACCTTGCTTATAGTTTCCTTTGTTGTGCAGAAGCTTTTAAGTTTAATTAGGTCCCATTTGTTTACTTTTGCTTTTATTTCCAGTATTCTGGGAGGTGGTTCATAGAGGATCCTGCTGTGATGTATGTTGGAGAGTGTTTTGCCTATGTTCTCCTCTAGGAGTTTTATAGTTTCTGGTCTTACGTTTAGATCTTTAATCCATTTTGAGTTTATTTTTGTGTATGGTGTTAGAAAGTGTTCTAGTTTCATTCTTTTACAAGTGGTTGACCAGTTTTCCCAGCACCACTTGTTAAAGAGATTGTCTTTAATCCATTGTATATTCTTGCCTCCTTTGTCAAAGATAAGGTGTCCATAGGTGTGTGGATTTATCTCTGGGCTTTCTATTTTGTTCCATTGATCTATATTTCTGTCTTTGTGCCAGTACCATACTGTCTTGATGACTGTGGCTTTGTAGTAGAGCCTGAAGTCAGGTAGGTTGATTCCTCCAGTTCCATTCTTCTTTCTCAAGATAGCTTTGGCTATTCGAGGTTTTTTGTATTTCCATACAAATTGTAAAAATATGGAACGCTTCACGAATTTGCGTGTCATCCTTGTGCAGGGGCCATGCTAATCTTCTCTGTATCGTTCCAATTTTAGTATATGTGCTGCCAAAGTGAGCACTAAAACCACATTTTTATGTATTTTTGTTCATGCTTTTCCCATTTAAAATGGCCTCCAAGTATAGTGCTGAAGTGTTGACAAGTGTTTCTAAGCAGAAGGCTATGATATGCCTTACAGTGAAAATATGTCTGTTAGAATAAGCTTTATAGAGGCATAGTTCATGGTTGGCCTTTAGTTCAGTCTTAACAAATTAATAATATATATTAAATAAAGTATATTTGAAGAGAAATATACATAAAGCAAAGTTATATATTAGTTTCTTGATAAAAATAATGTCAGAGGCTCACAGAAACTAACTCTGTATTTCCCATAGGAGTTAAATGCTTGCTAACTCAGTGTGTACACCACCACAAATAATAAGAACTGACTGTATATGTAATTATAAAATTTTGCTCATAATGTTTCATAACTTGCTTTTTTCCCCACATAACTGTGTATGTATGTCATGCACATACTAAAAATAATGAATATTTATCTTATATGTTAATTATGAAGTAAGAAAAAGAACTATATGTGTTCTTGTATGTATATGAGTATGGAGACAAATGTGATTAATACATATCAGGTTATGTTGGTTACCTAGAGGGTGAGTAATTTTTTAAAAACTTATGTTGTCTTAATGGTTACAATGAACATGTTTCTGGTGCAGACACTCGTAAACCATGATGTTTAGTGATTTAATTTCCTTTTGTGAAAGAACTAAAGTTTCAACTAAGTATGGCCTTTGAATTTTCCTACATTTCAGACAGTCAGAGGCTACAGTTGGATCTACAAAAAATGGAGCTTCTGGAAAGTAAAATGACTGAGGAACAACAGTCTCTAAAAAATAAAATTAAGCAAATGATAACTGATCTAGAGACATATAATGATTTGGCAGCTTTAAAATCATCAGGTGAAGAAAAGAAAAAGGTAAATGGTAACAATGCTATGAAATTGTAATTCAAATTGTTTTTCTTGATTAAATTTAATAATATGTGTGTTTTTAAAACTTCATAAGTTTATTTTCAGTTGATTACTTGATATATAAGGAAAAAATAAAGATGTTTATATACAAAGTAGGAATTTAGAGTGAATTTCAAAACAAAGACAAAAATTGAAAAGCAAGGGATAGAGTACTTCAACAAATATAATAATTGTGTCCTCAGTCATTATAGACCAGCAGGCTCCTCTGTCTATGGAATTTTGTAGGTAAGAATACTGGAGCAGGTTGCTATTTCCTACTCCAGGGGATCTTCCCAACCCAGAGATCAAAGTTGCATCTCTTTCATCTCCTGCATTGGCAGGCAGGTTCTTTACCACTTCATTACCTGGGAAGCCCTTCAACAAATATAAACTTTGTTAAATGCAAATTTGATTATGATATTTCTCTACTTAAGACTTCTCAGTGGCTTTTCTTTGTCATTTACATTAATTTAAAGTAAATCTGGTGGAGTACAAACACATGTCAGCCCTAATAAGTTATTATTTATATTGTTAATATTAATTTGGCTTATTATAGACTTCCCCAGTGACGCAGCAGTAGAGAATCCACCGGCCAGGATCCACCAGACTCAGGTTTGATCCCTGGGTTGGAAAGATCCCCTGGAGAAGGAAATGGAAACCCACTCCAGTATTCTTGCCTGGAAATCCCATGGACAGAGAAGCCTGGCGGGCTACAGTTTATGGGGTTGCAAGAGTGAACACAACTTAGAGACTAAACAACAACAACACAATTTAGCTTATTATAGTTAGAAGAATATTTTTACAAACAGGTTTTCTAGCCTTGGTAGGATCTTATTAGAATATTATTGAAATTATTTAAGTCAAATGCTATTTTAATTGATTTACTAGATACCTGCTAAAGCCTTTAATTTACTTCCATTTGGATCTATCTAGAAATTACATCAGGAGAAAACAGTATTATCAACTCGCAGAAATGCCTTTAAAAAAATAATGGAGAAACTAAGCACAGAATGGGAGACACTAAAAACACAACTGCAAGAAAACGAGACACATTCTCAGGTAAAAAAGAAAAAAAAGATTGAAATTCATTTCTATTTTTAGATTATCTGGCATGTTCTCTTAATCTGTATTTTCACCCGCAAAGCAACCCATTCCTTTTTTTTAATCTGCTTTGTTTACCTACCAGATTTTCTGGCTTTGAAGATAGCTAGATTGTATACAGTCTCCACTCAGAATGAGTTTACTCCTGCCTTCTCTAAACCTATATTGAAGGCCAGCTCTAGGCTTGGCACTATTCTGGGAACAGTCATTATGATAATAGCTTTTAAAAATATCAAAAGTAAAGTGTTTTTAATGCAGAAACATTGCTAATACATCAATGCCACAGATAATGAAAATGAGCCATAATGACTAGTATCCCACCACCCAGAAGAGATGATTTTATGCATATGTGGATAGATATTTGTAGTCTGTATGTATGTGGTATGAATATATTCACTTTATACATACACATAAGTATACATTATCTCTGTATATTTATGGAAATGGTACTATATTGTACCTATTATTTGGAAACTTGTTTTTCATCATTAACTATACTTTCCCTTGTCAGTAGATTTTTTTTTTAATATGATTCTATATAATATTTATATGGATATAGCAAATTGCCGGAGAAGGCAATGGCACCCCACTCCAGTACTTCTGCCTGGAAAATCCCATGGACGGAGGAGCCTGGTGGGCTGCAGTCCATGGGGTTGCTAGAGTCGGACACGACTGAGCGACTTCACTTTCACTTTTCACTTTCATGCATTGGAGAAGGAAATGGCAACCCACTCCAGTGTTCTTGCCTGGAGAATCCCATGGACAGGGGAGCCTGGTAGGCTGCTGTCTATGGGGTCGCACAGAGTTGGACACTACTGAAGCGACTTAGCAGCATCCTAGCAAATTGTTAGACATTATGGTTATTTCTCATTTTAAAACTGTTCAAAATTGTTAGACATTTTGGTTATTTCTCATTTTAAAACTGTTCAAATAATACTATGAAGAGCAGTCCTATTCTTGAATTTCTTAATTTAAATTTATGATGATTTACTCAGGATGCAAAGGCAAACCCCTTTTCCGTATCACTCATCCTGCTGATAATTACCTAAACAAGGTCTGAGGTCTTCTAGATTGAAGGGCAGAAGCCTTGTCTCTGTCACTCACTTTCTCCCCAGCCCTGTGTTAGTGGTTGGCACATGATAAGTGTTCAATAAGTATTTTTTGGTGGATTAAATGAAGCATGCATGTCATAGACAAAATAAGTTATTATGGTCTGATAAAGGTTGGTCATTCTCACATCAAAGTAGCCTGTGTTAACAATTTGCAGCTATGATTTATTAATGCTAAATGCATTAAGTTTTTTCTTCACGTGGTGTCATGATCATGATAGACAGTCATCATTAACATTTTGGTATAATATCCTTGTAAACTTTTTTCCTTTGCAGTTCAGCTCAGTTCAGTTCAGTCGCTCAGTGTCCGACTCTGCAACCCCATGAATCGTAGCACGCCAGGCCTCCCTGTCCATCACCAACTCCTGGAGTTTACCTTTGTAGTTATACACCCTTAATTATATTGTTCTTACAAATCATGAAATCATTCTATGCATACAGTCTTTAAGCATTTATTTTCTTACTTAAATGTTTTCAAGCTCTTTTTTTGATATTTTTAGGATGTCAGCTATTTCATTGCATGTATGTACCTTTAAAAAAAAGATAAACCTTATATTCTTCATAAAAGAGATGGACTCTCATCAGAGTTTGCCAAAAACTTAGAAGTCACTAATTGACATGTTTAAAATTTATTAGTCAATTACTCTGTCTCTGCTTCATAATATACAATCCTATTTATAGACTTGTAAATAGCAAATTTATCCTAGTCTGTTTAGAGTTGGAATGGATACTGGAGAAGAAAACCTAAGAAAAAGTTAACGAGGCCATTGTCTTATGGTTCATAGAAAAGAGCATTGATAATTCATATGGATTTTCAGCCCTCTTCTTTCATTGAATAGATGATTTAAAGAGAAAAACATTTAACAAACACAGTTTCTTAGAGCCAGTCCATGGCTACCTTGTTTATTCCCACATTAAGTGATTATCTTATTCTTAACCCCATTTACAGGAATTTGTAACATAAATCACAGTTTACAATGCTTCTCTGTATTATGGTTTGCCTTTTATGAATCCCAGTTGTTTGAATCAAATCCTGGCCTCCCTATTTTTTGAAGTTATTTTCTTGAAAACTGGCTTTGACATCTATAAATAACATGGCATAACAGACATTTTTTGAGTGGTTATTTATTTGGTATCATTTAAACATATTTATTTTGGAACAAACTGCAAAGCTCCTAGAAGAAAACATAGGGAAAAAGCTCCTTGACGTTAGTCTTGGCAACAAGTTTTTATTATAACACCAAAAAGCACAAGCAACCAAGGCAAAAATAAATAAATGGTCCACATCAGACTAAAAAGATTCTGCACAGCAAATGAAACAATCAACAAAATGGAAAAGCAGTTTACAGTTTGGGAGAAAATATAAAGAACTCATGATAGACTTTTAAAATAAGTTGTAGGGAAAAAAAATTTGTGCTTCTTGAGGTTTAAAGGCAAGGTTTAAATATATCACTGAAATAAATAAATGTACAGTATAGAAGGAATTTGACCATATGACATAGAGTTGCTTTTATAGCAGTATTCATGTAGCACTTAAGAGGTTTGCTGCATAATAAGAAGTCTAGCCCTTTGTATGAAACAAAGGGAAAATTTGGTACTTGACTTTGCAAAAGGTTATTTGAGATTTATTGTCAAAAAGTGCTGACTACTTCCTTAAGTCCATCTGAACTTCAAGGTTCTATCAGGGGAAGCTGGATCTGATTTCGTAGCATTAACTCACAGCACATACAGTTCATATAATTAGTTATGACTCATCCTAATATCTAGATTTATCTTTGGAGGAAACAATGGGTTAGATGCTACACTGATACTGAACTTATGCCCTGAAAATAATTTTAACTTGAGTTTAGGAAGAAATATGAATGCTGTTTCAATTATCAGATTTTTTTAAATGATTATTACTTCTTGGAAATATCCAGGCAGAACATTATTTTAATGTTTCATTTTTCAGACTTTGCTTAGGAAAAAAACTATGTGCATCTTCAAAAGACCATAACCCAGAGTTACAAGGTTAATTAAATCAGAAAAACAATTTAATTCTATAACAGTAAAATTGTCTTTGGAGGAAGCAACCATCAATATAATATCCACATTAGCTTCCTGTTGATGCAGAAATTATTGTAAGAATGCCAGCTTTTTACCAGCCCTCTTACAATCTTTACACTGCAGCTCTGCTCTTATCACAGCTTGTGAAATTAGACAGGAAATTTAGCCCTGGAAATAAGGAAGTTTCTCCTATATAGCTCAACCTTTGACAGTGTTAGAATATGTAGTACTTTCATGGCATTAGACCTTCAGATTTCAAGGAGAGATTCTTATCATGTCCCATTCTTCTTTTTAAAGTTCTTTTAGGAAAGGGAAATATCATAAATTGTCTTTCAGTTGGTATGTTCATTGGTATAATAAATATGTTCCAATTAAAGTAAACAGAGTAAACTTGTTGAATTCAACATCCTATTTAGTATTATATTTACTGTTGTTTAACTTTTTCTAAATTTCTTTTTTGTCTGTCGTGGTTTTATCTCAGTAAAATGCGGGAGTTGAAAAGATTTAAAATTGAGGGTTTTTTTCTTATATCTCAAAAGAGTATATAATTGTTTTGAATATGGGCACTGGTGAACATTTTTCTTTTGTGTTTTTAGCTTACAAATTTGGAGAGGAAGTGGCAACACCATGAGCAAAATAATTTTGTGATGAAAGAATGTATCCTTTAAAAAACTGCAAGTGAACTTGACTGAGGGATTTTTTTCTCTAGGAATTTCTTTAAAGACTGAAATAATATTCAGTTCAACATCAAATACCTAATATGTACAAAATACTGGCTAAAGTATGTGGGAAATGAATAAGACTTAGTTTCCATTCTACAATTGTGTGTGTGTGTGTGTGTGTGTGTGTGTGTGTGTATTAAAGTAACTAATAGAAAGCAGGCCATACAAAGCCATAGTGTGGCATAGTGACTAAGTACTCATTTTAGAGTCAGGAAATCTAATTTTAAATATTGACTCTACTATGTATAGGTTACGGACTTTGAACAGTTTACTTAACTGTTTAAACTGCAATTTTATCATCTCAAATACAGCTAATATTTCCTTCTCATAGACTTGTTGGGAGAATTATATATAACCATGTATATGTGTATGTATGGTCATTTTTTGTTATTTATAATGCTGTACCTTAGATATCTGGGAAGCAAAGGGAGGCATAACCAAGTGTACACATGAGAAATTTGACCTTCAATCTCATCTACCAAGACAGTACTTATGTCCCATCTTATTTCTATCAAGATAGTACTTACGTTCAGTCTTTTTGCTCATCTTTTTGTGTAATCATAGATGGAAGCAGCTACTGACAACAGGTATTGTGGAGTGTAAGAAACGTTTCCCCAAATGTTGTCTCCTAGCCCCTTCTTTGACCTATTCAAGAGCAACTCTGATTAGAGAACTAGATTCTAACTCATTGGTTGCATAGGCTCTCTAGGATGCTACTGAACATCCTCTCAGGGCAGCGTGGACCCAGCTTCCCTCCAGATGAGATGCTAAAGGCTCTATTCCCAGTGGTTGTGCAGTTTATTTTAAAAGCAGATTTGTATTCACAATATGTTAAAGTCCAGAACTCTGGTTTTGTCTGACATAAAGTAGATGATTTTGAAGCAGAGTGACGTCTAGAAACTTGCCTGAAATTCTGTGTGGTACTCTAAAGGATGTGGTTCTTCTGAACATTGAATTGTTCTATCACCAGACAGAGATGAATAACATATTAACTCTAAAAATGTTTGTATAGCATAGGTGAACTTTTTTGAAACAAGTTTGGCCTGGCCTTTTAGGGTTAGACCTTTTAGGTTTAGGTTTGATGCTTAATCTGTTAAAATATTGTTTGTTTTTTAAAAACTATTCTAATTGTGCTTTTTTGTGCCATCTTCAGTTTTCAGTAAGAGAAATATTAGTGTAATTTGGGTCTTTTCTGCATCACAGAATTAGATTAATATTTGTATTGATATTGTTCCCTCTTAACTCATGTAATTAGTCATAGCAACCAAGAGTCAAGAGAGTGATTACCGGCCGATTATGAAGAATGTGTCCAAGCAGATTGCAGAGTATAATAAAAACATCGTGGATGCTCTGCATAGCATGAGCAGAAACTGAGTCTGAACCAACTGCAAGTCTCTATAGAAATGTTCTCTTGCTGCTAAACTTTGTACACGCCATTAAAAAATTGCTTACCCTTGACGAGTTTTACCTAAAAATTTTTGAAAGTTATAATTTCATGGCCTCTTTGAAGAATGATGCTTTAAATAGTATAATAGTTTAATAAAAATCTTATGTATTAAAAAAGTATCATCTCCTTTTATATTTAGATTTCTTTTGTGTAGGTGATAAAAATGTCTCAAAGAACCAGGAGATAAAACAAACAAAAAGTGGCTATTGTTACTCATGTAGTTGGTATAATCCATCTGTGGCAGCAAGTGCTATCATCTTTTCATATGTCAAGCCTAGGAGGCATGCTTGGAGTATGATTCTGATTTAGCATTTATCAACCTTGCCAATTTTTGCTTCTAGAAATAAATAAGAAGAATAGAAGGGAGGTATTTAGTTTTGAGCTTTACTTCTCAAGCAGGATATATTTGATGTTTTAAGGCATATGAAATCACAGGTAAATACGTAACATTTTTTATATGTCAGTTATTCCTTTGTGAAATTAAGACATTCTTTATTGGGAATTAATATTTTTACTCTTTGCATTAAAAAAATTCTTTCTTACATGTATTTGCTAGGAAAAGCATGAAATTTAAAATAAATGTTGTATTTACAGTGGACTCTTTTGGACTATGGCTGCTGCTGTTCATTTTTATTTTGGAGTATGCATTCACTCTTTAGTACTACAGGAGGACTTAAGTAGATTAATTTATAAGCATTGCCAACACATTTGAAAGGAAAAGGTGGAAGAGGTAGAAATGTATCATTTCAATCTGGGGAGACATTATGGAACTGAAGATGTATCCTCTTTTTTGGGAAGAATGAGTCACTTTTCCCAGAATAAAGTATTCTTTAAAACTATCCTTCCTTTGCTCTGATCTTGCATTCCTCAAGTTATTCTACTTCTCAGTTTTCATGAAACACAAGCATATTAGTTTCTTTTTTAAAAGGCTTTATTGAGATACAGTTTACATATGATGAAAGTTCCCATGCATGTTCCTTACCTGAAGTAAATATTTATCATTAAATTATTCAATTTTAGTTCTGTGTGAGATTAGGTAGAAGGGTGAAGCTTGCTGAATTTGATTAACTCGGGATTACTAGTATGGCCGAAGATTCTGCACACTGATACATTCATTAAGGTGGCATTCATAAAATATGTTCCTTAGATCCTGAGTTCTTCCGGTTTCTAATAGGTGTTATACCATCAAAGGATTCATAGTCAAAGGAATTTGGGAAGCATTATTTTAAACAAAGGTAAATTATTCTCTTTCTTCTTGTGTGCTCAGAACCCTTAATATGCTAATGTGCAATAAGTTCAAGAAGAATATATACTATTAATATTACAGTTTTTTCTGAGTAGTGGGATTGTGGGTCTTTTCATCTTCATTGAACTTTCTGGTACTTTCTCAAAATTATCTGTGATGTACATATAATAGTTAGACATGCAATAAAAATTCAAATTAAAAACATATATACAGTTAATACTTTAACTTGTAGGAAGGACATATGATAGTTTAGACAGCTCTGAAAGTAGGAGGAAAATTGCCTCGTCATTATATATGTGTGTTTGTATTATAACATTGTGAAGTTTGGCAGAAAAAGATTGAAAATTTCTTGAAAAAAGCAAAATTCCCAACTTCCATTCTAAGTTATTCATATATGAAATTTGGGGAACATAACTAAGCAGGATTTCTTTAAACTAAAATGTGTTATCTGAGGGAAATTCTTACTAATGTCTCTTCCTTCCTCTCAGAGCTTTTCAACAAATCCAACAAGAATATTCTCTCTGCTAGGATAGACCTGGAGGCTACTATCTGCTTAAACCGGCTCTTCCTCAGTCAGTCACATTGCTCAGTGAGTTTCATTCCTGTTAAAATAACACCTTGTGAGTTGTATGGAAAGAAGCTGCAGACTGAACAAACATGCTGAATAGCCTCACTAATGAAGATCAACATCGGAAAGTTAGCAAAATCTTTGTTTTTCCCACCATTATCTTTATCAGTAAATAAACATGAGTTCTTTATACTCTTTCACTAATGGGAGTCCCTGGTTTGGACCGTATTCTGGTTTCATGTTACAGCGTAAAAATCAGGCAGGGTAAGAGAATTAGAGCGTGGAGTCAGGCTGTTCACACTGGAGATGAAAGATCAGTTAAGAGAAGCTCCAGGGGTTCTTGCTGCCCAATTTCTCTGTAGTTGTTTCCTTTAGCTATATGATTCCAGCATGAACAACCTTAATAAATAAGAACATTTATACTTGAAGTGAGAAGAAACTGACAGACTACTAGGGAACTGTGGTGATCTAATTTAAAATTAATGTATCTTTCATTTTTATCTACCTTTTAAAATAAAAGCAGGTTGTGTCTTTAAATTGCAGATTCACAGTTTGAGAACTGAGATTGAGCATCTTTAAAAAGATAGCTTTTAATACAAAGGTAGAAAATTTAGGAAAGACAGATAAAATGAAGAAAATTACTTCTGATCACATTAGTCTCTTAAGATGTGCGTCTATATACATGTCATACATACCTATTTTTCATTATATATTTATATATATATTTTTAAATTAAGATCATACTGTTCTTAAACTTTTGCTATTTATAGTTTTGCAAACATTTATTCATGTTATATGCTCCTGTACAACAACATGTTAAATTGCTGTATATTATTTTATTATAGGAATACTTTCTGAAAACAAACACCATGTATTGAATGAGGTTAGTGGGGTGTGGTTAGGCGTAAGCTTTGAATTATGTAACTGAGTTTGAACCACAGCTCCACTGCTAACTTTTCATATGACCTAGGGAAGTTACTTAGTCTCTGAATTGCAGTTTCTTCATCTATAAAATGGAATAATAGTGCTTAACTCACAGGTTTGGCTCAAAGAGTCAAAAGCAAGAGTCCAAGGCCTTTTGACACAAATTGCCCTCAGGAACATAACACGAATAGCAGTGTGCAAGAATGCTTGCTTGCCTGCACTCTTGCCATCATTGGCATTATCCACACTGACAGGGCACTACATAAACCAAACTGCTTTCATCACTATAACTAAAAATTTTCTTGTGTTTTAATTAGGAACACAATGCAGAAGGTGTTTTCATGCTAAAAAATATAATTTAAAAAATTCTATTAAAATACTATAACTTTGTAATAACAAAAGGTTAATTCAAGCTGAGCGCCAAAGAATTGATGCTTTTGAACTGTGGTGTTGGAGAAGACTCTTAAGAGTCCCTTGGACTGCAAGGAGATCCAACCAGTCCATTCTGAAGGAGATCAACCCTGGGATTTCTTTGGAAGGAATGATGCTAAAGCTGAAACTCCAGTACTTTGGCCACCTCATGCAAAGAGCTGACTCATTGGAAAAGACTCTGATGCTGGGAGGGATTGGGGGCAGGAGGAGAAGGGGACGACAGAGGATGAGATGACTGGATGGCATCACGACTTGATGGACGTGAGTTTGAGTGAACTCCGGGAGATGGTGATGGACAGGGAGGCCTGGCGTGCTGCGATTCATGGGGTCGCAAAGAGTCGGACACGACTGAGCAACTGAACTGAACTGAATTCTTACTGCTTATTTTTAGTAGATAATAGATTATATTTTGCTGCCTCAGTATCTTTCCTCATAACATACTGTAATGAATTGCTGCTCTGAAACTAACTGTATAATCTCAAGGGACATAGGAATAACCTGTGTATAAATAGCCTAGTTGGTAAATAGGCTGTTCTGCTTGGTCAACTTTATTCTCCTTCAAGTCAAGAGTGGTTACGCATAAAGAGAAGTTGTGTCATAGGAGGGAAAATAACACCCACTGGAGAGTCCAGTGTAGAAGAGAGTTTGGAGGAAGCATGAGTCAGAGAATTGAGTGGTCTTCTACCTAAAAGAGGCTTAAATACACTAGGTAAGCATTTCACAAGAAAAAATATAAAAACTAAAACGAGATTTTCAAAATTACTGTTTTATTTCAAAATCTTTTTGTAAAACAGTATTTTTACCATGATAACAACATAGTGACACCATGAAAGAAAGCAAACTTAATTGATTAGAATTGTATTTGGTATAGATCAAGAAAGAACTACGAGTAGCCAAACTGAAAGATTAGCTCATTTCTGTGTTGTCACTTTCAACAGATAAATTCACCCTACTAAAGGAAGTCCTGATGAACATGAAGGTGAAACTGTTTGAAAGGCAACTGTGCTCACCACTACACCACCAGTGCTGAAGGTGAAAATATTTGATGTAGTCCATAAGCTCAACCTGAATTTTTTATCAAAGTAAACTGTAGTTCGTTTTTAAAAGCCTCTCTCAGTGTTTAAATAGCTTCTTGTTAAAATGAACTTTCCCTCAGTTTACTGGAGTGGGGGAGGGCCAACTTAGAGGCCAACCAGCACCACCCCACCCCACCCCCCCCCAGCCAAGGACAAAGCAGGGGCTTTGTGTCTCAGGAGTAGGGGAAATGGTTAAGAAGCAGAGGAAGAGAAAATTGCTTTTCCAGCCTCTCTAACTTCCCATGTAGCCTACAGAGAAAAGCAAGCATCCCTTGGGAGGAAATAACAAAAGTGCCAAACAGTAGATGGATGGATGAAGCCTAAATCTCTGCAGTGTACTAGAGCTCTTGGCTTTAAATGTCACAAAAGCCCCATGCCTTGCTCATGGTGGTTATCAGAAGGCCAAATGGACATTTACTGCCAGTTGGCCCTACCTTCCTGGAGACATGTAGCCTTGAACGTGTTCCTTGGCTCAGTTCCTTTTCCTGCTAGAAATATTTCAGAGTCAGAGAAGGGGCTCTGGTGAAGCTGTAAAAGTCCAGTTGCCTTCTTTCCTTTTTCTGTGGCACAGTAGAGATAGCCAGTTAGACCATGAGAAGTATCCATAAGAGACCCTAAGAGACAGCTAATTGAAAGAAATACAGATAGTAGGAGGCAAGCAAACTTCTTACAAAACCTCTCACCACTGTATTATCTCCAAGATCCCCCTACTTCAGCCAAAAAAAAAAAGATAAAACTCTTCCATAAAATAAACATTCAAAATTTCTGTGATCCAGTATCTTTTTCTTGACCACAGATTAGATTTCCAGGCCAAGTTTTCTTTACCACATACTCTGATTTGTCAGACTGTTTATTTCTAAGAAACTTCATGACCTCAGTGTGCACTGCCATCCCCCTCCCTAAACAGTAAACTCAACAAGCCATATCTCTTACTTATCTTCAGTAAGTATTAAGGTATGACCTGATGAAAAGAATTTTTTAAAGAGTATGTTGGATTGATTGTCTGAAATTCTGTACCAAGCTAATGTTTTGACATAGTGTGGTCACAGCTTCAGAAATGTAAACAGAAAGGACATTTCCAAATGAAGACTGGAAAGGAGATTTAGCACGAACACACTGCACCTCAGTGAGGAAAACTCACTGGAATTTCAACTACCATGAGCGTCAGACCCCTCATCCTATCTTGTAATAATCCGACTTTATCCCTACTTTAAAAGGGCATGGGACTTTGAGTTTGAAGAAGCACCTATGCATCTCTCTCATGAAAATATGTCTTAGAAGCATAGTTTCTAAGTCTTTCTTGAAGAAGGCCTCTCTCTTCCTAAGACTAGTTCCTATACTGCTGCTTATATCCATTCCAGATTCCTTCTGAATCTTCCTTAATTTTCTGTCTTTCATCCCCTTCTTCCTATGGCTTTAGCCTTTCCTCCATTGGATTTCATCCTGTCAATACAGAAACACATAGATCTTCCTCCCATTCTTTTCACATTCAGAACTCTTATCCAACATCTCATCCTCTGTCATTCCCTTCTCCTTCTGCCTTCAGTCTTTCCCAGCACCAGGGTCTTTTCTAAGGAATTGGCTCTTTGCATCAGGTAGCCAAAGTATTGGAGCTTCAGTTTCAGCAGTCTTGCCAGTGAATATTCAGGATTGATTCCCTTTAGGATTAACTGGTTTGATCTTCTTGAAATCAAAGAGACTCTCAAGAGTCTTCTCCAACACCACAGCTGAAAAGCATCAATTCTTTGGTGCTCTGCCTTCTTTATGGTCCAAATCTCACATCCATACATGAGTGAGAGTGAGTGAAGTCACTCAGTCGTGTCCGACTCTTTGTGACCCCATAGACTGTAGCCTACCAGGCTCCTCTGTCCATGGGATTTTCCAGGCAATAGTACTGGAGTGGATTGTCATTTCCTTCCATATATCCATACATAGCTACTGGAAAAACTAGCTTTGACTAGATGGACCTTTGTCGGCAAAGTAATGTTTCTGCTTTTTAATACTTTGTCTAGGTTTGTCGATAACTTTTCTTCCATGGAGCAAGGGTCTTTTAATTTCATGGCTGCAATCACCATCTGTGGTGATTTTAGAGCCCAAGAAAATAAAGTCTGTCACTGTTTCCATTGTTTTCCCATCTGTTTGCCATGGAGTGATGGGATCAGATGCCATGATCTTAGTTTTTTGAAAACTAAGATTCGATATATATTTTACACCTAAAGAAAATCTCAATTCAGACTGGCCAAATTTCAAATGCTTAATAGCACATGTGGATAGTGGCTACAAACTGCACAGCATAGATTTAGAATTTAGAACTTTTTATTTTGATTATAGGAAGGGGGATGAGTCACAGGAGGAAGCCAAATGGCAGTTTTATAAAATAGAGGAAGACTGTCCCATAAGGCAAAAAAAAATTCCTATGTGAGATTATAATCTAAAGTAGGATTTTTTGCACTTCCTTTGGTTGCTCTGAAATTATTCTTGTT
This sequence comes from Bubalus bubalis, assembly GCF_019923935.1. Lineage (NCBI taxonomy): Eukaryota > Metazoa > Chordata > Mammalia > Artiodactyla > Bovidae > Bubalus > Bubalus bubalis. Next base: position 79,772,541 of record NC_059159.1, on the reverse strand, counting down.
AGGGAGTTTGGGATGGACATGTATACACTGCTGTATTTAAAATGGGTAATCAACAGGACCTGCTTTAGAGTGCATGAAACTCTGCTCAGTGTTGTGTGGAAGCCTGGATAGAAGGGGAGTTTGGGGAAGATTGGGTGCGTGTGTATGCATGGCTGAGGCCCTTTGCTGCTCACCTGAAACCATCACAGCTTGTTAATTGGCTAGAGCCCAATATAAAATAAAACCTGAAAAAGAAATAAATTACTCTTACAGATACATTTCATTGAAAATTAACCTCAATTGGTCAAATGAAGAAAAAATACGCATAGTAGTTAAAAATATGTCTATATTTTCTTCTGAATGGAGCCTCTGAAAGAATCAGTCAGGCCAGATCTTCTGTAACTTCAGTAATTGATAATAGCAGAAGGTTTGTGAATTATACTTACTTTTAATAACTCTAGTATTGAAAAAGAGTTTGCAGCCTATATTCTATGGTATAAATATTTTATATGATGCCAGTGTCAATAATATTTTCCTCATTTATCTGTGTATCATCTAGATAGTAAACTCTAATTGCCAGAGTTGAAAAGCTTTGAATTACAGAGCTATTCTAAGAAAACCTCTAAACTGAGACCTTCTTTGGAAAAAATATCAATGTAAGGGAAGCTTGTTCTAGTCTCTCATCCAATGCCCCAATTTCTCCCATCAAAGAACAGTATATCTAAAAGTCTATTTGACTAGTATACCTTTTATTTAAAATAATATTTATACTCAATAGGGATTTACTTTAACAACATGATTTTTTGACACCTAGCAAATTATCAAATATTGTTATTTAACAGTGTTTAAAATAGGCTGGGTCACACAAATGAGGTAACATTGCAGTCGGCTACCTGTTGAGCTCCACGTGAAGCTCTCCTTGGCCCCTTCCCAGCCGCACTCTGGCTCCCCAGGCCTTCCTCTCAGCCTCACAGATCTCTGGCACTACTATCAGCAGAGGAAGGAGCAAGGATGAAGGCGAGTAGATTAAAACAATGGGGAAGGGAAGAAGACAGAGTAGGCAAAGTACCTTGTGACCTTAAAATAACGAGCCAGTTTTCCTGTGTGTCTGGTGAACTGTCTTTAAAGACAATTCCAAAAAAGAAACTATAAAAAATGTTTAGAATAAAAGCAACATCCTTCAGCTAAGAGCTTGCCCTAACCAAGTGTGCTATTTTGAAGCTCAGCTCACATCTGAATTTAACTGAAAAGCAGGTTTCAGTACATTTGGAAGGTGAGGAATGGGGATAAGGTAAGGATTAGTCTTACTGTTTGAAAATCATTGTTTATAACTCATATTACAATCTTTTGAAATGATAAAAGAAGTAGTGGTCCCCCTGCTCCCATCTGTTATATAATCAGATATTCTTGGTTGAGATGGAAATAAATTTCCAATTTTGTTTATTCCAGGTAAACTCTGCTATATGCCTCTAGACTTCAAAATTTTTCAGTTTTTTACATTGAAACAACATAGTGAAGGAGCAAAGAGTGAAAACATCAATGTAAGATTTCCAAAATAGCTATGGTACACAGAATTTAAATGTTCACATCCTAATCCCTAGAAGCCGTGAGTTACTTGTTACCTTACTTGGCAAAAGAAACAATGCAATTGTGAGTAAGGATTGAGATGGGAAGATTATTCTGGATTATCTGGGTGAACTTAGTGAAATCACAAACTTCTCTTGAAAAAGGAGGCAAGAAGGTCCAAGCCAGAGAAATAAAACATGAGATTTAGAAGCAATTGATGTTCTTTGAAGATGGAGGAAGGAGCTGTGAGCCAAGAAATGCAGGCAGCCTCTAGAATCTGGGAAAGGAAAGGAAACAGAATCTCCCCAGGGCCTCCAGAAGGATTTTAGCCTAGACCCATCAGACTTCTGACTTCCAGAACTGTAAGATAATAAATTTATGTTGCCTTAGGCCACTAATTTTGTGGTAATTTATTACAACCATCATTTATGTAGCATATGCCACAACCCCCTGCAATTACTTTCTCTCCAATTACAGTTTCCATCCTCATATTTATTTGTCATAATTTCATTGCCAGTAACAGGAACTGCTAATGGTATAAAGTCCATCATATGAGGAAAGCAAAACATATCTGTACATATAAAGACAACCATACCAGAAAGTAAGACTGTCTGTTTCTGTTTATCACATTCATTCAACTAATAATTGAATAAAGAAGTGACCAAGACCAATAAAATTCCTCCCCAGACTGAACTTAAATCCTAATGGAAGAGTAAGCAGTGCAAGTTCATATGATGATAACTTTTCTTGGTAAATGTCGATACTGACTGATACCGGAAAATTAAACCAAGTGTCTTTTTGTAAACCCACTGCCAAATTCATGAAACCTTTATTACCATAAAATATGTTTTTCCTGAGGCATTCATATAAAACTTCCAGGGGTTCTTCAGGACCTGACATCTCATTTATTTCATACCAGCTTTCTCAAATTTTATGGGATAATAATCACTTTCTAAAGTGATTTAAGGTACTCAAGTGAATATTAATGGGCTTCCCTGGTAGCTCAGCTGGTAAAGAATCTGCTTGCAATGCAGGAGATCCTGGTTCGATTCCTGGCTCAGAAAGATACCCTGGAGAAGGGATAGGATACTCCAATATTTGGGGGCTTCCCTGGTGTCTCAGACAGTAAAGAATCTGCCTGCAATGCGGGAGACTTGGGTTTGATCCCTGGGTTGTGAAGATTCCCAGGAAGAGGGCATGGCAACCCACTCTAGTATTCTGGCCTGAAGAATCCCATGGGCAGAGAAGCCTGCTGGGCCGCAGCCCATGGGGGTCACAGAGTCGGACATGACTGAGCGACTAAGCTCAAGTGAATGTTACAGCTTCTGTCCCTATGATCCACCTTGAGCCTAAACGCCATATTCTGACCAACATCCCAGGATAACCCAGGACTTTTAAGACTCACATGGGCTCTCCAAAATGTCTGTATGAGAGGGTCTATTTTGTCATTGAAACTGTGGCTGAGACTTTTATTAAAGCTGTATTTCACTGGCAAGCACACTGTTCATTTGGGGAATAGTAATATAGATTCAGGGTAGAATTCAAAAGTTTCCTCTAAGATACTCATTGGCACTGCCACTACAAGACAGATAACTAAGAGAGTCATGGGCAACTTGGGAGATGGTGTGGTCCAGATGAAGGGAAGGTTGAGCTAACCAAGTTCTGTGTATGTGCTGCCATTGTATTCCTTGGGAGTAGAGCAACTCCCAACAAAATACAGAAGTATAATTTTCAAATCTCTGTAACTGAAGAAATTAACCAATAACTGTCTCAAGTGACTATGAAAATGCAAGTGTTGTCCAACTCTTTGTGACCCCATGGACTGTAGCCTGCCAGGCTCCCCTGTCCATGGACTTCTCCAGGCAAGAATACTGGAGTAGGTAGCCATTCCCTTCTCCAGGGGATCTTCACAACCCAGGGATTGAACCTGGGTCTCTGGCATTGCAGGCAGATTTTTTTACCATCGGAGCCAGTAGGGAAGTGACTCTAAATGATATTTAATGAAACTGCACAGGTATTTTCATATTATCTATGTTTTTGCCCAACAAAATCAAACTCCAAGTATGAAGTAAGTTTATATGCAAAAACAGATTTAAAATAGAGACATCCTTCATTTCTTTCCCTTACCCCTTATATTCAACAGCAACGTCTAAAATTTTATCTCCAAAATATCACCTGTTTAGTCTATTTGCATTTTAAAATTATAATCCTAGCTCAAGCCATCATGTTTCACTTGGACCTTAAGTGATCTCTTGCCTCTCTATAATCCATTCTTTAAGCACAGCTATGGTAATAATACTTTTGATTTCATTGAAAAAATTAAAAATCAGTAAATATTAAATCAAAGAATTTTAACAACAAATACCAGTGTACCCACCACCAGGAATTAGTAAGTTATTAATATTTTGTCTTTACAGATATGAATGACATTACAAATATGATAGAAATAGATATTATATGTATGGTGATGTTTTCTTTGTTTCTTTCTTCAGCCCTGTAGCCCAAAATCATCATCTCAAATTTAGTGCTTATCCTTCAAGGCTGTTTTTATACTCTTACTCCATATAAGTGTGTATAAACAAAATATATAATTGTTTTGTGTGCTTCAGAAATCTACATAAACGCTATCAATCCGCACCTTTTTCCAATCAAACATTACTTTTTAAAAAGCTATCCATGTTGATTCTTACAAATCTTATTTATTCATTTTAAGTGCTATTTATTTTATTCCAGTGTATGAAAAAACCACAACCTACTCTTTACTCTTTTGCTACCGACTGGTGTTCAGGTTGCTCTGTACTTTTCTCTATTATAATGCCCCAGCTAACACTCTGCCATGTGACACTTGATGCTCATGCTTACGACTTTAATTGCCTAGGTATAGAATTGCTAGATTATAGGTTATCACATTTTCAGTTAGTTCTTTCTAAAGTGGTTGTGCTCATTTACAGTCCCACCAAGTCATCTCCTGGACTTGGTATTTTCAGACTTTAAATATTTTCAGATTGTTGTTTTAGTGGGATTTCCATGATGACTAGTGAGATCAAGTATCTTTTCACACAACTATTAGACATTAATTTTTCTTCTACAAATTATCTGTTCATATTCATTGTCTACTACTGTTTTGAATCCTAATTATTTACATCACATAGTTTATTTACATCTATCTATCTATCTATCTATCTATATATATATATATCCCTAAAAACTTCTCTCAGGATATGCTTTATCTTTTCACTTTGTATAAGATGTTATTTGTCATTCAGAAATTTTATTTGAGGTAATAAGTTTAAAATAAAAATTAGATCATAATCTTCCCCTCTGCTTAAAACCTCTAGTGACCTCCCTCTGCTAAACATTTTGCCTGGACACACAAATCTGTTTTTCAGGATCTTGGGGAAGCCTTTTCTGATCATTCAATTGAACTCCACCCCCAACACTCTACTTACATTAGCCTGTTTTATTCTCCTAACAGCACTTACAATTTTATCTCTTTATGATATATTCTTAAGTATTTAATTCTCTGCCACCCCTACACCAACCCACCTAGAATTTGAGCTCCATAACAGAAGGGACTTTGTGTTTTTAATTGTGGTACACACCTGTGCTTTGAACAATGCTAGTAGGCACTTGGGTTTTTATTAAGAAAATGAAACAATGACCTTACTATAATTCTGTATAATTTGCGGTATATATTGGTATATAAAAGAATGTGGACCCATTCATTCTCAATAATGCCTAGAATAATGCTTTGTATATGGTAGGTTCTGAACAGATATATATTTTTATAAATGGATTGTTTTTGACATTATAAAATTCTGAATTTAAAAACGTATGCTCAAAAAATGGTACCAGTGAACCTATTTGCCGGGAAGGAATGGAGACACAGACATAGAGAATGGACTTGTGGACACAGTGGGGAAGGAAAGAGCGGGGCAAATTGAGAAAGTAGCATTGACGCATATACACTACCATGTATAAAATAGATAGCCAGGGGAGGGCTACCGTATAGCGCAGCGAGACCAGCCTGGCGCGCTGTAACAACCTTAAGGGGCAGGATGATGGGGGCTGGGAGGAGGCTCAAGAGGGAGGGGATAAATATATGTATATATAGGTATAGTTATGACTGATTTGTGATGTTGTACGGCAGAAACCACACAACATTGTAAAGCAATTATCCTCCAACTAAAAAATGTTTAAAGGGGTAAAAAAAACTTATGCTCAGTGTTAGTATATATAAAAAAAGTGTTGTATAGTGAAGAAAACTAGGTAAGCCACACTGATAGGACTTTTCTGGTTAGGGTTTCCTTCTTTCGAGATATACTGCATATCATAGAAGCCCTACAACCAGACTTAGATCAACTAAGAAGATTGGATTATTACTATAACAGCCTTTCCAGGAGAAGAAAGGGTTACAACATTGGGTTGGCCAAAAAGTACATTTGAATTTTTCCATACCATCTTACGGAATAATCCAGATGAACTTTTTGGTCAATCCAATATAAAAGAAATTTGTTTCAGAACAATGGGGAACACATATAGAATAGTAGTTAAGAGCATGAGTTCTGAAGGTAGACAAATCTGGGTTTTAATCCTGGGTCTGCCACTTGTTAGGGTAACCCAGGACCACCAACCTTCTCTAATTCTCAGTTTTAGCAACTGCCAAATAAGGGAAACAATGTCTTCCTTATAGAATATATTAATAGATGAGCTGCGCAGTCAAGCATCCACACAGTGCCTGCCATGAAAGTGCTCAATAAATAGTAACAGCTAATATTGTTAAATGGAAGTTATTATATATTCTCACATGTTATATAATGGAAATAAAGAGATTTTTAACTTTTAATGACATTATAAGACTGCAGTCTTGTTATAATGTACTAGGGAATACTTTTTCACTGTAAGAACAAATTGCCTTAGATGCTTTACTTCCTATCTTCTAGTTTTCAATGATGAATTATTATAGATTTGTGCAAATTTCAAGTATTATTGACTAAACTTTTTATTCTAAAAAGTATTTTCATTACTTTGTAGTTACATTTGTGAAAATATATGTAACATTTTAGATAGTGCATCAGTTCAGTCCAGTCGCTCAGTCGTGTCCAACTCTCTGTGAACCCATGGACTGCAGCATGCCAGGCTTCCCTGTCCATCACCAACTCCCGGAGCTTACTCAAACTCATGTCCATCAAGTCAGTGATGCCATCCAACCATCTCATCTTCTGCCTTCCATCTTCTCCCGCCTTCAATCCTTCCCAGCATCAGGGTCTTTTCTAATGAGTCAGTTCTTTGCATCAGGTGGCTTCAAAGTATTGGAGTTTCAGCTTCAGTATCAGTGAATATTCAGGACTGATTTCCTTTAGGATGGATGGGCTGGATCTCCTTGCAGTCCAGGGGACTCTCAAGAGTCTTCTCCAATACTACAGTTTAAAAGCATCAATTCTTTGGTGCTCAGGTTTCTTTATAGTCCACCTCTCACATCAATACATGACAACTGGAAAAACCATAGCTTTGACTAGACGGACCTTTGTTTGCAAAGTAATGTCTCTGCTTTTTAATATGTATTTATGTATATCTTACTCAATTTTCCACAACCTTAAAAGACAGGAATTTCCATTCCTATTTTACAAAGAAATATTACATAAAGTCCAAGATCTCAGAGCATGTCATAGATTTTCAATGAGCTTACAGGAAGTAAATAAGAGAATGAATAATTTAAGCACAAGTCATGCATGGAAAACAAATAGTTTATTATACATTGCTAATGTAGAAATCGCTTCCCCAGTGGCTCAGTGGTAAAGAGTCCACCTGCAATGCGGAGACTTGCAGGAAACACAGGTTCAGTCCCTGGGTTGGGAAGATCCCCTGGAGAAGAAAATGACAGCCCACTCCCAGGTATTATTACCTGGGAAATCCCATGGACGAGGAACCTGGAGGGTTACAGTCCATGGGGTCACAAAAGAGTCGGACAAGACTTAGTGACTAAGGAGCAATAACAAAGGATGGAAATACATAATGAATTTCTTGTTCATACAGACAGTTCAATTATAGTTTAATTTTCACTGAAATAGGTAAGTTCTCAGTGATAGGATGAGAATTGAGTTGGGCTTCAAAGTGTGAGTAGAGATAAATGGACATGGGGACGAAAATATTTCAGGTGGACGCAACTAGAGGCAGTCACTTAAGCAGGCAGGAACATGGTTGTCAAGTGGATTGAAGCACTTTACTAGAAGCCTTTCAACTCTAAAAAAAAAAAAAAGACAATACATACAAACTGCAGTATATGTCGGATTAATTTTTTGGCTCAAAACTATTATTTAACTTTCTACAATATAACAACAAACATGGGAATATCATCAGATAAATCATTAAGTCAAAAATGTAAAAGCAAGGAGACTTTGATGCAGATTAAGTTGCTAAAATTTTCTAGCACGGCACACATAGTGAGTGGCAGACCTGGGGTACGAACAGATGTTTCTGGTTTCTAAGTTCTACCTATGTGATTTGATTCCTCATTTACAAGTGAGGAACTGAAGTCTGGAGAGGTTACGTTACATAAAATTTATTAGTGTTAATTTAGTGGAGTTTTTCTGTTCTGATTTCTCTTAAAAGTACAGATAGAATAATGGAATATAAAATATGAATATAGCACAATTAATAAGCTCTGTCATACAGAAAAGGAGTCAAAAGCAGAGGAGCAGATTAGGAAGATAATTCTGTTTGATTCTCATTGAATTTGAGTTGTTGTTCGATAAACTTTGAATGTCCAGGGCACCCTTCTTTAAAAAGTTCTCCAAATTATAGGAAGAACCACTTGGGGTTTTTACAGATCTTGTACCACTGTTTGTATATATGTTTGTTTATTCTAATCCCAAAGATTCTCCTTACTCTCCAGTTATGCAACCAAGTCGTGAATCTCCCGTTTGACAGTTAGGTATTAGGTGTGTGCATTTCCTTGGCTTAATAGTTTAAACTACCCTCTAACCAGTACTCTCTTTGAAGATTTAGACTTAAAAGAAGAGATACAGTACTTCTTAGTCACTCCCACCCTGTGAGATATGCCTGCTTGTACCTTCACTCCCTTCTCTTCAGTTCAGTGGAAACCTGATGAAGACCAGACCTAGAGCTTATCCAAACCTAGAGCTGATAAAGAAAGACAATGTTACTGTGAAAGCATATTATATATCCTACCCCTAACTTTTTGCAGGGATAGAGTAGGAATCTTTCACCCTTTACAGGAACATGTCACCCACTTAATTTGACTTAATGTTATATTTCTAAAAAACTATAAAATCAGGTCTATATAGTCCTTTAAAAAGTTGACAAATTTCTCAGTAAAATATATGTATTTTCCAGAATGTTCTCATCTTACATACAACAATAATGCAAGAAACAAGAAAACTAAAGTGGTAAGAAATTAAGATAGTAGTCTCATTACCTAAGTTTCTCAGGGTGTTGAGAAAGCAAGCTAATGAGAATACTTCAGTTATTTTGCTTCAGATTTCATCTTCATGCTATCTTTTGTCACTAGCTCACTTGGCCATGAATTAATCAGGCCCTTTTCCTGTTGGTCTGTAGAAAAGAGGTCTTATAGTTTAAGTTTTTACCTTTTTGACCAGTTTCCTTTTTAGCTAAATTTCATCTTTCTATCATATTTTTAAAGTAAGTGTGCAAATTTAGTATATAAATTTTTCTTACTTATTATACACCTACTATGCAGAGAACTCATGCTTCCTCATGTCAATTACTAAAGGAAATTTTCAAAATGCTATCTATTAGTGTTCTTCCTATTAATAGGAGTACTTTGATAAATTTATCAAGATTCAGTCGCTTAGCGGTAGCATTTCTGTGCCTGTTGTATGAGGTAACTCTAGCCCAAAAAGTTTTCCAGCTTCTGAAATTTTGTGGTTTCTGCCTTCTCTCCAATTTTCTTTGGCAGGTTGGCTTTACATCCTTAAAGAATTCATTGACTCTATTTTAATGATTTTGAGAGGGAGAAGTAGTTACTGCATGTGACTGTCTCACTGTCTCTAAACCAAGTTCAGTTTCAATTCTATTTGCCTATCGACGTTTTTTGTTTAATATTTTGAAAAGAATGAGGTTACCCAACATTTCTTGTTTCTAAAAGAGGCAATCAAGGCATAAGCCACACTTGAGTAAACCATTACATTTGGGAATAAATGAAAACAGAAGTATACTTGAATTATTGATGATATTCCCTTTTTCTTGTGATCACTTAAAATTATGTGCACAGTTCTTATATTATTTCATCTTTTAAATCACTAAGATACATTATTTCAAGCTTCATACAAATGGCTATTTCCTTTCTGAAGCTTTAACAATATTAATAGTAATATTTATTTTGTACCTACCCTGTCTCAGGCACCTTGCTAAGTATTGTATATACATTATCAATATAGTCTTTATAACAACCTCATAAGGTAAGTACTTTCAAACTGCTATTACAGATAAAGAAGCAGAGCTTAAATGTCCAGTGTAACATGCTAGTAAATGGTGGGCTTAGGCCTTTATGCTGCTTTTCCTGATTTTGAGGTTTGTTCTCTTAACGAAAGGCTATGCTATACTGGGGAGAGCCTTACCTGTTCAACTTAGAGACAGTCTAGTTTGGTTATATCCTCCATAGCATGAATTGTGTATGGGTCTGTAGGTATTATTAATATGTATCTGCATTTTCAATTAAATGTATATACACGATTTAGTGAATTTCTTTTTATTAAATAAACTTTTCCTGCTTATAGACTTTCTGTCCTTTAAGCCAGGTTAAAGTCTTGACAAATAACATCAATTAATATTATTAACTTAATTTGGTGCTAGAATGCCAATTTCAGAAGTCATTTCAAATATGGACTTTCCAGTGTCAAGAAATTTATAGCACAGACAGACTCTGTGTCTCTGCCTTTTATAGAATATTTTGCCAAATGCAAGAGAAAAAAACTCTCCTTACTGAAAAAACTGGTTTCTATTTTGAGTTGTTTTGTTAAATTCCTCTTTACAATTTTTTTTTGTTTGTTTCTGTATCTAACAAGAAGGACTGTGATTGCTATCTCAGTGGTTGGGTGTGGCTGAAGAGAAGATACACAATCTAAGGTTAATTTGTTCTCTTTCTCCATCTCTTTGCCACTTCACTGAAGTGGTTAAGAGAAAGCTTTAAAGACAAAGGGAAAACTTATTATAAAGGCCCCTGGGGGGAATAGCTTACCGGGCCATGAGTTTAGAATGTTCCGGGAACAGTGAGGAGGCCATTGTGCCTAAGTGCAGAGGCCAAGGGGAGGCTCCGATAAAGCTGGAGAGGTTGGCAGGATGGCTCCTGCGGGGCAGTGCAGGCCACGCCAAGAGTTCACAATACACAGCTGATGAGTAGCCGTGAGTCACAACGTGCAGAGCCCTTCATGGGGCCAATGCCAGGCACAAGAGAGTGTCTCATAACCCTACCATCTCATAACCCTTACTATAACCCTCAAGGAGGCAAAAGCAGAGATTTGGGCCTGAACCTGTAACAGTTTTGCAGGCAGTTTTAGAAGTCAAAAAATTACTGTTAATTATTTTACAGTGAGATGCCTATATTCCTGACTGACCTGGTGGGGGGTAAATTCAGTTTCATGTATGGACACATACATGTTGTCATTATAAATATTATGTGCAAAAAACAGGCTCTTCAGAAACCTTCTCCTGGACACTTCACCCATCAGCGCTAACAGCACGGAATTGAATAAACTTCTGCTTATGTAGGAACTAGTTAAACTACCTTTATTTGATTTTCTAAGATATCAAAATATAAAGTTCTCCAAACTGGAATGTCTCCTAAATAGAGTTTAAAGGCTTTGTAAATTTCATGTTTCAACTCTATGCTGCTAAGTCGCTTCAGTTGTGTCCGACTCTGTGTGACCCCACAGACGGCAGCCCACCAGGCTCCCCCGTCCCTGGGATTCTCCAGGCAAGAACACTGGAGTGGGTTGCCATTTCCTTCTCCAATGCATGAAAGGGAAAAGTGAAAGTGAAGTCGCTCAGTTGTCTCCGACTCTTAATGACCCCATGGACTGCAGCCCACCAGGCTCCTCCGTCCATGGGATTTTCCAGGCAAGAGTACTGGAGTGGGTTGCCATTCAACTCTATAAATCTTTGTAAAAATAGCTGCTGGAGATACATATGCATTATTCATAGTATAAGAGAAAGATGGGCAGACAATTTTCTACAAGGAAGCATGGTAGATTGATTTCATGCACTGGAGAAGGAAATGGCAACCCACTCCAGTGTTCTTGCCTGGAGAATCCCAGGGATGGCGGAGCCTGGTGGGCTGCCATCTATGGGGTCGCACAGAGTCGGACACGACTGAAGCGACTTAGCAGCAGCAGCAGAAGCAGAGTCAATTCAGTTTTCTCTATAGTTGTCACAGGTGGTGGTGGTTGTTTAAAACCTGTAAAAAGTGTGAATTATATCTGATGATAATGATTATAAGAGCTGTCATCATTTTCAGCCATTATGCTGGATGCTTTACACAAATTAAATGTTATTTCAAAAGAGAGTTCCCTTCCACCTTCACCCATTTAACATATGAGGAAACTAAACTTCAAAGAACTGAGTGAGCCAGGGTAAAATGGCCAGTTGTGTGGGATCTGTGTAATTCTTAAGTTGGCAATTCTGAAGCCCTGTACCTCTTGCTTTTCTACCAGCTCCTTAAAAGCTGGTTTCTATAATGTATATCTGGACTGAATCAGAGACAATTTGGTAATTACTTTACTATCAACCATCTAAGGACATTTGCAATGGTTTTGTTTTGAATGGTCAAGTTGTTCTCTAAAATGTGGGCCCTTCTGTATTCATTTACCAAAATTTCATTTAGTTATCTGTGAGTGAAGCCCTGTGCTAAATATTGGATATACAAGGATGACTAAGACCTGGTCCTTGCTGCTGAAGAATTCATAGACTAGAAGGGAAACAAGAATTGTAAACCAGAGCGACAGTACTCTGTTAGAGTCATTGCAAAGAGCCCTCTTCCTGCCTCTCGGAGTCATGTCTTTCACACTCCTCTACTCACTCTTCTTTCTCCATCGACTCCTTATGGTCCAGGCTGTTCTGCATGCCAGGTTAGCTCTTCAGTCCCCGTGGCAATACTCAGATTCCTCTCATGAATTTCATACCGTTGTATCCACTCACAGCAAACTAAGCATCTATTTGGACTTGGCTATCGAGGGATTGGGGGCAGGAGGAGAAGGGGACGACAGACGATGAGATGGCTGGATGGCATCACCAACTCGATGCACATGAGTTTGGGTGAACTCCTGGAGTTGGTGATGGACAGGGAGGCCTGGCGTGCTGTGATTCTTGGGGTCGGACACGACTGAGTGACTGAACTGAACTGAACTGATCCCATGCCCAATCCAAGCCAATGTATCTATAATAGAATTTCATATTGAATTTTTTGTATATCCCCCACAGAAGAGCTTCATGCCCTGTGGCCCTTTCATAGTGAGTTCTACCATGTCCATTCATCATACACAGCAGCAACCTTGGGTTTATCCTAGTCTCCTCCCTCTGTGTGAATGCCGGTCATTAAAATTAATATTTCTATCACTGTAACACTTGTCATTCTTTCTACCTCTGCTGTGATTATAGCCTTAATTAAGACTTATGATCTTTAAATAACATATTACAATAGTCATCTATCATGAGTTTTCCTGACTTTAATCTCTACAAATGTAACATGTCTATTGGTCTCAGAGTGATCCTCCTAAAATGAAAATGTCACTTAATCATGATATTCTTTGATTTAAAACCTTTTCTTTCCCATTGTTATAGACCTTACTAGGATATTTTAAGCCTGGACCCAGTTTGTTTAATGCACACCGTCTCAGGCTAAGCCCTTTCTCACACTTATTTCAGCCTTGCTCATTACATTTACCGTAATGCAGTGAGAAAGGCAATGCCAAAGAATGTTCAAACTACCATACAATTGTGCTCTTTTCACATGCTAGCAAGGTCATGCTCAAAATCCTTCAAGCTAGGCTTCAACAGTGCATGAACCGAGAATTACCAGATGTACAAGCTGGATTTAGAAAAGGCAGAGGAGCCAGAGATCAAATTGCCAACATAAGTTGGATCATAAAAAAAAGCAAGAGAATTCCAGAAAAATGTCTACTTCTGCTTCATTGACTACGCTAAAGCCTTTGACTGTGTGGATCACAACAAACTGTGTAAAATCTTCTTAAAGAGATGGGAACACCATGTCACGTTACCTGCCTCATGAGAAACCTGTATGCAGGTCAAGAAGCAACGGTTAGGACCGGACTTAGAACAATGGACTGGTTCCAAATGGGAAAGGAGTATGTCAAGGCTATATATTGTCACCCTGCATATTTAACTTATATGCAGATTATATCATGTGAAATGCCCAGGTGGATGAAGCTCAAGCTGGAATCATGATTTCAGGGAGAAATATCAGCAACCTCAGATATGCAGATGACACCACCCTTATGGCAGAAAGCAGAGTATGAATAAAGAGCCTCTTGATGAAAGTGAAAGAGGAGAGTAAAAAAAAGCTGACTTAAAACTCAACATTCAAAAAATTAAGATCATGGCATCTGGTCCCATCACTTCATGGCAAATAGATGGGGAAAAAATGGAAACAGTGACAGACTTTATTTTCTTGGGCTCCAAAATCACTGCAGATGGTGACTGCAGCCATAAAATTAAAAGACACTTGCTCCTTGTAAGAAAAGCTATGACAAACTTAGACAGCATATTAAGAAGCAGAGATACAACTTTGCCAACAAAGATCTGTATGATCAAAGCAATGGTTTTTCCATTAGTCATATATGGATGTGAGTGTTGGACCATAAAGAAGGCTGAGCGTTGAAGAATTGATGCTTTGGAAATGTGGTGCTGGAAAAGACTCTTGAGAGTGCCTTGGACTGCAAGGAGATTAAATCAGTCAATCCTAAAGGAAAACAACCCTGAATACTCATGGGAAGGACTGACGTGAAACTGAAGCTCTAATACTTGGGCCACCTGATGTGAAGAGTTGACTCATTGGAAAAGACCCTGATGCTGGGAAAGATTGAGGGCAAGAGGAGAAAGGGGCAACAGAGGATAAGATGATTGGATGGCATCATCGACTCAGTGACATGAGTCTGAGCAAACTCCAGAAGATAGTGAAAGATAGGGAAACCTGGTGGCTATAGTCCACGGGGTCACAAAGAGTGGGACACGACTTAGCAACTGAACAACAACAACATGGTATACTATTTCATATCTTCGTGTTTGGCTCAGGCTACTGGCCCATTTGTCAGAAACGCCTGTTTTGCCCTCCTCCCTGCCACTGTCATGGTTCACCTAGTAAACACTTCAGGTTTCAGTACATAATTCAAGATTACCTTTTTCTATATGGCCCTTTTGGGGTAGAGCTATGGGTAAATAAGTAACCATGAAGACTAGAGAATAAGTCTGCTGTGATAATTTCAAAAGTTACCACAATATTAAAGAAGACTTCAGAACAAGTTGCACAGAGTCGGACACAACTGAAGCGACTTAGCAGCAGCAGAAGAACAAGAAATATTATCAGAGATAAAGATAGATATTAATGAAAGATAAGTGAGTCAATTTACAAAGACACATAACAATCGTAAATATGAATGAAACTAACATCCTTTAAAATATATGAAGAAAAACTGATGGAATTGAAAGCATGAATACAAATCCGTAATTATAGTTGGAACCTTTAACCCTCTGCTTTTAGAAACTGGTGTAACAGGTAGAAAATAAATGAGTGGGGATGGAGAGGACCTAAACAACATTATGAACCAACTGGACCTAAGTGTAGTTTTTGGAACATTGCAGCCACCAGTAGAATACATATTCTTTTCAAGTGCACATTAAAAGAGCTGAGGCCCTGCCTAAGGGGCTTGTAGTCTGTCTAGAAAGATGCCATGTGTGCCAAGGAAATATCAGGAGAAGAAAAAAAAGGCATGAGAATTAGTGCCTTGAGGGGTAAAGGATCCCAAACAGACTATGACAACTTTTACTGCCGGTACCACCCTTCAGTATTTAACCACACAATGTCTAATTTTTATTTAACTTTTCCTGTTTTGAGGCATTGTCACTATGCTGGGATTATGTAATTGTGAGCTTCAAAAGCAGAGACCACATCGTCTATATCTGTGTCTCTTCCTACAACCATTAGCACAGCGCTTGCCATTTAGATGCTAAAAAAAAAGATTTAGAGTAAATGGGGTTCCGAGAGGGTCAGGTATTTTCCATGGCCATCAACTCTGCTCCAGACCAAAGTGGGTGTTGCCACTTTAACTGTGGTGTCTGGGCTGAAGACCAAGACTGAATTGTTGATGACCATTCCTTCTCTGCTAGCCACTGCTAGGTACAGTGGGTTCACCAAGAGAGTTCAGAGAAGTCCTTGAGAAGCCTGATGTGGTGGCTGTGGTGCTTCAGCGCCCACAGCCCTGCAAAAGGCCGAATGCCAGGCCTGCACTGCGGGAAGCTGACGGTCCACTCTGCTCACCTCCCACAGGCTGAAGTTCACCTGCATTCTGTTGCATATTTGCCAGTGGATGTTTTAAGGTGCATCCTACTGCCCTGGGTCAACTGTCTCAAGGATTTTCCCCCAATTGTATTCACTTGTGCATATAGATTGATTAGTTCTTTAAAGCTGAAAGTATAGAAAATTATAAAGAAAATAAAGATCGGGTTTTCAATAATCCAGAAATAGTAACTTTTAACATTTTGATGTGTATTATATATATATACATATATATATAAATGTATGATAGATAAATATACATGTATAGAGAGTGTATGCATGTGTGTAAATTTCATGCTGTCTGAACTGTTTTTTCTCCCAAACAAATACACCATGAAAGTGAAAGTTGCTCAGTTGTGTTCCACTCTCTGCAACCCCATGGACTATACAGTCCATGGAATTCTCCAGGCCAGAATACTAAAGTGGGTAGCCTTTCCCTTCTCCAGGGGATCTTCCCAACACAGGGATCAAAACCAAGAATCAAACCCAGGTCTCCTGCATTGCAGGCGGATTCTTCACCAGCTGATCCGTAAGGGAAGCCCATAATATACCATAAGCCTCCCTTAATCTTTCCGTGTCAGTATGCTTCCATCACAACATTTTGACATTTGCCTGGTATTTCGCTGCTTACCATAATTTATATTAAAAAATCCATTTTTTTGGCTGTTTAGAATATTTCCAGGTTTTTATATTTTTAACAGTTTATTATTTGTGGCTGCACTGGGTCTTCATTACTGTGTATGGACTTTCTCTATTGAGTGTGGGATATTCTCTAGTTGTGTGCGGGCTTCTCATTGCGGTGGCTTCTCTTGTTGCCGAGCATGGGCTCTAGAGTGCAGGCTCAGTAGTTGTGGTACACAGGCTTAGTTGTTTCACAGAATGTGGAATCTTCCCGGACCAGAGATCGAACCCGTGTCCCCTGCATTGGCATGCAGTTTCCTAACCACTAGACCACCAAGGAAGCCTCAGATTTTTATTATTATCAACAATACTTCAGACATAAATGTTGGGGCACAAATTTGCTTTGGGCTTGCATATATTGTAAAAGTGGACATTTTGGGCCAGAGAATATGCATCTAAGACTTTCGCTACATATTTGTGATACTGGCCTCTAGACATGCAGTACTAACACAGTAGGAACATTGTGTAAGTTATTTCCCATACCTCATCACATTTTTAATTTATCCATTGCTACTTTTGTTAATCCATCTCAAAGACTTTTACTGTTTTCTGTAGATGTTTTTTCACATATTAAGTACAAAAAGGAGAGGTGAGAAAATGAAACATCAGCCAAGTGCCTCATTTCTTTGCTTATTTTGCTTGCTTGTGTATTAGTTTGGTTTTCTGTCTTGTTCTGCTATAACCGTGTCTGGAAAACTCACACATAGCCAGCTTGACCAGTGAGGAAGTCCCTTTCCCTTCCCTAGAGCATGGCAGTGGGGTGCCCACAGATTCTGATATTACTTCCTGCTATTTTGGAAGCACAGTGATAAATGTCTACATTTGGGATTCCCTGGTGGCTCAGTGGTAAAGAATCTGCCTGCCAATGCAGGAGAC
Source organism: Bubalus bubalis (assembly GCF_019923935.1). Classification (NCBI taxonomy): domain Eukaryota; kingdom Metazoa; phylum Chordata; class Mammalia; order Artiodactyla; family Bovidae; genus Bubalus; species Bubalus bubalis. Next base: position 79,754,891 of record NC_059159.1, on the reverse strand, counting down.
GTTGGTTTGATCCCTGATCTGGGAAGAGTGCACATGCTGTGGAGCAACTAAGCCCAGGCACCACAACTACTGAACCTGTGTTCTAGAGTGCAGGAGCCACAACTACTGAAGCCCAGCTTCCCTAGAGCCTGTGCTCTGCAGTAAGAAAAGCCACCCCAGTAAGGAGGCAGTGTACCGCAACTGGAGAGTAGCCATCGCTCTCCACAGCTAGAGAAAAGCCTGCATGACAAGGAAGACCCGCAACAGCCAAAAATAAATAAATAAAAATTTTAAATGTCTGCATTTATCAGTGTCATCAAACTTTTCCATTACCTGTCAAGTTTCAAATTCTTTCCTAAGGCCTGATTTCTTTCCTAAACACCTGGGTTGGTGGTTGTGATGTTGGCTACATTTCTCTTTATCTACTTTTTTGCACATTGTGGTCTACAGATGAACTGTGAAAAAGACAGCCATATATGAAACTTTGCAAAAAATTGGAAACCAAGAGACCAGGATTCTAATACTCCCTTTGCTAGTACTTCTAATACTCCCTCTGCTACCCACAGGTGCGCAGGTTACTTAGCCTTTGTTGGATCTTGCTTCCTCATTGCAAATAACTCTATATTGCAGTCCAGGGGTGGTGTGGTGGTTGTGGATGGAGAAGAAACTTATAGAAAGCCCTTATTAAATATGTACTTGTGCCAGATACTATGTATATGTTATCTCATGAATTAGACATTATTTACTTCCATTTTAAAGATGAGGAATCTGAGATTCAGAGATATGAGTTAAATTTGTGATCTAGGTTTGCCTGACTCCAAAGACTTCAAGGTATGAGTATATAAACAATGATGGGAGTCTTTTCATTCATGTGTTAGTTCATTACTTAATGAACTATTCAAGACCTACTATGACTTACCAGGCACTGTGCTCAGATCTAGAAATTCAGTGGTGAATCAATTAGATATGTTTCCTGCCTCATGAAGGTATCAGTCAGCTGAGGGGAAAAGAGACATTAAAAAGAAGATGACACAAGTATATGATTACCAGTTGTGATTAGTACTGTGAAAAAAAAGGAGAGGATGGTGGGAAGGAATAACAGGGGAGACCTGATTCAGATTGAACAGGTCAGGGAAGACCTTTCTGAAACTGAGACCCAGAAGATAACTAGGCATTAATCAGGCCAGAATGGGAAGAGCATTTCAACATTTCTGGGTGGGTGGAACTGCTGAAGGATAGAGAGCTGACCCAGCTGGTCCCCAGCAAGGCTCCTCAGGGTATGGAGATACCCCGATGATGGCCGCAGCCAGCTTTCAAGAGAAGGGTTGTGGCCATGTCCAAGTATGTGGTATTTCCTTAATACGTTATGTATTGGGGAAAGTCCTGTCCAGACATGGAAATGGCCTCTCCCTTCCCTTGGAAATTCTGGCATGCCATCCAGTTTTGCAACTTCCCAACCTGTTGCCAATCAGCTTTGCTGACCTATTGGCCCCACACTTGGTAGTGAAGCTCATACTCTTGTTCCTCAATTGGTTCGCCATGTTCTAAGACCAGTAAGGCAGAAAACTGGGTCATAGCATGTCTGGGAACTTTTGTTCACAAATTATCTTCATTTTACACCTGGAATTTACACACCAAAGTTTCAGACATCCCAGAGGAAAGTTGCTTCACATTTTAACTAGCTGTATAATCATAGACTCAAGAAACCCAGCTTGCTTATTATATGGAATCAATATTCTGGACCACAGGGAAAAGGATTACATGCAATAATATTTCTGGATCCTGGAAGATGAAATTAAACTACATAGTTCCTTTGCATTCCTGAGCGACATTTCTGGATTACAGAGAGAAGAGTGAAAATGAGTCACCCATTCCAGATAATGAAGGAAAGAACATGACTGACAGCCCTAGGTAAGAGGAGATCCTTCTAGATGATGGGGAAGGATGAAGCTGATCAGAGGCAGGCAGCCCAGGTAAGGACGCAAGGTAGCAACACCTTCAGCCCTCAAGAACCAGCAAACAGGAAGGAGCAAGAGCAATGACAGCTTCCTTGTGTGCCCATCAAGCACAAACAGGGGAAGCTGTGCCTGGGGGGGAAGGTGTGCTGGGATCTGTTTGTTTCCAAGGCCTTCCTTCCACTGCTGCTCCATATGGCTTGGGGCCAGTGGGCCTCACAAAGTCTCAGATACCATGTGTTTAAATCACTTTTGTGACCCTCCCACCCCTTAGGTTTTCACAGTGACAAAGATACACAGTTAGCATCTTTGAACTGCCCAGATGAAAGGACCTAGGAATCAGCGTTGGAGAAGGCAATGGCACCCCACTCCAGTACTTTTGCCTAGAAAACCCTATGGACGGAGGAGCCTGGTAGGCTGCAGTCCATGGGGTCGCTAGGAGTCGGACACGACTGAGCAACTTCACTTTCACTTTTCACTTTCATGCAATGGAGAAGGAAATGGCAACCCACTCCAGTGTTCTTGCCTGGAGAATCCCAGGGACAGAGGAGCCTAGTGGGCTGCCGTCTATGGGGTCGCACAGAGTCGGACACGACTGAAGTGACATAGCAGCAGCAGCAGGAATCAGCGTGGAGCTGCTGAGTGGGACAGTTTAGTCATTGAGACTATGAGGTGTTACAATTAGAAGGGGAATTAGTCATATCCAGTCTAAATTCTTCATTTACATAGTTGAGGAAACCGAGGCCTACAGATGGGGAAGTGAATGGTCCAAGGCCTCACAGGCAGATCATGGCAGACCTGGGACTAGTACCCAGAATCCCTGACTCCTAGACTGCTTTGTTAGGATGCCAGACTTGAAGCCATCTCAGAGTAGAGACTAGCCTTCTGGAGGAAGCTTTTAGAGATGGAATGGAAGGAAGAAAGGAAATGAATATGTTAACACAGTTAACAAAAGTCTCCTATGAATTAGACCCAGTGCCGGATGTTTCTATGTATTTTCAAACCTCATTTAATCCTCTCAAAAATTCCCCTTGATGGAGATATTATTGCTATTTTACAGCTACTGAAACTGACTCAAAGTTTCAGTAACTTGTCTCAGGTTACACATGGCTGAGCCAGTGTTTGAACCCATGTCTATTGAAAACACAACCTGAGCTTCTCTACCTTAGCTGCCTGGAAACATCAATCGATTCTCAAGATCATCACTGAGGTGATAAAACCCAAGACAGAAATCAGGCGAGACTAGCAGCATCTGCCGTTTCCTGTGGTGAGTAGGAAAAAGAGCAGAGACCTCTTTCCTAGGGCATAAAGGCAAGGTGATGACTAAGGCATGGGCTTTCCGTGCTAATTTCAGAATTAGTATTTTTGTGATATTGTCATCTGCATAAATTCAGGGTCTCTGATCTTGTTGTAGATTTGGTTACCCCAGTGGTTATTTTCTTTTTGGTCTATGTACTCCCTCTGCTCTTATAAATAATATTTTTATCCCCACCTAAATCTTAAACTGTTTATCCCCACCTAAAACTTACACTATTTGGTTTTTACACAGGTTATTTTAAAAATCTTGTGTATAATTTGTTTCTGAAAGTAAGTTGGCCAGTAACCATGAAATCCCTCCTAGTTATTACTGAAATCCTTCTCTGCCAGTTCTTTAAGAAATTAGATCATCTCCAGATGAGTTGTTAATAAAAAAATAAATGCGGTAGCCAATAGCATAGATATCTTCGGGCTCTTGGCCAAAAAAGAAGCCATCTGTGTAAAAGAAAACAGGCTAACAATTTTGGACTCTGGTCTCTGTGGCCACATTGAGCGTTGACCTCACTGTTAATTAACCCATATTAATTGTTTTGGGCGGGGGGTTGTGTTCTCTCAGCACGAAAACGTCTTTTCCCCATTCAAACCACGTGGGGTTAAAACAAGAAAACAAAAGCCAAAACTGCTCCCCACACCCAAAGCCCCTTCTGTCAGGGCTCCCAAGTAGACCCGTGAGAGCTGTTAGAGGGCTGAGAAGGGCCGGTCATCAGCACATACCATACATAGGTGGAGGGCTTGTTATTCTCAGTTTCCCGCCTCAGAGAGGATACCCCTATTGTTTCTGAAAGTGCTGACCAGGACCCACACTTCCAACTAAAATTCCTCTACCCCTGCAGCAGCAGCAGCCATAGATAAGTGTTTTGATGAATTGCAAGATGGACAGGGCTTACCATGCCCCCAGCCCTGCTGATACCAAACGCCTTTAAGATACAGCCTTTCCCATCCTAATCTACAAAGGAAACAGGAAAAAGGAACTTAAAACTCCCTGTGCTCAGACAGAAATTAGACTGGGACTGCCCGCTTCTGTGCTGTTCCTTCTTGCCTCTGACTTGTAAACAAGACCTAGGAGGACAGGCGAATGGAAAGTCACAAACCTCTGGGTGTTTGAAAGGATCCTTGGGACCTCATGCATGTCCGCGGAAACTGGATGGAGAGATTTGGGGAAGCATGGATTCTTTAGCCGGCTTAGTTCTCTGCGGAGTCAGCTTGCTCCTTTCTGGTAAGGTTTGGCTTTATTATTATTATTATTTTTTTTTTAGTTTTTTTTAACAGTGACTCTGGGCTCTCTCACCAACGCTTATTGCTGGTTAACAAGGGGCAGCTGTGACATGGACTGTTTCTCTGTGAGTCTCCATTCAGTACATGGAAGGATTCACCTGGACAGTCCTTGTGGTGTGAACTGATTTTTCTAGTTTCCCTTCTGGATTATTGCCTCCTGTGTCACCACAGATGCTGTGGGGACTGACCAGGTCACTTTATTTGAAGAGACATATTTTCTGTGGGACATTATTTTACTGCTCCTCATTCTAGCTTGTTTCCTTATTCGATACAAAAAAAGAAGAAACCTGGCTTAACCTGCTTCAGAGGAAACCTTCAATCATTTAAAAAAAGTCAAATTTATGCTGAGGATGATGGGGACCCACTTAAGGCACTGTACAGACTGTCATTTTAAAAATGAGAACAAAAATGCTTTTCTATAAAGGTTTCGTATTTGCATCCTATTTAATTCAAAGTGGTCAAATGCTAGGCTTTTTGGTTGTTTTTTTTTTTTTTACTATAGATGGGGTCAGGGAGATAAGGGTTATATAATTTGAGTTTTATTTCAAAAACCATTTGGCATATAGTGATTTGTGAAGTCTTCACTGGCCCAGTGAAATGAAAGTTTAGGCAATTACCCAGATCACTGGCCTCAGGAGTGTATTGAAACCTATTGTGGGTTTAAGGAATGATTGGCCTGAGTATAGATTTAAGGTGTTTGGTGCTCAGATTCTCTAGATGGCGGCGTGGCTCGCACTTCACTTACCCTGTGGGATACCTATGAAAGTGGTATCAAATCACAAAATACAGATCACAGTGTAATGGCCATAAATCTCTCCCCTTCAGTTTGAAAGCATTAGAATTATTATAATGAAAATAGAATTGATATAGGAAATGAATTTGGGAAAATTTACTGAACTTAATGATGTGGACTATGTTAGGTATACTTGGATCAAATTCTACTAAGTATCTGCTATACTATTTTATATTTTTCATGTTTCCAATATTACTATTCAGAAATTAATCCAATAATATAACAGAATTGTATGGAAAGTAGTTTGTTTATAGCTCTTCAGTTTGTTGTCAGTAATCAATATATTGATATAGTAATATTTTAAGACTGAGTAACACAAACTGCTGGGAAATGAAAGATTATCTGAGATAGTTTCAGTATTTATGTAGAAATTGTTTATATTCATGTGGAAATAATGTTGATTTCTCCAACAATATGCACGTTTAAGCCAAATAATTGTCATAATTCCATTCTCAATTTGCTTTTTTTCTGTGTGACATCTATCAGTGACCTTGAAATCTGGAACTGCTTCTTTATCAGGGATTATAGTAATGCAAAGACCAGGGGTATATAGTGGCTCTGAAATACTTCTTTAGGTTAACTACTATACACACACACACACACACACAAAGACACACACACTCTCTGTTTTAATTTTTTTTCCCCAGTAGTGATTATGTTATGGCACTTTGCAATATAGACTTAGAAAAACTGTTGTAAAATCAAACACAGCAGAAATTAACACAACATCGTAAAGCAACTATACCCCAGTTTTGTTTTAAAGTACTTTTAAACAAACACACATATGCAAAAAAGTTATGTGGCAAAACAGTTGCTCTGTGTCTAAACCTTAGACCTGTACTTTCTTGAAAGTACAGCGCTAACTTCAGCAGGCTGAGACTCAAGGAGAGGGGTTTCATGCTCTTGTTGAAAATGAAGGTTAACACCAGTAACCTGGGTTTCTGGAGTAGATCTGCTGTGCTAAATCCTAACTTACATTTTCCATCTAAGCCTCCATGAATATGAACACTGAAGGCTTGAGAGTTGCAACAGCAAGAATCCAGTATGATTATGTCTACAGGCATAGGATCCCATTCTTCAAACCAAACTCCACTGGTGGACTACAGTAATGGAGCAAGGGGCTCATGACTTACAGACTTACCTCTCTAGTTCAGCGAGTTGTTCCTCATTCCCTACTTCTGGACAGATAGAACTAAAAGAATGTCACATTTGCCTCAGTGAAGGTGACTCTGGGTGGTAGATGCTAATGCGTAAGAGGATGTATGTAACTTTTAGAAGACTTTTATCAAATTCACCTAGATTCTGGTAGATTTCCCTCCCAATGGAGGATCATGGCCAATACCAGCTTACAAACAAGTTCTCAGAAACATACTCGATTTCCCCTTCTCTCCCACTCTCCCCAAACCAGGCTGCTCTCTGTAAAGCATTGTATAGAAAGAAAAACAATAAAACAAATCACTCTCTCTGCTTTATCATAATATGTCCTCTGTGATCAACATGATCCAATGGAAAGTCTCTATAGCATATCTTCTTGCCTCTTTCCTGTCTCATTTGACATTCTGAGTAACAACCTGGGTTCAGAGATAGTGAGTATCTTTTCTGGAGTGGCAGAGGAGATTCAGTTCTAAGGTCAGGGAAGTGGTCACAGATGGAACCTCTTGATTGGGGTTGGTCTTAGAAGGCTAGTAGCAAGCCTGAGTAATCAAGGGTGGAGGTGTGGAAGCTAGGATCAGAGACACACCTGGAAATTATTCTCAGAGGGAGGTGCTTTGCCCTCTCCCCAGATTCTCTCCTAATCACTGTCTTTGGGAGTTCTGAGCCTCTCCCTTTCAGTCCTACCCTGTGAGAACTTCCTTCGAGAGTTTGGTTCTTTTAAAACATCTCTCCTGGAGAGAAGGACTTGTCCAGTTCATCTCAGAAGACTATACTATATATCCTCCAGGGATTCAGATGGGTGAGCTCCAGGTTTTTCTGACATTATCAATTCATCTCCTGGAACTTTATTCCTAAAAAAATGTGTGTGATTGTGTCACCAATTCATTCCCTATAGATGGTTTGTTGGTTAGAGCACAGAATCACGATTCAGATAGATTTGTCTAGGCTGAAACAAAGCCAGAAGATACCACTTCAAAACAGATAAATGTCAAGTTACGCATTCAGTTCAGTTCAGTCGTTCAGTCGTGTCTGACTCTTTGCGACCGCATGAATCGCAGCACACCAGGCCTCCCTGTCCATCACCAACTCCCGGAGTTCACTGAGACTCACGTCCATCGAGTCAGTGATGCCATCCAGCCATCTCATCCTCTGTCGTCCCCTTCTCCTCCTGCCCCCAATCCCTCCCAGCATCAGAGTCTTTTCCAATGAGTCAACTCTTTGCATGAGGTGGCCAAAGTACTGGAGTTTGCATTGGGGTTCAATAAATAGATTATGTCCAGTGTCAGAGAGATCTGTTGTGTTGAGAGCTCTATGGGTGATATCTAAGTTTTGGTGATACACAAAATTTACAGGAGCCAACACGTCCTTTACTTGCTAAAATGGTAATACATGGCTGTAAACTGTTTGCTTAGTAAAAATATAAGATCTGACTTAGAGGTGGCAATTGCTTCAATCTACTGCTCAAAGCATACCCATTAAACACTCATGACACTAAGAAATTTGACAGCAAACAGAGTAGACAAGCAGAAGGATAAGTGCTTTAAACACTTTGTCGTATGAGCACATATAGTCAGGAGAGAAGAGATGAAGGAGCAGTATTTTCATGGGTTTCCATTTAGATGACACCATAGATCGATGCTGTATTTCTCCAGGTCTGGGATGCAGGGGTTGAGGGACCTGCACAAAAGATAGTTTGACTTTATTGATAGAAACTTTCTAAAAGCCGGATCACCGTCCCCCTGAGGAGTGAGTTCCCACTCTGAGGAGGGATCAGGTTGGATGATGGATAGATTTTAGGAATGTGAAAAGAGGATCCTTTTCACTTCACTATCTGTGGCTTCTCATCGATCACTTAGGAGGTAGATAAGGGTTCCAAAGAGCCACCAAGATCTTTGCCCACTGAAATCAAACTGGGTGTGTTTTCTGAATGTGGACCCAGCTACACTCACTTTACACTAAATTGTAACTCAATCAACTTGGCTTAGGAGAAGAAAAAGCACATGCCCTTGGGCTGTGATGACTTTTTGAAGCCACTGCTCTGAGACTGAGGTGGAGCTCATCAAGAAGGCAGGAGAAGGAATCTGGAGTATGGATTGTGAGGTTACACACCTGATTGTTGTTGTTTAGTCATTAAGTCATGCCCAACTCTTTTGTGATCCCATGGACTATAGTCCACCAGGCTCCTCTGTCCATGAGACTTCCCAGGCAAGAACACTGCAGTGGGTTGCCATTTCCTTTTCCAGGGGGTCTTCCCAGCCCAGAGATCAAGCCCAGGTCTCCTGCATTAGCAGGCAGTTTATTTACTACTGAGCCAACAGGGACTCTCTTACACACCTGGAGTTAAGCTCAAATTGGGTGACCATGGACCAGTTATTTGACTGCTCTAATACACAGTTTTCTCATCTTTTACAGTTGAGAATACTTTTGACCCCAAGAGTCATTATAAACATCAAGTGTGATAATGCATATGCATTAGTCAGCCAGTAAGAACTCTCTTAGCAAGTGAAGCTAGTACAATTGAAAGAGAACTGTTGCTCTGAGGACCACTGTGCTTGTATAAGAGCGGTCTAATCTTTTCCAGGTGGAGGGGGGCCACTTACTACTCATAGAAGCAGTCTCCTTCTAAAAGCCCTCAACATTAGCTGGTTCCTCAAATTTCGTACTGGTCTCTCCCAGTACGAAGCCAGAACACTGGGCCTGCTTTCTGGGGCTTTCTCTCACCTATCCCATTCATGGCTGTTCCACTTCAGCCACGTGCTTCTCCACGATTGATGTATATTTTCCTCTTGGCTCTTGTTCATGCTGTTCTATCCATTTGGAAAAGACATCCTCCATGCTTGCTCTGCAAACAAAATTCAACTCAGTTTGCCTAGGCCAATTCTTCATGATGTTCTTCTCCTAATTCTGAGTTTCCTTACCACACAGGCTGTGTCTTTGAATTCTGGACTTGTGGATTTAGCCCAGTTAACCTCTAACATCTTGGAAAAGGGTATTGTTTCTTTACTATTCTCCATAGTGCTTGGACTTTAATATGCCACAGTAAGAAACTTTTGGTATGCCACAGCAGACCTGAAAAAAAGAGAGAAAGCGTTTGTTGTTATACGAAGGGTTTTTAAACATTGAAATAATAATAACAGTAATAATCAATTTCATATATGTATTGAAAGTAGTAATCACTCATATCTTAAAACTTTGGCTTATGTTAAATATTTGATGTAAAATAAGGTCAAAAGAAAATCCCTTTCTTCTCTCAGGTGTGAAGCATGAAAGGTATACTCATGAAAGTGGGTTTAACAAGAGCTTTACCTAATACTATGTATTGTATGATTGCTGAATATTACTTTAAAGATATGCATAGTTTTTATTTAATAGATATTTATTGAGTTACTGCCTGCCCATATTCATTCATTCACTCAACTATCATTTCAGTCAGCGAAGACACAGTGAGGACTTACTTTGTACCAAGTATTGTATTGGATACCAGGAATGCAGAAAAAAAGGATGAATCATTTTTTTTCCCCTTGCTAAACTCACTTTTTGGTAGGAAAGATAAATATAGGAGAATAAATTATAAGATGCTATGATAAATAATATAATTATTGTTGTTGTTCAGTTGTTAAGTCATATCTGACTCTTTGCAACCCCATGAACTGCAGCATGCCAGGCTTCCCTGTCCTTCACTATCTCCTGAAGTTTGCCCATACTCATGTCCATTGAGTCAGTGATGCCATCCAACCATCTCATCCTCTGTCACCCCCTTCTCCTCCTGCCCTCAATCTTTCCCAGCATCAGGGGTATATAAAAATCTAGCTTTTCAAGAGCTGTAAAAATACTTATTGGATTCAGTAATTTAAAAAATGCAATTCTAAAATCCAAATTAAACATAAGTGACTTAAAACATATAATGCTAACTTCATTGCTAAATTTATATGATTATAATTTAATATTGAAAATAATCTGTAGGTTAGATTTTCCTCACTTTCCCAGAACTCCTAAATAATAATGAATATTGCCCCAAATTATGGCTGATGTAGTTATGAGTTACTCATGGCCAAATGATTTTAAAACAAAGTAGATGAAAACGGAAGAAAGAATTTCCCATCAGAAGGAGCACAGGGTGTGAAACAGCAGGGCAAGCTCAGGGAAGTTGAGTAAGGCTAGAATGTAGGGAGGAGGTGGTGAATTAAGGCTGGGTTCAGATCAGGAAGGGCCACATTGGCCATATTAAGTCATCTGTACCTCTTTTCTGTACATGTGGAAATTTAGTGTGGTGTTTGGTCTAGTGTCTCTGATTTACGTCTTGGAAAATTCACCCTGGTAGGAGTGTGGAGCATGTATTGACACGGCAGAGACTTAGACCTGGACCAGTTTGGCTTCCCAATTCTCCAGGCAGGAAGGCTGGGATGAAGAGGGGAATTCAAAGTGTTTAGGCGGGGAAACTATAGGGACTGGTGATTGGTTATTTATTGGAGGTTGTGGGAAAAGAAGGTGGTGAATAAACATTGCTCCAGGCTTCTGGTTTGGGTGATGGAGCTGCCATTCACTGTGTTGGGAAACATGACGGAACCTGGTTGATGACAAGCTGGCAAGAAACAAACAATTATTTTGCATGTGTTGATTTTGAGTTTCCATGTTAATGGTGGATATTTAGCAAAACTGGGCTCTCTGGGTCTGAAACTCAGAAGAGAACTGGGCAAGGGACTGAGACAGAGGAATCTTTGTGCATAGTAAGTGAGGTCCTGGACATGGACACATACTGAGATTTAAGTGAAGAGAAGAGAAGGAGGAGATAGCCTAGGGTTCCGTGAAGAAGCAGTCAAGGAGCTGGCAGGAGAGGCCAACCCAGACAGATTCCTTTCCTGGGATTTCAGAGAATTGGCATTGCTGTGGCCAAGAAGGAGAGAGTTTAAAGAAGGGGACGATAAGATGGGGCAGCAGGGTGACAGCGTCCGGGCTTGGCCTGGGGGCACCAGACTGCAGGTGTGTTGTTCGCAGAGAGCCAGCTGCCCTGACAGCACAGCTGAGCCAGAGCTGGGAGGGATGGCGGAGGATCAGCTGGCATCACTCCCAGCCTTCAGGAAGGGGAACGTCTCAAGTTGCCTCCCTTAGTTCTGGAATTTTAAACTGATAACCCAATTCCCACCAGTCTAGTCAGACCATTCCTTAATTCTCGTCACATGTGCAGAATGCTTTTTTAGATCAAGACTTGCTTGCTTTCCTCTACATCCCTTCCTCGTTGCCTCCTTTTGTCACTCCGGGACTCTGATCACCCTTCTCCCTTGTTCCTTCCCAAAGGCCACAGGGACAGGTGTGGTCACATGAACCTGCCAGACGGGCAGAGTCATGACCCTTTTTTAACAAAGCTGTTGATTAGTGGGAGTGCGTTCCCACTGCCTAGAGGTGCCATGTCTAACATGGTAGGCACACACTTAACAGACAGAGGGAGAAAAAAACCTAAAGATGAGCCACAGGAGCCCATCAGGCAGCCAGCAGAGGGGCACGTGGGCGGCTGCTGTTTGTTCCCTACTGGTCACAGCCCCCTGCCCAGGACTTGACCAGTGAGGTGTGTGTAGCAGGCACACCCATCTCAGCAGATCTGTCAGCTTTCCCGCTTTTGTTAGAGGGTGATATCATGCTTCCTGGGGGGAGCACTAGAAGACAATGCCCGGCCACTTTCCTCCAGATACAATAGGCGGAGTCAGGAAGGCAGTATTGACATTGCTGGGGCCGGGGAGGCACTCGCTGCTCCGCGGCCGTCAGATGGTGAACCAGCTTAACCTTGGCACATGGAGCCTGGGTTGTGCAAGGCGTCTGGCTCCAGAGCCAAAGGGGACTCCACCCCAGGGACAGAAGTCCTTTAGACATCTGGGAATCTGAGATGGCCCTCGAATTCCCATCCCCTTGTCAAAAAACAACCGTAAAACAACAACAGGACCAGGAATAACAAAAATGACTACCATAGGCTGAATGTCATCATGTGCCAAGAGTTTAATATGACTTTTAATATCTTACAATAATCTCATACAATTGGTATTCTTATTTGTTTGTTTAATATAGATGGTGAAACTGAGGCTCACAAAATGTTAGTGACTTCACTAAGGTTAAACTATTGTGGACATTCATTATCTGGGATTGCCCAGCATTCCTGTTTTTCAAAAGCCACCAAGCGTTCCCTCCAGTGATGGGACTGCCAATCACCGATCTGTGTACTATCAGTCTGATGACAGTGGTTGGTTCAGATGGAGGATGTATGACCCAATAGGGCCACGTGGACTGTCCTCTGGGAATTTTTGAGCAAGATGTTCTCTTTCTTTAGTGAGGACACTCTTCACTTGGAGCCATCAGCTTCCTTGGGTGCTTCAAGGAAGCTAGTCTTTGGTAGAACAGAATGAGGGCAGTAACAGAACACAGCCCAGACAGGCAGTCCGGAATTATCTGAGCTCTAGATCAGAGGCCTATCCCAGCCCCTTCCAGTTATGTGAGCCAGCTACATTTCTTTTCTTGTGCTATTTTGAGTTGTTCTCTGTCTCTTGAAAATGAGTAGTCCCGAGCGACCACGTGATCTCAGTAGGATTGATGGAGGCAAGAGTTAAACTCAGATGACCTGAACCCAAACTCTGGGCTTTTTAAAACACTTCACTGTGCTGTCTTCCAACTAGTGTTTCATGGTCACCTCAAGCTGGTTCACAGAAAATGAGACTCATAACAGTACTGCTTACAGTACTTATTCATGTGCTTTGTGGTCAGTCATGTCCAACTCTTTGTGACCCCATGGACTGCAGTCTTCCAGGCTCTTCTGTCCACGGGGCTTTCTAGGCAAGAATACTGGAATGGGTTGCAATTTCCTCCTCCAGGGGATCTTCCTGACCCATGGATCAAACCCATGTCTCTTGCATCTCCTGCATTGATGGGTGGGTTCTTTACCACTAGCGCCACTTATTCAGTATCAGTATCAGTTCAGTCGCTCAGTCATGTCTGACTCTTTGTGACCCCATGGACTGCAGCATGCCAGGCCTCCCTGTCTATCACCAACTCCCAGAGTTTACTAAAACTCATGTCCATTGAGTTGGTGATGCCATCCAACCATTTCATCCTCTGTTGTTCCCTTCTCCTCCCATCTTCAATCTTTCTCAGCATCAGGGTCTTTTCAAATGAGTCAGCTCTTCGCATCAGGTGGCCAAAGTACTGGAGTTTCAGCTTTAGTATCAGTCCTTCCAATGAATATTCAGGACTGATTCCCTTTAGGATGGACTGGTTGGATCTCCTTGCAGTCCAAGGGACTCTCAAGAGTCTTCTCCAACACCACAGTTCAAAAGCATCAATTCTCCGGCGCTCAGCTTTCTTTATAGTCCAACTCTCACATCCATACGTGACTACTGGAAAAACCATAGCCTTAACTAGACGGACCTTTGTTGGCAAAGTAATGTCTCTGCTTTTTAATATGCAGTCTAGGTTGGTCATAACTTTTCTTCCAAGGAGTAAGCATCTTTTAATTTCTGCAATCACCATCTGCAATGATTTTGGAGCCCAGAAGAATAAAGTCAGCCACTGTTTCCACTGTTTCTCCTTCTATTTGCCATGAAGTGATGGGACTGGATGCCATGATCTTAGTTTTCTGAATGTTGAGCTTTAAGCCAACTTTTTCACTCTCTTCTTTCACTTTCATCAAGAGGCTCTTTAGTTCTTCTTCACTTTCTGCCATAAGGGTGGTGTCATCTGCATATCTGACGTTATTGATATCTCTCCCTGCAATCTTGATTCCAGCTTGTGCTTCATCCAGTCCAACGTTTCTCATGATGTTCTCTGCACGTAAGTTAAATAAGCAGGGTGACAATATACAGCCTTGACGTACTCCTTTTCCTATTTGGAACCAGTCTGTTGTTCCATGTCCAGTTCTAACTGTTGCTTCCTGACCTGCATACAGATTTCTCAAGAGGCAGGTCAGGTGGTCTGGTATTCCCATCTCTTTCAGAATTTTCCAGAGTTGATTGTGATAAATTCACATAGTTCAGGGGGAAGATTTTAAAAGATACTACTTTAAATATACACTGTTTGGTGTGGGTATATAATGAGCACTCAGTAAAAATCTGATGTTCTTTTTTACTTATAAACAAAGCTAGAGGCGCTTATGTCACTTAATGTCTGTCTTTTCAAAGCACATCTCTATCCATGAGGGTAGGCAATTCATTCTATGCCAGATGGAGCTCCCCACCTTTCCTTGAGGTAACTCCCTGTTGTTGAGTTACTACCCCACTGCCTCCTTTTGTCCTAAGCCTGGCCTTGTCTCAGAACAAGGGGAGAAATCCTTAGAGCTGTGTGTTCTTGGGCTCTGGCTAAAAATCTGGAGTATCAGGTGGGGAGTTCCTTCCCATGGCCCTACCAGCTGGCAAGATGGTGCTCCCCATTTTTTCTCCTGCCAGCCCCCAATTTCCTCTTTTCTCAGGTCCTAACTGAAAAGTGGTTTTAGGATGCTTTGCTCTAAATTGTTCCCACCTCATTTATCCCAAACCTATGAATTCCTCGTTCTTGAAAATCTTACATGGCATTGTCAATTCCCAGTGCAGCGTGCCTCACTTCAGACTAAGCTCATTCCTGGTAGATGATTTGGGAGGTGATCCCAGGGAGCAGGAATGAGGGGCTAGGGGAATGGAAGCACACAAGCATGTACTGTCATGTTGGCCACTGCCTCAAAACCCTGGTGAAGTGAAACGTTAGTTGCTCAGTTGAGTCTGACACTTGGCGACCCCGTGGGCTGTATGTAGTCCACCAGGCTTCTCTGTCCGTGGAATTCTCCAGGCAAGAATACTGGAGTGGGTAGCCATGCCCTCCTCCAGGGCATCTTCCTGACCAAGGGATTGAACCTGGGTCTCCTGCATTGCAGGTGGATTCTTTACCATCTGAGACCCCAGGGAAGCCCCAAATGCCTGGTGCTCTACACCTTCTAAGGAGCCTCATGAAATGTAGCTCTGGGCCTTCATACTTTGCTTTCCTTCCCTTTGTTCCAGGCTCATGTAGACACATGAAGCCGATAAGTTACTGGGGTCCTGCACTGTTGTGCCAGAAAGTCCCAGGGGAGGAAGTGCGAGCTCCTCCCACAGGCTCTGAGTGAGCTTCTTTGAGGTTCCATCTGCTCAAAGCTGATGGAGGCCTGCTCAGAAGTGATTGCAGAAGCATTAGAGCTAAAGTGGGAATGGGGAAGATTTGTGTTGGTGTCCAAGAGGTGTTGGATACAGGCACCCTTGTGTTTGTCCCTGACATAGAACTTAGAATATTAAATCACAATTTACAGTTTACTTGATGGTTTTCCCGCTAGGCTACGGGCTGATTGACACATTAGCATTCTCGGCACCAAATATAGTATCCTGGCTGGAAGAGAAATGCTTTAATAACAGTTTCATTGGATTCAGTGTTCTGACCAGTGCTTCCCCAAGTGTCCTAGATACACTATTGCTGGCCTGAAAGATGATTTTATGTGATGCAATTTAAACAGAGCATTTTTAATTATGAAATTAATATGTGTATATAGATATATGTGTGTATAGATGTTGTGTAGTTGCTAAGTTGTGTGTGACTCTTTGTGACTCTATGGACTGTAGCTTCTTCTGTCTGTGGAATTTCTTAGGCAAGAATACTGGAGTGGGTTGCCATTTCCTTCTCCCTGGAGACCTTCCCGACCCAGGTTGAACCCAAGTCTCCTGCTTGGCAGGTGGATTCTTTACCACTGAGCCACCTGGGAAGTCCATATGTGTGTATATATCATAACAATCATGTAATTTCATGAGTATTTTGGCATTATATGAGGCTAAGAAAAAAAAGATGAATTAACTTAAAGAGAATGGTTAATAGAATAATTATTATACAAGTCTCATGTAGACTCAGCAAAAATCATGAAAATACTGTCAAATTAATGCAATTTGAGAGACACTGCTCTAAAAGAATGAAGGAACCAATACTTTTTTAGAACTCTATGTGTGTGTTCAAATTAAAAATGGGAAAGTAATTTGGGCACATAAATAATACTAATGGATTAAGCAGAAGGGAGTCTCTTGGTGATCAACCTGTCTCAGAGGACTGACTTGGACTCTATTCTTGCTCCTCTTAGGAAACCTGGAAAGGGGACATTTATTAATAAATTACAGTTAAGACCTAGTTTACCCCTTGGGCACCCTGAGCATTCCTCAAAAAAGGCCCAGCAGTCAGCATGCGAAGTAGTGGGCAGTGGCCAAAGTGGAGGAACAAGTAGGTCAGTTATATGCGTTCATTCAAGCGAACATTTAGTGAGCCCTTTCTGTGTGTGGGGAATCTGCTGGGCATTCAAGTTACAAACATGGTTAAGAGAGGGATCTGACCTCAGGTGGCTTTTAGTCTGGCAAGTGAGAAGCTCTGCTCTGTTAGAGGCAGACGGTGCGCGTTGGGAGTATCGAGGCTGGAGGGAGTTATTCTGGAAGAAAACATGGGTCTCACCAAGAGGGTGACGTTTAAGAAGGATGAGCAGGATTGCGCCTTGTGGAAAATCAGGAGTGGAAGTGAGGAAGAAAGGTGTTCTAGGCCGAGGAAGAAGTGTGAAAAATGAGGGATAAAAAGTTTAAGAAATGTTTGTGCAATGGTTCTATGTGGCTACCCTGTAGGGTACAAAGACCGAAGCTGGGGAGGTGGACTGGGGAGAAGGTAACTTGGCTTGAGGTTGGCTGAGTGGGCAGGGTCAGAGTCAGTTATGGGAGTTGTCAGGATATGGGATGAAGCCCTGTGAGGGGATGACATTGCCAAAAAGAGGAGAAAGGGTTTGTTTCGGGAACACCTGTGTCAAGGGGTGATGTGGGTGGAGGAAGAGGAAGCCGAAGGCGACAAGCCAAGGAGGAGGGAGTTTCTCATCTACATCAAAATGTACAAAGGCAGGAGCCAGGATTACGAGAGAGACTGGAGAATTTGGCAGTTAGGTATTGCTGCTAAGCATTTCTAGTGGATGGGCAGGGCCTGGGTTGAAGAGTAAGGGGGAGGTGAGGAAATGGAGTAAGCAAGCATAGATTCCTCTCTGGGAGATGTCCCATGTCACGGCAGCTTCCTGTTTCTGTGTGCTTTTCTGTAAACTGGATTCTAGGCTGATCTAGTAGAAGGGGTGAAGTCCCCCTGCCATTGTTGGCTCAGGGTGCTAGGAGGATATGCCAGGGTTTGAAGGAAAGAGAGAAAACCTCTTCCATCACAGGTATTCTCTCCTTCCCATGGATGTTGTCTCAAATTGCCTGAATTAGATAATTATTTTAATTTCAAAAATGTTTGGTAATGGAGGTACACAAGGGAGCCACACACCGCTACCTGGAATGAGGAATATTAGAACCGACAAAGACTCAAAAGATTATCTAAATCAGGGTTATTGAATTGTTTTCTCACACAATACTAATTCCAGGAGAATTGTTGAACCCCCCCCCTCACTTTTTTTTTTTGAGTGTAATGTGGAGCTAATGTTTGATACCTTAAGTAATCCTGTTTTGATTGAACCTGCTCCTTTTACAGATACTGAGGCCCCGGGAGTTTAGCACTTTGCACAGGCTTACTCAGCTCATTAGAGACCATTTCTTCACTTTAGCAGAGAGCGTGGAAAGCAATATAAATTAGATGTATTGTTTGGTCAGACTGCCTGGGCTTCCATTCCAGTTTTAGCATTGAATTGGTTAGCTATCACTGTGTAACAAACTACTCCCCAAACCCGTTGACTAAACCAACATTTATCATTCCTCACATGTCTTTGTGTGATCTGCGGTTCACCTGATGTGTGCTGAGTACAGCTCAGAGGTTCTGCTTCAGATCGCAGCAGCTGCTGCAGCTCTGCCCCTTGCTGCAGGTGTGCCGGTTGTCTGGGTGACCTGCTCACATGTATCTCATCCTTCTTGGATCAGCCCCGGGGGGTGTATGGTGATGTTAGAAATACAAGAGTGCTAAGTAGAAACAAATGAACAAGTGAGTCTTCTCAAGGCTTAGGCTGTGAACTAGCATGCTGCCATTCCCTAAGTCAAGGTCTGGGAACTACGTTCTGCCCATGGTGTGGCCAAAGCAAGGGAGTGATGCAAAAGGGAGCTGAAGATTGGGGGTCAACAATTCAATCTATTACAGCTACTACTAGCTTTGCACTGTGGTGCAAGTTACTTGTTTTCATCTGAAAAACAAGCATCATAAAAAAAAAAAAGAAAAACAAGCATCATAATATCACTTACCTTTTTGGGCTTGGGGAGGGGGAATTAAATGAATTTGTTCATGTAAACCATTAAGAACAGCACTTAAACTTAGAAAACACTAAGTAAATACTAAGATTGCCACTAATTTTATCCACCTACCCATTACCATCCATGCATGATGGAGGATATTTGGGGTCTTTACCACCAGAGTGGCTATCAAAGGTTTCGGGTTGACTTGATAAACTGGCTCAGCATCGGCCATTTCCCACCAGCAGAAGGGCTCAGAGGAGTGATCTTCTGAAAGTCCTCCAAACCACTCATTTATAAAGCCCTCTCTTTGTCTTCTAAGTGATTATATGGCCTCTGGCAGCTTGGGCTGGCTTGGTGCTGCCCCATTCTCCCAGCCTCTGCACCACATGCCCCTCCCCCGCAGTGTATCTCTCACACCCAGAGTCAGCAGAGATTTTCACACAAACCATCTGCCAGGAGGTGTGGAACTGGAGCCAGAAACACATAACAGCTGCAGAAGCTCAGCTGTATTCCGAGGTCTGTAGTAATCTCACAGCAGTCCTGGACACAGCCCTGACCACCGACTGGCTCTAGAGTACACAAGCCGTCAGCAGAGTGTGATTCCAATGTGAGTAATACATGAATTCTGCCAGCTCCTTCTGGAATCAAACAAAAAACTGTTTTTTTTTGTTTTTTGCCATTTGGGGGAAAATCGTTCATTGCATCACTGTCTTCCCATTAAGTCTGGGAGAGCCAGTGACTCAACTTCTGCTAGAGGCTCTCTTCCTCTCCTCAAGGCCGCTTCCTGATGAAACTCATGGTTTAGGACCCCCGCCAAGCCCACCTTTCACCTTGCCAGGTGGTATTATGTGCCACATGAATCTAGACTGTGCAGTAGTGGGGTAGCTGTGTGACCATAGGCAGGTCACTTCACCTTCCTGTAGAATGGGGATGATAGTATTACCACACCAAAGAGTTGTGAGGATTATATGATACAGGTAGGTCAAATGCTTAGCCAAGTGAGTGTTCATAAAAAATGCTCAATAAATATTAGCTATCATTAGTTCTTCTGTCTCCCTATGCCACTAGCTATTACTCCTAGGAGCACTCTGTCTCCAAGATATTGTATAAATGTCACTGTGTTCTATTCCATCCCACTTTGTCTTATCTCCTTCCTTCCTAATCCATTCTAGTCTTTAGTATTATTTGAGCTCTTACTCTGTGCTTAACACTGGTCCAGCAAGTATAAAGATGAATGAAACAAAAGTCTGTGTTGCTATGGAGGTTGCTGTTGGGATGTTTAAGTTGCAGATGGACATACAGTAGGTTCTTCTTACTCATGGTAGCTGTATTCTGTAAACCACCAAAACTGAGTTAGATTTCTGCAAGTCCAAATGTTTTTGTGACCTAATCAATGCATAACCCAGTTTTGCATTTGTGTGTTTTGTTTTTGCCAACAAAAATTGTAAAAATGTGAAAAAGTGGCACCAAATAAACCATCCAGCGGACACTGGTTTTCTGTTTGAGAGCCCAGTAGAACAATGCCTTGTTTTACCTCAGTTGGGAACAGATTTGTCTGATGACTCAGGGTTTTCCCTGCTCTGCCTGTGTGTTCAGGTGACTGAAAGGCAACATGATTATCAATTTTGAGGTTGTAAATAAATTATAGGCAAATTCATAAATATAGAATCAACTAATGATGCGTGCATGTGTACTTGGTCATATCCAACTCTTTGCAACCCATGGACTGTAGCCCACCAGGCTCCTCTGTCCACGAGATTCTTCAGGCAAGAATACTGGAGTGGGTTGTCATTTCCTCTTCCAGGGGATCTTTCCCGCCCAGGGATTGAACCCATGACTCTTGGATCTCCTGAATTGGCAGGCAGATTCTTTACACTGAGCCACCTGGGAAGCCCAACTAATGATGAGGATAGACTGTTCATACACGAATGCGTAAATGACGCAAACTGCAGTAAAGTTTCCATAGATGCACAGGGGAAGCACAGGAGAGAGAGCAACGGATTCCTTCTGGGGCAGTTGGGGTCCTTTGGCTGGAATCAGACTTTCAAACGCAAGAGGGCATTTCTTTCTTTTTTTTTTGAGATGAGCAAATTTTATTTTTTGAATTGTTTTTATTAGAATATAATTGCTTTATACTGCTGTACAACAAAGTGAATCAGCTACATTTATCCCCTCCCTTTTGAGTCTCCCTCCCACCACTGCCCACCCCCTATCCCACTAGGTCATCACAGAGCACCGAGAGGGCATTTCTGACAGCAGGCAGTAGAGATGGAAGCATGTGGCTGGGTGCAGCCAAATCGGTCAGATTAGGGCTTGTGGGTAGCAGGATTTCTGTGTACTGTGTAGCCCAGATGTGACTGGATATCTTGCAGCAGGCCTCTTCTCACCCACATCCAATTAGAAGCAAGACTCAGCACTCTGAGATGCCAAACAAGGTAAAACGGTCCAACTCTGTAGCATCAGCAAGTAACAAAGCACTTTCACTGGGTCAAAGGAGAAGACGATCTGTGTTGTCTAGTGTGTAAAATAATAAATTCATGAGTCGACAACTCCCCTTTCCTCTGGCTAAATTCCTCTCCAGCTCCAAGCCTCCTTGTTTCTCCTCCCTGCCTCCCACAGCCTCTACTCTTCCAGGCAAATCCACTTTGCATACATCACTCTGCAATACACCAGCCAGCCTGGGGATCCAGCCCTTCTCCTCTGGAATCTTAGCAGAGATCCTGTATTGTTCCTCAAGTTTGGCTTTCAGGAATTTTCTCTTCCTGCCATTCCTCACTCCATGGGGATTATTCAAGTATTTGTCCAGTGAAATATTTCCTCCATATTTTGGCATAAGGGATAAAGTACAAGGTCCCAGGTGAGTTACCACTTCCCATCACTGCCTCTGCCGGTCATTCTTGACAGATAAATCATGGTAGACGTACGTTTTTTTCAGGTTGATATAAATCTTTTTTTCCCCGGTTTTATTGTGATATTGACATTCAACATTGTATAGAGGTTTCTGCAGTTTTTAAAGAGCCTAGTCCAGGCCCTAACCACAGTAGATCTTCAATAAATGAATAGGTTTCTGCTAATCTGATTTGGGGGGAAGTTACATTTTTGTCATTTTTTCTTCTACAAAACAGATACGTAATTTTAACTACTATGATTTTCTTATGTATTTCTCAGCAAGATTTTGTAATTTTCATCACATTCAGTTCTAAACATTTCTTCCTAACAATTCTCATCAAAAGATGTTGCTTTCTAGAATCTTTACAAGAGCAGCTATAACTGATTCACTTTGCTGTACAGCAGAAACTAGAACAACATCTTAAATTAACTATAGTCAAATAAAAATTGGAAAAAAATGGAGTCAGCGTATACTGGCCCACCCTGAGTTTGGGGACTATATAGAACTATTTGTGAAAATGCCTGTAAATGATACCTACAATAAATACAAAGTAGTATTAGGGGGAAAAAATACTGTTTTAAAAAAATTAACAAAATAATTATGATTTTTTTTTTTTTTTTTTGGCCATGCCCTATGGCCAGGGATCGAACCCATGCCCTGTATTGGGAGCATGGAGTCTTCACCACTGGACTGCCAGGGAAGTCCCAATAATTATGAATTTTATCATGAAGAATGAGCAGGAGCTGTAGTTGAGAAAGTTCTAGGTGTAAAAAAGGAGAGTAATGTCTTTGAAATAGCTGTATTAGATCTTAAGGCAGAGCATCATAGTGTAATAACAGTGGGGTACAGTCCAAGAATATGAACACATCAATCAACAGACTGGATTGGCCAGAACAAAATCTGAATTTATATAAAATTTTAATATCTTATAAAGGACACAAATCAGTAGGAAAAGGAATAATAGTTCTGGGAAAATTAGTTTGGAAAAAAAGACTTGCTTAAAAAAATCCCATCTGTTACTATATACCAAAGTAAATTCCAAATGGATTAAAGAGCAAATGGGTTAAAAAAAAATCAAGCAAACAAAAGAAGATGGAAGTGAATATTTATTGACTTATTATATGGAAAGGGCCTTTTTAAGTTTAAAAACAATGGGAGAAACCGCAAAATCAATACCTTTAGGCACATGAATATGTAATCTGTTAGTCCAACAATAAGCATAATTAAAAGGGAAAGAACAAAAGAAAAATGCTTGCAACAAGTATGGCATATAACAGATTAAAGTATTTCCATAAAATAAGCTCACTGAAACTGATAGAAAAAAATCAAAACATCAGTAGAAGAAAGAGAGGAACAAATAATTCACAAAAGGAGGAAATACAAATGGCTAATAAACATGTGAGAAAGTCCACTCTCTAAATAACAATGAATCAAAATAAAGATACTAGTTTTCTATATCAAATTAGCAAAGACTAAAAAAAAAAAATGAGAATACAACTCCATGGCTGGAGTTGGTTAAATATTCACTCTCAGGCACTATAGCTTTTTAGATAGAAATGGACACTGTAAAGAAAAATGTTATGATAAGACTAAGTAAAGATTCAGGATATGAAATTGCATTTGGTTTTTACTAAAGGAAAAAATTATGTATATTGGTTTTTGCAGTTTCTCCTTATATATGTTCTGGGAAAAAAGAAATGATGTAAATCAAAATGTTAACAAGACTAACAGTGTTCCTTTTTAACCATTTCTCCCTTCTCATTATGTTTAGATAGGCTTGATCTGGTGTTTGAAAAAGGATTTCATAATGAGGAGATATATTTTAAAGTAATTTATAATCTGAATGGACTAAAAGGATCACTAAATATATTATTTTTGTGGTTTTAGAGATACTCTTTGATTCTTATTATAATATTAAATTGTTACCACCTAACAGGATAAAGATAAATGTAAAAATACCCATATTTATCAAGACCACTATCTATTTTGAGTGCATAAAATGTTCATAACCATAAAGATATTAATTAATGCCAAGTTATTACAGAAGAGGGATTCCAGAAACTTTTTATTGGAACATGCAGATGGCTTATTGAAATAAGGCCAAGAAAGACAATGAGAAATGTTTCTTTCACAATATTCAGTTGATTTTTCAGTCTGAGAATGAAAAACTACTATACAGAATAAAGTTCTGTGTAGTTACTCCAAATTATGGCATTTGGTTTAGCTTCCTTCAAAATGTATATTTTTCTGATCAGAAAAATAATTCATGTTCCTATGGAAAAATTTGGATACACAGAAAAACATTTAAAAAATCCAGCCACCAGAGTTAAATAGACATACTTCTTAATGATATAAGACATATATTATCTCTTGATCTCTCTGTGTATATATATATGTATGTGAATATGTGCATTTGTATATACACACAGAGACAGACAGGTTTGATTGTTTGGTTTTAACATCTGTTAGTTATCATCTTTAAACATAAACCCAGTTGTGCAAGCTCCCTTCTGTCATGGGAACTGGAAGAGAAAAATAAAGGTCTCAACCACAGGGTCACTGAACATAAGGCAGAAGAGACCCCATGGAAAGTGAAGTTACCCAGCTCATCCAAACCTTCTGATGCTGCCACATTACAATCAAGTAATGTGTGAAACAAATAGGTTCCTCTTATCCCTGGACCTCCTCTCCTCACTTGGACTTAACCCTGAGGGATGGAGTGAGGATTCAAGGAAGTGTGAGGGATGAGGGTTTAAGTATCAGAAAAGGGTTTAGAGTGTCATATACACACTCTTTGTTAGCTATTATTTGCTAATAAAGAAGAGTCATGGCTCACTTTTGTCGTTGTTGTTTAGTCACTAAGTTGTGTCTGACTTGTCTTGAGGGTCGCAAAATAATTGGAAATGTCCAAGAATGCCTGGTGTCAGGGGCATCTTTCAGCAGGGTGTGACTTCCAGCTCTGTGTCTTTTGCTGCTCCACCACCATCGTCCTTATCAACCTTGGGAGCCCCAGTCAGCTGAGACTGACTGAGGTGAGGGCTGCAGCCACCACTGCTCTGCGATCTTGCACCGTGGCTTCTGTTATGCTAGTGGCCGTGTGACGCGTCCAAACTCGCGAACCCGTGTCCTCAGTTTATGGACGCTCTTTAGTATTTGTATGCAAACTAGTTACGGGAGTATGTCTGCTGCTGCTACTGCTGCTACTGCTTCTAAGTCGTGTCCGACTCTGTGCGACCCCATAGACGGCAGCCCACCAGGCTCCCCGGTCCCTGGGATTCCCCAGGCAAGAACACTGGGGCGGGCTGCCATTTCCTTCTCCAATGCATGAAAGTGAAAAGTGAAAGTGAAGTCGCTCAGTCGTGTCTGACTCCTAGCGACCCCATGGACTGCAGCCCACCAGGCCCCTCCGTCCCTGGGATTTTCCAGGCAAGAGTACTGGAGTGGGGTGCCATTGCCTTCTCTGGTGAGTATGCCTAATTTTCTACAAATCTCCTACCAGGCTGTAGGCCAGTGGCTTTCACACCTGTGTTACAGGACTCTGGGTGTTCCAAGGAGGTGCTGTGTGGCTGCCAGAGACGGTGAGGATGTGGACTCTGCCGGTCAGTCCCTGGGCCCTGCCCTGCTGCTGCTGCTGCTGCTAAGTCGCTTCAGTTGTGTCCGACTCTGTGCGACCCCATAGACAGCAGCCCCCCAACTTCACCCAGAGTAACTCTTTATTTCATGTATTATCTTCTATATGATATTACATTTGTTAAAATTCTGTCTTGGCTTAAACAAAAGCACGTTAGAGAACAATTGATATAGTTGTGGGATTTGCTCTGGCAGAGACCCGGAGCTGGGAGTGATGGACGGGTATCCTGTATGAAGAATTATTGACGAAGCAGGTAGTGGTTCAAAGTAGTTTTTGAAACTGAATGAAATATGAGCTGTGGAAAGCTGGTTTGTTTTTTCTATTTGCTGTAGACTGGAAACCAGAAAGTCGGGCCTGTATGTAGAGGTTAGTAAGGTGTTGACTGGAGGTTTGAGAGACTCTTCTACGAGTAAAGGGGCTGTGTCTTAAGTCGTGATCTTTATACCACTGATTTTTGTCAGTGTTATGGTGAAGTTTGTTTGCTAGAGTGCAGAGTTTTAGGTGGATGAAGTGTTACTGTATGGATATTATGTATGCTTGAATTAGAGAGTTAGCATCATGTTATTTGTTCTGAGATTTACTGCCTGTAAACCTGGCATTGGACAGGTACTTGGGGAAACTTGAATGTGTGGCTACTTTCCTTCTTAGTTGACCATTGGAATGTTGCTCCCTTTCAAGTGTTAAAAGTTTGAAATTTGCTACAGTGGCCTCAGGAATGAAATTTTAATTTCAAGTATGTACAATAGAGCAAACATTCGGCTTCCTTTAAATACATTTCTACATTCTACAATCTAAGAGCTAAATCAGTTTAACATAATTTTCAATTCCTTTAGGAGCCAAAATGAAGAGAATCAAAAATTCTATTTGAAACCCAGGGCTTTGGGAGATTAGTCCCATTTTAAAATTCTGAATCCAGGGATTTTTGACTTCAGTTTGTAGAACACATGGTATATCTATCTTGTTTTCCAGGGATGGCTTTAGACCATACGTGGGTGTCATTCTTTGATGGAGTCAGATTTCGTCATTAAAGAACCGTAGATTGAAATTTTATGGCCCCTACTAGAAGTCAAGTCCATTTGAAGAGCTCGCAAATTAAAGAGGATGGAAGCTTTAGCAATGCAGCCCAGAATGCTGCACTTGGATGGAACCAAGTCCCAACTTTGCAGAAACAAATTAGGCTAACTGAGCTCATCTCTGGGCTTCCCAGGTGGCGTTAGTGGTAAAGAACCTGCCTGCCAATGCAGGAGATGTAAAAGACGGGTTCTATCCCTGGGTCGGGAAGATCCCCTGGAGGAGGTCATGGCAACCCACTCCAGTATTCTTGCCTGGAGAATTGCATGGACAGAGGAGCCTGGCAGGTATGGTCGCAAAGAGTCAGACACAACTGAAGTGACTTAGCGCGCGCGCGCACACACACACACACACACACACACGAGTTCATCTCTTGACCATGTTTGTGTTGCTTCTCTGGGGTATTATGACATGGAAAAAGGGACAAAAGGGACATGAAATAAATTTCAAAAAGGACCCTTGTCCTACTCCACAGTTATTGTGCTGGCTAGTCTTCATTAGCTCACTCTCTGGACCTGAAAATGATGCTAAAAACGTTAGCTTTTTCCTGTGGTCAGCTCTGCAGGCAAGATCGTCACCACAGGAAGGTATAGCTGTGACTACTCTGTAGGGGAGCAAACCCCATTTTTCTTTCCATTAGTCTCACAACTTCAGAGAATCATAAATCATCACCGTTTATCGACTGCTCTATTTCCCACACACGTTATTCATAAAATTCACAAGAGATTTTTTATAGTGTGTACTTTTTTCCGTCCTCAGTGAAAGGCTTAGAGGTATCATCACCTCCATTTTACAGATGATCAACCTGAGACACAGAAGGCCACGTGCTTTGTGTATTGTCCTCTATTACATAAGTAGTACTCGGCAGATCTGGGATTCACACCCAGGGTGGCTTGATCCCCTAGCCTCTGACCACACACTGCATCACTCTGTTGCTCAGCCATGCTAAGCTTCCCAGCCTCCCACTGCACTGTGAGCTGTTTCTGAGATAGATATAGCCCGGCACAGGGCACCTGGAAGCATGGAAGACACTTCTGACACCTCACTATGATGAAAGACACCACTGTAAATCCAAGGCTTAACGTGTAGAGCCCAAGTTACTGGCTTTCCTTTCAAAAAATTCAATTTTCAAAACTTTTATCTTTTAATTTAGTGTATACAATGTAACCGCCATCCAGAGGTAGCCAGCATTAACATTTTCTAGATAAGACTGGATTTCATATCTCTCCCTGAGGAATCCAAATGCCCTCCCCCAGGTTTCCCCTGGAATTCCCAGTGCACTTACATCCCCATGGTTACCTCCTACACTGAGCTCTGGCTTTGATTTTGATTTAAAGCATAGCACACCCTGGCTCACTTCTGCACTTGTGATCTCTGTTGAACTTGGTGTCAACCCTGGCATGTAGCTCAGCGTTTTACTTCAATTAAAAATAAAAATGGCAACAATTTTCCGGCATAGAGACAGACAAACAGGTACCGACAGACACATAGACACAATCACAGAGACATGAAGACAGATAATGCACTTGTGAGTAAACTGCGCTTGCCTCCTGAGTTGAGACAGTGATGGGGTTTGTGCTGTGGCGATGCAAACCACTCTGCCACAAGTGTTAGACAAGCCAATCTGTTAAAGTCCTTTAGCTGCCTGCTCTTGTAAATTTTACCCACACCACAGACCAGCTGTTGGAATTTTCATTTTTCTGTTTTTAAGTTGATTAATATTCTTATTTAGTTTTATTTTTTCTTTCTCCCTGAATTTCTTAAGTCTTATTAGTCCTTTTTACAAATGTTTCCTGAGTACAGTTCTTGATTTTTTAAAATACTTATTTAACAAGAAAAGCTGTTAAAACTATAAGTTTGTCTCCAAATTAATCTTTGGACTTGTTGTAGCAGTTTTGAAAGTTGGATTCTTATTTTTTATTTTCTACAAATCATATCTCTTTAGTTATGATTTTTTTGAGAGATAATAATTATTTAGAAGACTCTAAGATGACTCATCAGGCAAAGAATCTGCCTGCAATGCAGGAGACACAGGATATGCGGGTTCGATTCTTGGTCCAGAAAGACCCCCTGAAGGAGGAAATGGCAACCCACTCCAGTATTCTTCTCTGGGAGAATCTATAGACAGAGGAGCCTGGTGGGCTGCAGTCCATGGGGTCACAAAGAGTTGGACACGACTTAGTGACTAAGCAAGGAAGGAAGATTTTTAGGGGATTGGTTTCTCCCTCTTTTTTTGTTCAATGATATGCTGTTACATTTGATTTATTGTGTGTGGTGCGGGACTGTTTTGTTGTGATTGGGGATTCTTGCAAAGGCAGTTTCCTTCTGTTGGACTTAGCTGAGTGTGTCTGGGTGTGTCTGGGACAGCATGTGTTACAGCAGGGCTGATAGCTTACTGTGTTGCACTGCTTCGTCATTCACTGTTAGGACAATGAACCAACTCTGTGCTATTTGTCTAATAGCTGCTGCTTAGGCTTCCTAATTTCCCCTTGACCTGCTGCCTGGTTGTCTAGACCCCTCCTTCAAGACCTCTAGACCTCCCAACAATGAAGCAACTAAAGGGTTCATGTCTGGCCCATCAGCGTCCCTCAGAACCTTTTCTGGTGCTTAAATCAGTGTCCACTGGCCCAGGTTGCAAATATTTTGAATATCACCTCTGAGCCATGCCAAGATTAAGTTAAGCAGGTTCAACTCAAACTGCTTGGTCTAAAAGATCTACAAAAGTATAAAACAGTACAGGTGATTTCAGGCTTCCCAGGTGGCCCAGTGGGTAAAGAACCTGCCTGCAATGAGGAGATGTTGGAGATATGGGTTTGATTCCTGGGTCGGGAAGACCTCCTGGTGGAGGGCACAGAAATCCACTCTAGTGTTCTTGCCGGGAGAGTCCCATGGACAGAGGCGCCTGGCGGGCTACGTTCCATGGAGTTGCAGAGTCAGACACGACTGAGCAACTCAGCGCAGCACAGTGCCTGAAGGACACATCTGTAATTACATATATGTCTAATTATTACTAAATGGTATTCTGATTTTTAGTCAACTTCATGAGAGAGGTAGGATACTATTCGGAGAAGGCAATGGCACCCCACTCCAGTACTCTTGCCTGGAAAATCCCATGGATGGAGGAGCCTGGTGGGCTGCAGTCCATGAGGTCACTAAGAGTCAGACACGACTGAGCGACTTCACTTTCACTTTTCACTATCATGCATTGGAGAAGGAAATGGCAACCCACTCCAGTGTTCTTGCCTGGAGAATGCCAGGGACGGGGGAGCCTGGTGGGCTGCCGTGTATGGGGTCGCACAGAGTCGGACATGACTGAAGCGACTTAGCAGCAGCAGCAGCAGCAGGATGCTATTATCTCCCCAGAACTATTGTGATTTCTTCACATTCTTCTTGCTTTTACCAGTTGTATTTTCTTTACTTGAGTCTATGTGATTTAGAGCACTATGATACATAACCACTATTCTTTCATTATGGAATTTACTGTCTATAAAGATACATGATAGATTTTGTCCCATCCCATGCCTTCTGTCTTGAATTCCACTTGTCTAAAACTAGTATTTGTAATCTTTGTTTTCTTCTTTCATCATTCTTTTTTCATTTCTTGATAAGTTATTGCCTCTATCTTTGTTTTCAAGATTTTAAGCATCATCTTTGAAGGTTTCATTTTTTTCTATGAATATCTGTCATTCTGTAGGTGACTTTTTAATGTTTTTTAAGTTTTTTTTATGTGAACCACTGTTTTTTATTAAAACATTTTTTTTTAATTTTATCTTTGGCTGTGCTGGGTCTGTTGTTCTCTAGATACAGTGAGTGGGACTCCTCTCTAGTTGT
The DNA here is from genome assembly GCF_019923935.1 of Bubalus bubalis. Taxonomy (NCBI): domain Eukaryota; kingdom Metazoa; phylum Chordata; class Mammalia; order Artiodactyla; family Bovidae; genus Bubalus; species Bubalus bubalis. Next base: position 79,724,794 of record NC_059159.1, on the reverse strand, counting down.
GGTACACGGGCTTCTCATTGCAATAGGTTCTCTTGTTCCACAGCACAGGCTCTCGGCACATGGGCTTTGTCGCCGCCGTGCATGGGCTCAGGACTTGCAGCTCGAGGACTCTAGAGCACGGACTTAGTAGCTGTGGCACTTGGGCTTAGTTGCCCTGAGGCATGTGGGATCTTCCCGGACCAGGCATTGAACCTGTGTCCGCTGCATTGCAAGGCCAATTCTTGACCACTGGACCACCAGAGGAGCCCCTCTGCAGGTGATTTTAGGCATTTATCTTTCGATCACAAATAATATATTTAATCTTAACTTCTGACATACTATTTTATACTTTGATTTTTTTTCTAATGTAAAAATTTTTCCTGCTGTTTCCTTTTAGTCTTATTTTTTCCTGTCTTTACTTAGCCTACATTTTGTTTACATTTATCTTCTCTAGTCATTTTTGTTGTATACATCCTGTTTCTTATTTTGTTAGTGGTTACCCTTATGGTTTTCAAAAAACACTCTTTAACCTATGCCTCTATGTTTATAAAAATAAATAGTGAAACCATATTTTGAACTTCAGTGTATCAGCAAAGAACTTAGCACATATTAACTTTCCCCCCTCCTTCCTGTTCCCTTCTAAGTCTTGGCTGCTTTAATATGGAATTGAAGATCCAAGTTACTTTTTACAGCATATGTTTTTAATTTTAAGATGAATTTTTGACATTAAAAATATTTTAGTATTGAAAATCCATTTTTTCAGTCCAATTCATTGACCTTTGTGATTACTGGATGCTGCCAATAGGTAGACTGACTATCTTGATTATCTCTGTGTTTGCAGTTCTTCACTTTCTTTCCCATGGCTTTAAGGGGAAGCCGAGAGAGGCTACATCAAAGGTGCTAGTCAGATGTCATTTTAAAGCTGATATCTGACTTCATTATTAAGATATACATTTCCATTTCAGGGTGTTGTTAATTAAATATCACCTCATGTTTGCTGTATCTTAAATTCCTTTGTTTTCTTCAATTCAAGAAACAAGCATAGAGGGTTTGAATCTTCAGCTGCCACAGTCTGTAAATTTGAGCTTTACTTTTTGAATTGTGCAACATAATAGAAGACAAATTCCTAGTACCACTGAGATTTGAGCTGAATCTTGGAAGAGACTGGACCTGAACAGATAAATGTATGTGGGGAAGGGCATCCTCAGTGGAAAAAAATGATGTCATCAATGGCCAGGAAAGGAAAGCCTGTGGAGCATTTGGGGCTAAAGAGACAAGGGCACTAAGATTGTGCAGTTCAAGTGAGTGACAATGAAGGTGTGAAAAGGAGTTGAATGTGAGAGAGAAGACAGAACTAGGAGGGGTGGAATATGGTGATTGGATACAAACAGTGAGGGGGAGATGGTTGTTGACAATAACTCAGAGTTTTCAAGCATCTGTGATTAGAAAGCTGGAGGTTTAAGAGAGAAGGGGAGAGAGAAGGTGAAGAGAGGAGAAGATGCTGAGTTCATTCTAGATGTATCACAGTTGAGACGCTTACAGAGGTGAGCAGGAGGCCTTACTATAATAAGTGTAATATCGGGGAAGAGGTTGGAACTAGAGATCTAGGTTTGGAACAGATGATAACTGAAGCCCTAGGAGTTGGTGAGATCCCTGTGAAAACGGAAATGGAGTCTTCCGTAGCACAGGTCAGGCTATAATCTCTGGGCTGAGGCTGTGGCCACTTGCTGAGTTTTGGCAAAGAGGATGAATGGGAAATTAGATTTAACAGAACACTGCTCTTTAAGATGTGCAGACTTAGATTTTTCTACTAAGGTACTAAGGCAAATGGAAATGCAGTCAAAGAGTAAGTACACATGAGGGACCTACTGTGCTAACCTCTCTGTCAGGGAAAAGGAAGTCGTGAGTTCTAACGCTGTCCCGGATGTTTTACATTTAAGATCTCATTTAGTCATCACCATTGTTTTGTCTAAGTCAGTTTCCTCATCTGTGATATGAGATATAAATGACTAATTCATAGTCATTGTGAAAATGAAGTAACACAATGGATTTAAAGTATCTGAAAGGTGGTAAGTAGTTAATAAACTATAGTTCTGATGTTACAACTAATCATTTTAGGAATTGTCTGTACATAATTGACACACTGCAGTTGAGAAACAGGTAGCAAATACTTGATAGCAGTGATTTGGAAACTGTGCCCCTTCAAGAAATAGCAGTGCTAGGGAGGTGCCCAAGTGTCTGCTTCAAGAGTCAAGAAGTAGGTACCAAGCTGGAATCCTGTCTCCAGCCAAGACACATGAAGCGTTGTTCACCTGATTAAGTTCTCAGACATCAGCACAAAATTTCCTTTACATAAAGGGAATGCCTGAAACATGAGCTGTGCTTGAAACAAGTGTAGGGCTGAAGGCAGAGGGGAAGGACTGGCTCTTGGACCTAAATCAAGCAGTGGCAGAAGAAGGTTCCCCACCGAGCTGCAGTCTGTAGGTGGCTCAGTGGGGAGGGACCATCCTCCCCTTCTACCCTCCTGTCTTCTTCTGGAGCCCCTAGTGGCTGAACCCAATGGGACACAGGTAGCCCCCATGACCCTAGAGCTGAGTGGAGGGGGTTGGAGAGCAGCTGGCGAAGGGCGCAAAAACCAAACCCTGGCCTGGCCTTAGAAAGTGAGACCCTGTGATACTTTACATTCTGTGTTAAATTTGACGTGAAAATGGATCCAGCCCATGCCCAGGGTATCCAACTCAAACACGTAATGAATTTGCCTCTTGGCTTTCATGTTTTTGAACTGCTTTCCCTCAAGTAACGGGCTCTGTCTCCTTGCTGCCAGAAGAGTCTAAGTAGATCTTAGGTTGTCTTCTTGGGAAGAAAAAGGAGGAGCTGTTTTCTTGAGTGATAAACTCCCAGACAGCTGCTGTATGTAGGATCAGGGCCCGTCACATCGCCACGCCTACTCAGTACCTCACCTATGCTGTCCCTGGGACACAGTCCCTGCCCTGGGCCATCTGGAAGGTTCCCCAGGGTGTGTGAGAGCCTGGGTCAAGCCTTGGAGCCTAAGCAAGTGTTCACCAGGTGATGTGGAAATAAAAGAATCATCGAAGGAAGTCTCATGCAAAGATTCCAAGGGTGATTCCTTGAGAAGAGCTCCCGACAGGTTTGGAAAGATGTCACTGTCGCTGGCATAAATGTAGGGCCTGGCAGAGGCCCAGGGAGGTGGCACTGACTATGATGCTCAGGGTTGTCAGGAAGCCCCTCTTAACAAAGACGCGTAGATTAGTACCTCTTGAGATGGTCAGGCTTGCAGTTTAAGAGGGGAAAAACTGACATAAATTTTATATTTGGAATTCTACCTGACAAATGCATCTATAGTTTGGAAGTATGCAATAAATTTTTTTTTTTTTTGGATGGAGAAGAGGGAATATGACCACACAAGCTGATTCCCAAATAGGAGACCTCCAATCACAGGAATAACTCAGGTAATGTCCAAAGGCCAGTGAATTCGAGAACTGTAATAAAGGAATTTCTAAACTAAATGAAATGAGGCTAGAGGGTCCCTGAGCCCTCTTTAACTACTGAGTTAAGGTTGTGACCCCATCAGGGAGCCCATGGGGGCTGATACTTCAGAATGCAGAGCTACTGTCCTGCTCTAAAGTGAAACAAAGTATAGGAACTGTACTTTTAATGGACTGTACATTCACTTTCACATACTCACTTTTAAAGATGAGGGGGAAAACGTCAGGGAGGGTTCTCTGGTCCGGGGACACAATGGGGAGGCTTTTGGGTAGGTCAGTGGTCTTCCCGAGGGTCAACTGGCAGACGCCCATGGAGCAAGAGTTTGTGTCCATCCCTGAGTAGCACCCTAATCTCTTCAGGGCTCCCTCCACACCAGCAAGCTGGTTGTGGAACTGTTTTTCCAGAGTCATTTGCATGGGCAGAGATTTGGTTTCCTCTTAAGGTCATTCCTAAAAGAAAGGGGACAAGAATCAAAGGATTTTGAAAGGAAACACAGAGAATCTTCCTTAGCTCATGATCGGCCTGTTTCCTGCTCATGTGGGTTTGAAGTGTGTGGGAGGGTGGTCACACAGCAGGGAACAAAGCCATTAGCTGTTCTTCATTCTGTGGGTACCTTAGCTCCAAGATGACTTAAAATTAAAAAAAAAAAAATCCCTTCCTCTGGGGCTAAAACAGACTACTATAGTTTCATACAGATTCACTTGAACACACTGGCTTCGTGCCATGCTAATACTAATAATCCTTTACACAAAAGTCAATGATTTAGATGTTATTTTCCCATTTTACAGATGATGGAAATGAGACAGAACTTCAAGACCAAAAGTCTTAACAAGTCCACTATCTTGTTGATGGTGCCCTGCAATTAGCAATTCACAAAATTGTCACCTTGGTTTAAGATGTACCACTTTGACTATATATAAAATAAATAGCTAATAAGAACCTACTGTATAACACAGAGAACTTGACTCAATATTCTTTAATGACTTACATGGGAAAAGAATCCAAAGTTGATATACATATATGTATAACACATATGTATATAGAGGAGTCTAGGTAATTCAGTCGGTAAAGAATTTGCCTGCAATGCAGGAGATCCGGGTTCAATTCCTGGGTCAGAAAGATCCCCTGGAGAAGGTAATGGCAACCCACTAAAGTATTCTTGCCTGGAGGATCCCATGGACAGAGGAGCCTGGCAGGCTACAGCCATGGAGTCACACGAGTTGGACATGGCTTAGCTGACTAAACCACCACCATACATGTGCTGCTGCTGCTGCTAAGTCACTTCAGTCGTGTCCGACTCTGTGCGACCCCATACACGGCAGCCCACCAGGCTCCCCGTCCCTGGGATTCTCCAGGCAAGAACACTGGAGTGGGTTGCCATTTCCTTCTCCAATGCATGAAAGTGAAAAGTGAAAGTGAAGTCGCTCAGTCATATCCGACCCTCAGCGACCCCATGGACTGCAGCCCACCAGGCTCCTCCATCCATGGGATTTTCCAGGCAAGAGTACTGGAGTGGGGTGCCATTGCCTTCTCCGTATATATGTATATATAATCATATATAGATATATGTATATGCTTCACTTTTCTATACATTTGAAGCCAACACAACACTGTAAATAAACTATACTCCAATAAAAACTAATTTTTAAAAACTCAGTAAACAAAAATCTTTTCAAGAAAATTTATAGCAAAACTTAATCAAAGAAGCATTCTTGGACTTAAAATTCCAAAAAGAAAAAAAAAAGATGTACTACTTTAATTACTATTCAATTCTTCAAATTCAACTTAAATATATTAAAAATACACACATTCTGTCAAACAGAGTGCTTGGTGCTACGAACTGGAGAGAAACAAAACAGAGGTCTTTTCTTCTGTGAGCTCACTGTCTAAGGCAGGAGACAAGTGTGTCAGTAATTAAGTAGAACACTGCCTTTGGATTGGTTAGTTATGTGTGTTTTTGTTCTAAATAAAAATCTTTAAAATGACAAAAGAAATGCAATGCTAAATAAGTAAAGCAATAAGTGGACATCTGCTTTCCTCCTCACCCCACCCCTGACCCCTAAGCCTGCCAATTTCATCAGTCAGAAGTACCACTGTTATCCGCTTGGTGTATGACTTCTAGGATTTTCTCAATATTTGTGCAAAAATGTTCTGCATCTTGTTTTCTTCACTTAATAAATCAAGGATATAGTTCCATGCAAACTTACAGTCTTCAATCAAATGAATGAATCATCATTTATTTACCCATGTTCCTGTGCATAATCTTTGTGTTTCCAGTTGGGACTGCAGGAAATATGTCCTATCTACATATTTGTTCTGGTGATTAAGAAGGTTTATCATAATTTAAAATTTAACATACAGTTAATTTTGGTGTGTGTGCAGCTTTATGAGTTTTTTAAAATATTTATTTGTTTGGCTGCCCCAGGTCTTAGTTGCGGCACTCACGATCTTTTTAGTTGTGGTAGGTGAGCTTTTCCCATGTAGCTCAGAAGGTAAAGAATCTGCCTGCAATGCAGGAAACTTGGGTTTGATCCCTGGGTTAAGAAGATCCCCTGGAGGAGGGCATGGCAACCCACTCCAGTATTCTTGCCTGGAGAATCCGCCTGGACAGAGGAGCCTGGTGGGCTACATACAGTCCATGGGGTTGCAAAGAGTCGGACACAACTGAGAGACTAAACACATGCAAACTCTTAGTTGTGGCATGTGAAATCCAGTTCTCTGACCAGGAATTGAACCAGGGCCCCCTGCACTGGGAGCTCAACATCTTAGCCACTGGACTACCAGGAAAGTTCCAGCTTTATGAGTTTTAATGCATATATAGGTTCCTGCAACTGCTGGCACATTATAATACAGAGAAAGCAATTCCAGCACCCCCTGAAAGAGTTTCTGTGCCACTTCTTTGTGGTCATAACTGTCCCACTCCTAATCCCTGGCAATCACTCATCTGCTCTGTATCTTTATAGGCTCACCTGTCCCAGAAGGTTATGTAAATGCATCCATACAGCATGTAACCTTTTTATATTGGTCTCTATTGCTCAGCATAATGCCATGTTGTTGCAACTATTAATAGTTTATCCCTTTTTATCACTAAGTATTATTTTCATTGTTTGGATGTACCACAGCTGTTCATGCTTTTGTCTATTGGAGGACATTTGGGTTTCTCAGTTTGGGGTGATTATGAATAAATGGAGCTGCTAGGACTTCCCTTGTGGCTCAGCTGGTAAAAATCCACCTGCAATGCGGGAGACCTGGGTTCGATCCCTGGGTCGGGAAGATCCCCTGGAGCAGGGAAATGCTACCCACTCCAGTATTCTGGCCTGGAGAATTCCATGGACTACAGTCCATGGGGTCTCAAAGTGTCGGACACAACTGAATGACTTTCACTTCACTTTACTTCATAATGGAGAAGGCAATGGCCAGTACTCCAGTACTCTTGCCTGGAAAAACATTCACTGTATGAACATCAGTTTTCTGTAGGGTAGATATGTAGTAGTGGGATTGCTGGGTGATGTAGTAAATGTATACTTAACTTTATAAAACATGATTAAGCCATTTTCCACAGTGACTGGACCATACATTTTACATACCACAAGCAGTGATCGTTACAGTTGCTATACATTCTCGCTAGCACTTGGTATTATCAGGATTTGTTTGTTTGTTTGGGGGCTCTTTTTTTTTTTTAGCCTTTCTAATAGGTGTGTAGTGGTATCTCACATTGTTTTGTTTGGCATTTCCCTAGTAGATAATGATATTGACCATCTTTCTGGGTACTTATTTGCCATCCACATATCTTCTATGGTGACGTGTCTCAGATCTTTTGCCCATTAAAAGTATTGAATTGTTTTGAGAGCAGTTGTTTTGCTCTTAAGTTTTGAGCGTTTTAAAATATATTTTGGGTGTAGGTTGTTTGTCATATATGTGATTTGCAGATATTTTCTCCCAGTCTGTAGTTTGTATTTTAATATTAATAGTGTCTTTCACAAATCAAAATATGAAATGTTGGTTAAGTCAGATTTATCAATTTTTTCTTCATAGATCACACTTTTGGTGTCCTAGCTAACAGCTCACCTCCTAGATCTAACATCATGAAGATTTTTCTTTCATATCCCAAAAGTTTTATATCTTTCCACTTTCATTTAATTTTTGTATAAGGTAGGAGGTTTTAGTTTAGGTCTTTGTTTCATATGGATGTCCAATCGTTCCAACACTATCATTGAAAAAACTAAACCTTCTTCACTGAATTGTTAGGAGATAGATTTTTTATATCAACTGGTGTAATATGAGTATAATTTAATTGTTAAAAGAGTGAGTTTTAAAATCAGTCTGCCTAAATTTGAATCTCCGTTCTACCATTGATTACCTGTGTGACAATGATATATATTTAACTTCTTTTTGTCTTAGTCTCCTTTTCTGTAAAATAAAGATAATCATAGTACATCTTCCATAAGATCCTATGAGGATTAAGTTACTACATATTGTTGGTGTTGTTTGGTCACTGAGTCATGTGCTACTCTTTGCGACCCCACGGACTTTAGCCCACCAGGGTCCTCCGTCTTGCCAGGCAAGAATACTGGAGTTGCCATTTCCTTTCCAGTATTACACGTTACACACAGGGAATAAGTGGCATATAATAAGTGATGAATTAGGGTTAGCATTCATGTAACTTTATAGATATTGCAAGCACGTCCCTCCCATAAATGCATTTCCAAGGAAATGTAAAATATTGTGACCATTTGTTCCCTAGAGTTGGCAATTTGTGTTTCTTCCTCTGTGAATTGCTACTGATCTATTGACTTTTTCACTTGGTCTTTCACCCTCCAGTAGATTAGTCTGAACTTTGCCTCAGGGTGGTCTCAGGATCCCATAGAGAAGCAGGAAGCAGCTAGTCTAGGGGAAAAGCAGATCAAAAGCCTCTGTTCGTGTCTGTCACATTTGCTAATGTTCCACTGACCAAGCCTAGTCTCATGGCCAAGCAGAGAGTCAAAGGGTAGAGAAGTTAGATTCACTTCTCAATGGAAATAAATAGAAATTATTATGACCATTATTTTTCAATCTACTGTAGTTGGCTGATAATTTTATATAAGTTTTTGACATTTTCTATATTGAAATCTTAGTGTTTTCCTTTATGGATTTGCATATAGTAGTGATTTTGGATGACCAGACTGTAAGCTTCTTAAAGGCAGAAACGATATTTTGTTCTTTTCTTCACCTACTGAAAGCCCAGCTCATAGTACTTATTAAGTAAATTCTTATTGAATAAATTCACTCACCAAAAGCCAGCCCCACTTATTCATTTATTTATCCATTTAGTCCTTCATCAGTGCTTATTGAATAGCTTGTTTATATCAGGGTACTGTGCTAATTGTTAGAGATACAATGGTGGACAATAGGCAAAACAGACTTTTCTCATGGTGTTTAGAGTGAAGCATCATGACTGGTAATGCAACTTAGATATGATTTCAGATTCTATCTTTCTACTTCTGTGTCACTGGGAATGTTATAGAACAGCTGAGCTGTTTTTTTTTTTAACCTATAGAATGGAATGTAAATGCCTTCCTTCATGAATTCAAGTGCACAAAGTTTGTAAGGCACCTGGCACAGTATCTGTTACATGGTCTGTAATAAACAAAGTTTGATTTCTTCCCAACATGTTATCATCTGAAGCCTGCTGAGAATGCTAGCCCCCTTTCTTTGTCAGTCTCTTCTTAGAAATGGTCATGATTCTGAACTTCTTCCATTATAGACTCATTTCTTTGCTTCTTCTGATAGTTCTCAGTGGGTCATCTCTTTAAGCTATTCTTGATTATTCTCTTTATTGTGCAAGCAAATCAACCCAAATTGCCTTCTTTATTGGAACCTGGAGAACAGGACACTTAGGAGTTAAAGAGTTTGTTGAATTCTGTCTTGGACGACAGAAATAGTTGGTTGTGGGAGTGGGTTTGCACGTTTGTGCACATCTTTTGGCAGCAGAAGGGAAGAAGGGAACTTGGCAGGTGATTGAAGCAGAGGAAGAGCCCAGAAAAGGAAGGTGTCCTGGCTCCAAAGATGGATTCCTCTCACACCAGATAAATTTTCTGGCAGTGGATAAATATGATTCAATTACAGAGCATCCCTCCCTCAGGGTGAAATAATAGAAAAGAGTATAAAGCAGCACTGTAAGTTTTGGGGGAAGTTGTGGTGGGCAAACCTTATTCTGGTAATTCCCACTCTCTGTCCTGTGCCCTTCCCAGCATTTTGGTTGCCTCTCCTTGGTGTCTTTCCTCCCCTAGCCCAGTTTCTACTAAGTTTCACAATTCTTCAGGTACCATCCTGTCAAATTCGTAAATATTCCAAATTCCCTCACATTACAGATTTGTCCTTTTACCCCACTACCCTAGGGTGACAGAAAGGGCCCTGGAGAGAAACTCATATTGAGGGCTGGCTTTGCCATTAGCCTTTGAATGTCTACCAATCTGTCTCTTTTCCAAGGGTCTCAGTTCACCCTTTATAACATGCGAGGCTTGCACCAGGCAATCTCTAAAGTTTTTTCCAGCTTAAACAATCCTAGGTTTGATGGTGCCATGCCTCCTCCAGCCCCACCTTTCAGAATGGAGTTTGCATGTAAGTGTGTGTTTGTGAAGTTTCACCGTGTGGACGCTCTGTCTATTCCCTGTATAAAAAAAAGACTTGCTTGCAAACTGGTGCAAATTCTAATGTTCTAACTAGAACTTGTGATATTTATCCTGAATGGAAAATTCCTGGTGTTCACAGTTGGGGAGAGATGCCATTTCCTCCAGCAGGCAGATGAGGATCCTCTCTGTCTGGGAGGCAAGGGTGGGAAACTGGCATGCCCTTTGGCAAAACTCCTGAGTGAAAACAGTTTGTTGTTAGACACAGCCTACTCATATCAAGGATGTCCTTGTCTAACTCCCAACTATGCAATTAAAAAGCTAGCAACTTCCTTTGGTTGTATCCAGCCTTGTGCATTTTGGTATCTTCTCATTAATTGCCCAGTATCTTCTTGGAAGGAGCCATGAGGATGAAGTTATTGCTCAGACTTACTACATACATGAAAGGATACTGGAAACAAAGAAAAAAGATTAATGTATTGGAAACATGCCTGGGAACTGGATTTCTTCAGGAGACACAAAAAGGCAGAGAAGATGCTAAAAATACTTGAACATAGAGTTGCCACATAGAAATGGTGCCAGAAGTTCTTGGGAATTCAGGATAAAGAAATTAATGTCTTCTTTAGGGCTTCCCTGGTGGCTCAGATGGTGAAGAATCTGCCTGCAATGCGGGAGACTTGGGTTCGATGCTTGGGTCAGGAAGAGACCCTGGAGAAGGGAATGGCAACCCACTACAGTATTCTTGCCTGAAGAATCCCATGGACAGAGAAGTTTGGCAGGCTACAGTCCACGGGGTCGCAAAGGGTTGGACACGACTGAGCCGCTAACACTTTCACTTTCACTTAGGATAGATTTAAGAAAGAATGTTCTAGTGGTGAGTCCTATTAAACATGTATCCATTCTTCAGAATCCTGCTCAGTGGTTTCCCTTTGGGGGAAAACTTTCCTGACTGGTTTCTTGTATTCTTTTTGCTTTGTCCTGGTAATTCCAACTCTCCATCAGGCCAAATGTCACTTCCTCAGGGAGCCTTAGCTGATTTATAAACCATTCCTCCACACCAGCCAAGTTTGGCTAAGTTCACTATTATGCTATCCCAGAGTATAATAATATAATTCTCTCTCATGTACCTGTCATGGTTCCAGTGTTACATTTATTTATGTGATTGGTTTGCCATGTCTGTCTTCCACATTTGTCTGTTTACATATTAGTTAAGATCAGATCTGTTTTAGTAATTATTGTGTCTCTAGGGTCAAGTGCAGTACCTTAGCACTTAGGAAGCACTCAGTAAATTAGTAAATGGATGAATAGGTATATAAATAACTTAGAGTATTTTTTTAAAGCTGAAGAAAAGTATTCTTTTCTGGACACCCTAAAAAATACCTAAACTAAAATCCAAACAATTCCACCAACTAATCCTGGATAGTTTTGAGGTTCTCTTTGGTTCATGGCCAGGGCCTTGAACTTTGGGCCAAGACCTTTTCATTCACTGCCAATTGCCCAATTTCAAAAATACTTTGGCTAAGTTAGTGCTCCTTGCCATTTTAAATATTTAGAATTTTAATATATCTGCTGCTTGGAAGGAGTTACAAAGGTGAGGCAACCAAGGAGACTCTGGAAAAAATTGAAGCATAGTCAATACCACACTTCCAAGAAATCATATAGACAGTTGTTCTGCAGACATGGTATCCTATTCCAAACTCATGTTAGTGAGACTCCACCCAAAACCACAATTCTGAGGTAAAAAGAAGCACAAGGGAATAGCCTCACTATGCAATAATTTAATGTTCTTTTGCTCTTAGCTGGCAAGTGCTTCAAAGACACGGGAACTGCATTAATCAACAGTTGACTCTGCTGTGATGAACTTGTATGTGAGACAGCAGACTAATTGGAGTCGGTACCTTTTGAGGCGGGGAAATGTATTTTCATTGATATTCATGTTTAACCTTTCATTTTCTTCATCTGTAATGTGATGACCTTTGAGGTTTTATACATTTTATTTAAGAAAGTTCTTTTTTTCCCAAATGAAAACTTATGTGGAGCTCAAATGTAAAACAGACAAAAGTTGAGCTGATCAGTGAGCGTATACATATGTGGGGGTGCCTGGAATGCACTCTCTTGATTTCACCTCCACCTCTCTCAGAAAGTTCTGGAATACCTTCCTTAGAAAATGAAAAATAACAACTCCTTGAAATACAGTTTTAAAAGCATGACTTTGTCACTCTTTTCTAATTCAGTATAGTTCTTCAATATGGGTGTAGATTTAAGTCCATAATCCTTTCTATGAATGTTTTTAAAGAAAGATTATTTTCCATGTCTTTGATAGTGGGTCATTATTCAAAGTGTCATCCTAAATTAGAAATCAATCTCAGAAAAGAATCAAGGTTATCCTGAAGCAAAAGGGCAGCTTTGTTGTTCACAAGCTTTGCAAACCAGAAACACTTCAGAAGCTACAGTTGGGTGACTAGTAAGTGAGCTGGACAGTCCTTGCAGTCCAGACACAAGTTTTAGATGATTCACTGTCATCCAAGCTTCTCATTAGGGGCTTTTCTAGGGAGGACCTTAGCAGAATCAGAAGTCCTTATATGGGTTTTATTTTGTGGGTTTCCTAAGAAAGACTTATGAAAACCAGTTACATTTTGACTGCCTGCTGCTGCTGCTAAGTCACTTCAGTCCAACTCTGTGCGACCCCATACACGGCAGCCCACCAGGCTCCCCCATCCCTGGGATTCTCCAGGCAAGAACACTGGAGTGGGTTGCCATTTCCTTCTCCAATGCATGAACGTGAAAAGTGACAGTGAAGTTGCTCAGTTGTGTTCAACTCTTAGCGACCACATGGACTCTAGCCCACCAGGCTCCTCCATCCATGGGATTTTCCAGGCAAGAGTACTGGAGTGGGGTGCCATTGACTGCCTAGATCCATTTTATTTTTGTTCCCTGTCAGCCACACCTGGTCCATTTTCTAAGTTCTTTCTTAGGGGATTTCTCTTATTTTTACTTGTCCTTAAGTGATTCTATTTTATTTTTGCAAAAGCAATACTGAATACAAGAAAATCTATATGCAGAAACAAAATTTAAGCAGCATTTTGTGTTTACCACAATGAAATTTAGTGAGAAAATTTTACTGCAGAAGGTTAGAGGCGTTCAGTACAACACACGGAACATATAATGAACAGAACAACATTCTAAGATACTGCTGGGCTTCAACTGTGATGAACAATATTTGTTAACTCAGCAGGCACCCAGTTATGGCAGCAAGTATTTCCTTACAAACATGACACACTTTTATGCAAATATTGAAAAGTATTTGCAAAATCTTTGCTGAGGGAAAATAGTATCAATCCCCAAAACATGTAAGATGTATGAAATTCCATACACACCTTACTTATAACAGACTCTTAGCCTTGATTATTTTTGTTTGTCTTTAAATTATTTATTTTTATTTTGGCTGTGCCAGGTCTCAGTTGTAGCATGAGGGATCTTCAATCTTTGTTGTTTCAGAATGAGAATGAGGAGTCTTTTTTTTTTTTTGGCAGCATGTGGGTTCTAGTTCCCTGACCAAGGATCAAAGTTGGGCGCCCTGCATTGGGAGCACTGAGTCTTAGGCACTGGACCACCAGGGAAGTCTCTTAGCCTTGATATTAGTAGAGTAAGTTGAACTAATTAATGAATTTGATCAGACGACTTCAGGCTGTGATTGTGATGAAACCACCCAAAGCCAGGCTCCAAGCAGACTTGGAGAGGATAGTTTTGTGGTAGAAGAAAAGGTGTTGGTGTGGGTACGAACATCCGTGTGAGCCCGGGGGGCTCTGTCTCTTGGCGGTTATTCTCAGGAAAGTACCAGTGGCAGTAGATTCTTGATGGCACCAGTCATGCAGTGGCAGTTACACCTTTCACGCGGCCAGTGGCAGAACCCTTCAAGAGGCCGCAGGCTGCAGCTGTACTTCTGGCAGTCGGGCCTCAGCTTCGCTTTTCTCTTTGAAAGCGAAGTTTGGCCACTCTCCTTCTCCCTTTATTTAAATTTTATTTTAATCAATTTTTTTTTTCAGTGCTGTAGAATGACATCACATTTCCTCTCACCAGTCCGAAGTTGAGAAAGAAAGAAAATGCATTATTTGGATGTAATCCAAAAAGATTTGGCTGTGTGTAGGGATAAATGATGAGAGACATATATATTTCTCTGGTTCTTGATTCCCTTCCAGAGGCACCATTTTTAGGGACAAGAAAAAACATTTACATTTTTACATTTACTTTTTTGGCATGTAGGTAATGTTCAAATGGTTCAAAAGTCAGTCTACATTAAGTGTACAGTGCAAGTTTTCTTTGCATCATTGTCCCCCAGTGACCGCATTCTCCCCAATGGGTCACCCTTATTTTTAGCGTCATGAATCACCGTCCTGAGATCTATACAAACAAGAAAAAATATACAGAACATACAGATGGCTAACAAACACATGAAGAGGTGCTCAACATCACTCATTATCAGAGAAATGCAAATCAAAACCACTATGAGGTACCATTTCACACCAGTCAGAATGGCTGCGATCCAAAAGTCTACAAGTAATAAATGCTGGAGAGGCTGTGGAGAAAAGGGAACCCTCTTACACTGTTGGTGGGAATGCAAACTAGTACAGCCACTATGGAGAACAGTGTGGAGATTCCTTAAAAAACTGGAAACAGAACTGCCTTATGATCCAGCAATCCCACTGCTGGGCATACACACTGAGGAAACCAGAAGGGAAAGAGACACGTGTACCCCAATGTTCATCGCAGCCATATATATAGCTATAATAGCCAGGACATGGAAGCAAGCTAGATGCCCATAAGCAGATGAATGGATAAGAAAGCTGTGGTACATATACACAATGGAGTATTACTCAGCCATTAAAAAGAATACATTTGAATCAGTTCTAATGAGGTGGATGAAACTGGAGCCTATTATACAGAGTGAAGTAAGCCAGAAAGAAAAACACCAATACAGTATACTAACGCATATATATGGAATTTAGAAAGATGGTAACAATAACCCTGTGTACGAGACAGCAAAAGAGACACTGATGTATAGATCAGTCTTATGGACTCTGTGACAGAGGGAGAGGGTGGAAGGATTTGGGAGAATGGCATTGAAACATGTAAAATATCATGTATGAAACGCGTTGCCAGTCCAGGTTCGATGCACGATACTGGATGCTTGGGGCTGGTGCACTGGGACGACCCAGAGGGATGGAATGGGGAGGGAGGAGGGAGGAGGGTTCAGGATGGGGAACACATGTATACCTGTGGCGGATTCATTTTGATATTTGGCAAAACTAATACAATATGTAAAGTTTAAAAATAAAATAAAATTGAAAAGAAAAGAAAAAATATAGGTTCTTATTTTAAGAAAGACAGATGATTTTTAAAATTCATTCCAGCAACCTGATAAGTACTTCTTCCCATATCTAAAGCTCATATACAAAATTCTTCTGCTATTTTATGGTAAATGGCACTACAAAGGACAGAGAATCACAGGTGGAAGAGAGCTTCCTGTAACTGACATGCTGAAGAAGGGTAGCAACATGTAGTCAAATCCAGACTCTCAGTGTATACAATTTCCCTTTCTTTCCCTTTCTGAAAGTAATGGGAGAGAGCTGGGAGGAGCAAAAGGAAAAAGAAGCTAGACCCATACCTAGAAACGATTTGCAGATGCAGTGTGGTTGTCTTTTCAAATCAGCTGCCTTTTCTATTATTTCCTAAAGTCATTAAATCATGGCCAGTGCTGACCCAGTTTGATGAGTTCAGAGCAGAGCCCTTGGTTTTGGCAAAGCATTCAACTGGCCCTAGAAATGAGCCAGGATCTCATTGGAGCTGAAAGAATTACTGTGCTTCTTTCCTCCTGAGGACTCTCTCTGGGAGCAAATCTGGAATGAGTGAGTGTGGGAGAAGAGGTGGCACTTGCTGGGAGCGGGGCTGTGTGTGCGTGTGGAAGGGCAGCTGTTCTCTGGTGTTATTTTGGAGGCTGCAATTCCCCTCCTAGGTTTCCTAGCTCATCCTCTCTTGTGACACTTTTCTTTTCCTAACCTCTGTTCCCTCTCTTGAAATCTTAAACCAATGAGGCTAGAAGCAAGATAGATGCTTGAGGGTCAGGCTTGGACAATCCATTCTAGTCAGGTTTTTCTACCCTCAGTGTGTTGAGTTAACCTTACAAGAAAAAAATGACAGCACCAACTCCTACTTATGTTAAGACTTGACTTTGAAATTCTTCCTAGAGAGTCAGATTAAAATGTATCTCCTAGTAGAATCACCCTTAAAACATCACTGCATATATCAAACATTGGCAAACTCCATTGAAAATTATATGAGGACTTCATGGCAGGCACAGAGCTTGGCATGAGTAGGTCTTGTAGATGAATAGCTACTCCAAATCCTCAGCAATGATTGACCACCTTTCTATGGTATTTTGTAAAAACATAACATCTACTTCCCCACCCCCATGAGCTCAGTAATTATCAAAAGAGTCTTTTTCCTTTTTTTCAAAACAGTCTTTTAAATGTGGGCAAGGAGTCAGTTTAGACTCAGAAGAGCACTTTCAATAATTTGTTTTAAAAAAATGAAACATGGTTGATTTACAGCATTGTGTTAATTTTTGCTGTATAGCAAAATGATTCAGTTATACATCTATATTTTCTTTTTCATTTCTTTTCCATTATGGTTTATCGTGAAATGTTGAGTATAGTTCCCTGTGCTATACCATAGGACCTTGTTGTGTATCCATCGTATATGTGTTAGCTTGCATCTGCTAACCGCAATGTCCCACTTCATCCCTCCCCTGCCCCTCTGCCCCTTGGCAACCACAAGTCTGTTCCCTACATCTGTGAGTCTGTTTCTATTTCAGAGATAGCTTCATTTGTGTTATATTATAGATTCCACCTATAAGTGGTATTATGTGGTATTTGTCTTTCTGGTTTACTTCACTTAGGATGATAATCTCTAGGTCCACTGTTGTTGCTATAAATGGCATTATTTCATTATTATGTTTAATAGTCCATGGTGTGTGTGTGTGTGTATATATATGTATATATCATACCTTCTTTATCCATTCATCTGTCAATGGACATTTAGATTATTTCCAATACTTGGCTATTATAAATAGAAGAAAACTTTCCTTTTTAACCTCATTTTTCTGAAAGTGGGAACCAAGTGAATTGGTGAGATTGAATAAATCAGATCAGGTATAAAATTTGTCCATCTGTCCATTCATCCATTTATCCAACAGATGCTCATTAAGTCTTATCATCTAGGAAAAGAGAGACCAAGTAAAATAATCCCAGATTTTGGTAATCTTTATGAAGGAAACAAATAGAAGTCTGTACTGCGGGTAGTGGGATGAGAGTGTGTAGATAGTATAGATAAGATAGGTAAAGAAGACCTCCAAGAGATAGGCATTAAGTTAAGACCCCAAAGGATGAGGAAAGTTAGCCTTGTAGAGAGTGAAAAAGAGCATTCCAGGCACAGGGGTCACCATGTCCAAAGGCTTTGGGGTACGAAAGGCCACAGTACAGCTAAGGAATTGAAAGACCAGTGAGAATTTGAATTTCAGCTCTGACTTGGAATAAGCTACTCAGTCTTTTGCACCCTCATTTCTTTATATTTGAAAATGAGATAGTAGGCACATACCTCCTGGGAACATTGTTGTGGGAGAATTTGATGACTATTAAATGGGAAAACACATAACCTACTTGAATCCCTTTCCATCTACACAAAGATCTCTGGGACTCCACTAGACCCTTGTAAGCTGATGTGTTTGACCTGTCTAGTCTCCTGATCATTTTATATAGACTTGAGAATCAATCATCACTGGAGCCAAAAAACATCCTCCATCCCTGGTGTTTCCACATTCACCAAGAAGAGAGACTAGGCAAGATTCCATTGGCTTATCTTAGAAACTTTGGAAATGAGAATAGAAAGGGAGAGGGAAAGAGGAAGAAGGAGAGCAAGAAAGTAAAATGAGAGGGTTTTCTTTTTGTGAATGTGCGTTATCACTATTTTGAAAGTCAGGTAGAATTTTGTTTTTACATTTGGGGAGATTTGAGGTTTGGGACGAGGTGTTCAGAAAACAGAATAAAGAGAAATGAAATAATCATCATTGAGTACCCCATATATTACAGACACGGTTCTTGGAAGGTTATGTACTTTATTTTGTTTAATCTCTACAAGAATCCTGCAAGACAGGTCTTTGTCATCGTTCATTCAGTCAGTCATGTGACCCATGGACGGCAGCATTCCAGGCTTCCCTGTCCTTCCATCTCTTGGAGCTTGCTCAAACTCATGTCCATTGAGTCAGTGATGCCATCCAACCATCTTGTCCTCTGCCATCCCTTTCTTCTCCTGCTTTCAATCTTTTCCAGCATCAGGTCTTTTCTAATGAGTTGGCTCTTTACATCAGGTGGCCAAAATATTGGAGTTTCAGCTTTAACTTCCAGTGAATATTCAGGACTGATTTCCTTTAGGATTGACTGGTGTGATCTTTTTGCTGTCCAAGGGACTCTCAAGAGTCTTCTCCAATACCACAGTTCAAAAGCATCAATTCTTTGGCACTCAGCCTTCTTTATGGTCCAGCCCACATCCATACATGACTACTGGAAAAACCATAGTTTTGACTATACAAACCTTTGTTGGCAAAGTGGTATCTCTGCTTCTTAATACACTGTCTACATTTGTCAAAGATGAGGCTCAGGGGGAAATGCAAAGTTCACTCCATTCCCCTTCACCTTGTAGAATTTATTATGGAATCAGACAATACCTTGCTAATGATGAGAGTCTATAAAGTTAGCATATGGTGTATGTAGTTGACATACTTCTTTAGAATACTTTACTACTGGGATGTGTGCCAAGTCTTTTCAGTCATGTCTGACTCTTTGCAACCCTATGGACTGCAGCCCTCCTGTGGACTGTCTGTCCATGGGATTCTCCAGGCAAGAAAACTGGAGTGGGTTGCCATGCCCTCCTCCGGTGGATCTTCCCACTGGTTTTCTCAAGGATTTAACTCTTGTCTCTTACATCTCCTGCATTGGCAAGCAGGTTCTTCACCACTAGCACCACCTGGGGAAGCCCCAGTTATTGGGATAGAACCACATTATCACTAATTGATTAATAATTAATTATCATAAATAGTAATTATTAATGATAGTTCATAATAAAAATGATAAGGCCATTATCCTGAATCTGTCTCAACACTTACTGAATATTTAACTATGTCTCAGGCACTGCAATGGTAAAGATACCTTGTGCACAGCTTGTCTGGGGAATGGAGAATGAGTAGCAGTCCATTACAGTGTGGTGGGGTAAGAGTGGTCATCAGGGTCTAGGTGACAAAGAGTCTTGATGCCATAAGAGTTTCAGATTTCGTCCAATGGAAGATAAGCACATGGTCAGAGTAGCATTTTAGAAAGACTGTTCACACAGTTATTCTTAGACAAAGCTTTGTGAAACCACCTTATCCTGTGGGGCCTTGTTAATAACTTTCCTTATACATTATGTTCCCTCCTTCCTTTTAGCAACAGTGGACGGTGCCATGGACCTGATCCTGATCAATTCCCTACCTCTTGTATCTGATGCTGAGACATCCCTCACTTGCATTGCCTCTGGATGGCACCCCCATGAGCCCATCACCATCGGAAGGGACTTTGAAGCCTTAATGAACCAGCACCAGGATCCACTGGAAGTGACTCAAGACGCGACCAGAGAATGGGCTAAAAAAGTTGTTTGGAAGAGAGAAAAGGCTAGTAAAATCAATGGTGCTTATTTCTGTGAAGGGCGAGTTCGAGGACAGACAATAAGGATACGGACCATGAAGATGCGCCAACAAGGTAACATGCCTCTTAGTTGTGACCAGATGAGGTCTACTGAGACACACACCTGCCTCTTGTCTTGGCGGCTGCTCACTCAGGCTGGGCACGAGCCCCCTGAGTGTGGAGTTTGAAGACCTTGTCTGCCTCTTTCCAAGAGTTACTGTCTCTGGTGTACAGAGCATTAGTGATAAGAGATAATCCAGTCCAGCTCCCTCATATATACCCCTTTCACTAGACATTGTGCCTAGTTCATGAAATGAAATGAAAATATATATCACATGTTCTACTGAGGACTCCATGGTCCTGACGGAGATCTGGACATGTTACATGTATATAATATGATTCATAGCAATGAAGACAGCTGTCCACTGCCAACGCAGTTTAATTGGTTACTTGGTGTATTAGTTATCTATTGACACAGTAATTATGTGTAACACACAGCTGAAATCACAGTGGCATACTACGATCAACAGTCCAAGGTTGTGTGTCTAAGTCAGCTGGCTTGATGCAGTGGCTCTGCTGGTCTTGACTGGGTGGCTTTCTCAAGTGTATGGATGTTGGCTGGCTGTAGCGTTATTAGGCTGGCGTTGCTTGGGCTTCCTTGGCTCTGTTCCAGTTGACTGTTAATCTGCTAACAAGCTAACCTAGGTATATTCTCATGGAGACGGCAGGGTACAAGACACCAAGTGGAAACATACAGGATTTCTTGAAACCTAGCCTCAGTACTGTACGCCCTCACTTTTGTCTCATTTTATTACCCAAAGCAAGTCAAAGAGTCGAGCTAAAGTCCAGATGGGGGGCACTACACAGTTAAACAGCCAAGAGTTTGGATACAAGGAGGGATGAAGAATTAGGACCCTTTTTATAGGCTGCCATTCTTGTTTAATAGTGGTGTAATTTTAGCTGTTGAGACAGAGGATGTCGAGAGCCTTCTTATGGCTGATCCACGTTGATGTTTGACAGAAACCAACCAAAATGCTGTAAAACAATTATCCTTCAATTGAAAATAAATAAATTTGATTATATAAAAAAGGAAGAGTGTTACTCCTTGCTATGCCTCACAAAGCAGTGATGTGGTGGAAATGGGGCAACCAAAGAAAAATGGAAGTGAGTACAAGTTGTATCTTTGGGCCAGTCCACCAAACTCATGGCAGTTGGAGGAGATGTCATTGTAAACATTGTTTAATGACTCTGTTCTGCCCTAAGGCAGCAAGATTTTAAGATCAAAGTGATAAAACCATTATTCATCAAAAATGAGGGAAAAGGCTTTCTTAGCAAAACCCTAACATTCACCTTTAAGTGACACCAGGCGAGTGGGAAAAATGCACAACAGACATTCCCAGGAATGTGGCTCTCCAGTGAGGGAAGAGAGGTTGGACAAAGGGATGTGAGGTGTGCCAAAGCTATCATGGCTGAAGTCGACTCTGTTATTTTTCAAATGTGGCATCTGGGATTTGACTTGTATTAAGAGTTATGTCCTTCTGCGGATGTGTCCACATTCTGAACAAAGATGATCTGAGATTTGTGCCCCAGTGGCCTCACAGGAATGAAATGAGAAATTCCTTTTCTGGGCTGTCTTGGAAATGTATAAATAGGAAACCATAGAGCGTATTAAACCAAAACATTGGGAGTCTAAAAACAATTATAATGATCCCTCCAAAGTGAGAGTCCAGGTCAGCACTGGTAAGGATAGTTTAAATTCAGTTAAATGAGGCTAAGGCAGGCATAGATAGTGACGAACAGTGGGGAGAAAGTGGTTTTTTAGACTCACGTTCACCTGAGTTTAATTATTTTTCTACTACTTACCAGTTGTATGACCTTAGCGAGTTATTCAACTTCTATTGGTCTCATTTTTAATCATCTGTGAAATGGGTATATCTTCAAAAGTGTCTTGGGTTTTAAATAAGAATAAGATGGTACATGCGAGAAGCCAGCTCCCATGAGTGTAAGATTTGATTTACATAGTAGCTATGTTCCTGAAAGCCCGTGTAAAGTGAGATATTGCAGAACAATTTACATAATAATAACAATAGCCATTTGTAAATGGTGGGAAAAGGATTTGATGCCAAGCAGTCTGGCTTCAGAGCCTGTATTGTACTACCCTTTCCATATCACTCTCACTTAAGGTTAATAACCCTCCCTCATTCTGAGCACTTGTTTTGTAAAGTACAACAACTCTAATGGAAACCCCAGAAAGCAACCTAGAGCACAGAGACATGCGGGTGAAGGTCAGCCAGACATGGGTTTGAGCCTAGCTCTGCACGTGCTGGTATAACCCAGCGCAAGTTACTTAACTGAAATCGTAGTTTGTTCATTTGAAAAATAAATGGAGATAGAGATTTTACCACATACGTTTGAGGATCAAATGAAACCGCTAGCATTATCTGGCTTACACTAGATGTTCAATAATTATCATTATTTAGTGCCTTGGAATGAGCAGTAATTTAGTGGAACTGTTAGTTTTCCCATTCAATTATGGAAGATTTTAATATCAGCTGTCGACATAATTATGGAGGTTTAGACAAAACAGAAAAATAGGTAGTATGTTCTCTCCTGTATTTGAATAACATCATATCAGGCTGTTGAACTGATTTTCTTTGATTGACCATCCAATGGCTGAAATATGTTGCAAAGAAAGTGATATCTTTTATGGTGAGTCAAGAAAACCTCCAACACTATGTCTTCATGACACTATTAATTCACCACTAAAACTTCTTGGGAACTCAGGAGCGCCTGCCTAGGGACACAGGAGGATAGGATAAACACCACTATATTCCTGCTTGCTGCTGACTCGTGTATCTGGGGAGGAAGTGGAAAATCCATTTGAGATGTGGCAAACACGGCTTAAATTGGCTCGCGTAGTCCAAATGGCCGAATGGCGGAAGGATTTTTTTTGTTTGTTCTATCAATGGCATCATCTGAAAAAGTCAAAAGCAGTTTGTTCAAACCTCCCTGAAAATTGCATTTGCAGGTAGGGAAGTATAAATGAAGTTTGAAACACTTTCACATCCAAAAATCTGTTTCAGAGTGTTCTATCAGAGGACAGCTATGTTATTTTTCTTCCTATTTTCATTTGAGAAATAGCTTTAAGAACATGCAATTTCCCAAACATGATTTATGAAGTTGACAGATTTGCCATTTGTATCTGAATAACTCAAATGAATATGTTAAAAATATAAAGAAAATAGAAAAATTAGAAATCAGATCCTTTTATGTATTCTTTCCACAAGTATCCTTAAGCCTCTATTTGTGCCACGCATGGGAGGCGCATTGATGTTAACATTTCTTAAATACTTACTATGTGCCTGACATCTCCCTAGCAACTTTTTATACACATTGCTGTGTAATTGAATCATTAGCAAATGCATATCTGATGAGGACCATTATGATTTCCTATTAATAGATAAGCATTATAACTATTCTAACTTAGAAGCATTTACATACCTGGTTCCCTTTATTGGACCTGGGAAGATGTACTGTGGCCAGATCTCAGAACAAAGGCCCTAACCACCACCCTGCGCTGCCTTCCAAAACCACCATGAGCCTGCCCTCCTGGAATGCCCAGTCCAGTAGGACAGATACACTTTGCATGAGGCTGTAATTGGGAAGGGCAGAGCATGTGGGAAGACAGTACTAGGGCAGTTAACCTGGATTACTGGATGTGAGAGTTGGACTGTGAAGAAAGCTGAGGGCCGAAGAATTGATGCTTTTGAACTGTGGTGTTGGCGAAGACTCTTGAGAGTCCCTTGGACTGCAAGGAGATCCAACCAGTCCATCCTAAAGGAGATCAGTCCTGGGTGTTCATTGGAAGGACTGATGTTGAAGCTGAAACTCCAATACGTTGGCCACCTGTTGCGAAGAGCTGACTCATTTGAAAAGACACTAATACTGGGAAAGATCGAGGGCAGGAGGAGAAGGGGACGACAGAGCATGAGATGGTTGGATGGCATCACTGACTCAATGGACATGGGTTTGGGTAGACTGGCAGTTGGTGATGGACAGGGAGGCCTGGCATGCTGCGGTTCATGGGGTTGCAAAGAGTCAGACATGACTGAGTGACTGAACTGAACTGAACTGAACCTGGATTCTAGGATTCTGGAAGGCCCCTGGAAAAAGTGATGTCTCAATGGAGACTGCTGAATAAGTAGGACTTGGTGAGACACAGGGAAAGGGAAGAGAAGGGAAAAAGTGGATGTGAGTGATCACGTGGTCTGTTTGTAGCACTGAGCAGTTCTGAATGGCTGGAAGTGAGAAGTAAGGACATGGGCCGAGGGGGGGATGATTCTGGAGGGCTGGTGTCTGGAACAAGGCTGGAGGTCTTAAGTGTGTGTCTCAACTTTCACACTTACTCATGGTCAGGAGGCCTTCAAGAAGGGGCTTAGTCACCCTTAACTCCACCACCCACATGATAGATGTGGATATCTTGTCTTCATAGGGCTGTCAGGTAATTACTCAAAATAATAATGGACATAAAATGAAAGATGTTTCCCATAGATGAAAAATAATTGAGCTAAGTTTCAGTTGTCTCCTTCAATTTAACAATAAATAAACACTAAGAGTAATAATGTCATTTTACTACCTTATAGTTTCTTCTCCACTCCTTAAGGAATAAGTGAATTATATTCTTGGGTAAGGTCTTTGAGTTAATTAACCAATCCAAATGGTCCCGAGCAAGTCATCCTCTAATGTAGGCCTCAGTAATTTCATTTTAAAAGTAAAATGTTGGGCACTTCCTTGAAGTTCAGTGGTTAAGACTCCACATTGCTAACGCAGGGGGTGCAGGTTCAATCCCTGGTCAAGGAACTAAGATCCCACATGCCATGCAATGTGATCAAAAGATAAAGAATAAATAAATACTTCTTTTTTTTTTTTTTTTTTTAAAAAAAAGGTCCTAGGAGAGGCCTCTGGAACTGAACTACCTGCTTCAAATCCTGGCTGTCCCGTGAACTTGCTGTGTAATCTTGAAGAGAATTCTTAACCTCTCTGTACCTTTATTTCCTCATTTGTAAAATTAGGATAATTATAGTACCTATCTCCTGGAGATATTATGAAAATTAAATGTGTGCAAGGTTCTTAGAACACTGCCTGGTTCATAGGAGCTTATTGTTTTCATGATCCGGTCAAGTCACACGATTATCTGACTATGTGTAAAGTTTGAGCCAGATTCTGGTGTCATCAGGAAGCCCAAGTTGCAAGGTTGGCTTGTGGATGCCCCTCATTAGTCCTCAGCAAAGATCCGTCAGCCTAGAGCCATGAAGGCAGGAGGTGGCAGGCTGCGCGGCAGGAGAACACTGCCGTGTGACTGTGTTCAGATCCTCACAAAACAGGGAGCTTAAAAGACACAAAGTCTGAAATAATAAAGAACCACAGAATGGGCAGAAAGAACAACCACGCTGGAGTTGAGCCGAAGGGGGAATCTCGGTTCCCTTTCAGAATACAATGCTGAGTGAGAAGTCCCACGGTTAGCTAAACAATCTTCACACAAAGGAGCAGAAAATATAAACAAACCACAGAGAAAGGAACAACAGCATGAAATGGTCACGAAAAATTCTCACAGGAACCGAAGGGCATGTCGCAGAGAGTAAGAGCCACTTGGGCGAGGTTGCGAAATGAAGCTTCTAGTCAGGAGACAGGGAGCCCTGGAAAGTGGCCCCTGGGGTCCCCGTCTGCCCTCCCCAGCACTCGTGGCCACACCGCACATGTCAGCACAGCAGCATGGCCTTCGTTTATGTTTGGGAAGGATCCTGACCTCTTCAAAGCACCCAGGGCTTTGACATACATCATTTAATGCTCATGTTTGTTGTTGTTTAGTCGCTGTTTAGTCTCTTCGTCATGTCTGACTCTTTTGCAACCCCATGAACTGTAGCCCTCCAGGCTCCTCTGTTCATGGAATTTTCCAGACTAGAATACTGCAGTGGGTAGCCATTTCCTCCTCCAGGGGATCTTCCCAACCCAGGGATTGAACCCACATCTGCTGCATTGGCAGGCAGACTTTACCACTACGCCACCTTGGAAGCCCTTTAATGTTCCTAACAACTGTTTAAGGCAAATACTTCTACTTCCAAATTACAGATGAGGAAGCTGAGGTGTTCAGAGGTGAAGTAACGGGGTCAAAGAGGTTCAGAAATTGGCAGAGGGTGACCTTAAGCCCAGGACTGTCTAGTTCCAGTGCTCACAGTGCTCTTTGATCTACACCATTCTCCCTCTGGGTCCACGTTCATCACCATCTGCCCCACAGCATCTCTGTGGGAGTCGTGCAGAGTGCCATGCCTGGGTTGGCAGGTACTAAGGAAAGCAAGCAGATGTACCTAAAGCCCAGGTGCTTTTGAGCATAGTTCAGAGGCATCATGTGCCTTCACAGGGTAGCTCTCTAAGCTAACATGAAAATCCCCTGACTCCTGCCAAGTCCCGGATCTCATCCTCTGATTCAAGTTTCAGTTGTTCCTGGAGAAGCTATGTAACCTCATTTTCTCATTTGGCTTTTTTCTCTCTCTTTTAATAGCTTCCTTTCTACCAGCTACTTTAACTATGACTGTGGACAGGGGAGATAATGTGAACATATCTTTCAAAAAGGTATTGATTAAAGAAGAAGATGCAGTGATTTACAAAAATGGTGAGTCCATATGTTTTGTTTCATTCCCGCACTGTTGTGTAAGGCATCAGACAGCCAAGCAATATTGGGTCATTATCTCATGCCAGTCTTGGGGGGCAGATGTTTAAAGTCAAGCTGCTAAGTGAAAATGTTAGTTGCTCAGTCCTGTCCGACTCTTTGCAACCCATGGACTATAGCCCACGAGGCTCCTCTGTCTGTGGAATTCTGTAGGCAAGAATACTGGAGTGAGTAGCTATTCCCTTCTCCAGGGGATCTTCCTGACCCAGGCATCAATCCCTGTTCTCCTGCACTGAAGGCAGATTCTTTACTGTCTGAGCCACCAGGAAGCTCAAACAAATGCTATGATAGAAGCTGTCTTAGGTAACACGTTTGGTTACTTAAGTAAATTAAAATGGAGAGTTACATACATATGTGAAATGCACCTACAGTGTATTGGGTTAGCCAAAAAGTTCATCTTTTCCATAAGATGTTATGGGAATACACAACATGAACTATGAATGTTCAACAAAATTTCATCATGATGTAATACATGGGGTCTCAAATTCTGCCATGTGATATGTGACACTGTTTGATTGCAAGGCTAAGGGAAAGGGCAGAGTGAACCTGGAATGCCAATTGGTGGTGATTCTGGGGGTCTAACTGTGCAATGCAAATCTGTCTGTGTCCAACTACTGTTTGGCAACGTCTGGTGGCAATTGTCTCCTGCAGCTGAGATACTGATGGGGACTAGTCTGAGTTCTGTGGATGGGTGAGGCTTACAGATGGGAGTAGTAATTCTAGGTGTCTCTTAGTTGATTGGTTGGCAAGGTTACCTGACATTTTCCCCAGGTTTGCCTAGTGGCCTCTCCCTGCGGAAGATAAGAACGTTAGGCTACCCTCATCTTCATGTGTTCAGTGGTGGACCTCAGAGACTAACCTGTCTGCTCCAACACCATCCCTTTCTCGAGTTTTGGGAGAGCATTCAGTAGCAGCCTTTTCATTCTTCTCCCACATCTGATATGCTTGAGCACATTTTCTATATCAGGTCAGGGAAAGCTGATCAAGTGGAGGGGTCAGACAAGAGAACAGGAGTGTGTGAGGGTGACCCATGGCTCTTCACTCTTCTCCCTTACAGGTTCCTTCATCCACTCGGTGCCCCGGCACGAAGTCCCTGACATTTTGGAAGTGCATCTGCCTCACGCTCAGCCCCAGGATGCTGGCGTGTACTCGGCCAGGTACATAGGAGGAAACCTCTTCACCTCAGCCTTCACCAGGCTGATAGTCCGGAGTAAGTGATGGTGTAGCTGTTACAATTTTGAGTTGTGAGTAACCAAAACTGACTCTGGATACTTAAGCAAAAACTGGGATTACTTGGAAGTATACTAAAGACACTTAAAAACTGATTTAAAGGCTGACAAGCAAGTTCCAGAAAATATCTTCCAGGGAAGATCTGCAGCTCAGCCCTGCAGTGTGGGAGGGTGCTACCATTACCCTAACTTAGCTTCAGTGATGTTTCACTTACCTCTAAATATTGAACTCTCAGGATAAAGAGTCAGATTGGTCTAAATATTTGTCAGGTGTCTACCTGCCTAGACCAAGGAGTTATAGATGGGGGTGGAGCCGCATATTACAGCGAGGGCACTAGGGTCTCACACTTGAATAGCAGCAGTTTCCTCAGACAAAATGGGAATCCCTCTGAGCTGGACAGTCCCCCCAAAAGGCGTCTGCTACTGGGAGAAGAGTTAGGCCTTCTGGGTTAGTCTGCTGCTTCTACTGCTAAGTCGCGTCAGTCGTGTCTGACTCTATGCGACCCCATAGACGGCAGCCCACCAGGCTCCCCCGTCCCTGGGATTCTCCAGGCAAGAACACTGGAGTGGGTTGCCATTTCCTTCTCCAATGCATGAAAGTGAAAAGTGAAAGTGAAGTCGCTCAGTCGTGTTCGACTCTTGGTGACCCCATGGACTGCAGCCCACCAGGCTCCTCCGTCCATGGGATTTTCCAGGCAAGAGTACTGGAGTGGGGTGCCATTGCCTTCTCTGAGTTAAACACTAAGTCCCCCATAAATCGCACACTTTTAACTCCCAAATGTGTTTTCTGTTTTCAGGTTTGAAAAATGCGAGTATTAGAACTAGTGAAAATGTTTTCCCCCTATTATAGCTATCAAGGTAGAGAGTAACTATCACCAGTCATTTTTACCAAAAATTGCTCTATAGAAAGCAAAAAATGTGCCCTGAATTTTCCCAGTTGTGTTAGGTGTTCATGATATAAAATGTTCAGGCCTTCGGGTCTAAGTATTCTGACAGGGATGCCCTGTCATTCCTCTAATGATCAGCACCCTAATTCATGAAAGTACTTGTTTTGCTTTGCATTATATCCATGCATGCATTCATTCAACAAATCTGTGTGGATTGTAAGTCTCTGCCAGGCATTATGTCGGTGTTGAGAATACAAAGATAATAAGATGCATGACTGTCCCTCAGGTAATTCTCACGCAGAGCAGGTACATACATAAATAGATAAACAGGTATTGCAATAAGACAATAGACCTATGAAAAGTGTGGGTCATCTAGTTGGGCAAGTAAAATCCCCTTTCATTCATCTCCTTTCTTTGAGAATCTGAATGGCAAGGACACAATTTGCATTCACTTCATTAAGATGGTCTCTCCAGCTTGATATTGAAACTCCAACTAAAAATATTAATTTATCTACTTAAATGATTGTAATATATAGTGGAACTATATATAACTTTGTTCTGTATTTTCCAAGTCTCATGTAAATGTGTTATCATACTTTTATAACTTAAAAAAATTTTTTTAATAAAAAGATGGTCTCCAATGTGATATAGCGCCATGTTCCATGCTCAGAATCAGGGATAAATTGGCAAATTTCATAACAATATCAGAAACATCAGATATTGATACGTGGTAAAAGGTTTAAAGCTTTTTTTTCTTTAACATCAAAGCAAATAAGACTTAGCATAGTTTAGAATTTAAAATTCTCCTGAACTTTTAAGATAAAAGACTTCAAACACATTTTGATCTCCAACTTGTCTCCTTTTTAGACTGTCAGAAGCAGATATATTTTCTTTTGCTCTCATTTCAGTAAAACTGTTGGAAAAGCACTGCTAATACCTAAAATCATTCTAACAAAGTTTGAGCTGGGTCACAACCATCCCATTTAAAAGTACTTTTAAAAGTACTTTTCCCTACTCGGAGCTTCCCTGGTGGTTCAGACAATAATCTGCCTGCAATGTAGGAGACCTGGGTTCAATCTCTGGGTTGAGAAGATCCCCTGGAGAAGGAAATGGCAACTCACTCCAGAATTCTTGCCTGGAGAATTCCATGGACAGAGGAACCTGGCGGACTACAGTCCCTGGAACCTCAGAGTCTGACACGACTGAATGACTAACACTTTCCCTGCTTGACCTCTTTTATGTTTACTAAGAAATGAGGTACAGTTGAAGGCATTTGTCCATTTCTCATAACTAGGATATCTTTTCAGGTAAATTTGAACCCTAGGAATCAGTTCAGTTCAGTTGCTCAGTCGTGTCCAACTCTTTGCGACCCCATGGACTGCAGCATGCCAGGCCTCCCTGTCCATTACCAACTCCTGGAGTTTATTCAAACTCATGTTCATTGAGTCGGTGATACCATTCAACCATCTCATCCTCTGTCGTCCCCTTCTTCTCTTGACTTCAATCTTTCCCAGCATCAGGGTCTTTTCAAATGAGTCAGCTCTTCGCATCAGGGGGCCAAAGTATTGGAGTTTCAGCTTCACCATCAGTCCTTCCAATGAACATTCAGGACTAATTTCCTTTAGGATGGACTGGTTGGATCTCCTTGCAGTCCAACGAGCTCTCAAGAGTCTTCTCCAACACCACAGTTCAAAAGCATCAATTCTTTGACATTTAGCTTTCTTTATAGTCCAACTCTCACATCCATACATGACCACTGGAAAAACCATAGCCTTGACTAGATGGACCTTTGTTAGCAAAGTAATGTCTCTGCTTTTTAATATGCTGTCTAGGTTGGTCATAACTTTTCTTCCAAGGAGTAAGCGTCTTTTAATTTCATGGCTGCAGTCACCATCTACAGTGATTTTGGAGCCCCAAAAAATAAAGTCTGTCACTGTTTCCACCGTTTCTCTATTTGCCATGAATTGATGGGACTGGATCTTTGTTTTCTGAATATTGAGCTTAAAACCAACTTTTTCACTCTCCTCTTTCACTTTCATCAAGAGGCTCTTTAGTTCTTCACCTTCTGCCATAAGGGTGGTATTTTGTCATAAAGACTGAGTATTAAAAATCAAACTGGTTATACTTACAGGGTTTCTTTTCAGCATAAATTCTCTCCATGGCAGTATAGCAGATTCACTTCGCTGCACAGTGGAAACTAACACAACCCTGAAAAGCAACTATACTCCAGTATAGGTTTTTTTTTAGGATTTTTTTAAAGCATTAAGATTTTAAGATTTATCTTTGGATGCCATGGATCTATAGTCTCCTAAAACACAAAACCTTTTTATATTTTGAAGAAAATCACAGAGGCCTAACTGCATACTTGGAGAAGGAAATGGCAACCCACTCCAGTATGCTTGCCTGGGAAATCCCATGAACAGAGGAGCCTGACAGGCTACAGTCCATGGGGTCGCAAGAGTCGGACACAACTGAGTGACTAAATGACAACGAATTGCGTACTTGTTGCTTATCAAGGAACTCTTTTCCTGCCTTCATCCCTGGGAGATCACCCCATTTATTTCCTCAAGCTTAATCCTTTTCTCTTTCCCAGGATTAAGAGTGAAACTGTGACAGGTCTACAGATTGGTACATAGGTTAATGTAACAGGAGACCCACTTTTATCCCGGGGTTCTGTCATCATTCGTTTTCAGCGTCTGAAGATAATCTGGGGTCTGGCTTTTAAGAAATCACTGATTGTGTAGGATTTTCCCCTTTATACATGAAGGCATGTAAACACTAGCTTTGAGACATTTTGTAGCTTTATCTGTTAGGTGGTTGCCTGTCAGACTGGGTCTGTGTTGACAGTCTTACTGATTATTCTAGAGAAAATACAGATAACCAGGAGTTCTTGCCAAAAATATTATAAGCCATTGGCACAGGTCCACGTTTACCACTGTGAGACTCATATTCAGGGACAAAGACATTAGTTCCTTTCAGAAGAAAAATTAAACTAAATTCCTGACCACAAAAGATCACCCCACCCCACTCCCCCTGAGTTTTTCTTATGTTAAAAGGTATCCTTGGGTCTAATTAACAATCTCAGATCACCAGGCACTGAAGTAGAGGAGCCAGGAAATACGAATCTGGGAAGCCTCTTACCATTCTTGTGCTTTTGGTCTTGGATCTTGCTTCATTTCTTCTGTGCTTTCTACCTGAAAAATATGTGAGTGCTACTAGCTCCTGCTTCCCCTTTTAGCTTGGCTCCCTTCTCCACATTCTTCATCTTTTAAAAATTTTTATTTAATATTGAAGTATGGCTGATTTACAATGTTGTGTTAGTTTCATATGTACAGTAAAGTTATACATATACATATATCTATTCTTTTTCAGATTCTTTGCCCATTTAGGTTTTTCTCCACATTCTTTAAACTGCTGCTGCTGCTAAGTCACTTCAGTCATGTCCGACTCTGTGCGACCCCACAGACGGCAGCCCACCAGGCTCCCCCGTCCCTGGGATTCTCCAGGCAAGAACGCTGGAGTGGGTTGCCATTTCCTTCTCCAATGCATGAAAGTGAAAAGTGAAAGTGAAGTCGCTCAGTCGTGTCCAACCCTCAGCGACCCCATGGACTGCAGCCTACCAGGCTCCTCCGTCCATGGGGATTCTTTAAACTAGATGTTCCCAAACTTGGCATGCCTCAGAATTATCTAAAACACCTGTGAAGCATAGGGTACTAAGCTACCTCCAGAGTTTCTCATCCAGTAAGTCATGGATAGAAGTCTGGGGTTTGCATTTCTAACAGATTCCCAGATAATTGGAGATGCTACTCATCAGGGGTCACACTTTGAAAACCACTGCTCTTGTCTCTAACTGTACCTGCAGCTCCTCAAGCATACCATGTTTTCCTCCCAATCTAGCCTTTGTCCAGAACACACTCTCCAGCATTATCTTCTTTGTCACTTAGGAGGTCATACAGAGTCAACTCACATACCACCTCCTCCAGGAAGCCTTCCTTTATGCCCTACTCCAACCCTAATACAGATTAGGTAGTTCTCACACTGCTATATTTAAAATGAATAACCAACAAGGATCTACTGTATATATAGCACAAGGAACACTGCTCAATGTTATGTGGCAGCCTCTATGGGAGAGGAGTTTGAGAGAGAATGGGTACATGTATGTGTATGGCTGAGTCCCTTTGTTGACCACCTGGAATTATCACAACATTGTTGATCAGCTATACTCCAATATAAAATGAAAAGTTAAAAAAATAATTGGGTACTTCTGTCTTTGTCTTTATCATGTTCCATTACATGTCTGTTTCTCGCATTGGACTCTTAGCTTTTTGAGAGCCGAGGTTGTGTTTTATTTATCTTCATTCACCAGTGTCCACTCATGTGACTAACGTGTCGCAGGTGCTCAGTAGAGCTTTGAGGAATGAATGTGCTCCACTCACCAGAGTTTTGTTTTCCTTAACCAAAGGATGTGAAGCTCAGAAGTGGGGACCTGAATGTAACCGCATCTGCACTGCTTGTATGAACAATGGGATCTGCCATGAAGATACTGGGGAATGCATTTGCCCTCCTGGGTTTATGGGGAGAACATGTGAGAAGGGTAAGTCAAGAGTGCTTGATGAGTACCTTGTGGATTTAAAATCCATCATTGCTGAATCCAAATTTTAGATCTGGACACAGTTGGGATGGAAGCTAAATGGCCTCTGTGACACCATATGGTACCTTTGTGTAAATTCAGAAAAGGTGCCCTTTCCTGAAGGCTCTTTATTGTCAATCACTGGAAAGTTGTGAAAGTCACTCAGTCGTGTCCGACTCTTCGCGACCCCATGAACTATACAGTCCATGGGATTTTCCAGGCCAGAATACTAGAGTGGGTAGCTGTTCCCTTCTCCAGGGGAATCTTCTCAACCCAGGGATCGAACCCAGGTTTCCTGCATCACAGGTGGATTCTTTACCAGCTGAGCCACCAGGGGAAAGTTGTGACAGGTGTACAAATCTGTGACGTCATTGATGTGAACACCATTCCATCAGTTTGTGCAATGCACGACCTGCATGACTGGGAGTAGTGGCTCCTATGTCCTGTCCAAAAGGCAGTTTCATTATCTGTAAGGTGGACCATAAGGGTTCTTTACCCTGACCATTCCATGACTCAGACTGGACTATTTTCCATGTTCAATGGTCTAGGAGAGACCCTTGAAAAGAAGAATCATGCCTTTCAAAGGGTTGGGTATTTGCCTCTGAATCATCTTTTTCTCTCCCATAGCGTGTGAACCGCACACATTTGGCAGAACTTGTAAAGAAAGGTGTAGTGAGCCGGAGGGATGCAAGTCCTTCGTGTTCTGTCTCCCAGACCCCTATGGGTGTTCCTGTGCCACAGGCTGGAAGGGTCTGCAGTGCAATGAAGGTATGGGCCAGTCGCACCCTGAAGAGACAAGCTTCTAGCAGGTATACGAAGGAGACCCAGCTTCCCAGACAGCGGTGTGTAGGACATACCTGGACTACTCAGTCAACTGTCTATGCTGAGCTATAGGGTTTTGAATCAAAGATACTTTCATCCGAAGTTAAATATGCTTTTGTATTAAGACTCTGGACCATTTAGAAAGTGCTGCTGATACACATCACCTGGGGATCTTTTTAGAACACAGATTCTGATCTATAGGTCTGGACTGGAGACAGAGGGTCTGCATTTCTAACAAGCTCCCAGATGTTGCTTTTGGGTTTCAGACCACATTTTGGGCTGGAAAGGCATAGATTTACTTTTTTCACTACATCATAAATATCAGTACTTTTATGTCAGATACAGACAAGATTTGGGATTTGAAAATTGAGGAAGTTAAGATCTTATCTTCTGTGGACCTTGCTCAAGCGATACTAGTAGCTTCACCTACTCAAAGCTCAGAGGTGTACGTTTCTCATCTACTTTCCAATAGGCTTTTCATATTGACTATCACGTGGTAACTTAACATGAATGCATGAATGCTCAGTCATGTCCAACTCTTCGAGACCCTGTGGACTGTAACCCACCAGGCTCCTCTGTCCATGGCATTCTCGAGGCAAGAATACTGGATTGGGTTGCCATTTCCTCCTCCAGGGGATCTTCCTGACCCAGGGATGGAACCCACGTCTCCTGCATCTCCTGCACTGTAGGCAGATTTTTTACCACTGAGCCAAATAGGGAGCCCGACTTAACATGAATCTGTAGGCAAATATGCTAGACCCTCCCTAACAAATGCTAATGTGGTGAGTTAGCCAGAGCTCAAAGACAGTTCAGTATTTGCTCCCCAAAGTCAGTTTTTTTCCATATCTGGCACTGCTGGGAGATGGACTACATGGCACTATTCCATTTCTTCTTGTGTTGATTGTATTCTCAACATTGTGAAGGTTACAGTGAGGAGACTCTGGAGTGCAGTATATTCCTCTGAGGAGTGTTTATTTTGCTTTGTTATGTCTTATAAGGCAATCAACTTGGGGTGACTCAAACTGCAAACTCTGACTCCCAGGCATCGGCTCAGACTCAGTTCATTCCTTTTACCTTTAGCTGGGCTGTGTTGAGCCTGCACTTAAGATGTGTGGTTCTGGGAGCAGCCAAAAATTTGGGACTTCCTCCCTCTGGTTCTTCCTTTCTAGATTTTCCCTCCCAATTTTAAGTGGCCGCAGTTGCCCTGACTCTGTCCTCTAAGACTCCTCTACCAGTAAGACTTCAGGTTTTCTCTGGAGTTCTAACATCCCCACATAGTGTCAGCTGTGCCGACCATGGGACTAAAAGCTGGGGAGCACACCATTCCCATCTTCCAAGTTTTAATTCCCCTCAGAGCCTTCCTGGTCCTTCCCATCCTCCCTCCCACCTCATCACTTGTCAGTGCTTTCAGGTGGCCTGGTAAGTGCTTATTCAACTTGCCTGGAATCAGAATTTCTCTAACCTTTAATTTCTTGGTAATACAGATATATCACTTACTACCTTTTATAACCGGTAAGGTTGATAGCTTGGAGAGAAAAATAAAACTAGCCATTTACAGCCTGAGTCTTCATCCTTCCCCCATATTAACACTAGTTGTTGATGCCTTTGTTGACAGCGTGCCAGCCTGGTTATTATGGACCAGACTGTAAGCTCAGGTGCAGTTGCACCAATGGGGAGAAGTGCGATCGGTTCCAAGGATGCCTCTGCTCTCCAGGACGCCAAGGGCTCCAGTGTGAGAAAGAAGGTAAAGCAAGGTAACACTGTAATCAGGGCCGAGTTCAGCACGTCTGAACCCAGCTTTGCTGGCATCATTCTTGCCCCATGAGCCCAAGAGTCTTAAACTCCTTCTCTTTCCAAGCAGAAGTAGGGAAGAATAGATCCTCTGTTCTAAAGGACCACTTTCTGAACCTTCTTTATGGACTCTCACATTGGCCTTTCCCATAGAGAATGAACCTCGTGCTCTTTGTAGCACAGTAAGTGATAACCAGCCACTGAGAGCTCTGTCTGCCTCTTTGACGGTGTTTTCTAGGACCAGACTTTTCCCTGGATATGCACAGCAGTGAAAGAATTACTTTGAAGAATTACAAAATTAGATTTTTTTTGGCTGGCTTTCTTCATTTACCATACTGTTTTTGAGGTTTATCTATATTGTAGCACATATCAGTATGCTTCTCATTCCTTTTTATTGCCCTACCATCTGTTCTCATTAAAAAATCTTGTCTGAACACAGCCATGCCCCTTTGTTTACCATAGATCATGTGAGGCTGCTCTTACAACGGGGTTGAGTAGTTACCACTCAGAACATATGGCCTGCCAAGTTGAAAATATTTATTATCTAGTCCTTTAAGGAAAGTCTGCTAACCCCTGTCCTAGAATATACTTTGTAAAATCAAAAGAAGCATATTTTTAAAATTTAAAAATAATAAACAGATATTACATTTTCAGTCAAACAAATATAAATAACATATGTCCATGAAATCTGCACTCAGAGTAGTAAGACATTTATAGTCTTTTCTCTGTGAGTTTTAAATATCAGAACAAGTATGGAGAGAAATACCAACTGTTTTCTCAAAGGCCTTAGCTTGTCAGCTATGTACTTTCCCTTCTACCCCAGCATTTGGACTTTGCTACAGGGTAGGAATCTGGGAGGGTGTAGAGAGGGGAGGAAAGGCTATGGGGCTGTCAGAGGATGGACTGAAAGTGGGCAACAAACAAGCTTAATGATTTGCCTTTTCTGTTCTACTTCTTCCTTTCTGTACTAAGACCGGTGTTGCAAAAAAAATGTGAGACTCTCAAACTTAGACCCAGATTCTGGGCTTTCAAGGGGCAGACCCCCTTCCCCACACCCTCTACCTGTTCCTCCAACCTCCATCCAACTGCAGAAAACTGCAAGGGGACAGAGAAGGAAAGGCATGAATTGAAAGTATCAGAGCACTTGGAACAATTCCAACACCAGTACCTAAGTGTGCTAAACAGTTTGGCAAATTTTCTCATTACAGTCTCCCCAGCTCTGCAGATATATCAAAGAATACCTTTGTGGCTATTAGACCTTTTCTTCTCCTGCTCCATACACTTCACTTGTTTCATTCTAGGCTTGAGAGATAGGATAATAATATATAATATCAATATTGATGCATTTACCCTGACCCCCACCTCCTCTCACCACTGCTATGGAGCAGCTTGTAAATGACTGCTGTTCTTTTTTTCTGGAAAGGACTCAGCCACTTTTCCAATGTTTTCAGTGCATGTCCATCTCCTACATTATTTACCGAGTGTTGGACCATTTTCAGTTCTGTCCTACATGTGGTCCAAAACTCTCTAAGACCCCACAGTTCAGGATAAAATTGTTAAATTTCAGGATTAGTCATTCTCTACTCTGCAGATATTAAGTAAGGAATCCTGATGCCTTTCTTGATATCAGAGGCATTTATTTTCCTTTCCATGTTGGCAGCAGTATTTTTTCTTTGGCTACGGATGAGAAATTGATTAGGGGAATTTTATTCCACTTCACTTCTTGGATGTAAATGTGAATATAATTAATCATCAGCCAGTTGCAGTCTTCCCAATCAATGAGACATCTCTCAGATATCAAAACTAATGATCACATTGTTGATCAGAGAATCAGGGGCTTGCAGAGCGGAAGAAGAACTGGCTTTGGTTTTTGTTTTTGTAAAAATAAATTCCCTTAAAAAGCAAGAGAGGGACTGGACAGTCAGATCTGCAGAGATGTGGTGATGATGACCATTTCAGCATTGAGACCGTATCCCTTAGGACCCTGAGAAAGTACATCATTATGGCAAAGAGTGTGAATTCTGGTTCTGGTAACCATTTTAATGGGAATTGAGAGCAACTACCCCCCAAAATTTATTATGTAATGATAAAACAATAAAATACTTGCCAATTTCTTGCCCAGTACATGACTTGCTAGATGGTAACTACTTTCATATTTTCTGCTTATGCTGTGTTAAAGATTAGGTTTCACAGTGTTGTTTCCTTCATTCAGGTGTGCCAAGGATGACTCCAAAGATAGAGGATTTGCCAGATCATATAGAAGTGAACAGTGGTAAATTCAACCCCATCTGCAAAGCATCTGGCTGGCCCCGACCTGCTAATGAAGAAATGACCCTGGTGAAGCCAGATGGGACAGTGCTACGTGTAAGAGTTATTCTCTCTCTCTCTCTCTCTTTTTTTTTTTTGGTAGAACAAATTATAGCTTTTTTAAAAGTTGAAGCATAGTTGATTTATAGTGTTGTGTTATTTTCAGGTATATAGCAAAGTAATTCAGTTCTATTTTTCAAGATTATTTTCCAGTAAAAGTTACTACAAGATATTGAATATAGTTCCCTCTCTTATAGACTAAATCCTTTTTTTTATGTAGTGGTTTGTATCTGCCAATCCTGAACTCCTAATTTATCCCCCACCAGCCCTCTCCCTTTCCGCAGTGGTAACCATGTTTGTTTTCTATACTATAAGTTTGTTTTCTATGTCTGTGAGTCTGTTTCTGTTTTGTAAATAAGTTCATTTGTGTCATATTTTAGATTTCATGTATAACTGATATCATATGATATCTTTTTCTGTCTGATTTGCTTCACTTAGTATGATAATAAGTCCATCCATGTTGCTGCAAATGGCATCATTTTATTCTGTTTTATGGCTGAGTAGTATTCTATCTTGTATATGTATGTGTGTGTGTATCACATCTCAGACAAGACTGGGTATTCATTTCTGGCACTTACCACTGGTTAGGGTGCTACCACATCGTTTTCCTTTGCTTGAAAGAAATAAGGACTAAGCTACTTTTCCACATGTTTCCCTTCCCTCTCTCAACAGTGCCAAATGCAGCAGAGACAGGTACCACCTCAAATTTCTCTGTGTCACAAGTGGTCTGCAGGAAATTGATTTATTTTATTATCTAAAGCCTTTGAACTAGTTATTTTATTTTTCTCTCAAAGATGACCAAAAATCAACTTGACCAGAAGGTAGATCCAAGTGATGTCTTAGGGGCAGAATATGCACATCAGATGTTCCTGATTCCACTTTAACAATCTACTAGGTATAGTAGGAGCCAATTGACAGCTTCCAAAATCTTGTTGGCCTTTCCTAGTCACAGCCACCTTCTAGTGAGAGCTGACCACACTACGCACGTCTCACTTAACATTAGTTAGTTATTTTGCAGAAGTGGAAACTGGTTGGGTGAAGCTAAATAACTAAAGAAAGTGAGAATCACTCAGTCGTGTCCAGCTCATTATGACCCCATGGTGGTAGCCCACCAGGCTCCTCTGTGCATGATATCCTCCAGGCAAGAATGCTGGAGGGGGTTGCCATTCCGTTCTCCGGGGGATTGTCCTAAGCCTGGAATCGAACCTGCACTGAAGGTCCTTCACTGCAGGCAGATCCTTTACTGTCTGAGCCACCAGGGAAGCCCAAGCAATTGGCCAGAATTGGCAGAGCTGGGATGTGAGCTCGGGCCCATGTGTTTTCAGAGCCTTGACTTTTTCCATAATACCATACTCAGCAGCCTCTCAAACACTTCAGAAGCCATTTTGTCATTTCACCCAGCCATCACTGCATTGGACCATAAAAGAACAAATGTTACCAGAAGCAGTTTAGAAGGAATTAGACTTTTTGCTTGGAAGTGTTTATCCCATACTCCCAAACACACAACTACAACAGCAGGATCTGCGAGGGCATCAATCCAACATAAACTTGCAGGGTTACTACAATAGCTTTGGAAATAAGCCAACGCTTATACAAGCATTGGACTGATCTTCTTAATCTCTCCTAGAAAACTTCTTATTTAACAATGAGATGGGGTCAGTGTTATGAACCTTTGTGTTTATACCTCCGTAGAAGCTTCTGTTTTATTTTTTGTATTTTACCTTTCCAGCCAAAAGACTTTAACCACACGGGTCATCTCTCCGTGGCTATCTTCACCATCAACCGGATCCTACCCCCTGACTCAGGAGTCTGGGTCTGCAGTGTGAACACAGTGTCTGGGATGGTGGAAAAGCCTTTCAACATTTCTGTTAAAGGTAAGCTCCATTTTCCAGGGGAAGAGATTGTATGCTTGATGGTTCTGCATTTATGTATTGCTGGGTGCCGCCTTTAGATAGAAATGCCCTCTGACCACTAAAATGCCTTTTGGATGTTCTCCAGGATACTAAGCCTTAAGCAAAAAAATTACGTGCATTGAAATGGAAAGGAGGGATTGAGTTTATGACCTTTGGAATTACATAGCTCTGGGTTTGATTTTTATGGCTGACAGCTAGTAAACTTGGGTGTGGCTTTGAGCAAATGAATTTGACCTCTCTGTTCAGTTCAGTTCAGTAGCTCAGTTGTGTCCAACTCTTTGCGACCCTGGGGACTGCAGCACTCCAGGCTCCCTGTCCATTGCCAATTTCCAGAGGTTACTCAAACTCATGTCCATTGAGGCAGTAATGCCATCCAACCATTTCATCCTCTGTTGTCCCCTTCTTCTCCTCCCATGCTCAATCTTTCCCAGCATCAGGGTCTTTTCAAATGAGTCAGCTCTTCGCATCAGGTGGCCAAAGTGTTAAGAGTTTCAGCTTCAGCATCAGTCCTTCCAATGAATACTCAGGACTGATTCCCTTTAGGATGGACTGCTTGGATCTCCTTGCAGTTCAAGGGACTCTCAAGAGTCTTCTCCAACACCACAGTTCAAAAGCATCAATTCTTTGGCGCTCAGCTTTCTTTATAGTCCAATTTTCACATCCATCCATGACCACTGGGAAAACCATAGCTTTGACGATTCAGACCTTTGTTAGCAAAGTAATGTCTCTGCTTTTTAATATGCTGTCTAGGTTGGTCATAACTTTTCTTCCAAGGAGTGAGCATCTTTTAATTTCATGGCTGCAGTTACCAGCTGCAGTGATTTTGGAGCCCCCCAAAAATAAAGTCTGATACTGTTTCCACTGTTTCCCCATCTACTTGCCATGAAGTGATGGGACCAGATGTCATGATCTTAGTTTTCTGAATGTTGAGTTTTAAGCCAACTTTTTCACTCTCCTTTTTCACTTTCATCAAGAGGCTCTACAGTTCTTTACTTTCTGCTATAAGTGTGGTGTCATCTGCGTATCTGAG
The DNA here is from genome assembly GCF_019923935.1 of Bubalus bubalis. Lineage (NCBI taxonomy): Eukaryota > Metazoa > Chordata > Mammalia > Artiodactyla > Bovidae > Bubalus > Bubalus bubalis. Next base: position 79,683,534 of record NC_059159.1, on the reverse strand, counting down.
GTTATTGATATTTCTCCTGGCAGTCTTGATTCCAGCTTGTGCTTCATCCAGTCTGGCATTTCTAATGATGTACTCGGCTGCTACTGCTGCTGCTAAGTCACTTCAGTCGTGTCTGACTCTGTGCGACCCCATAGACGGCAGCCCACCAGGCTCCTCTGTCCATGGTATTTTCCAGGCAAGAGCACTGGAGTGAGTTGCCATTGCCTTCTCCAGATGTATTCTGCATATAAGTTAAATAAGTAGGGTGACAATATACAGCCTTGATGTACTCCTTTCCCTATTTGGAACCAGTCTGTTGTCCCATGTCCAGTTCTGACTGTTGCTTATTGACCTGTATACAGATTTCTCAGGAGGCAGGTCAGGTGGTCTGGTATTTCCCATCTCTTGAAGAATTTTGCACAGTTTGTTGTGATCCACATAGTCAACGGCTTTGGCATAGTCAATAAAGCAGAAGTAGATGTTGTTCTGGAACTCTCTCGCTTTTTCGATGATCCAACAGATGTTGACAATTTGATCTCTGGTTCCTCTGCCTTTTTTAAATCCAGCTTGAACATCTGGAAGTTCACAGTTAATGTACTGCTGAAGCCTGGCTTGGAGAATTTTGAGCATTACTTTACTAGCATGTGAGATGAGTGCAATTGTGCGGTAGTTTGAGCATTCTTTGGCATTGCCTTTCTTTGGGATTGTAATGAAAACTGACCTTTTCCACTCAGCCACTGCTGAGTTTTCCAAATTTGCTGGCATATTGAGTGCAGCACTTTCACAGCATCATCTTTTAGGATTTGAAAGAGCTCAACTGGAATTCCATCACCTCCACTAGCTTTGTTTGTAGTGATGCTTCCTAAGGCCCACTTGACTTCACCTTCTAGGATGTCTGGCTCTAGGTGACCTGTCTGAACCTTTCTTTATTTGTAAATAAAGCTTAGCTTATCTATCACTCAGGGTGATTGTGAGATTGTTAAGTAGTGGAATTACATCTGGCACAAGTCTGGTAGTGATTTTATTTTTGTAGAAAGTTTAACTTTGTCATTGTCTTGACTTCTGATTCACTACAGAGAAGTTAGAGAATCTTAATTTGCAGACTACTCACTTAATATGAAGCCTGGGTGAACATGAATGATTTTCTTATATATTCAGAGTTCTGACTAGTCTTCCTACTATGAAATAGTATTTCAAAATTTGGAATTATTCCAAGTGGATTTGTGTACATTTGAGGCTTGAGGGGAAGGAATAGAGTGGAAGTAACTCCAAGTTCCCTTGGTCGTTGTACAGAGAGGTAATACAAATTTTAAATTTGAAAGTTACTTTTGAATGTATTTAGACAAAAGCACCTAATAACTCTGTGGTACGTTTTCTAGAAAGGTATTGGACTAAATGCTTCATTCATCTTATTATTTTTGAAATATTCATTGTATGTATTTATCTGGCTTCGCCTGGTCTTAGTTGTGGCAGGCAGGATCTTTGGTTGTGGTGTGTGGGATCTAGTTCCCTGACCAAGGATTCATCCCAGGCCTCTTGCTTTAGGAGTGCAGAGTCTTAGGCACTGAACCACCAGGAAGTCCTATCTTACTTCATGTTTATAAAGACCAGGCACAATAGTATTGTTATCCCATCTTGATCAGTCCGGAACTAGGTTCAGAGGTTTAGGTGACTTGCCTAAGGTAGCCCATCTCGTGAACAGCCAATCTCAGTTTGGAACCTGGTCCAACCCAGCATCATCATTTCTAGATCATTTTGCTTTCTCAGTCTCTCCTGTTACAGATAAGGAAGCAAGATAACTGAAGTTGTTGTGTATGTAACCTACTTCACTACTTGATTAGGAATCTTTGGGTGATCCTAGAGGTAATTTCTGTCAATGAAAGTAAATACCCAGAACATAATCTTGTTTTAAAAAAAGGTCAGTAACAATTGTAACATAAATAGAGCCTAATAGAGTTAGATTCTCTGCCCTGAGAACCCACAGAAACAACCTCAGAATCTTTAATATTTTTTTTTGATTACTGGAAAAGCCTGGATCTGTTTTATTCAGTAAAACATTAACACAATCAAAATAATTTCTTACGTCATATTTGTTCTTGGAAGAAAGGAAATGATATGCAGACAAGACAAATTATGTTATTTTTGGAATATTTGCTGTCCATGGAAAGTAAATAATAAGTAAAAAAACAAACCATGTTGCTAAGATTCAGAAGAGTCACTGATTCTAATTTTTATGTTTTAAATAAGACACAGCATGCAACATCAGTCCATTGAAATATCTCTTGTTCTAAGTCACTGATGCCTCTTCACTGTCATATTGACTGGTATCCACAAAATGGAAAATTGCAAGTAGGTAAATTGAGCAGTGTCTTTAATCATAATATTAAAAAAGATACAGAGATACAGATTTCCTTCAGTGTTTGTAGGGAATTGGTTCTAGGATCTCTTTGGATACCAAACTCCACGGATGCTCAAGTCCCTTTTATAAAATGGTGTAGTATTTGTGTACAACCTACACACATCCTCCTGTATACTTTAAATCATCTCTAGATTACTTAAACAATAGCCACCCCCCCATCTTTGGTTTCACTTTCCACGGTTTCAGTTACCCATGGTCAACTGAAGCTCAAAACACTAAATGGAAAATTCCAGAAATAAACAATATGTAATTTTTAAATTGTGTACTGTTCTGAGTAGCATAATGAAATCTCACACTGTTCCATTCCATCCTGCCTGGGATGTGGGTCTTCCCTTCATCCCATGTATACCACTCATTAGTCACTTAGACATCTACGTTATCATTTCCTCTGTCATGGTATCAAAATGCTCATGTTCAAGTAACCTTTATTGTATTTAACAATGTGATGCTAGCAATTTGAATATTCCCTTACTTTGCCTAACATATAAGTTAAACTTTACCTCTGGGATGTGTGTATGGGAGAAAAAAATGGTGTATGTAGAATTTGGTACTGTCTGCAGTTTCAGACATCCACTGGGGTCTTGGAAAGTATCCCCTGCAGATAAGGGGGATTATTGTAACACCATATACAATGTAAATGCTATGTAAATTGTTGTTAACTATAATATAAATATTTTGTAAATAGTTGCTGGCACATGGAAAATTTCAAGTTTTGCCTTGTAGAACTTTCTGGAGTTTTTTTTTTTTTTTCCTTTCTGAATATTGATCTGCCCTTGGTTGAATCTGCAGATGCAGAACCTGCATATAGAAGGTTGACTATACTAGAATACAAACTAGAACAACCACTTTGGAAAATTGGCAATATATGCTAACACTAAGCATACACCTACCCTGTGATGACATTCTACAGCTAAGTTTATGCTCAAAAGAGTGCATTTGTTAAACAATGTTCAAGAATGTTCTGAGGAGTTTTATTCCTAATAGTCCAAATATCCATCAGCATTAGAATAAGTAGATTGTGTTATATTCATATGTAATAGGTATCTAGGGCTGCGGTAGCAGAGTACTCTAGACTGAGTGGCTTAAACAACAGACATTAATTTTCTCAGTGTTCTGGAGGCTAGGTGATCAGTGTAATCTTACGTTGATCTGAGATCAAGGTGTTCGCAGAGTTACTTTCTTCTGAGGCTTTGCTTCTTGCCTTGTAGATAGCTATATTCTCCCTGTATCTTCTCAGGGTCTTCCCTGTGTGTGTGTGTGTGTGTGTGGTAATTTGATCTTCTTATGAGGGTCTCCCTGGTAGCTCAGATGGTAAAGAATCCGCCAGCAACACAGGAGACCAGGATTCAATCCCTGGGTCGGGAAGAGCCCCTGGAGAAGGGTATGGCTACCCACTCCAGTATTCTTGCCTGGAGAATTCCATGGACAGAGAAGCCTAACTGGCTATAGTACATGAGGTCATGAAGAGTGAGACACGACTGAGTAACATGCTAATGAGGAGCCGTCATGCGGGATTAGTGATCACGCTAATGAGGAGCCGTCATGCGGGATTAGTGATCACGCTAATGAGGAGCCGTCATGCGGGATTAGTGATCACGCTAATGAGGAGCCGTCATGCGGGATTAGTGATCACGCTAATGAGGAGCCGTCATGCGGGATTAGTGATCACGCTAATGAGGAGCCGTCATGCGGGATTAGTGATCACGCTAATGAGGAGCCGTCATGCGGGATTAGTGATCACGCTAATGAGGAGCCGTCATGCGGGATTAGTGATCACGCTAATGAGGAGCCGTCATGCGGGATTAGTGATCACGCTAATGAGGAGCCGTCATGCGGGATTAGTGATCACGCTAATGAGGAGCCGTCATGCGGGATTAGTGATCACGCTAATGAGGAGCCGTCATGCGGGATTAGTGATCACGCTAATGAGGAGCCGTCATGCGGGATTAGTGATCACGCTAATGAGGAGCCGTCATGCGGGATTAGTGATCACGCTAATGAGGAGCTGTCATGCGGGATTAGTGATCACGCTAATGAGGAGCCGTCATGCGGGATTAGTGATCACGCTAATGAGGAGCCGTCATGCGGGATTAGTGATGACTGTAGCCCGCACTGCAACTGAGTTGCTTCTTCAAAGACCCCCATCTCCAAATACTGCAATACTCCCCTCATACAGCAAGGGTGATGTGCAGGGCTGGCTTCATGGGCTTATGACCTGTCCATACAGGGCCCTACACTTGTTTTAAGTTTCTGCTGTTTTCAACTTGAAATTTTATCTTTGAATTTCATAAGTGAAGTCCAGTGACACCATGGACTTGTGCATGAGTAGAAGAGACCGATTCACAGTCTGTCTCCTTTCTTGGCCACCCCATTCCCCTATACATGTTCTCCATGCCCCAGGAGTCTAATGGACCTCTTAACTCACGGGAGTTCAGTAAGACTCAAAGCAAGTTGAGTACGTTGAGCTACTTCTATAATTGAGTAAACAGGATACTGACAGCCTGTCAAGACATCCTTTCCTTTCAAACCAGAACTTGCTTCATATGGTAAACATACTGTATATCTGTTTATTTACCATGCCCCTTATGGGAGCTAAGAACCATTGAAATATCTAAGAATGTTTTCTTTCATCCAGAACCAATTTTTACCTTGTTGGGGGTACTATTTCAGTCCCATTGAGAATACATGGTCTTTGAGGTGGGGAGGTTATTCTGGATTATATAGGTGTGTTCAGTTCCTTAGTCATGACCGACTCTTCGTGACCTCATGGACTGTAGCCTGCCAGACTCCTCTGTCCATGGGATTCTCCAGGCAAGAATACAGGAGTGGGTATCCATTCCCTTCTCCAGGGTATCTTCCTGACCCAGCAATCAAACCCGGGTCTTCTGCATTGCAGGCAGATTCTTTACCATTTGAGCCACCTGATTATCAAATGGTAAAGAATCTTTAAAGACTGTCAGAAAGAGATATCACAACAGAAGAAAGGTCAGAGAGACATGAGTTTGTTGTCTTTGAAGATGGATAAAGGGACCATGAGTCAAAGAATACAGGTGTTTTTTAAGAAGCTGAAAAGAAGAAAACAAATTATCCCCTACAGCCTCTAGAAAGGAACACAGCCCTGTTAACACCTTGATCTTAGGCCAGTGAGACTAACTACTGACCCCCAGAGACCTCTGATTTCTGACCTCTAGAGCTGTAAGATAATAAATTTATGTTGCTCTAAGCAGAGAGAGACAGACAGACAAACATAGCCTGGTGGTCTAGTAGGATGATTGATATTAAATAATCACACAAAGAATAATGAATTCTGAAAATTGCAGTGAAGGAGAAGATCTGTGGAAGTGTGTGGCATGTTAGACTAACCAAGGTTCAGGGATAGACACTGTGAGGAAGTCACATCAGAGCTGAGAGTTGAATGATGAGTAAGCGATAACTGCAGAATTGTGGGGGGTCTGGTGCATTCCTTGCAGGAGAATAGTATCAGCCAAGAATCTGAGACAGAAAGGAGCCTGGTGCATTGTTAGGTGAATGAACTGAAAGATCACTGGGACTGGAGAGTGTTGGATGAGAGGATGAGGGAGCTAAAGAGGCGGCAGGGGTGCTATTTTGCAAGGCCTGGCAGGTCATGGTATGAATTTCAGATTTTATTTGAAATGTAATGGGAACACATGGAAAACTCTTGATCAGAGGAGTGCTCATTCTTTAAGAAAGCACTCTGTGGACGGCAGGTTGGAGGGGTGAGAGCAAAGCCAGGAGATCACAGAGCGGGTAAGTGCATTGAATCTGATCAGAGAACTCGAAGCGGGCTTTGTCAGGAATGTGAAGGCACTCACCCACCACCCCTATCTCAGAACAGCGGTAAAAATCCAAAGTGTAAGGACTGATCTGATTCTTGACATTTTATTTAGTTCTTCCAAAGCCCTTGAATGCCCCAAAGGTGATCGACACTGGACACAACTTTGCTGTCATCAACATCAGCTCTGAGCCTTACTTTGGGGATGGACCAATCAAATCCAAGAAGCTTCTGTACAAACCTGTTAATCACTATGAGGCTTGGCGGCATATTCAAGGTAAGATTTGGCAAGGAAATGCTGCAGCGAGAGATGGGACACCAGGAAAAGAAATCTGTCCCCAAATGTAGAAATCCTCTCTCTCAATCTCAACCCTCTACCCCAAGGTAGGGGCTTGGCAGTGGATTCTACTTTGGAATATTCAGGAGAGAGTGGCGGGGTGATGGCTCCTCTGAGTTGTGGGTCTACCTTTCTGAAAGTCATGGTGTAAAATGGGGCAGAGAACCAGCCTGTGTCAGGAGTCACTATCTTCATCAATGCTTCCTGTCCAGGTTCTTCTGGATCTCCAGTCCCATTTTTACTCTGTCTTGCTTGGTCATGGTAAAGGACACATGTTTATGCTAGGAATACAGTAACAGGGAAGTCCAGGGCCCACTGGAAAGGCAGAGACTTAATCTGCTTACATCTGAGGGGTGATTTTTGCTACTGTTGTTCAGTCGCCAAGCTGTGCCCAACTCCTCACAACCCCATGGACTGCAGCACACCAGGCTTCCCTTTCCCTCACCATCTCCCAGAGTTTGCTCAAGTTCATGTCCATTGAATCAGTGATGCCATCCAACCATCTCATCTATCAACCCTCTTCTTCTTCTGCCTTCAATCTTTCCCACCCTCAAGAGTCTTTTCCAATGAGTCAGCTGTTGCTACTGAACCACGTTTTCTTTTTTTTTTCCTTATTTGCGTTTGCCCTGTCTGCGGTCTCCTAACTCACAGAAATTTGGGAAGGAATTTGGGCTGTGGCTGACTGAACTGGGGTAGGGGGAGGTGGGGGTACAGGCCCATCCCCAACTTTTTGAAAGCAAAAGCCCCAAATGTAATAAAATGTCAAATGTTCATGAAAACAGTTAAATTTATTTAAGTTAAATTTACTTTGAAACACAAATTACAGTCCTGCTTATTGCATGATGAGGTAATAGCATTTTTTTTAAAAGCTGAGCACCATCTATTGACCCAGCTGCTTAAATTGTGCCATCTTATCGTGAGACATGACACAGTCACACTTGTAGGGAACATACACACCTCCATCAATACTCTAGTCTCACTATGCCCAGGATTCCTAAAAGGGCCCTCTACCCGTGACTGCAATGAAGGGGACACCAGAGACACTAGTTCCATTCCTGGGTCTGGAAGATCCCCTGGAGATGGAAATGGAAACCCACTCCAGTATTCTTGCCTGGGAAATCCCATGGACAGAGGAGTCTGACAGGCTACAGTCCAAAGGGTCGCAAAGAGTCAGACACAACTGAACGACTAAGCGCATATAATCAAGGAAGTTACCAAAAAAGAAGAAAGCGAAGGTTTGGGGCTTAAAAATACTAGCTGACCTGAGTACATTGAATAAAGTCATGGTGGTATTATGGAGCTCTTCACGTTCTTTTGAACACTCATCCAAAATTCAGAATCCCAGGAGCATAAGTCTGATTTGCTGGATTGTTGTTTCTATTGACTATGGCTAGGTCTTTTGAAAAAGCAGCTTAAAAAAAAAAAATAGGATATTGATAATGCATTGTCTCTTTATGGACATCCACAAAGAGGTTTTCTAAAAACCCTTGAACACAGTCCAGTATTTTTCCTTACTGACTTTATCATGTGGTAAGGCAAAAATCTACCTTTGCGATATTCATGCAAATAGCTCAGAAGAAAAGAAGCATATGTCATTTGTTTCTGGGAGGTATTTTCAAATACATCAGAACCCTTTACTTATTATGACATAACTATTACAAATTTGTTGTCTGATTAGTGTAAGCAAACCCTCAAAGAGTCTTTTCTCTTGATAGCTTGATTGAAATCACTGTTTGCATTTGAAGGCAGTTATTTTCTATTATTCTAATTGAGTTTTTCCCCCTAAATCTGATTGGAATTCCCTATAGTTGAAGATGTGCCTGATTTTACTCTACAAATGAAAATACAGAAACACTAGAGCAGAGATGTATGAGTGGCACAGAGATACTTACACAAAAAAGCCTTGTTTTCTTTATAGTAGGAACACTGAGATCCTGAAGATGGAATCTCCCCTCTGTTCTACTCAGACATTGTATTTTTAAAAACCAAGCATTAGTTCCCATCACAAAACAGCATTCCAGTTTAAAGAATGTAAAAGATTGCCAACTTAAGTTTCCTGGACTTTCCCTCTTCTTAGTGACAAATGAGATTGTTACCCTCAACTATTTGGAGCCTCGGACGGAATACGAGCTCTGCGTGCAGCTGGTCCGGCGTGGAGAGGGCGGAGAAGGCCATCCTGGCCCTGTGAGGAGATTCACAACAGCTTCCATCGGTCAGCTGAAGCAAACAGGCATTTATTCAAGAGCTGGGTGGGTGGGGGAGGAAGGGGAAAGAGGAAGGAAGACCAGGAAGGGTGGTGGTGGGTGAGCGGGTGGGTGGGAAGGGTGGTGGAAGGGGTTTGCTTTTGAATGGGTGGGAAAGTGACAGGAAGGCTAGAGACTTGGAGTCAAGCCAGCCCTTTATTTGGGCTGCTGTCCTGGTCTGTCTCCCTGGGGGAGGGGGCTGGAGTGATCCATGGGGACAGAGAAGGAAGCAGATGAGCCTTCAGGAAGGCAGGGACATCCCTGAGGACTTGGGATTTACTTTGTAGCAACTGTGCTCAGTCTTGGCTCCTGAGTTTTTCCACCAGCTTCCTGTTTCCATCCTAAGGGCCCAGGCCAGGCTCTTGCTGCATACATACTCCAGAAATCCCAGTGTGTTTATAAAGTAATTTCTAGTTTTTCAAAGTCATTCACGCACATGGTAAAAATATCGAATAGATTGAAAGGCTTTTACCTAAAGAACAGCAGTTCTGTGCTCTATCCCTCCATTTCCCCATCCTATTTCCTTTATCTACTTGAGCCATATGATATATACCACCCTGTTTCTCTCATGGCATGGCATGCAGGATCTTAGATCCCCTTACTTCCTGGACTAGGGATTGAACCCGTGCCTCCTGCAGTGGAAGTGCAGAGTCCTAATCACTGGACTGCCAGGGAAGTCTCTACCTCTATGTTTCTAAATCAATGGTTCTCAAACATTATTTTCCATCAGAATCATCTGCCCAGCTTATTAAAATAAATTTCTGGGCCTCGCCTCCAGGGTTTCAGATTCAGAAAGTTTGGAGTGGGAACGGGGCTCAAGAATCTGCATTTCTAATAAGTTCCCCAGTGATGTATGATGCTCTGGTCTTAAGTGTACACATTCCAAGTGTAGCACTATTTCTTGATGGATCAATGTCAGTCAATAGCTATCAGTCTTCTATTGTGTAAACTGAGGAGCCTTTGAATTTGTGAAATTTCCTTGATGCAAACCTGAACTCCAGCTTTCTGCTACCCAGGTCCCCTCCTCTGAAATGTCTGAGTGAGTCCTTTTAAAGTTCTGTTAGTGTTGTAGTGTGCCTTGTGTATAAGCATTCTGTTACTATCTCTTGGTCAGTGCTTTACAGCTTCAGGTTCACATTTATTTAATTCTTAGAATTGTCGTCTTTCCCATTTTATAGATTGAAAAGTAGAGTCCCAGAGTGGTTAATAACTTGGCTATGGTGATGTATCAGATTCCTCATCATCGTACTAGATCTTCAGACTTGATCCCTTTCTGTTTCTCCAGTTATTATTACTATTTTTTAACCTGGAGCCCAAAGACACCAAATCCTTTCCCGATTGATGAGTTTTCCTAGTTTTCGTCCATTTACTAAAGGCAGAAGGCTATCAGATGCTTTAGTGAGAAACTAGGAAAAAGCATCAAGCTCTTCTGCGAAGGTTGTGCATTCCTCACACACTCTTCCTTCCACACCTCCCACCTAGTGTTCATCTGACCAGCAGCATCCTTAATGAACCAAATGAAACTCGGGAGCTACTCTGATGCTTGTAGAAGCATTGTACAAGTAAGAAATGGCTTCCTGGGAACCCACCAGGTAGTAACACCAAAAATAACACTGGCAGGGACTTCCCTGGCAGTCCAGTGCTTGAGACTTTGCCTTCCAATGCAGGGGGTGTGTGTTCGATCTCTGGTCAGGGAGGTAAGATCCCACTTGCCTTGCAGTCAAGAAACCAAAACATAAAACAGAAGCACGATTATAACAAATTCTATAAAGACTTTAAAAATGGCTCACATTAAAAAAAATAATAAGATCTTAAAAAGAAAATAACCCTGGAAACTACATATGACTTAGAGGATAAAAGGAACCTCCATGACTATGATGCAAGGGGCCCCTGAAATGTCATCAGGTTGCTGCTACAAAGAAGAGACATTAAAACAAAACAGAGATGGTGTCTTTTTTGGTTGATGGTTGTAGCTTATTCTGTCCTAGGCCAGTGCTGATGAATCAAAAGGGGAAGGGCATAATCTGACTCAGATGGAAAGTATTTATGGAACAGAACATAAAACACTTAACAGCCCCACGGTGTGCTGTCTTCAGCTCTCAGAATATGTTCCAGCCAGGATGTATTCAGAGGGCTCTTGGAATATTTCAAAGTAGTTCTCAGGGGTGGGTGGGAAGGGAATTCTTATAAAGGTTCATCTTGTCCCATCATTTGAATTTTGCTGATGTTTGTTTTTAAATTCATTTGGCAGTTGCACTTTTTATAAGTGTGTTAACTGAGTGGCAAAGGCCGGGAAGGCCAGGAGGGGTGGGGACAGGACACACTCTGAACACACGGCAGAAAGAGGGCAGGTAGGGAGGGGTGAAGGGTAAGCCATGCTCTCAAAGGGAGGGGAAAGAGGAAATGGCCATTTATGGGGCTGCTCCCCTGCACACGGCACAGGCTTAGAAGGTTTGCAGGTTTGCTCTAGACCATCAGCCCGCTTTCCGTCTGTTGTGTCGTTATAAGCCTGCCTGCCCATTCCAGGTGGCTTATTTTGGAACTTTAGAGAAGAGCAAAAGGAGGGGACATCACCTCTCGCAATTTGCAAAGGCTATGGAGAAAAGACCAATGAGACCTGCAGCATGGTGCCAAGCAAGTGGCAGACCTGATTGCTGGTTCTCCCTCGTCCATGGGTGGTCAAAGCTGTTAGCGAGAGTCCCTCTCCTGAGGAGTGGAAATAGACACTTCCCGTCACCTCTGACCAAGTTTCTCAGCCTTCTTACTTTATTTTTTATTTTTACTTTTTCCTTTTATTGGAGTATAGTTGATTTACAATGTTGTGTTAGTTCAGGTGCACAGCAAAGTGATTGTTATATATACATTCGTTTGTTTCCACTTTATATTATTATTATTTTTAATTATAACCCTCTAAAGAGCTTCTTAGATAGTTTTATCCTTAAGACACCGTATCTGTTTTGTTTTAATGTCTCTTCTGCCATGAATTTTAATACCATAAATCTGTTTATATATTGTGGTCCTTCATAAACCATTGCAATTATCTAAAATTTTCTCATACCCCGAGGACCAATTTTTGCCCGGTTAGGGGCAGTAATGTCCCCACTGAAAATGCATGAGGAGAGGATGCCCTAGTCTATGTTTTGAAAATACTGTATATCTGGAGTTTAAAATATCAGTGTGCTGTTATTAGTTGAAAACTTGCAGATTCCTTCTCTGTCCATTGACACAAGATAAGATAGGAAGGGAGGGAGAAAATGTTGATGGAACCCAAACACCTTCCAAGCATTTTCATCTCCATTATCTCATTTCTCCTCCTGAATCTGGAAAGTGAGTGTTTTTATTTCATACTACATAAATTTTCCTGAGGTCACAGAACTAATGGGGTATGCTTCTGCCTTTTTGACTTCACAACTCATGTTGTTTCCGTTCAGTTACCTCTCTGGTGACTCAGGTTCTTGGGGGTAATTATGGCCACATAGCCTGTGGTCAGAGCCAAACCTTGATGTGATCAGAGCCTGGCCCTGCCATCGCTGTGTTGTCACATGTGAAATTGTCCCTGCTAAGGGGATGTAACCCTGAAATTGCTTTAAAACATATTGCTCAAAATGGGAACAGAAACACTGAATGCTCACCTGCAACCCCACAACCTTGGCAAATCCAGTGTTTTCAATTTTTTCAGTTTCCTTCCTCTTTCACCAATGGTAGACATGACTTTTTCCAAGTGGAAATTAGAATATTTCTCATGTGTTACAAGTTTTGGAGGGGCTTCTGTACTTTTCACAATAATCCTTTAATCCCTTGGATGGCTATATCATAATTTATTAAAGCATTTCCCTACTTTGAGCACTTAGGTTTCTTATGATTGTTTGTTATTATAAATAATGTTGTAAGGAACATCTTCATGTCCCTAGCCTTTTTGCTTCCTTTGAGTTATTTCTTCAGGATAAATCCCTGGTAGTCAGATTATACAAAGTATATGATCATTTCTAAGGCTCTTGAAAAATATTCCCAAGTTGTCCTTCAGAGGGGTTGTATTTTTGTCTTACAGTTACTCAAACTACACATTAATGTTTTAAAGCTTTGCTATTTTGGTAGGGGTAAAAAGTATTTCATGGCTGGTAGCGGCTGTTTCTTTGCTAGCTTGTATATTATTCTAGAAGCCAAGGTTGTCCTTTGGGGCTGTTGTCAGCTTCACTTCATATAAAAACGATGATCCTTCTGGTTTCTCCTAGGTCTTCCTCCTCCAAGGGGTCTCAGTCTCCTACCAAAAAGTCAGACCACTCTAAATTTGACCTGGCAACCAATATTCCCAAGCTCAGAAGATGACTTTTATGTTGAAGTCGAGAGGAGATCTGTGCAAATGAATAGTGATCAGCAGAATATTAAAGTGCCAGGCAACTTGACTTCAGTGCTGCTTAACAACTTACACCCCAGGGAGCAGTACAAAGTCCGAGCCAGAGTCAACACCAAGGCCCAGGGGGAATGGAGCGAAGATCTCATCGCGTGGACCCTTAGCGACAGTAAGTAACTTATGCTGCCCCAGCCTTGCCTGAATGACGCTTGGTGGCCGCCACTTAGACCTGGCTCGCATCACTTCAAGTCTGCTTCTTAGAAACCATGACAGGTAGTTAGTTGTAAGTGGAGGCCAATGAGTGCCCTCCGCCCAACACCTCAAATCATTTTAGTGACCCGCAATATATATGAATGCTCCATATGTTTGGACTAACAATAATTCAGGCAGACCTGTCCTACGATTTACCTTTCCTGTTTTTAAAAAAGTTTATTTATTTTCGGCTCTCCTGGGTCTTCGTGGCTGTGCACAGGCTTTCTCTAGTTTCATTGAGCAGGGGCTACCCTCTGGCTGCAGGGTGTGGGCTTGTCATCGTGGTGGCTTCTCTTGTTGCAGAGCAGGGTCTCTCAGGGCTCGCCAGCTTCGGTAGTTGTGGCATATGAACAGTAGTTGTGGCACACAGGCCTAGTTGCTCCTCGGCATGTGGCATCTTCCCAGACCAGGGATTGAACCCGTGTCCCCTGCATTGGCATGAGGATTCTTAACCTCTGGACCACTAGGGATCCCTACCTTTCCTTTCATTGGAGTTATTTATTAAGCAGATGGTGATTCATTACAGATAGATCTCTCCTAATCTTAAAAGCCAAGGAACTTTGCTTGAAAATCTGCAAAACAGATAATCCTTAGCATTACAGTATATATTTGAGAGTAATAAAACAACTTTTCTTTCAAACTGCTCTTCAGGCTCTTCTCAAGTTCAGATCGTACATTAAAAATTAGTTGGAACTTCTAGGGTTCCTTCGTAGTCTTGAAAGCTTTTTCATCAGGAACCAGAGAGTTCTATTGGATTCGCTGTCTGTGCATTTCAGAGTCCTTGGAAAGACCGGGTGTTTCTGGGTCACACCATCACTAACACTGGGATCCTGTGGTCTCTCGTCAACTGCCAGAGTCTGAGTTTCTCTTCTGCGGCTGAGCCTCCACTTCCCCAGTAACAAGTGTACAAACTGGCTCTGGGTTTCTCCAACTGGGTTTCTCTTCTTGTATCAATAAAATGTGGAAGTCTCAACCATTTTGTCAGTGTTTAGGCATGTCTTCTTCATCTTTAAAAAAATTCTGTGACAGAAGTTATAGGCCAGTACAGAGAATAATACATAAAAATCTACATTTCTACAACCCAGAATTAACAATTGTTAACATCTTGCCATCTTTGCTTTCAGCCTTTTTGTGAAAGTAATTCCACAATACAGATATATCAAAATCCTCCTTGATTGTTATCCCTACTCTAATTCTCTCCCTGTCTCCCCAGAGACAACCAAAATTCTGTTTGTTAAACCAAGATTATGTTTTTTATATATCTTTCCATTCAATATTGTATAATTTTAATACATTAAGTATACCTGTAAGTGTGCAGATGCATGCATACGCTTCATCTTGCTTTCTGTATATGTCTACTAATGCTTAACATATTTTCTAACAAGTGCTTAACAAGGATAGTTCCTATGGGCTGGTGGCTAACTGCAAACTAATAGGAATCCTTATTTCTTCTACTTGAATCTATTTCTTAAAAGCTGTGTGACCGTGGCCAAGTCACTTATTGTCTCCAGGCCTCAATACTAACAGTAAGATTGTTATGTGGAATCAATGAGTTACAATACAAAAGGGCCTATGTAAATGTCAGCTCTCATAATCTTTGTTTTCCTCAGCATCAAGAAGAGTAAAATAGCAGTTTGTGGAGTAACAATTTCCGGGGTCTTAATTCAGTGTAAGGATGGTAAATATGTGATTTGTGTGTGTTGCCAGTTTCCCATATGTGGCCATGTTGTCAAGTCTGTGTTGAGTCCACCACAAACTGACTGGAGTTACCATCAGAGATAACATTTAGTAGCCATTCATGGTTTATGGGCCGACATTCATTCTCTCTTAAAAGCATAATAGTCAAAGAGATGGTAATGCATCTTAAGGAAAATATGTGTTTGTTTTTTTAATTTCTAGTTGTCCCTCCTCAACCAGAAAACATCAAGATTTTCAACATCACAGACTCTTCGGCTGTGATCTCTTGGACCATCCTGGATGGCTATTCTATTTCTGCTATTATCATCCGTTACAAGGTTCAGGGCAAGAATGAAGACCAGCACATTGACGTGAAGATCAAGAATGCCACCATCACCCAGTATCAGCTCAAGGGCCTTGAGCCCCAGACGGTTTACCAGGTGGACATCTTTGCAGAGAACAATATAGGCTCAAGCAATCCAACCTCTTCTCATGAACTGACGACTCTTTCTGAATCTCAAGGTTGGTAGAGTAGACGGGTATTTACATATTATTATTTCTGGGGAGTATCAGAAAAGCCCCACTGTTTTAAGATATTTACTCCATATTCACATCTTGTGATACAATAGGCTTGTCCTTAATAGGCATCACCATCTCTAAAGAGGTCCTTAAGATGAAAATGCGCTTTGGAGGGATACCCTGTTGATCCATTTTCTATTATTAAGCCTTAAAGGAACTTAGCCCATCAGCAGTCCCCATCTAGCAGTTGAGGGTCTGAGGAACCTGAATGTGATTCTGTGGAAAAAGAAGACTGAGGACCCAGCTTAGTGGAGGAAGGCCTGTGCAGTGGTTCAGTGGGAGGCTCCAGGAACCACACTCCATTCTTTCTCAAAATGAACTCTTCTTTTAACTTGGGTGACACTATGCTATTCTGAGTTGTCTTTTACTTTTTAGATCCAGGTTATGACGGCTCTATGTCCATCACTAACCCCTACCTCAGAGAGAATAAGCTCTTTGAGACAGATCCTTCAGTGCCAAGCACAAGAGGGCCAGTGTTTGTGATTTTTTTTAATTGAAATACAGTTGTTGTGCAATATTATGTTAGTTTTGAGTGCACGATATAGTGATTTGACATTTGCATATATTATGAATGATCACCACAGCAAAGCTAGTAATTATCTGTCTCCAAAAAAAGTTATTACAGTATTATTAGCCATATTCTATATGCTATATATTATATCCCTGTGGCTTCTTTATTTCATAACTGGAGGGCTGTACCTCTTAATCCTCTCCAGTGTTTGTGGCTGGTAAAACCCGTTGAATGTAATTAGTGAACAAGGACACCACAGGTGGGAAGGGTTGAAGCTTCTGGGAGACTTCCCGTTGAGGTTAGTCTAAAATTGCATTTCCTCACCCTCTGCACTGTACAGCTTGTTCAAGGGAATGTAGCTAGAGGGACTTGAGAGGGAATTGGTGATTTTTGCAAATTTATAATTCAGACCAGCCTCTTTTTACAGAAAGTATCATAGCACTAAAAACTTCTCGGTTCTTTTGAGGGCTACCTAGGGCTTAAGAAATAAAACCAATAAGCTCTGTTTTCAGTGCTGATTCTTTAGAATATGTTTGAAATATCCAAGGAATGTTGAGTCTGTAAATTACAGAGAATCATAGTTTTCAGATGACAATCTTACTAAATGCATCATTTCTATAATTACTTGTGTTTTCATAGAACACATGCAGGCCCTAAATCCAAGCTACAAATAAAATACAAAGAGAAAAATTTAAAAACAAGATGTAACAAAACTAAAAACCCCTCACCATCCCATTTCAGATATCTCTTTATGCACACACATGTGGAGATAGTGGGAAAGATAGCTAATCAAAAGAATAATTTTAGATGAGATCATGCTCTACATGCTGCTTTTCATAAAAATACATTGAATTTAATTGTATTTTAATTTAAGCAAGGGAAAGAAGTGGAAGAGTTAAACCATAGTCTTTAATAGTCCATTTTGACCTGAGCCCTAAATTCAATAGTTTTTCTCTTTTCTCTCTTCTTTCCTTCCTTCTTTGCTCCTCCCATTGGTATCCTCAGGTTGTTTTCAGCTCTTTAAAAGAACCCAAAGAAAAATCCAAATCAAAATATTTTACAGAGCCTGTGCTCTTAGCGTCATAGAGCTTGCAAGATTTTCTAGGTGGGGAAATTGTTCAGGGAGGTTTAGTCACTTTCCCAAAGTGATAGATAGAGTTAGTCTCACTATTATAATATTCATCTGCTTGGGCCTGTACTTGGAAATGAAAGTTGAACAAAAGGCAACAATTATTGATTAGCATCAGTCAAGTTCAGTCACTCAGTCGTGTCCAACTCTTTGTCAAAGACTCTGTGGATTGCAGCACGCCAGGCCTCCCTGTCCTTCACCAACTCCTGGAGCTTGGTCAAACTCACATCCAGCGAGTCGGTGATGCCATCCAACCATCTCATCCTCTGTCATCCCCTTCTCCTCCTGCCCTCAGTCTTTCCCAGCATCAGGGTCTTTTCCAATGAGTCAGTTCTTCACATCTGGTGGCCAAAGTACTGGAGTTTCAGCTTCAGCATCAGTCCTTCCAATGAATATTCAGGATTGATTTCCTTTAGGATTGACCGGTTGGATCTCCTTGCAGTCCAAGGGACTCTCAAGAGTCTTATCCAACACCACAGTTCAAAAGCATCAATTCTTTGGCTCTTAGCAGCTTTGGTGATTAGTGTGTTGACTTGTAAAAAGCCCTTTTGCACATTCCTTTGAACTTTTAACAGCCCTGTGAGTCAGACTTGCCTCCAGTGAGTTCCAGACAATAAATGAGTAGCACTAGGTCACCTACCAATTAGGTGGCAGGACTCAGGCTGCCATGATGTTCGCATTACACTGTGACTTCTGCAAATGGTCGTGGCCTATCTCTCCCTCTAGACTAACCTGCTGCTTCTCCTGCCTTCTGCTCAGCACCAGCAGACCTCGGAGGCAGGAAGATGCTGCTCATCGCCATCCTTGGCTCAGCGGGAATGACCTGCCTGACGGTGCTGTTGGCCTTTCTGATCATGCTGCAGCTGAAGAGGGCAAACGTCCAAAGGAGAATGGCCCAAGCCTTCCAAAATGTGGTAGTGTCTCATCTTCCAAGCAGTATTTTAAAAATATGGGTCAGAAAATTTACTCATAAAGGAAGTATTTCCCTTAGGCACGTTTCATCTTTTCTTCGTCTTCCATTATGAAATGGGAGATAACTAGCATGACTATATAAGTTCTTGTCCAATTCAGAACAATTCTGACAGTGAAAAGGTTACTCTTAATAATTAAGCAGAAAACTAAGCCTAAAGCAGGATTACTGCCCCATCAAAAAGAGAATAGAGTCATCCTAGTGATAAATCACCAGTGAGAGTGATCTTGCAATATAAGCAACTGGCCATTATTGTAATGAAGGGCATGAGGGGAACCGTACCTCAGAGTGATAGGTCATGAATATTGATACTAGATCAGTTTTCTTAACTTTTTTTTAATTTCCAGTTTCCATTTTGTACTTCTAATAGTATCCCCCATATATATATGAATTATATCTACATGTGGATTGCCATCCCTGTGTACCCTTCAGTCTGCAGTCAGAGTTCATGGCACTTGGCACTACTTTTTTCTTTCATTTAGTAATTTTGATCAGTTGCAAAGGTTTACAAAGTCGTACTTTACTGACAGGCATCCCGTTTGAATCCTTGAGATAGTATAGCCTGAACATTTCTCTGTGATTTCGAGCCCTGTAAAATTAATCTGTACCCAACTTTACTGATTCTATATATGAAGTACTGAATACAGTTACGTATTCCAAATGAGGTAAATCTTCCTGATACGAGTCCCTGAGATGCCCTTCAGGCTGTCACTAGAGAGGAAGGTCCAGCAGGGGGGTGGACAGTGCTGGAGCTCATCATGGTGCGGATGCTTTGTCCTGATACTGCTGGCAGTCACCGAAACTCAGGAGAAAAGGAGGCACTGTCTTGGGCTTGAGAGACTCTGAGCTTTAAGACAAGTGGGAGAGAGTGAGTAAGAGCCAAGGAGACCAAGATGAAGCTAGGAAAAAAGCTCTCACAGAGGCATGTCCTGTGACTTCTCCAAATAGATCTCTGAGTTTTTTACCAAACCAGAACTGAATAGCTGCTCATTTCACAGCAGGGTAGACACTCAAGTGTGAGTAACTCAAGTGTGTGTTGTGACATACATGCTATTATCCTCCCCTCCCTCATCCCTGCAGGCATAACTAATCAATTGTAGCATGCTTTCCCACTGAGGCCTAGGATCATAGGCATGCAGCTCTTTTGGCTGCCACTTCATCCAAGTGGGCCTATTGCGGCTGCTGCTAAGTCACCTCAGTCGTGTCCGACTCTGTGTGACCCCACAGACGGCAGCCCACCAGGCTGCCCCGTCCCTGGGATTCTCCAGGCAAGAACACTGGAGTGGGTTGCCATTTCCCTCTCCAATGCATGAAACTGAAAAGTGAAAGTGAAGTCACTCAGTCGAGTCTGACTGCTAGCGACCCCATGGACTGCAGCCTACCAGGCTCCTCCGTCCATGGGATACCTATTAGATGAACCCTATTTCCATCTTCATTCTAGAATTGGGTATACTGTTTCTTTTTTTCACCTAGTGTGGGTACAAACCAGAAGGTATTATATACCTTAAAAATTATGAAAAATCCTGACACAAAACCATTATTTTTGTAGAGGGAAGAACCAGCTGTGCAGTTCAACTCAGGAACTCTTGCCCTGAACAGGAAGGCCAAAAACAACCCAGATCCTACCATTTATCCAGTGCTTGACTGGAATGACATCAAATTTCAAGATGTGATTGGGGAGGGTAATTTTGGCCAGGTTCTTAAGGCTCGCATCAAGAAGGATGGGTTACGGATGGACGCTGCCATCAAGAGGATGAAAGGTCGGTGCATGCCCCCATCAAGTCAGCATTTTACTAGGGTGGGGGGACAGCTGGACTTCCTGTTGAATCTTTCCTCTAAGGTCTCATATTCTTTTAAACAAAAAATTGGCATGATGTTAGATGGAGCTGTCCTGTGCAGCTGAAGGTGATATTTCCTTTGAGGGTCAGGATGTAAACTTGAAGGCATGAGCTGTTTAGACGCCACTGTCTGGATTCACTGGGATGTGAGAACACAGACTCTCTGCCCCACCCTGCTGACTTTCAAGAAGCATTACTGTTTCTCTCAATGCAGTGGTTCTCAGCATTGATCACAAGTCCAAATCACCTGGGAGACTTGTTAAAAAACAGACTCTTCAGCTCCACCCTATGGTTTCTGATGAAGCAAATCTGGCCCAGGGCCAGAGGGCTTGCATTTCTAATTAGTTCCCATGGGATGCTGAGTCTCAGAATTTGGAGACCACACTTGGCAAATCACTATCTTCATGCATTATCTACATCAGCATTCCTGGAAATAGTTAGAAATGCATCTACTTGAGTTTTTCCTCCTTGTGGTTCTAATCTATTCAAATTTCTGGGGGTGATGCAGGGAAAAATAGGAGTCCCTAAACTTGCTCAGGGGCTCTTCTATACACTCAAGCTTAGAAATCATTGATCCATAGTCACAAAACTAGATCTTTTCCAGTTGTGTTCAAGACTGCTTAGGGCCCCCTCATTGAATAAGATCTTCTGAGAAAGCCGATCGACGTGTCCCCTGGCAGTACTAGCTGTCTTCTGTTGCGTGTGAAACGGCAGTTTACAGATGACATGGTTGTGAAGCTGCACTGTTGTTTTTACAGCACACAGGCTTGGCAAGTGATGTATTACAGCCCGCAATGTAATTGCCCTTTTATCGGGCAGCTCCATAATAAGGACTTGCTAAGGCTGCTGATGGGTTTTCCTTCTTCTTGACTGCAACATTAAGCCTAAGATGATAATTAACCCTAAATCTTATTAAGCCATCACTGCTTTCTGCATTGCTAGAAAACACATGTCAGGAAATGTACAAAACAAAATAAACACAGTATTATTTATGCTCAGAGACAGTAATGTTTCAAAACACACACACAGACACACACCCAAACAAAGCCTACTAGAATCCAGAAATTCCTTTTCCTTTTCCAACTTTAGTCACAGGAGTTTTAGGAAGCAGTAAAAACAGTGAGAGGAGAGAGGGTGTAGAACTTTGTAGCATCAGTTTTTATGCTGATTGGGATCTGACCTGAGCTGATTGTCCATCTCATGTCCATGTAAAGAGGTAGAATAACTTAACAGCACACCAGGGCAGAAAGTTTTGCAGGAAAAGTCATGTATGCTAAGAGGGCACTTACTGATGTGAACCAACAACCTATTACAAGGAGCTTTGCTTCTGAAATGTTCCTGAGGCATTGACCCTTAGGCTCCTGTGGTATAAACAGGGTACTAGACTTGGAATTGTTACCTGTCAGCCTCATGGGTCCCCTTAGCCCATATGAAACCTTCCCGTAATTTTTAAGCATGGTCAGGCATGCACATGGCTACCAGCTCTCTATCACTCTTTCCCCCAATGTTATTTCTTCAAAAAGCAATCATAGCATACTGCCACCAACTCAAGGCTGACCAACCAGTTGCACATCAGCCAAAGAGTTTTCTCTTCAGCCTGATTGGTGATTCTGCCTCTGATCAAAGTGCTTATGGAGAGACGGAATGACAGGAACAGAAAGAAACGCAACTGTTTCCTGACTACGAAGCAACTTCTATAAAAGTGTCATTGAGATTTGAATTTTTTCAGCAAGTCTGGCTTATGTGGGCTTCCCTGGTGACTCAGTTGGTAAAGAATCCACCTGAAATGCAGGAGACCTAGGTTTGATCCCTTGATCAGCAAGATCCCCTGGAGAAGGAAATGGCAACCCACTCCAGTATTCTTGCCTGGAAAATCCCATGGGCACAGAAGCCTGGTGGGTTATAGTCCCTGGCGTCGCAAAGAGTTGAACACAACTAAGTACAGTATTCTATTCTAGTTTACGTAAAAAGCAAAGTAAAATTATTATAATAAAGTAAGATGTGTTCACTACTGGCAATGTTTCACTAAAATTTTGGTGTTATTCCTTGGCGTATTTGTCTCTGGAAAGCCAGGGTCTGAGAATGGACGCAGCTCCATCTCAACCAGACCATTTCTCTGGATATTTGAGGGCTTCAGCAGTGGTTCTCAAACAGAGGTGATTTGGTTTCCAGGGGGGACACTTGGTGATCTGAGTACATTTTTGGTTGGGCTACTGGTAACTAGTGGGTCAGGTCAGCGGGGCAGCTAAACATCCTCCTTGCCACAGGACAGCCCCCAACCACAAGAAGCATTGGCCCAAAATGTGGACAGCCAAGCCCCTGTGATAGAGCCACCTCTTTGATTTCGCTAACATTTCCAGACCCAATGACAGCTGAGTGTACTTGAAGGTGATGGGGATCAGGGGGTACAGCTGTTTCTGATGAGGCATCACAGAAAGGGGTCATGACTCTTGACTTTCTTCCCAGAATACGCTTCCAAAGATGACCACAGGGACTTTGCTGGGGAACTGGAGGTTCTTTGTAAACTTGGACACCACCCAAACATCATCAATCTCTTGGGAGCGTGTGAACATCGTGGTAAGATGCTCTTTTCCTGTTTCTCCTGCCAGATTTTTTAAAATAAGAAAGAAAATCAGGCACATTCCATATTGAAGTTAGGAAAGATAAGTCATCTAAGATTGCTACCTACTTTTTAAGTTGCAATTTCAGTCTGAATGTCTGGCCCCATGAATAGACTGTGCTGAGATGTGGAATGTTTTTGAAGGTGGGTCCCAAGGGTGAGTCTTTTGGCTTCTGATACAGTTCAATTAGTAATGCCCAAAGATACCCACAGCTCCTACATGCTCCCATCTTTGCTAATCCAGAGGTTTTCTCAGTCACTACTAGGTGGATGGAGGCTGCGCTCTGCACCAGGAAAAGTGAAGTACGTTGGTTCCTCTTAGTGGACTTTTCATTTTCCCTCCAAACCCAAGTAACCAATACTCCAAATGTTAAATCTGTGAATGCCAATAATCTACTGTAATGGGAAAGGACTGGTGACACTTAGGTTAAACAAATAATAATAAGCCTATATCTAATAGTACTTTGTTTTTATCCAAAACAATCCCCTGTACAATTACACTGAAGCTTTCTTTACAACTACCCTATGTCACACATACCCTTAAGTTCAAATTATATTATTAATTCAAATGTTTATTGAGTATTTCCTATTGTAATGTGTGGAGTTAGCTGTGAATGAGTAGGTAATAAGAAATCTATGGGTTTACCTCTGCATGCTACTGGGTTTGCAGCTCTAAATCCATGCTTACTCTTAATTTCTCATGGAAAAATTTACTCCAACGCAAAAGCTCCACATGGTAATTATTTGCAAACTTTACAACCTCTTGTTGACTTTGCAGCACAAATACCAACAATGGAAAAGAGACTACTTCCTTTTCCTCAATTTATTAAACTAAAAATACTGGTACTTCAAACAATATATCATTCTGTGATCCAATAAGGGTGTAATTCTAAAAGCCAGGTAATGTCTCTTAGGTTAAATAATGAAGTAATGACACTTATTTTTGAGCTATTTCCTGAGAACAGTAATCAGCATGGGACAGCAGTAAATGAATGTTTAAAAAAAAAAAAAAACTTAGAGTGACAGAATATATGTCTTTTAAAAGTTTCCTCTATTGTCACATAGTTGGTTGACTTTTAAAATTGTATTGTTCAGTAAAGTGAGAAAATACCTTCATACCAGAATTGAGGAATATCTTTCCTTATAGTACAGCAGGATTCAGTGCTAGAAGCTTGCTTTTTTTTTCTTTTTTGAGAATTTCACTTTCTTAGGATATCTTTGAAGTTTAAATTCATTTGACATAAAAAGTATATACCAAATAATTCACTTTTAAAAAATAGTAAAAGAGAGCACTATACTTTCATTGGCTCCAAAGATGAATAATTGTTATCAAAGCAGATTACATCTCATTCAAAAAAGAAAAGGGAGGAAACTATTTAGAATAAAACTAAGACAATGAACCATACTTTCCTCTAGGAAAAATTTTATTTTTTTCCTAAAAGGTTGACATTTCTGGTTTCTGTAAGCAAAATTGCAATCCCTGACACTAGATTTTGCTGACCAGTGATGCACTCAACAATCTAATGACTTAGTCTGGATTTTAGGAAGGATCAGAAGTCAGGAGAGAGAGAAAGTTTCCTAGTGTGGGTCCTTCTGTTTTGGGTATTTAATCATTTGTTTGTTTTAAAAAAATAACCTCAGGAGAAGCTGGATTCATACTGGAATAGCATGTCTGGCTCATATTAGGTTCTCAGTCAATATAGAATAAAAAATAAAAGGTGCTGTGGACTAGCTGTCCTCGGTCATCTGGAAGCAGATGTTTTGGTTTCATTCTACCCGTGTTCCCCAGGAGGTGAAGCACTCAGGAAGCCTGCTGTTTGGTAGGAGTGGCGAGGGGAACCCTGAGTGCAGGCATGGCCCCCTTCTGCAGGAATGATGTCACTTGTTTTCCTCCTGTCCCCAGCATTACCCATATCGGTACCACTAGATGTGTTATTTTAAGATAAAATGGAATTTTATAAGCAGTCCCCGAGGACCAAAGCACATCTCAGAAATATCACCGGGGTTTAGGGCTACTGATAAAGTGATGCTTCCTCCCTTGCCCCACAGGCTACCTGTACCTGGCCATTGAGTACGCCCCCCACGGCAACCTCCTGGACTTCCTGCGAAAGAGCCGAGTGCTGGAGACGGACCCCGCGTTTGCCATCGCCAACAGCACTGCCTCCACGCTCTCCTCCCAGCAGCTCCTCCATTTCGCAGCAGATGTGGCCCGGGGTATGGACTACCTGAGCCAAAAACAGGTTTGTTCTGGGAACCTTGCTCTGAGCATCTTTCTTCCAAAATTCTCTCTGATATCAGAGTTTAGATTTTTTTTTCCCCAGTTCACCTCTCTTCCTTAATTCCTTCTCAAACTCTCCCTAATTTTATTCTGTTTGTTAATATTCTATCTCTTTATATAGAAGTTCATGCTCCATGCTAATGGTGTGTTTATCTAGTGAATCGCATCATATGTATTTGGATGAGGTGCTTTCACTAGTATTAGCTTTAAGTAACTCCACATAACACACACAGCAGAGGCCTTTCGTGGTAATTGGAATATTGCATGACCTGGTGCTTCCTCCTGAAATGCTCCTCCAAAGACCTGTGGGTCATTTGGCAGAATCCACTCACTGAGCATTTAGAAGAGGAACTAGAAGGGAACTGGATTCTGGTAGCTTTTTAAAAACACTTTTTCATACTATTCTCTAGATTTCCCAAAGCTTCCTTGCTCTTTGTGCAAACAAAATGAAGTGAAAAAACAAATATGGTGCTGAAAATACATGACTTTTTTTTTTAATTTCAGTTTATTCACAGGGACCTAGCTGCCAGGAACATTTTAGTTGGTGAAAACTACGTAGCCAAGATAGCCGATTTTGGATTATCCCGAGGTCAAGAAGTGTATGTGAAAAAGACGATGGTAAGTTTAGATGTTGATGAGACCCTTTCGGGGGCACCCCTCCCTCTCCTGAGGTTGCTTCTCTTAGAATTCCATCCTTCTGTGCTGATGGAGGCCTCTGACCATTTCTGCCATTTCATAAGGCCTCAGGCCAGCAAACGTCCCTTCTCAGTTTTGATACCTAAAATGTCTGGAGGGTCTGCATTTACCAGTGAAGAAGGCTCTGTCACATGTGGTGAAGTTGTTGAACATGCAAGCCTCGTGCTGGAGGGGCTGGGGTCCGTATCCAGCACAGACCCCCAAGTCTGGTCTTGTTCAGAATCTTCTGGGGAGCGCCCACAGTCCCATTTTACACAGCAAACATAGGAGGGGAAAAAGACGTTTAACCTAGTTTCTAAAACATTCAGGAAGTGAATCAACGAGGTTTCCTAAGTCACAAGGATGCTCTAGAAAGAAACTCCTGAGTTGTAATGCTTGTATAAGAGTTCCCTCTTTTCTGAATGTTCTCTGCTCATTCGTCAGTTCAGTCACTCAGTCATGTCCGACCCTGCGACCCCATGGACTGCAGCACACTAGGCCTCCCTGTCCATCACCAACTCCCGTAGTTTACTCAAATTCATGCCCATTGAGTCGGTGATGCCATCCAACCATCTCATCCTCGGTCGTCCCCTTCTCCTCCTGCCTTCAATCTTTCCCAGCATCAGGGTCTTTTCAAATGAGTCAGTTCTTCGCAGCAAGTGGCCAAAGTATTGGAGTTTCAGCTTCAGCATCAGTCCTTCCAATGAATATTCAGGACTGATCTCCTTCAGAATGGACTGGTTGGATCTCTTTGCAGTCCAAGGGACTCTCAAGAGTCTTCTCCAACACCACAGTTCAAAAGCATCAGTTCTTCGGCACTCAGCTTTCTTTATAGTCCAACTCTTACATCCATACATCACCACAGGAAAAACCATAGCTTGCTCATTCATCAAGCCCCCACCAAATCCACTTTCACCTAATGATACCTAGCCTCCCAAGTAGCCAAATTTTACCTTCAAATAAAAGATCCCAGGGGAGCCTCACAGTGTTAGCAGAGAGAAGCTGGACTTGTTCTGCTCTTGTTGCCCACCTGGAATCATAAAGCCCTGGAAATGCCACATCCCTGGACATTAGGTGGGCTTTCAACATGCCACCACCCTCTGCTTTCCCTGCACTTGGGCAGTGCAGGGTGTTGGGGCTGATGCACCCTATAGTCTTTGCATGTGTTGGGTAGGTCTCTCTGATGGCATGGCTCTCCAAGCATTACTTGGGCTCAGCTTTCTTGGGATGGCTCCAGTTCTTGTAACATATAGAGCGAGTCTTTTTACTTTTGTAGATATCAAATTGCCTCCTAGCAAGGCTCAGGCTTCTGTATTTATCCTCAAGCCTAGGTTTCCTTTCTTTTAAATATACTTATTTCAATTACTGACAAGATAACACAGAAACAATATTCAAGAATGCTTTCAAGAGGAAATGATCCACAGTTCACAACCTTGACACAATTTATTTTTACTCTTTTCCTTCCACAAGCATACAGTCTTTTCCATAGTTATGATCACAGTGAACTTAATCGTTTTGGAACTTTCCACTCCCTTTTTTGATGAGGGTATGAAGTGGGCGTCCTTTGGTTCTTAGAGAGTACCATGCCCCTGGTCCTTGATACTTATTGACATCAGCACCTCAGGAAGTCTCCCGTGACTCCCTGAAGGTTGGTTGCCAGGCAACAGTTTTTTCCCTAAACTTTTCAGATTCGCCCCTCTCAAAGCAGACCTTTCTCTGGGAAGTGGCTGGGCTGGTCTTACAGAAGCAGGACCCACCACTCATCCATCTGCTCCAGCTCTCCCCATTCCTCCTGGGCCACACAGAATCTCTCGCCTTCCTTCACTCGTGCCACACGCATGCTAAGTCGCTTTAAGTATTAGTATTAGTCGCTCAGTCGTGTCCGCCTTTTTGCGACCCCATGGACTATAGCCCACCAGGCTCCTCTGTCCATGGGATTCTCTAGGCAAAAATACTGGAGTGGGTTGCCATTTCCTCCTCCAGGGGACCTTCCCAACTGTACATAGAGACTTCATTAATGTGCATTAGAGGATACCCCAGGTTAACTGTCATAGAAAACTATCTCTTGAGCCTTTAAATTCTATACCAATTCTACACCTCTGGTTGGCCAACTGTTTGTTTCTTTAGTCGTGTCTAACTCTTTGTGACCCTATGGATTGTGGCCCACCAGGCTCCTCTGTCCATGGGGTTTTCCAGGCAAGAATACTGGAGTGAGTTGCCATTTCCTACTCCAGGGGATATTCCTAACCCAAGGTTTGAACCTGTGTCTCTATGGCTCCTGCATTGGCAGGTGGGTTCATTACTACTGGTGCCTCCTGGGAAGCCCTGTGGTGATGAGAAGAGGTTAACACAGTTTAGCCCCATAATCCTACCCATTTAATTTGGTTACTTGCCTCAGTACCCCAAGGCTAAGGTTGGTTTGCTTGACATTTCATAAAGGTCAGGGATTTCTGTATCTTATGGAGTTAGGGGAAATGCTTAGAGGGGCGGAGCGCTGGTTAGGGCTCTAGTGTATCTCCCAGTGGAAGGGCAAAGCGTTCAGTAGCAGCATGGCGTCTGGGGAGGAAAAAGACTTGGTGAAGGTAGGGGAAGAAAAGAGAAGGGATTGGAGAGAAGCAAGCTCCCAGCAAGAAGGGTGCAGTGTAGCACATTACTAACAGAGGGCAGAGTGGCTACTCTCTGGCTTACTATGGAAGTCAGAGATTGTCGATTCCTATTGGACCTAGATTGTCTGGGAAACTTTTAAAAAGACAGATGCTAAGTCCTACCACTTAGATATTTTGATTCAGTTATTGTAGAGAGAGCATCCTGCATTAGTTTTTTACTTCTCCCAGGGCGATTCTAGTACTGGAAGTGTTGCAAAATAATGTACTTAAGTGATTTGGGGTTTTACTACCATTGATTAATCTATTGATCCCCTCAGCGTGGATTTATTTATTACTACAATGTTTTACGCTTGTGCTGGGCTTGGGGATAGTATTAAGACACAGTGTTCTCCCTCAAAGAGCTCAGAGACACATAACAAACAACTGTAATGGTGGATAAGGCTGAGAAAGAGGAAAGTGCAGGTCCCTCGGGAGCTCAGAGGAAGCACAGTGAAGCTTTCCAGTAACTGTGACATAGATACTGGAGACGTGAGAATGGACTGCAGGACCTGGTGGATGCAGTGTATGTATAAGAGCAGAGAGGCAGAGGAAAGCACCGAACTTTGGGGAATTAAGAAAGTCAGTTATGAAAAAAAGAAAGTCAATATGGCTATGGGGTGATGCAAAAAAGAGGAAGAGTTAAAACTCAAGGCTGGAGGAGGAAGTGGGGATAAGGTCTTGAAAGCTTTGCATGCCAGCTTTTGGAGATTCAGCTAAGGACTGGGGATGTTGTAACAAGAGTGATAGTACAGAATTTTAAGGATAGGAACCACATGTTTGGGTTTGCCATTTAGAGTGAGTGTGGTGCAGAGAACAGGTCATTAGGGAGCGGAATCAGAGGCGGGGAGATGAGCGGAGAGGTGGTTGTCAGCAGGCAGGTGGAGATGGTGGTGGCCTGAACCGAGGTAACAGCAGCAGGGACAGACAGATGTGGACAGATCAAAGCGGTCACACAAAGAATGGAAAAGCGTGCATGGAAATGAACAACTAGGAGATACGGGGTCAGAGGCCAGCAAGCGGGAGTAAATGAGAGCAGGGACCAAACAGGAAATGCAGACAGCTCTTCCCATCCCCTAGTGTGAAGGAGAAGAGAGAGTGACGTGGCAGATGGAGGCGAGGACATAGAAGCGAGCAGATGTTGAAGAGAACACAGCATGTAGATGTGAGGGACGTCTCTGGTCTGCACTGGTAGAAGTCATCACCTCCTCGCTGACTCACATGCAATCTCTGCCCTTTGGCCTGAAATGCTCTTTCCTCCCCCATCCACCTGGTGGTACCTACACATCTTCTAGAACTGAACTCGTGTGTCCCCTCCCGTGGAAACCCTTCCAGCCTCTCCTCCAGGCATTTGGTCTCCTCCCACCACCTCAGCCTTTCCCACATTATAGCCTAATCCTCAGTTCCTATGCCCATCTCTTTTTTCAAACCTCTGAGCACCTCTGACAGCCACGAAGTGAATAATTGCATGACCACTGAAAGGACACACACATACACACACATCATTATTTTTCTTTACATGAAACTGTGGTAGTGAGCCCTTGAGGTAAGTGGAGCTTACATAATTTGCAGGGCTTTGAACTTAAAAGCAGACTTGTGGGTGGGACATGCAAAAATATCCCCTGATTCTGCCATGTCTTCTGTCTGGGGACCTCCCTGAGAACTGGGGTGAGCCTCCCCCAGCTTCAGGCCCCTGGCGAGCCTTGGGAGGGGGCCCCTGTTGAGCCTAAGCAGCCTCTTATATTGTATTCTCCAGGGAAGACTCCCTGTGCGCTGGATGGCGATCGAGTCACTAAATTACAGCGTGTATACGACCAACAGTGACGTGTGAGTAAGCCTCTCACTGCTGAGGGATTTTTTTTTTTTTGACCCAGAAAAATATCCATTTGACAAAGGTTTTGAAGAGAAGCAGGAATGATGCATCCCTCTGTGGAATAAAGCTAGTCACTAAGCCCAGGAAATAAATTAACAGACTGAACGAAGCCACAGAGGAAATGATTTCCCCTGATGGCAGGCTTTGGGTTTATTTCTGCACATAGGGGAGTGACTTCAAGTGGTTAATTCTTTATTTCCTTAAGAGTCAGGGGCATCCTGGCCTTCCTGTGACTCCATTGCCCAGATTGTCTTCAGCACAAGGACCTAGATCCGAGGAGGTGGCCCAGAGTAGCTGCTGGGGGTCCGAAGTGTCAGAGACAGAAGGCAGTCACACATGCTAAGTCACTTAAGTCGTGTCCGACTCTGTGCAACCCGACGGACTGTGGCCCGCTTGGCTGCTCTGTCCATGGGATTCTCCAGGCAAGAGTACGGGAGTGGATTGCCATGCCCTGCTCCAGGGGATCTTCCCGACCCAGGGATTGAACTCACAACTTTTATGTCTCCTGCACTGGCAGGCAGGTTCTTTACCGCTAGAGCCACCTGGGAAGCCCCACAGAAGGCAGTCAGTGGGGCCCACGTCTGTTTGCAGCCTGCGTGACAAGTCTCAGGCTGGTGGCAGGGGAGGAAGTTTTGGGATTGAGACCTGAGCCCTCTTGCCCACATTCCCTATTTTCAGGAGGAAGAACAGGCCCAGAGGGTTGGGTTGACTCATTTGGGGGTGGGGGTGGGGGGGAGAGTTGTTATGCCTGGGGATGAGGAGAGGTCGGGCAATGACTGTGTCCTCACTGTGTGCCTTTATCTCATGTCATCTCTGCCTAACTTTGAGGCAGAAATGGGTGTCCTCACTTTTGGAAGAATACAGTCAGAGGCCTCAGCAGTTCCAGTCACTTGTCCCATGTCACATGAGTACCCGGTGGCAGAGATGAGATCGGATGCAAATCTGTCTGGCCTAGAACCCCCTGCTTTCTGTAGTGTCAGCCTGCATTCTCTACCTAAAGCAAGTGGGGGCTCTGCCAGTGTTAACAGTGTCCCCGTTACAATCCTTCCACTGGCCGAAGGGGAGATAAACACACGCTCTGTGCAAGACCCAATCCTAGGAAAAAGACATGGAACTTCCCCTCTTCTGACCTAGAGTCAGTCGCCCCAGTTTTGGGGGCAGAACGTTGACTGGCCAACGCGTGCACTGATTACTGTTTTCTCTTTCATCCCTTCTGCAGATGGTCCTATGGCGTGTTACTATGGGAGATTGTGAGCTTAGGTGAGTATCCTTGCCACCTGCCAGGTGAAGCTCTGAGCAAAGGGAGTGGGCCCCCCCGTGCTCCTTCACCGTCTACTTTCATGGGTAACATTCGCATTCGGTGCCGACAGATGCCACTTGGGAAAAGAACCTTGCGGGTTTCCTGCATGAGTGTGTTTATCCCCATGGCTCTCTTTGTGAAAGCCCAGTGTCTAAAGTCACATTTAACACTGATGACCTGGTGGCCAAGAACTGCATTCTAAGTTGTCTCCACGTGTGCACAGATGTCATAAAGCTGTTATAAGTTTTCTTCTGCAACTTTAAGACAGTATATTGTGCTGCTATGAAAAGTCACATTTTCAAAGGCCATTTATTTTTAAATTTTATTAAAGTATAGTTGATTTAAAGTTAATTTCTGCTGTACAAAGGTGACTCAGTTTTATGTATGTGTGGAGAAGGCAATGGCACCCCACTCCAGTACTCTTGACTGGAAAATCCCATGGATGGAGGAGCCTGGTGGGCTGCAGTCCATGGGGTCGCTAGGAGTCGGACACGACTGAGTGACTTCACTTTCACTTTTCACTTTCATGTGTTGGAGAAGGAAATGACAACCCACTCCAGTGTTCTTGCCTGGAGAATCCCGGGGACAGGGGAGCCTGGTGGGCTGCTGTCTATGGGGTTGCACAGAGTCGGACACGACTGAAGCGACTTAGCAGCAGTATATAATTTTCCATATTCGTTTCCATTATGGTTTGTCACAAGATATTAAATCTAGTTCCCAGTGCTATACAGCAGGACCTGTTGTTTATCCATCCTATATGCAATAGTTTGTTTCTGCTGATTCCAAGTTTCCATTTCTTCTCTCCCCCACCACTTTTCCCCCTTGGCAATCACAAGTCTGTCCTCTATGAGTCTGCTTCTGTTTTGTAGATAAGTTCATTTGTCATATTTTAGATTGCATGTGAGTAATATGGCAGTTGTCTTTCTCTTTTTGACTTATTTCACTTAGTATGATAATCTCTAAGTCCACCCATAATGTCACAAATGGCATTATTTCATTCTTTTTGATGGCTGAGTAATATTCCTGTGTGTGTGTGTGTGTGTGTGTGTGTGTGTGTGTACCACATCTTCTTTTATCCATAAATGGACATTTGGATTGTTTCTATGACTTGGCTATTGCAAATAGTGCTGCTATGAACAAAGGGATGCATGTATCTTTTTGAATTATACTTTTGTCTGGATATATGCCAAAAGCCATTTAATACCATGTGACAATGTATATGCCAAAAAGCAGAAAAATTTCACATAAGCCATAATTCCAGTTTTATAAATATCACACATAAAAAACAAACTGGAAAGACTATACAGGATTTTTTCAAAGTAGTTTTTTCATTATTTTTGTACTTTCCACAATAAAAATATATTGCTTTTATAGTTAACATTGGGATAGTAACTATGATAGATAAAATAGGAATTGCATTATGTAAATACAGATTTCAATTGGGAAAAAGATCCATGTCATTGGTACATTGGTACCATGTCAAGAGACATGCTGTGTGTAGACAGACTTGGGGACGAGCAAGGCGCCGTAAGGAAGCGCGGTCTGTAGCCAAGTCCAGCTGTGACGTGCTGTGGGTTTGCCCCAGAGGATGACGACTCTGGGTGCTTATCGTCGCTTGACTCACGCCCCTCTTCCTCCCAGTCCCTTGGCTGTAGAGCCCCAGGACAGGAGACAGTGCCTTCTGCATCCAAGGGGGGCTCAGGGCGCACCGTTTCCTGTCTTCCAGGCGGCACCCCTTACTGTGGGATGACGTGTGCAGAACTCTACGAGAAGCTGCCCCAGGGCTACAGACTGGAGAAGCCGCTAAACTGTGACGATGAGGTGTAAGTCAGGCCTCCCCCAGGGCCATTCTGTCCTAAGCTCCCCTCTGTATGTTTCCTGAACTGACAGTAATGAAGCAGCTATCTGATACATACAAATATGTATGTACGTGCACACACACAAATCCCAGTCAGAAACAAGAGTCTATGTGTCTAGGGGGACATTTCCCTCAGAAAACTCAAGCAAGATTTTTGAGTTCAAGATTTCAGAACCTTGAAACTAAGACTGTTAGGCAATGGGCAGGAAATAGAGTTTTCCAGGCATAGAAATTAAGGAGGAATTTAAAGTGGTGATTCTTGGCTGAATCTTAAGGTTGAAATGAGAAAGGGCAACAAATACAGAAAAGATTTGTATGAATAATTTATGAATTTAATTATAATCTATGAATACATGTATTCATAAATTCATGAAATTATCCATGAATAAATGTATGAAACCTTGAAACTAACTTTGACGGTAAAGATTTCAGAGCAGTTACACTAAAGAAGATAAGCTTTTCTTTATAAAAGCTTGCTTCTAAAGGGCTTATTTTCCAGGAATATATATTCTTATTCCTGGAAAGAATGATTCTCTAGTGATATTGCCATTCCCAGAACCAGCTGATGTCGTTGCTGCCTAAATGACATAATATGAAGAGTGCAAGGCTCTAGGCTGAACAAGGAATTGACTGTCCAAACCAAGCCACTTCTAAGAGTGGATGAGGGTGCTATTATGCTCTGGTACAAGAAATATAAACCTAGACCATCGTGGGAAAACCTGAATGTACTCAAGCCATCACTGGACCAAGTCCCTGAATCCCACCTTTAAGGAGTGATGTTTTCACTTATGAAACTTCTGTTAAAGTATAAACTCTTCTAGAATCTCGACCACCCCAGGCTGATAGCTGAGAGCCTTCTGTGCACTGTGGTTCCCAGTGAGGAACCAGCCTGTTAAGCATGTGAAATCTTGAGCCCCGCTCTCAGACATGACGACTCTGTAAATCTGGAGTGGGTCCCAGAAATCCACGTTTTAACCATACAGGTAGTTCTGGCCACACTGGAGAAAGACCTTAGACTAGCACTTCGTAAACTGTGTTTGTGGAATGTGTGAGACATAATAACACAAGGGGAAAGAGTTCTGTGATCAGTTATGTTTGGGAAGCTTCTATGTTAAACCTGGTTTAAAAGGTTGTTGGTTTTTACTAGAATGACTTCACAATTTCACAAAGTCAGTCACTAAGAGGGAGGCGCGATAGGTAGCATTTTGCAAATTTATTTGCGCACAGAGCCAGCTTTTAGAAATGAAACACTGACATTTTGAGAGATGTAATATTCTGAGGGAAAGCCTACCCTAGCCACACAACTCAGTTCTTTCCAGATGATCAGGATAGCTGAGACCAAGATCTCTTGGGAATGGTACCCAAAGTAGGCACTAGATCCACTGGGAGAAGAAAGGAGACGTGGCTGGGGAGGCGGGAGGCCTCCTAGAACCTTCCTAGCTGTAGTACTTCTGCTAAGCGAGATGACCATGAGTTGTGTGGCTACATTCTCTTTTATTCCCAACCCTGCACCTGGCTGTGCCCAGGACTAAAGCACAGTTGGAGACTAAACACTCTCTCTGTTTTCAAAGGTATGATCTCATGAGACAGTGCTGGCGGGAGAAGCCTTATGAAAGGCCCTCATTTGCCCAGATCCTGGTGTCCTTAAACAGAATGTTAGAAGAACGAAAGGTGAGTATGGAACTCAAGGCATGGGTTCTTTCATTGGAATTCCTCATGTGTCCATTGTGGTTAATAGTGGATGCAGGTCAGCAGGTTCTTTTGAACCAACCTGAGGTGCTACAGGGCCATAAAAGATGTGGACGCAACTTTGAGAAAGTTACATTTATATAGGAACCAGATTCCTATATAAATATAGTCAGACACTGTAGAACAACGTACAGAACTGGCTTGTCTGAGCTAGACGGAATCTTAAATCTGTCATACAGCCTGACCCTTTCATTCTATAGATAAAGGAGCATACTTAGAAATGAAAAAGTGACTTGCTCAAGGACAAACAGGAGAGTGACAAGAGTGCGGTCTTCAGGTTACTACGGGGAGGGTCAGGAATGCTGTAAAAACTTGTAGTAGATAGTTAATTGGCTACACAGATCTGAGGTTCAAAAGGTAAATCTAGGTTAGGGAATTTGGAAGTCATGGAAGATGCTGGAAGTCATCAAAACCCAGTTGGTAATGAAACCAGAGATGTGAAGATGAGCAGCAGACAGAGGAAGGGGTCTGGGAGGATGTGGTGCATGTCAGCAGGGACCAGTGAGAGACCATGGGATAGAGAAGCCAGGAGGCTGAAAAAAGTGAGAGGAAGCAATCTTACTTGCAGAAGTCAAGGGATGCTTTTCAGGAAGAAAGTGGTTAAATACAACAGAGGGAATGAGGATAGAGAAATATCCTCCACCCCCAGTATTGGTATTTTGGGGCTTTTGGAGGAGGGCATGGCAACCCACTCCAGTATTCTTGCCTGGACCATCCCATGGATAGAGGAGCTGGTGGGCAGCAGTCCATAGGGTCACACAAAGTTGGACACAACTGAAGTGACTTAGCAGCAGGTGGTGCTAAAGAATCCACCTGCCAATAATACAGGAGGTGCAGGAGAGGCAGGTTCAGTCCCTGGGTGGGGATTCCATCCCTGGGTGAGGAAAACTCCCCTAAAGTAGGAAATGGCAACCACTCCAGTATTCTTGCCTGGAAAATCTCATGGTCAGAGGAGCCTGGTGGGCTACAGTCCACGGAGTCACAAAGAGACATGACTGAGTGCACAGCATCTGTATTTGAGCTGAGACAAGCTAAGGAAACCAGGGTATGACCATAACTGCTCCCAGTGGAGGCAGGACTGAGCCAGCTTGTGTCTCTGAACCACTCTTGTTCTCCTAGACCTACGTGAACACCACACTTTACGAGAAGTTCACCTACGCGGGAATCGACTGTTCTGCAGAAGAAGCAGCCTAGGACTGACCACTTTCATCTGTATATTCTGTTTCCCCTTCACCGGTGTGAGAGACCCTTCATGCCTTGATGCTCAGCGAGCAAGCCTCTGCCAAGAGAGGTGACAGAAAATGGACATGTATATAGATTGTTGCTTGCCTGGGACTTTGACTGTAAGACCCGTGTGTGAGTCTGTAGCACCTTCTGACTAGGACTGTATATACTATTTTGAGTAAGAATGTGCTGGAATCAGAATGCCTGTTTGTGGTTTCATATACAATAATATATTTTTCTAAAAACATGGACTTTATGGGAAGGTGTGAGAGTACAATTAGTGTAGTGCATAACTCATTATTGTCCTAGGGTTTTTTTATATTTACCTATATATTGGATGCTCTAAGATGTTTCACTGTGTAGAAGAAAATACTATTAGTAAACCTGTCAGCACAGGTGAGAAAAAGGAGGGGAAAGGTATGAGTTCTAACAGGACATGGATTGAGGTCTCTTAAATGTTAACCTAAGTGATGTAAAGATGTTTTTCTATCTCTAAACATTCCCCCTCACCTGTAGAAGCCATCCTGATTCCTTTGTTAATTTGACAACTTTTTCATGTGTTTCCAGAGCCAACAAATCAGTCCTAAACGTAGACACTGAAAAACTGACTTAAATCTCATTCCTTAGAAGCCTAAGAACGTTAAGAAGTGTTAGTGTGATAAGCTAATAGGTTTTAGTTTCTCGGATAACATCGATGTGTTTGTTAAGAAATTAAAACAGGAAGCTTGTAGTTATATTTGGGAGACATGTGACATGTATCATAGCAGATTAACATCCCTACCTGTCTTGCACGTTGTAAAAAGTTCTAGTTTTGATCAGGTGTGAGTTTACCATTTATATTGTAGGCACATGCTATACTGAGATCATATAGTAAGTGAATAAATGCCTTGCCTACCCACTTTTTGTCTAGGAATGTGTCTCATAAGTATTACCAACCGTCTCTATTATACTTTCAAGAAAACACTTTATCATCCTCTAATGTGTTGGCAATACGCAGACAGCAGTTGGTGAGTATATTCAACCAGATGTATCACAAGCTCACAAGATTAGAAACATCTCCCAGAAATATTCTGTTTTCCTGTACCTCTGGTTCCAGTAGGAACTGAGGGCTTAAACCTGGAATCTCCTGTGTTGCAGTGTCCTATGTACTGTGTAATGTTCCCTATTCCTGCCGTCTGCTCAACTTCACGCATCAGAAACAGTGACCAGGAAACTGCATTTGTCCAGAAGCTCTTCACCCACAGCAGGATAGGCAAAGTAACACTGCTGCCGTGCCATTTATTCTTCAGCAGAGCAGGGGCTGGAATGAAGAGCCACCGAAAGCAGGTGCAAATACGTCACAGTCCTTTTCCCCCAAATGCTGTGAAGGTGCTCCCGACAACTCTTGGTGTGTATGTACGTGGAACCAAACAAGAACGGGGATGAATGTATCTCTGAAAAATGCAGATAATGTCTTCAAATTTTGCATGTGGCTTTGGAATACACAATAACAGCTACCTTCTCTAACAGCTTGACCTTCTTGATTATATATATTTAAAATAAATTTACATCACGTCAAGTACAAGAGATGACTACGAAAGGGCGGCATCAAGAAAAAGGAATTCAGTGAGACTAAGATTCACTTGTAAATTCAAAATACTGAAGCAGTCGGCCTAAGGTGTGTTACAGATGGACACAGCATCACAACCAACCGTCAGAAGGCCACGGGTTCACTTCCAGCACAGCGGCCATCCGACTGACATCTCTGTGACTCGTCCGTGCTGTTGACAAAGAAAGCTTTGTAGCTCTGTAGCATGTTAACCGAATTAATACTAAAGATTCATACTTACTCAAAGGTCAGCAAACTGAGTGAACTTGGGTCGTTTCCACAGGCCAGTTTGCATATTATCAAAAAGCAATTAAGAAGGGAAGAACCAACTCCTTTAAGGAACTAGATAATTCCAGAATTGGGAATATAGATTAGATTTCAGTGTACCAGAAGATCCACAGGATACTGCCTTAAAAAAAAGATCAGTGAGTGGTTGACACGAACCAAAATCAAGCAAGAGTACACCAGTTAGAATGAAAACACCTTACACGATAGCCCAGTGACCAAACTGTATTATGTTAACAGTACACTGAAAAGCTTACATTCACATCCATGTATTTTGTGAAGAAAATCACCTATATAGAAATAGATGTAGAGATCTAAAGAAAACTGTTATGATTTTGTTAGGAAAAGATGTTTCTGACTCCTAGCAGTATAATGGTTCCAGGTATTTAAAGAGGAAAAGAAATTTGAAGTAATCTGAAAAATGAACTTTGTGCAAGTCCTGGACTCATTACTTCAACTTTAAAGCATCTTCCATGGTCATTTGCACACGGCCTATGAAGATTAGTCAAAAATCCAAACCTAATTCCTCCCCCACCCCTCCCCAGACACAACTTTAGAAACTGCTGTGGGAATCCAACCTTTAAAATGTAATACATAAACCTCGACAGTGCTTTTCTTTCTCCTCTTCTCTGAAAGTGTGGGGAAACCTCATGTTATTATAGATCGAACTCTACTGCGAGCGGTGGAGGCCAAGGAATCAGGGAAGCAGTGCAGAGGTTTAAGATATTCTTGGGCCAGGTGGTTACTTCTTTCATTTCAGGTTGTCATTTACCTTCCAGAGGACCAGTTCCATGCAGGCGGTTGCATTTTCACTGGAACTGTGACCTCCAAATAGAATAGGACAAAAAATAAAATGTTAGACATAGACAACTCCCTGTGAGGTTGCCCATGGATGGTCTCAAAACGGTCTTGAGTTTATAACAGAATCAATGCTGGCCACTTATCAATATATCACTATTTCACACCTAGAACCACCACTGGTTGCTTTAGAAATGTTTTACGTAGATCCAATGGCAACCCACTCCAGTGTTCTTGCCTGGAGAATCCCAGGGACGGCGGAGCCTGGTGGGCTGCCGTCTATGGGGTTACGCAGAGTTGGACACGACTGAAGTGACTTAGCAGCAGCAGATGGACAAACATCTCCCTTTTTCTGAATACCCTGTCCTCAGTCACATGGTCACTGCATTCCTATGATGGCATAGCACATCAGTACCTTCTCCATGAACCTCTTTTCCAGGGATATGCAACAAGAAAGTGACGGACACCGGTGGATGACAGATCTGACAAGAAGCCAGAAAGAGAGACGCTAGAAAAAATATACCTCCTAGACAGAGAGTGACCTTAGATACGAGATGACATGGGTTTAAAAAGTAGATGAAATCTGCCCAAAATACCAAGCCTACAAAATAATAAGTGAGGTCTGAGATTGAGAAAAATTATATGGGCTACACTTGTAAAATGGTGTATTATTTTTTGTTTCCTTGCATTATTCTGAGAGAACTGTCGTGTTCTTTAACTTTGCTTTATATAGGGCATTTTTTGTTGTACAATGAAA
The DNA here is from genome assembly GCF_019923935.1 of Bubalus bubalis. NCBI lineage: Eukaryota > Metazoa > Chordata > Mammalia > Artiodactyla > Bovidae > Bubalus > Bubalus bubalis. Next base: position 79,643,809 of record NC_059159.1, on the reverse strand, counting down.
TATTTTTGTGTCCATGGTCCCAGGTTGTTTTCAGCAGAACACATTATGAATTTTAGAATAGCATTTTTGGGGCATTTGAGATATGAATATTTTAAAGCAGATAATATAAAGATCCTGTGTAAGATGGTATTGGTCTAATAGACATAGAATGAAAGAATAAATACCACAAGATAAAATCTTGAGTTCTTGTACAATAAATGACATGATCAGAGGAGCATCTGTAGAAACAATAGCATTATAACATTTTAACATTCAAAATTAACTTCCTTTTCTATCTTGTGCAACAGAGGGGCCTATATGGGTCTGCACGAAATGTACAGAGTAACTAACCTCCGTTCCAAGTCAGGCACATACCGCGTGCTTATGGCAATGCCACCAGCAGGAGCGCTGGCGGCTGTACCTGTTGCATTTGGTGAGCCTGTTTAATGTTGGGCCTTTACATCAAAAATACCAAAAGTAAAAAAAGTTCTGAGAGCAAGATCTACCAATCCATTACAAAGCAAGTGCATGCATGATGAATCTGTTGAATTTGAGTTATACTTCCTTTTACAAAAAGCTCACTATTTTCCTTGGGTGAGATGATCTGCATGAGTGCTCAGTCACTTCAGTCTCGTCTGACTCTTTGCGACCCTGTGGACTGTAGCCTGCCAGGCTCCTCTGTCCATGGGATTCTCCAGGCAAGAATACTGGAGTGGGTTGCCATTTCCCCTCCTCCAGGGGATCTTCCCAACCCAGGGATGGAACTCACGACTCTTACATCTCCTGCATTTGGCAGGTGGGTTCTTTACCACTAGCACCACTGAGATACCTTGGACCCAATCAATTTTAGATTCTCATTAGGTGTAATGAAAATCACATATGAAGAGAGGTACAGAGCAGCATTTAGGATGGAATTAGATCTCTGCACCAACAAAAGTTTTATGTATGAATTCCAAGGTCACCAGTCTGCCCCAACTGTTCTGATGCCTGTGGAACATCTAGGACTATGCCAGGTAGTGGGCATGGAACACATTTTTCTTAAACAGATACTTCGGGATTCTCTACCCTAGGAGAAAACCCACAGGAAGTATTTCAAATAGGGGACCTTTACCATGACCCTCATGATGTATTCACTCCCCTCAGACTCAGGAGCTTGATATTTATCATGAACAAGCAGGCTCTTACCTTCATCCTGAATGACTCTCTGCAGGTAGTCAGCCACTAAACCCTTCAGGGATCTTCTGTGAGGCAAACCTAGTGGATGAGGGAACAGAACTGTCGTGTCCACAACTGAAGTATGAATTAACTGTCAAATGAAAAAGAAAACCTCTTTAGAAATTCTTCCCAAAGAATAAGAAAACTGATGCAGCAACAGGAACTGTAGCAGCAGAAATAACACTGCAAAACCAAGGAACATGAGCAGTTATACCAGCTCAGTCACTAAGCACTTTACCTGGCTTATCTCACTACAAATTGCAGACTAACCCAGCACGGTCGATATTTCATTGTCCCCTTTTTACAGCCAGAGAAACTGAGGCTTGGAGAAGTTAAAGTTGCCTCAGCCAAGTTAGTACATTAGAAAGAAATCCAATCTCAGAGCCTGACTGCCGAGTCTACTTTCCTCCCAAGAGACCCCACTAGGAGTCAGCATGAGCTCAGAGGGGATTCCGATAATTACTGGCTGGGAAGCGGCAGCCAGGGGTGAGTCAGGCTCCGCTCACCTTGGGACTCAACGGAGGGGGGCTCACCTCACTCCAGTGCAAGTCCCATTTCAGTGGTTTATTTTGTCTCTCTCTGGGGAGGGAGCATGGAAAAGGACTAGTCCCATCTAGGTTCAAATTCCCTGTGCTTTCACATGGAAGAAGGGGGTAAAGTTTACAATAGGATGGCTATGGGGGAGGGGGAACAGACCACAGAGTCCAGACAGTCAGGTACCATTTGCATTCCTTATTAGAAGAGCTGTAATTTAAAGAGGCATAAAAGAAGGTTAGCCTCAGGACAAGAGTCATTTAAAGACTGATCAAGAAGAAAAAGGTTGGAAATTTAATGTTTAACACCTATGATGCCCTGTCCAGAAACACTTTATATATTCTCACTTAATGTATCAGTCACCTCTTAGACACTGTACCCGGCTGCAAAGGATGGAGCAAAAATATAACGTAGTTGTGGAAACAAAAAAAGAGACATCTATGAGTGATCTGGAAGGAAGAAAGAGACTGATTACAAGGAATAAAGAAACATGATGGTTTGAAATTTTCTGGTCTTGGAGGCAAATGAAATAACAGTTCCTAGAAAATGAGAAGCAGGAAAGTCACTGTGAGAAACTGTTTGAGAGGTGCTGTCTCTGAGGTGACAGAGAGACATGTCTGGGAAGACCTTTCCGACAGAAAGCTTATATCCCACGTCTCTGCCCACACTTGGGCGGGGTCTGGTGGAAGGACATTCCGTCTCCTCCATCACATGCGCACAACGGCGCTGGGGGAAGCGACTATACTATGGTGCCAGCTTTGCAGAGAAAGAGGGGATGTTCACTCAGGAGAATTAAAGAAGCCTGCTTGTATTCTTGCACTAAAGAAGAACTAACCCTTCTCTGTGTGACGGTTAGGTCCTAGGGGTGGCTGAAACAAACAGTCACAGTCCCCAACCTTCCAGAGCTTCATTGTGCAATGTGGTGGCCATGAGCCGTGTGCAACTATTGAAGTTAAGAAACTGAAAAAATCATTTTCTCAATCAGACATTTGATATCTGTGATGTCCAATATCCCGTGAAGGAGGACATGGCAACCCACTCCAGTATTCTAGCCTGGAGAATCCCATGGACAGAGGAGCCTGGCGGGCTACAGTCCATAGGTTGCAAAGAATCAGACACAACTGATGTCCCCCATCTTGGATAGTTAATGGCAAGTTGTATCGCAGGGCACTGCTCTAGACCAGGGAAAGCCACCAACTCTTTCTTCAAGTCCCAAATTATAGATAGCTTAGGCATGCAGCCCACACCACCTCTGTTATAACTACTCAACAATGCCCTTGTAGCGTGAAAGCACAACAGAAAATCTATCAATGAATGGGTGTGATGGTTCTGTTCCAATAAAAATATTTGCAAAAACAGGTGGCTGGCATGAGCCATAGAGTGCAAACTCCCAGAACATGGAGCAAAAAAGCAGACCATTTTAATCCAGAGGTATATTAAAGGGGAGATCTTAAGGTCTATCATACCAAGTAAAATGAGCATATCGTTGATGTTAAGACTACCTATAAGGCCTACCTGACTTAACATGAAAAAGCATTTTCCAGGATGTGACTATAAGAACTTGTTAGATCAACTCAGTCTTATCTATTTGGATATTAATCAACGATCGTGTCAAAACAAACAATGATTTTGGCTTTCTCACAGTTGGACTTTCTGGTCTTGATTAGCCAAGTGACTCGGGCTCTCTTACACTGCTTTTGCTTTACCCTAGTTGGACAGTGTCATTAGCACAGACAGTGACTCTTGTCTTGTCAAAAAAGGGGAAATCGAGCATCAGTGATGACACAACGATGATGACTACCAGGCTAACACGAGTTTTGTAAGAAGATGAGCCTGTAACTCCTTACCTTAAGCGCGTAGAGACTGTGTTCAAAGCTATGTCCACTTAGTATAGTGTCCGCACTGAAGAGGTTCAGTAAGATGGCTTGCACATCACGGACTGAGGTCTTCGTGTTCTTCAAGTCGTCTTCAGCCACACCAGAAAACCTGCCCCAATAAGATGCACAGTGCATGTAAGTAAAGAATGCAGCTCAGGAGATTTCATCAGTTACAGTTAGACTACATTACTGACTCAATAAGACAAACATTTGATGATCAGAACAAAGATTTTATCGTATGACTGTCAACTACCCCTTTATTAGGTTATATTGGTATAACTTGGCAACATTTATACTTTGGATCAATCATGTAAGGCTGGAGGAGACATTATTACAAGCTGATAAAGCTCCTTTGTGAACTCTCATCTTTGTATAATCTGAGTCTTGTCAATTACAATTTAGTAAAGTTAGCCTGTCTACGTTAAGACAAAGCTAAAGATGAAACATGGGGAACATGGAAAAGCAAATGCAGCCCTAAGCAGAGTCTAGACAACTTAAGTTTGAACTATGCTATGTTTCTGCCATTTACTTATTATATTTGACTTTCAACAAGTTACTTAACCTTCTGGTTTCAGTTTTCTCATCTGTAAAGTAGGATTAACTACCAATCTTAATGGCTTAGGATGAACTGAGAGACTGGCATTGACATATATACACTACTACCATGTGTATTGCTTCCCTGGTGGCACAGATGGTAAAGTGTCTGCCTGCAATGCGGGAGACCCAGGTTCAATCCCTGGGTTGGGAAGATCCCCTGGAGAAGGCGATGGCACCCCACTCCAGTACTCTTGCCTGGAAAATCCCAATGGACGACGGAGGAGCCTGGTAGGCTACAGTCCATGAGGTCACAAAGAGTCGGACACAACTGAGCGACTTCACTTTCACTTTTCAATGGCTTAGGAGAATCTAGTGAAAATGTATGCACACAGTGAAAACTACATGCATAACCTAACTATCCTCGTGGTTTTCATGAAGCACATACTAAATAAGTGTTCTGAAACATGGCTATTGCTGTGCCTTAGTGCAGATTAGGAGAAAAGAAAAATACTGCAAAGGTATTTTCAACTTAAGCTATATGTTAATATTATTGTCTCCTATAAGGAAAAAAAGACAGCTGGCTCCATCATCTGGCTTAATTAAGGAATGTGATTCATAGTCAAATATTTGGATTAAGAGGAAATGATCATGGATAGAGTACTTGGATTTGTTTTAAAGCAGTTATTAAAGAATGTCATCCATTGAATCCTTTTGACCTTTTAAGATTTGAAAGTTCGTTTGTTTTTAATGCAAGCCCTTCAATTCTTGTTTTGCTGCTGTGACTATCAGTAATTACCAAAACATTTCCTGACCTGTTCCAAAAAGGAGCTAGAAAAGATTACATTAAATCCACGGAAGAACAAGAACCAATAAGAGTACAATAAATATAGTATGATTTTTTTGCCAATTATAACTCAATAAAGTTTAAAAAAAGTAAAATAGATGGGGCTATTAGGATATGGCCAAAATGAGTAGGAAAAAAACATCAAATGAGGTAAGGAGAAAGATTAGTAACAAAATGCATTTTCTGGTAACAGGAACTTTTATTGAGTTTTTATGTATACAAACATTTTTATGAATGTGAGGGAATTTGCTAGAGTGCTTGTTAGCAGAATTCTCTGTAATTATTCTCAAAGCTTATCACAACTTTTAATTCACTCCCATTTTGCCTTGTTGTGCTCCAAAATTATGGACATACACACACAAATCGTGTAATATATGTACTATATACTATATAGTGTGTATAATATATATATGGGCTTCCCCAGGCTCAGCGGTAAAGAATCTATGTGTATAAAGTCGTATTTGTTCACATACATGTATACACGTGTGCATTTATCTACATATACAAATGTGTACACACAAATGCTGTGTTGTGCTGTGCTTAGGTGCTTGGTTGTGTCTGACTCTTTGTGACCCCATGAGTGTAGCCCACCAGGCTCCTCTGTCCATGGGATTGTCCAGTCAGGAATACTGGAGTGGGTTGCTATGCCCTCCTGCAGGGGATCTTCCCAACCCAGAGATCGACCCAGGTTTCCGGCATTGCAGGTGGATTCTTTACCATCTGAGCCACCAGGAAAGCCCAAGAATACTGGAGTGGGTACACACACACATGCAAGACATACTTAAGTACCACTGGAAAATTCGTTAAAGAAAACTGAATAAATACAATCATATCAGTAATTAACACTTCTAAATTTTCATTCTAGAATAAGATCAGTGTCTTCTATTTTATATTTAAATACATATATGTGTTATGTCATATGGCTTATATGCCTTTAGAAAATTCAATTCAGTTAATCAATGATATTATTGGGTGTTTTATATGAGGCTTTTAAAAATTAAAGGCATATCTTATACTATCTCAAGTTACCCTTGAGTTTGGATCAGAAACATGCCATACTTTAATAATAATAATAAAATAGAATTTGCACTGAACCAGTGTTCTGCATGCTGTATAAAAGCTGTGTATACTCAGCGACATGTCTACAGGATTACAGAAATTTTCACCTAATGGGAAGAGCATAGCATGATATTTTCAGAAGAAACCTATTAACGGTTGAATGAATAAATGAATGAATAGTTTATTCAATATTTTTGCCTCTCTCTCTAGCCTCCTACCTACCACTCCAACATGTAAATACCATGAGGGTATGAGCCCGTATCTCTTATTTAAAGAGTTACCCAGGGCCTAATACAGTGCCTGCATAATTCTAGCAAGGTATTCAACAGAACATGAATAATTTGAATAAATAAATAGTGTAGCTCATGCTCTAAAGTTGACTCCAGTAAAGGTACCTAGGCTAAAACTTAAACTACATGTTGAATGTTCTATAATTTGAAAAACAAACCCCTTGTACGATGCATACCTAGTGTTATAGTCAATGAGCTCTTCATCTGGTTTCACAAATGTGTCATAGACCACCTGGAGGCTGGGGTCCACCACTGCCACTCGAGTAAGTTCCAGCCTTTGGCTGTATAGCACTATAAAGGCAGAGATATTAAGTTTATACACCACACTGAGTAAACCCACTTTAACATCTTAGATATAATAAAGGAATATTTCTAACTAGAATATACAATTTATTCCTGTCGTTGTTTTGCCAACAAAAGCCAGTGAGTGGATCTGACAGTCATATCAAAGATGTTCCAAGCTTTAATTTTTTCCCTCAATGTTAGTAATATTTCTGCTAATAAAATAATTTCATTTTCTTGGCTTAGGCTTTACCAGTATTTTCATTAGAGATCAATGCTATCCAATAGAAACCTCTGTGAAGATGAAATGTTCTATTTCTGTCCTGCCCAATAGGGTAGCCACCGGCCATAAGGGGCTACTGAGTATTTGAAATATGGCTAGAATGACTGAAGAACTGAATTTTCAACTTAATTACATTTTTTACTGAAGTCAACATTGTTGTATAACATTATGTAAATTTCACATATACAACATTATACGTTGACTTCTATATACACTACAGTACGCTTCAGCACCAAAAATCTTGTTTTCATCCTTCACCATACAGTTGAGCCCCTTTACCCATTTTGCCCTCCCCTGCTTTCCCTCTGGTAACGGCTACTCTGTTCACTACATCAACATGTTTGTTTGCTAGTGGATGTCATACTGGACAACACAGTTATAAACCTCGTTGAGTGGGAAAAAAATAAAAATCCAAACTATAGTTACAAAGCCAGAAGCAGCTTTAACTGTCTCCAATTAAAAATCTAAGTTTGAAACTGTATGTTGCTCTTCTATAATTATAGTCCACAAATCTGCTCTCCAAATATGCCACAAGGAATAAAAATTTAATTTTATGTTTTGTTAAAGATGACTGTCCACGTGATGTCTGACACATACAAAGCACTCTGTCATATATCAGTGTATCAGATTCTCACCGTCACTGGGGGATTATCATTAACCTCATAATTGACAGATCAGATCATCCAGGAGACTTGCCTGATAAGCTGTGGAGCTTCCCAGGTCTCAGATTCCAAGTTCTGTTTTCCCCCTACTATTTAGTACTGATTCTCATATAAAAGAAGATAAATCCCTATAAATATTTTACTGTCTCTATAAACAACAGTTTGTTGAAAATTAAAGCTTTTATAATGGTTTGGGGCGGAGAAGGCGATGGCACCCCACTCCAGTACTCTTGCCTGGAAAATCCCATGGATGGAGGAGCCTGGTGGGCTGCAGTCCATGGGGTCGCTAAGAGTCGGACACAACTGAGCGACTTCACTTTCACTTTTCACTTTCATGCATTGGAGAAGGAAATGGCAACCCACTCCAGTGTTCTTGCCTGGAGAATCCCAGGGACGGGGAGTCTGGTGGGCTGCCGTCTATGGGGTCGCACAGAGTTGGACACGACTGAAGCGACTTAGCAGCAGCAATGGTTTGGGGGATAACAGCAGTGTTAATAACACTTTCCACCCATGTAATTTCAGCAATGTAATGAGTAGAACAAGCAGTGATTATGTATAAAAAGAATCAATAGGTAATAGAAAAAGGATCATCGGCCAACTCCTGGCTCCATCGCTAAGTTCAGAAAGTGAATCGCTCAGCTGAGTCGGACTCTTTGCCACCCCATGGACTGTAGCCTGCCAGGGTCCTCTGTCCACGGGATTTTCCAGGCAAGGGTACCAGCGTGGATTGCCATTGCCTTCTCCAGGGGATCTTTAAGACCCAGGGATCGAACCTGGGTCTCCCACACAACCAGCAGATGCTTTCCCATCTGAGCCACCGGGGAAGCCCTAGTGCCTAGCCCTAAGTTCTGGGACCGGGCCAAGTCACTTAACTCTTTTTCAGCTACAGTTGCTTCACCCAAAACATGTGAACAGCATTGCAGAGCTATGTGGGACTGAGAGAGAAAGCCTGGGAAAGTTCCTTACACATATATACATGAGGTAAAATGTACAACCAACATACCACCTCACAGCTCATGGCAAACACACGGGGATTCCTGTCGAGGGCTGGGAACTTGACCAACGTCTTCACAAAGCCCCCTAGGTTTTCTTTTTGGTTAGGAACATGCTGCTGAAACAAACATTGCCAAATAAGTTACCGTGTATTTTGGCAAGAGGAATTAAGCTCATAAAAATTTCACCACCTGAAAATCAGTGAATTAATAATAGACCAAATGTTCATCGATCCTCTAGGTCTGTGCAGCAGACAGCAACTCTGGTTCTGACACAAATAGAATTCTGGGCAACAAGCCCTACCTTGGCAACCTGACACCCGGGGGATCCAAGAACACCTTTGCAACAGCTCTACCTCCTTCCTAAGCCACCAAGGACTGCAAACCACACAAAAAAGAAAAATCAAATGAGCAAGCTTGACAAGGCAGAGTGGCTAACTCCCAGAGCATCTTACCCTCAAAGAGCATTAAGACTTTACCATGCAAGTGATCTAAGGTCTAAAACTCTGTATAGTTATTTTGTATAGTTACTTTTCTAGCTTTTATGTAACAAACAGGAAAAACTGACTCTAGGAAGCAGAATTCTCGGGGGTTGCTTTTTTTTTTTTTTTTTTGGCTGCACTGGGTCTTAGGTGTGGCACGTGGGATCTTCAATACATCATGCGGGATCTTTTCCACAGGGCGCATGGATCTCTAGTTGTGGCACACGGGCTCAGTAGTTGTGGTGCCTGGGCTTAGGTCTCTGACCAGGATCAAACCCCAGTCCGCTGCATTGTAAGGCGGATTCTTTACCACTGGGCCAACAGGGAAGTTGCCAGGGGTTGGATTCTGAAGGTGAGTTATAACTGCACATGTCCTGAATGCCTTCCTCCCCTTCTTCCCTTCGCTCCCCTATCATTTGTCCTGATCTTCAGCTCCTTGCCTAGTGTCCCTTCTTTACCCTGCTTAACTCTACCTCAGCCATCCTCTCTAAATTCTACTCTCTTCCTGTCTTTGCTGGAGCCCTGTGGTGGCTCCAACCACCAGCCTCCCCCTTTCTGTATCCGAGTTGTTGATCTGACCCAAGAAACATCACCCAGTTACACGGCCTGAGACCATAACACAGATGCTGTCTCCAACCCTGGCAGGACCTCCAAAATCCCAACATTCTCTTCTTCCACTCCTTTGGCCAGAAACTTTGCACATTCTCACAGCAACAATGCCAAGCCTTCATCTCTTTTTTCTCTCTCTCCAATCTCCTATATCACCTGTACCCTTATCCACCCAAGCCCTTCTTCCCTCTGGCCCAAGGAAATGTTCTCCCAACTGTTCCCTATAACCCCCTCTGCCTATAGCGATTTCTGCACCAGTTTTTCTATAAAATGTGGTTAGATTAAATATGCTTCTTCAAGCACATTCTCATTACATTACTTTCCTCAAATGCTTCATTTGTACATTACTGATCAAATGCAAATTTCTCATGCTGGCACTTCTGGCTTACTTATCCAATTTTGACATCTCACAGCTTTATCTTATCTTCTCCCAAGATGAGAAAGAGAGCCAAGAACCAGTGTTAACAGAGCACGGCTTGTAAGCCAGGACATGGGCACATCACCTCACTAAACTGCCACGCAAAGCTCTTACTATAAATGTGGAAACGAAAGCTCAGAGAGCCTTAGAAGCCTGCCCAAGGTCTCAGAGAAAGTAAGTGATAAAACAGACCCAAATCTCAGGTCCACCAGCTCCGAAGGCCCCTCCTGTTCGTGATGTCGTGTGCTCTAGTGATTCCACCCAGTCGCAGTCTGCTACTCTTATTCTCTGGCAGTGCCTTCCTCTTTTTCCTCCCTTTTGGAATCTACAGTCCCCCCTACCCTCTAAAGCTAATCCCAAACACTCAGGTCAAATCTAAGTTTACTTAATCTTTACTTTGGTATTTAATCTTTACTTTGTGGTTGGTCAGTTGCTAAGTCATGTCCGACTCTTGCAAACCCACTGTAGCCTGCCAGGCTCCATGGGATTTCGCAGACAAGAATACTAGAATGGGTTGCCATTTCTTTCTCCAGGGGATCTGCCCAACCCAGGGATCAAACCCTCGTCTCCTACGTTGGCAGGTGGATTCTTTACCACTAAGCCAGCTGGGAATCTTCACTATATTATTTATTCTTATATTTCTTCTGAAATACAATCATATCCACTGTTCCTCTCTACTTCCTCTGCCCTACTTTTATTCATACCACTTATTATGATAATAGCATTTCTACTCGTGTCTATATCTACATAAATGATTCATCTGTTCACCATCTATCCAAATAGCTACCTAAGGCCTGTATGTATTAGGCACCAAGCTAAGTGACAGCCTGACGATGGGGAGAAAAAAAGAGGGATGGACCCCCCAAAACCTTGCAGTCTTTCAGGCACAGCAGATAAATTACTAAATCATTACACAATGCAGTCACGTGCTACCAAAGCCAATGACAGCATGTTGTGATAGAAGAGGGACAACCTATTTATTTTTAACTTTTATTAGAGTACAGTTGCTTTACAATGTTGGGCTAGTACGTCTGCTGTACAGCAAAGTCAATCAGTTATATGTATACATATATCCCCTCTTTTTAGATTTCCTTTCCATTTAGGAAGGAGGGCCTATTTTAGATCATGGGGTTGGGAAAGAACCTTGAGGAGATCATATTTAAGCAGAGACCTAAGGAATGAGATTTGTGGTGCTGGAGAAGATTTTTGAGAGTCCCTTGGACAGCAAGGAGATCAAACCAGTCAATCCTAAAGGAAGTCAACCCTGAATATTCATTGGAAGGTCTGGTGCTGAAGCTGAAGCTCCAATATTTTGGCCACTTGATGCAAAGAGCTGACCCACTGGGAAAAAAACAAAACAAAACAAAACTGATGCTGGGAAAGACTGAGGGCAGGAGGAGAAGGGGCAACAGAGGATGAGTGGTTGGAGGGCATCACCGACTCAATGGACATGAGTGTTAACAAGCTCCAGGAGATAGTAAAGGACAGGAAAGCCTGGTGTGCAGCTGTCCATGGGGTCACAAAGATTCGGACATGACTTAGCGACTGATCAACAACAAAGGATGAGAGGAAACCAGCCGTGCGAAAGGGACAGGAGACAGCAGGTTAGAAGGTACCTTTCAAGGTGGCCAGTGTGGCATGAAGATAACCATGGAAAGGGTACAAGATCTGGCGGTGGGGTAGAGGTCAAATCTGGCAGGGTTGACAAAGTTACTGAAGAATGTTTATGAAAGTAGAGGAGTGAGGTAAACAGAACCGTGATGTAAAATTATTCTCGGGGTTGTTGGGTGAGAAATAGACTGGGGAGGGGCGGTGAAGACCAGAAAAGGCATAGCAGACGGAGTGAGCCTAGAAGGATGCCTCAGCAGTTTAGGATGGAAGTGAGGGTGGTGTGGCTCTGGCAGGGGCAGCAGTGGGGCAGAAGAGATGCTTCTGAGGTAGAGTAAGTGGGATGTGGCCACTCTGAGATGAGAGGGCTCACCAGGGAATTCCCTGGTGGCCCAGTGGTTAGGACTCCGCGCTTTTGCTGTGGCCCCGGGGTTTAATCCCCGGTCAGAGACCTAAGATCCCACAAGCCATGTGGCACAAAGAAAAACCCTTGCATTCTAAACAGATGAATGGATAAATAAATAAAAATGTTAAAAGAAAGAGTGTGCCAGAGGGAGATGATGACGACCGTGCCCAGGTTTTTTGGTTTGAGTAGGGAAAAATCACTATCTGAGGGGGCTGTTGGGAGTTCACTGTGCTGCAGGGGAAAACGGGGGCCAGGGCGGGAAATCAAGTGTTTGTTCATTTTCTCTCAGGGCGGGGTGTGGCAAGGAATTGAAGCTCTTAGCAAAGACATTACTCTAATGCTGGCCTGTGAGAAGTGGGTAAAGTCAACAGGTAACTGCCTGATATATATGGTAAGCTCAGTTGTGACTCTTTGTGACCCTATGGACTATAGCTTACCAGGCTCCTCTGTCCATGGGACTCTCCAAGCAAGAATGCTGGAGTGGGTTGCCATTTCCCCTCCTCCAGGGGATCTTCCCAACCCACGGATGGAACCCAAGTCTCTTATGCCTCCTTCATTGGCAGGAGGATTCTTTACTGCTAGCGCCACCTGGCAAGCCCCAGCGGCTTGAATTGAGGTCCTAAAAGGGCAGAAGAGTCGTCACAGACACGCCTCTTGAGCCAGCGAGCTCCAGCTAAGTTAAGAAGTGATGCTCAGAAGTGGGTGTTTGCAATGGAAACTTCATAATCAACAGTTTCTCTCTACCAGGTTGTATTTTAAAAATACACATTGAAATGAATATCCCACCTTTCTACTGATTTGGCACCGGCTCGGCTTGTCAAATAAATGAAACAGAACCAGATACTCACCTTTATGACTCAACACTCGGCCAAAGTGGTAGTGACATTCCTCTGTCCTGCTGTGTCTGCCTGGAGAAGTCACACCGTAGATCTTCCCACATCGACAGCAGGTCTTCCTAGAAGCTAACACAGGAGAATTGTTCCCAAAGAGATGGCAGGAAAAACGAGGACCTGAGTGCAGGGCCTCGCCTCTGCATTCCTGATCCTGGCATGAGCACAGACTCAGCGTGATCACGAAGTACCAGGGAAAGAACTGGACTGTGTGAAGGAGTGCTTACAGCTGAGCCATCTCCTGCATCAGGAAAGACATGGCTCAGAACAGGCCTTCTCCTGACTCCAGAGTCAACCCTCCACCAGGCAGTTGTGGTTTCAGCACCACAACCTGACTGTCACCAACTTGAATTGTCATCTACTCTAGTACATAGTTGGAGAAGGGAATGGCTTCCTACTCCAGTATTCGTGCCTGGGAATTCCATGGGGTCGCACAGAGTCGGACATGACTGAGCGAATTTCACTTTCACTAGTACACAGTAACTCCTGAATTAGGACCCGTGCCTTCCTTTTAGACACAGAGATCTGTTTGTTTAAGTCACTGAGAGTATCTCTGGGCTTTTTCACTAGACCCATTTCTGCTTTAATTTTTTTGCTCGTGTTCATGTGACATGTGGGACCTTAGGTCCCCAAGCAGGGATCAAACCCAAACACCCAGCACTGGAGCACCACAGAAGTCCCTGGACCCATTTATGAATACTGGTTTTTTATTAATAGCCCTCAAGCTGGTTCTGACGGTGGGGATGATGGTGTCAACTCTTATGTGAGTGCCTTTTAGGAGATTCTGAAGCAAGCACGGCGCCAAGCAGTTCAGCTGCAGTTTTAACGGACTCTCATGAACCCGATGGGGGTAGCGACCATCATCTCATTGTTCAGAGGCTGGGAGGTCGCTTGTGACTGATCCAACATCCCGGCCCAGATCTGCCCGACGTCCTCCTTCGGAGTCCAGCTTCTTAACCGTTAAGTGTACTGCCTTCCAAGGAGAGGATTTAAAGAGAAGGTAAAACAAACGGTGAAAATAATCCCAAGACGGAAGTTCCAAAGATGCAAAAGATGAAGATAAATATCTTCTAACCAATGAAAAATATTTATATAAGTGCATTTCAAACTCTGATGGACCTAAGATTTGACAGTTGTGTTAATATTACATACTCCCTTGCTCTCTCTTTTTTGCAAGGGGAGGAAATAGGTATAAATACATTAAGTATGGAGAAAATATTTGGAGAAAATATAAAATAATAAGAGTAATTGTAAGTCTTTTTATAAGAATTCCTAGTGAAAGGGTACGAAGTGTACAGAATACAGCGCTGCCTACATATGTACAGGGATACATATGAAGCAGAAGCGTCAGTCAGACTCCTTGGGTTCAAATCCTGGCTCCACCACTTACTTTCTGAGTGAACTCTGGTAAATAATTTGACCTCCCTAACCCTTAGTTTCCTCACTGGTATAAAGGGAGGTGGTAATAGTACTTACCTGAAAATGGTTACTAAGAAGATTTAGTAAAATTGATTAGGTACACAAAGCACTTACAGACTAGGAACAAAATGAAACAGAAAAGGGAAATCAAATGAAAGGCAGTCATGTTTCTACCTGCAGTTTAATGATGCTGGCCACAATTCTTGTGTTCACTGGAAAATATCAGAACACTGGGACTCTTATGGCTCCAGTCTCAGTACACAGAAAGGGTAATTTTCAGATCCATATACTTACGATCATTTACACGAGTTTTTGTCATGCCTGGGTTTAAAAGACTACTCCCTGGTTTTTCAGGGTTGGGCTGGGGGTAGTTATTTTCTCGTAACTGTTCTTCAGTTAGAAGATAGTCTTTAAGATGTCTGTAGAGCATAATTCCTGTGAGTCCTAAGAGAAAAAGAAAAGCCATGCAATACAATTTAAATAGCATTTTTTCCTTTTTTTAAGAGATGGTAAGGTTAGAGTCTATAAACCCTTTTGGATATGAAATAGCAGAATTCTGATTAACATTAAGTAAGATGATAGCCTCAAAGAGTCTACGTCTTTGTATCCTTTAACAACAACAACAAATCAATATTGTTCCCTGGACCACGTGATGTCCTAAGCTTTGGGAAGCAGATGGTAAAGTAAGAATTACATCAGTAATAGCTGGTGCATATTAAATACACCAAAACCCATTCTAAGGACACTGATTTAAACTTTACACTAGAGACTTCCTTGGTTGGTCCAGTGCTTAAGACTCTGCACTCTCGGTACAGTGGGTGTGGATTCAATCCCTGGTAGGCGAGACTAGGATCCTGCACGCCTGCCATGAGGTACAACCAAAAAATGAAAAAAATTAAAAAATGTGGAATCTAAATAAATAAAAATAAACTTTATATTAACCCAGAACGGCATGTGAACTGACTTCATTTTTACAGATGAGTTAAATGAGGTTCAGAAAAGTCACGACACGTGACCGAGTCACACAGCACAGTTGGCACACCTAGGTTTTCTGGCTTGAAATCTTAACAATTCCTAATATTTACTCAGATAAGAATAGTACAAAAGCTTATAAGCAGGAGATAGTGGGAAAAATGATGACTCTCACAAGGGCAAAAGAGTTCAAGTTCAAAAAGAATCTCTTTCCAACATCAGTAACCCAGTCCC
Source organism: Bubalus bubalis (assembly GCF_019923935.1). Lineage (NCBI taxonomy): Eukaryota > Metazoa > Chordata > Mammalia > Artiodactyla > Bovidae > Bubalus > Bubalus bubalis. Next base: position 79,628,217 of record NC_059159.1, on the reverse strand, counting down.
AGATGCCCTCACTCTAATGAGCTTTCAAGGTTACTCTATTTCTAAAAACTCTAGCAGAATTTACTAGATGCTCTTTAGCAAACTCTTTTAAAAGTTGCTTTAAATCCTTTTGTTATGAGAAGGACTGGGAGATTCTAAAAGCATCAACATTGTTTCAATCCTTACATAGGAGACATTTTTTTAAAGAGAAGCACAGCCGTCTGGTTTTAATAAAAACACAACCAAATTCAAATATTTTCTCTACCTTCTTTCTTATTTTAAATTCAGATTTTGAGACTGTATTCAGACCTACTGATCAGAATCTGCATTTTTAAGAAGATTTCCAGGTATTGCAATGCAGGTACAATTTGAAAATTTAAGCAGCACTACTTACTAACTAGACATACATTAACTACAAAAAGTGAAAAAAAAGTTGAGAATTCAACCCAAATATTATTTAAAAGTCCACTTTTTCATCCCCAATTTATACTAATTTTTTAAAAAGGATATACATGTACAAAGTATGCAGTTGATCCTTCATAATAATTTAAAAGCTGTAGTAAACCAACTTTACCTTCCCTTTAAGGTCACAATTACAAAGGCATATCATTATCACAGTAAGCTTACCATTTTTCATTTCATTCTTTTTCAATCCAGTTGTCTTATTATCGTTACTGCTTCCAGACATATCTAAAACACACAAGAATTTTTCTCCTGAGATGATGAATTACTTTTGTCTACTTCATAAAAACATACAGAACATAAAAATGTCTCTAGTGTAGTAAGATATTTCATTTTAAAACATCCACCAACCCGTGAGAACAAACATCTTCAGAATCAATTCCATACTGGGAAAAAGTTAAATCTACTCAACTACTAAGAAGGTCAGGGTATCACATTTGCTAAAATGAATACATTTTGACTCCTGGATAGAGTATGTTTAAATTTGAGCCATTTGAGTAACCAAATGTGTTGGCTGATCTGTACTATAGATTCCATATAAGGGAATGGGTTTTACATCATCATTTTCCACAACTGTAACAGCTTGCAAACCATCTCTATTTTCATTGGGAATATTTATACTACGTATTTAGACCTGCATGTTCTATTTCTATGTGCTATATTTAACATGAGAAAAAGGGAGAAAAGCTAGAATGCCATGAAAATATTAATCTAAGAGATCTTGTATTTTAATACATGTATTTACGTCTACTTAAAGTATTGTACATTAAAAAAGTGCCATAAAGAAATGGTCACTGATGAACAGTTTTTATATTCTTGAGAATGGAATAGCCGTTCAAAGCATGACACAAAACCCAGAAGCCAGAAAGAAGGGACTACATTTTGAAAATAACTTCTATATTATAGAAAAAACTTTATAAATAAGGCTGACGCACAAGTGACAAACTGAAGAAACTATCTGCAGCATATTAAAAGAGAACACGGAAAAGGCTGTCCCGAATGCGCAGGGCAATTTAAAAAGTGGACGTGGGGGTGGAAGGATGCAAAGAGCGAATTTATAAAAAGAGAAATAAAGGTCTTCAACTTCATAGTAATTAAAAATATTAAGATAACTGGTTTTTTTTTTTTTACTATATCTTCACACTTTTTGAAACAGGATAAATGAGAAAGTTTGGCAAGGTGTAAGGAAAACCATATACTTCATTATTGGTAGGGAAATTAAATGGGCAAACCCTTTCTGGGGTGGTTAACAATATTTACCAATTTTAAACATGCAGACAGACCTTTTCTGCTAGCACAAGCTCAGGTTTAAATAAGTTCACATATGTTTATCACAGAGTTTATACTCAAAAAATGTGAGCATCTAAATATCCACAAGTGTTTGGTTGATCCATATTACAGATTTCATATAAAGGAATATTTATAATATAGGTTCTATACAATATAGAGTTTCATGCAGTCAATGAAAAATATGATATAGATCTAAATATGAACATGGATTCCAGATTAACTTTCTAAGACTTTTATGATACCTAAGAAAAGTGAGACATACTATACATAAAATGATCGTATTCATTAATATTATACACATCTCTGTAGTCATGTAAAGAAGGGTAGGTATGAGAGATCTGGTAGACAGCTGTCTTTGATTTGTTTTGTTTTAAAAAAGATGTTTTTCTGTATTATTTGAACTCATTGCCATGTATTCTCAATGTTTCCATAGGAGTACTGTTTCCAAAGGAGTAAAATTGGCTCTTGAGGAATGAGAAAAATCTTAGATATCACAATGGTATGTGGCTCTCCAAAACTCAACTCAACTGACAAAATATTATCACTCAGTACTTAATTTTACTGGGAGAGGCATAAAAAATAGGTTTATTAGGGAGACAGTAATGAATTTTTAAAAGTTGAGAACTACTGTTCCACATGGAGGTGAGTTATTTTTATATTCAGAAATCAAATATAAATATATCAGTGATAATCTCATCAGTGAGGCTATATTTACATGGCTAATTTCAAATCTAACTGGTTATTTTCAACAACAAAAAATGCCACCTGAACATTTTATTCCAGAGAATATTTAAAACACACACTTCACTGAATATCTAAAAACAACCCTGCTAATGAAGAAAACATGTTCAGTGTTAGGTGTTAATCACAAGTGTTTATCTTACTATTTAATTGAAAAGAAATTACCTTGGTCTCTCAGCTTCTTAAGAGTATTTATTGCTATGTTCACATACATATTTTGACTGCTACAGTGTTCATAAATGACTTTTTTTCTGTTTTAGCCTAAATCACAAAGTGAATAATTAAATGAAAATATTAAACCCAAAATCTATGAAGAATAAATGTCATCTGTAACACATGAATAGATATGACAAAATACTTATCTGACTCAAGGGATGGAGGGAAATGGTGCCACAAATAAAAACAACTTATTTTACATTTTTGTGTTTATATTTTTTGAGAAGAAACAACACTAAATTTAATCCCATGAAGCTAATCCAAGAGCCAGGCACTTATCTTCATAAATTAAAGACCACTGTATTTTTGTAGAGTGTGCATGGTACAAAGCTTCCTCAAGCCTCAATGTCATGAACTCATTTGATTCTCAATGAACAGAGAATCTACTGTAACAGAGACACATAACTGTTATAGTGTTCTCATTTAAAAGGCAAGGAAACTAATGCTCAAAGTGACTAAAGAACTTGCTTAAGGTCACACAGCAAAGGAAAGACATGGTCCTCTTTTCATTATCTTTCTTCTATTAGTTACTTTCATAAACCCCTTAATTACTATTTTTATACCATAACTCAATATGACAGGTCAGTAAGAAGGGATGAAATGAAAGAACCAAGTTCATGTTAGTTGCTCAGTCGTGTCCGACTCTTTGCGACTCCATGGACTGCAGCCCACCAGTCTTCTGTCCAGGAGATTTTGCAGGCAAGGATACTGGAGTGGGTTGCCATTTCCTTCTCCAGGGGATATTCCCAACCCAGGGATCGAACCCAGGTCTCCTGCACTGCAGGCAGATCCTGTACTGACTGAGCTACAAGGGAAGCCCAATAAATTGTATATTATATTAATAATTTATTGTGTACCTAGTATGTACAGGTTTGGTATAAGTTTGTTAAATGTTTTCTCCTTTAATCTTCATTGTGATTCTACGAGGATCACCAATTTATATGAGGAAATGGAGGCTCAAGAAAAGTCGGTGTCTTGCCTACTTCTGCAGAGCTGCAATTGAATCCGCGTGTGCCCAGGTGCCTAAGAAAGGGCTCTCCTCACTGCAATAAATCATCACAAAGAGACCACTAAGGGGGTTTGGAGAGAGTACCTAAAGCAGGACAGAGATGCTGAAAAAGACAACGCTGGAAGAAAAGGGTAACGTTTCTCTTAGAGAGGCTCTTTTTTGGATTCTCTTTGCCATCATTCTTTAACATACACAGAATCCTAGAGGTGACAGACTTTCGCAAGGGCAAGACAAGAACCTTCACAAACTGTCCCACAAAAACAATAAAAAAAATACTGGTAAAATAACTAATCCAACCATTTCAAAACTCTGAAAATTAACCAAAGCCAAATAAAAAAAAAAAAAAAAAAAAACTAAAAATTTTCTAAGAGAAACTTCGAACCTCAGTAAGACAATGTGGTCTCCACCATTTTAGCTTCAGGCTGTTCCCACCCCCTTTTCTCCCCAGCTTAGTGGCATCATAGCTGCAAAAAATAAAAATAAAAAAGGGAGCTTGGTAGCCAACAAAAAGGACAGACCTCTTTCAGAGCTTTAAAAGCATCATCCCTAGAGCACACTCAATATTTTGTATGAACAACCAGCTCTCTGGCTGCTGCTGCTCCTGCTGTCACTTCAGTTGTGTCTGACTCTGCGACCCCACAGACGGCAGCCCACCTGCATGCCCCGTCCCTGGGATTCTCCAGGCAAGAACACTGGAGTGGGTTGCCATTTCCTTCTCCAATGCATGAAAGTGAAAAGTTAAAGTGAAGTCGCTCACTCGTGTCTGACCCTCAGCGACCCCATGGACTGCAGCCTACCAGGCTCCTCCATCCATGGGATTTTCCAGGCAAGAGTACTGGAGTGGGCTGCCATTGCCTTCTCCACCAGCTCTCTGGAAAAATCTCTATTCTCAGGGTGCAGTCAGTATTTGATTTGACACAGAACTCAGCTTATTAGAGGAAAAATAAAAAACCTATCCCCCCCGAGTTCAATGTTCAAACTACACACAATTGCACTCATTTCACATGCTAACAAGGTAATAATGTTTAAAATCCTTCAAGCTAGGAGTCAACAGTACACGAACCAAGAGCCTCCAGATTCAGAAAAGGCAGAGGAACTAGAGATCAAACTGCCAACGTCTGTTGGGTCATAGAAAAATCAAGGGAATTCCAGAAAAGCATCTACTTCACTTCACTGACTATGCTAAAGCATTTGACTGTCTGGATCACAACAGACTGGAAAATTATGAAAGAGATGAGAATATCAGACCACCTTACCTGCCTCCTGAAAAACCTGTATGCAGATCAAGAAGCAATAGTTAGAACTGGACATGGAACAACAGACTGGCTCAAAATTGGGAAAGGAGTATATATATTGTCACCCTGGTTATTTAACTTATGTGCAGAGTACATCATGCAAAATGCTGGACTGGATGAAGTTCAAACTAGAATCAAGATTGCTGGGAGAAATATCAATAACGTCAGATATGCAGATGACACCACTCTCATGGCAGAAAGTGAAGAGGCACTAAAGAGTCTCTTGATGAAAGTGAAAGAGGAGAGTGAAAAAGCTAGCTTAAAACTCAGCATCCAAAAAATTAAGATCATGGCATCCAGTTCCATCACTTCATGGCAAATAGATAGGGAAACAATGAAAACAGTGAAAGACTTTATTTTCTTGGGCTCCAAAATCACTGCGGATGGTGACTGCAGTCATGAAATTAAAAGACGCTTGCTCCCTGGAAGAAAAGCTGTGGCCAATCAAGACAGCCTTTTAAAAGGCAGAGACACTTTGTCAACAAAGGTCCGTATGGTCAAAACTATAGTTTTTCATGTACGAATGTGAGAGTTGGACCATAAAAAAGGCTGAGAGTCGAAGAATTGATACTTTCGAACTGTGGTGTTAGAGAAGACTCTTGAAAGTCCCTTGGACTGCGTGGAGATCAAACCAGTTAATCCTAAGGGAAATCAACCCTGAATATTCACTGGAATGACTCTTCCTGAAGCAGAAGCTCCAATTCTTTGGCCACCTGATGTGACAAGCTGACTCATTGGAAAAGACTCTGATGCTGGGAAAGATTGAGGGCAAGAGGAGAATGGGGCGACAGAGTATGAAACGATTGGACGGCATCATCAACTGAATGGATGAGAGTTTGAACAAACTCAGAGAGATAGTGAAGGACAAGAAAGCCTGGCGTGCTGCAGTCCACAGGGTCACAAAAAATCGGACACAACTGAGTGACTGAACAGCAACAACAATCCCCTGGAGTATTCTCAAAACAGTAGCACCTGGGTGGCAACATGGCAGCTACCTAAGGCTAGGATTTCAGTTGGGTAAACAAGAACCTGACTAGAAATTTAAAAGGAAATCCTGGGGACACTAGAGGACCACAAGAGACTTTGAAAAGCTCTGACATATTTCTAGGGCATAAAAGGTGACCCAAGAAAGATTTGGAAAAGAGAAGTTCCCATGAACTCATTCACAGCTGGGCTTGAAACCCTGCACAAAATGGAAGTAAAAGCTAAGACCGTCTTATAAACAACAACAAGTTTGAAGGCATGCCTTCTCACAAAGATCCCCTAGGCATTTAAGAAGCTTTTCTAGTCACTGACTGATAACTAAATTGTGTTGATACAGGGTGACTTCTAAAATTAAAAGTGAAGTGAAAGTCACTCAGTCATCTCTGACTCTTTGTGACCCCATGGACTACACAGTCCACAGAATTCTCCAGGCCAGAATACTGGAGTGGGTAGTCTATCCTTCTCCAGCAGATCCTCCTGACCCAGGAATCGAACTGGGGTCTACTGCACTGCAGGCAGATTCTTTACCCACTGAGCCATCAGGGAAGCCCAGATTAAAAATAAAAGAATTTTTAAAATGCCACCAGAGAACTTAGTATCCATACACTAGAAACAATATAGAATCTACAAGATTATATCAGAAAAGACAGTAAACAAGAAGCAACAAGAAAAAAATTAACAAAAACCTAGCAAAAAAATAAATATCTATCTGATGCTAGATCTATTTCAATACATTACTTAACTGTATAGTTTTCTACAAAAAGTCATGACACATGTAAAGAAGCAGGAAAATGTATCACAAACAGGAAAAAAAAAAGCAGCCAAGAGAAAATGTTCTTGAGAAAGCCCAAATTTTGGACTTAATAGACACAGAATTTTGGTCTTTTAAAGAAAAAAAACAATAAAGGACAGAAATGGTAGAGACCTAGTAGAAGCTGAAGTGATGGAAAGAGTACACAGAACTGTACAAAAAAATCTTAATGAACCGGATAACCACGATGGGGTGGTCAGTCACCCAGAGCCAGACATTCTGGAGTGGGAAGTGAGGTGGGCCTTAGGAAGCTCCACTGTCCATAAAGCAGGTGGATGCAAAGGAATTTCAGTAGAGCTATTCAAAACCCTAAATGATGATGCTATCGAAGTGTTACACTCAATATGTCAGGAAATCTGGAAGACCCAGAAGTGGCCACAGGACTGAAACCCTGGCCACAGGAAAAGGTCAATCCTCATCCCAATTTCCAAGAAGGGCAGTACTAAAGAATGTTCAAACCAGTGGACAATTCCACTCATCTCCTCATGCTTAAAATCTTGCATGCTAGGCTTCAGCATTATGCAAACCAAGAACTTCCAGACATCCAAGCAGGGTTTAGAAAAGGCAGAGATCAAATTGTCAACATTCACTGGATCATATAGAAAGCTAGGGAGTTTCAAAAAAATATCTACCTCTGTTTCACCGACTATGCTAAAGCCTTTGACTGTGTGGATCATAACAAACTGTGGAAATCTCTTTCAGAGATGGGAATATCAGACCATCTTACCTGTCTTCTGAGAAACTTGTATGTAGGTCAAGAAGCAACAGTTAGAACCCTGTGTGGAACAACTGATTGGTTCAGGATTAAGAAAGAAGTACAACAGGGCTGTCTGTTGTCACTCTGTTTATTTAACCTATATGCTGAGCACATCATGAGAAATTCCGGGCTGGATGAGTTACAAGCTGGAATCAAGATTGCTGGGAGAAACATCAACAACCTCAGATATGCAGATGATACCACTCTAATGGCAGAAAGTGAAGAGGAACTGAAGAGCCTCTTGAGGGTGAAGGAGGAGAGTGAAAAAGCTGGCTGAAAACTGAACATTAAAAAAAACTAATGGCATTCAGCCCCATCACTTCATGGCAAATAGAAGGGGAAAAGGTAGAAGCAGTGACAGATTTCCTCTTCTTGGGCTTTCAAATCACTGAATGATGACTGTGGCCATGAAATCAAAAGATGATTACTTCTTGGCAGCAAAGCTATGACAAAGTGTGTTGAAAAGCAGAGACATTACTCTGCTGACAAAGGTCTGTATGATAAAGGCTATGGTCTTCCCCGTGGTCACATATGGTTATAAGAGCTGGACTGTAAAGAAGGCAGAGCACCAAAGAATTGATGCCTTCAAACTGCGGTGCTGGAGAAGACTCCTATGAGTCCCTTGGACAGTGAGTAGATCAAACCAGTCAATCTTAAAGGAAATCAACCCTGAACATTCATTGGAAGGACTGATGCTGAAGCTGAAACTCCAGTATTGTGGTCACCTGATGCTAACAGGCAACTCATTGGAAAAGTCCCTGATGGTGGGAAAGATTGAGGGCAGAAGGAGAAAAGGGCATCAGAGGATGAGATGGCTGGATGGCATCACCAATGCAATGGACATGAATTTGGGCAAATTCTGGGATATGGTCAGGGACAGGGAAGCCCGGCGTGCTATGGTCCATGGGGTCACAAAGAGCAGGACACAACTGAGAAACTGAGCAACAAAAGACACATACTTTAAATCAGCTATTGTAAATATGTTTAAAAATTAATGGAACAATGTCTAGAGAATTAAAAGAAAGTGTGAAAATGATGTTTCATCAAATAGTACCAATAAAGAGAAACAGAAAAATAATCAAAGTTCTGGTGTTAAAAGGTGCAAAAATTACACAAACAAGTCACTGTAGGGATGTAAACTAGCAGAATAAACAGTGACCCTAAAGACAAATCAATAGATTATTCAGTTTGTGGATAAGAAAAAAGAACAAAGAAAAATTAACAGCATGTCAGATGTCTGTGGGACACCATCAAAGAGACCTATATACACATAATGTGAGTTGCACAGAAAGAGAAAGGAGCAGAAAATACTAAAGAAATAATTGTCTTAAACTTCCTGAATGTTATGTAAAATATTAATCCATATATCCATGATGCTCAACAAACTGCAAGTAGAATTTACAGAGAGTTACACCTAGGCATGCCAGTCAAACTGACCAAAGTCAAAGACAAAAAGAAAATCCTGAAAGTTTTAACAGAAAAATGGCATCATGTTTAAAGAATCCTTGTGAAATGACACCTCTAAGTGTTGAAAGAAAAAAATTATTAACCAAGAATTCTATATCCAGCTAAACTCTGCTTTACAATGAAGAGGAAATTAAGACATTCACAGATAGACCCAGGTGTCACTAGTGGTAAAGAAGCCATCTGCCAATGCAGGACATGTAAGAGACATGGGCTCGATCCCTGGGTCGAGAAGATCCTCTGAAGGGGGACAAGGCAATCCACTTGAGTATTCTTTCCTGGAGAATCCCATGGACAGAGGAGCCTGGTGGGCTACAGCCCATAGGGTTGCAAAGAACTGCACAAAACTGAAGTGAATTAGCATGCACAGATAAACTCTGATGGAATCTGTCACTAGCAGATCTATCTTGCAAGAAATGCTAAAGGGGTTCTTTAAGTCTGAAAAGGACAGTAAAAGGTCATTTGAATCCACATGAATAAATGAAGAACACTGGTAAGTGTAATTCCACAGGAAGATATACAAAAGAATAAATATGTTTTTGTAATCTCTAAGAGATGATAAAATAAAGCAAGAATTATAAAATTGAATTATAGGTTTATAATATATGCAGCAATTTATGACGGTAGTGGTAAAAATGAAGGACAGAAAGGGAGATTTACAAGAGCAATTTTCTGAATACTACTGAAATTAAGTTAGTTTTAATTTGAACTAGATTGTCACAAATTAAAATGGTAACTGTAATCCTTACTATAAACAGTAAGAACACAATTCAAAAGATATAATCAAAGAAATGACCAGGGCAATTAAACAGTAGACTAGAAAATATTTAACACAAAAGAAAGCAACAATTGTAGAGGAAATACAAATAAAAATCACACAGTAAAATCCTATTAGTTATTAATCACTGAATTAAATGTAAATAGATTAAACACTCCATTTACATTTGGAAGAATGGGGAAAAATATGAGTCAACTATATGCTGTCTACAAGACACACACTGAACTCAAAGACCAAAGAGGTTGAAAGCAAAAGGAAGCTAATTGAGATACTCTGTAAGCATTAATTCAAAGATATTTGGAGCAGCTACACCAACATCAGACAATATAATCTTTAAAACAGAAGTTGTTACTAGAGACGAAGAAATATATTTTATAATGGTAAGAGGGTCAATCCATTAGGAAGACAAAATGATTATAAACAAACACACATCTTATATAAAAACACCAAAATGCACAAAGCAAAACTGACAGAATCAAGTAAACAATAATTCAACAATCAACTGGAGACTTCAATACCACACTTTCAATAATAGATACAAGTCATTAAACCAAGTAAAAGTGCAATACTTCAACTATGAAGTGATTATACCTCATAGACATCTATGGAATACTCCACACAGCAAGAAAATACATATACTTCTAAAAAAGTGCATATACTTTTAAAGTACACATAGAATATTTTCTAGGGCAGATCATAAAACATTTATGTAGAGCAGTTAAGTCATAAAACAATCCTCAGTAAATTTAAAAGGACTAATGCCATACAAAGAATGTTCTCTGACCACAATGGTACTATATTATAGGCAGCAGAATATTTAAGAAATTCATAAATAAGTGGGAATTAAATTATACATACCTAAATAACAAACAGATGAAAGAAGAAATAAAAAGGAAACAATTCTTTGAGACGAATGAAAATGGAAACACAACATACAACTTACAGGATGCACCTAAAATAATGCTTAGAGTAAAAATAATACTGTAAATGGCTCTATTTAAAGATTTCAAACCAGCTACTTTGCCTTCCACCTTAAGAAACTAGAATTTTAATGGGAAACTAAACCCAAAGAAAGCAAAAGGAATCAAATAATAAACACCAGAGTGGAAGTAAAGTAAAGAGTTAAAGGAGTGGGAGGTAGGAGGGAGGTTCAAAAGACAGAGGACATACATATACCTATTGATTCAAGGTGATGTATGGCAGAAGCCAATACAATATTATAAGCAACTATCGTTCAATTAAAAACAAACTTTAAAAAATAATTAAAAATAGAGACAATCAACAAAACTAAAAGTTGAGTTCTTTGACAAGATCAACCAAATTGATAAAACTTTAGCTAGATTGACCAAAAATGAGAAGACTCAAATTATTAAAATCAATAATGAAAGAAGACATCACTATAGAACTTGCAGAAATAAAGAGAGTCATAAAGGAATACTATAAACAACTCTATGCCAATATATTAAAAAATTTAAATGAAACTGAGAAAGGGCATGTACAAAAACCCAACAGCTACTATTGTACTTAATGAAGAAAAACGGAAAGCTTTCCCCCCTAACATGAGGAACTTTAAAAAAGATTAAAACACATAGGAATCAACTTAACAGAGGCACTTCAAGACTTGTACTCTGAAAAAACACAAAAACTGTTGAAAGGAATTAAAGAAGATCTAAATAAATGTAAAGGCATTTCATGTCCATGGTTCTAAGACTGAAAATTGTTAATGGTAATACTCCACAAATTGATCTACTGATTCAAAACAACCTCTATCAAAATCCTAACTCAATATTTTTGAGAAATATAAGCTGATCCTAAAGGTTACATGGCTAGGCCAGGGACCAAAATGGTGTTGAACAAGAACAACAAATTTAAAGACCTCCCACTTTCAATTTCAATACTTAATACAAAGCTACAGTAATTAAAACTGTATAGGGCTAGCATAAGAACAGAAATAGAGATCAATCGAATGGAATCATGGAAAAAAAATTATGGTCAGTTACACTATGTTTCAACAGAAGTGATAAGAAAATTAATTGAGGGAAAAAACAATCTTTTGAATAAGTGATGCTATGAAACTAGATATCCACATTCAAAAGAGTGAAGTTGGACCTCTACCTCACACATTATGCAAAAATCATACACTTAAGTATAAAACTACAACTCTCAACCTCTTAGGAAAAAAAAAAAATTACTTTGTGACTTAGTTATCTTATATAGGATACTAAGACCACAAGAAAAATAAATTAGAATACATCATGGTGAAAAACTTTGTGCTGCAGTTGAAAACATCAAGAAAGTGAGAAGAAAACCCACAGACAGAACTTTTGCTAATGTTTATCAAAGAGGTCTGTATCCAGAATATGTAAGGCGGGCTTCCCTGGTGGCTCAGCCGGTAAAGAATCTGTCTGCAATGTAGGAGATTTGGATTCGATCCCTGGGTTGGGAAGATCGCCTGGAGACAGGAACGGCTACCCACGCCAGTATTCTGACCTGAAGAATTCCACGGACTGTATAGTCAGTGGGGTCGCAAACAGTCGGACATGACCGAGCGACTTTCACTTCACTATCAGTTATAAAGGCCTTTTTCGTATTGATCTGAAATCTGCCTCTTCCTGCATTCACCCATGGTGTGTTTTCTAACGTTGCCTTCTTTTCTATTTGTCTTCTGGTTGTGCTGAGTCTTCGTTGCTGCGTGACTGTTCCTTAGCTGCAGCGAGCAGGGGCCACTCTCTCGTTGTGGTGGCTTCTCTTGTTGCAGGGCTCAGGCTCTAGAGCACAGGCTCAGTAGTTGTGGCACAGGCTTAGCTGCTCTGAGGCATGTGCAATCTTTCTGGATTAGGAACTGAACTCATGTCTCCTGCATTTGCAGGCGTATTCTTTACCACTGGGCCACCAGGGAAGCCCACTCACAGTGTCTAGAGGGAGGGGGCATATGTATACCTATGGCTGATTCCTGTTGATGTACGGCAGAAACCATCACAATATTGTAAAGTAACTATCCTCTGATTAAAAATAAAATATAATTAAAATAAATAAATAATTAAAAATAACCTCCAGAGTCATCTGAATTTGCCTCAGAGGAAGGGCAGCACGAAGCCCAAGTCTAGTGCTCAGACATGTGTTTAACAGTGTTTTAAATAGAGATTTTAAAATAGAAAGTATTGAAAGATGAGAAATCTGTAAATTCTGAACTTGAATTTCCAAACTGCAATAATCAGATGGAGCTGAGAAGTGTCCACTTGCCTTTAGATGGGACTTACTCTATCTAGAACGGGCTTCCCCAGTGGCTCAGTTGTAAAGAATCCGCCTGCCAAGAGACGTGGGTTCAGTCCCTTGGTCTGGAAGATGCCCTCAAGAAGGAAAAAACAACCCACTCCAGTATTCTTGCCTGGGAAATCCTATGGACAGAGGAACCTGGTGGGCTATAGTCCACGGGTAATAAGAGAGTCAGATGCAACTGAGCGACTAAACAAGAGCAACGACTCTATCTAGTAAGATAGAGTCCTCACCTCTCCACACTGGATTTTTAAAAAGTGCATGGGATAGCAACTATAGCTATTGCCACTGATTTGAAAGGTTTCAATTTGGTTAAAAAAAAAAAAAACAACAACTGGGTAGCAACTACAGAGAATTCCAGAAAAACATCTACTTCTGCTTTATTGATTACACCAAAGCCTTTGACTGTGTGGATCACAACAAACTGTGGAAAATTCTTCAAGAGATGGGAATATCAGACCGCCTTACCTTCCTCCTGAGAAATCTGTATGTAGGACAAGAAGCAACAGTTAAAAATGGACATGGAATAACAGATTGGCTCCAAATCAGGAAAGGAGTACGTCAAGGCTGTATATTGTTACCCTGCTGATTTAACTTATATGCAGAGTGCATCATGTGAAATGCCAGGCTGGATGAAGCACAAGCTGGAATCAAGATTGCTAGGAGAAATATCAACAACCTCAGATATGCAGATGACACCACCCTTATGGCAGAAAGTGAAGAACTAAAAAGCCTCTTGATGAAAGTGAGAGAGGAGAGTGAAAAAGTTGGCTTAAAAGTCAACATTCAAAAAACAAAGATCATGGCATCTGGTCCCATCATTTCATGGCAAATAGATGGAGAAACAATGGAAACAGCGAGAGACTTTATCTTCTTGGGCTCTAAAATCACTGCAGATGGTGACTGCAGTCATGAAATTAAAAGACACGTGCTCCATGGAAGAAAAGCTTTGACTAACCTAGACAGTATATTTAAAAGCAGAGACATTACTTTGCTGACAAAGGTCTGTAAAGTGAAAGCTATGGTTTTTCCAGTGGTCATGTACGGATGTGAGAGTTGGACCATAAAGAAAGCTGAGCGCTAAAGAATTGATGCTTTTGAACTGTGGTGTTGGAGAAGACTCTTGAGAGTCCCTTGGACTGCAAGGAAATCAAGCCAGTTAATCCTAAAAGAAATCAGTCCTGAATAGTCATTGGAAGGACTGATGCTGAAGCTGAAACTCCAATACTTTGGCCACCTGATGTGAAAAGAACTGACTCATTGGAAAAGACCCTGATGCTAGGAAAGACTGAAGGCAGGAGAAGGGGGCGACAGAGAATGAGATGGTTGGATGGCATCACTGACTCTGTGGACATGAGTTTGAGGAAACTCTGGGAGTTGGTGACGGACAGGGAAGCCTGGCATGCTGCAGTCATGTCCACAAAAAGTTGGATATGACTGAGCAACTGAAGTGAACCGACTGAACTACAAACACAGGTGCTGCAAGAAGCCAGGCGTGGCTTATAAATGCGCACAGCAGGTGTGTGTAATAGGGAGTGGTGAAGACTGGCTCACCAGACAGTATATAAAGTAGGGAGACCCAACTGAGATTAATATACTACTGGCCTAGATAGGAATTCACAGATGAAGACAGTTTTTAATCAATAAAAGTTGCCAGAGTACTTTTTACAACGCTCCCAGGTGGCACTAGTGGTAAAGACCCTGCCTGCAATGCAGGAGACTTAAGGGACGCAGGTTCAATCCCTGGGTTGGGAAGAGCCCCTGGGGGAGGAGGCCAACGCACTCCAGTCTTGCCTGGAGAAGCCCATGGACAGAGAAGCCTGGCGGGCTATAGTCCATGGGATTGCAAGGGGTCAGACATGACTGAAGTGACTTAGCATGCACGCAAGACCAGAGAAGACATTCAAGACAGGGGGAAAACCCAGGCCCACAGCCTGGCTTCAAAAGAGCAATGGAGATAAACTTAATAAATTTCTTTGGTAATTGTGCCCCACGAGTTCTTCATTCAGTACAATTGTGTGTGTGTGTGTGTGTGTGTTTTCAGATATATTATATAGTACTGACCTTCTTAAATGCCTCATCCTCTGTTTTATAAACTTTCAAATATTTCTCAAAAAAGAGGTTGACATAACACTGTCTTACTTCATCAGGAACTTTGGATGCAGATTCTGATGCTCCTAAAGCCTGCTTCTGGTGAGCCACGTTGTATTTCACCATCTTGATAAATATAAAATTACTGATTAGAGGAAAAAATAATACATGTGTTTTCTGTTTAACATTCCAACCATGTGTCTAGGGGTAAAGCTATCTTAGGGAGGTTTATGTCAAAATTAAATTTAAAAATTATTTCAAGTTTTAAATTCATTAAAACTAGAATAAAGGCAAGGTATAAATTATCTATACTCACAAAAGAAGAAGTGAGATGGCTGCCTATACATCCACCATTTTTATTTAAACTTTTTATTTTGTAATGGAGTAGAGCCGATTATGGAGAACGGTAACCCAGTCTGGTATTTTTGCCTGCGAAATCCTGTGGACAGAGGAGTCTGGCAGGCTACAGTCCATGGGGTTGCAAAGAGTTAGGCATGACTGAACAGAGCTGATTAACAACATGAGAGTTTCAGGTGTGTCCACCATTATTAAGGCTGATCTGATTACCCATCTAATCTCTCTGCTGCTTCCGCATCCAGATGAGGTCCTCAGATCAGCATGTAGGAAGGTGGGTAGTTTACCATTCTTAAAACAAATATATATATCCTAATGCCTTTCAGTTACTATTGCACTGAGAAAAATGTTTGGACTTAAAATTTATGAAAGATCCATGCATATTCAATATTAAAATGAGCACAACTAGGGGCTTCCCTGGTGGCTCAGTGGTAAAGAACACACTTGCAGTGCAAGAGACACGGGTTCGATCCCTGATCCAGGAAGATCCCACGTGCTGCGGAGCAACTAAGCGTAGGCACCACAACTGTTGAGCCCAAGCTCTAGAGCCCACAGGCCACAACTCCTGAAGCCCGTGCACTTGGAGCCCAAGTTCTGCAACAAGAGGAACCACTGCAATGAAAAGCCTGTCCACCGCAGCTAGAGAGAAGCTCCTGCTCACGGCAACTAGAGAAGAGCTCATGCAGCAACAAAGCCCCAGCCCGGACAAAAATAAATAAAAATTCAAATGATCCCAGCCAGAAACAAGGTGAGCATTCCTTCTGAAGGACTTTAAGAGACTGTGGGAATTCGAGGATGAGTTCATCTACCTCACTTTTAGGGAGGGGGAAAGCCTTAAAACTGACAGTTCCCTGACAAGGAATACTTGGTAAAAAGAAAAAAAAAAAAATCACTGCCACAAGTAAGGGAAAAATGACTAAAGATGTAAGGCTGTACTATCTTATTACTTGTGGGCACTATTTTCTGAAGGTCTGTCTCTCTGTCACATACCCCAGTCTCTCTCTCACATACTTATATACACCCCTCATTTCGTGTGCCTTTGAAAGGCATATTCCAATGTCCATCTCTGCTCTGAAAAAAATCTGAGATGGCTTAAATTAATCATAGCTATAGACGTAAGGTGCTTCCGAGGTGGATCCGTGGTAAAGAATCCACCTGCCAAAACTTGGGGGGTTTGATCCCTGGGTTGGGAGGATCCCCTGGAGCAGGAAATGGCAACCCACTCTGGCATTCTTGCCTGGGAAATCCCATAGACAGAGGATCCTGAAGGACCACGGTCTATAGTGTCACAAAGAGTCAGACATGACTGAGCAACTGAGCACGCATACAGGTCTGAAAAATACATGCCTAACGTTTCCAAGGAATGTAGCCTGCCAGGAAAACCAAATTAACTGAAAGTGACAAATAGGCATAAATAATTCTATTTAAGGGTCACCAAAAAAGGTTGAAATTTCTCTTCAGGAGGTTTGGCATTTATCTGAATTAGAGATTTTCAAGAGAGAAGAATACAGCCACCCTCTAAGGGGATCAATATGTGGGCAGGATTAGACAGTTATTAGAGATAAAGTTCTGGTCCTCAGACTGAGTTTATAGTACCTTAACAGGAAAAGAAGCAATAGTTTTCACAGGAATGTGTGATCTGTTTGGCTTTGCAATTGGGTTTTCCTTTGAAGGAACTACATCCTCATGAAGGCTGCTTGATGTACATGAATTTTCTAAGAAGTTCAAAATGAATGAGAGAAAAAGGAAAATGTATATTTTAATGTCATTAGTCTCAGATGATTTGAGTTTATTTTAATCAACTCAGAATTTCACAATGTTTTGCTTATAGGCTTGACATATTAATATATATTCTTCCCTTGAAGAAAAAAAAATGCAAACACAAAAGGATTCCAAGTGACCAACTCCAGGATAACCTAGAAGAGCAAATTTAATTTATAAAGCAACTTGCCTCATGTAAAAATGCATGCAAAATGACTATTTATTGCCTAACATATAAACATCATGCTAATCATATTATTTCATGTAAAGCTTTAGGTGATATAATTGCTAATATATGGACTTTATAGAAAATGTTTTTTAAAATAAAGTAAAATTTCATTTATTAAATAATTGGCTAAAAAAAGCTTTTCTCATACCTCCTAAGGCTTTCCTCTGGCTCTGAGAGGCTGGACATACAAAGGTATTTTTCTTCTGTTCTGAAGTGGCAGGATCAAAAGCCTGCCCATCCTTAACGGCAGTCATTGTCTGCACTACTTGTTGTTGGGTCTGAAAGATCCCAGTGCAACTAATTAGTAACAAGATTAGTCCCCTGAACAGACTAGTGATCTGTTTTCAGGTTGATACCAATAAACATCAACAGAATACAAAGAAAACTGATTTTAAAAATTGATAAGATGGATAATTTCAAGTTCCTCTTGGCACAAAAGCTCTTTGGAAATGCCTGCATTTATGATACTCCATGAGCTTCCCAGGTGGCTCAGTGGTAAAGAACCCGGTCTGCCAATGCAGGAGACCCAGGTTCGATCCCTGGGGTCAGGAAGATCTCCTGGAGAAGGGAATGGCAACCCACTCCAGTGTTCTTGCCTGGAGAATGTCATGGACAGAGAAGCCTGGACAGAGCCCTGGGGTTGCAAAGAGTCGGACATGACTAGGCGAACATGCATGAATAATACTATATGTGCTCTAATACACACATAACTGGAGTATACCCCGAAATAAATTGAAATAATAAAACTGAACAACTATTTAAGCATATAAGAAATTTTTCTTGAAATAAGAAAGAAAATAAAATCTTATAAGAAAAAGACACTTTGTCTGCAGGTTGAAGTGTTAATAAGATTCTACGCAAGTTACTGGAATTCAAAGTTAAGAAGAGAATCCTCTAAATAGCCAGGCAAACGCATCAGGTGACCCACGCTGGGAGTGATAGCAAAGTAGCATCAGACTCCTCCATGGCAACGTTCATTACTAGAAGGGAACATATCACAAAATGTTCAGCTTCACCAGTAATCAAAGAAACGTAATACAAAATAAGGAAGTAAAATTCCACTCAGATTTACAGGTTTAAAAAAAAACAATATCCACTTTCTGTAAGTTTGTGGGGAGGGACCTCTGAACACTGTAGGACTGTAAACCGTCACAACTCTTCTAGAAGGCAAAACGGCAAAATATTTTTTAAACGATAAATTTATCTTCTTTTGTCCAGTTACTTCCATGTGTAAGAATTTATTTTTTAAAAAAGTCACTGATGAAAGCAACAATCATTTAAATATAAGAATTTGGAGAGATACTATATAGCACAGTAAAATGAAAACTATAAATATCACAACATTTGCAATGAACAGGTAACAAGATTAGCCTCCAGCAAAACTTTTTTCATAAGACAGAAGGGGAGTGAAACTAGTTTAGTGAATATCTATAATATCTGGCTCTGGGATAGACAGGCATTCACTACCTCCAGTTCATAGACATGGAAATGAAGCACAAAGAAATTAAATATTTGTTCAAGGACATTCAACTCTTCTAAGAACTGGAATTTGAGCTGTTATCTGCGACTTAGAAGCATAAATTCTTTTTATGACACGCAAAAGATTCTACTGTGAGTATATACCAAGTAATACAGAGATGAGTGCAGAGAAATAAAGTTTGTGTTAAATAACATTTTTTACATCTCATAAAAGAACTTAAACATTTATAATATAAATTTATAAGAGGTTCAAATTACTTTTGAAAACAGTTAAGTCCCCTTACTCACTCTAGTTAGGTTCGATAAGAGTCTCGCAAACAAGGGTTTAGAGAATACCAAACCGCTGCTCCTACTGCAGGCATCTCACAACAGCTGCATAAGTCAGTACATAACCTTGTGATGTGTGCGTTTCTGTTTAAAAATACTTCATTTAGCAGAATGCTGATTAATATTGAATTTGTGGTCAATAGCACTAATAACTCATGCCTGAACAAAGTTGTTTTAACACACATTTTCTCTGTCAGGCACAGTGCAATCTTCTTGCTCCAAGGAAGAGAGGACAGGACTCCACCTGGATACCATTTTAAATAACAAAATCACCAACAAAGCACACAAAAATGCAGAAAACATGGCACTAAATAGACTCAGATAAGATTAACAGTATGACCACTGGACAAGAAGGCCGTGTTGCAGTGTTTAGTCTTAGCTGGGAATGTGTATGTCAGGGAATTCAATTTTTTTTTTTTTTTTTTTTTGCCACTGTGTGTGTCTACCCGCCACCGCCGCCAAGTCGCTTCAGTCGTGTCCGACTCTGTGCGACACCATGGACTGCAGCCTACCAGGCTTCTCCGTCCATGGGATTCTCCAGGCAAGAACACTGGAGTGGGTTGCCATTTCCTTCTCCAGTGTGTGTCTACAGAGGACCACAAAAGCATCAGTATTGATTTTAAAGATACAAATTCATTTTACTGAATAGATGAATCTGCAGAAACAGAATCTGAAAATAATGAGGATTGACAATATTAATTCATAGTTCAAAGGTTATACAAAAACAATATACCTGCTTTTAATGAAAATGTTAGATAATGGGGAAAAAAAGGAAGGTTTTGAAAAACTCTTACAAGTAGGCAATGTATTTATTGACTGCCCGCTTGTGCCCCCTAGTGGGTAAAAGATAACAAGTACAAGAATATACTTGAGCTTGAAATGACAATGTAACTTTATATTAAGTGCTGCGAGGAAGCCAGAGGGAGGGAGGGAGGGATGGGGGACAGAAAGAGAAACAAAATGACTCACATCAACCTTGGCCGTGTGTGCGATTCTCCTTTTTGGTCCAGAAATGTTTTGGTAATACAGCATATCTAATTCCTTTTGCTTTCCTGAAGCCTAGTGCAAAAACGATAAGAGTTATCCAATTTCAGTGTAGTAAAAGCAAATTTATCATGTTTCCTGAAGAGCCACAGAAATCCAAAATGCAAAACACTGGGCAAATTATTAAAAAATAATTCACAAAAAATAACTTATTTTGGATAATTTGACATGCACAGATATTCCTATAAAAGATTCCTCTAATTTGACAAATCAGCTATCAGTTACTGTACATAATACCATGGCCTCTGGAAACTGTCAAGCTTGCAAGATGTAATGGCTGGCCACTTAAGAAGGTTTAGCCTTGTCATTCTAATACATTATTAATTATGATATTATAAATATATTTAATTATTTTTATTTTAATAATGTTATTTAAATTAAAATTTATTTTTACTATAGTATCTTAATTATAATATTAGAAATATATAATAGATGGTACATATATTTTATAAAGTTTAGAATATAGAGAATATGTATTTAAGGGAAACGCTTTTAGATTTAGGAAAAGGATTAAAAAAATAAAAGTGACCAACCTGTTTAGCAGTCTCTCCCTCATGATCTTGGCTTTGTGTGAACTCACTGAAAATTCGAAGACATTCCTTCGTAGTATCATCCAAGTCAGAGGGAGTGTCATCTCCAGTATATTCCTTATCTAAACCAAATTCAACTAACCTGCCGTCTTCAAAAATAGTCAAGTCTTGACTATCGTCTGATGCTGTCAGAACTTTGTCTTTCAAGTGATCGTCTGAATAAGAGAACTGGAGTTGGCTTGGTGAAGATAGCCATTCAGTCTCTTCTTTTTGAGTATCATCAGTTTTTACATGTCTTGTCCTCTTTGGATACCTTTCACTATGACTTCCTGTCTGGATTTCTTTGTCCCTGGGAGGTGCATAAGACATATTTTCTCCTGAAATGCAGACATGCATCTTCTCACCACCAAAGCTTCCCATCTTAGAAATGTGGTTTTGAACACCACACATGTTTATCTTAGTTTTAGTATCTAGTGAGGTTTTCATGAGTGATCTTGATGGTTCTAGCTTGTTACTGTCATCTTCTCTGTATGTGGTTAGTTGGGTTTCACCTATTTTTTTCTCTTCTATGCCACTGATCTGAAGATTTCTTTCCTCCAGAGGCACTACCTGTATCCCTTCCTTCATATTCTGATATTTAAAGCCTCTAAAGCGTTTAGATTTCCTAGAAACAGGAATGATTGGAGGTACATCCATTACAAGGTCATCTTCATCAGAATCTTGAAGATTTATTGTAATTCTTATGGGTGAAACATAAGGTCTTTGACTCTCCAGGGACTTGTGGCAATTTTTACCCACAGATTTTTTCCAGAAGGGCTGACTGTCAGTCTCACCCTGCCTTCCTTTAGATGCTCCAAGCAGTGCTACGGAGTAATTGAACAAGGGATCATATTCAAGGTCAGTTGCTGGACATGTGTGGTCCATCATGTACTTTGTAGGCTGACTCTCTTTGTTTTTTGATGGTTCATTCCACTTTTCTTGTGGGAGCAGGCTGTTTTCAGGAAAAGCTTGTTTCACATTTGTGTCACTCAAGGAGACCATGGGACTTTGCGATAGCTCTTCAAGAGCTAATGTAAACCTGGGGAGCATCTTCTGCTTTTCTTCAACTTCAGTCTTGACTGACTTGATTTCTTTGTTGATTCTTTCCAATTGTTCCATAGTTGTGCCTAGAGTTGTTAATGTGAGATAAGTTTATCTTTAAATATCACTCAAGATGAAGTGCAGACCCCAAAATATCCTGGAAAAAGAGCTTCCTATCACAGGGACAGTAACTTTCCCAAACCCAGCCTTAAACACAGGGAACTGCTGACGAACAGGTCAGTTCTTGGAATGAGAAGGACAATGAAAATCACTGATTAAGTCTTTCAAATTCTAGCTCATTCCTATGAATGATTAAAATATTCACATCTTATTACCAGCATAGCTACACATCTGTGTGACAGGTCATGCCTATACATATTAAACTGTGTCAAATGTGACACGGTTTGGATATATACTATTTACCTTATTATTTACTAGGCAGTGACAATTTGGCAACAGTTCAAAGAGCTGAGTGCTGCTTACATGGAACTGTACATAATCTCTCAAAAATACATCTCCACTGTTGTAAAAGAAAGTTTTTTTAAAGCATGAGTCTTCTTTCAAAAATCCAGTGGTTCTCAACATTCTCACTAAGGTCCTAAGGTCCCTTCTGTCCTACAGAATGCCTCAAACACAAAAGGAAGCCAAACACACCGTTCCACAACCAACCATTAAAAAAAATCTAAAAAAAAAAAAAAAATTAACAAGTAAAACTCGAAAGCAGCTGGATCCATACTCCTGAGGAAACCCAGAACAGTGCCAAGAGATAAGGCTGCCAGCCATGGCCCTTCACAATACCTGGCAGGTCCTTCCTGACTTTTTAAATACGGAAATTACCATCTCTTCCCTCTTTCCAAGATACACTTTCCAATGTCAATTACGGCATAATTTACACCCTTCTCCCCTCTCAAAAACAAGAGATATCAGATATGAGATATAGTCCAAATTATACTTTTCAAACCTCTTAATTTATTTTAGATAACTTACACCTTTTGATAACACACACGTGCTTCCTCTTTACACAATGAGGTTTCCTTTGGCTCACTAGCCTTTCACTTTACCGTTCATTCTCTATTAAGAAATTAACTCTATTAAGCTGGTGCACTGGGACGACCCAGAGGGATGGAATGGGGAGGGAGGAGGGAGGAGGGTTCAGGATGGGGAACACATGTAAACCTGTGGCGGATTCATTTTGATATTTGGCAAATCTAATACAGTTATGTAAAGTTTAAAAATAAAATAAAATAAAAAAAAAAAAAAAAAAAAAAAAAAAAGAAATTAACTCTATTAAAAGCCAAAGCAAAGTGTGTGACAAAGGTGTGAGGCATTTTGATGGAGAAGGAAAAAGATGAAGAGCAGGCATAAGCATGAGAATTAACCTACGAATCAAATGTAACTGGTTCTGATTTTTCTTGAAAGAAACTTGGAAGGGGAAGTAAACTCTGGGTAACCAGCCAGAACTGCATTTTGGCATAAGCTGGGTTTTATTTGGTTGCCATGATTCAGGAAAGGATGTTTAAGCAGCGCATTGGGATGCTACGGGGGCTGGGTTGGAGGGGAGACAGAATATTATTTCCCTTCATGTCAGAAGTTTAAAATGATTTTGCTCCACCAGAAGCTAGACTTGGAGGGCAAATTTTGAAGTCAGAGGCGGACTTACAACCTTTGCTCAGGCTAGAGGCGATTGGGAAGAACTTCTTCTGATTTTTAACTACACCGTGCCACAAGCCGGGTTCCACCCCACCCACCACCTTTTACCAGAGCTCAGGAAGCTCCTTAGATAAGTCCACACTGGGGACGGGTGGCAAAGAGCGAGGATAAAACCACACAATACTGTGTGTGGTATACCTTGCAACCAACAAACCAGGATCCCGCATATGAGGAGCAGGAAACTACACGCCTGCCCACCTGCTCCTCGCCCCGCCTCCCAGCCACGTGACATTTGCCCCGCCCCTTAGCCGCAGCAGTGGGTGGGGCCACCTTCGTAGGGCTGGGTGCTCAGGGTGAGCACTAGGTTAGGCGGGCAGAGTTTCTCTCCAGATGGCCAGCCCAGTCTACCATCTTCCCAAATGTAACCCCCTTCCCTGGATGTAACCCCCTCCCGGTTTCAGTTACTGTGGGGACACTCAAAAGGCTCTCAGGAAGACACCCTCAAACAGGATCTCCATGGCACCCTCACTACTCGGTATATCTCGATCTCCAACATACTTTAGGTGGGAGGGACAAGTAAGAGGGATTGAGGACTAGTTCATAATTCACCTGATCCTAGAGTGCGATGCTGGAAAATTTTACTCATGCAGATTCTAACTACTTGGTTCCTCGTCCCAAGGCAAAGTCCTTGTTTCCCAGAACAGCCGCTCTATAGGAATTGCCCTTAAGTAGCTACATGATGGTAAACAGCCCTCTTGGAGGGCTGGGGAAGAGGCAAGTTAAGAGCATCAGAGAAGGGAAACGCAGGGGTGTTTCAGAATAGGGGGAGAAACAATTTTAAAAGAAACTGGTATTACTATGTCCTTTAAGAGGAAACAAACAGATCAGAGGTCTAGACAACCTGTTTAGGAATTCCAGGTTTAATAGTGGCTTGGAGGGTCAGCAGAGGGCAAATGGGAAAACACGCCCCCTCCCAACACACACACACATCAGTCTGGGCTATGTGACCCACTCCTGACATCTAGCCTAGGGGAGAGGGGAGAGGAAAGTGACATCAGTAAGGACTATCAGACATTCTTCAGGCCCACTGCCCCAGTACCTTGACTGCATTTTAAAATGATACCTACAAAGGTATCCACAAGTTATGTCAGCAGAGGATGAAAAACCAATTTTGGCAGGGGTGGGCATTTTAGCCATGAAAAGTGAAATTCACTCAGTCGTGTTAGACTCTTTGCAACCCCATGAACTGTAACACACCAGACTCCTGTATCCATGGAATTTCCCAGGTAAGAATACTGGAGTGGGTTGCCATTCCCTTCTCCCAGAGATCTTCCCCGACCCAGGGATGGAATCCAGGTCTCCTGCATCGCAGGCAGATTCTTTACCATAGTAAATTTACCATACTATTTTAGCCATAGTAATGCTATATTGATTCACTTTCTCAAGCTGCAGTACTTTAGTACTGAAGACAAAAGTAACCTTACACCTATTTCCAATCAAGAAACCTCCCGGGTTCTTCCAAGGATTAGTGGAGGGAGAAGGTGGGAACGGTTGGTACCCAACCCTTCCGCAAACCCACCTGACCTTCTTCCCAGGAGCCCTTTCTCACCCATAAATTCACCGTGGCTCCTCTGTAGCCCGAGCACCTCCAAGCTGTTGCAACTACCTTCCTCACTCAATTCCCACCGCATTTCCTGGTGCCTGAATTGGCAGTACAAATGCTGGCACCGACCCCCGGGGCTGTCAAAAGGGCACGGAAAACGGCAAAAGTAACCCACGGAGCGTAGCATGGACTACTGCTCTAGGTTCACCTCACCTGGCTCCGAAAACGCGCCTGCACTGTTGCGCTGACAGAACCGGGAAAAGGCGAACCCTCCAGCGTACTACTACTTCTCCCGCCAGAGTACAGCCTTATATAGTCTGCAGCTACTCGGAGGCGGCGCCTCGTAGCTTTTCCAGCCAATGGGCAGGCTGGAGCTGATGTCAGGGGAGAAAATGGGGAGAGAAGGATGATTCTGAGAATGGATGGTAGGGTAGTGGCAGGTGAGTGTAGTGTGTGTGTGCGTCTATCTTCTACAGGGAAGGAGGTTCATGGAGACCTAACCTACATTTAGGGAAAACAATCTCCCAAGAGCTGAAAGGACATTTGGGTTAAGGAATCCCCTGCCTTGTGGATGCCTACCTTGCTTCTAAACACCCTTTGACTTTTGTTACAAGTTTGACTGTTAACCTTCATGGATCAGGGAGAGAACCTCAGTGTCAAAGCACATCTAAACTTTGCCTGTCTCTTAGGCAAGGTATCCAACTTACCCAAGTTCTCATTTCTTGGTCTGTCAAATAAACTTGTCTTGCACAGGGTGGTAGAATTCTGTGTGATATAATGTGTCAAAGTGCATAGCATAAAGTAGGTGAGAATTTAGGAGGTCAATGACACTGCCCCAGTTCTTTCCCTCCCCATCATCCACACATATCCACAAAGGATCTGATTACATGTTTCTAAAATCCTTCCAGTTGAAACACTCCTAAAAGGGAAACAGTATGCCGATTCCATTGGTCTTCTCTGTAAACTGAAATACTCCTAGGATAGATAGTTTCATAAGTCACTGATTACATAAATTAGTCTTTGAAATGCTTTCCCCGCCCCCAATACCACATACCAAGCATGGATGCTTGGTGGGGAGAGAGAAGGTAGGGGCCTCTAGCCCTAAAATATTCAGGACCCATAAATCCCCCTCTAGGAAATTAGATGCTGGAATCCCTCCTTCCTTTCTCTTCTTCTGGAAAACAGTGATATCTCAAATGGTTATGGATACTTTAAAAATGGAAAAAATATTTTCCCCTAAATCTTACTGTCCCATGAGAGCACCCTGATGACTTTGAAACAATTGAAGAATGCCAGGAGTCTCTAATACTAGTTTTGTCTCTTGATACCGGCACACCTGTTTTGCCAGTAAACAGCAACGGGTGTGTTCTTTTTGCTTTGGTGGTGGGGAGGGGCATAGTAGTGGTTGCCCCGAAATTCCCCAAAAATACCCACAGGTAAGGTAAAAAAACGACATACTCGTATTTTAAAAAGAGCCAGCCTAGAATGAATATTTTGCATAAGTCACTTTCCAGGATCATTTTTTACTTGAACTTTTTCACACCTTATTTCCTTATATTTTTTCCATTAAATAGTTTTTAATGGGGTTCAGGATGGGGAACACATGTATACCTGTGGTGGATTCATTTTGATATTTGGCAAATCTAATACAGTTATGTTAAGTTTAAAAATAAAATAAAATTTAAAAAAAAAAAGAAAAAAAAAAAAAAGAAAAAAAATGTAAAAAAAAAAAAAATAGTTTTTATAGCTGAGAGAATTTTATTGAATATGCCCTCCTTTGAAGACACTGGAAAATTTGGTCTCAGCAGAGTTTCCAAATTATAAATGAACATCACAAAGGTATTTTTTATGACAAAAATATTATAGTTGTCTAATCATCTGTGGGTTCCTCGCTGGGCTCCTCACTCTGAATCATGTCTGACTCCTCATTTTCCTCTGAGGCTGTGGAAGTCATGTCTGTCATCCTAGATTTTGATCTTGTGTCTGACTTCTTTAATTCTGAAGAAGTGGTGCCCCAAAATGTGCTGCTCTCAGCACTCTTAGAAAATGATGTGTCTGATATGCCTTCTGATGGATGAAAGTAAGATAGGGTAGCCAGCTCTGGGTTGACGGAGTATTCACCAGTCTGACATGCTTGTTTATATCTGAAAACAGAAACATACATCAAGAACTGTTTTTGTGTGCATTTGCAGCTTGACTTAGAAAAGCATCTTAAAATAATATATGAATTCTGTCCAATATATTGTCTATTTATTATTACACTAGATAAATGAATGAAAAATGTTAGACTCTACACAGATGTGCTATTTAGAACAGAGTTCATAACCCCTTTTGTCTCAAGGCTATGGAAAAAGAATGCATTAGCTTCTCTATCACCTTCCCAATTGACTAGGGTTGTTTCTCTCTCTAGATGATTATTTAAAATATTGAGGCCAAGTTCAAGTGGGATACTCCTTGAGAGACAGCTCCATGGTCCTCTCCAAAGAGAGGCACGGGAGCCAAACTGAATACCTTATAAACTTGGGAGTCGTGTTTGCCCAGCCCTCTACTGAGGAAAGGAGAGTGGGAGTGTCCTGTCCTGTGTTTTAAAGGCTGCAAGGTCTGCAGACTTACTTCATCATCTTCATTTTGTACAGCATGGCACTACAGATTGCCAACAGGACAACAAAAAGGAAGAGGGTCATCAGTGAGATGCCCAGCATTAATTTTAACTTGGCTTCCTGTATTCTTGCCGTGTTGTCTTCCCATGTAGTATTCACATCAGAGTCTGAGAGGAAAGAAAGAAAATGCAGTGGGAAAGAGTGACTGTGTTCAGCAAGTTTTTCTGGCAGAATAAGGATCACAATGCAACTGGAGAGACGCCTTTGCCACCCAGAGTCTTCACTGCACTCTCCCCTCTACCTTCGTGCAATGCCAAGGAGAAGGCTATAGGCCACTTCCTATGGACAAAGACTCTCAACTTATTTTTTTAACCTTTCCCCTTCACAGCAATCTTGGAGGAGCTGACCCTCACTCCATTTTCCAGGATCACAGAAGTTTATGGATTTGCCCTTGGCACATAGCTAGTAAGTGGCAAAATCTGATATCAAATCCAGGTGACCAGATGTTAAAACATGTATCAGTCTTCCTCCTTGTATAATTAAAAACCAATCCAAGACTCAGAAGAGATTACTAATAAAAACGTGATGAAATTACACACATGGGATTAGTCCTTCAGGAGAGAAATATGCATTTTTCCTGTTGGCAGGAGTTGATTTTTCTTTTAAGTTAAAAGGATGATGTACTACAGTGCTTCCTCCACAAGACTTAAGAACTGAATTTGTCTTTTTATTACTGTGATCAAATCTAGTGTATTTGATGTTAAAGAAATGGAAACTTAGCTAACTTTCTAAAACATATGATTAAAATCATGTCTGGATCCAGAAACATCAAAAGTCTTTTTACTGAAGAATAAATATATATATTTACTGCCAAATTTTATATCTTCCTGAATATATGTCTGACTTAATAGGCATGAAATGGTGACTTTAAATGATCATGTTGCTATTTGTCCCTTCTCCCCCAACATCTTTTCACTCAAAAGTTCCAATGATTTTTCATGATTTTTTTTCAGGTAATGATGTTTTGGTAACAAGCAATGACAAATTCCCATGTGTGTACTCTCTTATATTAAAAAAAATTAAAATTGTCCATGTGCAATCCTAGGCCAAGGGGAGAGAAATGTATACAGTTATGAATGACTGATATCTTGACTTTGAGGCAGATTATTTTGGAAATAAATTATATTAAAATGGGCTGTGCTCCTGAATTAAAAGGGCTTTTGTAAAGAGGTGTGCTTATAGTACATTTGTTTATCAAGGTGATGGTCAAAACTAAAGAAGGGTTTGAAATTCCTAACCATTGGAAATTATAGAAAAGCTAGTTACAAGTTGGGACAGGTTTTTTTCCCCCTCTAAGCCACAGTTTCCTCATCTGTAAAATGGAGATAATACCAGCTTTCATGGAATTGCTGTGAGGATTGACACAATGACATATGTAAAGTGTGGTAGGTGCTCAACACGCAATAGAAAATCCATCATGCTCACTTTCATTACTCAAAAAGACAAAATATTCCCAGAACATCGTCATTACTGGTTATCACTTTTCTAAATAAAGAAGACTCACACCATTTTCTTGACTCACTGAAAGGCAAGTGGCATTAAGTGTCAAATAACCCAGCACAGAATTAAGGTGGTAGGCCCTACACGTATTACCAGATGCTATTTCTTTTTCAGTGTATTTACATAGGACAGAGGTTTGGGGAAAATTAATATGATGCCTTGTTATGAAATTTTCCATCAAAGTCAGGAGTTCTTTTATTCATATAAATAAAATCAATCCATTAATGAAAACTACATCCGGCAGCAGGAATTCTCTCGTTTGTTGGTGGTGGGAATGCAAAATGGTACAGCCACTTTGGAAGGCAGTTTGGCGGTCTCTTACAAATCTGAACATAGTCTTACCCCATGATTCAGCAGTCACAATCCTTGGTATTTACCCGAATGAATTGAAAACTTATGACCACACAAAAACCTACACATGAATGTTTATAGCAGCTTTATTCATTATTGCCAAAACTTGGAAACAGTCAAGATGTCCTGCAATAGGTGAATGAATAAACATACCAATACATCCATATACTGGAATATTATTCAGTGATCAAAAGTAGTAAACTATCAAGTCACAAAAAGACACGGAAGAAACCTAAATGCAGAGTACTAAGCCAAAGAAGCCACTCTGAAAAGAATACATGTATGTTTCCAACTATTTGACCTTCTGGAAAAGGCAAAACTATAGAGACAACAGAAAGATCAGAGTTGGGGAAGGGAAAGATAGCTAAGTAGATCATAGAAAATTTTTAGGGCAATGAAGCTACTCTGTATGGTTGTAATGGTGGACACAAGATATTTGTGAAAACCTGTAGAATTGTACAACTCAAAGAATGAACTCTAATGTAAACTGTGAAGCTTAGTTAATAACAATGTATCAATATTGGCTCATCAATTATAAAAAAAAATGCACCACACCAATGGAAGATGTTAATAACAAGGAAAACTAAGTGGGTGGAATATATGAGAACTCTACTTTGTACTCAATTTTTCTGTAGCCTAGAACTGCTCTAAACAAGTCTTTCAAATTAAAAAAAAACTGCATCCTATGTATTGTTCATTTGCCTACAACTCCATTTAGTTTACTGTTTCTATTTATTTCCAGGAATAGAAGTTACACAACAGGAAGATGGAAATATCTGCAATGTGGTCATGGAGACCACTGTTTAGAAACCATGCCTTTCCTAAAACTGTAAATGTCCTCTCTAGTGTGACATCAGTCACCATACTACTGTCTTACATATACCACACCTTACTGAGGAAAACAGTATCGCCATCTAGACACTAAAATGTGTGTGAGTATTTATGTATCTATTGAATTGAAGGATTTTGCTCTTACTTGGAATTGGGTGAAAAAATTGATCTCGTTGGTTGTCCTCACTGGTGGTTGCATTTATAGCTGTTAAAACAATAAATTGGTGTTATGGTAAACAAAATTCACTTACTAAAATTATTGTGTGTGTAGATGTGTGTGTATACTATATACAGTTCATTCTCATTTTTCATGGTAGTCATGGTAGTTAAGTCATGTAAGCACTGAATTAAATGAATACTGAACCATCATCATTCCTAAGGGAAATACAGGGTTAGGTTCTTAGGAGCCTCTGGTCATATAACCTTGTTTTTGACCCAGTAACCTTGTTTTATGTATGTTTCTGTTTAGAGACACTTTATTTAGTATATATGGCTGATTGATTATACTTCCCTGGTGGCTCAGGAGGTAAAGAATCCCCCCGCAATGAGAGAGACCCAGATTCCATTCCTGGGTTGGGAAGATCTTCCGGAGAAGGGAATGGAAACCCACTCTAGTATTCTTGCCTGGGAAATCCCATGGACAGAGGAGCCTGGTGGGCTGCAGTCTGATTCATTAACACTGAGCTCACAATCAATAGCATTATAACTCACACCTGTATGAAGCTTATATAATACACACATTTTTCTTCCTGAGGTACATAACAGCCTTCTCATATTTAGGAACCAAACAGCATTGTAATACTATACTTGGAGGGCATTTAAAATAGCAAAATTGCCAGCAGAAAGCACAAAAATGCAAAACACCTTACACTAAACAGACCACAAAAAAAGATATTTTGTTTACAGCAAGAGAGCTGGGAAAAAAAGGCCTTTGTTATACTTTAGCTGGGAACAAGAGCTTCAGGCAATTAAATTTATTTTTGCTACTCTGTGTGTGTCCATCAATGACTGTGAAAGTTCTGAAAGTATTGATTTGGAGAGTTCCAAAGAAATTTTAAATGTAGGTAAATTCACAAATACAGAATCTGCAAATGAGGATCCATCAAATACGGCATAGAATTCACATAATGCATGCATATATGTGTGTGGTACATGAATTATATTTATGCATGTATGCATTCATTGATAATATACATGTTCTGTGTATACATGCATACATACAAATGCTATGCATGTGATTTATAAATGAATGCATGTACATTTATCATTTACATATTACTTTTGTGCATGCATATATTTTGATATCTACTTTGCATTCACTCATGCATCCCCGTGTCCTTATACACATACTGCTCCAAATACAAAGAGGGATACTAATGAGCAAGAGCCTTATTTAAAATTTTTAATCATAAATAAATTAAGTGGCTAGATTGTAACATTTGTAGGAGAACGAAACTTTTGGTGAGAGGATCAGAAAATGTGTGACACTTGATCAACTTTCTGGGTCTGTGTTGCATTTGCTATTCACGTGATCATGGCAGCAAAATGTTGACATATTAATTCTTAGCATTAGAAACATTCACACTGCTCTTGGCTTTCTTACAGAAGACTTTAGAAAACCAAAACATTTTCCCAGCTACCTAAGTCCTATGAGTTTACCTTTAGCTAACATTGTCCAAAATGCAGGCTCATTTGGACTCTGGGTTCCTTCTGTTTAAAAAACAAAATAGAACAGGATAACAAAACAAGGTAATTTGCCTTTAGTAAAATTGTGATAGAATGTTCATTTTTTTATGTTAGTCTAGTCATGTAACAGTTACACCTTGAGTTCCTGCCATGTGCCAGACCCTGTGGGTGGCATTCAAGTTACAGAAATGAACAAGATACAGGTCTTATATTTAAGGAACACACTCTTACTTTGAGAGGCAGACAGACAAGAATCACTGTTCATCACATTGCAGGAGAATGAGGGCTTTCGTAGCAACGCACAGGTGGTATGCACAGAAGGATCTAATTCACTTTCAAAAGCCGGAAACACTTCTCGAGGGAGGTCATGCTCTCACAAAGGCTCAGAGGACTAGGAATTGTTTGCCAGATAAACTATGTGAGAGAGAGGTCCTTCCACGGTGAGCAAAAGCAGGTGTTCTGAGCAGGTTCAGGTAGTCTGGTGTGGAGAATATGGGTGGGGAATGCGACCAGAAACGAGACTGGCAAGTTCTTCAATGGTCAGATCACTTCAGACTTGAATGCCTGGTTAAGAATTTAGAATATGACCCCAAACCTAGCAGTAAGTTACTGATGGTATTTAAGAAGGGGCATACCAGGATGAAAAGATTTCTATTTTTAAATATTACCCTAATATGGTTATTCAAGAAAGTGAATATTAAACGAGTCATGAGAAATATGCTTGGATTGTATGAACTGGAGAATATAGGGTTTCATGTAAAGACAGTTCACTGTCTTCAATTAGACTGCTCCTCTTTCAAGACCTTAGAAAAACCATCCTGAGTTGTTATGATTTCACAAGTATGTTATAAGAAATAGTACTGTCAGAAAAGTAAAATGATAATTTTGATTTTGTAAACTCTAGCTCTGAACTCTCCACTAATATTCTTAGGAAATGCTAAAAATCAACTCTAAGCAGAGTTAAGTTTATTTACCAAGTATGTGATTGTTAAAATTATTACTATAATTTTAAAAAATTATATGAAAATGTATTAAATATATTTATATAAATGTATATTTATACATACATGATATTTTATATAAATATATATTTAATATAAATATAACTGTAATACATTTTACTACAATCAGGTAATATTTTGAAAAGAGTTCATTTCCTATCCTTTGTCAGGTAAATCTGAAAATTGATTCCTAGATTTTTACCATTTAAAAGATTTTAGAGTGATTTTAAATTGTAGCAGTATGAATTCTTTAAGTACGTTATCACTTTACGAAATACTCAGAGTAATGAAAGTTAGATTTTTAAGTCATATAATGACATGCTCCAGGTCTGACTATAATGTTGTAAGTTTAATACTGTGAGTAGTTTCTCCAAAAGGTTCTTTACTTTCTTCATGGCTGACTACTTCAGGAGGTGCCGTTGTAGTTGTTTCATTGAAGAGTTTATCTAGGAAAAGGCATAATGGATTATCGGCATATAAAAATATTGACTCAACATTTCTAATTAGGTATTTTTTAAGCTAAAAAATAGAACAAAGAAAAGGAGAGAGAAAACTAGCAATAACAACAACAACAAAACCAGAGAGAACGCTGTTGACATTTTCCTGAGATACCTTAAAGGAGGGGAAAGAAGAAGACATTGAAGAATGATGTTTGTACAATAGAGGTTGCCTGAGGTGGGATTGATGTGCCTATAATTTGTGAGAGAGGAGAAACTGGGAGTGTGGGGCTACATGCTTCCTCTGGCACTAAGGAAGCTCTGTTGGGTGAGGTGCACGGGCTTCACGTGGTTTCCGGCACAGGCTCTGAAGTAATACTGTCCACCTAGGACAACTTGGTTGCTGGTTCAGTGTGATGACATGAAAGAGGGGGGTAGCAGCCGTGTCCTGGTAAGCTGGAAACAGATGCGTGTTAACCACTCAAATCAGTTTGGGCAATTAAAATTTGGGATTACAGCTCAAGGATTTCCAGGCCTGATTTAGGGTATATCTCAGTCTATAATGTGTCCATCTGGAGATATGTAAGAGTCAATTTGGGAGAAATTGTGACTGGAGGGCTTCCCTGGTAGCTCAGCTGGTAAAGAATCTGCCTGTAATGCAGGAGACTCCGGTTCGATTCCTGGGTCAGGAAGATGCCCTGGAGAAGGGAAAGGCTACCCACTCCAGTATTCTGGCATGGAGAATTCCATGGACTGTATAGACCATGGGGTCACAAAGAGTCAGACATGACTGAGCGACTTTCACTTTTACTTTTCACTTTGTGACTGGAGGACCATTTATTTTTCTCCCTATGAAGTTGGCAATTTCAGTTAACTTTGCTTCAGACAGGAATGGACGAAGTGTCATATGAATTACAGGCAATCCCACTCTAGGAAGATTTCTACTGAGCCTACAGACAACATTATTATAGGTAACTTGTTGGAAAGAAAGGATGGAAAAAAATAATCCATTACCAGAATTGACATGGACTCAGGCAGGGCTGGTATGACTGGGATGTAATCCTTAAATGCTCCTTCGCAACCCCCACTTGATTTGAGAGAAACATGTCTGGATTTCCTCACTACTGCCTGTCCTCATCATTTTAGGGACCAGAAGAATAGTTAGTCAAAGTTATTCTGGAGATTTCCATCTCCTTGGGGAGCTTGCTCCTCCAGAATGTCCCCACCACTCAACAAGTCTCAACAAGTTAGAGCCCCAGTGAAAATGGCAAAAATTTCTTATTCCAATCCAACTTTGACAATCCTCTGGGGACCTGAATTGTGGGAAGAGAAGTTAGGGTTTTGAAATCTCTTCCATGGGTCCTGTGGTCATCGATAATCCATCTCCTAAAGGGAATTTTAGGTACCTGGTCTGTTGAAGAAACAGTTCAAGATGTTGTCTGCTGTATGCAAACAAAATTCCCATAAGAGATCTGTCTAAATTAACGTGTGCCCTTCAAATGTCCCTATGTCATATTTATGTTTCAAGTTTTGGAATTGCTCAAAATGTTCCATTATTGTCAAGAAGTTTTATTAATTATTAGGCATTGCTGAGTCTGGTTTTTCCTAATATTAAATATTGTCATAGTCAGAAACATTCTCTCTTGCCCTATTCACTTTCATCCTCTTTTCCTTGTCTTCTTGGGTTTCATAGCTATGAGCTGTTACGCTTTAAGGTGAGGGATGTGGTATAAATACTTTAGAGACTTGTAATGGCCTCCAAAGTGACATGCTGGCAAGACTTCCTCATTTCCTCTATCAGTAGTTATACTCGGTAGAAAGATGCAAAAAAGAAATAATATTTGAAGCTGAAAGCACAAAGTAGAAAGAAGTAAAAATGTGGGTTTAAGAAAAAACCAATCTTCTGGAGTCCTAAATTTAGCTATTTTCTTTACCTTTCCACTCAAACCAAAAATATGAGGCTAAGAAATGTAAAGACATTCTTGCCTTCTGCATTTACCAGTGCAATGGCTATGGCCGAGTCTCCTTATTTTACGAATTAAGACTCCCTGATGATATTAGCTCCACTAGGACCTTTTTCCTACCCAATAGTCTGCAGTGCTATTTTGAAATCTTGCTTTAAGTGTTTTTCCTATTTGCAGTGCTGCCTTTCAGTACTTACAGTTTCTCAGAGAAAAATTCAGATCAGTTGTTGCTCTCACGGATATTTCAGACTGTGTGCCATTTGGATTTTGTGTTGTGAAGACATCTGAAAACATAAGATCAAAACTTTTCAGCAGCTAGGTAAGTCAGTTAGTAAGTAGGTCTTGTTCCTAGGTAAGCCTTGTTCCTTTTACATTTTTTCCTCATCTGAATTTTTTCCTAAAACATATACATTAATTCTAAAAAAAAGAATAATAAAGTATTTGAGACATTCTTCAGCTACAAAATAACAAGTGGGGCAAGGGTCAAAAACAAAATTCATGGGGGAAAAAACCAAACTAGTATCCTTATGCTAAATGATTCTTTCTGAAAAGAAACTATTAAAGAATTACAAAAAATATATACAAGTGCATAATGGGTGCTGAAGGAGGTTTGTAGATGTGTAATGTCATTACTGTTTGTATTAACATTTTTACATTTTAGCCAAGAAGCAATCACTTGCCCTTGAACCTTCTGCTAGACCGTAATAGTTCTGCTTTAAAAGCACATATTTCAATAACAATCACAATCTTCCAAATGGATTCACATTTACATATGCACATAATGAATCCTGCTCTTAAAGAGTTGTCAGTGAGGCTGGTTGTAATTTAAAACTAATGGATGTATCTATTCAATCAGAGTCAAAGTAAAATGGATCAAGATGCCATACTGAACATACATACACAGATTTCCTCTTTCCAGAATCTCATGAAATGACAGAAAATTTTACACACATTAATGTGTATATGTTTAGTATATACATATACATTCATTTCCCCAACACACAGACACACACACACAGTCATTAATTTTGAAAAATTTCTGAGGTAGATCTGTGGAGAAATAGAAGAAAATCATAGGTCAATATTTAATGCTATGAGTTATTAGAGTATAAAAACTAAAACATTGTGGATCTTTGCAGGGAAAGACAGATCAAAGAAACAATGAAAAGGTATTAATAATGATTGACCCAATTTCAAATGGAATTTAGATTATATTAAATGTGAGTTTCATATCAGTAGGGAATTAGTGTTAGACAACTGGCAATCCTCCTCAAAAAACATAAAGTTTTATGACTATTTTATACCATATACAAAAATAATTGAATTTCAGACCTAAGAGTTTTAATAAAAATATGAAGTTATTAAAAAAATTGGAAAATAATTTAATATCTTGGATTGGATAAGGCCTACCTAAACAAGATACACTATGAAGAAGTTGTATAGAATAAATTGTATAGAATAAATCAATAAAGAAATTGATTAATCAAGAATTGATCTTAAAAAATTTTTAATTTTCTCTGTGATTAGAATACTTAAACAGGTTTAAAGGTGAGTGACAGCCTGGGAGAAAATACTTGTTACTTTTACCATAGAGAAAAGATTGAATATACTAAATATAAAAAAGAGCCCTTACAAATAAATAAAAATACAATCTAATAGAAAAAATGGGCCAAGAATATGAACAGGTAAATCATAAAAGTAGAAATAAAAATGCCCAGTAAATATAAAGAAACATTCTCAGCTTCACAAGTAATCAGAGTGCAAATTAAAACAGTAAGGAAAATTCTCACTTATTCACAAAACGTGATTAACATTATTCAGTATGTGTGACATTGTGGAGCATTCTTGATAGATGTGTTTTAGAGTACAATTTGGTGTTACCTATCAATATTTTAAAAGATTTATCCTTGATTCAGAAATTTCAGTACTTGGGATCTATCCAAAGAGAGATACACTCAAGTGTACGTGAGAACAATATACAAGAGAAAAAAACTGCATATAATCTAATTCTTTAATAAGTCAGTGGATTAATTATGGAAAATCATTTCATGGAATACTATATATCCATTAAAAATAATGAGGTATACATGAAAAAAATCTCCAGAGTTCTTAAATGAGAAAAAGCATGTCATAATACAATTCTTTAGTATAGCCCCATTTATGTTATGAGTGTGTGTGTGTAAGAAAGATTTTTTAATCAAAGTAATCACCAGGCTCTTGGTTTATTTAATCTCTGGGAATTAAAAATATAGTAACATCCTGAAAAGGAAACAACTGCACCATTTTGCAGTCGATGCATAGTAGAAGTAGCCTGGGTTGGATAGATTAGACACCGCTCCTGACACTGCTTCTTTGTAGCTATGAAACCTGGCCATCAGGGGTTTTTTTCACTTACAAAAGAGGACAGTGATTCCTCAAAGAAAGAATAGAAATACAACTTATGTACTAATTATAGTTTTCAAAGTACATGAATATATGTATATATGTATATCTTCATTATATTTCTATTTTTTCTTTGGCTAATATTATTAAAAATTCCAGTATAGTTAGATTTAATCTTAATTATTTTTCATTTTTAACAGGAGTTTTTTATGAACTTTTCACATTTTAAAATGGTGGACCTTATAAGGACATGGAAAGCTTGTATGAAGAAAGGTGAATAAATTGAAGTTTAGCAGATCTTCCAAACATCTCAAAGTCATTTTGTTATGGGTTGAATTTTGTTTGCCCCAAAAAGCTATGTTGAGGTCTTCACCTTCAGCACTGCAGAATGTGACCTAATTTGAAAATTGAGTCGTTGACAATTTAACTAGTTAAGATAAAGTCGCATGGGAGTAGGTGAGCTCCTAAACAAAAACAGTGTCCTTATTGACAAAAGGGAAATTTGGACATGGAGACACAGGAAGAGCTTGTGAAGACAGAGGCAGAGACTGGAGTTCTGCTGCTCCAAGCCAAGGAATTCCTGGGGCTACCAGAAGCTGGGAGGTGCAAGGTAAGATAGTCTTCTAGAGTCTGGGCCACGTCCGCGGCTTGTTAGGAACTGGGCGGCGCAACAGGACGTGAGTGGCAGGTGAGCGAGCAAGCAAGGCTTCAGCTGTATTTGCAGCCACTCCCCACGGCCCACATTACTGCCCGAGCTCTGCCTCCTATCAGATCAGAGGAGGCATAATAAACGTAATGGGCTTGAATCATTCAGAAACCATCCCTCCACCACACCATCCATGGAAATATTGTCTTCCACGAAACTGGTCCCTAGTGCCAAAAACATTCGGGACCACTGCCCTAGAGGCTTTGAAGAGAGTATGGTGTGACCAAAACTTTGATTCTGGATCTCTGGCTTCTGTGAGAACTGTGAGAGAATAAATTTCTTTTGCTTTGAGTCCCCTAGTTTGTGGTACTTTATTTCAAGAAGCTCTAGGAAACTGACATACATCTCCAAATACATTTTGCTTATCCCACCACAGAATTCGTTCAGTTGTTACTAATGTGAATACATAACCATGCTGCTAGGATAAATCCTATATTAATTATAGACAGTTACCAAACCTTATTAAACTTCATAATGTCTCATGGAAAAAGTTGAAGAAAATAAGAATTCCATTTCATACACCAAGACGTCTATAAGGTAAATTAAAATTTAAATAGGAAATAAAATGATTATAGAAATTTTAGAGCTTATAAACCAAATCAGTCTAATCATCTTTTGCATGTGTATTGCCATTAACTTGGAAAACTTACACTGTTTTACATCTTTATAATGATCGCCAGTTTTCTCAGGAGTATGCTCCTTGTTTTCTTCTTCCATTGTATGGGGCTGTTCAGGCAGGGGCTGTTCAGGCACGGGCTCTTCAGCCACAGGATGTTCAGCCACAGGATGTTCAGGCACAGGCTGCTCAGGCACAGGCTGCTCAGGTATGGGCGTCATCTCATGCTCTGGAAAAAAGCATGACCAGAGGTCAGAAATGTGTTGATTTCTTTCCCAATTTTTTTAAACTGCACTTTCTTCACAAAGGATATGAGACAGAGATTTAAAATCTAAGTTATATCATATTTCCAACAATGCACTTTATATCACCCTAGAGAAAATTGCCATGGACTGTTGGAGAGGGTAGGGAGAAAAGTGGGCCCTCCTATACATATATAGATATATATATATATATGCATATAGATATATATATACATATAGATATATATATATACATACATACACGATATATATATTGGTGGGAATGTAAATTGATACAGCCACCATGGAGAACAGAATGGAAGTTCCTCAAAAAACTAAAAATAGAGTTGCCATATGATCCAGCAATCCCACTCCTGGGCATATACCAAGAGGAAACTTTTCATTCAAAAAGCTACATGGACCCTATGCTCATAGCAGCACTACTTACAAGAGCCAAGACATGGAAACAGCCTAAATGTGCTTTGAGAGATGAATAAAGAAGATGTGGTGTACATACACATACAATGAAATACCAATTAGCCATAAAAAAGGATGAAATAATGCCATTTGCAGCAACATGGATGAACCTAGAGATTATAATATTAAGTGAAGTAAGGCAGAAAGAATAAGACAAATACCATATGATATCACTTGTATGTGGAATCTAAAATATGACACAAATGAACACATCTATGAAACAGACACAAAGAACAGATTTGTGGGTCCCAAGGGGGAGGGGATGGAGAGGGAAGGACTGGGAGTTTCAGATTAGCAGATGCGAACTATTATATACAGGATGGAAAAACAACAAGCTTCCACTGTATAGCACAGGGAACAATATTCAACATCCCGTGATAAACCATAATAGAAAAGAATATGAAAAAGAATATATACGCATAACCGAGTCACTTTGCTGTTGAGCAGAAATTAACACAACATTGTAAATCAATTACACTTCAATTAAATTTTTTAAAAATTGCCATGGACCAGTTTTCTAGGATAATGGGTCAAGTTTCTTATCTGCTATTTGAGTGAAAGTTTGAAATGATTACTCACCTTCATAAGGGGGATCTATACCACTAATCTCTGGGGTGAAAACCCCAGATAAAAAAATAAACAATATTAAATTCATTGTGAAAACAACGTGATTTATCCAGTGATCTACTCTGTCTCAGAGTTTCCCTTCTGTTGCCCAGCAGGTCCTATAACTAGCGAGGACATTATGATGTCACTGCCAGATGGAGGTCAGAATGCTGGAGAAGAATTTTCAAAAGCTTTGTGACTCAGTCTCATGACCTTACCTTAGGTCATGTGATGGTTTTTAGGATTTTTTTTTTTAAACAAACCATTATAAGATTTTCTTTGAATAATAAGAGGTATGCTCTCATGAAATAATATAAATCATTGGTCCCTGGATTTTAAAGAACAACAGACCTTTTTGGTTTTCAGAGCTTTTACAATACTGTATGTTCTTTTGAATAACCATACAACATCTGTTTAAAAAAACTAATAAGATGCCAAGATTCAATCCTAATGCCCTGCTAACTCTGGTTGTTGGGCTATCTTAACTATAATTCTTTAGGAGGGAGTTTTTCTGAAACATTTTTGGGGGGGATTTTAAGACCTATGTTATTTATGAAATATATTTGTTTTGTTAAAAACACTTTTTTTTTTCTCACCTGGGCAATTTATTTATTTATTTATTTATTTTCTCATTTTTTTTTTAAATTTTATTTTATTTTTAAACTTTACATAACTGTATTAGTTTTGCCAAATATCAAAATGAATCCGCCACAGGTATACATGTGTTCCCCATCCTGAACCCTCCTCCCTCCTCCCTCCCTATTCCATCCCTCTGGGTCGTCCCTTTTAAAAATGAAACTCATTTTTACCTCAAATACAGACTGAGAAAATTATCTATCAGTCAGAAGAGTATTTAGGCTTCAGTTCAATTCAGTTCAGTCGCTCAGTTGTGTCCGACTCTTTGCGACCCCATGAATCGTAGCACGCCAGGCCTCCCTGTCCATCACCAACTCCCGGAGTTCACTCAGACTCATGTCCATCGAGTCAGTGATGCCATCCAGCCATCTCATCCTCTGTCGTCCCCTTCTCCTCCTGCCCCCAAGCCCTCCCAGCATCAGAGTCTTTTCCAATGAGTCAACTCTTCGCATGAGGTGGCCAAAGTACTGGAGTTGCAGCTTTAGCATCATTCCTTCCAAAGAAATCCCAGGGCTGATCTCCTTCAGAATGGACTGGTTGGATCTCCTTGCAGTCCAAGGGACTCTCAAGAGTCTTCTCCAACACCACAGTTCAAAAGCATCAATTCTTCGGCGCTCAGCCTTCTTCACAGTCCAACTCTCACATCCATACATGACCACAGGAAAAACCATAGCCTTGACTAGACGGACCTTTGTTGGCAGAGTAATGTCTCTGCTTTTGAATATGCTATCTAGGTTGGTCATAATTTTCCTTCCAAGGAGTAAGCGTCTTCTAATCTCATGGCTGAAGTCACCATCTGCAATGATTTTGGAGCCACAAAAAATAAAGTCTGACACTGTTTCCACTGTTTCCCCATCTATTTGCATGAAGTGATGGGACCAGATGCCATGATCTTTGTTTTCTGAATGTTGAGCTTTAAGCCAGCTTTTTCACTCTCCACTTTCACTTTGATCAAGAGGCTTTTGAGTTCCTCTTCACTTTCTGCCATAAGGGTGGTGTCATCTGCATATCTGAGGTGATTGATATTTCTCCCAGCAATCTTGATTCCAGCTTGTGTTTCTTCCAGTCCAGCGTTTCTCATGATGTACTCTGCATATAAGTTGAATAAGCAGGGTGACAATATACAGCTTTGACGTACTCCTTTTCCTATTTGGAACCAGTCTGTTGTTCCATGTCCAGTTCTAACTGTTGCTTCCTGACCTGCATACAGATTTCTCAAGAGGCAGGTCAGATGGTCTGGTATTTCCATCTCTTTCAGAATTCTCCACAGTTTATTGTGATCCACACAGTCAAAGGCTTTGGCATAGTCAATAAAGCAGAAATAGATGTTTTTCTGGAACTCTCTTGCTTTTTCCATGATCCAGCAGATGTTGGCAATTTGATCTCTGGTTCCTCTGCCTTTCCTAAAACCAGCTTGAACATCTGGAAGCTCACGGTTCACGTATTGCTGAAGCCTGGCTTGGAGAATTTTGAGCATTACTTTACTAGTGTGTGAGATGAGTGCAATTGTGCGGTAGTTTGAGAATTCTTTGGCATTGCCTTTCTTTGGGACTGGAATGAAAACTGACCTTTTCCAGTCCTGTGGCCACTGCTGAGTTTTCCAAATTTGCTGGCATATTGAGTGCAGCATTTTCACAGCATCATCTTTCAGGATTTGGAATAGCTCAACTGCAATTCCATCACCTCCACTAGCTTTGTTCGTAGTGATGCTTTCTAAGGCCCACTTGACTTCACATTCCAAGATGTCTGGCTCTAGGTCAGTGATCACACCATCGTGATTATCTTGGTCGTGAAGATCTTTTTTGTACAGTTCTTCTGTGTATTCTTGCCACCTCTTCTTAATATCTTCTGTTTCTGTTAGGTCCATACCATTTCTGTCCTTTATCGAGCCCACCTTTGCAAGAAATGTCCCCTTGGTATCTCTAATTTTCTTGAAGAGATCTCTAGTCTTTCCCATTCTGTTGTTTTCCTCTATTTCTTTGCATTGATCACTGAGGAAGGCTTTCTTATCTCTCCTTGCTATTCTTTGGAACTCTGCATTTAGATGCTTATATCTTTTCTTTTCTCCTTTGCTTTTTGCTTCTCTTCTTTTCACAGCTATTTGTAAGGCCTACCCAGACAGCCATTTAGGCTTAGATAATATTAACATATATTTCTCTTATAATAACTCAAATAATAAGCAATAATGGCAAGAAATCAAATGGACAATACCACCAATATTGCTCTTCATACTAAAGGGTCAACTAACGTCCCCTCCCTCAATTCTAATTATTATTGATGGATAACCTCTCAGCTCTAGAGAATATCCACAACTAAAAAGACACAAGCATCAGGAGAAAAGGGGCATGAGTTTAAAAAGGCTTGAAAGTTTTTCAGTATAATGAAGGCTCATAAATGAGGTTCAGCCAGTGTGATCTCGATGGGGCATACCTGAGGAACAAAATAGTGAATTCGTTAGGAGTCTACATTGTTTAAGAGAGTGAGGGGAAGCAGAGAGGAATTATCCTAAAGGAAAAGATTGTCAGGTTCAGTCTTGGTGAACCAAAGGGAAATGGTTCTGTGTATAGCACTCTTTCTTTAAGCCCTCTAGCCCATTCTTCCGTGGGTGCAGGGAGGTGGAAAAGGGATGAGAGCAAAGAGCTGTCAGGTAATTAGTTAAGATGAAGTCATACTAAAGCAGTGTGGGTCCCTAATACAGCATGATTGGTACTGTTGTTTATTTATTTTTTAAAGGGGTGGGTGGGGAATGGTGGTAGTTTTCTGGTAACCCAGTGGTTAGGACTCTGGGCTTCCATTGCTGGGGAC
Source organism: Bubalus bubalis (assembly GCF_019923935.1). Classification (NCBI taxonomy): domain Eukaryota; kingdom Metazoa; phylum Chordata; class Mammalia; order Artiodactyla; family Bovidae; genus Bubalus; species Bubalus bubalis. The sequence continues at coordinate 79,584,107 of NC_059159.1, read as the reverse complement.
ACAGGCTCAACACCAGATCAGGAGACTAAGATCCTGCATGCCACTGGCACAACCCCAAAATAATAATCATAGAGAATTTAAAAAGGGAGAGATGAACACAGAAACAGACATCCACACATACAGAGAACGCAATATAAAGATGAAGGCAGAGACGGGGATGATGCAGCAAAAATCAAGGAACACCAAAGACTGCCAGGAAACCACCAAAAGCTAGGAGAGAGAAGGAACCAACCCTACTAACACCTTGGTCTCAGACATCTAGACCCTAGAACTATGAGTTCAAAAGAACATACCGTATTGTAAATGCTTCAAAAACCAAAAAGGTCTTGTCTCTTCTTACCATCAATGATATTAATGGTTCTTTAAAACCCAAGGACCAATCATTCTCATTATGTCATGAAAACATATCTCAACAAATCTCTTGTTGTTTAAGCAACTCAGTTTGTGGCACTTCATTACGGCAGCTCTAGCAAATTAATACCAGATAAACTCTGAGTTCTTGGGACAAGATTATGGAAACAGTGAATTTGTCCTCACTGGATATCATCATTTTAGGCCACAGTTAGCCTTTCCAATATTCTATTACTCAATTAGAGTAGAGACTTCTCTTTTTAAAAAAGTGTATATTTATTTTTTATCTATTAAACTATATTTTAAGTCTTTGAAGAATGCCCTAAGGAGGATCCATTGCTAATACCAAAGATGCCATTAGATATACTTTCTAACCTATGATTTTACTTTGTTTTTTGTCTCTTGATCATGTCTGCATTGTAAGTCCCTCTTCCACTTCTGTGTCTTCTCCCACAGGAGCACTGGGCCAGGACAAAGGAGGAATATATTTGGGTTATCACTCCATCACTTCCTACCTATGTGATCATGAGCAAATCATCTCTCCAACCCTGAATTTGATCCTCTGGAAAATGAGTAAATTATATATCACATCAGGTAGATAATCGAGTCATTTACTGGGTTGAATGTATTTCCTGAATTTATTTACTTCATAAAGAATTTATTTACTTTCTCTACAGATAATTTTTCTTCATGCCTAAAAGGATTAGTACTGGTGAGATTTCCATATATTCAGGTTTTTAAGAGGCACAACAAACAAGGAAATATAGATAGAACAAGTAATGAAGTAAAAGACACACAAATATTAAGAAATGAAACAATCTTGTAAAATGACCCAAAGCAGTTATATTTTAAAGAATGTCAACTGAGTCACCCTAATCTTCGAGAGAATCCACTAAACGCAGATAGTTCCACAAGGCACACATTAGTTGTCGCAGTCCATGAACTGAAGCCTCAAACCTTGCTTAAATTATTAATTTGAATATTATTTTCCTTAAATCTGAATAGCAAGCTTACACACAACATCAAATAAAACAAATGATTGGTTATATCACTGTAATTTTGAAAACCCAGGAACAATGAACTGTGCTTTATCAGAACGGTCAGAGAACTGAGGTTCTCTTTAACAGGCTTTCTCAAACTAAACAGAAGTTATCACTTCAGGATTATTAATTTTCAAAGAACTAAGATCTTTCAAAATACATGAAAGTTCCTTTGAACAGAATGTAATCTCTTTCCTCTCTTTGTGGGACTGTCAAGAATTATAGGGCCTTCTGGGTTAAGTGAGAACCTTGCTTGCCAACGTGTGCTTTTGTGAATCATTTTGAGTATCTGAGCTTTTTTTTTTCCAAGTCCAAATCCTTTTTATTTACATCCTTCTATTTTACTTTATTTTGTATTAAGCTAAAGTGTTTTTCTAGCTTCTAGATAAATAGAAACATTGAAGCAAGAGTATTTTACTAACATGGTGACTCTTGTAGTAAAAGAGAACTATTGATGTTCAAACCTTGAGTTAAAAACCAGATTTTTCATTCACAGCTTAAAGGAAGAGGAAGATTGCGTGGGATCTGGCCAGGCTGAGGATGTTTAATGAGGTTGCTATTCAAAAACTGCCACTTAACCGAAGTCTTAGGAGGTTGCTAATTACTAGCTATCCAAAGAGTCAGAATAACAGGATGGATGCATTAGGAGAGAGAGATAAGAACGTTGAAGTTGCTAAGTAAAGAGCAGAAAAACTGTTTTATGGTGGAGTCTGGAAGTTTAACATTTCAAAGCTGATCAGAATTGTGTAATAATGAGGTCCAAAGGGCCTGGCATCAGATCCTTAATTGGATTAGAAGGGAAGCACAACACTGGCTCTGGGATGTAAATTGAGTAAAATGAGAGACCATGATGCCCTGTCTGTGCGTCCAAAGATGCTCCCTAGGACATGTGAGACTTGGCAATGAGAGGAATTGTGGGAAATTGGTGCCCTGGTTTTCCATGAATGAGGGGGAGTGTTGTTGTTTAGTTGCTAAGTTGACTCTTTTGCGACCCCATGGACTATATCCCAACAGGCTCCTCTATCCATGGGAGTTCCCAGGCAAGAATCCTGGCCTAGGTTGCCATTTCCTTCTCCAGGGGATCTTCCCGACCCAGGGACTGAACCCACATCTCCTGCACCGGCAGGTGGATTCCTTACCACTGAGTCACCCAGGAAGCCCAGAGGGCAGGTGTAGAGAAGACAAAAAGATGATAGTGGTGGGTGGGGGGGTGGAGAGTTGAATGGCTAAATGGTGGAAACCTAGGAGGGTAGATGGTTTTTGAGCAGAAAAGTCAAGATATTGAAACAGCAAGAATCTAACCACATCTCAAGGCACTGATATACACTTGGGTACATGAGATGTAGCAGAAGGGGTTCTAGAACCCCTTCTATATATATACATATATATATATATATATATATATATATGTATATATATGGTTTCAAGGAAGACCCAGACCTCGGTGAGACGTTTTACTCATGCTGAATCCAGATGCTCCATTTATAATTTGGAGCATATATATAATATATACAATCCATATATATTAACATTATAATATAAGCATTCTCATACACTTAATTTTAATGTCTGTATAACATCCAATTCAGTGAATATTCATTACTGTTTTGGGTCATTTACCTTATTCTTAGTTAGGTTTCCAATTTTGCTTATTATATACAATAAAGTAATGAGCATATTTATGGCTAAAATTTTTTCAGCATTTATACTGATTTCATTTAGGATAGTTTCCTAAAAAAAGAATTTCTACCTTAAAGCTTATGAACATTTTCCAAGCTCTTGATTTCACTGTTCCACACTCATCTTGGATTTTCCCAGCCCCAGCTAAGAAAGCAACCATTACCTCTAAGAATTCCTGGTTCCTTTTAGCAGAGAATAGTATCCACATGCCAAGATCCAGATGCTAGATGGGTTCACTGAATCAGAACACCACTGGGGTCAGGTCCTGCTGGTGAACAGAGACAGGAATGCAGTGTGTGGTGCAAAAGCGTACCTCTGTGTGTAATATATGCATATGTGTGTGTGTGTGTGCGTGCACGCACATGTGCTAAGTCACTTCAGTTGTATCTGACTCTTTGCCATGCTTTGGACTGTATTACAGGTCCAAAAGGCCCTATTGGAGTGAAAAGAGGTAATCTCAGACACTAATATGTCAGCAAGCCTAGCTCTTCTATTAACTGGCTTTCAGTGAGCTGGGAGCTGGATCCCCAGTTCAGTGAGAGGGCATGACAAGCATGTGCGTGCGTGCTGAGTCGCTTCAGTCGTGTCCAACTATTTGCGACCCTATGGACTGTAGCCCGCCAGTCTCCTCTGTCCATGGGATTCTCCTGGCAAGAATACTGGAATGGTAAGAATACTGTGCCCTCCTCCAGGGGATCTTCTCAGCCCAGGGATCAAACTCAAGTCTCTTATGTCTCCTGCATTGGCAGGGGTTCTTTACCACTAGCGACACCCAGGAAGCCCCATATATGTATATATACACACACATATTTACATCTAGGTTTATTTCTATAGCTATCTGTATCAAAAACATGGGTTCAGATAGTTACCTTTGATTTTAGACGAACCAGTTTACATATTTATAACCCCCTTCTTTGACGGTGAGAAACCTCACTTCCACTATGCTTAATGGAGTATATTTACTTGTTTGATTAATCACTCCTGTCCCCGCCATACTGTAGAATCAGCCTTCCATTGCTGCTGCCTCTCTCTCCCTGCAGAGATGCCCTTTGCGACCCCCTCAGGCTCTGACACCCTCTGCCAGGCTGCCCTCTCAGATAGATGACCTCCTCACCCCATGGGCCTCTGCCACCTCAGGGTAGGCAGCCTTCCTACACAGATGCCTGCTTCATTTCACCTGGGCTCCAGTAACCTGCACCAGGCCACTCCTTTCCCACCCTCCTGACCCTGATTCAGTTCCAACATTCTGCACCAACCATTCCTTTTCCTACTTGGAGGACCTTTTCATTCCTGCTTGAGCTCTGACACCCCACCCTGGGCCACATGGCTCTTTCCACCCAACCCTGGCACAGATCCTACTGTGAGTGACCCTACCTAAGGCTTTGGGATAGAAATTTTCAGGAAGATAAAGGGTGAGGTGACAATGTAGTCACTTTTGAATTTAGTGGGCTCAGAAACATTCAGAACTTCTGAACAGTGTGGTCTCATTCTTTCTTCTCAATGATCACCCTTGCCCCAAATCCTGCTCTAATACCTTTCTCTCCCAGCTCATATCTTCTCATTCAACTCAAAGTGACAATCCACATTCACATCTTCTAAAGGGAAACATACACAAGCAGAAGCCCAAAGACACCAGAATGAATGAAACTTAGAGGCCTCTAAACACACACTGAAGTTAAATGTCATTTTTTTGAGTAGGGATTAACTAATTTAAATAAGAAATGACATTTAACTTCAATGTATGTTTAGAGGCCTCTAAGTTTCATTCATTCTGGTGTCTTTGGTCTTTGGTCTTACACCTAAATCTATGGTGTAAGCTTTCCTGGTAGCTCAACTGGTAAAGAATCTGCCTGCAATGCAGGAGACCCTGGTTTGATTCCTGGGTTGGGAAGATCCACTGGAGAAGGGATAAACTACCCACTCCAGTATTCCTGGGCTTCTCTGGTGGCTCAGCTGGTAAAGAATATGCCTGCAATGAGGGACACCTGGGTTCGATCCCTGGGTTGGGAAGATCCCCTGGAGAAGGGAATGGCTACCTACTCTAGTATTCTGGCTTAGAGAATTCTATGGACTGTATAGCCCGTGGGGTCGCAGAGTCGACACAACTGAGCGACTTTCACTCACTATGGTATAAAGTATAGATTAGTAAATATTCTATAAAGACCAAATGGTAAATATTTAGGTGCTTTTACTATACCTGTACTACAGGTGCTATTTAGTGCTATAAGGCAAGAAAAGGAAATAGAAGATGTAATGATTGGAAGGGAAGAAACAAAGTCATTATTATTTACAGATGGCATGATGGTCTTTTACTCAGAAAATTTAAAAGTCTATTAAGTATTAGAACTGGGCTTCCCTGGTGGCTCAGATGGTAAAGAATCTGCCTACAGTGCTGGAGACCTGGGTTCGATCCCTGGGTCGGGAAGATCCCCTGGAGAAGAGAATGGCAACCCACTCCCGTATTCTTGCCTGGAGAATCCCATGGACAAAGGAGCCTGGTGGGCTACAGTTCATGGGGTCACAAAGAGTTGGACACAACTCAGTGACTTTCCCTCTCACTTTTCCAGACTCAGACGCTGGCTAGCATGCAGACTATCTTTGGTGCTGCCTGCCTCCTACCTGAGACCACCTAGGAGTGGGGGTGGGTGGCAGAGGAAGCTCCTTAGCCAAAGAGGAGGCTTGAGGGTTCTAGTTCTCAGTCCGCAGATCAGGATTGGACTAGTGGCAGAGAAAGGAGAGAAGGGAGGATGATCTCTCGCCTCTAGGGGTGGACACAGCAGTTCTGTGTTCAGGTCACTCAGAGGCGGTGGCAGCCGCTGGAGTGGGCTGCCTGCTTGTTCCCCTAGGCTGTCCGGGAGCGCAGGCTCCCTGCTGTCCCTCTTACAGATGGCCAGGCAAGCAGGATCACAGGGCGCATGACCAGATGTTGAGGAGCTGTGCTGCCCAAGCAATCGAGTGTCTCTAGGCGGTCAGGACTTGCCAGGAAAACCCACCTCCAGCAGCACCAAAGCAACTCACAAAAACAATGCATGGCTATGTCACCTGCCTGATATCCCAAGGTCATCAGTCGGCGTGTGACTGCAGATGTAGACACTCTCACTACTTTAGGGAAACCCAGAGGACGGACTTGTATTCCAAGATCTGCTCTTTCTATTCTTTTGCTGTTGAAATGTCCTTTCTTCTATGGAATAAAGGTGAGGGGAGATGGCAATGATGTCATCCATAGATCACTCTCTGTTGTTTAATTTTAAACTTTCTAGGCCACAACATCCAAACACCTGAGGATGAGTGCAAGGGCTGTTGGGCTTTCTTTCTAACTCACGAGAAGCCTGTTCGGGGCCTCACTAAAGAGAGTCTGGGTCCTGCTGTGGGGGTGGGCTGTCAGGCAAGGTGGTCTGGGGGAGGGGGAGAGGGGCACAGGTCTGGGGTTTAGAGAAAACAGCCTGGCTTCAGCTTGTGAGAAGTGGGAGGGGAGAGGGGATCTGGAGGCAGGGAGAGTCTTTGCCGAGCTTTTGTAGAGTGTCAGACACGAGGACGGGGAGCCTGGGGACAGGCAGAGGCTGTGCCGGTGGAGGCAGAGGGGCCTCTGTGGCTCCGAGGTTAATTTTCTCATAAGAGCTTGGGGGAATCTTTCCCCGAATATTGAACTGCATTGTTGAATCTTACCTGCGATTTCATCTTTCCACAATCTCATTAAAACAAGTCATTAAAATAAGACTTGCCTGGTCCAGTGGCTAAACTCTGTACTCTCAATGCAGAGAGCCTGGGTTCGATCCCTGGTCAGGGGGCTAGATCCCACATGCCACAATTAAGGTCTGGCACAGCCCAATAAATAAATAGATTAATAAATTTTAATTTTAAAGTCTGCCCTTTAGGACCATCTTTCTACAAATGGTAAAGAAAAGGGTTGTTTCTTTTCCAGTTTTTCTGAATAAAAACTTTTTTCTTTTCTGCTCGCCCAGCTACTTAGTCTGTTTTGGCAAGCTTTCCATGGGAAGTATCTTCTTTCTCCATTCCACGTTCACGGATCAGTTGTGTTTGAACTCTAGTAGTTAATGTCCAGTTAATGCCCTGTCATACTTAACACTGGTGTTATCCTCACAATCTCAGGAAGCTCATGCTAAGGTTGGAAATGTGTTAAAAATTCTTCCTGGAAGTGTGAAACAAGGCTTGCCTTTTGGATGAATTTTCTTTAATTTCCATGGTTTAGTAGTTGCTGAATCTAATAATTTACTATTAAAAAAAAATACTCCCACTATCCACTCCTCTCATGACAAATGCTTCTTCTGTGTTTGGTAGTTAAATCATTTCATGGGGAATATCCATGGAGCCCTAGGAACAGGAGGGTGAAAGTCATTCATCACAGCATCTGACCTTCACACACAGGCCAGCATTGAGTGAGTGCTCAGCCGTGTCCGACTCTTTGTGATTCCACGGACTGTAGCCCGCCAAGCTCCTCTGTCCCTGGGATTCTCTGGCAAAAAACTGGAGTGGCTTGCTGTTTCCTTCTCCAGGGGATCTTCCTGACCCAGAGGTTGAATCTGAATCTCCTGCAGTGCAGGCAGATTCTTTACCGCTGAACCACTGGGGAAGCGCTGGACAGCCTTATATCCTGACACGTTAAAGATCTCTGGCTAGAACCAGAAACTGGTAAACATTTATGGTGCCTCAGAGGAAACGGCAGAAGTCAAGTGGATGGCATGGACGTTGCTTCTCTGTTTCCTGTGCATTTCTAAATTAGCCCAGGGAACACATGCATAGCTAAGTCCCCCAGCCACTCCTTGTTCTAGCCTCTCGGTTACATATATCTAATGTAACCACATATTTTATGTTGTGGCTGACGAATTAATGCATTAATGTTTTTCACAGAGAAGAAAAATTAGCAAAAATTAACTGTGATAGGTTCTCAAATTTCTTAATGTCTAAGTTCATCTTCTCCTTTGGGTGTTTCTATTTATTAATTCTTTAAAAAGTCTGCTTGTTTTCCTCTAAGGATGAGTGAAATGCATGCTTTCTCCCCGCCGCCCCATTTCACAGCAGGGAGCAAAATCTAGAAGTTTCTTTCTTTTTCCTTTTTTGACTGTGCTGGGTCCCCATTGCTGTGTGCAGGCTTTCTCCAGTTGCAGTGAGCAGGGGCTACTCTCCAGTTGCGGGGCTTGGGCTTCGTAATGCAGCGACGTCTCTTGTTGTGGAGCACAGGCTCTAGAGCGCCTGGGCTTCAGTAGCTGCCGCACGTGGGCTCAGTAGTCGAGGCTCCCAGGCTCTAGGGCAGAGGCTCGATAGTTGTAGCGCTTGGGCTTAGTTGCTCCTTGACATCTGGGATCTTCCCAGACCAGGGATCAAACCCATGTCTCCTATATGGAATCAACCCCATGTCCCAGCAGATTCTTAACCACTGGACCACCAGGGAAGTTCTTGAAGTTTCTTATGTACTATTTCAATTGATCACAGGAACACCCTACCCCACGCTGGGTGATTCTTTCTGGATTTGTGTCTCCTGCCTCCTCAGGGACTCATGTTTTGGCCTCCAGTCTTGGCCTCATACCCCTCAACACTCTGTGGACCAGTTATTCTGACCTTCTGGTGTCCCTGTGAGGTCTGTTGTCTGACCTGATCTCTGACTAAGGGTCTACTTTGTCATTGTGAATGAATACCTTGTGACTGGAAAGACTTTCTGACCTCAGACAGACTGGTCATAGGCTCACTACTGCAATCACATTAACAAATGACCAGGAAAGAAACTGAAGGCTGAACTGCAGAACTACACGGACCTGGGATCTACAGAGAAGACAATTTGAGGAGAGCCTGATGCCTTGTGGGTGGGGGTGACCTCTGTGGTTCAGAGTGGGGCCTCTAGAGCCACCTGTGTGACATCACTTTCTTGCTTGTAATCGCAGGCAGATTACTTAGGTAATTTTGACTTTAAAATGGGGATAAACATAGATAACCAACCTCATGGGGTTGTTTAACTGAGATTATTCACCTAAAAGGCTTAGGGCATGCTTAGACACTTAAATATATACTTTTCGTGTTAGTATCATCAACTTAATATTATCATTATTATACCTTGCTTTTAATTAATCTCTCTCTGATAGCAGATCTTAATTAGGCACTTGTCCACCATGTGAATTCATTCATCCATTCATTTATTCATCAAAGGTCTAATGAGTATCTCTTTTGTGTTGGACACACAATAAACAAAATAGAGATCCCTGAAGGCATGGAATTTATATTCAGCTGGAGGAGACAGACAATACACAATAAACCTAACAAATAAATTATATAAAAAAGGGCTTTCCTGATGGCTCAAGCAGTAAAAAATCCGCCTGCAATGCAAGAGACACAGGAGACGCAGGTTCAATCCCTGGATAAATAAATTATATCATCCAGATTATATGGGGAAAAGAAAATTAAAGCAGAGAAAGGGGGGCTGTGAGTCCTCTGGGTAGATGTGACAGCAGAGATCAATGAGAAGGTGACATTCAAGCAAAGACTTGAGGGGGAAGGAGTTAGACATGAGGCTGTCTGGGGCAGATCATCCAGGCAGGGGGATGGCCAGTGTGGAGGCTCTAAGTGTGAGGGTACCCGGCATGGGTGAGGCCAGCAAGAAACAGAGGGAGCTGAGGCTTTTAATCTGAGATTTTGAGCAAAGAAAGAATTCTGTTCTCATCCACAGATCAGGCAGGGATCCCTCATGTCCAGCCAATGTTAACTTCTCCCACCAAATTCATCCTGTCTAAATGACCTCGCATTTTTACAAAGGTTTTTGCCTTAACCACAGACTTTGTGTGGACCAGATGTCTCCCTTGTACCTTCATGTGATTATACTTCTGATTAAGACAAGCCCAAGTGAAATACTTAGCCTTCAGATAAACAACTCACAATATATGACTTTTCCAAATGTTGTTGCCTCTTATGCAAGTCAGAGTGTTGTTGTTCGATCACTAAATAGTGTCTGACTCTTTGTAACCCCAAGGACTGCAGCCCACCAGGCTCTTCTGTCCGCCACTATCTCTTGAAGCATGTAGTTCTTAGCAATATTAAATACATCATTGTTGAGATCTTATATGCATGGCTATGGAGAAACAGTTATCCATAATATTGTGTGCTCAGTCACTAAGTCGTGTCCAACTCTTTGCCACCCCATGGACTGCAGCCCATCAGGTTTCTCTGTCCATGGGATTTCCCAGGCAAGAACACTGGAATGAGTTGGCATTTCCTCCTCCAGGGGATCTTCCTGACCCAGAGATTGAACCCATGTCTCCTGCATTGCAGGCAGACTCTTTACCACTGTGCCACCTGCTGCCGCTGCCGCTGCTAAGTCACTTCAGTCGTGTCCGACTCTGTGCAACCTCATAGATGGCAGCCCACCAGGCTCCCCCATCCCTGGGATTCTCTAGGCAAGAATACTGGAGTGGGTTGCCATTTCCTTCTCCAATGCATGAGTGAAAAGTGAAAGTGAAAGTGAAGTCGCTCAGTCGTGTCCGACTCTTAGCAACCCCATGGACTGCAGCCTACCAGGCTCCTCCATCCATGGGACTTTCCAGGCAAGAGTACTGGAGTGGGGTGCCTTTGCCTTCTCCACTGTGCCACCTGAGAAGTCCTATAATACTATCTCTGGGTTAATAAACATAGGATTCTTTTGATACCTTTCCCCTCTATGTTCTATATATTTCTTTCTTAAAATTTATAACTTGAAGGATAATTGCTTTACAGAATTTTATGTTCTATTTATTTCTTGAAAATGCTTAGTCTTATCCTCTGCTGATTTGGTAATAGGTAAGGTCATGTCTCAATTATATGATACAATTTCCTCTGGAGCAGATATTCAACTTAATTTAGTATGCAATAATACATTTTACAAGCTCAAAGTTTAATTACATTAATTAGATTTCCTCATTTAGATTTTAATTTATTAAGTACTGAGAATTTTTGTTTGTTTTTTGTCTTCATGAAACCCAGTTAGTTGATGATGCTGCATTAAAACAAGAGGTTTCCATTAAAAATAATGTGTTCTGTTAATATCTACTTAATAATGAACTAAAAGAAAAGTCAGATGAAATATGTAATTGTTACAGATGACACTACAATTACTTCCCAGTGACAGTTCTTTATCATTTTGGTTAATGTAGCAATGAAGTCTGCTTGGAAGCAGAGTTGAAATTTAAGAATTTAGGATATTGAAAGAGTGGATAGATTTAATGATCAGCTTAGCTTCCTTGGGAAGTAAGCTTCTTATGGGAGTATCAATTTTTGCTGTTGTTGGGTGGAAAGACTAAAGGCATCTGGTTTGAATTTATTGTCTTTAAGACAGTTTTCCATTTATTATCATTAATACAGTATAGGTTTCTAGAGAGAATCTAATAATACAGCAAATATTCAATGTGTATGGGGATACATTTGAAAATTAAAATAGTGGTTTCCTCAGTGGTCCCTCTAGACACAGTGGAGCAGGGGCTGTGACCTGAAATGCCTTTGGGGAGTGGCAAGAAATGTACGTGAGTGAAGTATCCCAGTGTCAGAGGAAGATGGTAACTGACAAGCAGCCTCGTCTGGGCAGCAATAGGGAGTGGGGCAGGCGGCAGTAAATGAGAGACAACCCCATCTAAATGGGCCAGCCACCTCTCAGCCAATTCTTGCCACAAGAAAACAAAAGCCTAGTGTTGCCAGATCTTCTGATTTAGTTGGAGAAGCCAGAAATTCTGATTTTCAGATCAAGTTTTCCCATTTTTACATGTTGGCAGCTAGCTAAACAACAACAATCTATGTAGATTCAACAAATCATGCCTGCAGGACAAATCCAGTTCACAGCCTGCCTCTTGGTCACATCGTGGTACACATTTCAGACAGTGAACCCGAGAAACAGGGGAAGACTTCATATGTGTGATCACGTTCCAGAAGTCTCATTCCTCTCTGCTCTGTGTCTAGAAATCACCTCGTCCCAAACGGCTTTTGTCAGACATAGTGTTCTATTGTTGCTATCAGAACAGGGGTTGTTACTGGAGTCATGTACAATTATTACATAGTGACTGCAAATGTGCTAATAATATATAAATGTACTAATAATATATAAGTATACAAAATTTATGACTTCCCTGGTAGCTCAGCGGGTAAAGAACCCACGTGCAATGCAGGAGACCTGGGTTTGATCCCTGGGTTGGGAAGATCCCCTGGAGGAGGGCATGGCAACCCACTCCAGTATACTTGCCTGGAGAATCCCCATGGACAGAGGAGCCTGGAGGGCTACAGTCCATGGGGTCACAAAGAGTCGGACACAACCAAGTACAGCACACAGCACATACAGAATTTATGCATTTCTGCTTTTCTAAATATGTTTATATTTTAATCTTGTTGTTGTTGTTGTTCAGTCGCTAAGTCATATCTGACTCTTTGTGCTCCATGGACTGCAGCATGCCAGGCCTCCTTGTCCCTCACCATCTCCCGGAGTTCACCCAAGTTCATGTCCCTTGGATTCGTGATGGACATAATGGATGTTTAATCTTACATTATTATCCCCCCAAATTATAAGCTACATAGGAACAAATCTATAAGTCCAGTTGTAGTTAGAATTCTGAGGGACAGATATCCTACCCCAATGTCACACAAATAAGGTAGGGGCAAGCCTGAGATTCTACTTCAGGTTTATTTACTCTGACTGATGAGCTTTTTCTACAATATAGACTTCTTATCTTTGTATTCCAGGTCATGACCAAACTTAATACTCAATCCTACTGCAAGAAAAAAGCAGTACAACATTAATCGGTTGAGAAGCTACACAATACACAAGACACCCTCCTGGGAAAACTTGTCATAGAGCGAAGGAACTTCTGCTAAAACGCAAATATGTACACGGGTTCGAAAATAAATTCTGAATTAGGTTTTTGTAAAATTAACCTTGCTTTTCATTTATCTGTTCCAAGATCATTGCAAGATGAAGAATATATTTGTTAAAGAAATAAGTCAAACACATAAAAAAGACAAAATAGATGATGGCTGTGTGTCTTTTATTTGTGACATCTGAATTCTTAAACTCACAAAGAACTGATTTCATAAATATCCTTTAGTTTTATTTTCCATTTTTAATTGTTTTTTATTGTTAGTTTGTTCTTATAACCAAACCCTTAATCACAAATGGAACTAAAATTATGCTAAATCTTTTTTCTTGATGCAATTCGAAGATACTGAAAAACTTTGAAATTAGAACACTCAAAGCTAGTAAAACAGCTTAATTGTCAGATTAGAAATGGACTCTTCCCTCTAACAGTTACAGAAATCCTTATTTATTCTTTGAAAAAGTCTTGTCCAGAATTAATAACTCCCAGAGGGAATAGCTTGTCATAAAATATTTTTGTTGATGTATTTTTAAAGCAGAGGAAAAAAAAAACATTATTTCCCAAACATGCTTTGTTTGGCTAATTCTAGGAGAGAATCACCTATTTCATCAAGAATCACCTATTTTATTAAGAAGTAAAAAGACCAAAGGACAACAGTATTATCCAAGTGACACATCAGACTCCTTTCAGTGATTTTGCCCTTGGACTCATTTCTTGTACTTTTCCTATGATATTTCTTTTATTCACAGTGTGATACCCATGGGATGTGGAAGTGATATAAGGGTAGAGACCATAGGAAGTGATGCTTCCAGCAATGACCAGAATGACATAATCACCACAAATGAGGAGAGAAATTATCCATGTCCCCTAGTGCTTCGCCAATGAAAAAGGGAATTAAAACAACTCAGTGTAATCTTACAAAGAATACTAACAGTAGGACATTCAAGAAGATCAGTCAAAATGGTGTTGCAGAATATAAATAAGGATTTAGTATGAGCAAATATAATAGAAAATTTATAAACGTATAAAATCAAATCAGGAGTTAGCAAAGACACAGTATAGTATGGAGAAAGCATGCAGCGATTTCTTACATGTTCACCGCTGGTTATATCTATAACGCACAGTGGCATAGACAGCTTTGGGAAGGCTTCAGATTGAAGTATAGAAATGTTAGCAATGGCACAACACGACTTCCAAGAGAATTCAGCCAATGGGAGATGATAAACAAGGAAGGCTGAAGGACAACTGGTAAGAGTCTTCAAATAGCGGATGTGCACACAAAGCTCTCATTTAATATGTTTTTACCTATGTTTTACTTTTTAGAGTTTTTGGATCTTTCTTAATGTGGGACACTAGAAAAGGTGAGCTGAAACTCAGAGACAATATAATAGTTAACTCCAGTTGAATGGAAAGGTTTCACATGGAATATGATCTGGGGGTTACACCAGAGGATGCTGCAGGATTTCTGCAGTCTTCTGCCCAAAGACTGTTGAGAGGAGAATGGGTTTTTCATCTGGAAAGTAACTGATATGGTTTGGAAGGTTGTAGAAGGAATAGCTTAAAAAAAAAACAAAACTCTCAAAGTCACTTCCACTTATCCTGGCCCTCAGAAATGAGCAAACACCCCAGGAAAAGAAAATGAACAGTTTCAGAAGCAGAAACTGACCCCAGATGAGTATTTCTCAATCTATTTTTTTTCACTATCATCTTCCTAAAGAGCCCTTTTAGACATTCTATTCCTAATCATTCCCCATCCCCATGAAATTTTAATACTAAATACATACTTTATATCTGTGCACATATCGTGGCTCCTTGGGAGGGCCATGACTCAGTATAATATCTAATATTTCCTCCCCACCTACATCAGTTTTTGCACTCTTGGCCAATCACCTTTCATGAAAATACGTGCTCTCTAAAATAAACCATCAGTCTGAATGGGAGGTCACTGAGGAGCCACAGAAAAAAGTTATATATAGTTTAACTATGGCTCCAGGGACCACAACAAATTCTCAGTATCCAGCATACTCATGCATTATCTGCAGAAGGAAACTTTTAGCTTCTCCTTCCCTCTGTGACACAGGAAGAGATGAATTCTTTGCCCCTGCAACAACATCTAACTGCAGTGGCTGTAATCTTTTGGAACTTCTGGACCTCTTTGGAACATTAAGAAAGGAAAGCAGTCTCACACTCTATAAAACATATGAATACTGAATTTCAGAGGTTTATGATGAATTATGGAACTTAATGAATGCATCAGGCAGATGACACCTCAACCCACTGATCAAGCTTAGTATTTATCATGAAAAGAGACAGCTGAACATTACGTGCTTCCTGGTGTGATGCAGAAGGAAAGAAACAACACCACTTATGTAGTGTTCTGGCTAAAAATGTTTAACAGAATCTAATAATGAGGAAACAATCAGAAAAAAATTCTAGATTGTGGGACATTCTGGAGTTCAAAGCAGCTTGAACTCTTGAATAATGTCAGCGCCATGAAAGACCCACATACTTGCACACACACACACACACACACAGACCGCAAACATACATAAAAGAAGGACTCTAAACCATTAACTAAAGAGATTGACAACTGTGGATATAGGGATGTCACTGTAATCTTTTCCTTTTGAAGTTCCCACTTTGACATTTCTCAAAAAAAAAAAAAAAATCATAGATGCATGTATTACTCAACTTTAAAATAATAGGGGGAAATGAGGGGAGCCAGCCAGGTCAGAAGGAAGAAGCCAGGTGTCAATTGCAGATCCAGAAGATGCCTGAAGGGCCACAGGAGCTCAGATCTGCATTTGCCAGGAGAAGTTCTCAGGATGTGGTCAAGCCAAAGACATAAAGAATCGCCTGTAGTGATTTTCTTCACAATTTGCCAAACAAAGTTCTGTGGGAATAGGAACTGTCTATAATTAAAAAATTAGAGTGGCTTGCCAGCACTTTTCCTAGAAGTGCAGTGAACAATATAACCATGAGGAAATTGTTCCAAGAAGTTAAAAAAAAATCCAGATTTTTTTTAATTGAGTGGAAATTTCATATGCACAGTTAATAGAAAATAAACTTTGAAAGAACTCATAACAAAAGTCTTCAGAGTCCAGCATCCTACTTGATTAGGCATTAGTTGAAATGTCAGCTTTTTCAAGCAAAACTCCTGTGGTTTTCCATGGTGCCAAGCTTCAGAGTTCCTTCCAGGACCTGGGTCTGTGCTGTTACTTCTCCATCCCACTGCTCAACACTGCCACGTGGCACGCACTGCATAGCGCATAGGTCAGGAAGACGGGCTCATTCATCTGTTCTCTGGATCCTTTAAAGCAGAAATGATGCTGAGAAAATCTCTATCTTGTCCTCTCAAAGTTACTTAGGAAGCCAACAAAACCAAACCAAAAAATGGTATGTTTGTTCTTGATCAGAACACAACAAGATGAAGAGAGGTAGCAGCATTTGAATTCCATGAGACGGCATTTGACAAAATACAGAGCAAGGGTTGGTTTGCTGGGTTAGGTCAACACAGAATGTCACAGTGCCCAGAGAGTCAGTCCTTTCTTAGTTTGGACCAAAGAAAGGTTTCATGCCTTTCCAGGCTCTTGTGGCAGCCCCAGATGGCTTTCACATGTCACATGTAATGAGACAAAGTCAGAGTTGTTAAGTTATTCTTTAATCAGTATTACATTAAAATTCACTAATACATTCTCATCTACTTCCCTCCACCAACTGCTATTTTGTCAAATTCAAATAATCACCGGAAGTGTCATCACCCCCTAGTTACAGACTCTTGGGACCACCACAGTTTTGCGAATGAATCAGTGAAGACAACATTACTTCAGCGAAAAGTCAGGTAGCTTTCAAAAGGCAGGATGCAGCACAGAATGAGTCTGTCTGCTGGGATCCAAACATTGGCAAGGATGGAAGAAGGAAGACGGCTCCAGCTTGCCTGTTACCTTGGCAACCATGGCAGGAGCATCACCCGGGCAGAAATTAATTTTGTTTTGTAATGTCAAACGTAATGGGCGGAGGAGGTGGGAGTGTGGAGGAACAGGAAGAAAACATCGACTGGATCTAGAAGCTCAGAGGGCCGGTTGGGAAGATAACAAGTCAATGGGCTGGGTGTCTGAGCTACAGGCATCAAATTACCCGTTGTACTTTTTTCTTCCCCCAACTGAAATCTCAGTATTAACGTAGAGACAGCCACCACACCCTTTAATAACGAACAAACACTGCACTAATCCGGCTCAGTGCTTCTGCTGATCATTCTCGGTCATTTATAACTTCCTTTATTTCTCTCTTCGGAGAAACAGGGAAAAAAAAAAAAAAAAATCTTGACCGGAAGAGACAAGGAATGGCGTGGTTTTTAAAAAAAGATACTCTGTTCAGGGTGAACTGGTAACTATCCAGCCTTAGGCTAGAGACCAGTCTCTTCCCTGCAGTGAAAGTGTGCAGACCCTGTTTGGGGCAGAGACAAGCCGCCCCGCGGAATGGTCCCTGGTAAAACTGCTTAGGGGGAAGTTGCGCAGATGCTGTGAGCCGGCGGGCGTCAGACCTCCCAGCCGAGACCACAGCATCAAGGGCCGAAGTCTGCCAAGACGGCACAAGAAGGCTTGTTAGAGAAAAACTGCTTGTGTATCCAGAGTTCCAAAATTCACTGGGTACTTAGAACACACGTTACAGAAAAGGCAGCCGGCTGAGGAGACAGGTAAGTAAGTAGGAATAAGGACCTTGGGCGCAAAACCTGAATTTCAGCAAAGCTTAGGTGTCAGGTCACAGGCAGAACTGCACAACTGCGCTGTGCGTGTTAAGTGCAGGGGCATCCTTTCTCCAGGATGGGCGAGGGGTGGTCCTTCCCTCCCGGCGGGTCCACGGGTCACGCTAGCAGCACTCAGAGGGTTGGGAGCACACGAGGTGAGCAGGGAACCACTCTCCGGAGTCACCGCTGGTCTCCAGCTGGCCTGTTCCTGGCAGTAGGCGTGCCTCTCCAGCCTGGGAAGTCTCCCTCCTGCCCGCCTGGCCGCCAGGAGGAAAACAGCTTTCCTCTTTCTTCCGGAGGGTAAGATGGGGCCGTTAGTGACACATCCTGCTCGTCATCTCTTTCTGGAAGGCAGGGGGAGAAGGATGGTTAGGAGTAACTATAGGCAGAGCAATGACTTGTTGAAGGATTCTGAAAATGCCCTGGCAACCTCTGGAGCCTTTAAACAGGAGGGTACAATCATGGCCCTGGAATAAGGTTCAGCATACAGATGTGTGCTTGTTGGCTGGGCCTTTTGTTTCTTCCTTTTTTTTTTTTTTTTTAATATATCAGAGTATTGTTTAAAAAACTTAGCCAACTTGCCAAAAATCCAGGTTGCACTGTGTTTTAGGAAAAACTGCAAGATCTAGAACCACTGGATAGCTGGAGTCAAGAATGGCTCTGTCCTCTGTAGATGGAAAATACTCTCTCCAGTTTGCCCCAGTCTCCACCACTCCCAGCTATCTGCCCATCAGGAGTCTAAGTATCACTTACTGATTGATACGGTTAATTAGATTTTTCTTAGAGGAGAACACAATTTCTCTTTCCCTAAGATTCGATCAAAGGTAGAAGAACAAAAGCTAGCTTCAGTGCATACAATTCAAGAAAAGTGGGAGGAAGGACATTTCTTAATAGAAATAAGGAACAGCCCAGTGTGTCTGATGGGCAACCATATCCAGCTCGCCTTTCACCACCCTCACCAGCTGCCTGGTTCTTGCGGGCATTTACAGATCTCAAACGTGCCATCGGTTCTCTTTCTCAGGGCCTCTGCACAGGTGAGACTCTTGCCCATGGCCTGCTCCTACGAGGCCCTGTCCTCCTTACTTGGCTAATTGCCATTCATGTTCCCAATTCCAACAAGCCTTCCTGCCTGGGAAGGCTTCCTGTCCCACCCCCTGGGGATTTGCCACAACTCCTGCCTTTGCCCACCTGGAGTCATGCACTCATGGAGCTGGTTTGTACATCGTGTGTGTGCGTGCACACGTGGACGGCAAGCATGTCTGTCTGCTCTGCTCAACTGTGAGCTCCAAAGTGTCAGGAAGAAGAAATCCTCACGGAACCCCTCATATCTAGCCACGCGTCTGGCACAGGGCAACAGCTCTTCTTTCATCCCCAAGAATGACCTGGATTGCAGGCTAGGAAGGTGCTTTGTACCTTGTGGCATTTAGGACACATTTCATGTCATTTTAATTAGTCGAAGGAGCTGCTTCCAAGTTCCACCTGCATAGAGCTGATGCAGCTGCTACCTCTCTTGTGCACTCCTACCCCAGATCACCCTCCAGCCAACACTCCCTTCCCCATAGGGAACATCTGAGGAAGTAGGGCTTCCCTGGTGGCTCAGATGGTAAATAATCTGCCTGCAATGCAGGAGACCGAGGTTTGATCCCTAAGAGGACCTTGCAAACAGGCATGCCAGTTGCTCAGAAACTCTATCAGAAAATCATAGCAGTGTGTTGGTTAAAGAAATAACCTAGTACACAGAGCAGATCTGGGTAAATACTTTTGCACTTATAATACTAAATAAGGCAATTACTTCAAGATACATATACTGAAAAATTAAGTGGCCATTTAGTTATGCTCAGTACTATGGGCCAGGTACCTGGGAGATGAGATCACTCTTCTCAAGGAGGTATACAGTTTATTGGGGAGAAAAAGATATAAAATACAATGATATAAATATAACTCTTTAGAGGAGGGTATGATGCACAGTAGAATGCAATCCATCCACATTTAGATCTCACTCTGTCCTCACTGGGCTTCTCTGATGGCTCAGTGGTAAAGAAGCTGCCTTCCAGTGCAGGAGTCCCAGGTTCCATCCCTTGGTCGGGAAGATCCCTGGAGAAGGAAATGGCAACCCACTCCAGTATTCTTGCCTGGGAAATCCCATGGACAGAGGAGCCTGGTAGGCAGCAGTCCATGGGTTTGCAAAGAGTTGGGCACAACTCAGTAACTGAGTACATGGTCTGTCTTCGCCACCTCCATAGGTGACCTCCCTGCACCTTTGGGTTTTAGCTCAAGTGGCCCTTTTCTAGGGTTACCTTTCCACACTTCCTCTTCAGCTGTTTCATGGCACCCTTCTTCACAATTGGAAAGTCTATTATCTGTTGCATTCCTGCTTCCTGGATTCATCCCTTGTAAGATCTTATAAGATCCATGGAGAAAGGGGCTGTGCCTGCTATCTGTTTCCCCAATGCCTGCCAAGTGATGATGGAGAAAGGTTTGTCTAATCCAGCAGTGAATGCGCCCACAGTGTCCTCATCTGCAGTCCATATGCATGGACTCAGTACACGTTCACACAAAGAGTCGGACACGACTGAGTGACTGAGCATGCTTGTTGGAGGGAAGCCCGGCCAAAGCGGAGCCTGCAAGGGTGCTTCTGTGGCTGGAGAAGAGGGGCTGGGGCAGGATGGGGGCACAGGACTGGGGAGACAGGTAGCCACACAATAAGGTGTGAATAAGGACCCAGGCACTTGGTGTGGGGGATGGAGATGATGACAACCTTAAAAGGGATTTGCTGTTCCTCTGTTAAGCTTCCAGAGGTTCTTGTGTTTTTGGTTAACTTTTTAAGACAGAGAAAATGAGGTGCGAATGCAAAATGTGTCTATGTGTCTATGTGTGAAAGAAAGAGACCGAGAGGAAGTAAAGGAGAGATCATGGCATCAAGACAATTTTGGTTTTATAACTAATTCTTGTAATTATTTGCAATGGGTCAGTGTTACAGAAAGAAAAGATGATTTGGGTGGTTATATCATTGTCTCTGGGTAAAACTTTGACCGAAGAGAAATCCGGGCCTCTGAGCAGAAGTGATGTGCTCAGGGTGAACGGGTAAGATGAAGGGTAACTGCAGAGCCTCAATGGGAAGGGTTACTTCTGTCAAGAGCCTCAATGGGAAACGGTTACTTCTGTCAAGTGAAGGCCTGCTGTCCGCCAGGCTCGGTTTCCCTCATGGCTCCACAGGCATCACTTCGTGTAACCCTAACTGATTCTGTGAAGGAAGATTTGCCATCCCCATTGGCCTGATCAGGAAACTGGCACAGAAACGGAGAATGACTTATCAAAGTCACACAGAAAGTGGCCGAAGTGAGATTTAAACTCAGGTCTATCTGGGTGCAAAAGCCGGCTCTTTCCACTACACCGGGTGATCATGGTTTAAAGTCTCTGAAACAGTCTTATGACTATGCATTTGGATGCCAGTGACTTATTAATTAAAATATATTAATTACAGGTGGTTGCAATCATTCCTGAATGTTCAAAATGCCAGAGAGATATTTTTTTCTTTACCCAGACTGATGCCACTTTGAATTTCAAGTACAGTGGGTAAATGCTAAAACAATTATGTCACTAAATACTAAACACTCATGCCACAATTATGGACACTAGAAGTATGGAAGGCTTTTGAAGAGTTTGAGAGGATATGGAACTTCAGCAAAGGTAGAGTGAGTCTGTGAAAAGCCAGAACCAGTGCCTTCCTCACCACACCATGCAGCCTCACACACAAGAGAAAGCCTGTTTCCAAGGAACCTTCTTAACATTCTTACAGGGAATGAATGGTTGAACTAGATCGGAAACTTGAGGAAGGCTCAGTTGGATCCATCCTTCAAAAGCCTATAAGCTGAATGGATAAGGAAGTTGTGGTACATATACACAAGGGAATATGACTCAGCTATAAAAATGAATGCATTTGAGTCAGTTCTAATGAGGTGGATGAGCCTAGAGCCTATTATACAGAGTGAAGTGAGTCAGAAAGAGAAAGACAAATACCATATATTAACACATAATATATGGAATCTAGAAAGATGGTACCAACGATCCTATGTGCAGGGCAGCAAAGGAGACAGAGACGTAAAGGACTCAGTGGGAGAAGGAGAGGGTGGGATGACTTGAGAGAAGAGCATTGAAACATGTATATTACCATATGTAAAATAGGTAACCAGTGCAAGTTTAATGTATGTATCTAGCAGGGCACCCAAAGCCTGTGCTCTCTGACAACCTGGAGGGATAGGGTGGGGAGGGAGGTGGCCGATTCATGTTGATGTATGGAAAAAACCGTCACAATATTGGAAAGTAATTATCCTCCAATTAAATAAATAAAAATGTTAAAGCCTACAGGCTTTCACTACTGTATTCTAGTAACTCCCCACTGGGTGGCGCCAATGGGCCGGCTTAAAAAAAAAAAAAAAAAAAAAAACTGGTTCTGAGGGAAAAAAACCCTCAAACTAAAAAAACGCAGCTAATATTGGGTTCCATGGGTTTCCTCTCCATCAGAGCCCTCCTGCAGGCATCCAGCAGGGCCAAACACATTCTTTCTTACAGGGAAAGTGGCCTGAACAACAACTATGTAGTTTGCTCGTTGGGGATGAATTTGCTCTTGCAGGAGTTACCTAAACCCACCATGTCATATTCAGTCCACTATAGAACTCCAATCTGGAGGAGGGCATGGCAACCCACTCCAGTATTCTTGCCTGGAGAATCTCATGGACAGAGGAGCCTGACGGGCTACAGTCCATGGCATTGCAAAAAGTCAGACACAACTGAAGCGAGAGCATGCCTGTTCGCAAAGAACAAGTGCTTAAGAAGTTTCTGCAAAGGTGGTGCGAATTTTCTGAGAAATGTTCCTAAATCTGTATTTGGCTTGTATACAAAGACTTATCAAGCACCTGGATTTTAAGAAATCCACACTCCAGTATTCTCGCCTGGAGAATACCATTGACGGAGGACCCTGACGGGCTACAGTCCACGGGGTTGCAAAGAGTCGTACACGGTTGAGTGACTAAGCAACAAATTCTTAAGAAAAACGTCAGGATTTGGTTGTGCTCCTTCCGTGCCACTGCTTTACATAAGGCAGTAATTGATTCTGTGAAGAACCCCATTCCCTACTCTCAGCAGAATAAATTCCACACTCTGCAGCCTGGCAAACAAAGCTCTTCCTAGCCCCACCCACCAACCCTGCCCACCTCCGGTTGAAGCCCCGCCCACTCACCACACCTGCCAGGCAAACTAGAATCTTTGGTCTCCAACAGCCCATTCTATAAGGCTTCTAGTAGATTCTCACCGCGGAGAAGGCAATGGCACCCCACTCCAGTACTCTTGCCTGGAAAATCCCATGGACGGAGGAGCCTGGTGGGCTGTGGTCCATGGGGTCGCTAAAAGTCGAACACGACTGAGCGACTTCACTTTTACTTTTCACTTTCATGCGTTGGAGAAGGAAATGGCAACCCACTCCAGTGTTCTTGCCTGGAGAATCCCAGGGACAGGGGAGCCTGGTGGGCTGCCATCTATAGGGTCGCACAGAGTCGGACACGACTGAAGCGACTTAGCAGCAGCAACAGCAGCTTCTCACCCACTGTTTCTTCTATCTAAGAAATGCCTTTGGCCCTTCTATGCCTGGCAAACTTTGACATCCTTCAAGATCCAACCATCAAAATATTCTGATTTAGGCACTTGGAAGACAAAGGAAGGGGAATGGTTACAACTAATAATTAAGAACCAAATTCCAGTTTCCAATACTATATAGGCTATGTTAAACAATTGAAGGTGAATGGATGAACTCTTAACACAAAGGTGTGTTTGTGTGTGTATGTGTGTGTGTATTTATGTTGTGATTATATATATATAGTTATAAAGTTGTAAAATTAAAGTGTTAGTTGCTCAGCCGTGCCAGACTCTTTGCAACCCCATGGACTGTAGCCTGCCAGGCTCCTCTGTCCAAGGGGTTCTCCAAGCAAGAATACTGGAGTGGGTTACCATGCCCTCCTCCAGGGGATCTTCCCACCCAGAGATTAAACCTGTGTCTCCTTATGTCTCCTGCATTGGCAGGGGGTTCTTTATCACTAGTGCCACCTGGGAAGCCCAACAGTATATATGGTTAGATCCAATTATTTTAGGAAAAAATATAAATTATGAGTCCAGCATGATAAGTTCACCTCTGGGTGAATGAAATAATATATGTTTTCTATTTCTGGTATTTGCCTTTTACATATTCTCTAGATTTTTTTAATACACATGAAATTTTTCCTAAAAAACAAGCTCTAGTCATTTAAAAAATAAGAAGAGAAGTAGGCAAAATCTCCAAATTGAAATATTTAGTTCTGGAAATAAAGTTAAAATGATGTTACCTAGTCTTTGTGAGGAAAGGTGGGATAGATGAAACCAGCATATCTTTTGCCCAAGATACTCTACCACTTCTGTTCTGATCTACACATTTTAAAATTAGAAATCTTTGCCAGCCTTTGAAAGAAGATTTTTTTTTTAATATACATGGAACAAACTTGCATAAAATCTAGGAATCAAAGCTTATTCTTATCTCTCAGTGTAGCCAATTTTAGCTGGCCATGGAGGGAATAAATGGTCCAAAGAAGTAAAATGATTTATTCCAGGTCACACAAATGATTTCTTACCTGACCGAGACTATGAAGAAACCAACTGACTTAAGCTTACTACACCCTACACACCATCATACATTTTAGGAATTAAATTTTCACATGGAATAAAGAAATGTGATATTTGCTAAATGTCAGTCATCATGCTAGCATAGCCATATGAATAAGTTAATATTAGGAATTATAAAAACAAGTTCCAAAAAACAGTGACAAAAATCGCAGAATCACAGACTGCTGTTCAACACCTTCATTCCAGAGATGTGCAGAGCACTTGAGAGGGAGGAAGTGACTTGCTGAAGGTCGAAGGCTGACGGTGGCAGCCCCAGGACTCCTGGCCTGTGGCCTCTGCACGCCGAGGTGATCTCAGAGAGGCAATTTGTGCAAACAAGGATTTCTCAGAGTCACCTCAGCATGCTTCAGGTAAAATTCCTCTAGCATTGTTGACTCTCCTTCATCTAAACCTAAAACCTAAATGTCTCTCACAGCATTCACACCAGTTCCCAGCTATAGCATCTACCATTGGCCTGGACTCCCAGCCACTCAGCCGTCGCTCTCCAACTCCCCTTCTCTACTGTTAAATCCAGGGCAATGCCCACATATATGTTTTCCTTTGCTCTCTCTTCCCAAAGCACTTTCCTCCCAACTCCAGCCTCCTTCAAGGCTCTTGATCACTGTTCCTCCTCAGAGACACCCTTCCCATTTCATCCCCATGAAGTCTCAGGTGCTCCTCTTTTGGTTTCCCTTTGTGCCCAGAGCATCTCTCACGTTGTTCTATGATAGTTTATTATTTCCTGGTTCTGGCAAGACATTGTTCTTGAAGAGATGAACCATGTCTTATTCCTGTTTGGACCCTGGTGCACAAGACCTGCACATACTAGGTGCTTTAAAAATACTCATTAATTAGACTAAAATCCAATGAAAAAGAACAATTATTAGGTCTTAAAGTTCCTGTAAAATGAAAGCTGGAAAGAGATACAAACTGAATACCTTACTATGGGGGTGCACTTATGTTTATTATGAGTGCATGTCTGACTCTTTGGAACCTCATGGACTTGTCGCCCACTAGGCTCCTCTGTCCATGGAATTTACTTCTTGTTTAAAATTCTGTGAAGTAGGCAATGCTTTTTCTAATTTACAGGTGAGGAAACAGAGGCTCAGAGGATTGAAGTAACTTGCCCAAGTTCCCATAGCTATCAAGTGGGAAGGATAAAGGTTTGAGTCCAGATTTGGTTGACTCAGAAACAAAAATAATTAAACAAACAAATCCTGTTTCCATTACTCCACTGGAAGGGGAAATAAAAGGAGTGAGGTTCTTTGTTTTTCTAGTGTTTTAATATATGTTAGACCATAAAGAAGGCTGAGAGTGGAAGAATTGATGCTTTTGAACTGTGGTGCTGCGGAGGACTCTTGAGGGTCCTTTTTACAGCAAGGAGATCAAAGCAGTCAATCTTAAAGGAAATCAACCCTGAATATTCATTGGAAGGACTGATGTTGAAGCTGAAGCTCCAATAGTTTGGCCACCTGATGTGAAGAGTCGACTCATTGGAAAAGACCCCGATCCTGGGAAAGATTGAGGGCAGGAGGAGAAAGGGGTGACAGAGGATGAGATGGTTGGATCGCATCACTGACTCAGTAGACATGAGTTTGAGTAAGCTCCAGGAGATAGTGGAGGACAGGGAAGCCTGGAGTGCTGCAGTCCATGGGGTCACAAAGAGTTGGACACAATTGAGTGACTGAACAACAACAAAACACATATTCGCTTTAGAAGTCCTGCAGCAACAGCATTTTAAAGCCAATTTCTTGTTTTCAATTCACCAATTTTCTGCTAATTCTGAGAAATAAGAAGGACAAAGGGGGAGGAAGAAATATTGGAAATAAAGTCATGATTGAGGAAGAACAGGACACAAAGAGATGAAGGAAAGGTGGGTGTGGAAGGCGTAGCAGTGTGGTAAGAATGAGAAGACTGCCCAAAGCTTGGTGAAAAAGCCCTTTGTGTAAGCGGGCCCCTCCCCACACCAGCCACCACTACAATGAGGTAGTCTGAAGTACACGGAATATCGTTAGATGTGGCACGAAGACAGAAGTAAATGACTTCTCAGCTCACAGAGCGCAGGCACACACACATACACACACGCGTGCGCACATGCCTACGGCTCTTTCCTTCCCTGATAATGGAGCTTCGCCAACACATGTTAAAGGCAATATGTCAAGGTTATAGTCGCAGAAAAGGCAAAAGAGAAATGGTGACCCCACCCCAAAGGGCCCGGGGTTGGGGTGGGGAAGCGCTCCTTCTCTAAAATGCTTCCTTGAGACCAATCAGCGGCACAACTTCAGGACCCCAGTTCCTCGAAGCCCCCTAACCTGAAGCACGGCCATGCCTTGCCTGTCATCAGTCTCCTCTCAGATAAAGACAGATTTGGGATAGTGGGTGTGAACTGCAGCGTGAAATACAGAGACCACATTTCTGGACAGGCTGGGGGGACAGGATGTGAGTAAAGCACTATAACTTGGAAGACTTTTTCATTCCTGACAGCAGTTAGCGCCCCCCTCCACCCTGGGTGGGGACAGTAGCCAGGTTGGAAAGATGACTTTCTGTGGGCCGTCCACCCTACAAATGCCATTTCTTAAAGACTTCAAAACCTCCAAGTTGTATCCATATTATCCCCTTCTTTCTTTTGCTATTGGCTATTTTTCCCTCCCTTACAAGTACGTGGGTTGAAAATGGTGACCATCTAAAAAATTTCATTTCTTAAGGGTCTGCTAACCTCGGCCCCCCCAATCCCCACCCCCCATCCATTCCGGACAATGTGCTGCTTACTGATGCCTGGGCTGGGATTTCACCAGAATCGCCCCTAATCCACCCGCCCCTCAGGGTCCTCAGATCCTGTCAATACCCATTTCCCTGTGGCCATGTTTCTACACTGGAGGTCAAGCAGGTATTTTGCTATTTCCTCATCTCAGTATCTAACCCACTGGGAGTAAAGCAAGTCCCTTTGGAACTGGCAGTTTTCCTGGAGATGCAGAGAGGATAAGAACCAAAAGGCAAGTTAGCTGGCATCAGCAAGGATGCTGTGATGGTCAGCTAAAACGCATGGGGCAACATGGGGTAATAACATGGGGTGATTTCTGAGTGTGGATAGGGACAAGGGTTCAACGAGGACTCTTATAGCATTATGCTGTGAGAAGGGTGCCACACTGGTGTCAGAACAACTACAGGGGTAGACTTCCCTGGTGGTTCAGTGGTAAAGAATTATCCTGCAATCCAGGAGACCCGAGTTCAATCCCTGGGTCAGGAAGATCTCCTGGAGAAGGATATGGCAACCCACTCCAGTATTCTTGCCTGAAGAATCCCATGGACGGAGGAGCCTGGTGGGTCACAGCCCATGGGGTCACAAAGAGTCCAACACAACCGAGTGACTAACGTTTTCAATTTTCACTTTCCATTTCTCATCTCACACGCTAGCAAAGTAATGCTCAAAATTCTCCAAGCCAGGCTTCAACAGTACACAAACCGTGAACTTCCAGATGTTCAAGCTGGATTTAGAAAAGGCAGAGGAATCAGAGATCAAATTGCCAACATCTGTTGAATCATCGAAAAAGCACGAGAGTTCTAGAAAAACATCTACTGCTTTATTGACTACATCAAAGCCTTTGACTGTGTGGATCACAACAAACTATGAAAAATTTTTAACGAGATGGGAATACCAGACCACCTTACCTGCATCTTGAGAAATCTGTATGCAGGTCAAGAAGCAACAGTCAGAACTGGACATGGAACAACAGACTGGTTCCAAATCAGGAAAGAAGTATCTCAAGGCTGTATATTGTCACCCTGCTTATTTAACTTCTATGCAAAGTACATCATGCAAAATGCCAGACTGGATGAAGCACAAGCTGGAATCAAGACTGCAGGGAGAAATATCACTAACCTCAGATACGCAGATGACACCACCCTTATGGCAGATAGTGAAGAAGAACTAACTAAAGAGCCTCTTGATGAAAGTGAAAGAGGAGAGTGAAAAAGTTGGCTTAAAACTCAACATTCAGAAAACTAAGATCATGGCATCCAGTCCCATCACTTCATGGCAAATAGATGGAGAAACAATGGAAACAGTGAGAGACTTTATTTTCTTGGGCTCCAAAATCACTGCAGATCGTGACCACAGCCATAAAATTAAAAGACTTTTTCTCCTTGGAAGAAAAGCTATGACCAATTTAGATAGCATATTAAAAAGCAGAGACATTACTTTACCTATAAAGGTCTGTATAGTCAAAGCTATGGTTTTTCCAGTAGTCATGTATGGGTGTGAGAGTTGAACCATAAAGAAAGCCGAGTGCCAAAGAATTGATGCTTTTGAACTGTGGTGTTGGAGAAGACTCTTGAGAGTCCCTTGGACTGCAAGAAGATCCAACCAGTCAATCCTAAAGGAAATCAGTCCTGAGTGTTCATTGGGAGGACTGATGCTGAAGTTGAAACTCCAATACTCTGGCCACCTGATGCTTAGAACCGACTCACTGGAAAAGACCCTGATGCTGGGAAAGATTGAAAGTCAGAGGAGACAGGGATGACAGAGGATGAGATGGTTGGATGGCATCACCAACTCTATGGACATGAGTTTGAATAAGCTCCCAGAGTTGGTGATGGACAGGGAAGCCTGGTATGCTGCAGTCCATGGGGTCACAAAGAGTTGGACACGACTGAGCCACTGAACTGAACTGAACTGAACTGATTTCTCTTCATCCCCTACCAGATAGTCTCAGCAAGTTCAAGTGACTGTGGAATTTCAGGGCCTGCCCCCCTCCTCTCTCCAGCCTGGCACACACCTTGCTTCTGTTTGTTTCTGCAAGGAGAGCCCCATTTCCTGAGTCAGTCACCTGTTCTTCCGTTCAAACCCTGCCTAAGTGTCTCCAGATGGGAGACAGAGCTTTTAGGGAAAGGGAACAGGACTCTAGGGGTGAGGGAAGAGAGAAGGAGGATTGGGCGGGCCCCAGAGCTGGCTTCTAACAAGGTGCTCTGGCAGACATCACTCCCTCAGACAGTACTCCCTCAGCTCAGAAGGGCAGTGTTTCATTTCAAGGGGGAACCCAGGAAAATATCAGGCTGCAGTGAAATCCCTGGAACGAGAGAGAGAGGAGGAGAAAATAAAAGCAAACAAGAAAATACAAAACACCCTCAGCTACTCTCTGGCCTGTCCCTGTGGGGACAGCTGGTCTTCAGAAGGTGGAAACAAGGGCGCAGGCAGCTCCACCTCCAGACACAGGGCAGCTGCGCAGCTCAGGACCAGAGCCACCCTGCCCTCCCTGCCAGAGGGTTTCTCCTCTTGGTTTCTAGAATCCAAATAGCATGTATGGCAGGAAATGACAATGACCTTGACAGTTCTGGGGGGCTCCGTAAAAAGCCTCTGTTCTGCCCAAGGTGCAGGACCGAACCGCTGAGGATGACTTGGCCTTCGCTGCAACAGGGCCTCTCAGTGCGCTCGCCAGTGCGACCTATTGCGTCTCCCGGGTGAACTGGACCACTCAGAGCGGTTCCGCTATCTGGGTCTGCAGGAGGTCCGATCACTGGGAGGCGCCCACGAGTCCCTGTGGCCCCGCCCCCTGGGCTAAGCGCACTCTCTTCTGCGCTGAGGGCCTTGAGGCCCTGAGGATGCACCGCCTCCCAGTGGTCCTGTGGGCGGGATTTCTGGGCCAGATGTTTCTCTCCTTTAGGGCAAACTTAACCACAGAGTAAAGAGCAGGTGCCTTGGGCCAGCCTCAAGCTCTGGGCTTGAACACTTATTAAATGCTTTTTTTTTTTTCCTTTTTTTTCTTCTTTGAACTTTTTATTTTGTATAGGGGTATAGCCTATTAAAAATGTTGTGAAAGTGTCAGGTGAACACGAAGGGACTCAGCCATACATCAATTCGTTCTCCTCCAGACTCCCCTCCCATCCAGGCTGTCATATATCCTTGAGCAGAGTTCTGTGTGGTATACAGTATGTCCTTGTTGGTTATTCATTTTAAATATAGCAGTGTGTACATGTTTATCCCAAACTCCCTAACAACCATAAGTTTGTTCTCTAAGTCTGTGTCTTTCTGTTTTGTAAGTTCATCTGCATCGTTTCTTTTTAGATTTCACACATAAAGGACGTCATATGATACTTCTCCTTCTCTGTCTTATTTCACTCAGTATGATCCTCTCTAGGTCCATCCATGTTGCTACAAATGGCATTAACTCATTCTTTTTAACGGCTGAGTAATATTCCACTGTATTCTTACTGTCACTGTGTCTGTAAAGATGAAGAAAGAATACCAGGGGGAAACTGACACCAGTCACCTTAAATGATTTTTGGAACAAGGCTTTATACATATTAAAAACTTGATGAATGAATGAATGAATGAAGTAGCACCAGATCACAAAATATGGCATGAGCGAGATAAGCAGTAGTCTCTGAGCCTTAACTGATCAACAAAAGTGTATTGTGTTGCTGAAGAGTAGTGTCCACACTTCCGGCCCTTCTCTCTTTGAGCCGCATTGTGCTCAATGCTTTGCACTCATTACTCCATTCAGTCCTTACAGCAGTCTTCTGGAGTGAGTGATTTTATCCTCATTTGACAGATGGCAGAGCTGGTTGCAGGTTATGTACCTTGGTAGAAATCACATAGTTCATTAGGGTAGCCAGGGTTGAAACTTGAAAATCTGTCTTCCTAACTAGTCCACCTTAGCTCAAAGCATTGTTCTGAACAGATCTTCACTCATATCTGTATGTGCTTTCTGCTGAGTCTTTGAGACGGTGGCCATAGAAAACCAGCGGTGGCCACGGAGCGGAGGGGGTTGGGAACCAGGTCATGAAGGGCATCCCCAGTGGGGTGGGGTGGGGGGGCTGTGGACTTTCCTTGCTAGCATCCTCAAGTCTGAAGTCCTGTAAGGCAGACAGGGCAGCCAGACTGCAAACACCTAAAAAAAATTCTCCCAACTTTAGGTATACACGTGAGCCAACCATCACTCAAGAATTTAAAATGTTCTTTCCGCATTCTTTTCAGAACGTGGATGGCAAATAAGCCAAAAGAAATAAAAATAGAAACATGGCAGTCCAGATCTTCCTATACAGGAAAGAACAACATTTATTTGATTAATTCTGTTCCTAAACAGCAGTCGACATCACTAGCACACAGGGCAGTCCCCCTGGGGGTGTGTGTGTGTGTGAATATGTGCACATATATGCAGGACTCCAAGTACATGCATACATATGTATGCACAGATAAACACACAGACCTGCCACCCACAGAGAATATTTATTCATACTCATATGAGAGTCAAACTGCTATTCTGTCCCCTAATCCTGCAAACATTAAAAGTAAGCCACTTTATGTAAACACATTCAGTCTCTTGATTTACACTAGTTCTTACAAGGGCAGAGCTGCACATTTTTGAAGCTCTCTCCTTTAACCACAGGAGATGCGTTACAGAGGCATGGCTGGCTGCCTCATCCTGTATCATGAAAGAAAGAGCATTAATCAAAAATGCTTGGTCATCAGGACTTCCCTGATGGTCTAAGAATCCACCCGGCAGTGCAGGGTACGTGGGTTTGATCCCTTGATTGGGAAACTAAGATCCCACATGCTGCTGAGTAACTAAGCCCGTGAGACTGCAAATACTGAAACCCTTGTACATACTCCGGAGAGAGAGTAGGCATGCTTCAAGAAAAATCCCACATGACACAACCAAGACCCATCGAAGTCAAATAAATAGATTTTTTTGTTTGTTTAAAAAGATTCTTGCAACAGGAGATAGATTGAACTCAACTCCTCTGAAACAAAGGCAGGAAAATTTAAAAACAGAAACAAAAAGCTTCATCATCACTGCATTTCTCAAGACCTTTTCAGCAGACCCCTGTAGGCCGCCAGGCTTTTTACCATTCTGACTCACTCTGCAGATCTGCTGACATGCCCTCCCCCCTCCCATCCTTCTGGCTGCAGCACTGTTACTTAGCACTTGACCATGACAGAGCATGCATGCACGCTAAGTCGCTTCAGTTGTGGCCCATTCTTTGTGACCCCATGGGCCATAGCCTGCCAGGCTCCTCTGTCCAAGGGATTCTCCAGGCAAGAATGCTGGTGTGGGTTGCGATGTCCTCCTCTAGAGGATCTTCTTCTTGATATAGGGATTGAACCTGTATCTTGTAACATCTCCTGCATTGGCAGGGGGGTTCTTTAACACTAGCGCCACCTGGGAAGCCCCCTGACAATGCATGGATCCAGACTGATTTCTGCTCAAAGCGATCCTACCTATAACCCAACAAGGCACAGTCTCAGTCTCTCTGGTGGTTGGCTGCTCCTTTGTCTTCCTTCCCATCTCTGCCTGCCCCACCTCCTCCACAGCCCAGTATGAGGTCCACACAGCTATAAGGGTTCTGATTCCCTGCCTCCCACACCCTGTGTGGGTCAGCACAACTGGATTCGTTTACAGCAGATGCTCCTTAAGCCCCTTGTTTTGAGATGAGCTGAGGGTGACTGAGAGTTCCAGAAAAACATCTACTTCTGCTTTATTGACTACGCCAAAGCCTTTGACTGTGTGAATCACAACAAATTGTGGACAATTCTTAAAGAGATGGGAATACCAGACTACCTTACCTGCATCCTGAGAAACCTGTATGCAGGTCAAGAAGCAATAGTTAGAACTGGACATGGAACAACAGACTGGTTCCAAATCAGGAAAGGAGTACGTCAATGCTGTATATTGTCACCACGCTTATTTAACTTATATGCAGAGTATATCATGCAAAATACCAAGCTGGATGAAGCACAAGCTGGAATCAAGATTGCAGGGAGAAATATCAATAACCTCAGATATGCAGATGACACCACCCTTATGGCAGAAAGTTAAGAAGAACTAAAGAGCCTCTTGATGAAAATGAAAGAGGATTGTGAAAAAGTTGGCTTAAAACTTAACATTCAAAAAACTAAGATCATGGCATCCAATCTCATCACTCCATGGCAAACAGATGGGGAAACAACAGAAACATTGACAGACTTTATTTACTTGGGCTCTAAAATCACTGCAGATGGTGACTTCAGCCATGAAATTAAAAGATGCTTGTTCCTTGGAAGAAAAGCTATGACCAACCTAGACAGCATATTAAAAAGCATAGACATTACTTTGCTGATAAAGGTTGGTCTAGTCTAAGCTGTGATTTCCAGTAGTCATGTATGGATGTGAGAGTTGGACCATAAAGAAAGCTAAGCACTGAAAAATTGATGCTTTTAAACTGTGGTGTTGGAGAAGACTCTTGAGAGTCCCTTGGACTGCAAGATTCTTGAGAGTCCCTTGGACTGCAAGGAGATCAAGCCAGTCAATCCCAAAGTAAATCAGTCCTGAATATTCATTGGAAGGACTGATGATGAGGCTGAAGTTCCAATATTTGGCCACCTGATACAAAGAACTGACTCATTGGAAAAGACCCTGATGCTGGGAAAGATTGAAGGCAGGAGGAGAAGGGGACGACAGAGGATGAGATGGTTGGATGGCATTACTGACTCGATGGACGTGAGTTTGAGCAAGCTCCAGGAGTTGGTGATGGACAGGGAAGCCTGGTGTGCTGCTGTCCATGGGGTCACAAAGAGTCAGACATGACTGAGCGACTGAACTGAACTGAACTGAACTGAGGGCGACTGAATGCACACACGCCCTACGAGGGATGGAACAGATTTTAGTGTGGCCCAGTACCCACCTGTTGGGTTGCCCCGCTCTTTGAGGACTGTATATGGGAGGGCAGGTAAGGAATTCTCCCCCATTTGTTCCTGTCACTGGCCTTTTCATGTGGATGGGGTGGAGAGGGAAAGGTATAGAGGTAAAGCATTCCCAGTGTGGGTTAGGCTGCAGACTCAGACTTTTATTCATCCTGTGAAATGAGAGAAGTTTAATGGATCTAGCTCTTGATGACATTCAAAAATTCCTGAAGAAGCATGATTTGTCATTCTGGGTGTGACCTGAACTTCAAGGGCATGGGTCCCTGGAGGAAGAATGTACCTCCCCAGGAGAAAACAAAGGACTCCATAGAAGAGGGTCAGCCTGGCTGAATTCAGCACAGGACACAGCTTGTCATCACATAATTAGACCTCTATCGTGTGTCTGATGAAAACATACAGAGACTTTTCTTCCTCAGTTGGCCTGTAATTGAGGACGTTTGTAATTTCTTAGCAATCTCATTCTTTCAGTGGACACAAAGTATTATGTTGATAGGGTAAATAAACATGAAACAAACTGAATTTTCATTTTAATAAAATAAAGCCTATTGCTAGGAATTTACCACCAATTGAAACGTGTTCTCAAGCTCCCAAAAAGAGAAAAGTAGCCTTCCCAGAGTTTAGGGCCTGATCGCCATTCCCACTTTGTAACTTTCATCTGTATGATGGTAGGGGGGTCATGGTGCTTCCCCTATGGAGAACTGAATTTGAGGAAGGTTACATGGATTACATGGTTAATACCTGGCAGAGTGCCCAAGGTTATATGGTTAATACCTGACAGAGCAAGAATTTGAACCAGGATTTGTCATCTGCATCTTGTCCACAGCCCTTAAAATCCTATTTTTGCAGCCCTTGGCCCAAATTGAAGCCCACCTGTTTTGTTTTCAGGTGGTGCTAGTGGTAAAGAACGTGCCTGCCAATGCAGGAGGCGTAAGAGATGGGCATGAGAGATAAGTTCGATCTCTGGGTCAGGAAGATCCCCTGGAGGAGGGCATGGCAACCCACTCCAGTATTCTTGACTGGACAATCCCATGGACAGAGGAGCCTGGCGGGCTACAGTTCAGACAGTTGCAAAGAGTCGGACACATCTGAAGCGACTTAGCATGGCACATAGCACATAAGCTAAGAATGGTTTTTAAACAGTTGAAAAAAATCAAAAGAAGAATATTTCCTGATGCATAAACATGACATTTAAAAGGTGAAATTGGAACCCAGTCACACCTTTTGTTTATGTGTCATCTCAGGTTGCTTTCCCACGTTGAGTAGTTGTGATGGAGACCATTTACGTCCCAACAAGCCAAAACACTCAATATCTGGATCTCTTCAGAAAAAGTTTGCTGGCACTGTTCTGCACCCTACTGGTACCTCCAGCAGTGGGACTCTATGGTTTTAAAGTACAAGTGATTATAAATGGTCCTCTTTCCAAAATTAAACCTAGCTATAAAAAGCCCAATATCTCTATCTTGAGAAACAGTAATGCTACATGAGGAAGAAAACACATGTGAAATAAAAACGGAGTAAACTCTGTATGTTCCTGCCTCCCTGATAGCTAAACTTTGATGACTTTTAGAGTACATCACTTTCCCGCCAAACATCCCTATAGTCAGTGCTATGGTTTTTGCAGTAGTTGTGTATGGATGTGAGAGTTCGACCATAAGGAAGGCTGAGCATCAAAGAATTGATGCTTTCGAATTGTGGTTCTGGAGAAGACTCTTGAGAGTCCCTTGGACAGCAGGGAGATCAAACCAGTCAATTCTAAAAGAAGTCAACTCTGATTATTCACTGGAAGGACTGATGCTGAAGCTCCAATACTTTGGCCACCTGACGTGAAGAGCCGACTCATTGGGAAAGACCCTGATGCTGGGAAAGATTGAGGGCAGGAGGAGAAGGGGACGACAGAGGATGAGATGGTTGGATGGCATCACTGACTCAATGGACATGAGTTTGAGCAAACTCCAGGAGATAGTGAAGGAGGGGGCCTGGCATGCTGCAGTCCATGGAGTTGCAAAGAGTCGGACATTACAGAGCAACTGAACAAGAATACAAGAGGAGGCAAAGACTTTTTTTCTTATTCTTGGATTCCCAATTAATGAGCCATGAAAACAAGATGAATTTTACATAAAGAGAATGTACTTTATAGGACTAAAGTAATTTTTACTCATTAGGGCTCCTTCTTCACTTGTTCTTTAATATTTTATTATGAAGGTGCAATTCTAGACCTTTTTAGCAACAGAGGCCATTGTTCTCAGTATAAGAGGGAAATCATCCAATGTATTAAAAGGTGGTGGCCACACTCCTTCAGCTAAGGAGAAATGAAAGGAGATCCTGTCTTCCTTTGCATACTCTTTGTTCTCCTTTCTGACCTCAATTGCACATTCTAAAGACCTGGCTCACATGTGAAACAAAATTTAAAACCATACCTATCGCAATGAAGAGCTCTGGAGATGGGAGACGGTGATGGTTGCACCACAATGTGGGCTACTTAAGGCCCATGAGCTGTACACTTGAAGACAGTTACAATGCTTAACTTTATATTACCTGTATTTTAACATAATTTAAGGGCTTCCCTGGTGGCTCAGCTGGAGAAGGAAATGGCAACCCACTCCAGTATTCTTGCCTGGAAGATCCAAGGCCCAGGGGAGCCTGGTGGGCTGCCATCTATGGGGTTGCACAGAGTTGGACATGACTGAAGTGACTCAGCAGCAGCAGCAGCTGGTGGCTCAGCAGTAAAGAATCTGCCTGCTAAGCAGGAGACTCAGGTTCAGTCCCTGGGTCACAAAGATCCTCTGGAAGAGGAAATGGCAACCCACTCCAGTATTCTTTCCAGGATAATCCCATGGACAGAGGACACTGGCGGTCCATGGAGTTGCAAAGAGTTGGATATGACTGAGCGACTAAAACAACACACCATAATTTAAAGTAAAACCAACCAAACAATAACAACAAAAGACCCCAAAGGTATCGGTTTTGGGAAAAAACAATTTCAAAAGCTTTGAGGAAGATTTTTATATATAATTCCATTAATGGGCTTCCCTGGTGGCTCAGTCGGTAAAGAATCTGCCTGCTCTGCTGGAGACCCAGGTTTGATTCCTGAGTTGAGAAGATCCCCTGAGTTGAGAAGGGAATGGCAACCCACAGCAGTATTCCTGCCTAGAGAATTCCATGGACAGAGGAGCCTGGTGGGCTATATAGTCCATGGAGTCACAAAGAGTCAGACACAACTGAGTGACTAACACACACACCATTAGGAAAATGGAAAATAAAAATTCCAGGGAAGGGCTTTTGAAAGAGCTGAACCTTTTTCAGAGAAAAAAAAAGACCATCAGTGTGTCTCTGTGTGTGTGCTTGGGCACGTGTGCATGTGTGCACTTATGCGTGTGTGTGCTTTCAAGAAAACATTCATGTCAAAAGATGATCATGAATAATTATTAGAAAAAGGCAAATCAAAACAACTAGAGGTGCGACTTTACACCAGTCTTAATGGCCATCATTAAAATGTCTACAAATAACAAATGCTGGAGATGGTATGGAGAAAAGGGAAGCCTTCTGCATTGTTGGTGGGAATATAAACTGTTGCATCCACTATGGAAAAAAATATAACGGTTCCCCTAAGAAACAAAAACAGGACTTCCTTGTTGGTACAGTGGATAAGAATCCACCGGCCAATGCAGGGGACATGAGTTCGATCCCTGGTCTGGGCAGATCCCACAAGCTGCATAACAACTAAGCCCATGAGCCAAAACTATTGAGCCTGCACACCATACCTACTGAAGCCTGAGTGCCTAGAGCCTGTGCTCTGCAACAAGAGAAACCACCACAATGAGAGGCCTACGTACAGCAACTAGGGAAAACCTGCATGCAGAAATGAAGACCCAGTGCAACCAAAATAAAAAAAAATAGGTTGCTAGCAACCCAACTCTTGGGGCATACACATGGAGAAAACTATAATTTGAACGGATATAGGTACGCTGGTATTCATAGCAGCACTATTTACAATTGTGAAGACATGGAAGCAAACTAAGTGTTCATCAGCAGATAAATGAATAAAGAAGCTGTGGCATATATATAATGGAATACCTCTCAGCCATAAAAATGAATGAAGTAATGCCATGTACGGCAACATGGACGGACCTAGAGATTATCACACTAAGTGAAGTAAGCTAGACAAAGACAGACAAATACTATATGATATCACCTATATGTGGGATCTAGAATATGACACAAATGAACTTATTTATGAAACAGAAATAGACTCAGAAATATAGAAAAGAAAACTATGGTTCCCAAAGAGAAAAGAGGGGGAGGGATAAATTAGGAGTTTGGGATTGGTAGATACAAATTACTATATATAAAATTGATAAAGAACAAGGTCCTAGTGCATAGCACAGGGAATTATATTTTCCCAGGTGGTAAAAAAAAGAATATATATAAATATTTAAATAACTGAATCATTTTGCTGTATACCAGAAACTAACACAACAATGTAAATCATCTATACCTCAATAAAAGATAAATTAAAAAGAGAAAACAAGTTATGTCCAATTAATTATATTGCCTCTGTTACTACCATCAATATTGTAAATTAAAGTATTTACAAGAGTCCTTCTATATAGAATAATCTCAATCTGTCAATGCAAAATACCAAGCACCTTTGCACAGCAACAGAAATCAAAGTAAGTGCTAACTATGTCTGGAAACCTCTTAGAACTCTAACATCTTTCACCAATTACACTAAAGGGAAAAAAAAGACACCCAGTGAACACCTATTAGGATTCCTCTGTAGCATCTATTGGAGGAGGGCATGGCAACCTCCTCCAGTATTCTTGCCTGGAAAATTCCATGGATAGAGGAGCCTGGTGGGCTATAGTCGGTCTGTACAGAAGTTGTTGTGACTGCCTGGGAAAGAGTGAGCACCAAAAAAAAAAAAAAAAAAAAAAAAAGCAAACCACAACAGAAACCTTATCCTAAAAGTGGAATTGAGATCTGAGCAGAAGTGCCAACCTTAATAAAAAGACTTCCTCTTCAATCATTAGGTCGTAAAACTAAAACCAGCCCATATTAGATGTGGGCAAACATCGTAGTTGACTTCTGTCCATTTGCCAATGTTTTTCAGAGATGAATACGATCAAGTCCCTTGAGCGTGTGCTGGGAGTGCTGGGGGACTTTGTGCCAGTTCCCCGAGCAGAGCGGGAGCATGGTGAGGTTTCTGAAGGCTCCACTGTTTGGAATGAGCATATACAACCCAGTAACAACAGCTGCTCGTGGCCGGGGCCTGGCCGCGATGGGGTCAACCAGCTAAACGACAACTGGAGATGACACTGGTCGTTGTCGGGTGAAGCCAGCAACAAAGGAACAGATGTGCTCTGTGTCCTCGGTGCCTGCAGCAATGCAGTCACGGCAGAGCAGCCGTGGCGATGGAGCTCGGGGCGGCATGGTGTGACGCTGACACCGACTCAATCAAATGCCCACTGTCTTGTCTGCTTCAGACAAACCCTGTACACACCCTCCCAACACACACACACACACACACACACGCATGCGACATACACACGCAGACTGATGTTTTGCTTCCTGTGCTTGGAGGCACTGGATTTTTGAGATAAGCGCATGCTCAGTTGCACAGTCGTGTCTGACTCTTTGCCACCCTGTGGACTGTAGTTCTCCAGGCTCCTCTGTCATGGGATTCTCCAGGCAAGATACTGGAGTGGGTTGCCATGCCCTCCTCCAGGGGATCTTCCCGACCCAGAGATCAAACCTGCATCTCCTGCATTGATAGGCAGATTCTTTACCACTGTGCCACCTTGGAAGCTCTAAAAATGCTATAAGTACAGACACTGTAGATGCATTGCAGGTTGTGATGGGCCCCCTCCTGCCCACTGCAGGCTCTATATAAGGCAGGTGTGCAACACAGTGGGCACTTGGCAAATGGCACCCCTAGAAATAGTTAGGTCTGTCGATATAAAAATACATAAAATAAAAGCCAAGAACTGTTCTAATCAGTTGCCACCTTTTAAAATCCTGGAAAGTTCACATAAAATGTTAGGGCTCCAGTTTCCTTTGATTTGAAGACCCAGGCTCCCTCCTCCCTCCAGGAAACCATCAACTTGCATTGCAAGGCTACTCCTCCCAAAACTTGCTTTTTCCCACTACCTGCTTACTAACTCACATTTGCTACCTGCCTGGCCTCTGTAGGGTCTGAGTTCAGGTCACCTATAGACACTATTCAAATCTAGGGTGGCACCAGTGGTAAAGAACCCACCTGCAATGCAGGAGACATAAGAGACTTGGGTTCGATCCCTGGGTTGGGAAGCTCCCCTGGAGGAAGAAATGCAACCCAGTCCAGTATTCTTGCCTGAAGGATCCCATGGGCAGAGAAGCCTGGCAGGCTGCTGTCCACAGGATCGCAAAGAGTTGGACATGACTGCAACAACATAGCGCATCACATGCGTAGATCTTCAGCTTCCTGGGGTGAGGGT
The DNA here is from genome assembly GCF_019923935.1 of Bubalus bubalis. Classification (NCBI taxonomy): domain Eukaryota; kingdom Metazoa; phylum Chordata; class Mammalia; order Artiodactyla; family Bovidae; genus Bubalus; species Bubalus bubalis. The sequence goes on along the minus strand of NC_059159.1, from coordinate 79,543,617 downwards.
GGTATCTCGTGAGCTGCCCCGGGCTCAGCACCAGCTCTTCACACACTGTCATCTCGTTTGAGTCATCCAGTGATGCATGTTCCACGGGCTCAGAGAGCTGACGTGGACATGACCTCACGGCTGGATGCTGTTGAGAGACGGACAGAAGCTTGGGAATCATTCACCTGCTTTAGATCCTCAGAACCCATTTGAGTTAGTAAGTCCTTCAGCAAAGTCCACCTCACATGGATTTCCTTGGGAGAGGCTGTGTCTGGGGTTGGGAGTCAGACTGCATGTGTTCAAGCCCTGCCTCCACAGATCTGTGTGACCCTGGACAAGCTGTTTCACCTCCCTGTCTGACGTTCTTTCTCTCTCAAGTGGAGATGAAAACAGGATTTACCTCAGAGGTCTGTGTGCAGATTAAATGAAGTAATACATAAACATATCTCCTACAGCACCTTTACTCAAAATATTTCCTTGTTATTATATCCTTGGAAGCTGAACATACCAAATTTTAAAAGTACATAGTTATCACAGGCCATTTACAGCATTCTTCTAAGCTGAAATACTTTCATAGGTTGTTGTCCAGTCGCCAAGTCATGTCCAACTCTTTGCAACCCCCACGGACTTGCATAAGACATAGACATAAATCACTACCATCAATCTCTGTTTGAAATAATTATACTCTTAGAAAGATATGAAGTAGAAGGAAAGGCAGTGACAATCTATGCCATTCTGGATCCACAAGCTGCCAGAACTGGAAGGAAAGCTAAGCCTTCCCTAATCCAGTGGATTTAACAACTTATTTTAGCAGCAGAAACCATTTCTTTGAATGCAGTTTTATACTGAAGCCATGAACGAGAGCAATGTGGCAGCTTTGGCTGAAGAGGAGGTGAGGTCCCAGAACTGGGCTCTGGCTTCACCCAGCATGTTCTCAGCAGCTGTTGCTAAGGACCCCTGATCTTGGCTAAGCACTCTCCTTTGACAGTGGGAAAAATTAAGACCATTCATATCTCTACAAGGATAAGAAGGTTCATGTCAAAGACTAAGACCTAACTGTTGCTGTATCCCAGCACCCAGCCATGTACCTGGAGCTCAGGACCCTAGCAGCTGTAAGGCTTGTGTGATGGGGGCTCTAACACAGGGGAGGTGCCAGGCTGCAGAAGTCTGAGCGGATGGGCTTCTAGGGTATGGTGATGACTGTTGTCATTATGGGCGAGAAAAATGCCATTACAGTCTAGATATGGTCCTGGGTATGGGGTTGATTCTTGGGGAAGTGATGGGGTAAGGATAAGGAAGCCTGAATTAAGCAAACAAAAATATCACTATTAGGGCTGGATACCATCTAAAAACTGGAGAAGGAAATGGCAACCCACTCCAGTACTCTTGCCTGGAAAATTCCATGGATGGAGGAGCCTGGCAGGCTACAGTCCATGTGGTCGCAAAGAGTCAGATACAACTGAGCGACTTCACTTTCACCATCTAAAAATATCAAGATGAATGAGCCACTTTTCAGCCCAGGCATTCTGTTGAACTCCAATTCTGCCCAGAAATTTGGGAAAGGATAATTAGTTTAGTTTCAAAGTGTGGTGGCCCAGACCACTTACATCAGAACTACCAGGGAGCCTACTGCAGGTGCAAATTCATGAGCCCCACTCCAGAATTATTCAATTAGAATCTCCAGTAGTAGAATCCATGCATTTACATTCTCCACGAGCTTCCCAGATGTTCTTGTGCAGAAAAAAGTTTGAGAAGCACCATATTTCATCTCTCCAGGGCTCAACCATGATGTCACCAGGAGCCATCTGGAGAGCTTTACTTTGCTTGGGCCCTACCCTTAGACATTCTGATTTAATAGGTCTGGAGTGCGACCTGAGAACTGAGATGCTTTCCAAAATCTCCCCCAGTGTTTTAGGACAGAATGGTTTACATTCATTCATAACTCGCTGCCAGAGGGAAAGGGGAGTCTCCAATTACATGAATTACTTCTATTATAACCAACTGAAAATGCAGATATTCTAATTGGCCCTTAGAGATAAGCTGCTACTTTTCCTTTTGGTTTGTCTCTAGCCACCTAGGCAGTAGAAAGACAAAAGTTTTCAGCAAAGCCTTGTCAAAAGCCTTTTGTGAATACTGAAGTTGCTTTCTAAATGGGTTGGATGCCCAAGAACCTACTATATATAGCACAGGGAACTTTGCTCAGTATTATGTAACAGCCTAAATGGGAAAAGAATTTGAAAAAGGATCCGTGTATATGTATAACTGAATCACTTTGCTGTACACCTGGAATTATCACAAATTATTAATCAACTATAATCCAATATAAAATAAAAAATTAAAAAAATATGTTGGATACATTTTCAAAGCATACTTTAAAATAAAGTTGATTGAGGTATACTTGGTTTTTAACAAAATCAGATCAGATCAGATCAGATCAGTAGAGAGTCAGACACTGAGACTCACGTCCATCGAGTCAGTGATGCCATCCAGCCATCTCATCCTCTGTCATCCACTTCTCCTCCTGCCCCCAATCCCTCCCAGCATCAGAGTCTTTTCCAATGAGTCAACTCTTCGCATGAGGTGGCCAAAATACTGGAGCTTCAGCTTTAGCATCATTCCTTCCAAAGAAATCCCAGGGCTGATCTCCTTCAGAATGGACTGGTTGGATCTCCTTGCAGTCCAAGGGACTCTCAAGAGTCTTCTCCAACACCACAGTTCAAAAGCATCAATTCTTTGGCACTCAGCCTTCTTCACAGTCCAACTCTCACATCCATACATGACCACTGGAAAAACCATAGCCTTGACTAGACGGACCTTTGTTGGCAAAGTAATGTCTTTGCTTTTGAATATGCTATCTAGGTTGGTCATAACTTTCCTTCCAAGGAGTAAGCGTCTTTTAATTTCATGGCTGCAGTCACCATCTGTAGTGATTTTGGAGCCCAGAAAAAGAAAGTCTGACACTGTTTCCACTGTTTCCCCATCTATTTCCCATGAAGTGATGGGACCAGATGCCATGATCTTAGTTTTCTGAATGTTGAGCTTTAAGCCAACTTTTTCACTCTCCACTTTCACCTTCATCAAGAGGCTTTTGAGTTCCTCTTCACTTTCTGCCATAAGGGTGGTGTCATCTGCATATCTGAGGTGATTGATATTTCTCCTGGCAATCTTGATTCCAGCTTGTGTTTCTTCCAGTCCAGCGTTTCTCATGATGTACTCTGCATGTAAGTTAAATAAACAGGGTGACAATATACAGCCTTGACGAACTCCTTTTCCTATTTGGAACCAGTCTGTTGTTCCATGTCCAGTTCTAACTGTTGCTTCCTGACCTGCATACAAATTTCTCAAGAGGCAGGTCAGGTGGTCTGGTATTCCCCTCTTTCGGAATTTTCCACAGTTTATTGTGATCCACACAGTCAAAGGCTTTGGCATAGTCAATAAAGCAGAAATAGATGTTTTTCTGGAACTCTCTTGCCCTTTTGATGATCCAGCAGATGTTGGCAATTTGATCTCTGGTTCCTCTGCCTTTTCTAAAACCAGCTTGAACATCAGGAAGTGCACGGTTCACATATTGCTGAAGACTGGCTTGGAGAATTTTAAGCATTTACTAGCGTGTGCGATGAGTGCAATTGTGTGGTAGTTTGAGCATTCTTTGGCATTGCCTTTCTTTGGGATTGGAATGAAAACTGACCTTTTCCAGTCCTGTGGCCACCGCTGAGTTTTCCAAATTTGCTGGCATATTGAGTGCAGCACTTTCAGAGCATCATCTTTCAGGATATGGAATAGCTCCCCTGGAATTCCATCACCTCCACTACAGTTTGGGCTTCCCTGGTGATTCAGTGGTAAAAAATCTGCCTGCCAATGCAGGAGACATGGATCCCATCCCTGATCTGGGGAGATCCCACGTGCTGCAGGGCAACTAAGCTGGTGCGCCACAACTCTTGAGGCAGTGCTCTAGAGCCTGGGTGCCATAACTACCGCAGGCTGCAGCTACTGAAGCCCGCGCACTCTAGAGCCTGGGTGCCATAACTACCGCAGGCTGCAGCTACTGAAGCCCGCGCACTCTAGAGCCTGGGCTCTGCAACAAGAGAAGCCCCTGCAATGAGAGGCTCGTGCGCTGCAACCAGAGTAGCCCCTGCTGGCCACAACTAGAGAAAAGCCCAAGCAGAAGTGAAGACCCAGCACAGGCAAAAATAAATAAATAAATAAAAACATTAAAAAATAAATACATAATATTTCTATCACGTCTGAGAAAATTTCCTCTTTACTCCTTTGCAGTCAATCCCCTACCCCTACCCTTCGCCCAACTACTGATCTGCTTTCTGACACAGTGGATTAGTTTAGACTGTTCTAGAATTTGATATAAATGGGATCAAACCATATGAACTTTCTATATTTGATTTCTTTTGCTCAGCACAATGTTTTTAAGAATTATCCATAGCATGAATTACTAGTGAATTATACAGTTCATGTTTCTTCTCTGTTTCAAAAGTAAGTGCACAGGCCTTCCGGGTACCACTTCCAGAGAAAAGAGCTGGTTTCTGGAGCAAAGTGAAAAGGAAGTGAGAAAGTAAGACAGTTGGCTAGATGGCCTTCTTCAAAGAACTTGGCCAGCAAGGCGAGAAGGAAGTGACCAAACTGGGGTAAGGTGAGTTTTCACTGAGGCAGGTGATTTCTGCAGGAAGGAGCATGCTGGGGAGTCAGCAGAGCTGAGCTTAGGATGTGGCAAGTAAGATAAGAAAGGGAAGCAAATACAGGGGCCAAAGACAAACATCACCAGTTTAAAAAATGTTGGTCTCTGTCGTGGTCTAAAAATTCTTAGCTCCTCCTCTTTTCGAGAGAGAGAAAGCTTAGTTCCCTTCCCCTTCAGAGCTGGCCGGACCTGGTGACTCACTGCTGACGAATGGCAGCGGTGGAGGGTGGCTGGTCACTTCTGGCGCTAGTCCTTGGAGATGCTGCGGCTTTCGCTGTGGTTACCCTCTTTGGGGTCAGCGGGCTCTGGGAGCAGCTGGTGGGGCCTAACATGGTGAAGAGTGAAGAGACCTCTTCTCTGAAGGAGACTCGCAGGATGAGCAGGACACAGGACATGTGGAGCCGAGGGACTCGCATGTACTTATGGCCTGGAGCTGAGGGGACATGGCTCATTCAAGGAACTCTAGGAAGTTCCCTTTGGAAGCTGTCTGCATCTCTTTTTCTTCATCCAGATCTACCAGTATGCATTTATTCTAAATTACTGGTCCAGTTACACTCAGATTCACAACATCATAGGAATCTCATGAAATTCATAGTGATTACTACCATGTTCCAGTACGACATTATGGCTTAACTGGCCTTGCTGATGGCCTGGATAGCTGACCTTTATCTACAAAATTACTTCATGGTAAAGACTTCCCTGGCAGTCCAATGGTTAAGACTTTGAGCTTCTACTGAAGGGGGTCCAGGTTCCATCCCTGGTCGGGGAACTAAGATACCACATGCCACAGGGTGAGGCCAAAAAAAAAAAAAAATCAATTCAAGGTGGGAGGTGTCCCAAGGACCACACAGGGACCACACAAGTCCCTAGGGTAAGAACAGTCTATAACCTTATCCTCATGCTTTTATTGTGGTCAGACAGGTGAGTGGTGAGAGAAGATATATTGCTAGATATCAATAAGTAAAACCTTCCTGCATTCAAATCCCAAGCAAATTCATTTGACAAAGAATCTACTCTTGTCTGCTGGGAAATTTGAACCAGTCTAGACCACACATAGCAGACAAAAATTTGGCAGACTTATATTGAATATATGGGCATCAAGCCACAGTGACTATTCACACACTTTCATACAAATGCTCATGAAGATGAATTAATTTCTGCTGTGACTGACATTCTGCAGCGATTTCCAAAAATGCAGACACAGTAAAGTATAATTACTATTTGTAATTAATTTGCAATTTATGAGCCTTCCTGAGGAAATAAGCAGCTCCCTGAGATGGAGATTCTGACACGAGACCTAGCGAGAAACAGTGAGCAGATGGTTTTGAGTTCTATCCAGTCTTCATCTGCAAGCTGGGGGAGAAGTAAGTGTCCAGTAAAGAGAAGCAGACCATAGTATATGTTCTAAGAACTAAACGGCAATGCCTCATTGAGGCAGCATGGGGACAGTTTTGAACACATCTGGCATTCACTGGCGATTGGACAGGGTATTAATATTGTAGGAAGTAATGCTTGAGGCTAGACTCTCTTAATTAGTAGCGTCCAAAAGAAAGTGGCACCCCACTCCAGTACTCTTGCCTGGAAGATCCCATGGACAGAGGAGCCTGGTAGGCTGCAGTCCATGGGGTCGCGAAGAGTTGGATACAACTGAGCAACTTCACTTTCACTTTTCACTTTCATCCATTGGAGAGGGAAATGGCAACCCACTCCAGTGTTCTTGCCTGGAGAGTTCCAGGGACGGGGGAGCCTGGTGGGCTGCCGTCTTTGGGGTCGCACAGAGTCGGACATGACTGAAGTGACTTAGCAGCGGCAGCAGCAGCAAAAGAACGTTCCATGATGATGGAGATGCTCACTATCCAACACAATACCCACTAGATATGATATGTGGCTTCTGAGCACTTGAAATGTGGCTAGTAAGATTAAGAAACTAATTTTAATTTTTATTTAATTAATTTAAATGTAAATAGCCACAAGTGGCCAGTGGCTAGTGTATTAGACAGTGCAATTCTAATTAATGTGGGTTGAAAGATATGATTCTTTAAAACCATGAGCTCCTTAAAGAATGGAGATGTGTCTTTGACAGTCACTCTGGCACTCAGCACAGTCTCTGACATATAGTAGGTTTTCAATAAATGTTTATTAACAGACCCTCAGCAGCCAGAAGAGGACTGGCTTTGTAATACAAAAGGTGACTGTAGAATTTCCCAAAGGGTATTTCAAAGCCTTAGATCCACAAAGTACTCTGGAGAGAAAGAATTCCCTGGTCACATATATCTGTATGTTCTATATCTTGCTTGGGGGATTAGGATCCATATTAGGGTATTAATGAAACCAGAATAGTTTTATTATTTCACTGTTTCCCATAGTTATTGGACCATGGAACCCCCCTTTTCACATAATACCTCTGACATCTCTTAGAACTAGTCGATTCTGGGAGAAATACTTTGGAGGATGTCAAAATAATGACAGGGTAGGAGGAAGACTTCCAGTGAATTCCTTGAAAAGCAGTGACCCCAATTTCTAGTACATGATCAGAAGGTAATAAATATCTACTGAATGGTCTGGAAATGATGGGCTTCCCAGGTGGTGCAGTAGTAAAGGATCCACCAATGCAGGAGATGTGGGTTGGATCCCTGGGTCAGGAAGAGCCCCTGGAGAAGGAAATGGCAACCCACTCGAGTATTCTTGCCTGGGAAATCCCATGCACAGTTGAGCCTGGCAGGCTATAGTCCATGGAGTCACAAAGAGTCAGACAACTGAGCATGCATGTGCACTAGAAATGACTCCCTTCCGATTAAAACCAGAAGCCATCTATAAACCATTCCCACTCAGCAAAGGTAAAGAAAGAAGGCAGAGTGTGGCTGGGAGGTCTTGGTATTCTTCACCTGACTATACTGGGTATTCCTGCCGAACTAGAAGATGATCTGACATATGAATTAGACAGAAGTATGTAATAGCAAATTAGAACAGAAATAATATGAGTTATTAACATATGCTAATGCTTCAAGATTCTGTACTTAAAAAATTTAAAGCAGGCAGCTAATTGTTGAATGATTAGAATATCAACCCACTTACAAAGTAATGATCAATCCAGAGATACAGATGGTGTGAACAAGGATGAAACATGGGTCCTGGATCATCAAAAAAGCAAGAGAGTTCCAGAAAAACATCTACTTCTGCTTTATTGACTATGCCAAAGCCTTTGACTGTGTGGATCACAATAAACTGTGGAAAATTCTGAAAGTGGTGGGAATACCAGACTACTTGACCTGCCTCCTGAGAAATCTGTATGCAGGTCAGGAAGCAACAGGTAGAACTGGACATGGAACAACAGACTGGTTCCAAACAGGAAAAGGAGTACATCAAGGCTGTATATTGTCACCATGCTTATTTAACTTATATGCATAGTACATCATGAGAAACACTGGGCTGGGTGAAGCACAAGCTGGAATCAAGATTGGTGGGAGAAATATCAATAACCTCAGATATGCAGATGATACCACCCTTATGGCAGAAAGTGAAGAAGACCTAAAGAGCCTCTTGATGAAAGTGAAAGAGGAGAGTGAAAAAGTTGGCTTAAAGCTCAACATTCAGAAAACTAAGATCATGGCATCCGGTTCCATTACTTCAAATAGATGGAGTAATAGATGGCAACATAGATGGAGAGTAATTTATGGCAAATAGATGGAGAAACAGTGGAAACAGTGGCAGACTTTATTTTCTTGGGCTCCTAAATCACTGCAGATGGTGACTGCAGCCATGAAATAAAAAGACGCTTACTCCTTGGAAGAAAAGTTATGACCAACCTAGACAGCATATTAAAAAGCAGAGATATTACTTTACCAACAAACGTCTGTCTAGTCAAGGCTATAGTTTTTCCAGTAGTTATGTATGGATGTGAGAGTTGGACTATAAAGAAAGCTGAGTGGTGAAGAATTGATGCTTTTGAACTGTCGTGTTGGAGAAGATTCTTAAGCGTCCCTTGGACTGCAAGGAGATCCAACCAGTCCATCCTAAAGGAAATCAGTACTGACTGTTCATTGGAAGGACTGATGTTCAACCTGAAACTCTAATACTTTGGCCACCTGATGTGAAGAACTGACTCACTGGAAAAGACCCTGATGCTGGGAAAGATTGAAGGCAGGAGGAGAAGGGGATGACAGAGGATGAGATGGTTGAATGGCATCACCGACTCAATGGACATGAGTTTGAGTGAACTCTGGGAGTTGGTGATGGACAGGGAGGTTTGGCATGCTGCAGTCCATGGGGTCGCAAAGAGTCAGACACGACTGAGTGACTGACCTGAACTGAACTGAGAGACAGGAAAAGAGAAAGGTCCTCTCTGAGAAGAAAAATGTGCACAAAAAACAAAACAAGAACCTGATTGAGACCAGGATAGTCACTTATGGTCTTGAGTTTTGCTAAGGCCTTAGTAAGAAAGGATTGGAATTAACTCTAGATCCACAACATAGTTTCAGCTAAAATTTATTTGTAGTTATTGTAAATACATACACTTATGATTACATTTACTAATCTATATATAGACCAGTCCACAGTATGGGTTAATCTCTTTGCAACAAATCTCTTCTGAAACTTGAACTTAGAAACAAAAATCTCTTAGATCTAGTTAAGCAGAGGAATTTGGATGGGAGAAATTCCAATCAAAACCATCAGTCATGCATGGTACCCTCTGCAGTGAGGTACCCAGACAAAACCTGTCCCTGCAGGGCTGAACATGTTACATGTGGGTGATCTGTAGATTTCATCATGTGCTCTAGATCTTCTCATTTAGAAAAGGGGCTTTAACGTGAAAAGTTGTATGCCTACTCTAAACATGTGCTTCCCAGGTGGCACTAGAGGTCAAGAACCTGCCTGCCAATACCATGCCTGGGTATGATCTCTGGGTTGAGAAGATCCCCTGGAGGAGGGCATGGCAAACAACTCAAGTATTCTTGCCTGGAGAATCCCATGGACAGAGGAGTCTGGTGGGCTATAGTCCATGGGTCACAAAGAGTCGGACAAGACTGAAGTGACTAAGCATGCACGCACTATAAAGATATCACCTCAGTGTTCACAAAGATGGCTGAATTCCCCGCTCCAGGAGGGCCCACCCCATATCCTGGGAAACTGTTTAGTCCACGTGACTGTGCACACCCCCCTCCAACTGCATCCAGAAAGGGCAAGTGCCACCACTGGCCACTCCTCTCAGCGTCACATCGCCTGCAGACCACCTTGCCTCTCTGAATGTCTCCATCACCGCGTGTCTGAGAAGGGGGTGCAGAGGGCAGGACCAGAGACAGAGAGAGCTCACTCAGAGCCCTTGGCCCTGGGTCCACAGCCTACTTGTCATGTTCACCTTTGGTCTTTGTTGGTCAGGCTTTTTAAAGCATAATGTTTGATTTTTCTGCTTATTATAAAAGTGATACATGCTTGTGATAGAAAACTTGAAAAGTTCAATAGGCATGTATTTGCCATATTTCCTTTCTCATCTATGATTAGATGACTCTGCTTGACACCCTAGTAGATATACATAGGATTAGAGTGATTTTCCAATACAGTTTTGAATTTTGATTTTATTACTTAATATTATGTGCTGAGATTTTCCCCTGGGCATCGTATTCAACTCTAATTGATTATATTATAGGCCCTGAAATAAAGCAAACCATATCTCACCCCTACCCAGTTAAAAAACAAAAACAAAACAAAAAACCCCAAACCAGCTATTTTCCATCCCATAAACCAGAAGCAAAAGCTTACTGGACATCAGCAAAGGATGAATAAACGGGAGTAACAAAGACATGTGGCAGGTTTTGCCCCATTGAGCCCACTAACTCGGCACAATGCAGTTCATTGAAAATAATCCCACATTCCTGTGCTATTTTTCAAATTGACACTTTAGAACATGTCTGCCAAAGCTCCTAAAATGGTCTCTGGCAGGCTCTTCCACTCAGCTGTGGGCATTTGGGTTGCCCTGAACAACCACCCCTAGCTGATGCCATGCTGGACACACATACACACACATTCCATCTAAACTGATAAAGTCCCGCAAATGCAAATCTCCAGCTACTCTCCATGCCAGGTATACCCGCTCTGCTGGCATGCTGGGCTTTAATTCATGAAAGAAAGAAAGTGAAGTCGCTCAGTCATGTCTGACTCTTTGCGACCCCATGGACTGTAGCCTACCAGGCTCCTCCGTCCATGGAATTTTCCAGGCAAGAGTACTGGAGTGAATTGCCATTTCCTTCTCCAGGGGATCTTCCCGATCCGAGGATCGAGCCCAGGTCTCCGGCATTGCAGGCAGACACATTACCATCTGAGCTACCAGGGAAGCCTTAATTCATGAAGACTTCATTAGGCAAAAAGGAAAGGTCACGTTGGACCAGAGACAATAAGGCTGGAGACACACAGTGTCGAAGACGATACTCTCTGTAAGTCAGGCTGGGGAGACTCCTGGTATGATTGCGTTCACATACGGACTACAGCCCCAGAGACATTAAATGCCTTGCTCAGCATCAGACAATGACTGCAGCAACATCATCGTGGAAGCATGCTTGTCAAGGCCAAATGGCCAGACTCGCCGGCTCAGGCTCTTTCTTCTCCAATGCCTGTGTCCATGCTGGGACCATTTGGCTGGAAGTGAGAGAACCCGCCTGACAAGAAGCAACCCTCAGGCCTCTGCACAGATGATGCTGCCAAACAAAAGGTCCTTTCAGAAGCCTCACAATGGCTCTTCCTTGCTAGCTATTTGAGGTAGTGGCTCTGGCGCATGAGAGAGGCTCTGCTTCTTTTCACAGTCCTGGCCTGATCTTGCCATTTCAGGCCAGCCTTGGCTACTGCACCCACCAAGTGTCCCCCAGGCGTGCATGGGCATGCCCTGGCCACCTCTTAGGGGCGCACAAGGTCATCGCGTGTCTGGGCTGAGATGAGGCGTGCTGGGTCTGTATGAGACAAGGCTTTCCAAGTCTTTGGCCTGCAAACTGCTGTTCTTCCATCTGGTCCTAAAGCACCCATTTTTCAAGCAGCGTTGGTGGCTGAAGCCTAAAATCACTTGGTGCATGAATCTCAATCGTCAGCCAAGAGTCACTGCCTACAAACTGGGAGAGTTGGGGAAGCTTGGGGGTGATAAGATGGCAGTAAGGAGAGTAATGAGGGGTGGAGAAGAACATGGGTTGGATGTTGAGAAATCGCCCACCATGCCTGTTTGAACTAAAGATAACGAGTATAGGAAGCAGATGGAATAACACATGTAAAGACTGTAATGAAACATGTGGAACTCAAGAAATTGAGCTATTGTTTATTTCTTGAAAATGAGTGTGTGCCATGCACATAGTGACAACTGAATGATGGGGTGTCACACGGTGAAGTGGGAGGGCTGAGGAGTGAGAAGGGATGAGGCTGAGTTACTTTTTTCCCCTGAGGCCCTCCTGTATGAGGACCTTTATTTACTTCCCATCTCCCTCTCTAAGTCTTCTTTCTTCCTCACCCCATCAGCAGTGGTGGGGGTGGGCTTGGGGCCAGGGTGGAGGCCAGGAGGGAACACTCAAAATCGAGAAACACCTCACAAAGAAACAGTGTCACCCCCAGTTTGTTCCTTGGGTCACCATCTCCATGAGATGTTAATGAGTAATAACAAAAAATTTCCAGGACTTCCCTGGAGGTCCAGTGGTTAAGAATCTGCCTTGCAATGCAAGGGACATGGGTTCAATCCCTGGTCTGGGAACTAAGATCGCACATGCCGTGGAGCAACTGAGCCCACATGCCACAGCTACTGAGCCCTAGCGCCCCGGAGCATACCACGACTAGAGAGTCCTGTGCGCCACAACGAAAGATCCCCCATGACACACAGCGAAGATCCTCAGTGCTCCAACTAAGGCCTGATGCAGCCAAATAAATAAATATTAGGAAAAAAAAAATTTCAGCAGCCAAATGCAATTAAATTGGGAGTGGGGATGGTGCTACAGAAAACCAAACCAGTTTCTCCACTGGATGACTTCGCAAGCCCTTTGCTCTGTAAATCTTGGGTCTTCAAAGGGTGAGGGTGATACAGCATTTTGTAAACTCATTTGATCAAGAAAAGAAAATCCATTTTTCACTGATCAGTTCTTGGGATCAATATCCTGAGGAATATTCTTGGCCAAAACAGATCCTTAGATTTTTCTTCTTGGCTTGACTTTCCCACCTCACTGAGCTAGCCACCCCCATCCTCCAGGAGAAGAGATGATGTGCTAACAAGAGAATTTTCCTAATTTGAGAGTAATTGTCATCTAGAGTCTTGCCCCCCTCCCTCAGAGGAGCACTGAGATCACCTGAGGGCAAAATGAACCGAGTGTTTATCAGGGGCACAGAATCAGAATCTGCACTGTGGTGAGATGCCCAGTTGATTCATATGCACATTGTATTTGAGAGGGAGGAACTTCCCTGGGATTCCAGTGGCTAAGACCCTTGAGCTCCCAGTGCAGGGTACCAGGGTTTGATCCCTGCTCAGCAAACTAGATCCCACATGCTACAGCTGAGACTTTGCGTGCTGCAACTAAAGATTCCATGTGCAGCAACTAAGGCCCAGCACAGCCAAATAAATACATGGCTATCTATTTTTCAAAAGTTTGTAATGGAGACCTAGGGTGCTTGGTCCTGGGCACTAACCTCAATGATTCTGTTTTGGTGTATCTGGGGTGAGGCTTGGGTAAGTCCATTTTAAAATATCACCTCCAACAAATTCTGATGCAGCCGTGTGTGGACTCCTATTGAGAAACACTGACTTAATGTAAAAGCTCCTACGGCCCATGGACAGAGGAGCCTGGCAGGCTGTTGTCCATAAAGTTACACAGAGTCAGACACAACTGAAGCGACTTGGCACGCATGCAGACTCATGGCCCAAGTGTTCTCAGGCGCTCAGTCATGTCTGACTCTTTGCAGCCCCATGGACTGTAGCCCTCCAGGCTCCTCCATCCATGGGATTTCCCAGGCAAGAATACTGGAGTGGGTTGTCATTTCCTCCTCCAGGGGATCTTCCCGACCCAGGGATCAATGCATCTCTTGTGTCTCCTGCATTGGCAGGCAGATTCTTTACCACTAGCCTCACCTGGGAAGCTCTGCTATAAAGTAACAGAACAGCCCTGTGCTAACACTTGGTTTCGTGGCAGCACCTCTACAAGGTAGGTGACGGTATAATCATTGTTAGAAATAAGGCAATGGAGCCCTGGAGAGAGATGGTGAAAGTGCTGGACCAAGGTCACCCAGGGGTGAGCAGGTCATCAGGATGAACAAGGACACTCCTGTCTTTCCTGCCTGCCTCGCCAACCTCTCTCCTCCTCCTCCCTCCTCTGTTCTTTATTCACCAGCTTCTGCATGGCTAACAGCCCTCTCCGAGTCTGCTTTTGTCTTTAGTGAAAAGCTATCAAAACACTGTTGCTCCCGGTGCTGGCTAATGACTGCACCTGATTAGCGCCATTCTGTCAGCTGACTCCCAGGCAGCCCGGCCAGCCAGCAGCCTGCTTATTCAATCAGCGCCTGGCCCATTTGCTAATTACCAGCTTCATTTGGGCTCATTTCCTTGACTGTGAACTTGCTCGAATTCAAATCATCTTCAGCTGTTGCCTTTACAGGAGAACAGAATCATTTGTCATATCTGTCAATGCTCCAGCCTCCCTTCCCTCCTGGAGACTCAATGAAATCCCGTGTGTCCCCAGTTCCCAGGCTGCTGCTGATCAGCGGGTCCCAATGGGAGCCGTGAGGCAGACCCTGTGCACAGGCGGACGTGCTGGCCTTCTTCACTGGGCTGCCAGGGTGACCTCTTCCCTGCTTCTGAATCCCAATTGTATTCCCACTTGGAGGCCTGACAGAGTGGCCTACTGTCCCCCCTCACCAGGGATGGAGGGTTTTCCCAGGATTTTTTGTGATAAACCCAGGAGACTGCATCACTGTAGACCTGGCCCACCAGGACATACAGTGCGAGAGTGTTTGACATCCTCCCAGGAGCTATAATTGGGGTCTAGATCAGAGAACTGACCGGGAATTGAGGTTCCATCGTTCTCTAGCAGACCTGATACTAAGGATTCGCATCTCTCTCTTCAGTGCTCTACACTTCATTTTGCTTTTGATCTCAACTACTAACTCGGTAGGATGAAGCTTTATTTCCAACAGTGGATAAGTGGAGGTCTGCAGGCATGTTCTGAGATGAGGGTGGCACCAGAAAAGGAATGATGGTGTGTAACCCCTTTAAACGGAGGGGCCTCATCCTCCAGGGACTCTTCCTGATTCAAAACCACATTAAGCATCTTCAGTGGCTAAGTCAAAGATCTCTCTTGGAAAATGTCACTTGAAAATAAACAGGTTATTTTCAAACATCTTTTGATATTGATTTCTAACATATTAATAATTCCACAGTGATAAGTGAAAAGACTCTGTATGATTCCAATACTTCTGTTTTTGTTGTTCAGTCACTAAGTTGTGTCCGAATCTTTGCAACCTCATGAACTGCAGCACACCAGGCTTCACTGTCCTTCACTATCTCCTGGAGTTTGCTTAAACTCATGCCCAGTGAATCAATGATGCCATCCAACCATCTCATCCTCTGTCGCTCCCTTCTTCTCTTGCCCTCAATCTTTCTCAGCATCAGGGTCTTTTCTAATGTGTTGGCTCTTGGCATCAGGTGACCAAACTGTTGGAGCTTCAGCAACAATCCTTTCAATGAATATTGATTTCCTTTAGGATTGACTGGTTTGCTTTCCTTGCTGTCCCAGTGTCTCTCGAGTCTTCTCCAGGACCACAGTTCAAAAGCATCAATTCTTTGGCGCTTAGACTTCTTTACGGTTCACCTCTCATATCTGGACCTGACTACTGGAAAACCATAGCTTTGATGCTATGGATCTTTTTTGGCAAAATGATGTCTCTACTTTTCAATACCACTAGACTATGAAATTTTTGCACCTTGTTTTATGTACCTGGATATGTTCCAGTGTGTCCTGGTTTACAGCCTATGGGAACTTGAGTAGAATTTGTATCCTATTGTTGTGTGAAAATTGTATAAATCTTAATTATGTTGAAGTGGTTCATGGCGCTTTTCAGGTCTACTATATCCTTCCACTTCACTGTATATTCATTCTATTAATTTTCAAGAGTTTGATATTAAAACTCCAACTAAAAATCTTAATTTATCTACTTAAAAAAATAATTGTAATATTTAGTGGAACTAAATGTAACCTTGTTCTGTATTTTCCAAGTCTCCTGTAAATGTGTTCTCATACTATCATAATTTAAAAAATAAAAAAGAAAGAGAAAAAAAGCCACATTAAACATCTATTATGTACTTGGCAACATCAACAACATCAACTCGAAGAGCTGACAAGCCACGGAAGACGCTGATACAAATACAATGAACTATATCTGTTACAAGGCTACTGAGGAGTCCCCAGGACGGCAAAAGGCCATGAGAGCCGGGGAAGGCAGAATTAGGGTAACTCTGCTTACTATGTGCTGGTCACTGGCTTCCCTGGTGGCTCAGAGGTTAAAGCATCTGCCTGGAATGCGGGAGACCCGGGTTCAATCCCCAGGTCGGGAAGATCCCCTGGAGAAGGAAATGGCAACCCACTCCAGTACTCTTGCCTGGAGAATCCCATGGAGGGAGGAGCCTGGTGGGCTATAGTGCATAGGGTCGCAAAGAGTCGGACACGACTGAGCAACTTACCGTTATTGTTACTGTACATTCATTATCTCATTCAACAGCCAATATTTCTTAAGCACCTATCAAGTTTCTTAAGCACCTAACCTGTTTAAATTTTGAAAGTGAAAGTGTAGTCGCTCAGTTGTGTCCAACTCTTTTTGATCACATGGACTGTAGACCGCCAGGCTCCTCCATCCATGGAATTTTCCAGGCAAGAATACTGGAATGGGTTGCCATTTCCTCCTCCAGGGCATCTTCTCAGCCCAGGGGTTGAACTGGGGTTTCCCACATTGCAGGCAGATTCTTTACCATCTGAATCAGCAATTCTATTAATATATACCTATTTTTCAAATGAGTAAAATGAGGCTTTGAAAAGCCTTGCTCAAGATTGCAAGTTGGTGAATGAATGGTTCAGGGCTTGAACCCAGAGAGTCTGATCCTTGTCCTTAAGCAGTCTGAGACTGAACCTCCTACCATTGTGGGATGCTGGGCCCTCAACACAACCCGTGCGGGGTAGCTGGCCCACAGCAGACAAAGCAACACAGTGGGCTCTGGGTGCAGAGGAGTGTGGCTGTGCATGGCGGAAACATGGCAGAAAGAAACACGAGGTGGGGTTTAAGTGTTCTACACTGTGGAATCCCAAGGCGCGACATTAGGAATGTCCCACTGGAGGTGTGGGAACTCTGGGACTGCTGATATTCAAAAGGAAACTGGCTGGACAAGTGCTGCCCTTCTGGCCTCTAGCTGCATTCGATTCTAAAGAATGCACTAGAACAGGAAGCCAAATGCCTGACTCCTTCATAATCCTTTAAAGGCCAGAAAATGAGTGAGATTCATTATATTTTTTAGACTGCATTTGTCAATTCTCAAAAACTTATCTTTTTTATACAATAAGAACATCTGGGTAACTTGCTTTGCATATCTAGGGTAATTGATATATGCAAATCAAATAAAATGTGTTCATTTGATATAATATGACTGATTTTAATGTCAACATATTAAATCATAAAATTATTAAACATTAAATTAATAATTAATATTAAATTAATAACTGGCAATAGTAGAATTGGAAGTTCGTTGTTCAAGCACTGTTAATTATTGAAAATGCTCATTTCAGTAATAACAATCCACAGTGCAGTATTCTTAATGGATCCTGAACTGTGCTAAGTATCCAGACTGAAAATATATAATGACTGTCTTTAGAAACACCCTCAATATCATTTTCTGTTACTTTGTAGGTTTTGGTTTGTGGGAAATGAATACCTAATTTCAGACAGTTAAGCATTAAAAGCACTTGTTATCAATATGTACAAGCATTGCAATTAATCTCCCTGTAATTAAAATTAACAAAACAGGTAAGAAGGCTACTGTTTCAAGCAGAATTTAAAGAACTATAAACTTCTGGGAAGAAAACTGATGTTCCTTCTTGCTCACAACCACTGTTAATAATTCCTGGTCAATCCAATCACTCTTTGTTCCCCATTCCCCCAGAGAGGCTCTTCTCTAGAACACTGGGTTGTCCCAGGCCTTTCTGTGACTCAGATTTCAAGCACCTGGCACTGTTGGGTGTTCAAATCCCTGGGGCCCTTCTTCAGTTGTAGAAAATACAGTTGACCCTTGAACAATGTGAGGGTAAGGGGACCCAACCCTTTGTGCTGTTGAAAATCTGAGTCTCGTGTATAGTTAGGCCCTCCATGACCAAGTTTCCTCTGTATCTATGGGTCTGCATCCACAGATTCAACCAACCTTGGATGGTGCAGTAATACAGTATATCAGGCATAGTTAGTGTTAGTTTCTCAGCCGTGTCCAACTCTTTGCGACTCCATGGACTGTAGCCCAACAGGATCCCCTGTCCATGGGATTCTCTAGGCAAGAATACTGGAGTGGGGTGCCATTCCCTTCTCCAGGGGATCTTCCCACTCAGGGATCGATCCCAGGTCTCCCACACTGCAAGCAGATTCTTTAACATCTGAGCCACCAGGAAAGCCTGCGTATAAGTGGACTTTATATGCAGTTTGAACTTGTGTTGTTCAAGGGTCTGCTGTAACTGAGAGTGTGCTGATGCAAAGGAAAGTTTTCTCTACTTGCTTGGTTTTTTTTGGTTTGTTTTATTTCTGGGGAGCAAAGTTCTTGACTCATATTTTTACTTATGACCTCACTCATCTGCTAACTTGTTTTTTATATTGCCTGCTTTACAAAATTGTTGTTTCTTGCATTACCATATGTGTAACTGAATGTCTGATATAATGATGATATATAGTTCTATAAGAGATCAATGATTGTACTAGTGTAACTCTAGATGTGTGAAGACACACTATGAGGGAATATTTTCCTGGACCATAAGAGACTAGTAAGACAGGTGGCTCAGAGACTTTGGGGCACTGTTAATGAAACAATAGAAAGGGAAAGACTAGAGCTCTCATCAAGAAACTTAGAGAAACCAAGTGAACATTGCATGCAAAGATGGGCACAATAAAGAAAAGAAACGGTATGGACCTAACAGAAGCAGAAGATACTAAAAATAGGTGTCAATACACAGAAGAACTATACAAAAAAGACCTTCATGACTCAGATAACCATAATGGTGTGATCGTTCAGCTAGAGCCAGACATCCTGGAATGCGAAGTCAAATGGGCCTTAGGAAGCATCAGTATGAACAAAGCTAGTGGAGGGGATGGAATTCCAGTTGAGCTATTTTAAATCCTAAAAGATGATGCTGTGAAAGTGCTGCACTCAATATGCCAGCAAATTTGGAAAACTCAGCAGTGGCCACAGGACTGGAAAAGGTCAGTTTTCATTCCAATCCCAAAGAAAGGCAATGCCAAAGAATGCTCAAACTATTGCGCAATTGCACTCATCTCACTTGCTAGTAAAGTAATGCTCAAAATTCTCCAAGCCAGGCTTCCATACGTGAACCGGGAACTACCAGATGTTCAAGCTGGATTTAGAAAAGGCAGAGGAACCAGAGATCAAATATCTCAGAAAAAATTTACTTTTGCTTTATTGACTATGCCAAAGCCTTTAACTGTGTGGATCACAACAAACTGTGGAAAATTCTTAAAGAGATGGGAATATCGGACCACCTGACCTGCCTCCTGGGAAATCTGTATGCAAGTCAAGAAGTCATAGTTATAACTGAACATGGACCAACGGACTGGTTCCAAATTGGGAAAGGAGTACATCAAGGTTGTATATTGCCTGGAGAATCCCAGGGATCGGGGAGCCTGGTGGGCTGCCGTCTATGGGGTTGCACAGAGTCGGACACAACTGAAGTGACTTAGCAGCAGCAGCAAGGTTGTACATTGTCACCCTGCTTATTTAGCTTATATGCAGAGTACATCATGAGAAACCCTGGGCTGGAAGAAACATAAGCTGGAATCACGATTGCTGGGAGAAATACGAATAACCTCAGATATGCAGATGACACCACCCTTATGGCAGAAAGCAAAGAGGAACTAAAGAGCCTCTTGATGAAACTGAAAGAGGAAGTGAAAAAGCTGGCTTAAAACTCAACATTCAAAAACTAAGATCATGGCATTCAATCCCATCACTTGATGGCAAATAGATGGGGAAACGATGGAAACAGTGACAGACTTTATTTTCTTGGGCTCCAAAATCACTGTGGATGGTGACTGCAGGCATGAAATTAAAAGACGCTTGCTCCTTGGAAGAAAAGCTATGACCAACCTAGACAGCATATTAAAAAGCAGAGACAACTTTGCCGACAAAAGTAAGTCTAGTCAAAGCTATGGTTTTTCCAGTAGTCATGTATGGATGTGAGAGTTGGACTATAAAGAAAGCTGATCATTCAAGAACTGATGCTTTTGAACTGTGGTGTTGGAGAGGACTCTTGAGAGTCCCTTGGACTGCAAGGAGATCCAACCAATCTTAAAGGAAATCAGTCTTAAATATTCATTGGAAGGACTGATGCTTAAACTAAAACTCCAATAACTTGGCCACCTGAGGTGAAGAATTGACTCATTGGAAAAGACCCTGATACTGAGAAAGATTGAAGGCAGGAGGAGAAGGGGACGACAAAGGATGAGAGGGTTGGGTGGCATCACTGACTCAACGGACAGGAGTTTGAGCAAGCTCCTGGAGTTGGTGAAGGACAGGGAGGCCAGGCTTGCTGCAGTCCATGGGCTCACAAAGAGACACAACTGAGTGACTATACTGAACTGAATGAGGCTGAGTTCAATAACAGCACGTGGGGTGGCCTATTGTTGAACTCTTCACCAGACCTGGCAATGAGGGTTCCTAGCACCTGAGCAGGAAATGAACCTGGGCCCTGGCAGTGAAATCACCGAGTCCTAACCGCTGAACTGTCAGGTGTAATTCCCTCTACTTATTAGCTTACACTCAATTCTATCTTACAATGACCTTCATATTTCCATACGTAAAGAAGAAATTAACATTCTCCTCTCTCCAAATGGTGTTTCTGCTCCTTTGGCTCAGAGAAACCCAAACATGGGTGTTGGGAAGAATCTCTTCCTCTAAGAGCACCTTTAGGGAAGGTGTCCCCCTCCACCTGAACATATCAACTGAACAAAAGTGAACCAAACTCCCCGGAAGCAGACCTATATTTTGGAGATGAGAGTGCTTGCTCTAGTCTCTTCATTCACCCACCCCTGTCCATTCTGTCCTAGACATTTCCTGAAACTAGCTTTATCAATTCCTTCCAAGCTTTTAACTCCCTTTGCTATTTGCACAACCTTTTCTGTTTACTCAAAATAGCCTTTCTACAAATGAGCAAAACTCCATCATGATATGTTTTAGCTTCTTTCCACACCACATGTCCAACTGAATTTGGAGACAATTTAGTTCCTGCCAAGAGCTTTCTAGAAAGTGGTTGTGAAAGAAAATGAAGAAAGTGAATGCTTTAGCCAGTGATATAACACAAGACCCAGTAAGTCTTGCTTTGTTCCAGAACTCGAGTGATGCACAGAAAATATGCTTTCTGCCATGTATTCCAAAGCACAATATTAATAATAGATTTCAAGTTGAGAAACTCTAAAAGTGATGTATAAAACATCTGTTCATTCCCTAGTGTCTTCTTTGCCAGATACAGGAACTCTAAACATGCATTAAACATGCCTTCTGGTTTTTGTATTTTGATTCTTTAATATCCGGGGCCTTGCTAAAAATGGAGGGATGGCCCTGATCAGGACTCACCAATTTCTAGAGATAGTAACCAACTCATCCTCGAGCTGTTTACTCACCAGTCAATACAAACTAACCAATCCAAGGCCCACTCCCCAAACCACCTCCTCTATGGCTGCTCACACTTAGGGCTAAAATTCCTTTTCTCTCATCACCCTAGGGCCAGGTGAACAGCTTGGGGCAGCCCCTTTGCCCCAGAACCTTCTGAAATGATTCAAATCAGTCCATGTTTAGCCTTGTTACCCTGCCTCGCCCATTCCTTCCCAGGGAAACCACAACAAAGGTGCCATGTTTTCCCTCCAACCTGTGTCCTTCCTGTATGGTTCTCATGCTGTGGTGTGCCCCCTTCTTTGGGGATCTGTGAGTAAAACAAACTGTTTTTTTAATAGCATCATCTCTTGATCTGTTGGCCTCACCAGACATAAATTATAACCTATATTTTAAGAACATGTGAGACTTCCCTGGTGGGCCAGTGGTTAAGAATCCTCCTGCTAAAGCAGGGGACATAGGTTCAATCCCTACTCCAGGAAGATCCCACATGCTGGGGAGCAGCTGAGTCCATGTTCTAGAGTCCGAGAGCCACAACTAATGAGCCCATGGGCCACAACCACTGAAGCTCGCATGCCTAGAGCCTGTAGTCTGCAACGTGAGAAGCCCATGCACCAGAATTAGGCAGTAGCCCCCACTTGTCATAGCTAGAGAAAACCCCAGTGCAGCAATGAAGATCCAGCACAGTCAAAAAATTAGATCCGTCAATCAATCAATCTTTGAGAAAACAAACAAACAAAATGTACATAAAGAATAAGGAAGACAGGCTAGCAAAAGACTAGCCTGGCCCCTGCAGTCTGGCCATTGTTCAAGCGGACTTGGATCAAAGTTAGTTACTCTGTCAGTTATGTTTACCAAAACTGCCACTTTGAACTGTATTAGAGAAAAAGCATGATTTTTCCATAAAGCACTGTAATTATACGGGCTAAGACAGCACTCAATAGAGCTGTTAAAGATAGCTGTGATGAGGGTGTCCATAGTATGATACGTGTTACAAAAGATGCAGGGTTTTTTAGGGGCCTTGACTTCTAAAGCACAGTTTGAGTCCAGCTGTAAAGATGGCTTATAAAGAAAATAAAAGAACTCCTCATTTGCCTAAACAATAAGAGTAAAGTGTTTTCAACCAAGTGTTCTCAATTCTCACATATTCCATTAAAACTGCATTGCAAGAGGTTCAGTATAAAAAGCTAAGTCCCCATGACACTGTATTCTCATCTTGGGCTCCCCTCTCTTTCTCCCTGGAGTAAAAGCTACTCAAAGACAGCTTAACTTAACTGTGTGTGTCTCGCAGCTGCCACCCAGTAGGTGCTAAATATTTATTCACCAACTGAAGAAATGTTTATTACCTTCTTTGGAAACCTCCGTAGCAGATGACACAGAACTCAAAATGCCCATTTACGGGGTTAAATAAGTAAGTGAGAATTAAAGCTACTCTTGGGACTTCCCTGGTGGTCCAGTGGTTAAGAATACACCTTCTAATGCGTGGGATGAGGGTTTGATCCCTGGTCAGGGAACTAAGATGCTACATCCATGGGCAACTAAGCCTGCATGCTGCAACTGAAACCAGACGTAGCCAAATAAATATTCAAAAAGAAAAAGTTGTTTTTTGTTTTTTTTTCAAAAAGCTACTCCCTCTGGCCCAAACCATGACAATCTCAGCCCCTGAATGGTGTGCACATCTTGGCATATCCTGACCTTTACCTGACCCCTAAATCCTGCCCAATTCTGCAATCTTCCAGTTAGCAGCCGGCCATCAGAGCAGGGGCATGGCAGTGTTCTGTGACAAATGGTCAACCTCCTGGGGTGACCTGGGTGTGGCCACTACACGGGGCACTTACCAAGGGCTCCAGCTCCTTGCGATCTATGAGGTTCATCTCCGTGACAAAGTAATAGAAGTGTTTGTAGCAGGTGTTGACGTGGGCCTCGGCACCCATCACAATGACCCGGTCAAAGTGGTGGATGTAGACATGGACAAAGACCCGGAAGAGGCGGCACAGGATCTTCTTGCAGATCTGCAGGAAGTTCTTTGGGAAGGGAACACCTAGAGAAGGGAAAAGGGAAAAAACCATGATGGAGATGCTCTGGCGGGCCCCGAGCACATGCTTCAGGCAGGAGACCAGCCCAGGACTAGTCTCCTGGGCCAGCCTGCAGATGCGCCCCACGTGGGTAACTGCACTGGACACGGCCTGAAAAGGTGGCCAGAATGGTGTTAAATTCAAACGCCAACAATCAGGAAAAAGACTGAAGGAAGCGGGTCAGGTTTCCTTCTTTGGTGGTATCTTTTTGGTACACACAGACATGCAGAATTAATGATTTTTAGTTTGAAACATGCATTCTTTTTTACTTTTCCCACTTCATAGAGCCCAGGAAAGTTCTTTTTCCTCTTATCTTTAATGTAGGAAAACTGGCAGGAGGAGGGCGATGCTCCAGGGAGACTGGCATTCCTGACACAGAGTATCAGGGAGGGGTGGGGGCTGCAGAAATCAGAAAGCCCCTTCTCATCAAAGGAAGCAGTCAATGCACAACTCAGCCGGTGGTGGCCACATGGGGACAGAGGCCTGGGGCTGCTAGATCTTCTGGTTCTTCAAGATGATTCGGAAATCTGGGGTTCTATGTGAATTATCTGGTTTTCTGTTTTTAAAAATGATATCGAGACTTTCCTGGCAATCCAGGGGTTAGGATTCTGAGCTTCCACTGCAGGGGCTGCAGATTCATTCCTTGGCCATCCCACATGCCTTGCAGCCAAAGGGGACAATAATAATAATAATCATAGTAAAATGATAGCAATTAACCTGAAGTTAAAAAAATATACCACAGGTCAAGACAAAACATCTTTCCAGGGATAACTTGTCCTGAAAACTACCCGTCTGCAAATTCTGATCTAAACTTTTCCTGAGATCCACTGTTTCTGGGGTGTGAAAATGCAATAAAACTTCATGGAAACTTTGCCTAACAGTTACTGTCACCTCTTCTCCTTGAGGAAGGTGAGAGTTGGGGGTTGTTGTTCATAACACAGACTGGGTGGGTGGTTAAAGGAATCACGCAGGTTTCCTGTCTGATGACCACCACTCCCAGCTTGGTCAGAGCAACGAATAGTAGCATCCCAAGCCCACTTGCTTTCTCCATCTCAAACACTGCTTAAGCTCCCGTTATTTACACAGTTCTTAGGTAGTGACATCATCGATTCCGAAGTCAGATAGCCTTTCAATTCCTATATTGCTCCTTTTCCAGCTGTATGACTACAGGCAAGTTATTTAACCTCTCTGAGCTTCAGTTTTTCCATAGGAAGGGTGAAAATACCAACTGTTGTAAGGATTAGAAGTGACACCCAGAAAATACAGCCTTTCTTAAATAGCCAGGAGAGTGTCAACATGTCTAAAATCCTCCTACAGTGCCTAGCACATGGTAAGAGCTTGCTAAATGGGAATGACAAGCACCACCCCGCAAATCTCTCTGCTTTGTAAAATCTGGACCATCTAGCTGTTGTTATAAGGGAGCCCTTATCAGGAAAAGGTAGACATGACCACCTGCTTTTCAGCAGAATTGTAGATCGGTGCTCAGGGCATGTCCCTGATCCCCAGGAAGCCTGGAGTTTTGCTGTCCGTGCCTCTGCTGGGTCCTAATCGCAGCTGTCTGGAGAGAGACATCAGTAATGGGATCGCCTGGGACCCCTGGGCAGGGATGAGAGATGAAACACAGCTGGCAGTTGGCAGAGGCAGGGTCTGCCTCCCCATTACCCGGCACTGATACTGGCTTTTTCTTCTAGAACAAAATGGCAACATATCAAATGAACCACAGGGAGAGACCGGGGCACAGCTTGGCAGCTGACTGACTGGGCAACAGATGCTGGTATTTAGGGGTGGGGTAGCCCTGCCCTCTGATGAGGGCAGCCCCTCCCAGAGCTGATGGATGGCTTCCTCTGATGAAAAGGGGCTGGTGAAGACCACTGCTGCCAGGCTCGGGGAGGCTCCAGAGCATTCAAAGAGGCCTGAGACCTAGAGATGATGGACTCTCCCTTCATCCACATTCAAGAATATTCCCAACAGAAGGGGAGTCCTTTAACAACACTGAGACAATATCAGGGGTTGACATGGGTTACCTTGGCAACCTGTCTGTGATGTAGGGTTTACTAGTCCTGCATCACCGGTGAATAACACCAAACACAGATGAACTTGCTCCAGGCCACTTAGGTAAACAGTGGCAGGGCTGGGATTCGGACCAAGTCAGTCTGATTCTAAAGTATAACTGATCTAGGACTTGCCAAGTGGGTCCAGTGGTTAAGAATCCGCCTTGCAATACAGCGGAATGCAGGTTCAATCCCTGGTCCGGGAAGATCCCACATGCCTCGGAGCAACTAAGCCCGTGAACCACAACTAGAGAGTCTGTGTGCCACGATGAAGATCCTGCACGCTGCAACAAAGACCCACGCAACCAAATAAACAAATAAAATCTAACAGATCTGGTTATGTCTGGCATGTGACTCTCTGCCAAGGATAAAAGCACAGCTTAAAGGCTAAATGTAACGAGGCATCTCAAGGTTACTTTTTGGTGGTGCATATATAATTTTTATAAAAGGAAAGGGGTGAGGAGAGAAGGGTGAAAAAAGTCCACTCCCTCTGGAGCCACAGCTCTGAGGTACTAAGAGGTCAGCTAATACTCTGCTGCCCCGAGAAAGATGCGTTTCCTTGGCCAGTGCCTTAGACCATGAATCTGGGACTGAGAGTAAAAGCCAACATTTACTGAGCGCTGAAGTCTTGGGCTTCCCTGGTGGCTCAGACCATAAGGAGTCTGTGCAATGCAGGCAATGCAGGTTTGATCCCTGGGTTGGGAAGCTGCCCTGGAGAAGGAAATGGCAACCCACTCCAGTATTCTTGCCTGGAGAATTCCATGGACAGAGGATCCCGGCAGGCTACAGTCCATGAGGTCACAAAGAGTTGGACACGACAGAGCGACTAACACTTAACAAGTCCAGGTACTGATATTGTTACCATCTCACAAATGAGGAAATCGACTTGGAAAATTAAGTGGCTGCCCCAGGTCACAGAGCCAGCGGAGAATGGAGGGCTTTGGATCCAGGATTGTCTATGAGGACCCAGCACCCTGAAATCGGGAGTTGTTGCTCTGGGGTTCTGCACACACCTCCAGCTGCCAAGCCCTTCCTTCCCGAGTAGCCTGAACCTCCTCAGGTGCACTTACCTTTCCTGTCACCAGCTGCTAGGGGACATGGCCAGGGACGGGAGGTTTCAGCTGTGCCAGTTTGTCTTTTTGTTGTTTAGCTGCTAAGTCATGCCCGACTCTTTTGCTACCCCATGGACTGCAGCCCACCAGGTTCCTCTGTCCGTGGGATTTCCCAGGCAAAAATACTAGAGTGGGTTGCCATTTCCTTCACCAGGGGATCTTCCCAACCTGGGGATCAAACCCGCATCTCCTGCATTGCAGGCAGACTCTTTACCACTGAGTCACCAGGAAACCCCAATTCCCATGAAACAGCCACACAAAACTGAACTCTGAGAGAGTCTTGATATGTGTATGTGTGTTGTGATGTATTCCCAGTGAAACCCTGGGCAGTGATATTTCAGTGTTTTGTTTGTCTGTTTAATGTAACTGGGGCTTAGCTCAGTTAAAGTGTTTGCCTGGCCCAGGAGGTAGAGGAGTGGTTTGGCTCTGAACGAGACTCAGGCTCTTTCTTTGGCATCCGTCTACTACAGCTCCATGGCATAGGGACCCTCACTGTTGAGATGATCATTTTTTGACCTCCACTTAGCTCAGTACCTGAGTTGTAGAAGGAGCTCAAAAAATGTTTGTTTGTCTTAAATGAATGCAAGCTGGCAGTAGGAAGAATGAAAGGCTAATGAACCATCTCACATGGACACTGGGCTTGTTACCATGGCAGCCGGAAGCTGAGGAGGCCGTGCAAGGCTCTGGGCAGAGGGCAGCCTGTGTGTTCCATGGGGCACCACTGACTCACTCAGCACTGTACCCAACCACCTCCTTTTGTTCCTTCAGCTTCTCTTAGTACATAAGATACTGGGGACCCTCCACTTTAGTGTTTCCCAAGGTCTGTCTTAAAAAAGACTAATTCTGGGAGATCCTTGGTTAGAAGCTATACTTGACCTTATATTTATTAAAAATGCTTTTTATAAAACTTTGCAATATACCTAACCATAGTAAAGGATCTGAGAATGCCTATAGTCAAAAGTCCTATTTAACTCTGGAACTTCCTTTTACCTATAATAGCAACTGGTTTAAAAGTCTGTAATCAGACTTCCTAGGTTCCATTTCCGGCTCTATTATCCAGTAAAAAGACAGTGACATCCAAACAACTTAGTATGTCTAACCCACAGGTTCCCCATCGTGAAAGAAACAGGGATGTGAATATTATCTGTAGCTCAGGTGGTTGTTGTGAGGATTAAATCCACACACGGAAAAGGCTTTGCTAATACTCTGCAGACAGGAAGCACTCTCATGAACTGTTAAGTTTTAGTATTGCATGGACCAAACAGTCTTTGTAACATACTTTTGATTAAATTCTTCTTGCACATGTATTTTCAGGAGGGCGGTCTTGGTATTAATGCATCATTTTGCAAAGAACTAGAGGAGTAGGCACTCGATTAAGCCCTGGATTATATTCAGCCTTGCATTATTTTCTACATATTTCTCATATTTATGTCTTGTATTACTGTAAGTTCCCTGAACAAAGGGGCTGTCTTATAGTTTGATTCTATGTTTTAAAGCACCTGGCACAGGGCTAGATAGGGAATACTCATCAATCAAAACTGAGCCATAAGACAGCAGTGGTCTTATTTAGTCGAGATGTGAATCCATCATCTCCTATTTGGGGGAGGAAAAAAGCCTACAGCAGAAATGATAGCTTTCTCCCAGAGACCTGATCGGGTCCTGGCATGGAAGGCTGCACAATGATCTTCTAGGGAGGAGGGCTCTGAGATGAAGCACATTTTGATCTAGCCTAGAGGGTGGGAAGAAAAACTCCAAAACGCCTCCTTTCATCATGAAAACCTCCCTTCTTTACCTTTCCATATAGTTGATTCAGGGGAGGTGGGTGATAGTTAAATTTCAGTCACTGTACTCAATTAGAAAGTTAATACCAGACAATATTAACCAGCAGTCTCAACCGGAATAGACTACATAGATTTGGAGTTAAAGTTTGACTAGTCTT
The DNA here is from genome assembly GCF_019923935.1 of Bubalus bubalis. NCBI lineage: Eukaryota > Metazoa > Chordata > Mammalia > Artiodactyla > Bovidae > Bubalus > Bubalus bubalis. The sequence goes on along the minus strand of NC_059159.1, from coordinate 79,514,901 downwards.
ATAATAACCCAGACAAATCTTCCAACAATAATCTTGGACAGGTACACATGGATCAGAAAACAACCTTTGACCCATAGGTCTCTAAATGATTCGTAAGCATGGACTAATCTCAGCGCCTCCCCTGAGTCTCAGATTCAAGCTGGGAAATGTCAGATTCCTAGAAACTGGCTAGAAACGAGATACATTCAGATGAGTTCTGCAAAAAGGTGATAGACATCTAGCTGTCTGGGGAAGGACAAGGATGGCCTTGGGGCAAGTGGTGTGGCTTGACCTCTGCAAACAGAATTAGTGAGCCTAACACAGAACCCGGAGAAGGCGATGGCACCCCACTCCAGTACTCTTGTCTGGAAAATCCCATGGATGGAGGAGCCTGGTAGGCTGCAGTCCATGGGTTCGCTACGAGTCGGACATGACTGAGTGACTTCACTTTCACTTTTCACTTTCATGCATTGGAGGAGGAAATGGCAACCCACTCCAGTGTTCTTGCCTGGAGAATCCCAGGGACGGGGGAGCCTGATGGGCTGCAATCTATGGGGTCACACAGAGTCAGACACGACTGAAGCGACTTAGCAGCAGCAGCAACAACACAGAACCAGGCTGAGCTTGGATTCTGAGTGAGCCCAGGCAGGATGCCTGGGTGGAAATCAGAATCCCAAACCGATCACTCACATGTGGTTCCAGCAGGAATTTTCTCAACAACTAGACTCAAAGCAAGACGAGTTTGCTGAGTGGTCAGGCCAAGGAGGAGGCTGGCCAGAGAGTTGGCATGAAGGCAGAGGGTGCGGTGAGCCCACCGGGCTGGGAGCCCCTCTTGAAGGTCTGACTAGGCAGCCTCACATTCTGCTTCTGATGCTGGTGGGGACCTGGTACTCGGCAGGGACCCAGCATCTGACGGAGCCCTACTGAGTTTATGAATGTGTCTAACCACAGACCTTCTGATCTCCAAGCCATGCTGAGCTAGAGAGCTAAATCGAGCATGGAATACAATAATTTCTCTGGGGCTCTACTCGGATTTGCCTTTTATCTCTGACTCAGTAAATCTCCTTTCTCCCAAACAAAATTGAATAAAAATTCCAGTAATTTCTGAGCTTTGGTCCATTTTCTTCCTTCCTCATCCCCCCTTCTCCCCTCCCTTTTGCTAAGTCACCAAATGCCCCATTCAATCCATCCTCTTCAGGCACCTCTGGGGGAAAAAAAGGCAAGTTGTTTAAATGACTTGTGTCTTTTTTCTTTTATCCTATTATGGAAGCTGCAAAAGGAGAGAGTCCCTCAGGGGATGCAGAGATGCTATGAAAGGGCCACAGAGGGGAGACTGCGGTCCCAGAGTCAGACAAGACCCAGGTGGCAATTTCTGAGCTAGATGCTACCCATTCTAGCTTTCATGCTTTTTCCACTCTTTTCTTCTGGAGAGAAAGCCAGATGCTTGGAGCTGAGACCCCTGGCCTGTGACAGCGCTTGGTTGAAGCTGGGCGGTGGAGGGTTGGAGAGTCAGGGTTCAAAGGGACACAAGAGAATGTCCCTGCACATCCAAAGTTCCATAAGCAGCTGGCAGATATTCCATCCCGTCGTTAATGCCGCTCCCTTCTTTAGGGTTCAGCTCAAAGCCTTCCCTCATTCCCAGACTCAGGTTCCCTGGCATCTTCCATCTGCTCCTGATACACTCCTGAGCACTGACATTGTTTTTCAGTCGCTCAGTCGTGTCCGACTCTTTGTGACCCCATGGACTGCAGCACGCCAGGCTTCCCTGTCCATCACCATCTCCCAGAGCTTGCTCAAACTCATGTCCATTGAGTCAGTGATGCCGTCCAACCATCTGAGCACGGTTCCCAGACGTTAATTCCACTCTGAGGTGCGTGCATCCTGACTCGTGTCTGCGACCCCCTCCAGACTGTAGGCTCCTGGAGGAGCTTGTCACAGATGGATCCCCTGGGCCCAGTGTGGAGCCTGGAGTGGGTGGGTGTGTGATACATCCTTGCTGGCTGCTGGCTTGAGGGTTGAGCTCTTACGCCATCTGCTTACACCAGAATCAGAGCTCAGAAATGCACAAGGACTGACTGGCTTGAGGTTGAGAGCTATAGTGTGTGATGCAAAGGGGTCTGAATTCAAGTCTGTCTGACTCCAGAGCCTGTTAGGCTCTTTCCACTCTGCCGGGAAAGTGGATGGGATTCTTACGGTTTGTTTCATCTTATGCCAACCCAATTGGCAGAGTCAAAGGAGCCAGATTTGTTAAAAAATGAAGGTGGAAAAGGGTGTATTGGCTCTTACTTCCCCAGAGGCATGTGTCATTCATGGTTGACCGTTCTGGTTAAGCGTCTGGCTCTGGCGTCAATCTCTGGTTTCAGAGTCCAGCTGTGGAACTTCCCTGCCACTTGCCCAAGGGTGAGTTCGCTAACTCCTAACAGGCTCGGTTTCCTTATCTGTGGAATGAGGATAATCACACCTAGTATTTTGTGAGATTTTGAGGATGAAACAGGAAGCACAGGGCCAGCAGGCTCTCAGAGGCATTCGGCAAAAGGCCACTGATGTTACTCCTGCTGTGCAGGTGGCTCTTCCTTGTCAAAGTCCAGGGTGGAGGAGGCACAGGAAGCCGCACGGATAGAGCTCCCTATTCTCCAAAGGACTAGCTCTGCCTGGAAAGCAGATCTGGACCCGAGGTGATCCATGGAAACACCGTGTGAACTGTTCGAAGGGCTTCCACATGATCCATGATGAAGCCTAATGCGTTGGCCAATCCTTGGGGGACCCCGGTGGCTTCCTAGGTGGCACTAGTTAGTAAAGAATTTGCCTTTCAATGCAGGAGACTTAAGAGACCTGGGTTGGATCCATGGGTCAGGAAGATTCCCTGGAGGTGGAAATGGCAACCCACTCCAGTATTCTTGCCTGGAAAATCCCATGGACAGAGGAGCCTGGGGGCTAAAGTTCATGGGGTCACAGAGCAGACATGACTGAAACGACTTAGAACAGCACACGCAGTGGCATGTCAGTTGTTGTTTAGTTGCTAAGTCCTGTCAGACTCTTTTGAGACCCCGTGGACTATAGCCTGCCAAGCTCCTCTCTCCATGGAATTTCCCAGGCAAGAATACTGGAGTGGGTTGCCATTTCCTTCTCCAGGGGATCTTCTTGACCCATGTCTTGAACTGAACCCATGTCTCCTGCAGGCAGGTTCTTGACCACTGAGCCACCAGGGAAGCCCCGCATGTCAGTAACAACGACCAAAAGTGCCGCCCTTGCTCCCGACACTGCCTCTCCTGTTGAGAGCATCTATATGCTGTCCTTTGGGTCCTCGGGGGCCAGGACCAGGAGTGCACATGTGAAAATCCCTCTCCAAGTCATAAAAACTACTCATTCTCAATAGCTCATGGATAAAAACAACATCCCACACACGTGGGAAAAGAAAACAAGCCTCTGGCAGCATGGCTGAGAACATACCATTTCCAAAATACTTGCAAAACAAAACGCGATTGGATCACAAGGAGAAAAAAAAGGAAGAAAGAAAGAAAAACAACCCTAACAACATAGACCAATTTCTGAAAAATTCCCCCGAATACTCTATTCTCCTGCCCATTCCATCCATATTCTCCTGCCTCCTGCAGAATTATATATATTTATCTGAAGAAGCCTCCTGATCTTGCTGATGAAAACTCAACTCTGGAAGGCCGATTCCTCTAAGCAGATGTTTTGTGTTATCTCAGTGCGTTCCTCAAGAAAGTGTCTGTACACTGTGCCAAGGAAAACAATCCCGTGTAGCAAGACTTTGTTCCTCTGCCTGAGAAAAAAAAAAAGAAAAAATGGCCCCAAACAAGCTGACAGCTGCAAATGGTTAGAAATAAACTGGCTACTACTCTCTTCCCCGACTCCCTCTGCCTGGTCCCAGCCTCCCCCGACTCCTGCCCTGAGTTACTCTGGTACCTATTATCACAGTGGCTGGAACAGAGAAAGGAAAATAGAAGAGCTAGTGATCATACATTCTAAACAGATTGTTAATTCTTTCAGACGTGCCATTTGCCGGGCAGAGGAAGTGCTGTTTCAGCCATCCAAAGGTGCCTGCCTGGCACCCGCCCCTCCCCTCCCCCAGCACCACTTCTCTGTTGCTGGAAGATCTTCTTTATCCACATCCCCATCTCTAGACTGGCTGGTGGCTCCACCCGCTTTGTCTGTGTGGAGGTGGACGTAGACCAAGATAGACCCAAGAGGACCTCAGAAAGGCATTCGTTCACTATGGGCTGGCAATAAAAGCCGTCAGAGACAAATTCTTACAAGTTCAGACCTGCCAAAAATCAAATGGCCCAAATGAGAGAGTGAACTGAGAACATGATGTTAATGAGCCTCATTAGAACTGGAAAGTTAGACAGAAGCACCAATACTTTGATCATGAGCCCCAGTCAGAAACTGAAAATGACTTATGTTTTCAAAATACAACCTCTCTTTATCCACCAGCAGAATCTCTCTTCCATTACACGCAGGGCAATGAATACCCAGTCTTGTCTGATCTATATCTATCTATCTATCTATCTATTGGCTTCCCAGGTGGCACAGTGGTAAAGAGCCTGCCTGCCAATGCAGGAGACACAGGTTCAATTCAAGACACAGGTCAGGAAGATCCCCTGGAGAAAGGAATGGCTACTCACTCCAGTATTCTGGCCTAGAAAATTCCATGGACAGAGGAGCCTGGTGGCTACAGTCCATAGGGTTGCGAAGAGTTGGAAACAACTGAGAGACTAGGCATACACACACACACATGCACATGTGCGCACACACACACACACATATACACATGCAATGGAATACTACTCAGCTGTTAAAAATGAATTAAATAATGCAGCAGCAACATGGATGGACCTAGAAATGATCACACTAAGTGAAGAAAGTCAGACAGAGAAAGACAAACACCATATGATATCACTTATATGTGGAATCTAAAAAATAACACAAATCAACTTTACAAAACAAAAATAGACTCACAGACATAGAAAACAAACTTATAGTTACTAAAGGGGAGAAAGTAGGGGAGGGATAAATTAGGAATATGGGATTATCAGATACACACCACTACATATGTAATAGATACACAACAAGGATTTACTGTATAGCACTGGGAATCTATATTCAATATCTTCTAACATCCTATCATGGAAAAGAAGCTGAATCTGTACATCTGAAATGAACACAACATTGTATATTGATATAGTTATCAACAATAACTATAGTTAAATTTTTAAAAAATGCAGAGACAACACACACACCCCACACCCACACACATATACACAAAATACCAAATCATGTCCAAACAGTTTCTAACCTATAAACTTCTCTCCAACCCCACTGCCACTTCCCTGGCTCCAGCCGCCAACACCTCCTGCCTGGTTTACTGTGGCTATCCCTTAGCGGGGTTTCCTTCCTCTGCTCTTGGATTGCTCCAGTCTCCACCAGGCAGATGGAGGATCTTCCTCAAACACAACTCTAACCAGGATGTCTTCTTTTCACACAAAACTCTACAACAGCTTCCTACTGCTTCAAGAGAGAAGAATCGTATACAACTTAGCAACTAAAACAAAAAACTGCTACAGGGTAAAATCAGAGCTATTTAACACGGCAGGCAAGACACTCTCTGGTTTTATAAGTCTGCATGTCTCCATTATTACCTCTGGATCCTCCCAACTTGCATTTAATACCCAGCCCTCCAGAGCTAAGATCCATTCCCTCACTTCTGGGCATTGGCACATATTGTAGAGTTGGTAGATGGAAACCCTCCTCCTCAGCTTCCCCTTTTTTATGTGGCTAACTCTCATTTGTCACTTAAGACTCAAGTAAGTTATCACTTTCTTTGGGTTGTTCTCTTCACCCTTAGTTCTAGTTAGGCAAATTATAATACCCTTTATTTTCCCCAGGATTACACTTACTATTTATTGTCTTGTAATTGTCCCTTTTTTGGTCTCCCATTAGAAAGAAAATTTTGAAATGTCAAGGAATATCACTTCCTGTTCACAGTTATATCCCTGGCATCAAACACACGCCAGAAAACGGGGGTTCTCTCGAACTTATGGTTGCCAGCGGGGATGAAAGGGGGTAGGGATGTTAGGGAGTTTGGGATGGACATGTACACACTGCTATATTTAAGTGGATAATCAGCAAGAACCTACTGAATAGCACAGGGAACTCGGCTCAGTGTTATGTGGCAGCCTGGATGGGAGAATTCAGGGGAGAATGGACACATGTATATACATGGCTGAGTCCCTTCACTGTTCCCCTGAAGCTACCACAGCACTGTTAATTGGCTATACTCCAATATAAAATAAAAAGTAAAAAAAAAGAATATGGGGGTTTTCAGTGAGTGTTTGTTGAGTGAATAAGTGAACAAATGACCACAGAATGTAGAGGTGGAGCTTTGCCTGCTTGGGTTCCCCTTCTTCTCCCATTCCGAGGCAATAGCCCTTGAGTCACAGTCTGAAAACCATTGTTCTATGGGAAGATTCCCCAGGGAAATGCTATAAGCCCATGTTTAACCTTGATGACGTGTCCAAGGCCATAAGGCTGCAGTGAAAATTAATACCTATTTAACTCTTCACATCTGGCAGACCTCTGATGCATCTTTCTCTTGCTTCTCACTCATACTGGGAAAGAAGAATCTCCTCAAATTGTATTTAATATTTATATTGAAAAGTCTATTTTCATATAAATAGAAAACTATCAGGTCATTTTCCAGAGTTACTAAAATTTGAAATAAGCCAGGATTGATTGATAAAATATCCTGAGATACATGATTGAAGGAGGCAGAGGAGAGAGAGAGAAGATAGCAAAAGTAATTCATTCTAGATTTCCCTGGTGGTTCAGTATGAAATCAACCCTGAATACTCATTGGAAGGACTGATGCTGAAGCTGAAGCTCCAATACTTTGGCCACCTGATGCAAAGAACTGACTCATTGGAAAAGACCCTGATGCTGGGAAAGATTGAAGGCAGGAGGAGAAGGGGATGACAGAGGATGAGATGGTTGGATGGCTTCACCGACTCAATGGACATGATTTTGAGCAAACTCTGGGAGATGCTGAAGGACAGGGAAGCCTGATGTGCTGCAGTCCATGGGGTCGCAGAGTCAGACACGACTGAGCTACTGAACAACAACAAAACATATATCAAAACATATACTGGGAAAGAACTATTGGAAATAAATTCCAGCCCCTCCCAGCCCCTGCCAGCCCTAATTCACTCCCTGACCCAGAACCACACCCAGAGAACCATATGCCTCTTTGGGGATTATATGACTGGGCAGGAACAGAGCCTGATCATAAAGTGATAAGGGAAACTGAGGTCTTAATCATGTCTGGAGGCCAGAAGAAAACTGGAAACATCATATTCAAACACTGAAAACCTGTCATTTGGAAAATGAAAGGGGGAAGAAAACAGCAAACCACTCACCCTGGGCCACAAAGCTTACAGGTGTGGGAGAAGAATTCAAGATTTCCTTTCTGACTTCAAAGTCTGTTCTCTTTCCACCACTTTATGCTGTCTCTTTCTGTGGCTGGAGGCAGTCCTTCCTTCTTTAGATCAATGGGAGGACAAATCATTGTATTGTTAGAGATGTCCGAAAGTGGGAATCATGGTCCAGGGTGGTGGTGAATTCCCCATGCAGGGAGATGTTCAAGCAAAGGCCATTTGCTAGTGTTAGACACAGGACCCAGGTAAGAGAAGGTGGTTTCCACCACTGGCTGCATATGACAGTCACCTGCATTTGTTAACAGAACAGGTTCCCAGTCCCCTTTCTGACTCTCTGGGTCTCGCAGGCATCTCAGGACTAGCTAATTTTTAAAAGTACCTTTGGGGCTTCCCTGGTGGCTCAGAGGTTAAAGCATCTGCCTGGAATGTGGGAGACCTGGGTTCGATCCCTGGGTTGGGAAGATCCCCTGGAGAAGGAAATGGCAACCCATTCCAGTATTCTTGCCTGGAGAATCCCATGGAGGGAGGAGCCTGGTAGGCTACAGTCCCTGGGGTCGCTAAGAGTCGGACACGACTAAGCGACTTCACTTCACTTCACTCACTTTGGAGATTCTAATGCAGCTTTTGGGAATCGCTGGGTTGTCCAAATCTGAGATTCTATGACCACAGCAACCACAGTGCAAGAGAGGGCCAGCTGTGGGATGTCAGTGCTGGTGTTAACAGTGACAACGAAAGCAGCTAAGTGTTTACTCTGGTCCAGAGATAGTGCATCATCTCACGAACTACCCCCCAAGGCAGGCGCCACCACCATGCCCATTTCACAGATGAGGAAGATTAAGTTCCCTGTCCACAGTCATACCACAAGGAGGTGAAGGAGCTGGGCCGTGAGTCCAGGCAGGCTGGCTGTAGACCTTTACTCCTCATCAGGAGAAGGAAGCAAACATGACCTGATTCAAAGCCATCCAGTCCTAGGGAGGTTCTGAATAAAGCCCACCAGCAGTTGATCTCCCAAGTCACAAAAATTCCACAGCACAGAACTCACCAAGAAGTGAAGTAAGGACTTCTCCGCTGGTCCAATGGTTAAGAATCCACCTTGTGATGCAGGAGGTTGGGGTTTGATCCCTGGTAGGGGAACTAAGATCCCACATGCTACAGAGCAACTAAGCCCATGCGCCACGACTAGAGAGCCTGAATGTCGCAACTAAGACCCAACACAGTCAAATAAATACAAAATGTAACAGCAACAACAAAAAAGTGAAATATATTCTCGACCACGAAATGACTATGAGGACTAAAAGTGTCACAAAACTCCCATGGTATAAAGTCTAGATTTCTTTGGCCTACACGTATTATATTCGGTTTTTAAAATCTGAAGTTTTCAACACGGCATGAATTCACCCCAGTAATTCCTACTGCCAGTCCTTCATTCAAAACCAAACCAAAACAAACCACGCTCATTAAAAATGGTTTTATTGAGTCATGGAATGTTCAAACAAAATGACATTAAGCATATTGACACTCAGTTAAAACATTAACCCCAGTGAAACTCCTGATGTGCTAATTCAACCGAGCCCACCCACACCTTTCTGGGAAAAGCTGGGTCACCTGCTCTACCTTGTCCAGATCGTCACCCACCCAGGTTCAGCACCAGGAATGCAACTTCAGTGCAGACACTTGCTCAATCACGTATGGTCTATTTCCTTCCTCTGGGTCACCTCAGTCTTAGCACGTGAGATCTTTGTATTCTGTGTGCTGAACTCCCTGAGGACTCTCCTGGGTAAGCGCTCTACTAAATAACCCTCTAATTAAGGCTGACTCTGGGCAAAATATCTAGAGGAGTGGAGGTGGTCTTCTAAGCACCCCAGTACCCCCAAAATAGTTAACCACTCTTGTTCTTGCTTCCAGTCCAAGGTCCTTAAGCTCTTCTCGCTTTTTAATGATCCTTTCTCTCAAAGTTCCTAACCCTTTGTGAGACTGGTTAAGAAATCACAGAAAGGGACTTCCCTGTGTTAAAAATCCGCCTGCTAAGGCAGGCGACACAGGTTCGATGCCTAGTCCAGGAAGATTCCACATGCTCTGGGGCAGCTAAGCCTGTGTGCTGCAACCACTGAGTCCACGCACATGCGCTAGGACCCACACTCCTCAACAAGAGAAGCCACCGCAATAAGAAGCCAAGCACCGCAACGAGAGAGGAGCCCCTGCTCACCGAAACTAGAAAGCGCCTGTGTACAGCAACGAAGAGAAATGAATGAATAAGACAAATAAAACTTTTAAAAATACATAAATAAAAATCACAGGAAAGAGTTGCAACAGCTTGAATGAGGTCAACCAGTAGAGATGTCTGGGGCTTTTCCCTCTGCCTTGCTGCTGCTGCTAAGTCGCTTCAGTCGTATCCAACTCTGTGCGACCCCATAGACGGCAGCCCACCAGGCTCCCCCGTCCCTGGGATTCTCCAGGCAAGAACACTGGAGTGGGTTGCCATTTCCTTCTCCAATGCATGAAAGTGAAAAGTGAAAGTGAAGTCGCTCAGTCGTGTCCGACTCCTAGAGACCCCATGGACTGCAGCCCCCCAGGCTCCTTGGTCCATGGGATTTTCCAGGCTAGAGCACTGGAGTGGGGTGCCATCGCCTTCTCCGCTCTGCCTTAAGGAAGCTTAATTCAACCTGGGGTTGGGAAGAGGTGGCGCCAATGTCAACGTTATAAACCGGGAAATCACCTGGGAAGCCAGGACACAACCTCTCACCAGGGTCACAATCAATCAGGGTGAACTTCAGAGAAGCCTGATGAACTTGTGTAGGTTTCAGGCTCCTCAGTGAATATCCACGAGGTGTAGCTGAGATCAGAGTGTCTCAGACTCCTCATGGGAGTGGCTGAGGCACCGCTGGGCTAGTGGGAGGAATGAGAGATCTCTTCTCCCATCTAACCATCTATTTCACTTGCCAAAACTGGGCGACTTTTAAGTTTCTTTCCAGATGTAACATTCTATTGTTCCGAGACGCTATTTCCCAGTGAAATAGACGGCTGTCTCCTCTTAGGGTTGCTTCCCCAACCCACGCTGATCCAAGGACTACAAACAGGCTGATACCTCTTCCCCAGAGGCCTGGGACTCTAAGTCTGTCCCTGCTGAGTGACTGGGAAGCTGCCTCATTCTCTGCACATCCTGGCATGAGACAGGTCCTTAACGTCCCTACCAACTGCCTCTGCAAACTGAGCCGGATGCAGACAGCTGGCGTCTGGGCAGAACAGCCACTTCAAGCAGCAGAACCCAGGCTGGGCCCCTCATGGCACTGCCTGGTTTGTGATGGAATTAAAGATGTTTGCCTTTTAGCTATGGCCCCAGAATGTTCCAGGTCCATGAGAAGATCATGTGAAACTGGTGAGGGTTGGACATAACCTGATAGGATTTGGTGTTCTCGAGTCTGAAGTCTTGGGGTCAGAGAGCCCTGAGTTCATAGTTTTGATGCCCTTTGTCCCAGCCCCAGGGCCTTGATCCCATGACTTCATCTTTCTGAACCTCAACTTTTTCATAGGTTAATTGGGCAATCTGATAGTTTGGTGGAATGACTGGCACTCTAAATGTTCTTATTTGTTATTACTGCTCCCACTTTGTATTAATACCACATCAATGTCTGGCCTGCCTTAAAATGTGATGAATAAAACAAGCCAAAAAAAGTTAAGGGGCTCAAAGTTACCTAGCTGTATGGTTGGATACCCACTGCTTAAGATAGCAAATCAAGGGACTTCCCTGGTGGTCCAGTGGTTAAGAATCTGCTTTGCAATGTAGGGGATGTAGGTTCGATCTCTAGTCAGGGCACTAAGATCCCACATGCTGTGGGGCAGCTAAGACTGTGGGCCACAACTACTGAGTCCTTGCACTCTGGAGCGCATGAGCCAAACTGGAGACTCCGAGTGCTGCAATGGAAGATTCTGCATGCCGCAACTAAGACCCAATGCAGCCAAATAAATAAAAAGATAGCAAATCAATTTTCTATCTACAAGGGCTTCTCTGCTTAAATTCCCAGGCTCCCCATAACACATGGCACAGATTCAAATGCTATTCCCAGTGCCCTGATGCACTCTTTGCACCTGGAAGCTGGAAAGCCTGTATATTGTTCAGAAGATCAAGGCCAACCATTCCCCAAGTCCCCCACCCTCCTCTGTCCAAGTCCCATGGACAGAGGAACCTGGCCCATTAAGGGTTCCTTCAGGTTGATTCACACGCAGAGCTCCTTGGCTCCTACCTGAGCTGAGAAAAGACAAGATCAAGAATTCCCTGCCCTCCCAGGACATAATACGAACCTGACATGTGTGAACCTGTAGTGATCTGTGGGTCTCCAGAGTGCCAAAAGAGATGAAGGGATATCAGGGGTCACTTTTTTTTTTCCAACAAAAATTTTCTTTATTGCTGGGAGATATTTCTTTGAACCAACACCTTCCTATTGTCCACAGAAACAATGGAATCCCAGACATCTCTGAAAACAGTCCTCTCATTTCAATTAATGGCAACTTTATTTTCTGCAGTGGCTCAAATCCTGAATCTAGGCACCATACGCAGGGCCCACTTATAATGTTATTCACTACAGAGCAGAACTGGCAGAAACAGGGTGCTTCCTGCAGTTCCCCAGGGATTTGACATGACCAGTGACCCCCATTACCCACCCCCCCAATCCTATTCAGAGCTCCATGACAATATCATGAACTTCCAGAACTTGGTGCCCTGTGGTCTTTATGTGTTAAGCATACTATTAAATGAGTAAAACTTTATTATGCAAGGTCCAGGGGGAGGGGAGAATACATTGATTAATATGATAAGAGGTAACAGTTGAGCAGATGAAACACATGTGGAGGGAGAAGAAAGTGCATCAATTTCACCCACCATGTGTCAGGCACCACTCAGGTCCTTTACAGGAAAGCACAGGAAGGAGAAGCAGCAAGAGCCTGGATCCAGAACCCAGCCGGCCCACATTCATATCCGCCCACATGTGGGCACGTGGTGCCCTGGAGGTAATTAGAGAACCTCCCCCACAGGACTCCATAAGGATAAAAGGAATTCATGTACGCTGGTGCTTTCACTACAGAGGCTGGTGCCTAAGCTTTCTCATTTCATCTCTCCATCTCATTTTGATCTTTATGAGGTGGGTGGAGTCCAAGGTTTACAGCTGGGGAAACTGCAACACAGATAATGTATCTAGGGTCACAGGGGCAGTACGTGGAGGTTTGAGGATTCAAACTCAGACTCCAGTGATTCCAAGTCATTAGACAAACAACAGTGATTGATAGAGGCTGCATGAGAGGAGTGGGATAGCCTTTCAAAGGGGTGGACAGGACAGGCCATGGGGCCTCTAGAGTCAAGTCCATGAGGGTGAGCAGGTTGTTTATATGTGGGTGTGGGTGTAGAAGGACACCTCACTGTGGAAGTCGATTATTTTCCTTTACAATCAGGACAGAGCGCTTCTGTAAAGCTAGTATACTAGCCGGTGCCTTTAATGAGTATCTGGGGTTGTCTGTATGCCACAACTACTCAAGCCCGAACAAGAGAGGCCTGTCCACCACCGCGAGACAAAGCCTGTGTACAGCAACAAAGACCCGCCACAGCCATAAATAAATAAATGTGTGTTTTTTTAAAGAGTATGCTTAAAAAAATAAAGAGTATCTGGGAAATAGGTGCATAAATACATCTCTTGCTCACGTCCTGGCAGATTGCATTCTTGACTTGTTACTTATACTGTGCTAAGTTGCTTCCATTGTGTCTTGACACTTTGTAACCATACGGGCTGTAGCCTGCCAGGCTCCTCTGTCCATGGGGTTCTCCAGGCAAGAATACTGGAGTGGGTTGCTATTTCCTCCTCCAGGGGATCTTCCTAACCCAGGGATCAAACCTGGGTCTCTTACATCTCCTGCTTTGGCAGGTGGGTTCTTTACCACTAGTGGTAACTACTCTACCCAAAACATAGTGGGCACCCAATAAATGGTTACAATTACTCATACTTTTTACCATATACTGGCCTGAGCTTAAATTTACATATATCATCCAGTGTGCCCTAAAGTTCATCCTCATATAGTTAGATGTTCCTTAAAATAATTTAAAGGGTGCCAGAGTTAAAGAAAATGTTGTTCACTCCATTCCTTTACAGGAAATTTTCTGAGGTATATAAGCATTATAAACGCTCTGAGAAATTCAACACTAAAGAAACCTGCTATTTTTAATTTAGGGCTTCCTAAACCTAATTGGCCACAGAACCCTTTCCTATATAATAGAAGCTTTGGGGAATATTGAAAATGCTCAATTAAAATTTGACTTGCCTGCAAGCAGGGAATAATTATTCCCACTTCCCAGATGAGAAAATAGAAACTCACCTGGTGGGTGGCAGGACCACCAACAGAAGCCCAAGCCTGTTTCCAAAATAAGAACACTCAAATTTCCAAAACACTGCTTTGGAAAAGCTACCATCCCAGACATTATGGGGTTTTTTTTGCTTTTCATTTCTTAAGTCTATGTGCTGTGCTGTGCTTGGTCTCTCAGTCCTGTCTGACTCTTTGTGACCCACGAGCTGCAGCCCACTGGGCTCTTCTGTCCATGGGGATTCCCTAAGCAAGAATACTGGAGTGGGTTGCCATGCCCTCCTCCAGGTGACCTTCCCAACTCAGAGCTCGAACCCCAGTCTCCCGCATTGCAGACAGATTCTTTACTGTCTGAGCCACCAGGGAAGCCCAAGAATACTGGAGTGGGTAGCCTATCCCTTCTCCAGGGGATCTTTCAGACCCAGGAGTCAAACCGGGTCTTCCGCATTGCCGACAGATTCTTTACCAGCTAAGCTACCAGGGAAGCCCAAATATTAGAAATCAGTGACTTGGCCAAAACCACAGAGCCGGTTAGGAGTAGAAAAGAGACTAGGTCTAATTTCACTAACTTTTTAAAAAGCTATAAAGATAGAAACAAGCCGTATCATTTGTCATGGATGTTGACACCCTGCTTGAGCTAAGACATAGACCAGCAGCTGACAGGCCGGCACTCAGGGTTAGTTCCAGGAATGGAACAGGGAGATCCTGTTCTTTCAGAGCTCAACAACCCGAGCGATCTCGGTCCATTCATCTTGGCAACTAGCTGCTCACACCTCACTGGACTGATGAAAAAAAAAAAAAAAAAAAAAACTGGTCACTTGGCAATAAAATCACTCCCACTGAGACAACTGTTCTGCATTCTTCCATAGGAAAAACCAGTGAACACCAACACGCTTTAGGACAGGAACTCACAGCCACGCTCTCTCCATCAACACCTTCCTCCAGCATTACCCTGGCACATCTGAGTGTGGATGGAAGCTTCCCCCAGGCTTGCCAAGATCCCCCTAGTGCAGCCCCCTCACTGCCCTGCCTGGCAGCAGCATCTGAAGCAGAGGTGCGTCCTGGCCACATGACACAGCCTGTTCCTGGGTGTGTTCCTTCGTGACACAGCCTGTTCCTTCACTAGGGTGAAGGAGAGAGGCTGAGCCTGGTTCTCAGCCAGCAGCCCCTGCTTCCAGCCCCTCTGTGAGATCATGTCTCAGAAGAAACGAAGGTTGATCAGGCAGCCCTTGTCAAGAGCAAGCAGGATGAGGATCTGTAGACGGCTAAGAACGAAGACAGGCATCTTGCTCTAGAAATACACATCAAGTCAAGATGGTTAGGGGGCTTCCCTGGTGGCTCAGATGGTAAAGAGTCTGCTTGCAATACGGGAGACCTGGGTTTGATCCCTGGGTTGGGAAGATCCCCTGGAGAAAGCAATGGCAATCCACTCCAGTATTCTTGTCTGGAGAATCCCATGGACAAAGGAGCCTGGCAAGCTACAGCCTATAGGGTTGCAAAGAGTCGGACATGACCGAGTGAATTTTACTTTCATATTCAAGACAATTTAATTACTGTTGAGGAGACTCATGGCAGGGCAGAGAGCAGGACACAAAGAGGAGGAAAAGGGAGAAAATGAGAGTGCACAATATTTTCCCTAAAGGGGTTTTCTAGTAGAGTTTCCTCCATAGGATTTACCACACTCCCCTGACTTATTATATTCACGTAACATTTTAAAAGCAAAGTAGAAGATTCAAAAGAACAGTGACATTTTCTCCCCTGATTCATGTTAACTCAATAAAAAATGTATTCACCACTTCCAGTGTGTCAGGCTCTGTGGTAGGAACTGTAAGACAGTGTCAGTATGGAGTTAATAAGATCAAGGAAGTAGGATGGGACTGACCGTGGTTTTGAAACTGTATCCTGCAGGTGTTACGATGGTGCCTGAGGGGCTGCAAAGGGGTGTGCAGGGGTGACAGGCTGAGAAATAGGGTTCTTTCTGGCTCAGCCGCCCTCTCCTTCGTTCATCCCCTCCCTGCCAAATCAGGCAGCTCTACTTTGATCTGTTCTCTATGTTTCTTGGCAGGAAGAGCTGTTGGGAGACTTCGTTTCCTGATGTTGACAAACCCTTAGGAGGCTGTGAAGGTCCTTTCAGCAGGACCGGTCCGGGAACCCGACTCCTACTAAGCACGCAAAGACAGATGCCGATATTGATGGCCCTAACGGGTTCTGGCAGAGGAGATGCACTTATGCTTCATTGTTTGCTGAGAGCTCTAAGTAAGCTCAAGCTCTGGCTGGCCAGGCCTGCGCCTCAAGCATCTACTTGTTCCATAGACAGTTTGCTGTGGCAGCTGTCAGGATAGGCCCCAGGGCACCTTAAGGTTTGGATGCTTCTGGTGCCAATCATCTGGGGAAGGGGCCTCTGGGCCTAGAAAGGTTTTCAACCTTGCAAGCTCCCTACACCTAACTGTTGTACAGATGGGCCCAAGACAAACACGGACAGTCTATCCAGCTGCTGCATTTCCTTAGGCATGTGATGGTCATGTGTGGGAGGCAGCACATAGCAGGCACTGGGGGTCCAAGAATGTACTCAAAGTTCAAGTCCTGGGTCTACTGCTGCCTCATTTGTGATCTGGGGCAGGTGACTTCTCACTTTAAGCCTGTATTTTCTCAACCATAAATCAGGGGGCAGTGACTGTTCCCATCTCATGGGATTGAGGCATTGAATTATCCATATAAAGTGATAACACAGTAACTAAGTACCCGATAGGACTTCCTACATGGCGCTAGTGGTAAAGAACCCACCTGCCAATGGAGACATAAGAGACTCGGATTTGATCCCTGGGTGGGGAAGATCCCCTGGAGGAGGGCATGGCAACCCACTCCAGTATTCTTGCCTAGAGAATCCCATGGACAGAGGAGCCTGGCAGGCTACACATTCCATGGGGTGCAAAGAATTGGGCACAACTGAAGTGACTTAGCAAGCAAGTACCTGATACTTCTTGGCCATTTTTAGTATTATTATCAATACTAGTGATACCTCTGAGAGGATCGGCTTAACAAAGCCCAAGGAAATGTCCCTTCACCCCCAGAACTGGATGGACTGGATCTGGAACCAAAGCTCATCAAAATGAACACAAGAGCAGGCTGAAGCAACTATTGTGCTGATGGCAATTTTCTATTTTCACAAGAACAGCATGAATTTTTTTTTTTTGGATCATAGGATGCATCAATGCAAGAAACTTCTCTCCTTGGAGAAATTCACCAGACGGAAGCTCTTTCCCAAGGAATTTCAGAATCTATCAATGCAGCACAAATGGGGTCAGGCATAACCCTGTATCAACTATCATCACATTCTTGACAGCCCTGAAGGCCCAGTCGGCCTGAGTTTCACTGATATTTCATCAGCTACAGGAATTGCATTTCAGAACACGTTTTGAAGGGAAATGTCATGAGCTTATCTCCCCAGGGGCCAAGGCAGCATCGAATGAATCAGCTTGTCGAGTCTCATCGTCCATCCTTCATCTAAGCACAGTTCCCTCTTCAACTGATCCGCTCCTGGAGGAGTTTGGGGAAAGGGTATGAGCATTCCACCCTCCTAAATCACAAAACTAGGCACACCTGTAATTTCACAGCTGCCTGCAGTTGCCACAGTGATGGAAATGTTTACATTGGCTTCTCTCCGCAACTTGAAAATAGCGACAAAAAGTGGCAGGGCTGCTTCTGGGTACCAAAAATAGAGTTACAAGGCTGTGAAAATGAATCCCTGTGACTGAATGAAATTTGTGGCCTAAAAGTGCGCTTGCTAAGAACACTGAAGTTAGACGCCTCCTTTAAACAGAATGAGAGGGGGTAAATGGATGAATAAATCAATGATTGTTTATTTGATTTATTTATTATTTACAATGATTTATCATGAGTGGAAATCACAATGTCTCAAATATCTTAAACTTGTGGGAATTTTCTATTGAAGAGATTTTATAAATTTAGACATATAATTAATTCTGAAGATTAAAGGTGATGCATCTTAGCAGGTAGAGCATTTTAACCCACCATATTCTCTCCCATCAGAGTCCTCCCCCCCCACCATCCTTTGGGAAAACAGTAAAGTTATGAGGCTGGACATGGGGGTGGGGGGAGGGGTGGGTGGTTAGAGTTCCTGGATCTGAATCCAGCTGTTACTTAACTATTGCATGATCTTGGCTAAGTCTCTACAGCACAGTTTCCTCATCTGTATAATGAGAATGATAATAATGCTACCAAAGTCACAATGCTGCTGTGAGGATTAAATGAGTTAATATTTTTGAAGTATTTAGATCTATGTCTATGGCACAGATATGTTAGCAGCAGCTATTACCATCAGATTTATCATTATCATAATTTTCATCAGACTCTCCCATTCTTCCTCCTACAGGCTGCCTATCAACAACATTAACAGGAACACTTGAAGCCTCAGATCATTCTCCAGAAGATGATTATAGCATCTGTTTAATCAATGACCATATTAACATTTCAGATTGACTGAAAGTCACCTTGAAAGACAGTGAGTCTGAGAGGCTGGGATAGAAAAAGGTATAGTCAGTGGGGAATACGGGCTTCCCAGGTGGCACCAGTGGCAAAAAAACAAAAACAAAAACAACCACCTGCCAAGGCAGGAGATGTAAGAGACACAGGTTCGATCCCTGGGCCAGGAAGATCCCCTGGAGGAGGGCACGGCAACCCACTCCAGTATTCTTGCCTGAAAAATTCCATGGATAGAGGAGCCAGGGGGTTATAGTTCCGTGGGGTCACAAACAGCTGGACACAACTGAAGCAACTTAGCAATGGGGAATACAGTTTGTCTTGTGGCAAGAGGTACCACAATGGGGTTAATATGTTGAAGAATATGCCCTCTAGGGCAGTGCTTCTTAACTGGAGGTGATTTTTCACCTCATGGGACATCTGGCAATGGCTGGAGGCATTTTGGGTTGTCATCACTGGGGGAGGACAGAGATGCTGATAAACACCCTACACTGCCCCAGCAAAAAATGATCCAACTCAAATGTCAATAGTCACCAGAGAAACCCTGTGCTAAGGCAAATCTTGGGTAGACTGGAAGCTTCCACTTTGATTGGATACAGTGTTAACCTTCAGCTACCCCAAAACTAATCTAGTTTACAAAGTTACCTGATCTAGTTCACAGTGACTTTCAGGGGATGCTACTCCTACAGTGCGGGAGTAATTTATTGCCGAGCACTCCTGGTTCATGCGCAGAGAAGACTGAGGAGTGGGCCGGGTCCCCAGGCACCCATGGAGCTTTCGTTTTAGCACTGACCAGAAGGCTGTTACCTTCAGTACTTTTAGTTCAAGCACCAAAGCATCTGCACATGCTAGTTTGAGCCCTCAGAGTGGTTCTTTTCCAAATTTAACATGTCTAAAGCATGTCCAATGAGCTCCTTTCCTCTCCTTCCAAACATGCTCCTGCCTCAATCTTAACCTATTTCAGTAAATGTCTTGGCTGGCCAGAAACCCAAGCAGGACTCACCATTTCTCCTTCCCTCACCCATCTGCTGCCACCTCTACATAGATCCTTTTAATTTCTTATCTTTTTTGTGTGTGTGATGTGAATCATTTTTAAGTCTTTATTGAATCTGTTACAATACTGCTTCCATTTCATGTTTTGGTTTTTTGGCTGTGAGGCGTGCAGGATCTTACCTCCCTGACCAGGGATCAAACTTGCAGCCCCGGCACTGGAAGCTGAAGTCTTAACCACTGGGCCCCCAGGGAAGACCCCTAGACAGATCTTGAGTGCTTCCTCCCCTCTCGACTGCCACGGCCCTTGCCTGACCCCAGTGAATAACTGTCTCCATGGCCTCCTCATTTTCATTTTTGACAATTTCTAATTAATCCTCCATACAATGGTCTGAGTAATCATTTTAAAAATGATAATTAAAGCCTAAGACTCTTGACACCCTTTGATAGCTTACCATTAATGCTTTAAATAAAATTCAAAACCCTGACCGTGGCCTGAAGAAGCCTTATAGGAGGGGTTCTCAAAGAGTGGTCCCCAGACCAGCAGCATCGGCACCTGGAACTTGTTCAGAAATGCACATTCCCAGGTGCCACTCCAGACCTACTGGATCAGAAACTCTGGGGGTGGGACCCTGAAATCAGAGTTTTAACAAGCTCTCTGGGCAACTGGAGTTTGAGAACCAGTGCTCTATGTGAGGGAGAAGGAAATGGCAACCCACTTCAGTATTCTTGCCTGGGGAGACCCATGGACAGGGGAGCCTGGTGGGCTGCTGCCCACGGGGTCGCACAGAGTTGGACATGACTGAAGCGACTTAGCATGCATGCATGCATGCTTTGGAGAAGGAAATGGCAACCCACTCCAGTGTTCTTCCCTGGAGAATCCCAGGGACAGAGGAGCTTCATGGGCTGCCATCTATGGGGTCGCACAGAGTCGGACGCAACTGAAGTGACTTAGCAGCAGCAGCAGCAGCTCTATGTGATTGGCTCCTGACTACCTCTCCCACCTCAATTTGTTTGCTTTACTTCCGGATGACACTCCATCAAGCATCTTGTCAGTTCCTTGACAGTGTCAAGACCTTTTCTACTTCGGGTCCTGCTCCTGCTGCCTGGAACACATGTCCCATCCCTCTTTTCATAACTCCTTCTCAGATATTTCCTCTGACCACTCTTTCTAATGAAGAGTTCTGTTTCCACCTTTAATTCTCTGTAGCTAGGATCTGAAGGTTTTCTTCCCAGCACTCTCTATCACTGGTTGTTTTTTTAACCTCTATTTTCTGGTTTACTTGTTTTTATCTGGTTCCTCCACTCGTCTGAAGCCTCCCAGGGCATGTCTGTATTTGCTTGTTAATGTACACACGATGGACACTGCAGTGCTTGGTACACGGGAGACGATCACTACATTGAGGACTTGCATTATCACCCTTAAGGTCCTTCTAGCAGAGCTGTTGTCGCTGTTTAATCACTAAGTTGTGTCCAACTCTTTGCGACCCCATGGACTGCAGCCCATCAGGCTCCTCTGTCCATGGGATTTCCCAGGCAAGAATACTGGAGTGGCTTGCATTTCCTTCTCCAGGGGATCTTCCTGACATAGGGATTGAACTTGTATCTCCTGCATTGGCAGGTGGATTCTTTACCACTGAGCCACCTGGAAAGCCCTCCAGTAGATTACTGGAAAAGGAAATAACATGGCATCTCTCCTCATGCCACTGTTTGAATGAGGCAGACGTGGCTATCTGGTCTCTACAATCTTTCCCCCTTACACCTGGATGTGGCCTCAGAACTTTTCATGACCCTTCACTCTGCTGCTGCTGTTGCTAAGTCACTTCAGTCGTGTCCGACTCTTAGCAGCCTCATGGACTGCAGCCTACTAGGCTTCTCCATCCATGGGATTTTCCAGGCAGGAGTACTGGACTGGGGTGCCATTGCCTTCTCTGCCCCTCACTCTAAGCACCCACTAAGGGAAAAAAATCTAAGTTGTTATTTGCAGTGGAAGTGGAAGAGAAAAGTGTATCATTTCTCTAAATAATATTTCAAATAATGTAATCACTGGTACCGTTTATGTGCCAGACACTGTGATATTTCACAAGCATTATCTAAGTCACATGAACACTATGTAGAATAATTATTATTCCCACTTACAGATGCTAAAATTGAGTTGCAAGATAATGTCTTATGCCCAAGTTCCCACAGTAGGTGGTAAAGAGGGGCTTTAACCTCAGGACAGTCTGACTGTGACGCCTGGACTCATCGCTGGACCCTGTCACTGTCGTTTAGTCGCGAGGTCGAGTCCGCCTCTGCGACCCCATGGACTGCAGCCCGCCGGGCTCCTCTGTCCATGGAATTCTCCAAGCAAGAAGACTGGAGTGGGAGCATAATATACGGTTCAGGGCACGGTACACCATGCAGATCTGAGGGCAAGCACTGCATCCGGGTTAAGATACAGGTGTCCGAGGGAGTCCAGGAGGAGTTCTGAGGCATGAGAGAGTCGAAGGCTCCACTTTGTGGAAAACAAAGGAGCAGGGCAGCAGAGACTCACCCTGTATTCACACCCGCTTCTTTCCTAGAAGAGGTCTGAACTGGGAGGAAGAGAGCTCTGGGGACATGTGCTCAGTTCACAGCAAGACAAGTGGTTGAGCGTGTTCTATTCAGAGCTGCTGCTGTGATCTGCTCTCACCTCAGCTGGTTCTTTAACAGTGATCTTTTTCAACTCTTGACAGGACACATGCTCTCGAGAAAGTGTAATGAATACATATATGCTGGGGTATGGTGGGTAGTGCTAACGACTTCTCCTGGGGAAGGGGGAAGGGCTTTTTCAGCTACAATCGAGCCCCAGCTCATCTGACTCATCTCTTCTGGGCCAGTAATCCCTTCATGTAATGAACTACGTTATTATTGGAAGCAGGCTGTTCATATGAAAACAGGGATGGCAGAAAAACATTTGGAAACCATAAATTATTAAAGTGTTTTAATAAAAGTAAGTTTATACTAAGTATCCTCTCTGAGTGTAATCCAAAAAAAAAAGAGTTTCTCAGCTGATTTGCACGAAAGAAAAATCTGTCGAGAAGTGGAATTTAAAGCCTCGTTCCATGGTAAGTGATGGATGTCACATACAGGATGGAGACTTTCCATCAGGCCCAGGATTCGACTTGGACATATCATATGTTTAGTTAGGCATAAAAGTGATTTCAAATTTAGGAAATGAGTCTCTTAAAAAAAAAAGATTAATTTTACTTAAATTGATTTTGGAAGGAAGTGCTTGAAGCAAATCAGATGGTTCTTCTCCAATATTGTAATCAGAAATGAATGTAGAAATCTCCTATAACTCACAAAATTGAGCTTGACATGATGCCATATCTCGATGGAAAGAACAAAGAATTCTCAGTGCAGAGAAGACATAATTTCGTATGATCCAGTGTCTTTCTATGAGAGTTCCTGAAAGTATTATTCCCAGATGAGCAGAGGTAGCATCCTCTCAAAGGCCGCTCAAAGCCCAACTTTGGGGCCTGGCCAACACTACTGATCCATCTCTCAGGGCCGGGCTCTGCAATCGGAAATTTTAACGTTTCCCAAAGAATTCTTAATAGAAACCATTTTTGGTAGAATCTGAACAACAGGAAATATTCCCTTATCATATCTGGAGCAGGCAATCCTTGAACATCATCACAGCTTGATGAGATACATTGGCCAGAACCACATGTGGCTTAATGACCCACAGACTATAAGGAGTATCACAGGGTGCAAACAGAGGCATTTAAAACACTTGCATGTTTTACTTTAAGGGAGCAAAAGAGTGTAGCGAAACTTCTGGGTTTCAAAAATCCAGCAAAAATTTAAAAACTAGGCAAGGGGAATCCACATCAATGGTCTCCTTTATTTTATCAAAAAGGCAATTTAAAAAGCCTCACCAGGACTTCCCTGGTTAAGAATGCCTGCCAATTCAGGGGACACGGGTTCGATCCCTGGTCTGGGAAGATCCCACATGCCATGAAGCAGCTGAGGCCGTGTGCCACAACTAGACACCAAGCACTCTAGAGCCCGTGCTCCACAACAAGAGAAGCCACCACCATGCGATGCCCGTGCCTCACAGCGAAGAATAGCCCCTGCTCGCCAAAAACGAGAGATGCATGCATCAATGAAGACTCAGGCCAGCCATAAATCATTAAAAAGAAAGAATAAATAAAAAGCTTCACCAACGCAATAATTTCATAAAAGGCGTTTTTAAAAAATTGTTTACTTATGTATTTATTTTTGGCTGTGCTGGGTCTTCATGGCTGCACACGAGCTTTCTCTTGTTGCAGCGAGGAGGGGCTGCTCTCCAGTCACAGCGCGAGGTCTTCTCATTTCAGTGCCTTCTCTTGGGGCAGTGCACCGGCTAAGTTGTTCCGTGACACGAGGGATCTTCCCAGACCAGGGATCCAACCCATGTGATTAGGCAGGTTGCCTTCTTAACCACTGGACCACCAGGGAAGTCCCAGAAAAGGCGTTTTTAACACTTTAACACCAAAAAGGAAATAAGCAGGAAAGGCGGAATCAGCAGAATAATGGACAGTCCTTTACATAGAATACACTTAGGAGTATGAGGCATTTGATGTGATGTCTTTATTTTCCTCATTCTCCTTTTGTCATAGGAGCAATGATACTGGAAAAGGCATTTGGGAAGCTCTCGGGCAGTGGAGACACCAGAGTTTCATAAAGACAAATATCAGTTCTAAGCTCTGCCCCTTGCTGCTGCTGCTGCTAAGTCACTTCAGTCGGGTCCGACTCTGTGTGACCGCATAGACGGCAGCCTACCAGGCTCCCAGGTCCCTGGGATTCTCCAGGCAAGAACACTGGAGTGGGTTGCCATTTTCTTCTCCAATGCATGAAAGGGAAAAGTGAAAGTGAAGTCGCTCAGTCATGTCCAACTCAGCGACCCCATGGACTGCAGCCTACCAGGCTCCTCTGCCCATGGGATTTTCCAGGCAACAGTACTGGAGTGGGGTGCCATTGCCTTCTCTGCTGCCCCTTGCTAGCTGTGTGATTTGGGTGTCACTTGCATGACCAGTTTGTTTTAATCTGTAAAACAAAGATAAACATCACTGTGATCATTAGTGACCTAATCAGCTGTCACACGGAAGGGACTCAAAGCTGTCCTCCTTCCTTGGCTTTCTCTTCTTATGGCTTTGCCAGCTACCACGGATTTTGCTGTATGTGAGATAAAAAGACTTGACATAAAGACTTGCTTGAGATAAAAAGAAGGAAGAAGGGCTGCTTCACTAATTGTTCCCAGCTTTTATGTCCCATTTTTCTTTTTTAGCTTCTCTTGCTTTTGATTCTGATAGAAGTTCACTTTAGACAGATCCTCGGTACTTGGCGGTTACCAATGATCTGAAACCGCAGTTCTCTGCCTAGTTTGTCACAAAATGCAAATAACTCCCTGCCAAACATCTTTGAATTGTCTTCTTGCTTTTTTCTGTTATGCCTGCTTAGGAGTAAATTATTTCCCCAAAGCAAATATAGGCTATGTGACTGTAAAATGTGCAGAGATGTGTGTGTATGTGTGTGTGTGTGTGTGTGTGAGAGAGAGAGAGAGAGAGAGAGAAGTGGAAGGTGAGAAGGAGGGCTGCTATGTTGCATGACTCTAGGATCCCAGTCACAACGTATCCTATATAAATGATGTCCATTGTCAATCATATCCCAAGAGGTTGTGCAAAATGACGGGCCCAGACTGGGGGAGACACACAAATATTGTTCCATCAACAGCTCATACATAGCTCTCCAAAGAATTTAATAGTTTCATAGCTAACACTCTTTGAGTGCTTACCTGTCAAGCATGGTGCTAAGCACTTGATCGGCATTGTCACACTTTATCTCTCATGAGAACTCTACAATTATGATCTCCACTTTCTCTGTGCAGAAACTAAGTCTTAAGTGGTCTCTGGCCCACAGTCACCCATCTAGCTAGCTCAATGGCAGAGGAAGACTTGGAGTTTATGTCCATGGAAATCCAGAGCCTAAACTCCAGGCCACTTTGCTAAACCGCCTCTCCAGGTAGGAGAAAACAGAGAATGGAGATCTTGCTCTACACTTATAAATCTGAAAAGAGGGTTGCTTTCTCTTCTTTCCTCTTAAAAGGAAGTTGGAATCTAGAAAAATGGTACAGATGAACCTATTTGCAGGACAGGAATAGAGATACAGATGTAGCGAACAGACCCGTGGACACAGTTGGGAGAGAGAGGGTGGAACAATTGGGAGGTTAGCACTGACATATACACACAAGCATAAAATAGCTGATGGGAAGTTGCTGTATAACACAGGGAGCTCAGCTCGCTGCTCTGTGATGACCAGATGGGTGGGCTGGGGGGCGGGGTGGGAGGGAGGCTCAAGAGGTAGGGGATACATGTATACTTATGGCTGATTCACTTTGTCCTACAGCAGAAACTAATGCAACATGGTAAAGCAATTATCCTCCAATTAAAATTAAAAACAAAAAGAGAGCTCACAAGCTCTGGCTTAGGGCTTACCTCTATGAAACTAGAACACAAGAGCCTTTTGGAATAGCTCAATCCCCAAAATAATGATGTCTCTGTTTTCCATGCAAGGGGGCTCCCATTCTTGAGCCTCTTGCAGAATAAGTTGGTCCCTGTATTTCCTAAAGGGATGACCTCTTTTTCTTTGAGAAGTAATCACTTCTGCCCTGCTGAACTGGACAGAGGGTGGTACCCAATATCCTGTGGCCAAGCCTCCTCCCAGCCCTGCTGGTGCGGGTCATTTTGGAAGCGGCTCTCATCTGTCACAGTGCACAGCTCTGCTGAGACTCACTTTATGAGCTACCACCAAGAGCTAATAAAACATGTCAGGAAGTCTCTGGAAGCTGTAAAAACATCTCCAAAGGTCACTGCCGACACTCTGGATTTCAATGACTTATGAAAGGAAAAGAAAACAGAGGCAGAGGCCTAGAGTTCCAAGAGATGCAACAATCAACAGAAGTGGCCCCAAGTGGACTGCAAAGGCCGATACCACCAAGCTATACCAGCCAGTGAATAAACTCTGGCCAGAAAGCGTCTCAATGAAAAGGTTCAAAGGCCACAAAAGGGCAGTGGGGATGATGACAAGGAAAGGAAGCATGACATCTCAGGCTTCATCTCATACGAGGGGGCTTTCTTTCTCTTGGTTATTTAGATTCAGAACAGTCACATTTTTATTTCCAGCACCTCCAATAGAATCTTTTATAAGGAATGGTACAGGTGGCAGAAAAGTGATGAATTTTAGATTAACCCTCAGCATATCAATGGATATGAGTTTCAGTAAACTCTGGGAGTTGGTGATGGATAGGGAGGCCTGGCGTGCTGCAGTTCATGGGGTTACAAAGAGTCAGACATGACTGAGCGACTGAACTGAACTGAACTAGCATATCAGGCATTTTTCTTAACAAATGGATTTTTTTTTATTATAAAAGTAAACATTCTTTTAAAGGAAAAACAGTATAAATAAATAAAGGGGAAAGAGTCACGTCACCTAAAGTTTCACGTTTCATGTTTTGGGGGCCATGCTTTGACACTTGGGGTGATTAAGAGTCAGTGGTTTCCCTAGATTAAAAATATAAATAATCAGTGAGCATTCCATTCACTCCTGATAAACAGGGGCAACCCAGAAGAGACAATCCTATTTTTACTCTGGCTTAGGAAATTTTAGACTTGAAATCTGAACTTGGTTTGGGTGGAAAAGGTCATCTGTGGAATTAGTAAGTCAGGATGTCATCTCATGGAAGCTCAGCACAGAAAGGCTGCTGGCTGGTTGGTCTGCCCCAGAAGCATTCCTGCACTGGAATGGCAGCCAGCCCAATCTTGTGCACAGACTGTGCATGGCTGTCCTTAATAATTGATGGCGGGTTTCAATAGGAAGCGAACCTGAGTCGACTTCCTAAACATTACAACAGCTCAGTGAACTAGTTAATAACCAGAGATACCAAGGGTGGAGCTGATCCTCCCCTTTTGTCTTACTCTGTCTTCTTTCTCCTCTTCTATCTGCTAAGGCAGGTAACACAGACTTGGAGAAGGAGTCCAGGCCTTTTAGGCAAACTGGGCAAAGCTGAACAAGGCTCTGCCCTGCCTGTTCCCTAACTTTAGGCTGGTCCACTTACTCATCTTAGGGGCATCTACACAATGCAGGTAACAACAGGACTAGCTTCCAAAAGCACCTGGAGGATTTTCTTACATATTTAATGTTTAATACTTGATGAGTTTGGAGAAAAATATGTTATGAATATACTATAAAACTATCACTATAAGTAAGGCCATAAATTTATCCATCACTTCCAAAAATTACCTCCTGCCCCTGCTATTTATTTTTTCACTTAAAATTGTTTTCCTTTGTGGTAAGATCACTTGGCTTAATATCTACCTTCTTAGCAAAATTTTAAGTATACAATACCGTGTTGTTAACTACAGGGCCTGTGTTGTCTGGAACTTACTTATCATGCATACCTGAAACTTTGGAGGTGGTACCGTGTCTTAAACATAAATGCATATAGTAAATAACACAGTGCTTTGCACATATAGTTGCTCAATAAATGATGACTATTATAATTCAAGATAAGGAAGTCACAATTTGACACTGAGTTTAATTATAGGGCATATTCATATGAAATGGAAATTTTTTTCTTTAAAATCACTATTTTACTGTCTAATTTTCTTACACGATTTCCATGTTTCTTCTTGGTATCCCCATATAATAATGATGATGATGATAAACATTTTTTAGGGTTTTTTAATGTATCAGGCACTGAATGAAGCACTTTATGTGCAACACGTCACTAATCTTCACATGCACAGACACCGTTATTATACCCATTTTACAGATGAGGAAATTGCCTAAAGTCATGTAGATTGTAAGTGGCAGAGCCAGGCTTCAAAGCAGGCATTCTGGTGCCAGAGTCTGTACACTTCACTGATACTCTGAGAGAGAAGGCAAAATGATGTGAGTGTATTGCAATAACCTGCGATTCTTTAAAGAGCACGTAGAGAATTAAAGGAGCTATGCCTTTACAGCTCTCATCAAGAAGCTTGGCAGCCAGTGAGCAATCAATAAATGAGGGATTCACCTCACTGCATTGCAGAACTGGGAGTTCTTTGAGGACTGGTGCCTGGGCACCCAAGGTTGGGGGGAGGGGCCCAAAGAGGCTCAAGCAGAAATTAATTTGGTTAGATTTATTTCATTTTCATTTCCTGGTATACTCTCCCTATTTTTTTTTTTCTTCTCCAAAATAGTGAATCATGTTTTCCCTTGATTCAAACCAATGTATCACTGATAGCTGGTTGAAGTGTGCAATTCTCTTTTTTTATTTGTTCTAGAAATATTTATCTTTCTTATACTATTTTTGAGAATCAGCATTCCTTTCTCTCCTTCTCTTTCCCTAGCTTCCCTCCCTGGGAGAACTGCTCTCCCCTCAGTTATTGGGGTTCTGGTGAGTCTGTCAATCTGTTATCCCCCCGACTCCATCCCTACCCACCCCAACCAACACACCTACAGAATCATCATTTGACACTAACGTCTCTTGTTTTCTAATAAATCCTTTTTCCTGCTCTGGTTTCTCAGAGTCAGTTTCTCTCAATTGAATGATTGTGCAGCCTGTGGCATCTATTTTCCTGACCAGGGATCAAACCCAGGCCCCCACATTGGGAGCGCAGAGTCTTAGCCACTGGACCACCAGCAAAGTCACCAGAGTCAGCTTCTGTTGCTTGCAACTAAAGGGCCCTTCTTGTTCAGTCACTCAGTTGTGTCCGACTCTTTGCAATCCCATGGACTGCAGCACGCCAGTCTTCCCTGTCCTTCACCATCTCCCGGAGCTTGCTCAGATTCATGTCCATTGAGTCGGTGAGGTCCTAACTGATAGCTATCTTGTTTTTTCTACCTTTCTACACAGGTATCCTTTCTACTTCATGGATGGTTTCCCATATGTCTCCTTGTCTATCTACTACCAAACTTAGCTCCTTCTGCACTGAACATGGTAGTATTTAATCCATTCTGTGACAAGGATAGCATCACCCCTCTTCTAAGTCCAGCCTTCCTCTTAACTAGCATAGTGTCTCCATGAAATTCAGTTACCTTCAAGCAAATCTGATTTTTTTTTTGCATAAGATGTTAATGTTAGCATCCTAAGTACCCTAAGACTCACTTATCATCATCTTAGAATGGTAAGGCATGAGGAGAAGTAGCGGCCATCTGCTCTATTCACTTTACATAGAAGGGAAAGAAGGAAGAGAGACTTTTAATGACTTGTGCAAGACCAAACTGCCAGATAGAGGAAAGGTTAGAATGCAGTCTCCCGATACTTGGTAAGGTACTATTGTCATCTCACTGGGCAAAGAATTACTATTTTGGGTCCAATCCAAACAAATTCTCTTTGTGAAGTAGAAAAGGCTTTTGTCACAGCACAATAATATCTACAAGAGAGTCTCATAATGACATCTAAGAATGGTTCAAAATAGAAGGAAGTTGGGGAAGAAAGGAATGCAGGAAGAAGGACGAGGGGGTGTTAAAGAAAAACGCCTGATACGATTTCTTCCACCGGGAGGTGTAGGACCCTCCAAAAAGGAGTCATTCCAAGTTGCCTGCCAGCTCACACATTGTGAACTTTTATGTGCAGTGAGCTGTTTTAAATTTGAGGGTTCTTCACACACACAAAAATAAGCATTGCATAATGGGCCTAAAGCAATGAGCCAATAAGAGTTCTTTATGTCAAATTAATATACAAAACTATTTAATTTTCTTTTATATCCATGGACCAAATAATGAGAGTCTCCTAAAACTCCCTGGATGATTAAGTGAAGGATATGGGAAGGGATACAGGATATACACAGGCTTTAGAAATGCTTTGCATAATACATGCATAGTTGTCCAAAATTTTTGTTAGATAACACTACAGAAAAGTCATTGTATGAACACTGAAGTATGAACACTGAGGGCACATGGAAATGATACATATCTTTAAATTTCTATGATCTAAAAATTTGCTCTGTTGCAGATATTTTCCAGACAGAAGTTTGATCACCATAGCATCTAGAGTGTTAATTAGCCTAAAAATGAATGAAATTAGATCTGCACCCTTGACTTCAACCACAAAATTAAATGTACAAGACAGTTGTAATAGACAAAAGGTAGGGTAGATATAACTTTCTGAATTTTTTATCACAGGATCTAACTCAGAGAACTTTTACATTCAGGGCTCTGAGAGATTATGATTAACTGTTAAACACATAAATCAAGGCTGGCTGTCAAAGACATGCCTCACATGTCACCAGGCTCCCATGACACTTCCAAAGCAAACAGCACCAACTGACCACAGTGCTCATTTCCACCTAGGCCAGAGTCCCAGGATCTTCTCAGCACAGAAGAGCAAACAGCTACAGCCAACAGGTAAACACAAAGAATCCCACTGAACCATTTCTCCACTAAACTCTCCTGGTACTCAAGCCTGCTTATTCAATAGCTGGAATTTCCATAGTCCTGTTATTTAGTAAGTTCATTAACTTATTAAATTTATTATGCAGTAAATTTATAATAAATACAATTTACTAACTTTATAATAAATATACATTTATAATAAATTTACTAAATTTATAACAAATGAAATTTATAATAAGCCTATATCAGTTACAAATGGTCTTTAAAATGTGCAGAATGCCTGGTGCATTCATTTCCTCTGATTCTCAAGAATATACAGCTGGGTTCTGAAGATCCGCAAACACTTCAGTATCTACCTGAGTACTTTCCATAACATCCTACTCAATGCCACCTATTCAACTGAAGTAAGAATATCATCAAATAAAAGAGAGTAATCTCTTTTCACATTTTCCAGCTTAGAGATAGATTTCTTTTTCTCTGTTCAAGACATAGTCCCTGACCTCTTCAATTTCATATCCTTTCTAAAGTGAAAATAAATGCTGGGCTGGGTGAAGCACAAGCTGGAATCAAGATTGCCAGGAGAAATATCAATAACCTCAGATATGCAGATGACACCACCCTTAGGGCAGAAAGTGAAGAGGAACTAAAAAGCCTCTTGATGAAAGTGAAAGAGGAGAGTGAAAAAGCTGGCTTAAAACTCAACATTCACATGGGGAGAAGAGGGTGGAAAGAGCGGAAAGAGTAACACGGAAAATTCAGTCGGACACAACTGAAGAGACTTAGCAGCAGCAGCATCAATAGATAGCCAGCCGGAATTTGCTGCATGGCTCAGGAAACTCAAACAGGGGCTCTGTATCAACCTAGAGGGGTGGGCTGGGGAGGAGACGGGAGGGAGGTTCAAACGGGAGGGGATATATGTATACCTGACCTCCCTTGTGGCTCAGACGGTAAAGCGTCTGCCTACAATGCAGGAGACCCGGGTTCGATCCCTGGGTCGGGAAGGTCCTCTAGAGAAGGAAATGGCAATCCACTCCAGTACTCTTGCCTGGAAAATCTCATGGATGGAGGACCATGGTAGGCTACAGTCCATGGGGTCGCAAAGAGTCGGACAGGACTGAGCGACTTCACTTCACTTCACTTCATGGCTGATTCATGTTGAGGTTTGAGAGAAAACAGCAAAATTCTGTAAAGCAATTATCCTTCAGTAAAAGATATATAAATTAAAAAAAAAAAAAAAGACACGTCAAAGGAAAACACTCAAAGATGAAAAAGAAAACAAACCTCAACATTCAAAAAACTAAGAACATGGCATCTGGTCCCATCACTTCATGGCAAACAGGTGGGGAAACAATGGAAACAGTGAAAGACTTTATTTTCTTGGGCTCCAAAATCACTGTGGATGGTGACTGCAGGCATGAAATTAAAAGACACTTGCTTCTTGGAAGAAAAGCTATAACCAGCCTAGACAGCATATTAAATAGCAAAGACATTACTTTGCTGACAAAGATCCATCTAGTCAAAGCTATGGCTTTTCCAGTAGTCACGTATGGATGTGAGAGAACTAAAAAGCTGAGCGTCAAAGAATTGATGCTTTTTAACTGTGGTGTTGGAGAAGACTCTTGAGAGTCTCTTGGGCTGTAAGGAGATCAAACCAGTCAATCCAAAAGGAAATCAGTCCTGAATAGTCATTAGAAGGACTGATGGGGAAGCTGAAATTCCAATACTCTAGCCACCTGAGGCGAAGAACTGACACACTAGAAAAGACCCTGAAGCTGGGAAAGACTGAAGGCAGGAGGAAAAGGGGACGACAGAAGATGAGACAGTTGGATGGCATCACCAACTCAATGGACATGAGTTTGGGCAAGCTCCGACAGTTGCTGATGGACAGGGAAGCCTGGTGTGCTGCAGTCCATGGGGTCACAAAGAGTCAGACATGACTGAGCGACTGAACTGAACTGAGGCTAGGATGAGACACTATGATTACAAGTTTTATAGAGTTACCCAGTTCCTCTCCCCACAAAAAAGGAGGTAAAGATTGATATATTAACAATATATCACTTAATTCAAGGCTTTTCTTCCATCGAACCATGGCACAATTAGATGCAATATATACATAGAAAGCAATAATCAAATAAATGAAAGTCAATAAGGTTTTCACTGATTATTATGTAAAGCAACACATTACCAAGGAATAAACTAATAATGCCTCGATATTTTGAATTTTCACTAATTTTGAGTATTACCTCCCCTCCTTACTCTGATGAGTGTAAGTCTGTGAAATTTGACTACATCTCTTTTTTTTTATTAAAATACATTTTTTAAAAAGTTCATAGAACCCTCAGAAGAAAATAATAATAATGATAATAGTAATAATAGAAGTCCCTCCTGAGAATTGTTTTTATGACCAGATATTTTGGAATTTATAATTGACAGTAATTCTCTCTGAGCAGGTAAGGACTTTCAAAACACATGACAGTTAATAAGATTAACTTGCTCTTTTAGAACAGATGAGACATTTTTCCCAGAAGGTGTATATTATACCAGAGTTTCTCAAACTCAGCGCCATTCACATTTAGGGCTGGATAATTTTAGCAATAAGCTGTTGTGTGCATTGTAGAGGGTGCTTAGTAGAATCCATCCACTAAATGCCAGGAACAGTTTCCCAGATGTGACTAGACACTACTAACTGTCCCCTGGGGTTCAGAATCACTCCCAGATGAGAACTCCTGCTTTAGGCTATTCCTCTATTGCTTACTAACCTCTGCCTTTTTTTGATAGATGATCCAAAGATAAATTTTATGGCATCCCTCCTCTCAACTTGAAGATTACCCTTCTGGGTTATCTGAGCATAAACCAAAGCAATTTTATATTTACTCACACAGCATCCCTGGGAGGAGTTGATGTGTTATCTTCAATTCATTGTTGAGAAACAGGATCTAAAGTCATACAATGAGACAGGGACATGAAGTGTCTCCTGCAATGTATATCCTCCCCACTGATATGGGCAGAGGGATCAGATCATCACCTCACCTATTGCTTTCTCTCCTTGGGGAGGTAAAAATTGCACTGGAGAATTTAATAGCTCAAAACAAGAACTAACAACAGAATCAAGTCCTAGGTAATCTGGGGCAAGTCATTTAAGTTCTTGGGCTTCCCTCGTGGCTAAGATAGTAAAGAATCTTCCTGCAATGCAAGAGACTCAGGTTTGATCCCCGAGTCAGGAAGATCTCCTGGAGAAGGAAATGGCAACCCACTCTAGTATTCTTGCCTGGAGAATCCACGGACAGAGGAGCCTGGCAGGCTACAGTCCATGGGGTCACAAAGAGTTGGACACGTCTGACTATCACTCATGGTATCTAAGTTCTTAGAACCTCACTTTTTTTGCTCCTAGATAGCATGACCAAAGATAGTAATTCCTACTTCTCAAGGCTGTTGCCCAGAATTAAAGAAAATAGCCCACATAAAGCATTTAGGACAGACTCTCGTACACAGCTGTTGTGCATAACAAATGCTAGCTCCTTCATTCCCTCTTCATGGGAAATGTCAAATCAAGGCCACCACATGGTCCAGTTTGGAAGCCATGATGGAGACTAGATGAGCTGGGCACAAGGGCACACGTGGGCCTCACCTCCCCATGGATTCGGGTGAACGAGGAAGCTCAAATGTCTGAGAGGCAGAAGACATCTTTGAAGCCAAAATACTCACAGCCAAGCCTTTCTACAAATAAGTTATTACATGTCACCAAATACTTTGATGGCTTTTAAAATCATTGCGATCTAAATTAAGGAAAAGAGACATCTGTGACTGTTGGGGCAAATGACTCTAAAAGCACATAAAATTTCTCGTATTTTCACTTCACCATCCCCATCCCTTGACCCTAGTAGCTTGAACCATATGGAAATTGCTGATATTCGACTATTTTCTATCTGCAAATGGCACCTTCTTAGGAATCAGTCTAAATTTGGGGAGAAGGGGAGACAGACTCTTTCAAATACCTAAAATGTTAGGTTCTCAAGGAGAGTCAAAGAATTCATTCTTGGTTATGCTTAGAAAATTGTGAAGAAGCCAAGCCCACATGAGATGTACTTCTATTATGGGTGAAATTTCTATTCTTCCCCAACTTCCTTTCATAAACCCAAGAGACTAATTCAGAGAACTTCCAAAAGGGTCTTCAGCAAAAGGGGCAGGTGCTTATTCCCAAACCCCAGAAGGGCTCTGAATTAATCGGAGGGAGCAGGGAGAACTCATCTGAAACTGTTACTAGGCTAGGACATATAAGAGAAGGCAGGACAAGAGACAGCGTCACACAACACAAAATGGTAGATGGAAATGCATTTCAGACCATCATGGGTTTGGGGTTAGAGTACCTCCCACCCCCAGCCCACCCCCACCAGATTGCCCACAAAGGAGTAGAAAGTAGGATGAAAGTAATGGAAAGTAGGTTTAGAGTTGTAGGGAGATGGCTGAGGGAGGCAAGTCACTTGATGGCTGTTTCAGAGTACTGGATATGCCAATGGTACCTTGACTGATGTGACCTGGAGACCCTCCCGTTATTACAAGTCTTGAGAACTGTCTGAACTCTTCCACCAGTTAGAAGGACAGAGTGATAGAAACTCAAATCTATATTTCTATTCCATCCTAATCCCTTTCCCAAGCCTCAGATTTCCTCATCTGCCTACAGGTCTTCACCTTGATTTTGATCTCATATCAGGATCTGAAATTGAGTATGTCCCTAGATGGAATCATGCCGTTTTGCCCATTCGGCTCCTGTATCATCTATCCTGATTAGTGCTATCACTACTGACTCCACCTCTAAAGATGAAAACTTGCAAATCTAGCTCCAGGTTCTTTTTCATCCTCCCTATTGTTGTTTAGTTGCTAAGTCGTGTCCAGCTCTTCGATACCCCACGGATTGCAGCACATTAGGCTTCTCTGTCTTTCACTAGCTCCTGGAGTTTGCTCAGATTCATGTCCATTGAGTTGGTGATGCTATCTAACCATCTCATTCTCTGCTGCCCCTTTCTTCTCCTGCCCTCAATTTTTCCCAGAATCAGGGTCTTTTCCAATGAGTCAGCTCTTCATATTAGGTGGCCAAAGTATTGGAGCTTCAGGTTTAGCATCAGTCCTTCCAGTGAGTATTCAGGGTTGATCTCCTTTAGGATTGACTGGTTTGATCTTGCATTCTAAGGGACCCTCAGGAGTCTTCTCCAGCATCACAATTCAAAAGCATCAACTCTCCCCACACATTAAAAAAAATTTGCCTCCATTAAAAAACTCAGTCCATCTGAGCTCAGGCTCAGCTGCTCCTCTGGATCCCACAGCCACCATCTTGGATCAGGTATTTATTTCTCGCCTGGACAACTACAGCTACCTCCTGCCCACCCTCCTGGTTCTTCATATTCCCTCACATCAGCCCCTAAAATTGCCTTGAGTCCTCACTTCCAAAAATAAGCCTTAAAAACTTTACAATGGTTGGACATTGTCCACAACACATTTCCTTGGCTTTTAACTAAATGAGAATAATACATATAAATGACTGACTTTGTCTCTGGTAGAAAATATTGAATGTGTGCTGTGCATGCTCAGTCGCTCAGTCGTGTCCAACTCTTTGCAGCTCCATGGACTGTAGCCCTCTAGGCTCCTCTGCCCATGGGATTCTCCAGGTAAGAACAATGGAGTGGGTTGCCATTTCCTCCTCCAGGGGATCTTCCTGACCCAAGGATTGAACCTGAGTCCCTCATGCCTCCTGCGCTGGCAGGCAGATTCTTTACCACTAGTGCCACCTGGGAAGCTCTGAATAAATGACTAACACTTATAATAATCATTAATTACATCAAGGGTCCCCAGCCTCCAGTGTCTAATGCCTGATGATCTGAGATGAAGCTGATGTAATAATAATAGAAATAAAGTGCACAATAAATATAATGTGCTTGAATCATCCCCAAACCAACCCCAACCCCTCTTGCCCCCAGTCTACGGAAAAACTACCTTCCATGAAGCTGGTCCCTGGTACCAAAAAGGTTGGAGACCATTGAATTACATTGTCCATTACAGACACAGATATCCAAAATCTCCCCACAACGTAACCTTACTCCTGCTGCTCACCCCAAACATTCATTTTCCCAACTGTACAGACTTCTCCTAGTTCCACGAGTTCAACAGACCATTTTTCCACTCCCTGACTTTGCACATTCTGTTCCCATAGCCCAGAATGCCTGCCTATCCTCCTCTTGCCTTCCTGAAATGACAGACAAATAGTTACTCATCTTTCAAGACTCAGTTCAAAATTCACCTCTTAGATGAACCTTCTCCAAAATCCTCACATGAAATCAGTCATTCCCTTTTCAGAGGAAGACCTTTATGTCTCTGCTATAGTAGCCCCCACACTGTATGATGATGTATCTGCTTGCTGTTCTCTCCATGGCATCGTGAACACTGCAAGAATGGGTGCTGCTATTCAGCTTCATCTACCCAGGATCTGGCATGGAGCCTGAGTTTGCAAAAGTCCCTGGAAAGGGAGGGCCAGTGGTGTGAGCATAACGATGGTTCTTCTGGTGGCACATTAAACATACTTAAAGGGGGCAGTTCTTCTTATACTCTTTCTATTCCCTCTTTCAGTGTTTCTTTAAGGATAGAATAACATGGAATATCTAGCTTAGCCTTCTGGAGACAGGGCAGATGTGTCTGAGACGTAGAAGTCAGACTTCATGGGGGTCCTCTGTCCCCTTTAGCTGTGGAACAAATTATTTTACCTGCTTTGAGAACTTCTGGAGGTTCTCTTTCTGTTTTGTTGTTGTTAATTGTTTTGGCCATACCCCATGGCATGTGGGATTTTAGTTCCCAACCAGGGATCAAAACTGTGTCCCCTGCTTAGGAACCATAGAGTCTTAACTCTTAACCATAGAGTCTTAACTGGACCGCCAAAGAAGCCCCTGAGAACTTGTGTTTTTGACCTGTTTGTTACAAGGAACGGAAATCTACCCAAGCTACTTAAGTCAGTGAGGGATTTACTGTGTTACAGCATGGTGCCCAAAGGAAGGTGACGAAGCTCAGGGATGGACCTGTGCCAGTAATTGAAGGGGGGGGGGGGGGGGCTGGGTGCCCTTCTCTCAGGGGCCATGTGGTCTCACTTCTCGGTCTCACTGTATTCCTGGAGTCGTTTTCTTTCTAGACTCCTATGAGACTTGACTCCAGCTTCATTTGACAGGCACATGAGCCCAAAATGGCCACCTTAGGCTGCCCTCCCTGAGTTTTCAACTCAAGGACTCTGACTAACGGCTTTCCTCAGTGCTATTAAATTAATTAAACAAGGGGCCATTGGACTGAGGCGGTTATAACGACTCAGTAGCCTATGTAAGCAAACCAAAACCTAATCCTGAAATGCCTTAAGGTAAAGAAATCAAAACCTAAGGACGACCAGCCACAAAGAGCCAACAAGCTTTCCCAAATAAGGTAACCACCAAGCTAGAGACAATCAAAGCACCACCTTGCTTTGATTATGCCTCTTATTTCCCCGCCGGCTCCTACTGGGGGAGTGCTTTTAGCCACTTTCAGTTTCGCATAGTCTGACTAGAATGATTTTTGGTCAAATAAACTCTTCCAATTTCTAGTACCTCAGTTTATCTTTTAAGAGCATGAAGTCATGAGAGAGAGCTCTAGCTGACCCAGCTCTCCTTTTGGGTGGCACACAAGTCACACAGGCTCAGGTCAGGTGTCCTTCCAGCTCCAGTCCCCTGTGTCAAGGAGGGACAGGAATCACATGGGCAGATACCCTCTCATCTGGGGCGGTGAATAGGGATGAATGATCTGAGAAGGGTCACAGGCATTACAACCACCTCCAAAGGTAGATATCCCCTGCCCCGCTCTTATTCTGCACCTTTCTATCTCATCGGTCATCTCCAGTACTTCTGTCAGCTCCTTGCTCTACCTGCATCCACAGTGCCAGACAGAGACCATCTTGCTGCCAAACGCTAAATCCTCCTAACACAATAATGAGGAATTAAAACCATTAAAGGAACATCGAAGCAAGGAAAAAAAAAACACACTGGTAAGCCAAAAGTTAAAAACACGTGGTGAATTTAGCACTCTATCTCATATCTGATAGCAGATTTTGAAACACAGCAACCACAATGATTGCTAAACTTTGTTCCATCCATTATTCCACGTAACAGATGGGCATTATACCAACCCCTCCAATGGCCCGGTACACAATGTATAGATATTTCTGTACTGTAAAGAACAGAACACAAAAACTAGAATAAGACAGAGTTCTCTTGCTTAGCATTTGTGACGGAGAGAAAATCATCTAACGTCTGGGGTCAGTATCTCCATCTATAAAATGGATATAATAAAACCTACTTTGCAGGTTTCTTTTGAACATTAATGTTCATGCCTATAAAGTACATCTTCCTATGCTTGATATATGGGCAACAATCAATAAACAGCATTATGTTGAATCATATGGTGTTGACATTTTGGTAGATCAAATTGATATTATATGCTTCCTGTATTGTGGGCTTCCCTGCTGGCTCAGATGGTAAAGAATCAGCCTGCAATGCAGGAGACTTGGGTTAGATCACTGGGTCAGGAAGATCCCCTGGAAAAGGGAATGGACTGTTCACTTTTCATAATTATTTTGCACTGGTATGTTTCCAACATTAAACTATGAGCTCCTTGAGAGTGTGGACTCTGCCCATCTTGCTTCCCACATAAGAACTTGCCAGACAGTAGGTGTTGTACCTTCTTTTTCAAATGAGTGAATACTGATAATGATAGGGAAGATGATATTGAAGATATAGCTCTTCTGGACTGCCTCTATGTGGGACTATACAGTCCTTTATTCCATTGCCTGGCATACAGTGGGAACATGATAAATGTTTATTAAAGGAATGAATGAGTGAATCAGCAAATGAATTTCAGGTTTAAATATAGAAAGTCCAAAGAGACAATTAAATCTGCTATGAAGCAGAGTATTGGTTGTTGTCATGACAAAACATCGAGCGGTTAGCCTTCATTTTCACCTTTCCAGCAGGCTCTTTGGAATGTGGACACCGTCAGCATTCACTTGGCCTCACAGGCCTCCCAGGCAGTGAGAGAGGCAAAATGCTGAGCCGCAGTCTAACAAACCAGGAAAATTTAGGGCTGCCGTGCGTAGCTTCCAGAAGCCTGCTGGCTTTAGTCTGCCCAGAGTCAGCTGACAGTTCACAACTGTGCCATAAGCCATTGTGAATAGAGGACGACCCCTGCGGCATACCCCCAACCCCCCACCGCAGCCCCAGCCAAGGCACTCTGTATTGCTCATGCTATTTAATGCAGTTTTGGTCCAAAGAACATGCTTAGTTGATTCCCTGAACCTCTCATCAAACATTTAACTTTCTCTAGAAGAGAACAATGGAGAAGGCAATGGCACCCCACACCAGTACTCTTGCCTGGCAAATCTAATGGACAGAGGAGCCTGGTAGGCTGCAGTTCATGGGGTCGCTAAGAGTCGGATACGACTGAGCGACTTCCCTTTCACTTTTCACTTTCATCCATTGGAGAAGGAAATGACAACCCACTCCAATGTTCTTGTCTGGAGAATCCCGGGGACGGGGGAGCCTGGTGGGCTGCTGTCTATGGGGTCACACAGAGTCAGACACGACTGAAGTGACTTAGCAGCAGCAGCAGAGGAGAACAAATTAGGAGAATAGTCTGGAAGAAAAACATAAAGATCTGGTATCTGGGCTTAGTGACAATCAAGAGAGTAAGAAAGAGCCTGAACTGATCAAAAAGAAAGAAAGGTAGATAGGGAGGGAGGGAGAAAAGGAAGGAAGGGAAAAGAAAATAAAACTAGCTACAGTGGAAAAAAAAAAAAAAAAAGACTTTACCCAGCCATACATCTGCCTTTAAAATGTCAAGTTATGTCTCTGGATTTTAGAACGAAGTAACTTTTAGAAGAGGGGAGTGCTCTTTCTGGTTTGACAACAAATAAAGGAGGGAAAAAAACACAAGATAGAATGTAGTTACTATACATTTGGAAGAAAATCAGTCACTTTCAATTATTTAACTTTCAGGAAATCACAAATACACAGGCATGGGGAGAAGGGAAGAAGGAAAGAGTGGTCCAGGTCTGCAAAGACAAGTACACCCACGTTATCTCGACGGTTCTCCAACACGCTTACTGCCTGGCCCGAGCCTTGTGTCGTCTGGCAGATTGGGGAAAGACTAAGTGCCTGGCATTTCACCATCCGAGTTGAGAAAACAGCCTAGAGCATCCGGGAACCCTGCCCAGAGAAGGAAGAGGGCTGCTGCCATTTCTCACGATTCAGGAGCTGGTCTTTTCAGCTCAAGCTACTGTTTACAGAAGCATTACCACAGGTTTATAATGATGGGTTTTGTTTGGTTATAGACAGGGTCTGAGTCGTCCATCAAAGGAAGAGGAAACAACTCCCTGAGAGGTGTGGAGTGACTCTCACACTCCCTGCTCACTGGAATTCCAGCGGTCCCTGGACGTGGGCCAAGCCGGGCCTGGGAGGCCTGTGGAGCTCTGAGCTCCTGGAGGGCGGGAAGGCTGCTGTTCTGCCCTGCCTTTCCCTCTTCTTGGAGAAGTGCTGGGGTGGAGGAGCTGAGGAAACCTTCTGCTCCTCCTGGGCCAGCTCTCCCCCTTGGCAGACTTCCTGCCTCTCCAGGTCACTTTCCCCTCCCTCACAGAGCATGAAACCAGAAGTGCTCAAGTGCCTGGCTCAGGAACTGACCTGGCAACGGGAATGTGGGGAAAGGCCTCAGGGACTCAAGACACTGGGATTTGGGGGATGTTTATTTGCTCCCAATATTGCTTGCTCTCAATTTCTTTCCGTGTCTTTTCTCTCATTTTTTGGCTCTGATTTTGAAACATGAGCTCTATATTCTTTGACAACCAGTCATAGTTATCTCTGGCTCCGGGGCTCCAAGCCCTGGTCCTACCTGCCCTGGTTGGTATCATTGCTGAATCCTCACAGACCTCCCAATGTCTATAGGCTGTTTCTTTCTTTCTTTTAAAAAAAAAAACCTTTTTATTTTGTATTGGAGTATAGCCAATTAACAATATTGTGAGAATTTCAGGTGGACAGCAGAGGGACCCAGCTATATATATACTCTAGAGGCTGTTTCTGGGCACTGAGCGTGGGGCCTGAAACGTGGGGCCTGTTAGTTCACCAGGGCCCCAGGGCATCCAGGCCATCTCTGGTTAGGGTTTACACAGCAGGCTTGGGTCTGAGCTTCTGAGAGAATGTGGTACGCACAGAGTAGGACCTGGTGACCATCTATTACCCCACAAAAGCTGTTCAGAATAATACAGAGGTGACTCAGCCGCTGGCATTAATACTTGCACCACCTTTGAAACAGCCTAGCAGGCTTGAAGTTGATAAGACAGACAAACCACGCTGGGGGTGGAGGAGGGGTGAGCCAAAAGTTATTCTCTTCCTAAGAGAAATCTGCTGATACTACCCAGCATCCATTCATTAGACAGGTAACAGAATAAACAGGAGGCAGAAAGCCTGCCTGAATTCCCAGGAATCTACATTTTACACCCAGATAGGAGATGCATTTTCTATCAACACCTGAGCAAAAGGGGAAATACCCAGCTTTCCCCTCTTTCAGTGTACTTCCTCGTGGACCTGGGACGTTAGGATTCCATTAGCATTAGGTTGCATGAAGCTACACTTCCCAATGTGTTATTATGCATCTTAAAAGAATGAATGTGGGAGCTGTTGCTACAAGACCCACCATCAATCACTGGTCATTAATCCCCACTGAGTGCTCCGCTGTAACCTCACTGTGCTTGCTCTAGCTTACCATCCTGCTGGATGGGCCCACAGACAGGATACCTCCTGGTTCTTCTCCCTCTGCCTGGCCCCACCGGCATCATTGCCAGGTGACACATTTGCTCTGGGGAGCTCTGGGTTTAATGGATTTTTGCAAGCACTCCCCTTCCTTCCTGCTCTAAAGCCCTGGCTTAGCATGAAAGCTATCCAGATCTCTGAGCTCAGGGCACCATACTCGCCTCTCCAAACTCACCATCATGCTGCAAAGAGTGCTCAGCACTGGTCTATGTATGAAGCCCCCTGCATAATCATAACAAGTTTCTACTACTATTTACAGAGTGCCTACTATGTGCTAGGCAATGTGCAAGTGTTCTCTGGGCACTGCTGCACTTAACCCTCACATAGCCCTAGCAGAGGGCACGATCTTTCTTCCCACATTATTGTTGAGGAAACAGAGATTCCAGTTATTGACTTCAGTCAGGTCACCTTGCTAGTAAGTGATAGAGGTCGAATTCATCCATTCAACAGATAATATTAAGCTCTTATTATGTGCTATTCTAGAGACTGGGGCTACATTTGCAAACAAAACTGCATAAAATTCCTTTCCTCCTGGAGCTGAGGCACAAAGCTGTTTGACTGCAGAGCTGGAGTCAGAGGTTAAATTATATGACACCAGTTCAGAGATGGTCACAATCACAGAGAGATGAGCTTTAAAAGGTTTGATCATAACCATGATGAGATATCCATTAGGGTACCATCACACTGATTAAGAGGCTATCATCAAAAACAAGGGGGACGACAAGTGTCGGTGAGAATGGAGGGAAATTGGAACCCTGGTGCCCCGCTAGTGGAGACAGAACATGGTGCAGCCACTGTGGAAGAGTCTGGTAGTTCTCAAAAGTTAGACAGAATTATGACGTGGTCCAGCAGTTCCAAAGGATTGAAAGCAAGGACTTGGACAAATACTTGCATACCAGATGCCCACACACGTGCTCAGTCATGTCCGACTTTTCGCAACCCCTTGGACTGTAGCCCATCAGGCTTCTCTATCCATGGGACACTCCAGGCAAGAATACTGGAGTGGGTTGCCATGTCTTTCTTCAGGGGAATCTTCCCAATCCAGGGATCAAACCTTCACCTCCTGCCTTGGCTGGTGGATTCTTTACCACTGAGCCACCTGGGAAGCCCATATGAGGTACCTAGAATTGGTCACTTCATAGAGACAGAAAGTAGAATAGGAGAAGTTGCCAGTGATTGAGGGCAGGGAGGAATGGAAAGTCAGTGTTTAATGGATTAGCAGAGTTTATGTTTAGGGTGATTAAAAGTTCTGGAAATGGACAGTGGTAACGGTTGAACCACTCTGTGAATGCACAACACAGTGAATGCACTGATTTTTATATGTGTAAGTAGTGAAAATGGTAAATTTTATGTTATTTTACCACAACAAAAGAAACATAATGTTTTGCAAAATTTAATCATAAAGGAAATCTGCCCAAGAACAAGAAGTCAGCTGCCAGTTATTAGGGGTTGTCAGGGTCTGGCACATGTGCTTCTTCATTTTGTCATTTGATTTCAAAGTGAACAAACACTTTTACCCCAAGACCTTTAGGGAAGAAAGGATGTCAGCTTCCAACAAGGCCTTACCTTTATTCCAATGGGAGTCATTTATCCCTAAATGTATAGGCAGTATAGTGCAAATGTAATAAATACAGCTTGGTAAAAATGACAAGACAGGAATACTAGAACCGGCAAACTCAAGTCATCCAGTTCAAAAGAGTTTCTAGGGACTTCCCTAGTGGTACAGCAGTTAAAACTCTGCCTTCTAATGCGGGGGGTGTGGGTTTGATCCCTGGTCAGGGAGCTAAAATCCCACATGCATGTGCTCAGTTGCTCCATCGTGTCCAACTCTTTGTGACCCATGGACTGTAGCTCACCAGGCTCCTCTGTCCACGGGATTTCCCAGGCAAGAATACTGGAGTGGGTTGCCATGCCCTCCTCCTGGGGATCTCATCAACCCAGGGATTGAACTCGTGTCTTCTTGCGTCTCCTGCATCAGCAGGTGGATTCTTTACCACTAGCACCACTTGGAAAGCCCAAGATTCCACACGCCTCATGACCAAAGAGCCAAAAGGTAAAACAGAAACAATACTGTAAGAAATTCAATACTGACTTTAAAAATGGTCCACATTAAAAAAAAAAAGAAAGAAAGAAAGGGGTTAGAGGCACCTGGCTAGGCTGTTGCTTAGGAAAGATTTCTGCCTTGAATTTCTGGAAATTCTTTCTTTTTCTAAGAGCACATTTGGTCTTGTGGTAAATGCATATATTGCATCTTTCTGGAAATAAGCACAGGCAATTTGACTACTCGGGGGTTAACACTCTGACCCCAGCTTTGCACCTCCACGGTTCCTTGGTAGGCACATCTAGAAATAACACACAAATGTTTTCAAATTTTCTAAGATGAGCATCACT
Source organism: Bubalus bubalis (assembly GCF_019923935.1). NCBI lineage: Eukaryota > Metazoa > Chordata > Mammalia > Artiodactyla > Bovidae > Bubalus > Bubalus bubalis. The sequence continues at coordinate 79,470,002 of NC_059159.1, read as the reverse complement.
AATTTGTAACCAGGAAAAAAACAGAACCCATAATAGCTTATTTTAAAGAAAGCCTCCAGCTTGGAGGGCTGCTGTTGCACCACAGAAATTCAGCTCTTTCTTGGTCCAGAGAAGGTTCAGAGTTTCTAGGAAAGAGCATTTAAGTGGTGAATCAGTGCTCTCTTAATCTTTCTAGCAAAGTGCTTGCAGATTTGAACTAACCTTAAGGGATTACAATGTGGAGACCAGAAGCCAGGGTGAGGCCTTGAATGGGCAGGGGAGCCTAGAGGAACAGGAAAAGCCATTCTCAGAATACACACTGTACCTATTTTTAGACTTTTCAACGGTCTGTGTGGATTTCCTTGCTCATCACCCTGAGCATCTGGCACAGTCTTTTAAAAGTTTGAAGCGATGCCAGTTGCATTAAATGAACCCTCAGGAGGGGTCTTGCTCACTCTTGAGGTGTGACAACTGATAAGTCAGTAAGGAAGGAAAAGAAGGGTGAAAAGCCAGAGCACAGGGGCGTTTCAGGGCAGTGAAACTATTCTCCTTGCTACAGTAATGCTAGACACATGGCATCATGCACGTATCAAAAACCACAGAACCATAGCAGGGTGAACCCCAGCGTAAACTATGGACTTTCATGAACAATAACGAATCGATTTTTAAAATTATTTATTGTATTTTAAAATTGTCTTTAAAATTACTTGGCTGCTCCAGGTCTTAGTTCTACCACTCTTAGTGGTAGCATGTGGGATCTAGTTCCCTGACCAGGGATCAAAACTCAGGCCCCCTGCATTGGGAGCAAAGAGTCTCAACCACTGGACCACCAGGGAAGCCCCAATAACAGAATAGTTTTGGGTCATCAGTTGTAACAAACGTACCACACTAATACCGAATATTAACAACTGGAGAAATTGTAAGGGTGGGGAAAGGGCAGACCAGAACGCTCTGTATTCATCTGCTTAATCTTCTGTGAGCCTAAAACGGCTCTAGAAGATAGTCTTATTAATTAAGGGGTAAAAGGCTGTATATTGTCACCCTTCTTATTTAACTTGTATGCAGAGTACATCATGAGAAACACTGGGCTGGAAGAAGCACAAGCTGGAATCAAGATTGCCGGGAGAAATATCAATAACCTCAGATATGCAGATGACACCACCCTTATGGTACAAAGTGAAGAGGAACTCAAAAGCCTCTTGATGAAAGTGAAAGAGGAGAGTGAAAAGGTTGGCTTAAAGCTCAACATTCAGAAAATGAAGATCATGGCATCTGGTCCCATCACTTCATGGGAAATAGATGGGGAAACAGTGGAAACAGTGTCAGACTTTATTTTTGGGGGCTCCAAAATCACTGCAGATGGTGACTGCAGCCATGAAATTAAAAGACGCTTACTCATTGGAAGAAAAGTTATGACCAAACTAGATAACATATTGAAAAGCAGAGACATTACTTTGCCAACAAAGGTCCGTCTAGTCAAGGCTATGGTTTTTCCAGTGGTCATGTATGGATGTGAGAGTTGGACTGTGAAGAAAGCTGAGCGCTGAAGAATTGATGCTTTTGAACTGTGGTGTTGAAGACTCTTGAGAGTCCTTTGGACTACAAGGAGATCCAACCAGTCCATTCTGAAGGAGATCAGTCCTGGGTGTTCTTTGGAAGGAATGATGCTAAAGCTGAAACTCCAGTACTTGGGCCACCTCATGCGAAGAGTTGACTCATTGGAAAAGACTCTGATGCTGGGAGGGATTGGGGGCAGGAGGAGAAGGGGACGACAGAGGATGAGATGGCTGGATGGCATCACTGACTCGATGGACGTGAGTCTCGGTGAACTCGAGGAGTTGCTGATGGACAGGGAGGCCTGGTGTGCTATAGTCCATGGGGTCACAAAGAGTCAGACAAGACTTAGAGACTGAACAACGACAACAACAGTGAGAAAAGCAGGAAATCCTTAGCCATGAGTGGAATCGTGCCATATCTCTATTGATCCACTCCCCTGAGGCAAACAGCCCAAATCTTTGCCAGAGAGGTGAGGGCACAGCTAGGGGCAAGAGTCTTATCTTTGAACGTTATGCTTATCTTGAGCTCGTTCTCACTACAGAATTGGGGCATTTTTTTGTTCTAAACTGATGTAAAATTGTTATCACCTAAGAGAGACAGAAAGAGTTTTATCAGGGAACAATGAGAGGCTCACTACACTGAATTCATTTTTTTAAAGGGGCAGTCAGAGAGAAAGAATAAAGTTACATCTGGATTGAAGCACTAGTTATACCCACTAATGAATGACCCAGTTAGGTACCTGGCTTGACTTGTTTTAAAAGCTTACACTTGGCTATTTTGAAAATAATGGATTTGAGAGATGGCAAGAGTCAAGTTTGTTGTTCAGCTCCTAAGTTGTGTCTGATTCTTTGAGACCCCAGGAACTGCAGCGCACCAGGCTCCTCTGTCCTCTACTATCTCCCGGAATTTGCTTAAATTCATGTCCATTGAGTCAGTGATGCTATCTTACCATCTCATCCTCTGCTACCCTCTTCTTCTTTTGCCTTCAAACTTTCCCAGCATGAGGGTCTTTTCCACTGAGTCAGCTCTTCACATCAGGTGGTCAAAGTATTGGAGTTTCAACTCCAATCAGTCCCCTCAAAGAATATTAGGGTTGATTTCCTTTAGGATTGATGGGTTTGATTTCCTTGCAATCCAAGGGACTCTCCAAAGTCTTCTCCAACATCAAAATTGGAGTGAAGTGGGAGACTTAAAATTGGAGGGCATGCAGTACTCCAGTTGAGAAATGATTATAGAAATGGCAATGAAAAGAAATAAAGAAACCCAATATGCATCCGAAGGTACAAACAGTAGGATTTGAGGATAGAGTGAAAGTAGGAGCAAAGAAAAGGAGGCATCAAGAATTTGTCGAGGTTTCTGAGCAGCTGGGAAGAAGATCTTGGCTGAACTGTGAGCTGGAGAACCCTGCAGGAGAAGCAGGCTTGGCACAGAGAGGAGAGGGGGTCCCCTGTAACAAATCCAAACTTTGGCAAGTCGCTGAAGCGATTTTAGAACAGTCTTCCAAAGAGCTTTCGTTTCTTTGAGGTGTCTCAATGAACAGAAGGCCAATGCTGGAAGCTGAGATGTATTTTCAGAACTGACACACATGTTGCTAGAGTCACGCTTTCATTTAGCTGGGGAGCCACAGAGTACACTGTGACATCTCTGCACCCTCCCTCACTCTGTACGTCTGGATCGGGTTCTGACGGAGAAATATATACCATCTCTCTTGCTGCTCCTTCCCAAGGGAAGCCTTGGCTTTTCAAAGCATCAGGTGTCAGCCTTCTCTTGTCAACAGACGCCAACTTCTACAGGTACCACTTAATGCCTTCAGAGGACCTCAGCGTGTGGCTGGGAAAAACCTTCATCCCTGGCAGCAGGCAGTGAAACTGTTCATTCACTTCCCAGTGTTTAGAGCAGAAACATCTGTCTAAAGCTACAAAATCTTGGTGGATGCAAGTGGCTAGGAGCCCGTGGGGCTCATTCATCTTAACACCAGATTGTTACAGATGTTTGCAGCTGCTGAGAGTCCACTCCAAAACTGGCCTCGTGGCCTCCATTCATCTAGGTCTGGGCAGTGGGATGACACTGAGGAATCCTCACATGAGGCAAGACCCACCTCCTGTCCCAGCAAAACTAACATGGGGATTAGGTTTAAAATGCCCGAATCTTGAACCAAGGGTAGTTTTTCTTGGCTCCAGCTACTGAGGTTATACTCCCTATGGCCTTGGATTTGGTGACAAAGAGCCAGCTACACATGGTGTGATTTTCAAAGTGCTGCCTCACTACTTAAATCAGCAACATAAGCACGAGATGACTCGGTCACAAGTGTTTTTTTTCCCTCCTCAATAAGTCAAATGCATGTAGACCTTCCAAGCAGCTGTTTGTAGGAACTGTTGTTCAGAAATTTAAAACTCCTCAACCAAAATGAGGAAAAAAACCTGCAGGAGATCTTCACTGAACAGCCCTCTAATTTGGCTTTTTAAGTCCTTTAGAATGAAGGCATTTTCATAAGACTGCTTTATGTGTGTGTACAATCTGTAAAGACAAAATACCAATTCCTTCTCAAACCTAGGCAAGGAGTGAAATTTTACCGTTTGCTTTCAGAAAAACTATTAAAAATTATGACTTCAGCAACATCAACTTGCTTGGTTTGAAAACTGCTCTAAGGTTATGTAATATGTCAGCGTTAGGAGAAGCTGGATGAATGGCAACATGGACACGCTACTTACTATGTTTGCAACTCATCTGTAAATCTAAAATAAGTTCAAATTAGAAAATAAATTTTTAAAATTAGGACTTGGTTCTGTGGTCTCTTTTTGTTTGTTGTTGTTTTGTTTTTATTTATTTATTTGACTGTGCTGTATCTGTTTTGCTGCGTGTGGGATGTCTCTAGTTGTGGCGAGCAGGGGCCACTCTCTAGTTTCAATGTGCAGGCTTCTCGTGGTGGTGGCATCTCTTGTGGAGCATGGGCTCCAGGGTGTGTAAGCTCAGTAGTTGTGACTCACGGGCTTAGTTGCCCCACAGCACATGGGATCTTCCCAGACCAGGGATTGAACCCTTGTGCCCTGCATTGGCAGGCAGTTTCTAATCTACTGTACCACCAGGGAAGTCCAGTTCTGTGGTCTCTGAATTTTTCCATCCATGACTTTTCTCTAAAAGTGTTCCATCCCATTGATAAATATAGATTTATATATGACCAGCTTTGGGATGGATCATGAAAAAAATAAATGAGGTGGGCATGTACATTTTATGTCAGTCTGAAGTTTGCAATAATTGACCCAACATGCTAGCCGAGCACCATCAGCTCACTGTGTTAAGAAAGAACCTCATTTTTCACTTGGAAAAATGGAAACGGTCCTGGCTGATTCAAATGGATTTGGCTTTAGATCTGAAAACCACTGCATCCTCTGGGGACAACCAAACAGATGTGTGTCTGCTTTACTGAAGTGCTGCCTTGCTGAAAAAAATACAATTTCATCACATGTGGTTCTAAATCGCAAGGTGAGTAGATTCTATCACTCATATAGACTTTAATCTTTGGTTTAATGCACTTATTTAGCTAACTCATGATGCAAATATAGGATTAGATTTAGTTTTCAGATACTGTCACCACTGAGTTATCTATATTTAAACTTAGTTGATATTTGGACTTGCAATATGTTTTAATCCTCTAATTATATGAAAAAACTGTATTTTGAATTAATACACTATTCTGATTGATAAAACTATTATGTAGAATATACAAGTACTATTGGATTATGAATAATTAACTTTAATAAACTATACTCATAGAGGCTTCTCTGATAGCTCAGTTGGTAAAGAAGCCGCCTGGAATGCAGGAGACCCCAGTTCGATCCCTGGGTTGGGAAGGTCCGCTGGAGAAGGGATAGGCTACCCACTCCAGTATTCTTGGGCTTCCCTTGTGGCTCAGCTGGTAAGAAATCTGCCTGCAATGCAGGAGACACAGGAAACAGTGTCTATGCTCTATAGTCCATGGGGCTGCAAAGAGTGGGACACGACTGAGCGACTTTCACTTTCACTCATAGAAAAACAATCAAGAATTTCTATTAAGCATTAAGATTTCCCTTCATGATCTTGAAAGATCTCAAGACTTACTTTAGGTATGGTTAAGGATCAGTTAATAAAAGGAATTCAGTAAGTGGTATATTAGAGAAAAAAGCTTTTCTTGGACTTGAATAGGAGCAAATTTAGTGAAGTGGCAATAATAGAGGGACCTCAGAGAACATCTGATTTAAGTCCCATGTTTGGGTGGCTCAGCAGGTAAAGAATCTGCCTGCAATGCAGGAGACACAGGAAACACGGGTTCAATCCCTAGGTCGGGAAGATCCCCTGGAGGAGGGCCTGACAACCCACTCCAGTATTCTTGCCTGGAGAATCCCATGGATAGAGGAGCCTAGTGGGCTACAGTCCATGGGCTCATAAAGAGTTGGACACGACTGAGCACATAAACTCATAAATTCCATTTTTGGGGATTTTAGGTAGCTTAAACAACTAATGCTTAAAATTTGGGGTTGGGGTAGGGCACCAGAGTCCTTTGACAATCTGATAAAACTATAGCTATTCTACCTAGAAAATGCATTTTTAAACACTTTAATATAATTTGGAGGGCTTTGTGGAAACTGTAGAGTCTCTTTTTTCTTAATTTTTGCAAAACAAAAGACAAACACCACCATAGATCCATAACCGTGTTGATGATTTAATAGGCAAGGGAAAACTAAAGAAATATATTCACTGAATTGTTATCTTTAGTTACATCTGGAGTTTAGGACTGGGGTGGGGTGGAGAGTGACAAACAATTTTAGTGGGACTTTAGACACTGGTATTAATTAAGTTATTAGTATCAGGATATATTACTTTTGAAACACAAAAGCAGGAAATGAAGGAGGGAAGCAGGGAGGGAGGGGTGAAGGGAGGGAGAGAGACCCTCTTGAAAATGAAATACAAGGTTTGAGTGATTGATTGCAGCTCGTCTGCTCAGAGCCTTCTACTCCAGGCTCCAGGAACTAACAGCTCTTTTCCTTGGGAGTTTACAAAACACCCCTAAGCCTCTAAACTCCTGCTTATGGTTCCCAAGGAGAAAGAAGCCAGTATTTTGGACTCCAATGGTAAAGAGATGGTGAAGGGCGAATGTGTACTGAGCTCCAGTCAGCACTGTGCATATGATCTCCTGCGCTCTTTGCACTGACCCTCTGGGGTGAGAAAACAGGAAAGTGAACAACAGACACAATAGACCCAGAGCTTGACAACAGTAATAGTCTCATCTATCCTGGGAGGCCTTTATCATACACAGGGGTAACCTTCCCCTCACAGGGACTAGAGGTGTTCTCAGCTCCATTTCACAAGTGAGGAGTTCAGCTTGCAAAGGACTAGTTGACAGAGGCAGGAATCATGCAAAGAAAGCTTTTTGCTCACACCCACTGCTCCTCTCAAAACACGCTCTTCCCCCCACAGCAGCTGGAGTGGTTCTTTTAAAAGGCAAGGGAGATTATGTCACATCTCTGCTTAAAACCCTTTGTGTGTATTAGCCGCTTAGTTGTGGTCAATTCTTTGCCACCCCATGGACTGTAGCCTGCCAGGCTCTTCTGTTCATGGGATTCTGCAGGCAAGAATATTGGAGTGGGTTGCCAGGCCCTCTCCTAGGGGATCTTCCCGACCCAGGGATTGAACCCCTGTCTCCTGTGTCTCCTGCATTGCAGGCAGATTCTTTATGACTGAGATACGGGAGAAGCCCCTACAAATGGAAAATGGTGGCGACTAAATATTCAATTCAGCTGACAAATCAAGGGCTGAGCTTACTCTCCAAAGAGATGGCTGGCTGAGCAATTTATACTTAGCTTTCATTACCCAGCATTTCCTGAGTTCATTCATTTAATCTTCTCTGCATTAAAATAAATCAAGTGCCCGCCATTTCACACATAAAGTAAATTCAGTCCAACTCTACTACTTACTTACAGAAGAGCCTTTTACAACAGAGGTATTTGGTGAGTGTGAAATATGCTGCACGCCTATCTTGGTGTCATTTCTCTAATTCTGCTGATGTAGTCTGACCCAGGTTACAATTAGGCACCCTGAGAAGTTAAGGATATTGCTAGAATAGAACCAAGGCATCATATCTAAACAAGACAGCTGAAGACAGATTTTTATCTCTCTGTTTTCAGGCTTTTGCAACAACGTAGTTTTATATTTTACAAAAAAAAAAAAAAAATCAGGGGGAGTGATGCATTTCTTAAGCTCTTTATATGACAGTCCTTGTGAGATCAGCCTCTAATGAATATTAATGGCTTTAAAAAGATTGGATCTGGAAGAAGAAATCCTAGAACAGGTTGAAGCATGTATACCACTAATTCTATTTTGCCTGTAAATTGCAGCTACAGAAACAATTTGTCAGAAACATTGTACATGATTTTGTAAAATATTAAACGTACTTACAAAATTTTAAACAATGTATCTTGAAAACTAGCTTTCTAAGTCTTGAATCCCTAGATAGAAAAAATATAGAGGTATATATATATATATATATATATATATATATATAGCTTTTGGGTGTTGATAGGGTCAAGAAGACAGCGCTGTTCAATTACCATCTGCAAAGAAGAGTATAAATAAGCCTAATAATACGCAATAAGCATGACATCTGAAAATACGACATGGTTGAGGTTTTGCTTGTGTTCTGTGTAGAGAACCACAGAGAATACAACACAGGAAGTCAGAAAGTCTGGATGCCTTTCAGTCCAACAAGTATTACCAGAGCTAACATGTGTCGGGCACCAGCCCTGCTTGTGACTGGGGGGATCAGCCATTTCACTGCTTTGGGCAGTCTCCTCATCTGTAAATTGGGCACAAATCCTACCCTACTGACTTTATATCAGAGCTGTGAGAATCACAGGTGAAGGATGAACTACTCTGCATGACAGATCTTCTAGTTGTTACTATTATCACAAACAAATACAACAATTTCACTTGTTCTGTGGATAAATTTAGCTCCCATGCATAATCTAGTAAGGGCGATAACTTTTTTTTCAGTTTATCCAAAACTGAAGTCACTTCATGTTCCAAGCAAGCAACAATTGGTCTGACTATTGCTTAAGGACACTCTCATCTCTATTTATGTCCTGATCTTTGCAGAATATATGCAGTATTTAGTATGCAGATTCAAAGAGAAAAGACAATAAAGTTGGATTTATTATTATCTGATTTCCATTCATCCTTTTAGAAAGCATAACACTTGGGTCATAATAATACTCGTCACATGTGTAAGATCTTATTTAATGTCTGTCTTCACCATAAGACTAGGAGGTACACGTATTGTTCACCAGCTCAAACATGATGCCTTCACATGGTAGACACAAGATACATATTTGTTTATTGAATGAATAAGAATCTAACTCAGACTCTGTGCTTATAAAAGGAAAGTATCAAATATTAATGTAGAATTTATAATATGCTACCTACTTTCTAAGTGTCTCTGCATATAGTAGCTCATTTAATCCTTACAACAAATACATAAAGTAGATACCAGGATTCCTTCCTTATAGGTGAAGAAAGGAGGACCCATAAGGAACTCTCTGCAGGTCCTATAGCTGCTGCTGCTGCTAAGTCGCTTCAGTCGTGTCCGACTCTGTGTGACCCCACAGACGGCAGCTCACTAGGCTCCTCTGTCCCTGGGATTCTCCAGGCAAGAACACTGGAGTGGGTTGCCATTTCCTTCTCCAATGCATAAAAGTGAAAAGTGAAAGTGAAGTCGCTCAGTCGTGTCTGACTCTTTGCGACCCCATGGACTGCAGCCTACCAGGCTCCTCTGTCCATGGGATTTGCCAGGCAAGAGTACTGGAGTAGGGTGCCATTGCCTGCTCCGGTCCTATAGTTAGTAAGTGATAAAACTAGGACATGAATCTAGAAGGCTGGTTCCAGAGTCTATATGCTTCAATCACTGCACTGACACAGGGTGAATGTCTGTGGATACTGTGTATGTGTCTCAAAGCTCCAGCTTCCTGATACGTGATTTCACCCATAGCGATTCAGCCTCTTAAATTCTCTGAGCCTATGTATGAAGGTCCTATTAGATAAGAGAAGGAAAATAAGAAAAGAACATTTAGAGAGGTTTCTGTGGCTTATTAGAGACACTAAGACTGGAACTTCCCTGGTGGCCCAGTGGCTCAGACGCCCTGCTCCTAATGCAGGGGGCCCGGGTTTGAACCCTGGTCAGCGAACTGGATCCCTCATGCCACAACTAAAGACTTCACATACTGCAACAATGATCAAAGATCTCGAGTGCTGCAACTGAGACCTGGAGCAGCCAAATAAGTAAGTAAGTAAACAAATATTAAAAAAAAAAAAAAAAAAAGACACTAAGACTAAAGACAATGTGTTTAGAAGGAAAATGTTAGACTGATTTAGAGATTCATCCCAAACAATCATGACTAAGTAAAGCCAGGTTCTAGGGTGTGAGGGACAGGGAAAGAGGACTAATGTGGGCTGAGCTTAAACTGAAGGTCCAGAAAAATACACAGGAACATGTTAAGTCCTGAGTGGGTCCTTTATTCCATCCTTCTCCCATGTTGCTTCATTTAGCATAGATTCTTATGTGAATCAAATCCCACAACTCTAGGTAAGATCAAAAGGTGAATGATTGTTGCCATTGCCAAACCTATAGAAGGAACCACCAAGGGACTAGTCACAAACTGCTTTGGGATCCAAGACTGTGGCTCAGAAGGCTGGGAGCAGAGCAGAGCCTTGGAAGGTCATCATACAGAAACCTACAAAGTCAAATTCTGTTGATGGGCTGAGTAAAAAGGTACACTTTGTGTTGGCCACCAAGCAAGGACTGTATCAGACTGGAAAGCCAATTTGTGAACCGATGCGTACATATGAAGTTCCTACCACTTGCTACAGACTGGGCCTCAGGGTTATAACCAGTGCATCCATGACAACACCCATGTTCATGCCCATAAGAACCAGAACTCGGGAGAGGGCATCTGGGGCCTCCCAGGCCTGCTTTTAGTCCCTTCTCACTACAGCTTCCCTGAGCTTCTGTTTAATAGTAGTAGTGAAAGGAGTTCAGTAGTGTCCTGCTCTTTGCAACCCCATGAACTGTGGCCCGCCAGGCTCCTCTGTCCATGGGCATTCTCCAGGCAAGAATATTGGAGTGGGTTGCCGTTTCCTTCTCCAGGGGTTCTTCCCAACCCGGGGATGGAACCTGTGTCTCCTGCATTGCATACCGTCTGAGCCACCAGGGAAGCCCAAGCTTCTGCTTAAAAGCCTTGAAATAAATTTTCCCCTCAACACCTCAAATTTATTGTTTGTTGGCTTAATCTACTTCAGGTTAGTTTTTTTGTTGTTGTTGTTGTTAAAAAAAAAAAAAATGTCCTATTCAAAGTCACTGGAGACAGATTTGGTTTTAGAGGTCAAGAGTTTTCAGAATTTAGAATGGTAACACAGTACAAAACACCCCCCTCCCCAGCAGGCCCAGGAACAGCATTCTGGAATCAAACACATTAATATCTTCTCAGTGAAACATAAGAATGTTCATACTAAGTTAAATAAATAAAGAATATAAATAGCCTCCTGCCAGATGAAAACACATGTGGTTTTCAGACCTTTTCTGGATTCCAGAATGGAATCAGACCCATATTTATAACCCGAAGTCCTGATACAGTGGGTTTTATAAACCTGGGTGGGTAGAAGATAAAGTTCAATGTGTCCATCAGAAAGCCTGTGGGCTTTTTCATCAGTCCTCTCCTCACTTCATTTCTCTTTCCTCAGTGTCCTCTCCCGCAAGGTAGTCTCAAACTTAATGGATTCCAAGCATACATCTTACCATCTCTTCATCAATCAAACCACAGAGAGCTCAATATGTGGGACCAGGAAAGGCACAGTGTGAGTAAGGAAGACACGGGACACTGACTTGTCCATTAGACGGCATATGATAGATGCATCCAGCAGGAGGAAAGGGTGAATCTGTTACTTTTTGAACATTTTTAAAACGTCTGATATTTACACAGTGCTTACTGTAGCAAATGACCTTGCTAACCCCTTAAAGTCTCATTTCATCCTCTAGGTTAACTTTAGCGGGTAGGTGCCATTATCACCCTCGTTTGATCTACAAGGACACAGCAACTCAGTAAGGTTAAGTAACTTGCCTATAAGTGGCAGGACTGGGATTCCAACCTAGATTGTGTGGACACCAGGCCCACACTCATCATCTATCTAACTTGGTATACATAACACCAGCTACAATGAAGAAGTGAGCTACGCTCAGTCCAACTCTTCGAAACCCCTTGGACTGTAGCCCACCAGGCTCCTCTGTCCATGGAATTCTCCAGGCAAGAATACTGGAGTGGGTAACCATGCCCTCTTCCAGGGGATCTTCCTGACCATGGATCGAACTCAGATCTCCTGCACTGCAGCCAAACTCAAACCCATTTTCTTCAGTTACAAGCATCACTTAGGAAGGAAAGAAGGGCCCTATGCTTTGTTGTTGTTTTTTCTTTCATTTTCATTTTTGCTTGGAAAGGTTTGTGCATATTGATAGGTGGGGAGGAATCTTGGGGAGAAATACAGCTTTTCAAACCCTCATGGCTGAGATACCACATACATTAGCAAAGCTTGTGTGCAAAGAGATTCAGGCAGATGACCAGGCTGTTGTGAAATGAATCTCTCAGTGGAACATATAATTCTACTCCTCCGGGGGGTTTGTGAAGCTGACTTGAGAACATCAATGCCCTTGTCTGTCACGGACCTCTAGTTCATGTCTAGGCAGCAGCAGCTACTGCTTCAAAAGAAATCCAGGCTCAGCTGAATTCTGATCTCAGAATAATACATGACACTTTCTGCTCCCAACTTAGAATTCAAGGGGGAAATGAGTTGCTCTGGGATCCCCAAGACTCTCTTCCCCGCCTGTACTATTTCCTCTTCTGCAGCCTCCCACACCTAGAAGGGAGGACTGGCTTCAACCGCAAGAGTCTCCCCTCCCCCAGGGGTGCTCTGGAAGCCAGCTCTTCAAGTTCATTGTAAGCTCAGAGAGGTGGAGGGGAATGGGCAGGGACTCTTGATTTTTCTTGCAGAATCCCATGCCTGTGTAGGCAAGATGGAATTTGCAAGCGCGTGCGGGATTATCCCAGGTGCCAATTTCAACAGAGGGCATCCAAGTTTGCCACAGGCAAGGACAGAATGGGTGCTACATGCTCCCCCAAAAGCAAATCTGGGCATTCCAGGGCAGGGAGCACAGACAGCATCCAGGGCTTGATTTCTTGCCCATCTGTGGTGGAGTTCAAGGTCCCTTGTTGCAGCCCTGAGACATTGCTGCTTTGTCTTCTTTTTCCTCTACCCTGGATCCAATGCTAAGCCTCTTTGGTACAATCCACAGAGTTTAGGGGTTTCCCTCGTAGGTCAGTTGGTCAAGAATCCACCTACAATGCAGGAGACCCAGGTTCAATTCCTGGGTCCAGAAGATCTCCCAGAGAAGGAAATGGCAACCCACTTGTCTGGAAAATCCCTTGGACAGAGGAGCCTGGAGGGCTACAGTCCATGGGGTCACAAGAGTCGGACATGACTTAGCAACTAAGCCACCAGAGTTTATGTCCCCCAAAAGGAGAAATCTCAGTAACTGATAAGGAACCAATGTGCCAGAGGCCCCAGAGAGCACCTGAGTTATCTCCTAGGAAAAAAGAAAATGCCAGTCAGAGCAAACACATCACCTGCCAGACAATTCCCAGGTGGCCAACGTCAGACAATCCCTCAGGGTGACTGATCTGAAGAGTGGTGTCTACACAGCCAAGCACAATCCATTCATAGGCAGCTGCCTCTCTGCCTTAGCTCCCCAAATGGTGCCTTCATGTCAGTCTGGGGGTCATGTCTTTGCCATTATTAGGTTTGTAAAAGTCACTACTAAAATCTCAGCTTTTCTAACTAAGTTGAGAGATGAATCGAATCCATATGTTGGCTCTTATCCCCCTACCCTCAAGTTCAAATCTGTAAAAGGAAAGCAAAGAACAATAAAGATTCTGTTCATATTTTTTGCCTTGTGATCTAGTTGAGAGTCTGTGTTCCAGCATTAGGTGAGAAATGAATGCCGCTGGAATTTCAATCTACCTGTCCAAACCTATTTCCCATTATGCCCTTCAGGAACACTCACAGAAGCTTCCCCACCCACTCTTCTGCTTCATTAAGAAAAAAAAGTGAGTCACTCAGTCGTGTCCAACTCTTTGTGACCCCATGGACTGTAGGCTCCTCTGTCCATGGAATTCTCCAGGCGAGAATACTGGAGTAGGCTGCCATTTCCTTCTAGAAACTCCTTCCCATCCAGGGATTGAACCCAGGTCTCCCACATTGCAGGCAGACTTTTTTCTGACTAAGCCACCAGGGAAATCAGTCTTTGTCCTCCCACCTGCATCAGACTGCCCCAAGTGGGCTCTCCAACCTAGCCCACCTTGCCTATTAAGCCGGCTATTACATCTGTGGGCCTGGCCACCCAGCCGGCTCCACCAAGTCATGACCCAACCACCTCCATCTCCAGCTTAGTCCAGCTCAGTAGCTCCATGTCATGCTTTAGGTACAATCCATCCTTTAATAGCAGCCACCGCAAACTGAATGCTTGATATCTATCCTTCTTAAGGGCTATCCAGGCCTTCAGCAGCTATGTATTGGGGGGCTGCCATGGAGTAGGCACCCTGAAAGGGGACGTGGTGATGAAAAGACAATTTCCTTGTGATCAAGGAGCTCATGATCCAGGAGGTCTGTGCCTCTCACCTTTTGACGTGCCCATGAGCCAGGTGGGATGTTGTGAAAATGAAAATTCTGTTCCAGCAATCTGATATGGGATGGGGAATAAGATGCTGAATTTTTAACAGTTTCCACCTCATATCAAAGCAAATCATACTTGGGATACAAGATTACAGAAGAGTGAATGGGCAGGCAGAGAAGGTGCCCACGTGGAACCCTCTAACGTGGCCAGTGATACTGTAGCTGAATAGATGGGTTTGGTCCATGTGGGGAAGTGAGAGGGTGGCAGAGGCAAAAGATAAACTAAAAATGTTCAATTTACTGTAGTCCCAAGGCCTGAACAGAAAGCTCTCAAGATGATTTATTGATATAACTTATTGCCAAAGGAAATGATAACCTATCAAAGGTGATGGCTTCAGGGCATATCTAAAATGACTGGATGGGAGGTGCCAGAGCTCTGGACCCTGCCAAGGATTCCTGTGCCCCAAGACTGACACAAATGCAACACCCTTGAGGCACCACATGGGTTCGAACAACAGGCATCCAGTATAGATAAAGGACTGGCCAGGCTGGTTTGGGCACTGAGTCAAACCCTGGAAACTCTGTCAAACTCTAAGGAAGGACAGCAAACCTCAAGAATGCCTAAGGCTGGTTTCCCACCACGTGATAGAACAGGACTGCACTCAGATAAAATTAAAGGAAAATTGACACGACATTCCACTGATATTTCATTCACGCTCAAGTATGTGTTGCTGATTCATGCACACTTCAGAAGTTTAAGGAATTCAAAATGGTTTAATCTGTGGGTGACACCAGAAGCCTTCAGGAGACACTCTGGATCCCAGGGCACAAAGGGAAACATGAACAAAGTAACAGCCTGTGTGCTGTGCATCTGCCCAAGGAACACCTTTGCTACACTGACCTCAACTAACAGGTCTTGGTTGAATTTACGACTTCAGTAAAATGATCTAAAAGGAACCACTTGGAAAGCCCAGTTCGAGACAGTGGTCAATAAATCAATGAACTGCACGGGCCTGAGATGAGATGTGTGATCTTTGGAAATATCCCCTGGGAAGAGGTGATATGACCAGTAGTCATTCTGGTCACTGCAGACATCAGCTGAAACCTGGTCTCTGAAGTCATAAGAATGGAAAATAAGGGCTGGGGGGAGGGGGGGAACTCTTGTTTTCTAATATTCTAAGCCCGCTCAGAGCAATTCAGGATGGGATCTAGTATGAGAAAAAACTACATCGTAAAACAATGAAAATAATCATAAAAAATACTCTTGGAAGACAGGACAGGATCCATTATCTCAGTTTTCTGTGGCAGTTGGTTTTTGTTGTCTTTTGTTTAAACAAGTCTGTTTATTGAAAGGATCTGAAAATAGTAATAAGATTTTCAACATTTAACAAATTTTCAAGATGTTAACAATGTGAAACATTAGAAATGTACTTCAAAAACCCAAGCTTCCTAGGTCGTTCTCTGTCATGCTTTAGGACTTGGTCCACACCTGCTCTGTTGTCTGAACAAGTGACCTGAGTTCTGAACGCCACTCTCTTTTAGACCTAAAGCTGGGCATATCACCCCCTCATCCCCATCCTGTGGGAGGCCAGGCGGGCCATCTGCTGTATCTGAGCTCAGCTTGCAGGAGCCCACCTTCCTGCTGTGGCAGTCTGTTAATGGCAGGAGGAGGAAGCTGAGTTGGGCATCACAGTTAGGAATCTGGGGAAAGGAGCATCAGATGGATGCAGGGACTGTTGCACAGATGCAAGGTTAAGCAGCTCAGCAATAGTGCAGGTGGAAGGTTACCCAGTTTCAAGTTCACTATTCAAGGTCACAGGGCTTCCCAGGTGGTACAGTGGTAAAGAATCTGCCTGCCAATGCAGGAGACGCAAGAGATGCAGGTTCAGTCCCTGCGTCAGGAAGATCCCCTAGAGAAGGAAATGGCATCTGGCTCCAGTATTCTTGCCTGAAAAATTCCATGGACAGAGAAGCCTGGTGGGCTACAGTCTATGGAGCCACAAAGAGTTGGACATACTGAGTGAACACACACACACATATATTCAAGGTCATGAGTGTGAAGTTTCATGAGCATGAGTGTCTTTTTTTAAATAGTAAGCAATTTTTATTACTCTTTTCCCCCTCTTATTTATTTATTTTTGGCTGTGGTAAGTGGGTCTTCGTTGCTGTGTGAAGGCTTTCTCTACGTGCAGTGAGTGCGGGTTACTCTCTAGTTGCAGAGCATGGGCTTCTCATGGCAGTGGCTCGTCTTGTGGAGCATGGGCCCGGCTGCCCCACGGCATGTGGAATCTCCCCAGACCAGGGACTGAAGCCTCGGTTCCTGCACTGGCAGGTGGATTCTTAACCACTGGACCACCAGGGAAGCCTGAGCATGAGTTTTAAGGTTGCCATTGGAGGAATAAGCACCACCTCCAGGCAAAAGTAGAGATGAGGGTTTTAAGAGTTACTGTCAAACCAGGATAACAGGGAGGAGGAGGGTGTGTTGAGGGCTAGAAGATTTAAGATGACTACTGAGGCAGCAAAATCAGTGCTCGCAGCTCAGAAGTGAAGGCAACAAAGCTCTCCGGAGCCCTTTTGCTGCAACAGAATTCCCTGATGAGCCACAAGAGTGGCATCTGCCTTGCAGGAGCCCCACAGACCTGTTCCTTACACCACCCCACCTGATCCTGGATGTGGGGAGACAGCCTTGCTCCCTGGTTCGCACCATCCTCATCTTCAGCCGGGCACCCCTCCTCCGGGTAGATCACAAGATGTGGTGAACATGCTGAGACCACAAGACCTTGAGAAGCTGGATCTGAGCCCCCCAGCCTCTTCTCTCCTTCTCAGGCAGCCTCATTTGGTCTGTGACTACTTTCTGTGACTCCCTCCTGACTCACAAACAACAAGAAGGGAAGCAGACCTCAGGGGAAATGACAGGTGACAAATGTTTAGGGAGCATTTCAAACTGTGTTTTTCGAAGCTTCAAGGTTCTACTTCACGAGTGAGGGAAGCTACTTCATCTTGGAGGAGTGGGGTTGACTCTGAGCCTTCCCCCTACCACTGCAGCCAGTACAGATCTGATTTTACCTCATTTCATTTAAGGTTTCATGCCTTTGGTTGGTTGGTTGGTTGGTTGGTTGGTTTGAAAAATATAAAAAGGTCTGAAGCCAAAGAAAAACAGTGTGTCTGTATCAACAACATTACCAGACCAGGACTTCCCTGGTGGTACAGTGGATAGGAATCTGCCTGCCTTTGCAGGGGACAGGGGTTCGATCCCTGGTCCAGGAAGATCCCACGTGCTTCGGAGCAACCAAGCCCATGCACTGCCACTACTGAAGTCTGTGTGCCTGGAATCTGTGCTCTACAACAAGAGAAGCCACCTTAACGAGAAGCCCGTGTACCTCAACTAGAGAAAGCCCCAGTGATGAAGATCCAGGGCAACCAAAAATAAGTAAATAATAGAAAAATAACATCACATAGTATTTTCTGTAGTTCAAACAACTAAAGGGTTGAAGCCAAGATAAAAGCTAAGTGGGTCCAGGTGGAATTCAAAGGAGATGGAAAATTCCTACAAGAGGTCATTAAGAAATAGAAAAGCTCATTGGGCCACTTACTTTGCCTATTAAGAGAGGGGTTCTACAGTAGCTGTTTTTAAGCATTTTGTGTGAAAGCAGACATAATGACTCCTGGTTCTTGCCACGATAATGTTAACTTTCTGAACCATCCCCCTCTTCAGAACATTAATCACATGGATTCTATTCCACAGTTTGTTAAGCTGTAGTCCTGCCTGCCAGGTCAAAAAAAAAAACAAAACAAAACAAAAAAAAAACCCCAAAGATCAGATTTCCTCTGAGACTCTTAAGCCCCAAGAATTTGGCCACTGCTAATTCAGCAGCCGTTCTTTCAACAGGTTTCTCCACTTGTAACTGGCCGGGACTTTGTGCATGGCTAGAAAAACTGACTTCCAGGATGAGGGGGAAACTCAACATTTTTTTTTAAGGGAGAAGTCTTCATTTTTTTAAATGATTTTTCCACCCTGGAAAGGAAATTATATTCCCAAAAGAGGAGATGCTGGATCACCCTATGATAAAAAATAAACAAATGCCAGGAATTACATCCAAAGAATCAAAAGTCAAACAAACAACATTATTTCCCTCACTTAATGAGAGATATGTGGTTTTATTTTAGTTGTTAAATCAGACTCCTGATCTCCTTAGAGATCTAAGTGATTAAATCACCGTATTTGAAGGGAGATTCCAGAAAGAAAATGGAGACAGGGAAAGGAACAGATTAATCTTCCTGGTTGCTTCTTCTTCAGTCTTCACAGAATTCCAAAGGAGTCTAACCCTGTAAAGAGGAAAGAACTTTCTAGAAAAACAAGACCTCCCTTTGGAAGCAGAGCTTGACCTCAAGAGGCAACAGGAGCATGGGGAGAACATGAGGACTATTTGATGTAAATCCTCCTTGCGAACCAAAGTATTACACAGCACAAATGACGGACAGCCTCGCAAGCCCTGGGTCTCCCCTTTCCACCTCCATCTTCTCTCAGGCCTGCTTTTAAAGTTGTGGGATTGGTGGAGGTGACTGGGGAGGTGGGAAGCTGGGAATACAGTGATTTTGAAATGCAAAAACTCTGGAGGCAGCCCCAGAGGAAGAGAAAAAACATTTTTTTCCAAATGACACCAAGCAGCCTGAAGTCAATTTATTTGCTCGTAAAAGGTCAGTAAAGTCATGCTTTTCCCATTAAAAACTGTACACAGCTGATCAACATGAAAGATAAACACAGCTCCATGTACCCAGAGACCCAAAACATGCAAAAAATTCTTCCAAGCTTTCTAGGGTACCAGGCTTATGTCGCATGCACAGAATAGATGAGTTGAGTCTTTAGGTATCACAGTGCAGGGCAGTTTAAAGCTGAGTTAAATCAACTTTTTAGTGTTGGAATAAATGAGCCCTAGCCTGGAAAAAAAAAAAAAGGTAACATTAGGAGCAGTCCAATATCCATTAGGTAATATGCTTCACAAAAACAAAAGACATCAGGCAATCAGCTGCCATTTTCAGAAAAGTAACGCTGGGACTGGCACAGCTAAGAGAGAAATTAATTAAAGGGAAGAAGGTAGTCTATTCATAAAAAGTGCACCAAAAAAAGCAGCGTTTTACTCCCAGTCATTTCTGTAAAACTTATTTTAATCATTCAGCTAGATAGGAGTTCTCCTTCTTTAGCAATTCTATAAGATTACTTTTTTTCTGTGAACTGATTTCTTTCCCTGTAGAGATAGTATATTAGTCGCTTCTCTCGTGTCCAACTCTTTTCGATCCCACGGACTGTAGCCTGCCAGGCTCCTCTGTCCATGGGATTCTCCAGGCAAGAATACTGGAATGGACTGCCATTCCCTTCTCCAGGTAGAGACAGTAGTAATTGGATTGTTGTTTCATGATATATTGGGCTTCCCTGGTGGCTCAGAAGTTAAAGCATCTGCCTGGAATGCGGGAGACCCGGGTTTGATCCCTGGGTTGGGAAGATCCCCTGGAGAAGGGAGTGGCAACCCACTCTATACTCTTGCCTGGATAATCCCATGGAGGGAGGAGCCTGGTAGGCTACAGTCCATGGAGTCACAGAGTCGGACATGACTGAGCGACTTCACTTTCACTTTCATGATATATTAGAATAATCGTAATAATATTGTAATCATATTAATAATATTGTAATAATCATGATTATTAAAATATAGAACTGGAAAGTTCTATATAGTATTGTCATGTTGGTAAAGCTTTTATTTATTTTTTATTGTTCTTTAAAGATTTTTTATATGTGAACCATTTTTAAAGTCTCCATTGAATCTGGAATGGGGATGCAAAAAGTCTGTCAGAAAAACCAGGCTCAGGCCTTCTGCTTTAAAAAAGAGAATTATTCCTCTCACTTCATCATATAGCCAAAGATAACAAAAATGAGCCTGTAAAGCCCCATCTCCGCCCTTCCAGTTAATCAAGTCTGAAAAAATTCCTGGAAGCAGAACAACTAACGGAGGTTGCACTATGAATTGTCAAGGACTTTAGAATTCCTGTGATTTACAGGCGAGAATGAGGCTGTTCCGTGCAAACTGAAGGTGCCCGGGATTCTTAGTTTACAGTTTAGGAGTTGCAGGCTGTCCTGCAGCCATAAACCTGCTAAGCTACTGAATCACTGCCAAGGGTGACCTCTAATGCCGCCTGCAGAGGTCAAGCAGCCTTTTCTCTGTGAGTCAAAGAGTTCGTGGCTTACCCAAGGCTCCTTTGGTTGAACACAAAAGAAAACCACTTGAATGAGCGTCAGCTAAGGCAGGCAATTGGATGGAAGGAAACAAGGACAAGAAATGTGGTCCAGCATCATGAGTGGATGGCCATGGAACTGGCATGTCAAGGACCACGGTACTGGTCCACCCTCTCTGAAGATGTACGGCAGCCTCTTGTCTGCTCCCTCCTTCTCCTTCTGCACACGGATGATGAGATAAAAATTTCTATGCTAAGGCAAGTCAAGGAAAATGTAAACATAAAGATGTTTCTCTACCCTCTGGCCATCCCTCTCCCCTTTACCGTGTAATGTGTTTCTGTATTATGCATGGACCAGACCTCCCCAGGTAGAAATACCTGCTCAACAACACAGAGCAACATTCTCCTTCCACCACCAAGATAACACCTTAGGTGATAACCTTCTTCTATAATCTTGTAATGACCCATGACTCACTACACATTTTGTACACATAGATCTGGATTGTGCAAACTATCTATGTCATTTAAAGCATAGCACTCTGGCTCAAGTGGGCTTCCCTGGTGGCTCAGAGGTAAAGAATCCACCTGCCAATGCAGGAGACGCAAGTTCGATCCTTGGGTTGGGAAGATCCCTTGGAGGAGTAACTAGCAACCCACTCCAGTATTCTTACCTGGGATATCCCATGGACAGAGGAGCCTGGTAGTCTACAGTCCATGGGACCACGAAGCTTAAGTTTAGTTGCTCAGACACAACTGAAAACTAAAAAACAACCACCTCTATTTTAAAAACCTATATAACTAACTGCAGCCATGAAATTAGAAGATGCTTACTCCTTGGAAGGAAAGTTATGACCAACCTAGATAGCATATTCAAAAGCAGAGACATTCCTTTGCCAACAAAGGTTCGTCTAGTCAAGGCTATGGTTTTTCCTGTGGTCATGTATGGATGTGAGAGTTGGACTGTGAAGAAGGCTGAGAGCCGAAGAATTGATGCTTTTGAACTGTGGTGTTGGAGAAGACTCTTGAGAGTCCCTTGGACTGCAAGGAGATCCAACCAGTCCATTCTGAAGGAGAGCAGCCCTGGGATTTCTTTGGAAGGAACGATGCTGAAGCTCAAACTCCAGTACTTTGGCCACCTCATGTGAAGAGTTGACTCATTGGAAAAGACTCTGATGCTGGGAGGGATTGGGGGCAAGAGGAGAAGGGGACGACAGAGGATGAGATAGCTGGATGGCATCATCGACTCGATGGACGTGAGTCTCAGTGAACTCCGGGAGTTGGTGATGGACAGGGAGGCCTGGTGTGCTGCGATTCACGGGGTCGCAAAGAGTCGGACACAACTGAGCAACTGATCTGATCTGATCTGATCTGATACAACTAACTGTACTTTGACCTCTAACAGGAGGAAGAGTCTTCAGGACTTTCTGAGAAGCTGTTCCTGAGTTATAATCTCCAACTTGATTCCAATAAAATTTTCTATTTCTTTCTTAGATGGGCTGATTAAATTTCTCATTGATGCCGACCTTCTCTGCTTTGGGAACTAGGACTCACGGGGTGGGCTGGGCTCTACCAGGCACTGATGTGGGTCAATGTCTCTGGGAGGACAGAGCTGCCTCAAAAGGCTTTCTGCCTCCCCTGGACTGTTGCCTGAACCTCTCATCTCTCGTAGCTCAGCTGGTAAAGGATCTGCCTGCAAGGTGGGAGACCAGGCTTCAATCCCTGGATTGGGAAGATCCCCTGGAGAAGGGAAAGGCTACCCACTCCAGCATTCTGGCCTGGAGAATTCCATGGACTGTATAGTCCATAGGGTCACAAAGTCAGACACGACTGAGTGACTTTCACTTTCAGTTACCACACTGACCTACCAAGTGCTTGCCTTTCCTGCGCTCCACTCACTTGGCCTTTCAAACACCCTGCTCTTTGCAGCCCTCTCTTCCCTCTGCTCCAGTAACACCACTCTCTCCCGATTCCCCTCGTAACGCTGACTTCTCCTCACGCTCCTTTATCCACATGCCCCACTCTGCCCCACCCTGGAGTGTGGGGTCCCTCAGGGCTGTGTCCTAGATCTTTGCCCTTTAAGACTCCCTCCCAAAGTGGTCTCAACCACACTTATGGCTTCAGTGCCCTTTACCTGTTTCACCTCTTTCCTGAGTCCCAGACCTGTATATGCACTTGCCCAGTCCGTATTCCTATTTGGATGTCTCAGAGGCACCTCAAAATCGACTGAGCCAAACTTCCCAGCCCCTCAAAACTCCTCAGCCAAGGGACTTCCCTGGGGGTCCAGTGGTTAAGGATCTGCCTTGCAGCTGGGGGGACATGGGTTCCATCCCTGCTTGAAGAACTGGATCCTACATGACAGCTAGGGGCAACTAAGCCCTCATGCCTCGATGAAAGATCCCCATGACGCAGTGAGGATCTGACATGCCATAACCAAGACCCAATGCAGCCAAATAAACAAACATTAGGGAAAACAAACAACCTCCTCATCCAATATTCTCGGGTCAGAAACCTAGGAGTTACACCCTACTGTTTCCTGCTTCCTCATAGATTCCATCACCTAGTCTCCCTCTTAAACCTCTGGGATTCATAAGTCCACACTTGTGTTTAAGGTCTCGCCATCTCTTATCTGGTCCACTGCAATGGGCTCTGAGCTGGGCCCTCTGCATCCATTCTGCCCGTCCCTGGTCTGTGGCCAGAGCACCACTTTGAACACTCGAGTCTTACCACATCACTCGGCTGCCTTCAGAGGCTATTTACAAAAATGGAATGAAACTCAGAGTTCTTCTCAGGACCTCCCTGATTTCTTGCAAGGTCTCCAGGACCCTGCTACCCCTGTGAACTCATCAGGTGTCACTCCTGCCTCACTCACTAGGCAGCCCTCACAGCTACCTTCTTTTCATTCTCCAGAGATGCCAGACTTCTCTCACCTCAGAGCCTTCGCATGCGCTGCTCTCTCCTCCTACCCACACCATCGCCCTACGTGCCCTTTCCACCTTGTGAGTCCTACTCCTTCCAGCCTCATCTTAAACACCCCCTCCCTCACCCTGATGTTGTGTGTATGTTTGAGAGTATTTGTATTTTATATATCTGGCTGGAGTCCATGGCATTTCCCTCGGCCAAACTTCACACTGACAATGATTAATTACACTGTCCGCTCATCAGGAACCCCTGCTTGTGCCACGCACTGCTGTAGACACCGGGATTGCAGCATCGGAAGGGAGACGTTCCTGCACTCAGGGAGTTTTCATCCTTCGCAACATTTCTCTCCCTCCGCTATTTGATTTCAGTTCCTCAAGGAGAAGGTCATGCTTGTTTTGCTGGCCACTGTATCCCAGTGTTCGGCACACTAGCATGTTGTCATGGGAATATTCAGTAAACATTTATTTCCTGGCTGTCTGATTGGCCTCCTGAAGTTTCTATTGTACTGGACACATAGTAAGTAGAAGCTTTTGTGTAATTCACAAAATTCATTGAATTACACAAATTCATTCAGGCAACTGTGTCCTTAGAAAAAGGTAATGTTTCAGATTTAGCATGATGGTTTTCAATGTACCATTTGATTTTTAGTGAGGAATTATTCTCTTATTCCTGTTAACCAATATAAATGAATATATGAAAAAGACAAATGATTTCAGGATGAAAATAATATTAAGAAAATTGGATGGGATGGTCTGATAAAGACAGACCAAAGGCACCTATGTCATATTATACTGAATGATTAGAAAAGTCTTTGCCAAGGAGGGGGAAATTTAAGCGGAGACCTGAATAACAGGAAAGAGACAGCTGTGCAAAAACCCAGGGCGGAGGGTTCCGACAAAGACAGTGCAAAGGCTTGGAGGTAGGAGGAGGGGGAACAACTAGCAGGAAGGGGCTGTTTGAGAAGCACAGAGAAGGCTCGGATGGCTGGAGTCCAGGGGGCAGGAGGAGGTGGCCAGGGGCTTGCTCACCAAGTGGGCAACAGGCCCAGGCAAGGGTTTAGGACTCTCTTGTGGTTTCAGTGGGGAGATATTGGGGTTTTTAAAGCAGAGAATAAACATGATCTGATTTATGGTTTTTAAGAAAATGACCATCTGCTATGAGAAGAATAGACTAAATAATTTTGACCCTCTTGGCATTAAGACCTCTTAGAAGACCAAAGACTGCTATAGGAAAACATAAAATTGTTTTGCTGTTCAAAAACCTGACTTCATTTGGGGTTAGTACATAATTAAATATGAAATATGTTGAGTTTAGTCTTTTCTGGTGAGTTTTAAGTCCTCGCCACCAGTAAGGGAACAAGTGACCTGTTCCTTTTAGGGGCCAAAACTCTTATCAAATTTATTTATTAACATGAGACCTGTTTTTTTATATTTACTGATCACTGATGAATATGATCCATTTGATGGACATTTAAAAAAAACACGAGTAGGCTCATCTCTGATAAACATCTCCCTTGGACCACTACAAAGCGCGTAACAGAGCCCTTCTTTCAAAATTCACCGATGCATCTCACGTTTGTTACACTCATTATTTGTGAGCAGTGAGCTATGCAACAGAACTGAGACTCATTCTTAGGGACGCATCAGCCTGTCTTATATTTGAAACCTCTTCTCTCCAAGGAAGAAAGACGACTTTCTTCTCTCATTATGTCATTTAAAAAATGTATTGAGGTGTTTTGGGCCTGGAGCCTTCTTAAAGCATGGGGTAATGACTGCTAAATCCTACCGGAAATGAAAACACATCTAGAAGCTATGGACTAACAGAAGCCACACTGTGTGCATGCATAGCCACTCAGTCGTGTCCAACTCTTTACGACCCTGTGGACTGTAGCCTGCCAGGCTCCTCTGTCCATGGAATTTTCCAGACAAGAATACTGGAGTGGGTTGCCATTCCCCTCTCCATGAGATCTTCCTAGCCCAGAAATTGAACTCAGGTCTCCTGCATTGCAGATGGATACTTTATTGCCTGAGCCACCAGGGAACACCAGAAGCCACATTGCTATCTCTTAAATTAAGGAGATAGCCTTCTGGACCAGATGAATAGGGGCCCTTGATAAGAAATAAAATATACCAGCTGGCATTCTCCTTTTTCTTATTTAGTAGCAGCACCGTTAAGATATTGTGATGCAAGCCAGCTTACCTTTTAGAAGCCACATCCACAGACAGCAGTAACAGTGCACACAGCCAAGGGCACTGAGAATTCTTTTAAGGAAGGGGCTATTATTAGTCTCTTCGTCTTTTGACACCGCAAAGGAGCAGAGCACTAACCTTAGAAAAAGCCTAAGCAGAAGGCTCAGGGCATTAGCAGCTAGAAGGACCCTTGATTCAGAGCCCCGTTTGTGCCGGAATCGAGGAGTCCTCACTTGCAACTGAAAGCCTCCTGGGCCGAGCTTATGGCTTCAGAACTCATGCTGCTGAGTTGGTGGCAAGAGGCCCGCTTCAGTGGGAGGAGCTGAGGACCCCTGACAGACCCACGGGGATGAGGCAGGTGCTTGGGGCAAAGTCAGCAGGAGGCAACTCAGGGAGCCTGGGAGGATGGCAGAGTGCTGGGGTAAGAGGGGGACTGGAAGAGGAATTAGGGGTTGCCAATGGTCTGCATGGTAGGGGCTGATCAGAGTGGGAACCTGTCACTGGTCTGAACATCATCAGCATGACTCTAATACAGCCCAACCAGGCAGCCAAGGTGGAGCACCAGCGTACAGTGACTGGGTACCAGGTAGAGCCCTAGGCAGGAGTCCACTTCCCAGTCTTGGAATCTGGGGTATGGGGTTGGCCCAGTAAGTAATACTGAGAGAGTCCGCCTTGTCACTAAAACCTGAGAAGATGGTCAGAGCCTCCTGGTGGGTTTGAGCCTAAGGACAGAGTTAAATGCTCCAGCTGTGGGCATAGAGCACTCTGAGGGAGACTCCCCAGGGGTGGGCACAAGGACCAGGCCGACCAGCAGACCACCCCCTAATACAACACTTGGAATAAGCAGGTGCTTCATAAATAGTTGTTGGGGTCTTCCCTGGTGGCTCAGATGGTAAAGCATCTGCCTGCAATGCGGGAGACCCGGGTTCGATCCCTGGGTTGGGAAGATGCCCTGGAGAAGGAAATGGCAACCCACTCCAGTACTCTTGCCTGGAAAATTCCATGGACCGAGGAGCCTGGTAGGCTACAGTCCATGGGGTCACAAGGAGTCGGACACGACTGAACGACTTCACTTTCACTTTCTCTGGTGGGCTCAGCGGCCTGCCAATGCAGGGGACACGGATTACTCATCCGGGAAGATCCCATGTGCTGTGGATTAACAAAGCCCATGCACCACAACTGCTGAGCCTGTGCTCTAGAGCCCGGGAGCCCTAGAGCCTGTGCTCCGCAACAAGAGAAGCCACCACAATATTGTAAAGTAATTAGCCTCCAATTAAATAAATTTATATTAAAAAAAAAGGCATGTTTCCAGTGTCAAAAAAAAAAAAAAAGAAAGAGAAGCCACCGCAATGGGAAGCCCAAGCACCGAAACTAGAGAGTAACCTCCGCTCACTGCTACCAGAGAAAAGCCCGCAGAGCAACAAAGACCCAGCACAGTCATAAATAAATATATTAATTAAACAGCTGTTTAATTATAACCCCAAACTTAACTCTGAAGCACAGCTGTTCCAAGGAACCAACCTCCGTGGCTCTATTTGATTGGGTCATCAAAAAGGTTCAGTTTGATAGCATCCCCTTTTCAAACTGTCCTGGAAAAAGCAGTGCCATTTTACCTGACACACTTGAGCTCCGAGTCTGGCTGTGTTTCTCCTGGGCTGACAGTGCCCCGGGCCTTCCTCAGGCCAGCTGCGGGACAGCATGGCGGAGGGGAGTTACGTGGACACCTGTGGCAGCTGAAGTCACACTGAGCCCAGGCAGCCCACGAGCCACAGCGTGACAGAGGCAGCCAGACTCCACCGCCATTTTAAGAGTCAAAATGTTTTAGGGCTGAAAAAATATTTCCTGGGCCCCAAGGAGTTCACTGTCTGAGGGGCGGCACCGAGGCCATGGCTGAAAAGTCCAGCCTGGGCAGGGCGTCCAGAAACCTGCCTCTGCCCGTCGAGGCCTCATGGGCCTCCAGGGTCCTAATTTCTGGAAGCCTCCACCACTGCGATGTGCAGCGTCTCACACTGGAGAAAAACGTAGCAAGTACTACGCAGAAATACAGTCCTGACAATACTGCTAGTAATCATGTGAGCTGACAGATATCAAATATTTTTGGCCTGCCAAGCCCCACGTATTATCTTCTTAAGTCCTCACAGCAACGTTATGACCTAGGTCTCCTGGTGTTATGAGAAATAGGGTTCATAGCAGAGAAATAGGGTTAACAGACCAAGGAGTCAAAAGGGAAGGCAGTAAAAAGAATCAGAGGGACTTTGCATACTGCTGCTGCTAAGTCGCTTCAGTTGTCTGACTCTGTGCGACCCCCATAGACGGCAGTCCACCAGGCTCCCCCGTCCCTGGGATTCTCCAGGCAAGAACACTGGAGTGGGTTGCCACTGCATACTGCCATGAAAGGTAAAAACTCAATTCTATTAGTCTGCTCATTTCCTCGATGTGGAACCATAGGGCACTATAGGTAGCTAGCTGGCATATCCCCATATTCTTTTATTTTTTCTTCCTTTTCTTCCTAACCAGTGATATTTTTACCTTGAAAAGACACACACACACACAATCAGGCCTTAGTATACACATGAAGATTACTGAACCACCTCACGTGTCTCACCCTATTAATGGGAGGTTTGTCCCGCTAGCCACTCTCCCTACATTCAGCACACCATGAGTCAAATCCACGTATCTAAGACACAGTGAGAAAGGAACAAAGCCCTGACTTGAAATATCTTATTTCATCCAGGCAGGATTTCTTCTGCAAAGGTCTCATGCTTTGGTGTCACGGAGAAGCCAAACTTTTTCCTTCTTCCAATTTAGTCTTTCGCTTTTCTCCTCTCTCATTCAATCTTTGCATACCTTTCTGTCTTTGTGTTTATGCAAAGATATGCATGCACATGCCTAGACTATGTATCTCTCAGAGGCCCCTGGTGTAGGGAAAATCACAGTGCAGTAAGAGAGAATTATTACAGGTCTTTATAAGCCATGTAACCTGGGCTGAAAAGAGGCAAAAAATAGCTTGGTAAAGTGGTTGTAAAGCACCTCACCTACCATGTGCTTAGTCGCTCTGCTGTGTCCCACTCTTTGCAACCCCATGGACTGAAGCTAGCCAGGTTCCTCTGTCCATGGGATTTCACAGGCAAGAATAATGGAGTGGGTTGCCATTTCCTTCTCCAGGGGATCTCCAGGGATCGAACCCATGTCTCCTGTGTCTGCTACAATGCAGGCGATTCTTTACCTGCTGAGCCATCAGGAAAACCCACCTAACCTACTATAGACACTCTGTATATGGTAGACATCATTATTACATCAACTGCATAACATCAAAGCAAGATACAATGTAATCTGCTAGGAAAAGAAGTATGAGATTTGCCTCTGATACCAGCACTAAAAGTACATTTCATTTGGCCTAAAATGTTATATATACCCCATTTGAAAACTAGTTGGTCCACAAAGGGTTACTCAAATCTGCCTATTGGGGGTTGAAGAAATGTGGTCATGCTCATCTAAAGCTGATCAATGGTCATCTCCATCATAATGTCCCTTGTCATGGCTTTCAATTAATGCTGAATTCAATGATCTATGTCCATAGAAAGAGCAGGATCACAGATAATCCAAAAGAGCAAATAAGTGTCTAAATCATTCATTTGATTTATTTTTCATAACAGCTACTTTACTGTATTACTTAGATCTTGGCTAATGTCAGCATTCTTTAAGAATGTATATTAGTTGATGGTGAGAAAAAACTCATAACTTCTCTCGCCCAGATAGAAAGTTGAATACTGTTGCATAACATTTTCAAGGTATGTCACTGGTGGTGATTTACCACTCTGTATTGTACAGCACATTGTTGTAATTATATCATAAAAATTCCATTTAAATTTTGAAATACTTCCTATGGGGCTTCCCTGGTGATTCAGTGGTTAAGAGTCCCCCTTGCAATGCAGGGGACATTGGTTTGATCCCTGGTTCAGGAAGATCCCACATACAGAGGAGCAACTAAGCCTGTGTGCCACAATGACTGAACCCAAGCTCTAGACCCCACACGCCATTACTACCGAAGCCCACGCACCCTAGAGCCTGTGCTCCACAACAAGACAAGTCACTGCAATGAGAAGCCTGTGTGATGAAGCTAGAGTAGCCCCCATCTCTGCAACGAGAGAAAGCCCTCGCACAGCACAGAAGACCCAGCACAGCCATAAATAAATAAATAAATACTTTCTATGTACACACCAGGGGCTCCCCAGTGGCTCGGGGGTAAATGACCCACCTGTTATACAGGAGACATGGGTTCAATGCCTGGGTCAGGAAGATCCCCTGGAGAAGAAAATGGCAGCCCACTCTAGCATTCTGGCCTAGGAACTCCCATGGACAGGGGAGTCTGGTGGGCTGCAGTCCATGAGGTCTCAAAAGAGTCCACCATAACCTGGCAACTACACCACCACCACAATATGGACACTAGCACCACCAGTGAACTAATCTCCCTTGAACTAGCGCATTACGCTAGTGTGGACAGAGTGTTAAGGAAACCAGAGGGCGTATTTTTTTAATTTGATTTTTATTGGAGTATAGTTGATATACAATGCTGTGCTAGTTTTAGGTGTACAGCAAGGTGATTCAGTTATACATACACATATATCCACTCTTTTTTGGATTCTTTTCCCATATGCATTGTTACAGAGTACTGAGGAGAGTTCCCGTGCTATACAGTGGGTCCTTGTTAGTTATCTATTTTGTATGGAGCGAGTGTGTATTTTTTTCAGAGACTAGACTAATTAGCATCTTTCTTTTGGTGGTCCTACTAAAGCCCGTGACAGGGAACCTGCATGACTCTGAACACTAAGGTGAAAAGTCATCAGGATTGCTGGGTAAATACCACAAAGCACATGTCCTGCAGATCAATGGCCCCTAAGAATCTTGTCTAACTGGTTTATACTATCACCATGTCACCAATGTCACCATTTATCACAAGAGACACTGTGAAACCCTCAATGCAATCTTAATTTATGTTCATTCAACCAAAATCATCAAGTGCCTACGAGGTGCAAAGGACTGGCTTCCTCATTGCTTTATCTATAGCAGCGGTTCTCAAAGGGTTGTATGGATCCCCGGGGTTCCTTTCACAGGTACACAAAGTTCTCCCCTTTCCAACTACATATCCCTGCAAAGCTGGACTTGAACTATAGACTGGAATGCAGAAGCAGATAAGAGAGTCCAGTTGTTTTCTATGAAATCAGACATTAAAGAGATTTGCAAAAAGTTAAACAATGCCACTCTTCTTACTAATTTTTTGGGGGGGTTTGAGTAATGCAGCTATTTTTCTTTAAAATGTTATTTACATTAATATGTGATGCATTTGTTATTGTTATTTTTCAATGAATTTAAAAAAATTTAAAAAATCTAAAAATTTTGTTTTAATTTCTAATAACAATTGATAGTTGTTAAAAATTAAAGAATTTTAGGACTCTCAATAATTTTTAAGAGTCTGAAGGAGTTCCAAGACCTAAAAAGTTTGAGGCCACTGTTCTATTATACATCTATATTATCTATGGACTATAGCCCACCAAGCTCTTCCAGTTCATGGAATTCTCCAGGCAAGAATACTGGAGTGGTATACTGGTAGCCATGCCCTTCTCCAGGGGACCTTCCTGACCCACGGATTGAACCCAGTTCTCCTGCATTGCAGGCAGATTTTTTTATCATCTGAGCCACCAAGGAAGCCCTATACTGAAATCTTACAGCATCCCAA
The DNA here is from genome assembly GCF_019923935.1 of Bubalus bubalis. Classification (NCBI taxonomy): domain Eukaryota; kingdom Metazoa; phylum Chordata; class Mammalia; order Artiodactyla; family Bovidae; genus Bubalus; species Bubalus bubalis. The sequence continues at coordinate 79,438,649 of NC_059159.1, read as the reverse complement.
TTCCCTTTGCCAACTTTGTCTTTATAGAACTCATCACTATCTAAAATTATCTCATGTTTGTTATTTACCTGTTTTCTCTATATGCCAGTCTTTTGCTTATTTGCTCACAGATACATTCCCTACACATGTTTCCCAGACCCCTTTACCCAAGATCATGGGCGTCCCGGTGGCCCCGGCAGGGGACTGGAGGAGGACACAGGAGCCCACATTTCTCCCGAGTTCTCCTCGGCCTCCAGCAGGGGGGCATACTCTCATTGGTTCCAGTTCTACAGAAAGGGCAATGCTCCCAGCTCGTGCTGAGCAGCCTTGGCTCCCAGGTGCTAGCCATCCCCTCTCCTTGCTTGTTCTGTCCAATCCTAGGGTGTAGGAGCTTACAGTTCTTGTGATTACCTGAGTGCTTCACCACCCCAGTTTGACATTTCAACTCTCCCCACACTTTAGGGAAAGAAATTTATCTCAGTTTCTTCATTTGAGAATAGGGATAAGGATAATGTCAACTGGGGCTGCTTGGAGAATAGAGGGGAAAAAAAAATACACACAGGGAATTCCCTGGTGGTCCAATGGTTAGGACTCAGGGGTTTCACTGCACGAGCCTGAGGTGCAATCATTGGTCGGGAAACTAAGATCTCCCAAGTCATGCGTGGAGGCCAAAAGGGAAAAAAAAAAACAACAACATAAAGAACCTCGCATGCTGTTGAGCCCAGAACAGGTAATAAATGTCAACTAATATCATTATTTCTGTACTTTAAACTTTGGAATTAGTACCTGACAAAAAAATGGAATCTACTGATTTCAGCAATGTATTCATGTCTGGATTATTTAACCAGTATTCTAATGGATGTGGAAAATTACTCTTTTTCCAAGATAACTATTGTAATTATATCACGATCAATAGCTTTTCTCAATTTTTATTTCCGTTGGAAAAGAAACGTACATCAAATACTGCAGGAGAAATTCTCTTATATAATCAAGCATTACAAACTACAATAAATCACTGGTCTTTCCTTTTTATACCACCATGAAAAGAAATAAAGCCCAGAGGTATTCAGCACTTAGTTCTCTACCAGGAACTCACTAAGAGCCTTATATGCAGTTTGACACTGAATTCTCATAAGCTTATGAAGTGGGTATAATTATTAATATTAATACCCCTTAATACCCCTACTTTCCAGATGAGGAGACAGGCTCAGAGATGGTCAGGGCTTGCCAAAGTCACAAAGCCCATGAGAGGAACAGATTTGAACCTGAACTGATGATGAAACATTACTGTTTTTGGAAAACAAAATAAAGCCATCATAACACAACCCATGTGTTATGACAACTACTGCTCACAGATAGTTTCCTAGGGGACTTAGTACATATCCTTAACATACTTGCTCACAATTCAAAGACACGGAAAGACAGATGCCCTCAGTTCAGTTCAGTCGCTCAGTCGTGTCTGACTCTTTGCGACCCCATGAATTGCAGCACACCAGGCCTCCCTGTCCATCACCAACTCCTGGAATTCACCCAAACCCATGTCCATTGAGTCGGTGATGCCATCCAACCAATCTCATCCTCTGTCGTCCCCTTCTCCTCCTGCCCTCAATCTTTCCCAGCATCAGGGTCTTTTCAAAGTCAGGTCTTCGCATCAGGTGGCCACAATTTTAGAGTTTCAGCTTCACCATCAGTCGTTCCAATGAACACCCAGGACGCTCTCATTTAGGATGGACTGGTTGGATCTCCTTGCAGTCCAAGGGACTCTCAAGAGTCTTCTCCAATACCACAGGCTTTTCCTTCCCCATTTTGGGATGGTGAAATGAAGGCTGAATCAGGTAAATCCCCAGTATTGAACAGGTTTCTTCACTCCACTCCTGGAGGCCAGAGTAGGATTCCCTGGCTGGGCTAGGCAACCAAGTGATGTTGAAGGAAATTACCCACAAGTAATTCTTGGTGGTTCTCAGATGCTGAGCTTCCATTGCAGTGCCACACAGGCATTAGGGCTCCTCACTTCAGCTAGCCCAAAAGCCAGACAGGAGGCAGCTACCGTAGGCTGAATCCCAGGCATAGACAACAAAATGAACACTTGACTTGACTACTGGCTAGAGCTGCTCCCTTAATTCATCACTGCCCTCAAGTCCTGGTATCCTGGGCCAGACAATGTAGAAACACTGAAAACCTATTGCTTAATTTGAAGAACGTTTCCTTTTCCTGAGAGAGAACTAAAAACTCCAGTTTGTCTCTCCACGAAGACAAACATTTTAACTTCCAAAGGATCAATTAGACACATCTCTAAGGATGTATTCACACACTAAAAGGATTCTTTGCCAAGCTTTCTTAAAATGCTAAATGCTTTCTGAGAAATGAAAATATCAGCCAAGTGACAAAAATTCAACTGCCTCGCAATTTTCAGGAATTTTCTATCCTGTAATATGAACTCTATGGCATGAGTCAATTTACACTTCAGTTCAGTTCAGTTCAGTTGCTCAGTCATGTCCGACTCTGCAACACCATGAATCACAGCACGCCAGACCTCCCTGTCCATCATAATAGCAATTAGTTCACCATGTGTCTACTTCAAGCAGACACATGTAGCTTTACTTCCTGTAAAGCTGGGTGCAGCGGCAGGAAGCAGAAACAAGAAGGTAGGGTTGGCTTTGTGAGGCCTCACATGCTATTCACGTGAACATCTTCTCAAGTTCCTCTGGGGCACAACCTGGTCTGGCTATCAATGCCAAGCTAAACATCCCACAGATGCTTACCTTTTCTTCCAAAGGACCCATAAGATACAGCAGAAGATGAGGAAAATGTGGGATCAACTCCACAGCCAAATGAGAGAGTTACTGATTCATTTTACCTTCTCTCTTTTCCTATCTGAATTCACCTGAGAAGTCTGATTCTTCACACTGATACTGTGTGATATTGAGATAACACTGAAAGCCTGCCCAGTCGACGTCTCTACACTGTGCTAAATGTTTTACATGTAGCATGTCATTTAATAATCTCAACAGTCAAATGAAGTAGACACTTTTATATGCAATTATGAGGAAACAAGCTCAGAGAGTGAAATTTTTCTAATAAAAGTTGATAAGTGGGATTAAAACTCAGGTCTAACAGAGACTAATGCTTTTGTTCCTTTTTGCCACCACCCCCACCTTCCCAAACTGGCTCATCTTCCCAGAGCATCCAGTTTACCAGAAGACTTAAGAGAAAGACATGACTTATGAGAAGGAAAACAAGGAAAGAATTAGCCTTTAGAATATAAATTTAGCATGAGTTTTTAAAAATGAAACACCAGAAAGTTCTTATATGCAGACACCTGAATAGACACCGCTGCTGCTAATAAGTCACTTCAGTTGTGTCCGACTCTGTGCGACCCCATAGACGGCAGCCCACCAGGCTCCCCCGTCCCTGGGATTCTCCAGGCAAGAACACTGGAGTGGGTTGCCATTTCCTTCTCCAATGCATGAAAGTGAAAAGTGAAAGTGAAGTCGCTCAGTCGTGTCCGACTCTGTGACCCCATGGACTGCAGCTTACCAGGCTCCTCCGTCCATGGGATTTTCCAGGCAAGAGTACTGGAGTGGGGTGCCATCGCCTTCTCCTTCTTCTCTCTATTATGTGATAGACACTACATGTCCTGAAACCTACTAAGGTCTTTTGAAGGAAATGCTTGAGACTCACTCTCCACATATGAGATCTAGGGCTGGACAGTAACTCAGGCTCCCTTCAAAATGACACTGAATAAGGATACCTTCTTCATCTAGAGGGGAGGGAGAGACCTGTGAGGGGGGCACAGAGAGAAAGACTCTGGTGTCAGGGCCCTGCTGATAGGTAGGTACGGCTCAGATACACAAAAACCTGTGCTCATTAACACTCATCTGGCTCATCAGTGGTAATCCAGTAAGCTATGGGGATCTCGTCCTCACTTCACGCAGCTTATACAACTGCTCCTTCCAATTCTATCTTTGTTCTGGGTTAGAGTTCTGGTTAGCTGGTTTTTTCCCATCCCATTGCATCTCCAGATACATTTCCCCATCCCTTAGGCTTGGTGCTGGGACTTCCCTGGTGGTCCAGTGCCCAAGACTCCGTGCTCCCAATGCAGGGGACCTGGGTTCAATCCCTGGTTGGATCCCTGGATGTTAGATCCCACATACCGCAACTATGAGTTTGCATGCTACAACTAAAGATCCTGCATGCCACAACGAAGACACAGTGCAGCCAAATAAATAAATTTAAATTAAAAAAAAAAAAAAAAAACAGCTTGGGGCTGAGTTGGTCTGTGTCTCCAAGCAGCACTGACCTCCGCAAGTCAGTCTTCACTAACGAGGGATGCCATGTCTACAACCACAAACTCGGAAAAGCAGCAGGTTACTGTTGTTGTTTAGGCGCTAAATCGTGGTCCACTCCTTTGTGACCCCATGGACTGTAGCCCTCCAGGCTGCTTCTGTCCATGAGATTTCCCAGGCAAGAATACTGACGTGGGTTGCCATTTCCTTTTCTAGGGGATATTCCCAACCCAGGGATTGGACCCGGTGGCAGGCAGATTCTTTACCACTGAGTCACTAGGAAGCCCCTAAAAACAGCAGATACCGCCACCCCAATTGCAGCCTTTATTTTTCATCTTTGTTTTCCACTAAGTATCACATAGCCCGGAGCCCTTCCCAGCTGATGCTGAGATGTAATGACTTGTCACTTGAGATATCGCTCATTAAAATTACACAGCACGGGTAAGGGAAAACTCAGTGCAGCTGGGGACAGCAGGTAATTAGCATTAACTTACAGGGCAACCACTAGGCCCTCTGGGCTCCTCTCTCTACTCCTTTCCCCCGCGCTGCTTCTTAGCACACTGGTGGTCCTCACCATTTTCCAGAGGTATCTCTTGGGGTTTGTTGAGTGGGGGTGGTTATTTACCATTGTTCTCAAGAACTCAGCCACAGAGTCACTGCCGTGACATGGAGTCCACTTGCCGTAACAAGTGGGAGCAGGGAACTGGGTCCATCCACAAAAGACCATCCATTCGCCCACAGCCAGTGGGGGTGAGGAAGAGTGGATTCAGCTGTCTCTGCGTGGTTTCCATGAACAGATGACTGGATGACTGAATGAATACATGACTGAATAAAATAGGGGAGGTCAAAATCTAGAGAAGGCCAGTTCTCACCAGGAGTAGAACTTTAAGAGTTACCATGAGCAAGGAACAAGTATGATCTGCATCGGATGCAGGGCCCTTTCTGTTTTCACATCCTTCCCTGTAAATGTGGACTTACATCAGGACCCTTCCTAGAGAGGATTTAACATGTGATGCCTCAGGGAGGGCTAAAACAAGAGTGATGCTGTTCCTGGGGTGAGAACACCACCGACACGAGATGTTGGATTATCTGAGAGCATGGGCTATAGAGCTGAGCTGCTTTGGGTTTGAATCCTAGGTCTGTCCATTCGACCCTGGGCAAGTGATTTAATCTTTTTCATCTGTGACATGGACCTCATGCTACCTGCCTTATGGGGTCATTTTACAGATTAAATGACATGATGCAGGTAAAGTGTTCAGAAAATTGCAGCTTTGTTATGACGCATTCCCAGTGAGTAAATTCTTAGGGCACCAAAGAGTTTGTGTGTGTCAGTCGCTCAGTTGTGCCCGACTCTTTGCGACCCCATGGACTATAGCCCGCCAGGCTCCTCTGTTCATGGAATTCTCCAGGCAAGAATCCTGGAGTGGACTGCCATTTCCTTCTCCAGGGGATCTTCCCAACCCAGTGACTGAACCCGGGTCTCCTGCATTGCAGGCAGATTCTTTACCATCTGAGTCACCAGGGGTGCCTTGCCAAATAGTTTTTCAGATCCCAAAGGCAAAACATGTTTCCAGAGCCTTAGGAACAACTTTCCAGTTCACAAGTCTAGCTTGGAGGCTCCACTCCTGGTGCTGAAAACCCTTTTCCCTTCCTCTTGAGAGATCAAACCCAGGCAGCTCACCCAACACTGATTTTAGCAAATGGCTTGTCCCAGACGTGACTAGTTGGCTATCTCCCCCCTTTTCCAGCTAACCTACACCCAGTCTCTGCTGAAGTCTGCTGGGTTGAAATGAGCATGGGCAGGTTCTGTACTCAGTCCTTTTTCTTTTTTATTTTTTTGGCCGCACTGGGTCTTTGTTGCTGCACACAGGCTTCTATGCAGCGAGCCGGGGCTACTCTCTAGCTGAGGTGTTCTGGTGGCTTCTCTTGTTGCTGAGCACAGACTCTTAGGTGCACCGGCTTCAGGAGTTGCAGTGCGTGGGTTCTGCTGCCCTTCAGCACGTGGGATCCTCCTGGACCAGGGATCGAACCCATGTCCTCTACATTGGCAGGCAGATTCTCAACCACTGGACCTCCAAGAAGTCCCCAGTACTCAGTCTTTTAAAAACCAAGAGAGATGATCCTTCCCAGTAGCTTTCTCTCTAAAGAGGTAAGTGCTCATCCCTAACAACAGGAGTTGGTCTGACTCCTAAAGAAACGTTGAAATTTCCCAAAGTCCTTGAGGATATTTATGAGCCCCCCCTCCCCACCCCAATATCGGGCTTCCCTGGTGGCTCAGACGGTAAAGAATCTGCCTGCAATGCCAGAGACCTGGGTTCGATTCCTGGGTCGGGAAGATCCCCTGGGGAAGGGAATAGCTACCCACTCCATTATTCTCGCCTGGATAATTCCAAGGACAGAGAAGCCTGGTGGCTACAGTCCCATAGGGTCACAAAGAGTTGGATACCACCGAGCAACTAACACTTTCACTTCACTTTCACATGACCCCCACATCACAGAGCAATCCAAGAAAAAGGACAGCTAATTAAAAAAAAAATCATGTTGAGTCTCTTACAGTGCATTTTGCTTTTATCTGGGGCTAAGATCACTTGATCAGAAATCATCAAGTGGGCTCCAAGAGTTTTGGTTGACAGTTATGTAGAAACGTATGCAGAGAGAGACAGGCAGCTGACATACATTTGTTTTTTAGCACCTCTTACGCGAAGAGTCGGACACGGGACAGGACTGAGCGACTTCACTTTCACTTTTCACTTTCATGCATTGGAGAAGGAAATGGCAAGCCACTCCAGTGTTCTTGCCTGGAGAATCCCAGGGACGGGGGAGCCTAGTGGGGGCTGCCGTCTGTGGGGTCGCACAGAGTCGGACACGACTGAAGCGACTTAGCAGCAGCAGCAGCATGAGGGCCTAGGTGGCGCTAGTGGTGAAGAACCTGCCTGCTAATGTAGGAGACGTAAAAGATGAGGGTTCGATCCCTGGGTTGGGAAGATCTTCTGGAGGAGGGCATGGCAACCCACTCCAGTATCTTGCCTGGAGAATGCCTATGGACAGAGGAGCCTGGAGGGCTACAGTCCACAGGGTCACACACAGTCGGATGCAACTGAAGTGACTTAGCACTTAGCACGGGGGCTTATGGCTCTGGGGTGGGTGTTTTCACTCACACTGCTTCATTCTTTGCAACAGCCCTGTGAAATGGGAATCTTCACACAGAGGGATGTAAGCTCAGAGGTTACGTGTTTACCAATAACATACAGCGCATGGTGTTTCCTATAGCCCCTGTAGCGTTTTATAACGGCAGAGCTGGTCTCCGTCTACAAGCCCGGTGCTAGTCCTGCCACACTGTAAGTATATTTTGATGACATATACGCTGTCTTACCAGCATTATCTAGATTTATATCAAAATTTAAAAACCACGAGGGAGACAATAGAAAATAAAAGTTAAAATTTAAAGGCTAGTTCTAAACTCAGTTCCCCAACATCCCATGTTTGAAAAGTTCATCCCTATGGATATTTTTATAGCCTTATGTTTCCTGCCACAATATTTTCAAAGAGGATGAGACTCAGCTGTAGTCTCATGAGAGAGGTTGCCAGAGGGAGGCAGCCAATTCCACAATGCACTTGTCCACTGAGCAAAGTACTCATTTTGGAAGAATGTGCAGATTAATTTGGAGCAACTTGACATTCTAGGCATTATGGAAACTGCTCAAGGACATGAGCTGTCTGCTTCGCTCCTTCTTGGAGCCTAAAATAGGACCCGCTTCTGAACAGGCATTCCACAAACATTTACTGAGTGAGTGAAGGGCCAAAGGCTGTACCAGGCAGTCATGGCCCACAAAGCACCTTCCGAAGGCTGTCACCCTCCGCGCAGTCTTGTGACATGGGAACAGATACAGTGTCTGACATACTGCTCAGGCATTTTAGGGGTGATTTTTGAAAGCGGGGGCAAACAAAAACAAAATAAAACAGAAACAAACAAACGAAAAAACCAGAATCATTTCTTTAAAACTTATACCCAAAATCAGGTTTTCTGAAAAATTTTTCCCTCCTAGGTAGCCTCCTAAAACCATGATTGAGAAGTCTTTCACCATGTGAAGGAAATCTGCAGAATAACGATTGATGCTATAATATAAATGGTAATGGGTGACAAGAGCAGAGATTTTTGGCCAGACACTCTTGAGCTCAAACCCTAACTTCTAAATGACTGATTAACTGTACAACCTTAGGAAAGCCCCTGGGCTTGTTTCAATGTCAGCTTCCTCATTGGTAAAATGGCATATTTAATTCATTCAGTTATTATAAGAATTAAGAAAGATTAATGTGCCAGGTCTAGTGCTTGATGCTTAGGAAACTCAATATATGCATGTTCCCTCCCTTTCCTTGCTCTTTCCTTCTCTGACACCCATTTATTCTAAAACTGTAAAGGTAGGTGAGATTATGTCATTATTTTTTAAATGTTCTTATTCCTCCTGCTCAAAGACATTTTAAAAACATGAGTTGGAGTAGCGCTAAGTTTTCAACCCCCTTTTTTTCTAAGTGTCAGATCTGAGATTTTAGTCCCATTATATAACAGAAAAACAGGGAAGCTGGGGGCTAGAACAGAAAAATTATTGTGATTAGCCAGGCAATGGAATTTAAAAAGTGGGTGGCTGTGGCTTTCTATTTTTCTTTCGTTACCTCTAAAAGCAGTTAAAAAAGAGATACAATCAAAGAGGAGGTGGCCCTTGCTTCTGAAATTACTGCTGTTTTAGGAGCTTTTGCAGGAACATCTGTTGGCTTTTTAACAAAGGAGACTGGGGAGGATCAAGAGAGTGGAGGAAGGAGACTCTGGTTCACAAGGGAGCCACATCTGTTTGGTATTCTCCCAACCGAGAAGGCTTGACTTCTGAAATAGCCCGGGTATCCTAGTTAAATCAAGATACAGAAACAGATGAGAGTTTTTCTTTCAGCGGTAGAGATCAACAGCTGTTTATATCCTTTAATACCTAACTGAGGCTGAAGCCTTCACATCTGTCTGTATTTTTCCGGTTCTGGTTCCTCGAATCACAGTGGGGAGGAGGGAAAGTTTGAACTCCTCCCAGTTCCCAGACAAGAAGACAAGAAATATGCCCAGGATTCAAAGCCATAATGCTAAGCAGAACTCCCAAATTTCTCATCCACCCAGGGTCTGCTGTTGGCTGGAAATTCCTCTTTCACTTTATCCTGACAGCCACCTTGATCATTTTCATGATAATGACTCATGGCAGCACCAAGATCAAAAAGAAGGAAAGTAGGCTAGAATCAGGGGGAGGAAGAAGCAGAGGAAATGAATTCTCATAGAGAAAGTGGCTCTAAAATGACAAGTTTTTGCAAAGACAGCAACAGTGTTATCGGAGGGCAAACAGCAGAGGTGAGCAGGATACTAAAGAAGACCATCAGGGTGATGGTGGATGGTGGTGGTTTTTACTAACCCCTATCATTTTAACCCTCTTCATGGATCACAACCTTGTCTTGTGGCAAAGGGGCTTGTATAATGTAATAAAGCTATAAGCCATGCCATGCAGGGCCACCCAAGATGGACAGGTCATGGTAGAGAGTTCTGACAAAATGTGGTCCACTGGAAGAGAGAATGGCAAACCATGCCAGTATTCTTGTGGCAAGAACCCCATGAACGGTTCGAAAAGGCAGAAAAATATCACATCAAGATGAGCCTCTCCAGTCAGAAGGTGTCCAATATGCTACCGGGGAAGAGGGAAGGGCAATTCATAATACTAATAGCTCCAGAAAGGATGAAGCAGCAGGGCCAAAGCAGAAATCCCAGATGCGAAGAGCCAACTCATTGGGAAAGACCCTGGTGCTGGGAAAGATTAAGGGCAGGAGAAAGGGGTGACAGAGGATGAGATGGTTGGATGGCATTATCAACTCAATGAACAGGAATTTGAGCGAACTCAGGGAGATACTTAAAGACAGAGGAGCCTGGTGTGCTGCAGTCTATGGCATTGCAAAGAGTCAGACACAACTTAGCGACTGAACAACAAATGTTTTAATCTTGCAAAAGTTAAACAGAGAAAATTAAACCCCATGGAAGGCAAGGTGCAGGAAATATGCAGGAATGGTGATAATGGGTTTCAGAGACATTTGCTTACTCTGGTCACCAGCACCATACCATACACATGCTGGAACTTTATAAGGATTATTTTTCTATCCATCTATCCATCCAACAACTTGTAAAGCACCAGGACTGGACTTGGTGCTCAAATAGTCAACTGAATAAGACATATTCCATAACTTTAAGGGGGTTACATTCTGAAAGATGACAGTCTTCACAGAGGAGATGGTATAAAGGATGCACGAGAATTCACTAGACACAGATGTTAGGGGATTTCAAAGGAGAGAATGACATGGATAAAACCAGAGAGATAAGAAACAAACGATTCCTGGGGAAGGGACCAAAAGTATTCTGGGTGGTTACAATAAACAAGAAGAGTGGGAGGAGCTTACTAAAAGTACAGATACTTAGGCCTTACCTAAGAGATTCTGATTTAGTCATTGAGGGAGAAAACCAAGGAATTTACATTTTGAAATGAAGACCCAAGTAATTCTGATACATACAAAAGTTTGCCAACTCTAATGTATACAGATGAACATTTCTCGAAAGATGCTAACAGTATTCCATTAAGAAGGTACCAGGTTCAAATTAGGATACACTGAAAGTGAAAGTGTTAGTCGCTCAGTGGTATCCAACTCTTTGCAACCCCACGGACTGTAGTCCGCCAGGCTCCTCTATCCATGGAATTCTCCAGGCAAGAATCCTGGAGTGGGTAGCCATTACCTTCTCCAGGGGATTTTCCTGACCCAGGGATCAAACCCACATGTCCTGCATTAGCAGGCAGATTCTTTTACTATCTGAGCCACCAGGGAAGCCCCTACATACTACCATATTCTTTTCTTGGAGATTTGAGTTCAGTTCAGTCACTCAGTCGTGTCCAACTTTTTACAACCCCATGGACCACGGCACACCAGGCCTCCCTGTCCATCACCAACTCCTGGAATTTAATCAAACCCATGTCCATTGAGTCGGTGATGCCATCCAACCATCTCATCCTCTGTCATCCCCTTCTCCTCCTGCCTTCAATCTTTCCCAGCATCAGGGTCTTTTCAAATGAGTCAGTTCTTCGCATCAGGTGATCAAAGTATTGGAGTTTCAGCTTCAGCATCAGTCCTTCCAATGAATATTCAGGACTGATTTCCTTTAGGATTGACTGATTTGATTTCTTTACAGTCCAAGGGACTCTCAAGAGTCTTCTCCAACACCACAGTTCAAAACCATCAATTCTTCAGCTCTCAACTTTCTTTATAATCCACCTCTCACATTCATACATGCTGCTGCTAAGCCGCGTCAGTCATGTCCGACTCTGTGCGACCCCATACATGGCAGCCTACCAGGCTCCTCTGTCCATGGGATTTTCCAGGCGAGAGTACTGGAGTGGGTCGCCAGTGCCTTCTAAACATGACCACTGGAAAAACCATAGCCTTGACTAGATGGACCTTTGTTGGCAAAGTAATGTCTCTGCTTTTTAATATGCTGTCTAGGTTGGTCATAACTTTCCTTCCAAGGAGTAAGCATCTTTTAATTTCATGGCTGCAGTTACCATCTGCAGTGATTTTGGAGCCCCCAAAACTAAAGTCTGTCACTGTTTCCACTGTTTCCTCATCTATTTGCCATGAAGTGATGGGACCAGATGCCATGATCTTAGTTTTCTGAATGTTGAGCTTTAAGCCAACTTTTTCACTCTCCTCTTTCACTTTCATCAAGAGGCTCTTTAGTTCTTCACTTTCTGTCATAAGGGTGACGTCAGTTGCCTATCTGAGGTTATTGATACTTCTCCCAGCAAACTTGATTCCAGCTTGTGCTTCACCCAGCCCAGCATTTCTCATGATGTACTCTGCATATAAGTTAAATATGCAGGGTAACAATATACAGCCTTGACGTACTCCTTTTCCTATTTGGAACCAGTCTGTTGTTCCATGTCCAGTTCGTTGCTTACTGACCTGCATACAGATTTCTCAAGAGATTTCTTGGAGATTTAATGCACATTAATATAAAGTCCTTCAGTAAAGAAATCAGTTTCACTCAACATTTCCCAAACTTATTTTTCCATGGGGGAAAAAAAAGACAAAACATACACACCTATTAAGATCTCTCAGAACACTTTCATACTGTGAAGTCCATATTGGGAAGAGCTGAAACAGTGGATTCTGATCAAGTGAGCATGCCCCAAGCACAGTGAATGGCTAAGGAAACCATTTAGAAAAAGAAAGCAAAGTCAATTACTCTGAGAGATCCAGCAGCATCCACTGATTTCCTCCAAAGTCTAAAATCACCTATGATGTCCTATTTTCCAAGGAGATCACCAGAAGCTTCCTCGCCCTTAAGTAACACACCAGGCTCCATGATGTTATTTCTGGTCAGCAACTTTGTGTGGTAACCACAGCTGCCAGAAAGAACAGAAGTGCCCAGAGTTCAAAGCATCAAAGAACAGAAACAGAAGGGGGAGGACAACGAGGAGGGATCCTTGCCCAGATTTATTTATCTTTATTGCTATCACATGTTCTGCACAGAGCCTTGGCAGTGGCTTGTAATGCTTTCGGAAAAGACAAATTCCTCCCAGCTCCAAAAGAAGCCTCCAACAGTCAATGAAAATGCAAGACGTGAGCCAAGGAAATTTCTACTCCTCCAAGGCACCAGTTATACAGATAGGGGAGTTTCTCAAACCCGCCTTCTTCCTCCTATGCTGGTGAGTCAACCAAGGGGGACTGTGTTATCATGTACCCCACCTCCTGCTCTACAAGAGCCAGCAGAGAGAAAGTGCAAGAGGAAATCAGGCAAGGCAAGGCAACAAGAGGAATCTGAGCAAATTGGTTTGTGTGCTGAATATTTCAAGATGGACATACTACTCTAGCCAAGTTATATATGTTTTATTTTTATATAAGCAATTACTTCCATACACCCCACTTCAAGTTCCCATATGCCACATGGGGACACATGCTCCATATAAAGGTGATTTCAGCAATGTGTTTTAAATGCTTTTTTTTTTTTTTAACACCCCAACCTTCTCAGATCTTTTCAATAATATTTTGCAGCAGCATAAGTATTTTTTAAATCATTCTACAAATAGTTTCTCAGTGCCTAAAAGGTTCCAGGGGACCATACTGGGCATTAGAGGTACAACAAGGCAAGAAGGAGAGTGTTCATCTCTATTGACCCAAAGGCCCTAAAACTGAATTGTAAATTCATCCTGCCAGGCAGGCAGACCCAATGATCAGCAGCATAAAGAAATAAAAGACATGGAAAAGGTCTGGTCCTTGCCCTTGAAGAGTTTCATGGCTTTTAGTACAAAGCAGATGAAAGCATTTACATTCCAAGTGTCTGGGTTGGTCTAGTCACTCCACAATGGTCCAGAGTTAATAAAACAGCCAGGAATTAATACCTATCATCAGGGAAGAAGAGAATGCCAGGATCTTGTTTCTCCAAAATGCCAACTACCTGTTTGTTCAACTCCCAAACAAATCCATGGATTTTCACATTGGGATTTCTCATCCTGAGAGATGACTACCAATCATTGCACTAGAGTTAGCATAACTAACCAATTAATTAGCTCCAAATTAAAAATTTCACTAGGAACTCTGGGTGGGTTTGGAGTCTAATCCTAAGGAAGTCAATAAGATCAAATTTAACTTTTCATCAAGCCAGTGTTCCCCACAACTGAGGACCACAGAATAATTATAGGTGGTCCACACATGATTCTTTTTCCATAAGGTCCTTAGATATGGAAAAAGAAACTGCAGATACGTGAATGATGGGACTTAGGCAAACAGTGACATGGATGCTATCCAGTATTCAAAGGCAGGCCGCTTCAGAAGAAGCCTCTGCCAACTTTCCAGGCTTGGGTGGGATGTGACAAAATAACCAGGCAGCTGGTCACGGACTTACCCACACACGTTGGAAAGATGTCTTCATTGTTGATCTGGACCTCGATCCAATCCATGAGAAGGTTCATGTACTGGGGGGCCGGCAGGGCAGTCGGCTTCTTGTACTTGAGGTCATCCTGCCACCGGTATTCGTATTTGGGGCCCCCTGACATCACAGGGCAGGTCCGTTCGGTGCAGAACTCACAGATGGTGCCGTAGATGAGGTTGATACGATTGAAGAAGTCCACCACGTGCACCGCCACCCAGTCATTCTGGTCCTCCCCACTGGGCAGCTGAACGGCTGCCTTCAGGTCCACGCCCGAGTTGAGGGAGGCCTGAGCCCGTTTGTGGAGTTCGAACCTCTGCGTGCCAGGTTCAAATTTCCTCTTTGGCCGGAAGGTCTTGTCCTTGTTGAACACCTGCTTCAAGGCTATGGACATGGTCTGCTCCTTCTCCTCCTTCCTTTGGCAGGAAATAAAAAGGCAACTGGGACTTTTCAGTGAGAGATCGCAACCCAACAGGGGTTTCCACTGCCAGCCCTCTGGCCCCAGTCTTGTGGTCTGCAGCTCTCAATCTCTTTTAGATAGCCCTTTCCATCTTCCTCTTGAATGATTTCCAGGGGAACTTCATGTTTCTTCCTAAAGGTAGGAGAGGAAAAGGGTCTCATTAGTGTTCCATTTGTATTTAAGAAATGACAAAGGCTTAGACCCGATTTCCAGTTTGCTTCTGACTGTGCCCACTTACATCCAGGTATAATAATGTAGAAGTCAAGCCAAACCCTTGAGAATCTGTATTGATGATCAAATCATATAACCCAAGGTGAAAAGGTATCACACCCTTTTTCTTTACGGCCTTAGTCAAATCTCTGACAACTTTTCGCTAAGTGGTCAGAGTTTCAATGGGCCGCTCCAAGGTGTTAAGGATGAACATGACAGTCAATAACATCCCCATATGCTTCTTTTTAGAGTATCTGTCCCAACCTTCACTACCCTTGAGTAAGCATGAGGACACGACCCCCACTCTCTCAGACACACCTGATTGGAGCAAATTTCCCTGGAAACTTGGAATCAGGATCCAGCCTTTGTATTATCCCTGAAAAGTGATGAAAACGGGTCTGCTTGACACTATTTACAAGAGCCAAGGCAGGAGAACAAAAGGCTGGTTCCAAATCTGGAAAAGAGTATGTCAAGTCTGTATATTGTCACCCTGTATATTTAACTTATATGCAGAGTACATCATGTGAAATGCTGGGCTGGATGAAGCACAAGCTGGAATCAAGATTGCCAGGAGAAATATCAATAACCTCAGGTACCCAGATAACACCACCCTTATGGCAGAAAGCAAAGAAGAACTAAGAGCCTCTTGATGAAAGTGAAAGTGAAGAGTGAAAAAGCTGGCTTAAAACTCAACATTCAGAAAACGAAGATCATGGCATCTGGTCCCATCACTTCATGGCAAATAGATGGGGAAACAATGAGAGACTTTATTTTCCTGGGCTCCAAAATCACTGCCGATGGTGACTGCAGCCATGAAATTAAAAGACACTTGCTCCTTGGAAGAAAAGCTATGACCAACCTAGACAGCATATTAAAAAGCAGAGACATTACTTTACCAACAAAGGTCCATCTAGTCAAAGCTATGGTTTTCCCAGTAGTCATGTATGGATGTGAGAGTTGGACCATAAACAAAGCTGAGTGCTGAAGAATTGATGTTTTTGAACTGCGATGTTGGAAAAGACTCTTGAGAGTCCCTTGGACTGCAAGGAGATCCAACCAGTCCATCCTAAAGGAAATCAGTCCTGAATATTCATTGGAAGGACTGATGCTGAAATTGAAACTCCAATATTTGGCCACCTAACACAAAGAACTGAATCATTGGAAAAGACCCTGATGCTGGGAAAGATTGAAGGCAGGAGGAGAAGGGGATGACAGAAGATGAGACGGTTGGATGGCATCATCGACTCGATGGGCATGAGTTTGAGCAAGCGCCAGGAGTTGGTGATGGACAGGGAAGCCTGGTGTGCTGCCGTCCATGGGGTCGCAAAGAATTGGACATGACTGAGCAACTGAACTGAACTGAAGACCTAAGACATGGAAACAATATAACTGTTCATTGACAGATGAATAGATAAAGAAGATGTAATTATATATATATATACAATGGAATATTACTCAGCCATAAGAAGAATTAAATAATGTCATCTGCAGCAACATGGATGGACCTACAGATTACCATACTAAATGAAGTAAGTCAGGCAGAGAAAGATAAATACCATATGCTATCACTTATATGTGGAATCTAAAATATGACACAAATGAAATTATTTACAAAACAGAAACAGACTCACAGAGAGCAGGTGGTTGCCAAGGAGGAGGGTTGGGGGAGGATTGGGGTTTGGGAGTAGCAGACGCAAACTATTATATACATGTATAACTGAATCACTTTGCTGTACCCTGGAAACCAACACAGCACTGTAAATCAATGACACTGCAATAAAGTAAGTTTTAAGAATCGAATTCCATTGAGCCCTCTTTGGACCATGGGTAGTACAGTTGAGAAACTTGGATTTGCAGAGGAGAGAGGAGAAGGGAAGGGGTAGAGAAAGAAGAAGAGAAAGAAGTGAAGGAGGGGGAGTGGAAGGAAGATCCCATGGACAGAAGTAAAGAGACAAAAACATAAGTGGCCACAGGGAGAGAACAACAAGAGAAAAAGGGAGAGGCAGTGGGGAGAGAGTAGCTTCTTTTGTTTTTAACTTTTTATTTTGTATTAAAAATACAACAGTTTTAGGTAAACATTGAAGGCACTCAGCCATACTTCTTGTGTTCTCGATAGTCTTCCAGGAACTGGTTCCAATTCCTCTTGAAGTCTGGTTGTATCTCCAACCCTTGGGATCAATTTCCCTTAGGAAAAGGGCTGTTTTTCTTTAGGATTGACTGGTTTGATCTCCTTGCTGTCCAAGGGACTCTCAAGAGATCCCTTGGGGCACGTGTATTTTTCTTGAATTAGTCAAATAAATATCTCATTTTACTCCAGCCAACTTGGGTGGGTTGTTTCTTTCTAAGAACCCCTGTGACAGTATTTATCACTCCTAGACATGCCATCCTTCACATCTTTAATATCACACCCTAGATAGTGCTTTGAGGCAGAGCGGCCCATAAAACTTTGTGATAATGCAGATGTTCTATATATTTACTGCCCAATATGGTATCCACTACCCACATGTGTCTACTGAGAACTAAAAAGGTGGCTAGTATGACTCAGAAACTAAATTTTTCATTTTACTTAATTTTAATTAATTTTAAAAAATTGATTGATTTAATTAAATAATAATTCCAAAAGCCATATGTGGCTAGTGGTTGTCATATTGGACATTGCAGCTTTGAAGTCTTCAATATTCTTTTCTCTGGCACCTCATTTCACCCTTTCAAAATTTTGGTGTGGTTTAGAGTAGATTTCACGAAGAAGGCAATGGCACCCCACTCCAGCACTCTTGCCTGGAAAATCCCATGGATGGAGGAGCCTGGTAGGCTGCAGTCCATGGGGTCGCACAGAGTCGGACACGACTGAAGTGACTTAGCAGCAGCAGCAGAGTAGATTTCGAGCAGGTGTAGTAGATTTGTAGTAGGTGTCATTATCCCTGGGTCTCCAAGACCTGCTTTCCTAGTAGCTCAGACAGTAAAGCAACTGCCTGCAATACAAGAGACCCAGGTTCAAACCCTGGGTTGAGAAGATCCCCTGAAGATGGAAATGGCAACCCACTCCAGTATTCTTGCCTGGAGAATTTCATGGACAGGCTAAGAGGGGCTGCAAAGAGTCGGACACGACTGAGCGACTAACACACACACAAAGTAACCACAGTATCCAAGAGATAAAAGTAGTTGTAAACAAGGCCCCATATCGAGTAGGGGCATGGTTAGGATTGAGATTTGGTTTTTCACTCCCAGCAAATGCTCTTTCCACAAAGTCTTACATTCTAAAAAGTGATCCTCCTCAATCTGTTTTTCCTACTGGTTCATTCATAAAGCCTCTTACCTAGCGCTTCCATGCACATATTCCCCTAAAAACACAAGTACTGACTGGCTGGAAGTGAAGACTGTGTCCTGTGGCCTGAAAACAGAGAGGAGACCATTGATCTGCCCATGGATCACGCCCTAGCAAAATTAGCCCACAGCTGTGGCCAGAGCCAGAAGAGCCCATCATGGCATCTGCTGAGATGGACCTGAGGCACGATCCCACTGATCTGCCATTTTCCTGCCAAGCAGGGGTTCCGGTAGGTCACACTCGAACAGGGTTTGGTGATGCATTCAAACTTAAGTTATTCAGGCAAAACAAAAACAGAACCCAAAACCATCTAAGACACCCCGATTCCCTCTCATAGACTCTGGTCTTGGTTCAGAAGTGTTGATATTCCGATTATTCAGTTAAAGGCCTCCTCTGGCAACTGAAGCCTCAGTCTGCTTACTTCCTCCCTCTAAACCCCATCCTCTTCCTATTAGCTTTTCACTGCCAGAACGTGTATCAGTGAGGTGTTTTTTCCCTCATCACTTGCCCTTGAGTATACACATTCCCCACAAGAAGACCTGTGTGGAAAAGTGGGTCACGTGGCACCTTGCCTTTGGCTGTCTGGGAAATCACATTTCCGGTCACTTCAGAACATCTCCAGGAAGGTTATCAGCACAAAAACTGCAATCTCGTCTGCAAAAAAAAAAACAACTTTCCAAAGGTTGAATCTGCCTGAAAAGAAACAAGAAAACCAAAGGCCTTCAAAGAGCATTTCCAAAAATAAAACCAGGAGCTAGAGGTTGGGAAGATAGAGAGAGGAGGATGAGGGCTTTTATTTCCTCTTGAAAGAGACAATAGTCCTTCTGTATTGCAAATGCTTAATTGCTGACAGTAAAGCAGCAAGAACCCAACAGCCGCCCCCTCAGGGCTCCAGTAAATAAGACTTGCTGTTCTGTTATTCTGATAATGAGGGGACCATCCATTCCCACGGTCCGCAAAGCAATCTTCTCTCATCACCTCACATGACCCTCGTTGCCATTAATTCGGCTGTTTCCCCATGCCCTGGAGTGTCTGTGCACGGACGCCAGCGTGGAAGACTACCTTCGTACCAGGCTGTCGGGGACACCATCATGTCCCTCTGGTGCCTGTGCTGAGAGCGTGCGAATGTGCAGAATAATCACAGCAAATCCTCCATATCACAAAGCCCTCAGTGCATGGTGCTCACTAAGGTTTAAATAAATATTAAACCCTTGTTTGAGGCTGGGGACTTTTCTTCCACAGATACTCACGTAACTAAGTTCAAGATGTCAATCTCTTGAACCGGATCAATGTTTATGTAAACCTTTGTATTAATCTCTCGATTGTGTCTTGACTCTTTGCTACCCGGTGGATGTAGCCTGCCAGGCTCCTCTGTCCAT
The DNA here is from genome assembly GCF_019923935.1 of Bubalus bubalis. Lineage (NCBI taxonomy): Eukaryota > Metazoa > Chordata > Mammalia > Artiodactyla > Bovidae > Bubalus > Bubalus bubalis. The sequence goes on along the minus strand of NC_059159.1, from coordinate 79,419,019 downwards.
GGGGATTCTCCAGGCAAGAATACTGGAGTGGGTAGCCAGGCCCTCCTTCAGGGGATCTTCCCAATTCAGGGATGGAATCCAGGTCTCCTGCATTACAGGTGTATTCTTTACCACTGAGCCACCAGGGAAGCCCCATTCAAACCTTTAACCTCTTTTTTTTTTTCCTTGCCCCAGTGTTACAGGCTTAACTGAGGGAAAAATCATCTTTGGAGGATTATTTCTCAACCAAGTAATTTAATGTGCTGCTCTTGGCTACCATTTATTAAACTCTACTATGCACCAGATTTTTACATATATTATTTACATTTTAACCCTCACTTCCATGACAGGCGGCTTCCCGGGTGGTGCTAACGGTAAAGAACCCACCAGCCAATGAAGGAGACATGAGAGACATGGGTTCGATTCCTGGGTCGGAAAGATCCCCTGGAGGAGGGCATGGCAACCCACTCCAGTATTCTTTCCTGGAGAATCCCACGGACAGAGGAGCCTGGTGGGCTACACTCCATAAGGTCGCAGACAGTTGGACATGACTGAAACAACCTAGCACACGCACACTGCATGATAGATGATTTTACAATCATCTTATATAAAAAGAAATTGAGACTCAACCACATGAAATAATTTTGCAGAAATCACAAAATTAGTAGATGGAAAAGGTTAAATTTTGAATCCAGACCTCTCTGATACTGAAATACATATGACTTTTTTTCTTACTAAAGTTGTTTTTAAATCTCATGACCATCTTTATGTTTTCAAGGCCCCATTCAGATATAGATTTCCCAGCTCCTCACAACATGACTATAAAGGAAGCTAGAACAGGTGGTATTCTTATTGCCATTTTACAGATGAAGAAACTCTGACCTCCTAGTGTTGTTTCAAACATGTTCATCATTCTGACATCATTCAGATGTGAGGATATCTCTTCCTGTCAAACTTTTTTTTTTTAATATTTATTTATTTGGCTGTGCCAGGTCTTAGCTGTGGCACGTGAGATCTTTAGCTGTGGCACATGGGATCTAGTTCCCTGACTAGGGATTGAACCCGGGCCCCCTACATTTGGGAGCACAGGGTCTTAGCCACTGGACTACCAGGGAAGTCCTCCAGTCAAACTTTTTGTCTAAAGTTTTCTGGAACAGGGATAGGTTGGTCAGTGGGCCCCCATGTTTAAAGACAAGGGCACTCCAAGAAAGATAAAAACAAATTCATCATGCCACTGAACGAACAAAGAGGCACCTGTCCATGTCTTTATCTGAGGGTCAGATACTCTACTGAGGCAAGTGCCCAAAAAAGTTTTGAAATTAAAAGGCACCAAGAAATCCATCCAACCTAACTTTCAACACAGAGCCCCATCAGGATCTTTACCCACAATGGACACTGTAGGCTTATGAAATGGTTAGAGCAGCATCTCTTGAATGTGAACATGGGATCTTGTTAAAATGCAGCTTCTGGTCCAGTAGGTCTGGGCTGCATCTAAGAATTTACGTTTCTAGCAAGTTCCCGGGTAATGCCAAATCTCTAAGTCCATGGATGACACTTCAGCTAACAAGGTCTGATCTAAGAGGGCTTGTTAGAAATGCAGACTCTCGGGCCTCTCCCCAGACCCAGTAAATCTAAGCCTGCATTTTAACAAAATCTCCGAAGTACATGCTTTGAAGAGTACTGGGTGAGCGAGCTGGGAAAGGGAAGAACTAATACACTTCCATATTTTGTTTGGTCAAGAGTTTGCTTCATAAACCCAGTTTTCATTTTTTTCCCATTGAACTCTTAACTTCAATTTACTCTGTCTTTCAGTTATAAACTATACATTATCCTAATATCACACTTCCAGTATTTTTTCACCAAGAGAAATCACACCTATTTTCATAACACATTACAGACATTGTATGTATTTAAACATACTGGGTTTTTGTTTGTTTGCTTTTAAGGCCATTTTGCTTAAAGCAACTAGACTCCAATTAAAAAAACAAATCTCATTTTCAGCTGAGTGTGTGTCTGTTTGAGAAAAAGAATGAGGAGAGACTCAGTGTTTTGAATACAATTGCCTTGACAGATGGTAACAATGACCAGGTCTTTTGATCTGGCTTGACTCAGACAGCACAGCCCCTGGATCCAGGAGGTTCCCTGTGAATACCTTCTTGTAAATGCCAGATGGACTATGGCTCCTCTACTGCTCCCACAGCCGCACGCAAGAAAGCTGCTTTGGCTAAACAATGTGGCAGAGGCAACAACACAGCCATTTTTCTCTGTCTTTGTCCGGTCTCCAGAAAGAAAAGATCAAGTCACCAGTTTTGCCCCCTGGCTAAAAACTATAGCAAATTCTATGTTATGAATAACACCTACTACAATGCTGGTACTTAATACATGTCTGAAGCCAACAGCTCATGCCACCAATAAACCTTTTCTAGGACACAGAGCTAATTAAAATCCAGGCCCTGCCTTTGAAAAGTCCACAGTTTGTTGTCTAATTTTAAGGTCAGTTCTTGGGCTTTTGCCTTTTTAGCTACAAAGTTAAATGCCCCCACATGGATTATGATGGGATTCCTGTACAGTATTACTCAGGTCAGGAACGAAAAGGACAATGAAGAGAAAAATGGAAATTCAAATAAATAGCACAGAATTGACAGGAGCTCAATGTGTTCTCCATGTTTTCTGCTAAATAGATCAATATAGCAATAAAATATGTGCGCTATAAAAATATGCAGAGAGCATTCAGCTGGGCAGCAAGAAAATGTTGTCGAGGTAACTAAGCAACATTGGCACGGAAAGTTCTTATTTTTCTTTTCCTCTTGATGTCTTCTAACTTAATTAGTTGAAAAAATCAGAGTCCTCGCCAAGAAGAAGAGAGAAAAGAAACAACTCTCCCATCCACTCCTGAGAGACACATCCTGTTTAGCATCTCTAGAAATTGGAAGTACAGAGGCTGAGCAGGGCAGAAAGCAGAGGGACCACAGTGACATTAGCCAGGGGAAGGAAGCTTACTGTCTTCTCTGTAGGATGAAGCACTCCTTCTGGCAGGGCCAGCTGGCAGGGCAATTCACTACAGGAAGGACTTAGGAACATGGGAGCCCCAGAAGGACCTCACATGAGGGAATTTCTGTGCCCTCTTCTCTGTGGGGCGCCCCCATGAGCTAGGATGACGCCTGGAACAGAGCCAACTTCACTAAGTGTTTGCTGAATGAATGAATAAATGACAGTGAATGAAGAACCCTTTGCATCAAAGTGAAACGAAAAAAATGAAACCAAACCAGTTTTCCTCCTGTCTTTCATTATTTGGGGATTTGACCTGAAGCTGCAAGTTCACTGCCAGCACGCTGAGGTCAGATTTTGCCAACAGCTGGGCTGTTCTGAGGCATCCTCTCTCTCCTGAGAGGTCAAGACATGTGTCCATCTTCTCTCTCAAAGGGGCTGCTCCCTTCCCAGGAGTTACCTAAAACTGCAGCTCTTTGAAATTAAAGAATGACTCATCTGATTTCTTACCTTTCCACTATATTTTTTCTCTTTAGGGCTAGAATAGTCCATGGAACCCTCCTTTAACACCTCAAATATTGAATAAAAGTAGATTAGGTTTCTATTTTAGAGAAATGTATGTATGTATGTGTGTGTGTGCGCACGTGCGCATGGGTGCACACACAAATAATTTCTACATCATCTGACCTTCTTAGGCTCCAACAGAAGGAGTGTACCTAAAAATGTGACTCTATTGACCTTTATGGAATGTTTTACTCCTGCCTAGTCATTAGGTGCTATCTTTGCTCACAAAACAGTCCCCAGATTGCAGAGATTCCTGCCTAAGAAGCAATCTTGCTTTTTTTTTTTTTTTTTAAATCCAACTAATCTATCTCCTCATCTTTGAGCCGCCATATTGTTGCATTTTAAACTAGTTGGGAAAAACAGTGCTGCCTCATTTTCATCTTCAAAGGCATATATGATTTCAGAGCTTTAAAATGCCCAGATTATTTCTGAACACAGATCAAGTCCGTACAAACAGAAGTCTGTCACATGACCAACACTCCCCATTAATTTCTAGCTCTTCGGTGTTCATTCAAGTTGCTTTCTCATTGCTTATTTGCATATTTCCATCACCAGTGTGGGCAGTCTAGCATTAAGAATATAAGTCTTCCAAAGATAAAAACATTGCATGCAAGCTTGTACATTGCAGCGGCAGCAACAGCAGTGATAGGTCAATGCACGGGTTTTATAGCAGAGACCCATAAGAATCCCCCACTTCACAGACTCGGAAACATCACCATTCAGAAGAGGACACTTAGTGGTAAGAAAGACTAAAAAGAATAGAAGGATAGACAGTGGGGGATTTATTTGGTGTGGTTTAATTTACCATATGGGCTTCCCACGTGGTGCTAGTGGTAAAGAAGCAACCTGGCCTGGAGAACCCCATGGACAGAGGAGCCTGGCAGCTACAGTCTGTAAGGTCACAAGAGTTGGACACAACTGAAGCAACTTGGCTTGCAGATATGCAATTTACCATATACTCACACTGTGCTAAAGAAAAGACAGACTTTTAAAAATATTTTTTCTTAAACAGAATAAAGTTCTCTTAAATAAAGGCCTTCCTGAGCCCAGTAGAGACTGGTTCAGATTCCCAATAATGAGGGAGATGGCAAATCTTTGGTTCTGCCTTGCACAGGGTTGATCCAATCTTATCGTAGTTTCAAAAATAAACAATGAAAGTAAAATTATTGTAAGATAAATGTGCAGTTGACACATTTAATATTTATGAAATGCAACCTAATTATTTTAATAATTTTTAAAAGGAAAAAAACTCTCCAAGTTAGCAAGCCACTTGCTCTCTATTCCCAAATCTTTCACCTATAGTTAAAAAAAAAATCATGATTTGTTGGGACCACAATACCTAGGCAGATGGTAGTAGAGAAATGGAGGATGAGGTGGTAACTACAGATTCAGCTAATTTAACAGGTGAAATAAAAAATTACAGCAAGTGAAAAATGTTTTTTTACTTTTCAAAGCGCAGGTTTATACCAGCTGGTACGATGCCAGTGAGAACCTCCATCGGATACTGGGATAAAGGTCATTGTCAATTACCATTTCCTTCTTTCTCTCTGAGACAGGATATGCCAATTCTTTCTTGGAAAAGTCTTGCTTTAAAGGAAAAATGTTCAAATTCAAGGAAGTTGGTTTCTGTAACTATTAACAGACTTACCTACTTTTAGCCACTCTAAGTGAATCTGAGTCTCAGGGTCTGGAAAATTTTTACCCCTGGCACTATGGGAATTTATGTATGACGTCTGGAAGCACTGCAAGAGACCTTTGAAGGTGGCAGAGAACACACAGTGGGCTAGAAGACTGGAAATTGGAAAATACATTTCAAATTTTCAAAAGGGTACTATTTTAAGCTGGCAGGGGCAGCGGGGAGGGATGGGTAGAATTGACAGCAATGACAGACAACATTTGGAGGTAATATAGCCCAGGGCTAAGAACACAGCCATCTGTAAGGTTGTGGGAATTCCAGAGGGTATATTTGTTAAATGTTTGGAACACAGAAGGCAGTGAGTAACATGGTTGCTGCTTTCATCATCACCATCCTTTGAATCATAATACGATGCTAAGTCTTTTTATTCCAATTTTATTCAGATATAATTGACATACAGCACTGTGTAAGTTTAAGGTATGCAATGTAATGATTTGACTTATATACATTATTAAATAATTACCACAATAAGTTTAGTGAACATCCATGCCCTCAGATACAAAATAAAAGAAAAATACATATTTCATTGTGATAAGAACTCAATATTTACTCTTAATTTTCACATATAACACACAGCTGTGTTAATTATATTTATCAGGTTGTATATTATATGCTTTATCTTATAACTGAAAGTTTGTACCATTAAAAAAAATTTTTTTTAGACTATAATTGCTTTACAATGTTGTGTTCCTTTCTGCTGTACAACATGAATCAGCTATAAATAGCCCCTCCCTCTTGAGCCTCCCTCCTGATCCAAGTTTTAACAGCAAGTCAGATTCTTGAGAAAGCAGCCAATTAGAATATTACAATGGTTAAAATTCTACTCAATCTCGTTATATAATAGTCAAGTAACTAACATTTATTTTAGTATTTATTTAAAGTAGAAAATTATGAATTGGGTATTACTATCCCCAGGTTATCCTTAGAGAAACTTGAGACACAGTGAGATTAAAACTTGTCCCAGGTCATGGGAACAGTAGGTAGCCAAGCTGACTCCAAAACTCTTAACCCTAATTAAGAAGACCTAGAGCCCACACTCCGCAGCAAGAGAAGCCGTCACAAGGAGAAGCTCCTGCACCACGACTCGAGTGGTCCCCGCTCGCTGCCACTATTGAAAAGCCATGCGCAGGAACAAAGACCCAGCATAGCCAAAAATAAATGAATAAAGAAGTTACTAAATTTAAAAAGACAATGAAAAGGACTGCCTCTTAAACAGTTAAATAGTTCAACAACAACAACAACAACAAAAAAGCCGGAGGAACTTCTGGAGTCATCTAAGGGCGTTATGGAAGAGGATGGGGGAAACACGGTCCTAGCGCTATGTACACAGACGTGTGCCACCCCCGGGGACACTTCTTTCTTGAACCTTTGCGGTGTGCAGTCAGGACCTGGCAATGACTCTGATGGCTATATCTTTGAATAAGGCACCTTTTATGCGCGTCAGTTCTGTTTCCTTTAAAAAATAATGGTGCTTACCTCTCAAGGTTTTCGTTATTGCTTTGCTGTGAGAATCAAAAGCGATAGCGCATGCGGAAGCACTTCCATGGAAAATCATTATATTGTTATTGACAGGGTGGGTGCGTGCGTGCTTCAGTCATGATGGACTCTGTGACCCTATGGACTGTAGCCTGCCAGGCTCCTCTGTTCTTGGGATTTCCCAGACAAGAATACTGGAGTGGGTTGCCATGCCCTCCTGCAGGGGATCTTCCTGACCCAGGAACTGTATCCACGTCTCCTGCGGCTCCTGCACTACAGGAAGATTCTTTACCGCTCTGCCACCGGGGAAGCCCTATTGACACGGTGACTGGTAACAAAGGGAACTACGAATTCCAGCATAACACCAAGAAATGATATGAGTAATGGAAAATGATTCAGTTAAGCTAAGTGGGTTATAAATATTGGGGAATACTGACTCACTATCAAACACTTAGATTAATATTATGTGTTTATGAGTAAGGGGAAAGTGAAAGTGAAATCGCTCAGTTGTGCCCAACTCTTAGCGACCCCATGGACTGCAGCCTACCAGGCTCCTCCGTCTGTGGGATTTTCCAGGCAAGAGTACTGGAGTGGGTTGTCATTGCCTTCTCCAAATGAGTAAGGGGAAGGGGTGGCAATGGGAGGATGAAAGTAAGAAATCAAATGCTTCCTTCTGGCTTCATTTGCATGGACTTGTAATTCTCAGACAAAAGGAAATAATATTAATTTAAATGATTTAACAATGAGTCAAGATTCCCCAATATTTATAACCCACTAAATGAGTAAGGGGAAGGGGTGGCAATGAGAGGATGAAAGTAAGAAATCAAATGCTTCCTTCTGGCTTCATTTGCATGGACTTGTAATTCTCAGACAAAAGGAAATAATATTAATTTAAATGATTTAACAATGAGTCAAGATTCCACAGTATTTATAACCCACTTAATATTGTGAAAGAGTTCCAGTATTTTTGCATGTAATAAAACGTAGTACAATATTATTTCATGTATTTTGATAATAACAGGACAAATTACATGTCCCATGCCCTCCCATTAATCTCCCAAACACTTTTTTGGAATGAAATATAAAATTTCTCATTTAAAAATTTTAAATGCTTTTAAGTTTAATACAACACATTAGGATTTAACTCAGCTATGATCTCTGTGTGCTAATAACAGAATAACTTTCTCAGCTGATTAGGAAGTTACCCCTCTTATCAAACACAGGGATCCCACTGGAGGATTTAGGCTGCATCCTGAGAAACTCTCAAGAGAGAAAAGACAAACATCCACCAGCGAGCTTCTCAATTCGAGTAGATGAAACTGACTCATTAGAAAAGACCCTGATGCTGGGAAAGATGGAGGGCAGGAGAAGGGGGTGACAGAGGGTGGGATGGTTGCATCAGCAACTCAATGGATATGAGTTTGAGCAAACTCCAGGAGATAGTGAAGGACAGGGAAGCATGGTGTGCTGCCGTCCATGGGGTTGCAAGGAGTCAGACACGACTGAGGGACTGAACAACAACAGGTGAAACAGATGGACAGGAGCATAACTCCAAGGTTCTTGAGAGGTAAACACTCCATCATTTAAGTGATGCTATCCTCTCTATGTTCTTGAACACATCCACAACAACTAAAAGAGAGGCTTGAAATAAAACCAAATCAAACAAGTAATTGTAAACAATGTGGTCCCCTGGAAAACTGGACAGAGCTCTGCCTTCAGAGTCAGAAAGACGTAGGCTTCAGTCCAAACTCTGCCCCTTAACTAGTTACTCCCCTGGGCTATACACTATGTCTTTGTACTAACACCAGTATCGTCAAAATCACTGCAGATGGTGACTGCAGCCATGAAATTAAAAGACACTTACTCCTTGGAAGAAAATTTATGACCAACATAGACAGCATATTAAAAAGCAGAGACATTATTTTGTCCACAAAGGTCCGTCTAGTCAAGGCTATGGTTTTTCCAGTAGTCATGTATGGATGTGAGAGTTGGACTGTAAAGAAAGCCAAGTGCCGAAGAATTGATATTTTTAAACTGTGGTGTTGGAAAAGACTCTTGAGAGTCCCTTGGACTGCAAGGAGATCCAACCAGTCCATCCTAAAGGAAATCAGTCCTGAATACTCATTGGAAAGACTGATGCTGACGCTGAAACTCCAAAACTTTGGCCACCTGATGTGAAGACCTGACTCATTTGAAAAGACCCTGATGTTGGGGAAGATTGAAGGAGAGAGGAGAAGGGGACAACAGAGGGTGAGATGGCTGGATGGCATCACTGACTCAATGGACATGAGTTTGAGTAAACTCCGGGAGTTGGTGATGGACAGGGAGGCCTGGCGTGCTGCAGATCGTGGGGTCGCAGAGAGTCAGACATGGACTGAGTGACTAAACTGAACTGAATATCACCACATGTTTGGGAGATAAGTGAGACAGTGTGAGTAAACAGAGACAGATTTCGAATGTTATATTTATTAACCCAGATTTCTCATAGTATCCAGTTTCAAATGGCTTCCTGACCAACAGGGGTCCCAAGCATAATCAGGCTGTCCTTTGACATCCTCTCCATAAGACCTGGACTTCAAAATGTATAAAATCTTGGGGTCTGAAGGACAGCTTCATGTCCCCATTCCTGGGTTTTATTAGGAAGAACTATCCCTAAGGAGACAACTGGCCTTTCTCTGTCCTTTTACTAATGTTACCCCAGGGGAAGTGGAGGGATTGACTCCTCTCATTGGTAAATATGAGGAGAATCAACTGGCATGCTCAGCTGGCTCAGTCTGCCTCCAGAGAGGTGCCTGCCCTCAGGGAGTGTGCTATTTGCTGCTTCAGCTTTTTGAATGGAGGAAGCCCATGTCTCCAGCACTGCCTGGGAAAAGGTGGGTAAACTTAGGGTTTAGATTTAACAAGCAAATTTCACTAACAGACCTAGAGCTATGTCCTCCAGTCTGGCTTCTATAAAGAATAAGGCTGATCTGTTGTTGTTTCTATCAATTTTTTCAGAAACCATTTAGAGAAGACTGGTATTATTTGTTTCAGGGGGGCCTTGGAAAAAGTCAGTTTTCGTTCCAATCCCAAAGAAAGGTAATGCCAAAGAATGCTCAAACTACCACACAATTGCACACTAGTAAAGTAATGCTCAAAATTCTCCAAGCCAGGCTTCAGCAATACATGAACAGTGAACCTCCAGATGTTCAAGCTGGTTTTAGAAAAGGCAGAAGAACCAGAGATCGAATTGCCAACATTCACGGATCATCGAAAAAGCAAGAGAGTTCCAGAAAAACATCTATTTCTGCTTTATTGACTATGCCAAAGCCTTTGACTGTGTGGATCACAATAAACTGTGGAAAATTCTGAAAGAGATGGGGATACCAGACCATCTGATCTGGCTCTTGAGAAATTTGTATGCAGGTCAGGAAGCAACAGTTAGAACTGGACATGGAACAACAGACTGGTTCCAAATAGGAAAAGGAGTTTGTCAAGGCTGTATATTGTCACCCTGTTTATTTAACTTATATGCAGAGTACATCATGAGAAACGCTGGACTGGAAGAAGCACAAGCTGGTATCAAGATTGCCGGGAGAAATATCAATAACCTCAGATATGCAGATGACACCACCCTTATAGCAGAAAGTGAAGAGGAACTAAAAAGCCTCTTGATGAAAGTGAAAGTGGAGAGTGAAAAAGTTGGCTTAAAGCTCAACATTCAGAAAACGAAGATCATGGCATCCAGTCCCATCACTTCATGGCAAATAGGTGGGGAAACAGTGGAAACAGTGTCAGACTTTATTTTTCTGGGCTCCAAAATCACTGCAGATGGTGATTGCAGCCATGAAGTTAAAAGACGCTTACTCCTTGGAAGGAAAGTTATGACCAACCTAGATGGCATATCAAAAAGCAGAGACATTACTTTGTCAACAAAGGTCCATCTAGTCAAGGCTACTGTTTTTCCAGTGATCATATATGGATGTGAGAGTTGGACTATAAAGAAAGCTGAGCACTGAAGAATCGATGCTTTTGAACTGTGGTGTTGGAGAAGACTCTTGAGAGTCCCTTGGACTGCAAGGAGATTCAACCAGTCCATCCTAAAGGAGATCAGTCCTGGGTGTTCATTGGAAGGACTGATGTTGAAGCTGAAACTCTTGGCCAAACAATACTTTGGCCACCTGATACGAAGAGCTGACTCATTTGAAAAGACCCTGATGCTGGAAAGATTGAGGGCAGGAGGAGAAGGGACGACAGAGGATGAGATGGTTGGATGGCATCACCGACTCACTGGACATGGGTTTGGGTGGACTCCAGGAGTTGGTGATGGACAGGGAGGCCTGGCGTGCTGCGGTTCATGGGGTCGCAAAGAGTTGGACACAACTGAGCGACTGAATTGAACTCCTGGAGATGCTAATATCAGGTTTTGCACATAAGCTTGCCTATGTAAACTTTGCTGTTTTCTAGCAGAGCTTTGGTATATTAATCCAAGGATAGCCCTGCTTAACACATCATAACTTACTTATCTGCCGAAGCTCTGTGTCTCCACACCAGGTATGCACAGTCTCCCTAAGGGTTGACTCTGACAACAGAGACCACCACGGGGAGCATCTCTCCCAGCCACTGTGCCACCACACGCAGAGAGGGAGGAGCCCTGCATCCGTGTGGTGTCTCTAGACATTCCACAACAGTCAGTGAGCTCAAGGCTTGATAGTCCCAGGTTGCAGGTGGCTACTGTCCAGAAACAGGGTACGGCCAGCCTTCTGACCATAGAATCTAAACATGGAATCTAAACCATGATACGATAAGGCCTCTGAGTCACCCAGATAAGGCCTCTACCTTGCCCAGCCTCATAGCCTCAAGTGTCTCTCTGGGTTAACTTCAACCTCTGGCAGGACAGAAAGAGAGGTAGAGGAAAGAGAAAGAGGCAGAGAAAAGAGGAAGGAAAAGAGACAGGATGGCTCACCATCTTTGTCCAGTGACACCTGCATCTTGTACCCAGCTCTCTCACACTCATGCAGTAACCTCACGCTGTGTTGCATCTCTGTGCTCACACGTCTGGCCCATCTCTCCCCCCGGAGCCCTGGGATCCCACCCTAGCCTGCATTGCAGCATGAGGACCAGTGCTGACCCAGCATGAACAGGAAGCTGTGTGGCTGAATGGCACATCTAGATCATTTCTAATCAAATGCTGCACAGATAAAACAGTCCCTTCTCCAGCTGAGAGGGCCACACTCCCAGAATCATGAGGAAAGGATGATCAACAAAAGAAACCTTTTCAGAAATCAGAGATACTTCATGCAAAGATCAGCAGCAGCCACTAGACCTGCGGTTCCCCAGGCCAATCTAAACAGCATCCACGTTTTCATTTTCCAGCATCAAGTCAGCTCCTTTGGAAGGATGCCCAGCCTTAAAAGAATGTTTCACAACTCACAGTAGATCTTTGTAGCCATCTTTGCATGATGCTACAGAGGCCTCTAACTCTAACCTCTGTATTTTGTTTAAAAAATAAGTTTAATGCCCAGGAATTGTTTTTCTCCAAAGCACCAGATATGATCCTAATGAGCAGCCATGTTTAAAAACAACTGGATCATGTCAATGTATGGCAAAACCACTACAATATTGTAAAGTAATTAGCCTCCAATTAAAATAAATAAATTAAAAAAATAAAATAAAAACACCTGGATTACATGATGATCTTTTATCAAGTTTGTTTCCCTTTTTCTATTTCATAAGTAATGCTCCCAATTCATTTAGTTTATGTTTTCCAGTTTCTCTATCTCTTTTATCATTGTTCTTTCTCAAGTCTTTATCAAGTATAATAGAAAAGCTTTGTCAGTTCAGTTCAGTCGCTCAGTCATGTCCGACTCTTTGCAACCCCATGAATTGCAGCACGCCAGGCCTCCCTGTCCATCACCAACTCCCGGAGTCCACCCAGACTCACGTCCATCGAGTCAGTGATGCCATCCAGCCATCTCATCCTCTGTCATCCCCTTCTCCTCCTGCCCTCAATCCCTCCCAGCATCAGAGTCTTTTCCAATGAGTCAACTCTTCGCATGAGGTGGCCAAAGTACTGGAGCTTCAGCTTTAGCATCAGTCCTTCCAAAGAAATCCCAGGGCTGATCTCCTTCAGAATGGACTGGTTGGATCTCCTTGCAGTCCAAGAGACTCTCAAGAGTCTTCTCCAACACCACAGTTCAAAAGCATCAATTCTTCAGCACTCAGCCTTCTTCACAGTCCAACTCTCACATCCATACATGACCACAGGAAAAACCATAGCCTTGACTAGACGAACCTTTGTTGCCAAAGTAATGTCTCTGCTTTTGAATACGCTATCTAGGTTGGTCATAACTTTCCTTCCAAGGAGTAAGCGTCTTTTAATTTCATGGCTGCAGTCACCATCTGTAGTGATTTTGGAGCCCAGAAAAATAAAGTCTGACATTGTTTCCACTGTTTCCCCATCTATTTCCCATTAAGTTATGGGACCGGATGCCATGATCTTCGTTTTCTGAATGTTGAGCTTTAAGACAACTTTTTCACTCTCCTCTTTCACTTTCATCAAGAGGCTTTTGAGTTCCTCTTCACTTTCTGCCATAAGGGTGGTGTCATCTGCATATCTGAGGTTATTGATATTTCTCCTGGCAATCTTGATTCCAGCTTGTGCTTCTTCCAGCCCAGCGTTTCTCATGATGTACTCTGCATATAAGTTAAATAAGCAGGATGACAATATACAGCCTTGACGTACTCCTTTTCCTATTTGGAACCTATTTGGAAAAGCTTTGTACACATATATAAATAAATAGTATGTATAATATAATATATATTTTAGAAAAGTTATACATTTTTGCTTAGCTAAAACATTTATGACATTTTGGTTCTACTTGCTTGATTTCTAATCTATTGTCACTCAAAACTTTGATATAGTTCCATCTATTCTGGAATCTAGTATTACTGAAATAATGTCTTGATTTTAATTAAGCTGTGAGATCCACGAGGGCATGAAGTCTATTCATTTTTGTTTTACATTAGAGCTCTAACTTTTAGCATTGTGTCCAAACCAAAAAGACACTGAAATATATATTAAATAAATGTATGAATGAAGAAAATAAGTTTAAAAAATATAGCTCAAAGGAAAAATAATGGGGAAGAGAAGAGGGAAATCAACTTGGAGAATTTTTTTTTTTTAATATATGTATATAAGAAGAAAACATATCACATCACCTTCTTTAGTGCAAACTTTACTTCTGTGACATTGGTGCCCATATCCAACTTCCACCTCTGCCAGATCCACCCTTCATAGCCCTTCACAGCGAGACATGGCAGCAAGGATCCTGGCCCCTAATCTGTCTCCGTATGTCACCCGGAACACCTTAAACCCATTCTCCTCAAGCCAAGATCCTACCATCCATGCACCATGGATATGCTGGTCAGGCCTGGGAGCAAGATCATTGTGGGGAGGGTTTCACAGCAGGAAGAGCCTGAGAAAATCACTTAATTCATCCTCTTAATGTACTCAACACAAAACCAGAAACACACACACCTAATCCCCAGAAAAATGAGGTGAGGCCCACAATTAGACCAGATTGGAGCTGAAACAAAGTCTGAACCTTGCTGCCGGTGCTCTTTCCACTATGCCACAAACCTCTTAAATGTTTACCCAAATGTGATGCCTAGCTGCCCTTCAAAACTGCCCCCAACTTCAGTATAACTCTCAACACTTCAACTGAAGCTATATACATATGTACTGGGGCTTCCCTGGTGGCTCAGCAGTAAAGAATCAACCTGCCAATGCAGGAGATGGGTCACCCCTCCTAACTTAGCAGTGCGCGTGTATGCCAAGTCGCTTCAGTCGTGTCCGACTCTTTGCGACCCTATGGACTATAGCCCACCAGGCTCCGCTGTCCATTGGATTCTCTAGGCAAGACTACTGGAGTGTGTTGCTATTTTCTTCTCCAGGGGATCTTCCTGACCCAGGGATTGAACCTCTGTCTCTTACGTCTCCTGGGAGGCCTATATATATATATATATATGCATATATATATACATAATCTATCTATCTATATATGTATGTATATATTGGGGCTTCCCTGGTGGCTCAGAGGTAAAGAATCCACCTGCCAATGCAGAAGACACAGATTTGATCCCTGGGTTGGGAAGATCCCCTGGAGAAGGAAATGGCAACCCACTCCAGTATTCTTGCTTGGAAATCCCATGGACAGAGGAGCCTGGCAGGCTGTAGTCCCTGGGGTCTCAAAAGAGTCAGACATGACTTAGTGACTAAACAACAAACAACAATATATATATACACACATGCATATATTTTATGTATATATCATATATATATATATATACACACATGTATATTATATATTACAATTTTTCTTTAATTCCCTTGTGGTTATTCTTTTTTTTTTTCTTTAAAGCAGCATAGTCTTTTTTTCCCCTAAATGATGTCTTATGCAGGACCAAATTATAGAAAAATATAAAAAAGTGATGGAATAAGACAGGAGATGAGAAGAGGTCCACAGTGGGTCTGGCACACAGTAGGCACTCAGTAAGGCAGTGGTTCTTCAAGAGTCTGACCCACCTTGGCCAGTCCTGGGAGTGAGGAACAGCAGGAAATTTCTGGTCAAGTCTGGTGCTCTGACGACTCCCTCCTGCCACTAGGCAGAGGAGCTTTTCAGGAGGGCAATAGCCCAGTTTAGGAGGCTTCTTCAGAGAAGCCAGCCAGAAAGCCTGTGTTGACTGGACATTTATGCCTACTGTCTTACGACAGGAAATCAAGCTTTCTCAGAGCAGTGCCAGAAAAACTCATCCTGAGTCCAGAGGCGCTGTTTAAATACCAAAACCTTAATTTTTATTTTCTCATGTAAGCACAATGGGTAGACTTGCCAATAATGTTAAAAACAGAAGACAACCCACCCACCCCACCCCCCCAAAAAAATCTTGTAGTTTCTAAACCAGCTTGCATGGAAACAGCCACTCCACAAAAGGGTGATGGGTATAAATTTTTTCATTCATTTAGGGGAGCGGTTTTTGTTTTTCCTGTTTTATTCTCTGGGTCGGTGTATTTATTTTTCCCACACTATTCTTTAATGACAAATGAGGGTGACAGTACTTTTCTCAAAAACAATGAAACAAGGTTGGTGGGAGGCCCTTTAAAATCTCCAAAGGCTGGGGAATTTTCGCCCGGAGAAGTGTGCTGCTCAAGCAAACTGGTGGAAAACAACAGCCTTGTGCCAAACGCCTGTGGTGAGAGCTCGCTTTATTTTTGGTCCAAGCACGGAGGCCAAGAAGCCACATTCACTGACTTCTTTTTCATTTAAGGTTCTACATTCATCAATATGTCTTGGTGAGAAAGCCTCCATTAGAGATTTCCTCTATTTGTTCGAAGAAAAAAGAGGAAAAGCAGAAACACAGTCACCACTCCTAGGAAAACAGCAACTGCCTACCACTCAAGAGACCAAAGCAGGTGTTTAATACTATCTAAACTGCATTTTATTTTCTTTAAACTACATTTTATTCTTAAGAAGAAAAAAAAGCCAAAAGCAACTACATGAGTTTAAGCCGTTTAAATGACTCAAATTCCTTTTGGAAGAAAATGATATAGGAATCTATAAAAACTCCAATAAGCATAACCACAAACATTTCTCCCACCAATTGTCACTCAATTAAAAAAAAAAAAAAAGCAAAACGAAAGCTTTAATATAGCTGACAATTGAAAAACAAAGTTCCATAGAAAGAAGACTGGCCCATTAAAAAAGGAAACACATTTAACAGCCACCTCGGCATATCTTAAACGCAGATTTTTACATAACTGATCAAGACAGAAACCGTTTGCAAATATTTATATTTGAAATCACAAGATGGCTGGCCCCACATCCTAGAAGTTGAGGGTGATTATGCAATGAGCTGGGCCTTATTTCCTCTCCTTTAATTTGGCCTAACCCAGCGTGGTTTCTAGAAAAAGACAAAACCTGACAGAGCAGGGCAAGGATGGCCAAGGAGCCCTAATTTATTTCCGTTTGAAAGGTCACTGCACTCAGTTTCTCATTTCTGCAGGGAGTGCAATCCACATGGCTGGGCTCACTGTCCGGATTCAAGCACATGTTTTTCTCATCTAGCAGAATCATCTTGTGAAATGTGAGCACAACCTGCACAGGCCCCTGGGTGAGAGCCGATGGGGGAGGGTCCGGGTGAGGAGGGGGGGTTGTGGGGGGACCGGTCCCACTGGCAAGTGAAGCCGCTCCAGATTGGCTCCTGCAGCACCGGGCTCACACCAGGGCCCAGACAGCAAGGAGGCCTGGCCTTGGCCCTGGAGATGCCCAGTTCAAGAAGTTTTCCAAGCTGGCATCACAAGCAGAGACGGAGCTGCTGCCCTGAGAGCTAGCATGCTAAACTGATCTACATTCAAGAAGGGCCTCGGGGCTCATGGGGGCCACGCAGGGACCTGAAAGTGGAAAGTCGGGACAGAGCACAGGGAATTCCAGTCCCTCCTCCACCCAAGGAGCTAGCCACAAACAGGAACCCCATCAATATGTTCCCTCAGCCCCATCAGGGGTCGCACAATCTCCCCAGCTCTGCAGCCCTGTCCACCTTGCTCACAGAAGGAAGGGATCTTGGTGTGTATTTTCCCTTAGGAAGGGACCTAAGCTGCAGAGACAGCCTAAGCTTTCGGCTGGGGCACCCGACCTGAGGGCAGCCATATACTTGGAACACTCTTGCTTTGTCTTTATAATAATCTAGGTTTAGGAAGTACTTATGGATAATTTTATAAAACCACCAAAAGTGTGTGGGAAGGAGATAAAGCAATTCTCATTTCCTCCAACCCTATCTAAGTAAACAAGAGGGTACTTTTAAGTAAAGATTCTTTCTAATGAAGAAATAAACCTACACCTCATCATTCCTCCACCAGAAACTCCTGAGGACAGAGGATTTAGAAGTGATTCAAGCGGTGTTTCCTAGTTCTCATCTGCCCAACCTACCCTCCCCATGAATTGCTTTTTCATCTCTCTCACCAAAGCTGGCTGCAAAAAGCTCACTCAAGCCAGCAAACAAGTAAAGGCAATAACACTTCTCAGTGGCACAACCCACATCAGCATACCCTAGATTAGTAGCCATGATGACGGAATGGCTCGTACTTGCTGGTTAGAAACTTCCTGTCATTTCTGTTGCAAGATGCACAGCTACTTCCGGTTCTGGGACATTTTGGAGGGGCGAGAACAAGGAAGACATGAGGGGAAGAGAGCCTCCTGACAAAATCTGGCAAAGGCTCTTTGAGGATTTACAACCTCTTCCTCTCAGGTAATAGCAAATAGTCCCATCAAGATGAACTTTGAAGTCTGCAGTAACACTTCTGAAAAGAAATCTTACAGTGTTATACTTGAAACTTTATTTTATTTACTTATACTTGTTTTGGCCGTTGCTGTGCAGCTTGCAGGATCTCAGGTCCCTGACCAAGAATTGAACCGGAGCCATGGCAGTGAAAGCCCAGAATTCTAACCACTAGGCCACCAGGGAACTCCCTTTCTTGAACTTGTTAAATATGCATACCTTTTCCTTTAGCTAGGGGGTTCCCTCGTGGTTCAGAGGGTAAAAAAATCTGCCTGCCAGGAGGCAGGAGACCCAGGTTTGATCCCTGGGTCAAGAAGATCCCTTGGAGAAGGGAATGGTTATGCACTTCAGTATTCTTTCCTGGAGAATCCCCATGGACAGAGGATCCTGGTGGGCTACAGTCCATGGGGTTGCAAAGAGTTGGACACAACTCAGCGACTAATGCTTTCCTTCAGCAAATCCACCTTTAATAATCTACCAAAAGACAACTATACAGGGCTATAGTGATAGGCAGACCTCTAAGATGGCCTTCAATGATCTCAGTGTCCTGCCCTCCTCCAGGGGATCTTCCTGACCCAGGGATCAAACCCATGTCTCATGCTCCTGCATTGGCAGGCAGCTTCTTTACCGCTAGTGCTACCTGGGAAGCCCTCAGGTATCCATGGCACTTGAGTAATCCTCTCTGCCTGAGTGAGGGACCTAGTGATTGACTTCTAGAGAATAGAATATAGCAAAAGGGATAGGGTGTCGTGCTTACAAATTCTTCCACTCTCTCATCTGTCCATTTTGATGAAGTCAGCTGCCGTGCTGTGAGTTCTCCCTCTGAGAGTCAATAGCCGGTGAGGAATGAAGGCCCTCGGGCCAAGAGTCCATCAGCAACTGAATCCAGCCCATAACCGCTGAGTCAACTCAGAAGCAGATTCCTCCACCCCGTTTCCCCAGCCTGCACCTTGGTTTCAGCCTGGAGAGAGATCTTGAACTGGAGAATTCAGCTAGGCTGTGCTCTGACTCCTGACCCAGAGATACTGAGACATATTACATGTTGTTGTGTTTAAGCCACTAAGTTTTGGGATGTCTTATTATGTGGCAAGGGATAAAGAATATCATTTTTAAGCATCATGGTTTACAATCACACCAAAAAAAAAAAAAAAAAAAGGAAATAACCCAAAAGTCCATCCTGAGGGAGCTAGTTCAATCAAGAATGACACATCCAGACAAGAAATACTGGGCAGCCCTCAAAATATAATGAGGCAATATATCTGTATTGAAATGGAAAGAAGCCCACAAAAACAAAAAAGCAAGTTGCAAAACCATGTGAGACTTCTAAAACACAGTAGAGGTCTACAATAGATTTTCATTTCTGTACTCTCCAGATAAGCACCTCACACAGTGTTCCCATCTCAGAAAATAACAACTGTAGTTATCTAGTTGCTATAGGCAAACAGACAAACAAAAAAGACAGAAAAGAGAGATCATTCTTGACTCTCCTCTTTTCCTCCAACTGCTCACCTAATCCATCAGTAAATTATACAGTGTACCTTCAAATGACCACATCCCCCACTTCTCACCACCTCCACAGTGACTACTCCCAGCCAAGCCACCATCCCTGCTTTCCTGGGGAGTTACAATGGACCTAATTTGTTACTCTGCTTCCACTTCTGTTCTTCTGCAATGTATTCCCAGACCATAGCCAGAGTGATGCTTAAAGAATACAGGGACTTCCCTAGTGGGTACAGTGGTTAAGAATCTGCTTTCCTATGCACGGGACACAGGTTTGAGCCCTGGTCAAGGAACTAAGATCCCACATGCCACAGGGCACCTAAACCTGCACACTGCAACGACCGAGCCCAGGCACTCTAGAGCCTGTGTTCCACAACTAGAGAAGCCTGCATGCTGCAAATAGAAAAGCTCCTGCATGCTGCAACCAGAGAAAGCCCATGTGCCACAACAAAGACCCATAAGCGACTAGGACTCATGGATACTGTGCTCTGAAATCCATCCCTGCATGTGTGATAAAGTCACGCCCTCCATAAGCTACTCCTGGTCAGTGACTGGGCGGGGCAAGATGACCAAGACAAGCCTATTCTTGGGAGATGAAAAATTCACCTAACAGGGGCCTTTGGCTCAAGGGCTTTTCAACAACTTTGCCAAACTCTCTTAGAGCAGCCTAGAACTCCAGGATGCTTCCCCTCAGCCTCTGCCCTCCCCTCTCCTCTTCACTCAAGTCACAGTCTGACAGCTCTCCCAGGCTCCGACCAGCTCCCTCCCCGTTTCCCTTCCTAGTCAGAGCATAGCACTCAGAAAGGCCCTGCACTTGACCGAAGGCTTTGCTGTACCTGACTTGAATATGTCATTTCTGCTAAAGGAGACCCACACCTGCACTCTGCACTGGACGCTTGTCTTGTTCACAGGCGTTGCCTTCATAAATCTCTTGTGTGGCTAGTCCTGCCTTGGTGTCTGCTCCTTGGAGGACCCAGACTGACACCCCAGGCTTCAGCATGGCTCTGCATCACTTCACGTGAACCTCAGCTCAAACATCACCTCCTCACAGAGGCTTCTTTTGCTGTCCTAAATATAGCACACCCTACCAACCCAGTCTCTCTCTCTCATTAGCCTGCTTTGACTTTCCTCATAGCTCCCCCGACATTACACTTTTATTTATTCTTTGTTTTGTCTTCCTCTTGCGAATGTAAACTGTACAAAGACCTTGTTTTGTTTAGTATTGTACCCCAGCACCAGGGGAAGAAGAGGGAGGGACATATTGAGAGAGTAGCATCGAAGCATATACATTATCTTATGTAAAACAGATAGCTAATGGGAAGTTATTATATAGCACAGGGAGGTCAACCCAGTACTCTGTGACAAGCTAGAGGGGTGGGACGGGGTAGGTAGTGGCAGGAAGGTTCAAGGGGGAGGGGACATATGGCCAATTCACGTTGTTGTACAGCAGAAACCAACACAACATTGTATAGCGATTATCCTCTAATTTAAAAAAGAAAAAAAAAACGGCCCATAATAGGTAGCCAGTAAAAAGTTTATAAATAAATTAATATATTTTAAAACATCATATAAAAATCACCTAGATCTTCTTTCAGTTCCAAACATACATAAAATATAACCTAATATGATCATCAGAGAAGGCAATGGCACCCCACTCCAGTACTCTTGCCTGGAAAATCCCATGAACGGAGGAGCCTGGTGGGCTGTAGTCCATGGGGTCGCGAAGAATCGGACACGACTGAGCAACTTCACTTTCACTTTTCACTTTCATGCATTGGAGAAGGAAATGGCAACCCACTCCAGTGTTCTTGCCTGGAGAATCCCAGGGACAGGGGAGCCTGGTGGGCTGCCATATATGGGGCCGCACAGAGTCGGACACGACTGAAGCAACTTAGCAGCAGCAGCAGCAGCAAGAGCAATGTGATCATCTTGAGAATATACCTCACAGACCTATAAAATATAACTTTTTAAAAACACAGGCCACAAATGAAGAGAGAAAGCCCAAAGCAGGAGGCATGAGAGCAAATGCTGCAAAACTAGCTGAATCTGGATTCACTTGCATGGGGGCCTAGGACTGGGATGTTAATGTTCAGGTGAGGAGAGGTGATGTAGCCTAGACCCAGGCAAGGTAGGGGACTGGAACCAACATAACTACATACAGTCAAAATTCTTGAAAACCTCCCTCCGCATGAGTGTAGGACTAGACAAACTACTACCACTCCCTAGTAACTCAGAGTATATTCTATCCTAGTCTCAAGGTGAAAAAATTGTATATATCTCATGAAAAAATAAAACATCAAGCCTGTGACCTGTACAAGTGTGTGACCCAGATTTACACTGTTTAAATTGTGCAAGAATCAGGAGCTGATAAATTACCATAAAAATATAGTCAGGACCAAAATGCCCCAGAGAAATATTTTCATAGCCCAGACTCATATAAGGCTCTCTCAGAATAAACAAGTCCTGATGAATAAACCAGACAAAGAAACAAACCAGTCAGAGAGGCCACGTGCATAGGAAGTAGAAGAATTAACACCTCAAGAACTGATGGTAATAGAATAATCTGATGGACCACAACCAAGAGTAGCCCCTTGCTCACCACAACTAGAGAAAGTTTGCCCAAAGCAATGAAGACCCAGCATAGCAAAAAATTAAAAAAAAAAAGAATAATCTGATGGAACTATAAACTAAGTATGTTTAAAGGTATTTTTAATGTAAAAGAAGGAATAAAAACTATAATAAAAGAACAAGCCTCTATGAAAAAAGAAATGACAGCTTTGGAAAGAAAAAAAGAACTAAGTAGAAATTTTAAAATGAACAATACAGTGTTAGGTTAAATATTAGATATAGCTAAAAAGAGAATCTGTATCATGGAAGATGGAAAGAAAGTACTCATAATATAGTAAAGAAAGAAAAAAAGAAATAGAAAAATGTAAAAGAGAGGTTACAAGACATGAAGAGTGTGTTGACAAAATAAAATATACTTTTAATTGGAGTTCCAGGAGAAAGATGTAGAAGAGGAAACATTAAAAAGACAATTACTGAGAATTTGACAAAATTAAAGTGCTACCTGTGATGTTTATTTCAATCATCACAAGTTCCAAGCAGGATTCAAAAGAACCACACACACCCCAGGGCCAAAGAGAAAATCCTGAAGCAATCAGATAGAAAAAAGAGGTTACCAACCAAATAATGGGAATTAGATCAGGACCAGAATTTTCATTAATGACACAGAAGCAAGAAGATAATGGAATAACATACTCAAGTGGTAAAAAAAATTAATGCGTCAAACTAATATTCTATATCTAACTAAATTATTGCTCAGAAACGTGGGTGAGGGCTTCCCTGGTGGCTCAGTGGTAAAGAATCTATCAATGCAGAAGATATGAGTTCAAACCTGATCTGAGAAGATCCCACATGCTGTGGAGCAACTAAGCCCATGTACCACAACTACTGAGCCTGTGCTCTAGAGCCCAGGAGCTGCAGCTACTGAGCCCATGCGCCCTAGAGCCCGTGCTCTACAGCCCAGGAGCTGCAACCACTGAGCCCACGCACCCTAGAGCCTGTGCTCCACAACAAGAGAAGCTACCACAATGAGCAGCCTGCCCACTGCAACTAGAGGAGCCCTCACTCTGCACAGCTGGAGAGAAGTCCACGCAGCAAAGAAGACCCAGCACACTCAAAGATACATACAATTATTTAAGAATGGGAGTAAAATATAGACATTTCTATACAAAGAAAAGAATTCCCAATTCAAGGCTCCCTGAAAGAAAATAGTAAATAACAATAATATATTTCAATTTAAAGTAAATTAAACATAGAAAAAAGTAAGATAAACAATGATGAGCAAAGACGATAATAGAGATGATAGTCAATTTGTAAATAACCATGCTGTTTAAGTTTTTTTTTTTAAGATTAATGGAGGGGAGACATTATAAATGACTTGGAACTAAAATATTGGATAGCAATAATATGGAAGTATGATTATCTTAAAGTATTTTAATGTCCTTGTGTTGTTTGGTATAATATCTATTTTGATTAATTTCTAAAGACATTTTAGGGGCTTCCCTGGTGGTCCAGTGGTTAAGAATCTGCCTTGCAATGCAGAGGACACTGGTTCTATCCCTGGTTTAGGAAGATCCCACGTACTTTAGGGCAACTAAACCTGTGCACCACAACTACTGAACCCACATGCAGCAACCACTGAAGCCCGTGAAGCCCAAAGCCCAAGCTCCGCAACAAGAGAAGCCACCACAACGAAAGGCCCACACACCGCAACCAGGAGTAGCCTCCACCCTCTGCAATTAGAGAAAGCCTGCACACAGCAACGAGGACCCAGTGCAATAAACAAACTTTTTTAAAAAGTTTTTTAAAGCTAAGCGTGCACGTTATACTTCTAATTATAATTTTAAGGGAAATAAGAGTGGGGATGGGAAGAAGAAATGTAATGTATACTTTCCAAAGTAAAAGCAGGGAGGAGAAGGAATAAAGAACACTCAGATGAGAGGTGAAAAGATAAATAAAATCAGAAAAAAAAAAAAATTACCATGGGCAGATATTCATTAAAGGAAATTTAAAGACTATAGTTCAAGTCAAGGAAGTTGACAGAGATGTAAGACATCTAAAAGGACCTAGAAGAAGGAATTGAAAGGATACAAGAAGATAAAAGATATAAGATCCCAAACTATAAGAAAGAATGAGGAAGACAGAAAATGGTGAATATTTTCTGAAAATGATAAATCAGTACAAGCATTGACTCTACAGAAGCATAAAAGAAGTAATGCTTTATGAGATTCTAAAAGAAAAGAAATATATAGACTTAAAATATATAAAACCACTAATATACAAGCAGGGGCAGGGCAGAAAAGGGAGGATGTTGTTCAGAATAAAGATATTGATCACTTTAGAATTCGGTGAGTTAAAGTCACAATTACTAGGTTAACCACTAAAGTTTTTAAAGTATAAAAAACTGATAGTTAAGCATGATCAGTTTTTTAGACTGATAAAAAACAGTATAATTTTCAGAGTGATACAGGAAGAAAAAAGTGGAGCGAGACAACAAACTCAATCAACCCAAAAGAAGACAAGAAAAGAGAGAAAAAACTGATCTTGTGGGACAAAGAGAGAGCACCAAAGACTCAGGCAGATAGGAATTAAAATATATCAGTAATGATAACAAATGTAAGTCCACTTAATTTTCCAGTTAAAATATGGTAACAAATTTAAACACCTTCTGGGGCCAGCAAAGTCATACACATGAGTAAACAGGAGATATAGGAAAGCAACAGCTCAAATGAAAGGATAACTGATCCTTCCACAGAGTAGGAGAGACAATAGAGCATAGTGGGGCCTGGGGTAAACTGGTGAGAGAATAACTATCCAAAGAAGGCAGTGCTCATGGACTTTTGCCATGGGAATACTGTCCAGGGTCCTGTGTGTCAACTTGCAAACAAAACTGGGATTTCTGAGTTTTATGAGGAATCTGAGTTTTAAACATAGGCTACCACTTTTCTAAAAAAAAAAAAAAAAAAAAAAAATCACTGGGAAAAAAATCTATCAACTCCATGGATGGAAGAAAGGAGACAAAAATGAAACACGCAAGCAAAAAAAGGCATGATAAATAAAATGCAGAGGAAAAAAACCCCATAAAACAAAAGGAAAAAAGAGCCACCTCTGGGAGACCTTGCAGCACAAATGGAAGTGACGGCTTCTACTAAACACCCACTGGGATCCACACCCTGTAATTTCTACCCTGTTCAACCTTATCATTTGGCTGAAGAGACCTAACATTAAAGGATGGGAAAAACACTGAATAATCCAAACATAAAGTACATGGAGCACCAGTGGTCACTGAAAACTCCAAATGATGTCTGGTGCTTATTCCATCAGTTCTGCTTACACTAAGTCTCCTGTGGGGCTTACTGGGTACCTGCATTCATCTACCTGCTAATAAAAACAGTGATGTTAAAAAACCCTTGAGCTCCTACCAAGAAGCCCACTCCTGCGACTTCCCTGGTGGTCCAGTGATTAGCACTCCACACTTCCATTATGGGGCATGGGTTCCATCCCTGATTGGGGATCTAAGATCCGGCAGGCAGCCTGGCATGGGGGTGGGGCGGGGAGAAGTCCCTTTCCAACAGACCTCAAGGAAAACTTTTCCTGGTCGAGTCAAGCCAGCCTCTCATCTCACTCTCTTTCTAGCCTTGCTGACTCCTTCCATGACAAAAAGGCCCTTTTCTGCCTGACCTTTCAAAAACTTGCAGATCTTACAAATGGAGCACACTCCATAATGCTCTCCCCTCCCAATAGTGCAATAAGCCCCTTCCCCGAATTGCAATAATCCTTTTGAATAAAGTCTCTCCTTACCAAAAAAAAAAAAAAAAATGCCTGAAAGGATAGAGGGAAGAAAGCTGAGAAAAGAAGAATTAAGGATGTTCACCCTATGTGACTCTCAGTCTGTCAACTGAGCCATTTCCTGGAATGTCACTTCTTCCTCATGACCTGTGCAGTAAGGTCCCAAGTGTTCAGCATGGCTTCCACGGCGGTCAGACTTGGCTCATTGCAGCCCCTGCCTCCACACCTCTGCCCAGGCTACTGCCCCTGCCAGGATGCCCGTAGTCTCCTCTTCCACACTTGAAACCAAGCCGACCCCCAAGTGAAATATTCTCTAAAGGCTGCTTAAGGTGCCTGATGAAATCCATGTAGGAGGAATGCACTTCATGGCTATTTTAAAGCTTAGTTGGGATCCCCTGGAGGAGGGCATGGCAACCCACTCCAGTAGTCTTGCCTGGAGAATCCCATGGACAGAGGAGCCTGGTGGGCTATGGTTCACAGGGTCACAAAGAGTTGGACATGACTGAAGCAACTTAGCACGCAAGCACGGGCTCTGCAAAAATATGTGTAATGAGACAAACATAATTGTGTTCATCATCATTCCAGAAGACATAAGAGTAAATGGATTGGCTTGATGGGGCTGCTCCTGGCAAGGGATGAGCCATGGTTTGGACTGGATTCTATTCCTAAAGGTTCTTGCTTGTAGACACGCCTCCTGCCAAAGCTGTCTCATCCACTGGAAAGCAGAGCTACAATGCCTATTGTAGCTAAATACTCTAAGACTTACATTTCTGTACCTAAATACTCTAAGGTTTAAAATTAACAAATGTATAAGTAAATGTTTATATAATGCTGACTTGATAACTTTCAAATCTAATATTCAAAGATGTGCTCACTCAGTCATATCCAACTGTTTACAACGCCATGGATTACAGCCCACCAGGCTCCTCTGTCCATTGAATTTTCCAGGCAAGAATACTGAAGCAGGTTGCCATTTCCTCCTCCAGGGGATCTTTGGCAGGCAGATTCTTTACCAACGAACCACCCAGGAAGCCCAATATTCAAAGATACTTTACTCTATATGGTAAATTATTAATACATTGTCTCACTTTTTAAAAACAGGTGAATGAATAACTCCTGGGAAATCAGAGCAATCATGAATTGAATGAGCTACTTATAGTCAACCTCAAAAGCGAAATTGAAATGAAATGCTTTTCATTTCTTGCAGCAGAAACTACATTTAACGTGCGGTGTGGGCACACGTTGACATGCTTGGCATGTGTGTGGGCAGAAGAGGGCCGAGGGCCTTGGAAAGTCACGAAGGCCTCATCCTGTGCACAGCAGGAGGTGGGGGGCAGGAGGGGCAGGACACAGGGCTGGTGGGACATGAAGAGGTGCTGGGGGCATGGCAGAGGGCCGGTTATGGCTGAAGTGGTCCCTGCTCTGACCGCCACCTCTCATAAAATCATTAATAAAACTAGAGGCCCAGGAAAATGCTGATTTCCACTGGATTTGTTGTAGAAATGGAACAAGGACAAGACTCAGAGTCCAAGTTGGATTTTGAATAAAAGTGAGGAGGCTGCATGATTCAGCAGCAGGGACAGAGAAGGAGAAGGGGGCCGGAGCAGGGGTGAGGGGGACAGAGGAGAAGGGGGCTGGAGCAGGGGTGAGGGGGGCAGAGGAGAAGGGGGCCGGAGCAGGGGTGAGGGGGACAGAGGAGAAGGGGGCTGGAGCAGGGGTGAGGGGGGCAGAGGAGAAGGGGGCCAGAGCAGGGGTGAGGGGCAGAGGAGAAGGGGGCCGGAGCAGGGGTGAGGGGGGCAGAGGAGAAGGGGGCCGGAGCAGGGGTGAGGGGGGCAGAGGAGAAGGGGGCCGGAGCAGGGGTGAGGGGGACAGAGGAGAAGGGGGCTGGAGCAGGGGCCATGCTGAACTCACAGTGTCAGGAACTGGGTTTCAGGTCAAGTTTTCCCTAAGCCTTTGTGGGGCAGAAGAGCCCTCAATGACACTTGATACCTGCATTTCATGACGGATGTCCTTCTGAAAAAGGGCAACTTGTCAAGATCATCTGGTGCTAAGGACAGGCTGAAAATAGAAGTGACTGGGTGTTCTTCATATGGGCTCCGTCTCAGAGACGCAAGCTAATGAGGAGAGAAGGGGAGGGGGTGAGCCAAGTGCTGTCACAAAAGCCCTGGATCGCACAAGGTCTTCCAGGTTTCCCACGGCCCCTGCTGCCTACCAGGTGGGGGTTGAGGAGGCGATCTCCACGCTTCCAGTGAGAATGGACCAATACCAGACCCAGAATGGAACAAAACAAAAACGTGGGTGGGGCAGGAAACCATAGGAAGTGCGCGTTTCTCCCTGTGCAAATCTGATGGGTGGGAAGCAGAAAACAGAGCAAAGACCATGATTGTGAGCTTATTTTTACTTTAAATAAAAAACATAAAGAATTTGAAAACCATTAACTGTTAGCCTCCAATTTCGAAGTCACTCTAACCCAGGAGTCCCCAACCTTTTTTGGCACCAGGGACCAGTTCCACAGAAGACAATTTTCCCATGGACCAAGAAGCGGTGGGGGGATGGTCTGGGGATGATTCAAGCACATTACATTTATTGTGCACTTTATTTCTATTATTATTACATTGTGATATATAATGAAATAATTATACCACCATAATGCAGAAGCAGTGGGAGCCCTAAGCTTGTTCTCCTGAGTGCGAGTGGTAATACAAGTCATAGGGAGAGACTGTAAATACAGATGAAGCTTCGCTCACTTGCCTGCCACTCACCTCCTGCTGTGTGGTCTGGTTCCTAACAGGCCACGGACCCGTGCTGTAACCTGTGGACCCCTCCTCTAACCCATCCACATGAAAGAGCCGCCCCAAAGTCTCCCCAGGCTTCCCAGATGGCACTAGTGATAAAGAACCCGCCTGCTAATGCAGGAAACATAAGAGACGTGGGTTCAGTCCCTGAGTCAGGAAGATCCCCTGCAGGAAGGCATGGCAACCCAACCCAGTATTCTTGCCTGGAGAATCCCATGGACAGAGGAGCCTGGCAGGCTAAAGTCTATAGAGTCACAAAGAGTTGGACACAACAGTTAGAACCAGACACGGAACAACAGAGTGGCTCCAAATTGGGAAAGGAGTACGTCAAGGCTGTATATTGTCACCCTGCTTATTTAACTTCTATGCAGAGTACATCGTGAGAAACGCTGGGCTGGATGAAGCACAAGCTGGAATCAAGACTGCCAGGAGAGGGACTTCACTGGTGGTCCAGTGGTTAGAATTCTGAGCTCCCAATGCAGAGGCCCTGAGTTCAATCCCTGGTTGGGGAGCTAGATCCCACATGCTGCAACCAAGGGTTCGCATGCTGCAACCAAGAGTTCATGTGCCACAACTAGTTCCTGGCACAGCCAAATAAATAAATATTTTAAAATAAAAAAAAAAAAAAAGACTGCCAGGAGAAATATCAATAACCTCAGATACACAGATGACACCACCCTTATGGAAGAAAATGAAGAGGAACTAAAGACCCTTTTGATGAAAGTGAAAGAGGCGAGTGAAAAAGTTGACTTAAAACTCAACTTTCAAAAAACAAAGATCGTGGCATCTGGTCCCATCACTTCATGGCAAATAGATGGAGAAACAACGGAAATGGTGACAGGCTTTATTTTCTTGGGCTCCAAAATCACTGCAGATGGTGACTGCAGCCATGAAATTAAAAGACGCTTGCTCCTTGGAAGAAAAGCTATGACCAGCCTAGACAGCATATTAAAAAGCAGAGACATTACTTTGCAGACAAAGGTCCATATAGTCAAAGCTATCGTTTTTCCAGTAGTCATGTATGGATGTGAGAGTTGGACTATAAAGAAAGCTGAGTGCTGAAGAATTGATGCTTTTGAACTGTGGTGTTGGAGAAGACTCTTAAGAGTCCCTTGAACTGCAAGGAGATCAAGCCAGTCAATCCCAAAGGAAATCAGTCCTGAATATTCATTGGAAGGACTGATGCTGAAGCTGAAACTCCGATACTTTGACCACCTGATAAGAAGAACTGACTCACTGGAAGACTTGATGCTGGGAAAGATTGAAGGCAGGAGAAGGGGACAACAGAGGATGAGATGGTTGGATGGCATTGCCAACTCAATGGACATGAGTTGGTGATGGACAGGGAAGCCTTGTGTGCTGCAGTCCATGGGGCTGCAAAGAGTTGGACACGACTGAGCAACTGAACTGACGGACTGAAGCAACTTAACGTGCACGTGAAGGCTCCCCTGCAGGAATTCCAGGAGGGTTGTTCTTGCTGCATTTCAGGCCTGCCCATCTCCTGAGCCCTGTCCCTGCCCTGTGGGCTTGATGCCTGCACAAATCAACCCTTTGCCCTCTCTGAACACATCCTCTCACTCTCTCAGAACTCAGGATCCCACACACCTGGGGCTTTGTCTGCAGGCACTCACATCCAGGCATTGGGCTCACCAGGGGACCAGCCAGTAAACTACATCCACACCTTAGTGAGGGGCTAGCTTGGGACTCTGAGACATACAATGACAGGGACCATATACCTCAGTTCATGAAAACTTAACTCAGCCATTAACAATAAAAGAACCACCCTGGAAAACTGACCCTACCACTGAAAGAAATGGAAATCCCAGACCACCTGACCTGCCTCTTGAGAAACCTGTATGCAGGTCAGGAAGCAACAGTTAGAACTGGACATGGAACAACAGACTGGTTCCAAATAGAAAAAGGAGTACGTCAAGGCTGTATATTGTCACCCTGCTTATTTAACTTATATGCAGAGTACATCATAAGAAACTCTGGGCTGGAAGATGCACAAGCTGGAATCAAGATTGCTGGGAGAAATATCAATAACCTCAGATATGCAGATGACACCACCTTATGGCAGAAAGTGAAGAAGAACTAAAACGCTTCTTGACGAAAGTGAAAGAGGAGAGTGAAAAAGTTAGCTTAAAGCTCAACATTCAGAAAACGAAGATCATGGCATCTGGTCCCATCACTTCATGGCAAATAGATGGGGAAACAGTGGAAACAGTGTCAGACTTTATTTTGGGGGGCTCCAAAATCACTGCATTTGGTGATTGCAGCCATGAAATTAAAAGACGCTTACTTCTTGGAAGGAAAATTATGACCAACCTAGATAGCATATTCAAAAACAGAGACAGTACTTTGCCAACAAAGGTTCGTCTAGTCAAGGCTATGGTTTTTCCTGTGGTCATGTATGGATGTGAGAGTTGGACTGTGAAGAAAGCTGAGCGCTGAAGAATTGATGCTTTTGAACTGTGGTGTTGGAGAAGACTCTTGAGAGTCTCTTGGACTGCAAGGAGATCCAACCAGTCCATTCTAAAGGAGATCAGTCCTGGGATTTCTTTGGAAGGAATGATGCTAAAGCTGAAACTCCAGTACTTTGGCCACCTCATGTGAAGAGTTGACTCATTGGAAAAGACTCTGATGCTGGGAGGGATTGGGGGCAGGAGGAGAAGGGGATGACAGAGGATGAGATGGCTGGATGGCATCATCGACTCGATGGACGTGAGTTTGAGTGAACTCTGGGAGTTGGTGATGGACAGGGAGGCCTGGCGTGCTGCGATTCATGGGGTCGCAAAGAGTCAGAGACGACTGAGCGACTGAACTGAACTGAACTGAACTGCTTTTGAACAGACCACTCAGCCAAGCTCCAGATCAGCATTTTCCATTGCCAGGTGGACAGTTTCTGTGGGATGTCTCATTGGCATCTGCAGGGGTTAATAGTCAGCCGCCTGTTGCTCTGGCTAAGCCATGAGAAAATCACTACGGGAAAAGAATAAAAGCAAAATATAGCAATACAGCATAACCCAAGTAAAAGTACATCGGGTTGATTAGCTGGGGTCGGCATACCCTGCTAAGCTAAGGAAAAATATAGTGTAGACCTTGGAATGCTGGGTCGCCGCAAGTTCAGAACGCTGCTTGGGCACACACTAAGATGTTTTCCCAAGGCATATGCAGATCTATGGCCTCCAGCTAGGTGATAGCGCTTGTACAAGAAAATAACAAAGATAGTTTAGTAATCAGTAAAAATTCTATGGTAGATGGACTTTCCTGATTCAGACGGTAAAGAATCTGCCTGCAATGCAGGAGACCTGAGTTCTATCCCTGGGTCAGGAAAATACCCTGGAGAAGGGAATGGCTACCCACTTCAGTATTCTTGCCTGGAGATTTCCATGGACAGAGGAGCCTGGCAGGCTACAGTCCATGCGGTCACAAAGAGTCGGAAACAACAGAGTGACTAACTCTTTACTCTATATTATTAACTATTGTTAGCCACAAAAGTACAAACTCCTTGAGATGTTATTCAAGCCTCTTTACAATAAGAGTCCAAAACCTATATTTAATTTGTCCAATCAGTATTTCTTAAGCACCTGCTAGGTCAGGCTAGGTTTGCTGTGGTGAACAAAACAGAAATAATTCTTAATGGAGCTTATGGTCTGGTAAGGGCAAAGTCATCAAACACACACATACACACAAGACGCAAGGACAAATTGTGCTGTGTGCCAAGAATGACGGAGCAAGGGTTACAAGAGACGACGGTGGGACAAGGGCTAGTTCAGACGCCGGTCCCAGAACTCTGGTTTCCAAGTCAATGCTCCATTAAGTATCCTGGAGGCAATGAATAGAAATAATTTCCCGTATCTTGGGTAGTCATGCCCCAAATGAACAGAAGCATAACTGAACCAAGTATAATGGTACTTGGCCAAGCATAATTGGTCAAGTGCCATGGCAGGAGACGTAAAGAGACATGGGTTCAATCCCTGGGTTGGGAAGATCTCTTGGAGGAGGGCATGGCAACCCACTCCAGTATTCTTATCTGGAGAATCCCTTGGACAGAGGAGCCTGGTGAACTACTGTCCACAGTTGCAAAGAGTCAGACATGACAGAAGCAACGTAACACGCGCGCACGCACGCACCATGGCATCCAAGGATCAGGGTTTCATGTTTGATTATAACTTTCACCTGTCATTCAAGTTCCCACATTCTGATCACAGCCTAGGTTTTACAGTTTTGTGCCAATTCTGCAGCTTTAAACTAAGTAGCAGAAAGCCATCCAGGTGAGTAGAAGGGGAAGTGGTGCTTTTAAGAACATAACAGCAATAAGAAAAATACGTAGGACTTGGCTCTGTTTAAATCGGAAGGAGAGCCAAGGGAGCCCGAGAATCCTCAGTGTGGGGAGGTAATTCTCCATGTTGTTTCTGCAAGTCTGATTCCCAGACTGTCTTTTCTGGGAAGTTTCCTTTAACAAACAGTGTAGGAAGCGAGAGACAGTATCCTGCTCCAAAGGGCACATTTGATTCCTGATCAGCAGAGTAAAGACAGGGAACAACTCCAACTCCAGTGCAGAGAAGATCTGTCTACACTCCAGGGTAATAAAGATAATGGGACTGTCTGGAAGGGAGGATGGGCAGGTCCTCCTGTAAGATGTTGGGGTGGGGGATGGTGGAGTGTACCTAAGCTCAGTGTTGCTGAGCTGGGAACAGGCCCCTGTGCACAGCACCCACCCGGGCACACAGCCACAACACCCCCATGGGACTTGAGACGAAAGGGGGGACTGATGTGAACAGGAAGTTCATGCTGTCTGCTGAACCATGAGTACCTAAGTTCTTATGATCTGCTAAGTTCCCTCTCTCTCTAGGTTGCTACTTAGGGACTGCTTGACCCTTCTGAGCATGAGTTGGAAGATCTCCTTTCTTGCATTTGCCATGAATAACTCAACTATTTCCACAGGTTCTCCGTGTGCATCTTTCACACTTCGATGCTATACATCTTTTCCCTGCCTTATTATGGTTTTTGCCCAATCATGTTTCTGCCATCTCAAACTTGGTTTACTTATGGCCTTTTAGGCGCACCCTTTCAGTTTTCACTGCTATCTGATAATCTTCACTCCCAATGTCAAATTTCTGAGAAAAATAGTCTATTGTGACAACGTGTCTCTGATGGGATAGAGACTTATTTTCAAACCAGGCAAGCCCATAGGTCTGTTAGTTTGCAGACTGGCTCCCCTTGAGTCAGGTGATGACTATTGATCTGCTGTCTCTCCCCTCACACCTGCCCTCCTACTCTCTGCTCTGTGTTGCCCCTGGGGCTGGAAGCCTGCAAACGACTTTCCCAAACTCCGTTAACAACTGATCTCCTATTATGTTGTAAACATGGGAGGCAGAGGAAGGGGAGCATCACGTGGAACAAAGACAAAATCTTCCTGGAAAGATGTAGCTCTTACAGGGAGGCAGCTATGGTAACAGCCTCTAGAGCAGGGTGATTCAGAACTCGAACCATTCCAGCTCGAACTCAGCTCAGCATTTAGCCCAGCCAATATCAGGGTAAGTCACACCTACAGAGGCTTCATGCATTGACTTAATCACACAGGGTGCTCTTTGCATACCCAACAGAACTGCATGACATCATGATGAGCACACTGAGGGAAGTCTGGCTTCCAGAATGTACACTTCCAGGCTGCCTGTGTCCACTTATCTCATGCCAGGGTTAGGAGAAGGACTGGCCTAGGGTTACAACCATCCCATGGCAGGGACTCAATCATTCCTACTTATTCTGGGGAAAAAAAAAAAAAAAAAATGGTAACCTACACAGACTAAAAGGCGAACCATGACGTTTCAACTGTCTTGTGGGGGGTTTAGATAATTTTGAGTCCCATCTTCCTTTTCAAAAGTCTAGATGCTGCCACCAGATTTTCTCTTCAGCCATTCTGGGCGAGTTTTTCAGTTTTTCTCTGCTGTTTCACACTCACATGTATCTTTTTGCCCTGGCCCAGCCTTTTGTCAACAGTATTCCCTTTTACTGCTCCTGGTCTGTCCTCCTTTTTCACTTGTGGTTTTCTCCCCTTGTCATTTAAGCTTTCTCAGCTATGCACAGAAATCGAACAGAAGCCTTTTGTGTAGGGGATCCTCTCCCTCCCAAGCAGTTCTGAAAGCAGCAGGTGCCCCAGCAAAGCCTTGGTTTGGACCTTAGACCTACACCAGCAGCTGCTAATCCTGAGATCTCACTCTTTTTTAAAAAGCAGTAAAATGGACTTACATGAAAACCAAGTGTGTTGGAGTTAACTCTCTTATCTTGAGCTCAAGCCACTCTGGCCTCGAAACTTTCCAAAAGCACCACACTTCTCTCACCATCGGAAGAGAGAGCGACTATGTTGCTGGTACAGACCTCTGCTTTTGTTGGAGATGGCTAGGCATGGATTTCCCTAATCAGCAGAAAAATGCAAACTGCGTGTGTGGGTGGGGTAGAGGTTGGGGGGTTGTTTGCAGGATACCAGAGTTGCAAGTAAAAGCACAGATTTCCCTAGCTGGGAACAGGCCCTGGAAAGGGAACCTCCCCACATCAGATAAGGAAAAATGTATTTCATATAGTCAGCCCCTGTTATATTTAGATAATAAAGACTACTTGGGCAGAGGAAAATGAAAATAATAGTAATAATACCTGCAACAAATATTCTTTGTACTTTACACTTCTAAAATCTTCATATATATCTGTATATTATTTCATCACAAGAATAAGATCATTATACAGTATGGACAAGATTAACATGTGGTCCATAATTTAAAAACTAAGATATACTATTTATAACTGTTCATCTGAGGCTGTCGCTGCTGTCAAATATATAAAACAGATGCCTTCAGGCTGAGAGATTTGGTGCCAACTCTAAGTAATCCAGAAAGTTAGAAAAACTGAAAATAGAAGTGCATTTATGCTGTTTATCAAGGAAAAGAATGTTTTCTTCTCAAATGATAAAGCTGTGCAAGAGAGCACAGCAACAGGCTCAGAAAAACGATGGCAGCATCCTTTTGTTAGGGGAAGCACACAGACTGAAACCGCCCCCTGGCCAGAAACCATAGTAACCATTTGCATGCGTTGTTTTACGACAGGAGGTCCTGGTAAGGAACAGGGAACTAATAAGCCTCCACCAACCAGAAGAGTTCCGGAAAGGTCAAAAGGAGACACCACCTGTCCGACAACCTCCCAGAATCCTTCTCTCTGGCATCCTTCTTGGCTGAACAAGGTGTGCACCACCAGGAAGGACTCTGAGTCAGAATGATTGGCTAAGGACAACCTGGAAACTAATTCCATCACCATAAAACCCGAGACTGCAAGCCATGTGGCAGAGCTGTTCTCCTGGGTTCCCTTACCCTACTGCTCTCCTCCCGGGTGCCCTTTCCCAATAAAATCTCTTGCTTTGACAACACATGTCTCCTTGGACAATTCATTTCTAAGAGTTAGACAAAAGCCCAGTTTTGGGCCCTGGAAGGGGTCCCCCTTCCTACAACATTTACAGGACATTTTAGACCCCACATAATTCTGTTGGAATAAGACATATTTTCTTTCTAAAAATAGTCACTGTCCATCAAGCTGCTTAGTTTTTTTGTGAGGAAGACATAGCGAGATCAACCATTCTTTTTCTTTATGCCAGCTTAGGTAATTCCTTAAAGATCAAGATAAGCATTTTTATACTTTGTAAGTACCTTTGATTTTGCATTACCACCTTTATAGGCATATGTCCTTGAACTCTTGAGATAGATAAGCTGAAAACAGCCTTCACATCGCCTTGCCCACCACTGGCCCAGCTCAAATTGAGAATCCTTGTAGGGAAGAAAAAAAAAAGAGCTTTGCAAAGGAGATAGAGAGTAGAGGAAGAGAAGCCCATGAGGGAAAAGGCAAATTGTAGGCTGCTGCTGCTACTGCTGCTAAGTCGAT
The DNA here is from genome assembly GCF_019923935.1 of Bubalus bubalis. NCBI lineage: Eukaryota > Metazoa > Chordata > Mammalia > Artiodactyla > Bovidae > Bubalus > Bubalus bubalis. The sequence goes on along the minus strand of NC_059159.1, from coordinate 79,382,425 downwards.
TCAGTCATGTCCGACTCTGTGCGACCCCATAGACAGCAGCCCACCAGGCTCCTCTGTCCATGGGATTCTCCAGGCAAGAACACTGGAGTGGGTTGCCATTTCCTCCTCCAATGCATAAAAGTGAAAAGTCAAAGTGAAGTTGCTCAGTCATGTCTGACTCCTAGCGACCCCATGGACTGCAGCCCACCAGGCTCCTCCATCCATGGGATTTTCCAGGCAAGAGTACTGGGGTGGGGTGCCATTGCCTTCTCCAATTGTAGGCTACTTTCATGTAAAACCGAAAACCTGGTATATGCACATATCTGTCTGCACACATTTGCATGAGGAAGTAGAAAGGTGTGGAACAACTCAGGCCAGTCCAGGGAGGAAATGGAAGGAAATGGGAAAGAAAATTAGGAGAAGTCACAGAGTTGGACACAACTGAGTCAGACACAACTGAGCCACTAAACATTCACACCAGGTTATAGGTTTTCTAAGTAATTAAGAAGCACTAAAAGCAAAGAAAAACCTTGCATTGCTTTGCTTATAAAATATAAGTCTTCCAACTGGGGCTTCGTATCAGCATCAGCTTGTACAGTCAAGTCATGCAGTCTTTGCATGGATTATTTTACTGCACGGACAATTAGAGGTTAGATTTGCCAAGGAAGCTACTACAGCAAAATCTGGTTTTCTTGCTAGGAGTTAGAAACGTCATTAAACCAGAAGGGCAACTGAAAATTTAAGCTTCATTAGACAATACTAGGAAGCACTTGTCCAAATTTGATGTATTTATATAACACGGCTTTTTTTTTTTTTTTTTTTTCTGATCAGAGCCTCAAATTCTAATTCAATTGGTCAGTTCAGATCTGTCTTCTTATGGCTCTTTGGCTGCAAAATCAGGACATTGTGTATATATATATATATAGTCAGTACAATATCTACTTCTAAACCTTTACAGATATGTTTAAAATTTTAGTTTTACAACCTAAATATTCAATTAGGTGTGGTGAGCTGTGACTCATCTTCTCAATAGAATAATAGGATTCCGATATATATGGCACATTGCTTTTACTATAAGGAAAGCTGTAATTAGGTGTGTTTTTAAGATTTAGCTCTGATTTAATCAAGTCAGCCCAGGTAGTCAGACATATTAGTTTCTGTCAGTACAGGAATCCACATATTCGGAACCGACTCTTTCTCCTGGGGAGGCTACAGCACGCCTCTCCGTAAGCTTCTGGAGAACTTTTAAACCATTCTTTAATTAATGCTTTCAGCACCCCTGTGACCTCATTATGCTGTTGTTATTAAGCATTTTATTTTCTTGGTCCCAAGAGTTCCTCAGAGCAAATACATGTTTCCCAGCGGACATTTATATTTTCTGACAGAAAAGTTGGCTTCTCATGCATGATATAAAGCAAATGTTAATTAGGATGATGGTTAAGATGGCCCAGACTCTTTCCAAACATTTTCATAACTGGCAGCATTCCACTTTCCTCTTCCTGTAAGCCGAGAAACCTAAGTGGTTATTTTTCTTCTTGGGGTAGAAATATCTAGGTAAAAGCAGTCAAAGAGTATTCAGAGTGGCTTAGCCAAAAGATATCCTGAGAAAAGCTCCCTATTAAGGGCTGTCATAGAATGTCATGAGGAGGGCTTCCCTGGTGGTCCACTGGCCAAGAATCTGCCTGCCAATGCAGGGGACATCGGTTCCATCCCTGGCCTGGGAAGATCCCACGTGCCTCGGGGCAACTGAGGCTGTGGGCCACAACTATTGAGCCCCTGCACCTAGAGCCAGCCGATGCTCCCCAACAAGCAAAGCCATGGCAGTGAGAAGCCTGAACACCACAACTAGAGAGTAGCCTGTGCTGGCGGCAACCAGAGAAACCTGCCCGCAGGAACAAAGACCCAGCACAGTCAAAAATAAATAAATAATCTTTAGAAAAAATATGCCAAGAGGAGGTTCAATGCCTACAACGTTTCTGGAGGTCACAATTAGCCCAGCTATACTCTTTGACTCACAAGTCACTTCTGGGTAATTTTCCAGAGGAAAAAGTTATAGATGTGCAGACAGTTTGGATGTGAAAGCTTATGAATGTCGGTATCATAGCACTGTTTGTCAATAGTGTCAAATCTGTGAAAAACCTATCTTTCTAAAAACAGATCATAGGATATCCATATGTTAGGTAAATAGAATAGGGAAAATGGTGTCCAAAATGGCGGTGGCTAAGAGACAAGGAAGGGAAAAGCCCATGAAAATAGAACAGAGGAAGGTCAAAGGAAGGTCCGAGGAGAGGACTGAGGACTTCAGGTAGAACAGCACTACTGACTAAGCCCAATTTGCATAGGGCAGACCCAGAGAGAAGAAAAAAACATATAAAAAGAGGAGCCAAAAGGCTCTCTCTCTCTCTCTCTCCCCACCCCCTGCGCCCTGGGGTGCTCTTCTCTCTGCGTCTTTGGATCAACGTGCCCTCATGCCTCGAAGATGGATTTTCCTACTACCTTCTAAATAAAACACTGAGCTGCAACATTGATTTGTCTAAGAGCTATAACATGGTCCGTTCGAGACCTGAGAGCTATAACACGGTTCAAGACCCAAGAGCTGTGACACGCTGAGGGGCTTTAATGTCCATCCCTCCAAATCTTTGTTGTGATGAGACAAAAACCAAGGCACATACACTCGTGTGACACATACAATGGAATTCTATAAAGACTTTTTAAAAGCTTTAATATATGACGTGAAAAATATGTATGACCCCACTCCAGTACTCTTGCCTGGAAAATCCCATGGACAGAGGAGCCTGGTAGGCTGCAGTCCATGGGGCCGCTAAAAGTCGGGTCACGACTGAGCGACTTCACTTTCACTTTTCACTTTCATGCATTGGAGAAGGAAATGGCAACCCACTCCAGTGTTCTTGCCTGGAGAATCCCAGGGACAGAGGAGCCTAGTGGGCTGCCGTCTATGGGGTCACACAGAGTTGGACACGACTGAAGTGACTTAGCAGCAGCAGCAGCAGTAGCAGCAATATTACACATAAACAAGCAGATAATGAAATAGCATGTCTAGAATTATCTCAATTTCTTAATATACATACATCTATGACTGAAAATAAATCCAAAAGTTAATAATAATTACAGTAGGATAGAGTGATTTTCTGAGTAGGCAATGGCACCCCACTCCAGTACTCTTGCCTGGAAAATCCCATGGACAGAGAAGCCTGGTAGCCTGCAGTCCATGGGGTCTCGAAGAGTCAGACACAATTGAGCGACTTCACTTTCACTTTTCACTTTCATGCATTGGAGAAGGAAATGGCAACCCACTCCAGTGTTCTTGCCTGGAGTATCCCAGGGACGGGGGAGCCTGGTGGGCTGCCATCTATGGGGTCGCACAGAGTCAGACACAACTGAAGTGACTTAGCAGCAGCAGCAGAGTGATTTTAAATTTCTTTATATTTTCATAATTTTTTTGTAGTTTAACATTTATACTAAATAAATATTACTATTGTAAGTAGAATATAAAACGTTTTCCTCATTTGTTCTCTCATCATACGTATGGAATAAATTACTAATACATATGGAATAAATTAATCACTAGGAGGAAATAGAAATAAATAAAAGTCAGTGAATATAAAGTTAATGTATTATACTATAGATTTGGCCTTCAATTCTTATATTTAAATAAATTTCTCCCAGTAGATTCTCTATGAACTAGCTCCAATTTCTCATAGCTCATCCTTTATCTGAAGCAGTTCAATGATTCTTCGGAAATTCAAATGAAAATCCAAGATGATCAAGGAAATAAAATGTGCAAAGGAAGCTGGCCTTGGCAGCATGCAGAGGGTTGGAAACCATGAATATGAATGGATGGAGCTTTAGGACAACAGGCTAATGGGAGGAGGGAGAAGCTATTCAGATGACAGCTGCCGGCCCCCTCTCCCCGCTAGTCACTCCCCTGCTGCCTGCTCTCTACTCCCAGTCTTGATTCTCAGCCCACAAGTAAGCCACGGTGCATGTAGCCTCCATGGTGTTCTCACACTCCAAAAGCACAGAGGATAAAAGGCCACTGTGTTGAAAGCTTGTGCTTCATAGAGCAACAACACTGCTAAAAGTGCTTAAGAATACCTTGCTACTTTTCATATCAATCACAGCATTTGCCAAGCTACCCCCAACCTACTGGGAGGTACAAGGGTGAGCCCTGTTTAATTAGCTTCGGGAATCTTAAGAGCCTTGCTAGACCATTAATTAGAGTTGTTGGAAGAAGTGTGTGAACGTGTGCGTTGGGGAGGGGAGGGCTGGTTTGGCCACGGTCTTGGGAAACCATTTGCAAGTGCACCTTGGGACAAACTTAAGACAAAGTAGGACGTTAGGAGAATCCACTTCTTGCTAAAGAAAAAGAACTCAAGTTTTTTTTTTTTTTAAACCCTAAGTAGGACCCTAAATTTTTCTTCTGGTACCCAATCTCTTTGAATACAAATACTACTTAATATGCTTAAATTCTTTATTCTCAATGCTAGAAAAATGTACATCAAGGCCAACAGAATAAAGTGTTATTTGTAGAATCAGGGTCTTATACTCAAATGCTTTTAGCCATCGGGTAGATCAAGGACACAAGTGTCAGGACACAGGCACTGTTTAAAAAGGGCCAGGGACTCCGCTCCAGGAGCAGTGGCTAATGTGGGGAGAAAGACCTAGAAATGCTGGGTATTCGGACTTCCTAAGAGTAGCTGGAAATTCAAAATTTTATGTGAAATCTGAGTATTTTTTTTATAGATTGACAAAAAAAGAAAAATCAATGCTTTCTATGCACAAACAAAACATCTCTAAGGACCAAAATAGGCCTGTGGACTGCCAGCGTGCAACCTCTGATTCCAAAGAACAAGATCTTAAAATAGGATTTTTAAAATGCGTGTTGACTAAATTTCTCTGTATATGCATAAGTGATCAGTCAATGAACAGACTAGAAAAGAATCATGAATTTAAAGTCTAAACTGCTGGACCAACTTACCCTAATCAAGTTCCTAAATTCCTCTGGGGTCTGTTTTCCTTCTTTTATTAAAATTGGAATAATGTACTAGGGTTTCACAGTTTACGTTTTTTACCGGAGAACTTATGAGAGCAAATGCGTTTATTTTTATACCTCAGAGTTACTAATGACTTCTTTCTTTTAGGTATTGGGGGAAAAAAAAGGATGGCAGTCCAGGGGTTAAGACTGCCTTCTGATGCAGGGGCTTCGAGTTTGATCCCTGGTCAGCAAACTAAGAGCCCACATGCTATGTGGTGTGGCCGATTTTTTTTTTCTAAATGGAGGGGGGGAAATCACATAGAAATGAAGGGATAAGACTGGAGTCCTGTCTCCTCACAATTCAACAATCAATTAAGAACCTTCTCTAAAGAGGTGAGTAAGAAAGCTAGCCTACGAACCCTTTAGGTTCATGAAGCAAGTCATCATGTCAACAAATTACTCTTCTAATTGTACTGGCAAGACAAACTCAGGTCCTCACTGAAAACACATGGAAAGGAAATGTGTCAGGTTAAGATATCTTTATCTGTCTTTAATAACTGGAATATTAATCATATCTAATCCAAAGTGAGTATTAAAATGAGTGACTCAAATACTACCCAATTTAATAAACATCCTCAGCTTCCTAGGACAAACACCTTAATATTTAGAAATTTGCCTTCCACTCATGCCATTTCTTGTTAGAAAGGCGACGTCCGGTCTGTGAGGGAAATGAGTCATGCTGGGCCACCATCCCACCTTCCGAGGGACAAGTTGAACCAGGAAACGATTGGCTCGTTGTGTGTGTGTTGGTGTCAGCACAGGAAAACCGTGTGGCCTAATACCGAACGATCTCAACGTGGGGGCTTCAGTTTTTATTAAATATTGTTTGCAACTTGCAGAACCTTGTTAGCTTGGAAAGAATTATAATTTTGCCATTAAGTTTGCTGTTGAAATGATTTATAACATGATGAATTTTTTCATTGGAAATCAAGCTTTTAAGACAGTCTCATGTTGGATTTCTGCTTTCTTACACCTAACTTAACTTCATCTTGTTCTGAATTGCTGTGGCATGTTGACCTGACCTCAGTATTGTGGAGAACTTCCAATGATTGAAAAATCACCCTTGTAGTGAGTATACCAGAAGTCCAGAAGTGAGGTGCCAGTTCGCTTTAATTGAGTCTGGTTCACTGACTTTAGTTTCTGCCATTCTGTGTCTCAAATTCCCTGCCCTGAGAACAAAATTGTGACTCTTTACCTAAAAGGTATCTTGCAAGGAAAGCCAAGTTCCTTTGCAAAGCTACCTTTTTATGCAATCCAAGTAACAGAAGGTGCAAACAGGTGTCTTACTGAACACAAGACAGTAAAGTCTCTTACTGACACTTTAAAAGAGTCCTCGTTTAAAACTCCAATTACTGCAGTAGGATGTTTTTATTAAAAAGACACTATTACGAAAAGAGGACTCCACGTTGAGCAAAGTAATGTACTTCCAGCAAGGGAAAGTGTCAGAGGATTGACTACTTTAGGACAGCCTTTTTTTTTTTTTTTTTTTTTGATAAAAAGAAATGTTGCCAGACAAAAGGAAATTGTAAAATTGCAATTCAAGTTTTACCTTTAGTCCCTAAGGCTCTCTCAGGAAAAACACACCCTCAACCAAAAGGACAAAGTCTGGCATCTAACCCTGTTTGTCTTCCACTCTACTGCCACCAGTTCAGCTCTCTCGTTTCTTCCAAACACACACCATCCCTCCCCACCAAGTCAGATCTCTGGTTTCCCATCATCCTTTGCTAAGCACGGTGTTGTAATACACATGCTTTCTCCTTTCATACTTTGCTACTTGCCATCAGGTCAAATGAGGTAATGAGAGAATGTTCCACTTCAAGCCCCAATCAACCTTTTTATCAGCAGGTCTAGCCATATAGGACCCAGACCTATCTCAGTGGAGTTACTGGTCTGTATCTCCTACACAACACCAAAACAGAAGAATATTTACATATTCTACTTCCACTGTCTCTTTCTCATTCAAGAATATGCTTGTGTGGGAATTTAATTGTCCTCCACTTTTTCCCCAAAGTCTAGACAATGGCCTCTTTAACTCATCATGCAATATTCAGCATTTCACCTCTGAATAACTCAAAAACTAGAGTACATCCCACTGGATTAAAGGTAACTATTGAGTATCATCAAAAACAAAAAAACAAGCAGAATAACCACTCTTCAGCCAACTGAGGACACTGTTGGTGGAAACTCTAGTCCAGAGATGGCCAAACACACACCTCCCCATGTACACAGCCAGGGCAGCCAGCAGCCAATCAGACAGAGGCTCTTTCAGAATCTTCTCTAACTCAGCATCTCCAGACCACCACTCCCAATGGCTCAGACTTGGTTCTCCAGATGAAAAGCCTTGGTCTGGTGGCCATGAAACCTTCAGTCTACCGGAATGCAAAAACTAAATTCTTATTACAGGTAAGAATATCTTCAGTCTTTCTAAAGAAAACATTACAATGAGGTAGACACAAATTGTTTTTTAAAATCTTGTACTTAAGCCTAAGCATCGAGATCAGCAACTGGAAAACATGCTGACAGCCCTTTGTGACAAAGTCCTCTATTATCCTGCTCATCTCTGCTGGTTTCTTAGCAGCCTCCCTCAGAGATCTGATGACTTTTTTTTTGGAAGGGGGAGGGTCTCAAAGCCATAAGTGTGAGCTGATCACTTATTTCAGAGAATGAAAGGTGTTGACCCCATTGTTTTCTAATCCAAGGAAGTAAGAGCCAGACTCCAGGCATCCAATTGTTTAAGAATAAAGAGTTAGGGGTGACTAAACAGGAGAGACAAAATGATGTCTATGTGGGGCCTAAGAATCAAAAGGAAAAAGGAGAGGGGGGGTGCGGGAGGAGGCTGGGGGTGGGGGGCAGAGGGTAGAACAGATTTCAACTTTTCTTTACAAGGTACCTATATTTTACTAGAGGAAAAACTGACCACAAAATGTCAGACCGACCAACTTTTTATTTCATGTTTTTGTCATTTTCTCCATCTGCTCCAATTCTGAGTCCAAGTGCCCTACAAGGCCAAAACAAGACTAAGTAACAAGACCTTCAATGTCTCTCAAATTAGCAAGTTACCATAAATGAAAACGCTAGTGGAGGCAATTTCGGCCCTGCCAGCTCTGGGAGGGGGGTTTCTAGTTTAGAAGGGGCCCAGCCCTCTCTCTCCAGTGGTCCAGACCTTGGTTTAGCATCATGAGAGCTCTCCCATGCTTTGGTCTCTTCCTCCCGATTACTTTGCCCCTGATTTCCATCTCAGCATGGCCAAAAATAGTGACCAGACTCCTCCAAAGTTTGGCTGTCTGGCCACACCAGAATCACAGCCTAATCATTTAGTGGACTCTCTAATGTGCTGCCCACATCCCCTTAGGGCTGGAGCAGTTATTTCCATGGTGGCAGGTTGTGATGGAGGCTGCCAGCTCTCAGCCTCTTCTTATAAAGCCTCCTGTGATTACCTTGGGCCCATCCTGATGATCCAGGATTATGCCCTTTCTCATTATCTTTAATTTAACCACATGTGCAAAGGCCCTTTTCGCATGCAAAGTAACATATTCACTGGCTCTAGAGATTAGAATGTGGATGTTCTTAGCGGACCATTATTTGGCCTACCACACCCCATCAGGCTTTTCCAAATGATGGATGCTCTCCTGATCAGTGACCCCCATTTGGCTGCTGGAAAGGCAAAGTGTTTGTGGCTCAGTCGGGTCTGACTCTTTGCAGTCCCATGGGCTGTAGCACCAGGCTCCTCTGTCCATGGAATTCTCCAGGCAAGAATACTGGAGTGAGTTGCCATGCACTCCTCCCAGGCATCTTCCCAATCCAGGGATCAAACCCAGGTTTCCCACACTGCAGGCAGATTCCTTACCATTTGAGCCACCAGCTGCCTACAAACATCTGTGTCTGGAGCTGGACCCCCTGGGAGAGGGCAAGAACAAAGAAATGACTTAGTCTGGCGTTTTGGTCCTGAATCAGCTTTGCTCAGAGAGCTGCTCGAGACACTAGGCCCTAGGTATCACTTTGTAGGGAGTCTGGAAAGAACTGCATTCACGTTCTCCCTCCGTGGATGCTCACAGTTCACACTGGCATAATCAGAGGTCTTGAGAAGCACAGAAACAATTTTAACTTGTTTTAACCTCGAGTTTTATCCATTTATTTTTTACATAACACTGCATGGAACACTTTGGGAATGACGCACTAGATTGTCCTCTGGCCCCTGTCAATGCCATGGAAACAGCTCTGCAGGGAGTCTTTCCTTCTCTCCAGCTCCCCTTAGGATCCTCACTCTGGAGCCGTCGGGCTGTGAGAGGCAGTGGAGGAGAGGCTCTTCTCTTGCAGAAGCCCTCAGGTGCTTGTCGGCAAACCCAGAACCTGTCTACTGATTCAACACACAACGCAGGTGATTGGACACATTCTCTAGTTCTGTCTGGAGACTCATTTCCTGGAGAGCTGAGTGGGTTTTTTCTTCTTCTTCTTTTGTTTATTTTGTTGTTTTTCTCTTTCCACTGTCCTTGACTTTGGCTCTTAAAACTAAAGGGAAAAAATAAGTATGATATTTTTCTCTTTCTGACTTACTTCACTCTGTATCACAGACTCCTCTCTACAAATGACCCAATTTCATTCCTTTTTATGGCCGAGTAATTAAATAATAATAATAAAAAACCAGTGGTTCTCGAGGCCGTCTATATTTAAAAAAAAAACAAAAAAAAAAAAAGGGGAAAAAAGGATCAGGAAATAACATTTCACCAAATATACTCATAGTCTTTGCTTTCCTCTCTTGTCAAATCAAAGACTTGGGCAGATGGCCACATGAAAACTAAAACGTTTTCTCCTTTTGGCAAATGGGTTGTCATCATGAAAGCAGAGAGAAGGGTGGTCATTGCCTTAGTATTGGTGTATTCTAGGCTGTGGTCCTGGAGCTCTGCTGCCTGGGCTCTTTGAGTCACTGTAGTGTTTCTTAGGAATCACTGGAAATTTTGGAGGAAGCACAGGAGACTCAGACAGAAACTTGAGACCACTAATTTGATTTTCTCCTAGAATCTTGGAATCTCATTTCAATAGCTCTAATTAAGACACTTTCATTTAAATTTCACACATTTTATAACCATCGCTACCTTTCAACTGTTACTCACCTGAACAAATCATCTGTCCCAGAGGACTGGGACACATGCCAAGCCCAGACCAGGCTACGTGCCTCCCCCATGTGCCTGAGATCTCTTCTTTTCATCTATCACATTTTCCATAATCACAATAGTAAAATATTGCTGCATGTCTGCTACATGGTAGGCACTGTGCCAGGTCATCCTATTTCATCTTGACGGTTGAGTTTTGTAGTTCTCATCCCAAGTCTTAGTGTCAACACAGATTGGCTACAGGCAGGCAGGCAGGCAGGAAGGAAGGCAGGACGTATTTCCAGTTCCCCCAATTTAAAGACACATCAAATAAAATTAATAGCCCGATAAATTTATGAAGCATCTTTTGTACAATACGTACTTTACTAATATCTTTTCTTCCTTTCAGTGGAATTTCAACATATCTTCTGAAAAGAATAAACATGACAATTTCAAGTGACTTGATGGCAGCAAGAAGCTTATGTGGTATTGGAAAAAGAAAAGGGAGAAGAAAACCAAATGAAAGAGGAGCAAAAGGCATTTTACAATATAAAAGCTGTGAGTGTTTCATATCCCTCTTCTGTTTAAAACAAACAAACAAAAAAAACACTGGGGTTATAATTCCATCACTGTCACAGCTTATGTTGCCCTAATAAGAGAGTAATTTCATAATCCTCCACTGATATGAAGTTGCACTGATATTTGGGCCTTAGATTTACATATTTTCTAATGTTATCTTCTTTTATTTATTTATAAAATTATTTTAATTATTAATCAAACTTTTATTGATAATTTATGTCAATTTGATAATAATAAAGTGGTTTTTATTTTAATTATTTTTAAAATAACTTTATTTGGCTGTGCTGGGTCTTGGCTATGGCATGTGGGCTCTTTGATCTTTGTTGTAGCATGGGGGGGAGGTCTTTAGTTGCATTTTATGCCCCATTTAGACCAGTTTTTCACAAAGGCTCTGACTCCTCATTCCCCTAAACCCTGGCTCCTCAGGATATTCCTAAGTGTGATTTTTTTTAAAAAGTACACGGTTGGACTTCCCTGATGGTCCAGTGGTTAAGAATTGCCAATAAAATAAATAAATAAAAAAATTTAAAGTACATAGTCAAATAAACTTGTCATATCATGGTTTAAACAAGCTTAACAGGTGTCTTCCTGTAAGCTTTTAGAGGTTTATAATATGCTAATACACACCATGAGTCTACACTGAACATATAAAGTTTTCTAAATTTCTTGAATCACAAAAAGCTTTTTTCATGGAACTTCTTGCAAAATTAGTGTTTCATGAAACCAACTTAGGGAAAGACAGATCTGAGTACTTTCCGCACCTGAAGATGCTGTGCTGACATTACCCCATTTCTAACTGCAGGAGGCTCTGGTCCGACACACAGCCCGTCTCTGCATCAGGATCCCCCAAGCTGACCTGCACTAGCTCACTTGGAGTAGCCCTGAGACGCTCCGGTGCAGAGGCCCTGGCAGGCCCCTGGTCTCGCCTCTTCTCACAGGGCCAGCACTGCTTTTGCCTCCCTCTGCCACAGAAGCCAGAAATGAATTTCAGCCACACCCTGGAATCTGTCTGGTCCCTGTGTCTGTCTGGTCCTCCATGTCTGGTCCCCCATGTCCAGTCAAAGCTGGACATGAACAGCTTCCAGCATCTAAACTGACTACAGGGAGACAGAAATTGTCTTGCTGTTCAGACAGGAAAAAGGACCCAAGTGCGTTCAACCTATTTTATGAGAAGTCAGGCTTCTGAGAAGTTATGGCTACGATGTTATTAGGTGACAGATTTTCTTCTCCATTTAAGAAAAGAAGGAAGGAAAAACATGGTATACTCAAGACACTTATTTTCACTTAAGTACAGTTTAACAGAAAATCAGGCAGACTTTAGTTTTGTGCAGCTTTTACCAATTATGTAACTTTTTGCAGCCTTGGTTCCTCAAAACTATAAAATGGGATCTTGCCATATTCTTTTGGTGTTAAAGTAAAAGAATGTTTGCAAACTTGGTCATACTATGCTTGATGAATGGTTGACACACAATGCAGTATTAGCTATGGATGGTACTGAAGGATTGTCTTCTCCATGTTGGTCCCCCTGGGAAATAAGGTCCATGGATTCTTTTTGTTTGTTTTAAAAAAGCAAATGACAGCATCTTTCCACAAAAATAGATTTCTTGCAAGGAAAACATGCTTTAAAAAAAAAAAAAGACACAAATTAATCATTTCTCTTCTTATTTATATTGCCCTTGGGGAAAAAAAATAAGAATCTTCTATTTCAACAACACCTCTTGTTCTACTCTTCAGAAAATAAATAAGTAAACTTACTAGAAAGCTACCTGTGGGTGACAACTCCAATTATCTTCAAGTGTATTAAAAAAAAAAACAACTTTATTGGGTCTCTACAATGTGTCCCCTCATGCCAGGCCAATCCCCAAGCCAACTCTAACCAGTGCCAACACATCCCGATGGCTAGACTTTCTCCAAATGGATCAGAAGCATGGCAGAGATGGGCTAGCTGTTCACCAAGGCAGTCCCTCATCTTCCTGGGCACATGGCCAGATTGAATTTCCTGGCAGCCCTCACTCTTAGCTCTGACTATGTGACTAAGTCCCTGCCAATGGGATGTGACTGGAAGTGATGTGTGCCCTTTCAAGCCTAAGCCATACAATGCTCCCATGCACATCCCTCCAGCTCTTGCCATTTGCCCCAGCTTGATAAAAATAAGCTTGGAAAACTTGGAAGCCACAAGGGAGATAGCAGAACCACAAGATGGAAAAAGCCTGATGCCTGATCACTTCTTGAGGAAAAAAGCCAACCACAGCGCATGAGTATTTCTCACTCAAGTATACTTTGAAACTATCTTTCCACAAAAATAGATTTCTTGCAAGTTCCAAACTACATATGAGTGAGAAATACTCCAATCAGGTTCGAGCTATTCTGTGTTTTTGGATGTGCTTATTAAGTTAGCCCCCTGGTGGCTCAGAGGTTAAAGCGTCTGCCTCCAATGCAGGAGACCCTGGTTCGATCCCTGGGTTGGGAAGATGCACTGGAGAAGGAAATGGCAACCCACTCCAGTACTCTTGCCTGGAAAATCCCATGGATGGAGGAGCCTGTTAAGCCATAGTCCACGGGGTCACAAAGAGTCAGACACGACTGAGTGACTTCACTTTTTTATTAAGTTAGCTAGCCTAGGAACCTCCGTGGTGGTCCAGTGGTTAAGAAGCCACCTGCCAATGCAGGGGACACATGTTTGATCCCTGGTCTGGGAAGATTTCACATGCCATGTGGCAACTAAGCTTGTGCACCACAACTGCTGATCCCACACACCTCACTTACTGAACCCCAAGCACCCTAGAGCCCAAGCTCTGCAACAAGAGAAGCCAGCACAATGAGAAGCCCGAGCACTGCCATTAGACAGTAGCCCCCACTTGCTGTAACCAGAGAAAGCCTTTGTGCAGCAACGAAGACCTAGGGCACACAAAAATCCAAAAATTAATTATTTTAAAAGTAGCTGGCAATCTAGAACTAAGATAACATTGCAGCCCAGCTTCTACTGCAGGTAAACCATCAGAAGTGCCAAAAGTTTAAGAAAAACATTCCTGAAAACCTTGAAATGAAAAATAATCATTTCATTTAAAAATGTTTCTGTAACACAAGAAAAGTTTGTCATTGCTTGACTTTAGTGACAAGAACATCTTGACCCAGCCTGTCAAATACCTATGTTTCATGGTAGTATAGTTTGTGTCCGAGTACAGACTGATACCTCTGACAATTAGACATTTCTGAGACTTTTTAGAAAAACCAAACTGGAGAAAACTGGAGTTGTTAGCTATATACAGGCTTTCATCTATATTTTGTAATTAATAGATTACAATCTCTTTTTTAACTTCAGAACTGTATGATTATAGTAATTATATATTCCATTATGATTTGACTATAGATAGTAATCCATGATTTAAATTGATCGTGAGACACATGGTTTTATTTAAAAAGGCTGAAGCCTACAGGGGTATGCATTATTTCTGTGTAGCAGGGGACACTCAGAAATTTAAGCCTCAAGCTAAACCTGGGAAATTCAAGCTTCAATCCCAACCCAGGTCTAATGAAGTAAATTATTTATTTTGTTGTCTGAAGTATAAGGGACCTACCATAGTTGAGGCCATCCAGTTAAAGATGTAATGCCAAATGAGATTACTTACTGGCTATCAAAAAACGACCTTATAATCAAATGGATATCTACAGTGTTTCTGGAACACTGCCTTTGGTGATCACAGGTGTTAGCCTGAACCCAAATACATCATAAACAGCTTTTCTCAAACCATCTTATTCCCTCCATCGCCACTGCTTCCACCTTTATCTAGGCCTCCATAACTCTAACCCGGCCTGCTGAAATATCTGCTCTCATCCTAGGCTCTCTGCTTCCATTCTTCCCCCTGCTCCAGACAGCTCCCAGCAAGGAGTCCCCAAAGTGATCTCTTTAAAGCACGAGTCACATGATGCCACTCTCTTGCTTAAAATTCTTTCATGTATCTACACTAATCTTAGAATAAAATTGGAAATCTGTCACAGCCTACCATGCCCTATCCAACCCCAACGTATCCTAGGACCAATTACCCCACTCCCTTCACTCCAACACAACCAATCACCTTTGTGTTTCTTGGATTATTCCAAGCTCTTTCCAATGACAGTTTTTGAACCTAATGTTCTCATTGCCTGAAATGCCCACCCTCCAGATCTTAACACTGTGGATTTTTCCTCATCCTTCACGTCTCAATTCAGCCATCACCTCTGCAATTACCCTCTTATCCTATTAATTTCCTTCATAACACCGGTAACACCCTGTATTCTTTCAGTTCAGTTCAATTCAGTCGCTCAGTTGTGTCCGACTCTTTGCGACCCCATGGACTGCAGCACGCCAGGCTTCCCTGTCCATCACCAATTCCCAGAGCTTACTCAAACTTATGTTCATTGAGTCAGTGATGCCATCCAACCATCTCATCTGTCTCCCCTTCTCCTACTGCCTTCAATCTTTCCCAGTATCAGGGTCTTTTCAAATGAGTCAGCACTTCTCATCAGGTGGCCAAAGTATTAGAGTTTCCACTTCAGCATCGGTCCTTCCAATGAATATTCAGGACTGATTTCCTTTAGGATTCAATGGTTTGGTCTCCTTGCAGTCCAAGGGACTCTTAAGAGTATTCTCCAACACCACAATTCAAAAGCATCAATTCTTTGGTGCTCAGCTTTCTTTATAGTCCAACTCTAGCATCCATACATGACTACTGGAAAAACGATAGCTTTGACTATATGGACCTTTGTCTGCAAAGTAATGTCTCTGCTTTTTAATATGCTGTCTAGGCTGGTCATAGCTTTTCTTCCAAGGAGCAAGCGTCTTTTAATTTCATGGCTGCAGTCACCATCTGCAATGATTTTGGAGCCTAAGAAAATAAAGTCTGTCACTGTTTCCATTGTTTCCCCATCTGTTTGCCATGAAGTGATGGGACTAGATGCCATGATCTTCGTTTTCTGAATGTTGAGCTTTAAGCCAACTTTTTCAGAATCCTCTTTCACTTTCATCAAGAGGCTCTTTAGTTCTTTGCTTTCTGCCATAAGGGTGGTGTCATCTGTGTATCTGACGTTATTGATATCTCTCCCAGCAATCTTGATTCCAGCTTGTGCTTCATCCAGCCCATTATTTCTCATGATGTATTCTGCATAGAAGTTAAATAAGCAGGGTGACAATATACAGCCTTGACGTACTCATTTCCCGATTTGGAACCTGTCTGTTGTTCCATGCCCAGGTCTAACTGTTGCTTCTTGACGTGCATACAGATTTCTCAAGAGGCAGGTGAGGTGGTCTGGTATCCCATCTCTTTCAGAATTTTCACAGTTTGTTGTGGTCCACACAGTCAAAAGCTTTGGCATAGTCAATAAAGCAGAAGTTGATGTTTTTCTGGAACTCTCTTGCTTTTTCGATGATCCAGTGGATGTTGGCAATTTGATTTCTGGATCTTCTGCCTTTTCTAAATGCAGCTTGAACATCTGAAAGTTCACAGTTCACATACTGTTGAAGTCTGGCTTGGAGAATTTGAGCATTACTTTGCTAGCGTGTGAGATGAGTACAATTGTGCAGTAGTTTGAGCATTCTTTGGCATTGCCTTTTCTTTGGGATTGGAAAGAAAACTTTTCCAGTCCTGTGGCCACTGCTGAGTTTTCCAAATTTGCTGGGATATTGAGTGCAGCACTTTCACAGCATCATCTTTTAGGATTTGAAATAGCTGAATTGGAATTCCATCACCTCCACTAGCTTTGTTCGTTGTGATGCTTCCTAAGGCCCACTCGACTTCACGTTCCAGGATGTCTGGCTCTAGGTCAGTTGGTTAGTTTTCTGTGATTATGGTTTTCATTCTCTCTGCCCTCTGATGGTTATGGAAGCTTCCTGATGGGAGAGACTGACTGAAGGGGAAACTGGGTCTTGTTCTGATGGGCAGGGCCATGCTCAGTAAATCTTAAATCCAAGAGTCTCTGGCAGAGGCATGGGTCGGGGGCACTGAATGCAGGGTGTGTGCATGGGACCTTTTGAAGGAGGTCACCATTATCTTCATTACCTCCGCCATAGTTTGGCCTCAGGGCAAACAACAAGGAGGGAACACAGCCCCGCCCATCAACAAAAAATTGGATGAAAGATTTACTGAAATTGTATTCTTTACTGTCTGAAAATCTGGACACTCTATGAAGACACCAACTTCTTCATTTCTTTATCTTTTACACTATCTTGTTTCAGGCATCACATCCTCAAAGAATGAATGGATGGATGAAATTATAGGGAACAGATCATTTTAGGACTCATTGTCCCATGGATCTTCCATGAGAAACAGTCTTATCACATTTAGCAGTGAGTATTACTGCCGTCTACCAGTGGGGATGGTTATAGGGTAATGCCAATTTCTGCTCCCTTAAGCGCACTATTCCTGGAAATATAAGTTTTAGCATTAAGGCCATCCATGTATGGGTTCTATTCCTATATAAAAAATGTTTGAGTTTACAAAATTAATAGTTCCAAGAGGATGTCTTAACATTTAATTATCTACAATATTTGGGGCACAAGGCTATCTTCACTTTGAATTTTAAGCTCTCCAACTTACAAAAAATCTTTCTCAGAAGAGACAAAAGTCCCCTCGATGCAGAGTCAAACCACAGGCTGCCTGCTTGAGTTCCCACATCCAGAACTATCACCCTTAGAGGAGTGTGGCAAAGCAAGCCCACAACTTCATGGAAGTCCAAGACACACTTCACTTCTGCTGATGGCACTGGGTCAATATGACAAAATAGTCTGTAATCCCAGTTCTGGCTAAATGGAAGAGAGTCATGCCTACAAACGATTTTCCCCAAAGTTCCTCTGTATGTATAACAGGAAACACAGAAATGGATCTGGGCAGGGACTCTGGAAATGTCAGGGCAGTTTCTCCACACTGAGTGTCCTGGGAATGCCAACATATGTGACTACACTTTTCCACACTTGGAGCCCTGATGAAGAAAGGCTATCCCAATCCAGAATTCATGAACTCCGTTTCACAGCTCAACAGGAGAAAACTCAACAAGCTGCTGCAGAAAGCCTGCAAGAAACTTTGCACTGGCCATGTAACATCCACCTGCACCGAGGGAGGTTACAAGATTCAGCCTTGGGACTTCCCTGGTGGTCCAGTGGTTAAGAATCCACCTGACAATGCAGGGGACATGGGTTAGATCCCTGGTCCAGGAAGATTCTACAAGCCACCGGGCAACTAAGCCCATACATCACAACTACTGAGTCTGTGCTCCAGTTCAAGAGAAGCCATGGCAAGGAGAAACCCAAGTACTGCAACTACAGACTAGCCCTGGCTCGCTGCACCTAAAGAAAGCCCATGCACAGCAACGAAGACCCAGCACAGCCAAAGTTAATTCATTATTAATTTTTGAAAAAAAAATTCAGCCTTGCACTACATGGTGGTGATGGCGCTGACAGTTACTCCTGTAAGGAATTGCTGGGGTCTTTGTCCAGAAAATCCTACTGCACTCTCTTTCAGAAAGACTGCAGGAAAAACTGCCCCCAGGACTCAGCACCAAGAAGAGCTTTGCTTTGGGACTTCCGTGGTAGTCTAGCAGTTAAGATTATGAGCTCCCAATGCAGGGGATCGGGGTTTGATCCCTAGTTGGAGAACTAAGATCCCACATGCCATGTGATACGGCCACATACACAAAAAAGAAAAAAGAAAAAAAGAAGAGCTTTGCCTCTACTGAGGATTTAGCTTTGCTGCTAGTTTGTTTTATCTCTTGGATACTGTGGTTACTTTGAGTGTGTGTTAGTCACTGAGTTGTGTTCAACTCTTTGCAACCCCACTGACTGTAGCCTGCCAGACTCCTCTGTCCGAGAAATTCTTCAGGCAAGAATACTGAAGTGGGTTGTCATTTCCTTCTCCAGGGGATCTTCCTGACCCAGGGTTTGAACTTGGGTCTCCTGCATTGCAGGCAGATGCTTTACCATCTGAGATACTAGGGAAGCAGGGCAGGGTTCCGCCTTGCTTCTAGAAAGCCTAGAGACAGATTTGCAATCTCTCTTCCATAACGACACTAGACATTATGACAAGCACACTTATGTTCAGACTGCACCTGACTTCATCTTGTTTTCGTGCTCTTGTTTTCTCTCAACTCTAATTTCTTTAACTGTTTTTATTCTCCTTTGTTATATATATATTTATATGTGTATGCTCAGTGGCTCAGTTGCATCTGACTCTTGTGACCCCACGGACCGTAGCATGCCAGGCTCCTGTGTCCATGGGATTTCCCAGGCAAGAATACTGGAGCAGGTTGCCATCTCCTCCTCCAGGGGATCTTCCCAACCCAGGGATGGAACACATATCTCCTGCATTGGCAGGCAGATTCTTTACCACTGAGCTACCTGAGAAACCCATATATATATATATATTTATAAGCTTCTTCAAATCCTTTTGGGAATGAAATACACACACAGTAGATTTTATACCAAACCTTTAGAACCCCTACATCTTGCAAATATACAATTTGGGCTCAGACAGACCTGGGTTTGAAATCTAATTCTGTGGATTTCCAGATACGTGATATCAGGCAAGTCACCTAATACTTCCAAGTTTCCATTTCCTTCTCTTTAAACTGAGGGTAATAACATCTATTAACTATGACCAACCTGCTGCTGCTACTGCTGCTAAGTCGCTTCAGTCATGTCCGACTCTGTGCGACCCCATAGACGGCAGCCCACCAGGCTACCCGTCTCTGGGATTCTCCAGGCAAGAACACTGGAGTGGGTTGCCATTTCCCTCTCCAATGCATGAAAGTGAAAAGTGAAAGTGAAGTCGCTCAGTCATGTCCGACTCTTTGCAACCCCATGGACTGCAGCCTACTAGGCTCCTCTGTCCATGGGATTTTCCAGGCAAGAGTACTGAAGTGGGGTGCCATTGCCTTCTCCAATGACCAACCTAGACAGCATATTAGAAAGCAGAGACACTACTTTGCCAACAAAGGTCCGTATAGTCAAAGCTATGGTTTTTCCAGTAGTCATGTATGGATGTGAGAGTTGAACCATAAAGCAAGCCAAGAACCAAAGAACTGATGCTTTTGAACTGTGGTGTTGGAGAAGACTCTTGAGAGTCCCTTGGACTGCAAGGAGATCCAATCAGTCAATCCTAAAGGAAATCAGGCCTGAATATTCATTGGAAGGACTGATGTTGAAGCTGAAACTCCAATTCTTTGGCCACCTGATGTGAAGAACTGATTTATTGCAAAAGACCCTAATGCTGGGAAAGATTGAAGGCAGGAAGAGAAGGGGACAACAGAGGATGAGATGGTTGGACGGCATCACTGACTTGATGCACATGAGTTTGAGCAAGCTCTGGGAGTTGGTGATGGACAGGGAGGCCTGGCATGCTGCAGTCCATGGGGTCGCAAAGAGTCAGACACAACTGAGCAACTGAACTGAACTGAATAACATCTATTAATATATTGTATAGTGGCTATGAGACTTAAAGATAATTTACTTAAAGAGTTGGTACTTAGTACCTAGTACATAAACAGTATCTTTACTGTAATTAGTAACTATGCAGACTGTTACCAAAGAATACCAAAGGCAATGTCTGGAAGACATGGGGACACACAAAAACATGGACAACTTCATCTGACTATGGAAGCAGAGACGAGCGATATGTCTACAAGGCAAGGAATACCGTGGATTTCCAGCACTAACCAGAAGCTACAAGAGGCAAGAGTCTTCCCTTGAAGGTTTGGTGGGACCACGGCCCTAATGACACTTTAATTTTGGACTTCTAGACTCCAGAACTATCAGGGAATAAATTTCTATTGTTGTAAGCCACATTGTTCATGGAAATTTACTACAGCAGTCCTGGGAAACTATCAATACTACATTCTCCAACACTTGTAGCCCCAACTGGCAGAAGTGAAATAACCAAGCCAACTTTCAGTCCCATTGACATCTGCCAAGAACTCACGGATACGTATCTGGCATGTTTCATGAGGGGCATATGCTGGAAGATCACAAACGAGGGAAAAGACGAGGGAGAGGCTTTGATTTTAGGCTTAAAGGAATTAATTGCCCTCTCTGACTTTACCCCCAAGTACCACTGTGACCTTGGGCAAATCACTTTATCCCTCGAACCCCAAGTCTGTCTCTCAGTGCCCTTCCAACCCTAAATTCTAGGATTTAGAGTCTGTGCTCCACAGGTTAGCTAGAGGGAGGAGAGTTGTCAGGAAGAAAAAAGTCCCCTTGGCATGGCACCCCATGGCTCTACTAGATTATTCTAGACACCATCCTCAAAACAAGGCATTGCTCAGACACTAAAAGAAAAAAAAAGCCTAAAATTTGGAGCATGTGAATTCTGTCAAAGAAAAGTCCACTTAAATTTTTCCATAATAATGCCTTTCTTTGTTCTTTATAAATGTTAGGAAATCTTATGACCACATGCAAACTGACAGGAATTTTAAAAAGACACTACCCTTGTTTCTGCCATGGCAATTCCTTTTAAAATTTTTATCCAAGACAAAAGGACATTTCTGTCTATCTCTCAGTCCACTCTCGTTGACTTTCCAAACCACAGGCATATTTGGATACGGTCTGGGGAGAAATCCACATCTATTCAGTGGGTAAAAGAGAGGGCTATTCTGGAAGGTGACCTCTTCTCATCTGAAATGCTTACCACCATCTCAAAAGTGAAAGCCCCAGTAGTGTTAAAATGAACCGAGTGGAACAAGGATTCGGATTGAAGCTGTTCTGGTGAACCCCAAACTGAGGGTAGGTTTTACCGATGGTGCATGTTTATTTACGTACATACTTATTTCACCAGGTGAAGTGTCTTTTCATCAGGGATCCTTTTCTAAAAGCTCCAAGTAGCCCTGTGGAGGAAGTTACTGGATGCATCACTTGAAGGTGGGCTGTGAAAGAGAGACAGCGGGAAGTCGGTCCACTCAGCCTCCCTAAGGGAGCCCCGGGGAATCCCAAAGATGATCACCGGAAGCACATGATATGGAGAAGTGACAACATTCGGGGGTGGGGGGGGGAGTCCTGATTTTGGAACCACTCAGCAGTTTCTTCAACACAAGTTAACACCCAAACTTAAGAAGCATAAAAACATCACCTGGCAGGCTTCTATTCAACAAATATTGATGTCTTTATTGAAGAAGTACCATGCATACAAAACTGAGTAAGAGATATGGCTTGCCTGGAGGCAAAGATGTATGGGTCAACCAAATAACACAGAACTATGTGATACTACCTGCATGGAGGTATGTTGATGTTCATGACCTAACCAGTCCCGGGGAATCCCAAAGACAAAGCAATGGAAGGAGGAGGGGATGCTGAAGGAATGCTTCCGCTGCCATCTACCATTCTGTGAACTTCTCAAATCTCGCCAGCACCTGACTTTGCCCGCCCCGTGTCTCTACACCAGAACTAAAACCACCAAATAACTTCCCCGTCACTGAGAGACACGGCTTCATTATCTTCCCTCAGTCATCCAACACATAATTGGGTACTTAGTACACACAGGGCGCTGTGAAAGGCCCTGGACCTGTCTGATCCAGGTCTGGTGAGCCATTTTACCCTGGGCTTCATATTCACTAAGGATTTAAAATAACACAGATTTTAAAAATCATATCGTATCCAAATGATATCAAATATACAGTCACAGAGATACAAGTTCCAGGCTTAAATTTCAAGGCATATCACAATCTTTATAATCCTGTTATGGTAATTTTCAAAATATAAGTGCAAGTCTCCCTACTCCCATGCTATAGATCTGCAAGGAAGTGGTCCAGGTGTCTCTGCATGTCTGTGGGCCCTGCAGGCATTCAAGAATGAGCAGCGGACAAGCCAGCTGTTGGACGTGTGCTCACAGAACTTAGTGTTTGATGGGGAGACAGATATCAAGCAAGGACCTACCACACTGATAGCTGTGGTTACTGCAGGGGTGAGAGACGTGATGGGGAGCGCAGCTGGCAAGACAGCTTTCACTTTATCTGAAGTGTTTAAATGTTTACAATACGAACACATCCACCTATTTCCTGTGGAGTCACTGTAAGTTTCTATATCAGGTACATCATCAAGAGAAGAACAACCAAGTAAGGAACAGGGGAGAGGCAGACCCCAGCGTGGGAGGCAGTGGAAATGGGTGAAACACCAAGTTGTCACAGTTCAGGGTTGGTCTGGGCTAAAACAGTTCCACACAACTTGTGGTGGCCATGGTCTGCACGCCACGTGGAAAGCAGTGCTGGGCATGGAGACAACAAGGCTTCCCATCTTTGAGCTCCCTACTGGGCTCAATCACCTAGTGACCCCACAAACGCAATGACTAACTTACATGCACTGAGTAACGTAACATGTGTAGGATCAACATGTTAGGCTCACTCTGGTTCAAAACTTGCCTTTTCCTGGAGCGCTATCAATCTCACCGTACGATGCCAAATGCCCATGAGTGAGTCATGGCTATCTCGTCTAGACTGAGATGTCTCTTCACTTTGTCAAATTGTGTCTCACCCATTACCAATAACCATGTCATCCCCATGTCAAATTCACACAGTTCCACTGAAAACAGGACATCCCTGATAATCACCTTTCTCCCGATCTAGAGAAATGAGAGCAGATATCATGGAACGATGCGTGCTAAGTCACTTCAGATCTGTCCAACTCTGAGACCTCATGGACTGCAGTCCGCCAGGCTCCTCTGTCCATGAGATTCTCCAAACAAGAATACTGGAGTGGGTTGCCATGCCCTCCTCCAGGGGATCTTCCCCACTCAGGAATCAAACGTTCATTTCTTATGTCTTCTGCATTGGCAGGTGGGTTCTTTACCACTAGCTCCAAACTAGGAAGCCCTATGGAACAATGTTAGCACGTGAACACATAGCCCACAGTGACAGGCTGGGCAGTTGTAGCACACAAATCCTGGAATAAAAACATTTCCTTACACTGTCATTCTTTTTGACTTTCTCATTATATTTTGAGATGGAGTCAGATGGCATGGCTTTTACAGAAGAGAGGTATGACCAACACTGATCATCCAATAATGCTTCTGATCATGACAGTTATGTGTGACTATGTGTGTGTGTACTATTTTGTCTTCGTATGGCAGGTACCCTCCTCAGAGTGTGCACAGGTGTCGGGAGGGGTGCACAAGTAAAACCAGTGCAGAGAAACACAATCGAATGCCCCTGTGCATGAGGTGGGCAGCTAGCAGAGGAAAAGTTTCCTGCGGAGGCCTTCATGACTGAGTTGGGCTTCTCTGGAGGCTCAGATGGTAAAGACATTGCCTGCAACATGGGAGACCCTGGTTCGATCCCTGGGTCAGGAAGATTCCCTAAAGAAGGAAATGGCAACCCACTCCAGTATTCTTGCCTGGAAAATCCTATGGACAGAGGAGCCTGGCAGGCTACAGTCCATGGGGTCGCAGAATTGGACATGACTGAGCCACTTCACTTCACTTCTGCTCTAAGAGGTCAGTGGGGCTGGCATGGTATATAGGCTTGCCAGATAAAATATAGGACACCCAGTTAAACTTAAATTTTAGATAAATAATGAAGGATTTTTAGTACAGGTGCATCCCAAATATTGCATGGGTCTTCTGTACTTTTATTTGTTAAATCAGGCAATTCTAATGGTGGAAGAGGTAGACAACATGCATGTCAATCATCTTTCCTTTCTTGTCGTGATTATTGTCAACATCCTCAGCACATGAGGAATGAGGTACACACTATAACAAAGACCTAGGAATTTCTCCTGTACCCAAAACACTCAGAACATGCTTGCTTCTTCAACCACGGACTCCTTGAGATCATGGACTTATCTTACCCATCCTTCTTCAAGAGCTAGCCCAGTGACTGGCATGTAGTAGATGCTAAAAATATGGTTTTGAATAAATGAGGATAAAATGTGGAATGACAATAAAGGGAAGAAATTTGAGGTAAGGGGGATAAGATGACAAAACTGTCCCTGAAGGAAAATACAGGGACCTTCAAGGTGGTGGACGATAGCCAAATTTCCAGCCACCTCCATCACCCACTGGCAGAACCTATTAGTATAGAAGTTCAACTGAACAAACTCTTAGCTTGGTTAGTACAACGAAACTGTCTCAAAGCAGCAGGAACTATGCTAAGGTCCCTGAGTGGGTAGAGGTGGAGGGGACACAAAATTAGGAGTTCAGCACTCACACAATTATTTACTTTAAAAAGCCAGAATTAAGGAGGACAAAGCATTGTAAAAGCCCCAAAGAGGAACAAGCAGTTCTGACTGAGACAATTCAAGAAGCTTTAGGAATAAGAAGTAGTGTGAGGTATGGAAGGAGGTCTGGCCTTCAGAAGACATTGGCATTTTATAAACATATATTTATTGTTATGCATACATACACACAGAGTTTATAAATGCATAGTTCATACTTCTTAATTATTTTTCTTAATGTTTGTAGCATACATATGTCTAGATTTTTTTCTGTACATATATGCATGTGTTTATATTTAACAGACTCTATATACTACCATGTAAACTTGCTTTTAAGCTGCAAAGCTTGCCCATCCAAATAACCAAGTATAATCCCACAGCATAATTTTGAATGCTTGCACAGACATTTTCTACTGATGATTTACTTAACCAAGTACCTACTGCTGAACATTTTAATTGTTTTCAGTTTTTCCTGTGATGAACTTCCTGACAGGTAAGTCCTTAGAGACAGTCATCATTATTTCTTAGAGATAAATTTCCAGAGGGAGAATTCTGAGTCAAAGATCATGTACATTTTTAAGGCTTTTGATATATATCACCATTTTGCTCTCTAAGAAGTCTGTGTCAGTTTATAATCCTGTATAAAAGGTCTCATTTTCCCGATTATTTTTCTAAGTTAGTCATCCCACAAAATATCTCTGCAAAATCAGAGTTTATACAGAGAGAGCATATAAAGTAACATATGTAGTAGGTTTTCTTCTCAAAATAAATCAGTCCAAAAAGCCAGGATTTTAAGAAATCTCACTTGTCTACAATTAGTCCTTGGTGCAGCCAATTAATTTAGACATGAACATTTTAAGCCAAATTTCCAGTCAAAGTCTGCCATGCTTGAGGAACGGTGGTTGCTCACCATTCTAAAATGACTTTATTAAAAATTAATGCATTTCTTTTTTTTTTAAGGTGGTAATTAAAACTAGCCTCCTTTAATGGCATCCCATTTCAGGTTCCTGGAGAAAAAAAATCCACTTTTTTTGGGCATACCAGAAGAAGCCTCAGTTCAGTTCAGTTCAGTCACTCAGTCGTGTCCGACTCCCTGCGACCCCATGAATTGCAGCACACCAGGCCTCCCTGTCCATCACCACCAACTCCCGGAGTTCACTGAGACTCATGTCCATCGAGTCAGTGATGCCATCCAGCCATCTCATCCTCTGTCGTCCCCTTCTCCTCCTGCCCCCAATCCCTCCCAGCATCAGAGTCTTTTCCAATGAGTCAACTCTTCACATGAGATGGCCAAAGTACTGGAGCTTCAGCTTTAGCATTATTCTTTCCAAAGAAATCCCAGGGCTGCTCTCCTTCAGAATGGACTGGTTGGATCTCCTTGTAGTCCAAGGGACTCTCAAGAGTCTTCTCCAACACCACAGTTCAAAAGCATCAATTCTTCGGCTCTCAGCCTTCTTCACAGTCCAACTCTCACATCCATACATGACCACTGGAAAAACCATAGCCTTGACTAGATGGACCTTTGTTGGCAAAGTCTCTGCTTTTGGATATGCTATCTAGGTTGTCATAACTTTCCTTCTGGTCAAAGAAAGTGAAAATCATAAATGGTGGACAGCCATCATCACCCCAGGAATATTGGTCCAGGTGTGAATTAGTTTGGCTAAAGTGGGTGATCACCTACTCACATACCTCCTCAAAAACAAATAAGAACAAAAAATCTTTACAGCACACAGAGCTTCTCAGCAAGAAAGAAAATTAAACTAAAGTTTTAAAATACTACTAAACCACATCTAAAAATTTAGATACTATAAGAGAGAAGTTAATGAGGCAGAAAAATATTCCCCAGTATACAAGCCCCTGGAGGATTTCTAAGAAAGAGATCAGAGGCATACAAAATGCTAGGTGGGGATGGTAAGTGCTGGTTCAGGTTTCACTACAGGAAAGAACAGTTGGAGAGTTCCAACATTTTCTAGTGGCAATACAAAACTAAGCTGGTCTAGTCTTCTATGCGATAAGTGCCATGCTCAATGATCCACTCTGTTTTTCATCTTTCTTGAGACACAAAAAACTCAAATAAAAGAGAAAATATCCAAACATAGAAGTTTAACAAGACTGGAAAAAAAACCTCAACCATGTTATGTTCTAGTGGCCTTGCAATCAAATAATCATAGTCATTTGGTCAACGTCTACGATTAACTCCATGAGAGAAGAGGTTTGGTTATAGGGCCAGGTACAAAAAAATATTTTCTTGGAGGATCGTTCTCTCTTATGTATCAGTGTTGGGTGAGCAAGTGCATAGAATCATAGCTTTCAGGGCTTTCTGAAACAGTCTGCATCTGTCTCGCGCTGATGATTGTATCGTACTGGGATGGATCATCCAGCCATTGATGATAACACAATCATAATGCTCTGCTCACTTTTCTCAAAAAAAAAAAAAAAAAAAAAAAAAGACAGCACTTCCAAAGTCAGCGTAGTCACCCCAAATCTAAAAAGCCTCAGAGGCAAAGAAGCTGAAATGCTGAGTATCATAAAATGATTAATGCAAAAACTCCTCCCCACCGAAGATACCCAGGTGTATAAAAGGCACACGAAGGAATACTTCAGACCTAAAACCTCATTGTCAACCTCTTGAGTCTTGTGGGTTTTTCACCTCCATGGGTGAGGGGAAAAAAATGATCATCAAGCCTGATGGGATTCAAAAGTACGTGTGGCTGGCGTGCCTCATGGGTCTGTTCATCACTGGCATCCTCTCTCTGGACTGTAACTCGCTGAATGTTCGCCTGAGGAGAGTCACCTGGCAGAATCTGCAACTTCTGAGCACAATGAGCAATTCATTTCCTATAGAGTGTCTACAAGAAAGAAAAGCTTTCGAGTTGCCCCAAGAGATCCTCTCATACACCCAGCCTCTGAAGAGGAACATCAAGGAGGCCTTCTATGAAATGTCCAAACAGGCCTTCCACATCTTCACTCAAGACACCTTCCAATCCACTTGGGAAGAGAAACACCTGAGACAAGTCCAGATCGGACTTGATCACCAGCTGCAGTACCTGGAGCAATGCTTGGAAGAAGAGGAGGAAAATGAAGACACAAGAGAGAGGGAAGAGCTTCTCTCAGCCGGAGAGGAGACCCTCAGGAAACCCTCAGGAGCTCCGGTCCTCCAGCTGGGCAATCTAGATCTGAGGAGATATTTCAACAGGATAGACAGGTTCCTCAAAGATAAGAAACACAGTCACTGCGCCTGGGAGATTGTCCGAATGGAAATCAGAAGATGCTTCTACTTCTTTCAGAAACTCACAGCACTACTCAGGAGGAGATAAGGTATTAATGTATTCTAAGAATTAAAATTCTGTTTCTCCCAAAATCTTGTTTTCCTTCTCATCCTCCTTCATCTTCTTTTTTAGGCTTGTGCCATGCCATGGCTCCCCTCAACCGGATTATTGGTGGTTTGGGTAACGGTCATTTTTTTCTGAAGTTTGGCCTTGCAGCATCGGCCACATTCACCTCTCTAAACCAGGTGATGCCTACCACGCCCTGGGTGATCAAGAGTCTTGTTAGGAAGTCCTGAAGACAGTTTTAGAGGACGAGTTGCCCTCCCATCCTCTATTCTGTGTTCCTCTTTCCTTTTCTCTTTTGTACTTGCTTTGTTGCTTTTGAACTCCCTCAAACCAATGGCCAGAGGACACGGCTCAGAGAATACTGCAAAATCTAACACCTCAATGGCTTAACTCTCTTGCTGCCAAGATTGTTTATTCTAGGAAAGTTCAGCACATTACAAGAGCCTGTACAAGATCCCATAGAGTTAAAACCTTTCCTGTCTCCCTACTCTAAAAAAAAAGAAAATAGAAATTTTGGACCCATTTGCTTCTCAGCCTGGTTTGGTTAAAATGATAGAAACTTTGCGGGTTGGTATTTTATTACTGCAAGAGAGTGAAGATCTGTAATGATATTAGATGGTTGAATGAGATGACCATTAAAGTCTCATTCAACTTTTAAGAGCTTATGATTCTAATACAAAGAGCATTGTTCAATCCCAATACATATTATGCGATTTTGACACTTAAAAGCATGAAAAATGCTATACAGAAGTTTAATATCTGTCTTTTTTTTGTTTGTTTTGTACCTGAAATGAAATACCTATGCTTAGACTATGGAAGAATTTCACACTGGAGTCTTCCCAACTAGAAGGCCACTTTCTGCTTGTTAAATAAACTAATCTTCTTACTAATACATGACACTTTAATATACTTTATCTTTTTGAAAGTTATTTTGTACCTAGATTACCCAGATTATTTACTTAAATTTTCTTGTGTGGTCCTTCATCTGTATTAATTCACCTTCTAGTTGAATTTTCTCTACCTTTCTCTCTCTCTTCTTCCCCATTTCAGAATCATCTACCTTCAAGCAAGAATTAACAGAGAGATTGTGGCTACCCAAATGCATCACAGAGAGTATCCAGTTCAACTCTTGGAAGGCCTTTACTTGCTATTGTTTTCATAGCATGCTGCTAAACGGTTTAGACTCAAGATTCATCCATAGTTAAATAGTTGGATAGTTAAACTCCAACATAGTTGTACTGAGAAAGTATTAAAATAAAACTCAGTTCAAAAGTTAGAAGAAATGTTTAAAAGAACAAGAACTAGTTGTGGATCACAGTGTACTGGTTACCAGTAGAAGGATCAGACAATAAAACAAGTTCATATCATCCATTTAGTAACAATAAATCATCAGTAAGTGTTGTAAATTTTTAAAAAGCATTACAAGCTATAAAGGAATTGGTACATGCAAGCTACAAAGCAGAAAGTATACATTTGATATTTTCCATGAATTTCTCTAATAATGCCTTTGCATGATCGCCTTAATGATTCTCCTGGGACCATGTCAGTTACTTTAGCAATTGATGGTTGCAGTCTTGCCAAACGTTTGCAATAATGCAGAAGGAAAGAAAATCAGCACTTCTAGTCAATAGAGCTTGTCTGATTGTACCAGCAGGGGCAGAAGTCACAATGGGATGCTTTTATTCAGAGCACCACTAGTCAGAAAAAGGAGAATATTCTCACTGAAAAATAGGTAAGGACACAAACTGGTAACATCACAAGAAATACTAACAGACAATATGAAAAATGTTTATTCTCATTTGTGATTAGAGAAATGTAAAAGAAGGTAATAAGATACTCCCCTCTCATCAGTCTGGTAGAGATTAAAAAAAAAAAAAGAGTGGTAATGTAGAGTATCAGTGGGGTGCAGGGTACAAAAGAAAAAAATCCTATGTATTGATAGGGAAATGGTAACTGGCACAAGTTTCCTACAGGACAATATAGCTATCTTAAATGTCATTTAAAAAAGTACATTAACCCCTTAGACCTAGTTATCCTATCTCCAGAAATTTATTCCATGTAAGCAATTGGATAAGATTGTTCAATGGAGCCTTATTTATAATATCCCTCCTCCTTCTGTTTTAATTTTCACCTCTGTATTTTTTATTTTCTCTTCAATGCTGGGGAGGGTCTTCTTCTAATCCTAAAATTAAAGAAGTCGTACAAGCTTATCTTTCCCTATAATTACCCTATTTTCCTTACTGGAGTAGACTGGGACAGACATTGCCCTTTCACTTTGTTAAGGATGTTTTTACACACTTCTTGAGCAACCCAGGCGCTTCCTGCTTTTCTAGTGCTGCTGCTGCTAAATTTCAAAGGAATCCTTCCTTGGGGATCATTTTCATAATGCAGTATTTGTAAAGTGCCTTCTGGTGTTTCTAAGATTTTGCTTTCTGTCTTCTGTGGGTCCCACTGGTAACATCCAGAAATTACTGGAGAATGTGTTGTGTGTGTCGTCTCTGCTGACTTCGTCTCCTTTGTTCCGATTAAATGGGAGCTCAAAAGTTCCCACTCTGGTAGGGCAAACTCCTGTAGCTGTGCAGAGCCACAGTGTCTACTTAAAACCTTCCAATGGGTACAAGGTCACAGGTGTTCATACAGAAGCTTCCTCCCTCCCCTGGCTTGGGGCACAGATCAAAAAGTGAAGGATAAAAAAAAAGAGCCTCCCTGAGCCTTCCTGGGAGAGGCACTGACTGTATGTCAGACAGAAAAAGCTAACAATAGTATATGTAAGGCTATGTGCAGGTATACATTTCAACAGGTGTACAGACACAGTCTCCCCTCACCAGCTAAGCAACTCTGGGAACACCATCTGGGGACCCTGCCCTCTGAGAGTGGCTACTACGTTTTTGCCCAAATTATATTCCCCCCACCCTCCGAGGCATAGTTGATTTACAATATTATATTAGTTTCAGGTGTAAGTCCTAGGTCTTTAATAATCCTCGGTCACTAAGAATAAGCACCGTGTGTAAGCACACAACTTGATCGGAAAGGTAGAGTAATAACAGGGTCCTTATAACCTCACCGGAGAAGGCAATGGCACCCCACTCCAGTACTCTTGCCTGGAAAATTCCATGGACGGAGGAGCCTGCAGTCCCTTGGGTCGCTAAGAGTCAGACACGACTGAGCGACTTCACTTTCTCTTTTCACTTTCATGCATTGGAGAAGGAAATGGCAACCCACTCCAGTGTTCTTGCCTGGAGAATCCCAGGGATGGGGGAGCCTGGTGGGCTGCCGTCTCTGGGGTCGCACAGAGTCGGACACGACTGAAGCAACTTAGCTTAGCTTTAGCTTATAACCTCACCGGCGCACTCACAGGGGAATTCGGTCCCCAGCTACAGATTCGCAGGGACTGAGAAACGTCTACACAGTCAGTGCTGAGTCCTCCAGGTCTGCTCTTACCAAATGTTGAGGGGGTACCCGGGCTTTAAACTGGAGCGCTGTGCTAAGTCAGGACCCCAGGTTCATTCTGGAGGGAGCCACTTCACTCCTATTTCTAAGCAAAGTCTCGAGGCTTCCTAGGTTATTTCTATATCTCCATTAGTGGCTCGGCGGTATAGAATCCTCCTACAATGCAGCAGACTCAGGAGACCCGAGTTACAGAAGGGGACCCTTCCCGACATGGGTCGGGAAGATCCTCTGAAGAAGGAAATGACAACCCATTCCAGTGTTCTTGCCTGGGAAATTCCATGGACAGAGGAGCCTGGCGGACTACAGTCCACCGGGTCGCAAAAGAGTCGGACACGACTCAGCACAGCACTGCACACACGCCCTCCTTAAGGAGGGCGACTCGCCTGCCCTTCGGCCCTTGGAAACGCAGAGCCTTAGTCTTAGAGCCTTAGACTTAGCTATTTGCCTATCAGACCTGCCCTGATCCCGTCCCACCGCCTTTCAACGAGCCAACCACACGCCTTTAGGCGGAGATTGGAATCCACCGGAACTCACAGGAAAAGGGCACCCGGGATTGGGGCAGCACCTCGCTTCCACTCTCTCCCGCGAGCGGCACCTTCTGGATCTGCGCTCCGCGGAGCGCTAGGGATAAGATCTGAGAAATGCGCCCGGGGCCACAGGCAGCCGAGGAGGCGGGGAAGGAACAACTTTCCCTCCGCCCTCTCACCGCAAGGCCCGGGAGGGGCGGCCCCGCAGGGGTCGGGCTCCTCGCCTTCCCCAGGCAGGCTCTCGGGCGCAAGCTGGCCGGGAGGCGGGCGTAGGGGGGTGGGGGAGGAGGACGAGAGGGGCTTCCTTGTCTCCCGAGCCCCGCCAGATGTTAGAAAGGCGAACAATAGGGGAAACGCCGAGAAACAAAAGGCCATTCGCCTCGATCTCCATCGGCTCTGTCGCGTGGTCCCTGCGGGACGGACGTCTGGGAGGGGTCAGGGAGGTGGGTGAGGGGGGGATCTTGAGAAGTCTGGGGTGTCGGTCTGGTACTTACTTGCCAGGCGCCGGGGGTCGGCCCTGTACCCTTCCAGAGGGGTCCAAAGGCAGGGAGGAGCAATCAGAGGAAAGTTGAAGGGTTTTCACATTCTTCCTGAGTGCAGGGAAAGGGAGGGGCTGGGATTCCAGATGTTTGACAGTTGTTGGCCCGGGGGTTCCGAAGGATTTGTACGCCCTTTACACACCCTCTCCCTCCGCGAAGCATCAGCAGTCCCCGGGGCGACCCGGGCGACGCAGCGGAGTTTCCCCTTCTCAGTCCCGAGCCGAGCCTCCGCCTTCAATACCAAGCCGCCCTAAACGTGGTCCCCCAGCCCGGGCGCACTTTGGTAAAAGTTTGTCTTCCCGCCACCCACAGTCCAGCATGCATTCTGCAATCATCTGCGATCCGGGATAGATTCGGGGACAGAGTCGTACCCGCCCCCTCCTCCCCAAGACAAGAACGAGTTCATTGATAGATCTTTAAAAATCAAGGCCCCGGAGCCCGGGGAGGACTCTCGTTCCAGCCCGGGAAGAGAGCGGGAGGAGGCTGCCAGAAGCCAAGACGCGGGCAGGGGTCTGAGGCGGATTCCAGCCCCGGAAGCAGGCGGAGGGCGGGCGGGGAAACAGGGTCCGCCGCCTCCCGCCCTCCTGTTGCACTCCCCCCAGGTGTGCCCCGCACCTCTAAACCGCCCGGGCGCGACCCGGCGCGAGCGGCTGCGAGCTGCGCCACCTCCCCTCGCTCGGAGCGAGTTCTCACTCACCGTGGGGTTTTACCTTCAGCCCCGGGGCCCTGTCGGCTCGCCGCGCCGGGGCAGCTGCAGGCGGCGCGAGAGGAAGAGGGTGAGCTCGGGGCAGGAGGGGCGACGCTCGCGGATCCAGTGAGGGGCTCCCGGGTCAGCGCGCGCGGTCTCAGCAAGCGCGCGGGCGAGCGAGCACCGGGCTCCAGCTGCCGCCGCCGCCGCTCCAGAGCAGCCCCCACCGGCACCCGCAGCGAGGCTCTCTTTTGCGAGGGCGCGAGTGGAGCGGGGACCCCCTGGCGGCCGCCTTCGGAATGGCAGCTCCCTTGGGAAGGGACGTCAGGTCGCCTTAGGGTCATCGTCCCTCCGGAAAGAGGTGGGGAATGGACCGTCTGAGCGGGGCTCCCAGCCTTGTGGAAAAAACATTGACCCTCTGGCCAGGGCGGGGAGAAAGCTATCAGATCAGAAAGGAAGAGTTCTGGATCCACCATGGTCATATCCAAGGCACCTAGAGAGAGGGAAATTGCTTACCTTCTCCAAGATTTTTTGACTTGAAAAATGCTATGGACTGCCGGACAGAGAATAGCAGTCATCATTGGAAAATACTTCAAGATTCTAGCAAATTCACTAGAATAAGCTGAGGGTAATGAAATGAGCATGGACCTTGAATCCCAACCCACAGCCTGCCCCTTTCTCTTTGTGTGATATTGGTCTATCACCTCTAAACCTCAGTATTCTCTGTAAATTGGGAAGAGCAGTGTCTACCTGCAAGGGTGGTACTAAAGGATAAACTAAACATAGAGAGTATTCTTTGTTCATCGTAGGAGTCATGATATATAAGCCTCCTGAGACAGAAAAAAAATGTCTTCCATATTTTTTTATTCCTCCTATAATAGCATCTTCGTCCACATCGACTGCGAAGTATAACAAATGACTAGGTATTACATTTTCTAATTCTCAGTACACACTTTAAAGAAGTTTAGAAACATATTAAGTAGAAACTAGACTACACAGAGAAACACCTCTCCCCCAAAAGCGGTTTCCACAACTACCAAGTGAGAACCTCTAAACCCACACTCATCCTTTGCAATATCAAGTCTGATATTATAAGAAATATTTAATAGTCATGGTCTAATGATATCAACCCCGAATTAAAGGATTCCACTGAATTTTGTGTCATTCGGCAATGCAAAGATATTGAAGACTGTGAATATAAAACTCAAACTCAAGAAGAAAAAATGGTCAGATACTAAAACTCATCCAACTAAGAAATGTTTCGAGTCACTGTTGACTCATGCAATCTCATTTCTAAGCTGTCTCAAACCTCATTCACTTCTTTAAAGCTCCTTTTGTCCTTTGGCCTCATGGCAATTAACTCTTCTTCCTCATCCAGAGCAATTAGGGTGAAAAGTGTCTCTTAATGACTCTAGTTTACCTTTAGTAGTCCTTCTGTTTCACTCCTTTTCCCAAGTTGGGAAGAGCCTGCTGCCTGCCCTAGAATTCTCATTACAGAGTTTTTCTGTTCTGTCAAGAAGAGAGGAAAAATAAGTTTTTCTGTCTCAGAAACTAAAGAAGAACATCAAGAGCCAACTTCTGCCCTTGAAGAAAAGGCTCAAGCTCCAGGGCACAGACAGGCAGAGTATGTGTAGGGCAAAGAAAACACTGGATTCTAATCAATAAGCATTCATGGAACTGTCTCTGCCTCTCTGCTTGGGTTTCAGCCTTGCCTCATCCCACTTCCTTCCCTTAGTGGCCCCTTCAATGGGGAGCAACAGTGAAGCTGGTGGGTTTGGGGGGAGACTTCATTATTTCCTGGGCTAACTTTCACCAGTGGGTGGGGTCAGTATGATGAATCACGTCCCATCTTCCTGATCCAGCTTCCTTGCCTGTGAGCTGGTGACTGGAAGAGGATGGCTCAACCTTCAGAATCTGCTCTGAAAGGCCAGCATTTTAAATCCAAGCCCTCCTTGGTCCAGTTTCTTAGTCTATTCAAGCTAATGAAAGGAAATACTGCAGACTGGGTGGCTGATAAACAGAAATGACTTCTCACAGTTCTAGAGCCTGGGATGTCCAAGAGGAGAGCCCTGGCAGATTTGGTGTTTGATGGTGGCCCATTTCCTCACTGACATCTTTTCTCTGTGTCCTCACATGGCAGAAGGGGGTAAGGAAGCTTTCTCAGGCCTCTTTGTTGTTTTTTGTTGTTGTTGTTTTTAATAATTTAATTTTTGCTGCACACAGGCTTTCTCTAGCTGTGGCAAGTGGGGGGCTACTTTTCATTATCGTGCACAAACTTCTTATTTGGTTGTGTCTCTTGTTGCAGAATGCAGGCCTAAGGCTCCAGACTTCAGTAGTTATGGCATATGGGCTCAGCAGTTGCAACTCCCAGGCTCTAGAGCACAGGTTCAGTAGTTGTGGTGCATGCTATGAGGCATGTGGAATCTTCCTGGAACAGGAATTGAACCTATGTCTCCTACACTGGCAGGCAGATTCTTATCCACTGAACCACCATGGAAGTCCTCTCAGGCCTCTTTGATAAGGGCACTAATTCTATTCATAAGGGTCTCTGACTTGTGACCTAGTTCAGTTCAGCCACTCAGCCATGTCCTACTCTTTGCAACCCCATGAATTGCAGCACGCCAGGCTACCCTGTCAATCACCAACTCCCGGAGTTCACCCAGACTCACGTCCATCGAGTCGGTGATGCCATCCAGCCATCTCGTCCTCTGTCATCCCCTTCTCCTCCTGCCCCCAATCCCTCCCAGCATCAGAGTCTCTTCCAATGAGTCAACTCTTCGCATGAGGTGGCCAAAGTACTGGAGTTTCAGCTTTAGCATCATTCCTTCCAAAGAACACCCAGAACTGATCTCCTTTAGAATGGACTGGTTGGACCTCCTTGCAGTCCAAGAGACTCTCAAGAGTCTTCTCCAACACCACAGTTCAAAAGCATCAATTCTTCAGCGCTCAGCTTTCTTCACAGTCCAACTCTCACATCCATACATGACCACTGGAAAAACCATAGCCTTGACTAGACAGACCTTTGTTGGCTAAGTAGTGTCTCTGCTTTTCAATATGTTCTCTAGGTTGGTCATAACTCTCCTTCCAAGGAGTAAGCGTCTTTTAATTTCATGCCTGCAGTTACCATCTGCAGTGATTTTGGAGCCCCCCAAAATAAAGTCTGACACTGTTTCCCCATCTATTTCCCATGAAGTGATGGGACCGGATGCCATGATCTTCGTTTTCTGAATGTTGAGCTTTAAACCAACTTTTTCACTCTCCTCTTTCACTTTCATCAACAGGCTTTTGAGTTCCTCTTCACTTTGGGCCATAAAGGTGGTATCATCTGCATATCTGAGGTTATTGCTATTTCTCCCGGCAGTCTTGATTCCAGCTTGTGCTTCTTCCAGCCCAGCGTGTCTCATGATATACTCTGCATAGAAGTTAAATAAGCAGGGTGACAATATACAGCCTTGATGTACTCCTTTTCCTATTTGGAACCAGTCTGTTGTTCCATATCCAGTTCTAACTGTTGCTTCCTGACCTGTATATAGGTTTCTCAAGAGGCAGGTCAAGTGGTCTGGTATTCCCATCTCTTTCAGAATTTTCCACAGTTTATTGTGAACCACACAGTCAAAGGCTTTGGCATAGTCAGTAAAGCAGAAATAGATGTTTTTCTGGAACTCTCTTGCCTTTTTGATGATCCAGCGGATGTTGGCAATTTGATCTCTGGTTCCTCTGCCTTTTCTAAAACCAGCTTGAACATCTGGAAGTTCACAGTTCACGTATTGCTGAAGACTGGCTTGGAGAATTTTGAGCATTATTTTAACAATGTGTGAGATGAGTGCAATCGTGTGGTAGTTTGAGCATTCTTTGGCATTGCCTTTCTTTGGGATTGGAATGAAAACTGACCTTTTCCAGTCCTGTGGCCACTCTTGTGTTTTCCAAAGTTGCTGGCATATTGAGTGCAGCACTTTCACAGCATCATCTTTCAGGATTTGAAATAGCTCAACTGGAATTCCATCACCTCCACTAGCTTTGTTTGTAGTGATGCTTCCTAAGGCCCACTTGACTTCACATTCCAGGATGTCTGGCTCTAGGTGAGTGATCACACCATCGAGATTATCTGGGTCATGAAGATCTTTTTTGTACAGTTTTTCTGTATATTCTTGCCACCTCTTCTTAATATCTTCTGCTTCTGTAGGTCCATACCATTTCTGTCCTTTATCGAGCCCATCTTTGCATGAAATGTTTCCTTGGTATCTCTAATTTTCTTGAAGAGATCTCTAGTCTTTCCCACTCTGTTGTTTTCCTCTATTTCTTTGCATTGATCTCTGAGGAAGGCTTTCTTATCTCTCCTTGCTATTCTTTGGAACTCTGCATTCAGATGCTTATATCTTTCCTTTTCTCCTTTGCTTTTCGCTTCTCTTCTTTTCACAGCTATTTGTAAGGCCTCCTCAGACAGCCATTTTGCTTTTTTGCATTTCTTTTCCATGGGGATGGTCTTGATCCCTGTCTCCTGTACAATGTCATGAACCTCCGTCCATAGTTCATCAGGCACTCTATCTATCTATCTATCTATCAGATCTAGTCCTTTAAATCTACTTCTCACTTCCACTGTATAATCATAAGGGATTTGATTTAGGTCATACCTGAATGGTCTAGTGGTTTCACCTACTTTCTTCTATTTAAGTCTGAATTTGGCAATAAGGAGTTCATGACTGAGCCACAGTCAGCTCCTGGTCTTGTTTTAGCTGACTGTATAGAGCTTCTCCGTCTTTGGCTGTAAAGAATATAATCAATCTGGTTTAGGTGTTGACCATCTGTTGATGTCCATGTGGAGAGTCTTCTCTTGTGTTGTTGGAAGAGGGTGTTTGCTATGACCAGTGACTTCTCTTGGCAAAATTCTATTAGCCTTTGCCCTGCTTCATTCTATACTCCAGATGTTTCTTGACTTCCTGCTTTTGCATTCCAGTCTCCTATAATGAAAAGGACATCTTTTTGGGGTGTTAGTTCTAAAAGGTCTTGTAGGTCTTCATAGAACCGTTCAACTTCAGCTTCTTCAGTGTTACTGGTTGGGGCATAGACTTGGATTACTGTGATACTGAATGGTTTGCTTTGGAAACAAACTGAGATCATTCTGTCGTTTTTGAGATTGCATCCAAGTACTGCATTTCGGACTCTTTTGTTGACCATGATGGCTACTCCATTTCTTCTGAGGGATTCCTGTCCACAGTAGTAGATATAATGGTCATCTGAGTTAAATTCACCCATTCCAGTCCATTTTAGTTTGCCGATTACTAGAATGTTGACGTTCACTCTTGCCATCTCCTGTTTGACCACTTCCAATTTGCCTTGATTCATGGACCTAACATTCCACGTTCCTATGCAATATTGCTCTTTACAGCATCAGATCTTGCTTCTATCGCCAGTCACATCCACAACTGGGTATTGTTTTTGCTTTGGCTCCATCCCTTTATTCTTTCTGGAGTTATCCCCACTGATCTCCAGTAGCATATTAGGTACCTACCAACCTGGGGAGTTCCTCCTTCAGTATCCTATCATTTTGCCTTTTCATACTGTTCATGGGGCGGTCCAAGGAGTGGTGGGTGTGCTGGTTCAAGAGGGCTGAGAGGAGCTACTCCACATTCAAGGTCAGGAGGGGCAGCGGTGAGGAGATGCCCCTCGTCCAAGACAAGAGAAACCCAAGGAAGACGGTAGGTGTTGCGAGGGCATCAGAAGGCAGACACACTGAAACCATAATCACAGAAAACTAGTCAATCTAATCACACGGACCACAGCCTTGTCTAACTCATGACACTAAGCCAGCCGTGTGGGGTCACCCAAGACATGTGGATCATGGTGGAGAGGTCTGACAGAATGTGGTCCACTGGAGAAGGGAATGGCAAACCACTTCAGTATTCTTGCCTTGAGAACCTTGTGACCTAATCACCTCCTAAAGGCCCCACCTCTCAGCACCATCACCTTGTGGGCTGTAATTCAAACGTATGAATTTTGTTTGGGGGCGACACAAGCATTCACTGTAGAGCATCTTGGGCTACATCTCTTCTCCAATCCAGGTTTTGTCAGAACCCTTTTTGTACAGAAAACCAATCCCATCATGAATTGAAGTAGATATTGTTTCCCACTGACTATTTATTATTCCTTATGCATATGTGTCTTAGGTTGTTTGGAAAAGTAAGCTAAATGCAAAGAATGGGGGAGTGGGAAGGATTCAGATACCCAAAATTCACCCACACTGATTGGATCCTCCCCATCAGACTCGCTCACACTGCTGTCTTCCCCATCTCTGGGAAGGGCTGCTCCAACCTGTCAGTTGCGTAAGGGCCCCGCGGAATCATCTTTGACTTTTCTCCTTTTCTATTCCACCTCTACACTATCTGAAAATCTCACTGATTTTATCTTCAAGAGATATCCAGAAGCAGATCTCAGCCCACCACCCCCACAATTGCCACCATGGTCCAGCCACAGATACAGGCAGCCTGGAATACTGCAATAGCATGCGAACTGGTTCCTCTGCTTACTGCCCACCCTGTATCTGCTTTCCCGCCCATATGTCACCGGTGTCATTCCTTTAAAATGTGTGTTGCATTTTGTCACTCTGCTACTCAAAAACCCTCCCGGGCCTTCCTGTCTTACTCAGAGTAAACCCAACACAAATCAGCATTCCTTCATCTCTGACTTTGTCTCCTCTTACTTTCCCCATCACAAATTCCACTCCATCCACACTGCCCCCTTTGATTCCCCCAAATACCAAGTAAACTTCTACCTCGACACTTGCTGCACCCTCTGCCAGGAACACTCTTCAAGCAGATACTTCGTGGCTAACTACCTCATTTCCTTCAGCACTTACTCAAAAGTCACTGGAGCCTCCTCTTTCAAGTCTGTTTAAAATTACAATCAACTCCCACCCGCCTCTCCAGTTTCCTCCATTGGATTTGTTGCCATGTGATATACATTATATGTCGTGGTCCGGGCGCGGGTTGGAAAAGAATTTCCAGACATGAGGCAGAATGAGAGGGAAATAAAGTTTATTAGAGTGGGAGACACTGTTAGAACAGCGGGCCAGCTCAAGGGAGAACTGGTGTTGAACAGGGGTCCTTAGTCCACTTGTATACCTAGGTACAAGGAGTGGGATAGGGGTCTTGCAGGTCATTTGCTGCTTGGATGAGGCACATATACTGGGTGGGGGAGAGGGAAGTAAGATAAATATCTTCTCTCTATAGGGTAGGAGGGGAGACAGGTTATACTGCTCAGGAGGACCTGAAATCTGTTAATAGTTACAACATGGGGGAAGGAAGGACGATAAGGGTATGGTTTTTCTGTTCCTGCATTCCAAGATGCTCCTTGGTTTTATCTGCTCTTTCGCCCTTGGGTCACCACATTCTTCCCTCTCTTTATTTTTACAGCCAGTTCTTTGGCCCCTTTGGATACCCTGCTCGTGTCTAATTATCTACCTATTTCCCTTCTCAGACATTTGGAAACCCAGTCTCAAAGGAAAAGGGGTAATGACCACTCAGGCTTCTTCAGGCTGTACAGGGGTATCGTGAGGCTCTGGGTTCCCTTTGCCTGCTCTCTTCCAGGGTGCGTTTACGATTTACAGAGGGAGATGGGAATCCATGGAATGATAAGGCGACTTGTTTCAGCATTGTCTGGGTGTTGGCCAGGGAATATTCTTGTCATACTATCACTTAGAGATTTGTTGTATTCTAAAAGAAACAAACTTAACAAGAAAGTTAAAAGTACGTGGCCCAGAGATGAACAGAAGTAGAAAAGCTTCTGAGGACCTAGCCAGGAGAACCAGGATCAGAGACATTGGCTCATGTCATTAGTGTTTCTCTAGGTATGAGAAGATGCAAGAATTTGGGCTCATAAAATCTTTACCTGAAAACATCTATCTGAAGGCCGGTTCTTCTGGGTTTTTCCCAGAGCACAGGGTGCTTATTTCTGATCTGCATCGTGAACTCCTTTCAGGGGGTGTTGAAGGTCAGCGGCTTGCAGTGGTTATAATGTAATCTTTGTAGAGGCAGCTGGCAAGTGCCAGCTTCCAGTCAGTGGGGTCCCTTCATAGCCACATATTTGACCATGCTTTTGGGGCATTTCATGGCCACTGTGTCCTGCGGTGCTGGGAAGGGTCCTTCCCAGATCTAGGGAAGATTCCATTGACAGGCCACTCAGTGTGCTGTTATTGGACCAGTCCTTGCGAGTAGCAAAAATCTCTGGACCATACTTGTTTTACTAGCCTCTTGGTCCAGGAAAATATTCCCTCTTGTTGCTTCTTCCAGTATCTAGAGTTACATTATTACAATCATTGATCTCATATGGAACTGCATATCAGCATTTTATCACAGGCTCAGTCACACATTTGGTAACATAAGAAACAATCTTCTGAAACAAGTGACATAGAAAATAATATAGTTATAGCTAGCAGTTATTAGTAAGATCATAAGTAAGAATTATAAGTCAAGAACTTTCATTAGGTACAGCCCAGTATAACCCAGGTCATCTGACTTCATTTGTTAAATGACTCTGCTGCTGCTGCTGCTAAGTTGCTTCAGTCGTGTCCGACTCTGTGTGACCCCATAGATGGCAGCCCACCAGTCTCCCCCGTCCCTGGGATTCTCCAGGCAAGAGCACTGGAGTGGGTTGCCATTTCCTTCTCCACTGCATGAAAGTGAAAAGTGAAAGTGAAGTCGCTCAGTCGTGTCCGACTCACAGACCCCATGGACTGCAGCCCACCAGGCTCCTCCGTCCGTGGGATTTTCCAGGCAAGAGTACTGGAGTGGGGTGCCATATAGCCTCGTGTTAATCTCCTGATTGTACATCACAGGGCATCTGATCTTTATCTGAAGATTGGTTACTGAGATAAGCTTTAGAAACAAACTTAGAGTGTCCTTTTTAATAACTTAATTAAATATTTTAGTGATATAACATAAGAACAAGGAACTATCTCAGAAGTGAGTCTTAGTAAACACTAGACTTTAATTAATGAAACTAGAAACTCAGTTTAACAATTAACAAAACTTAATATTCAGTGAAACATGATTTTTTTCATTATGAGGGCATTAACCCTGTAGCCAGGGAAGGCTTTAGCCCATCAAATAAAAATGAGGTTTGTCAGGGAGCCGGGAAAAGCCAAGTGGCCATCTTGGATTTCTCCTAGCCCTTGTTCTTTGATTTACAGCTATTGTTCACCCATTTTTAATTCCCCAATTTAGGAGTAGACTGTTGCCATGTTTGTAAGGACATCAGGATAGCAAAAGTCTAACCATGAGGGATTTTTTTTTTTTTTTGTAATTTCTAGGATATCTGTATAAGTGACATCAACCATACAACCTGAGAAGATTCATCACTCCTCCAATAACACTTCCCATGTAATTTAACATGTCAAATGAACTCAGATAGTTTAACATCTCTCTTTGGGATATTTCAGGAGCCCTCTGGAGCATCTCAAAGTTAGCTAGAAGTCAAATGATTTAGGAAGTGTTTTCAATAAATATCAAAAGGGTTTATAACACTCAGTCAGATAGGATCATATAAGTCACGGTGAAACAATAGTTATTCACTTAGCCAAAGTTAACAAAAGATTTCAAAGGTAAACATAGAGCAGATCACTTCAGAAGTAAAGAAACTTAAAATCCATTATCAAAGGCAGTTCAACATCACAAGAAAACTTGTATTTATGCACAAAACTATTCCCTTGGGGTCCACTTTCCATAAAACCTTCTTATCACTTTCTGTACCCATTACTTTGTTCTCCCATCCTGAAACAGCCCCCTGTAAGTCAGACCTACTTCC
Organism: Bubalus bubalis; assembly: GCF_019923935.1. Taxonomy (NCBI): domain Eukaryota; kingdom Metazoa; phylum Chordata; class Mammalia; order Artiodactyla; family Bovidae; genus Bubalus; species Bubalus bubalis. The sequence goes on along the minus strand of NC_059159.1, from coordinate 79,339,223 downwards.
TTTTTCCTTCATAAAATATAATTTCATTCCTCATACCTTCTTTACTGAAAACACACATCATACTTTCCTTAAGCAACCAAGAAATGACTTTTATATTAACATTCTATAGATTGGTGAACATAAATACCAGCAATAACTTCTTAAAGAAAAATTCTAGAGAACATCTCAGGATGGCATCAAACATTATTCATTAATAGTCCAAAATCTCTAGTTTCTCTATAAGAGGAAATTAGTGTTCAGTAATAGAAGTTTCAGAATCTTATTTTATTTGGAAATTACCTAGCTATTCAATAAACTTCTGTCACTTAGTTTAGCGCAACCCTAGAAACGCAGGTTACCAAAATCTGGAGAGACTGTTTTAGACAGACATTTCTAAATTATAATTATTCTTAAAAGAGTTTATCTAAAAGCTTATATCTCATTTACATTTTTTTTGAAGTTTCTTCATTTGAGGTACTTTCCTTGCTGACAAACTTGTATATAACAATATTTAACTTATACTTAACCTAGGCATTTCCATACTGTTCAGGGGGTTCTCAAGGCAAGAATACTGAAGTGGTTTGCCATTCCCTTCTCCAGTGGACCACATTCTGTCAGCCCTCTCCACCATGACCTGTCCATCTTGGGTGGCCCCACACAACATGGCTTAGTTTCATTGAGTCAGACAAGCCTGTGGTCAGTGTGATCAGATTGGCCTGTTGACTGTGATTGTGTTTTCAGTCTGGCTGCCCTCTGATGCCCTCTCTCAGTTTTCTGAGAGAAACTTGGTTTTCTCTTACCTTGGATGTGGGATATCTCTTCACGGCTGTTCCAGCAAAGCGCAGCTGCTGCTCCTGACTTTGGACGTGAAAGAGGAGACTGAAAAAGTTGGCTTAAAGCTCAACATTCAGAAAACTAAGATCATGGCATGTGGTCCCATCACTTCATGGCAAATAGATGGGGAAACAGTGGGAACAGTGGCTGACTTTATTTTTCTGGGCTCCAAAATCACTGTAGATGGTGACTGCAGCCATGAAATTAAAATACACTTACTCCTTGGAAGGAAAGTTATGACCAACCTAGACAGCATAATCAAAAGCAGAGACAGTACTTTGCCAACAAAGGTCTGTCTAGTCAAGGCTATGGTTTTTCCAGTGGTCATGTATGGATGTGAGAGTTGGACTATAAAGAAAGCTGAGTGCAGAAAAATTGATGCTTTTGAACTGTGGTATTGGAGAAGACTCTTGAGAGTCCCTTGGACTGCAAGGAGATCCAACCAGTCCATCCTAAAGGAGAGTAGTCCTGGATATTCATTGGAAGGGCTGATGTTGAAGCTGAAACTCCAATCCCTTGGCCACCTGATGCGAAGAGCTGACTCATTGGAAAAGACCTTGATGCTGGAAAGATTGAGGGCAGGAGGAGGCAGGGACAACAGAGGATGAGATGGTTGGATGGCATCACTGACTCGATGGACATGGGTTTGGGTGGACTCTGGGACTTAGTGATGGACAGGGCAGCCTGGCATGCTGCGGTTCATGGGGTCGCAAAGAGTCAGACACAACTGAGCAAATGAACTGAACTGAAACCTAGGCACAATGAAAATATGCTTAATGTCAATGAAGCTTGCTGCTGCTGCTGCTGCTAAGTAGCTTTAGTCGTGTCTGACTCTATGCGACCCCCCCATAGACGGCAGCCCACCAGGCTCCCCCGTCCCTGGGATTCTCCAGGCAAGAACACTGGAGTGAGTTGCCATTTCCTTCTCCAGTGCATGAAAGTGAAAAGTGAAAGTGAAGTCGCTCAGTCATGTCCGACTCTTCGCGATCCCATGGACTGCAGCCCACCAGGCTCCTCCATCCATGGGATTTTCCAGGCAGGAGTACTGGAGTGGGGTGCCGGCATAGACATGTCTATATTATATTAGCAAACATTAACACTAGATACATAATACTGAAAATTTCCCAGTTCACGTGAATCTGAAATTTATTTAGGTTAATTTCTCTTGTATTTAGAATTGCCTGATTTGTAAGTGCTTACTTTTCTTTAGGCCAATTAAATTAGAACTCATTTACAACTTCAGTAATACTATTAAAAAATTAAAAAAGACACACACTGAGACATACATAAATCCAGAGAGACAGACAGAGATCTCATAGCTTTCTGCTTGAGATTTAAAATGTCTTTTTGACACATCCCTTTTTTCTTTTTATTGTGCTTGAAGTTCTAATTTGCCCAAGGCTGAGGTCTCAGGCAAAGTGGGCTGTGTGTTTCAAGGACATGGAAAGGGTTAACTTCAAGCTTTTCCCTAGGCAGGCCTTTTAAAGAGCTAGTTGTTTGTAATTGCATATGCAAAAGGAACCGGTTTTGCAGTTTCCAAGAAAAAAAAAAAATTCATTTTAACCAGTTTTCTCTGGAGTCTAAAGAATATCACGGCCATCCTGTGTCAAAAAGTAATCTTTCCTCTCTGTAGTCATAGCTTTATAGCTAAAATATAGAGCAAATAGTGCTCAAATTGACTCTGATATCAGGGGCAGATCAGCTGATAAAAATCTTGGATTGTCCTTCTGGGGGGAAGTGAGGTCTTTGTCCCATCAGAAAAATCTGAAGGGTTAAGGGAATTTGCAGGAGTGGGGAAAGCTTGGTCTTTCTCCACCCTGAGAAACAGGAGTAGTTAGAAGGGAATTCTTTAGAATGTTAAGAGAGTTTTTGATCCCTCAGGCTTTTGAAAATAGGAGAAAGACCTGAACCAAAGGAACCTCAGAATTCTTTGCTAGAGCTCATGTGGATATGAAAGGTCAAGTAAGGGTCGTCTAGGAAGTCTGACGAGAGAGACAGAGGGGGACAGGAGATGGGGGTGGGGGGGCAACAGAAAGACACATGCAGCATGAGTCCCTCAAACCCGGATTCTGACTGAAGGCCATGAAGGACTGACGTAAGGAAATTCTGAGTCCTTTCCCTGCTTTTGGCAAAAGCTAGTGTGCCATTTAGTCATTTTTTGGGTCCCCCAGTTTGTATTGGGGCCAGGCCTTTTGCAGGGTCAAAATTGTCCAGTTTCTGAGAAGGTAGCCAAGAGGTGAGTCTGAGAGAGGCTCCTGAGACATATCAGAACCCATCCTTAGCCTATATGCCACCGAATGAGGGGGTACTGAGAGTCACCGGCTGGCCAAAAGGTGTCCCTTTTTGTCTCAGCGATGTCTCCATGTAACTAATGGCACAAAAATGGCCGACATTCCCAAAAGCCACGTCTGACAGTGAGAGGTGATCTCTGAGAACCGTGCGGCTAAGGCACCATGTGACCTGGGAAAAGAAAGACAGAGCTAAGGCACCATGTGCCCCAGGCAGAGAAAGAGATTTCTCACCCGGAGCAGCAACCGGGTGAGTCACCATTTGGCAATCCCCTGAAATGCAGAAGGCGCCCTTGGGATGGCTCAGAGGCAACACCTGCTGCTGCTGCTAAGTCACTTCAGTCGTGTCCGACTCTGTGTGGCCTCATAGACGGCAGCCCACCAGGCTCCCTCGTCCCTGGGATTCTCCAGGCAAGAATGCTGGAGTGGGTTGCCATTTCCTTCTCCAATGCAAGAAAGTGAAAAGTGAAAGTGAAATCGCTCAGTTGTGTCCGACCCTCAGCGACCCCATGGACTGCAGCCTACCAGGCTCCTCTGTCCATGGGATTTTCCAGGGAAGAGTACTGGAGTGGGGTGCCATTGCCTTCTTTGGGATGGCTCAGAGGCAACACCTAGGCTCCTGTAAATCAATCTGGACCAAAAGGGAAAGAAGTGAAAGTGACAGGGAAGAAGGCTGAGGAAGCCGCCTTACAATCCTACTGGGGAGGCGGTGGCCAGGGGACAATGGTCTCTGTTTTGCTTCAACCACTATGCACCTGACTCGGTGCACAGAAGTTGTCTTGCTGGGGGCAGATGCCCTTGTGGCCTGATCTGTTCTGTGTCTGCCTTATCCTCACACAGGAGTCTTCATGTGGCAGGCGCCCTAATGATTTTTAAGTGCTTGACCTGTGCCCACACAATATTGGTTGGCCTAGTCCTCAGGAAAGAAGAAGAAGGAGAGACCCTCACCCGTTTGGGCAGCAGCTACTGGGGCTCAGTGAGCAGCGCAGCCTTTGGGACACACCAGAGGGTAACCCTGGCCAGAGTTCCTCAGTGGCTTCCATAGCACTTACCTGTTGGCAGAGAGTCCCTGTGAGAAAGGAGAAGCGAGGAGGTGGGGGAAGAGACCCCAAGTTCCCCATATGGGCCACCAGAAATGTCGTGGTCCAGACGCAGGTTGGAAAAGAATTTCCAGACGTGAGACAGAGTGAGAGGGAAATAAAGTTTATTAGAGTGGGAGACACTGTTAGAACAGCGGGCCAGCTCAAGGGAGAACTGGTGTTGAACAGGGGTCCTTAGTCCACTTGTATACCCAGGGTACAAGGAGTGGGATAGAGGTTTTGCAGTTCATTTGCTGCTTGGATGAGGCACATATACTGGGTGGGGGAGGGGGGAGTAAGGTAAATATCTTCTCCCTATGAGGTAGGAGGGGAGACAGGTGATACTGCTCAGGAGGACCTGAAATCTGTGAATAGTTACAACATGGGGGAGGAAGGACGATAAGGGTATGGTTTTTCCATTCCTGCATTCCAAGTCCCTCCTTGGCTTTTTCTGCTCTTTTGTCCTTGGGTCACCACATTATATATATGGCCTGTAAAACTTCCCCGGTGGCTCAGACAGTAAAGAATTTGCCTACAGTGCAGGAGACCTGGGTTTGATCCATGGGCCAGAAAGATCCCATGAGAAGGGAATGGCAACCCACTCCAGTATTCTTGCCTGGAGAATTTCATGGAAAGTGGAGTCTGGCAGGCTACAGTCCATGGGGTCGCAAAGAGTTGGACATGACTGAAGCAACTTAGCACAAAATAGCACATGTCTAATGCCTGTATGAGCGACTTCACTTTCACTTTTCACTTTCATGCATTGGAGAAGGAAATGGCAACTCACTCCAGGGTTCTTGCCTGGAGAATGCCAGGGACGAGGGAGCCTGGTGGCCTGCCGTCTATGGGGTCGCACAGAGTCGGACACGACTGAAGCGACTTAGCAGCAGCAGCAATGCCTGTATTCATTCTCTATGGATGCTATAACAAATTACCCAAAACTGAGTGGCTTAAAGTGATACAAAATTATTATCTTATGGTTCTGGAGCTTAGATGTTCTACACAAGTTTCACTGGGCTAAAATCAAGATGTCAGCAGGGCTGCATTCCTGTTTTAAATCAATAGGGAAAATCAGTTTCCTTGTTTTTACTAGCTTCTGGAGGCCACCCACATTCCTTGGCTCATAGTCCCTCTTCTCCATCTTCAAAATCAGCAAGGGTAGGTAAAATCTTTCTCATATTGCATCACTCTGGCCTTTTCTGCTTCTCTCTTCTATTTATGGGGAAATGACATTGAAGCCAACCAGAAAATCCAGGATTATCTCCTTATGTTAAAGTCAGCTGATTAGCAACACTAATTCCATCTGCAACCTAATCCCCTTTGTAGTGCAACATATTCACAGGTTAGGGAGATAAGGATGTGGATGCCTAGAGAAGCAGTTATTTCATCTACAGGCTGCCTAGTTACTCTTCCCACTACAGTATAATTCCATGAGACAAGGATTTTTATCTGTTCAGTTTATTGCTCTGTCCCTGCTGCTGCTGCTGCTGCTAAGTCGCTTCAGTTGTGTCCGACTCTGTGAGACCCCATAGACGGCAGCCCACGAGGCTCCCCTGTCCCTGGGATTCTCCAGGCAAGAACACTGGAGTGGGTTGCCATTTCCTTCTCCAATGCATGAAAGTGAAAGTGAAAGTGACATCGCTCAGTCGTGTCCGACTCTTAGCGACCCCATGGACTGCAGTCCATGGGATTCTCCAGGCAAGGGTACTGGAGTGGGGTGCCATTGCTAGACTAGCTCAATAAAAGTATAGGAAATGTGTAGATGCTTGCTATGGACTGAATTTTTGTTCCCTACTCCATGCCCCCTCCCCTGCTGCAATTCACATATTGAACCCCTAATCCCCAATGTGATAGTATTAGAAGATGTGGCCTTTGGGAGGTAATTAGTGTTAGATAAGCTGAAGGGGCATGGTGGTGGGGGTGGGGGGGTGCAGTGCTTCCCAGGTGGCTCAGTGGGTAAAGAACCCACCAGCCCATGCAGGAAATGAAGGAGATGAAGGTTCGATCCCTGGGTCAGGAAGATCTCCTGGAGGAGGGCATGGCAACCCCTCCAGTATTCTTGCCTGGAGAATTCCATGGGCAGAGGAGCCTGGTGGACTGCAGTCCATGGGGTTGCAAAGAGTTGGACACGACTGAGCGACTAACACACACACACTTGCTAAGTACTTTACCTGAAGTATCCCATTTAATTCTCAGAAGATCCCTCTGTGGTAGGTACAGGTGAAGACACTATAGACTAGGAAGTTAAATTAACTTGCCTAGGGTCATGCAGCTAGAACATCATGTAGGTGGATTTTAGACTGGACAGTATGACTTAAGCCCATGGCCTTAACCCTCACACTCCACTGCCCCTATCGCATGGCAATGGGCAAACCTGGATCTTGCCCTCAAGATTCTTCCAATCTAGTAAAAATGACATGAGAAACACAAGCAATAACACACACACACAAAGACTATGGAGTGTAGTGTAGAAGAGGCCAGCATGTTTTTGTGGAGCATAGAGATGGGATAGATTAATTCTGGTTGGAGCTGATTACAGGCAACTTTAGGGAGGATGTGGCATTTGGGCTGCACTTAAGATGGTGGACATTGGTGGAGTCGCATGGAAAGGCTGTTTCAGACGGAAGGAGCCACGGGAGTAAGGATACCCAAAAGGAGAAAAATGCTAATGTGTTCCAGAAACCAAGATTCATCTTGTTGGTTTGGGGACTAGAATGCAGTTAGAGGATGAGGGCTGGGATCCCAAAAGCTAGGCTAGAGATCAGGGGGATTTAATGATTTTGTTAACAGTTCTTAATGGAGAAAAATGACCTCAAGGAGCTTCCAAAGTAATGTCTGAAGCTGTAACTCAAAAGGCAATAAGCAGTAGAGAAAAACGAACATCTTGTTGAATAAACTGTGTTCAGAAACTGCTAACTGTTTGCAGGGCAATCCTGGACCTACAAATCCGAGTTCAGGGCACAGCCTCAAATATAGGAGGCTCAAAAGTTTCTAAAAGTGGGCAAAAATGGACAATGAGATCAACTGGCCCCTCCCAACCCTTGGACAAGTATGGTTCTCACCACTTCCACTTCACAGATAAATGAACTAAGGCTGGAAGGATTAAGTAATTCATCCCAGAGGACACAACCACTAAAATTGAGACACTGAATCTGGCTCTCATGACCATCAGTGTTCTGCGTATCCTGATACATAAGTGGAAAGGGCCACAGGGTGTATTAGTCCCAGAGGAGGAGGTCGTCAGCTTTTAGGCTCTTTCACGTCCCAGGTTCCTCTGGGATAAGTCTGAGGAATTTGGATGTGGCCACTCATGAATCTCACTTCCAAGCTCTTCTAGGGAAAAGAGAGAAGCCAGAATTATCTGAAAGATGAAGTACAGAGAGACAAGGTTCACAGTAATTAAGAGAATGGGCTTCGAAGTCTGAAAGACTGAGGTTAGCTGTCTCTAGTCTCTCTGAGTCAGCTTACTTCATTTCATAAAATGAGGTAAATGACAAGTAATTGTACGGACTCAGTGGAGGGCTGCATGTAACGTGCTTAGCAGAGTACCTGTCACTTTAAGTGCTGACAGGTAAGTGCTCAAAAACCTGTGTCCTCTTCTGTCCAGTCATTTTCAGCCACCCTCCCACAGCCCCTCCCCCAGGAGAGTAAGCTGTCCAAGCTCTCAGTGCGTGTGACACTCCACACTGAATCCAAAAGACCCACTGTCCCTTGGGGTGACGTCTCCTGGGACTGGGAACAAAAAGAGAAGGTTTCTGGTGAGGTCGATACAGAATGAATAACATTCACATTTCTTGTCAAGTCAGTGCAGATTATTTTTCATCATTTTCAGTTCATGCTTTATACATACATTCCCTGGAAGAGGAAAGTCATGCTGGTCTTCAGTGGTCTATGGGAAAAGTCCCAGAAAGATCCTGTGGCCAGACCACTTCATTACAGATTCCTCTGAGAGGGCACCGAAAGAGCGAAGGAATGTCAGAAGGGTATCACCATAGTAACATAACAATCAGACTGCAATAGAGTAAAAGTGGAGAGAGCGTGTATGCCTTGTCATTGATGAACATAGGCTCACAATTACGTTGCCCTGGAGAGCAGTGCTCAGAGTTCAAGGGCTACTCCAGTTTGGTTTGGTGAGAGGTGAGATTTGGTGAAAATTCTGTTCATTTTGGCCGAGTTATTGTGTGCTAAACTGATTACTACTGGCGGCTTGCTAACAAACAGAAGATGTTCTCAGAGTCTCTCCTTTGATCCCAAGCAATGATGATTTGCAAGGCTAAGTGTCTACATAACAAATCAAAAGTAAGGGCTTACCCACTTTGATTTTGTTTACAAAATCCTGACTAGTCACAAGTTTGGAGGGATTGTCTCAGTGCTTTATGGGATCTGTGATACAAGCATTTATGTTAGTGAATTCTGGGTTCTGGAAATAAAGGTACATATTTCCCCCTAAGCACTGACATAATGGCAATTCAAAGAAAAGTGTATATGTGTGTGTGTGTGTGTATCAAGCAATTTCAAACCAGGACAAAACTCCATGTTATCCATGTTGTTTTTAAAATGACACTGGATGTCCATAGTCATTTCCACTGAAATGATACTCTATGGTACTGTTCAAAGTTCTAGCAGCAGCTAAAAAAAAAAAAAGTACAATTTAGAATCACAGTGGATAATTACCTGCCTTCAATTCTACAGGCATAGAATGAATATTCTTTCCTAAGTCGTTTATTGAAAGGAGACTGTGAGCCTTCTTTCTGTTTCTAAGATCTGTTTGCACTTTTCATAGTGACCCAATGTTATTCCAGTTCTTCCCTACTAGGCTGGATTTAGGGTTTCTAACATAATTTGAATCTTTAACGGGCGACTCTTCTCATCAGAAGATTACGCCTGTTTTTGCTTGGGCCTGACACAAGCTGAGTGTGGCACACTTGTGGCTGGCCTCAGCACTTGAACAACGGAGAGAAATCGTCTCACCGTTAAACAGATCAACTTAGATATGATCCAAGGAGGGATGGTTGCCAGGAGAACCAGCAACTAATGTAGTCTTCTTTAAAGACCCGGTAGTCTAGTTCCCCCAAATCAGTTTAAGAGTGAGTCTTGAACATCTCTCTTAAGTGGGAAAATCAGACCATTGTATGCTCATGGATTTGGGAAGTCATGCTCTCAGAGTAGTTCATACAGAAGGGCATAGGAAGATAGAGAAGAGGCTGGTGTGTCATGGATGCTTCGAACTTGCTTACATCCCTTTCCTTCTTCCAAATAGGAACATAACATGGGTATCAAATAGACCTCTTCAAGAGGAGAAAACACTGCCATACCTTTGTGATCAGTGCTACCCACTGGGTGGCCAATAAGTCAGTCATGAGCCCCTGCCTACCCTGGAGGGCCAACCAAGAAGTTGTGCAGATACAGTTCTCCTTGAATATCTGTGCAAAGAAACAAAAGAAACTACTGTCAGACTCAAGGTGCCGTGGAAGAACTTCTCCCAAGCAACCCCTGCCTTCCCAGCATAAAAAATAAACAAGATTTTCCTTTTCCTATCATAATTAAGGCAAGACACAAAAGCGAGGACATCACTCACCCGGTTCTACATTAGCCCCCAGCTGTTTCACCTACTCGGGACCTTCTTTCCTCAAGATTCCAATTAGATTTGATATACTGCTCAATATTAATTTCCTCCTAAGAAGCTACATCACCATTTGGAAAGCCCCTTGGGTTGAATAATTATTGAATTCTGAATGGCCTCCAGCCAACCTCAAATGTGATATTGTTTCATGTCCAATAATATGAAAAAGACTTTGCCCTGGGCATTGAACAGCCCTGATGATGCTTTTCTGAAGAAGTACAGCTCTCTGAAAGGTTTTCAGGGAAGTTTCATTTTAAACTGTCCCTGGGTCTTACGGTCTGCTCAGCAGAGTCCCTGTTGGATTATTTCCTTCCTTCCTTCTTTCATTTATTCTCTCCTCTTCCCTCCCATTAGCCCTCTCTCTTCCCTTCCTCCTTTCTTTCTCTCCCTTCCTTCCTTTGTTACTTTGTTCCAGAGAGGATTTATGACAGCTAGGTCCCTCATCAAGATTTCCACCCAGCATTCCAGAAGAAGAAATCTCCTTTTTTATAAAAATAGAATTACACTTCCATTCCCTTTCCATGGCTTTTTGCTTCCCTGGGTTCTTTTTTGTTTGTCTCAGCAGATGTTAAATCAGGTTTTCACTTGAAGTGGTTTCTCATTGCTACTCAAGTTGGGGCAGAGTCTTCACCAGAATCCCAAAAGAAAGCACAAGTGAAGAGCTGGAAGGACTTTAGAGTTGATTTGCTTCAGCGTCTAGTACAGCTCCAGAATTTTCCAGGCAATGGAGGGCAGGGGATTCATATTTATTGAGTGCCTGGTATGTGCCAGGGGCTGTGTTGGGCATTTTCACTTCTATTAGCGCCTCTTATCCTCACGATGACCTTGGATGGTAGGTATGCTTCATCCTCATAGTGGCTTTTCCTCTTTTTTCTTTTAGTCAGCCTGCTCTCTAACTCCAGCTTCTTATAATCACCTCCCAAATAAACTCATTGTCCTGGAGTCTTTGTCTTAGGCTCTGATTTGAGGGGAATCCAAACCGAAATCCTTGGGTTCCTGCTGGACTGGAAATGAAAACCGTCTTGCATGCTGATTAGTAAGGGAGACGGTTATTGTCCTGAGTTCTGCAAGAAAATAGACTAACCCAGAGAGAAACCCTGAAGCAGAGGAAACAATTCCAAGCCAGGAACTCTATTAAGAAAATTTCCCTTAAGTAGAGCTTTCTTTGAGAAAATACATGCAAAATGTTCACTCAACATGCGTGGCAGACAATACATCCAAACAGTCACTGTTCTTCTCTTCTGAATAAATCTTCAATAGAAGTCCCCTGGTCATCCTCACTTCTCTTTATCTGTCAGTCTATTTTTTAAAAATTATTTCTTGGGCTGTGCTGGGTCTTCATTACTGCTCTCAGGTTTTTTTCTCTAGTTGTGGCAAGTAGGGGCTTCTCATTGTGGTGGCTTCTTTCGTTGTGGAGCACAGGCTCTACGGTATTTGGGCTTCGGTAGTTGTGGCACGGTGGACTCAGGAGCTGCGGCTCCTGGGCTCGAGTGCACAGGCGCGAGAGCTGTGGCGCATGCGCTTAGTTGTTCCACTGCATGTGGGATCCTCCTGGACCAGGGGATCAAACTCGTGTCTCCTGCATTGGTAAGCAGAGTTTTTACCACTGAGCCACCAAGGAAGAAACCCTGTCCATCAGTCTTAACTGCATCCTGGGGAATTTTCCCCCTGCTGCTCACGCAAGGACCAAGACACAGCCATGCTTCTCTACCTGGAAGGCAGCACAGAGTGTTAGCTGAAATAAGTTGTGGGCCATAGAGGCAGGTCAGGTTCTAGTCAGCTGGGTGACTAAGTCTCACTGGTTTTGCTGCAGAAATGATCTCCCAGATTCAGCGGCCGAAAACCCTACGGCTAATGTCTTGCTCACGTGACGTGCTTGGATTTGGTGGATGGGGGTGGGGGAGGTTGTGCTTCCGAGGCTCCCACAGCAGAACTGAGGCTGTGGAGCAGCCACTTTCCAGAATGCTGATGGTCGCTGTGACAGAGTGAAAACGAGGCAGAGCTCACACTGATTTTGTTCATTCTATCTGAAAGCGACCCATATCTCTTGCTCAAGGTGAAGGTAAAATACTATCCAACTTTTAGGTAAGAGAAAAGAGAGAGGTCGAAAAGCAAAACACCTGTGAAAAATGTCTGTTTGGACAATCTTTCCACCTGCGTTTCACTGTCTTTGTGGTGTATCATGCTGCTGCTGCTAAGTCGCTTCAGTCGTGTCTGACTCTGTGTGATCCCATAGATGGCAGCCCACCAGGCTCCCCCGTCCCTGGGATTCTCCAGGCAAGAACACTGGAGTGGGTTGCCGTTTCCTTCTCCAATGCATGAAAGTGAAAAGTGAAAGTGAAGGCGCTCAGTTGTGTCCGACTCTTCACGACCCCATGGACTGCAGCCCACCAGGCTCCTCCGTCCATGGGATTTTCCAGGCAAGAGTACTGTGTACCATGGGGGTATTCAATTTCTGAGGTTGTTGTGAGGGTTAAATGAGAAATGGCACATAGCCATTATTCCATAAATGTGGCTTATTCGTATGCCTGAAATATAGTATACTGCTAAGTCACTTCAGTCGTGTCCGACTCTGTGCGACCCCATAGACGGCAGCCCACCAGGCTGCCCCTCCCTGGGATTCTCCAGGCAAGAACACTGGAGTGGGTGAAATATAGTATAAAGGCTTACTATAAACAATAGCAAGCTCTGCAACCTTTTTCTATAAATTGCACTGTCTAGTCTTTAAAAATGAGTCCTGTGCGCTTTCTCTGAATTTCTCCAAGTTTTATCTGTTCTGAGATGTGGATTCTAGCAGTGTTCTCAGTCTAGAAAGGCCCTTACTACTACTAAGAGATGAGAGAGTACTCTATTTTTTTTTTTTTTGGAAGGGGAACTATTCAAATATAAAATGATGATCATGATATTTAGTATTTATAGCAAGTATTGTTCTGGTATAGAGATGAAACAGTGCAGAAGTTCATCAGAACAGTATAGGTCTCATTAGAAAGAATGTATTACTATGATGCTCAGAAAACTCAGGCTGGCTATGAAGTTACTAGAACAGCGTGGGCTTCTTTGGCCAAGTGTGTTATTATAATTTCAGTGGAACCATTATCCTGTCAAGAAAACACATGGTAAAACCTGCAGGGGCTCCCTGGGACTTCATGAGAGAGTGGATGCTGACTTTCCCTAGGGAAGGCAGAAGCCTGGTGGGGTCTGAGCAAGGGCCTGAGGCATAGCTTGTACCCACAGCTGCCTCCTAGGCCCTCATCAGCCTAGCTTTTGGCTCAGAAAGCTAGCACTTTGAGTATCTAGTCAGGAGACTTTCTCATTTTCCTTGGGTTGATCCCACCCCTCCTCCTCCCTCCCCATCATCTTTTCACATGATGGCCATCAACTCCTAGTTTTATAAGGTATTCTTTATTCTGGCAGAATTTAGGCCAGGGACTTTCTGTTCAGCAAATGGCTTGGCTCACTTGGACCCTGGGGTTGTTTACGTTTTTTAGGACTCGCTATTGCGAAACCCTAGTTTATTTTACGTAGTTGGACTGCTTTTGCCAGAATGAATTCATTTGCTCAAGTTATTTTTAAAATGTGCTTTTTCTTAGCTTTTTAGAGACGCTCTAGTCTCTTGTTTGTGTGGGTCTAGGCCAGAAACAAAACAAAAAACACGGAGTCTATTGATGGAAGCCAGGAAAAACGTCTAGCCAACGTGGATCAAAGGAGGTTCTCAGCTTTGAACAGAAAATTCTCTCCTCCCTGAATTCTGACTTAACACACTGAGTGGTGCTAGTCCCAGGGCTGAAATCCTTGATGCTTCCAGAACCAAGAAGGCCCTGCAAATGAGTCTCAGACTGCTCCTGCAGGTATGCTGGAGGAGGCTTTCAGGATAGTCACTGGGAACAAAATACCTTCTGTGTCAGTTGGCAGCTCCACAGTCCAGGAGGGAGACCACTGGAGGCTGTAGGGCCACACACACCCACTACCTCATCTGGGCCAAATGGGCTGATTCACCAAACTACCTTGCAAACAATTTTTTGGTGTGTATGAGTGTGCTTTTACTTTATTTCCTTTTTTTAAAAAAAGTTTTATTGAAAAATAATTGATTTAGTGTTGCATTAATTTCTGCTGTACAGCAAAGTGATACATATATTCTTTTTCAAGTTCTTTTCCATCATGGTTTATCACAGGGTATTGAATATATTTCTCTGTGCTATACAGTAAGACCTTGTTTATCCATCCTATATATAACCATTTGTATCTGCTAATCCCAAACTCTTGGTCCATCCCTCCCCCTTGGCACCCTCAAGTCTGACCTGTGTCTGTGTCTATTTCTCTTTTGTAGTTGTTTGTTTGTGGCATTTTTAGATCCCACATATAAGTGACATCGTAAGGTGCTTGTCTTTCTCTGACTTCTTTCAATTAGTATGATAATCTCTAGGTCCATTCATGTTGCTGCAAATGGCATTATGTCTTTTTCTTTTTAATGGATGAGTAGTATTCCATTGAATATGAGCAGCACATCTTTATCCATGCATCTGTTGGTGGACATTAGGTTGCTTCCATGTCTTGGCTATTGTGGACAGTACTGCTGTGGACATAGGGCTGCATATAACTTTTTATAGTTTTGTCAGATATATGGCCAGTAGCGGGATTGGAGCATCATATGTCAACTCTGTTTTTAGATTTTTAAGGAACTTGCACACTGTTCTCCATTGTGGCTGCACCAGTTCACATTCCCACCAAGTGCTGAAGAGCTCCCTGCTCACCACACTCTCTCCATCATTTGTTAACTGTAGACTTTTTAAAGATGGCGATTCTAACTGGTGAGAGGTAGTACGTACACAGTAGTTTTGATTCCTTGCAAACATTTTATTTCACAACTGGTTTTTAAATATAACTCTTTAGGACCTAGATTCTTACCTTTGGGGGAATCAGAAACCCCTCTGAGAATCTGATGAAAGCTATGGCTCCACCACTCAGAAAAGTATATGTACATACAAACATTTGTCACTGGGATAATATCCAAGAACTCCCAAGGTGGGAATGGGGGCATAAATCCCATTGCTTCAGAATTTGGGGAAGCTTCAAAACTGAGATTAATGGTATGTGGATACTATTCATTCTTTTGGAACTTGTTGAGTTCCAGGAACTACACTGGACGATGGGGACACAGTGGTGCATAAGACAAGGATCCAGCGTCGTGTGTGAAGGCTGCAGTTTAATGGAGACAAACTTAGAATAACTGTGATTATAATGAGTTAAGTGTTATGCTGGGCCTGTAAGTATGCAAACCTCTAAGAACTCTGAATGAAGGGTAGTTAATTCAACACATATTTGATAAACATATTATGTGCTAGACAATTAGGTATAAGCTAGTGCACATGGAACAACAGACTGGTTCCAAATAGGAAAAGGAGTACATCAAGGCTGTATATTGTCACCCTGCTTATTTAACTTATATGCAGAGTACATCATGAGAAACGCTGGGCTGGAAGAAGCACAAGCTGGAATCAAGATTGCTGGGAGTAATATCAATAACCTCAGATATGCAGATGACACTACCCTTATGAAAGAAAGTGAAGAGGAACTAAAAAGCCTCTTGATGAAAGTGAAAGTGGAGAGTGAAAAAGCTGGCTTAAAGCTCAACATTCAGAAAATGAAGATCATGGCATCTGGTCCCATTACTTCATAGGAAATAGATGGGGAAACAGTGGAAACAGTGTCAGACTATTTTTGGGGGGCTCCAAAATCACTAGAGATGGTGATTTCAGCCATGAAATTAAAAGACGCTTACTCCTTGGAAGGAAAGTTATGACCAACCTAGATAGCATATTCAAAAGCAGAGACATTACTTTGCCAACAAAGGTCCGTCTAGTCAAGGCTATGGTTTTTCCAGTGGTCATGTATGGATGTGAGAGTTGGACTGTGAAGAAAGCTGAGCACCGAAGAATTGATGCTTTTGAACTGTGGTGTTGGAGAAGACTCTTGAGAGTCCCTTGGACTGCAAGGAGATCCAACCAGTCCATTCTAAAGGAGATCAGTTCTGGGTGTTCTTTGGAAGGACTGATGCTAAAGCTGAAACTCCAGTACTTTGGCCACCTCATGTGAAGAGCTGACTCATTGGAAAAGACTCTGATGCTGGGAGGGATTGGGGGCAGGAGGAGAAGAGGACAACAGAGGATGAGATGGCTGGATGGCATCACTGACTCGATGGACATGAGTTTGGGTGAACTCCGGGAGTTGGTGATGGACAGGGAGGCCTGGCGTGCTGCAATTCATGGGTTCGCAGTCGGACACGACTGAGCAACTGAACTGAACTGAGTGCACATTGTCCTTGCCTCAAGGAGCTTAAAGTTTGGATGCTCTAAATCCAAAGTTGAGGGAGGGGACTGGAAGAGCAGGATACCAGCCACAAGTAAACCCTGATGGAGAAGTAAGTCCATCCAGGTGAAGGGGGTGAGTATCCCAGGCAGTGAGAGCAGTGATGAGAGCAAGGTGGGTGGGGAAGCACAAACAGTCCATCTCTACATGGGGATGAGTGGTGAGAGCAGAGTGGAGAAGTTTGCTGGGTCGGATCCCACAGGTCCCTGTGCTTCGCCCAAGGATGGTAGGTTTTATACTGTGTCAAAGGTTGTCACTGAGGGTTTATTTTTCTAAAGTAAGTGAGTAAAGTTAAAGAGGAGATGATATTAGAAAGATTGCTCTGCTTTCTGTGGAGAAAATGGATTGGAGTGGTGGAGGGGCATGGTGCTTAGTAGGTGAAAAGACCAGAGAGGGGGAATCTGTTGAGTTAGTGTGGGTGAGTGATGATGAAGTCCTAGCAATGACAATGGAGCTGGAGCAGAGAGATTTGAAAAACAGGGTGAAGCCTCTGGATAGTACCTCTCAGGTTGTGACGGATTCACACTAATAAAACAACCTTGTACTGAGGTGGTATCCTTTAGAATCATGGCTGCAGAATTGCTGCGGCTTAATAATCAGATGGGGAAACTCTATATTCAGTTGCTTAATGATGCTGATAATGACACCGATACCATTGACAGCGGTGGTAACTGAATCTTACTGTTCACTTACTCTGCGCCCGTTACCCTTTCACGTGTTCTGCGTGTATCAACCTACTTTTTTTTTTTAAATGACTTTATGATGTAAGTTCCATTATATCTGTGGAATAGATGAGGATATTGAGATAGCACAGAGAAGTTCAATACCTTGTCCAAGCTCACACAGCCAAGAAGTAGAAAAACAGATTTGAAGTCTCGTTCCAGGACTCACACTCCTATCAAAACTACTCTTTTCCTACAATGACAGATATAGTGTCTTTTCCTGTAAAATTCAGTATGAGCACTTAAGTGGGGATTTTCAATTTGTTCTGAACATTGTAGCCACAATAAAAACGTTTCAATGCCACTCACATCCTCCAGAAACGTAGTAAGTGAGGTGCTAAGTTGCATCTGACTCATTGCGACCCCATGGACTGTAGCCCACCGGGCTATTCTGTCCATGGGATTCTCCAGGCAGGAATACTGGAGAGGGGTGCCAGTTCCTCCTCCAAGTAAGTGAGGTACACGAAGCAAAATGCTGGGCGTGAATGTTTTGGCAGATTCAGTTTCCAAAAAACAGAAAAGCAGAAAAAACAAACAATGGTGTTTTCGAACAATGAATGCTGTTTTCCTTTAGCCATAAGGGAGTTTTTAAACTTGACAAATCTATTCAGCTTTCAAAGCATTCCACATTCCCCACCCACAAGCAAATGCCAGAAGGTGCCAGTTTGAGCCAATTCTGAGCTCAGGAATGATTTTCTCAATACTAGATCAGATTTCTTCAATGTCCATGCTCCACAAATGGATGCTTACTAATGTTCTAATGAGTCTGATGAAAACTGCTTAGCAACTTATCACGGTACTAATGTAAAAAGGACATTTCAGCAAGAGATGATGTAGTGAGACACAAATGCAGAAACAGAAAATGACAGGGTCTTACTACTTTAAAGGGACTGAAAATCACTGCATTGAGATCTTTGAAATTTTAGAGCTAGGCTGTGCATAGGCTCAGTTTAAGGGAGTTTCTTGGTTCGGGGGGAATGCTTCCAATTACATAAAGAAAGTAATTTCCTTTTTTTGCAGGAACTAATTTTTTTTGGAGAGGACAAAGAAAATAATCTTTAGTAAACTCATATTCACTGAACTAACTTTTTTGGAAGCATGCCCTTTGACCTGACACCATGCTAGACACAGATACAGAAATGAAAAAGGCATCTATCTTGTCCAGACTTTGCTGCTGCTAAATCGCTTCAGTCGTGTCCGACTCCATGCGACCCCATAGACGGCAGCCCACCAGGCTCCTCCATCCCTGGGATTCTCCAGGCCAGAATACTGGAGTGGGCTGCCATTTCATTCTCCAGACTTTAGCAGTGGATAAAGAGAAGCAAAGAAATGGTGTAACAGACAAAGCAAAAGAAAATACCAGGAAATTAGAAGTGAGACAGTGAGAAGTGAGGATAGAGGGAGGAACAGAAACTGTGTCTCAAGATTTTGGCCTTAAATTTGGGAGTGATGCGGAGCCATTAAACAGAAGTGATGATCAGATTTGATTTTGTAAGGCTCATGCTGTTGTCAGTGTGAAGATTGGGTTGCAGTTGGGGAGATCAAAGGCAGGATCAGCTCCAACCTTCATAAAAATCATTCCAAAGCATTCTGCTACCTCCCTGGCTGTCCTCTAATTCACTTCCTCTTGTCCCCAAGACATAAGATTTATAATCTTTAATATGCTATTTACTTTCCAAGTATTTTAGGTTTTCCCAGATATCTGTTACTGACTTTTATTTCCATTTACTTTGCATGACTTGAATCCTTTTATTGTTATGGAGACTTGCTTTATGGCCCAGAATATGATCATCTTAGTACATGTTCCATGTGCTCTTGGAAAGAATGTGTATTCTACCATTGTTGGGTATTGCTGCATTCTATGTCACGTGCATCAAATTGATAGTTTTTGCTCAAGTCTTCTATATACTTATTGTTTAGATTTTTTTTTTCTGTTAAGTTGTTCATTAAAATTGAGCCTATGCATAATCTAGCTCTAGAATTTGTCTTCTTGTTCTAACATTGAAAGAAGTTTTCAAATCTCCAATTATAATTGCAGATTTGTTAATTTCTCCTTGTAGTTTTACCAGCTTTTACTTCAAGAATTTTGAAGCTGTTATGTAAATAAATATTTAGGATTTTTGTGTCTTCTTGCTGAACTGACCCTTTATTTGGCATTATGAAATATTCTTTATCTTTGGTAATGTTCTTTGCTGGGAAACCTACTTGGTCTGATATTAATATAGCCACTCCTGCTTTCTTTTGATTAGTGTTAGTATGGTGTATCTTTTTCTACCTTTTTAATCTGTTTGCCCTTTATTTTCAACATATGCTTTTTGTTGGTAGCATATAGTTGAATCTTGTTTTTTCATCCAATCTAGACAATCTCTGCCTTTTAACTGGGGTATTTATATTTATTTAGAATATTTAGAATATTTATATTTAACTCTTTTCAAAAGATAATTGACTGTTTAAGCAAAAATAATAACAAAGTGTGGAGCTTATACTATATGCAGAAGTAAAACATAAGGCCACAATAGCACAAAGGCAAGAAGAGATAAATGAGTTTTTCATTATAAGCTTCTTAAACTATATGTCAAGAGATCACTTGAATGTAGACAGGTATGTTAAAGATGTACATACTATAACCCTAAAGTAATCACTGAAATAAAAGAGTTGTAAGTAATAAACCAACAAAAGAGATTAAATGCAATCATAAAAAATACTCAATCCAAAAGAAAGCAGAAAAGGAAGAAAAAGAGAACAAAGAAAAAATGGAAACAGCAAGATGATATATTTAACATAAACATATCAACAATCACATTAAATGCAAAAGCTCCAAACACCCTGATTAAAAGGTAATGATTTTCAGATTGTGTAAAAGCAGGTATAAAACCACTCATCAGGTATTGAGCTAAGTAGCTTACACAGTCTCATGAAATCCTCTTTAATAAGCATGATGTTATCATCATGTCTTCATTTCAAATATTTAAAAAATGAGCCTCAGAGAGGTTAAGTAACTTCTCCAAGTAGCACAGCAGGGCACTTCAGAGTGCTAATGAGCATATAATCCTTGCTTCATTCCCTTCCCTCCATTTCAGCAGCACTGAGTACCTGTTTCATGGAGCTGTGTCACATGACAACTTCTATAACTGCTTGAGATGAAGTCCAGTTTAACCATATGAGTGACCATGGTCTGTGTATTACATATACTTACTTAATCTCTAGCTTCCTCATCTGTAAAATGGAACTAATACCTGCCTCAGTGTTGTTGTGATGATAGATTCAGAAAGTCCAGTGGGTAGTGTATGTTAAATGGGGGTGGTTAACTGTTTTTGTTACTTTTAGCTCTACCCTGAAGACCACACAAGAAATATCAATTTGTACAATTCCATGTCAATACCAAAACAGTGTTAGAGAAATGTGATGTTCACTATCTTCCTCTTTGACTTGCAACATTACAGAAACAGATCATAGTGATAACTGTCTCATTTCTAATTTTCAGCATTATATGAAGTTCAGGTTTCCTCTTTGAGAATTTAGCAATGTAATGATTAGTCTTCTTCTAGAGAAACCTTTCAACTCAACTGTTATATTTATGAATTAATTTTTTTCCTCGGAGTAAAAATGTCATTTGTTTTCTAGATTGAAGGGTTTAGATTTCTTACACTTTCACATTGTATACCTATACTGGCAACCTGGAAGGAATAACGTCAGCTTAGGTTGTATTATTATAATAGTAACTAAGAAAAAAGAATTTGCCCAATCATTATCTTATATCTGCAATTTTAGTATATAAATTAAAAAATCAGAATGCAATCTTGGGAGTTAATAGACAAAACCAACCAAACAAATGAACAAAAAAACCCACCACATATGATTCCAGCATCATATAGAACCTTTAAATATATTTTCTTTCAAAAGAGAGCATCGGAAAAATAAAAGTCGTTTAGATACATGATGATTATCAGCTAAGAAGGAAGCCAATCAGTCATTCAATATAGCACTGCTTTTCTGAGCAAATAACTGAAAGAGACAAAATTTCCGACATTTTATTCAAAATTCTCCATCTAGGAGCAAAGACATATAATGATGTGCACACATGCTTTAATAACTTATTTCACTGTACAACTTGCATCCCAAACAACAGTACAATAAATGAGCAAAAGAAAATAATTAGCACTTAAATAATCTAGCAAGTAAAAAGCATTGAATACGGGGTTCAACAAGGTGGTGTCTGTACACTGTTTCATGACTGAGCCATAGCATCCCTCATCTGGTTGAGTGTGTGTCTAAAAATCGAGATGTCTACACCTTTCCTATTAGTGATTGAAAGGCTGGTAGGACCTATGTTGGTTCTGGTTAAATTCGGTGGGCAAGGGTGGAGGGGCTCTACCACTTTTCTCCCTTTCTTATACATATCTTTCCCTTTTATGTTCCTTTCACAGTTTTAAATAAAAATGTAGTTTATGATTGTGTATATTGTCTTGTCAATACTGTTTTAGCACAGAATTAGGTTAATTGGGTATATTATAGCTAGCACAATGGTCCAAACACAGGAAGGAAACAAAAGAAATTGACCACTTAGTTCTGCCAAAGTAGCACCTAGTAAAACAGCAGGTCAGTAAAGTTTCTCCTGCTAGTCCTTGTATGATGAAGGCAAAGAGACATGGCAACAACTCCAAAAACATGGGCAGAAATGTAAGGAAGACGATACTATTCTCGTTCTTGAAAAGAAATCTTACTAGTGAGTATTTTTCTATTCCATTTAATAATCTGAGTTATAATGATTACTAAATCAGAGCAAGACTATACAAGAGGAAAACAAGATAAAAATGAGTGACTAGGGTAATCTGAATTTCTTCCAAGTGATTACATTTTCCAAGGGGAAAAAAAAGGCACAGGAGGTACACATTTCAGTTTGGCTCAAAAATAATGAAAAGTAACTGGAAAAGTTGGCAATAACTATGGAAACATTAAAATCCAATTCTCTGTATTTTCTGTGACAGAGCTCAACAAACAAACAGAAAAAAACACCCTGACTGTGATTCACCATCATCAGGACTATACACAGTGCCTGACGTTTCTACCCAGACTGAATCCTGAGGAGTACGTCTGCAAAATAGGATCTTATGACTGATTTCAACAACACGTATGCTTGATCAATATTTTCTTTCTAAAACTTAATCTATATTCAAGCTACCTTCCGTGGAGCTGAAAGAATCCAAATGCTCTGGTTTGTAGCTGATTGTAAAAGTAGTTCAGTAACCCCACATACCAAGGAACATCAAGAGATGGAAAGTCAACTAGTCTTATGCCTGTGAAAGCTAACTCAGATATCACTTTGATACTTGTAAACCATGTAAGTTTCAAAAACAGCAGTTGTGGTCAAGTTTATATCCTACATCTTTAAAAGACAGCAATACTATTTATTATCATTGTAAACATAATAAGTCTGTCTCCGAAGACAGCACATCCAGGAAAAGGTGCATTTATTGTAACCGTGCACCTGACATCCCCTTACAAACTCTTTGTGGTAACTGTAGTGTAACTAACTAACTGCCGTTGCTAAGTAGGGCTCTAGAGCATGACTGGAGGGAGTCACCTCTCCCAACATCACCAACCTACGTTAGCAGCAATTATGATTGTGACGAAACATTCTTAACAGGTTACACATTTAAAACGTCATTAGAACATCTCGTTCTTGGACACTGGTATAGAAAGGTCTTCCAAAGATAAAGGAGTGGAGGCCTGGCTTAATTTTCTCAGCCAGAGCCATTATTATGTTAAGATCGCCCTCTGCTGTTAAATCAAGGTCTATCTTCAGGTTCCGAAGCGATTTAAAGGGCTTTTTCCCCTTCTGCCTACAAATAATGATACAAGAGAAATTATAAGATAGAAGAGGTCCAAAGGGGACAAAATGAAAGCAATTAATGAAGGTTTTTCTTCCATGGAGGAGTCTGACTTACGTATCATCTTCTATATATTTTATTAGCGTCAAGGCTTTTCTGTGAAGGACGAGCAGAAACTGTGCAAGGAAAGTACTCCTGAGAGACAGACCGGGTTTCAAATGAAAGACCTGCAGGAAAATGCAGCATGCTCATAAATAATTTGCTCCCGTTCTGCTTATCCACAGCATGTTTCTGCTGACAGTGCCTGGCAGGTAACCCACGTTTGAGCAGCTCTCCCTAATCGTCTCCATAGATCGATACATCCTGGTGGACAGGAGGGGATGGACATACTGGAGTGGTCTGACAGTTCTGCTTCCTCTTTTAAGAATGGACTCAAAATTGTCCTTCTACCTTAGACTACAATCATATTTATTTTGTTATTAAAAATCATGATATAGGTTACTTCCGGTTGTGTTACTTAGCTTTTCTCTGCCCACATCTTCAAATAAAACTGGAGCTCCTAGAGGTTGAACTGTGCTTTCACTATGGTTTTGAGATATTCATATTTTTCTATTTTGAGGGGTGGGGGTGCATGCGTAGTGGTAGAACAATTTTATTTCTGCTTGGGAAGCATGGAATTACATGACTTTGAATTATCCCTGAACTTTGCAGCATGTCACAGATCACACAGACCTGGATCCAAAATTTCTAGTTAACCTCAGGATTATATTATTTCAAAGCTAAATCTATGACAACTGTTTCCTGGCCTGATCCCTAGAGTGATATCATAACAAAGTCCCTCTATTTTAAGAAATAAGACCCATATAATCTAAAATTTTCTTTAAAATCTAGATCTTTTACAAAGAAATGAGACAGTAAGGATGCTATCATCTAAGTAGTCTTAAAGATATTTTTTGCTTAATTAAGGCAAATATACAACATTTGTACAAAACCTCCCTTCACTAAAAGAAAACATCCTTGGGTTATATATTAGTGCTTAGAAGTTATTATCTGAACTGGGGGACGCTGCATCTTCAATTGTTAACATACAAACTACTTTCCACAAATAATTCAGCAGAAAAATAATTTTGACACTTTAGAAAAACCAGAGATAAAACTACAAAAGCAGCTAGTTCTACAGGCATTGTGGGATATACTGGAACAGAACACATGTCATATCATTCACTCTGACAATCTCAGGTTTAACACTTACCTGATCCAGGAAGGCTTTCACAAGAGTGTCTCTATGTAAGACATCTTGAAAAATATTCCTACGAAGAAAACAGACCGAATGTTGACATGGCTTATACAAAGCTGTTTTCCACAACCTCTCATGCCAGCCAAACTGAATTATTCGAAATGGGATTATAAACATATTTATAAGAATTACATAAATAAATACAATAAAATACAATGAACAGATTTGGAAATACAATAAAATAGATTAATACACTCATTTTAACTCAAGTATACATTTATCTATTACTGGAGTCTGTCAGGCCACAATGTGATTATTTTCTTTTTAATAGTATAAGCAGTCCCAGGAAAGGTATGTACGCATCTATCAATGTATTTTAATACCTCACCTCATAAAGAATATTGAGAGCCTTAGGCAATTGGTAAATGCAACTACCAATCCCTGCCATTGCAAAAACATAAAACAGCAACAAACAAAAATATACGCCACTACTATCAAAAACCCAAACAAAATAAAAGGTTAACTTCATGTACTAAAAATTCCTAATAAGCAGTTTTGGAAGAAAAAAAAAGAGGATGAATGTTAGGAAACATTCAAGTGGGAATAAGGAACACACACACATGATTATCTCCAATGTCTTGCCCACTGGGTTTGCATCCACAAGTCCATGATCTGGTGAGTAACATGAATCAGCTACCTAAGAAAATGTTAGCTACATTGGCAATGAGCAGAGTCAGAAATTACGTTCTAATTCACACTTGAGATAATGTTCATCTACCATACAACTTAAGATATTATGCTGCTAAGTCGCTTCAGTCGTGTCCGACTCTGTGCAACCCCAGAGATGGCAGCCCACCAGGCTCCCCCGTCCCTGGGATTCTCCAGGCAAGAACACTGGAGTGGGTTGCCATGTCCTTCTCCAATGCATGAAAGTGAAAGTGAAGTCGCTAGTCGTGTCCGACTCTTCGAGACCCCATGGACTGTAGCCTACCAGGCTCCTCCGTCCATGGAATTTTCCAGGCAAGAGTACTGGAGTGGGGTGCCATTGCCTTCTCCGTAAGATATTATAGGCACTTTAAAAAGACTGTCTATTTCCCAGGTCTCAACCCCTTTTGGTCTTTCTCTTCTTCCTTCCCTCTCCTTGTCTTCTACTTCCCTAAGGAATTTACTGGGATACTAGGCTATACTCAAGTCAGGGGGTAACATAACATTTACTAAGGTAAACAATTTTTAACTGAAAAGAAAGAAAATAGTCGGGATCATAATATACCTGATCGAAGTATCAAGGAAAGAGATGTGTGTGCAGATGTAAATAGCAAAGTACCTAAAACTTCCTAGTTTTAGGGAATGGGTGTTCCCAACTACAGAAGAAGGAAACTCAGAAAACTGGAAAAAAAAAAATCAGCATTTCACAATTACTGGCTGTTCAACTGGTGGCCAGTGGGAACTGACAGCACCCACTTTCTGGCTTTGGAGAGAGAATTTAGCTATTTAAGTCTAGTGTTCTGAACATATCTGCTTTATAATTTGACTGTCTTGGTCAAAAGGGAATTAGATGAAGCAAAGTGTCATAAAAAGAGTATTTTCAGTGACTGATTTTTCATGTTTAGGCAGTGAGTGAAATTATTTTTAAGAGTTAAAATTAAAAATATCTTAAGTAATATTGCTTAAACTAAAAAGTAAAATATGTCCATAAAACATAAAAGTTAATAATACATCAATCTAGAGTCTGAAAATATTATTTTTGGATAATGGTATGTTTAGAAAATTTACTTAACAGCTGAAAACAAATTTTCAAAGTTATGATCAGCAAAACAAGAATAGGTGGCTCATCAGTTTGTCAGATCAGCGAAGCCAACATAACTGGCTAAAATGAGTAAGACATATTAAAACCATACATGTATCTCCTCTAAAAAAAAATTCCAGAACTTTAGATAAAGTTCACTAAATTCCCCCCAAAGAGCTCTCCAGCAACCTACCAAAAAACCAGAAACAATGGACAGCCAGGAAAAGCTGGTTCCTAATGAAGCCATCTCTCCGTACCTAGAGACACATGAGACTGGGGATTCCTGGGACATGGTGTTCCTTTGCTATGCTCGTGGGCAACACCTGCTGTCTGACTATTGGCGCTTCACATATCTGTTGCCTCAGCTCAAAATTTTTCTGTAAGACACAGGATAGGGTTGCTTGCTCCAATTTTACTGCTGAGTTATCCACTAAAACCTGGATTATTTACTAGTCAACATTTACTGAGCACATTCTATATGCCGGGTACAGAGAACCATGAGAGTATATGACAATTTATTTTCCTGATTTCAGAACACTAAGTGTTTTACAGTTCAGATTTCTGTTTTTTTTCTTAATTGGGTCCACATTCAACATTTTATTATCATTACTTTTTCTGTTAATTTACCGATCATACCTTATGGTAAGAAATAAACAACACAATACAAGAGAATATAAAAGGATGCTCTATTAATGTATTTTCACAGTTTTGCTGTATTTTATATCAAGGGGAAAAAAAGACAGCATTCCCTCTTTGGTTTAGTTAATAAATAAGCTTCTTAATGACCTTTACACACTAGTCTATAAGCAATGGAAGGACCTGGGTCTGGGGCTGTCTGGTTGGCCACTATTAACCTTAACATCACTTATTCAATGGACATGAACTTGGGTGAACTCCAGGAGATGGTGAGGGACAGGGGAGGCCTGGCATGCTGCAGTCCATGGGGTGGCAGAGTTGGACATGACTTGGCGACTGAACAAGAAACCTTAGCACCTTGTAACTAGGGGCTCAATGTATATCTGTTAATTAAGTACTTAAGTACTTATTTTTAAGGACTAATCTAACTTATGGCAAACACAATCATACTAAGAAAAATAGACATTTAAGAAAAACAATGCTTGATTCACCAAAGATTTCTTCTAGCATAATTAATGTCTTCCATTTTAAACACTGAATTGTTTGTTTCTACTCCTAAAAGACAGTTTCCTAATGCTGCTTAATGACAACATCAGAAAGCAGGGCATGACGTACAAGTCAGGGGTAAAGCTTTCATCTGTGTAGATGAAGGTATCCTGAGCTACGTCTTCTTCTGAAGTGGCTCGCCAGAATGCTGCCAGCTCTGATCGCATGTATCTACGCTGATTATAAATGTGCTCGTGACAGGGTGGCATCTGCTTGACGGTATTGACGTCCACATCTATGTGTGTGGTTGGGTAGGGCGCGTACATGACTTGCCGGAAGGGAAGCACAAAGCTTCCAGTTGAATCCTGTCAGAATGAAAAGAAAACTGTCTTTTACACTGAAAGATATGAAGATTATCTTTTAATTTAAAAAATTGGCTTTAACTTAGCAAACTCAGCTCTAGAAATTTATCCCAGGAAATGAATCATGGTTGTGTGTCGTGTGTCTACAGCACTGGATTAAACAGTAAAACACCAGAAACACCCTGAGCATCCAAGAAGAGAAATAAATATTTATTCATTTAAAGAAATGAAAGTAATTTATTGTTTAGCTGCTAAAAATTAAGTTGCCAATGTTTATGTGTTGATACTGAAAGATGTTCATAATATATTATGAAAAAAGGAGCTTAAAACATGAAGAATATAATCTAATTTTCTGGGCTGGGGAAAGGGGAAGATATGAAAAAATTACAGAGGAAAAAAAAGACCAGAAAGATATATGCCAAATATTAATAGGGGCTATTCAATGGATTATGAGATTACAAGTGAGTTTTTATATTCTTGGTTATTCACATGTTCTGTTAAGTATCAGTTGAATATGCATTTTTATAGTAAGTATACTTCTTTCCAGGTACAGTCAGTTGGGTAGTCAGTTGCCATATAACAAGTACCTACTGTTATAATATCAAAGTATGCTCTAAAAGGCTATACAATTTAAACTTGCATGGAAAATTCTTAACAAACATGTTTTCATTAAATTATAGTTTCAAATTCTCTGCTATGCATTTGTTATAGGTCCCTTTAAGGGATAAAATTATACAATAAGTGAGATGATGCTGAGGAAATAAAAGTACTAAGTACCTCATTATGCCTTTGATAGGAGAAGTTCTAATTTTCAGATCTGTACATATCAAATAAAAAATGAGTTTCTCTTAAGTAGTTTCTGTATTTAAACAATATTATTCTGAACTCAGAGCAAGCATATTATTGAAAATGTAAAAGTTGAATGTAATTTTTACTTGCAACAATTTTTAGTATTTATTCTTTCATTTTACTATGCCTACATCCTCAAGAAAGCAATCACTCTGAGAGACTCAGAGAATCATTAGGAAATCTACTTCTTCATATCTCTGATGATAATCGAAACATCAATAATAGATTCAATAAAGTGAATAAGGATTCCCCATAATTAATGAAAATAATTGTTAATTTATATTTATCTGTTTTGCTCCTTGAAAAGCAGACTCAAGTAAATAAAGAAAAAATATAAAATAAATTTTTTCTTATATATACATACACACTGATATACAGAAACTGGTCAAATCCTATACACTTTTTCAAGATAGGAAGCAGCTTAACATTTCCTTTTCAGTAAATGAATGTGGTACATAAAACATAAAACGGTAACAAAAATTCAAATCTGTTCAGTAAATAAGAAATAGTCCCATTTTAGTTGTGTAAACTGATTCAAGCACATATCAAAAAAAAAAATATCCTGAGACCAGACAGGTGTGGGAAACCAAACAGAAACACCAAGAAAGCTATTCTGTGATGCTTTCCTGATACAAACTATAAATTTATAAGATATTCACTCCATCCTCAGACCTGTGAAAAGGAAGTCAAGCTCCTTACCATACAAACACGAGACACATTAAATGCTAATGTTCAACATATATTTATAAAGAATCTCAAAAATGATTTTTAAAAAGTTGGTTTCACTTGTGATAAATGGAAACTGTACCTTTAGTAGGCCTTGTACAAAGAGCCCTGACTCGTATTTAAATGATGATTCTGCTTCACACAATCTGGAGCATTTTCTCTCTGCTGGAGTCAGAAAAAGGCATAATGTTCTTACTATCTGTAAAATGAAAATATTTTAGCATTAAAATATGGATAAAAAGGCCACGAGTTTGCTTAGGAAAGAGACCTGAATAGAAATTTCAGGTGTTACTTTCAATAAAACCTATTCTGAAAAATAAGTATTTCTCAGTAACCTGGAATAGTCTGTGGGATATAACAGCTGTTGCTTAATCTAAGTATTCTGTGGCCAAATAAGCTTGGAAAATGTTAGTAAAGTTAACTGTAAGGTATCTCACAACCATACCATTTGAATATACACTGTGACTCTCTAGGTGACTGATACAATATGCAGACTTTCTCAAACTTATTTTACCATGGAAACCTTATTCCTAATCTTATATGAGGAAATAATGACCTAATATAATTATTGATTATATATCCATACGGCAATAATTTGGATGAGAAAACTAAATGCAGTTAAATTAGGCAGAATTATATCTTGTTTAAAAGTTCTATACGTGAAATCTTATCACAATGAATATCAAAGAGTTTCTAAATCCTTGAATAGAATGAGAATTAATTCTATCAAACTTAATTTGAAATAAGCAATCCATTCAGTTAGAGTTTAGAAACCTATCATTCTGACAAGATTTGGTGATAGATCTATTAGGAAAAAATAAAAAGCCATGTAACTATCTCAGAATTCAGGTTATATTCAGAATTTTTACGTTAAAATAGTGCTTTTTAAATTAATGGTGGCAACCTTTTTTTCCTCAAATTAAAAAGATAAAAGAGAAGCTATTAAGCGAAAAGAGGATGGTAGATAAGAAAAATGTTTGCAAAATACAGAACCTCAAGCATCGAGGCTTTTTCTCCCTAAGAAGCAACTGGGAAGGTCCTAAGGAATCTGAAAGCTCTGCAGGACATGAACTGAAAGCTACCTTCTGGGGCAGCAGAAATAATAATAAGCCACTAGATATAATAACAGGTAAGTTAATCTGTCATAAATGGTTATACCAGAAATATAATCTTGGTAAATCAAGGGTTGGGTAAGTCTACAGGGAAGCTTATCACAGAAAAAAAATAATGAAATTATTTGTCAAGCAAATAATCATTCCTAACATACTTCTTGTGTAAAACCTGAAAAATTAGGTTTGCTTAAATTGGTAAGATACATATACTTATCTCTTTCTAATTACTGATCAGTGAAGAAAAGTACAAAATCCCTTAGTTTACTACCTAATACTTGGAAAGGTTCATGAATTCTTTTTTAACTCACACAGCACTAAAGGAGGTAGTCACAAATGTTGCCATACAACCTCCAATGACCACTTATTAGCAATAGGTTCCTAAAAGGAAAAGATTTAGAGGCAAAAGCAAGGTAATGAAATCAAGATGAATGATGAGATTCCATTTCCTTGGAATTAGTACCAAAAGAACATGGCCATCTTCATATACATTAACGATAACATCAGCAAAGAGAAGACAAGTATTTTTAAAAACATCTGATTTTAAAATATTCTCAAAACCATTTATACAATACTGAGACTAGTATTTATAAATTATCATGATGAAATTGATAAATGACTTCCATTTCAGATAGTTTAAACTTATTTTTGCCATAGGGTGTCCCAGTAATTTGGTCAGATTACATTGCCTCCTAAAATGATAAGATCATCTTGACTGCAACCTAACCTTTAAATTACAATCCACATATGTTAGCAGCATTAAAAAATCAGATTATTTGCTGGATTACAAACTAAATTACCTTATTTACTTTCTCTGCACTGCTACCTACTACAACAGAGCAGCCACAAGTTTGCAGGTGTGAGCTGATAGCACTGCGAATTGGAAAAAAAAAAAGATTAAAAAAATGTTGACTGTAAAATAATTTCACAAACTAAAAAAAAAAAAGACAAGTGAACTTCAAAAAACTCTGAATAGCTTTAAATGATGAAGATCAAAGTTCTGATCATAAGGCCATCTTTTATTTCTATAGTGCTCTGCATTTTCCACCACATGCCTTTCACAGATTCTATCTGAACCTTAAAACAATGCAGTTAGTAAAATATCACAGTTTTATAGTGGAAGAAATTGAGGTACAAAGAGGTTAAAGTGGTTTGTTTAAAGTCAAATGGGGCTAAAAATAACCTCATGAATGGCTGACACTGAGCAAAATCAGGACTAAAGAGCTTCTGATTCAAGCCATGTAAGGCTTTGAGGTTAAACACATACCCTTAAGGCCCCATCATGAACCTAAAGGAGAAGACTGTAGACATAAAAGCAAGTACTTTATCCTTTCATTCCTCATTTTTTAAAACAAAATTTCATGATAATCGGTAATTGTAAAGAAACACTCAAGTAGAAGATGAGATTATAAATGCAGGCAGGGCACTTAGGGGTCTAATATGCAGGTACTCAATAAACACTGGCCATTGTTATTATCATTTTTCTTAGAATAAACAAACAGAAAATGTTAGCTATTTGCTATTATTATGTGCCCATATGTGCCATGCACTGTTTTAAATGCCTAATGTCATCTCACTCAATCTTACAACACTCCTATGAAGTAGGTAATATTATCCCATTTTATAGATGAGGAAATGCAGGCATGGAGAGCTCCTGTAGCTTGCTCAGGGTTACACAGCAGTAAGCCAGGATGCCTGATTTTAGAGCTCACATTCTAAAATCTACTGTAACAAGGAAAGGATCAGTACAAATATGAAAACTGTCTTTTCTAGGCCTAAGTACGTCCATCTATAACACAACTTAATTAGAAAGGGTTCTTTGTTTCAGCTTTAATGAGAAGAAAAACAAGAAACCAGAACCAGACAAGGGTCCAAGAATTCTTATCTAAACACTATGGGAAACTCAGCTTCTTTAAATATTAAGAAGAGTCACATCAAATGCATCATAGGTAAATAACAAGTAAAGAAGCAACACAAAGCTAAGCAATAATTCAATCATGCATTGCTGACCCTAGAATAATCTAGTTAGGCATTCTCTTATTATTTTCCTTCCCAATCTTGTCACAGGTGAGCATAAGATCTGCATCTGCTTCATCCAGCTTTTATGAAAAGAAACAAAATTCTTACTTGAGAAGAAAGCCTTCATGGCAACTGTCACCAATATCGTCATCATTGAGAACTGTGTCAGCTATCTAAAATGCACCAAAAGGAAAAAAAAGAATATTCTGGCTGTTAACAAAACACTGAAATCACAATTTTAATACATAAGTTTTCTGAAGTCTAGGTTCAACGCGACACATTGCCCTCATTTCTGAGCATCACAAATCCCCATAAAACAATCTGTGTCACCAATATAAACTTGCAGAACAAGTGGTGCGAAAGCTGGGGAGACAGGTTAAGTAACCATTTTTACAAGAACGACTTCCTCTTCTGAGTTGTCACAATCAGGCAACAAATCTTAATTACAAAGTCGGGAAGCTGCTAAATGAGTTGCCTGAAGAGTTCTCTTCACCTCTATAGTGTGTAATTCCTAATGTCCTCAACAAATGGGTGATTAAGGAAATCACACTAGGGAAGATAGGGGAACGTCCATCAGAGCTAGTGATCTGTACACGGCTTTGTTACAAGTACTGCACCGAACACCGATTGACTCTCTAAGGTCTGAAATTCTCATACTTCTAGGAAATACACGAGTGGAGAATTTAACTAAATTTGTCATAACTGCTATTACTAACCAAAAGGTCTCTGCTTGGCCATTAAATTCAGAATTCTAAATGTGTTTGTTAAAGTGGCTCATAATTCATATGAATGATATGTCTGATAAAAATTTGTACTACTAAAATTAGAACATTACTAATATACGTAATAGTAATATAACTTAGGGGAATTAATAAACGGTACCATTGCTCCGATTTAACATGACAACTGAGAACTTACATCTATTTCTTCAGGAACACTGTGCGATTTCATAGATGAAAGCAGTTCCATTACAGGAATGACTTCTCCAGTAAGCATTGGAATAATACTCTGACCCTGCATAAAAAAGTAAAATGAGGTGAAGAAAATTACAAACTATAGGATGAAGTTGGCGATAACAAATCAAAAACTGAAAGCAAAGAATAACACCCTTTAACACACCTCATGGGAAGAGTTGACTCATTGGAAAAGACTCTGATGCTGGGAGGGATTGGGGGCAGGAGGAGAAGGGGACGACAGATGGCTGGATGGCATCACTGACTCGATGGATGTGAGTCTCAGTGAACTCTGGGAGTTGGTGATGGACAGGGAGGCCTGGCGTGCTGCGATTCATGGGGTCGCAAAGAGTTGGACACGACTGAGCGACTAATGTGATCTGATCTGATCTGAACACATAAATACTTGATAATTTATTCAAACACTGGAGGAGGAAATAACAACCCCTCCCAGTATTCCTGCCTGGAGAATTCCATGGACAGAGGAGCCTGGTGGGCTACAGTCCATGGGGTTGCAGAGTTGGACACGACTGAGCGACTGAGCAACTGAGCACACATATTCAAATACAGCCTCAAACAGTGTCTATTCCAAAACCTTTCTATTTCTCAAAGATTTAGATGCTATTTAAAACTCCTTTTCATTCTTCCAGGAATAATTTTCTTTAGTCAGAATGGAATCATTGGTTTATCATTTACATGCAATAATTAAATCACCACACCAAATTTACAAAGACTCTCCTTTGCAATTTTATTGTGAGAAATAAGAACTCTTGCTAATCAAAGGTCATTGATGCATTTTATATTAAAAATGGGGAAAGACAAGCGTAAAAAGGCTTTAAAATTCTCAGTAGAAAACTCAGTAGTAAAGCTTGAGTCAATACTCAATCTCTGTATTCATAATAAGGTATAATCTACCCAAATCAAAGTCATAGCATGTATTTTTAAGAATCAACAAAGAAGACAAATTTCCTTTAGTGTTCTTTCAAGATAATACTATGACTGCTTACATCTCAAAAATGTAATTTTAAAATCTGCAGTTTATAGAAGGAAGTTGAAAACTCAATAGAGAACACCGCACGTGTGAAGCGCCTCAAGTACGGGTGGCTCCCGCATGCATTCACGGCCACTGTGACCCCAACATGTTTGGCCCATGCTGAAATCACAAACCTCTAAAGAGGCAGATGAAACTGTCATAGGTCTATCAATTTTTAGCTAAACATGTTTTTAAAATCATGTATTAAGATCAATCTAAGAACAAAACTTATCCCCTCATTCACATTTCAGGAAATGATTATATTTAAACTGCTGCCGCTGCTGCTGCTAAGTCGCTTCAGTCGTGTCTGACTCTGTGCGACCCCATAGAAGGCAGCCCACCAGGCTCCGCCATCCCTGGGATTCTCCAGGCAAGAATACTGGAGTGGGTTGCCGTTCCTTCTCCAATGCATGAAAGTGAAAAGTCAAAGTGAAGTCGCTCAGTTGTGTCTGACTCTTAGTGACCTCATGGATGCAGCCCACCAGGTTCCTCCGTCCATGGGATTTTCCAGGCAAGAGTACTGGAGTGGGGTGCCATTGCCTTCTCTGATATTTAAACTCCTTACATTAAATTGAAGAAAGTAGGGAAAACCACTAGACTATTCAGATATGACCTAAATCAAATCCCTTACGATTATACAGTGGAAATAAATAAATTCAAGGGATTAGATCTGATAGAGTGCCTGAAGAACTATGGATGGAGGTTCATGACACTGTACAGGAGGCAGTGATCAAGACCATCCTCAAGAAAAAGAAATGCAAAAAGGCAAAATGGTTGTCTGATGAGGCCTTACAAACAGCTGAGATAAGAAGAGAAGCAAAAGGCAACGGAGAAAAGGAAAGATATACCCATTTGAATGCAGCTTTCCAAAGAATAGCAAGGAGAGATAAGAAGACTTGCCTAAGTGATCAATGCAAAGAAACAGAGGAAAACCAGAGAATGGGAAGAAGAGGTGGCAAGAATACACAGAAGAACTAAAAAGATCTTCAACATGAAGATCTTTTTGGTACAGTTTGCCACCTCTTCTTAATATCTTCTGCTTCTATTAGGTCCATACTATTCTGTTTATTGTGGCCATCTTTGCATGAAATGTTCCCTTGGTATCTCTAATTTTCTTGAAGAGGTATCTAGTCTTTCCCACAGTGATGGAGTTCCCGTTGAGCTATTTCAAATCCTAAAAGATGATGCTCTGAGTGCTGCACTCGATATGCGAGTAACTTTGGAAAACTCAGCAGTGGCCACAGGACTAGAAAAGGTCAGTTTTCATTCCAATCCCAAAGCAATGCAATGCCAAAGAATGTTCAAACTATTGCACAATTACACATCTCACATGCTAGCAAAGCAATGCTCAACATTCTCCAAGCCAGGCTTCAACAGTACATGAACCGTGAACTGCCAGATGTTCAAGCTGGATTTAGAAAAGGCAGAGGAACCAGAGATCAAATGGCCACCATCCATTGGATCATAGAAAAAGCAAGAGAGTTCCAGAAAAATATCTACTTCTGCTTCACTGACTATGCCAAAGCCTCTGACTGTGTGGATCACAACAAACTGTGGTAAGTCTTAAAGAGACGGGAATATCAGACCACCTGACTGCCTCCTGAGAAATTTGTATGTGGGTCAAGAAGCAACAGTTAGAACTGTACACGGAACAACAGACTGGTTCCAAATCAGGAAAGGAGTACATCAAGACTGTATATTGTCACCCTGCTTATTTAATTTATATGCAGAGTACATCATGCAAAATGATGGGCTGGATGAAGCATAAGCTTGAATTAAGATTGCCGGGAGAAATATCAATAACTTCAGATACAGAAATAACACCATCCTTATGGCAGAAAGCGAAGAAGAACTAAAGAACCTCTTGATGAAAGTGAAAGAGGAGAGTGAAAAAGTTGGCTTAAAACTCAACATTCAGAAAACTAAGATCATGGCATCTGGTCCCATCACTTCATGGTAAACAGATGGGGAAACAATGGAAATAGTGACAGACTTTATTTTCTTGGGCTTCCAAATCACTGCAGATGGTGACTGCAGCCATGAAATTAAAAGATGCTTGCTCCTTGGAAGAAAAGTTATGACCAACCTAACAACATATTAAAAAGCAGAGACATCACTTTGCATACAAAGGTTGGTCTAGTCAAAACTATCATTTTTCCAGTAGTCATGTATGGAGGTGAGAGTTAGACTATAAAGAAAGCTGAGCACCAAAGAACTGATGCTTTTGAACTGTGGTGTTGGAGAAGACTCTTGAGTGTCCCTTGGACTGTAAGGAGATCCAACCAGTCCATCCTAAAGGAAATCAGTCCTGAATATTCATTGGAAGGACTGATGTTGAAGCTGAAACTCCAATACTTTGGCCAAATGATATGAAGAGCTGACTCACTGGAAAAGATTGAAGGCAGGAGGAGAAGGGGACGACAGAGGATGAGATGGTTGGATGGCATCACCGACTCGATGGACATGAGTTTGAGCAAGCTCTGGGAGTTAGTGCTGGACAGCATGCTGCAGTCCGTGGGGTCACAAAGAGTCAGACATGACTGAGCGACTGAACTGAACTCATACTCCTTACATGCATATTTGAAGTAGAAACTCTGCATTCCTAGGACCAGTCCTTTTCTTCAGTGACTTAACTTAGTTTTCAGAGCCCCATATCATGTTAAGTTGCTTTAGAATTTAAATGTGATGCTGCCTCTGGAAATGGTATCCTAAGTCATAGGCCCCCTTGTATCTCTCAGGATGTTTTATTATAAAAAAAATTTGATCCTGTAGTAACCTATGAATACAAAACCTTCATTGTTTTTGCTTTTTAATTTTTTAAATGTCAGTTTATAATTACAACAATCAACACATGCAATTCAAAAAGACTAATGATTGAAGTTGTGTTAAATTTGCTTCCTTGTAAAACAATTTTACCATATGACAGCTACAAGCAACTAAAACTAGCATGATTAAACTTGTTTTAGACTATATATCATTGTCAAACAGTATTTATTGCTCAAAATAAAGTCACTGCAACCACATGATGTGAGATTTGCAAGAACTCAATTATCAGGCAACTCCTTCTCAGAAAGGATAATTATGGGAGAATACCGTCCCTTTGGGGCTTCCTTGGTAGTTGAGCTGGTAGAGAATCCACCTGCAATGCAGGAGACCCCGGTTCAATTCCTGGGTTGGGATTATGCCTGGAGAAGGGATAGGCTACCCACTCTAGTCTTCTTGGGCTTCCCTTGCGGCTCAGATGGTAAAGAATTCGCCTGCAATGAGGGAGACCTGGGTTTGATCCCTGGGTTGGGAAGATCTCCTGCAGGAGGGCAAGGCAACCCACTCCAGTATTCTTGCCTGGAGAATCCCCATGGACAGAGGAGCCTGGCAGGCTACAGTCCATGAGGTCGCAAAGAGTGGGACACGACTGAGCAACTGAACACACACCTTCCCTTTCAGTTCAGTCCAGTCGATCAGTCGTGTCTGACTCTTTTCGACCCCATGGTGTAGGCATATATACTATTTATACACAGCATCTCAGACATTTATCATCATAAGCAAATGGAGATCCTCACTGAAGCTTAACAACAACAAATACTAGATGGCTGAACAAAGAAGAGGCTCTAAAATGTCTTAAATTTCTCAGCAGGAAAGCGGTTCCCCTTTCAAAACCTCCTGTTTATTCAAGTATGAGTGTGCTTAGTCACTCAGTCATGTCCCACTCTTTGTGACCCCATGGACTGTAGCCTGCCAGGCTCCTCTGTCCATGGGGATTCTTTAGGCAAGAATACTGGAGTGGGTTGTCATGCCCTCCTCCAGGGGATCTTCCCAACCCAGGGATCGAACCCAGTTTTCCCGCATTGCAGGTGGATTCTTTACTGTCTGAGCCACCAGGGAAGCCCAAGTATAATTTACTCCTGACACAGAAAGGGGAGGATAACATTTTTAAGAAGAGAGCTTAAAAGAGAAATAAACCGTAACATTAATAGCTGTTAACTTTATAAGCACAGACTTCTGGTTTGAAAAACCCCCAGAAAACGCAGAATTTTACTGGGTTCTAAATTTCATTATGTTGACATAACTCTACTAGTTCCTCCATAACTAGAAGGTACATCTAGAGGTTGGTGAAAGTCACCCCGTTCCTGGGCACACTTCTTACTGCCTAGCAAGGAAAGCCGGGCTTCTGTGAGTAAAGGGAAATATTTTCTTGTTCAGTCTTAGACCTTTCTCCGTATGTGCCTCCTTCTGACTTTTGTAAATATTATTTACAAAAGTACAAACATAAATTTTGTAAGGATCATTTTATAGCATTTTGTATTTGCCTTGTTTATGTTCCTATATCCTGACAAATTTCTAGAAAAAGTTATTGTTTAAAATACTGTTTGTCTCAGGCATCCCAAAGAGAACCAGAGAGAAGGCTTGTTTACACTGGAGTTTCCAGAGGAGCAATGAGGGTGGCCAGGGGCGATGAGAGTAAAAGCAGAGGACACTTTCTCTGTGGGGAGATCTTCCTTCAGAAAATCTCTGCCCTAGGTTGAAAGGCTTTGTAATTAGTTTCCATGAGGGAAGTCATACCCTTGCAATCATGCTTCTCAAACCCTGGTGCCTGTTCCCCAAGGATGTTCAAAGCCATGGGATAAACATGGCATGTTTTCTTGGAGACTTGATACCACCAGAAGCCAGGATGGTAAGAAGATAAAGAATACTAATGGCAAACTGTAATATTAAAACAAATAGATATATCACAGAATAAAATGTAAACTGCATGAGGTTTAAATTGAGAAAGGAGCATTGACATAGACATACACTATAGTGTGTAAAATAGATAAGTAGTGGGAAGCTGCTGTGTAACACGGGGAGCCTACCCTGGTGCTCTGTGACGACCTAGAAGGGTGCATTGGGATGGGGATGGGAGATATATATATAAACTGATGCCTGATTCATGTTGTTGTTCAGCAGAGACTGCCACAAGACTGTAAAGCAATTATCCTTCAATAAAAAAAAATTTGCAAGAGTTTTAAAGATACAAATGAGACTTCAAAGAAATATTATGCCTAGACCTGTGTGTGTACTCCCAGATATCTTAGGGGTACTCACTCTCCTGCTACAACTACTTCTGTGGAAATGTTTAAGAAGTAATACCTTAAAAAAAATAATATATAGCACTTAAAACTTTTATTATGCGCAACTTGTCTAAAACTTATCCTATGCAAATTGAAAAAAGGTAGCAAAAGATTAATTTGTAGATTCAGTTCTTATTATCATTTATTTATTTAACTCTTCAGGTCTAAGATATGGAAGTTTTCATCCAGTTTATTCCATTTATCTCCATGAAGGTTCTGTTCGCGTTCAGGCTCGCTCTGTCAAACTAATAATGTCTGCAGGGAATCCTCTCAACCCAGGGATTGAACCTGGGTCTTCTGCATTGCAGGCAGACTCTTTGCCATCTGAGCCACCAGGGCAGTTTAACAGAAGCGCCCCTTAGCTTTACGCAGCCCTTAGTGGTGGGTCTGGCCGTGTCCGGGGATGGGAAATCTGCGCCTTACCTGATCTTCCATTCTCTCTGTGCCTTCCAAGACGATTTTCTGGACATTTTCTTGCCTCTCCTGAGCAAGAGAAAATTCATTAAAATTAATAAACCACAACCTTTAGATACTTGTTTATTTTCCACAATACAGTTAAATGGCAGACATCTTCCTGGGTAATTTAGTTCATGGGAAAATACTTTCCACTTTAGGGTCCAAAAAAGAGGGGTGGGTGGAAAGCACCCAACAAATCCATGCTCTCATAGACAATATGAAATAAAATAACACCCTTCTTGTTGGCAGTTAAAAATATAATTTGACAGAAAAACAGTCAGTGTAGCTAACATCTGCAAAGTTTCACAAAAGAAACTAATGATTTGTACTTTTCAAACTGGATAAGATCAAGATGAATCTAGGGAATACCGAGCTAGATTTTAAATGATTTTTATAAACATGAGCATTAAGGAGGTACGCCTGCAAACATACTTTTAAAAAAAACTCTTCTTTTAAAAGATATTACTTTCCCCTACTATCTGGCAAAAGCCTTACAAAAATCAGTAATGCTTTAGTGGATTTCCATGTTAGTATCAAACTAAGCAGAAAGAATGAAATTTGTTCTTCTCATGTGCCAGAATTACAGTATATGGAAATATAAATATCACTATTTATTAAACTATAGGATTTAGGTGATAACAATAATTTCCTCTAGATCAAGTCACAAAATCGAAAGGAATATTTTCTGAATACCATTTGGTCCAACTTCTTCATTTAAAAAATTTGCGAACTTGGCAAAGAACTTAAAGGGACCAAAGGTTATATGGGCAAAGGCTATGAAACAATTGTCCTAAACTGCTTATACTATACACAGTAAGTGAAAGACAGGGTCATGCAATGCAAAAATAAGCTTTCAGAGTCAAATGCTTCGCAAGATCCAGACTCTGAAGCTTATGTTTCTTAATTTCTCTAAGCTTTGGTTTTCTGTTTACAATGTGGAGCTATCATCTCCTACCTTCCAGGGTTAAAAGACTACAAATACCAGCCTAGATTGATTTGTACCTAATATGGTAGAAGCAAATAATAGTTCCTGTTTGAAGTTAACTGTACATAATTTCTAAAAATTAGATATAAATGTGCGTGCGTGCCCACTCAGTTGTGTCTGATTCTTCGTGACCTCATGGACTGTAGCCTGAGAGGCTCCTCTGAACATGGAATTTGCCAGGAATACTGGAGTGGGTTGCCATTTCCTTCTCCAGGAGATCCTCCCCAACTAGGGAATGAATCCAGTCTCTTGCATTGGCAGGCAGATTCTTACCACTGAGCCACCTGGGAAGCCAGACATAAATGTATTGGAAGGTAAACTGTCAGTGGCTAGGTTAGCATGCTTAATAAGTTCCAAACCCACTCACCTTATGCATCCATATCCTCCCTTTCCGGATAATGTGAGTTAATCTATCCACACACACTCTGTGAAGTGGAAGGTAGAAGCTCAGCTCTGTCTGGGGAAGTATAATCGATAGTCCATAGGTGCTTCTATCCCCATTCCAGTTTCCGTCGAAGATTAACGAAACAATAATTACTCCTTTCTCAGATAAAACAAAGAACTTCACGTCTATTGCCCCACTCTCTGCGTTTCGAAGGATTTCTCCGTTGAGGGTATGGTTGGCAAGAAAAGTTATTTCTCCGTCGCTGAGAAGAACCTGTTCTGTCTTTGGAGCCCAGATGTGCCTTACTCTGGGACCAAGAATATTGTCCCAGTAAGCAAAGGTCGCTGCTAATAAAGGAGATTCACCACTTAAAGCAATCTCTGTCTTGGCAACAGCTGGAGATGGTGGTGGACAGAGGGTCGACATCACTGCATCCCAACTGTCACATTCTCTGAAAGCTCCAGGGATATCTGGACAATGACATACAAAACCAGTGATCAAGTTCAGTGATTTTAAAAGTCATCCATCAAAAAACAAAAAACAAAAAAAATAGAAGTCATCCATCAAAAACACAATTGTTGGTATTGATATCTACACGTGTGCACATACTCAGTCATGTCCGTCTCTTTGTGATCCCATGGACTGCAGCCCGCCAGGCTCCTCTGTCCATGGGATTCTCCAGGGAAGAATACTGGAGTGGGTTGCCATTTCCTCCTCCAGGGGATCTTCCCAACCCAGGGATCAAACTCACATCTCCTGCGTTGGTAGGCAGATTCTTTAACATTGAGCCACCTGGGAAGCCCACTGACATATATACACTACTCTGTTTAAAATGGATAACTAATAAGGACCTGCTGTATAACACGGGAAACTCTTCTCAATACTCTGCAATGACCTATCTGGGAAAATAATGTGAACAGTGGATATATGCATGTGCTGTACAACAGAAACGCAACACTGTAAATCAACTATACTTCAAAAATATTAACAACAACAACAAAAAAAGTGCACTCTAAGGTAAAAAAAAAATTCTTAAAGATTTAGACATATGTGGTTTTCTCCTCTCCAGTCAAAAACATGTGAAAGCATGTCTCCTGCTATGCATGGCAGGTGCACATTAAGTGTTTGTGGATATGATGATAATTGCATGATACACAGTAGTAAATTACCACTTATAATCAGGATACACACTTAGAAACCCAAAATAATGACCTTAAAAAAAGCCTTTGAAGAGTAATATGCAATATTATATACTAAAGCTCATTGAATAGATCCTCACTGTTTCTAAATAGCCAGCC
Source organism: Bubalus bubalis (assembly GCF_019923935.1). Lineage (NCBI taxonomy): Eukaryota > Metazoa > Chordata > Mammalia > Artiodactyla > Bovidae > Bubalus > Bubalus bubalis. The sequence goes on along the minus strand of NC_059159.1, from coordinate 79,297,073 downwards.
TATTTGCAAGTCTAATATGATTGGGTATTTGGTTCCTGAACCATAGGAATTAAAGAGAAGCCAACTGGGAAAGGGAGGGCTCACCTAGAGACCATGGCCCCTGTTGTGGGCTGAACTGTGTCCTTCCCCACCCCAAATAGATGTTCAAGTCCTAACCCCCTGCGATCTTATTTAGAAATAAGTGTAATCAAGTTAGGATGAGGTGATATTGGATCAGGATGGTCCTAATACAATGGCTGGTGTCCTGACAAGGAGAGAAAGCTTTGGAGACAAGCAGACAGAAACAGGGCCATGTGAAGATGAAGATAAACTGGAGTGATGTGGCTGCAAGCCAAGGTATGTGTGCTGGTAACTATGAGAAGCTAAACAGAGGCAAAGAGAGATTCTTTCCTGGAGTCTTTAGAGGAGCATGCCTCTGCCAACCACTTATTTTGGGCTTCTAGCTTTCAGAATTGAGGCAGGATACATTTTTACATCACCCAGTTTGTGGTACTTTGTTATGGCAGTCCATACCTGGCAGTAGAAAGCCTTAGAAGCTGCTAAGAAGTGGGGGATGGGAAGGGGGAGAGAAAAGAAAGACAAAAGATTATAAGACCACAACAATCTGGAACCATATGAGAAAATGAGGCAACATGATGCACATGATTATTCTCAACATACTCTTTCGGCATCAAGGGTATTAAAGCCAAATACAGGTGTTTAAAATGAGGTTAAGTATATTTAATATGCTGTTTAAGAAATAGGAAATATATTTAATATGCTATTCAAGAAAGCAGTGTGGCATTTTATCATTACAAAGAAGCTTCTATACTAAATGGCTGAAGTAAAAAAGCTTTAATTATTTAAAACATGTAGAGGACTAACTGGTTGGATGGGCCCTTTCAATCTACTGAGAAACAGAGAAGAGTGAACTGCCCAAGGTCACTGAGCTGCACTAGAATCCAGGTCTCTTCGACATCTTGCTGCTGCTGCCAAGTCACTTCAGTCATGTCTGACTCTGTGCAACTCCACAGACGGCAGCCCACCAGGCTCCCCTGTCCCTGGGATTCTCCAGGCAAGAACACTGGAGTGGGTTGCCATTTCCTTCTCCAATGCATGAAAGTGAAAAGTGAAAGTGAAGTCACTCAGTCGTGTCCGACTCTTAGCCACCCCATGGACTGCAGCCTACCAAGCTCCTCCATCCATGGGATTTTCCAGGCAAGAGTACTGGAGTGGGGTGCCATTGCCTTCTCCAATGCATGAAAGTGAAAAGTGAAAGTGAAGTTGCTCAGTCGTGTCCAACCCTTTGTGACCCCATGGACTGTAGCCCACCAGGCTCCTCCGTCCATGGGGTTCTCCTGGCAAGAGTACTGGAGTGGGTGCCATTTTTACATCTTAACCCACTCCAATGAATCACTCTACCACATGAATCTACCAATGAATCCACTCATACCACATTCAATGAGGTCGAATGCAAAATGAATCATTCCTGCCTAATATTAAAATTTAATACCTATGCGTATTCAGTGACAATTTCATTTAGGCAAGTCTAAAATTGTGGAATCTATTCATTATAATGGTAAAGGATAGTAGTTAATAGGTGAGCTAGATACATGTATCTTTGCCTGTATGATTGCTTTAGAAATAACATTTGATCTATAACTAAATTCATGTCAAAGTAAACCATTTTACTTAAAATAAAGAACTTCATCTACACCTTGTCAGGAGAGCTCAGAGACTGATGAAAAGCAAAAAATAAAATACTCTAATTTTAGAGTGTTGTATGAGCACTTTTATCATGATGTTAAGAATGGATATACAGCGTTTGGCAAAATGCCTTACTCTAAGTATGTGCAGAAATGGTTTAACACAAAGACAGTTCTTGCGTATTTTTTATTTTAGAAATTCATTTAGGAAATATTCACAGTTTTAAATATTCTGTCTCAATTTAATAGACTTTAGAGACTACACTAAGTATAAGTTGTATAGCTTGCTTAAAATATCCACTGTTGGGACTTCCTTGGTGGTTCAGTGGTTAGGACACCACGCTCCCAAAGCAGGGAGTGTGGGTTCAATCCCTGGTCAGGGAACTAAGATCCTGCAGCCCACATGACTCAGTTGGAAAAAAAAAAAATCCATTGTTACAGATACAAGTTAAATACTTTACAATGACAGAATACCGGAATATAATATGAATAGAAAATTTAATGATGCTAAGATAATTAATAACAGCAAACTTTAGAGGCCAAGGAGATGCATTAAGTAAACACATACCCATATCAGTATACTGTAACATATTCTTTTGTTCTTTCTTTCTGGATAAAAAGGTGAATAATCATAAAGGTAATACTGCCACTCAAACATTTCATCATTGTATTGAAAATAAAAAACACTTCTTAAGTGGAATTGAGCCCTGGAACAAAATCTGGTTAGATTATAGCACAACCTTTTACCTAATTGTGAAAACTGTTCTATTATAGGCTACTAACTATGTTCAACGGAGAAGGCAACGGCAACCCACTCCAGTACTCTTGCCTGGAAAATCCCATGGACGGAGGAGCCTGGTGGGCTACAGTCCATGGGGTCGCTAAGAGTTGGACACGTCTGAGCGACTTCCCTTTCACTTTTCACTTTCATGCATTGGAGAAGGAAATGGCAACCCACTCCAGTGTTTTTGCCTGGAGAATCCCAGGGACGGGGGAGCCTGGTGGGCTGCCGTCTATGGGGTCGCACAGAGTCGGACACGACTGACGCGACTTGGCAGCAGCAGCAACTATGTTCAATCTTACTGCTAGTATCATCAGAAAGAAAATAAAGGATGAAGATTATGTTGAATTGTTTAGCTTTAAATCCTACTAGAAGAAATAACTTAAGAAATTAAAGTCATAGAGAAGTATAGTTAACAGAGCAGTAAAATGAATGCACTAACAGTTAAAGTCATCATCTTTGGCAAAGAAAATCCATATATACAGAAATGGCTCGAAATCAAGAGTCTTTCATCAATGTATCTTTTTACATGTAGTGCTGGCTACACCAGACAGTTATGAAACAAGAGTTTTGAGGTAAGCCAGGATCCAAATTGGGTGACACAGTGGCTTGCCACACTCCTGTAAACAAAGAACGGGGTTCATGAGGGTGTACCCAATGAACTTGCTGAAAATAATCCAACACATGCAGACATAAAGATTAATTACCACACGTTAAAACTGTTAGCACAGGGGAAGTTTTAAAGTTTTGCTTTTTTTAAACCTCTGCTAAAAATCAGTCATCTCTTCTCTGATTGATATTTAGAAAGTTGGTTGGCCCTTTGGCACCCCACTCCAGGACTCTTGCCTGGAAAATCCCATGGGCAGAGGAGCCTGGTAGGCTGCAGTCTATGGGGTTGCGAAGAGTCAGACACGACTGAGCGACTTCACTTTTACTTTTCACTTTCATGCATTGGAGAAGGAAACGGCAACCCACTCCAGTGTTCTTGCCTGGAGAATCCCAGGGACAGAGAAGCCTGGTGGGCTGCCGTCTATGGGGTCGCACAGAGTCGGACACGACTGAAGCGACTTAGCAGCAGCAGCAGCAGCTGTTGTAAATAAGAACTCAACCATCATTAGGCCCACATTTCTCATAACCATGCTTTCTGTTTATTACCTCCCAATCCTAAAAGAGGGGGCTTCCCTGGTCATTCAGACTGTAAAGCATCTGCCTGCAATGCGGGAGACCTGGGTTCGATCCCTGGGGCAGGAAGATGCCCTGGAGAAGGAAATGGCAACCCACTCCAATACCCTTGCCAGGAAAATTCCATGGACTGAAGAGCCTAGTAGTCTACAGTCCACGGGGTCACAAAGAGTTGGACATGACCGAATGACTTCACAATCCTGAGAGAGGGCTTCCCAGATGGCGAGGTGTAAAGAATCTGGCAATGCAGGAGACTCAAAGAGACTTGGGTTCAATCCCTGGGTTGGAAAGACTCCCTGGAGGGAGAAATGGCAACCCACTCCAGTATTCTAGTCTGGTAAATTCCATGGAGAGAGGAGCCTGGCGGGCTATATAGTCCATGGGTCACAGTGTCAGACACAACTGAGTGATGGAACGCGCGTGCGCGCGCGTGCACACACACACACACACACACAGCCCTAAGAGAAGCAGGATCCTAATAAAATAGCCCAACTTCCAAAATAGGACCTGCCCAGACAGATTTTATTGACACTAAACTCCCTGTAATGCCAGATAAAAAAGACTTTGCAACACTTTCCAAGACTCAGAGGTGTAGTTCACCATAGCCCTATCTGACCATCTCTCACAGCTCCAGTTTCTCAAATAGGCAGGCTAACCCACTACTCCTTAGAATTACTTAATTAAAACAGAGCCCAAGGGCAGTCTTGAAAAATAGGAGTCTTTGTTTTTTTCTTTCTCTGAAAATTAATTTGGATTGGTAACAGAGCCAGAAAACAACAACAACAACAAAATGACACTATTTTATTAACTTTATAAGGTGGGGGGAAAAAACCCTTTAGCTCCTATGTAATTGTTCCCTGGGGCAGGTTACTGCTGGCCTAGTGCACAATCCATCACCTACTTCTCTCGTTTTTGTTTTATAGAGTACATTCATCATGATGTTAGTTTCCAACGGATTCAGGGCTTTCCTAGACTGACAAGGTGCCGGCAATACTATCTGTGTCACATAACACCATTGTATTTCAAGTATTCTGACTCCAGGCTATTAATTTCCCATACATTACATTCCTGCTTCTGTGACCTTCCAATCGTGTTAAAAGTTTTCCAACGTCTAAGATCATCAGTAAGATATAACAGTATTTTCCAAGCTCTTTGTACAAATTAAAGTAACAGATGGATTGACCCCCTTTGCTTTGGATCACAAGATGAGAACAGTCTGAATCGGAATTTATCCACTGGCCACAGTCAGACTGTTTTCACTAAAGCCTAACAATCTCCATTGTTTCGGAAAGGGCCACCTCTCTGGGGCAAGTGCATGACCTCCCAGTCTCCTGAATACAGAAGCCTGGTGGAGATCACCAGGGCCAGTCAGACACTGTGTGGTCAAAGCAGACGCGTTAATCACGGCACTTCTTTCTGCAACTGATGCCATCAGTCAAGTGATGCCCAAATCATAATGGTCACTTCCTTTAAGTCTGTGCAATCTCGGAGAAGAGAAGTAAACAGGTCATGAACCACAGAACGGGAGCAAAACCCAGTCTAGAACTGCTGCACCAAATTCCAGGGCATCAGCAATCCTTAGCAACCTCGAAACCCAGACAATTCTGTAAGCCAGTAGTTTGATCCCAGCCCACCCCATCCCGCTTCTTCCTCTCTCGGACCCTGACTCGGTCCGGAGCAGCCGCGCGCCGCCAGCTCTCTGGCCTTCCCCGGGCCAGGCCTCTTGGTGCCCGAGGCTCCTTCCCCTCGAGCCTGCGGCACAGGGATCCGACGGATCGATCTCTTCGGATCTCACGCCAGGACCTCGGGAATGAGCCAGCTCGGGGACTGCGGGCGGGAAAGCAGAAAAGGAGACGGAATCCTATGCCCCATCTCTGCGCCCCGGCTGCCGGAAAGTCCGGGGCCCGGATGCAGGCAACTCCACTAGTCGCCGGGCTGGAAAACCCGATGCCCGCTTTCGGTCCGGGGAGAAAGGAGTAAAGAGAAGACCCGCGGAGCCGAGCCCTGGGGAGAGCCTCCGCCGCCGCCGCCCTGCCCGATCCCGGCAACCGAAGCCCAAACAGCCACCTACACGCCGGCTTCTCACTCACCCACTCGCCACCGCCTGCTGCTTCGCCGTCGCAGCAGCCGCGGGCAAATGGACCGCAACCGCAGCCCCGCCCCCGCAGCTCTGGCCCCGCCCCTGCCCCGCCCCCGTGAGCGTCGCGTTCCCGAACTGGCTTCACGCCACGGTCGTTTCTCGCCTTGTACTCTTCTCCTGGTTAAATTTTTTCCGATCTTTGCTCGTTCACCCTCCGCGAATATAGCGAGAGCAAAGGGAGGACAGAAAGGGCGGGAAAAACAAAACCACACACTTCCTAAACACCCGTCCTCTCTGGGCCCCGCCCCCGTAAGGAAGGAACCGGGCAGCAGGGATGGTTGACGCATTAAGCGCCATCTTCCACGCGGGCGGAACAAGTTGCAGCACTAGCATTTCCTCGTGGGACACCGTAGGTACGTCTTGGCGTTTTCGAAATACGATTACGTAAACGCACGAGGCCGGCGAGAGGAGGGGAGGGGCCTTCTTGCTCTATCCCTTTGCTCAAAGACGGGCTCCGTAAAGTTAGCGAAAGGAGTTAGCAGCGAAGATTTTATAGTTTACCCGGTGGGCTGCCGGTCCCCCAGAAAGTAAAGTCGAATTGATGGCTGTGAATTGTTTTGTTTGTGTTTGGCAGGTAGCGGGCGTTCAACAAATACTTGATGAATGAGTGGATTTATTTATGACACAATTCAGTGTACTGTAACTTCACCCCAAGTGTCCTTAGGCATTTTCCTTTCCCACAATATATAGTGATCGCAGTTTTGTCTTCTTTACATATAAGCATTTTCTCAGGCATGATTTTCACATCTTTAAAGATCCTATTAGCCAGTTGCACAATGTGAATGAGTGGGGGTTTTACTAACCTTTAAAAATATATTATTTTCTGATGTGTTGTAAGATTTTTTTTTTTAAACCTCGAGTTAAATCAGCCTTTTGGTCTGCACATGTGTATATTCAGGTTATTTGCTGCAGATGAGTAGCACTTAACGTTTTAAATCTTTATAAATATCGAATAGCATATCTTTATCATTCAGAGGAAGAAATACACAAAATGATTCTCTCACACCTGTACTCTCTGCGGAAATAGACCCCTTTGTGTTTTATGCTTATATCAGACACCAGAAAAGCTATCATTTGTCTAGTTCCTACTGTGTCTTTGGTGTTGTGCTTCTCAGCCTACATAAAGAATTACGCCCAATCCTCCTAACATGTTTAGATATAGATATCGTCATCCTTGTTTTACAGAGGATTTGACTAAGGTTCAGACAGATTACCCAAAACCAGCTGGCCAACGGACTCAGGCCAGTTTTATGCAATTCTAAGAGCCCACTGAGTTCTGAGGATACCAGGCTGATACTGAGTTGATGACAGTCTTTCTCAGATAACACCTAGGGGGGATAATACCAACACTTGCAGTTTAGAGTAAGATTGGGACTCAGAGTAAGTGCTTGAGAGAGGAATACAGTGCCAAGAGCAGTTTTTCCTACTTCAACATTCTGCCTCAAGACAAGATAACTTCCCTTGTCTCCAATTCCTCTTGGAGACAATGGAAATTGTTTCTGGCTTTGTGCAACATCAACCCTAGAACAGCTATGCTTCCTGTGAGAGATATAATCAAACACCAAGGCCTAAATCCTGCATGGCCATGAGAAATAAGATACATAATGAAAGTGGCTCTGTATGCAGGATGCTTTATAGTTAGTAAATGTGAGTTTTCCCCCTCACATCTAATTGAACAATTTCTGTAGGCATTGTGCAGCAGTAGCTTATATGTCTTTCAGAGAATCAGAACAAAAAAAAAAATCCAGTTGCAGGGACAAAACAGTTGTGACAGTATTGTGGTTCATGGTATTTGCATGCTCCAAGGTGTAAAATAGGAAGACAGGTATCCTCACACATTGATTTCTTCAGCAAACCAAAGAGAAAATGGAGTTAACTATGTAGTAAAAGTGTTAGTTGATAGGTTGGGTCCAACTCTTTGTGACCCCATGGACTATAGCCTGCCAGGCTCCTCTGTCCATGGGATTCTCCAGGCAGGAATACTGCAATGGGTTACCATGCCCTTCTCCAGTAATGTGATCCGTATTAGCAGCTGGAAAGGATGGCTTGGGAGGACTTTAACCCTTAATCCCTCCAAGTTCTGTTAACCCAAATAAACCACCCCAAATATTAATAACTATACTGTTTAAGGGCAAGTAGGTTTTGTTATTGAAACACATCTTCAAGCAAGACCCTTAGTTCCTCATTTCCAACCAGAATGATAGCCCTAAAATCTTATTTAGAAATGCGTGAGCTCACCACCAGTCCACATATAATTAAGGAGCAATTATACAAAAAGGCTTTGCAACTAAGGGAGCCATGAAGCACCTGGCTAAGAGTTTGGGCTCTGGCATCAGAGCTGGTGTATTGTCTCTGCCTTTGGCTAATTATTAGATTTTGAACAGTACTTCACTTTCTTGCCTCAGTTTCCTCAGCTGCAAAATAGCAAGCAGAGTAAGTTCTCAAAGGGTTCTGTGAGGCTTGACCAGGATCAAGAAAGCTAAGAATTTAGAATAGCATACTCAAGAGATAGGGACTCTGATCTCAGTAACAGAAGCAATAACAAATGACTCATCAATCTCTTCAACAATGTACATATTGATAATTCCAATAAATAGGCAATCAGAACCCAGGGGACCTTTCTGCTACATCACAAATGTCAGTTATGGTCAGGGAACCTTTCCTCCATCTTCTGTTTATTACTTTATTTCAGAAACGTGTTATGTGCTGCTTCTGGGCTGGAGCTGGGGACTTGTTGACTACCTCCCATTTACCAAGATCACAGCAAATTAGATTCAGCTGTGACTGATGCGGGCACTCCACTGTTGGACATGGATGAGAAATATTGCTGAATAAACCACAGTGAGTTTAATTTCTTTCAAGTAAAAAGATTTTATGTGGTTGCCTTAACCATTGCAGACTTAACAATATGTAGTTTAGTTTACTGTTTGGTGGGAATAGGAGTGAGCCAACCCCCAAATGAGGTACTTGCAGTTGGAATCTTGATTCCTGGATATATCAAGTTAGTTCTGTGAGTTAGTGTGGATATACATGGTTGAGAAAGCTCTAGTGGGTCCATGTTTGGAGCTCACAGTCTCTAGTTCTAATGATGCTCAATGTAGGCAGTGACCCTGCACGAGAACATCATTAGGATCCAATATATGTTTCTTTCTGGGTCCTCTGTGGGACTTATTCTATAGGCAAGTCACTAAGCCTCTAGTGGGAGGAATCACACCATTGGCCAGATATTAACCTCCGTTCCTTCCATATTGGTGATCTGAAAACAAGTTGTGAATGATCTAAGGCTCCAGATGAGAGTCTCCGAGGGAAAACTCTCAGTTCAAGACAGTCTCATGTAACCCGCAACAAGAAGGGCAGAAAGAAGCAGGACGACAGGCATACCCTTTTCTGTTCTTGGCATGCTGTGTGGCATGTGAGATCCTAGTTCCCTGACCAGGGATTGAACCCATGCCCCCTGCATTTGGAGTGTGGAGTCTTAACCACTGGACCACCAGGGAAGCCCCCCGTTTTCTAAATTCTTAGACAAGATCATTAATTAACTTCATATGAAGTTTTAGCTTGAAAAGTTTATCCTCCTTTGATGGAATTTAGGTGCAGTCAACAGTGCACAGTGATGGGTCTGGTGCTGCCCTACTGGGTGTCTGAGTCGCAGTGACCAGAAACAGGTGAAAGGCAGCAAGCTCAATGGCAGTGACTCCCTTACTGACCCTGTGCTTTCCAGACCCGTCTCCCTGAGCACATCTGCCCACGGTTACCTCTCTGCTCGCAACTCTCAGCACTTTTGTGTTTATACTTGTACTTTATTGTACTTAATAGAATGTTGCTTTGTAAGTAGGTTCCTCATTTCCTGTGTGTCTTCTGCCTCTTAACTTTATCCCAGGCTATTTGAGGCCCAGGGCAGAGTACTTACAGTTTCGTCTTCTGACTCCTTTCTTTGGATTGGCAAATGCCAGATGGATGATTGAACTATTTCACTCCAACTATCATTATCCTTAGACCAGACACCTGTGGTGTAAGTGCTTCTTTTGAAAATAGTTTTTGTCTTTATTTAAGAGTCAGGGTTGCTCTGTGTGAGTATCATGGTCCCTCTCATTTAAAGTGGATGAGGAGCTGTGAAGGAGACCATCTCTTTTTGTCATCCATGTCATCTTTTCTATCTCCCTTCTTCACAGTTTCTTTAACCAAGCAAAAAAATATAAAAGCCCAATTAATGACTCTGGACCAATCTTGGGTCACTTAAAAATTTTTTTTTTAAAAGAAAGATGGTATGGGGAGGGAGGAGGAAGGAGGGTTCAGGATGGGGAATACATGTATACCTGTGGCGGATTCATTTTGATATTTGGCAAAACTAATACAATTTTGTAAAGTTTAAAAATAAAATAAAATTAAAAAAAAAGAATAGTATCCTTCTTAAAATAAAATAAGTTACAGTTCAGTTCAGTCGCTCAGTTGTGTCAGACTCTTTGAGACCCCATGAACTGCAGCACGCCAGGCCTCCCTGTCCATCACCAACTCCCGGAGTTCACTCAGACACACGTCCATCGAGTCAGTGATGCCATCCAGCCATCTCATCCTTTGTTGTCCCCTTCTCCTCCTGCCCCCAAATCCCTCCCAGCATCAGTCTTTTCCAATGAGTCAACTCTTTGCATGAGGTGGCCAAAGTACTGGAGTTTCAGCTTTAGCATCATTCCTTCCAAAGAAATCCCAGGGCTGATCTCCTTCAGAATGGACTGGTTGGATCTCCTTGCTGTCCAAGGGACTCTCAAGAGTCTTCTCCAACACCACAGTTCAAAAGCGTTAATTCTTCGGCGCTCAGCCTTCTTCACAGTCCAACTCTCACATCCATACATGACCACAGGAAAAACCATAGCCTTGACTAGACGGACCTTTGTTGGCAAAGTAAAGTCTCTGCTTTTGAATATGCTATCTAGGTTGGTCATAAGTTTCTTCCAAGGAGTAAGCGTCTTTTAATTTCATGGCTGCAGTCCCATCTGCAGTGATTTTGGAGCCCAAAAAAATAAAGTCTGACACTGTTTCCACTGTTTCTCCATCTATTTCCCATGAAGTGATGGACCAGATGCCATGATCTTCGTTTTCTGAATGTTGAGCTTTAAGCCAACTTTTTCACTCTCCACTTTCACTTTCATCAAGAGGTTTTTTAGTTCCCAGGTATACAATATAGTGATTCACAGTTTTTAAAGCTTATAATTCATTTGTAGTTATTATAGGGGCTTCCCAGGTGGCACAGTGGTAAGGAATCTGCCTGCCAATGTAGTAGGTGCAGGACACTCCCTAGGCCTGATAGATCCCTTGGAGGAGGAAATGGCAACCTGCTCCAGTGTTCTTGCCTGGAAAATTCCATGGAGAGAGGAGCCTGGCGAGCTCCAGTACATGGGGTTGCAAAGAGTCAGACATGACTGAGCATACACATCACATCATCATAGTTATTATAAAATATTAGCTACATTCCCCATGTTGTACAATATATCCTTGTGGCTTATTTTATACATCATGGTTTATACCTCATAATCCTCTACACCTATCTTGCCCCTCCCCTCTTCACTCTCCCCTCCTGGTAACCACTAGTTTGTTCTCTGTATCTGCCTGTCAGGTCACTTAGTTTTAAAATGTTTTAACACCTGGGGAGTTTTGATATTTCCTCCTTCTTCAAAATCATCTTGACCAACTTGGCCCTTTTTCTTCTGTGAACATGAGGACCAACTGGCCTGTGAACTTCCACAAATAACCCTTTTAGATTTTTATTGGTTTTGTGTTGAATTTATAGATCAGCTTCTTGTCTTTCCATTTATGAGCATGGTCTGTCTCTCTACTTAACAACTTCTCTTGTACTCATGAATTAGATTTTATAGTTTTCTCAGAAAAGACACTTTCCATCTTTTGGGAGTTTTTCCCGAGTTATGTTTTAATTAGGTTCCATTGAAATTATTTCTTCTAAAAATGACATTTTAAATTATTTGTTGCTAGTATTCAGTTATGGAAAAGGGAATGGCACCCCACTCCAGTACTCTTGCCTGGAAAATCCCATGGATGGAGGAGCCTGGTGGGCTGCAGTCCATGGGGTCGCGAAGAGTCAGACATGACTGAGCGACTTCACTTTCACTTTTCACTTTCATGCATTGGAGAAGGAAATGGCAACCCACTCCAGTGTTCTTTCCTGGAGAATCCCAGGGACGGGGGAGCCTGATGGGCTGCTGTCTATGGGGTCGCACAGAGTCGGACACGACTGAAGCAACTTAGCAGTAGCAGCAGCAGTATTCAGTTATACTCATTTTGTATGTTCATCTTCTTTTTTGACATAAATAATTAAAAGCAACAAAACAAATAATCCCCAGACAAGAAGGTACTAATCATTTTACTTTCATGTCCCTTAACTTTCAGCAGCTGCTTATGTTCTTTATAGTGTCCAGGGTCCTTAGAATGGCTCTCAAGGCTCTCCCTAATCTGCTTCCAGTCGACTTCGCAAGACTTCATTCCTCTTGCCTTTTCCCCTGTTGCTTTCTGATCCACCAGCATTCAGTGCTCTGTAACCATTCGGTTATCTCAGCCTGGAATGCCCTTACCTTCTGGTTGTGTGTAAAGAAATCTTGTTAACTGCAGCCACGTGGTGTCATCTGCAGGAAGGAATTAATGTGTCTTGTGCACCGTTAATCTCCACTATTAATATAAAAGCCAAACTCTTTGTCATTTATACTTTACATTTTTAGGGCAAATAATGGTCTTATTTAATAATATTGAGGTTAGAATCTTTTGGAGAGGGCTGTGTGTGTGCTCAGTCGCCCAATTGTGTCTGACTCTTTGTGACCCCATGGACCTGCCAGGCTCCTCTGTCCATGGGATTCTCCAGGCAAGAATACTGCAGTGGGTTGTCACTTCCTCTTCCAGGGGATCTTCTGACCCAGGGATCGAACCCATGTTTCTTGAGTCTCCTGCATTAGCAGGCGGATTCTTTACCACTGAGCCATCTATGAAGCCTTTGGAAATGGTTGCAGGAACACTATGTAGGGTTTAAAAGTATCGGCTTTTAGACTTGAATCAACTGAGGCTTGAATCCCAGCCCAACCACTTTGTAACCTTGGGTAAGTTATGTAACATCTTTTTTTTTGCTTTTGTTTTTTGATAAAGGGTTTCATAAAGAGCTTACAGACTAAGAATAGGAAAAAGAGATTGCCATATCATTCCACATCACAAAAAAAGCATTTTTTCCTGACAACATGAATTTGGCCCTGTCCCAGGAAACAGCAAACAGGCCAAAGCTAAACAGGCAAACAGGACTTTCTACAGCTACTGTGACAGGGAAGAGAGACAGAAAACTCCATGAAATAATAGTTGGAAAAGTTTTTAAGAGCTAAGATCTTTAAGCCCTAAAGAGAATCTTAGGTTATCTATATTTATTAATTGCCAAAAGAATAAGCTCAAAATTCTCCAAGCCAGGCTTCAGTAATATGTGAACTGTGGACTTCCAGATGTTCAAGCTGGTTTTAGAAAAGGCAGAGGAACCAGAGATCAAATTGCCAACTGGATCATCAAAAAAGCAAGAGAATTCCAGAAAAACATCTATTTCTGCTTTCTTGACTATGCCAAAGCCTTTGACTGTGTGGATCACAAGAAACTGTGGAAAATTCTGAAAGAGATGGGAATACCAGACCACCTGACCTGCCTCTTGAGAAATCTGTATGCAAGTCAGGAAGCAACAGTTAGAACCAGACATGGAACAACAGACTGGTTCCAAATAGGAAAAGGAGTACGTCAAGGCTGTATATTGTCACCCTGCTTATTTAATTTCTATGCAGAGAACATGAGAAATGCTGGGCTGGATAAAGCACAAGCTGGAGTCAAGATTGGTGGGAGAAATATCACTAACCTCAGATACGCAGATGATACCACCCTTATGACAGAAGGTGAAGAAGAACTAAAGAGCCTCTTGATGAAAGTGAAAGAGGAGAGTGAAAAAGTTGGCTTAAAGCTCAACATTCAGAAAACGAAGATCATGGCATCCAGTCCCATCACTTCATGGGAAATAGATGGGGAAACAGTGGCAACAGTGTCAGACTTGATTTTTCTGGGCTCCAAAATCACTGCAGATGGGACTGCAGCCATGAAATTAAAAGACACTTACTCCTTGGAAGAAACTTATGACCAACCTAGATAGCATATTCAAAAGCAGAGACATTACTTTGTCAACAAAGGTCCATCTAGTCAAGGCTATGGTTTTTCCAGTACTCATCTATGGATGTTAGAGTTGGACTATAAAGAAAGCTGAGCATTGAAGAATTGATGCTTTTGAGCTGTGGTGTTGGAGAAGACTCTTGAGAGTCCCTTAGACTACAAAAAGATCCAACCAGTCCATCCTAAAGGAAATCAGTCCTGAATGTTCATTGGAAGGACTGATGTTGAAGCTGAAACTCCAATACTTTGGCCACCTGATGTGAAGAGCTGACTCATTGGGAAAGACCCTGATGCTGGGAAAGATAGAGGGCAGGAGGAGAAGGGGATGACAGAGGATGAGATGTTTGGATGGCATCACTGACTCGATGGACATGAGTTTGGGTGGACTCCAGGAGTTGGTGGTAGACGGGGAGGCCTGGTGTTCTGCAGTCCATGGGATCGCAAAGAATTGGACATGACTGAACGACTGAACTGAACTGAAAAGGATAAGCAGTCTTTCCCTTATCTTCACAATACGAGATAGCTTTACAACCTGGAGCAAGACTGCCTGCATACTGAAGGTAGGCTCCTTCTCTCTCATGGAGATTGGGAGAGGGGTTGCTCTCTTCCTTGATGCATATATTTCAAAGGTATGATTCCAGGTCCTCAAGAAAGACATCCCTGGGTTGTAAAACTTGCAAGAGACTTTAAAAAATTTTACATCTCTGTAGGGAAGATATGGAATTTACCTTGACAAGTTTTCTAAGGTAAAAACTCTAAAGCAAGAGTGATAGGGACTAGAGTCAGAGAGAAGCCAGTCTGAAGTTTAGACAAGCTGAGGGGAACATGAAGGCCATCTTCCCATCCTGATCAACTCATAACTGGATCACCACTTTGAGGTAGCGTGAGAGACAGAATTCAGTTATGTTCCCACAAAATAGACTGTTTCTAAGTATAGGGCTGTGTGTCTGTGTGTGACAAAGAGAAGAGAGAGAGAGAAAGAGAGAGAGAGGGAGAGAGGGAGAGAGAGGGGTGGGGGGGAGATTTGGAGAAAGAATGAGATGGAAAGAGAATTATTTTTGAGAAAATAGGACATTTTGAGATAATGAGTTGAATAGCATCCCCTACTCAATGGACATGAGTTTGAGCTAGCTCCAGGAGATGGTGAAGGACAGGGAAGCCCAGCGTGCTGCAATCCATGGGGTCACAAAGAGTTGGACACAACTGAGCGACTGAACAACAACAAATAAATAGAATGTTGGTAAATATCAGCAAACCAAAATGAAGACCATTAAAATGATTAGAATTCTTGAGATCCAGAAAGACTTGAGTAAATTTTCCATTATATGTATTAGATCTTATTAAGTAAGTCACTAAATAAAATATTATGGTTTTATCAACAGGTATAGGTTTTTCCAATAATGTTTCCAAAAAATTTACAATTTCTTTTTCAGTCTATCTCCTAAAGCAATGGTATGCCATCCAATCTTTTTTAAAAAAAATTTGTATAGCTTTTTTTTTTAATTTTTAAAATTCTGGCTGTTCTGGGTTTTTGTTGTAGCATGTAGGCTTTCTCTTGTTGAGGCAATCAGATTCTCTAGTGTGGTGCATGGGTTTAATTATCCCATGGCATATTATGGCTTTGTCAGTAGGTATAGGTTTTTTGCGAAAACATTGTTGGAAAAACCTGTACCTGTTGACAAAGCCATGTCTCTTAATTGCCCTGTAACATGTGGGATCTTAGTTCCCTGACTAGGGATCGAACCCAAGTCCCTGAGTCCCCTGCATTGGAAGGTGAATTCTTAACCACTGGACCACCAGGGAAGTCCTACCATCCAATCTTGGGTTGTAAAAGTGGAACTTGATGCTAAAGCAAGGATGATGACATTGTCCTTTTTACAGACCTCTCCAGTTTTTTTTTTAATTTAAATTTATTTATTTTAATTGGAGGCTAATTACTTTACAATATTGTATTGGTTTTGCCATGCATCAACATGAATCCACCACGGGTGTACACGTGTTCCCCATCCTGAACCCCCCTCCCACCTCCCTCCCCATACCATCCCTCTGGGTCATCCCAGTGCACCAGCCCCAAGCATCCTGTATCCTGCATCAAACCTGGACTGGTGATTCGTTTCTTAAATGATATTATACATGTTTCAATGCCATTCTCCCACATCATCCCACCCTCTCCCTCTCCCACAGAGTCCAAAAGACTGTTCTGTACATCTGTGTCTCAATTGTTCTCTCACATACAGGGTTATCATTATCGTCTTTCTAAATTCCATATATATGCGTTAGTATACTGTATATATAGCAACACACACACAAATTGTTTGCTTGTTTATTTGTTGTAGGAGATGGTAACAGATTACTAGATAATAGTACACTGTTTTCTGATGTTTGTTAGTAATGCACTGTATTTATTTAAATTATTTTTAACCTTTGATCCACTTCACCCATTTCTCCCACCCTCCCCCACTCACTACCTCTGGCAACCATATATCTGTTCTTCACATTTACATGAACTTGTTTGTTTTTTCCCATATTTCACATGTAAGAGAAATCATATAGTATTTGTCTCTGTCTTATTGTTCACTCAGTCGTGTCCGACTCTCTGCAACCCCATGAACCGCAGCATGCCAGGCCTCTCTGTCCATCACCAACTCCCAGAGTCCACCCAAACCCACGTCCATTGAGTTGGTGATGCCATCTAACCATCGCATTCTCTGTCGTCCGCTTCTCCTCCTGCCTTCAATCTTTCCCAGCATCAGGATCTTTTCCAATGAATCGGCTCTGTCTGTCTCATTTCATTTAGTGTAATTTGCTCAAAGACCATCTGTGTGTGTGTGCGTGCTAAGTTGCTTCAGTTGTGTCCAACTCTTTGCGACCCTATGGGCTGTAGCCCGCTGGGCTCCTCTGTCCATGGGATTCTCCAGGCAAGAATACTGGAGTGGGTTGCCATGCCCTCCTCCAGGGGATCTTCCTGACCCAGAGATTGAACCTGCATCTCCTGTGGCTCCTGCATTGCAGGCGGAATCTTTACCAATGAACTGCTAGGGAAGCCCCAAAGTCCATCCATGTTGTTGCAGATGGCAAGATTTCCTCTTTTTTATAGTTAAATTATTTCATTATATAGAGCCACAATTTCTTTGTCCATTCATCCACTGATGGACACAGGTTATTTCCATATTTTGGCTATTGTAAATAATACTGCAATGAACATGGGAGTACAGATGTCCTTTAGTATTTTCATTTTCTTTGGATGAATACCTAGAAGTGGAATTATTGGATCATGTGATGACTCTATTTTGTTTTTTTTGAGGAACCTCCATACTGTTTTCCATAGTGGCTGCATCAGTCAACATTCCCACCAACAGCATAGAAGGGTACATTTTCTCCATATCCTCACCAACATTTATTTCATGTCCTTTTTGATAACAGCCATTCAAAACAGTTGTGAGGTGGTATCCCACTGTGGTTTTGATTTGCATTTCCTGATGATTAATTACTCTGAGCATCTTTTCATCTACCTGTTGGCCATCTGTATATATTATTTGAAAAAATGTTTATTCAGATCTTCTGCCCATTTTTTAAAATCAGATTTTTTTTTTTTGCTGTTGAGTTATATGAGTTCTTTAAATATTTTGAATATTTTAGCCCCTTTTAAGATGTATGATTTACAAATATTTTCTTCCATTCACTGGATTGCCTTTTCTGCTCATGGTTTCCTTTGCTATGCAGAGGCTTTTTAGTATAATGTGGTTCCACATACTTATTTTTGCTTTTGTTGCTTTTGCTTTTTTGGTGTCTGATTCAAAAAAAATCATCACCAAGACTTGTGTCAAGGAGCTTACCACTTGTGTTTCCTTGTAGGAGTTTTATGGTTTCAGCTCCTGTGATCAAATCTTTAATGCATTTTGAGTTAATTTTTGTGTATGGTATAGGATAGTGGTCAAGTTTCATTCCTTTTCAGTTTTCCCAACACCATTTATTAGAGACTGTTCTTTACCCATTATGTTTTCTTGGCTCCTTTGTTGTAAATTAAATGACCATACATGTGTGGGTTTATTTCTGAGCTCTCTGTTCTGTTCAGTTGCTCTGTGTGTCTGTTTTTAGGTCAATATCATACTATTTTAATTACTATAGTTTTGTAATAGTTTGAAATCAAAGAGCATGATACCTCCAGGTTTGTTCTTCTTTATCCAAATTACTTTGGCTATTCAGGCTTTTTTTGTGACTCCACACACATTTTAAGATTATTTGTTCTGTTTCTTTGAAAAATGCCATTAGAATTTTGATAGGGATTACACTGAATCTGTAACTTGCTTTGGTAGTGCGGACATTGAACAATATTGATTATTCTGAGTAATGAGCACAGAATATCTATTTATGTCTTGAATTTCCTTCATTAATATCTTGTAGTTTTCAGTATATAGTTTTTTCACCTTTTTGGTTAAATTTATTACTAGATATTTTATTCTTTGTAATGCAATTATAAATGGGATTGTTTTCTTTATTCTCTTTATGATAGTTATTGGTGTATAGAAATGCAGCAGATTTTGTGTATTGATTTAGTATCTTGCAACTTTACTCAATTTATTAGTTATAATAAATACTAATAAGAGACAAAGCTGACATTATATGATGATAAAGGGCTCAATCCAAGAAGAGGATGTAATATTTTACAAGTTTTATACACTGAACATGGGAGCACCTAAATATTTAAAGCAGATGTTAACAGACTAAAAGGGAGAAATGGCTAGCAACACAATAATAGCAGTGGATGTCCATTCTGAAGGAGATCAGCCCTGGGATTTCTTTGGAAGGAATGATGCTAAAGCTGAAACTCCAGTACTTTGGCCACCTCATGCGAAGAGTTGACTCATTGGAAAAGACTCTGATGCTGGGAGGGATTGGGGGCAGGAGGAGAAGGGGATGACAGAGGATGCGATGGCTGGATGGCATCACTGACTTGATGGATGTGAGTCTGAGTGAACTCCGGGAGTTGGTGATTGACAAGGGAGGCCTGGCCTGCTGCGATTCATGGGGTCGCAAAGAGTTGGACATGACTGAGCGACTGATCTGATCTGATAACACCCCATTTACGTCAACAGATACATCATCACACAGAAAATCAATAAGGAAACATTAGCCTTAAATGACGTTAGAACAAATATATACAGAACATTCTGCACCTTTGTGTGCTAACAAGGTGTGAGCTCTTTCCACATTATCAGCTTCAGGTGAACGTAAGTTTTATCTCCTCACTAGACTAAGCTTTCTGAGAACAGGGGGCTTCTCGGATTCAGCTTTGTCTGCCCCTTTGCCTCTAAGCTCAGTGCCTTGCCCAGGTTAGAGTCTCAGTAAATGGTGAATGCAATTTAACCTAAGAGAATTCCCACCAGGAATGAGGATAAATTAAGAAAATTTCTCCAATCAGTGCATAGATTTGACTTTGGAGAATTTTGCTTAGCTCCAAATATAGTACAGATGATCTTAATAAAGAAAAGCTTAACTTGAAATGTTATTGCATTGTTAGGTGACACAGGCTGCTTGCATCAAGATTTCTAGATAAACATTTCACACACGACTAAGTGAAAAGGATGAGAAATTCTGGCATGTTATTTTTAACTGGCAATTGTACCCATGGTGTTAATCATCAGTTAAAGCTTTTGTTATGAAAGATAAGAAAGAATTGCTTTTATGAAAGTAATGGAATTTGACAAGTTGTTATCATGAAGGTTAATTTGGACTCTTTGTGAGAGCAAGTAACTGAGTCACAGGCAGTAAGTCTGTTGTTAAAAACATAAAAAGGAATGAGTTATCATGTCATTGTTTTTCATCTTAAAGAATGATAGAGAGATACTCATCTTTTTAGTAGCTTGCCTGGGAAATTACAGAATGTCTTTTTTTTTTGCTGTAATTAAGATTTTGCAACTTTTCATAGAAATTATAAACATACAGACATGTGTAAATCATTTAGTATAGAACAATAAACTCGATAGATAGATGAGAGGTAAGTTATTACTATGAAATCAAGTATTAGTTCTCTCTAGATTTATTTTCCTGCTCAGAAAGACTCATTATTTGCTTGCCCATATTCCATGTGCAGCGACATAAAAGAGAAACAGTGCTCAAACATTGCTCATCACATCTCAAGACTATCACCTGCTTTTACAATAGTGCTTAAAATAAAGAAGGAAAATGCTGCATGGAAAATCACGTAAGGATCTAATTCTAAAGCACTTTTTCCTCTAATGAACTATACATGATAAGTCAGGCGATGTGCATATTTCTTTTCCGAACACAGGGGAAAAAGAAAAGAAAACCAAGTGGCCCTTTTGATGAATAGCAAATACCTAATACCCTTCTAGTTTTGCTACAGCAAGATCCAATTATCTCCCACATTTCTTAACAGTTTTTACAAACTGCTTGTGTATTCAAGTACATGAAAAAAATCCCAGTGAAGAAGAAGAAAAAAAGGACAAAGTAAAGTTGCAGTCCAGATGATTTTTAAATGCCTAAATAATGTCATTGTGGAAAAAACACCAGAAAAAGTGCACTTCAAATTCATAGTTGGTCTAGGGCAGCTTGTCTACAGGCCAGCTCAGGCTGCCAAGTGCTTGTTAAAATTAATTATCATACAGCAGCTTCCTCGCTCTAAGTGGAACTCACAGAAAATGTGCTTGGAGTGGGGAAATGCAAATTGGGTGATGAGGTAATTTTATACTCTAGGGACAGATTTTCTTTTTTTTTTTTTTTTCTCATTTCACATTAGTTCTTGTTGGAAAAGCTTCATTATTATTTATAAAGCAGAACAAGCCCCAAAGCCAATCCATTTCCAACCTCATTGTCACTTTTCTGCATTCCAAACACCACTAAATTCCCAAATGAGTAGGCTAATTCTTTCCTTACAGAGCCATAAAACTTGCTTGGGGATATTACTGACTTAGGAGACAGCACTTTATTCAAAATAAGTCTTATTCTCCAGGAAAAGCTTTCCAAACACCTTATTTCTAGGTGGCCATAACCCTGATGGAGGCTAAGTAGGCTTGCCTCCTATTTGTCACTATTGAATTTTGTTGCTTTGAGCACCTGGGTCCTACAGTGGTAGGGGGTCCTCGGACGCTTCAGAGTGATGCTTAGGACACAGTCAGCATTCTACTTGTCATTTTACATGTTTAAGATGCACTCCCAAAAATTGTTACTTTTCAGGTGAATTTGGTCCGTTAGAGGATAAATGGTACATTGAATACAGTATGCTTCTATTTTGCGATTAATCTAAACACTGTTACCTAATTATTTTCAAAGCAAAAGTGCCAGTGTTTGTTTAGAACCCAACAACAGGGACTTCCCTGGTGGTCCAGTGTCTAAGACCCCAGGCTTCCAATGCAGGGGGCCTGGGTTCCATCCATGGTCAGCAGCTAAGAGTGTGCATCCTACAACTAAAAATCCTGCGTGCCACAACTAAGACCCAGCACTGTCAAGTAAATAAATAAATGTTTAAAAAAAGGAATCCAAAGGCAGCAAAAACATTCATTCTCTTTCCCCTTCCCACTCCTGCATCCTGACTCCAAACTAACGAAAGCCATAGAACAGTTCTTCTAGCGTGACAAGTTTAACTCATGTGAGATGAGTTTGCCTTGTCTGCAAATTTGTGGTTAGCCTCAGAACTAGGGGCTTGAAGATAAGAGATTTTCCATCTCAACATAAAAGCTTGCATCCAGATGATGGTGGTAGTGAGTTCCCATCACAGGAAGTGTTCAAAGGTGGGCCCCCTGTGCCAAGGAGGCCATTCAGGTGGGCAGTTCCAATCCTGAGCATCAGGGCAATGACCCCTCCCAGGTGCGTTCCCTCTTCCCTTCGCTATAGCCCTATTGTGCATGTTTAGTTGCTCCTCAGTCCTGCCCAACTCTTTGCTCCCCTGTTCGTGGAGTTTCCCAGGCAAGAATACTAGAGTGGGTAGACATTTCCTTCTCCAGAGTATCTTCCTGACCCAGAGATCAAACCCGTGTCTCTTGCGTCTCCTGCATTGGCATAAGCACTTACAAAGCGATATCTCTTTGTAAGTGTAGGACAGGAACAGAAACTTGCTGTTCCTCTCCTGATTCTGGCCAACCCATGCAGAGGAACTGTCTATGAAAGCTGCAAAGAGAAAAACTTCCCGAGGTGATGTGAAATTTTAAGTGAGAAAGCAATAAAATACAGTAGTATAACTTTTTGAATTGTTTCAGTGCAGACTCTGATTTCTGTGTACTATTTTTATTTTAAGGAAGGACTGAGATGACCAGGAAAACCTAATTTTGTGACATTATTCACTTTTTGATAATTGAGTAGAAAGGATGGAGCATCTCCTTCCTGCCTTCCCATTACATTCCCTTACCCTCAACCCCCATTCAGAAAAATCAGCATAATCAAGGTGGTTCTGGGAGGAAAAAAAAAAAAGCATTTGTACAGAAAAAGTTCACTTTTTTCTGTGGAAGAACTTTTTGTGAAAAACGTTTAATTTATATGATACCCAAGACTGAGCTCCAGCTTACTTTCTCTGAAGCCTTTCTGGATGAGTTCAGCAGTAGGACTTTTCTCTCTTGTGATCTAGAAGTATATTTCCTTCAGTATTTATTTAGCTCTATTGTACACCATTGATAGGTATCTTTTTATCCAGGTGTGTCTTGTCTCCTCTAAGATCATATTCATGCTGGGCCCTGAGGCAGGGAAGTACAAGTCAAAGATGGAAATTTTACTCCAATATGACTTATACACCATGAGTTCCCTTCCTCCCTCAACCCCCATCAACCAACTCAGACACTGTGTCAGGCACACGGATGCTCATAATTAATCATTGTAGCTGGTTTAAAAGTGTTACTATAGTGCTGAACACAGGGCTTTCTACCTAGCAGGTAAACAGTAAATACATCTTAAGTATAATTTTATGAATAGGTAACAGTCACCTGTTAAAAAATCAAAATGATCTTAAAATGAATACACTAGGAAATCTAGTTCCCACCTTCATCCTCATTCACTCTATTCTTCCTACCTTGGTAGGAAACCACTTTATTCTATTCCAGTTTTGTGTCTAGCACCTCTTTATGTAAATGCAAGCAAATATAAATATCTGTTCATTATACCTTCCTTTCTTTGATTAAAACGTCTCCGACTGTGTGGCCAGTTTTATACTTTTTTCATTCAGCCATCTGCCATCCTTCTTTGTAAGTGTGTAGAGGGCTTCCTTGGGCTTCCCTGGTGACTCAGTAAAGAATCTGCCCACAATGTGGGAGACCTGGCTTCGATCCCTGGGTCAGGAAGATCCCCTGGAGAAGGGAATGGCAACCCACTCCAGTATTCTTGTCTGGAGAATTCCATGGACAGAGGAGCCTGGTGGGCTACAGTCCATGAGGTTGCAAAGAGTCGGACATGACTGAGTAACTAATACACACACACACACACACACACAGACAGAAGGCTTCCTCATTCTTTTTCTGGGCTACAGACTATTCCATTTTGTGGCTGAGTCATAGTTAGAGAACTGGTTCCCTTAAGATGGATATGTGAGTTGCTTCCAGGTTATTGCTATTACAAAGAATTCTGTGATGAATAACCAGTAATAAATATATGTTATTTTCTAAGTATGTAGGTATATCTTTAAGGCAACCCCCCAGAAATAGACTTGCTAGGATAAATGCACTTATCATTACAGTTGTTACTGAATTTACTTTCATTGGTGTTAAATGATTTTCACTGCCTCCAATAGTGCATGAAGAGTCCATATTTCTTCACAACTTTGCCAGCCAAATGTTTAAACAAACTTTTGGATGTTTGCAAATTTGACAGGTGGGAAACTGCAACTTAGTGTAGTATTTTTTTTTTTTTTGCACCGCTTTTACTGTGACTGCAATTGAAATCTTTTCATATATTTAAAGATCATTCATACGTGGCAATTTTTTCTATTGGATTGTTGGTTTGTGTTTTTTATTTCCAGCAATTTACTATATATTATAGAGATAAGCCCTTTGTAGCATGTGTTGAAATCAAATTTCTAGTATTTTATTGTCTTTTGAGTTTGTCACAGAATTTTTTTTTAGTATTTTTATGTAATGAATCAGTTGATCTTTTTTTTTGTTTGTTTTATGACATCTGAATTATGAGTCATAGTTGGAATTGCCTTCCTTTCTCCAAGATCATAAAATTTTTCCATTTCTTGTAGTTCTTTATGTTTCATGTACAGTCTTTGATTCATTTGCAGTTTATCCACGTGTATAGTGTGACATGGGGATGTAGCTTCATCTTTCCTTCCCAGAAAATCACCCAGTAGTAATCCAGAAATATAGATTGATTATAAACAGCTGTGACCTATTTATAGTTAAACCAGTATATTGATTTGTTTAATTCAGAGAAACAACTGATCAGATTAGCAAAGCCAGAAGCAAGCCAAGAAACAAACATATAACCAACAAAAAACAAATCAACAGATTTCTTTGTGTTTCCCCTTCACCTGCATTTGATCTTCATGAAATGGTTTAAAAAGAGTTCTGTTAAACATAGTTCCTAACAGTGAGGTGCCAGACACGGTACTAGGCACCACACATGTCACCTCTGACCTCTTTACCTCTGATCCGTCCAGTTTCATGTCAGGTGGTTTTATTATCCTCATTGTGCCCGTGAGAAACTGAGCCTCAGAGAAGTGAAGTGATTCGGTCAAGAAAAATTAACTTCATCTATGCAGAAAAGTAAAGAGAAAGCCATTTAACCTTGTCACATCCTTTGGGCTTTTCACTCTGCTTTTAGGTCAGATTACTTGATTATGATTGCCTCTATTAAAACTGAAGATCTAACCTATGCAGAAATGAAATAAATTTTCTATTCGGAGTGGGTGACCCAAGTGACACCGACTTGAGGGTGAACATAAAAAGTAAAATAATGTTAATACTGACCAGATAACTTACATTATGCTTGAAGTGTAAAGATGTATGAAACAAATTATATGTAAAACTCTCATTATATATAATATAGCTTTCAGACATTTAAGTTCAAAGAATGGCATTTATTGGAATTTTGTTGTGGAGTTTCTTAACGTGAGAAAGACTCAAATTCTCAGCTTTGTGTCTCAGTTTCAGTGTTTTATTTGATTCTTTCTTTGAAAGATGAATTGTTCATGTATTTCCATGATGCAGAAGGTTATGTTTTACCATAAGCCTAAAAATAAAACCATACATTTTCACAACTATCTGTTAATCCCCTAAGTCTCTGGGGCACACCTGTTAGGCTGCAGTGGGCCAGGAATTGGGGCATCTGTGGCAGTGAACGCACAGGCAGGAGCATTGTGGGGCTGGCTACTGAATCTGTGATAGGGTGTCTACTGTGACCGTGTTGGTCAGGCCAGGAGGTGATGCCCTAACTGGGAGGAGGACTAAGGTCTTAGCCAGGCTGAATGAGAGGGGCATCCAGTGAAAACAAAAATAGGGCTTTGAAGTATAGGACACTGCTCACCATAACAGCAGGCAGATTATTTCCAGTGTTTTAGCAAGTTGAATCTGAGACCAGCATGCTTTAGCAGAGTCTAGCTTATAAATGTGGATACCCTCACTTCTGCTTGAAGCTGCTGTGGGATTGTATGCCTTTAAAATGGAAATTATAATTAGTAGCATTTTTTTTTTTGCAATTTGCTTTTTTCCCCTCAAGATATATTTTTGCGATATGTCAGGATAATACGTATGTTTGGGGATGGAGAGAAGGAAAGTAAAAGCAGGAGAATAAAGCATGACCCACGTACATACCTGCTCTGGGAGATGGAGGGGAAAGCAAGGCGGAGGGTGGGAGAGGAGCTTTCAGTCTGGGTAAGTGGTTGTTTTAGTCTCTGCACTTTCCTGTATATTTTATATCTTTGGAAATTTTTACTTTTAATTGTGGTAAGATGCACATAATATAAAATTTACCATCTTAACCATGAAATGTACATTTTGGTATTAAGTATGACCGCATCGTTGTGCACCCCATCTCCAGAACTTTTTCATCTTGCAAAACTGAAACTGTGTACCCATTAACCCACAAGTTTCCATTCCCTTCCCAGGCTCCTGGCAGCCACCATTCTGCTGTCTGTTTCTATTTTTTCCTTCCAGTTTTATTGAGGCATTGTGTGGTTTTTTTTTTTTTGACGATAAATGCATATCATCGTTTATTTAATGTTTAAGCTCTTGCACTAGATTTTTACAAGCTGGTGAACACTGACAAATTATTTCTCCCACAGATCTATAACCACTTGTTCCCGGACAGTATAAATATATGGTTGAGCTAACGTTAATACACATCACCATTTTATCAATTACATAATAAAACAAATTGTCAAGTATCCAAATATTAAGTTACACAGCTCAAAAGGTATATAAAATATTAAATGTCTGCTCAATTCATTAGCAGAAACCCACTTTTTTTTGCAAGACAGGCTGGGAATCACACTTCAAACAAAACTAAGTCGGTAAACAACTTCAGGTAAGTATGAAAAAAAATTACAAGAATTTCAGAAATTTTGATTAAGAATTGTTTTAGTTACAGTAACAAAGTATTTCTACCTTTTAAAAAAATTTACTAAATTAAAGCGCATATTCTACATGTTCTGCACAAGACAAAGGCAACATTTTACTAAAAATACTTAATAGTCCCCTCCCATTCTTTTTTCAGGCCCTCCCTGTAAGTTGCACCCCAAAGTGCAAACATTAAAATGAACTGTAAGGCTTTTATCTGGAGACATTAAAGACATGTGCTTCTGTACAATGTAGATTTTCAAAATGGGGGCCTTCTACAACATAAAGTGAGATTTATAGAAAGATATTAAATAATCACTGTAAGACTTGGTTAATTAAAAAGGGAGCAAATCTGATGGATACTGGTATGAGTGTGGGAGATGTAAACATATTGTGAGCAAACAAACCTCATAGGCCCTATTTTCTATGTTTGAAATGATGCAAGGAATAAACCACATAAGGTCCAGAGTGTTCATAGTTCCTGGGATTTGTTCTATATGATACTAAAAATATACAAGTATTGTGCTGGGTATTTTGGCACCTAGTCTTTCTAAATTTCTTACATATTGGTAAGATTCTGGCATGGAAACAGATTTAATGACATGACTCAATACTGCATGATTTCAGGAAAGGTCAATTGGTACAAATTATAAGCACATATTAAATGCTGAACAGCAAGAATTCTTTACTAGTATCCAAATAGGTTGATCATAACCTGAACAGAGACTACAATTCTGCCAGGCCTATGGCCTGGTAAAACTGCTTTTCAACACTCCTTATGGAAGCTTCATCAGACTTATTCACCAAGTCAACCGGGCTATCTGCTATGTACGACAAATTCCATCCTGTCTCAGGTTCCACTTCCAATCAATGGCATCATGCACCCTGGTTTTATTGAATGCAACACAACAGTTGTTTCTATGCCCATTGGAGTCTTTGAAGCGCAGCCGCATTTTAGGACGATACTTCTCCAAATACAAAAGTTGCTTGCTGTTAAAAGCTCCTCGCCGCTTTTGTCTTATGAACTGTACTGCATCTTCATATTTCATTCCACCTTCAATTAATGCTAGGGCAACAAGCACTGGAGCTCTGCCAAGGCCTGCAACACAATGAACAGCAATACAACAACCAGGGTCTTCACGAAACTTAATTTTCACAAGACTTAACCAACCATCAACAATCTGGTTAGATGCTGGTGCGCCATCATCCAAAGGCCAATCAAGGACATGGATGCCTTCTTTCTCCACAAGAGTAGTGTCATAAGTCGCTTCACATACTCTACGATTGTGGTAACTCCATACTTCTTAAGTTCCTCTATAAATTTGCTTAACGTTGCATTAGTTGGGTTGTGTGTAATAAGAAATCTCATGTTCCTGTATGTAACTTCCATAGGAGTTGGGCGGTTCATTCGAGCCATGTTAATTTAGTTAAAAAACACTCAATAGGGATATGAAAGAATTTAAAAAATTGAATACAGAAATGATGCAAAGAAACACAGTCAACTTTAATATACTCCACTTGAAATTCTCAGTGCTTTTAAGTATGAAGTTGGGAATAATGAATGAATGAACCTCTTAACAAGAAGCAGCAATTCTTCAATCCAGTAGTACTGAGGCAATAGAAAGGAAGTGCCCTGAGGTTTACCCCATCCAGATCAGAACTCTTGTATAAAAATGCTCTGTGGATTTCAATTCAACACTTCTGTGTCCAGGTTAACCAGTCTTTTGGGGGCTTCTTGGTTGAGCAGTAATGAATTTCTGCAGTTCACTTGTCTGCATAGAGGTCGTGCTGTGCCTGGCAGTAATCTCCACTGCCCTTCAGAAACGCCATAAATGTGTGACCGAGAACACCACAGAACTGAGGAATATGTCTACTCATTGAAGATTGTGGCCTAACCATACAGCCGGTCCCGAGGCGGTGGCGGCGGCTGCGGGGCAGGGGCGGCTTCGCAGGTGGCAGGGGCACCGGAGTTGGTCCTGCAGTGAGCGGCCCGGGGAAGAGCGCGAGGCATTGTTAATATACAGCATTGTATAGGCTTAACGTGTACAGAACAATGATGTGATTTACATACATCATGAAACGATTATCACAGTACGTTTAGTGAGCATCCATCATCTCATTTAGATGCAAAATTAGAGAAATGGAAAAGGAGAAACAAATTTTCTTTATGGTAAGAACTCTTAGGATTTACTTTCTTAATTTTTATATGTAACGTGCTAAGTCACTTTAGTCGTGTCTGACTCTTTGTGATCCCATGAATGGTAGCCTGTCAGGCTCCTCTGTCCATATAGCAGTGTTAATTTATCATGCTGTACATTATATCCCTAGTACTTATTTGTCTTATAGCTGGTAGTTTGTGTCTTTTGACTGCCTTCATCCAATTCCCCTTCCTCCCACTCCCCTACCTCTGTAACTACAAATCTGATCTCTTTTTCTTTGAGTTTGTTTGTAGGTTGTTTTTTTTTTTAATTAAAAAAAAAATTTCACTGTGGCATGAGGCATTCAGGATCTTAGTTCCCAGACCAGGGATCAAACCCATGCCGCCTGCAGTGAAAGCTCAGAGTCTTAGAAATGGACCACCAGGGAAGGCCCTGTTTGTTTTTGAAGTATGTTTGACTTAAATATGTTAATTACTGTTATACAACATAGTGATTTTTTCCCATACATTTCAAAATGATAACTGCAATGTTTAGTTATGCTGTATCACAAAGATATTATTTATTGACGTGATTCCCCACACTTGGTTTATTTTATGCTCATGACTCATTTATTTTGCAGCTGGAGGTCTGTACCTCTTAATCATCCTCACCTATTTCCTTCTGGTAACCACCTGTTTGTTCTCTATCTCTAGCTTTGTTTCTGTTTTGTTGTGTTTGTTCATTTGTTTTATTTTTTAGATTCCACATATAATTGAAATCATACAGCATTTATCTTGTTTTGGTCTGACTTATTTCACGTAGCATAATACCCTCTAGGTCCATCCTGCTGCTGCTGCTGCTAAGTCGCTTCAGTCGTGTCCGACTCTGTGCAACCCCATAGACGGCAGCCCACTAGGCTCCTCTGTCCCCGGGATTCTCCAGGCAAGAACACTGGAGTGGGTTGCCATTTCCGTCTCCAGTGCACGAAAGTGAAAAGTGAAAGTGAAGTCTCTCAAGTCATGCCCGACTCTTAGCGACCCCATGGACTGGAGCTTACCAGGCTCCTCCATCCATGGGATTTTCCAGGCAAGAGTACTGGAGTGGGGTGCCATCGCCTTCTCCGCTAGGTCCATCCATGTTGTGGCAAATAACAAGATTTCATTCTTTTTTATGGCTAAGTGGTATTCCATTGTATATGTGTACTATATCTTCCTTATCCATTCATCTGTTGATAGGCACATAGGTTGCTTCCATATCTTGGCTATTGCAAATAATGATGCAATGAACATTGGGGTGCATATATCTTTTCTAATTAGTGTTTTTGTTTTCTTTAGATAAATATCCAAGACTGGAATTTCTGGATCATATGGTAGTTTTAATTTTTTGAGGAATCGCCGTACATTTTCCATAGTGTCTGCACCAATTTATATTCTCACTAATAGTGCAGGAGGATTCTCTTTTCTCCACATCCATGCCAACATTTGTTATTTTTTGTCTTTTTTATAATAGCCATTCTGTCAGGAGTGAGATGGTATCTCACTGAGGTTTTGATTTGCATTTCCTTAGTCATTAGTGATGGTGAATATCTTTTCATGGGCCTGTTGGCTATTTTTTAATCTTTGGAAAAATGTCTGTTCAGATCCTCTGCCCATTTTAAAATCAGGTTCTCTATGTTTTTGATGTTGCATTGTATGATTTCCTTGTATATCTGGGATATTGACCCTTTATCAGAAATATTGTTTGCAGATGTTACTATCTTCTCCATTCAGTAAATGGCCTTTTCATTTTGCTAATAGTTTCCTTTGCTGTGCAAAAGCTTTTTAATTTGATGTGGTCTCATTTGTTTATTTTTGCTCTTGTTTCCCTTGCCTGAGGACATATTTCCAAATTTTGCTTTTGTTTCTCTTGCTTGAGGAGACATTTCCAAACAAGATTACTTGACATCTTAGATGTCAAAGAGAGTACTGCCTGTGTTTTCCTCTAGAAGTTTCATGGTTTCGGGTCTTACATTTAAATCTTTAATCCAGTTTGAGTTTATTTTTGTGCATGGTATGAGAAAGTAGTCCATACTGATTCATCTGCATGTAGTTATCCAGTTTTCCAACATCATTTATTGAAGACACCTTCTCATTGTATATTCTTGCCTGCCATGTTGTAGACTAATTGCACATACAAGTGTGAATTGTTCCTACTAATCTGTTTGCTCTATATAGCTCATATAAATGGAGAGTCATACAGTACTTGTCTTTTTATAACCGACTTGTTTCACTTAGCATAATGGGTGCAAGGTTCATGCATGTTGTTGCATGTGTTAGAGTTGCCTTTCTTTTCAAGGCTGAGTAATATTCCGTTGTATGTATAAATCACATTTTGTTTATCCACCCATCCATTGACAGACACTTGGGTTGCTTTAACATTTCGGCTATTACAAAAATGCTCTTAGGAGAATAGGTGTACTAAATGTCTCTTTGAGGCCTTGCTTTCAATACCAAAAAGTGTAGTTGCTGGATTGTATCGTAATTCTGTTCTCAGTCTTTTTGAGGGAGTGCCATACTGTTTTCCACAGTAGCTGCATCATTTTGTATTCCCACATATAGAGCACAATGCTTTCAGTTTCTCCACATCTTCACCAGCATGTCTTCTTTTCTGTTTTGCTTTGTGGTGTTTGAATAGTAGCCATCCTAATGGGTATGAGGTGATGTCTCACTGTGTTTTTGGTATTTTCCTGATGATCACCTATCTTATTTCAAAACATCTATATTGTGATCTAGGGTAAGGGAGATGAGTGGGTCTCAGCCGGTGCTGAATAAGGGGTGGAAGAGACAAGGGCCCAGTTGGGCAGGGAGAGGGGAGAGAGAAAGGCTGAACTGTTCCATGTCCCCAGCAGATGCAGGGTACAGTTGGGAGTACAGAGGCTTTTGGGGGAATAATAGCCCTTACCCACTGACAGAAATGTACTTGCTCTGGCAGTGGGGAGAGCTAGAGGGGTCCGTGTGCCTTTGTTTGGGTCTTTAACGGACATCACCTAAAGTCAGTGGTGGTACAAGCAAATTTAACACCTGAGTCAGTTCGGTGTCCTGCACACATGCTGATGGGTGCTGGAATTTCACACAGATGTCGTCGGTGCTCCCACGATGCCTGGTTCCCAGGGACATGCGTCCTTT
Source organism: Bubalus bubalis (assembly GCF_019923935.1). NCBI lineage: Eukaryota > Metazoa > Chordata > Mammalia > Artiodactyla > Bovidae > Bubalus > Bubalus bubalis. Next base: position 79,265,296 of record NC_059159.1, on the reverse strand, counting down.
TGCTCCCCATCCCTTTCTCATCACCTGTGCCCGAAGCCCCACCCATTCGCCGTGTGCTCCCTGGTCTGCGGGGAGCACAGGAAGAGTGTCACACTGGTCGAGCCTTTCCTGGTCCCCAGTAACCAGGGTAAGCTGAGACAGAGGACTCCAGCGTCCATGCCCCTGCTCTGTCCTGTTGGAACCTGGTTACTGAGGAAAGTCATTCCCAGTTATGGCTGTCTTCTAAGCCCTGCCAGGGCCAGTTATGTGTGTTAGGACAACATGTCTATGATTTTACAGAAACTATTGCACACGAATAGAAATATCAGTATTTCTGATTTTCAGGCTTAGTGATATTCTTTGAGAAGGACCAGAAATTGTCATTTATATACAGCTGTGTTCCATTTAGATAATGCTAGAGAACAGAGAATGACTTGGAAGAACATCAAGATTCGTGGCTCTAGGGTCAATGTTGACCCCCCTCTAGTCAATGTAATGTTAAAGCCGCTAGCACACCTTACATGAGGGAGAATCGATTCCTGCCCCCCTCCCCCCATTTTGTTGTTGTTGTTGTTAACAAATAATATAGGAAGTCCTGTGTCATTTGAGTGTATTTTGTAAACTTCTTTTTAAAAGGAAGAATGTAACATATATTCAGAAATATGCAATGTTCATAGGTGCACAGCTCAGTGAATTATCACAAAGTAAACACACCTGGGAAGTCACCACCCGGGTCAAGGAAAAGAATATTACCAGCCTCCACTACCCCAGGAGGGACTTGTGAGCTTGTTCTCGGTCACTAACCCCCTCCCTCCACCTTCTGCATTGACTGCTAACAGGATTAGTTTTGCTTGCTTTGGAATTTTACGTTGCATATATTCTTGAAGCCTTTTTAAATCAAAGCATCTGGAAACCGTTCCTTCTATGATATGCCATCTCAGAGGTAGAATAATTGTTTCTTTGTAGGTACCTCCATTGGGAAGATGAATAGCTAACTCCATAAATCATCATCAGAAAGATGTATTTGTAATTTACATGAGAAATCAGCATGAAGAATAACATCACAACCTTGTGATCTAACATGTGAACACAAATGGAATTATTAAAAACAAAGATGAATGAACACTGAAATTTTCCATTTGTGAATTAGCTGGTTCTCCTTGCTCTATACTTTCTATCTTGATAGTAAGGTGACTCTAACCTTAGGGACATAGTAGCATCCTTTTGATCATTGACATTTTTTTTCTTTCTACCAACTTTGTTCAAATGAATTTTCCATAACAAAATGTCTTAATATTTAATAGTTTAAAAGAGAAATGACTTCAAAACCAATAATATGGGGCTCTCCTGGTGGTCCAGTGGCTAAGACTCCACAGTGTCATTGCATGGGGCCTGGGTTCAATCGCTGGTTGGGGAACTAGATCGCACATGTCACAACTAAGAGTTCGCATGCTGCAACTGAAAGATCCCAAATGCTGCAGTGAAGATTGGAGATCTCAAGAGCTGCAACTACGACTTGGCACAGCCAAATAAATAAATATTTTTTTAAAATCCAATAATATGTAGAGAGGTGTCTATTTGGTGACATACTTCTGAAATGAAGACTGACCCTAATTCCTGGGAACCCATGTGAACATTCTGTTTACTCAATTGCAAGGGAAAATCAAGTGTGAGGTACAATGAAGAAGGAAAAAGAGTGGCCACATGGAATGTACCAGTCGGGTAGAAGGTATCTTTCAGCGTCAGCAGTGCTGAAGCGTGTGTGTGTTGGTGGGAAGAGTGCATCTTGGAATTCAGGAATTATAGTAGTGCCGCCTGCTGATGCTGTCAGCAGATGATACTGGCCAGAGGTGGTTTGACGTTGGTAGGGTTTTCTCTAAAAATCAAAACAGTGGGGAAAAAAAAGTCGAGGTCACTCTAGAAATTTATATTGCTGCCCATCAGCTGCCACTGAGGGTAGGGATGAGTCACCATTTTGATGTAATGGGGACATTTGTGCAAAGTGCCATTCCAGGATTTCTGTAGAAACACTCTGCATGCATGCTCAGTTGCTAAGTCATGTCTGATTCTTTGTGACCCCTTGGGCTGTAGCCCACCAGGTTCCTCTGTCCACAGGATTCTCCAGGCAAGAATACTGGAGTGGGTTGCCATTTCCTCCTCCAGGGGATCTTCCTGACCCAGGGATAGGACATGCATCTCTTGTGGCTCCTTCATTGGCAGGTGGATTCTTTACCACTAGTGCCACCTGGAAAGCCCCATACAAACACCACTTGCCCTCAGACATTTGTCTTGTCTCCCCCGCCTTGCTGCCAGCTTAAGAACCACCCATGTTTTGAGTCTGTCTTGAGTAAGTTTATGTAAGATGTCTGGGAAGGGAAATGGGCTCCTGGGTTTCTCCCGTAGCTTTCTCTTAGTTCATTGGCACAACATAATTTTATGTGTTAGCTGATTGTCACTATTGATAGCACAGATCCTGACCTTGAAGGGAATGAAGTGCAGCATAGACACCTCTTAATTTCCTGACTGCAGTCTCAGTTTTCTGAGAACAGAAAACTCCCTCCAAGGCCTGTGCATGCTCGATTAACGTAGAGGGAGTTTTGAAGAACACAGAAGAGGAAGCCACAGGCCCAGTTTGTTGTTTCCCTGCTTCTAAGTTTGAGTACTACCTCTTTTTCCTGAGCTTTGAGGAGAAGTTAGTACAAATCACTTATTTCAAGTTGTTTCACTTTGACTCTCTTAATAGTTGTCATTTGCTGTACTCTCGTAAATATCCGGACTATTACTCTCTTAATATTTTTCTTTAAATCAGTGTTAGTTTTTGAGATATAACTTGTTTTCAAGGAAGATTTTATTTCACTTCTATAAATAGAAAAACATGACACCTCTCATAAATGAAAGTCACATATAAAAATAAAGGCATTTCTTTAAAACCATCTCCCACTTTGGGAAATGGCTTAGAAGAGTGAATTTGGGATTTGCGAATCAAAGGACCTTGGCTTGGTTACTTACAAGTTCTTTGGTTTAGGAAAAATCACTTAACTTCTTTGAGTACCAGTCTCCTCAAAAGGAAAAAAAAAAAAAAAAAGCAGGGGAAATGATACTAATGCCCACTGCAAGATTTATGAGGATTAGAAATGACACATAATAACTGGCACATTTTAAGTGTAGGGACCCAGAAGTAGACCACTAGTTTTATAATTATGTCCTTAGTATTAGTCTATGAACTTGTTCTTCCTGGCTTTCTTCTGAAACTTTGCCTTCTTTCTTTGTCCAAGCAACATTGGCTAAATCAAGCTACAGAGGAAAACAGGTGACTTATTTTTAAGCCTAAATTCAAGCAAGTATGGCAGATGGAATTCTTCTCAAGTGCAAATGCCTTTTCATAGGCAGTGGTGCCTGGATCACTTTTTGGAAAAGGGCTGTGATCACAGGCTGTGATTGAGTAAGGCTGGCTGTCTGCTCCAAGCGTGGGACGCGAGAGGCTGATACTGCCTATTTGACAGCCCTTAACTCCTGCCTCCTCCACACCAATCCCTCACAGCTTGCCAGAATCTGCATCTTGCAGGATACCTCTATTTCAGCCATAACTGCTTTCTTAAAAGAGGCCCCAAGGTCCCTTCATAAATCACACTCATTAAGTCTATTTCCCGTCCTAAAAGTGAAAGTGTTAGTTGCTCAGTTGTGTCTTACTCTTTGCAATTCCATGGATTGTAGCCCACTAGGCTCCTCTGTCATGGGATTCTCCAGGCAAGAATACTGGAGTGTGTTGCCATGCCCTTCTCTATGGGATCTTCCCGACCCAGGGATTGAACCTGGGTCTCCTGCATTGCAGGCAGATTCTTTACTGTCTGAGCCACCAGGGAAGCCCTTCCCTCCTGAGGAGGTCTGCTAGAGCAAAGCCCTCTTGCATTCTTCAGATTCTGTCACCTCTTTCCCAAAAGAACTCACCCTCCAGGCCAGCTGATTCTTCTTGTTGAGAGAGAGAAGAGCTGCTGGTGTAACTGTGATTGTTCTATCACTTTCCTCGCTCTGTGATGTACGGTAAAGATTTAGCAAGTACTTGCAGGGGCTCCTTGCTGGGGTAAAGGGGACGTGTGTGCAGCCTGTGCCCCAGTTAGTGCTGGGGTCTCCTCAGCAGCTTGCCCAGTGGGCTCCTCAAATAGTTTTTGGCAGAGGGCAGCACTATCAGGAGTGACACAGTAGAAAATCATGAGACATGAAAGACTCCTTAGGACACTTCCGCTTCTGCTGGCTCGCCCTCTGAAATGAACCAGTAAACAAATCATGAAAACAAGAGCAGAATTATTCTTCTGGGATTGAAGGGCTTTGTCCTAGTAGGAAAAGAGCACTGGAGAAAGAAGCTTGACGAAGAATACTTAAAAGAACTGAACTTTCAAATGACGTTTGGCTGCTGACAGATTCTCAGAGCTGACATAGACATTTCTAATACTTGTCCATTACCGTTTAATACGATAGGTTAAGTGTTGCTTCTGGGAGCTTGGACTGTTTACTACCAAGAAGTGAAAAGATGCTTGTTATTTTGCTGATTACTTCTCTTTAGAATTTTCATAGCTCTTACATCCACAAACTGCTCCTTGGTAATTTTTCTTACTAGCAAACCCATAACCTGATTGGCTTTTCCTGAAATAGAGGGTGTTGTGAAGTCACTCAGGATACAGCTATGGTGTTGATGGGATCAATTAATGTGAGTCATAGCCCGAGGGAAGGTGTTTTGTGGAGTGTTACAATGTGACAAAGAAGAGTTTAGAAATAATAGCTTGTTTTATGACCACATTTCACAATCTTGTTCACCCAGATATTTGTGACAGTCACTTTCTGGGGGAAATGTAAAAGGTGAGAGAGGAAGACAAACTGGCAAACTTTATGATTTAGAAGGAATCGATGTTTATCGACGAGCACTTCATCATTTCAGAGGGCTTTAAGAAAAGGCATCTCCTTTTACAGACAATGAAAAGGGACTGGTAGTTCAGATGGCATCACCCGAAAGCTCTCCACACCTCCTGCTTACTTCACTTTCCATTTTCTTTTTCTCCTTCTTGTTAGAAATCACAGCACCTCTGTGCGATTGGATTTGAAAATGACCAAAGAAGCTTTGACTAAAGGCCAAGGTTTGGAGAAGGAAATGGCAATCCACTCCAGTATTCTTGCCTGGAGAATCCCATGGACAGAGGAGCCTGGTGGGCTACTGTTCATGGGGTCACAAAGAGTCGGACATGACTGAGTGACTAAGCACTGCACAAAAGCCAAGGTTAAGTGGGTGTGTGAAAATGTGCTATTTTTTTTTAATTGAATTTTGTGGCTGAGCTTTTATAGTTTTGTGGCATTCTTTGGGAATCTGAATTTGATTATTATGTGAAAATTTTCTAATACGATGAGAGGTTTGAGTAACTCGCTGTTGGAATTTTCTTCCTTAATTTCAGTTTTCATCCACAGTCTTCTTGACTCTAACTCTTCCAAGGGGCTGCCTTATTTCTGAGGAACACAAAACCTCTGCCTGGATTTAAAGACTGAATGTCTTTGTATCCCCTCTGTCTTCCTCCTCCTCCATCCTCATCAGGCTTTCTCTTTCATCTCTCGCAGACTGCATCTTCTCCCCTTCCTGTTTCTTTTCTTCCTTCTCGCTGAACTTTCACTCCATAAATCCATTTCCCAGACTTGACTTTCCTTTTACTCTCTCTGCCTCTCCAAATTCAGCAAGCCTCATTCAGGTCCATTTCTGCCAAGGGTGTCAGATTATTCCATTCCCTGTAAGTTCTCATTCTTCCGAAGTAGTTTTTAAAGCTATGTTATCGACTAGAAATGAAACACAGACCCTATAGGTAATTTTATACTTTCTGGAAATAACTAAAATGAATTTCAATAATATATTTTATTTAATGTAATATTTCCAAAATATTTTCATTTCTGTCTGTAATTAAGATTATTAATGAGATAGCTCTATTTTTTCCTAAGTCTTACAAATCTGATTTATATTTTATTCTTATAACACATCTCAGTTTGGACTACTACATTTCAGGTGCTCAGTGTGGTGAGTACCTGCTGTATTGAGCCAGGCAGGTTAAGAGTTGGTACCAGATTCTACAGGAGGCACTGCTGCTGCTGCTGCTGCTAAGTCGCTTCAGTCGTGTCCGACTCTGTGCGACCCCATAGACGGCAGCCCACCAGGCTCCCCCGTCCCTGGGATTCTCCAGGCAAGAACACTGGAGTGGGGTGCCATTGCCTTCTCCGCCAGGTGGCACTAGTGGTAAAGAACCCATGTGCCTAGGCAGGAGTCATAAGAGGTGTGGGTTCGATCCCTGGGTTAGGAAGATCTCCTGGAGGAGGGAATGGCAGCCCACTCCAGTGTTCTTGTCTGAAGAATCCCATGGACAGAGGAGTTGCAAAGAGTCGGATATGACTGAAATGACTTAGCACTCACGCACCACATTCTCCAGCTCTCAAACACGCTGTTTCTTATTTCATATCTTTTCACTTGAACCAAACTGCAAACCAGTCCTTAGAATTGGAGGCTATATTTTATACTTCCTCTGTCTTTGTATTTCATTCCTGAGTGGACTGTAAGCTGTTAATAATTGCCTATTGATGGATTGGTAATATCATTGCAAGGAAAGTTATGACTAACCTAGATAGCATATTCAAAAGCAGAGACATTATTTTTGCCAACAAAGGTTCGTCTAGTCAAGGCTATGGTTTTTCCAGTGGTCATGTATGGATGTGAAAGTTGGACTGTGAAGAAAGCTGAGTGCCGAAGAATTGATGCTTTTGAACTGTGGTGTTGGAGAAGACTCTTGAGAGTCCCTTGGACTGCAAGGAGATCTAACCGGTCCATTCTGAAGGAGATCAGCCCTGGGATTTCTTTGGAAGGAATGATGCTAACGCTGAAACTCCAGTACTTTGGCCACCTGATGCAAAGAGCTGACTCATTGGAAAAGACTCTGATGCTGGGAGGGATTTGGGGGCAGGAGGAGAAGGGGATGACAGAGGATGAGATGGCTGGATGGCATCACTGACTCGATGGATGTGAGCCTGAGTGAACTCCGGGAGTTGGTGATGGACAGGGATGCCTGGTGTGCTGTGATTCATGGGGTCGCAAAGAGTCACACATGACTGAGCAACTGAACTGAACTGAATATCATTCTTATCTGTGACCCCCATTTAAGTAAAACTTACTTCCACTATAGTGTCCTTATGCTTAAAATTTCCCTCCTCTTTCCTGTACATCTAGTATGATTCAATCACCGTATCACCTCTGTTTTGTTACAGTTGAAACTTAGGGGGTCTGTGTCGGATGGGATTATAAGAAATAGATACGCTTTATTTGCAGTTGCATTGCACTAGAGAGCAGCATTTTCACAGAACACTCATCACTCCAACAGCTCAGGCAAAACAGGGTTTATAGCTGAAGTCAGTCGAGCAGTTGCCCCACTGTTCTGTCACTTCCCTGGCGGAGACTGGCCAAAGGCTCCCAAGAGTCTCCTGGTCACAGGACCCAGCCGTGACTCAGAGGCTCTCCCGTTTGGTTCTGTAACAGCAAGGATACAGTTTTACAAGCTGAAACCAAATCACTGGCGTGGAAATAGCTTGTAAAACTGCAGGGAGGGAAGGTTGTGGGGAAGGGAAGGAAGCCCTAGAGAGGACCAGGGAGCAGATGGGGTCCTGCAGTAGAGGATGCTTCCAGACTCTGACAGGGGTGCTCGGATGGGGGGAAGCAGGAGGAGATGACACCCCTTTTCTGTTCCACAGTCTCATGAACAATGTACAGTTGTGTGTTATTTCTAGCCCTCTCATCAATTTAATTGAAGGCAAAGGTCTCAAAGACAGAATGCTGGAGTTATAACTCTAGAACTGTGCTAATAAGCAGTAAGTCAAAGTCCATGATTTTTCTCATCACATAAAATTGTCATATTAAAGTTACAAATGTTATCTCCATACAGCCTAATGGTGAGCACCTCTTACAATCTTTATTAAGAATCTGTCAGTGGGCTCCTAAATGACCCACTTATTTAACTCTAAAGTCTTGTTTCTGTTTCTTATTGGTAAGATCAATCTTAGTTCCCTGTTTACTTTTTCTCCCCACATGATAGCAAATATATCTGCTACTGAGCAGAATTGCTTAGCTGGGTTTAAGTTTGCATTTTGAAAAATGTTCACATTCCAAACCCTCGGTACCTTCACAGGTGAGTAGAATTTTGACAATAAGGTCTCAGTGAAGTGAAAGTCACTCAGCCGTGTCCAACTCTCTGCGACCCATGGACTGTGCAGTCCATGGAATTCTCCAGGCCAGACTACTGGAGTGGGTAGCCGTTCTCTTCTCCAGGGGATCTTCCCAACCCAGGGATATAACCCAGGTCTCCTGCATTGTAGGTAGATTCTTTACCAGCTGAGCCATCAGGGAAGCCCAAGAGGACTGGAGTGGGTAGCCTATCCCTTTTTCAGCAGATCTTCCCGACCCAGGAATTGAACCAGGGTCTCCTGCATTGCAGGCAGATTCTTTACCAGCTGAACTACTAGGGAAGCCCCAAGTGGCTACAAGTAAGCCCCAAGGTCTTAGTATCACACTAATTCCATGGAAGCAAAGGTACAAGTCAGGACCCACATGGCTTTAGATGAAGGGCTTGGGAGCTTGCTGTGACGGAAGTGTGAAAATTCTGTCAAGCTTCTGCTGCCGACTTTTTTCTCTCAGGACAGTCATGCTGTCCATGCCTGGCCCACTCTCTGATCCAGAGCACAGGCCTGGACGTGTGCATGCTGACTCTGAGGGGCCTGGAAATCACCCCGGTTTCAAAGCACACATACTGGCCACCTGATCCTGGCACTCTGAGTCAAGGGCAGCCCTCCTTTCATTCCTGTCTTTGTCGATGGCAGTGGACATGCCCACAGGTGAAAGATCTTGCTTCTTTATGCTAGTGTGTGGTGAAGCATAGTGTGCAGATGAGCCTTGTGATGATTATTTTTTCCTGCATTATGTATGCCTTGATTCGATTACTTGAAATGTAATTTTAAGTTTCTTAAAGCGAATAAAAAAAAAATAGGATTTGTATTTTGTATGTCTTTGATTGTTAAATTTCATTTTCTAGTAATTTGTTTTTATTGCGTTTTATGAAAGTACTGGTCTTCAGTGTGTCCTTTGTCATAGATATTTGAGAAACTCTAGTTTTATTCATTGAAGAAGGCAATGGCACCCCACTCCAGTACTCTTGCCTGGAAAATCCCATGGATGGAGGAGCCTGGAAGGCTGCAGTCCATGGGGTCGCTAGGAGTCGGACGTGACTGAGCGACTTCACTTTCACTTTTCACTTTCATGCATTGGAGAAGGAAATGGCAACCCACTCCAGAGTTTTTGCCTGGAGAATCCCAGGGACAAGGGAGCCTAGTGGGCTGCCGTCTATGGGGTCGCACAGAGTCGGATATGACTGAAGTGACTTAGCAGCAGCAGCAGCAGCAGTTTTATTCATTAGCATATAGAGGTGGCATGAGGTTTTTTTTTTTTTTTTTGCCCTGAGAGTAGATTTTGATATGGGCAGGAAAAAGGAACCACAGAGCCCTGGAGACCAGAAGGAATAAAGAAGATAGGATATTGTTTCAGTGAAAAAATGGCACCCTCATTATTTGGCCTGAGGCTTGCTCTTGAATCTATTAGTAGATCTACCATTCTACAAGCTCTTATTGAATATGTAATGTTTTCTATATTGAAGGCATTGTCCTTGGTGGTGCCTTTTCCTCTTGCTAAAGCTCCAGGTCAGTGGTTCCTGCAAACTTGGTGGCTATACATCAGAATCACATGGGAAGCTTTATAAAAATGTTTAAGTTCCAGGGCTCCATCTGAAAACCCACTGAGTCTACATCTCAGTGGGTGACATCCCTGAAGCTGTATCTTCAAAAGGTGATTTTGGTGCTTGGCTTGGGTGGGGTAGCTTTAGCCCTTGGTCATCCATTGAAATGAGGTCAAGTGGAATTAGCAACTACTGGAATATGAAAAATGTAACAAACTCAAAACTCATTTATTCAGTATTTTATTCTCTCACCTGGTGGATACAAAGAAGTTGTACTAACCGGGAAAATTAATGTTAATTTATTAATGTAATGTTTATTAATGTAACCAGAATACACACATCTCAATGGCTCAATATAATAGAACTTTATTTTTTGCTCTTATAGCATCCTGTGCAGACGTTCCTGGTCAGGCTGTTCTCCTGGTGAGTACTTCTTAAAATGGTGAATCAGAAATACAGGCTTTTTAAACTTGGTGCCCAGCCATCCTTACCACATAGCCTCTAGCTTGCTCATGAAGGGGAAAAAGAGGAGACTCATGCCTGAGGGAGTGTTTTTTTCTTTTTTTTTTTTTTTTAAGCCAGGCCTGCAAGTGGCATGGATTCCTTCTGCTCACATTGCCTGTCTAGGTGTTGTCATAAGAGCTCCATTAAATGAAGGGGAGCAGGGAAATTAGATCTTCGTAGGTATCCAGGCAGCATAGAAGACGTTTTGGTGAATATGTAAGTATTGTCTGCGCTGCACAAGTATGAAGTGTAGTCTTTGTTAATATTTTAAGCAATTTTATTTCCTCCAAGGTAGTAGGAAATAGACCACTGAAGAGATCTGGTTTAAGCAAATACAAATTTTAGTAGTTTCTATGAAGAGACCTACAAAGAGGGTTCTGCTCTTAATTCGACCTTTCAAATAGTAAATGGTAATAGAGGCATTTGATTTTTTTTTTTAACTTTATTTTTGGCCTTGCTGAGTCTACGTTGCTATATGTAGGCTTCTCATTATGGAGGCTTCTCTTGTTGCGGAGCACAGGCTCCAGGGTGTGTGGGTTTCAGTAGTTGAAGCATGTGGCTCAGTAATTGTGGCTCGTGGGCTCCAGTGCGTGTGCTCAGTAGCTGTGGCCCACAGGCTTTGTTGCCCCTCGGCGTGGGGGATCTTAGTTCCCTGAGTAGGGATCGAATCCATGTCCCCTGCATTGGCATGTGGATTCTTAACCAGCGGACAGCCAGTGAAGTCCTGAGGCATTTGATTTTGTATTGTAAATTATAGCATCAGTACCTTTAATAATAGGTGTGTATTGGCCACCTCCTGTGGGGTTTTCCAACGCTGATGTTGCCATTCTACATTCTAGATATTTTGAAGTCAGGTTCTCGTTTGATCTACCTATATGGTCTTTGATAGAAAAAGATTCCTTGATGGCTGGTAACAGTACAGGAACAAGCTAGATCTTAAGTCTCCCTTTCCAGGTGATCTCACACGTTATCTTCCTGTCTCCTCAAGGTCCATCCTTTCTCACTGCCGTTACATTCTGTCTCCTATAGTAAGGGCCTCAGGAAAGTTTGGCTGGGGGAAGGTAGGAATGTTTATTTTTATGTTATGTTCCATAATGAACTGTACTGCCAGTATATTCATTTGGATTTGAATATCTTCAATTATGGGGCTTCCCAGGTGGTTCAGTTATAAAAGAATCTGCCTGCCAAACAGGAGACACAGATTTGATCCCTGGGTTTGGAAGATTCCCCTGGACCAGGAAATGGCAATCCACTCCACCATTCTTGCCTGGGAAATTCCAGGGACAGAGGAGCCTGGTGGGCTACAGTCCATGGGGTTGCAAAGAGTAGGACACGACTTAGTGACTAAACCACCAACTTCAATTATTGTTGTTTTCCAAGTACCCCATATTTTAGAAAGTTTTAATTAATTTATTATTTGTTTTTTTTTTGGCTGTGCTGGGTCTTGTTGCTGTGTGTGGGCTTTCTCTGCTTCGAGTGGGGGCTGCTCTCTAGTTGCGGTACACCAGCTTCGTGTCTGTGGTGGCCCCTCTTGTGGAACAGAGGCTCTAGAGCGTGGGCTCCCGCAGTTGTGGCACTTGGGCTTAGTCGGCCCACAGCACGTGTAATCTTCCTGGACCAGGGATTGAACCCGTGTCCCTGGCATTGGCAGGCAGACTCTAAATCACTGGACTGCCAGGGAAGTCTCACTTCTTATTTTAAGATTAACATGGAATCTCGTAGACCTAGCACCAAAACAGGCGAAGTGGCCAGGACCAGAGTGCCTTGCCTTATAGTACAATGCCCTTGAGTTGATATAAATATTGGTTTTCTGTAAGGCTTCTCTAATATTCGTTTTCTTCAGACTTGTGAAATGTAAGTTCTCACCGGTGCTTTCTCATTTTTTCTTAATTATTCTTGAGTTGTTATTTACTTCGGGGCCAAAAACCTGAATCCTAGCTGCATCTTACTGAAGGGGTCTTTCTTGAGGCCATTTGCTTCCAGCCATTGAAAAGTCTAGAAGGTTAGCCCCTACAAGGGCCATCATCTCCTTTACAAATATTGACTGTTAACTGACTCCTTATTTGAGCAGACGCCAGGTGTTTGTGTGTTGAAATATGTTCTTTCAGTAAACTTTTTTCCCCATTAGTCCTCTTGTTTAGTGCCAGATGACCCTGGTCTTTCAATGGCTCTTCCAACATATGTTGTACATACACTGTACTTCTTCCATCAGTTCATCAAGGTTGGTCTCTGGTCACTGCATACATGAGGACACTTGTGAATTCACTTTTCTAGTGTGTTGATTCGGAGAAGGCAATGGCACCCCACTCCAGTACTCTTGCCTGGAAAATCGCATGGACGGAGGAGCTTGGTGGGCTACAGTCCACGGAGTCGCTAGAGTCGGACACGACTGAGCAACTTCACTTTCACTTTTCACTTTCATGCATTGGTGAAGGAAATGGCAACCCACTCCAGTGTTCTTGCCTGGAGAATCCCAGGGACAGGGGAGCCTGGTGGGCTGCCATCTATGGGGTCTCACAGAGTCGGACACGACTGAAGCGACTTAGCAGCAGCAACATCAGCAGTGTGTTGATTGGTATCTGAGTCTGAAGAACTGGCATACACAACCCAGTCTTGTCCAGTAAAAAGGAGCGTAAAGCTCCATGAAACTAGGTGATTGAAGCAGTCACTTAGCTAGTTAAAAAGTTAGGTGCAGTTAGAACCACCAGGTGATCTAAGTCCACATGTAAACATCTTATTGGGTTAAGAAGATTGGCTACTTAAAATCGTTTTCACTTATTAGGATTGTGGATGAGTAATAATTACCCTTCTGAGTAATTACCTTTTGAAGTAATTACACTCCTGGGATGTATCCCTAGGAAATATAATCTGACAGAAAAAAAGTTACATGTACAGCATTGTTCATTGAGCCATTATTCAAAATGGCAACAGTGTCCAAAGAGATGAATGGTTAAATAATTGATGATGCACTCAAATGATCGATTATAATATAATTGTTGAAAAGATAATTGATGACTTTATAGCAACTTGAAATACAGTCTGTAACATGATGTGAGATTAAAATATCAGGATACAAAGATGTGGGTTTTCCCACCTAGTAAACCAAAATTTCCTAGAAGAGGGAGGGACCATGGGAAGCAATCAGACAGTGATGAGGTAAAACTTAAGTGAGTCGCTTAAGTGAAGTCGCTCAGTCGTGTCTGACTCTTTGCAACCCCATGGACAGTAGCCAACCAGGCTCCTCCGTCCATGGGATTTTCCAGGCAAGAATACTGGAGTGGGTTGCCATTTAAAATCCCCTATATCTGTGAAGCTTGAAATATGGACAAATGAAAGGCAAGAGAGGCTGGAAAGGTTGCAGTGTTATCCATTCATCAACTTCAATGCACCCACATTGTTGTAGATACCGTGAGGAAATAGAGAGAGAGATGGTTTTAAAATTGTTCCCCCATGGATACTTGTCTATACAAGGTCACAATTTCTTTGAGAACTCTTTGTTTACATGGGAGCATTTCAGTTATGAATATATTCAGGTGATATTTGAAATTTCTCAACAAGGTAAAACTTATCTTTTAAAAATGATAGCATTTTCTAGAACACACATGCTGCACATACAGTTACCAAATATTTGAATTTTAATAGTTCTTAGAACTAATTTCTGCCCTTGAATTGAGTTTCGGTTAAAATAGTCTAAATCTGTCTACTCTAGTAGCAAAGCTGAGGCTAAGCGTACCCCAAGGACTCATTATTTTGCCACTAAGCGAGTTGCAGAAATAATATTTATTAAGCTCCTGGGAGCATGTATTAAGAACAAAACAAGTTACTCCAAAGATGTGGTTTTGCAAGAAGCATACCCCAACTTTGGACATGGACTGTAAGGTTGCAGCACAGAAGCAAAAGGCCAAAGGGCACTCAAGAAATCATATTTCCCATTATCTTCTTTCATGCAGAACCTCAGCTAACTCATCCTAGAAAAATAAGACCCTGGTTTTTAATGACATCCAGGGAGGCATATTGTAATCATATTGAGGGATGGCTTCGTGAATGGACAATAAATATGTCTGCATATTGGTGTTACTACATTTGAAAAAGTGTTGCTCAGTTATTGCAAAAGCCTCAAGGATTAAAAATGCCTGTGTTAGGCACTGGCTCTGGGGTGGCAGTTAATTTTTCAGGATCTCTGTGGTCTATGTTCAGGGAAGCAAAACAGCCTCATACCATAAATTGAGCACTCTGATAATACACACAGATGCTTGTTATCTTAATAAAAATAAAGCTACAACTGTTTCTGCACAGGACTCCATAATTAAGTGTAGTTTTATCATCAAATAATGTGTTAAACATCTTCAGAGCAGCCTAGAAAACCTAGTAATCTCATTTGCTTATTTAATAAATATCTATTGAAGATAGCCAGCAGGAAGCTGCTGGATAGCACAGGGAGCCTATCCCAGGGCTCTGTGATGACCTAGAGGGATGGGATGTGGCGGGGGGTGGGAGAGAGGTCCAAGAAGGAGGGGATATATGTATACATGAGCTGATTCACTTCATTGTACAGAAGAAACTAACACAACATTGTAAAGCAATTATGTATATATTTAAAAAAACCTACCAAGTATCATATGCATATCATGCTATTAATATACAAAGTACCATCTTAGGTACTTTAAACCTTATGTACCACAAAAAAGGGGTCCTTCCCTCAAACAAACTTGAGGTTGGAGAGGAAACACAGATAACATGAGCCAAAGAAGTGTATGATAGAGGACTGCGAGGAGAAGCAGCTGGAGTTATTAGGGACCTTGAGCTTGGCCTTATATGTCAAATGTTCTCCTGGTAAGGACATTCATTCTCTCAACAAATATTTATACTGATTCAATGACATGTACCAGGCCCTGTGTTGGTAATGAGTGTTTAATGGTGAAGACTGATTTGGTCCATTACTCTTCACACTCACAGTGTGAAGAGGAGCTAGGCCTGAAACAAATGATCAGCAAGTAAAGCCCCCCAAAAGTCATCTCAGCAGTGCTCGGCTGATTCTGAGAGTGAGAACCCACTTCTTGTTGCCAGTGGAGCAGAGACTGCATCAGCTGTTCTCCCTGTAGGCTGGTGGGGAGCTAGGGCTTTTGTGAGATAAATTTTAGTTGGAAAATGATACTTTAAGAGAGCCTCCTGCTGCTGCTGCTGCTAAGTCGCTTCAGTCGTGTCCGACTCTGTGCGACCCATAGACGGCTGCCCACCAGGCTTCCTGTCCCTGGGATTCTCCAGGCAAGAACACTGGAGTGGGTTGCCATTTCCTTCTCCAATGCATGGAAGTGAAAAGTGAAAGTGCAGTTGCTCAGTCGTGTCCGACTCTAGCGACCCCGTGGACTGCAGCCCACCAGGCTCCTCCGTCCTTGGGATTTTCTAGGCAAAAGTACTGGAGTGGGGTGCCATTGCCTTCTCCTTAAGAGAGCCTCCTAAGCACTAGCTTTCTGCCAAAAGTGACTATTCAGGCGGTTCTACTGCAGAGAAAAGGGGAGAAAAAGCCCTTCAAGGTTCACCTTTGTTATTACTGTACTTTGATCATTTTATCATTGGAACCTGTCCTTTGTTTGACATTGTGGCTGATAATGTAAGTCTGGAAAACATTCAATAATTCTCATTTCTCTAGTATATTATACAGTGTGCTATTGGTCTCTCCCCGTGAATGATAATATGTGAGCATCTATGCCATTATCTATAGTGTCCCATTTAATCCCATTATCTGTAGCATCTCCTTCTTATTATAGCACCACTTCAGGTTCCTGGATGCTGATATATGGATGCACAGCAAAGAAACTGTATTTAAAAATAATGATCAAAGCCAGGAGCGATACACTTCAGTGCCTCACTTCTCAGAATACCTGAGGCTCTTCCCTTTCAAGATGCTTCATTAGTGGGTATTTATTCCCAATTACACAGCTCACAGTGATAATGTATTAGTTTTTGATCCAAGTAATTTGCTGCAGAAGTTTATCTCATCAAGAAATTTGAGACTATCCCCAATGTAAACTTAAATAGTTAACTCTGGATTTCTGTATTTATGAGTGATGGGATATCGTGAATAAGTCAAACCCAGAGAAAATACACAAATGTAACTCTGAATCAGTGATTGTCAAACTGCACCAGTCCTGGGAACCGTTCTGAAGCATGATGTTGTGCATTAGCCTGATGAAAGGGGAGATGCTTTGCTTTAAAATGAGGTTGGAAGCTGGATATACCTGCTTTTCTAGGCTGCAGGGAACCTCCAAGGAGCCTCAAGTCTTCTCAGAGTTCTGAAGCCTCCACCACAGACCAGGGGGCCTCAAAGTGTGTGATCCATAGGCTCCTGTGGGCCATAGGCGTCCTCCTGGTGGGCTGTGAAGTGATCGTTTTCATAAGAACATGATACACATTTCTGTAGATTTTCTTCTTCCCTGTATGATGCTGTGTGTGTGTGCTCAGTCATGTCCAACTCTTTGCGACCCCATGGACTGTAGCCTGCCAGGCTCCTCTGTCCATGGGATTTCCCAGGCGAGAACACTGGAGTGGGTTGTCATTTCCTAGTTCAGGGGATTTTCCTGACCCAGGGATCAAATCTGCATCTCCTGAACTGACAGGTGATTCTTTACCACTAGTGCCACGAGTATGTGGCTAAAAGCTACTTAATCATGATCTATCCCAGTTATTATAGGATACAAAAATTTGGTACTGTGTACCCTCGTCATTGTTTTTGCCTTTTTTGTTTTTAAATTAAATTATTAAAAAAAAAATCCAAAACAAAAACTGAGTTCTTTTCCTGTTGAAAAGTAGAAGCCCAAATTGTAGGTGGGTCTTAGGTTTCTTAGTTTACCCAAATGAGCTGCAAGGAAAAAATGTTTGAAAATCTTCCCCATAAAAATACATTCAATTTCTTTCCTGTCTACTTTTGGCAGCTAGTACTTGTCTATACAAGTAGACAAATGAGCATGTTTTCATTCCAGTACATTTTATTTCCTCTGTGGCCACCTTCTGATGGAGGTATGAAAAACCAAAATGTGGATAGCTGAAGGGAAAAGTAGAAACAGTGAAGGGCCCTATTAATGGAAGTAGTGAGACGTGAAAGAGCTTCTAGATGCTGAGAATACAACTGTGTAGCAGTTTATTGCTTTGTTTTGTGCAAATTCAAAATCAGCAGGAAGTCACTGCCCAGTTCCTGGCCATGTCCCAGCCTCACTAATCCTACCCTTTGCATAACCTAAGCCTCCTGACTCCCAGAGGCAGGATCAACTCCCCCATCATCTTAGAAAGCCATCTTGAATATAGCCAGGAGGGACATAAGTGGCTGCCACATACTCTCACATCTGCATTACTTTACTCTTCAAATTCTTAACCCGTTTTGTCACTCATCGGAAAAGTGGAGCTTTTCTGTGCGTAGTGATACAAGCCTTCTAGAACGGTTCAGGGCTTCCCTGGTGGTTCAAATGCTAAGGAATCCACCTGTTATGCAAGAGACACGGGTTCTGTCCTTGGGTCTGGAAGATACCCTGGTGCAGGAAATAGCAACTCACTTCGGTACTCTTGCCTGGGGAATCCCAGAGACAGAGGAGCCTGCTGGACTACAGCCCGTGGAGTCGCAAGAGTCGGACAGGACTGAGCAACTAACACCTAGAGCGGTTCCGGGACCAGTCATGTCAGCATCAGCTGGGATTTTGTTGGGAAATGTAAAATCTTAAAGTACCCCGCTTAGACTCACTGAATCAAAACCTGCATTTTGGCAAGATTTCCAGGTGACTCCTGTATACATGAATGGTAGAGAAGCACTTGTGCAAATGCGTTTCCCTTTCTTTCCATCCTAGTGGCTGCCTGTAGCCTTAACCCCCAGGGTACACAGCCGCCTCGTGGTGGCTGCCGTGCACCCCTGCCTGTTCCTGGGGCTACCTACTCACAGACTGGCTGTCACCATATTGGGCTCAGCTCTTTCGGTATTTTGCCGCCTTGTCTCAGATGGTGTTTCCTCTCGTTTGTCTTCAGTTGTCTGCTTTGATGACTTTCAGGAAAGTCATACTACTAATATATCCAACTGGAATCTCTCCCAGTATGTGGAACTCTGCAATCACCCAGCGCCTGTCCACCCAGTCCACTGTTCCTGAATAATGTTAACCACCTCATTCTCCTACCCAGGAAACATCTTTAAATTAGATGTTAACCTGAAGAATTCTTTTAAAAGTGATTCTTTTTCTGGCTTCGCCACACCACTTGCATGATCTTAGTTTTCCAACCAGGATTGAACGTGGATCCTTGGAAGTTAAAAGCACAGACTTCTAACCACTGGACCACCAGGGAATTCCCTAAAAATGATTTTTTTGAGATTCTCCAGTGATTAAGTATCACCTAAAAAGGATTAAACAGAGTCCTATATACTATCTAAAAGAGACTTACTTCAGAGCTAGGACTGTGAGCCCACACAAAGACTGAGAGTGAGGGGATGGAAAAAGATATTAATGAAAACAGAAACAACAAGAAAATGGGGGCAGCAGCACTCACATCAGACAGAAAAGACTTTAAACAAAAGACAGAGACATTATACAACAATAAAGGGATCGATGCAAAAAGAGGATATTGTACCTGTTAGCATATATGCACCCACCATAGGAGCACCTAAATATATAAAGCAAATAGTAACAGACATAAAAGGAGAAATTGACAATAATACACTAATACTAGGGGCTTTAACACCCCATTTACATCGATGGATAGATCATCGAGACAGAAAATAGAAAAGGCAGCAGCGCTTTTAAAAGGCAAAATAGATCAATAGGCCTTAATAGATATCTACAGGGCATTCCATCCCAAAACAGCAGAATATTCATCCTTTTCAAGTGGATATAGAATGTTTTCCATGAGAGATCATGTGGTGGGCCTCTCAGCATATTTAAGAGGATAGAAATTATGTCAAGTATTTTTTCTGACCACTAGAAACTAGTGGTATAAAGCTAGAAATCAGTTACGGAAAGAAAAATGGGAAAAGAATAAACGTGGAGAATAAATTACATGCTACTGAAAAACCAATGGATCAATGAATAAATTAAAGGGGAAATCATAATATACCTTAAGACAAGTGAAAAATGGAAATACGGCATTCCAAAATCTATGGGCTGTGGCAAAAGCAGTCTAAGAGGGAAGTTTATAGCAATATAGCCCTTCAAGAAAAATCTTAAATAAACAGCCTGACCCACCACATAAAAAATTAGAAACAAAAGAATAAATGATGCCCAAAGTCAGCAGAAGAGAGGAAATAAGAAGATATAAAAAACAATGGAAAAGATCAATGAAACCAAGAGCTGTTTTTTTAAAAGATTAAAAAAAAAATGATAAACCTTTAGCCAGGATCACCAAAAAGAGGAGAGGACTCAAATAAAATAAATGAAAGAGGAGAAATAACAAGCAATACTACAGAGTTACAAAAAAGAGAATGCTATGAACAGTTACATGCCAACAAATTGAACAATCTAGAAGAATTGGACAAGTTTCTAGAAACATACAGCCTGCCAAGATTGAATAAGAAATAATCTGTTTTGTAACAAACAGATCATCATGAATTTGCGATTAAAAGTTTCCTAGAAGAGAACATTGGCAGAACATTCTGACATAAATTGTAGCAACATTTTTTGGATCTATCGCCTCAGGCAAAAGAAATATAAGCAAAAATAAACAAATGGGACATAATTATACTTAAAAGCTTTTGCGCAGCAAAGGAAATCATTGAAAAAATGAAAAGACAACCTACTGAATGGAAGGAAATATTTTCAAATGATATAACCAATAGGGGCTAATGTCCAAATTACATAAAAAGTCGATATAACTGAATATTGAAAAAACCCTCAAACAAAGAAACTAATCAAAAAATGGGCAGAAGATCTGAATAGACATGTCTCCAAAGAAAGACAGATGCATTAGGCACATGAAAAGAATCTCAACATTGTGAATCATCAGAGAAATACAAATCAAAACAACAATGAGATATCACCTAACACCTATCAGAATGGTATCCTTCAAAAGACTATAAATAAAAAATGTTGGCAAGGATGTGGAGAAAAGGAAATCTTTATACACTGTTGGTAGCAGCCACTGTGGAAAAATAATTTACAAGATAAAATTCCACAGCCACTGTGGAAGACAGTATGGAGGTTCCTCAGAAAACTAAAAATAGAACTATGACATGTTCCAGCAATTCCTCTCCTGGGTATATGTCTGAAGAAAACAAAAGCACTAATTCAAAAAGATACATGCATGTCAGTGTTTACAGCAGCGTTATTCTCCATAGCCGAGATACAGAAGAAACTTGTGTCCAGCAACAGATTAATGATTAAAGAAATGATAGTTACACACGCAGTGGAATATTACTCAGCCATAAAAAAGAATGAAAATTTTGCTATTTGCAACCACATGGATTGACTTGGAGGATATTATGCATGGTGAAATAAGTCAGACAGAAAAAGATAAATATTTTATGATATCACTTATATATGAAATCGAAAATAACACAACAAATTTATGAATATAACAAAACAGAAACAGATTCACAGGTATAGAGGGAAGGGTGAGACAACATACAGGTAGGTGGTTAAGAGGTACAAACTACTGTATACTAAATAAATAAGCTACAAGTACATATTATACAGCACAGGAAATACAGTCAATATTTTATAAGTTTAAATGTAGTACAATCTAGAAAAATATTGAATCACTGTTTAATTAATTTCACATGTGAAATTAATATATTATAAATCATTTCTACTTCAATAAAAAACTGTTGCTCATAACCAGCAAGAACAAAGAAGCAGTAAAATAGGCTGTTACACTGTTGATGTGAATGTAAACTGTTACAGCCTTTGTATAAGTTACTAAATTAAAACTGTACATATAAATATAAAAATATTAAAATCATTTGACCTCTTTGCAGTAGAACTTCTTGGAACCCATACTAAAAAAATATCATATATATTGTGCAAAGATGCACAAAGATGTATGTATGTTAGTTGAAGTATACTTTTTAATTATGAAAAATTAGAATAAGCCTAAATGCATGTGAATAGGGGAATAACTAAATAAGTTATGGCCCATTGATGTTTTCAATTACTCTGCAACTTTTATAAAGAATGAATTTATATATATATATAGAGAGAGGAAGATGTACTAGAGATTATAGACATGTTCCTCCTTAGGCATCATTTTATATACTCATGTATATATACATTTTTTTCTCCAAGACATGTAATTTGATTGTGAAAACAAGTCATAGGATAATATTTATAGTGAAACTCAGTTCATTTAAGTTCAGTTCAGTCTCTCGGTCGTGTCCAACTCCTTGCGACCCCATGGACTACAGCATGCCAGGCCTCCCTGTCCATCACTAACTCCCAGAGTTTTTTCAAACTCATGGCCATTGACTCAGTGATGCCATCAAACCATCTCATCCTCTCTTGTCCCCTTCTCCTCCTGCCCTCAATCTTTCCCAGCATCAGGGTCTTTTCAAATGAGTCAGCTCTTCTCATCAGGTTGCCAAAGGACTGGAGTTTCAGCTCCAACATCAGCCCTTCCAGTGAACACCCAGGACTGATCTCCTTTAGGATGGACTGGTTGGATCTCCTTGCAGTCCAAAACTCTCGAGTCTTCTCCAACACCACAGTTCAAAAGCATCAATTCTTCAGTGCTCAGCTTTCTTTATAGTCCAACTCTCACATACATGACTACTGGAAAAACCGTAGCCTTGACTAGATGAACCTTTGTTGACAAAGTAATGTCTCTGCTTTTTAATATGCTATCTAGGTTGGTCATAACTTTCCTTCCAAGGAGTAACCGTCTTTTAATTTCATGGCTGCAATCACCATCTCCAGTGATTTTTGGAGGCCCCCAAAAATAAAGTCAGCCTCTGTTTCCACTGTTTCCCCATCTGTTTCCCATGAAGTGATGTGACTGGATGCCATGATCTTCGTTTTCTGAATGTTGAGCTTTAAGCCAACTTTTTCACTCTCCTCTTTCACTTTCATCAAAGGGCTCTTTAGTTCTTCTTCACTTTCTGACATAAGGGTGGTGTCATCTGCACATCTGTGGTTCTTGGTATTTCTCCCGGCAATCTTGATTCTAGCTTGTGCTTCCTCCAGCCCAGTGTTTCTCATGATGTACTCTGTGTATAAGTTAAATAAGCAGCGTGACAATATATAGCCTTGATGTACTCCTTTTCCTATTTGGAACCAGTCTGTTGTTCCATATCCAGTTCTAAATGTTGCTTCCTGACCTGCATACAGGTTTCTCAAGAGGCAGGTCAGGTGGTCTGGTATTCCCATCTCTTTCAGAATTTTCCACAGTTTGTTGTGATCCACACAGTCAAAGACTTTGGCATAGTCAATAAAGCAGAAATAGATGTTTTTTTGGAACTCTCTTGCTTTTTCAATGATTCAGCAGATGTTGGCAATGTGGTCTCTGGTTCCTCTGCCTTTTCTAAAACCAGCCTGAACATCTGGCAGTTCACGGTTCATGTACTGTTGAAGCCTGGCTTGGAGAATGTTGAGCATTACTTTACTAGAGTGTGAGATGAGTGCAATTGTGCAGTAGTTGGAGCAATCTTTGGTACTGCCTTTCTTAGGGCTTGGAATGAAAGCTGACAAAAAGATAGGCAAAAAGAAAGGACATTGAAGGATGAACTCCTCAGGTTGGTGAGTGCCCAATATGCTACTGGAGATCAGTGGAGAAATAACTCCAGAAAGAACGAAGGGATGGAGCCAAACCAAAACAACACCCAGTTGTGAATGTGACTGGTGATAGAAGCAAGGTCTGATGCTGTAAAGAGCAATATTGCATAGGAACGTGGAATGTTAGGTCCATGAATCAAGGCAAATTCAAAGTGGTCAAACAGGAGATGGCAAGAGTCAACGTTGACATTCTAGGAATCAGAGAACTAAAATGGACTGGAATGAATGAATTTCACTCAGATGACCCTTATATCTACTACTATGGACAGGAATCCCTTAGAAGAAATGGAGTAGCTATCATAGTCAACAAAAGAGTCCGAAATGCAGTACTTGGATGCAATCTCAGAAACCACAAAATGATCTTTGTTCATTTCCAAGGCAAACCATTCAATATCACGGTAATCCAAGTCTATGCCTGACCAGTAATGCTGAAGAAGCTGAAGTTGAATGGTTCTATGAAGACCTACAAGACAATTTAGAACTAAAACCCTAAAAAGATGTCTTTTTCATTATAGGGGCCTGGAATGCAAAAGTAGGAAGTCAAGAAACACCTGGAATAACAGGCAAATTTGTCCTTGGAGTACAGAATGAAGCAGGGCAAAGGCTAATCGAATTCTGCCAAGAGAACACACTGGTCATAGCAAACACCCTCTTCCAACAACACAAGAGAAGACTCTACACATGGACATCACCAGATGGTCAACACCGAAATCGGATTGATTGTATTCTTTGCAGCCAAAGATGGAGAAGCTGTATACAGTCAACAAAAATAAGACTGGGAGCTGACTGTGCCTCAGATCATGAACTCTTTAGTGACAAATTCAGATTTAAATTGAAGAAAGTAGGGAAAACTACTAGACTATTCAGGTATGACCTAAATCAGATTCCTTATGATTATACAGTGGAAGTGAGAAATAGATTTAAGGGACTAGATCTGATAGATAGAGTGCCTGATGAACTATGGATGGAGGTTCGTGACATTGTACAGGAAACAGGGATCAAGACCATCGCCAAGAAAAAGAAATGCAAAAAAGCAAAATGGCTGTCTGAGGAGGCCTTACAAATGGCTGTGAAAAGAAGAGAAGTGAAAAGCAAAGGAGAAAAGGAAAGATATACTCATCTGAATGGAGAGTTCCAAAGAATAGCAAGGAGAGATAAGAAAGCCTTCTTCAGTGATCACTGCAAAGAAATAGAGGAAAACAATAGAATGAGAAAGACTAGAGATCTCTTCAAGAAAATGAAAGATACCAAGGGATATTTCATGCAAAATGAGCTTAATAAAAGACAGAAATAGTATGGACCTAAGAGAAGCAGAAGATATTAAGAAGAGGTGGCAAGAATATACAGAAAAAATATACAAAAAAGATCTTCATAACCCAATAATCACGATGGTGTGATCACTCACCTAGAGCCAGACAATCTGGAATGTGAAGTCAAGTGGGCCTTAGGAAGCATCACTATGAACAAAGCTAGTGGAGGTGATGGGATTCCCATTGAGCTATTTCAAATCCTAAAAGATGATGCTGTGAAAGTGTTGCACTCAGTATGCCAGCAACTTTGGAAAACACAAGAGTGGCCACAGGACTAGAAAAGGTCAGTTTTCATTCCAATCTCAAAGAAAGGCAATGCCAAAGAATGCTCAAACTAGCGCACAATTGCCCTCGTCTCACACGCTAATAAAGTAATGCTCAAAATTATCTAAACCAGGTTTCCGGAATACATGAACTGTGAACTTCCAGATGCTCAAGCTGGTTTTAGAAAAGGCAGAGGAACCAGAGATCACATTGCCAACATCCGCTGGATCATTGAAAAAGCAAGAGAGTTCCAGAAAAACATCTATTTCTGCTTTATTGACTATGCCAAAGTCTTTGACTGTGTGGATCACAACAAACTGTGGAAAATTCTGAAAGAGATGGGGATTCCAGACCACCTGACCTGCCTCTTGAGAAACCTGTATGCAGGTCAGGAAGCAACATTTAGAACTGGATATGGAACAACAGACTGGTCAAATAGGAAAAGATATGTCAAGGCTGTAGATTGTCACCCTGCTTATTTGACTTCTATGCAGAGTACATCATGAGAAAGGCTGGGCTGGGTGAAACACAAGCTGGAATCAAGATTGCCGGGAGAAATATCAATAGCTGCAGATTTGCAGATGACACCACCCTTATGGCAGAAAGTGAAGAAGAACTAAGGAGCCTTGTGATGAAAGTGAAAGAAGATAGTGGAAAAGTTGGCTTAAAGCTCAACATTCAGAAAACTAAGATCATGACATCCGGACACATCACTTCATGGCAAATAGATGGGGAAATAGTGGAAACAGTGGCTGACTTTATTTTGGGGGGCTCCAAAATCACTGGAGATGGTGATTGCAGCCATGAAATTAAAAGATTCTTACTCCTTGGAAGGAAAGTTATAACCAACCTAGGCAGCATATTAAGAAGCAGAGACACTACTTTGTCAACAAAGGTTCGTCTAGTCAAGACTATGGTTTTTCCAGTGGTCGTGTATGGATGTGAGAGTTGGACTATAAAGAAAGCTGAGCACTGAAGAATTGATGCTTTTAAACTGTGGTGTTAGAGAAGACTCTTGTGAGTCCCTTGGACTGCAAGGAGATCAAACCAGTCTATCCTAAAGGAAGTCAGTCCTGGGTGTTCATTGGAAAGACTGATGTTGAAGCTGAAACTCCAGTCCTTTGGCAACCTGATGAGAAGAGCTGACTCATTTGAAAAGACCCTGATACTGGGAAAGATTGAGGGCTGGAGGAGAAGGGGATGGCAGAGGATGAGATGGCTGGGTGGCATCACCGACTCAATGGACATGGGTTTGGGTGGACTCCGGGAGTTGGTGATAGACAAGGAGGCCTGGTGTACTGCGGTTCATGGGGTCGCAAAGTGTCGGACATGACTGAGCGACTGAACTGAACTGAATATATACATATATATATGTATAATTTTATAATGTATATTAGTTGCTCAGTCATGTCCGACTTTTGTGACCCTATGGGCTGTAGCCCACCAGACTCCTCTCTGCGTGGAATTTTCCTGGCAAACATAGTGGAGTGGGTTACCATTCCCTTCTCTAGTGTATCTTCCTGACCCAGGAATTGAACCCAGGTCTCCCGCATTGCAGGCAGAATCTTTACCATTTGAGACACCTATAGAAAGCAATAAAGGGGGAAAATTGCCCATACCAGACTGATGATAATTAGGGTCATGGTTATGATACCAAGCTAATTGTCATGGGAAAGTTCCAAGAGGAAACAGACAAGTTCCTCCTTGAGCCACATTTTCCTCATCTCAGAGTTCCTCAGGGTGGAGAGATGGTGAGGGGATAAAATACATTTTTTACTAAGATTTTTCCAACTGAAAATTCCATGTCAGTATCAGTTCAGTTCAGTTCAGTCTCTCAGTCGTGTCCAACTCTTTGCGACCCCATGAATCGCAGCGTGCCAGGCCTCCCTGTCCATCACCAACTCCCGGAGTTCACCCAAACTCATGTGCATTGAGTTGGTGATGCCATCCAGCCATCTCATCTTCTGTCGTCCCCTTCTCCTCCTGCCCCCAATCCCTCCCAGCATCAGGGTCTTTTCAAATGAGTCAGCTCTTCGCATGAGATGGCCAGCGTATTGGAGTTTCAGCCTCAGCATCAGTCCTTTCAATGAACACCCAGGACTAGTCTCCTTTACAATGGACTGGTTGAATATCCTTGCAGTCCAAGGGACTCGCAAGGGTCTTCTCCAACACCACAGTTCAAAAGCATCAATTTTTCGGCGCTCAGCTTTCCTTATAGTCCAATTCTCACATCCGTACATGACCACTGGAAAAACCATAGCCTTGACTAGACGAACCTTTGTTGACAAAGTAATGTCTCTGCTTTTTAATGTGCTGTCTAGGTTGGTCATAACTTTCCTTCCAAGGAGTAAGCGTCTTTTAATTTCATGGCTGCAATCACCATCTCCAGTGATTTTGGAGCCTAGAAAAATAAAGTCTGACACTGTTTCCACTGTTTCCCCATCTATTTGCCATGAAGTGATGGGACCAGATGCCATGATCTTCGTTTTCTGAATGTTGAGCTTTAAGCCAACTTTTTCACTCTCCTCTTTCACTTTCATCAAGAGGCTTTTTAGTTCCTCTTCACTTTTGCCATAAGGGTGGTGTCATCTGCATATCTGAGGTTATTGATATTTCTCCCGGCAATCTTGATTCCAGCTTGTGCTTCTTCCAGCCCAGCATTCCTCATGATGTAATCTGCATATAAGTTAAATAAGCAGGGCGACAATATACAGCCTTGACGTACTCCTTTTCCTATTTGGAACCAGTCTGTTGTTCCATATCCAGTTCTAACTGTTGCTTCCTGACCTGCATATAGTTTTCCCAAGAGGCAGGTCAGGTGGTCTGGTATTCCCATCCCTTTCAGAATTTTCCACAGTTTGTTGTGATCCACACAGTCAAAGGCTTTGGCATAGTCAATAAAGTAGAAATAGAGTTTTTCTGGAACTCTCTTGCTTTTTCAATGAACAGTATGAAAAGACAAAATGGTAGGATACTGAAAGAGAGACTCCCCAGGTCAGTAGGTGCCCAATATGCTACTGGAGATCAGTGGAGAAATAACTCCAGAAAGAATGAAGGGATGGAGCCAAAGCAAAAACAATACCTAGTTGTGGATGGGACTGGTGATAGAAGCAAGGTCCGATGCTGTAAAGAGCAATATTGCATAGGAACATGGAATGTTAGGTCCATGAATCAAGGCAAATTGGAAGTGGTCAAACAGGAGATGGCAAGAGTCAACATCGACATTCTAGGAATCAGCGAACTAAAATGGACTGGAATGAGTAAATTTCACTCAGATGACCATTATATCTACTACTATGGACAGGAATCCCTTAGAAGAAATGGAGTAGCCATCATGGTCAACAAAAGAGTCAGAAATGCAGTACTTGGATCCAATTCAAAAATGACAGAATGGTCTCTGTTCATTTCTAAGGGAAACCACGTCAGTATAGCTGCTTTCAAAATATTTTCCAATGTGGTAATGTCATTTTGCATTTTCACCATCACTGTATGGGAATTTCAGTAGCCCTTCCTTTTTCAGCATTTGGTATTGTCAGGGTTCTTTTTTGTTTTGTTTTTTAATTTTAGTATATAGTGGTATTTCCTTGCAGTTTTGATAAGCATTTTCCTAATGCCTGATGATGATGAACACATATTTTTATGTGCTAATTTGTCATCTGAAATGGATCAGAGACCTAAAATCAAAACCTAAAAGTATAAAATTGCTAGAAGTAAATATAAGAATCTTTTTGATCTGTTTGCTTAGCTTTGAGCTGAGCTAATACGCAAAGCTAAGTAAGGATTTCTTGGGATAAAAAACCCCTACAAAGCCATGTAAGAAAAAAGTTGTTAGATTGGACTTCATAAGAATTACAGACTTGCTCTGAAATAGAGCATCAAGAAAACAAAAAGATAAGTTATAGACTTAGAGAAAAATACTTGCAAAAATGCTTACCTGATAAGGCTTTGTATTCAGAATGCATGTTGCTAAATCACTTTGATCGTGTCTAACTCTGGGACCCCACTGACCGTGGCCTGCCAGGCTCCTCTGTCCATGGAATTCTTCAGGTAAGAATACTGGAGTGGATTGCTATTTCCTACTCCAGGGTATCTTCCCAGTCCAGGGATAGAACCTAGGTCTCCTACATCTCCTGAATTGGCAGGCAGGTTCTTTACCTCTAATACCACCTGGGAAGGCCTTGCATTCAGATTATATAAAGAATTTTCACAACTCAACAAAAAGAACACAACTGAAGAGAAAATGATCTAAAGCTTTGAATAGGCACTTCATCTGCTTCTTTTAATGTTGATGAAAATAAAAGATGAACTGTCCTTTTCCAGGCATTGATTAGTCAGTAGCTGGAGATTAGAATTCCAGTGCCGATGTAGCTACTTTTGCTATACTGTCCTTTTATGATTCTTATTTAAAATTTTTAGTAAGTGATTTGCCTGAGAATGGCTCATTTTTCACTACAAGTATATAATTATCAGAATTAATAAACACTGTGTTTAAAAGTGTAACTGAGTAGACCCATCCTATACGAAGTGTGAGCTAACTTTATCATTCATCCTTTGACAAGGAATTGGTCACCATTCTGTGGACAAGGATGATTAGGTCATCATCTCAGCTCTTTACTTAGATTTCCTCTTCCCCATGTTTAATAAAGTAGGAAATTCATAGTATAAACTCATCATTTCTCCCTTTGTTTTGGAGCAGGAGGTCGTACAGTCTAAAACAAAGTGGCTTTGCCATTCATTGGTTAGGCACCTATGTGGAATCAGAGAATATTCTAGAGGACTTTGAGTGGGTGAGATTTCTTAACCAACCCAGAATCCAGAGTAGCTTCGATTTGGGTGTGGATTTTCTGGTCTCTTCAGCTTGTTCCTGAATCTCAGGGACCACACAGCCTCTGGTATTAAGAGCAGAATTATCCTCAATACCCTCTTTCTTGCATCCTCTCTATTTTTCTCTCCCTATCAGCTCCTTTTCCAACTGTTTGTTCCCTCCTCTAGGTTTTGTGTTCCTCAAATCCAGTTCTGATGAGGCCCCAGACCTATGGGTGAAGGAGAGGAGAGGTATGGGGCTGACTCTGTGGTCTGGCCTCAAGGTGAAGCCAACCTATCCCTGATATTTTTAGGTTCCAGGCAAAAGTGCAAATGGGGACTCCCCTATAGTCTCATTGTTTGGATTGATAATTAGTCTTCATTTAGTTAAGAATGGTTTTTCATGTGGTCATGTATGGATGTGAGAGTTGGACTGTGAAGAAGGCTGAGTGCTGAAGAATTGATACTTTTGAACTGTGCTGTTGGAGAAGACTCTTGAGAGTCCCAAGGAGATCCAACCAGTCCATTCTAAAGGAGATCAGCCCTGGGATTTCTTTGGAAGGAATGATGTTAAAGCTGAAACTCCAGTACTTTGGCCACCTCATGTGAAGAGTTGACTCATTGGAAAAGACTGATGCTGGGAGGGATTGGGGGCAGGAGGAGAAGGGGACGACAGAAGATGAGATGGCTGGATGGCATCACTGACTCGATGGACGTGAGTCTGAGTGAACTCCGGGAGTTGGTGATGGACAGGGAGGCCTGGCGTGCTGCGATTCATGGGGTCGCGAAGAGTCGGACACGACTTGAGTGACTGATCTGATCTGATCTGATGAAGTTGTTGGAATTTTGTCTGACCTTTTCATGGTATGAATTTAATGTGAATAGTTCATTGCTTATTTGGAATGTTTTGATCATAAGTAACTCTCCATTATAAACAAAATTTGTAGTTTCACAGCCGTTAAGTGCGTCATGCTCAACAGATGTTTGTTCACTCCCGTTGTTTTCAGTTTTTGTAAGTATAAGCGGGTGTCTCTTTCAAGAGTTCCAGCTTTCTCTTCGCCTGTTTTCTTCTCGAGTTTCATGATCATATATTCTGTTGCTATTCTAGTCTTGTACTCCTTTGCAGTGACTGTGGTAGGCGGAATACTTATCCCGTTAAGATCTCCGAGTCTAAACCTTGGACCCTTTTTCATGGCGGAAAGCTGTGCTGTGAGGAATCAATCTGCATTTGTTTGGGCTGTACTGGGTCTTTGTTGCTGCATGGGCTTTTCTCCAGTTGCGGTGAGTAGGGAGTGCTCTGTATCTGCGGTGCATGGGCTGCTTCTTGCGGTGGCTTCTCTTGTGGCACATGGGCTCCAGAGCACGTGGACTCGGTGGTCGTGGCACATGGACTTAGTTGTGCCAGCATGTGGGACCTTCCCAGATCAGGGATCAAACCACCATTGTTGAATTTCTGGCCTATAATAAATCTGTATTGTTTTAAATTACTGAACTGTGGTAATTTGTTATAGGAGCAAAGGATCAAACACTCAAACACAGTTAACTTCATTTGCAGTGTACGGAATTTAGAAACATTTTCATCTAAAATTTAAGTTAAAATAAATGGAAAATTTAAAAAATTTTACTTTTAAAAACCTTTCTAGTAATGTTTATTAAATATTTGATAATACTATCAAAATTTTATAATATAATTAAAAGAAAACAAACTGTAATATAAAAATTTTAAATAAAATTATTTAAAGTTTTGAATTATTTTAGTTTAATTTTTATAAATTTGACCAAATCTTAAGTATTTTCATAATCATAAAAGTTTTTGCACTTCTCATGTTCAGTTTCCACCTAATTGCTAATACTTAAAACTCATTACATCTAAGCCTATGTTTACACAAATTTAAGGCTGCTATAAAATATTCAATATTGCAAAATGTTCTTAAGCAACCATGTTTAATTTTCAAAAACTAATCTAGCTCATAAGTACCTTTGGAAGTATGAATTGAAACATGAAGAGAAGCAAAAAAGATAGATGCATGACAGTTGGGGAGCTATATTTCATTATGCAGGAATCCATTGCATTCACTTTATCTGAGAGGAAGGAGTTGACAAGATAATTAATTTGCCTTTTCTCTTACCTAAGTGCTTCTGCCATTCAAACATTCCCTCATCTAAATCGGTGTTTGTATCTGATTTCCACCCACAAAATTCACAGAATTCACGTGTATTTGCCTTTGGTTTTGAAGTCAGAGGGCCAGATACGTGGAGAATCATCTCCCTGGGGCTTGAAGGGTGTGAGTTGTGTAAACAGATTTTGTGGTTGTTGGTCATGCTGTGCCGGTGCTGAGCATCAGGTCCCAAGTGACAGAGGCACATGCATGCTCTTGGTAAGCTGACTTGTTTGTCTGCTATATGCCAGGCTGTGTAAAGCACAGAGCCCACCGGAGTGACACCTCTTGTGGGCTTCAGGGCAATATTGAAATATCTAACACACCACCAGTTCTCTAGACCATGAAGAGCAATCTCCAGCTCATTGTGCTAACAGAGTGTTTTCTTCAGGGTTGAGTTGTATTACAAATGGTCCCCACTTAATTCTCTTAGTAACAGAGGTGCTGGGTTCCAGAAAGAGTGAGAGGAGGCATTTAAGGAAACCCATTTCCTCGTACTAGTGAATATGACTCACTTGCGGTTATCTCCAGTATTTTATTACTTGGGCTTTGCCCCGTTGACTCCAAATCCTTATGATTGAATTTGTTCCCTGACTTTCATAATACACTCATTCTTCGTTCTCTGTAGTTTCTCTCCCCTGCCACACTCTCATGTGACTGCACACCAGGCATTTGCAGTGGGCCTTGGCATCTCTGCTGTCCTGACTTTGCTCAAGACATCTCCCCATGCCCTGGGCTGCCCTCATTCCATGCCAGCCAGCTCCCACCTCACTGCATTCACTTCCTTATTCTGTTGCGCTTGTTTTTATTTCATTGAAAAGCAAGGGAGTCCCAAGAAGATCCTGGCAATCTAAGTGTTCGTCTGAGAATTCTTCGCAGTGGTGGAATGAAGGTGGATGTTGTAGGTTTCGAGAGCAGAAGAGAAAGGGAGGTATTGTCCATATGCAAGTGTCCACCTGAGAGCTCTAGTGTAAGCAGTCCAGCAGGGCTGATGACCAGTTTGAACACCAGTGGGCCTAATAATGAGTGCCTATCACTCATTATGGAGAAGGCAATGGCACCCCACTCCAGTACTCTTGCCTGGAAAATCCCATGGACGGAGGAGCCTGGTAGGCTGCAGTCCATGGGGTCGCTAAGAGTTGGACACGACTGAGCGACTTCACTTTCACTTTCCACTTTCATGCATTGGAGAAGGAAATGGCAACCCACTCCAGTGTTCTTGCCTGGAGAATCCCATGGACGGAGAAGCCTGGTAGGCTGCAGTCCATGGGGTCGCACAGAGTCGGACACAACTGAAACGACTTAGCAGCAGCAGCATCGCTCATTATGGAGTCATACTTCATTATCTAACATTTATTTCAACAGGACATAGTGACATTATAACAAAAATGAGGATTGTTCAGATATTGTAGGACAGATATCAACATGGCTGCAGCTCAGCCATTAGTAAGCATCACTAATGCTAAAGGCCCTCTTGGTACCATCTGTGTGTGCACCCTGTTTGAATACTCTGAGCATATATACCTTTTGCACAGTCAGAGGGATGTTTTATGCTTGTAGAACCTTTTGGGAAGATCAGGCCCAGCAAGCCAAGAAAAGCCTTTCTCTAGACCAGTGGTACCCAACCTTTTGGGCACCAGGGTCTGGTTTTGTGGAGGGACAATTTTTCCACAGACTGGGGTTGAGGCGATGGTTTCGGGATGATTCAAGTGCATTACATTTATTGTGTACTTTATGTCTATTATTATTACATCAGCTCCACCTTGTATCATCAGGCATTAGGTCTCAAGGTTGGGGATCCCCGCTCTAGAATAGTTCTAGGTTCTCTCAGAAGAGCTTGCAGAAGCAGAGGCTTGCTGGGAACTCCAGAGCAGAGCAGCTGGCTGACCTGTAACTCTTCACTGCCCACTCTGTATAGGATTTAGGAAAGGCAAGCATGGTGCTGTTTTCAGATATTTGAAGGACCTCCACAAAGGTCCTCCCTCTAACTGCTAATGTTCCTAAGCAATAACTGGCAATCTCAAAAGATAGCATAATATTAATAGAAGGCTTTTAAAGAGTGAAAAAGGAACCAGCAAGTGAAAACTTCCTCTTTTTTTTTTGTTAATGAAAGAAAAGTTAAAAAAAACAAACAAACAGGAGTTCTGCAATATGTCAATTCTTTTTTTCTGTTCCTTTTCTTGTCTTGCGAACTTATTAATATAATCATAGCATAAAATCCTAAGACTGCTAAAAAATGCAGTTAAACACATTAAACTGGAGAGAGTGAATAAGATCTACCAAGCCTAGTC
This sequence comes from Bubalus bubalis, assembly GCF_019923935.1. NCBI lineage: Eukaryota > Metazoa > Chordata > Mammalia > Artiodactyla > Bovidae > Bubalus > Bubalus bubalis. The sequence continues at coordinate 79,231,461 of NC_059159.1, read as the reverse complement.
ACCTAGGCTTTTCAACAGTTGAAGATATTTCATCCACCTCTGTAGACTGAACCCTGAGCCCTGCCCAGGTTTTAACAGTGATCCTTTTAAATATAGTATTCGTTCCCCTGCAAGAAAAGTCTGGCTCAGTTGTTCTCAGCCTTAGTTGCTTATGAAAAACAGGTAAAAAGCCTTTATAAAATACTAGTGCCTAAGCTCCAGACTTCCCAGGTGGTGCAGTGGTAAAGAATCCTCCTGCCAGTGTATGAGACGCAGGAAACTAGAGTTCAATTCCTGGGTCAGGAAGGTCCCCTGGAGAAGGAAATGGCAATCAGCTCTAGTACTCATGCTTGGAAATCCCATGGACAGAGGAATCTGGCAGGCTCCAGTCCATGGAGTCACAGAGTCAGGGACCACTGAGCAACTGAGCACGCACAGGGACTTCTCTAGTGGTCCAGTGGTTGAAAATCTGCTTTGAAATGCAGGGGAAGCGGGTTCGACCCCTCAGGGAGCCAAGATCTGACATGACACAGAGCAACTAATCTCACTGCTGAGCCTGTACCCTGCAACTAAGACCCAATGCAGTCAAATAAATAAATAAACGACTCAGGTTCTGTTCTTGAGTTCCATCCAGGGTTCTATCAGTTCAGTTCGGTTCAGTCACTCAGTTGTGTCCGACTCTTTGCGACCCCATGGACTGCAGCATGCCAGGCCTCCCTGTCCATCACCAACTCCCAGAGTTTACCCAAACTCACATCCATTGAGTTGGTGATGCCATCCAACCATCTCATCCTCTGTCGTCCCCTTATCCTTCTGCCCTCAATCTTTCCCAGCATCAGGGTCTTTTCAAATGAGTCAGCTCTTCTCATCAGGTGACCAAAGTATTGGAGTTTCAGCTTCACCATCAGCCCTTCCAATGAACACCCAGGACTGATCTCCTTGCAGTCCAAGGGACTCTCAAGAGTCTTCTCCAACACCACAGTTCAAAAGCATCAATTCTTTGGTGCTCAACTTTCTTTATAGTCTACCTTTCACATCCATACGTGACTACTGGAAAAACCATAGCCTTGACTAGGCGGACCTTTGTTGACAAAGTAATGTCTCTGCTTTTTAATATGCTGTCTAGGTTAGTCATATTTTTCTTTTTTTAAAATCAATTTATTCATTTTAATTGGAGGCTAATTACTTTACAATATTGTAGTGGTTTTTGCCAAACATTGACATGAATCAGCCACGGGTGCACATGTGTTCCCCATCCAGGACCCCCCTCCCACCTCCCTCCCCATCCCATCCCCCAGGGTCAAGCTACCAATGGTATTTTTCAGAGAACTAGAACATATAATTTCACAATTTGTATGGAAATACAAAAAACCCCGAATGGTCATAACTTTTCTTGCAAGGAGTAAGTGACTTTTAATTTCATGGCTGCAGTCACCATCTGCAGTGATTTTGGGTTCCATCAGTGGCTCTCAATTAAGGGCGACTTTTGCCCTCCTGGGGACATTTGGCAATGTCTGGAGACATTTTTGGTTGTCACAACTGGGAGGGTGCTACTGGCATCTAGTAAGTAGAAGTCAGGACTGCTGCTAAGTATTTTGTACTGCACAGGACTTCCCAGGTGGCTCAGTGGTAAAGAATCTGCCTCCAGATTGGGAAGATCCCCTGGAGGAGGAAATGGCAAACCACTCCCGTGTTCTTGCTTGGAAAATTCCATGGATAGAGGAGCCTGGCAGAGTACTGCCCATGGGGTGGCAAAGAGTTTGACATGACTGAGTGCACGAGTCACAATGCATAGGACAGCCCTCCACATCTATGATCTGGCCCAAAATGTCAAAAATGCCAAGGTTTAGAAACTCTGATCTATTTCATAAAACAGGGGAGATAGACCTGAGTCAAAATACATCTGTGTTAAGTGAGTGGCTTTCTCTAGGATAGAGACAGGTGAAGTTGAAAGGACTCTTGTAATTTAAGGGTTATGGTTCTGCCTATTTTGTGTGATCCTAGAGTTTCTGACCATCAAGTATTTTATTTTTCTGAGACAGGAACTTGAGCCATAATTACGGCAAGGCTTGTGGGTGAAAGCATGCAGCTAGTGAATAAACCTAGCTGACGCCTCAGCATCTAAATATTGATATGGCTGTGTTCATTCATTCATCAGGCAGCAGACTAGTCTTGGAGATTTGGAGATTAAGAGAACTTGACCTCACAGAAGAGACAGATAATAAACAAGTAAATAAAGAAATGGGCTTCCCAGGTGGGGCTAGTGGTTAAGAACGTGCCTGCCAGTGAAGGGCATGTGGGAGTCACGGGTTCAGTCCCTGGGTCGGGAAGATCCCCTGGAGGAGTGCATGGCAATCCACTCTAGTATCTTGCCTGGAGAATCCCATGGACAGAGGAGCCTGGTGGGCTACGGTCCATACAGTCTCACAGAGTCAGACACGACTGAAGCGACTTAGCATGCCTGCTGTAATAAGTACCATTAAGAAAAATAAAGTGGCTGCTGCTGCTGCTGTGTCACTTCAGTTGTGTCTGACTCTGTGGGGCGAGGGATAATTGTACATTATGGTGGGAAAGTTGTTGTTTTTCAGTTGCTAAGTCGTGTCTGATTCTTTGTGACCCCATGGACTGCAGCACGCCAGGCTTCCCTGTCCTTCACTGTCTCCCAGAGTTTGCTGAAACTCATGTCCATTGAGTCTATGATGCCATCCAACCCATCCTCTATCTCCCTCTTCTCATCCTGCACTCAATCTTTCCAAGCCAAGAAAAAAAAAAAAGGGAAAGAGGACACAGTTTTAATATAATGCTCAAAGAAGAGTTCTCTAAGGATGTGGCATTTGATGGAAGCCATATTGATGGAAAGAAGTAAGCCATGTTGCTGCCTGGGGGAACCTAAACAGAGAGAATAGGAAGGGCAGAAACTTGAAATCCAGAAGCAGCAAGAAGGGTGTTAAGGACTGAAGTGGAATGATGAAGGAGAATGGTTAGAGGTGAGCCAGAGAGGTGAGCAGGGGTCAACTCACGAGGAGGTATAGTTCGTGTAAAGGAATGCTGAGGGCAGCCATTGGATATTTTGAGCAGGGGCTTGACAGGATCTGAGTTAAATTTTAAAACATCACTCTGGCTACTGTGTAGAGAATTGACGTGGCGGTGGGGGATGGGAGGGTGTTATAGAGTGAGGGGGAGAACAGTTAGGAGTCTCTTGAAACAGAACAGGCAATAGATGTTCTTGACTCAAGCAACTGGGAAAATAGAAATGGTATTTGTTGAGATAGAAAAGAGTAGGTTTGGAACAGGTTTTTTGGTTTGTTTTTGAAATACTTTAACAGTCTTCAGTTTACAAAATGGTTGTGAATATAAGTAACTTATCCCCCTGAACCATTTGTAAGTTGCCAACTTAATGCCCCATCATCACCTTTAAATATTTTGTATACTTTAGTGTCCCGAGTATTTAGTAATCAAAGTATTCAAATATTTATACTCCATGTGTTTGTTTATTATTAGTATTTCTACTAACAAGGATGGTCTCCTAAATAACTGTAAAACCTTCATCAAAATTAGGAAAATAACATTGATATACTTCTACCCTCTGATTCTCAAACCACCTTCAAGTCTTTACAGTTGTCTCAGTAATACCCAGAAGGATCCAGTTCAGAATCTTGCATTACATTTGGTTCTTATATTTCTTTTGTCTCCTTTAGTCTGTAAGAGTTTCTCAGTCTTTTATTGACTTTAATGACTATCCCTGTTTTCTGTGCTGCATAAAAAAATTAACATAAATTTAGCAGCTTTAAACAGTGCATATTTATTATCTCAGTTTCTGGAAGTCAGGAGTCCAGATAGGACTTAGCTTCAGGGTTTCAGCAGGCTGTGGTCTCATCAGAGGCTTGAATGCAGAAAGGTCTGCTTCATAACTCCTTCAGATTGCTGGAAGGTTGTTGCCAAAGACTACATTAGCTCCTGCAGTTTCTTACCATGTGGGTTTTTTCCAACATGACCACTTCATGGGAGAATCCTCCTTCAAGGACAGAAGCTGAGACTCTGTTGGCGTGATGGAGCCTTATACATACTGTAATGTAATCATGATAGGGACATCCCATCAACCTTTGCTGTATCCTCTTGGTTCTGCCCAAACTCAAGAGATAGGATTGAACAAAGTCATTAACACCAAGAAGCCGAGATTATTGGTATTCATTTTAGGGTCTGTCTGGTACAATGACCTTGATGTTTTGAAGGATTACTTCATAGACTACTCCTCAATTTGGGTTTGTTTGATATCCCATCATGTTTATAATCCAGTTGATCTTCTTCCAGAATATTACAGATACAATTTTGAATTGTTCTCATTGTGTCTGGTGGCTCATGATTTCAGTTTGCCTCTTTATTTATGTTTACTTTGTGGCTCAGCTGGTAAAGAACCCGCCTGTAATGCAGGAGACCTGGGTTCGATCCCTGGGTTGGGAAGATCCCCTGGAGAAGGGAAAGGCTATACACTCCAGTATTCTGGCCTGGAGAATTCCATGGACTATACATATAGTCCATGGAGTTGTAAAGAGTTGGACACAACTGGGCAACTTTTTCTTTTCTTTTTTGATTATTTGGCTTAAATGTGTCCTAGAGCTTCTCCACTATAAAGTTACTCTTTTCCCTTTTGAAATTAATAAGTGTTTTGTGGAGAGTGACTTTAAAACTATTTAACTCTCCCATTTCTCTTCTCACTTAAAATCAATCATCAAATTATTTAGTATGGACTTAGAGGTTTTGATTAAATTCAATGAGTTATAATCCACTACTGTAATTATTTATTTTGATGCTGAAATTTCCCCATATTTAGTCATGGAAAATCTCTTCAGAATGGCTTTTGTCTTCTCATATCTCTATCATTCTTTGAGTGCTTCCTTACTTTTGGGAACAGTGAGTTTCTGTGACTCAAGTACTTTTATTGCCCCAATGCTGAAATCCCCTATTACTCCAAGGAGCCCTGAACTAACAGAGAAAGATATAAAACAGCTGAATTCTGCAACCTAGTTGTTCTCATTGATGGTGAAGCGTTGTTCTGAGGCCCTCTGAGTGGTCAGAGTTAGGGAATATTTACCTTTCTAGCTATCTGTCCTTATATGTATATCTGCATTTCCATATCTGTATTGAAGTCATGACTTTTCACCTATACCTACAATTTCAGTCCACTACCACAAAGTATATTCCAGTTTTTTTTTGTTTCCCATTACATATTTGTAACTTCTTCCTTCAACAGTGAGAAACTTGGCTCCTATTAGTCTTCTGTATCGTCTGATCAGTTATCCTATATGTGACCAATCTCACATGGTTGCTACACTGCCGCACGAAGATACCCATCTTACCCAACACAGGCTTTGACATCCCTAGCTGGGCTGCTGTTATCCACCTCAACACCCCCCCTCCCAAACCGTGGGCGCCCCCATCAACTTCCGCATGCTTCAGCAATCCAGCCTGAGTCACACCTGATTGTCCTCACTCTGCTTGGGCTCTGACACCTCAAATTAAGTGTTTTAATCAAGCTTTTGTTCCAAGGATCATAAGAGACTACTACAAGCAACTATATGCCAATAAAATGGATAACCTGCAAGAAATGGACAGATTCTTATAAAGATACAGTCTTCCAAGACTGAGCCAGGAAGAAACAGAAAATATGAACAGACCAAACACAAGTAATGAAACTGAAACTGTGATTAAAAATCCTCCAGCAAACAAAAGTCCAGGACCAGATGGCTTCACAGGTGAATTCTATCAAACACTTAGAGAAGAGTTAGCAGCTATCCTTTGGAAACTCTTTCAAAAAACCGTGGAGGAAGAAACACTGTTAAACTCATTCTATGAGGCCACCATTATCCTGATACCAAAACCAGACCAGTTTATCACAACAACAAAGAATTGCAGGCCAGTATCACTGATAAATGTGAACACAAAAATCCTCAACAAAGTACTAGCAAACCAAATCTAACAATACATTAAAAGGATCATAAACCATGATCTAGTGGAATTTATCCCAGGGGTACAAGGATTTTTCAATATCTGAAAATCAATCAGTGTGATACACCACATCAACAAACTGTAGAATTAAAAAAAAAAAAAAAGCACAACAGGTGGATTCTTTACCAGCTGAGCTACAGGGAAGCCTAAGAATACTGGAGTGGGTAGCCTATCCCTTCTCCAGGGGATCTTCCCAACCCAGGAATTGAACCCATGATCTCCTGCAGGAGGATTCTTTACCAACTGAGCTATCAGGGAAGCCCAATTGAAGAATGAAAACTATATAATCTCAATAGATGCAGAAAAAGCTTTTGACAAAATTCAACACCCATTTATGATAAAAACGCCCCAGAAAGTGGGCAGAGAGGGAACTTACCTCAGCATAATAAAGGCCATATATGATAAACCCACAGTAAACATCATTCTTAATGGTCAAAAATGGTAAGCATTTCCTCTAAGACCAGGAATAAGATGAGATGTCCACTCTCCCCACTATTATTCAACAGTTTTGGAAATCCTAGCCATGGCAGTTGGCAAAGAAGAAAAAAAAATAAAAGGAATACAAGTTGGTTAAGAAGTGAAATTGTCACTGTTTGCAGAGGACATCATAAAAAATCTACAAACAATAAATGTTGGAGAGGGTGTGGAGAAAATGTTGATGGGAATGTAAATTGGTATAGCCATTATGGAGAACAATATGGAGGTTCCTTAAAAATCTAAAAATAGGACTACCATATGATTCAGGAATCCCATTCCTGGGCATATACCTGGAGAAAACCATAATTAAAAGAGACACATGCACCCCAATTTTCATTGCACCACTATGTACAATAACCAGGATATAAAAGCAACCTAAATGTCCATCAGCAGAGGAATGGATAAAGAAGATGTGGTGTGTACACACAATGGAATATTACTCAGCCATAAAAAGGAAAGTAATGCCATCTGCAGCAATATGGATGGACCTAGAGAGTGTCATACTGAGTGGAATAAGTCAGGCACAGAAAGACAAGTTTATGATATCACTTATATGTGGAATCTAAGAAAAAGGATACAAATGAATTTATTTACAGAACAGAAGTAGAGTCACAGATGTAGAAAACAAATTTATGGTTACCAGGGGATAAGGAAAGAGTAGGGATAAATTGGGAGATTGGGATTGACATATATACACTACTATATATTAAATAGATAACTAATAGGAACCCGCTGTATAGCACAGGAAATGCTACTCAATACTCTGATGGCCTATGTGGGAAAATACTCTTTTAAAAAAAGTGGATATATGTATATGTGTAACTGAATCACTTTGCTGTACACCTGCAACTAACACAACTTTGTGAATCAGCTATACTCCAATAAAAAGGAAAAAAAAAATGAGAAAAGGACACTGCCTGGAGGCGGAGGGAAGCTTTTGTTTCTATTAATTGTTATAATTCTCTAACACAAAGTGACAGCTTTTTTTCTTTATGAAAGCAGCCACCAATATTATTATGACATCCCTTGAATATTAAGGCTCAGCTATGTTTATTTGTTGATTAATTGTGTAAATAAAATGTATGCAACAAGAGAAGTCATGACAGACACCCATTTTATGACTCTAATGAGTTGTGCATTCCAAGGCTCACTTTTGCTTCCTGACGTCATGGTACTAATCCCTCCTAAAAATATCTAGAGACGAGAGCAGAATTTAGGAAAGACAAAGAATCTTTTTCTTAGAACAGCTGCCTTCCAGAAAGAAAGGATGCAAGAAACAATACACTGACGTAAAGTTTGGATTGAAGTTCTTTGTTTGTGAATTGGTAATAGCCTTTTTACTAGAAAACCGTGAAACTTTTTAAGAGCATTAGTAATTGGGAATGTTTAAGTCTCCAGAAGTGTAAGGGCTGATACTTGAGGGTGAAGAATCCTGAACTCATTGTGGGTTGTGATGCCAATTTCTTCAAGAGATACTGCAGCTGACTAAGATAATTTTTTTTTTTTAACCAAATAGCCCAGGGGGAAGATATATTTGAGATTCAGGGTGCATCTTTCATTGATAAGTACAAAACAAAATGAAGAAACAAGGCGAATTTGATTGTCAGCCATTTTTATGATTCTGCTAATCTTTGTAGCCAAGTTTCAACAGCCCAAATAGGAGCAAAGCAGGCTCTGCATTTGATTGGATTCAAAGCCCAAAGCCATTTGAGTGGATTCCAGCGCACATTAAAGACGGTTTTGGAAAGGTACTTGCAGTTTTTACAAGATCATTTTCTTTTTGTTTTCCTCCAATATTTCTAACACGCACAAAATATACTTTTGAAATCAGAAATCCTTTCCCTTTCTTGTCAAAACCGGATAAAAACAGTTCCAGAAACAGAAAGACATTTGGGCTTAGGTCCAGGATGCATCTGGTGGTGTGCCCATTACATACCTCCCGCAACACTGGGACAGGGTACAGGAGCAGCCACAGCTGGAAAACGAAACTGTTTAGACCAGCTGTTCTCTAATCGTGCGTCAGTATCACCTGGAAATTAAGAAATGAAAGTACTCTAGCCTCACCTCAGACCTTCAAAATCAGGAACTCCAGGGAGGGGGGCCAGAAGTCATATCTGGTTTTTAAACCACTGTGTTAGAGTAAGCTACAGTTGACAAATGTTGAATTCAGTAGATTGTCTCCACCTCTCCACATTTTCTTTTCAGAACATGAAGAGTTTCTGTAACTCTTAACACCGTGAAAAGTAGTGAAAGTGTTAATCGCTCAGGCGTGTCCGACTCTGCAACGCTGTGAACCGTAGCCCACCACGCTCCTCTGTCCATGGAATTCTGCAGGCAGGAATACTGGAGTGGGTTGCCATTCCCTTCCCCAGGGGATCTTCCTGACCCAGGGAAGGAACCTGGGTCTCCTGCACTGCAGGCAGGTTCTTTACTGTCTGAGCCACAAGGAAGCCCACTTACCACCATGGAGGCTACCAAGTTTTGAAAACATAACTTTTTCTTGTGTGTTTAAAGAAATACTTTTCACACTCTTTTCTCATACGTGGCCTGTATGCTGCTTAATACAGGAACTGGTGGGTGGTAATGACAGGAAATATTAGTTCTTCTTTTCTTGTCTCTCAGATATTGGCCTGCTATTCATTAACCAAAAGAGATGGAGATAAGATACTGGTACTTCTAAATGATCTAATGGTAATTTCAGTGAGTAAATGGATAATTATTCTTTATATAAATTGTACTCTTCAATTCAGTGTTTCAAATATGGCAATTCTAAGAGCAAAGCAAATGAAACATAACATATTCTTTATCTTCCTGAACAAACCGATGTCTTTACATCAATAGAGTACTTTTAAAATTAGGATTAAACATACATCTCATATTTTTCTGAAATTCCTATATTTTCCCCTTAAAAGCAAAAATTAAATACCTGTTGTCTTTATTATCCTTTCAGAAATTTTTAGCACTTTCATTTTCACATGTGTGCAAGTATCCACATGAAAACTGGGTATCTAGACAGTGTTCCTCATGGTCTCCATTACTGTAGACCCTGCAGCCTTTGACAACCCACATTTCAGATAAATGTCAGTACTGCTGCTATGGCACGTATCTATTCTAAGGGAAGACCAGCAGGATGTATGAGAATACCCACATTTTGCATATCAACAAATCTAAATTGTGCTAGTGTTTACCTTAGCCTACCTAGCCATGGTTCTCAGTACTAGACCTATGCAAAATCATCTCATGCTCTTGTTTAAAAATTCAGAATCTGTTCATCTCTTCAGATTATTGATTTAGTATTTGGGGACTGAAATCTAGAGGAAGAATATAGATCATCGATAAGCATGAAGGTGTGCTTTGTGATCTCGGTGAGGTAGCAGTGAGCAGTGATGTGAAGCAAGATCTTCATTCCCTGCCCAGAAATTGGACCTGGGTAGCTTGGATGAGACCCAGAAATCCTCGTCACCAGACCAGGAAGGGCTAGAGGCTAGAAGCTATTTTCCCTGGAAATTTGCCCCTAGTGAAAAATGTGTTTAACATGGAGGCAGAAACTGTGAATGTAGGTACAACGTTTATTATTAGAGACGTAGCACAACAACAAGTGGGAGAGCATATGGAGAAGTGGTTTGTTTAGTTAAGACAGAAGCAAGGCAGAGATGCAACCCGGAAAGAAAGGGGTGTGCTTCGGCTGCTAAGTTGCTTCAGCCGTGTCCGACTCTGTGCGACCCCAGAGACGGCAGCCCACCAGGCTTCCGGTCCCTGGGATTCTCCAGGCAAGAACACTGGAGTGGGTTGCCATTTCCTTCTCCAATGCATGAAAGTGAAAAGTGAAAGTGAAGTTGCTCCGTCGTGTCCGACCCTCAGCGACCCCATGGACTGCAGCCTACCAGGCTCCTCCGTCCATGGGATTTTCTAGGCAAAAGTAGGGTGCCATTGCCTTCTCCGTCTGGCGAGGAGGAGCGCAGTGAAGAGGTGGTTAAGTCATTTATACAGGGCAGTTCTTCCGGGTCTTTGTCTTCCTTCAGGCCAATTATGTGGCTTCTTTTTCCACACCTGACCTACCTTTGAACCCTCTGGGTGCTCACATACCCCTCACCCAAGATGGATCTCGAAGTGAAGGCTTCTGGGAGAAGCAGGACTCATTATGGCCTCGTGTTATCCCTTTTGACCCACAAAGGGCCTTTCTATGTGTGTGTAGTATCTCCCTTGTCCCAAAAAAACTGAGAGCAGAGATGCTTTAATTCTTTACTCAATCAGACTTTTAACTGTCTTTGTCCTAGCCATGACTATTACCTTGACTATTGCCATGATTATTACCTTAAGGTGTTTACAAGAGACAAACACTGGCTATTACCCTGTTTCTGCTGTTAGTTCCATTTCAGAGGGCAAACGGGAGGCTGATTGTAAATGCCTTAACTTGAGCCCATCTATATTTTGTCTCAGGAAATGCTAACAGTTTAAAGTATCCAGCCTGAAGCCCGCTTCTTCGTGTCCTGTGAAATGCAAACAGGCGGCCAGTTGTAAATGTCTAACCTGGAGCTCTTACATCATTTGCAGGTCTTCAGGAGCCAGACACTGAGAAGAACAGTCTGGGGGTCTCCCTTGATTCTGTGCCTATTAACATTCACATTGGTGTAAGAGGATTTGTTGCTAAATGCAGAAACCCTCATTCCTGCCACCATTCAGATATCACCCTGGGTGGTGGTGGGTGGAAGGGTTAGGAGAATCTTGTGAACAGATGGTACCTTTCCAGGATCAGGCTTCTTGAACTGGTTTTGAAACACCCTGAATGAAGGTAGTAATGTCAGGAGCTCGCTTCATGAGATTCTGAGCACAATGAGCCCTCAAAATTCAGTGACCGCGTGCATCACCAGTGAGGAAGACAGCGGTCTTTTCTGCACTCTGGCCTTCTTTCATAGGAATCTCTGGGAATATCCAGAGACACGAACATTTGTGTGGACAGCGCCGTTCTCAGGATGGCTAAGGCGAGTGGTCAGGTTTTTCTGGCTGACTCTGGAAATGTGATGTGGGTGATGGGGAGTGGACCGGAAAAGGAGAATCTGGGCTCTGAGTGGGGACTATCCTAACTTGAAATACATTTAAAGGACTTCTTCTATATCTCAGAAATAATAATGGGACAGCTTGAGGGCCAGGCTAAGTTCTTCATATTATTTTAGCTAGGTCTATTAAGGCAGAAAATACTTGGGCCTTGTATTTTATGAACCCTGGTATGCGTTTTTTTTTTTTTTTTTTAATCTATCTTAGGGGAAGTCATTGTACTGAAGGGGCATCACTCACTGATGTTGTTAGATGGATGTTGTTGGATGTTCACTCAGGACAATTAAAAACTGTTGGGTGCCATATAAAACAGAGCAGTGTTATTTCTCTGCAGGAGGCTTTTTCATACCTGAACTCGTGAGGAGGTGTGTGAGTGACGGACACTGCAATCCCTGGCCCGCTGGTGAATTCAGCCATTCAGAAGCCAGCAGTGTCCTGGCTGCGGGTGGTCTGCAGGAATTCTTTATTCCAGCTACAAAAATTCAATAATTATACTGTGTTCCTGAAGTATTTTATTAACTTCAGTTCAGTTCAGTCACTCAGTTGTGTCCAACTCTGCGACCCCATGGACCGCAGCACGCCAGGCTTCCCTGTCCATCACCAACTCCTGGAGTTCACTCAAACTCATGTCCATTGAGTCCGTGATGCCATCCAACCATCTCATCCTCTGTTGTCCCCTTCTCCTCCTGCCTTCAGTCTTGCCCAGCATCAGGGTCTTTTCCAATGAGTCAGTTCTTCACGTCAGGTGGCCAAAGTATTGGAGTTTCAGCTTTAGCATCAGTCCTTCCAATGAATACTCAGTCAATCCTTTAGGATTGACTGGTTGGATCTCCTTGCAGTCCAAAAGACTCTCAAGAATCTTCTCCAACACCACAGTTCAAAAGCATCAGTTTTTCGGCACTCAGCTTTCTTTCCAACTCTCACATCCAACTTTCTTCCCAACTCTCACATCCATACATGACTACTGGAGAAACCATAGCTTTGACTAGACAGACCTTTGTTGGCAAAGTAATTATTAACATCAGTTGAAACAGTTACCTGGGGGTGATGACAAATAACATACTTATAAAATATAAAGAAAAATCCTTGCACTGTAAGAGAGATCATGAGAAGGACAGAAAGTTTGCATCAGAATTGAAAAGGACCCAAAGCTTTTGACTTTGGGAGATTGCAGCTCTTTGACACAAGTAAGAGCTTCTTTCACGAGAGCCACCGTTTTGTCCTGGTGGATTCATTCATTTATTAGGTGGTGTGGATGGTGGGGTTGGGCATCCATAGATGAATCATTGAGTCATCATGGTTTCTTGGAGGTTTCCTGGAGGCCAGGAACAGATGCTTGTCATGGAATGTGGGATTGCTTCCACTATTATGCACATCAGTGATTTTTATCTGGTAGAGAGAATGAGCTGATGGGGCCTCAAGGGCATTCTTTTACTTGTTGAAAATGAGTCATTGGCTTTCAAGTAGAGATAACTAAGCACCCAAAAAGTTGTAAATAATAAAATACATCTAAAGTGTGTGTACACCTATGAAATGCTTAATAGTTTAAATTAGAGAAGAAAAATAACAAGTGAGTTATGCCTTTTCCCCCCTCTCTTGAGGATCTCTCAAACTTTTATCCTTCTTGCTTGAGAACTGTAAAAGTGATCAATCTTAAGTTGGGAAATGTTTTCCTAATACAACTAACTATGATATATGGGTATAATAAATTACTGGAATTTATTGAATGATGACTAAGTGAATTCAGGTAGCTGCATGAAAAATCTATGTTTTTTCATGCAGCTAAATATAAATAAAAAATAAATAAAATAAATAAATAAAATAAAAAATAATTTGAACATTTAGGTAAATAGTGATTTCACTGAATGCCAATGATGTCTCTGTAATGATAAAGATTAGGAGGGGCCCAGCTTTATGATAAACTTATTGTTTTAAAATTGACATTATTGCAGTATAATTAATATGCAATAAAATGCACAAGTTTTAAAAGTGTTCAGTTCAGTGACCTTTTGCAAATGTACACAGCTGCGTGTCTGCCATCTCAATAAAGACCTTCTCATTACTCCAAGAAGCTGCCTCATGCCTCCGTGTAGTCAGCTCTCTCTACTACCCCTGTCTCTACCCTCAGTCAACTACTGGTCTGCTTTCTGTTACTGTAGATTAGTTTTGCTTTTCTAGAATTTCATCCAGGCTGAATCTTACACTCTCTTTTGTGTCTGGCTTCTTTCTTCAGCATAATAATATTGATGTTCATTTGTTGTTACTCGGATCAGAACTTCATTCCTTTTCACTGCTTGAGTATTATCTGTTGTGTGGATATGCCATAGTTTGTTTCTATATTTTGTTATGGATGGAATTCTGGGTTGTTTCCAGCTTTTGGCTATCATGGATAAAGCTTTCATGACCATTTCTGTGAGTCATTGTATGGACATGTGTTTTTATTTCTTTTGAATAAATATATGGAGTGGAATTGCTGGCTAAACATTTCTGTTTAAAATTTCTTTATTTATTTTGCTTGCATCTTTTGTGATTTGGTCTATTTTAGCCTCCAATAAATACCTCCATATTTGCAATACAATTATTTGATCAAAGTTATTCTGATAGAAAAGAGCCATTGTCTAATTTTCTTTTTAGTTGATGTTTAACTTGCTGGGCTCTGGAAGTAGTCCAGATCCACTGCAATTTCTTTTGTAGTGTTGCCTCTATTTCAGGAAACTGAAAACATGTCTTAGTTTATAAGGGGAAAAGAAGAAATACTCTCTGTGGTAAAATTTAGAAAGACAAGAAATGGAGACAGAGGGACAGTTGAGTGTCAGAATCATCAGCAAATGAGTTGGGTGCAAAGACTTGGTCGGCAAAAGGATTAAGATGAGCACAGAGGCAGGAGACTTAAGTCTCTTGAATAAATACCAAAGGGTAAATGCTGAGCACAGAACAGACTTCATAGTCATGCATTTGCAAGACCTTTCCATCTTTCAAATATGGGAAGTGACAAAACACCAACATGTCACTTTACCCTGGGTTCTTTAGAAATTCTCCGAGATGATAACTTTTAGGAAATGATACTTTCTCATGAAAATAAAGCAGACGTAGGGTCTTTCTTTCTTTCTTTATGGCTGTGCTGGGTCTTCACTGCTTTGTGCAGGCTTTCTCTAGATGCAGATTCAGGGGGTTGCTCTCTCCTTGTGGTATGCAGGCTTCTCACTGTGCTGTCTTCTCTTGATGCAGAGCATGGGTTCTAGAGCCTGGGCTTCAGTAGTTGTGGGGCACAGGCTTAGTTGCTCCAGGGTGTATGGGATCTTCCCAGACCAGGGATTGAACCCATGTCCCCTACAACTGGGAGGCAGATTCTTTACCACTGGGCTGCCAGGAAAGTCCCAGTACATTTGTTTCTTAAAAGCACATTATGTTGGATGTTAGAGAATTCTGCCACATCAGAAGGATTGTTTTTTTTTCTACAAAACAGATTTTTTTTTTCTTGCCTTCTCTTAAATCCAGATATAAGCTAGTTCCATCTACTGCTTGAAAGCATCTTTTAACATGGTTTTGTAATCAGCATTTGTTTGCCTAAAAGGCACAGTTACTCATATCAGTTCAAGCAAAAATGTACATGGAAAAAAAATATAAGGCTGTGTCACTAAACTAAGGGTAGGAAGTATGGCCAATTTTCATGGGCACTGGGCCAGGAGGTGGAAAGCCAGTGGGAACTCAGGAGTTCTGTCTCTGACGCTGCCATTCTCTGAACCTTACTCTGTGTCTATGTCTCCTTCACTGTGTCTCTATTATAGTGCAGTATGTTCTTTCAGCTCTCATTCTCTGCAAGTCTCCTTCATTCTCTCCTCTACTGGATGGTTTGAGCTTCTGATCCATAGCCTCAACTCCTTTTTTTTTTTTTTTAACTCCTTTATATTTTTTGATGTAGACCATTTTTAAAGGCTTTATTGAACTTATTACAATATTGCTCTGTTCTGGTTTTTTGGTGGTGAGGCATGTGGAATCTTAACTCCCTGGCCAGGGGCCGAACCTACACCCCCTGGACTGGACGGCAACATTTTAGCCACTGGACCACCAGTAAACTCCCTCTACTCCTTTTTAATGAGGCTTTCTTTGATACCAATTCTGATTTCAACTCTACATGGTCTTTCAGCTTGTCCTGACAATAATCTAGGTGTCTAAGAATTTAAATTCTCAAGAGATAAAGAGAGAGAATCCCATTGGTAACAGAGAGGCCAATAGGTTAACAGGCATAGAGAAAGCTCTCCATCTTTTGTCCAATACTATGGCTATGATAGCTCATAGTGTTCTAAGCTGGTCAGTTAGCCCTTCCCCTTTAAATAAGGACCAGGGGTGGGGGAACTTAAAGAAAACTTGGGCATGGCTGGCACAACAGAATGGTATGTCTGGTATGAATAAGCATCTACTTACTGAAAGTGGTAGAAAAGCTGTCATAGTAGGCAGCAGTCATCTAATGCTTCCAGTAGCAAGAAAAGCAGGCAGGCCAGTAGACCAGCAGCATCAAACTATGCACGTAGTCATACTGCAAACTTTGTACTTATTTTGAAAGAACATTCTTTCCTCAAGTCTAATTAAAATTGACTAGATTGCCAATGGCCTCCTAACTGATTTGACTTAAAACAGCTACCATTAATGCATATTGGATAAAGCATGAAGAGTAAGCACAGAGGTGAGTCAATTTAAGGGATAGTGTCTCAGAATCTGCATAGTATTGAAGAAAATATCTGAGTTTGGCCATGTCTGCTACATTGCCATCATCCCATCCAGCATTTTAGGATCCAAGCCATGAACTTGGAGCCTATATTTTGACTAGTCTAATGTGTCATAATACTTGGATTTAATGGAAGCCAGCTATCAGCTTTGGGTTACTTTGTCTTTAACTCATCAGGGTGTAAATGGGCTTCAAGGTAATTTTTAATCTATATGTAAATTAGCTGTTTCTATAACAGCCGTAGTATGAATTTGAGTATTTGCAGACAAGAAGAATTGGATGCAAGCAATATTTTGAAAATAATGTCAAGAAATAGGCTGTACAAATGATACATGACATTCAGTGAATTTGAATATAGGTTATATTAAGACACTTTCAATGAAATTATTGTCAGTAAAAACTTTCTGGGGCTGATAATGCATGAAGTAATGTCTAGAACAGAAGGTGAAAATAAGATTTTATTGGAGGTTGTCAAATGATGCTAAAGGTCATACAGTAAAGAGCTTCCATTTGGCAGATTTTATATAAAATTTGATTGTATTTTACTGAATTCATTTTTTCTTAAATGGTAAAGTGCCTTAAATTTAAAGTGATTAAAACTCTTTGGCTTTTTGACATGAAAATGACATGCTTTATCTATTATTTAAAGCTAAGTTTATTAGTCAATAAGCTTGTCTTGTATTTCTCTCTGTAGGCAGATGAAAAAATCATGAAATCTTTATTTTTTTCTTAATTTTGATCAGTGTGAAAGCTGCGTATTTGATCTCCTAAATCTTCTAATCAATTATTTCTTTTTTAAGGAACAGTGTAGCAGGAAAGGGCAATGGCAACCTGCTCCAGTACTCTTGCCTGGACAGTCCCATGGACGGAGGAGCCTGGTAGGCTGCAGTCCATGGGGTCTCTGAGAGTCGGACATGACTGAGCGTTTTCACTTTCACTTTTCACTTTCATGCATTGGAAAAGGAAATGGCAACCCACTCCAGTGTTCTTGCCTGGAGAATCCCAGGGACAGGGGAGCCTGGTGGGCTGCCGTGGGGTCGCACAGAGTCGGATACAACTGAAGCGACTTAGCAGCAGCAGCAGCAGCAGCAGCAGTAGCACAGGGAAATGTTCTGAAGGACATTAGTGAAAGTTGTTATTTAGTCATTAGTCATGTCTTTGTGACCCCCTGGACCATGGCCCACCAGGCTCCTCTCTCCATGGGATTTCCCAGGCAAGAATACTGGAATGGGTTGCCATTTCCTTCTACAGGGGGTCTTCCCGCCCCAGGGATCAAACCCAGGTCTCCTGCATTGCAGGCAGATCCTTTACCTCTGAGCCACTGGTAATAAAAGTTACAGATGTTCAAAATTCATTAAAAGTTCAATGAGTATTAAGTCTCCAAAAGTACAAGGAACACAATAGAAAGCATGAAAAGTACAGAATGGCTTATTATAACTACCATTTTCCCTTCTCTAACAATTTAGTTAAATGGAAGGTGGAATATTGTCAGAGGCAGTGTCTATACCAAAGTTAACTAGTAACTTCAGACCACACAACTTGACCTTTTTTAGTTGCAATTGGTTTTAATTCAGTATGCTTTGAATTCATTTCCAAAGGGGGATAAATACATTTGTTAATAACTAGACCATTCAGGTCTGACCTAAATCAAATCCTTTATGATTATACAGTGGAAGTAAGAAATAGATTCAAGGGGCTAGATCTGATAGACAGAGTGGCTGATGAACTATGGACAGAAGTTCGTAACATTGTACAGGAGACAGGGATCAAGACCATCCCCAAGAAAAAGAAATGCAAAAAAGCAAAATGATTGTCTGAGGAGGTCCGACAAATAGCTGTGAAAAGAAGAGAAGTGAAAAGCAAAGGAGAAAAGGAAAGATATAAGCATCTGAATGCAGAGATCCAAAAAATAGCAAGGAAAGATCAGAAAGCCTTCCTCGGTGATCATTGCAAAGAAATAGAGGAAAACAATAGAATAGGAAAGACTAGCGATCTCTTCAGGAAAATGAGAGATACCAAGGGAACATTTCATGCAAAGATGGGCTCAATAAAGACAGAAATGGTATGGACCTAACAGAAGCAGAAGATAATAAGAAGAAGTGGCAAGAATACACAGGAGAACTGTACAAAAAAGATCTTCACGACCCAGATAATCATGATGGTGTGATCACTGACCTAGAGCCAGACATCCTGGAATGTGAAGTCAAGTGGGCCTTAGAAAGCATCACTACGAACAAAGCTAGTGGAGGTGATGGAATTCCAGTTGAGCTATTTCAAATCCTAAAAGATGATGCTGTGAAAGTGCTGCACTCAATATGCCAGCAACTTTGGAAAACACAAGAGTGGCCACAGAACTGGAAAAGGTCAGTTTTCATTCCAATCCCAAAGAAAGGCAATGCCAAAGAATGCTCAAATTACCTCACAATTGCACTCATCTCACACGTTAGTAAAGTAATGCTCAAAATTCTCCAAGCCAGTATTTAGCAATACGTGAACCATGAACTTCCAGATGTTCAAGCTGGATTTAGAAAAGGTAGAGGAACCAGAGACCAAATTGCCAACATCTGCTGGATCATTGAAAAAGCAAGAGAGTTCCAGAAAAACATCTATTTCTGCTTTATTGACTATGCCAAAGCCTTTGACTGTGTGGATCACAATAAACTGGAAAATTTGAAAGAGATGGGGATACCAGACCACCTGACCTGCCTCTTGAGAAATCTGTATGCAGGTCAGGAAGCAACAGTTAGAACTGGACATGGAACAACAGACTGGTTCCAAATAGGAAAAGGAGTACGTCAGGGCTGCATATTGTCACCCTGCTTATTTAACTTATATGCAGAGTACATCATGAGAAACGCTGGGCTGGAGGAAGCACAAGCTGGAATCAAGATTGCCAGGAGAAATATCAATAACCACAGATATGCAATTGACACCACCCTTATGGCAGAAAGTGAAGACCTCAAGAGCCTGTTGATGAAAGTGAAAGAGGAGAGTGAAAAAGTTGGCTTAAAGCTCAACATTCAGCAAACTAAGATTGTGGCATCCGGTCCCATCACTTCATGGCAAATAGATGGGGAAACAGTGGCAACAGTGGTTGACTTTATTTTTGGGGCTCCAAAATCACTGCAGATGGTGACTGCAGCCATGAAATTAAAAGACGCTTACTTCTTGGAAGAACAGTTAAGACCAACCTAGACAGCATATTAAAAAGCAGAGGCATTACTTTGCCTACAAAGGTCCATCTAGTGAAGGCTATGGTTTTTCCAGTAGTCATGTATGGATGTGAGAGTTGGACTATAAAGAAAGCTGAGCGCTGAAGAATTGATGCTTTTAAATTGTGTTGTTGGAGAAGACTCTTGAGCGTCCCTTTGACTGCAAGGAGATCCAGCCAGTCCATCCTAGAGGAGATCTGTCCTGAGTGTTCATTGGAAGGACTGATGTTGAAGCTGAAACTCCAATCCTTTGGCCACGTGATGTGAAGAGCTGATTAATTGGAAAAGCCCCTGATGCTGGGAGGGATTGAGGGCAGGAGGAGAAGGAGACGACAGAGGATGAGATGGTTGGATGGCATCACAGACTCAATGGACATGAGTTTGAGTGAACTCCAGGAGTTGGTGATAGACAGGGAAGCCTGGCATGCTGCAGTCTGTGGGGTTGCAAAGAGTCAGACATGACTGAACTGAGCTGAATGATTGGAATTATTGTTGTCAGGATTGATTTAGGTCTAAAAGCATTGTCATTAAGATCAGTATTAAATGCCCTTTGGATTAAAGAACTCCTGTACCTATCAAGTTACTATTTTGATTGTCCAGAGATGTTTAACACCCTTGTTCTTATAATATCAACTGAAAGGATTTTAAACATTCTTACTTTATTTGTATTTTTATAACCCCCTGGCATTTAACTACCATGCTGGATGATTCTCACTGTGAAGCCACTCTCATGAAATTGTATTCTTGCTGGGAAATGATTTTATTGCATAAGAAAATGAATGTGCAGAGACCAGTGAGCTGTGTCCACTGATGGACTATAATTTGCAGACTGTGATGTCAAAGCAGATTTGAGATTTGTGACAACAGTTGGGGATTGCACTGCTCTCCACTCCTGTAGCAGCAATGAACCATGCAATCTCATTCCACGTTTTGCACACATGAGTTTAGTTTACGTAGTCATATATGGAGAGCTTTCATGAACACAGGAAGTATTAACAAGGATTAATGTGTTGGCTCTGCGTATTTCATTACAGTCCTGTTGGCACTGAAATGTTTTTATCCATTGTCCAGAAGGAGCAATTGTATCCCATTCCATCAAAGGACTGAGAAAGGGGATGTTTACCACTGCCCAAAACTGTTTACTGCTGGGCACAAAACAGTAGCTATTATTATTACTGAACCTACTGTCAATGTTTTTTGATGACTTTGCCTTAAAAATAGGATGTGTTTTCTGTTGACTTGTGCACTAGGAAGTTCTCTGTCTTTAACAGTTCAAAACAGTTGGGTGTAAACCAAATTGATTTGGTTACCTTTTGAGGAAAGAGGCATTGCTGCATAGAATTTTTTTTTGTTTGTTTGTTTTGTTTTGTGCTCATAGTTTGGAAGATAGCCTGCTGGTTTTGGAAGCCACATTCTTTCAAGAACCTTTGTGAGTCTGGGTCCCCCAGGAAGCAGTAATGCTGATGGAAGGCAGAATTTTGCCCCTGTCCTCCTGTGAACCCTACCCTCTGATGGCCTGCTGTGGGTTATGCTACATTAAATGGCAAAAGGGGCTTTGCGGATGTAGTTCAAGTTAAGATCTTAAGATAGGAAGGTTATCCTCAATTGTCCAGGCAGGTTCAGTGTAATCGAACAAGGCTTTGAAAGTAGAAAACTTTCTGGAAAACTTGCTGGAGTCAGAGAGAGAGATGACATAAGAAGAAATCTGACCCATTTAAAGCATCAGGAGGACTACTGCTGTTGCTGGAGGAGACCACATGGAGAGCTAGAGAAAGGAAATGGGCAGCTGTTAGGGGCAGAAGCTACCCCCCTTCCTTGTGTCCCCAGGATTACAGCAGCAAAGAAATGGGAACCTCAGTCCTGCAACTGCAAGAAACTGAATTTGGCCAACAATGTGAGTGTGCTTGGGAGCAGATTCTTCCCCAGCACCTTGACTAAGGAGCAACCCTACCAACACATTGATTTTGGTATTGTGAGACCCTCAGGAGAGGATCCAGCCCAGTCCACCTAGATCTTTGACCTTTAGAAGCTGTAAAATAATATATTTTCATTGTTTTAGGTCATTAAGTCTGTGATAAATTGTGATTGCCTCAATGGGAAACTAATATAATGTCCATCCCTGAGAGATCTCCAGATACAGGTCTAGTATTTCTGTTGCAGGGAAAAGCCAATTCTGACTCCATGTTGGAACTGTTTCTTTGATTTGCTTTCTGTTACTTTTGTTATTATTGTCATACATAATGGTCTGCTTCAGAGAATCCTGCCCCTCTGCCTGACTGTTAAAGTAACTGCCTTTGTTCAGGACCCTGTCTGCCTGTGGAGGGCAGGAAGGAAGAACTTAACACATCCCCTGCCCATGGTTCTAGCCTGTGGTTCTAGGAGATATTTGCAAGATTAATGGCCTTTTTATAATACTTTGTTTCCTCACCCCCCCC
Organism: Bubalus bubalis; assembly: GCF_019923935.1. NCBI lineage: Eukaryota > Metazoa > Chordata > Mammalia > Artiodactyla > Bovidae > Bubalus > Bubalus bubalis. The sequence continues at coordinate 79,209,571 of NC_059159.1, read as the reverse complement.
CCCACATCTGTGTTCTATAAAAGAACCTGGCATCTAGACCTTGATAAGTTGGTTATTTTGAGACATTAGTCTGCCATCTTGTCTGTTAACTGGGTTCTTCAAGTTGTATTCCTTTCTTCAGCACCTCATCTCTCAGATTTATTGGCCTGTAGTGAGGCAAGCAGAGCAAGCTTGGACTTGGTAACATTTCCACTGGTCAGATTTCATCTATTAATACTTCCCTGGTGATGTGTTCCTTGCCATTTAAATTCAATTCTTGTAACTCCTGGTCCACCCTGTGATTTGGTATAACAACTGTTAGTATCCTGTAACTTCTAGGATACATACAAGATTCTTGTAACACCTGTGATAGCCTATAACTTCTTTGATTCACACAAAATGAGTCTACACAGGTAGAAAGTGTAGTTGGGGAAACCACTTATCTAATCCAAGTAACCTGTATCTCTAGAAAATGATGAAGTTACATCAAAATCTATTTTTAAAACATGCTAAGTATCTCTTTCCTACCTTCATACTTTCTGCTGACAGCCTCCCTCCCCATGAGCAATTGATTTTTAGTGGTATGCAATTTAGATTTAGAAAACTGAAATTTGTCATATGAGACCATAATGTTAGGCTACTTCAAGGTTGTCATTAACAAACTCAAACATTACTTACTCAACAGAGAATTGCCTCTCCTTGGTCCACTCTAGCTCAGAGAGCAAATTAACTCATTTGTTTTCTCAGAAATTTGCTTCTGGAGTTAGATGGGAAGAATATGAGTTTACAGCTGAGTTAACTACAGCTATGAGAGCCCTTTCCATTAATTGCTGGCTCTTGCAGGAAGCGTGTTATAGCCATTACTTCATTTCCTTTGCCAATTTTTGAAAACACCCAGAGGTTTAATAAGTGAAATGTGCCTTTGCATTCTGAAATAAATAAGCAGGACAGCCAATTAAGGATACATGCATATGAATCAAATTTTTCTTCAACATTTGTGCTTGTGGGAAGAAAAATGATGTAGAGGGCATTTGTAAAATTTCCCACAAAATGGGTAGGGTTGGGAGGTTCACTGGATTAAGACTGGCTACTCATTTCCCACTCCAGTATTCTTGCCTGGAGAATCCCATGGACAAAGGAGCCTGGTGGGCTACAGTCCGTGGGGTCACAGAGTCGGACACGACTGAGCAACTAACACACACACCCCCTGCCACACACACTCATTTCCTTAGCTTTGAAGTCACAGAGCTGGGCTTGAATCCCAGTTCCATCATTTACTGACTTTGTGAGGTTGAGTGACTTACTTAGCTTTTCTGATCTTCAGTTTTCTCATCTTTGCCGTGGAGATAATGTCACATACCTCGAATCTTTAAAGTACTTGGCACAGTTCTCCCAAATGACCCTCAGTAATGGTGCTTTCAGTCAAGACAAGTCAAAGTTCTTTTCTAGTTCTCTGCACACAGCATGTTCTATGTAAAACTTTAAGCAGATAGAAATCTCAGCTCATTTCTCCCCCTAAGCATGGTCAAGCATGGTTGAAAGTTTTCTATACCTCCCAAAAAGAAAAAGGATGACAAAATAAAACAGACAAGAGAGAAGGGATGTACAGAGGAAAGGCGCATGACAGGGACAGGTTGTACATGGAAACTATGTTGTATTAGCTCTCGGAACTTAAATCACTGACGTTTAAATATCACTGACATTTAAATATCACTGTTGTTTGTCCCCTAGAGCCAAATTATTTTGAAAAGTCTTTAAATATATTTTTAAAATCTTTTTTTTTCCAGGCACTGTCTATGACATGTTAACATGATATCTTTCAAGTCAAATGTCAGTCTTGAATCTGAATTACTTCTTGTGCATCTGAGAATAGAAATTGAATTTCTAATGTGCTGTGTTTATGGTGGTAGCAGGGCATGTCAAGACAGGTCTGAACATAAAAGAAATGATTGTTTCACCTTTTCTGAGAATCTCAGAGAACTGTCTTCTTAAATAGAGTGCTAATCTTTTTCCTATGATAGAAAGTTACATTGTAAAAAAATTCTTCTCTGCTTAGATATCCATCATGCCAGCAGCCATGTGGGAATTTGTTCTTTATCTTAGTGGAAGATGTTATGCTGATCATTTTGGGTAAAGAAGAAAACAAAAACACTGTCTTTTAAACAATAGTTTTTCAGAAAAAAGTATTTTTCTCTTTAAAAATAACTTAAAATATGAATCTCAGGTGAGTTTTTCTTTGCTGGCAGAGAGGATATGTTAAACTGTTTGCAATAAATAAAAGACATTCTTTAATATGAGGTGGAAAGCCTTTCCATGTCAGAAGTACTGACTCTAGAGTCAAAAGTCATAAAAACCCAGAGTGAAAGTCATTCAGTTGTGTCCGAGTCTTTGCAACCCCATGGACTGTAGCCTGCTAGGTTCCTCTGTCCATGGAGATTCTCCAGGCAAGGATACTGGAGTGGTTTGCCATACCCTCATTCAGGGGATCTTCCCAACCCATGGACAGAACCCAGGTCTCCTGCATTGCAGGCAGACTCTTTACTGTCTGAGCCACCAGGGAAGCCTTAAAAACTCAGAATTCACCCTCAGTCCCCTATCTCGCTCACCCCACACACTCAGGATCGTTAAGTTCTACGTCTTCTTCCTATCTATTTAGTTTTTCTCATCTCTGCAACTCCACTTCCTCCATTTCCTCCTGCCTAGACTTTGCAGGTCTTCTAACTGGTTTCCCTGTTTTCAGTATTACCGCTGCCCCTCCTGCCACCACTGCAGTTCACCTCCGTAGTTCTGTTAATGGGATCTATCTGAAACAAATCAGATCAGGTTGCTCGCCTACTTGACTACTGACCAATTTCTATTGCTTAGAGAATGAAGACCAAACTTAATGCTTTGCTGTGTCAGGAGCTCATGGTCTGGCCTTTGGCCATTTCTCTTTTTTTGACCCCATCCTCAAGCCCTGCACCCCACCTCCAACTTGCTATTTCCAGCATCTGTCTGACTGTTTCTTTCTCTGTATCTTGGCTCTATCTATTTTGATTAAGCCCCCATACCCCGATTTTCCTTATAAACCTGCATCCTCTAGACTGAGCTCAGTACTAACTCTCTGACTCTCCCTGCCCCGCCCACATAGACCTGACTCCCCCCATTTCAAGTCCCCTCTATGTTCTGTAGAGACCTCTGGACATGGTGCCCACCATATGTTTTTACATTTGTTTCAAGTGACCATTTCTCAGTTCTGGGCTTAATCTAATTGAGATTAAAACTGCACCTTATCTGGCAAGGAGTAATGTGCTTGGCATCTAGCATGCACTTATTACATTTGTGGAAAGGAGGAAGGAATGGAAAGATCTGGATGGAGCTATATGCTTGCCAGCTGTAAGAATTCTGAGAAGGCATGTAATGTCTCTGAGCTTAGTTTTACTCACCTGTAAAGTGACAGTAATGTTGTCACCCCTTTCATTGAACTTAAAACCCTTCATACATTGCCTGTTAGTCCCAGCTTTAAATACCATCTGCGCTCTGCTTTCCTCTGTGACCTCATTTCAGACCTCTATCTGCTTCCTTCCCAGTTTTTTCAGAGGAATTTACCTTCTGAAAGTTTCCAGAATATGCCAAGCTGTTTGTCCACCCCGCACAGCCCCCTTGCACACACCACCGTTACTCTTGCTGATTTCTCTGAATGGGAGGTGCTACCCCAGCCTCTGCTGGGTTGTCTGTTTCTCATCAAACAGCACCTCCTCTTGACTCATCCCCTCTCTAGAGTAGGGCTCCCTGTGTATGTCTGCTTATTTGCTTTGCTTTATAGTATTCTTACCGACTTGATGGACATGAGTTTGGGTGAACTCCGGGAGTCGGTGATGGACAGGGAGGCCTGGTGTGCTGCAATTCATGGGGTCGCAAAGAGTCAGACACGACTGAGCGACTGAACTGAACTGAACTGATAGTATTCTTGTTTTTTTCCTCTTTATATGGTCCTCTGTACTTACCATAAGGTCTTTGTTCACTCTGTTTTTTTTTTTTTTTTTTTTTTGGTTGTATTTCCTTCCCACTGTAATTTCAACTTCAGGTGGGAGGCAAAGATCATTTGTCCTGTTTGCTATTTCTTTCCGAGGGCCTGACACAGAGCAGGTTCCTCATAAGTACTGATATATGAACCAATCTCCAAGGGTGATTTTCGAAGATCGGTACAGTATGTGATTCAAGTTTATAAAGCAGAAGCTCTATACAAATGTGAAGCATGGTTGTTATCACAACTGGAACAGACATAGAGGAACCTGGGAACATACCTTTCATTCCCCCAGGAAATGAACATGCAGCTTGACAACCAGTAATTACTCATTTTCCAAGTGTGGATTAGTCCAGCAAGAGAGGGTTCCTCTAGGCCAAGGGCAGATCTTTTTTTCTTAACATATTTTCTTCCATAAGTTGACTAGAATATGGGTGATAAAGAGGGCATGCTAGTATTTTTTCTTTCTTTTTAAAAGATACTTAGATATGTCTTAAACTTTAGATTCTCTATACACAAATTTCTTTGCTACTGAAAATTGAAATATGGTCGTGGTTCAGCCACTAAGTTGTGTCTGACTCTTGTGACCCCATGGACTGTAGCCTGCCCGGCTTCTCTGTCCATGGGATTCTCCAGGCAAGAATACTGGAGTGGGTTGCCATTTACTTCTCCAGGGGACCTTTCTGACCCAGGAATCAAAGCCAGGTTTCCTGAATTGCAGGCAGATTTTTTACTGACTGAGCTATGAGGGAAGCCCAACTGAAAATTGAAATAGCACATCAAAAAATTTATTACAGTTCAGATTTTTGAAAACCAGAGAATGTGGTTCATATGTGCTATTCTAATTATGCTCTGGTCAAGCTACCCACTGTTTTCTTTACATTCCTTCTACACAAGTTAATTAGCTTCAAATCCTTGATATTGAGTTTCATCTTCAAGCTTCTAAAACAGGCAGTCCTTGAGACCTTTTGGGCTTCTTTTGGTCGAATCAAAAAGTGGAACTAAAGTATATTCAAGTCATTCAAATCCAAACTACATACATTCTTAATGAGTTACCTGTATCGAGGTAGAAAAGACATCTTAGAACTTACAGGTTATCAAAATTTTAGAATACAGTCTGTCCTAGCGTGGGGTAGCTTTCCCAAGCTGCTGTATAAGGATGCGAAAATTACTAGCAAGAAACAGCAGCACAAGAAGTACAGGAATAAGGATTATGGCTAAACTGACTCTGTGTCATGATTATTCTTCACGTTAGTATCCTCGGCGAGATCTCTGTGACACGGGCAGCCATGACAGCTACATCGAAATCTGTCCATTCTCGATTCAGTCTCAGCTTCCGTGGTTTTCTGTGAAGCAGAGGAAGCTGGTATTCAGTAATGCACCATCCTTTCCACCCTTTCTTTCCAGGCAGTTAATAATGTCCTCACCTCTCTTCCTGTGGGTATGTCTCCACCAAACCCTTGTAAGTGCTTTTCTCTGTCCTGTCCACCCTGCTGGGGTGGACAGCCCTCATACTTTCATCTGCTAGTATTAGCATTCATCTGTAGATCTTACCTACAGCAATTTGAGTGACTTTTTATTTCCTCATTCCGCCCCCACCCCCATTTATGAATTGGAATTCATCTGAAAAAAAAAAAAGTTATTTTTTCTCTTCCATTTGCTTGTTTATTCAAGCAGGTATTTATATCAGTATAGATCCATGTATATTAAATTACTTTATTCTGTGGGTCATAATACAATGCTATCGTTATTTTCTTGCTCAAATTGTTTCATTTTTTGGCCATTGTCAGCTCTTTCCGGTTGGCTCCTGTGTCCTTTCCACATCCCCCCTCCCCATCCTTCCTTGAGCACTTGTTTACTTTTATGAATTAAAAGATGCTCCAGACTCAATTCAGTATTTTTCCTGCCTCAGCTTTGGAATCCGCCACTTCTTCAAAGAAACACTGTGGTTTCTTTCATTAGAGAATGGCTCTTAGAAACTAAACTGTGAGTAATGAGTGTGCTCATTGCTACCAGGGTATCATTTTCTTCCTTTTCTCCTTATTTGTAACTTCTTTTCTGAACATGAGAAACTTGGTCCTTATTATCTACAATGTAGTCACTTATTTTGTTCAACTCTAGTAGAAGATAAAGTAGTTTCAGAATTGATAGCTCATATCTCTGGGAAACAAATTTGCTGACTAGAGTACAGGATTAGTTCACAATTTGAAAAACCCATAATACATTTTGTGTTAAATCAGTATCTGAATTGTGATCACTGTTATTATATTTTAGCTTTTATTTTTTTTCCAAGGGAGGAAAACTTGCACAAAGTATTCCCACACAAACCAGAGGGTGCTTCACCTTGTTTATTACATTTCCTCAAAACTTCAAAAATACTCTTTTTATCCAGTAAGTTTGTTTGGAAATTAAGTTTGGAAAGATTGTATTTAATAAATAGTTTAGTTTTTTACATATGTTCATACTTTACTGTTTTAGAAAGTTTATGTTAGTTCTAATTAAAAAGTTGAGGTTGTCACTTAATTCCTTTAGGTATATTTGTTGTTGGTGGTGGTTTTTTTTTCTTAGTCAGGAATAGCATCCTTCCCAGTATGTGAAGCTGTACACTTGCCCTAGGGAAGCATGACAGCTGTACCCAAGATGCAGGGGCCCAGATGGACAGACTGGGTAACTCGCAGCTCTAACAGAATGAAGGCAGTTTCTCTTTGTGGGTGGCAAGCGTATGTGTCCACTCAAATGTTCATATATGCAGGCACACACGTGTGCACTTACAGACGTGTGGCCACACATGTAGTCCAGGCCAGCGGCTTATTTTGCAAATCGGTCTCTGCATCTCTTTAATGGGAGAAATTTGTTTTTAAAATTTGTTTTGTGTTTTAAACATCTACACATTCTGAGGAACCTTTAAATGTGTGTGTACAGTTACCTGAGATATTTTGGAATTCTCCTTTGCCATTGTGTTCATAAACAGCTTACAAGTTACTCAAGGTAATAAGCTACTTCATAGTGATATCTTATATGTTGATAGTAAATGGCATTATCTAGTTTGACCCTTTGCTTTACTTATCATCCTTGGCTCTGATTAAGTTTTGGTTATTTCAAGTATTCTTTTAAAGATAAAAAATTTCCACCCCTGACAAAATAAACCTTCAGGGATGTTAAGAATGATGATAATCCCAAAGAGGACTCCCCCTGCCCCTAACTGCTCCTCTCGCCTAACACAAGATTTGAAGCAGTTGCAGCTTTGTTAAAATCACTAGTCATTAAAAGCTCATCCTTTCTCCTGTGATACACATTCACTGATGTTTTGTTTTTCAAAAGGATGCAGCGTGCACATTTTTGTGAGTTGATTGAAGATCCTCTGTTTTTGTTCAGTTTCACATTTAGAGAAATGGGATGCCCCAAAAGAACACCACATGCCTCTAACAGCAAGCCAGTGCCAGGCCACTGTGCATGACCAATGAGCCTGCCACTGCTCCTCTGTTTCCATCTGATCCACAGAGACTTGATGACAATGCTGTGATCCATGGGATGCATACTAGGTCAGAATCAGAAGACCTGGTTAGGAAACTGGTTGTTGATCTAATGAGGGGTGACTTTCAAAGCACGTGTGCAATATTTGGTACCCAGTTGGTCCTCAGATGTTGATTTACACATCTGAAATTTAAAAGTAAAAGCTGTAAAAGTCAAAACTTACTATATTTTACATACACAATTTCATAATGGGATAAAAATATGCTATAAGAGGTTGGGCTTTTAATAATGCAATACAGTGGATCTCTTAATTCTTAATTTAAAAAGTGTAAAAAGATGAATGAATCTAGCCTATAATTACTCTGCCAGGTTACAAGGTATAAGGAAGTAATTTTAGAATAATGTATAATTGTACTTTAAACCCTAGATTGCATTAAGTCAGAGGAGTAATTTTTCAGGTCTCCTATGGTAGGGTTAATTTTTTCAATATAGAAATGTTTAATTCATCATGCAAAAATTTGTGTGTATGTTAGACCTCTTTTCCATGCCCTCAGTATTCCTTGCTTCCGTCTCCCCATGTTCATCCATAGCATACATGCAGTGCACTTGTGCATGCTTGTTCATACACATGTGCAAGCATGTGGGTACACACACACACACACACACACACACACACACACACTCTCAGAGTACCTGCAAACTAAACCTAAAGTGTTGGTTGCTCAGTTATGTCTGACTCTCTGCAACCTGATGGACTGTAGCCCACCAGGCTCCTTTGTCCACGGAATTCTCCAGGCAAGAATACTGGAGTGAGTTGCCTTTTCCTTCTCCAGGGGATTTTCCCGACCCAGGGATCAAACTCCGCTCTGCTGCATTGCAGGAGGATTCTTCACCGACTGAGCCACCAAGGAAGCCCTAGACTAAAGGCAAGCAGGTATGATTGGTCACCATTTACCTTATGATTTGGATTTTTAAAAAAAACCTCTCTCTTCTATTTTTCTCCTTTTGAGAAAACTAAAGATAAATGAATTAACATCCTCAAATTTACTGGCCTCACGCATTCGCTTTCTTCCCTTGCCTGTAAGCCTCCTAATCTTGCCAAGGTTTTCTACTATCTGCATGTCAGATGCAGATTACAAGCCCCCAGGGGCTGGATTCACACTAGCCTCTTGGCTTTTTTACAAAACCTTACATAGCCTTGTCACTGGCTTGATGCTCAAGCAAATAATGCTAGCATCCGTAGTAAGACCTTTGCACTGAAAACTGGAAATTCAACCACAATGAACATGCTGAGAATAAAATCAGGCACTGCTGTAATTATTAGGTCAGAGGCAGTTAAGCACAATTATTTCTGTACTGAACAAAGACAGGTGGGGATGTGGCTGGCTTTCCCATGAGAGGGCAAAGTGGGTGAGGGCTGGGGATGCTCAGTCTATAAAGCCCACACGCGTCCAACACCCACATGCTGCCTCCTATGTATTTTTCCCATCTATGCTTATTCTTTCTCTTTGTTTCTAAAAGCAGTCCTAAATTGCTTAGCACTTTTTTCTGCTCTTTAAACTCTTTTCTGTGCTTGCAGGCAAGGACAGTAAATTAAGCATATCTAAAGACTAAATGCTCAAAATCACCTTGGATAATTGGCTTAAGGGCTTGGAACATACTTTTCCCTCCATTTCTAATCCTCATGCTACTTCTCCTCTGAGGGTACATCTGTCAATAGTTGATGGAGCTTTCTTGGGTAAGTGAGCTGTTGCTTGGGATGTTATAAATCATATTTGGAATCAAGTGTATTTTCAAGCTGCTTTTAAAGTCTCAGTGCTGCGCTAACCGAATAGAAAATGCTAAATGTTTGAGGGAGCAGCTCAAGCCGTGCTAAAGGCATGAGCTGGACTTCAGGAAACAAATGGAATTTGTACCCTTGCAGAAAAGAACACATCTCTGATCAGAAAAGCATGCAGGTCTGGCAAGGGCCTTCGGAAGGAAACTGCTTGAGTACCTACTGGGTGCTGAGCACGGTGTCCTAAGATTCCCTGATTGTGCCTGACTCCCCTGGCAGGTGTTTGATCACTGTTGCACAGGTCAAGCAACTGAGGCTCAGAAATGTTGATAATATCCTCAGTGCACGCGGTCAGCAACTGATAGGCTTAAAATTAGAATCGGTTGGACTGTGAAGTGCTTGCCCTTCTCACTCCACACTAAGTCAGATGTAATCTGTGATAGGGTCTTCAGTCAGTGGCATCCTGATACTTTTCACGTTTGGCTTTGAGAGTAAGGCCAGTGGCCCCTGTCCCCAAACCTAACAGCTCTCTCAGCTCTGCTTCAACCAGTGCAGCTCTGCTTTGATCTATTTTATTTTATTAGTTTTTAATTGAAGTATAGTTGATTACACTCTTTCAGGTTTACTGAAAAGTTATTCATATATATATATAATTTTTTTTTCTTTCAAATACTATTACAGGTTACTATAAAATGTTAACCCACCTGGCCAATGCAAGAGGCATAAGAGACATGAGTTCAATCCCTGGGTTAGTAAGATCCCCTGGAGGAGGACATGGCAACCCACTCCAGTATTCTTGCCTGGAGAATCCCACAGACAGAGGAGCCCTGGTGGGCTACAGTCCATGGGGTTGCAAAAGAGCTGGGCACAACTGAAGTAGATGCAGATTACAAGCTCCCGGGGCTGGATTCGCACTGGCCTTAGTACATAAGATGTTAAGTATAGTTCCCTATGCTATACAGTAGGTCCATGTTGGTTATATAGGTTTATGTAATAGTAGTGTGTATCTGTTAAACCCAAATTCCTAATTTACCCTGCACTCTGCCTTTCGCCTTTGGTCACTGTAAGTTTGTTTTCCATGTCTGTGAGTCTATTTCTGTTTTGTAAATAAGTTCATCTGTATCGGTTTTTTTAACCACATAAAAATGATATCATATTTGTCTTTCTCTGCCTTCGCTTAGTATGATAATCTTGCAGTCCATCCATGTTGCTGCAAATGACATTATTTCATTCTTTTTATGGCTGAGTAATATTCCATTTTATATATGTATCACTTCTTCTTTATCCATTCATCTGTAAATAGATATTTAAGTTATTTCCATGTCTTTGCTGTTGTGAATAGTGCTGCTATGAACATAGGCATATGTGTATGTTTTAACATTAGTTTTGTCTGGATACATGCCCAGGAGTGATTGCTGGATCATATGGTGGCTCTGTTTTTAGATTTTTAGGAAACTGCAGACTGTTCTCCACAGTGGCCGCACCAACTTACATTTCCACCAACAGTGTAGGAGGGTTCCCTTTTCTCCACATCCCCTCAGACTTTTATTTGTTTGGTATACAGAGCTTTGGCATGACACTTATCAACATTTTTGGTAAAAAAAACTTCTGCTGAAAGAAGTTTAAAGGCCACAGCTGCATGAGAAAAGTAAAAATCAACTTTATAAAATATAGTGCATGTAAGAATGTGTTTGATATGTAAAAAAACTGAGAAGTCTTTTACTTGTTTCTCTCCTTCAAAAGACACGCCCAAAGAACAGTCTGCACTGGCCTAAGTCTAAGTATTGCTGCAGGGAGAGAGCTGAGCATGGACTCAGGAGTCCTAGGCTTTCAGTTTTGATCAGATGTGAACCTCCTGTATGCTGATCCTTTCCTCAGTTTTCACATTTATGGACTGGGATGATACTATTAATATTTGTCCTACCAATCTCAGAATCATACTGTCATGATCAAAGGAGACCAGAGATTAGTTTGAAAAAGCAAGAACCTGGCTAAAATATAAGGTATTTCTTACTACTGCATTTTCTGTTTTTTAGCAATTGATCTGAATATTTTAATCTTTCAGTGGCACAATGGAAGAGTTGAGGGTACTTTAGTATGGACCGTATGGGGGTGTAAAAGGCATTAAACCATTCTTAAAAGCTCATTCAGAACAATTATTTTAGAGATTATGGTTTATTAAGTTCATAATATTCACCGTTGAGTTTTAGTTATTCACAGTTTTGGCTTCTGGCGTTTTTTAAACTTTCTAGTGAAGAGGTGCAACGTGAATCCCTCTGGCTTTTGTCTTTCTTCCAAATTGTCAGGGCAAGTCTGTGCTACATGTGAAAGGATGAAATGACTGATTTGAGACCAGAACTACCATCTGACGCCACCTGATTAAGGTGAAGAGGACTTGCCTCCTGCATGTCTGTCTGCTTGTCTTTCTTCCTTCTTTCCCCTCTCTTCCTCCTAGTTTTCTTCCCTCCTTTCCAGCAAACATTTATTAGACACCAGCTATGCATGCTCAGTCGCTTTAGCCGTGTCTGGCTCTTTGTGACCCTATGGACTGTAGCCTGCCAGGCTCCTTTGTCCATGGGATCCTCCAGGCAAGAACACTGGAGTGGCTTGTCATGCCCTCCCCCAGGGGATCTCCCTGACCCAGGGATCGAACACGCATCTCCTGCATTGCAGGCGGCTTCTTTACTGCGGATCCACCGGGGAAGCCCAGGTACCAGCTACATGCAACCTGAATAGAAGATAGTGTCTGCTCCAAAGGCATTCGGTCCAGCATCTAAACAAATACCCACTTCACTGCGGTCAGTACCGTGCAGATCTGCCTTCCCCTTACATGACGCCGCTGCAAACAGCTGAAGAGCCTGGAGCACAGGATGTCCTCTGTGCCTGCTGGGATTGAACGGGATTTCTTGGGAAACGCTTAGTTACTAACAGAGTGGGTGATTTTCTCTCCACATTTCTTCACTTCTTTGTTTCTAATTCCTCTTGAACCCACTTGAAACCTACTCACTCTCTCAGGCCTTGTCGGTATACATGGATGTTCCTCTGATAAAATCCTGAGGCCTTTCTTTATTTCGTGTTCCCTTGGTTATCCCAGCTGCAGCTCTCCTTTGACCTCACGAAGACCTCCAGTCTGCAGGCCCCTACTTCCCTGATCCTCCTTCCCGTTCTTTCTCTGCGCCTTCCTGCTGATCCCACTCTTACCCTTTTACCTCCTTCTCACTCCCTCTCTCTTCCTGTCCTCCCTTTGGGAAATTAGGGACCAGAAGGTTAGATCAGTTATGATAGGAGACCTGGGGAGAATGAGTGGAGATACTTGAGAAGAAAAACAAAATAGAGAACCAATAGTTTAATATTTTAACTGTCTTCTCACTCTTACACTGAATCCTCTTCAGATTTTCTGTAACATTCTCGACTTTGATTTTCAATTATTTTGGCCTAGAGAAGAAGCAAATTGTTTCTAAGTATGACCTGTGGGAGCAAGCTCTTTTTGCAGACAAGATGGCCATTGATAGAGCTTGTCTGGGTGTGCAGTTAATGTTGCCTGGCACGACCAGACCTGTCTCAGGAGGATGCTGTTTCTTGAAGGTGTTCTGTGTTTCTGCAGTTTTAGGACAGTAGTGCCAACAAGCACTTCTGACAGCAAGGCCAGGTCTGCAGTATACTTCAGTCTAAGGGGTTGTTTGCTATGAATTAAAATGAGAATTAAATTACAGAGAAAGAGTGAAATAAATGAAAATTGCATGAGCCTACTTGATCCAGCTCTGTACTTAATCATATCCACTTTTCCCTGTAGGGCTGTTTTTCTTTCTTGAATGCAGGTGGCAGGCCCATGCTGTCTTGGCAGGTCTGGGTCAGGGGGAACAAGTCTTCAGGTCTCAGGGAGGTCTGCTAGCGTTCTCTAGAGGTGTACAGAGCACACTGCCTTTGGAGCCAGACTGCCCTGGTTCAAATCTCAGTTCCATCACTTTCTGTAGGTGAGCTTGGACAAGTGACTAATCTCTCTAAACCTCTTTTTGTTTGATTTTTTAAATTACAAGACTTTACTTATATAATCATTAGTTATAAGACTTGGAACCACCTGAGTCACAGAAAAGGTAGGGAAAATTGGGAGTATAGAATGTATGTTTTCACATGGTTGAATGTTTAAACCTCTTTTTAAAAAGTTTTTTTGTAAAATGGACAAATAAAATGATCCTTGTCCCAGAGTTGTATGAGCTTTAAATGAGATCATGATAGCTCTGTATCTGTTATACCATGATAATGATAATATCTGGCATTTATTGTAGGTATTAAATTTCCCACAGAAAAATGAGATGTAGGACACTAGAGGAAAGTAAGCTCTTCCTCATTCACCTGAAGTTAGGTGTTTTTCCAGGGAAATTTATATCACTCCTGTTAGTGTTTGTTTTTCTTGAAATATCGCCAGATGATCATACTAGCTAAGAGTCAGATGCTGAGATGACTGTTTTAACTTTAATAACTCATTTGATTCTTCTCCTAATTCTGCAAGGAAGGTGAAAGATAAGACTTTCTTATCTTTGCAAAGAGAAGACTAGTGAGGCTTAAAAATGTTAGGTAATTTGTCTTAGGATTCACACCTAGGTCTTTCTGCCTCTAAAATCTACATTCACCTCCCACAGCATGGCTTTTGATCAAGTAGCTCATCTTTTCTGAAATCACCTGCCACTTCCATACTGGAGATAGAAATGTTCCCTTTTCTACCTCCTTAGGCAGTTACTCAAGATTCAGGCAGTTAATTTATTCCTGTGTCTTCTGTGAATTCAGGGATCCATAGCCTTCTGACTGTTTTCCCGTAGGAAATGCCCTTTGCAGATCTAAAGCAATTCTTTCTCTAAGGATAGGCTCAGAACCAAGACACATCTTCTCTAGTGATGATGAATACTCTGTCTAGTGTCACATGGCTCTCTCCTTTTATGAATTTTTATTTGTGCGTTATAAACAGTATAATATTGAATAGCACTTAGTCATATTTTAAACTGAAATAGTAATCATCACCTCATTTATTGAACACTTGCTTGTGCTAAATTGTTTATAAGCATTATCTCAGTTTATCTCATGAGAACGCTACTAGTTAGGTTCATCTGTTATGATCCCCATTTTGCAGGGGAAGAAACTGAGATGTCGTGAGGTTAAGTGACATGCCTAAAATTACAAAGATGGCGGCTCCAGGATTCAAATATTCTCACTCTGGAGCCCAATCTCTTACTCAATGCATCTGCCACCTCCTTCAGTCTTGTGCTCTCAAATGCAACGTGAGGTGGTCCCTAGCATGAATCCTGTAGGACCCAGCACTTAACGAAGGGAGCCTGAACGATTGGTTTGTCAGTGGATGCTTTGAGTAACTATATTGTGCTTGGCATTAAGGATGATTCAAAGGCCAATTCTAACCCTCACCTGGCTATCTTCCTAGGGGCATATCATACCACATAATCCATAGGAAGTGCTTCGAAGTCCCTCTGGCCTGCAGAATGAGGGATGGGGAGATATTGACTTGTAATTAAAGACAGGGAACAAATCAATGGATGGGTGTCCAGTAGCTTGAATTGATGATACTGTTTCCACTACTCCATTTCTGATGGACATTTGGATCCACCGATCATGTTTACCTTCATGGCTTTTGGGAGAAAATGTTTCAGTTTCTTCCATGTCTGAAGAGAAATGCATGCAGCTATTTTCTTGAAAAGATGAAGTTGTGCACGAATGAGGAGATCATTAACAAGGAGGTTAAGGAAACAAAGGAAATTGCAATCAATGTAATCTGGTTCTCTGCATGTCAAATCAACATAATCACAGCAGTTGCTGGAGTGTTTACTATATGTCAGGCACAGCTCTAAATACCTTTCATGTATTTCGCTTGTGGAAATGGCAGCCCACTCCAGTATCTTGCCCGGGAAGTGCCTTGGACAGAGGAGCCTGGGGAACTATAGTCCATGGGATCGCAAAGAGTCAGATATGACTGAGCAACTAACACTTTCACTTCTTTTAATCCTCACAACAACTCCACAGGGTAGGAATAGTTTTCTTCGGATTATTATAGTTTTATAAATGGTCTCAGAGAGATTAAAAAATGTGTACAAGTTCACACAAGGCCAAGCATTATCAGTTAGTTGGCCTGACACCGGTGAACAAATTCTAACCTCTTACTGTCTCTGGTAGGCTGGAGACGATGGAGGGTAACTTCTCCTTGTGGGTTTTAATGGGGAGGGGACAGGAAAGTGAACAGAAAGAGAAAGGACTTGCCTAACATGTGGCTTCCCTGATACCAAGCTCAGTTGGTAAAGAATCTGCCTGCAATGCAGGAGACCCCAGTTCTATTCCTGGGTCGGGAAGATCCACTGGAGGAAGGATAGGCTACCCACTCCAGTATTCTTGGGCTTCCCTTGTGGCTCAGCTGGTAAAGAATCTGCCTGCAATATGGGAGACCTGGGTTCGATCCATGGGTTGGGAAGATCTCCTGGAGAAGAGAAAGGCTACCCACTCCAGTATTCTGGCCTGGAGAATTCCATGGACTGTATAGTCCATGGGGTCACAAAGAGTCTGACATGATGGAGTGACTTTCACTTTCACTCTCAACATGTGTTGAACTCCCAGTATCATGAAGGCACTTTGTATACCTAAAACTCCTTAAGATAAGTATTATTTCTTTGCTTTACAGATGAGGAAACCAGACTGCAGATGATAAGCAATTTCCTCAATATCACTCTGTTGGCAAGTGTGGAACTTGGCTTTGGGTCAGCCTGTCCTCTTCCTTCCACCTTGGAAGGTTTAAATAGGAGACCCGTTTTGTTCCATAAGGTATCTATGATCCATGGCAATATATAAATTCTATGCTCATTTCCTTTTGATAAATAGCATATGTCTTGGAACCGTATTTCAGTAAAAGAGTGTATTTGCTGCAAAAAATGGTTTAGTAAAATTTGAGTGGTACAGTGGAACCAAAGGTCACCAGCTGGGTCAAGGTTGAAATGTGGTGTTTTTCAGGTTTCTGTATCCTATCCTTAACTCTTTCATCATTAGTTATTTGGGGAGGTCATAAAACTACTGTCTCTTCCTGGGGTTTACTTTCTACAATGGAAGAGCTGCATGAGATGGTCTCTATGTCCTTTACAATCGTAGAATTCTGTGATGGTTTCAAGGCCGAACTACATAGAGTCTGAACTTTGGAAATGCCCTTGAGTGCCCCAGTTCCATCTCCCATACCCAACGCAGGCCCTTACATTGCTTGGATTCTTACCCCAGTCTCTTGGTTTTCTTTAGATTTCCAGTCTTGCTTCCACAAGTATCTTGTTTGAGACATTCTTGTATTATACAAGACTAAATAACCCATTAAAAAATGTTGAACTATTATGAAGCTCTTCACTTACTTGGAGGAGATGTGGAATTATCACAAGTATGGAATATAGGACCACCAGCCCTCATCTCAAACATTTTAGTAATGACCATGTCTTCATCTAAAGCACAGATCTGACCAGGTCACTGATCCTTGAATGTGCTTCTGATCCTTGAATGGCTTTGTCCAAAGGATCACATCGAAGTTCTTTTCTCCCTCTCTGCTTTGCCTTGTCCCTCGCAGCCAGCACTCCGTGGACACACTGTACTTTTCCTCTCTTGTGTCTGTGCCATCTGCCCAGCGTGCCTGGCCACCTGGCTTGTTCCTCTTCATCCGAGATGTCTCAGCTCTAGTGCCGCCTCCATCAGGCCCCTTCTTTCAGGCTGAGGAGTGGACCTGCTTGTTCTCCAGGCAATACTACTGCCTCTGTTTATCTTGCAACTACGTGTTTTCTTGGTTTCTCCCTCCAAACAACAAGGTCTGTGTCTTCCTCATTTTGTATTCCCAGTACCTTGCATGGTCTCTGGTGCACAGTACATGCTCAATAAATGTTTGCTGAATAAAGAAATAGATTGACCTTTCATTGATAAGGAAATAGCAGCTTTTAATCGCTAAGGCATTCTTCTTTTTAACCACCTGAAAATTCTTTGTCTCTTGGCCTAAATTTTGACCCCTGGAATTATTCAGAATAATTCCTTTTCTTCCAGAACAATACAATTTTTTCAGTATTTGAATTTGGCTAAACCATCTAGCTGAATATGATTAGTTCTTTTTTTTTAAATTTAATTTTATTTTTTAACTTTACAATATTGTATTGGTTTTGCCATGTATTGAAATGAATCCGCCACAGGTAAACATGTGTTCCCCATCCTGAACCCTCCTCCCTTCTCCCTCCCCATACCATCCTTCTGGGTCGTCCCAGTGCACCAGCCCCAAGCATCCAGTATCATGCATTGAACCTGGACTGGCGACTTGTTTCATATATGATATTATACATATTTTAATGCCATTCTCCCAAATCATCCCACCCTCTCCCTCTCCCACAGAGTCCAAAATGTTCTATACATCAGTGTCTCTTTTGCTGTCTCGTATACAGGATTATTGTTATCATCTTTCTAAATTCCATATATATGCATTAGTATACTGTATTGGTGTTTTTCTTTCTGGCTTACTTCACTCAGTATAATAGGCTCCAGTTTCATCCACCTCATTAGAACTGATTCAAATGTATTCTTTTTAATGGCTGAGTAATACTCTATTGTGTATATGTACCACAGCTTTCTTATCCATTCATCTGCTGATGGACATCTAGGTTGCTTCCATGTCCTGGCTATTATAAACAGTGCTGTGATGAACACTGGGGTACACGTGTCTCTTTCCCTTCTGGTTTCCTCAGTGTGTATGCCCAGCAGTGGGATTGCTGGATCGTAAGGCAGTTCTATTTCCAATTAGTTCTTTCATATGTCTTCCTGTGCCAGTTTTCACATTTCCTTACCACCCTACCTGGCCTTCCTCTTAACATGAGATGCCCAGATCAGAACTGAAGATTCTAGGAATTATTCCAAGTGGCAACCGACCCCAGAGGAGCAATCCCCTCTTCTGCCTTGGACCCTAAACTTAAAAGTTACTGAGAAGTTGCATAAAATAGCAACTGACTTTGCCAATGCAATACATATAATAAAACATACATGTAGCAACATGTATTACCATATTTTCAAAGTAGTAAAAATGTAACAAAAATACCAAAAGGCTCCTGGTGCTTTACCTTGTGAGTTACTTACAGTAACTCTGGAGTGGGGGTAGGTACTGGTGTTGTTATCACCCCATGACAGGTGAGGAAACTCAGAGTGAAGAGACGGTAGTGTTACTTTTTGAAAGTGAGTGGTGGGGACAGACTTGAGTCCTGGACTGACTGTGGACTCATATAGAGTAAGTCCCATGTTCTAAAGCACTGATGCCCTGTGGGCTCTCTGTGAGCTTCTCGACTCAGTGCAAAGTGTACTTGTTTCCAAGCTGAGGTACTTAATTGTTATCATGCCCTCAAAGGAATCCTTGACTCCAAAGAAGTTATGAACCATTGTGGTAAATAAAGGTAGACTGACATGGAGCTTGTAGCCAATTCAAACACCAAGTTCATTTTCCTAGGCTATCTACCACTCTTAAGGGGCTTGCTTGGTAGCTCAGCTGGTAAAGAATCCACCTGCAATGCAGAAGACCCCAGTTCGATCCCTGGGTTGGGAAGATCCCCTGGAGGAGGGAAAGGCTACCCACTCCAGTACTTTTGCCTGGAGAATCCCCATGGACAGAGGAGCCTGGCAGTTCATGGGGTTGCAAAGTCAGGCACGACTGAGCGACTCAGCACATAGCAGTCTTAGTTTTCTTCCCTTAACTTGTATAACCAGTTTCCTGGGTTTACCTTTAGCATTATTGGCTTATCTCTGCTGAATTTCCTCTTAGCAGTTCCGTCTATCACAGGGCCATTTCTTTTCACTAGCGCACCCCTGTTAACATTTGATATTTAAAAAGAATGATCTATTGAGCACTGTCTCTTTATCTTTATTGAAATCATTGCTGAAATGAGGGCTGACCCAGGGGAGGGTTAGTGGCTATGAAAATCTTTTGCATTTATTTTTCTCCTCAGATTGCTCCCTGGGAGTTCAAGAGTTAGTCTAGATAATCTGTTGTTCTCAACAAGTGGTAGCCTTGCTGTGTCTCTAATTCTAGATTTCCGAGAGTACACTCACCATGCTTTGTACACGAGGCTCTGTCTCAGTGTGGTGTGTTCCACAGGCCCTTCCATCAAAGGCCTGATGATTAACCGAGAGTCGTTTTCTTCTTGTAACTTTTTTTAAAAAGTAATTTTTATTGGAGTATAGCTGCTTTACAGTGTTGTTTTTTTCCTACTGTCCAGAAAAACGAATCAGTCATACATATACATAACCCCCCTCCCTTTTGGACTCCCGTTCCCATTCAGCACAGTGCACTAAGCAGCGTTCCCTGTGCCGTAGAGCAGGGTCTCATTGCTTATCTGTTTATGCATAGCTTCAGCAGTGTCTTCTTGTAACTCTTTGGAAGTATATCCCATCTCCCATGAATCCCCAGCCATTTCTCAGAAACCAGACTTCTGTGCAGTATCAGGTCACAGAAATGAGATCAGCCCCAATTTTTCCCTGTAAGTTTTCAAGTTATTAAGGAAAAAAAAAAAAAAACAAAAACAACCCTACAGAACTCTGTTATTAAGTTTGAAACAGACTCAAGTCTTCCTGTTTATCTTCCAACAAATTTGCAGTACTGCCTGCATCTGAAGACAGCAGAATATCCTTCAAATATATGTATTTTCATTTCTGGAAGAAAAATGACCAATGGCTTTTGCTTTTTCTTCAGTTGTTATACTGCATTTTTTTAAAATCTTCTTTGTGATTGGTAATAATCTACACCTTTGCATTATTTTTAATCTTGTAGTTCTTGTACCTATGTTTTGTCATCTCTGGTTTTCCTCCTTGTTAACAAGTGTTATATTCATGATGTTCAGGTTTTATTTTATCCCATTTTTCAAAGTGATCTTTTCCCATCAAAAGGCTGATTGAGTCTGATTCTCCCATTGCATTTCCTCTCCTCTACCTTTTCTAATAGCATTTGGAACTATTTATTCCCCTCACTTTGATGTGAATTGTGTTGTTTTTGTCACTACTCAGAAAACATGTAAGTGTTGGCTCATGATTGCCTTTAACTTTTAATAACTTTCAGCATCACCCCCACCTTCACGAGCCAAGTAAGTGCGTAAGTTCCTCCATAGCAATCAGCACTTTGCCTATCTTTTTCT
Organism: Bubalus bubalis; assembly: GCF_019923935.1. Classification (NCBI taxonomy): domain Eukaryota; kingdom Metazoa; phylum Chordata; class Mammalia; order Artiodactyla; family Bovidae; genus Bubalus; species Bubalus bubalis. Next base: position 79,189,161 of record NC_059159.1, on the reverse strand, counting down.
AAACTGGGAGACACTGGACTCTTTGGCCTTTATTCTAGAGTCTTATGGGGAAGACCTTTTCGATGTTATTGTTTCAAGGCTTACTTTTCAAAAGTTTTCATTATATACTGGGAAAAAAAAATTAGACTTGGGTTTGAGTCTCACCTGGATCACTCACTAGCCTTGTTCGACTGGGCACCTCACTTTTCTTCTTCAGTCCTGCAGGATGGCCCTGCATTTAAAATGGAGTAGCAATGCCTGCCCCACACTGCCCAGGGACTATTGATAGCATCAGTTGAGATGAACAATATGAAACACTGTTAATTACACAGCCCTCTGTAACATTGGGGCTTCCCTCGTAGCTCAGCTGGTAAAGAATCCACCTGCAATGCAGGAGATCCCGGTTCGATTCCTGGGCTGGGAAGATCCCCTGGAGAAGGGAAAGGCTACCCACTCCAGTATTCTGGCCTGAAGAATTCCATGGACTGTATAGTCCATGGGGTCACAAAGAGTCGGACACGACTGAGTGACTTTCACTTTCACTTTCTGTAACATAGCAGGTACTGTCTTTGCAGGCAAAATAGTGCTAGGAATTACTGTGCATACTCTTGTCATTCTCAATCATGCTTAATATGTCTTATAATTTCTAAATATATAGGATTTAGATAATTTATATCTAAATTATAGGATTTTGAATTCCTGTTTCTCCTCATATGTCTCTCCCATTTCTGCTTCTCAGTCTTTCTTGTTGAGGACTCAGGACCTGGTCCTCACTTTTTTCTTCTCAGTTACCTCATCTTTATTTTTATTTAAAAAGAAAAAAAATCTTACTGGAGTATTACTGCTTTACAGTGTTGTGTTAGTTTCTGCTGCTGCTGCTGCTAAGTCGCTTCAGTCATGTCTGACTCTGTGCGACCCCATAGATGGCAGCCCACCAGGCTCCCCCGTCCCTGGGATTCTCCAGGCAAGAACACTGGAGTGGGTTGCCATTTCCTTCTCCAATGCATGAAGGTGGAAAGTGAAAGTGAAGTCGCTCAGTCGTGTCTGACCCTCAGCGACCCCTGGACTGCAGCCTACCAGGCCCCTCCATCCATGGAATTCTCCAGGCAAGAGTGCTGGAGTGGGGTGCCATTGCCTTCTCCGTGTGTTAGTTTCTACTGTACAGCAAAGTGAATCAGATATACCTCCACACATATACCCTCCTTTTTGAATTTCTTTCCTATTTAGGTTACCGCAGAGCACTGAGTAGAGTTCCCTGTGCTGTACAGCAGAGTCTCATTACTTATCTATTTTATACATAGTATCAATAGTGTATATATGTCCATCCCATTCTCCCAATTCATCTCCCCTTTCCCCCCTTGGTATCCATATGTTTGTTCTTAGGTCTGTGTCTCTGTTCCTGCTTTGTAGATAAAATCATCTATACCAGTTTTTTCTGGATTCTGTGTATAGGCATTGATATATGATATTTGTTTTTCTCTTTCTGACCCGGTCCCCATTTTAAGTTCAGTCATCATTTTGCTAGTGCTCAGGCCAGTGAGCGCTTCAGCCCTGCCCAGGCATCCTCGATAGACAGAATCCTAGATGTGGTCAACAGCATGCCTTGACTTTGATTTTTCATGTCTCTACATCCGTCCTTGGCCCTGACTCCAGGTGCAGTCTTGTGACTTGCTTTGGCCCGTAGAGTATGAGCAGATGTGCTGGAAGCAGAGCCTTGAAAACTGCGTTGGTGACTGTGTTGCTGATGCCGTGTGAACAGGCCCAGCTTACCTGCAGGTCCTAGGAGGAGCGAGGGCGACATGTGCGCTAGAGTGGAATGTTCCAGTCGCCCCAGCTGAGGCCAACCCGTATCAGACAATAACCAGCTGACCCCAGGTATGTAAATTTTCTCTGCCAAGATCACTAGAGTGATGCCCAGCTGGCCCTCGAGAATGTGAACAAAGCATTTATTGTTTTATGGCCCTGAAGTTTTGAGGCTGCTGCACATTTTAATTATTGAGTAGAACGTGGGTATAGTAGTTCTCATAACCGCCTGCCTTTAAACCCTGCCTAGTCTCAGAGCTTGTGATCCTGAAATGTGTCATTATCGGCAAAACTCAGGGCTTCACAGGTGGCACTAGTGGCACAGAACCCACCTGCCAACATGCGCCCAGGCTTAAAGAGACGTGGGTTTGATCCCTGGGTTGAGGAGGGCTTGCAACCCACTCTAGTATTCTTGCCTGGAGAATCCCATGGACAGAGGAGCCTGGTGAGCTACGGTTTATGGGGTCAGAGAGAGTCAGATACAACTGAAGCAGCTTAGCATACATGAGGCAAAACTGAAGTTTCATAAATAATAGAGGTCTAGGGAAGGCATGACTAATATACTATTAAATATATTTTTAAATGCACAGGTTCTTCAGCCTCAAGAGCCTTCTCCAGGGGGGCGGGTAACCCATCTCTTGAACCACCTTCATTAGTTAAGGAGAAATGACTTTGGCATTGCAATTTGCTGAAGCAAAGCCTCATACACATTAGGCTTTTCAGAATGTGCCACTTTTAAAAGTTTTCTATGGACCTTCTTAGTCTGAAATGAATGCATTTTTACTCCTATTTTCCCTCTTTTCAAATGTCAAATTTCTGACTGTTAAAGTTACAAGTCTTAAATCATCTTTCTATATTTTCCCTTAATCTCTCCTTCCTGTCCCCACTCCTTCACTGGATAAAGGTGCTGCCAACTGAAGGAAGAAGGTTGGAAGCCCATAAAGAGAGATAGACATTAATTTTAGGGCTGAACCCCCTGTTTGAGCCAAGTCCCAATTCATGAGCCAAATAGTGGGCAAAGAGACTATAAAACACCAAGCAAGTGTAAGGGCAGAGTGAGCCAGGACTGCAGAGAACACTGCTACACTGCGCTGAGGTTTGGGCCCGCTGTGCTTCTAGGCACATGGGGTGTTGTATTTCTCCTCTAGGCTTCCCAGATGGCTCAGAGCAAAGATTCTGCCTGCCAGTGCAGGAATTGCAAGAGACGTGAGCTTGATCCCTGGGTTGGGAGGATACCCTGGAGAAGGAAATGGCAACCCTTCCCAGTATTCTTGCCTGGGAAATCCCATGGAGAGAGGAGCCTTGGTGGGCTACAGTCCATGGGGTTGCAGAAGAATTGGACATGACTTAGCAACTAAAGGACAAAAATTTCCCCTCTGCCTCGGAGCTGGACATGACCCTGTGACTTGCTTTGGCCAATACATTGTTCCTGGAAATGACATGGGTCACTTCTGTGTTGAAGCATCCAATTATTGGAGCTGGACTTTCCAGCCTGCTTCTTCTCTTTGTAATCTGGAAGGCTGAGCCAATGTGCCAAAGACAGCTGTCAGCGAGAGTATTCTGGACTCGCAATGGATTTTGAGTGAGGAATGACATTTTGTTGATCTTGTGGGCATTTTTAGTACAGCATAACCTGCCCTACCTTGAGTAGAGTAAGTGTTGTGTTTCCCATCTGGATGACTGAATTCACAAAGATTCTCGTGTCATTCAGCATGGGTGTGAGAGGTAGAGAGGGCTTGAGAACAGATCCAAAGTATCCCATTGCCCTGGGGAGATGTGGGGTAACAAGTGAACCTTGCTCAGTTCTGGAATAAAAATGTCTATTTTAGTGGAGAGAGAAATCCAGGTATCCAGAGGGGTCTCAAGGTCATGACAAGGGGAGGCAGCTGTCAGTGGCGGCAGGGGCCATGCAGTGTGGGACCAAGTGCGTGGAAGCCTGTATGGAGGTTGGCAGCACAAAGAACCAGACAGGATTATATGTACATCCACGAATGCCACTGCGTAAGCACAGAGACACGCTCTCGTAGATATTACATTAGTGTGTAAACAGTGGAGTTACAGTCAGCCCCAGGGAGAAGACAAAAGGAGACAGTCCCTAATGTGATTGAGTATAAAACAGATATAACTAAGAAATTACTGACGTGGTTGAGCTTACTTAGAAGTGCCCAGATTCAATTTTCTATCAGGAAACATGCAGAGCTTGTGATAGAAATTATTTCAGTTATAAAGAAAAATCTCAGGACTTCCCTGGTGGTCCAGGGGTTGCAAATCCACCTTCCAGTGCAGGGAATATGGGTTCAATCCCTGGCCTGCGAACTAAGATCCCACATGCGGCAAAGCCCAGGCACCTCAGCTACTGAGCCCACGCTCTAGCGTCCATGAGCTTCAATTATGACTAAAAAAAAAAAAAAAAAAAACTGTGAAAAAATATTTCATGGTATGAATAAATGACATTAAAAAACCTCTAATATTTGCAGATCTGAGCTCGTGGGTATGAAAATCAGGCGTGCCTCATATTTTTATAAAAGAACTGAACTAAACAAAACTTTCAAAGAATGGGATTTAATGATTTTATTGGGGAACACAAAGCCATGTTATTTTACAACATGGTTGTGGTTGTTGCTGAGGAATTATTGTGGTCCCTCACCCTGCCTGGCCTCTTGAGAACCTGGGCTATTGGACATTGGGCTATATCTACCTAGCTGTCCTGTGTGGTCAGCTTCTGTGGCTTAGGCATTTAGCCCCTGGATTCCTGTGGTGGGTGGGTCACTAGCCACGTGCTGGCTTCCTTAGGGATAAAACCATGAGATCAGGCCGCTTTGCCAAATGATCAGCTGGCCCGCTGCCTCTTGGTGTTCAGTGGCCCATAGCATTTGGGCTCCAGAGTTGGATATATCAGGTTCTTTTGTTGGTTAACATTTCCTTGTTGGTGTAGAGGCCTTGCAAAAAGCATTAAAAAAAATCTATACCTGAGATTAAGATACAAAGGTATAGAACAATGCCATAATTTTTATTATGTTACACATTTGATAAATATTCAGAAAAATAAAATTAAGTTGCAAATAGTTTTAGCTTAACAGGTTAAAATAATCTGTCAAATGCCAAGAATGTGGCAAAGAAGAAAAATAGCATGCCTGGAGTGATGTAAAAAAAATCTCAAAAGAAGTTGAAACATGAGAATAAATTGTTTCATTACCGTATTATTATATTAAATCTACGTAACACTTCATGGGGACAATTTATGTGGGTGGATGAGAAAACTAGATGCAGAAAATAACTTAAGTCATGTAACCGGTAAAGTAGGAGAGCTGTTTTTTGTTTTGTTTCTAACCATCAGGTCTCAGCTCCTTCTAATTTAGTTCCTTTCTGAATGGATTTGATAGCATCTGGTTTGGTGGTTTGGAGACTGTGCTTATGCTGTTGGTGTTCCTGATGGGTGGTGGTGGTGTTCAGTCGCTCAGTCGTGTCTGACTCTTTGCGACCCCATGGACTGCAGCACGCCAGGCTTCTCTGTCTTTCAGTATCTCCTGGGGTTTGCTCAAACTCATGTCCATTGAATTGGTGATGGCATCCAACATCTCACCTTTGTTGGCCCCTTCTCCTCCCACCTTCAGTCTTTCCCAGCATCAGGGTCTTTTCCAATGAGTCGACTCTTCACTTCAGGTGGCCAAAGTATTGGAGCTTCAGCATCAGTCCTTCCAAGGAATATTCAGAGTTGATTTCCTTTAGGATTGACTGGTTTGATCTCTTTGCAGTCCAAGGGACTCTCAAGAGTCTTGATAGGTGAGATTGCTTTAGGCAGACTTGGACAAACACTATCAGAGTTTTCATTTATTGGTATTTTTTCTTGGATGGACTGTGGTATGGGGAGGCAGCCTCAGATGCTGCATAAACAAAATCCCCACATAAGTTTGCCACATCAGTGTTTCTTTGTCTTGGCTGTGCATTAGATTCGCCTGGGAAGGTTTTTTAAACCTTTCTGATACCTGGGACCCACTTCAGTGCAGTTAAATTGCAATCCCTGGGGATGGAGCCTGAGCATTTAAAAAGGATCTTTGGTGATTCTCACGTGTAGTCAGGCCTGAGAACCACTGGCTTAAGTTAACATTTCAACACACTGAAAATCAGATTCTAACAGGATAAAGCAATTAGCACAGGTGCTAAGTCAAGCCGCTAAGCAATCTGTGGTATCACAACAAGTAATCAGCTGTAGGAGGTAAAGAAAAGAACTCTAATCAGTCTTTAGGAAGGACCGCTGGGATTGGTACCTCAGTATGTTATTCCAGAACTTGAGAAATGCATGAGCTCTCAGTTTCAGGATTGGCATTGAAATGTCTTACCAGGTCAGATTTTTGAAAGTGAGAAGGGGGAAAATAAATTAGGAAACTCACTGGGGACTGATGCTTTGGAATCTTCTCAAGCTTTCAAGTTTGTGAAGCAGTGTCTGATCAGGAATGGCGTGTCTGCATATTCATAGAACCATGATCAAAGAGGAAGCCTTGTGTACCAGGCACATGCTCAGGGCTGAGGACACACCAAAGCCCAACCCTGCCAGAGAGGACTTTTACAGTCTATCTAGAAAGACTGGATATGTATTAGGAGTGACCTTAAAGTTAGGGGACGGAATCCTCCAAATAACTGCATTTAAAACCCAACTCCTCGTTTAAAGTCATATCTTATGGTTAAAAAGGTGTTACATTTAATTATAGTAAGGTATCCTAAGGACTTCTCAGGTGATGCTAGTGATAAAGAACCTGCCTGCCAGTGCAGGAGACCTAAGAGATGTGGGTTCCGTCCCTGAGTCAGGAAGATCCCTTGGAAAAGGGAATGGCAACCCACTCCAGTATTCTTGCCTGGAGCATCCCATGGGCAGAGGAGCCTGGCAGTTTACAGTCTATGGGGTCCCAAAGAGTTGGACACAACTGAAGTGATTTAGCATGCATGCATGCACAGGACATCCTAAATGTTAAATGAGATTACACATCTCAAATCATATCATATTGTGAAAAAAATTAAATACCATCACCTGTTTCCCTTATCTGTGCTTCCATTGAATACCATCTTGTCAATTTTACCTTTTAAAAAATTTTGAAGTCAAGATGAGTTAAATGTTTTATTAGTTTCAGGTGTACAGCATAATGATTTGATATTTTTATATCAATAGCTTATACTCCATTTAAGGTTATTACAAAAGATTGGTTATTTACCTTTGTAAATGACTCAATTCATCTTCTCTTTATCTTTAATGTCTTCAGTTTGGGTATTTCTTACCTGGACCATAGGGAGAGTCATACCTGCTTGTAGCTTTTTTGAATTCTAGTCACTCTCATGCTAGAGAAGCCACAAGATCTTCAGGAAAAGGTTTAACACCTAAAGTGTGGTGTGCATACGACCCTGTGGACTGTACCCCACCAGGCTCCTCTGTCCATGGGATTCTCCAGGCAAGAATACCGGAGTGGGTTGCCATTTCCTCCTCCAGGGAGTCTTCCCCGTCCAGGGATTGAAACCGTGTGAACTTAGTCGTGTCCTAAGTCTCCTGCATTGCAGGTGATTTCTTTATCACTGAGCCACCAGGGAAGCCAAAAGTGTGGCACACAGCCTTAATTATTCATGCCTTAACTAGCCACGTTTGCCTCATTTGGCAGCTAATTTAGAAATGCAGAATCCCCAAGGCTCTACTTCATACCACATCAACCAGAACCTGCATTTTAACAAGACCCCTAGATAATTGGTGCATGTAATACAGTTTGGGAAGCACTTGTGTGTCAGAGGGCTGTTAAAATCTGTCTTCAGCCTACTTTACTCTCTTTCTCCTTCTAGCCATTGTGTATTCCAGAAATACCAAACATACCTCACAGGGACCATCCTTCTCAATACTGTCCTCTTTCTCTGGAGCAGTTTCCTTTGTCAAGTGTTCCCTGTCACTTTCTAGAGAGTCAATCCTACCCTCTTCTAATGACTTTCATTGTGTATGGAAGACTCTAGAGCTGAGATTGCTTCTTTACCTGTTGCTTTCACATGTCAGATGGTTATTACCTAAAAAGCGAGCGTTATATGTTTCTCATCTCAGTGTCTCTGGTTTGCAGTACAGCAGGGCACACGACCCTGAGCATTTCAGATTCATTGCTCAGAATCTGATCTGATAAAAGCTGCAGATGTAATTCTGCTTCAGGTTCTGGGATGGTCAAGCCTAAGAGAGTCTATTAAGCTATCTTATTCCTTGTAATAGATTAGTTTTAATTTTCTTCAGTAAAAGCCAGTGGGTATCCATATTTTCCCAATTTAATAGCTTTCCTCTTTATCCACAGTGCCTTCATTTTGGCCCAACCTTATGCATTGGGCTTTTAGGTTGTATCTTAGTTTTATAACTTGGAGTTGTAACATAGCTCCGACATCAACGGGAGAGTAGGAAGCAGCTGGTCAAGGGTCATCTGTCCTCGTTGCTCTCCCGGCTGGCAGCCCCTGCTCTTTCCTAGCTACACTTGGCCCCTGGAGTCTTTTGCTGGACTGCATATGCTTTTTAAACAGGAGGGAAGGGGACAGGGCACAACCTGCAAAAGACTGACATGGCCATAGGACATGACAAACTGGTTAGAACCAGCTAGGTCCAAGATGGTGGAAGAGTTGACTTCCAGCAGACCCTGAGCCTCATCACACACTCCTTGTGATACACTAGCATGCTAAGTGATACAACCACTGTGCCTTGTTGGTTCCAAGGCCAACTGTCTAAGACCAAAATGTGGGCAGTAGCCCAATTCCTGAAAATCTTTGCCCCTTCCCTCAATAATAGAAATGATCCTCCCACTCATTAGTCAAAGAAATTAGCTCATACACTTACCATGCCATATTATGAGGCTCTCTCTTTCACCTTCTGAGATGGTCCACATTCTGTCTGAGTGTGTTTCTCTCTAAAGAAATCCACTTACTGATCATTTCATCTCCGAATTCTTTTGTGAAGAACCTCAAATTCACCGACAAAAGTTTCATCTGCCTAGACCCTCTCCCTCCTGCTTTTTCTAAGATACTCTGCCTGTTGTGTGAATTTTCTTACCTTTTACATCCTCCTTAAACTATCTGAGTTTTCCCAAGGAGAGGGTTGACAGGTTTAGCAATTAAAAGGATACCCAGTTAAATTTGAACTTCAGATAAACTATGAATAATTTAAAATATAAATATGTTTAAGACTTTGCATGGGATATACTTATAGTAAAAATGATTTGTCATTTATCTGAATTTAAATATAACAGGTTACTGGTGTTTTTTTCTGCAACTCTCCGAAAGGTTGTTTGGGAATCTTTGAGAAACTCACACCCTTTATCTTCCTGAAGTGAGGAAGTAGAATTGCCACCAATATGAAAGAGAAAGGGAAAAATCTGGGGGAAACAGTCATGTGTTAAGATTTCATGGTGTTATCCAATTGAAATAACTATACTGAGTGTATATAATGTACTCATTTCCAAGCAAAAGAGAAATCTTTAGTGGTATACAGAAACTTTGGAAATATTTCATCGGTACTTTGAATTTTCAGTGAAGTTGCTTTCAGTAAAGTTGGGAAGTAGCAGAGAGTGTTAGTAAAGGGTATGTGTTATGGACTGAACCCCCTGCATTCTAATCCTGACTCTATTTGTGTGTGCATGCTAAGTCGCTTCAGTCATGTCCGACCCTTTGCAACCCTATGGACTGTAGCCCACCAGGCTCCTCTGTCCATGGGATTTTCTAGGCAAGAATACTGGAGTGGGTTGCCATGCCCTCCTTCAGGAGATCTTCCCCACCCAGGGATCGAACCAGCATTGCTTACATCTCCTGAGTTGGCAGGAAGGTTCTTTACCACTAGCACCACCTGGGAAGCCCAGTCCTGACTCCACCACTTACTAACTGTGTAACCTTGGGCAAGGTCATATCTTCTGGGCCTCAGTTTCCCTCCTCTGTGAATGGAGATAACAATTGTATCTGCCAAACAGGGATTTTTTGTTTGTTTGTTTGTTTGTTTTTTGAAGATTAAATGAGTTAATCCATTTTCTGTGGCACATGGTAAACACTCAATAAAAGGTTACCTGTCAATATTCCTCCTGCTACTATATGATTCTCCCTAGTCACTGTGCTAAGCATGTTTCTAGGAAGACTTTGGCACCCCACTCCTGTACTCTTGCCTGGAAAATCCTATGGATGGAGGAGCCTGGTAGGCTGCAGTCCATGGGGTTGCTGAGGGTCAGACACGACTGAGCGACTTCACTTTCACTTTTCACTTTCATGCATTGGAGAAGGAAATGGCAACCCACTCCAGTGTTCTTGTCTGGAGAATCCCAGGGATGGGGGAGCCTGGTGGGCTGCCATCTATGGGGTCGCACAGAGTCGGACACAACTGAAGTGACTTAGCAGTAGCAGCAGCAGGAAGACTTTTATATTCGAATACCAGTATCTTTCAGAAGAATAATAGGTAGGAACAGGACTTCAGACGCAAGTGTGGTGTGAAGCTTGCCCCAGGTGATTCAGACAAAATGCCTGTGGTCTTCCCTGGCCCAGCTGACTACCAGTGACTTGAGGGGCTGCATAAAACAAAGTTGCACAGTGTCTTATACTCTTGAGCTCTATGTAGATAGACTCTTTTCACATTTATCCAGTGTCTTTATAAAAATGTAATGTTTTGAAGTGGTTTTTGCTTTCTAAGAAGTATACTGAGCACAGGGTGGAGGAAACAGAGTAAACGAGATTCTGTTTTGGTTGTTTTAACCTTATTTTCCAAATAAATTAAGAGACAAATGCACTTACAAAGGAATATTTTATTAATTTTAAATGCATGCTCATCTCCCAATTGCCCACTCCAGTATTCTTGCCTGGAGAATCCCAGGGATAGAGGAGCCTGGTGGGCTGCCGTCTATGGGGTAGCACCGAGTCAGACTGACGTGACTTAGCAGCAGCAGCAGCATCTCCCAATTATAGTGTAAAATAGATAGCTAGTGGGAACCTGCTATAAAGCACAGGGAGCTCAGCTTGGTGCTCTGTGATGACCTAGAGGGGTGGGGTGGAGAGTGGGAGGGAGGTCCAAGAGGGAGGGCTTCACTGTACAGCAGAAACTAACACAACATTGTAAAACAACCGTGTTATTGCTTAGTCGCTAAGTTGTGTCCTATTCTTTTGCAATCCCATGGACTGTAGCCCACCAGGCTGCTCTGTCCATGGGATTTTGCAGGCAAGAATACTGAAGTGGGTTACCATGCCCTCCTCCAGGGGATCTTCATGAGCAAGGGATCGAACCCACATCTCCTGCATTAGCAGGTGGATTGTTTACCCCTGTGCCATATCCACCCACCAATGTGGGAAGATCCCCTGGAGAAGGAATGGCAGCCTGCTGCCTGGGAAATCCCATGGACAGAGGAGCCTAGTGGGCTACAGTCCCTGGGGTCACAAGAGTTGGACATGAGTTAGCAACTAAGCATGCATGCACATACACCAGGACGGCAACTATACCCTAATAAAAAATAAAAATACAAAGCAATGCATGCTAAAATGTGTTCATTTGAACTATTTTAAAATTAAATTAATATATGCCTTTTATTTAGGATTTTTGAAATTTAAATACGTAAGTAGTCCTTGGTAGTTATAGGAGAAAAGTCAGTGAAGATAAATAAAATAAGAAAAAGCCTCAAAGATGAGATGGAGATAAGCCCTGTAGATATTTTATTGTAGGCATGTGATGTTTTGAATAACTAGAATATCTGTACAGTATATGTGTGTGTTAGTTGCTCAGTTGTGTCTGACTCTTTGTGACCCCATGGACCATAACCCGCCAGGTTCCTCTTTTCATGGGATTCTCCAGGCAAGAAGACTGTAGTGGGTTGCCAGTTCTTTCTCCAGGGGATCTTTCCCACCCGGGGATCGAACCTGGGTTTCCCACATTGCAGTCAGATCCTTTACCATCTGAGCCACCATAAACATGTGTGTGTGTGTGTGTGTATATATATATATATATATATATATAAAACCAGTGAGTTATCTTATATGATTTTTTATTTGATTTTATTACTTAACTAAGTCTTGTAAACATGTTTTTTTTAATATAAGTGGTGTTAATGCAAAAGATTTGAATAGTCTAAGATAGTCTGAAGAATTCTGAAATGCATAACAATTACATGGGTGAATTTGATTATGATGTTCCAAATGATCTGCCTGATATTTTAACAAGTAACAAAACCACTAGAATTTTCACAATATTCAAAATGTCATAATTTTGTAACGCTAAAATAATTAAAGCAGTTATAATTATTTAATGCTTCTGTTAAATGCTAAGACCCTAACTCATTCACTTGTTTATTTGTTCTTTTATTCAGTTGTTCAGTCATTTAAATATCATTGAGGACATTATAGCCACTAGGTCTATCGTTATTTAGTCACTCAGTCATGTCTGATTCTTTGCCGTCCCATGGACTGCAGCACACCAGGCTTCCATGGTTTTCACTGTCTCCCCGTTTGCTCAAACTCATATCCATTGAGTTGATGATACCATCTAACCATTTCATCCTCTGACACCCCTTTCTCCTCCTCCTCCACTAGGTATGTAGTGGTTAATGAAATGGATACGGTGCATGCCCTCCCAGAGCTTAAAATCTAATTTGACGTAGGTAATAAAGAAGTATACAAACAAATTAATGTATAACTGAAAAATTTGATAAGTAAATTAGTGTGTTTTGATTACAGATAATCTAGAGATTACTGATTAGAACAGGCTTAGATATAGTACAGTCAGTAAAGAATCTGTCTGCAGTGCAGGACACCCAGGTTTGATCCCTGGGTTGGGAAGATCCCTTGGAGAAGGAAATGGCAACACACTCCAGTACTCTTGCCTGGGAAATTCCATGGACAGAGGAGCCTGGCAGGCCATAGTCCATGGGGTCGCAAGAGTTGGACGTGACTTAGCAACTAAAGCAGCAGATGCAGAACAAGGGAAGAACGGTTGTACTTGGGGCTCAGTGTTCTAATTCTCATCAGAAATCAGTGAGGAAGCGTCATTATATTCCTTCTACAGATGGAGACTGTGAGATGCAGAGAAGTCACATAAACTGGAAATCATGCTGCCATAAAATCTAACCGTGGTGTGAGAGAACATTCTGAAGTGCACGTTTCCATTTTTACTGGTTACCCACTAGGCCATTCCTGTTAATAGGGCTTTTTGTAATGCCAGAGTAGCCTGGAGTGATCCCTGGAGGTTAAAGTCACCGGATGTGCATAATGAGTAGTGACAGGTTCCATTCAATCTTCCTTTCCCATCTTTTATTTATTAGGGAACAACTCTGAATTGCATTTTAATGAGAGAAGGAACTATTGACTTTGGGACAAATTTTGGAACATTTGGAACAGTGGATGCATGAATCTATTTTAGCATCTTTACCAACATGAATTTGGGTAGCTGAGATTTGGGGATGAATGGAAGAGCATAGTTCAGGCTCATCAGTGCTACTAAGCCCCTGGGTTATGGTGACGACTATGGAGGACAGATCCCCACGCTTGGACAGTGAGTGGTGCAGCAGACAGAATAAAAATCCTGTAGAAAATAAGAACTCCTCCCCTCTAAAACAGGAATCTAAGATGTGCACTTGAGTGGGTGCTCACATCCCATAGGTTTAAAAGCTGGCCTCAGAGCATCTGTGATCAGGACTAGAATCTTCCCCAGAAAACGGCCCTGTGTGTACGTTAACACAGAAGTTTGACTAGGTAATGGAGTCCCAGTGTTTTGCTCTGTATCATGGCACGATCACAGTGTATTTATCTTATGTAATTTCCCATACAGGTATTTCGATTTTTCTTCCATGATTACAAACAAGAAGAAAACCCAATCAATAAGGTGTCTAATTGAATAGTATATCTTGTTGAATCTGGAGGAAACAGAATAATTAGCTGTTGGCTATAAACCATCTGAATGTTGGAGAATATTTTTCCACCTGGAGAGACCTTGGAAAGGGTGGCTATGGATAACACCAGAAAACTGTGTCCTCCTCCCTTTTTATAGTTGAAGAAATTGAGAAGGGGCCGCTGATACTCACTTTGGCCAGAAGCTCCCCCCATGAAGTCCTTTCCATAGAAGAGGGCCACTATCCTGTTGCCATTGTGAGGAACTTCACAACTATTTATTAGCCGTCAGACCCACTGCATTGGCTTATATGCGACTGAGATCTTCATCTTAACTCTGAAATGGGTAACTAAATCTATAGGGCTTGGGGTGTGTCTTAGATACCCTCTAAACCTTCTTGGGTTTGGGTGAACCCCAGGAGTTGGTGATGGACAGGGAGGCTTGGCATGCCGAGGTTCATGGGGTCGCAAAGAGTAGGACATGACTGAGCAACTGAACTGAAATGAACTGAACTGAAACCTTCTTGATAGTCAAGGAGAGAGGCAATGGGATTTTAACTGGAACTGGCCTTGAGACCTGAAAGACCATTTATTGGTACAGTCTGTAAGGCAGTTTAAGATTAGCTGGTTGAATGCCCTGTGTCACAGTTGAGAAGTTAGATGTTAAAAAAAAAAGGCAAATTCCATGTCAGGTCACCTTTAAGTAGATATTATGAAACTTTAAATACAAGTTACTTTTCTTCTTAGTGGGAGGCTGCTGAAGATTGCTAAGGTGACTCCCATTTATAAGGAGCCAGAGTAAAAGATCTTGGCAGCTATTGTTCCTGGTAATCAGTTCCTTCTCTCCTATCCTGAAATTACTTCCAAGGTAGTTCATAAACAGATTTACACTTATTTTATGGCTCTCTGTTTAATAGTACCTCCCCAGTCTGAATTTTGCTCAAGATATTTTACCAACAGGGCTTAATTTATTGGCTCTATTAGATATGGATACCAAGTTAGAGAAGGCTTTGAAGTGTTTTTTTTTTTTTTTTTCCACTAAGAAGATCTGCTGGATTTTTAAGCTCACATCTGTTATCATGCATTTGGCAAGAACTAAGTCTATTATTTTCCTTGAGAAGCAATAAAATGTGATACAATTCTAGTACCTCTCCTAGTACCTGGTATATAATAGACACCCAGTGAACAATCAATGAGCATTTGTTTATTGACAATTTATTTAAAAATTTATTGGTCATTTACTCTGACCAGACACCATGTCTTACGCATAAAGTCAGTATAATACATCCCCATACTTCTATGGATGAATGAATGACTCTACTGAAGGTCATTATTATCTAGGAGGAAGCATCTATATAAATAATAGAAGAAGTAAGTGGAATAAGATGAATGTTTGATGGCTAAAAATAAAAGTACAGTTAAAACATTAAGGAAGGAAAGATCACTTCTGTCTTAAGGTAATAATGGTAAACTTCATAAAGGAAATTCTCTCTGTGCCCCACCAAGGTATGTCACCAACTTTAGAGTGTAAATGACACCTGTCACCTCAGTGTGCCACTTGGGCTAAAGGAAACATTTAATGTTGCAGTTATCCATGTTTCTGGAGAAGGAAATGGCAACCCACTCCAGTATTCTTGCCTGGAAAATCCCATGGACAGAGAAGCCTGGCGAGCTACAGTCCACAGGGTCACGAAGAGTTGGATATGACTGAGCAACTTCGCTTTATCCATGTTATTTCTTCAACATTATGAAAGGTTGGAAAGATTTGGTGTTTTTTAATCGCAGAGCTCATTAGTCTTGAGCCTGAGCTTCAGTGAGTCTGTCCCAGATGCTCACAACAGTGGTTGCTTTCTCTACAGAATTACGTGAGTTGTTAAGAGATAGGAAAGTGAAGGAGAGGGAGAGAAAAATCTCTTTGTAGTGACTTTTTAGGAGTTCTCTAAATAGACAGCAGCAATAGAACATTATGTAGGACTTGAAAAAATATCCAAATGAAGGTTAAGTAGACAGAGTCAATTACTTCTGATCCAATCTTAAGTGAAATAAAAACAGATCTAGAAATACACATGAGAAGCAATAACTATGGTAAATACATACAACAGAGTATGTGGTAACAGACTCCTGAGAAATACAGAAATGCATTGTAACAATTGCTTTAGGATGGAGAAACCATTTTTTAAAAATTCCAACAATGATCATATTTTAACTGTGAAAACAGAAACTTAATTTTTTAAAATTAATTTTTATTGGAGTAATAGCTTTAAAACTTTACTTTTTAAAGAGAGACTTGACGTTTAGGAGAAAAACCTTGCAGGAAAATGAATCCCCGTTAAGATCATACCAAGGAGCAGGGAGAAGATCTCTTCACTTAGCTTTAGACATTTTGTCGTAAAGGATGGAGAAATGCTTTAGCTCTTTATCTTGCTGCAGTGCTGTTTGATATGTGCACATTTGATATGTGCTCATAATACCAACAACGGCACCCCACTCCAGTACTCTTGCCTGGAAAATCCCATGGATGGAGGAGCCTGGCAGGCTGCAGTCCATGGGGTCGCTAGAGTCGGACACGACTGAGAGACTTCACTTTCACTTTTCACTTTCATGCTTTGGAGAAGGAAATGGCAACCCACTCCAGTGTTCTTGCCTGGAGAATCCCAGGGACGGGGGAGCCTGGGGGGCTGCCCTCTATGGGGTCGCACAGAGTTGGACATGACTGAAGTGACTTTGCAGCAGCAGCAGTAGCAGCAGCAGCATAATACAGAAGTATTATTTTCTGAAAGCATTCTGAAACCATGCTAGTCTTAGTGGGTTCAAGGTCACACAGTTCATCCTGCATACATGGCTCCTTGGAGGCAGGTTAAGGAGACCACACAGAGCTGACTGCTCTTGGACACACCCCATTATTGAGGTTCAGAGAGAGCTCAGTCAACACTGTAATGGCTGATGTGAACTAGCAGAAAAGGTCGCTAGGAACAAACTTCTACTAAAGTATCTACTAGCATTAGAAATCCTCAGAGTTAGAGTCTCCCTTAAGTCAATCAGTAACACTTGTTGGAATCTTGTCTCACCTCTTTCCAGGATATGGCTGACTCTGTGTTAGGATAAAACAATAGCACCTAAATTCTTTTTTTTTTCTAATACTCTTTCCAGAAGAGCACGTGTGCATGTGCTAAGTCTCTTCAGTCATGTCCGACTCTTTATGACCCCATGCAATTAGCCTGCCAGGCTCCTCTGTCCATGGGAATTTCTAGCCAAGAATACTGGAGTGGATTGCCATTTCCTTCTCCAGGGGATCTTCCCAACCCAGGGATTGAACCTGTGTCTCCTTTTTCTCTTCCATTGGCAGGCGGGTTCTTGACTGCTAGTACCACCTGATACCAACAGCTAAAACTTCTCATGAATAGCTTCAACTTATAATGCACAGTAGATTTATAATATAAACTATTTGTATAGTAATGATGATGAGGGCCGGAGTAAGTTCTTAGAGAAATGGTATATTTATTAAACTTTCCCTTTGTGATTTCAGATCTAAATTATCCCTTTTATGTTACATGGCTTAAAATTCTAGAATCTCAACTTCTTTTTTGCCAGAAGATTCAGAATTCTCTCCTTGAACAGATCTTTGATCTTAATTTTGATCCCTCTGAGACACAGTTATTTAAGGAAGCATTAATCTTGTTGGTCCCAACAAGGCTGACTTGCACTACGATTTCTGTATGTGTTTGTTACATGGTGTAAATAAGCCCTGTTTTCTTTCTGCCTGTCTTCGTAGCATCTGTGAGTTATGCTCCTGCATCAAGTTGTGTCTGAAGTGGCTTGGGGGCTTGACCAAGGCAGGGGTGAGTGTCATGTCCCCTGTAGGCTCCCTTTCTCTTAGGGGAGTCGGCCTTCAGTTTTTGCTCATCCTTCTCACTCTATGTTCCCGACCCTTCTCTTTACATTGGATTCTTTTTGCTGCATGGTCTTCAGATACGACACTCTAGTGTGTCTCTGTGGTTCAAGCAACCGCCACCCTGCTGTCCCTGGAGGGGACTTTGGAGGAAATGTCAGCCCAATTTCATTTCTGAAGCAACTGGCATCTCAAAATCTGCCTTCAGTCACCTTAACCCAATTTAAAACTTTCTTGTCCTCACAGCTTTTATAGATCAGCAGCATATGTCTTGCCTAGCCATCAACTCTAATAAGAGCAGACAGACTCGTCTCTCTGAAGGTTCCTGTGGAATCAGCCTGCATCCATGTGTCATCCGACACAGAACCCTTTGTCAGGTTGGGAAAGTGAAATTTATCAGTTTGAAAATAGAGGACATCCTCAGTGGAGTTGCAGCCGTGCCAGAGTTACACTTTCTTCCAGAAGGGAATACACAAACACGGCCAAGCTGGCAGGAGCAGCCTGGGACATGTTGTTGACTCCCTTAGAGGTGGAGTCTAAGACCCCTGGGCCATCTGGCACTGACAGCGGAGTCTTGACCACCCATTAGCACGTTTCCTGGGCTGAACATTGCCCTTTGGCTGAACCCTGTAAACACAGTCTAAAGCTGCTGTTGCTTTAGACCCAAGAGTGTCTTATCAGCACTTTTTGTTTTTATTGTAATGGCCTCCTTTGGTTCAGATGCCACGGTGCTATGCCAGAAAGAGAAAAATAAGAAGAATAAGCAAAAATAAATTAGAAAAGCAGGCTGGAGATAATTATGTATAGCATAATCATTATTAGGTAAAAAAAAAGGTGCTGTGTTAGAAGGTTGTATCACTTCTCGAGCTGACTCTGAATTAGGATAGAGCAAAAACAATAGCTCTTAAATTCTGTTCTCTAATATGTCCACCGGAAGAACATACCAGCAGTTAATAAGTTCAGCTTGTAATACATAGTGAAAGTGAAAAAGTGTTAGTTGCTCAGTTGTGTCTGATTCTTTGCGGCCCCATGGACTGTAGTTTGCCAGGCTCACCTGTCCTTGGGATTCTCTACGCAACAATACTGGAGTGGGTTGCCATGCCCTCCTCCAGGGGATCTTCCCGACCTGGAGATCAAACCTGGTTCTCCTGCATTGCAGGCAGATTCTTTACTATCTTTACTGCAGGCTTCTACTGAGGGAAGCCTATCATATAGGCTTGTTTGAATAATAATAGTGATGATGAGGATAAAGTTATTTACAAGGTTATAAGCTAAACATTTTGCATATAACTACTCCTTCAATAATCTGTTGCCTCTATTGGATATTACATCAGAAACAAATGGACTTCTCAGGTGGCTCAGATGGTAAAGAATCTGCCTGCAGTGCAGGAGACCTGTTTTCGATCTCTGGGCTGGGAAGATCCCCTGGAGGAGGGCATGGCAACCCACTCCAGTATTCTTGCCTGGAGAATCCCCATGGACAGAGGAGCCTGGTGGGCTATGGTCCATGGTGTCATGGTTGGACACTACTGAGCGACTAAGCAGAGCAGACTCCTTCAATACTCTGAAGAGGCCCGTAAGGAGGGAATTATCATCCCCATTTTACAGATGACTGAACTGAAGCTTAGAAAAGTGACTTTCTTGAGGTCACTCAGCTAGTCATCGCCGGAAACATAGTTTAATTGCAGGCCTTTTATGTATCAGTTAGTGTCTTATTAGGGAAGCAGAGTAGCTGTAAGTGACATGGAATAAATCAGTCACTAAAGGGATTCAGTCTTTCTCAATTATGGGAGCTGGTGAAGTCTAAGGAAGGCCCTTGGCCCTGCCTCTCCAGTGGTAGGTTTGAAGTCACTGTTGCTAAGTCTTGAGAATTTGTTGTAAGGATACAGAGGTTTTTTTTTTTTTTTTAATGGAACTATGGGCCCCAATAAGTGCCTGCAGTTAGCAACTGGCAAGGCATCAGGATCCGAGGTGCTGATTAATTCTCTTGTCAATTTGTTCCTATCTCTTCTTCTCTCTCTTGGCACAGACTTTTGTCTCCATTTCTCTCAGAGATTTACTGCATCTTCTCTTTGCAAAGTGGTCAACAGAATGACTTGGTGCTGTGAATCCTCATAGAGATTCCAGGATTGCAGAATCTCAGTGACCTTACCTGGATCAAGGGTCCAATCAACCAGGAAGGAGTAGAGTGAAGACACGGAGGGTCATGGGTGGGCAGCTTCCTCCAAAAGTATGATGTAACTGTGATGGTTCTAGAGCTCTATAAAGAGTGAACGCAGGAAGTGGTGACGGAAATGGGAGAGCCATGAACACCCTCTTACAGCTACTCATTTCTGTCATTTGGGCCAGTGTGATAGTGTTGGAGGTGGACAGATGTGGTCAGACTTTGGACATTTATGAAAGTCGACAGGCTTTGCTAATTGTTTCTGGGACAGAGTCCCCTGAAACTGATCAGACACTGGAGTTGAAATCTTACTTTTTTTTGTCTTTTTAAAATAAATTTTATTTTTTTAGAGAAGTTTTAATTTTCAAAGCAAAATTGAGCAGAGTATAGAATTTTCATGTATTCCTTGCTCCCACACGTGTACATCCTCCCCCACTGTGAACATGCTCTATATAGTGGTACATTTGTTACAAATGATGTTTTTTTTACCCATTTCATAGCTATGTTAGGATTCACTCTTAGTGTACATTCTGTGAGTTTTGACACATGTTTATTGACATGTATCCACCACTGTAGCATTAAACATAATAATTTCACTGCCCTAAAAGTCCTCTGTGCTCTGCTTATTCATCCTTCCTTCTAGGTGAATACTGATCTTTTAACTGTTTCTATAGTTTTTACCTTTCTAGAAAGTAATATATTTGGAATCAGACAGTGTGAAGTCTTTTCAGATTGGCTTCTTTTACTTAGTAATATGGATTTAGGATTTCTCCATGTCTTTTCATTGCTTGATAGTTCTGAGAGTTTACTTTTTAAGTCAATGTATTTGTTTCCAGGGCTTCCCTGGTGGCTCAGCAATAAAGAATCCGCCTACCAATGCAGGAGACACGTGTTTGATTCCTGGATTGGGAAGATCCCCTGGAGACGGAAATGAAAGCTCACTCCAGTGTTCTTGTCTGGAAAGTCCCACAGACAGAGGAGGCTGGCCGGCTACAATCCATGGGATCACAAAGAGTCAGACACGACTTAGAGACCAAACAACAACACAAAATTTGTTTCCAAGTGGATATAAAAATGAAGACGACCTTGGAAGGATTACATTCTGTCTGGATTTTCATGGTTTTCAGATAATTGTAGAATCACTATCGAGATATAACCCCACCACTTCTTGAATTCATGAAAACAGAAGAACAGAGATTACAAAATCTTATAAATTTAATTATATTTTAACCATAACCCTTTATCCAAATTGCATAGATCCTTTTGGAATGTGCTTAGAAAAGAAACTCAATGACCAGAACTCCCATTTGACAGATTGGGTTCATCTTTAGTTTTTCAAATGAATTGGGCTTAAGCTGAATAATTCTCACTATACTTGAGAATAACTACCCTCCCTCCCAGAAGAACATACATTTAAGTTGACAGTCTCTTGGTTCTGAATCTGCAGATGTCTGTATTTTGAACATACTGGGATAGTACTTACCACCTGTGCTGAAATTTTTGCAGACACTGGGGATTTGAGACCAAATGTCAGCTCCAAGTCTGATATTTATTGGCTTCAGTAACTCTTTCCTCATAACCTTCACCCAACCCTTAAATAGTTTGAGATTATTATATTTATCTGAGTGTTAGTAACAAAGTCATTACTCTGTGGTGGAGAACAGTATTTGAGTAACTGTGATGACTTGTTTCAATTCTAGAATATTGTACTTTTGTCATTTTGGGGCTTTCTAAGCCACTAACTCTTCCCCTTAATATATTGTAATAAATATATTTTTGTATTTTATCTTCATTTTTATAATTTCATCATCTTAAGTGAATTTAAAGTCATTTAACAAAAGGGACAAGGGTAAAAGACTCTCCTTAGGCTCCTACACATTTAACTTCTAGTACTGAAATACTGTTATGCTGTTCTTATTTTATTGCACCTATTAATATTTATGTATAAATTCCTTTATAATATTTTCCAAGAGACTAAGTTTTAATATTATAGGCAGAACAATGTGACATGTATAATATAGTGAACGTTGAGGCAATTTACAATAGTTAGCCTGCAGGTAAGACACTTCTTAGCATAATATATCAGAAAAAATATATATCTCATCTTACTCCACAGACTTGAAATGGCCACTATAGCCAAGCAGGTTTGAAAAGAAATGGTAACAAGCTTTATAGAAAAGGGTGGAATAGAATGAATAGAATAATCAGGGGCTGAGGTAGACTACATTGACTTGATGCTTATGGACTGATTTTGGTCAGATGTTCAGTTCAGTTCAGATCAGTCACTCAGTTGTGTCCAGCTCTTTGTGATCCCATGGACTGCCGCACACCAGGCTTCCCTGTCCATCACCAACTCCTGGAGCTTACTCAGTTAAAGCTTTTTATATCTGATCAAAGGGGTACATGTAGACACATTTCAATTAATTGATTTTTTTGTTCTTCTTTCATAAACGTTGAATATGAGTCTTAGGCATATTAAGCAGCTTGTCCAAAGTCATTTAGCAGTGAAGCACTAAAAGAACTAATGAAAAGAACAAAGCATTACGTCTTAATTCTTAGATTTTCCATTCTGTGCTTGTCCTACTGTAGGCAAAGGACTTATACAAATTTGGCCCATACTAGGTACTAAGTAAACACTTGTTGATTGACTGAAACACTAAGCCTCAGTTTTCTTATCTCTAAAATGGGTGTAATGAATTCTACCCATAGAATGGAGAAAATTTATGATTTACATGAAGATCCCTGAAAAAGTTTATCGAGAAGGCAAAAACTAGAGTCATCTAAGGATTTAGAGATTCTGGCTCTAGAGCTCCCTTGTCGTATTATTGTAAAACAGAATGTAAAAGCGGAGATGTGTCTCCTCGTGGTTAGTCAGCATGTGGTTATAAGAGGAGAATATTGAAAGCATCATAAAAATTATGGAGAAGGAAGAGAGGCCACGCAAAGTTAACCTTGGGAAGAACAGAGGGTGACAGGGGCTAAGGGTGACAAAATTCAAGGCCACTGTCCCTTCTCTGCACTGGGCATCAGAGGATAATGTCGCCCCTTGGCTTTTGAATTCTCTGGTGCTCTGCTTCCATTTCTGCTTTTAACTTGCCCCCCCGCCCCTTTCTCTAAAGCAAGCCATCATGTCATCCCAGTGAGGCTGTGGGCTCACCGGCCGGTTAGAGTGCTGCCTTTATCTCATCGCCAGCATATGGTCTATGGGGAATAACCCTTCTATTATTTGCACAGCTGTTGAGTAATATTACGTTAAAACATTACATGCACAATTATGTTCAATTATATGAAATGAATCTATTTTACCTAATGCTTATTCTCTAGGGTTTGTGCATCTTTAGTTACAGGAAGTTTAGCACAGAACAGCAGATGGTATAACACCGTGTTTGTCAGCTAATAAATTTAAATGTCATGGCACACTACATTTTTTTTTTTTTAGCATATATCTCTATATATCTCAGTCAAATGCCTCAGCTCGCTTTTGAAGTAGAAGAACACCTGTCCTGAGCTTCATGTGTTTCTACCATCCTTTGGTGTGATGATGGGACCTTGGGGCTGGAGGGCGCATGGCACGAAGCCGTGACGTGTTCTCCTTTGGTCTCCGGTTTGTCTCTGTTCCCCCAGGACACCGCCTGTCAGAGGCACGTCTGTGACATTGCTCTGTCCTCCGCTCATCCGTTCTTCCAGCTTCTCATTCTCACCAGATGGTCATGGCTCTGCTGTGGCTGGGCTGGCTGTGTGCGTTGCTTGCAGTGATTCTAGCAAACCCCTCCGTGGTGTCCTGTAGCATTACATGTTTACTCTACGCCGTGTGGCTTGAGAAATTTCTGTTCTACTGGCTCAGGTGCTCGTGGGGGAGACAGATGTTTGTATTTGATATACAGACCACGGGGCAGGTATAGATGGCCCACCTCTTCCAGGCCCCTGCTCCCATTTCCTGCCTTGAATGGAGGTATTTCTTGCTTCTAGGCTGCTGTTCCGGAGAAGGCAATGGCACCCCACTCCAGTACTCTTGCCTGGAAAACCCCGTGGATGGAGGAGCCTGGTGGGCTGCAGTCCATGGGGTCTCTAGGAGTCGGACACGACTTCACTTTCACTTTCACTTTTCACTTTCACGCATTGGAGAAGGAAATGGCAACCCACTCCAGTGTTCTTGCCTGGAGAATCCCAGGGACGGGGGAGCCTGGTGGGCTGCCGTCTCTGGGGTTGCACAGAGTCGGACACGACTGAAGCAACTTAGCAGCAGCACCACTGCAAAATGGAGGAGGCTCACAAAGGCAAAAGACTGCAAAGTTACTGTTAGTTATATGAAATTTTTTTTCAAATCAAGAATTATAATTGGAGCTGGGAAGAAGTAAGGATGCTTGTTAAGTAAGGATTAGTTGGGTCTGAAATGGTTGCATAGTTACAAAGGGAGACCCTATAGTTACATAGTTACAAGGGGAGACTGGATGTTGTTCTAAGTACAGCTGGTGATGTCCTTGGGTCAGGTACAGCTCAAAGAAGTTCAGGTTCTCAGTGGTACAGGGACGTGTCAGAGACCAGATCTTTGATTACTGCCTGACTCCAGTCATGTATGCCTGAACTGTGGTCACTCCATTTTAATTTCAATTTGTCATCAGGACTCAAGACTTCATTTCTTTGAGACTAAGTATTCACTTTCTACCTGGATCTGAAAACTTCTATAAGAACATTATGTTTTTCAAATGATCCTGCTTTCTGCCTTCAGATTTGACAAATTCCTGTTCCTCTCTGACAACATGGACTGCACACTTCCTGAGCTTACGTGGCCTTTGAAGTGCACCGGAGGATGCCAGAGCAGTTCGGGTTTGCGCTGTGGACAGTAATGCCACGCCACATGCCAGGCTGTGATAGCTGGTCTGCCTGTGGACAGTAATGCCATGCCACATCGCAGGCTGTGATAGCTGGTCTGCCTGCCTTGAATGCTTATTTCGTTCTCTTTTCATCTCTGAGAACTTCTGCTGAGCCTCTGCTTTGTGAGATACACTTTATATGAAGAAGTTCATCCCATCCCCCCCCCCTTTATCTACATCACCTGTTCTGACTTATGGTCTGTAAAGCTACTGAGTTTCATTAGCGGTTGGGGGTGAGGGGAGCGGTGAAAGGCAGGACAATGGAATGATGAAGAGCCCAGGCCATGGGGGCCCAGGTCTATTTGACACCTAATTCTGTCATATGTTGGTTTTCTAATGTTAGAGGAGTTTTTCCTCTTTCTGAGCCTCCATTTCCTCATTTGTAAAATGGGAATAATAAATTTTACTTCGGAGAAATCTTGTGGAAATGAAATAAATCATTTCAAGCACTTACCATAGTGCCCGATGGAGAGTAAACACAAAATGAATAGTAGCTATTATTACAGCGGAGCGAAACTAATTGGGGATCCAAATTTACTTACTGAGTGAGCATATGGAGCTAACAATGACAGCTAACATTTATCGAGCATGTGTGTGGCCCTTTCTCTTCTGAGGCCTATCTTCTTCTGTGGAGCTTATGTTCTAGAATTTCTGCAGTTCCCGCAGGTGTTGACTTTAGTGGACTTCTGGTGTGTGAGTCCAGCTATGTGGGGATCTGGGAGGAGGGGGAAGCACCAGGTCCGAGTTCAGATGTGGTTCTGCCACGTATTTTTGCTTTGTTTTAACAACTTACTTATCCTTTCTGTTTTGCTTCCTTATTTGCTAGTGGTGAAAATAACAGCTTCCTTGTAGTGAGCTGATAAAGGTGAAATGCTTGACCCATGGTAGGGAGTCATGCTGCTGCCTCCACCCCCGTTCCTTTTTCTTTACTTCCTCACTGTTCCCTACCAAAGCATTGGGCACTCAGTCGTGTCTGACTCTTTGTGACCCCATGGACTGTAGCCCGCCAGGATCCTCTGTCCATGGAATTCTCCAGGAAAGAATACTGGAGTGGGTTGCCATTCCCTTCTCCAGGGGCTCTTTCTGACTCAGGGTTTGAACTCCCATCTCTTACGTCTCTTTCATTGGCAGGTGGGTTCTTTACCACTAGTGCCACAACTGGGAAGCCCTTCTCTACCAAACTGACTTCTAACTTGCTGAAATTTTCCTCAAATAGAGCTGCAGGTTTCTAGACTGTGAAAATTCTTTCAGTTCAGTTGAGTCACTCAGTCGTGTCCGACTCTTTGTGACCCCATGAATCGCAGCACGCCAGGCCTCCCTGTCCATCACCAACTCCTGGAGTTTACTCAAACTCATGTCCATTGAGTTGGTGATGCCATCCGACCATCTCATCCTCTGTTGTCCCCTTCTCTTCCTGCCTTCAATGTTTCCCAGAATCAGGGTCTTTTGAAATGAGTCAGCTCTTTTCATCAGGTAGCCAAAGTATTGGAGTTTCAGCTTCAACATCAGTCCTTCCAATGAACATTCAGGACTGATTTCCTTTAGGATGGACTGGTTGGATCTCCTTGCAGTCCAAGAGACTCTCAAGAGTCTTCTCCAACACCACAGTTCAAAAGCATCAATTTTTGGTGCTTAGCTTTCTTTATAGTCCAACTCTCACATCCATACATGACCACTGGAAAAACCATAGCCTTCACTAGACGGACCTTTGTTGGCAAAGTAATGTCTCTGCTTTTTAATATGCTGTCTAGGTTGGTCATAACTTTCCTTCCAAAGAGTAAGTGTCTTTTAATTTCATGGCCGCAGTCACCATCTGCACTGATTTTGGAGCCCCCAAAAATAAAGTCTGCCACTGTTTCCACCGTTTCTCCATCTATTTGCTATGAAGTGATGGGACCGGATGCCATGATCTTAGTTTTCTGAATGTTGAGCTTTAAGCCAACTTTTTCACTCTCCTCTTTCAGTTTCATCAAGAGGCTTTTTAGTTCCTCTTCACTTTCTGCCATAAGGGTGGTGTCATCTGCATATCTCAGGTTATTGATATTTCTCTCTGCAATCTTGATTCCAGCTTGTGCTTCATCCAGCCCAGCGTTTCTCATGATGTTCTCTGCATATAAGTTAAACTAGCATGGTGACAATATACAGCCTTGACGTACTCCTTTCCAGATTTGGAACCAGTCTGTTGTTCCGTATCCAGTTCTAACTATTGCTTCCTGACCTGCATACAAATTTCTCAAGAGGCAGGTCAGGTGGTCTGGTATTCCCATCTATTTCAGAATTTTCCACAGTTTATTGTGATCCACACAGTCAAAGGCTTTGGCATAGTCAATAAAGCAGAAATAGATATTTTTCTGGAACTCTTTTGCTTTTTCGATGATCCAGCAGAAATTCTTTAGTCTTCAATTAAAGATATTGTTTCTCTAAAACATCAGGTAAACTGAACTTTGTGCTCTGAGAGGGTAGTGATTTGACCTTGATCTTGTATCTTTGTTCAGTGAGTTGAGATTTTTAGCTGAGTGCTAGAAAGTGTTAGTTGCTCAGTCATGCCTGACTCCATGTAACCCCATGGACTAGCCCGCCAGGCTCCTCTGTCCATGGAATTCTCCAGGCAAGAATACTGGATTGGGTTGCCATTCCCTTTTCCAGGGGATCTTTCTGACCCAGGGATCAAACCTGGGTCTTCTGCATTTCAGGCAGAATCTATACCATTGAGCCAGGGCCAGAAGGGAGTGGTAATGCTTAACTGGGGATTGCCTTCTTTTGTAGATTTGTCTACAACTTCTTACTCTGCTCCCAAGTCCTAGAACATGAATTTCTGTGTGTTTTATCCACATTCTTACCAAATCCTACCAAAGATGACATTATGTTTAATATGGATGAACTAAAAGAAAAAATAGATAGCCATTGTTGTTGTTGTTGTTTTTGTGTAAGCCTGAGTAGGTGCAGTCTAGAGATCTGAAGCTTAGGCACTGTGTTATCAGGGATATGGAATCATCTGGAAGTCTACTTTGATTTTTACCTCAACCTGAGTACTGCCAAGCACTGGCTTGTGCCAAACATCTTCTCTGACACCAGTAAGTTATTGATTTTGTGAGTGTCCTTCAACTAGGATATGATGGTAGATATTTGTGGAGAATTTCAATTCAGGTGGCCTTGCTGTTCCACCTAGTTCTCTCAGGCTGCCCAGTTTCTGGGACTTCTGGGATCTGGTAAGCATCACTAGCTTGGAGTTGCTTCAGCTGCTTAAACTTGCATTTACTAAACAGAAATCTTCAAACTTAATAATTTTGTTGAAGAAAGGCATCTTATTTCTTTTTCCTGGCTGGTGGCTTGGGAGGGTATCCATTTTATTATTGTTCCTCTCAGCCCTTTCATGCTTTATGCTTTTATTGAGAGTTTGAATAATAGTCTTCTTCTCTGTTTCCTTTGGAAAAGGTCATTGTCCACCCTCCCCATGCCCCACCAAGTGTTAGAACTATGACATAACAGTGATAGAGGCATTGGGACTTGAATAAACTAAAGGAACTAGAAAGAGAGTTGTTTCATGTTTAGGACATCAGGGGCTCAGTGGAATGATGGAGTTGTCAGGCAACTGGAAAGACAGGCTGGGTTTGGACAAGGAGGGAGAGGAATCTACTGCTGCTGCTGCTGCTGCTGCTAAGTTGCTTCAGTCGTGTCTGACTCTGTGCGACCCCATAGACGGCAGCCCACCAGGCTCCCCCGTCCATGGGATTTTCCCGGCAAGAGTACAGGAGTGGGGTGCCATTGCCTCCTCCGCTACTGATGCTAGCAGAAAGTAAACAGTAGTAGCATGAAAAGTCAGGAGAAAAAGACCCAGACATAGAAAAAAATCTGTCCTCAGTGCTGGGCAGAGTTGTCCAGCCTGTGGCCGGAGGGAGGGGGTGTTAATTTCTTGCTGTTGGATCCTGGAGGGAAAGAATAGGAATGACCCATGAAGTGTAATGTGGGAGGGTCATGATCTGGCCTCAGTAAGGACAGGAAGGAGTCTGAGGAAATTGATTGGAATTTTCCTCTTCATATGGGGCTTGGGTATGAAGGTTTGGTTACTTTTTGAAATAGTTTTTTCATGTTTTAAAAGTTCATGCCCAGACATTCCCCTCCTCTGTGCTTATAAATTCCAATGGTGGGGAACAAGAATATTGCTTGATTGGAATGGGATAGGACAAAATATTTTCAGAGCCATGAAAGGTTTATGCTTTGATACAGGGATTTCTCTCCTAGAAATTGCTCTTAAAGAAATAATCTGATAAAGAGGTAAAGCTTTATGCACCATGATATTTGTTGCAGCACTGTCTGTCTTAGAAAAAATCTGAAAATTGCCTAAAAGTCCAATATTAGAAAAGCATGAAATAAGTTAAGCTCATCAAATCAATGGACTGTTCTGTAACCATTAAGAGTTATAATGGAAGAGTTTGCAGCAATAGTGGAAAAAATTGTTGATAACCTAAAATGAAAGCAAAACTACAAATATTGTGTCAGAGCTATATCCAACTGGGTAGCATTTATTTTCATGGTTAGGCAGAGATTAGAAGAATGAAAATAGAAACTTTGTGAGGGCGATGGGAATGTAGGTGATTTTGTTTGTTATCTTTTCAATGTTCTTTTCTACAGTTGCAATGTCTGTGCAACTCTAGAATTTTTTTTTTTTTGACATGCTAAGGAGGAAGTGGAGGTTGGACACAAGAATAAAGGCTTTTAGTGATTCTTCCTTCCTGTTAAACCCGACCTAATTGAGATTTTGTTAACTCTGTTTACTAGTTCCTTGTTCTTTTGTTTTGCAAGAGGCTGGGACCGGTTACTAAGGGTAATTCCAGAGAGTTAAAAACAAAAATCTCTTGAGAAGTCAAGATAATATTTTTGTTGAAATGCAGTCGCAGCAGAAAGACACTGAATGTGGGTCAAGGAGCGATTTTCCAGTGGAAAAAGTGAAGATTGTTCTTGCAGATGCTGATGAAAATATGAGGTCTGCTGGATGTCAGCTTTCTCTGGGGACAGTGGATGAGGTTAGAGTTTGACCTTGAATATCCTTGAGAATGCACCAAGATTGGAGGCTAGCCCTGGCTTGATGAAAATGCAGATTCTTGGAGACATTTTGCAAATTCTGTTTATCTCAGTTATGGGGGTCGTGATCAAATATATCTCTGAGCTAAAAGAATACAGCAGCTCAAGGGCAAGGCTCGGCCTTAAGAAGCCTAAGAAAGGCTGGTGCCCAGTCCAGCCAGGAAGTGGTGTCAGAAGCAGAAGAAACTGGAAGCAGAGGAGGTGAGGGAAGCTGCCCTGGAGGTCAGCACTGGTCACCTTAAACAGGTGTGAGTGGAGTGGAGCGAGCTGACCCCTGTTCAGGAAGATTCTGGTGTGAACCCAGGCCACTCAGTGTGGGAAAAAGGGAAGCGTGGCAGGTGGGCATGGTGGCGGGGACCGTTGTAGCTATTATATTTTCTGAGGACTCAAAATAGGCTCTCGGGGCCTTGCATCTGTAATCTGTCCCCGCAGGGTCCCTGCATCCCCTGTACACAGTTGTACGCATGTAAGTACACGTCCATTTAAATGGATCCCTTCCCCTTTCTGTGTTTCAGTGTGTGTGCCTACTATGGGAACACGGAGGAGGAGTAATTAGAGATCATTTAGTTCGATATCTTCACTTTTCAAAAGAAACTGAAGTTTTGTAGGAGAAAACATACAAGTCCTTCCTTTTCCTGTCTTTGATCTGGGGCAAGTCAGTTCCCCATTCCTTGCCCAGTGGCTGCTTGACTGCCAGGCTTTGCTGCCAGCCTGACAGCCTCCAGCAGGGCCTGGCACCTCTGTTTGTGTTTTCTGATTAAAAGCATGGCTTACGGAAGACTGGCAGAGGTCTGGCGTACTGGGAAGCAGTTTGACTTGGGTTTTGGGTGAGATTGTGAAGGTCTGTAATACCCCAGGATAAAGCACAATGGAGATATGAGAGCCAGCGGAGTGATCTAGAGAGAAGGGGTGGGAGGAATTGAGGGCCTGGTGAGTGGGGTTGAGGGTGTGTGAAGTTGGGGCACCCATGGGAGCATAAAACACTGAAATCCTGATTGCTCAGGTTCAGGGAAAATGGAAATAGTCATAAAAAGCAAGCATCCCTGTCTCATGGTGCAGCAAGAGTTTGGTCCAGGCCATGTGGTTTATAATCCTGAAAAATCTCTTCACCAGAGCTCCTAGGGGCTAGGGTTCTGTTGGGGCTCTAGCTGATGTATGTGTGCTAAGTTGCTTCCATTGTGTCTGACTCTTTGTGACCCCATGGTGTGCAGCCTGCCAGTCTCCTCTGTCCATGGGGTTTTCCAGGCAAAAATACTGGAGTGGGTTGCCATGCCCTCCTCCAGGGGATCTTCCTGATTCAGGGATCAAACCTGCATCTCTTATGTCTCCTGCATTGGCAGGCAGGGTCTAGGTGATGTATACTGGTCTCCAAAGTAGGAAACACTTCAGAAATATCTTATTTTTTCTTCTTCTTACATTTTTTTTTAAATAAAAATAATTATTTCTTTATTTGGCTGCTTCAGGTCTTTGTTGTGGCATGGGGGATCTTTAGTTGTGGCATCTGAACACTTAGGTGGGATCTAGTTCCCTGACCAGGGATCAAACCTGGGCCCCCTGCATCGGTAGCATAGAGTCTTAGCCACTCCACCACCGGGGTAGTCCCTTCTTCCCTCCTGTGCAAATCCTTAGCACCCATTTGTTCTTCTGATGGAGACAATTTGTTCTTCTGATGGAGACAATCACAGATGGGACCAAGGTCAACTGTAGGTGGGAGGCCAGAGTGGATGCAGGGGAGGGGAGTGGACCTTCTGTGGGAAATGGGGGGGCCAGGAAACAGGCCACGTGTGGCTGAGTCTCCATATCCTGAGTTAGGCCACAGAATCCCATCATGGAAAAGTGAGTTGCAGACTTGGTGAGAGCCCCCGAAGCCTGTGCTTTTTCATTTAGGGCAGGACTTGGTTGTCAGCATAGTAGAGTGGCAGCCTTTGGGCAGCCAGTTTCAACAGCAGCAGCAGGAGGAAAGCAGTGTGCATTCAGGAAGCGAGAGCTCCTTCTGGAGCTTTGCACAAAGGGCCCTGTGTTCCTGAGAAAGCACGTGGAACAGAGGACCGCTAACTGCATCCATCCCCAGCATCTCAGTGACTTCCATCGATTTCAGGAAACGATTTCTAGCATCACTTTCTACTGATTAGCAGAGGCTTGTAGACTAGGCATGAGGGGCTAAAGATGAGGAGTGGGAATTCCACTGGTATCAATGGGATAGGCTGTGAGATGACCCCGTCTATAAGGATATGGAAGAGCAGAAGTGAAACATTGAGGGTTGGTCCCAGTATCCTCTGCGTTGTGTCTGAACCCCACTCTCCCTTGTGAATGCAACTGGCGTCCTGGCATCTACCGAGAAGTTCTCTCTAACTTGCAGAGCAGCAGACCCATTCCTGGCAGGAGCCAAGCTCTCCAAGGATATAATTCTAATGCACCAGGGGAATGATGTTTATTTTCCCTTCCCACCAGCGGGGAAATGGGAAGAACAGCTTTCAGTCCATATGGCTAGGACTCTGCTGGAAAGAAGAGACCAATAGCAGAACATAAAGAGCAATACAGACCTTGTTTTCCCCTAGTCCAATCTGACCCATGGACGCTGTGTAGTCCTAACAACAGTAATAGCAACCAGTAATTGTTCTCTTAATCTGTGCAGTGCTTTTTACATATAGCATCTCACCTAATTTCACAGTAGCCTGATAAGGAGGGCATTATTATCCCAGTTTCACACAGGATGAATCGGGACTAGAAATGTCCTGTAAGTTGTTCAAGGTCACACAGGTAGTAATTGATAGAGTTGGTATTGGAACCTGGTCAGTCTGATGGGCTGTTCTATTCCAGTGGCCGTCATGTGAATCAGAAAGATGTTGGCCATTATAGATAAGAATTTGGGCAGATGGCCTCCAAGGTCCCTCCTATTATTCCAATTCTATAGTCCAAAGGAGTTGAAGGAGGATCTGTCTTATGGCCCATCTCACTGGGCGCTTTGCTAGATTTGTTGCTGGAGTGCCAGGGTGCAGCTGTCCCCGGGGGCTCTGCAGTCACCTGGAGTGCGCGTGGAGAGTGCGTTCACCGCTTCGCTCCCCGCCCTCTGTGATCTTGCTCCTAGCAGACAAGGCTGAGACTCTCTTGCCAGTGCAGCCCTGCAGGCCAGAAGTATCCTTGGGCACTCATGCAGACTGTGAGCAGCAGATCAAAGCAGAAGGGCCCTGGAGCATCTTGCAGCCCTGCAGGGATGCAGGTTCCTGCCCTGGGGCAGAGGAGAGAAACACAGCCTCTGGTGGCATAGCCAGAATGGTCGGGAAGGAGCAGGTGCATGCAAAGCCCTGTGCGTGCTGGAAAGTAATGGAGGCCGAACGTGGGGTCAGGACGTTATTATCCTGGGGTGACATCTGAGATTCTGGGAAGCTCTTTACGGAAATCTTCCTCTCCCCAGACTCCCAGGGGCTGAAAGTAGGTTATGAAGGGGAGAGACGGGGAAAAGGGGAGATGATTCTCCACCCTGAAAAGAGGAGCTGTGGGGGAGGGACTAGACTGCGGGATGACAGCAGCAATCAAGACTTCTTTTTAAAATTTTTTTTCTTTTTTTAAAATTAATTAAAAAAATTTTAATTTAAATGTATTTATTTTAATTAGAGGCTAATTACCTTACAATATTGTATTGGTTTTGCCATACATCAACATGAATCCACCACAGGAATTTTCAATTTGTTTTTGGTGCTCTGGGTCTTCCTTGCTGAGCTGAGGCTTTTCTTTAATTGCGGAAGTGGAGTCTGCTCTTCCTTGCGGTTCTCAGGCTTCACGTTGCCCTGGCTTCTCTGGTTTTGGAGCCTGGGCTCTAGGGCAGGTGGGTTTCAGTAGTTGCGGCACGTGGGCTCTGTAGCTGTGGCTCCCAGGCTTCAAGAGCAGCCTCATTGGTTGTGGCACACGGGCTTAGTTGCTCTGCAGCATGCGGGATCCTCCTGGATCAGGAGTCCAACCCGTGTGCCCGGCACTGGCAGGAGAATTCTTATCCACTGCGCCATCAGGGAAGTCCTCAACTGAGACTTCTGAGGACTTATTTTTCTCTCACTATTGCCTCAGCTAGAGGGAGAAGGTGGCAACATTCCAACTTGAAAAAGTTCCCAGAAGTTTGACTAAAGAAGGTAGAATTTATAAAATGCTTCACACCTCGGGAGTATCTCTGAAATCCTGGCTCTGTAAACTGTGCCTGGGAGATTTTGGCCAACCCTCAAGCATCTCCCAAGGGATTCTCAAGGACCCTGGACCCAGAGAGCACCTTCAGGTATCTTTGCAGATGGCTCTTTGCCTGCTTCTGCTTCTCACTGGAGCCGCTCTGAACTTCTGCCAGAGGGACTTTCCTCAAGGCACACCTGCTGAGCACCCACGGTGACCTTGTACTGCACACCAAAGCCAGTGTAAAAGCTTGGCCCTGCCAAAAATGTTCATTTCCTTGGAAAATAAGAATGTGTGGTATAAATGGTTTTTTTTTCCTCTAACAATTATAGTTTTACTTTTTACACATAGTAGACTCATAATTTTGATTTGTATAGGTATGAACTCTACATGGGATAAAGCATGATTGTGTATTTAAGGGAGCTGATATCTCAGACAGTAAGGAATCTGCCTACAGTGCAGGAGACCTGGGTTCGATTCCTGGGTCAGGAAGACGCCCTGGAGAAGTGAATGGCAACCCACTCCAGTATTCTTGCCTGGAGAATTCCATGGACAGAGAAGCCTGGTGGGCAACAGCCCGTAGGGTTGCAATGAGTCAGATACTCGTGACTCATTCTAACATTAACACACTAACATTCTAACACTTTCACTTTCACTTTATGTATTTAAACAGACATTTTAGGGAGCTGGAATTTTGGCTCCCAAATGCATTCACTCCAGTGTATGCCTGTTACTTCCAGCTAAGGAACCCCTTAAGCTTCCGGTTGTGTCCAGCGTTAACCCCTTAGCTGCTCAGATTGGTGGAAGCTTTCCATCTCCTTTCTCTTCTAACTGCCCCCTGTCCTTCAAACTGCACTTCTCTGTTCTTGTTGGCTTTTCTTTGTTAAGAATATCATCTCTTCCTCTTTTTGCTATTTAAATTATTTTTCCCTCTCTCATTCTACCCAAGGTCTCCCCACCTGGAGAAGCCTGCCCTGAGTACCATCCCTTCCCCTTCCCTCCTTTTTCATCCTAGAGCACTTAACAGTTTTTACCACCCAGTTCAGCCTGACTTTTTTTTTTTTTCCCTTTCTGAAAATCTTAATCAGTGTTCTTGTCTCAGTGGCTCAAGGGC
Source organism: Bubalus bubalis (assembly GCF_019923935.1). Classification (NCBI taxonomy): domain Eukaryota; kingdom Metazoa; phylum Chordata; class Mammalia; order Artiodactyla; family Bovidae; genus Bubalus; species Bubalus bubalis. The sequence goes on along the minus strand of NC_059159.1, from coordinate 79,154,257 downwards.
ATTTCTAACCTGGAGCTCTGAACTTAGTACAGACATGTCATTTTCTTCAAGGTGAGGAAGATCAATTACTCCTACCCACCCTTCAGCCCCTTTATTCATACAGATGTGGGAAGGGAGTGATTTATCTGATTGGTGAGTTTAGGAAGAATAAATCAGGTGCAAGTAGCCTCGCTCTCCCTACCCCCAAAACCCTCCTCTCTGCCTTGGGATGCCTCACTGCAGAGAATATTTTTCTCCACTGTTCTTCCAGGAGCAAGTCTTCTCCACTTCTACTGAGAAGTGTGTGCAAATTGGCCTAATTCTGTGTTTCACTTCCCAGCCTATTGGCTTTCTCACTAAGCCACATCTTTCAGTGTGACCTTTATCAGTAATGAAAGTGATATTTTGAACCTCAATCTGCCAGTTTCATTTTTCAAATTATTTAATGTTCAAATGAGGAAAAGCTGTAATATTATTTATTGAAGCTGCATGCTCTGGCATGTCTGAATCTTTGCAACCCTATGGACTGTCCAGCAAGCTCCTCTGTCCATGGGGTTCCCCAGACAAGAATACTGGAGTGGGTTGCCATTTCCTTCTCCAGGGGATTTTCCTGACCCAGGGATTAAACCCATATCTCTTGTGTCTCCTGCATTGGCAGGCAGATTCTTTACTACTGCACCACCTGGGAAGCCCAGTATTATTTCAGACCCTAAAACTAAGAAGTAATGGCTTTGGCCTAGGTGAGTTGAGGCACGAGGCACCCATCACCCAGAGTCCATGGCGGTTGCCCTGTGGCTGCCGGATCTCACTGTGTTTTGAACAGGCTGAATCTCAGGCTGAGACCCCTCCAGTATGAACCCTCAGCTCCCAGGTTGGGTCATCCGGTAATAGGAGCTCTTGGTATAACTTGTTTGAATGCTTAAATATCCAGGCCAAAAGAGGCATTTTGGTTTTGTCACTGTGAACACTGAGCTCTTCCTTCTGTTAAAAAGTGATCAAGAGGTTCAGCTACTGGAACCGGAAATGAGCCCAGGTCAGTGGGAGATGCTGGCTTTGTAGTCTCCCAGAGCTGAAGACCCAAAGTCCAGTCCATCTCAACCCTGGACCCCTATGGTCAGTTCCAAGTTAGAAACAGAGTGATCAGGTTTAGGTTTTACTTGACTATGGATATAGCTTTTAGAGTAAATATGGCCCCAGGCTACAGACTTCACTGCCTGTTTTCCTTGTCTCCAGTGTACAGAATTAGGAAGTTCCAAGAGATGTCCAAGAACCCTGTATGTGAGTTCAGGTGTTGTCATTAGGTCTAGAAGAGATTTAATGGGTTTGAGATTGGAATCACTAATAGAGCAACAGCAGCCCTGTGGAAAGGTTTAAGTTGCTCCTGGGGGATTTGGGTATCAGACAGATGGAAGAGCAGCGTTGGCTGCAGGGAGAATGGTTAAGCTTCATGCTGTGGTTGTGTCTGACTCTTTGCAGCCCCATGGACCGCACGCCAGGCCTCCCTGTCCTTTACCACCTCCTGGAGTTCGCCAGGAGTAAGCTTCATACACTCTGGTACTGTAGGCGGTGTACTGGTTTGAATGACCACGGGTTGGCAGATGACTGAGAAACCCTGGTATGCAAGTGTAGGAAGACTTCTCAGCAGACAGATGGGTCTCTAACTTAGAATCATGAGCATGTTTCTTTCAAGAGATTTCAAGGACAGACTCTGTATGTAGTGTCTGCTTATATGACAGAAGTCCATCTAGTCAAAGCTATGGCTTTTCCAGTAGTCATGTATGGATGTGAGTTAGACCATAAAGAAAACTGAGCACCGAAGAATTGATGCTTTCAAATTGTGGTGCTGGAGAAGACTCTTCAGAGTCCCTTGGACTGCAAGGAGATCAAACCAGTCATTTCTAAAGGAAATCAGTCGTGAATATTTATTGGAAGGGTTCATGCTGAAGCTGAAGCTCCAATACTTTGGCCACCTGATGCAAAGAGCTGACTCATTGGAAAAGACTCATACTGGGAAAGATTGAAGGCAAAAGGAGAAGCAGGTAGCAGAGGATGAGACGGTTGGGTAGCATCACCAACTCAATGGACATGAATTTGAACAAACTCTGGGAGATAATGAAGGACAGGGAAGCCTGGTGTGCTGCAGTCCATGGGGTCACAAAGAGGCGGACACGACTTAGTGACTGAACGACAACATGGACAGACTCTACTTAGGTCCGTCCCATGGGATTGTGTCTAAGAAGTGAAACGTGCCTTAACTCTCAGAGAAGGTTTTGCGCTTGGTATCTGCACATGTCCTTTGGGCTCCGGTTCTGCATCCCCAGCCCTGGGCACAGGTGCTAGAGAGACTGACTCATCCTAGTTTGCCTGGAATATATACCCAGTTTTAGCCCTGAAAGTCTGGCATCCTGGGAAACCTCTCAGTCCTGGGCAAACTAGGATGATTGTCGCTCTCTGGTGTGATGTATAAATGAGTGGTCCTCATGTGAGTGGTGAGGGCATGTGAATAAAAACCATGGCCCCAGTGCAAGTATCATACAAGGAAGAAGCACAAGCTCTAGCCTGAGATAGTCCTGGGTTAGAATTCTCACCCCTGCGTAGTGACTGTGTAACCTTCAATGCCACAGGGTGCACAGAAAGATCTGAGACTGGGCTCTAGTATCATGTGTTCAATACATGGTAGCTGTTGTGTGATTTGATACATAAAAGTGATGTTTCAAGATGGTTGTGATCAGATGCTCCTCATTCTGAAAGAGATACGCAGATATTTATGAGATCAGGGTCTATGAGATCAGGGACCTTTTTGAGGTCTTGATGTTGAGTGTAGTTTTATGATATGAGTCTTTCTAGGTTGTATAGGTTTGGAGGTATCTCTGTATTGCTCTTCATGTCACTGTGAAGAGATTTAGAAGAAGAGGAAAGACAGCAGGTTTCCCTCTCCTCTTCCAAAGCGTGTCCTTCATAAGTTCCTGTTTCTTGGGGGCTCATGGCAGCTATCATTTGGTGTGGTATGGATGGAAGGCTAGCAGTCCATGCTGCAGGGGACATAGTTGTATAGACTTGAAGAACCTTGGAGATTGGAGAGGCTTCCTCAGTGGCTTAGTGGTAAAGAACCACTAAAGGACACGGGTTCAATCCCTGGGTTAGGAAGATCCCCTGGAGGAGGGCATGGCAACCCACTCCAGTGTTCTTGCCTGGAAAATCCCATGGACAGAGGAGCCTGGTGAGCTACAGTCCATGGGGTCACAAAGAGTCAGACATGACTGGAGCAATGGAGTGCACACACAGAGTTTATCTAGTTCAACTCCTCTATTTTATACTTAAGTTAACTGGGTGGGACCCAGAGAGATAAAGTGATTTGTCCAGTGTCGTACACTGAGTTAGTGGAGAGCTGGGACCAGAACTGAGGTCTCTCGATAGCTGGTGAGTATGTTCTCCACCATATGTATTTCTTCCTTTTGCACCATGACCATATCTTTCTTTATTTTCATTAGAACTTCCCAGGTGGAACTAGTGGTAAAAAAGATGCCTGCCAATGCAGGAGATGCATTCAGATCCTCTGAAGGAGGGCATGGCAACCCACTCCAGTGTTCTTGCCTGGAAAATCCTATAGACAGAGGAGCCTGGCAGGCGACAGTCCATGGGCTCACAAAGAGTCAGATACAATTGAAGCGACTTAGCTTGCACCCACCATGGCCTTAACCTTCTTCATTTTGATTCTTGTTCATAGCACACTTTTCGACTGGTTTTGAACTTTGTACTAGTTCTCTATTTCTGGGTGACAGGTTATTACAAACTCAGGGCTTAAAGTGATACACAGTTGTTGTCTCATGGTTTCTGGAGGCCAGCAGTCTCAGTACGGTTTGGTTAGATCCTTTGCTCAGAGGCTCCCAAGGCTGTAATCAAGATTTAGGATGGGCTATGCTCCTTTCTGGAGCTCAGGATCCTGTTCCATTTACACGCCTGTCCATAGCTTAGTTTCTTGTGGTTGAAGGATTGTCTGCAACTAGAGGCCACTCCCTTGCTGTCTGACCCTCTCATAACACAGTAGCTTACTTCTGCAAGATCAGAAGAAGATTCAGAAAGCACAGTCCCTCTTTTCTAAGGGTGTACATCTGATTGAGTCAGGCCCATCCAAGATAACCTTCCTTTTGATTAATTCATGGTCAACTGCTTTGCGACCTTGATTACATCTGCAGTATCCCTTCAACCTTGCCAAATAGTATAACCTAATCACAGGAGAGAGATTCCATTACATTCATGATCCATGAGTGTGTCCTGCCCATTCTCAAGGAAAATGGCTTATATAAGGTGTGTACACAGGCGATCCTGAAGGCTGTCTTAGAATTCGGCTGACTACAGCGGTATAGATCAAAGAGATAAAGCCTCTATGGCAATTTGGTCCCCACTGTTGAGGGTTGATGCCTGAGCTGAGTGCTGGAGGATAACACAGAGGTTTCTAGTTTTCCCATTAACTTGCAAGTTATTGAGGACACATTATTCCTCCTTCTTTCAATCCCTAATGCTTAGCCCAGTGCCTGGTACATCATTAGGTACTAAGTTTCTGTTGTAGAATTAAATATACATACAAAAAGACCAGCATGAGCAACTCTTAGAGATTTGATAAAGAATTTTGAGTTCTAGAAACTACCATGGGGTCAGGTTCAGGAGAAAGCAAGAAAGAGATTATAAAGCCTCTAAGGCAATTTGGTCCACACTATTGTTCATGGGTTAAGAGACTCAGGTTTCCAGATCTGATTACTGTTGCCCATAGTATTGCTTTATAAAGCAGCCTGGTTAAAATGTTTCATTCATCCCTTTGGTGGAAGACCCTACTGCTGATTAGTCGACTGTTTATTTCATGGTCACTGGGTTTTCTTGACTCTCAGATGCCTCTGTATCCACTGATGTCCTGAGACATATGGATTATTACCCCAAGGACCAAGTGATGCTTTTTTTAAAAAAAAAATCATTTGTAGGACCTTTGAAGGAGAGTTGGGATTACAGTTAATATTCTTTAAGCTTAAAATGAGCTTCAGTCAAGAGGAAGAAGGAAAATTGCTTGTCAGACCCCACAGCTAAAGGGAAAAAAATGCCTGGAGTCTTTGAAAACTTTAGTTTGAAAGCATTTCTAGTGTTCAGCTCAGCTAAAGGGAAGGGTGCTTTGTCACAGAATAAATGACAGTTCTAGAAAATAGCAGCCTCTATGGCTTGCTGACACTGGGAACATAGATGTAGGAGGGGAAACAGGTTTGTGAAAAGCTGCCTTATTTGGAAAAAGCCTCGGTTTAAATAACATAAAAAAGGGCCGTGAGCTTTGTAAGTATAGAAATAAATAGAAACAGATATTCCTTAGCAAACCTACCTAGTGTATGTAAGTGGCCAGGATGAGAGGGTTGCATGGCACTGTTTTTTTTTTTCTATGCAAGTTTGAAAATATCTAATTCTGATAGATATTTAGTTTAACTTTATCCATTGTTCATTTTTTTTCTGTGTCCCCTACTCAAAATTTTCTCTTTTTGACATTTTCCAGTAAGAAAAACTTGTATATAAGTAAAGTTGAATCTTCTATGTTATTAAAACTAGCAACAAAACCACATATGGACCCAGTCCCCTCACCCCCAGCAGCATCATCATTTAGGAAACTTCCCGAATGTGTTTTTGTTCTCTGTGTGTATATGTGTGCCACCTGTATATATATGTAATGAACAGAGTCTCAGTTATTTCTAGAATTTTGTTGGCAGGACCCATCCCATAATAGGGCTCACTCCAACAAACTGAAGGATTATAAAATTTTTCTAGACCTAAAATTATATCTACCCAGTCTAAGAAACATAGCCTATTGAGATGCATCGTTTGTGTGCTCAGACCCAGACATGTCCAACTCTTTGCAATCCTATGAACTGTAGCTTGCCAGGCTCCTCTGTCCATGGGATTCTCCTGGCAAGGATGCTGGGGCAGGGAATAGCTGCTATTTATTCCAGCTTGATTTAAACGGTAGGGAAAAGTAGATTTCCCTTCATATATATGGGGGTCAGAATCTCTGAAAGGCCAGAGTTTTTTTCATATAATGTACCTGGAACTTGAATGTGTAAAATGTGATCCTGTGAATTGTTTGTTGAAAATAGAATGAGTAGATCCCTCTAGTCCACAAGAATCCATATCTTTAATAAGCATCCCAAAGGTTCTGATGCAGGGTATCTATATTGAGAGAAATATGACTGGAACATAATTTAGGGGAGCAGAGCCAGTTTTTAAGGAAAGAAAGAAAAGTTCAGGAAGGGTATTTATAAATAGAAAAATAAATAAGCCTTAGGTTCATTGTGAAAATCAATGGTGAAATCTCTGTTGCATGTGCTGTTGTTTTTAGATTTATGTTCACCGCCCCCCATAAGTCCAAAGCAAGCGCTCTGAATTTATATTCTCAGGAGTCTTCCTAATACTCAATGAGCTCTAAAGCTTTGCTTCAGTAATGCTTGGCCTTCTTCATTTCCATCTCTGCTGTGTTTTCACTTATCCTCCTATTTTGTAGGTCAAAGAGAGCGGACTCTGGGGTTCTGGAAAGGAACTTCCTTCCTTCCTTCCAGCATTCTAAATACTTAACTTGCTTTAGGTTAGGGCAAAAGCAAGGGTACCAAGTGACATTTTTAGCTTCTGCTAAAGGGCATTTTTTTTTTTGGGGGGTGAAAGATCGAAAGCTTGCCCAGGGTTCTGAATTTAAAGATTCCTTCCTTTGTCCTTCTGCAGTTCTCGTCAGATCATCTATGTTCCCTCAGCATGCACTCTAGAAATCCATGACATTTTCATGTGAAGTGAAATGAAAATCTGCTAAGCCCCTCCATGGCATTTTCTGACAACCATCTTTGAAAAGGAGAAAAGGAATTAATTCTTCAGGGAGGCTAACTGTGTTACAGAGGTATTGACTTCCCCTCCCTCCCCTGGAGGGCTTACCCACCTGATTGACTTCAGTTGACCCACATGGGAGTTTCCCGAACCCATAGCTGTGGCCCTGACTTTCCTTCTCAACTTCAACCCTACCCTTCTATCTGATTGCTGGCCCCACATGTCTTAGCTGGGAACCTCAACAATAATAAAAACACCCTTATTATCTCCCTCTGTGCAAACCAGTCACCCTTCCTTCCCTACTTCTGTTATTCACTCTAAGCTCCCAGGTAAGAAATATGAAGTCATATTTCACTTCTCATTTTTCCATAATTCTACAGATGGTCACTCACACAGTTCTGTTTCCTTTATAACCTCTTTGATATACACCTTTTTTTTTTCTATTGCACATTCTAACTCAGACTCTTCATATCTCACATTTGAAATATTGCAGGAGGCCCTTAGACCCTTAACATCAATTTCGACTTGTTAATGACTTGTCTGACACAGCTGCACAAACCCACATAGGATGAATGGGAAAAGAATCTCTCCTGAGATTTTGATAGATTTAATTCTGGGTTTGCAGTTTCTACACCTTGGGCTCACCAATTTACTGTATCTAACACAGTAAGTATCCACATTTTGGAAAGCTTTCCCTCGGCTGCAGTTAGTTTAGCTGCCAGAGGACGGTAGTGTACAATTCTCCCTGTTCCGCACATGACCACTTCATGCAAGCCCACCCATGGTCTCTACCAACCCCCAGTGGTCCCTCTCCTAGACCAGAGTTGTCAGACCTCTGTTCAGGAAACTGGAGCAAGGTAGGAGAATCTTTAGAATCTCTAGGAAGGCTTGTGAAGGCAGGCCTTGCAAAAATAGCATTCAACCACTGCACACTGGAAAATAAAAGCACATAAAACCTGAAGAAAACTGTATACGCTCAGCCCTGTGTAACTCAGATGTTAGTTGGAGTTCCTGTAACTCTTGTGATCTGAATTAACTCGCCTTGCATCTCCCATGCCATAGACAGTGGAAGTCCCTAAACCCCCTTGGAATTTCTGCTACTCATTAAGTGTGTCTTGTCATCCCCTTAACGCGTTTTCATCCCCAAACTCATGCAATTGCCAGTGAGTCTACTAGACTCTGGGAGAAAGTTTTGCTTCATCTTGGTGGATGTTTCAGCTTTCTGTCCTTACATTGAGTCCCTATCTTCTCCTGGTCCATCTTTTCCTGCCATCGCCTCCCTGTTGAATTGCCTTCAGAAGCTTCAAGTTCTGCCTTCTATTTTACAATTTTCCTTCCCCCTCTGAGCATTGGTGTCAGCTAACCCTTAGTTCTTAGTTCAAGTTGGGGTAGGGGGAGTGGGAGCTGACTTCCTTCCAAGGACTTAGCAGAGTTTTGTTTTTTCCAAGTCTCTTCTTTCCTTGACATATATTGTCCTGTTAGCTGTTAAGATGAAAACATTGTCTCCATGTTGGTATGTAATATAATGATAGATATCATATGAATATATATATGTGTTCTGAACATTTGAAAGTGAAAGTTGGAGTGGAAGTGTTGGTCACTCAGTTCAGTTCAGTTCACTTCAGTCGCTCAGTCGTGTCCGACTCTTTGCGACCCCATGAATTGCAGCACGCCAGGCCTCCCTGTCCATCACCATCTCCCGGAGTTCACTCAAACTCACCTCCATTGAGTCGGTGATGCCATCCAGCCATCTCATCCTCTGTTGTCCCCTTTTCCTCCTGCCCCCAATCCCTCCCAGCATCAGAGTCTTTTCCAATGAGTCAACTCTTCTCATGAGGTGGCCAAAGTACTGGAGTTTCAGCTTTAGCATCAATCCTTCCAAAGAACACCCAGGGCTGATCTCCTTTAGAATGGACTGATTGGATCTCCTTGCAGTCCAAGGGACTCTCAAGAGTCTTCTCCAACACCACAGTTCAAAAGCATCAATTCTTCGGTGTTCAGCCTTCTTCACAGTCCAACTCTCACATCCATACATGACCACAGGAAAAACCATAGCCTTGACTAGACGGACCTTTGTTGGCAAAGTAACGTCTCTGCTTTTCAATATGCTATCTAGGTTGGTCATAACTTTCCTTCCAAGGAGTAAGTGTCTTTTAATTTCATGGCTGCACTCACCATCTGCAGTGATTTTGGAGCCCCCAAAATAAAGTCTGACACTGTTTCCACTGTTTCCCCATCTATTTCCCAGGAAGTGGTGGGACCAGATGCCATGATCTTCATTTTCTGAATGTTGAGCTTTAAGCCAACTTTTTCACTCTCCTCTTTCACTTTCATCAAGAGGCTTTTTAGTTCCTCTTCACTTTCTGCCATAAGGGTGGTGTCATCTGCATATCTGAGGTTATTAATATTTCTCCCGGAAATCTTGATTCCAGCTTGTGTTTCTTCCAGCCCATCGTTTCTCATGATGTACTCTGCCTAGAAGTTAAATAAGCAGGGTGACAATATACAGCCTTCACTCAGTTGTATCCAATTCTGCAATCCCATGAACTGTCCATGGGGTTATCCAGGCAAGAATCCCTACTCTAGGGGATCTTCCTGACCCAGGGGTCAAATCAGGTCTCCTTCATTGCAGGCAGATTCTTTACCATCTGAACCATCAGGGAAGCCCCTGAACATTTGAGTAAAATCACAAATAGAAAATATTCTCTCACCACTACCCTCCACAGACACACTAAGGAAATACACCAAAATGTTAACAGTGGTCATCTCTGAGTGGTGGGATTATCGATGGTTTTATGTTTGTCCTTATCCTTTACCTCATGCAATTTTAACGTTTATACGTGTATTACTTTGTAATATAGAAAGCCAGAAAATATATCTGAACGATAATAGGGAGAGTGCAAAAAGCTGGCACGCTGTCACAGAAGGCAGGGGAGGGGAGGCCTGGTTCTGGCTTTGCCCTTTGTGACTTGGGGATCACTTCTCCACTCTGAGCTTTTGGGGACAGAGACCTGACCCTTATATCTGACAGGTGGTGGTCCTTGTTGATTTTGAAACGGTTGTTTGAGTGCAGTGGTGGGGACAATTCTGATTAGCAAGTGGGTTTGTATATTGTCGCTCACTCACTCAGTCATGTCCGACTCTTTGCACCGCATTGACTGTAGCCTGCCAGGCTCCTCTGACCGTGGGATTTTCCCAGCAAGAATACTGGAATGGGTTGGCATTTCCTCTTCCAGGGGATCTTCCTGACTCAGGGATCAAACCCGCGTCTCCTGCATTGGCAGGTGGATTCTTTACCATTGAGCCACCTGGGAAGCCCTGAGTTTATATATATAGTCTGCAAGAAATAATTGACTTGTAGAGCAATAAGCCCCTTCAAAGACTTAGTAGTGGAATATCTTTTTCTTTATTTTTCTGGACATGAAAATCATATAATGTCATCCCCTGAATTAGAATGGGTAGGGCAAAATGGCTTCATTGTGAATCTTGGGGTTCATTGTAATGTCTCCTCTGGAAAAGGCACAGTATAACTTCCTATGCTGTAGCTGACATTTAATGCTTTCTGTTATTGACGAAGGTGATGCTGTTTATCACTGGGGATCAAGTTAAGTTCATGGGTTTTTCCTTGCAAAACCAGACAAGACTTTTGAAACCTGCATCACCCCTCCTCATGTGAGTCCTCTTGTGACTAGAGGACCCATTTTCAAGACGGCCAGCCAGGACAAGGGCATATTTGTGCTCTTGAGAACACAAAGTTTGAATCTAGACAGACAGGGAATTACATTCCAAGATTAGCTCTTGCTGGCTTGCTACCTTGGGCAGGGGTTCAACCTCTGAAATCTCAGTTTTCTCGTCTATATATGGAGGTAGTGGTGCCTACCACATTGATTAGTTGCTGGAATTAAATGGGGCAGCATACGTCCACAAAGGTATCTTTCATCTATAAATGTCAGTTCTTTCTCTCGAAGAACTTTAAAGAAGGAAGCAGAGCTTTTCTACCCATGCCCTTGGGGTTAAATTTGTGACTTTGGCCCCCTAGGCAGCACCAGCTAACTGGTCCAGTTGATCACTAAGCCATCCAATGTGTCATGTGCATTTCTTACTTGGAGGCATTTTTTGTCTTGATAAATTTATATCATATTTACCTGCATCAGGTAAAAATCATTTATTGGACCATTGTCTTCCCACTCTGACACAGAAGCAAAGGCTTCCCATATGCCACAGTGTCACCTATGCAAATAGGCCCCTGCTTAGCCAGCATGACACACATCAGGTTGAACAGGACACCCGCAGGGGCTTGGAGAAGATACCATCAGGAATCAACAAGAGGCATTCTGTATATTTCCAATTTTGGCTTTCCCATCTCCCCTTCCATCTCAAAATTTAGTCCCTAAAGATACAGCATCTCATGCGGTAGGGGGCTAAAAAAAGTTGTTAAAGGTATTCCTGCTTTTGACCCTCTTGTAGGTGACGGAGTCCCAGAGTGAGCAGACCTCATTTTCTAAGGCAGAAGCGGAGACCCCAAACGTTGCTGTAGCAGTGATGCAGAGACGACCAGCAGGTGGCGCTGCTGCTCCATGTGTGTCTCTTCTGAGGCCCACAAAATGGCTCAGGGAAGAAAGTTGCATTTCAAATGATGGAGAAGCGTTTTAATGATGCCCGAGCAAGCGTCTGCTAAAAAGAGTAGCCCCTTATTGTGTCAGTCAGAAGTAAGCTCCCCTGGAAGGGGCTTAGCTCATTTGACCTTGGAAACCAAAGGCTTAGCTCCACCAACAAGAACAGAAATCAGAGGGAGATTTGCAAAGAACATAGCTTTCCATTCCCCCATAGAGAAATAAGGTTAGTGGTCTGGAGACAGCAAGCAAAAAACAGCACAACTAAAGATATTAGCCTTGGGGTTAATGTGGTTGGTAAGAGCCACAAAGCCGGACTACATGCTAATTTGGTTGGTTAACTTATTACATCCTTGAGAGGATTCTACCCTCCCCCCCACCCCGCCCCCAGACTGGATGAGGAATTCCCTTGAGCTACAGAGGTTTTTGTATTAGGAGATTAAGTAGCATAGAAAATTACTGCCTTGCATTTGTGCTATTGGAATGAGGGTGGTGTCAGCATTCCTATTTTAAGCCCTTATTTTCCAGGGTGTGAGTGTGCGGAGACCTGCAGATTCAGCCCTGGGACGCCACAGAGCAGGACATGTGTGGCAGTGGACAGGCTCAGGCAGACAAGCAGAAGCTCTGGGGCAGATGGGCTACTTGTGTTGACTCACTCTCCCTCTTAAAAACCACCACAGAAGTACGTTAAAAATCCACTGCGGAAATATGTAATGAGTTAGGAAAAAAAATGTTGCAGAAAGATTTTGTCGTGCAAAGATGTAGTACTCGTGCATGACAACGGAACTGACAAAACACACTTACTAGCTTTTAATGATTATTTGGGCCAGTGGTCTGTAAACTGAGATAGATTTCCATGAGACTGTAATGGCCCTAGAGGGTATCTGGGTAATAAATACACATTTTAAAAATTGGGTCGCACATGGCTATGAGCATTAGTTTGGAAGGCCAGCTGGCTGGATTATGTGACAACAAAGCCAAAATGTATGTATGTGTGTGTGTGTATATATATATACATATATATACATATGTATATATATATATATGTCTCACGGAGACTTAAGAGGTAGGGGTTTGATCCCTGGGTCAGGAAGATCCCCTGGAGAAGGGCATGGCAACCCACTTCAGTATTTTTGCCTGGAGAATCCCATGGACAGAGGAGCCTGGCGGGCTACAGTCCATGGGGTCACAAATAGTTGGACACAACTAAAGCGACTTATCATGCATATACAGCATCTCACACTCTGTGTGCTCATGGCTGTCATGAGAGAAGGGAGGTAATACATACTCACAGAGGTTTTATTATGGTCCAGACTCTGTTCCATGTATTCGTTTACTTATTCTCACAGTGACTCCTGCAGCTATCCCTGTGTAATTGGATTTATTGTTCCCATTTTAGAGATAAGAAAACTGAGGCTTAAATTTCAGGTGAAGCAACCTTCTTTGAATATTCAGTTGGTGGGTGCTTGACATTTAAACCTAGGTTCTTCTGGTCTGAGGCCCATCTTCTTTCCACAGTAATACCTTATGTATCTGCTCCTTAGAAGAGATTTGATTCAGTGGCTTAGTGTCAGTTTCCTCATCTACAGAATAAGGGTAATGTTTTCAGCTTCTCAGGGTGGTTGTGAACACGACTTAGCCCAGCGCCTGACACGCAGAAACCACTCCACGCATGCTCCCCATCACTGTTGTTACATTTGAGAGAAATGGAGACGAGGCCATGGTGAACCGTGTGCTTTGATTGCAGCTAGGCCTTTCAGCTTTTCAGGGAATTGTGCCACCGAAGTGTTAGTTCCCTCAATTTTCTCAGATTCATGAGGTGCAAGAATAGAGTACATGCATCGATTTTCCAGCCAATAAGTAGACATAGACCAAGAAAGGGAAAGAGGCATGGAAAATTGCACGTCAATACTCAGAGCAGCAAGGTGCTGGCAGTAATTGAGTGGAACCAGATGAAGTCACATGTGTGATTACTGGCTGTCCTCAGGGGAACAGGACTGCGCTGGTGTTCACAGTCTTTGAATGGACCAGGAGGGATCATGTAGATATGACATCTTCATCTCAAATCAGGAGGGTCTATTCTTCAGTGGACTATTATGCACGTGTGATGAAGTGGTTTAAAGGAACAGAAATGCTGCCAGACACTTTGACAGGAAGTCTACATATGTAGAGGTGGTCCAGCCTTACACAAAGTCCACCGGCCTCTCATGGGTGTCATGATGGCAGGAGGTCCTTCAGGCTCTGGACTGTGGAGGTCCCTGAGATACTTTGGGGACAGTCTCCAGTTTGGGGGAGTTCTTTGTGCACAAAGCTTCTTTATCCAGAAGGAGGAAGCATTCGGTGGGGAAAGGAGGAAAGCAGAAGATAGATACAAGGAGAGAGAAAAGGGCAGGGCAAGAAAGGGTAAGACTACGGAAGGAGAGCCAAGAGAGAAACGTGTGCTCCAAAGTGGTCACAAAGAGTGGAAGGTGACCCAAAGAAGAAGCTGCGTGGGTCTCAGATTTTTGGCCAGTCTTGGGTGAGAATTTTCTGCACAGCGGTCTCAGACTCACGTGTACTGTGTGCACACGTACCCAGCCCATGCGTTCTAGAAAGGCAGATCGCTCACAAAGGAACTCTATGTGCCTGACCACATGCTGCTGCCTTCATAAGCGAGACGATTCCTACTAAGTGCACCCTCCATTTCCCCTTATTAAACGTGAGGAAAAGACTCAGCAATAGGTCACATGCAGAGTAAGAGGCAGAGCAGAGGTAATAGCCTGCCCTTGCACTTCTGCTCTTTCCAACTACTCGTATGGTCAGTTACTCAGTCGTGTCCAACGCTTTGCAATAGTCCACCAGGCTCCTCTGTCCATGGAATTTCCCAGGCAAAAATACTGGAATTGAGTAGCCATTTCCTTCTCCAGAGGATCTTCCCGACCCAGGGATCAAACCCACGAACCATCGAACCGTTGAACTCTTATATCTCCTGCACTGGTGGGCACATTCTAACTAGCTTAATGACGGGTAATTGTTTTCACTGGGCTGTGAGATGTTAGTGGCAGCACCTTTTTCTGAGATTGGCTATGAGAATAAAAATGGACAAGGTCATTCATACACATGTATATATCCCCAAGAACATGGCCTTGTCCATAGTAAGTGCTCAAGAAATGTTGCTTTATCTTCACTCCTTCATTAAGCAGTCAGAACGCAGGCAACCCGGTGTCTCTCAGTCAGTTGCCAAGCTGGGCTTGTGTCAAACCTTCGCACTTTGGGGGAAAAAGATTTTTGTAGGAGAAAAACTTTAATTTTTATGAAATAGCCTCTAAGAGACCTGGGAGATTGCTGAGAATCGAGTCCTCGGTTTCAGTATATATAAAAACAATAGAAGCCTCTGGGCAAGGCATGGTAATCAATTACAGGTGACTGTCATCCAGGAGTCGTATTTATTGGGAAGCAGTCTAGGAGCACAGCAATATTGAAACACAGTGTGAGTTGCGTGTTCCTTAATGGCTCTGGCCCTCTAGATGCAGGCAGATGTGTGGGATATAGGCTTCTTTCAACTACATTATTCCACCTCCTGAGGGAATTTCAATTCGGCTCCACGAGCTCATCTGCATACCATGCAGGTCATCGCTGGTACAAAGTGTGTCTTTGGAACGGACTGTGGTGAGACTTGGAATAAAGAAGCAACTCCTGCTTAATGCAAAGGAAACACCAAAGCTAAGTAGAGGACTGTGCAAATTAACACCATCTGGGTTAATAAGGCCACTGTTGACAGAGCTTAGAATTGCTTCCGCAATTAAAGAGCCCAAGGAAATCTATATGTTTGTGTCTGCATGAGGACACACCAAATAGTAAGGAAGATTCTTGTTTCTCTAAAAATAAAAGCAGCGGGGCTTTACTTCCTACATTTAAAGGGAAGGGGGTGATGCGAGATAACCTGACCCACGCGATGCCCCAGCCAGCATCCCTGGCAGCAGTCTGTTTATGGAGCAGCCAGGTCACAGCACCTCTTTCCCAGGGGATTCAACCAAGCCTTGGCACATTCCCTGGCATAGAAGGAAAGCACTCTTTTTTTTCCTCCAGAGTCCTGTGCCTTGCATTGAATAAACACTTGTTATCTTGTACTCCCTGAAGCTGCATTTTACAGAGTAGAAAGTTGAGGCACGGAAAAATCCAGAATCGTGGCCAGTGAGTGGCAGAGTTTGCATCAGATGTGCTTTGCTCCTCTGTCTCCAGGGAAGGTGCACGCAGGCTCTTGGTTGTGGAATCAGGCTTGGTGGCACCCTCTGCTCTGTATTGACTGGTGGCCCTTGCAGGGTGGCCAGGCTGGCCTCTGAGTATAGCATCAGGTGTCACATCACAGACATGCCTGGAACTCTCCCAGACTCCTCTCTCCTTGCTCATAGCAATATATCTATGACAACTCAGTCACTTGAGTTGACTTATTTAACTTTTGCAAATAAAGCAAGCATCAGGTCAGCAACTTGATAAGGAAGTGGAACCCACCATGTTGCTAAAATGCCAGCGGGGAATGTCCTTCCTTCACTGGTGAGGTTGGAAGTGGGGGGCTCCTAGGATCATCCTCCCTGGCCCCTTCTGAGCGCGTCAGCCTCAGTTCTTTAATGTCTGCGTTCCTCAGCATCTTCTCCAGTTGCGACGTGTCCTCAGAGGGGGCTTACGTTCCAGGAAGCTTTTAGAAACCAGCTGTTCCTGATTTTCTTTGTGGAGAGAAGTAGAAGAAACTGCAGTTCTTTCCTTGGTGACTCATCTTGATCTGTCTTTTCTGTCTTATTCCTTCCTGCCTCACACCAGGACTTCTGAAGTTGGGCTCCGCCCATGGGCTTCACAGACCCTCAGGAATTACAGGCAGATTTCTATGTGTGCGTGTTCACATGTTTCTGAAAGGAGTGTCTGTGGCTTTAATCAGATTCTCAAAGAGGTCTCGTGACCACCCAGAAAGTTAGCTTGCATGGCTCTGTGATTTTCCCTTCGGGGAACAGATAGGGTCTTTTGGGTCTTGGGTCCTTTTTTCCTAGTATTTTTCTCCACTTTATATTCTGTATTATATTCAATGTTTAGATTTCTATAATGCAGTGTAATAAGTATGCTTGTTTGTTGCTGCCAACTTATTAATTTTGGACTCCAAAAATGTGGGATAGTTTTTGTGGAGAGTAACTTATCTTTTTTATCATTTTCCTAAATGGTTGCATATTGGTTACCCATGGATCAACTGTGACCTGCAAACAGTGTTTTTTGGATGATTATAATTTTTCTTAACGGAGACCAATCGTCAAAAATCGAGAACCTTTTCCATTAAAATTGGGCTTCCCCTCGTGGCTCAGTCAGTAAAACATCCGCCTGCAATACGGAAGATCTGGGTTCACTCTGTGTGTTGGGAAGATCCTCTGGAGGTGGGCATGGCAACCCACTCCAGTATTCTTGCTTGGAATAAGCAACAATCCGTTAAAATTAAGGTTGTTGGCTTTTCATACATTTGAGGGACCTACCAATGCTAGGTTCATATTTCCACATGAAAACACAAGCTGGCTGAGTTTGTCCTCCAGCTTGCCCATCTCTACCTCTCCCTGCTTTCTCCCTGATGCCAGGGTCACGGGAGTTATTTCTGACAGCAATGTATTTTTTTTTTTCTTACAGTAGAAAAATATTTCTCTGTACCTATGGCTTTCTCCTTCATTTCCATGCTTCTTCCTGTAGGCATTTAAACTTAGGTTCCCTGGTTCTAAAATGTAGTGATGAGACTATGAGAAGAAAGGTGAAAAGAGTGAGTTTCTATGGGAAAAACTTGGTTTCCAGCCCAGATCTCCAGCTTCTCTGAATGTTGGCTGTTAACAGCTCACAGATTCCACGTTCTCACTTCTGCCACCTTGTTGGGAATTTACTGCCCTTCCAGACTAAGTTACCTCCCAACACACACATCCCTCTCAGCCCTCAGCCAATGACTGGTTAACCCAGGATTCAGAGATAACAGGGCCTTGGCTGAGCAGTGTTTGTCCAGAGTTCCCTATGGGGTGAGGCTAATATGAAGCTTCCGCCAAGCTTCCCACCCTGCCTGCCTCCTTGCTCCCCATCTTTTGAGGGCACCCTCCTGAGGATTCCTGCCGTAGGCTCCTTCAGGAAATCCAACCTGATGAGGTGCTATCTGTGAAGAGTTGCAGTAGAAATGGTGATGAACCTGTGATCAACCGGGTGAAGTTTTGTGATGGGAAAAGTGAGAGCCTGAACTGAAACAGTATTTTAAGATTCTTGAATTCCTTCTTTACAAGAATAATTCCTCTTCCAGGGATGGCAAATGCATTTTACCCCTCATCCCAATACCGTTAGATGGGTGTTCCCTACTTAGGGTACTTTATTGGAGATTTGACAGGGAGGCTCAAAGGGACAGGATCAGTCAGTTCAGTCCCTCAGTCATGCCTGACTCTTTGAGACCCCATGGACTACAGCACACCAGGTTTCCCTGTCCATCACCAACTCCCGGAGCTTGCTCAAACGCATGTCCATCGAGTCGGTGATGCCATCTAACCATCTCATCCTCTGTCATCCCCTTCTGCTCCTGCCTTAAATCTTTCCCAGCATCAGGGTCTTTTGCAATGAATCAGTCCTTTGCATCAGGTGGCCAAAGTATTGGAGTTTCAGCTTCAGCATCAGTCCTTCCAATGAATATTCAGGACTGATTTCCATTAGGATGGACGTGTTTGATCTTCTTTCAGTCCCAGGGACTCTAGAGAGTCTTCTAAAATACCACAGTTCAAAAGCATCAATTCTTCAACACTCAGCTTTCTTTGTAGTCCAACTCTCACATCCATACATGACTACTGGAAAAACCATCGCTTTGACTAGACAGACCTTTGTTGGCCAAGTAATGTCTCTGCTTTTTAATGTGCTGTCTAGGTTGGTCATAGCTTTTCTTCCAAAGAGCAAGCGTCTTTTAATTTCATGGCTGCGGTTACCATCTGCAGTGATTTTGGAGCCCCCCAAAATAAAGTCTCTCACTATTTCCATTGTTTCCCCATTTTTGCCATGAAGTGATGGGACCAGATGCCATGATCTTAGGTTTCTGAATGTTGAGCTTTAAGCCAACTTTTTCACTCTCCTTTCAGTTTCATTGAGTCTCCTTAGTTGTTCTTCACTTTCTGCCATAAGGGTGGTGTCATCTGCATATCTGAGGTTATTGATATTTCTCCCAGCAATCTTGATTCCAGCTTCTGCTTCATCCAGTCTGGCATTTCGCATCATGTACTCTGAAAGTTAAATAAGCAGGGTGACAATATACAGCCTTGACATACTCCTTTCCCGATTTGGAACCAGTCTGTTGTTCCATGTCTAGTTCTAACTGTTGCTTCCTGCATACAGATTTCTCAAAAGACAGGTCAGGTGGTCTAATATTCCCATCTCTTTCAGAATTTTCCATAGTTTGTTGTGATCCATACAATCAAAGGCCTTGGCAAAGTCAATAAAGCAGAAATAGATGTTTTTCTGGAACTCTCTTGCTTTTTTGATGATCCAGCGGATATTGGCCATTTGATCTCTGGTTCCTACGCCTTTTCTAAAACCAGCTTGAACATCTGGAAGTTCGCAGTTCATGTTCTGTTGAAGCCTGGCTTGGAGAATTTTGAGCATTACTTTGCTAGCATGTGGGATGAGTGCAATTGTGTGGTAGTTTGAGCATTCTTTGGCATTGCCTTTCTTTGAGATTGGAATGAAAACTGACCTTTTCCAGTCCTGTGGCCACTGCTGAATTTTCCAAATTTGCTGGCATATTGAGTGTAGCAGTTCACAGCATCATCTTTTAGCATTTGAAATAGTTCAACTGGAATTCATCACCTCCACTAGCTTTGTTCATGATGATGCTTCCTAAGGCCCACTTGACTTTGCATTCCAGGATATGTGGCTCTAGATGAGCGATCACACCATCATGATTATCTGAAGATTTTTTTTGTATAGTTCTTCTGTGTGTTCTTGACACCTCTTGTTAATATCTTCTGCTTCTGTTAGGTCCACACCATTTCTGTCATTTATTGTGCCCAGCTTTGCATGAAATATTCCCTTGGTATCTCTAATTTTCTTGAAGAGATCTCTACTCTTTCCCATTCTATTGTTTTCCTCTATTTCTTTGGGTTGATCTGAAGAAGGCTTTGTTATCTCTCCTTGCTATTCTTTGGAACTCTGCATTCAAATGGGTATATCTTTTCTTTTCTCTTTTGCCTTTAGCTTCTCTTCTTTTCTCAGCCAATTCATAAGCCCTCCTCATGCAACTGGAGAAGGCACTGGCAACCCACTCCAGTGTTCTTGCCTGGAAAATCCCATGGATGGAGGAGCCTGGTCAGCTGCTGTCTATGGGGTCGCTAAGAGTCGGACATGACTGAAGCGACTTAGCAGCAGCGGCAGCCTCATGCTACGCATGAAAAAAGATAAGGTCTTTTGGAAGTCAGGATGTTGGAGGGGGTGGTTTGCACCATTCCTATCCCACTCTTTTCTTCAGGGCTCAGCCTGGGTGTCCTTCTTTCAGGAAGCCTCCCAGGACCTACGAGGAGGTGCCTTTCTCTGAGCTTCTTCAGCAAATTGTGATGACTATATCGCCACATTTCCCAAATTGCATTTTAATAGTTATTGAGAAGCAATGGATGTCCATATTTAATTTGTGCAACCTGATAAGTTTCAACACATGAATAACCTGTAAAGCCATCTCCACCATTATGTTTAGCAATATATCCTAATCACTTCGCAGCCTTTCGGCTAAGATCAAGTGTGACAATATACTCACTCCTTCCTTAAATGTCCTTACACTCTTGGCGATCCCTCCTGGGAGTTCCTCCCCACCCCTCTCCCACTCCCGCCCTCCCCAAGCAAACACTGATCTGCTTTCTGTCACTGAAGACCAGATGGATTTTTTGAGAGTTTTATATAAATAAAATCATTTGCTATAGGTTACTGTTTTTTATAATAATTTGGCTTTTTCTTTTAGTTTGAAACCTGTATTTCCCATTTTGAAGTCAGTTTGTCCAGATAAAATTGCCAGTGAAGATCATGTGGCAGGCCAGTGTGTGCTGCCTGGGAGCTTAACTTCTGATTCTGTCCCAGAGTTGTTCTAGTCCCTTCTACATGTCTGGGTCTCCCAGTGGAGTATAAGACTTCTGCTCAACATAATTAGTTTGAGGTTCATCAATGTCATGTGTATTAATGTTTTATTACTTTTTATTGCTGAGTATTCCATTGTATGAGTATGTCACAATTTGTTTATCCATTCGCCTGTTAATGACCACTTGTAGTATTTATATTCTAAGTAAAGCTGCTGTGAACATTCATGTACAAATTAGAAGAATGGTAAGGCAATCCATAGATGAGGAGAAGACAGTTGCAATGCATGTATCTGAGAGAGGACTTTTATCCAGACTATGTAAAGACCCCTTTAAAACTCAGTAGTAGGAAAATAAACCAATAAAGAAATGAGAAAAGTATTTGAACAGAATAAGATATGGAAATGATAAATAAGTCCATGAAAAAGCATGTGAGAAGATGCTTAGCATCATTGGTCATTAGAGGAAGTTTAAATCAAAGCGAGATATCACTGCACAGTGATTAGAAAACCATTTGTATGTTTCTTAAAAAGTTACACCGACATCTGCCATATAATTCAGCTCTGCTACTCATATGTACTCGGACTGAATTTTGATTTCTAATTATTTGACTTTTTCTTTCACTAGAGCGTAAGTGTAAACACTTTAAGATTAGGGACTTTTTTTTTGAATCTTATTTTGTCTTTTTATTTAATGTGTGTATTCCTAGAATCAAGTATCCTGCCTGGAGTCTGATAGTTACTCAGTATATGTAATCCTGTGAAGTCTATGTTGTCCTGATTGAAAGGTGGGCAATGAATCATATTCCAGAATTTGAGTGTGGCTGGGGAGGATTATCATTTTCAAAAACAAAGGGGATCATATGGTAACTCTCAATGAACTTCTTTGCAAAGCAGAAACAGAGTCACAGATTAGAGATCAAACATATGAACCCCAAGGGGGGAGGTGGGGGTGGGATGAATTGGGAGATTGGGATTGACATATATACTATTGATACTATGTCTAAAATAGGTAAGTAATGAGACCCTACTGTGTAGGGAACTCTATTTAATGCGCTGTGGTAACCTGAATGGGAGGGAAATCCAAAAAAGAGAGGATATATGTATGCCTATAGCTGATTCATTCTGCGATACAGTAGAGACTAATAACACGGTAAAGCGACTATACTCCATGATTTCCTTTGCATTTCTAGCAAGAGATTTTCCAGGATCGCCTCACCATGGCTACAGCCTCTGCTTATGGAGACACTTCCCAAATCATAATGAACACCAGTAGGCACCTTGCCTCCTTGGTGACACTTACCTATCTGCTTTCATAGTTATTAACGTGTATGAGACGGTTAAGTTGTTTAAGGGTAGAATTCAGTTCTGATTTATTTTTATGCCCCTCACAGCTTCTCATTTAGCAATTTGTACATACATTTGCTCAACTAAATATGGTGACTGGATGAATTAAATACAGCTTGACATCCCGAGCATGCTTTTTTACTCTCAGGAAATATGGGAGCTATATACAAAATAGACAATTATTCTGTCCTTATTTAGGTACTGGTGCTATCTCTAAGACTGGATTGAGAAAGTGTTAAAGCAAAATCCAGAAGTGATTTTCCCTGATATAAATGTTATTTATGCCCATCACTGAACATGTAGAAAATATGGAAAATGCAGTGTTAGTGGAAAAGTAAATGTTGTGCATGTCTTTTTGGAGGAGAGTCTGGCAACCTACCATATCTTTTGACATTTGTCTTTGGCTGCTCTGGGTGTTTGTCGTGTGTTGGCTTTCTCTAGTTGCTGTGAGCAGGCTGCCCTTCCTTGCAGTGCACGGCTTTCTCATTGTGGTGGCTTCTCCTGTTGCAGAGCGTGGGCTGTGGAGTGCTCGGGCTTCAGTAGTTGGGGCTCCTGGGCTCTGGAGCACAGGCTCTATAGTTGTGGCACATGGGCTTAGTTTTTCCTTGTGGCATGTGGAGTCATCTCAGACCAGGGATCGAACCTGTGGCCCCTGCATTGTCAGGCTTAGTCTTTACCCCTGGACCACCAGGGAAGTTCCCCCAATTTTTAACTTATTTCAGTTTTTTATCTGATATGTCTATTTTAAGAAAATTATCCTGGCCTTCCATGCTTTCTCCTATGTAGTTTTTAGTGGTGATGGGACGTGGTTTTGTATCCACATTTTGTCATTTGACACAAGATTATTATGAAAGAATAATTTCTTTGTGTTGTTTCAGAGTCTTTTACATACCATTCTTAATGCCTGCATGACTGTTTATCATGAGATGGCACCACAGTTCTCCTCTTGTTAGCCATTTGGTTTCTTTGCTGGGATGGGAGTAACTTACAAATACTCTGTGACAGATATCTTTAGAATAAAGCTTTTCCTATGTATCAGGTTCTTTCCTTATTTATGCATATCATTTAATTGTTCTTTGGAAAGGTTTCCAAAAGGCATGTGCCATTAATTGTACCCCTAGAAATGCATGAGTATTTTAAAGGAAATTTTAATTGCTTTCAGAAATTCACTTGATTCTGAGTCAAGTACTTGGCTATAAGAAAGGCCAGGCCAGGATTGATGGCTGTTTATTCAGTCCCTGACACCAGCTACAGAGCATCTTCCTGCTATGTGCGTTTTATTTTCACTATTTGCTTATTAAATAAAGCAGAAGTTTAAATATAGCAGAAGACTAATGATTCTTTGCCACAGTTGATGTTCCATCAGTTACAAGCACTGATGAAGGATCAAAAGAATCTTGCAGTTCTGTGCTCTAATTTTTGCATCAAAGCCTTCATTTGGCACTCAAACATCCTTAATGATATGAAAGTATGGCAAGCAGTATCCTGATTAATTTATTTTCTCTGGTCTACACTTTCTCACTGCTTTCAAATAGCTACCAGAATCTCCTGAAAAGTGAAATTGAAGGGATTTAATGATCATCTTGCAGATAAAACAAAACCACCAAATTTCTAATCTAAGGTTTGCCTTCGTCCAAGTAACAAGGCTTTTCAGCGTTATGGAGAGAGAGGTACAACTCTAATTGGGGTAGAAGAAATGGCAACCATCAATATGGTATGGGCTTTGCATTGTGAATAGGAGAAAAAGGAATAATAAGAAATGTAATAAGAGAAAGTGAATATGAAGCTCTCATCTTTCTTTTTGAGTATACTGTTGGCTCTTACATTTGTGAAGGGATTTATATTTACTTTGTTTTCACTGGAGATACTTATTTTTATCTTTATATTTCTATGTATGTGGGTATGCCTATCTATCTATCTATCCATTTATAAATAGCAATGCTAGTTGTCAAATGACTGCCTCTCTGCTCCAAGTCTGCTGCTGTTTGTGAGTTGTGATTTGGGGTGAACACTGCAGACACTTCACCTTTGAGAGCACGTTCAATGTTTTTCAGTCGCTAAGTCATATCCAACTCTTTGTGACTCCATGGACTGCAGCGGGCCAGGCTCCTCTGTCCTCCACCATCTCCAGGAATTTGCTCAAATTCATGTTCACTGAGTTGGTGATAATATCTAACCATCCCCTCCCCTGCCACCCCCTTCTCCTTTCACCCTCAGTCTCTCCCAGCATCAGGGTCTTTTCCAGTGAGTCGGCTCTTTGCATCAAGTGGTCAAAGTATTGGAGCTTCAGCTTCAGCATCAATTCTTCCAATGAATATTCAGCTTTGATTCCTTTAGGATTGACTGGTTTGATCTCCTTGCTGTCCAAGGGACTCTCAAGAATTTTCTCCAGCACCACAGTGTGAAAGCATCACTTTTTCAGTGTTCAGCCTTCATTATGGT
The DNA here is from genome assembly GCF_019923935.1 of Bubalus bubalis. Taxonomy (NCBI): domain Eukaryota; kingdom Metazoa; phylum Chordata; class Mammalia; order Artiodactyla; family Bovidae; genus Bubalus; species Bubalus bubalis. The sequence continues at coordinate 79,129,957 of NC_059159.1, read as the reverse complement.
CTAACTCTCACATCTTTGTGTGACTACTATAAAAACCATAGCTTTGTCTATATGGACTTTTGTCGGCAAAGTGATGTGTCTGCTTTTTATGCTATCTAGATTTGCCATACCTTTCCTTCCAAGGAGCCAAGTGTCTTTTAATTTCATGGCTGCAGTCACAGTCTGCAGTGATTTTGGAGCCCAAGAAAAGACAATCTGTCATGGCTCCCACTTTTTGCCCTTCTATTTGCCATGAAGTAATGGGACTAGATGCCACGATCTTCATTTCCCAATGTTGCTTTAGTGTCAGGTTTTGTCAATAGAAGGGGCTAGAGAGACACTGCGGCAGAGCAAAGAACAAAGCTTTTCCTCTGCACTTTTCTCTTCTTCCTTCAGCTGACCAGTTGCTCGTGGTGAGTGGGTGGCCCAGTGGCTTTTCATTTCCAGTTAGATTCTCTAGCACTTGGTAGAAATCTTCGTGCAGACCAGTTACAATCTATCGGCACTCCCTTGGGTACCTTCCGGTGAACCAGCTGTGCCCCATGGCACCTCAGTTGAACCTCACCAACACCCCACCACATGACTCCAGCAGCTCAGCTCTGGCCCACTGCACCCCTTGAATTTAAGAATTTTTTGGTATAAATTATTTTTTTCCTGTTCAAATTCCTGATGTGATGTCTTGTTCCTGACTGGACCCTGACTGATTCTGCAACACAGTTACTGAGCTCCTGTTATGTACCGGACTCTATGTTGACAGGGTTCCTGCCCTCAATGCCCCTACAGTTTCCGTGATGAACAAGTCAGGTGTTAGGCTTGGCAGGGAAACCTGTTTTAGGATGAAATGCATGGCGTGGGGTCAACGTGTTTACAAGGAAGTGACACTTCAACCCTAACTAAAAACCAATAGAAAGTGGCCAGATGAACAGGCAGGGGGATGCGTGTCCCAGCAAAGGAACTTGACAGCTTGTTCTAGACCAGTGTAAGAACTGAATGGCGGTTACAAGACCTACCACTTGGGAAGCACACTGCTGAGGGGCTGGGAGAAGAGGCCGAGATAGACGTGGAGGCCGGGTGTCTGGGAGCAACCACAGATGACCACGTTTGAGATTCTAAACTTGACTCAGTAGCCATGAAGGCTGTTGAATCATAATTTTTTAAAAATAAATTTTTAAAAGATTTTTTTTATGTGGACCATTTTTTAATGCCTTTATTAAATTGCTTACAATATTGCTGCTTCTTTTTTTTGTTTTTAATATTTTGATTTCTTGGCTGTGAAGTGTGTGGGATCTTAGTTACCCAACTGGGAAACCAAGATGTGCCCCTGCATTGGAAGGGGAAGTCTTAATCTCTGGACTTTATATCAGGGAAGTCCCTCGATCATAATTTAGAGTGGTGGTTCTCAGTTGAAACATGTAGGGTACTTAAAATCTGGGCTGACCCCAGACCAATTAAATCAGTCTCTCTAGGAGTCTGGGGTATAAGAGGTATCAGTAAATTTAAAGTTTAAATTTCTTCAAGTGATTTCATAGTACAGGCAAGGCTGAGAGTCAGTGATCTTGAGTAACCAAAAAAAAAAAAAGACGGTAATGAGGATTAAATTACCAATTGAAGGACAAAGCCCATTTGTTGGTTAAAGTTTTCTAGTCTAAAGATTAAAGTAATCTATAATTCTGCTTCATTATGTCAAAGTCATTTAGAATTCCAGAGGCACTGATTTTGGCATTGTTGCTAAATAGAAAGTGGTTACAGGTGGCAAATATTTTTGATGTAAATTTCCTCTGATACTCAAGGCAAGGGTGATATCACTGTGGAATTAGGCAAATATTTAAAATGAAGAAAATTAATGCAGCATGGAATTTGCTAGTGAATTTTGCTTTAGTTTTTTTTTTTTTAAAAGGCTTCAGATGGTTAAACAAATATTTACTAAGTGAGTAAATGAGTGAATGAATGACCTCTCTGTGATTTGATTTTAATTAAACAAAAAGGAGCGTATCTGCCACCTCTTGACTAAAATTAATTAAACATCAGTTTCTCATCGGAGAGTAACCTCAAGATAAAACCAGCTCTCAGAGCCATGTTTGACTAACTTAGGAAAATCTATATTTAGCAGGTGGGTGAGGACTACCGGTACCTTTGATTTCGTTTTTTTTTTCCGGGCACTAAAAACTCAAGTCAGTTTCAAAAGAATCTTAAGCACTTTGTCTGGCTGCATCACCGCTTCTGTTGCTTTCTGACCTGCTGTGCTGACCTCCAAACCACGCTGTTTACCTTACTCGAGAGGCTGAATCAGATGTACCACCTCCAGAGACTACACAAGTTAAAGAAAATAAAAATCATTAGGTTTTGCATTACAGAAGCATTATAGGGAGCGGGGACTGAATTCATAATGTAGCCACTGCCGATCAGCTAATCTCTTTCAGTGGGACACGGTTCTTGTTGTCTGATCATGTGGGCTGACGGTGGACCCACATGTGGCTCTCAACAGAGAAGAAATCAATTGGTTATCAGGGGTAGTCTAGTCAATCCATAAGGTAGCTGAAGCATGAAAATTAATGTTATTATAATTCCCATTCAATCGTATATCCCCTTCTGGGGTACTTATTTTCCTATCTATCTTTTGACCCTCTATTTTAGAAGATGCTGTTGTACATTTTTCTGTAGTACTGGGTTGTGTGCTTGCAAATAAACCTCCATGAGTGTAAACCCCACTGAGATGATAGTACCAAGCTCATTATAGAATACTTCCCTTTTATGCACCTGCCTAGTGAGGAACTAGGGTCAGAGCTGGGCTGTGCAGTCAGCGCTTTTGGAATTACATTGGACAGTGGCTTGGGTTTATAAGTCATTCCATAAAGAAAACATGTGACTGAATCCATGGTTATTGTAAAATGCTATAATATGCTGTAAAGTAAAAGACCACATCATTCCCTGGGGTTTCACTGTACGTTATTTTGTACTCACTCAGCTCCCTCATGCATATTCCAGCTCTAAATTGCTGTGATACAGGAAACTATGTGTAATGGGATCAGAATTAGGAAAAAGTAGCAAACAAATATGTTCTCAGCATTATGTGTGAGTGGTATGTATGATGTATCATAATGTACGAATGGTGCCTGAAGACTCAAGAACAATTCTTAGTGGAACATAAAAGTAAGTGGAGACTGTCATCTTAATGACTGAGAGAATTAGGAAATCTCCTAGTTGCTCAGAGGCTCAATAAGACCCATCATTAGGGTTCCACTGATAATTACAACTATTTATATATTATTGGCTATGCATGCATGCTCAGTTGTGTCCAACTCTTTGTGATCCCATGGACTGTAGCCCACCAGGCTCATCTGTCCATGGAATTTCCCAGGCAAGAATCCTGGAGTGGGTTGCCATTTTCTACTCCAGGGGATCTTCCTGATCCAGGGATGGAACCCATGTCTCCTGTGTCTCCTGCATTGGCAGGCAAATTCTTTACCGCTGAGCCGTCTGTACTGACCTCCATTTTGCTTCTGGTAATACAATGCTGGATTCTTCATTAGTCAACTCATCACTTACATCTCTCATTAATAGTCCTATTGAAAATATTACCCAGCTATAAAGAGGAATGCATTTGAGTCAGTTCTAATGAGGTGGATGAACCTAGAGCCTATTATACAGAGTGAAGTAAATCAGAAAGAGAAAGACAAATATTGTATATTAACACATATATATGAAATCTAGAAAGATGGTGTTCATGATCCTATTTGCAGGGCAGCAAAGGAGACACAGACATAAGAACAGACTGGGTCATGGTGAGGGAGGGAGAGGATGGGATGACTTGAGAAAGTAGTATTGAAACATGTACATCACCAGCATGTAAAGCGGCTGCTGCTGCTGCTGCTTACTTGCTTAGTAGTGTCCGACTCTGTGCAACCCTATGGACTGCAGCCCCATCAGGCTCCTCTGTGCATGGGATTCTCCAGGCAAGAATACTGGAGTGGGTTTTCATGCCCTCCTCCAGGGGATCTTCCTGGCCCAGGGATCAAACCCAGGTCTCCTACAATGCAGGCAGATTCTTTACTGCTGAGCCACCAGGGAAGCCCATGTAAAGTGGCTAGCTGGTGGCAATTTGCTGTATGCTTCAGGGAACCCAAAACCTATGCTCTGAGACAGCCTAGACAGGTGGGATGGGGAGGGAGGTGGGAGGGAGATTGAAGAGGGAGGGCACATGTGTATGCCTTTGGCTAATTCATGTTGACGTATGGCAGAATCCAGCACAATATCGTAAAGCAATTATCCTCCAATGAAAAATAAAATTTTTAAAATAGTCCCATTGGAGAAGGGAGGTAGAGGAAAGAGAATTGGGATGTATCAGTTCAGTTCAGTTCAGTTGCTCAGTCATGTCCAACTCTTTGTGACCCCATGAATCGCAGCACACCAGGCCTCCCTGTCCATCACCAACTCCCAGAGTTCACTCAGACTCACGTCCATCGAGTCAGTGATGCCATCCAGCCATCTCATCCTCTGTTGTCCCCTTCTCCTCCTGCCCCCAATCCCTCCCAGCATCAGAGTCTTTTCCAATGAGTCAGCTCTTCTCATGAGGTGGCCAAAGTACTGGAGTTTCAGCTTCAGCATCATTCCCTCCAAAGAAACCCCAGGGCTGATCTTCAGAATGGACTGGTTGGATCTCCTTGCAGTCCAAGGGACTCTCAAGAGTCTTCTCCAACACCACAGTTCAAAAGCATCAATTCTTCGGCGCTCATCCTTCTTCACAGTCCAACTCTCACATCCATACATGACCACAGGAAAAACCATAGCCTTGACTAGACGGACCTTTGTTGGCAAAGTAATGTCTCTGCTTTTGAATATGCTATCTAGGTTGGTCATAACTTTCCTTCCAAGGAGTAAGTCTCTTTTAATTTCATGGCTGCAGTCACCATCTGCACTGGTTTTGGAGCCCCCAAAAATAAAGTCTGACTTTGTTTCCACTGTTTCCCCATCTATTTCCCATGAGGTGATGGGACCAGATGCCATGATCTTCGTTTTCTGAATGTGGAGCTTTAAGCCAACTTTTTCACTCTCCACTTTCACTTTCATCAAGAGGCTTTTTAGTTCCTCTTCACTTTCTGCCATAAGGGTGGTGTCATCTGCATATCTGAGGTTATTGCTATTTCTCCCAGCAATCTTGATTCCAGCTTGTGTTTCTTCCTGTCCAGTATAGGCTCTAGCTTTTAGGCTTAGCCATTGAATAACTATGCGGCCTTTGGAAATTCCTTTGCCTTTTGGTAGGAGATAGAGGTTTGGAGGGGATTCCAAACTTTTTAGCCAACACAAAGGAATCTTTGCTGGCAGAGCCTCTTGTAGATTCAGCTTCCTTTCCTTGTAGGCACTTCCCTTCTTTAAAGAAAGAGCCAGATCATTATTTATGATATAACCTTTTCTTTTGCTGGGCAGCTCCAAGGATTTAACAGATTTTATTTACATTGAGCTAAAATCTGTTCATATGTAACATCCATCTCTTGATGCTAGTTCTTTGAAAGGTGGGGTTTGGCACATAGAAAACACATGCAAATGTTAGTCATAATCATGGTAACTATTATTAATAATCCCATGTTACATCACCACCTTTGGGGGGAAAAACTCTTTGAAAAGCTAATATAGCAGTAGAAGGAACCAATGTTTGGAGTTAGAAGACTTCAGCATGAATTCTACTTTCTAATGAAATGATTAGAAGGTAGAAGTATAAATTCTACCTTCTAATTATTAATTAGAATTGATTAATCTATTATTTATGAGACTTAATTTTCTTTTATCTACTATGAGGAGAATTTCTAGCTCATAAGATATTGTCTGTATAATGCTATGATTGACTTCTTATATTTTTTTGGATTTTGTTTTGTTCTATTTTTGTGGTGACAATCGTCTCATTCCTTATAAGTCCCTCCCTCCTTCAGTTTCAAGACCCATGAGACGAGTTCTGAAATGGCAGACCCACGGTAGCCCGTGCCCTTCTTTCTGTCTCTTCTCCCCTTCTGTTGCTGCTGCTGCTGCTAAGTCGCTTCAGTTGTGTCCGACTGTGTGTGACCCCATAGACAGCAGCCCTAGACTCCTCTGTCCCTGGGATTCTCCATGCAAGAGTACTGGAGTGGGTTGCCATTTCCTTCTCCAATGCATGAAAGAGAAAAGTGAAAGTGAAGACGCTCAGTCATGCCTGACTCTTAGCGACCCCATGGACTGCAGCCCACCAGGCTCCTCCATCCCTGGGATTCTCCAGGCGAGAGTACTGGAGTGGGGTGCCATCGCCTTCTCTGCCTCTTCTGCTAGCGCCTATTATACCATGTTGATGTCTGCTTCCACCACTGTCTATGAGCTCATTGAGAGAAGACTTTACATCACTGCTTCTTTTCATCAAACTGAATTGGTTTACCTATATGTGCTGTGCTGTGCTAAGTCGCTTCATCTGCGTCCGACTCTTTGCAATGGGCCATAGTCCGCCAGGCTCCTCTGTGCATGGGATTCTCCAGACAAGAATGCTGGAGTGGGTTGCTGTGCCCTCCTCCAGGGGATCTTCCTGACCTAGGGATCGAACCCACATCTCTTGTGTCTCCTGCACTGGCAGGCGGGTTCTTTACCACTAGTGCCATCCCTGGGAAGCCCTCGTTGACCTATAGGGAGCATTAATGTGAAGATCACATGTTATATTGCAAGTGAAAATAATTTTGAACAGATGCTGTGTCAGGTGAAATTAAGGCTGAATTGTTGCTATTGGTTCCCTGTTAAAGAAAAAGCACTCTGTTAGCATCTAGAAATACCATGATGTACTGTGTTTTACACCTGGAGTTAACATAATATTCAATGTCAACTATGCTTCAGTAAAAAATAAAAAGAAAAAAAAACCCATGATGACATATTGAAGAGTAGAAGCATGTTATTTTCAGCTGATCTAAGATGGTTTCATAAACTTTTGTGTTTCTGAACCTAACTGATGACTGACTTTGTAAAACACACATAATTTTACTACTTCTTCCTTTCCATCCTACAGATTATTTCTTTTTTTAAAATATAAATTTATTTATTTTAATTGGAGGCTAATTACAATATTGTATTGGTTTTGCCATACATCATCATGAATCTGCCATGGGTGTACATGTGTTCCCCATCCTGAACCCTCCTCCCTCCACCTTCCCGTACCATCCCTCTGGGTCGTCCCAGTGCACCAGCCCCAAGCATCCAGTATCATGCATTGAACCTGGACTGGCGATTCATTTTATATATGATATTATATATGTTTCAATGCCATTCTCCCAAATCATCCCACCCTCTCCCTCTCCCACAGAGTCCAAAAGACTACAGATTATTTCTAAAGGACTAGGGTAATTCCTGTAGAACTGTTTAATTCTGGAATCTCTGTGCAATTTCTTTACTGACAGAATACAGATCTCCTCTAAGTATTTGTAAAAAGGATCTTTTTTGTTGTCATCAAAGTGAGAATCTTTATTTGTTGAAATTCATAATGCAGATTCCTTCAACTCAGTACAACACCATTTCATCTTTTTTTCTTAGTTTCAATACTAGTATCTTCTTGGACAAGGATCAGAGCATTTTCCTGTAAAGGGCCAGATAGTAAATATTTTTTAGGCTTTATGGGCCTTAAGTTCTCAGTCACAATTATTCTACTCTGGCGCTGCAGTGCAAAACTAACTAGACCGTGTGTAAACGGTTGGGCGTGGCTGTATTTCAATCACACTTTACTTACAAAAGTAGGCAACTGGCCAGACTTAGCCATCAGGCAGTAGCTTCCTAAGCCCTGATTCAGTACGTGGCTACTTAGAGTGTGCTCTGTAGGCTGACTGTCAGCGTCACTTGGGTGGGAGCTTAGTAGAGAGGCAGAATCTTAGACTCCACCGAGACCTACTGTCTGGATTGGAATTTTTCTTTTTAAAGATAGAAGTTGATTTCTCACTTACTTCCCCGAATGTGTTTTGATGAATGTTCTGGGTTCTCTGAGTGTTGGTGACTCTCCAGAGAACAAGGAAGAGAATGTGGAGGGTGTCCTGGAGATTTTATTCATTTCTTTTTGGCTGCATGCGGCCTTTCTCCAGCTGTGGCGAGTGTGGCTGCTCTCTAGTCGCGGGGTGCGGGCTGCTCATTGCAGTGACTTCGCTTGTTGTTGAGCACAGGCTCCAGCTGCACACGGGCTTCAGTAATTGCAGCACAGGGCTTAGTTGCTCTGCGGCATGTGAAATCTTCCCAGACCAGGGATCGAACTGGTGTTCCCTGCATTGGCAGGCGGACTCCTAACCACTGGGCCGCCAGGGGAGTCCCTGGATCTGCATTTTAGCATGAGTTCCAGGTGATACCCAGGCATGCGTGAGTTTGAGAACTGTAGATGAGTAGCACAAAGGAGACATCTGGGAGCATATTGTAGCGCGCCTACCGGGGTGGGCTGCCTTCTCAGAATGCAACTCGCGGGCCTTTTCCAGTCTCTCCTTCCTTTGCCAGTTTTCTTCCCCTGGTACGTTCTCACCCACTAACTGCCTGCTCTGCTTCGGCTGTCAGCTTGCCTCACCACCTCCTCAGCCTAGCAACTGCTCATTCCCCAGCTTCTCTATGTCCTCAAGGGAGGGCGTTGGGAACTCATCAGATGGAAAGGGGGTTTCGTTCACTTGAAGCGTGGCTCACTATGATTTGGAGGTGTGATTTGTAGATTACCCAGTGCCCCAGTGCCCCTGCCCCCACCCCCTCTTCTGTGCCCCCCTCTCCTTTCAAGAGTCCATGTAAATGGAAAAGGAAGCTCCAGGAGCTGAGGTGGTTTCCCTTCCATGTTGTGATGCTAAAGAGCCAACACTCACGATGAACACTACTCAGTCACATAATAATGGTAACAGCAAGAAAAAATCCTAAAGAGTACCAGGGAGCAAAGCAATTGAGCTGTTCCAGCATTTTCTTAAATGGAGCCCGAAGGCCTTAATTATGATGTATGTGTCTTCAGGTAAGACTTTCAAGCAATTTGGAATAGGCAGTTATGTAATTTTCCTGCTGTTCTCTCCGCCCCTTTCTCTTTTATCTTTCTTTATTAATATAGACACCAATTGGAATGAAGGGGCCCACACGCAATTTTGCATCGATTCAAGTGGGTGCAAGTTGATTATTCAGCCCAGAAACCTGATTAACACTCTCTATCCCCTGGACTAGCCTACTCGCTGCATTTGCTTTTCTGCTTTTCTGGGGTGGAAGATGCCCTCTGCTGGCTCCTGCCATCCCACACTTAATACACACAGTGACAGACAACTTATCTACCTGGGGTCTGGTAGCTCCTATATATCAAGTCCTTGATGTGTGTTTGTTGAAAGCATGCCTTTTCTTCCAGGGCAGTACCTGACACCTGGTAACGGACCTTACTGAAATCTGTAATGTCGACCTCTTAATCTTTTTACTGTCTTGAGATACCCTAGCATGGGTCCTAGACAAAAATGCCCAGTAAAAAAAATTTTTTTAAATAATTTATGGTGCCTACCACTGTACATTCATTTTCTCATTTAATTGTCACCATAAGTAGTGACTATTATGATCCCTATTTTAAAGCAAAGGAATCTGAGGCTTTGAGAGGGTAACTTGTCTGAAGTTACAATTAGAAAGTGGAAGAGCTAAGATTTGAATCCAGTGTAACAGAAATGGAAAGCCTCTTAACCACGAACAATACTGTCGGGTTCATGGTAGAAATTTAGGGTGTATGGGGTTTTCCAGTGACTAGCATTTTCAGAAGCTTGGAAGTATCAGTTGCAAAGTGAGTCCTGGATACGCACAGGAGGCTATCATGCATGGGTCATCAGGAAAGACATTGAAAGCAGCTCTGACATCCTATTAGTCCCACTGAAGTGGAGCAATGCAAAAATCCCTCCATTTGTCAGGGGCCCTAGTACAATCGGAAGCGTGGCTCTGGTAAACACATAAATTAGTGGTGGTTCCCCGCAGAGTTAGCAGTAGAGTCCCCGAGGTCACCTTTCACTTTCTCCTTGATAAGAGGTGTTCAGGCTTCTCACCAAAGCCTCTAATGCAAACCCAGGATTGCCAGCTGTGCTTCTTGGTGTAAACAGTGCATTAATGGTGTGAAAAATTGCAACTCACAAGCCCTTCCTTGAGCAACTGCAGGGACAAACAGGCTGCTTCTGCTGCCATGGGGGCAGGTCTCCTGGCAGAGTATACAGCTGAGAACCGGAGGAGCCTGGGTCACCTCGAATGCATGGAAATTAGCATTCTGTTCAGATTTCTGTGGTCATCAGCCTGAATATTTACTTGGAGCCCTGCTGTTTCAGGCAGTTACCGAGGCCAATAGACCTGGGAGAGAGAGGAGCCAGAACAACATCTCAGCTACTCTGCAAGATCAAACCTGAGAGAGCACACTGTATTTTTCCGTTCCTCTGATTGATAATGACAACACACCATTATTTATGGGTGGATGCCACAGAAGTTACCTTTCTGGATGGTGGACTGAGAAATGTGAAATCATTTTATGAAATTCAAGTGTTAAACACAAAGGCAAGAAGGATGCACTTCTGGTGAACACTGGATTTGCTCCTGGAAGAATAGAAGGGTCTGGGCAGACAAGGAGAGGAGAAAAAAGTGTGGTGAAGAGACCAGCATGTACATGTAAGCTGACAGCAGGTTCTGTCTTGAATGTCATGTTGCAAGCATTGGAGTAGAGGAGGCTACCAGGGTGGTTTAAATCCATTTCAAAACTGGCCGCGATAACTTGCAGCACCCACCTCTCCTGGGAAGACATACCTGTAACTGAGCCAGGGCGTTTGTTTCAGTCCGTCGACCTCCCTCAGACAGCATCTAACTTCCCTCATTCTCCTACTCTCCCATTGCTAGCCAACACCCTTCTATTGACACCTTTTAGTTCAGATCCATTCAGTTACCCAATAGATACCTATCGAACCCTTGCCACATGTCAGACACTGGGACACAGATAAATAAGATGGGCACTGCCCTCAATGTCTGGTAGGATGAGAGACAAACACAGGCAGGAAAAGGGTGTTATGGATGGATCCTGTGAACTAACTTGTATGGTGTATAGTTGGGAAGGAAGGGAGAAGGGAGCGGGTCCCCTCTGAGAGGGAATAGGATGGAGGCAGAGCAGGAGCGTCCTCAAGCAGGTCTCTGTAGTCCTAGAGATGGTTATGGCTCTGCAGGGAACTTTGCATATTCCTGAGCTAATCTATTGCATCTAGTCTAGAAGGAAATCTTATTTTCCTTATTTCCAAATCAGTACTGGGTTCCATGCCAGGCACCGTGCTAGGAAGTGTGGATTTGGGAACTTACAGTCGAGTCTGGCAGCAGACATACAATTAATTCCCTGGGGGCTCAGCCGTAAAGAATCTGCCTACAATTCAGGAGACGCAGGTTTGATCCCTGGGTTTGGAAGCTTCCCTGAAGGAGGAAATGGCAACCCACTCCAGTAATCTTGCCTGAGAAATCCCATGAGGAATCCACAGAGGAGCCCAGTGGGTTACAGTCCATGGGGTTGGAAAGAGTTGGGTATGGCTGAGCATGCCTGCATGCATGCACAGAAGTCCAGTCCAGAAAAAAATTAGGTGGCCTTCTCACGTGTTACTGTCTTGAAATATGTCTAGAATTCTTTGCCCCTGACCTCCTCTTCCACTTCATGGGACTAACTAGGACCCTGATTTCATGGTTGCGTCAAGTTGTTACTTGCTCTGCAAGCCATTACTAAGCCCCTGGAGGGCTGCCCTTCCTAGTTGGGTGCAGTCACATGATCTGTCTTGGCTCAGGAGAAGTAGGCAGAGTGACAGGCGATATACATGTGGACTGGATGCCGCAGTTAGGCTCTCGGTGCTCTCCTTGTTCCCGTGCTTTTAACATTTGATGCCATTGGAGGTGATGACTGTCTTATCACCTGGGTCCCTGTGTTACCATGATTAGCAGAGGCTGTTGGTAAACTGCAGTGGACAACTAGGGTTAGCAAGGAATAAACTTTTGTTGTTTTAATTCTCTGAGATTGTGGGTTGTTAATTAGCACAACAGAACCCAGGGTGCTTTGTGGCACATTTTTTTGGCAAGGCCACCAAATTCCACTAAATAGGTTAGGTCTCTCATCGGCATGCATGATTGTTCCCTGCACACACTCCTTCATTAAAAAAAAAATCATGCTTTATTATGTGTTTAACAGGTTAGGCTCTAAAAGGAGGTGAACCATACTTGTCTTGTTTATTACCATATCTCTAGAGCCTAGCACAATGATTAGCATATATGAAATAAGTACTTTTTGAAAGAATTAATGAATGAATGAGTGAACACACGAACTGGGGATTGTTGTATGGAATCATAACATTTTTGAAGAGACTCAGCTCTTCATATAAATACGAAACAGCTTAAAGTCCTGGGAGCCTGTCAATAACTTCAAAGCATTTTTCTCCTCCTCCACCTCTATTCTCACCACCAACAAGCTTAAGGTCAAATAATTCTAATTCCAATAAGACAAATTATAGTTCCCAAAGGAATCAGTTTTGCATGATCTGTTTGTTGGGAGCACGAATTTTCCCTTCACCGACCCAGAATTTGCTCCTTTGCCTTTTCCTGTGTTGGAGGAAGTACAGTTTCCCACAGGATGTTGCCCTTGGGCCTCCAGTTAGACCATGAGCCTCTGATGTGCTCAGTAGCTCACAGACTCTGGACCAACACACATCTCCTGAAAACATCTTTGATGAAGCTGCTCCCCTCCCTGTGCAAACACAACAATTAACTAAAGCAGGTAAAATTGTGTCTTGGGAAGATAATGAGGTTTGCTTCCCTGCCTGTATAATTTTGCCTGTGTGTGTCTGGTATCCTGGCTTGGATCTCATCCAGCCCACCCCAGGGGAAACATAGCTGGTACCCTCCACAGCACTTTAATGAAGCGCCCGCCTGTGCTAAGAAAACATCAAAGTTGCTCCAGCTTCAAAACAAGTTAAATTTCGGCAGCTGCAGTTTGGGGGGCAGTATAGGGAACTAATGACAAGAACACAGGAACCCCTACCATTGTGTGTCGTGTGTATCCCTGGGCCCTGAGTTTTAGCTCATCTATTTCATACGCTATCTCTGCATTTAGTCTAGGACATAGGAAACGCTAGTGGTAAAGAACCCTCCTGCCAATGTGGGAGTCACGAGAGATGTGGGTTTGATCCCTGGGTCTACAAGATACCCTGGAGAAGGGCATGGCAACCCACTCCAGTATTCTTGTCTGGAGAATGCTATGGACAGGGAGGAACCTGGCGGGCTACAGTCCATGGGGTTGCAAAGAGCTGGGCACGACTGAGGTGGCAGCACCCAGCACATGGGAGGCACAGGGCACAGGCAAGCCGGAAGGTCCTTCTACTCTGGCTGGCGGTCCAGAGGCCTGTGTTCCTTGAGGAGACTGGGCAGCAAATGCCAAGGCCCCCACTAATCACTTCCAGCCCCTCTCACCTGTTCTTGTCCTGGCATCTCCACCAGTCACTTCCATCCCCTCTCACCTGTTCTTGTCCTGGCACCTCCAACAATCACTTCCAGCCTTTCACCCTGCTCTTGTCCTGGTACCAATCACTTCCAGCCCCTCTCACCTGTTCTTGTCCTGGCACCTCCAACAATCACTTCTAGCCTCTCTCACCTGTTCTTGTCCTGGCATCTCCACCAGTCACTTCCAGCCCCTTCTCACCTGTTCTTGTCCTGGCCTCCAGCTGACTGACAGTCTCTTCTGCCTCAGGTGTAAACCTGTTTCCGGCACTCCCTCTGAAGCCCAATGAGCATTCATGCACAGGGGCATTGGCTGCATGGCTGATGCAAGCATGGTCCATGCTCACTGCCTCCTCTCTCGTTAACGTTTGCTTCCAGTCCATCCATCTTGTTGCTAGTTTTTATTTCCCTGACTGTTTGGAATTGCCTGTGTTCTGCCATCGTAGGACTACTCATCCTTATTTTCCAGTGACAAGGACAGTTTCCTTTGTACAATTAGGGGAAAACAAGTATAAATAGCATGATTTATAGACCAGAGTGCCCAGTGGGGTGGGGGCAAGCTCTGTAACCTCTGTAATGTTCATTTAGGGATACATGCAGTCACAAAATCAGGAAATGCAGAAGGTAGGTTGTGCATTCAATGTTATTTGTCTTCAAGTTGGAAGGACAATTCTGTTATGTTGAAGAACTTATTATGAAGCTGCGTCAGTATGATAGCAAATCAATTTGGGCACATCTGCAGGGGGAGGGTAAAAGCATAATTCTAAGGAAGGATGTCTGTTCAAGCCCTAGTAGACCTGTATGTTTCCATAGGTCCTGTGGCCAGAGACAGCAGCTTCATCCTGAACACTATTGCTCGGAAAGGAGCCAGGGCAGGGGCGGGTATATGAAGGAATCAATGATCATAGGCACTGAGACAGTGCATACAGTGTGCTTAAGAAATCCAAGCCATATGCCTGGTCAGTATCCTTTGCTTATATCTCAAATCAGTTTTTGAGTTCAGTTGATTGGAGGCTTCTGTTCAGAGTTTATTTGTGGTTCTGAGCCTGATCCCCTTGAACCACTCAGTCAGCAATTCAGTCTGTTTGTAAGCCAATGGAGAGCAAAGGGCCAGCATGTCTTATTTATCTTCTTTACCCAGTCCTTGGAAGGAAGCTGCACACAGAGGCCCTCTGTGTTTGTTGAAATTACTGAACTACTGAGTGGAGAAGGGCTAATACATGGTGAGCACCTACTGGGTGTGCTAGGCACTGATAATACAGTGAAGAATAGAGGCCTCTTTGCCCTCAGGAATCCATATTCAAGTCTTTCCTCGTGAATAATGAATGTAGAAAATGATCTGGACAGTGTAACACTGAATTGCCCGAGTTTGTGATTAATGGCTTGAAGGAGGTTTGTGGTACATTTTGGGCCATCTTTTCTTCTGCACATATTCTTAACCTGCTGGGAGAATGGAGAGATGGGCCTCCAGCATCCACCTGGATATGGCATGGAAACCTGAAACCAACACCTCATTTTCCCTTCTCTTGATCAATAGATGTTGACTCAGAGCAACGCACTCATTGATCAGGCTGGCTCCTCTTAGGGAAATGCTAATTCCCTGCTTTGGGGTTGATGGCTGGGATCATCTCACAAACACACCATGGGTCATGCCTGCAGTCTAAGATGTTGTTCAATAGCTCTCAGATCTAACTCTGTCACCTTAGTGAAAATGAGGCGGTAACAGAAGTCACCTGGGATGTTCTGAGTGGTCCCTCCTCATGCTCCCTCTTAGCATCTGTACATCTCTTTTCCATAGACCCTGTCGTTGCAGAGTGATCATTTATTGCTGTGTCTTCTTCACTTGGCTATGAGCTCCTTGAAGATCCAGACTGTTGTATGTGTCATTGACCCAGAATCACCTGCAGGGGGAGCTCAGAGCCACGATGCTAAGTGGGGAAGCATTCCCTGGCAGAAGCAAGGCAGTTAAAACCTCTGGCTTCCAGAATTGAAAGAGACATGTGTACCCCAATGTTCATCGCAGCACTGTTTACAATAGCTATGACGTGGAAGCAACCTAGATGTCCATAGGCAGATGAATGGATAAGAAAATTGTGGTACATATACACAATGGAATATCACTCAGCTATTAAAAAGAATGCATTTGAATCATTTCTAACGAGGTGGATGAAACTGGAGCCTATTGTACAGAGTAAAGTCAGTCAGAAAAAAACACCAATACTGTATATTAATGCATATATAGGGAATTTAGAAAGATGGTAATGACGACCCTATACACGAGACAGCAAAAGAGACACAGATATGAAGAACAGACTTTTGGACTCTGTGGGAGAAGGCGAGGGTGTTATGATTTGAGAGAATAACATTGAAACATGTATATGACCATATGTAAAATAGATGACCAGTCCAAGTTCGATGCATGAAGCAGGGCACTCAAAGCTGGTACACTGGTACAACCCAGAGGGATGGGATGGGGAGGGAGGTGGGGGGGGGGGTTCGGGATGGGGGACACATGTACACCTGTGGCTGATTCATGTTGACATATGGCAAAAACCACCACAATATTGTAAAGTAATTAGCCTCCAATTAAAAACAAACAAACTAACAAACTTCTGGCTTCTACTTTCTGTTTTTGGATGGCAGAGCCTGGTAGGCTGCAGCCCATGGGGTGGCTAAGAGTCGGATGTGACTGAGTAACTTCCCTTTCACTTTTCACTTTCATGCATTGGAGAAGGAAATGGCAACCTACTCCAGTGTTCTTGCCTGGAGAATCCCAGGGGTGGGGGAGCCTGGTGGGCTTCCACCTATGGGGTCGCACGAGTCAGACACGACTGAAGCGACTTAGCAGCAGCAGCATCAAGCTTAAAGGACATACCTGTTTTGGTCACACCTTCTGTGCTGCTAATTTGCTGAGATAAGCCCAGGAGTCCTCTTTGCCCTACACTTTTGAAAAAGTCAAACAGGAACCACAGTGGGTCCTGGGAAAATCAGACAGGAAGAGAGGCTCATGCAGGGCCGCTCATTGCAGTGGCAGGGGTACCAGTCACGTGGAATATAATGTGAATGGTATGCCCTGGAGCTGCTTCTGTGAACACTTGCCTTCCCCCACCAGTGGTCACTTCCGTGTAAAGGGGCTGCCAGTTCTCCAAGATTAGAGAGAGGATGGGGATTTAGAACCATAGCCTTAGCAGTGTTGGCAGCAGCAACCTGCCGTGTATTGGATGGGTGACTATGCCTCAGGGCTCTGCAGTGGGGACAGTCAACAGGAAGAACACAAATCTAGGCATACTTTACCATCACTTACAGTCATTGTCTTGATATCTTATTCATCTGGTTATCAGCCTTAGGCAGTCAGCCCATGGTAGATCTTCAACAAGTGATGGGGAAGGACTCACTGGATGACTGCAGCTCATCCTACATAATTCCTCTTACACAATTATACACAGTAAGAATCATGAGTAAGGTAAGAAGACTTAAGGATACATTCAGACATTTCATGCCCACTGATGGACTGGGTTTTCTGCTTTTGCTCTCACATATTCCATTTTCTTGACAAAGGTCCATATAGTCAAAGCTGTGGTTTTTCCAGTAGTCATGTATGGATGTGAGAGTTGGACCATAAAAAGGAGGCTGAGTGCCGAAAAATTATTGCTTTCAAACTGGAGCTGGAGAAGACTCTTACAGATACCCTTGGACAGCAAGATCAAGCCAGTCAATTGTAAAGGAAATCGACCCTGAAAGGGTTGGAAGGACTGATGTTGAAGCTGAAGCTCCAACACTTTGGCCACCTGATGCAAAGAGCCAACTCACTGGAAAAGACCCTGATGCTGAGAAAGACTGAAGGCAAGAGGAGGAGGGGGCAACAGAGGAAGAGATGGTTGGATGGCATCACTGACTCAAAAGACATACGTTTGAGTAAACTCAGGGAGATGGTGAAGGACGGGGTAACCGGGTGTGCTGCAGTTCATGGGGTCACAAAGAGTCAGACACGACTTAGTGACTGAACAACAAATCCCATTTTGAACATTTTAAAAAGAATATAAACTTTAGAATCATTTTCAGATTCTGGCTTTATTACTCGTATGGTCTTGCACAAGTTCTGAGCCACATTTTCCTCATCTGAAAAATGGGGATAATGTTACCTAGCATAGATGCTTGCATGCTAAGTCACTTCAGTTGTGTCCATACCTCTTGTGACCCCATGGACTGTAGCCCTCCAGGCTGCTCTGTCGATGGAATTCTCCAGGCAAGAATCCTGGAGTGGGTGGCCATGCCCTCCTCCAGGAGATCTTCCCGATTCAGGGATCGAAACTGTGTCTCTTATGTCTCCTTCATTGGCAGGCGGAATCTTTACCACTAGTGCCACCTGGGACGTCCAGCATAAGTTGCTTAGTGGTTATTTTTATGCTTATTATTATCTGTCCTCAAAACCTGCATCTTTGCCTCCTTTGTGTCCAGCACCTAGTTATCCTTTCCCACCGTGTTTGATTTCTCACAGACTTTTGGTATGACTGTGGTATGCCATGAGTTTCTAGTTTTCATCCTGACATTCTGGATCTGTACTGTCCAGTATGGTAGCCACTAACCAGATGTAGATGGTTGAAATTTGAATTAATTAAATTAAGAGTTAAGCAGTAGGCACACTTCAAGTGCTCAGTGGACACATACAGTTACACGTTGGACAGCTAGCTATGACATATTGCATTACTGCAGAAAGTTCTGTAGTTCTGTGATGCCCTGGATACTCTTATCTCTGACATCTGGACTGTCACAGATTGAGTCCCCCAGGAAACGGACTCGGTGGCAGAGATTTACATTCAGGAAACTGACTGGGGAGTGGTCTTGGGAACCAATCTGGGAGTGAGGGAAGTAAGATTAAGCAAAGGGAGAGGCTGAACTGTGAAGCACAGAGGGGGCCTCAGTGTATCTCAGGGAGAGCTCTGAACCTGGGATGGCTCTTCGGAAATACCTGAAATTGAGGCAACCACGCCAAACCTCTGTTCCCCTTCTCCCACAGTCATTGGATACTGGCTGACCCACTCTCCTCCTGAGGAAGGGGCATATCCTTGGGGAAACAGATTTCTTCTTGTAAGGGGGCGTCCCAGGGAAGGGACTCAGCTGTGAGCTGGCAGATGCCAACACTGCTCGCAGCTGAGGAATAAGTGTCTCGGTCCCGAAGGAGCAATGGGGTGGCTCAGCAGTGTCCCCTGCGTGGCCCCGTTGGAGCTTTGATGCTCTCTCACATTGTAGTCTGCTGATAACTGGATATCTTTGCTTGGGGCTTCTGGCCCATCGACTCCTTTCTGGGGCTGTTCTTGTCCAGTGAAACAACTGATGGGCCATAAATGAGAGCGTTTTTCAGAGATTCAACATTGTTTCCATCTTTCAAATGATGGCACTAATTAAAGCCTAAAGCAAGTGATTTTGGAGCCATATATATGTTATCTCTTCAGGTCTTAATCTTCTAACCTTTAAAATGAAAAGAAAAGGTGGAGTGAATAGAGAACAACCATGCAGCTGGGCATCAGCTGTCTTCTGCAGTCCAGTGTGGAGTGCTGAGCACAACAGTTGTCTTTGGGTGATTCTGATGTTAAGTAATAGAAATCAACTCAAGTTAATCTAAGCAAAAGGGAAATTTATGAGAAGGATACTTGTATATCTCATGAAATCCAAGGGCAACCCAGCTGGAGTCCCATCCATGCTGTTAGACCAATTATCATGTTAGGTAGAACCACTTTTCCCCCCAATCATACTCACATGTGGAAAGACCTCTGTTAATATTGGACTCTTGGCTACTTCCCACCCCTTCACTCACTCCTCCTTGGGGAAGGGTGACTTATTTAACTGGAGAATTTGGAAGAATACATTGGGCATATTTGGCTTACCCTCTTTTGGGGATCTACTGCTTGCTGAGAACATACACTCTGCTCTGCTTCTTCATCCTGTGTGTTTAAGATGCCTGGAAGGTGCTTTAGGGAAGTGCTGTGGTGTCCAGCACTGGCTGTGACTGGAAGGGTGGTTCTGCCTAACCTGAAGTTGTGAACTGGGAAGCCAACTTGGTCATATACCTAAAGCTGCGGTCGCTAAACTGCATCACAGATAAAGGGGCGTTTTGATTTCAGTCTATATCCCATGTCTCCTCCTGGATTCATAAGTCAGGCAGGGAAGACGGATCTTTGTATTGGGCCTTTTCCAACTCCATTGCATCTTTCTTCTTTCCATTTACTTCAGTTAAGCTTTTTCTGATTTTTTCATGAACGTGGGAGATGAATGGTTTCACATTCTTCAGTTCCAAAGCCACTTGCAAAAACTGACTGGTAGCCTTGCAATCTCAATTCCAAATTCATGAGATAAGAATATCTGATTGACTTAACTTTGGTCAGATGCTCACCTTTGGTTGAAAAAACTGGGCACAACTGGGTGGGGAAAGTGAGTAGGTAAGCTTCCATATTACCAGTTCAGTTCAGTCACTCAGTCATATCTGACTCTTTGCAACCCCATGGACTGCAGCACACCAGGCTTCGCTGCCCATCACCAGCTCCCAGATCTTGCTCAAACTCATGTCCATTGAATTGGTGATGCCATCCAACCATCTCATCCTCTGTCATCCTTTTTTCTGCCAACAGAGGATGAGATGGTTGGGTGGCAATACAACATTAAAAGCCTACGTATTATAGAAATGACTTTTCTGGGTGGCAAACTAGCTGTCAGAGAGTGAGTTGTGACTTCCCAAAGCAGTCTTTTACACATCCGGGACAAAGGTTAGGTATTTTGGACCAATAAAATGTTTTCATTATATTGATTAAAAAGTGGCTTTTAAGTCAGTTCTTGTCATGGTGGTCTTCGTGCTTCTGTTGCTATGAATCTATATTCTTTTGAAATTGAGCTTTCAGCTCAGAGCTGTTTACATGCTGAACTCTAGATGGAGCCCTGGAAATCATCTAATTAAATAATTTCTTCAATCTGTTCCCCCCCAAAGGTCACATGCTATTGAAAGTTTTGCTGGGCCATTGTGTGCAAAGGAAAAGATAAAAGGGGCAAAGTCAGTATTTCATGGGACACAGATCAAGCCAACAGGTAGTAGATTTCCCTTTATTTAGAGTCAGATATCACCAAACTTCATACAAATGGTAGCCTTCAGTAGCTTTTCAAACCATCAGATAGTCTCTTACTTGAGTTGTGATGCTCCATAGTAAAATATATTATCAAACCAGAGCATCCTTTTTGCTTTTATTTCAGAGTAACTCATATTTTCTGGAAACCCAGAGCCTGCTCAAAGTAGTTTTCTTTAATAATCATTAAGGTCATCTGACCTATGTCACACTAAAGGCAGGCTATCGATGATGAGCAACCCTGCTGAGAAATTAATCTTCAATCAACATGTGTATATGTGTCCTCTAGAAGTCACCATTGATATTGTGTGGTTTCTTTTAATGTAGAACCGAGGGGCATGTTACATGTCAAGATGAAATCAATGTGAAATTGATGGGCTGAGAGGAATTTGGTCTTAAGGGCTTTGCAATACTATAACAATCAAGTTATTCTTTCCCTTGCCTTACTGAACTCTCTTATTTGCAGCAGCAAATTCTCCACGTAAAAGTCTGTGTTCGCTTCCAACATAATTCCTTTTTTTTTCAAGTGCTCTTAACTTCATCATTATATTTATTTTTGTTTTATTATAACATTGATATCTGCTGACTTTTAAAGTTGGTAAAATAAAAAATGAGAAAGATGAAAAATTATTCATAATCCTACCATTATAACATTTTGGACTGTTTTCTACTAGTTTATTTAAGCTTTCAAAAATTGAGTTTATTTTATATCTGTAATTTTGTTTCTGCTTTTTTCCTAACTACTATTATAGCAGACATTAATCGTATTGTTATAACTGTCCTTTACACCCATAATTTTTAGTGACTGCGTGACCATTCTCCTTTTGTTGGATATTTTGTTTGGTTTCAATATTTACAAAAGGTTCTATAACTTTAGAACTGTATAGATGATACTACAATTTGTATATTAGATGTACATTTATATATATGTATATATGTATTTTTTTTCCTTCGAATTAATTCCCAGAAGTGGAATTGGAATTACCTGGTCAATGTTTCTTTTTAACATTCTCTCCTTGACTCAGACCCCCAAAGATTTGCTGGATGCTTGAGAAAGATATGCTTTCTTGGTCTGAGATCGTTTGGGGATCTATTAAAATATGTTCTCTTCATTTCAGCAACAATGATTACGTCCCCTTTTGCTTTGGACCTTTTTGAGATGTGTTCATTCTCTCTGGCCCCTACCCCCCAACACTCCCCAAAACGCACATGATTCCATCATAGAAAATGGGAAGTTCCTGCTGATCTTGTCTTAGCTGGGAAAGAAATCTGGCGGTTCTGAACACTATAGTTGAAAGTACAGGAGTTCTAAGTGATTTTAAGGTGATTCTTTTTTTCTTCTCTTTGGGCATGCTATACACATTTGCTACTGAAATCAGTGACCTCAGATGCCTGTGGAGTTACTGGGCTGGCCACAAAATTCGTTTAGGTATTCCCACGTTATGGAAAAACCCGAGCAAACTTTTTGTCCAGCCCGATAAAAACCCTGGGTGGGCCCTCGCGGGACGGAAGAGGTCACGGTGGCTTTGGAGTCATGATATCTGGCTCAGGCTCTGCTGTCCTGTCACCCTTGTGTCTGTTTCACTCCATGTGAAATGCTGTATTTCCTCTCAATGGCCTCATTCAGTCCTTATGGTGACCCCCTGAGCTAGCCATCATGTCTCCCATTCTATGGCTGGGATACTCAGGGTGAGCAGTGACATAACTGCCTAATGATAGGCTTTAGGAAAATCAGAATTCTGATCCTACACATTTGTCATTCCCATTGTCCCAGGCTGTTCTCGTTACCCATGTTTCATTGAACAAGTACGTAACCCCTCAGAGTCTTACTCTTTTTAAGTTGAAGATAATCACACATACCCCACAGGGCTTTTGTGACAATCAGATGGGACAGTTTAAATTGAGTGTGCTACTTAAAGTGGAATATAAGTGTTAGGATTTATGAGCATGCTAATGAAAAAGGTGACTAATGTTGTTGGTTTTTCTTCCCTGCCGGGGGTATTGCTTGCTCACTTGCTCTCTTGATTTTATTTAATTTTGTTTCTGAACCAAACTTGGGTCCACTTGGTGGTCTGCTGACACCAGATGGTGGTGAAGGAAAGTGCATCATTTATTGCAGGGCGCCAAGCAAGGAGGGAGTCCAGGGCATCTAGTGGTTAAGAGACCTGAACTCCCTGAAGGCTTTCAGGGAAACGTTTTATAAAGACAGGGTGAGAGGGGGGGATTGTGGAGTGGGTGATCAGCTTGTGGACATTCTTCTGATTGGTCATTGGTGAGGTAATCGGGGCTCAAAATCATCAACTCTCTGTCTGGGGTCTATGTGCTTGTGGGGAGCATACAGTTAACTTCTTCCACCTGGGGGTGGGGGTTAGGTTTCTGTATCTGTGAAAAAGCTCAAAAAATATGGTTCAGAATATTGTCTGTAGCCCTTGAGGAGGAACTGAAAGTCTCTGACTGTGTATAATGGCTAAACTATTGTTATTTTGTCTTGCTTGACTGTTTTCCTATCTAACTGCACTTCCTCACTTCTCTGATTCAACTTATTCTTTGACCAAAGTTTTCCTACAGACAAAAGACAGGGACAGGACATGAGGGTAGTCCTATTCTGGGAAGGTCCCATAGGGCCTTGCTTGGTTACAATTTTATTTTTTAATTGTATATAGTTGATTTAGGCTTCCCTGGTGGCTCAGTGGTAATGAATCCACCTGCTAATGCAGGAGACCCAGGTTTGATCTCTGAGTCGGGAAGATCCCCTGGAGAAGAGAATGGCAACCCACTCCAGTATTCTTCTCTGGGAAATCCCATGGACAGAGGAACCTGGTGGGCTACAGTCCATGGGGTGCAGAGTTGGACACGGCTCAGTGACTAAACAATGACAACAGTAATTGATTTATAATGTTGTATTAGTTTCAGCTGTATAGCAAAGTGATTCAGTTGTACATATATTTATGTATATACATGTGTATATTGTTTTTAAAATTCTTTTCCCTTATAGGTTATTATAGGTTATAATGTTTACTTACATTGGCTCATATAGGCTCCTAAAAATTTTAAGATTTAATTTTTTAGTTCCCATTTTATGTTTTCATTTTATCTGTTTTCTTTTTAAAATTTTTTCATCTAGTAAGTTTCAAGGAAATGAGATGCAAAAACAGTTAATAATTAAATGTTAAGGTATTGGATTAAAGCAGAGCAAGAGGTTTCAGTTCTTTTAATGTAAGTTTCTCTATCTCATCACTATCGACATTTCTGGGTGGGATAATCCTTTGCGGTGGGAGCCTCGCCTGCACGCTGTAGGAGGTTTATCAGCATGCCTGGTCTCTGCCCACTAGATGCCATTGGCACCCCCATCCCAACCGTGACAATGACAAGTATCTGCAGATATTGCCAAATGCCCCTTGAGAATAGGGTATGTGTTTGTTCCCATTTAAAAATTACTACTTTAACAGAACGTCTGTCTCAAGAGATGCAAATTTTATTTACTGGGATCTCGCTTTGACTGTTTTTATTCCTTATTATATCAAAGGTGTAATGTAGAAGGGTTAATTCTGCAAAGGAAACTATCTTTAGCATTTATTGCCTTTAGCAGGTTGCCTTCAAGTTTTTGCAGCCTTCTTACTAGATGAACATCACTGTTGTCCTGATCGCCCAGACACTCTTCTCTGACTGCCAATACCAAATCCGAGCGCAGGAAACAAGAAATAAAGAAAAATAAATATGCACACAGTTATAATGAGAAGCTTCTTCTGGAGATAACAGCTCCTGTAAGACTTCCCGTTTTTATTACCATTTTTGATCTCAAGAATGGATTTGTATTGTGCCAGTTTCAGTTCTTGTTACAGTCACTGTCACAACAGGGAATGAGCCGAATTGCAGTGCGGAGGAGAGTCCGTCACACGCGATCGTGTGGGGGCCCTGCTGACCTTGTGTTATTCCAGAGCGACAAGGAGGCACAGTCGCGGACCAGTGAAGACACGATCTCTGGAGAGATCGGAGGCCACTGAGGCCTGAGTGGCATGCGGTTTAGCCCTGGAGGTTCTGTTTAGCAGTCTACATTGCAGCCGCTCCATCTGTCCAGAGCACAGTATGGCACACAGGTATGTGACATCACTCGGAGGGAATCCTCATCAAGGGAGAGAGGAGACCAAGAAGAGACCTAATATCCTTAACACCTACAATGTGCCATTGGACTAAGAGCTTTACAGGCATTTGTTCACATAACCTTTACACCAAATGTATGATGTAAGTATTAGTATATCTAGTTTTTTACTCCAGGAAGTAAAGTAACTTGTCTAAGTTCAGGTAGAGCTTGGAGTTCAGATCATGGATTGAAAATCTCTATTTTTACTAACTCTGAGCACTTAATATTAACTTAATATTACTGAATTTTCAGATCTTTTCAGCTCATAGGAGGCTCAGTTCTTATTTTCCTTGTTGAGATTCTAAGAGATTTTGTCATTTAAGTTCTTTTTCTGACTCTAGTGTGGAAAATTCTGAAAGAGATGGGAATACCAGACCACCTGATCTGCCTCTTGAGAAATCTGTATGCAGGTCAGGAAGCAACAGTTAGAACTGGACATGGAACAACAGACTGGTTCCAAATAGGAAAAGGAGTACGTCAAGGCTGTATGTTGTCACCCTGTTTATTTAACTTATATGCAGAGTACATCATGAGAAACGCTGGACTGGAAGGAAGAAACACAAGCTGGAATCAAGATTGCTGGGAGAAATATCAATAACCTCAGATATGCAGATGACACCACCCTTATGGCAGAAAGTGAAGAGGAACTCAAAAGCCTCTTGATGAAAGTGAAAGTGGAGAGTGAAAAAGTTGGCTTAAAGCTCTACATTCAGAAAATGAAGATCATGGCATCTGGTCCCATCACTTCATGGGAAATAGATGGGTAAACAGTGGAAAACAGTGTCAGACTTTATTTTTCGGGGCTCCAAAATCACTGCAGATGGTGACTGCAGCCCTGAAATTAAAAGACACTTACTCCTTGGAATGAAAGTTATGACCAACCTAGATAGCATATTCAAAAGCAGAGACATTACTTTGCCAACAAAGGTTCATCTAGTCAAGGCTATGGTTTTTCCTGTGGTCATGTATGGATGTGAGAGTTGGACTGTGAAGAAGGCTGAGAGCCGAAGAATTGATGCTTTTGAACTGTGGTGTTGGAGAAGACTCTTGAGAGTCCCTTGGACTGCAAGGAAATCCAACCAGTCCATTCTGAAGGAGATCAGCCCTGGGGTTTCTTTGGAAGGACTGATGCTAAAGCTGAAACTCCAGTACTTTGGCCACCTCATGCGAAGAGTTGACTCATTGGAAAAGACTCTGATGCTGGGAGGGACTGGGGGCAAGAGGAGAAGGGGACGACAGAGGATGAGATGACTGGATGGCATCACTGACTCGATGGACGTGAGTCTGAGTGAACTCTGGGAGTTGGTGATGGACAGGGAGGCCTGGCGTGCTGTGATTCATGGGGTCGCAAAGAGTCGGACACGACTGAGCGACTGATCTGATCTGATCTGATCTGACTCTAGTTAAAATTACAGTGGGTTTCTCATCCTTCTGACCCAGTGGGCTTGGACCAGAACATCTGGCTACACTGATCTTGCCATTCTCTGAACTTCCCATTCACTTAGGGTGTGCTGTTCATTGTCTAAATCTATCAGGGACTCCTTAGTCCTTTCGTGTGGCTGCTTTTGCAGTGTATGCCCATTTCCCCAGACTTAAGTTCTTTAAAGGCAGAGGTGATACCTCATACTTGGAAGGCAGTGTAGCATACTGGTTTAGGGCACAGATCCTGAAGGTAGACTGCCTGGGTTCAGATACCATCATTTCCACTGTATCAGGCAGGGTAGGCTGGAGTGTGTGTCATTAACAGACAACCCTAGACTGTGTGGAGGCTTGATACACCCAGCAAAGGTGTGTTTTTTGCTCATGGTAAGTGGCCCACTGAGGTTGGCAGGAGGCTTATAAGCATCATAGTCACTCAGAAACGTGGACCAGTGGAGGCTCCATCCCAGTACCTCCTCAGTGATCACCAAGCCAGGGCACAGATAACCTGGCAGATCACACCCTGGCTCACAAAGGCTCTGTGAGCGTGTGTGTGCTAAGTCGCTTCAGTTGTGTCTGACTCTCTGCAATCCAATGGATGTAGCCTGCCAGGCTCCTCTGTCCATGGGATTTCCTGGGCAAGAATATTGGAGTGGGTTGCCATGCCCTCCTCCAGGGGATCTTGCCAGCCCAGGGATCAAACCTGTATCTCTTACCTCTCCTCCATTGGCGGGTGGGTTCTGTACTGTTAGGGCCACCTGGGAAGCCCCCATAGAGTTTCAAGGCATGTTAAATTCTATCACTGCTCTGAGTAGATCAGAGGTATTTGCAAACATCTCAGGTCTTCTGTCGGAGAAGGCAGTGGCACCCCACTCCAGTACTCTTGCCTGGAAAATCCCATGGGCAGAGGAGCCTGGTGGGCTGCAGTCCATGGGGTCGCTAAGAGTCGGACACGACTGAGCGACTTCACTTTCACTTTTCACTTTCATGCATTGGAGAAGGAAATGGTATCCCACTCCAGTACTCTTTCCTGGAAAATCCCATGGGCGGAGGAGCCTGGTGGGCTGCCCGTCTATGGGGCTGTACAGAGTCGGACACGACTGAAGCGACTTAGCGGCAGCAGCAGTAGCAGCAGCAGCAGATCTTCTGTAATTTCTTGCTAGCAGTGAAACTTGAGGCACGTTGTTTAAAATTTTTGTGCCTATTTCCTTTTATTTAAAATGCGGGTAATAGTAGTACTTAGGTCTTGTGAGAATTAAGTGTGACGTGTATGTAAAGTGCTTAGCGTGGATGGCGTCCAGCTCATTGCTGATGCGGTACGAGTGTTGGCTGGTGCTCCTTGTAAATACTTAAAGTCAGAGCTACTTGCTTGTTTCTTTTTATTCACATATCTACCTGGGAATCCAAAATCCTGAAGGTACCAGCACTGGCATGCTTCTGGGATGACATCTTGATAGAGTTACTTTCTGATCTTCTTTCATCTCTTATTCATGTAGGGACAGACATTTCACTAGTGGTTGTGTGTGCTGTTCTCTTGCCTTATAGCTTAGCTTTCTTCTGAAAAATCGATTTTACTGCAAAGGTTCGGCTATCGCTTTTCCACTGCAGTGCCTACCCCCCCTTTCACAGAAAATGGCATTCTAAACAACAGTTGATAGTTCAGAAGCATAATTACCTTTTGAAAATAAACTTCACTAGATGGGCCAAGTTAAATATCTGCCTAGGTTTGGTTTAGAGATTTTTGTTCTTTTGGTGGCTCAGATGGTAAAGAATCTGCCTAAAATGTAGGAGACCCAGGTTCGATCCTTGGGTCTGGAAAATCCTCTGGAGAAGGGAATGTCAACTCACTCCAGTATTCCTGATTCCATGGACAGTGGAGCCTGGTGGACTACAGTCCATGGCATTGCAGAGTCAGCTACAACTGAGCAACAAACACACACATTCTTATTTTCTGGATAGACTCCCCTAAATAACTTATCAGATCCTTAGCACTGTTGGGAAGGAGTTTTTATTGGCTCAAATTACTGTGCTCAGCACTGCTTTGGGGCCTGGGTGGGGTGGAGTGGGTGGGCGGGGAAGCATAGGATTACCAGCTGCAGAGCCCTGACAGAACTTTCAGGCTTTCCATCAGAAATTATTAGCATTAGTTAGGAAAAAGAAAAAAACGAGTTTTAGAAAAGCTGCCTAGAATAATAAAAAACGGGCTCTATTCTAATAGAGAAGAAATGTGGTTTGGCATCAACAAGGGAGTGGATAAGATTCAGTGTAACCAGAAAAATGCAGCTTCCAGCTTCATCCTGTGATCAAAGCAAATGTGTTCTTCTGAGTGGTTAGTTGCTCAGATATTTGCTTTAGCACACCCACCAGGGGGCCTCAGTGAGTTTTTTTTCTCTCTCCAGGAAGGATGGTAAATTGAACTTTGATCCAATGGTGAGTGTTTATTTGCATGATGTCTCCAGCTTTGTCTTTCTAAATCCACAGAGCCTCCTTCCATTCTATTTAGGGCTCCACCAAGCCCACTACAAGCAGGGGTTGCACCTGGTGCTTTGTGCGGACACACCCTGCCTTGAACTGAACCTTAACCTGATTCAGCTGGTGGTTTTTCTATAGCTGATTCTAATTCCTCTGGGATGTTGCCTCTCTGTTCACTTTCCTTTTGGTCATCTTTTGTACCCTTTCCTCTCTCACCATTTCTGTTGATCTCTACTGGTCTAGCTTGGATATCAGATTTTGCTTGAGTGTCATTCAGCTCAGCAGGCTAGGTATTATTTTGTTCTGTTTCTTGATGGAGGAAAATAAGACTAAAGCAAAAGAATGGGCTTCCCAGGTGGTGCTAGAGGTAAAGAATCTGCCTGCCAATGCGGTATACACAGATATAGGGTTTGATCCCTGGGTTGGGAAGATCTGGAGCAGGAAATGGCAAACCTTCCCAGTATTCTTGCCTGGAAAGTTCCATGGCTAGGGTCTGGTGGGCTACAGTCCATGGGGTTGCAAAGAGTTGGACACTGCTAAGTGCGTGCACACACACACACACACACACACACAGAGAAAGAAGGTGTGGGCATCTCAGCGTAGCTTCTGTGCTTGGCGCCCTCCAAGTCCTATGTGTTGGATCTGGGCTGGAAGTTAGGACTCACTAGTGGGTAAGTCACCCACTGACAGAAGTTTGACGCTGCCGACGACAGCCTTGGAATTACCTGTCTACATATGGCATTTTGATTAACATAGCAACCCAATGAAGTGCTTGCCGTTATTATGTCCACTTTACAGTTAGGAAAAAGGAAGCCTGAAGAAGCGGAGGGATTGCCAAGGTTATACAGATTTGACTCGAGAAAGTCAGATTCTGAAGTCTGTCATCAAAATGAACGTTTCTGTCTCCTACAAAGTTCTTATGTTGAAACCTCATCCCTGCTGTGAGGGTATTTGAAGGTGGGGCCGTTGGGAGGTGATTAGATCATGACGGCAGCGCCCTTGTGAATGGAATTAGTGCCTGTATAAAAGAAACCTGAGAACGTGCTCGTGACCCTTTAGTCATGTGAGGAGTTGGCAAAAAAGATGGCCACGTGTGAATCAGGAAGTAGGCTCTCGCTGGACCCCGAGTGTTCAGACATCTTGATCTTGGACTCCCCAGCCTCCAGAACTGTGAGAAATAACTTTCTGTTGTTTAGAAGCTACCCAGTTGTGGTATTTTGTTGTATCAACCCCGTCAGCCTAAGACAGAGCCCGAGCTCTAAACCACCTGGTGATGAGATGTTAGCCTCTTTGGGTCTTAGTGTCTTCCCATGCAAAATCATTCAGTTATCCTGAGGTTTCTCAGTCATAGCACTACTGATATTTTGGCCAGATAATTCTTTGTTATGGCATTTATCTTGTATATTGTTAGACATTTAGCAGTATTTTTGGCTTGTACCCACCAGATGCCAACAACTCCCCTGCCTCCCTCGCCCAGTTGTGATAAAGAAAAATGTCTCCAGTCTTTGCTGAATGTCCTAGCCAGGGCGAGTTGGGGGGTGGTGTGAAACTGCCCTGGGCTGAGAACCACTGGCCTCAATAATTTCCATGGTACTTTCCAGAATCAACCGTCTATGGTTCCTTGTGTGTTTCTCTGGTTTCCCTTTCTTAGTTCTGCTTTTGTGTTCTTGTTTATCCTCTGTAAGTTAGGGATAATTAAAGTGCCCACCTTCACATATGGTTATTTTGAGGATCAAATGCTGTAATGGTGCTAGGTCCTAAGGACCGTCTTGGGCACATTTAAGTGCTTGATGGAACCATCTGTGTTGTTAAAATCCTTGTCCCCATGAGCAGATTAACCCTTTCTCCATTTGTCAGAGACAAGCTCTGTCTCAGCTCACTGTGAGGCGAGAGGAGAGAGGAACACAGCCACTCTGGAGACCTAAAGGAAGCCCTCCTCTGTCCTCTTGGTCTGCAGTCCATTTGCAGTATTGCAGGCGAGAGGTTCTTGTGGTTTGGGGGAAATAAGAGCAGACTTTAAGTGGAGTCAATTAATTGTAGCAAGTCACTCTCCTTTCAGTCAGATTTAGGTAATGGCTTATCTCACATGACCAACCCTGCTGTTCGTCTTCTTCACTAAGAAAACCCTCTGCTGCTTTCCATCTGTGAATTCTGAAGAGAGGCTGATAGGTTTCCCTTGTTTAAATATGGCACAGATGTATTTTTAAGAACCCATTCCTCCTGAAGGGAGTGCAATTCACAGACTCGTACCTGAACGCTCATGTGATATACCGATACACTGTGGAGCTTGGTGAGGCCGTTTTTCAACCCACCCTAGAGCATTTTCTGTTTCTTTCCTTGGTTCTATTTTAGACTCCTACTTTACATACTACCTGCAACTGAGGCCAGAAATTATCTTCCCCAGAGAGAAAACTAAGAATATTTTTCTTCTGCAAAGTTTTAAGATCCTTCTCCCTTCCTCTTCATAACCAGACATATGTAATGTCCCCATTTACCTGAAAGATATTTATAGCTTTGCCTTCTGCTTACCTTTCAAACTGCAACCATTGGGTCAGCTATCTCTTTAGCCAAAATCTTTTTGGTTTAGAATGGATACATTCTAAATGGATACATGTATATGTATGGCTGAGTCTGGGCTTTCCCAGTGGCCCAATGATAAAGAATCCACCTGCAATGCAGGAGCCACAGGAGATGCGGGTTCAATCCCCAAGTTGGGAAAAATCCCTGGAGGAGGGCATGGCAATACACTTCAGAATTCTTGCTGGGAGAATCCCATGGACAGAGGAGCCTGGCGGGCTGCAATCCATGAGGTTGCCGAGTCAGGCACGACTGAAGTGACTGAGCACACACATGGCTGAATTCCTTTGCTGTCCCCCAAAAACTATCATAGTGTTGCTAATTGGCTTTACTCCAATATAAAAGAAAAAGTTTAAAAAAGAAGGGAAAAATTCTTGTTTTGGGAAATGAGGCCTTATGAGTGGTTGAACTGGGCCAAAGTCTCCTTTGAAGCCATAGTTTCACTTGCCTGTTGACCTTTTGAGGTGCTGCTTCAGGAAACAGCGTCAGGTACCTTCTACCTTTCTTGCAATATCTCGTCATCCTGTATCCTTTACAGTTTCTATTCTGTCCTCTGCATTAGTCTCGTTCTTTCCTTCTCACTCTCGTATGATCTTCATTTACCATCCAGAGAAGGAAGAGGCAGAGAAGTGTGTTTCCTACTGCCTTCTTGTCCAGAGGGAACTTGTAGGCAAAGGCACTTCTCACAAAGATTTACTCCACAGACGATCGATCGTTGGATCTTGTCACGGAATTGAGTACTGGTGAGGGTGAACATCAAGTGTGCCAGGTTAAACATTAGTAATTTTAAAAAATTAGAGCATTTCTCAGACTTTTGAACATGGTAATATGAATTGTGAATTTTTAAGAAGAAAGATGACAAATTCAAGTTTCTCACATTTATTGCATATTCCTCCTTTTTACAGCAAAGGATCTTACAGTTTTTGGTGCAACACGTTTTGGGAAGCACTGTTCCAGGATATTTTACCTGTATTCTAAATGCTCCTTGAAATTCTATATTTTTGATATTTTAAAACCAAAATTTTCTTGCTTTTTAATCAAACAGTGGACCTTCTTATGGCTCGACAGAACATGAATTTACAAAAACACAAAAAGCATAGCCTAGGTAGGATTCCTTCTTGAAAAGTATTAAAGAACACAATGCTTTGTGTTACTGATGTAATAAATGAGATGAACTTAATGAGGATACACCTGTGGAAAAGATTTTACTTCCTTAATGATGACTTTAAAAAGGCAAGAGCAGTGCTGACTTGCTCACCTCTCACTGTGTCTTGTGTAGACACGACTTTCCAGGCACTTTGAGTTAGAAAGTACTGTAGTTCCCCTGTACCCACAGTTTGTCTCTCTGTGGTTTTAGTTACCTGTGGCCAACTGCCTTCTAAAGTTATTAAATGGAAAATTCCAGAAATAAACAAGTCATAGGTTTTAAATTGCATGACATCCTGAGCAGTGTGATGAACTTCCCTCAGTCCTGGTCAGTCCTGCCCAGGACATGAATGATCTTTCTGTCCAGAGCATCCTGCTCATTATTCACTTAGTAGCCATCTGAGTTATCAGATTGACTGTCGTGGTACCATAATGCTTGTGTTCAGGTAACTCATTTTATTTAATGATGGCCCCAAAGCACACGGGTTCGATCCTTGCCTTGGGAAGATCCCTTGGGGAGGGCATGACAACCCACTCCAGTATTCTTGCCGGGAAGATTCCATGGACAGAGGAGCCTGATGAGCCACAGTCCATAGGGTCACAAAGAGCTGGACACGACTGAAGTGACTTAGCCCCAATGTGCCAAGAGTAGTGGTGCTGGCATTTGATGTTCTCTTACTGTGCCTATAAATGAAACCTTACCACTGGTATGTATGCATAGCAAAAAAATAGTATATATAGGTTCAGTGCTATTTGCAGATTCAAGCATCCATTGAGGATCTTGGAGAGTATCCCCTGTGGAGAAGGAGAGATTATTGTAGTGTCATTTAGGGTAATTAAGACTCATGTATGGATATGAGAGTTGGACTGTGAAGAAAGCTCAGCACTGAAGAATTGATGCTTTTGAACTGTGGCGTTGGAGAAGACTCTTGAGAGTCCCTTGGACTGCAAGGAGGTCCAATCAGTCCATTCTGAAGGAGATCAGCCCTGGGATTTCTTTGGAAGGAATGATGCTAAAGCTGAAACTCCAGTACTTTGGCCACCTCATGCAAAGAGTTGACTCATTGGAAAAGACTCTGATGCTAGGAGGGATTGGGGGCAGGAGGAGAAGGGGACGACAGAGGATGAGATGACTGGATGGCATCACTGACTCGATGGACATGAGTCTGAGTGAACTCCAGGAGTTGGTGATGGACAGGGAGGCCTGGCGTGCTGCGATTCATGGGGTTGCAAAGAGTCGGACACGACTGAGCAACTGAACTGATATATGTATTTTTTATCTGATTTAGGGTAATGTAAACCACAGGTTCAATCTCACATCCAGTTCAGCCTTCTCCCTTCTCTCCAACAGGCTGGAGTGTGGCTAGGGGACCTCTAATGGGGCATGTGGTGTGATTGTTCTTCTTTGCTATCTCCTGTTCAATTATTTCTCTTGTGTATCCTAAGTCTCATAGATTTGGAGGAAGCAGAAAGAAGACTGGAGGAAAAAAAAAAGGCAAAAGTCTTTTGCTTTGTCTTATTGCTATTTGCATATGGCTTACTGTAATTTATGCTTTCCACAATGGGTGTCTAAATGCTGGCTCTTTTTGTCTTGGGCATTGGTGGATATTCTGCAGGCTGACTGGACCACCGCAGTGCGCCCAGTAAGGGCAGTGCACTTTCTAACTGATTTCCTATAGCTTCTACTACTGCTGGTGCTGGACCCAAATCTTGGGCTGCTGGCCAGAGCACTTAAAAGGTGGCCCCTTTATCTTCCAAGGCATCCACTTAGTTCTCAAGAAATTGATGCAGCCTTACTGGGCAATCTGTCTTTGCTATGCCATCAAGGCTTCTCCAGCCTGACTCCTACCTTCAGAATTCTCCAGATGAGAGGCAGATCTACTGTGGATGTGAAATTTCAGTGGACACATATCAAAGTCTCATGAAAACTTCTTTATCCCCCTTCATTCAGGTGGTGCACTGGTTTAGTTCTCCAAGTGTCTGCAGCTCAGCAAACATCTAGATGACCTGAGTAAGGCCAGCCTCCTTTCACACAAGGCTGTCACTCTGTGGACACTTTTTTGGCCCTTTCTTTTTTAATTTCTGAGGGGGGAGGCATTCTCTATCCTTTCCAAATAGAGGAGGGGCAAACAATCCATTGCACTTTCACCTCAGGAAAATCTCCTACAAATTCTCTCCTATTGCCTCTTGGAATTTCTTGTTTTCCCTTATTGAGACAATTAGGTAGGTGTTGGGATTAATAATCACTGGGGGCAGTTCTATTATTTTTATTATGATAAAACTAGCATTCTTTTTTTAAGGAAGTGATGAGGCATGAATCTTTATTATATAGTTTATTTTGTTACAAGCTTATATAATTTAAATTTCAGAGGTGGTTATATATAATTATCAGCTCATAAAATTCCTGAAATGTTAACAGTTGGCTCTTATGAGCTTGTGAGCTGGCTTCAGCATACCACTGCCAAAGTGATTTTTTAAATTAATTTTTATTGGAATGTAGTTGATTTGCAATGTTATGTTTCTGCTGTACAGCAAAGTGAGTTGGTTATTCATATACATATATCCACTCTTTTTTTAGATTCTAGCCCCATATAGGTTATTACAGACTATTGAATAGAGTTCCCTGTGCTATACAGTAGGTTTTTATTAGTTATCTATTTTATATAGTGTGTGAAATTAGCATTTTTTCTTACTGTTAACTTACAGTCTATTGAATTGCAATAGACAACAGGAAAAGGCTGATTTAGTTTCTCAATGCAAATATTCTTTATAATATTTTCTTTTGTGTTGATTAATTTCTAAAACAATTTCCATTGTCTGAAAGTCTTTTGTTATTAGAGTTATTGCAATGTGAATACGTGCCTCCTTCATATGCTCTTTTCTTGTGCTCTCTTCCCAGGAGCAGCACATCTAGGTGAAACAGCATTAAGGACTCCCCAGCTCTTGCCACTTGATGGCTAAAGCGCGGAGTAAATGACTGCTAAGTGCTTAGAAGGGAGTTTATTAAACTTTTGAATAACACCACATGTACATGTACAGGAGCTAGAATAGTAAGCACTTAGTGGATTTTATATTTAATTTCAGGAAATGAAATGGTCTAATTAAACAATTCTGGGTAATCATTTTTAATTTTAGCTACCTAGAGCTGTATCCTAATTGGAAAAGACCCAGATGCTGGGAGGGATTAAGGGCAGGAGGAGAAAGGGGACGACCGAGAATGAGATGTCTGGATGGCATCACCGACTCAATGGACATGAGTTTGGGTAAACTCCAGGAGTTGGTGATGGACAGGGAGGCCTGGCGTGCTGCAATTCATGGGGTCGCAAAGAGTCAGACACGACTGAGCGACTGAACTGAACTGAGACCTGTATCACCACACCAGTTCCGTGACCTGGTTGGGCTGGTTTCCCATGAAGTGTTAGTCTCTTGGTCACGTCCTACTCTTTCCCACCCCATGCACTGTAGCCTGCCAGGCTCCTCTGTCCATGGAATTCTCCAGGCCAGAATACCGGAGTGGGCCCTTCTCCAGGGGATCTTCCTGACCCAGGGATCAAACCCGAGTCTCCTACATTGCAGGCAGATTCTTTACCTCTGAGCCACCAGGGAAGCCCCTGTTGTTTGCTTGGTCTCAGGTAGTATTTTCTGCTGGCTTCTCCAACTGTGAGTCACTCCCTTACTTCTCCCGCCCCCACCCCCCCCCAACTCCCCAGCTGTCTCTTTGGGCAACATCAAACTGTTGATTTTTAACATATTTGGTTAGCATTTAGCTGGGCCCAGGGAACTCTGGGTTAACTTCTAAAATGTGTTTATGATGCAAAGGTATGTTTTGTAAGCCTTTCACTCAAGGGAGGAATAAAAAGGTATACAGGTTTGAGATTTTAAATAGTTGCCATCCCAGAAAAGCACAGAAACCAGACAAATAAGAAACCCAGGAGTCCAAAGGAACCCAAAGCCCACAGCTCTGTTTCCTCTTGAGTTGGGGGCTGACATTGTTTTGCCTTCACTCAGGCTGGGCTGTCTACTGGGAAAGCAGCACTAATACCTGTCAGGCAGGAACCCCTGAAGTGGACAACACAAGAAGCTCCTTTTATGAAGGCACTGATTTTCAAGTGTTGCAATCTCCTGGAGGTATGTTGTCATTTCTGAAGCGTTCACAACATGCAATGGCAAGAAAGAGAGCCTTTGTTTGCTCTATTTAAGGAGGAAAATTGAGATGCAGCTGGGAGAAGCAGGAAGCATCCAGTCAGCAAGATAGCAAGGAGAATTTATATTACATGGCAGCCTGTGGATGCGTTTGCTTTAGGACAGACACAGTGCTGCCTAAGCAAGGCAGGATGTAAATGATTTTTAAAAAAACAAGTGTTAACCCATGTTTTGACTTGAGGTGGTGCCCTGTGAACCTGGGTATTCAGTAAATGCTCTGAATGAATGGGGGCTGTAGTCCAGAGCTTGCTACAGAGCAAGCCCTCAATACAGTTCTTTGACGGTCTTGCTTGCTATTTTGTAGCATTCCCAACTTGGCATACAAGGAGCATAATAAAGTACATGTGCTGTGCTCACTTGTGTCTGACTCTTTGTGACCCCATGGACTGTAGCCTGCCAGGCTCCTCTGTCCATGGGATTTCCCAGGCAAGAATACTGGAGTGGTTTGCCATTTCCTACTCCAGGGGATCTTCCCGACCCAGGGATCAAACCTACATCTTTTGCATCTCCTGTATTGGCAGTTGGATTCTTTACCACCTAAGGAGGCCAATAAAGTACATAACGATAGAGAAGCTTTTCCATTATCCTGACTGCTAGTTCCACTTATAGCAGGATATAAGGAAAATTCATGGGGTTCCATTGTTTCCAGTGAACCACTTCATCCCTGATCATCAGATGTCAATGACATTCAGGAGGCCTTCAGAGCTCTGTGACTTCCTAGGAAAATCCAGCACGCTTTGCCTCAGCTCCGTAGCCTCCTCACCTCTCCTGAAGTGTGTCAGCTCGTGTCCTCCTGGAAGCAGACTCCAGGGCAGAGTTACACGTGTGAGAGATTTATTGTGGAAGATGTCCATGGGAGATGATGGGAGAATAGGCAGACACAGGCAAGGAAAACCTCAGAACTAGAAACAGTTTTGACATCTGTAGGAAAAAGAGGGGGATGGAAGGAGATTGGTAGGGACACCCTCAGACTGTAGGGTGGCCCTGAGATGGTCTTGACAAGGGCAGTGTGGGGACCTAGACAAAGAGA
The DNA here is from genome assembly GCF_019923935.1 of Bubalus bubalis. Lineage (NCBI taxonomy): Eukaryota > Metazoa > Chordata > Mammalia > Artiodactyla > Bovidae > Bubalus > Bubalus bubalis. The sequence continues at coordinate 79,092,414 of NC_059159.1, read as the reverse complement.
AGTCCTGCAGTTGACAGGAATGGTCTTGTCTCTAGCACTTCCCCCTTGCTTGGTCTGGCTGGGAGTAACCCAGCAAAAGTGTGGTCTTGGGGTGAACACTGCAGTGGGTCACTAAGACGAGGCAGCTGGTGATTGTGAGTTAAAATAAGGTTCCCCTGAGCAGGGGGATCAGAGCCGCTGGCACCCCACGCTGCCATCCATGACACCATCCACTACTTTACCAACTGTGAGACGGATTCTAAAAAGAACGCTATCATTAGAATCCACATTCTATCAGACCTAATCATATTATGCTTTATAGTCCTGTTTGCCTCATACCCAGTCAAAAGCTTAAGCTTCAGGAAACCTATTGTTATTTCTTTGAGGTATAGTACAACAGATGTTTAATGTTATGTGAGTTTCAGGTACATAATATAGTGATTCACAGTTTTTAAAAGTTACATTCCATTTACAGTTATTATAAAATATTGGCTGTACTTCTGCATTGTACAATATATCCTTGTAGCTTGTTTATTTTTTGCTTAGTAGTTTGTAACTCTTAATGCTGTGCCCCTATATTAACCCTCCCCTCTTCCGTCTTTCCACAGGTAACCACTAGTTTGTTCTCTATATCTGTGAGTCTGTTTTTTTTTTTCTGTTATATTATCTATAGTTTATTTTTTTAGATTATATGTGTGCATGATATCATACAGTATTTGTCTTCTCTGTCTGACTTATTTCACTAAGCATGATACCTTCCAAGTTCATCCCTGTTGTAACAAATGGCAAAAATTTCATTCTTTTTTATAGCTGAGTAATGCTCCATTGTGTGTGTAAGCATGCATGTGTATATATCACATCCTCTGTTGTCCACATGTAACACCCATATGGCATTCTTTTTTACTTATTTATTATTATTTTTAAACTTTACATTTTGTCTTGGGGTATAGTCAATTAACAGTGTTGTAACAGTTTCAGGTTAACAGAGAAGGAACTCAGCCATACATATTCATGTATCCATTTTCCCTCAAACTCCTCTGGCATCCAGGCTGCCACATAACATTGAGCAGAGTTCCCTGTGCTATACAGTAGGTCTTTGTTGGTTATCCATTTTAAATAGAGCAGTGTGTACATATTCACCTCAAAATCCCTAACTATCCTTTCCCCTTTGACACTGTTGTTCCCTGAATCTCTTTCTGTTTTGTAAGTAAGTTCATTTGTATCATTTCTGTTTAGATTCCACATATAAGGAGTGTCATACAGTGTTATACATCTGACGGTGTTGGGTCTTAGTTGCAGCCCCTGGGATCTCTTGTTGTGGCATGTGGGCTTTTCTACTTGTGGTGTGTGGGCTCAGTAGTTGTGGCGTGTGGGCTTAGCTGCCCTACCACATATGGGATCTTAGTTTCCTGACCAGGGGTCGAATCTGCGTCTCCTGCATTGGAAGGTGAATTTTTAACCACTGGGCCACCAGGGAGGTTCCTTTGTATGGCATTCTAAATATCTTAATGAGATTCTGACACTACTCCCTGTCCACCCAAACCTTTCCACCTGCTCTCTTGACCTCTCAGAGTGTCATGAGCAAAACTGCCCATATCCTCAACTCTTTGAAGAATGTTGTCTTCCCCTTATTCTCACGGAAACTGACTTACCCCAAAGACAGTGCTTCCTTCTCAAGTGGTGATTATTTTTTGTCTCATAAGAATATATCCTGGTTATGGAGGAGAGTGGAGTGGACTAACTGCTTACTTATTATTTCTTTCTAAAATACATTCTCCCTCCTTCCTTTCTCAATGTAGTATCTCCTTTAAAGCAGTGGTTCCCAACCTTTTTAGCACCAAGGACTGGTTTCGTGGGAGACAGTTTTTCCCAGCTCCCCATGGGGAGCTGCTCTAAATACAGATGAAACTTCGCTTAGTTACCCACCGCTTACCTCCTGTTGTGCAGCCTGGTTCCTAACAGGTCATGGACCAGTAGTGGTCCATGGCTCAGGAGGTTGGGTACTCCTCCTTTAAAGACACCGTCAAATGATACTCCATACTCACTTCCTTATTACTATCATCTCTCAATCCAAGGTCACTCTCCTCATTCATAGAAGATTTAGTGCTGTCTTCCTTTTTACCACTACCTCTGTTTTTACTTTTTTTTTTTTTTTAAACTGGCTGATCTATCCAGTTTTCTGGCTGATCAGGTGGATGAATTATTCCTGGTTCGAGCTAGGGTCAACCTCTCTACTTGGCACTGGATCCTTCCCCTGCCTACTCAGGGACATGACTCTTAAAATTATCTCTTCTGCATTCAAACTGTGCCCACTTACCACTGGATTATTCTTATCAACTGGTAAATTTCTTATTTTAATTACATAATAAATAGTAATAAAATAATTGTTTTTCATTCTAAAATAAAGCCCCTGTCTTGACTTAACATTTGCCCTAGTTGTCACCCCATCTAATCCTCTCCTTTAAAGCAAAATGCCTCATTTATACCTAGATGTCCTCACGTCTCTCAACATTTCACATAGTTTTTTATGTCCTTATCTTTTCACCATTTCCTTCACTTAGGTTCAGAATCACCATACTCACTGGCTGCCTCTGCTCCTTCACTTTTGGTGGCTTCTCCATTTCCTCACTGGCTTTATTGAGATATAATTGAAAAATAACATTGAGAAAAATAATATTCATCTTAAGTTGAAGGTGTACAACATGACAATGTGATGTACATGTATATTGCAAAATGATTACCACAGTAAGGTTAATTAACACATTCATCACTTTATGCAGTTACCATTTTTTTGGTGTGTGTGAGTATATTTTAGATCTGCTGTCTTAGCAAAGGGGAAGTGTATGATACAGTATTATTAACTACATTCATGGTGCTGTGTATTAGATTCCCAGATTTAATTCATCTTATAAATGAAAGTTTGTATTTCCTGACCAAGTTCTCCCAATTTCTTCCACCCTGGAACTCCTGGCAATTGCCAATCTATTTCTTTGAATTTGACTTTTTTACATTCCACATATAAGTGAGATCGTGCAGTGTTTATCTTCCTTTGTCTGACTTATTTCATGTAGCATAATGCCCTCAAGAGTCATCCATGTTGTTGCAAATGGCAGGATTTTCTTCTTGTTTATAGCTGAATAGTATTCCACTGTATGTATAGTTGGCCCTCTGTGTCCGTGGCCTCCACATTCAAATATTCAACCAATCACAGATCTAAATATATATATTTTTAATTCCAGAAAGTTCCAGAATGGAAAACTTGAATTTTCCAGCAAACTATTTGCATAGATTAACACTGTATTTGTGTTTTTACAGAGCATTTATATTATAAGTAATCTAGAGATGCTTTAAAGCAGGGGTCCCCAGCCTCCAGGCTGCAGACCAGTACCTGCCCTCAGATCGGTGATGGCTTTAAATTAGAAATAAAATACATAATACATAAAAATACATAATACACAAAATACATAACCATCCTGAAACCATCCCCCTCCCCAGGTCTGTGGGAAAATTGTCTTCCATGAAATTGGTCCCTGGTTGGGGACCACTGTTTTAAAATATATGTGAGGATGTGTACAGGTTATTTGCAAATACTATGCCATTTTATATAAGGGACTTGAGCATTCTCAGATTTTGGTATCTATCAGTTCAGTTCAGTTCAGTTGCTCAGTCATGTCTGACTCTGTGACCCTATGGATTGCAGCACACCAGGCTTCCCTGTCCATCACCAACTCCCGGAGCTTGCTCAAACTCATGTCCATCAAGTCAGTGATGCCATCCAACTATCTCATCCTCTGTCGTCCCCTTCTCTTCCCGTCTTCAATCTTCCCCAGCATCAGGGCCTTTTCCAATGAATCTATGGAAATCCTGAAACCAGTTCCCAACAAATACTGAAGGAATGACTATAAATCCTCCTTCATTTTTTGAACTTTGAATGTTAGCATTCCTTGGGGTTCAGGCCCTCATATTTCTCTCTTTACACCAACCCCTTAGCTGATTTCATGTAGATTCTTCACTGATCACTACATTCCTACATATAGCTGCCTAATGACAGTTCACCAAGTGCATATGAAACTAACCACAGCCAAATAGCATCACTGGTTTTCTTTTATCGTAGCATGTGCATATGTACATGCATATATACACTCCTGCATTCTTTCTTCATTTCAGATATGACACATACTCCCCCAGTTGCTAAGACCAGCAGCCATGGGGCATGTTTAATTCCTCTCTCTCCTTCACAAACCATATCCCTTTGCTTTGTCAATAAATCCCATTAGCTCTAGCTTCAGATCATATCCTGAATATGATATCTTTTAGCCATCACCACTAATAGCATCCTGTTAATGCTCACCATCACTTCTCTCCTATGATTGCAATGATTTCCTCGGTGGTTTTTCCTTTCTAATTTTTCCTCACTGCTGCTCATTCTCAACATCATAGACAGATTTTATGGAAATAAGATCACATTGTATGCCTTTGGGGATGGCCATAATCACTCTGGATATTTCAGTTTAATTGATAGAGAAGAGTATTACATTTAATAAAAACTTGCATTGAACTTTCCATTGTTTCTTCCTTTTCATATGTCTGCATCTCTATCCACATACAGTCTCTAAAGCCTGACAGATCTTCCCACCACTATACCCGCTCAGCCTTCACTTGGCCTTGCAGACCTCTGGCAAGAAATAACTCCTCCACGTCTAATATGATTCTCCCAGGCAGAGTTGGTTGTTGGATCATTTGTGTCTCACTATACATGATTTTCACCTCTTCATGGGATTTGCCTTATTCTTTTGTCAACACATTTTATCTATCATTTAACTTCCATTGGGCTGTTGGCTCCTTATATCCCCAATACTTTGGCCACCTGATGCAAAGAGTTGACTCATTGGAAAAGACCCTGATGCTGGGAGGGATTGGGGGAAGGAGGAGAAGGGGACAACAGAGGATGAGATGGCTGGATGGCATCACTGACTCGATGAACATGAGTTTGGGTGAACTCTGGGAGTTGGTGATGGATAGGGAGACCTGGTGTGCTGGGATTCATGGGGTCGCAAAGAGTCGGACACGGCTGAGCAACTGAACTGAACTTAACATGGTGTGGCACAGAATCATAGTAGGATACAGCATGTGTGTGCAGAATAATTAAGCAATGTGGTATACAAATTTATGCTTGTGTTGTAGGGAGAATATGATCAGTGAGCATGATGTTGAATCTTTTCCTAAAAAGAAGAAGAAAAACAGTCCATTTAGGACAAGTTACTCAGAGTACCAAAGATTGTTGTCTCTTCATTAATGAAAGGAAAACATACCCATGATGTCTAATCAAAGAGAATGTAACTGGGTTTTCCTTATGAGAAAATCCTAAAGTTAGTCATGTATACCTTGGTTATAAAGAAATAACTAGAACTTTTCCAGCCTTTGAAAATGAAGGATATGAATCTGTTTGCTGACTTTAAACAGATACTTTCTTATGTTCTGTGGCTCCATGAATAACTTCTGTCTTGGTTTGGGGTAAAAGTAAACCAAAAAGCAAAAACTGTATGTTTGAAACAACCTTTCATTTCAAAATTATTGCTGAACTATAGACTCATTTTCCATTCATTTTCAAAAAACAATGTCTGCTCTGTGTAGTAAATAGTATTTTAATCTTTTCTGCAGAAGTGTGAGTGGTATGCACACTAAGGGGTAATTCTGTAGGAATAGACTTTTAAATTCAATTCAGTACTTTTATTGAGAATGGAGAAGCTTAAAAATTAAGCCAGCAGGCATCCAAAGCCTGAGAGAACACTACTGGATGCATTCTTAATTAGAGCCAATAAAGTGTGTTTTTAGGGAAAGCTTTCCCACCGAAAGCTCAATGGCAGAACTCAGAAGAAGCAAACAAATTAAATTCTTTATATTAACTGCTTGGCACACTGCTTCTCAATGAGTTATTTAGCCCAACACAATAGTTGACAAAATTTCACTTTCAAAACTTCAAATAACCTGAAGATAAAGTACCAACTACTTGCACATTTTCCCCAAATACACAACAATCCATACTAATTTCAAGTCTTCCTAGGATACTAGAAGAAAAGAGAATGCTGGAGTTGATGAGTTGAATGATGAATGAAGCCTCAAGAATTTTAGGTTTTGTTTTCATCACTGATTTTTTTTCTTTAAAAAAAAAAAACTCAGCATATTTATGTTATGACTTGGAGTATTTGTAGACACACGTATAACCCCTATGCAAATACACAGGTACTGTTCATATGAGGCATGTGGAGCTTCTGAGAGATGTTGAGTACTGTATTTCAAATATGGTGTAATAAGTAGCATTTTAGTCTTTTTTGAAGATATATGAGTGGTGTACACAGCACAGTAAACTGATTACCTGAAGGTTAAATTAATCTGAGAATTTATTTTCCTCAGTTTGCAACTAATAAAACATACATGTACCTAATGAATTAAATGTAAAATCTTATAGACCATTGTGTGATGAATATTTTACAATATTTTAGGTGTACAAAGTATTCATAAATAGATTGAATTGACATTCACTAGACTGTGAGTTTCTGAGGGCTTGTGCTTTATCTCACCCATACATCGATTCATTCATTTATTAATCCAACAAATGATTTTTAGAAATCTTATTTCTGAATTCCCAATACCTTGCACAGAGTTTTGCATGTAGTAGGTGCTCTCCTGTGTTGTTGAACATATGAATGAATGAACAGTTACTAGTCACTCGTTAAGACTTGGGCTTTCGTGATGGCAGAGATGGTAAAGAATCTGCTTGCAATGCAGGAGACTCAGCTTCGATTCGTGGGTTGGGAAGATCGGGAATGGCTGCCCACTCCAGTATTCTTGCCTGGAGAATTCCATGGATGGAGGAGCCTGGCAGGCTGTTGTCTGTGGAGTCACAAAGAATCGGACCCGACTGAGCAACTAGGACTTTTACCTAGACTTCCTTTCCTCTTAAAAAGCTTCCTAAACTTCCTTTAGAAGGAGAATACATGAGAAAATTATTTTACTATGTCTCTGCTCCTAGCATAGTACTTTCCACTTCAGTGACACTAAATAAATACTTGGGAGAAAAACTCAAAACTGTAAGAGATGGGAATATTTGGAGAGGAGAAAGATTAGGTTCAACAGCTAGGAGGTCTTCAAATATTTAGGTCTCCCATTGCATTTGGGAGAAAGATTAGACTTTATATTGTTGAACATGCTTTAATGAGGACCAGCTGTTACTAAACCAAACTTGCATCCATTTGCCCACGTGCAGTAAAGCCAGCCTGCTGGTACTATGCTGTGTTGAAGGAAAGGGCAGCATTTATTGCAAGAGCCAAACAAGGAATCCGGGTAGCTAGTGTTTAAAAAGCCTGAATCTTACTCTGAGTTTTACTTTGTTCCTTTTAAAGTTATTATGCATACCCGACAGGGCTTTTGTGACAATCAGGTGAGACAATTTAAATTGAGTGTGCTATTTAAAGCAGAATGTAAGTGTTTGGAATTATAAGTATGCTAATGAAAAAGGTGACTAATGTTGTTCCACCCCCAGGGGATATTGCTTTATTTATTTGTTTAGTTTCATTACTGAACCAAGCTTGGGTCCATTTGCCTGTGGAAGTAAAGCCAATCTACTGACACCAGGGTTGTGGTGAAGGAAAGCATAGCATTTATTGCAGGGGCCAAGCAAGGAGCCCAGAGCAACTATTGCCTCAAAGGCCTGAACTCCTGAAGGTTTCCAGGGAAAAGTTTTTAAAGACAGGGTTAGAGAAGGGGGTTGTGGGTTATGTGATCAGCTAATGGATATTCTTCAGATTGGTTAGTAGTAAGGTAATCGGGAGTTAACATCATCAACCTTCTGGTTTCAACCAGTCCGGGATCTGTTTGCTTGTGGGGAGCATACAGTTGACTTCTTCCATGTGGTGGGTCTTTCAGTATCTGCAAAACAGCTCAAAAGACATGGTTCAGGATATTATCTATATCCCTTGAGGAGGAACCAAAAGTTCTTGACTTTGTTTAATGGATACATTATTATTATTGTGTCTTGCTTGACTCTTTCCTTTTCTGAATTTCCTCACATCTCTGATTAAATTTACTCTTTGTAAATCAAAGAAGGCCCTAGAAGGCTAAGCTTTTTCTACAGGCAAGAGGCAAGCGGAACACATAGGGTAGGAGGTCTGTTCTGGGAAGGCCCCATAGAGTCCTGCTTGGTTGCACAATGAGTGAGAAGCTCCAGGAGGATTTTAGTTTATGATCTAAGAAGGTCCGGAACTGCTCTGGGATATATCAATTTCTATTTTTTTCTCTTTCTTTTTTCTTTTTTAAAATATGAAAGTATGATAACACATTTACAGGAGACTTGGAAAATACAGAACAGAGTTACATATAGTCCCACTATATATTAAAATTATTTTTTTAAAGTAGATAATTGAGATTTTTAGTTGGAGTTTCAATATCAAACTCTCAAAAATTAATAGGATAAATATACAGAAAAGTAGGATATAGTAGACATGAAAATCACCAAGAACCAATTCAACATAATTAATATTTATACAATTTTCACACAATAGTAGGATATAGATTTTATTCAGGTTCCTATAGACTGTAAGCCATGAGGCATTGGAACATATCCAGGGCCATAAAACAAAGTGCAAAAATTTCATGATCTAAAAGTATGAAATCCTGCAGAGTCTGTCTGTTCTCTTACCACTTAAAATTATGTTAAAAATCAATATCAAAAGGTATTGGAAAATAACCCACATATTTTCAAGTGCAATGTGACATTTACCAAGAAACATCTTTGATTTGGGGCTTCCCTGGTGGCTCAGCTGGTAAAGAATCTGCCTGTCATGCAGGAGACCTGGGTTCATTCCCTGGGTTGGGAAGATCCCCTGGAGAAGGGAATGGCCTGAAGAATTCCATGGACTATATAATCCATCGGAGAAGGCAATGGCACCCCACTCCAGTACTCTTGCCTGGAGAATCCCATGGATGGAGAAGCCTTGTAGGCTGCAGTCCATGGGGTCTCTAAGAGTCAGACACGATTGAGCGACTTCACTTTTACTTTTCACTTTCATGCATTGGAGAAGGAAATGGCAACCCATTCCACTGTTCTTGCCTGGAGAATCCCAGGGATGGGGGAGCCTGGTGGGCTGCTGTCTGTGGGGTCGCACAGAGTCGGACACAACTGAAGTGACTTATCACTATAGTCCATGGGATCTTTGATTTAGCCATTGAAAGTCTCAATGAAGTTAGAAGAGAAAACACACAGAGGGTGATTGCAGAGAAGAAAGCATTTAAATAAGAAATTAGTATCAAAATTAGAAATTAATATCAAAGATACTTAAAAAATCCCATGTATTTGGAAATTGAATATCCACTTTTAAATGATGGGTGTGGGATACATCAGTTTCTGTTCACTGGAAGAATGTAATAACAGTGGAAAAAATGTGTTGAGCAAGCTGAGGAGAGCATTTCAGTCCCAGATGGATGTTTGAAGTGGACGACTAGCAAGGTTCCTTCTAACACTAGAATTCTTTGATTGAATAAAAGAAGAACAATGTGATCCCCCACTAAGACTCCACTTGAATAAAAGCACCTGATGGTTTAAGGCTATAAGTCTTCCCATAGCCTCTCTGGAAAATGTTCTATCTTCACAAAGACCCAGGTAAATGCAAAGCTAGGAAGAAATATTACTTGGAAAAGGCATTAATTTCCCTGGTTTCTTCCAGTACTTTAAGAAAACACTTTTGAGTGTCTTGCTTTAACCAGCTCCACGTAAAGTTTTAGTTCCTACTGCTACAGAAAATTTTGTTTGTGAGTGGAACTGAGGGTTGGTGATGGTCTTAGGGGTTCTTTAAGAGTGCCCCCTTAGATTTTTAAGAGAGAAATTGGTAAAAATTAGTTTATGTTAGTCTTTCTGGTTCTATGAATGTGTAGTCATATGAGGCTAAGAGCTGTCTTATTTCCTTGATGAAAGAGTTTTCCAGATATGTCTTTTTTTAGCTCATGCATATTACATGGACAATAAAAAAAAATAATTAGCTTCTATGTGAATAGAGAACTCAGTCTTTTCAGCATATCAATCTAATTATGTTTTGGAGAATTTCACATGAGTCTGGGGTTAATTATTAACCAGCAGTGTAGGTCAACGCTTAATGTTTAAACTATTATTAGTTTACAAATAATTATAAGCAAAAAAAAAAATGTTTCCTCTGAAAGGCAGTGCTAAAGAGGAAGTAACATTATTATTTATAAAGTTCTATTTAAGCTCAATTTCTACGTTAAATTGCCACTGAAGAATTTAAATCGACTGCATTTGTGTTTATTGCCCAGCATAAAGCATGTAAACAGAATAATAACATGTGCTTCAAAGTAAGTACCTACTAATGTAATAAGTACCTGAAGAAATACCTAATTATTTTTTATGAACTTGCAATGGTACATGTGATATTTCATTATTTTATTGCTTAAGTAATCAATTATTCTTTTATTCTTAAAATGGAGAAAAGGGCCACTGATGCAATTTCAGTGGAGACTGTTCAAAATTCTCACTGAATTATTGATATAATGAAATCAATGAATAAAGTATCATAAAATTAGAGCTGAGGGAGCCAAGAAAAAGCAAATATAAAAGACTCTCCTGGAATTCATCCAAAAGGTAGAAAATTAAGAAAATTCACGCTTATGAATGCAATAGGAAGAAAAGAACTGTATGAGGTCCTGTGGTTCTGAATAACACATTGCAGACAGTTTGTTACACTGCAGATAGCTTCAATAAATATACTGAACACAATGAAATTTTAGTAATCAAAGATACATATAACAACAGGAAATTTATTGATAGAAATCTCTTGTTTTATCTTTCATTGGATTACACATCACTTATTGTTTTTTTTAAAAGTTATATATTTTTGTTTTTATAACAAGTTAAAGATATAGTGAAAAAATTCCACAAGAGATTTTTTCTAGTTATGGTGGAGTAGCTTATTGGAGATCATTGCTATCACTGAAGACAATGAAAATGCTGAATTAAAAAAAAACTATTTAAAGACATGAGAGATCTGTTAGAGTAAGCAGGTCGACAGGGGCCAAGATTGCGGGAAAAGGGTAACTGCAGAGAGGCGAGCTGAACTTCTTCAGTGTCATTAATTGGGGAGGCACTTGCTGATTGTGAGTACAAAGCAAGAGGCTGTAAGAATCCATGGGTTTCCCAGGCAAAGGGGCTGTGTTGCAGGACAAAGTAACCAACAGAGGTTTGGGATCTTATGGGACTGCTGCTGCTGCTAAGTCACTTCAGTTGTGTCTGACTCTCTGTGACCCCATAGACGGCAGCCTACCAGGCTCCCCCGTCCCTGGGATTCTCCAGGCAAGAACACGGGAGTGGGTTGCCATTTCCTTCTCCAATGGAGAGACTAATAATTGGAGACTTTGGGGGCCAAGATCCAGTGAAAAGGGTGGTATAGAGAACACAAACTGATTTCCTTTTCAAGATACTGGTTGAATTCTGAACAGGGCACAAGACCAAGCAGAAGGTCTCTGAAAAACCAGGCAGGTATTTCATCAGCCTCAAGATACTGATGTGGATAGATTCAGGACCCACCAAGTGCACCAGTCTCAAGTATGAAACCCTGGAGGCTTACACCCAGGAGCAGAGGTGAACTGGAGGTAAATGGGAACTTACCAGGGTGTTGCCCATTTCTGATTCAGTTCAGCCTCAGAGGAAAGGGTGAACCTTTTCTGAAGGAAAATAATATATCGAGACTATATGTATTTTACAGGTAATACCTGACGTTCAATAAAATGTTTCTAGGCATGCCAAGATACAAGGCTATAACTTAAAATGTAAGATTTTTTAAAAAAAGAGTTTAACAGGTGATTTAGTTATTGGAACTAGCATAATAAGAGCTTTAAAATAACTGTTTAAGTAATACCCCACCAAAATAGAGGGAAATATAAATGAAATACATAAGAACATGGAGGATTTCACCAGAGTACTAGAATATACAAAAGAATAAAGTAGAAATTTTATAATTGAAAAATACAATAATTTAAAAAGTGAGTGAGAGATATTTTAAACAAAACACTGCACACAAGAGAAGGTCAGAATAGTGAAAGTAGAACAAAAGAAAACAAACTGAAGCTTAGAAAGAAAAAAGGCAGGAAATACAGGGGGAAAAAGCATAAGAGACATGTTCTAGTGAAAAAAATTTATGTACGTGAAATAGAAATCCTAGAAGGAGAAGGTGGAAATAATGGGGCAGGAGAATGTTTGAAGGAAAATTACAGTTCAGTTTCTCTCAGAAATATAAGCTGAAGAGTTACAATTTGTATTTTCTGTATTCATGTTTCCCTTAAAATTTAAAAGGACAAATACTTGTCTTATTACAGCAAAACTTGGTATTTTATGATGTGTATACTATTAATATGATACTGGAACTCTTGCCATATTGGCACTTAGCAGAAGAGCTAGAACAGAATGGCAAGTGTTTTTAGTGTTTTATTTTCTGACTTCAAAATTCTTTAAAAGTTTTCAATATAAAATATATGGCAGAAGATGAAAAACTGTAAGATCCCGTTATATGTGTCTGTATGCATTTGTATTTTCCCAATAAGAATATAATCGAATTACACATACTATTTTGAGTTAAACATATATTGTGGATATCTAGTTATATAAATATTTCAGATTTAGTAATGGATGCTTAATATTCCATAACTTATATATTAACAATTTGGGTTGAAAATATTTTTCAAAAAATATTTCTTTTTATGAACAAATAAAAGGCTGTTTCTTCAAGGGAGGTGATCAATATTTCCATCTTGGTGGTAGTGGTTTAGTTGCTAAGTCGAGTCTCTTTGTGACCCCATGGACTGTAGCCCGCCAGGCTCCTCTGTCCATGGGATTTCTCAGACAAGAATACTGGAGTGGGTAGTCGTTTCCTTCTCTAGGGGATGTTCCTGACCCAGGGATCAAACCTGCATCTCCTGCATTGCAGGTGGCCTTCTGCATTGCAATGGATTCTTTACTGCTGGGCCACCAGGGAAGCCCACTATCATCTCACTGGTTCTTTTTACTTCCTCATAAATGCAATTTGGGGGTAGTTTTCCCTTGGTGGCAATAGCACACTTAGGTTTTCTTCCATTCAAGTATATTTATGGTTTCCTTCTATATACCAGGGACTGTGCTAGACAGTGAAAGTAAGAGTAAACTGCACACACATATTTGCTGCCTTCAGGGAATTTCGCAGGAGGGTATATGCTGGACATGCTCCAGTGATGTACAGCAAGGTCTAGTGGAAGGAGGGAGTGATGTCAGGAAGGTGTTCCCGAAAGAAGACTCAGAGTGGGAGTAAGTTTCCAAGTGAACAGGGACAGGGGAGAGGTCTGTGTATGTGAGGAAAGATCATTAGGTTCAACAAAGCCTATTTTACATAATCTCAAAGCCTCATACTGTAAACTTTCAAAAGGAACAATTATTCTAGAAATTTATAGTGCCAATGTACATCTGTTATGCTTGGATAGAAAGCTTATTGACTATAGAACCTGGTGAATGGTTTACATGTAATATGGATATAAGTTTCCTTTAGATAAATGCATTCTTTTTTTTTTCCAGAGAATTTTGGAACATTGATTGACCAAAAGTCACAAGAACATGATGTCCTAAGGCAAAAATTTACTTGAAAGTCTAAGACAATTTATGAAAATAAAGATTCCAAATAGCCCCTTCCTTTATTTATTTTTAAAATTTTCTTTATTTATATTTGGCTGTGCTGGGTCTTCATTGCTGTACGCAGCTTTCTCCAGTTGCAGCAAGAGAGGACACTAGACTAGACTCTTGTTGCAGCGTGCGGGCTACTGTTTGTTGTGGTACATGGGCTTCTCAAGGCGGTGGCTTCTCGTTGCGGAGCACGGGCTTAGTTTATCTGAGGTATGTGGGATCTTCGCTGATGAAGGATCGAACTTGTGTTCCCGGCATTGGCAGGCAGATTCCTTATTCACTGCTCCACCAGGGAAGTCCCTATTCCCTTATTTAAAAATGCAAAATACCGTAGTCTATGAGGAAAATGAAAATGAGAAACGTTTATGGATCCAGGGTTGTTCTCCGTGTCCCATATCCTCGGGCACGGTTTGGAGGGTCGTGCACCTGCCTCTGGGCAGCACACTGTGAGGGCAGCGTCACCGAGGCCACACTGGGGCAGCTCCCTGAGAGCTGGAGCAGAGCTGCAGTAGAGCCCAAAGCAGCCAGAAGCCACCAGACTGAGGCCGAGACTAATGGCATGACGACTCAATTCACATAACTGAACAATCTCAACTGTTTTCTTGTTTTTTCTCCAGAGGGGCAACTTGAATAATGAAAATCTTGTATCTGCAGTGGCTTCACTTAGAGGTTGGAGAGATACTAGTATGGTTAACCAGAAGGTCAAACAAGCATCAGTTCAGTTCAGTCGCTCAGTCGTGTCCGACTCTTTGTGACCCCATGAATCGCAGCACGCCAGGCCTCCCTGTTTATCACCAACTCCGAGAGCTCACTCAGACTCACATCCATCGAGTCAGTGAAGCCATCCAGCCATCTCATCCTCTGTCGTCCCCTTCTCCTCCTGCCCCCAATCCCTCCCAGCATCAGAGTCTTTTCCAATGAGTCAACTCTTTGCATGAAGTGGCCATAGTACTGGAGTTTCAGCTTTAGCATCCGTCCTTCCAAAGAAATCCCAGGGCTGATCTCCTTCAGAATGGACTGGTTGGATCTCCTTGAAGTCCAAGGGACTCTCAAGAGTCTTCTCCAACACCACAGTTCAAAAGCCTCAATTCTTTGGCACTCAGCTTTCTTCACAGTCCAACTCTCACATCCATACATGACCACTGGAGAAACCATAGCCTTGACCAGACGGACCTTTATTGGCAAAGTAATATCTCTGCTTTTGAATATGCTATCTAGGTTGGTCATAACTTTCCTTCCAAGGAGTAAGCGTCTTTTAATTTCATGGCTGCAGTCACCATCTGCAGTGATTTTGGAGCCCCCCAAAAAAGGTCTGACACTGTTTCCACTGTTTCCCCATCTATTTCCCATGAAGTGATGGGACCGGATGCCATGATCTTCATTTTCTGAATGTTGAGCTTTAAGCCGACTTTTTCACTCTCCACTTTCACTTTCATCAAGAGGCTTTTTAGTTCCTCTTCACTTTCTGCCATAAGGGTGGTGTCATCTGCATATCTGAGGTGATTGATATTTCTCCCAGCAATCTTGATTCCAGCTTGTGCTTCTTCCAGCCCAGCATTTCTCATGATGTACTCTGCATCTAAGTTAAATAAGCAGGGTGACAATATACAGCCTTGACGTACTCCTTTTCCTATTTGGAACCAGTCTGTTGTTCCATGTCCAGTTCTAACTGTTGCTTGCTGACATGCATATAGGTTTCTCGAGAGGCAGGTCAGGTGGTCTGCTATTCCCATCTCTTTCAGAATTTTCCACAGTTTCTTGTGATCCACACAGTCAAAGGCTTTGGCGTAGTCAATAAAGCAGAAATAGATGTATTTCTGGAACTCTCTTGCTTTTTCGATGATCCAGCGGATGTTGGCAATTTGGTCTCTGGTTCCTCTGCCTTTTCTAAAACCAGCTTGAACATCTGGAATTCATGGTTCATGTACTGCTGAAGCCTGGCTTGGAGAATTTTGAGCATTACTTTACTAGCGTGTGAGATGAGTGCAATTGTGCGGTAGTTTGAGCATTCTTTGGCATTGCCTTTCTTTGGGATTGGAATGAAAACTGACCTTTTCCAGTCCTGTGTCCACTGCTGAGTTTTCCAAATTTGCTGGCATATTGAGTGCAGCACTTTCACAGCATCATCTTTCACGATTTGGAATAGCTCAACTGGAATTCCATCACCTCCACTGGCTTTGTTCGTAGTGATGCTTTCTAAGACCTGACTTCACATTCCAGGATGTCTGGCTCTAGGTGAGTGATCACACCATCGTGATTATTTGGGTCATGAAGATCTTTTTTGTATAGTTCTTCTGTGTATTCTTGCCACCTGTTCTTAATATCTTCTGCTTCTGTTAGGTCCATACAATTTCTGTCCTTTATCAAGTCCATCTTTGCATGAAATGTTCCCTTGCTATCTCTAATTTTCTTGAGGAGATCTCTAGTCTTTCCCATTCTGTTGTTTTCCTCTATTTCTTTGCATTGATCACTGAGGAAGGCTTTCTTATCTCTTCTTGCTATTCTTTGGAATTCTGCATTCAGATGCTTATATCTTTCCTTTTCTCCTTTGCTTTTTGCTTCTCTTCTTTTCACAGCTATTTGTAAGGCCTCCCCAGACAGGCATTTTGCTTTTTTGCATTTCTTTTCCATGGGGATGGTCTTGATCCCTGTCTCTTGTACAATGTCATGAACCTCTGTCCATAGTTCATCAGGCACTCTATCAGATCTAGGCCCTTAAATCTATTTCTCACTTCTACTGTATAATCAAAAGGGATTTGATTTAGGTCATACCTGAATGGTCTAGTGGTTTTTCCTACTTGCTTCAATTTAAGTCTGAATTTGGCAATAAGGAGTTCATGACTGAGCCACAGTCAGCTCCTGGTCTTGTTTTTGTTGACTATATAGAGCTTCTCCATCTTTGGCTGCAAAGAATGTAATCAATCTGATTTCAGTGTTGACCATCTGTTGATGTCCATGTGTAGAGTCTTCTCTTGTGTTGTTGGAGGAGGGTGTTTGCTATGACCAGTGCATTTTCTTGGCAAAACTCTATTAGTTTTTGCCCTGCTTCATTCTGTATTCCAAGGCCAAATTTAAATTTGCCTGTTTCTTGACTTCCTACTTTTGTATTCCAGTCCCCTATAATGAAAAGGACATCTTTTTTGGGTGTTAGTTCTAAAAGGTCATGTAGGTCTTCATAGAACCATTCAACTTCAGCTTCTTCAGTGTTACTGGTTGGGGCATAGACTTGGATTACTGTGATATTGAATGGTTTGCCTTAGAAACAAACAGAGATCATTCTGTCATTTTTGAGATTGCATCCAAGTACTGCATTTCGAACTCTTTTGTTGACCATGATGGCTACTCCATTTCTTCTGGAGGATTCCTGCCCACAGTAGTAGATATAATGGTCATCTGAGTTAAATTCACCCATTCCAGTCCATTTTAGTTCGCTGATTCCTAGAATGTTGACGTTCAATCTTGCCATCTTGTTTGACCACTTCCAATTTGCCTTGATTCATGGACCTGACATTCCAGGTTCCTATACAATATTGCTCTTTACAGCATCGGACCTTGCTTCTATCACCAGTCACATCCACAGCTGGGTATTGTTTTTGCTTTGGCTCCATCCCTTCATTCTTTCTGGAGTTATTTCTCCACTCATCTCCAGTAGCATATTGGGGACCTACTGACCTGGGGAGTTCCCCTTTCAGTATCCTATCATTTTGCCTTTTCATACTGTTCATGGGGTTCTCAAGGTAAGAATACTGAAGTGGTTTGCCAATCCCTTTTCCAGTGGACCACATTCTGTCAGACCTCTCCACCATGACCCGCCCGTCTTGTGTAGCCCCAAGGGCATGCATGGCTTAGTTTCATTGAGTTAGACAAGGCTATGGTCCTAGTGTGATTAGATTAACTAGTTTTCTGTGAGTATGGTTTCAGTGTGTCTGCCCTCTGATGCCCTCTTGCAACACCTACCGTCTTGGGTTTCTCTTACCTTGGACGTGGGATATCTCTTCACGGCTGTTCCAGCAAAGCGCAGCCGCTGCTCCTTACCTTGGATGAGGGGTATCTCCTCACCGCTGCCACTTCTGACCTTGAACATGGAATAGCTCCTCTAGGCCCTCCTGCGCCCGTGCAGCCACCGCTCGTTGGAGGTGGGTTTGTTCCTCCCGGCTGCCGCCCCTGGCCTTGGACGTGGGGTAGCTCCTCTCACCCACGCTAAGTGCCCTGGTTGCAGCCGGCCCTACTCCTGAAAGTCTTGAATGGTTCAATTCAGAAAGTGATCACAGTAATGTAATTGCTCCATCACTTTGTATTTTTTTATTTTACGGCAACAAATGCATGAGGGAGATATGGGTAGAAAGTGACATCAAAAATAAGATAATTCTGCTAGGTAACAAGAGAATTTGTGTATGAGACCTGTCAGATGCATTCTTTGATCATTTATTGATCCCCTGAAGTCAGTGAGATTTTAAATAAAGAGTTCAGCATGTGTTGACAGTGTATTGGGTACTTCCTATAAATTAGATAGTAGAGAAGTCTATAGGAAGTTAGTGCTGGGTCTTCCTTGTTGTTGCTTCTATGTTTTTAATAGCTAACTAGCTTGGTTATGGTTAATTTGTTTGTTTGTTTTTTTTTTTTCCCTTTAGTTTATTGGTATAGTGAATTATATTGATTGATTTTCAAATGATAAGCCAACCTTGCATTCCTGGGACAAATCCCTCTTGGTCATAATTTATTGTCTTTTTTGATGTAACACTAGATCTGTTTTGTTAATGTTTTACTGAATAATTTTTCATTCATGAGGAATATTGGTCTATGGTTTCCTCCTAAGTATGCTTTCAACTAGCTCATAAACTGGGAGGTTTGCTCCTCTTTTTTTCTCCCTGAAGGAGTTTATATGGAATTGATATTATCTCTTCTTACTTTTTTTCTTGAGAAATAAACACTCAATTTTATCAGGCTCAGACCAGGTGTCCCTGGGTCTTGAGGGCCCCTGTGTATTTGTCAGTTTTTTTCTCGATGTTCTTTTTGGCCTGTTTCCTTGGCCTCACGAGCTGTTTTTTTCTTCCTATAATGGGTCTCGGCCTTCTCCTTCCTCTTCTCCTCCAGGGTAGCTGTTTTTGCCTTGTACTTCCAGCAAATCTATACACCTGGCTCCCTCAGCAGAGGTGGTGGTGGTGGGGTACTGAAATGAAGTGATAAGGAAATGAAACCAGGGTGCCTAGGGGAGGGGTGTTGACAGCTTGTCCTACAAGACCTCAGAAATTTAGTAATTCAACTTTTCTCAGCAAGCCTAAGCTCGAAAGACACCGCAACTCCCTATAAAGTCTCCCTCTTCCTCCTGGCATATTGTTTCTTCTTTAAGTGTTTGACATACTTTATTAGTGAAGCCATTTGACTTGGAGTTTTTTGTGTTGTAGTTTTTAAGTATGAATTCAATTTCTTTAATACAATAAGCTATTCAGATATCTTGTTTTTCTTCAGTGAGCATTAGTAGTTTATGTCTTTAAAGGAATTTAACCCATTTCATTTAAATTGTTAACTTTATGCATATTAAGTTATTTGTAATATTTTCTTATCCTTTAAACATCTGTAGGGGGTCTTTGTTTCCTCTTTTATTTCTAATATCAGTAATTTGTCTTTATTTCTGGCTTGAGGTCTATCAATTTTAGTAATTTTTTTTTTCAAAATCTAGCCTTTGGTTTTATTGATTACTATAGTTTTCCCTTTTCAATGCATCAATTTCTACACTATTATTTACTTTTATGTACTTATTCTAGGCTTAATTTTTTGCTATTTTCTAGTTTCTAAGGAGAAATCTTAAATAAGTGGTTTGAGATCTTTACTAATGGAAGTATTTAATATAAATTTTACTAGAAGCACTGTTTTAACTGCATCTCACAAATTTTTATGTTCCATTTTAATTTTCATTCAGTTAAAAAGATTCTCTAATTTCCCTTGTAATGTATTTTTGTTAGAAGTGGGTTGTTTAGTTTTCAAATATTTGAAGATTTTCCAGATAGCTTTCTGTTATTGGTTCCTAGTTTAATTCCATTATAGTCAAAGACCCTATTTGTAAGATTTCATTTCTCTAAGGCTTTCAGTTAGTGAAAGTTTCATGTAAACTTGAAAATAATGTATATTCTGCTATTGTTGCTAGTGTTCTATAAATGTCAGTCAAAATGGTTGATAATTTTGTTCAGGTCTTCTGTATCCTTACTGATTTTCTGTCAGCTTGTTCCATTGATTGCTTGGAAAGGAGCGCTGAAGTCTCTAATCAGAACTGTGGCGTTTTCGTTTTCTCTTCCGTCAGTTTTTGCCCCATGTATTTTGAAGCTCTACTGATAGGCGCAGAGAAGTTTAGTTATGTTTTCTTGGAGAACTGACTCTTTTATATTATGTGATGTGTCTTTTTATCCCCAGTAATGTTTCTTGTTCCAGGGAACGTTGATTGTGATTGTTGCTGTTTCTAGGAGGTTACCAATCTGTTCATTTTCAGATCACAGGCTTCCGTTCACCTTCTGTGGGCAGTGTTTCCAATCGCATTTTCTTGTTGTGCTGCTTGTCCTGTTCTATCCTGTCCTGCATGTGTGCCTCTCAGATGTTCTGTGATCTGACCTGTGGTTGGAACCTTAGGTCTTTTCTTTCGCTTCTTCCCTTCCTTCTTGCTGCTTTGGGTCTCTGTTGCAGTGTGTGGACTTCTCTAGCTGTGGCCATCGGGGGCTACTCTCTGGGTGTGGTGCTCAGGTTCTTCTCATTGCCATGGCTGCTCTTATTGCAGAGCATGAGCTCTGGGTACTCAGGCTTCAGTAGTTGTGGTTCACAGGCTTGGTTGCCCTGTGGCATGTGGACTCTTCCTGGACCAGGGATCGAACATATGTCCCCTGCAATGGGAGGTGGACTCTTAACCACTGCACCACCAGGAAGTCCTTGGGTCAGTTCTTGAAGCCTCAACTCTCATGCTTTGGTCCCTCATGTGCTGGCTTGGGGGTGAGGCTGACACTTATCTTTAGAGTAAGAGTCATCCCATACCTCCCCTGTCAGATTTCCCTCACCTTCTCAACCTACTAGGCCCTTTACCACATTCCTCTGGCCAGAAATAGGATGTTTACGTGGACGTTTTGGCTACCTGAATTACTGCTCAAACTCTGTGTGGTTTCCTTCCCTAAGTTCTGACTTCCCTCTACAATCCACCGTATTTTATTTCCTTTTCAGGGTCCTCAGGTAGTTGTTTTCTGTATTTTGTTAAGTAGTTTTACTTACAATGAGAGGTAATATAAGCTGTAGTGGAGTTTTCCCTACAACGTTGGAAGAGAATTTCTGCTGTCTTTTGAAAAGCATCTGGGGCAGGCTGAATGCTTTATTGTTATGGGACCATTAAGAATGGTGAAGTCTTCCTGACTGGGGGAGGACCCAGAGAAATAATAGTCATGTGGGCTGTGGAAAGCTGTAGGGACAAGGGAATAAAAAGATTCAGGCAGAGCTTTGCTTGTAGCTGCTTTTCCTTCTTTTCCTCCCCTTGGTCCAAAGAAATTTACTGATTTTTGTCTGTAAAACTACTGAAAGAAACTGAGCCCATACATTCACAGAGGATATAAATCTATTCTTCCCAGAAGTCTGTTGTCCAAATTTGAAATTGTTCATTCAATTGCTTTATTGCTCCTGCAAGACCACTCTTAGACCACTCTTTCATTCTTAGGGTGGGAATTGATTTTTCTTCTCTTATTTTGTCATGTGAAAGTACTAAGTATATTACCACCACAGAATTTTCACACATTATTTAAAAACCTCTTCACAATGTGAGAAGGTCTTGCATAGGCTTGTCTGCACCAATGTGTAAAAACCTCCAGCTGCCTCTGAAATTGTGAAGACAAGTTCTGTTCCTCATTAAGTGCACAGATTAATGTCTGAGGAAAGTGAACACTTTCTACAGAAATCCTCCAAAATCTGAAGTTTTCTGTATTTAAAGTGACATCACCCTAACCTTCTACCCGTAATTATAAAAATTGTTTACAAAAAAAAAAAAATCCTCCTAGACATTTAAAATTAGTTAGGAAGCTAGTGGGAATTTTTTATTTATATAAGTTAGTGCTTTTTGAATAAGGTGGCTCAGTGGTAAAGAATCTGCCTGCCAATGAAGGAGATATGGATTCGATCCCTGGGTTGGGAATATCCCCTGGAGAATGAAATGACAACCCACTCTAGCCTTCTTGCCTGGGAAATCCCATGAACAAAGGAGCCTGGTGGACTACAGTCCATGGGTCACAAAGAGTCAGACAGGACTCAGCAACTGAACAACAACAAAAATAGTTACACTGAAAACATTGCTTTGTACATATCCTGCATAGATCAAAATTAGGATGACAGTTTACAGGCTGGTTTGGGGATGAAACACTAACTGATCTATACTTTCAGATTTAGCTTTACTATGTTTGAGTCTATATTTTATTTCTTTCTCATCCCCCAACTTCCTTTGATTCTTAACTTTCAAACAGTAGTCTATTCAGTAAAAAGTTTTTTTTTTTTTAGAAGGTAGGCTATTCAAACCTTTTTTGTTGTTGTTGTTGGTAGTGGTGAAATACATTGAAATATTCAATAAGGAAAACTCAAAAATAAAGAATGATGGCATTTCCATAGCATTATTCATGAAATCGAAGGACTAATTCATTGGAAGGACTGATGTTGAAGCTGAAACTCCAATACTTTGGCCACCTCATGGGAAGAGATGACTCATTTGAAAAGACCTTGTTGCTGGGTAAGATTGAAGGTGGGAGGAGAAGGGGACAACAGAGGATGAGATGGTTGGATGGCATCACTGACTCAATGGACATGAGTTTGAGTGAACTCTGGGAGTTGGTGATGGACAGGGAAGCCTGGCGTGCTGCAGTCCATGGGGCCACAAAGAGTTGGACATGACTGAGCAACTGAACTGAACTGATTCATGAAATGGGCTTGTGCAAATATGGTACATACTGGACTCCACAGAAAGAAGAATTAGAAAGTAGGTGGGTCTGCTGTTCTCTCAAAATGGCATGTCTGGGCATAGCTGGCCATGTTCTGAGAATAGAATCTAGGAGGGACCCTTCCCCCCTTGGTGTACATTTTTACAGAGCAAGTGTGATGGCTAGCTTGCCGCTGGAGACAGAGATCGAGATAGACTGCCAAATAGTCTGGGCTTTAGAGCTGGTTGTTCATAGGATTTATTGGAGACCTTGGGGGAAGGTGAAGTCATGTCTAGCCTCTCCTTCTACAAGAAAGGCAGGACCTAGGCCCAGCTAGCTGACTCTCAGGCAGCTCAGAGAGAGCTCTAAGGGGGCCTTAGACATTCCTGTGTGTCCTTCCACATATATTTTTTATATACTTTCACATTTTGGATAATTTTACATTTATAGAAAAGTTTCAAAGATAGCTGCTTTAGACTGAATGTTTGTGACAACTCAACATTTATATGTTAAAACCTAATCCCCAAAGTGATGGTGTTTGGAGGCGGAGCCTTTGGGAGGGGGCGAGGTGAACGGGGTGGGGGTTGCTTCCCAGGTGGCACTAGTGGTGAAGAAGCCACCTACCAGGGCAGGAGATGGAAGAGGGGATGGGTCTGATCCCTGGGTCAGAGGGCGTGGCAACCCACCCCAGTGTTCTGCCTGGAGACCCCCCGGGGAGAGAGGAGCCTGGAGGGCCACAGTTCACGGGATCACAAAGAGACACGACTAAAGTGACTTAGCAGGCACGCCTGCACGCACACATGAGGTGGATGGGATTCCTGCCCTTGTAAAATAGCTCCCTCTCACCTTTCACCAAGTGAAGATTCAGTGAAGAGAGGACCCACCTGTGACTCAGGAAGCAGGCCCTCATTAGACGACGAGTCTCTTAGTACCTTGATCTTAGACTTCTCAGCCTCCAGAACTGTGAAAAATAAAGTTCTGTTATTCAGAATATGGTATTTTTTGTTATAGCTGCCTGAACAGACTAAGACAGGGGTGCAAAGAATTTCTGCACATTCTTCACAGTTTTCCCTAATTGTAACATTGCTATGGTATACGGATCAAAACTAAGAAGTTAGTCACTATTTATAGAACTTCAGATTTATTAAGATTTGGCAGTTTTTCACTGCGGTCCCCCACCTTTCTGGCATTAGGGCTTGGTTTCACAGAAGACAGTTGTTCCACAGACTAGGGCAGGAGTATTTTTTCAGGATGATTCAAGCACATTAAATTAATTGTGCACTTTATTTCTATTATGATCACATCAGCTCCACCTAAGATCATCAGGCCTTAGATCCCAGAGGCTGGAGACCCCTGCACTAGGTCTTGTTTCTATTTTAGGACACCATATTTCATTTCATTTGTATCCCTTGTTTAGATGGAAGGGTGGATATTGTGACTTTCTGTTACTGATGATTTTCTGACCATCATCCTCTGGCTATAGTCATAAGCAAAATTGTATGCTAAAGCAAACCAGTTGTAAAATTCAGTCAGGGAATATGCAGCATTGACATTTCTCTTTAAAGACTTATCCGGTCCAGGTGCCAGGTCTTGATCAGAATGACTGGAGGTAGTTGCGTGCATGTGTGGTCAGTTGTGTCTGATTGATTGCGACTCCGTGGACTGTAGCCCGCCAGGCTCCTCTGTTCATGGAGTTTTCCAGGCAAGAATACTGGAATGAGTTGCCATTTCCTACTCCAGGGCAGTTTCCTGACCCAGGGCTCAAACCTGCGTCTCTTGTGTCTCCTGCATTGGCAGGCAGATTCTTTATCACTGTGCCACCTGGGAAGCCCTTGGAGGTTGGGACTTATTTTTATTCAATCCATTGTACTTAGTACAGTGCCTTGTACACCAGAGACATGCAGACCACGTTATACAACTGATGAACAGATGAGTGTCACTGGCTGATGCTTACTCATCCTAACCAAGCCTATGTGTCAGCATAGCAGCGCCACTTTATTTTCATAATTCAGATGGTGTCCTGGTGAATCTTTAGTTTCACAACAGTATAAATTCTTACAGAAAAGTGGAAATCATGCTTTCCCTACTTAAATTTTTTTTTAAAGCAAACCCAATAAGTATAAACGATAACAACCCATTATTCGTATATAATACAGATTCTGTTGGACATTACTAGACACCACAACTACCTCCTCTGCCTCTATCCTGTTTTTCCTTTTTTTAAAGAAAAACTAATGTCTTTAGTGAGATTTTTGAGAAGTTCGATATTCAAGGAGATTTTACCTGGCCTGTGCACTTAAATGCATGAGGTTTTATTACAGAGTTCCACAGAGTCAAGTTATAAATGTGAAGAGGTGAGAGATGAACTAAGCTTGGATGATCTAAAGCAGGCCTGGAATTTCTGTTTCTGATAATTAAGAATGTGTATTTATAAAGGGTGTTGCTGACACTGGCCAAAGACATAAACACACACACACACCCTCTCAAAATCAACTGTGGACACACACACACACCCTCTCAAAATCAACTGCTCTGTCAATGCATTTTGAAGAAAGCACCTGTAGTAAGAGTAAAAACAAGGCAGTGAACCCATTCAGTTCAGTTCAGTCACTCAATTGTGTCCGACTCTTTGCAACCCCATGAATCGCAGCACTCCAGGCTTCCCTGTCCATCACCAACTCCCAGAGTTCACCCAAACCCATGTCCATTGAGGCAGTGATACCATCCAACCATCTCATCCTCTGTTGTCCCCCTCTCCTCCTGCCCCCAATTGTGCCCAGCATCAGGGTCTTTTCCAATGAGTCAGCTCTTTGCATCAGGTGGCCAAAGGATTGGAGTTTCAGCTTCAACATCAGTCCTTCCAATGAACATCCAGGACTTATCTCCTTTAGGATGGACTGGTTGGATCTCCTTGCAGTCCAAGGGACTCTCAAGAGTCTTCTCCAACACCACAGTTCAAAAGCATCAATTCTTCGGTGCTCAGCTTTCTTCACAGTCCAACTCTCACATCCATACATGACTACTGGAAAAACCATAGCCTTGACTAGACAGACCTTTGTTGACAAAGTAATGTCTCTAAGTCATTAGAAACTGCTTTTGAGCAGAGAAATCACTAGCCATATAGAAACCATTTAAATTTAATTTAGCTGAAATAAAGTTAAAATCCAGTTGTACTGTCCACATGTCAAGTGCTCTAGAGTCACATGGGGCTGGTAGCTACTAGAATGGGCAGCAAGAACATTTCTGTTATCACAGAGAGTTCTACTTGCCAGGGCTGCATTCAGAGCTACTTGTCTGACACTTGCCACCATTTGAGAACTAAATGTAAATGATTCTGAAATTAAGTATATCTGGTTGCCCTGGTTGAGTTTAAAAGTTTTACTTTAATTCTGCTTAGGTTCAATCTGAGCAAATAGCCCTCATGAATGTGAACCCTTCTAACCAGTATTTCCAGCTGGAATTGTACCCATTTTTCCATTTTCCAAAACTGACAGATTTCCAGTGTAGATCTAATATTCCAGAAATAAGTTTCCAACTTTTATGCTCTAGTCTAGTCAATACTGGAGAAGGCAATGGCACCCCACTCCAGTACTCTTGCCTGGAAAATCCCATGGACGGAGGAGCCTGGTAGGCTGCAGTCCATGGGGTCGCTAAGAGTCAGACACGACTGAGCGACTTCACTTTCACTTTTCACTTCCATGCATTGGAGAAGGAAATGGCAACCCACTCCAGTGTTCTTGCCTGGAGAATCCTAGGACGGGGGAGCCTGGTGGGCTGCCGTCTATGGGGTCGCACAGAGTCGGACACGACTGAAGCGACTTAGCAGCAGCAGCAGCTAGTTAATACTGTTGCATTCTTCAGGGTTTATTCTAGTTATGTACTGGATGGGCAAGAGTCTGTCACACAGAGTGAAGTAAGTTAGAAAAAAAAAGCAAATGTCATAAATTAACACGTGTGTGGAATCTAGAAAAATGGTACAGATGAACCTATCTGCAGGACAGGAATAGAGACTCTGGTGTAGAGAATGGACATGTAGACACTGGAAGAAGGGGAAGCGGGATGAATTGGGAGGTTGGGGTTGACATACGTGCACTGCCATGTGTAAAGCAGTTGGTGGGAACCCGCTATACAGCGCAGGAAGCTCAGCTCAGGGCTCTGTGATGACCTACAGGCTGGGATAGGGGGTGGGTGGGAGGGAGACTTAAGAGGTAGGGGATACATGTATCGCTCTAGCCGATTCACTTTGTTGTATAGCAGAAACTAATGCAACATTGTAATGCAACATTGTAAAGCAACTTTACCCCCCACTGCTCCCCCCAAAAAACTGAAAGCTCTACTTCATGGTTCTTTTTATAACTAAGGTTATTTTTCAGGCCCAGCTCTTTCTTTCATACTGTTCATATTTTGCTGTCATTGCCCTGTGTTTGGCAGGGCATGGAAGTAGTGGGTACAGATTTGCGTGAAAGCATTCCCTGACTCCACCATTTGTACAGAAGAGAGCTACCATCGCTCTAAGACTGTTTGCTTTAGAAAGGCCTTCCTGTGGAGTGGCCTTTGGCTGGCAGCTGGGAACTGGGCTGTCAGAGCATTCCTGATAGTCAACACTTAACTAATAAGGTTGATTTGTGTGCTTAGATTATGCAAATGTGATTTATGCTAAATATGTGTGTTCCTTCTTGGAGTCTGGAATATTGGTATGTACAAGGCAGAGAGTGCCTATGTGATTAGCCATCAATATAAACTTTGGGCATAGAGGCTCTTGGGCTTCCCAGGTGGTTCAGTGGTAAAGAATCTGCCTGCCAATGCAGGAGATGCAGGAGTCATGGGTTTGATCCTTGGGTGGGGAAGATCCCCTGGAGGGAAAAAATGGCAATCCACTCCAGTATTTTTGCCTGGAGAATCCCATGGACAGGGGAGCCTGGTGGGCTGAAATTCATGTGATTGCAGAGAGTTGGATACAGCTGAACGACTGAGCATGCACAGAGGTTCTTAGGGGCTTCCTTGGCCAGAAAAATGCCAACATATAATGTGTTTTTGTTCCTGTGGGAATAACATGCTTTGCATGGTCCCTCATGGGAGGGAGAGAGCCCAAGAGAGCCTGTGTGTGGATTCCTGCAGACTCTGCCTGCCTGTTTTCACCTATGATCCAGCTGTTTATTCTTCCTACTTTCACACAATAAATCTTAGACATGAGTACAACTGTATATGAGTTCCATGTATCCTAGTGAATCTGTGAACAGGAGGTAGTTCTGGGGACTACTGACAGACCATCTTTAACAGGATTTGTTTTTGATTTTTAGAGAAATGATAAAATGTCTTTCAATGTGGGCTACTGAAAAGTCCCAATGCTCAAACTGGAACAGATTTAAATTCCATTCAGATTGCAAATATTGTCCTGAGGAGGTTAGAGAAAAATAATGTTTAAACTATATGTCAGGGTACCCAGCACATAGTAGGAATTTAAATGTTATTACTTTCATTTCTCTTTCTCTCATTCCTCCCACCCTTACCCCATTAGAATGCAGTGTTTTTCAGTGGGTGGACATTATGACACATTTTGTGTTGCCTGTTTTCCTGCTGCTATTTTCTTTGCACACAATATATTTAAAAGTTAGATCATTAACCAGGTTTGTTCTTTTGGCATCTGGTGTTTAAGGCAGTTTGAGTTTTCACTCCATTTTTTTTCATCACATGTTCCTACCAATTGAATCTCACTTGCTCTTTCTAAAAGGAGAAATATGAAATGCAGAGAGAGGGATCATTTTATGGTTTCAAAGCCAGCAGGGTCAAGTAGGAGAGCTCATAATTGAAATGTTAAATTTGTGTGGCTTTTCTCTTCTTTGCAAGAAAAAGAGAAGAAAAGAGGCCATGACCTGAACCAGTAGCACTTTGGCTTGTGGAGAATGGTTGATGAGGCAATTATCAGAGCTCAGATTTCAGGTCTGGGATGTATGGGAAGGCACACAGGCACTGACTGGGGAAATCATTCAAGAAATTTCCTTGTTCTAACACTGCGCCCAGTGTTTAAAGTTTTTAGCTACTTGTTTTCTCATGAGATGCATGGAATAAGCATAGTTTATAAGTTGGGTCACTGACCAACCAGTGATCAAAGTATAAGTGACAAGGTAAAGGACATGCATGGTGATGCTCACTTCTCAGAAAAGGATATTCTTGTCTCTGATGCACAGTTACCAGTGACCCATTTTCCTTTCTACCCCTTCTCACTTTCACAAACCTGCCCATTTTAAACTTGAACCATACCTTCACAGTGTCCCAGTGAATATGAATATCTCCATGTAACAGTCTCTGCTGCTGCTGCTAAGCCGCTTCAGTCGTGTCCGACTCTGTGCAACCCCATAGATGGCAGCCCACCAGGCTCCCCCGTCCCTGGGATTCTCCAGGCAAGAACACTGGAGTGGGTTGCCATTTCCTTCTCCAATGCGTGAAAGGTGAAAGTGAAGTTGCTCAGTCATGTCCGACTCTTAGCGACCCCATGGACTGCAGCCCACTAGGCTCCTCTGTCCATGGGATTTCCCAGGCAAGGGTACTGGACCGGGGTGCCATTGCCTTCTCTGGTAACAGTCTCTAGGCATCTCAAATTTACTGTATGCAAAATGAATTTAATTCAGAGGAGATGTTAACTTTTAGAGCAGGGATCCTGAGCCTCTGGGCCATGGACACTCTGTGGCCTATTAGGAATCTGGCCTCACAGCAGGAGATGAGTGGTAGGCAAGTTAGCAAAGCTTCATCTATATTTACAGCTAATCCCCATCACTCGCATTACCACCTAAGCTCAGAAAAACAAGCTCAGGGCTCCCACTTCTGGGATTCTGCATTGTCGTGAGCTGTATAATTATTTCATTAAATATCACAGTGTAATAACAATAGAAATAAAGTGCACAGTATGTGTAATGTGTTTGAATCAGCCCCAAACCACCCACCCCCCCAGCCCCCACCCTGGTCCCTGGAAAAATTGTCTTCCATGAAACCAGTCCTTAGTACCAAAGAGGTTGGGGACAGCTGCTTTAGAGAATACCTATTATGCATCACTCACAATATGAAGGCTACCTACATACATGATCTTACTTGATGTAGTTCCATACCTGAGATACCATGTCATGTCCTTGTAGGGGAACTAGCCTTGGGTGAGAGAAGCCTCAGTTAAGTGTCTGGGGATGTCTCTTCATTAGCCCACTGCTACTTCAGAGGTTGCATGGATTGAAATGGTGCCTGTTGATCATTTCCACTTGTGTAAAGCAGTCCCATGTAGGAACTGGGAGGCCTTTATCTCAGTCTCTCCACCTTTCTCGGACAAATTGTAAGTAGCTTGCAGTCAGCAGGAAAATCACTAAGTCTGGCTCTCCATTTCCAGTGCGGCTTCTTTGACGAACGACACAATTATAAAAGGGTCAGAAACACCCCAACTCAGTGTCACAGATTCCCAGTCCAGTAAATACCCAGAGGCCATTTCTCAAGTCTGAGGCTGTTTATTTGATGCATTTTGCTCCTTATCTCTTTCTCCTGCTGCTGTTTTCTTTTGGCTCCTGCCTTACCTGTTGATCACACATTGACCTTTTGGATGCCAGACACTTCTAAGCCCCATAGCTAACTTCAGATGTTATTCTCCCTCCTCTGCCTGCAATGTTGCCAAACGTTCTACTTCAAAAAACATTGGCCAGGAGTATGTGTGGTTATCTACTATTTGCTCACACAGGCAGTACATCCTGTAGTCCATCCACTCTCTCTCAATGTAGACTTCTGTTTTCACACATTGTAATCCACTGGCTCAGAGAAAAGAAGAGGGTTGATGCAGGTGCAGGAGAATTAAAAAAAAAAAAAAAATAGAAAAACATGGTTGTGTGATTTGATGTAACCCTGAGCATGTTAACCATGAAATTAAAATTGTAGGTGTATGGAATCTGTGGAATTTTTACAAACGATGAGTGTTGTGAGATTCTAGTATACTACCCTGCAGTCATCTTTGATGTAGCTGAGGTTAGATTCAGCCAGAGGAGGAGTGGCACAGAATAACAATTGTTGAGCCTCTATCATGGCTCCCTTATTTCTCAGACTGTCCCTGAGAATGGGTAATTGGTGAGAGTGGTTATTCAATCTAAGCCCGTCACCTGAATTGTCTATGAAAATGAGTGTTTATGAGTAGAAAAAAGTGATACTCTAGGGAGGATCAGCTCTTTGTTTTCTTAACAAGTGCTGTACAAACATTTCTAAATCAGTGGGATATTTTATTTTCCCTCAGATCAAATAGGAATCATTACAAAACAAACACCTTTGGGCACATTCTGGATATCCTCAGAGTAAAAAAAGATGGAGTCTAATATGTGTCCTCTCTTCTTGGAGGGCCCTGAGATCGTACCCCAGAACCCTGGGACTTTGTGGACCAGACTGGGACTGTATGATTTGGTGGAGAGAGAGCAAATTCTCAAGTCAGATGGACTGGGAGTTTGAGTTCCAGTTCTGCTGATGCTACCTCTTGATCTCTGTAATTTATTTAATTTCCCTGGACATTTATTTTCTCAACTTCAAAAAAAGAAAAAAAAAGGCAAACAGTATTTATTTTAAGAGCTAGTTGTAAGGAGTAACACCTGGAGTAACAGGCAAATTTGGCCATGGAGTACGGAATGAAGCAGGGCAAAGGCTAATAGAGTTTTGCCAAGAGAATGCACTGGTCATAACAAAAACTCTCTTCCAACAACACAAGAGAAGACTATGCATGGACATCACCAGATGGTCAACACTGATATCAGATTGATTATATTCTTTGCAGCCAAAGATTGAGAAGCTCTATACAGTAAGCAAAAACAAGACCGGGAGCTGACTGTGGTCAGATCATGAACTCCTTATAGCCAAATTCAGACTTAAATCGAAGGAAGTGGGGAAAACCACTAGACCATTCAGGTATGACCTAAATCAAATCCCTTATGATTATACAGTGGAAGTGAGAAATAGATTTAAGGGACTAGATCTGATAAGTGCCTGATGAACTATGGACGGAGGTTCGTGACATTATACAGGAGACAGGAATCAAGACCATCCCCATGGAAAAGAAATGCAAAGAAGCAAAATGGCTATCTGAGGAGGCCTTACAAATAGCTGTGAAAAGAAGAGAAGCAAAAAGCAAAGGAGAAAAGGAAGGATATACCCATTTGAATGCAGAGTTCCAAAGAATAGCCAGGAGAGATAAGAAAGCCTTCCTCAGGGATCAATGCAAAGAAATAGAGGAAAACAACAGAATGGGAAAGACTAGAGATCTCTTCAAGAAAATAAGAGATACCAAGGGAACATTTCATGCAAAGATGGGTTCGATAAAGGACAGAAATGGTATGGACCTAACAGAAGCAGAAGATATTAAGAAGAGGTGGCAAGAATACACAGAAGAACTGTACAAAAGAGATCTTTGCCACCCAGATAATCAGGATGGTGTGATTACTCACCTAGAGCCAGACATCCTGGAATGTGAAGTCAAGTGGGCCTTAGAAAACATCACTACGAACAAAGCTAGTGAAGGTGATGGAATTCCAGTTGAGCTATTTCAAATCCTGAAAGATGATGCTGTGAAAGTGCTGTACTCAATATGCCAGCAAATTTGGGAAATTCAGCAGTGGCCACAGGACTGGAAAAGGTCCGTTTTCATTCCAATCCCAAAGAAAGGTAATGCCAAAGAATGCTCAAACTACCTCATAATTGCACTCATCTCACACACTAGTAAAGTAATGCTCAAAATTCTCCAAGCCAGGCTTCAGCAGTATGTGAACTGTGAATTTCCTGATGTTCAAGCTGGTTTTAGAAAAGGCAGAGGAACCAGAGATCAAGTTGCCAACATCCGCTGGATCATCAAAAAAGCAAGAGAGTTCCAGAAAAATATCTATTTCTGCTTTATTGACTATACCAAAGCCTTTGACTGTGTGGATCACAAGAAACTGTGGAAAATTCTGAAAGAGATGGGAATCCCAGATCACCTGACCTGCCTCTTGAGAAACCTATATGCAGGTCAGGAAGCAACAGTTAGAAGTGGACATGGAACAACAGACTAGTTCCAGATAGGAAAAGTAGTATGTCAAGGCTGTATATTGTCACCCTGCTTATTTAACTTCTATGCAGAGTACATCATGAGAAATGCTGGGCTGGAAGAAGCACAAGCTGGAATCAAGATTGCCAGGAGAAGTATAAATAACCTCAGATATGCAGATGACACCACCCTTACGGCAGAAAGTGAAGAGGAACTCAAAAGCCTCTTGATGAAAGTGAAAGAGGAGAGTGAAAAAGTTGGCTTAAAGCTCAACATTCAGAAAATGAAGATCATGGCATATGGTTCCATCACTTCATGGAAAATAGATGGGGAAACAGTGGAAACAGTGTCTGACTTTATTGTTTTGGGCTCCAAAATCACTGGAGATGGTGATTGCAGCCATGGAATTAAAAGATACTTACTCCTTGGAAGGAAAGTTATGACCAACCTAGATAGTATATTGAAAAGCAGAGATATTACTTTGCCAACAAAGGTCCGTGTAGCCAAGGCTATGGTTTTTCCAGTAGTCATGTATGGATGTGAGAGTTGGACTGTGAAGAAAGCTGAGCGCTGAAGAATTGATGCTTTTGAACTGTGGTGATGGAGAAGAGTCTTGAGAGTCCCTTGGACTGCAAGAAGATCCAACCAGTTCATCCTAAAGGAGATCAGTCCTGGGTGTTCATTGGAAGGACTGATGCTGAAGCCAAAACTCCAGTACTTTGGCTACCTCATGCCAATAGTTGACTCATTGGAAAACACCTTGCTGCTGGGAGGGATTGGGGGCAGGAGGAGAAGGGGATGACAGAGGATGAGATGGCAGGATGGCATCTCCTACTTGATGGATGTGAGTTTGAGTGAACTCTGGAAGTTGGTGATGGACAGGGAGGCCTGGTGTGCTGTGGTTCATGGGGTCTCAAAGAGTTGGACACCACTGAGTGACTGAACTGAACTGTAAGGAGTAAAGGTGATATGTAGAGGTTTGACTCACAACTGGTATTTAATGGATATTAGTTTTCTTTCAGTTAGCTTCAGTTAAGGTCCCTCCTTCAAGTTACAATAAGAAGAAAAAGTATTAAAAAGTATTAAAAGTATTAATAAAAGTAGTAAAAGTGTTAAAAAGTTAATACACACAGGATGATATTTGAGAGTTAGATTTTGACTGTTGCCTTAGGGCTTCTTCCATGTCTGAAGTTTGCTTTAGATAGGATTAGAGAGCCAGCCTAGAGAAGGTAAGAATGAGAGCTGATTAGGTGAGGGATGGGAAGAGAAAGCTTGTCATCAGGTAGAGGGAGTCATGGGGAGCAGTGGAAGTAAAGTCTGGTGTGGGTGTCCTTGTGAGGTATAGCGTGCATGCTAAGTTGCTTCAGTTGTGTCTGACTCTTTGCGACTCCATGGACTATAGCCCACTAGGCTCCTCTGTACATGGGATTCTCCAGGCAAGAATACTGGAGTGACCTTCTCCAGAGGAGCTTCCCGGCCTGTGTACCAAACTGGTGTCTCTTGTGTTTCCTGCATTGGCAGGCGGGTTCTTTACCACTAGCACCACCTGGAAAGCACCTGTGAGGTATAGAGGACAGTGAAAAGTGTCTGGGCTAAAAAAGGAACATTATAGATTGATGTACAAGGCAGGGGATACTGACTAAATTGTAAGTTATAGATTTCCCCAATAAATTTCACTAATTGGGATTATATGTTGATGCCCACTAACTGGGCTAGACCAGTTGTTTCACAGAAACTCAGAACTTGAACTGAGCTGGAAGGGGATTTATCCTTCTTTTTGGTCCACTTCCCTTGGTTTATGGATGAGGAAATGAGGCTTAGAAAGTTTAAGTAGCTAACCCAGAATCCTGCAGCAAGTTAGTAACAGGATCACTGTTCTGGTATATTTCCTCTGTAATACATTGCCTACTCCTATAGACTTTCCTTTTATTTCCAGGTCAGGCTGCACACGATTCTATAGTCTCCCTTAGCAACCGGTTACAATGCTCATGATCCAGAATATAATTCTCAAATGAGAAATTATGTTTTACATATATTTAAATCTCAGCCACTAAACATACTTTTTGATCTTTTCTAAAGGTCACTCTACTGGCAATAAACCTGACAGCCTTAGATAAATTAGTAGTGTGTTAAATGCAGTAACCCCTTATACATGAGGAATAAATTCATATAGATAAAAAGAAGGAGTTTTGACAAAGAGGAAAATCCGATGTCAAACCCCTTGCCAAACAGGAACCATAACCATCTGATTAGGAGCAGGAACATTAAGATACTTTTCCAGGTCTAGATCTAATCCAGTTACCATCACAAAATGTATTCTGGCTAGTGCAGAAAAAGCACACAGGCTGATTAGTGCCTTCATGAAGAGTTTTAGAAGATAATTTGAAATTGTAGCAAAGTCAAAGGAAATAACAGAGAAGGCAATGGCACCCCACTCCAGTACTCTTGCCTGGAAAATCCCATGGGCGGAGGAGCCTGGAAGGCTGCAGTCCATGGGGTCGCTGAGGGTCAGACATGACTGAGCGACTTCACTTTCACTTTTCACTTTCATGCATTGGAGAAGGAAATGGCAACCCACTCCAGTGTTCTTGCCTGGAGAATCCCAGGAACAGGGGAGCCTGGTGGGCTGCTGTCTATGGGGTCACACAGAGTTGGACAC
This sequence comes from Bubalus bubalis, assembly GCF_019923935.1. Classification (NCBI taxonomy): domain Eukaryota; kingdom Metazoa; phylum Chordata; class Mammalia; order Artiodactyla; family Bovidae; genus Bubalus; species Bubalus bubalis. The sequence continues at coordinate 79,057,111 of NC_059159.1, read as the reverse complement.
AATTGAAGTGACTTAGCAGCAGCAGCAGCAATAGGTTATAAAAATGAAAATTAAAAGAGTAATAAAGAACTTAAAAATTAAAAAAATTAAAATTAAAAAATGATAATAGTAAAAATATATCAAGGAATTTCTCTGGAGCTGTTGAGGGCAGTGTGGGGTCAGTTCAGCTTCAGATAGTTCCTTGTTCCAGCTTATATTTCTTCTCAAGGTCTGTAGGCCTGTTCCAATCCTCAGTCAGTGTTAAGTACAGGATTTTAATCTGTTGCACCTGTCACTTCCAGAGCAGTTCCCTCTGTTTATTTTGGCCTCCTCTGTTTGCAAGTCTCTTCATTGTCTAATTTCTGACACAAGGGGGCGAAAGTGGTCACTTATTTAGGCTCACTTGTTCAGTTGTGTTGTGGGGAGGGAGGAACACTGCAAACAAATATCACTGGCATGTGTGGGACATGCTTACAGTGAATGGAACATATTGGGTTTGCCCCAGCTCATGGCGGCATGTGCTTTCCCAGTCTACACTGCTCAGGCTCCAGGTTGCACTGCAGGGGTGCTGTCCAAAGTGGGCCCTGTGTTTCATGCACTTCCTAGGTCTAAGCTGCTCAGGTTGAGGTTCTCTGGTACTCTGCAAGGGCACAGAGTCAGTTGGGTGTGCGTTTTGTGCCCTTCCCAGGTCGGAGCAGCTCAGGTGACCAGGTGCTTGGTGAGTGCACTGTCCCAGGTGGGCCACATGTCTTAATCACCTCCCCGGTCGGCTGCTTGGTTTCCCGGGTGTGCTGCAAGAGCACCGTCTCAGCTGTGCTGTGTGTCTCCTCTGGGGAGCTGATCTCTGGCTGCTATCCTCCTAGCAGATGTCAACCATCCAGGATCCCAGAAAGACTTGGTTAGCAGTTGGGAGCCTGCACACAGTTTGATGGAGGATGCTGTCTCTGGGGCTGAGATTGCCCTTTGCCTTCTGGCTCTGGCTGTTGCCCGCCTGCCTCTCTACCTCTGGCGGCGGGGAGGGGCCGGTCTGCAGCTGGCTAGCTCTCCTTTGGTATTTGCTCAATCCTTTGTTCTGTGAGCAGGCCATGCTGTGCCTTAGGTTAGAGCTTTTCATGAGAAAGTTCTCTCTTTCTCTCTCTTTTTTCTCTCTCTCTGGCTATCCCACAGTTTGAGTTGCTATCTCATGTTAGCTCCTTCAGTTCAGTTCAGTTCAGTCGCTCAGTTGTGTCTGACTCTTTTTGACTCCATGAATCGCAGCATGCCAGGCCTCCCTGTCCATCACCAACTCCTGGAGTTCACCCAAACTCATGTCCATCGAGTTGGTGATGCCATCCAGCCATCTCATCCTCTGTCGTCCCCTTCTACTCCTGCCCCCAATCCCTCCCAGCATCAGAGCTCCCTGATTGTCCTCAGGGCATTCAGGCCCAGTCCTTAGCCTAAGGACCAATGATGCAGTCTGAGCCTCCCTGCCCAGCCCCCACTTGCTGGTGGTGGACATGAGCTTCTGGGCTATTTCACTGCTGATAGTTATGGTTAGGCATGTATTCTGTGGGTTTTTTCCCTCCCTGTTATTTGTTTTCCTCTGAGGTTCCAAAGCTCCCCACAGACCCACCTGTGAGAGGGTTTCCTACTGTGTGGAAGCTTCTCCTCCTTCATAACTCCCTCCCAAGGATGGGTCTCCATCCCTAAATCTTTTGTCTCTGTTTTTGTCTTATATTTTTTCCTACTTCCTTTTGAAGAGAATGGGCTGCCTTTCTGGGTGCCTGGTATCCTCCGCCAGTGTTCAGAAGTTGTTCTGTGGAAGTTGCTCAGCATTCAAATGATCTTTTGATGAATTTGTGGGGGAGAAACTGGTCTCCCTGTCATATTCATCTGCCATTATAGGACTGCCTTCTGTCCCAAGGAAGTTTAAGCTTGCATGGTACATACATGTTCTCAGTGTGGGTTAGTATATGAACTATGTCTAAAACCCACAAAATTACTAAACAGTGGCTTATAGAGTATACAGTGAAAGCTATTTGTGTAATTTTTATAGTCAGTGTCATCAAGCTGTGATTATCTGATGAATCTGTCTCCCTGCTATAGGAGTAGGCTCCATCGTGACCTAGTTTCATAGGCAAGAGATCCTTTTTCCTGAGTGGTTCTGGAAACAATATTATAAATTTATATCTATATACCTAAACATAATAAAAATATGAATCTTATTGTGAATGCTCAAAAGGCAGAACATCTCCTTTATGATTGACATATTCTTTTTTCATCCATTGGTTCAGTATTTAATGAACACCTACGATTTGAGGAACAAAACAGGTAGCAGCCCTACAGAAATTAAGGTCTGAAGATTGAAGATACAAAATTAAATAAGCTATGAGCACAGAGGGTAAGCAATATGGTAAAGGAGGTACAAGGTGCTGTGGAGGTGAATAAGAGGGGCATGTAACCCATACCAGAGACTGGGGAAGTCTGCCTGTAGGAAGTGGTATTTTACTTGTGACTTGGTTGAATTCCTTAGCTAGCTAAGGGGCAGAACATGTCCCAGGGAGGGGCTGGTGTGAATAAAGATCTAAAAGTAAAAGACAAGATACACTTAAAGAAAAAACAGAGTGAGATATTCTTTCTTCACAAGTGTGGAATTTTTTTTTTTTTTCCTTTTGAAGATAATGTACATTGCTGGTGAGTGTAATGGTACATACTCTCATCCAGGGCTCTGTGTGCATATGCGCTCAGTTGTGTCCAGCTCTTTGCACTCCCATGGACTATAGCCTACCAGGCTCCTCCATCTATGGGTTTTTCCAGGCAAGAACACTGGAGTGGGTTGCCATTCTCTTCTTCAGGAGATCTTCTCAACATAGAGATTAAACTCGCAACCCCTGTCTCCTGCATTGGCTGGCTGGTTCTTGACCACTGAGCCTCCTGGGATGCTGGGAAGCCATCCTCCTGGGAAGCCATCCAGGGCTCATAGGAGTATAAATTGATGTGTTTTTTAGAAGGTAATTTGGCAATATTATGCCAAAGTTTAAAGGTATGTGTATATTTAATACGGTATTCTTTTGATACTGTAATTTTAGATACTTATTCTAGGGAAATAATTATAGATGTATAAAAAGATAAAATATCCTAGGTTTTGGTTTTATAAAGAGAAAATTTGGAAACAATAGAGAAATGGTTAAATAAACTATATATACTGAAAGATATCCTACACAGCTAATGAAAATATTGTCAAAACATCGAATTTTCTAGACCAGGGGTTGGCAAACTATAGTCAAACTATGACCACAGCATGACACAGTACTACTTTTTTAAGAAACTTTTTATTTTGAAGTAATTATGAATTCACAGGAAGTTGCAAACATAGAGTAGAAACATCCTGTATATCATTCCTGTCATTCCATCAATTGGTTACCTCTTACATAGCTGTAGTACAATATCAAACCAGGAAACTGACATCAGTACAATGTGTGTGTGGATTTCTGTCATTACAGCCACAGTCCAGGTTATTCCATCATCACAAAGATTTCTCCGTGTTATCCTTTGATAGTCGTACCTACTTCTTCTCCCTTGCCACGTCTAGACCTTGGCAGTTATTAATCTGTTTTCCATTTCTGTAGCTTTGTTATTTTGGGAATGTTATGTAAGTAGAATCATATATTACCTTTGAAACTGGCTCTTTTTTCTCATTCTGTGTCATGTCCTTGATATGTATCTAAATTAGAAATATCTCGATAGTTTACTTCTTTTCAGTGCTGAGTGATCTTCCATGGTAAGGATCTATCAGATCTTGTTTAACTGTTTACCTATTGAAGGGGGTTTCCTTTTTTTTGGCTGTTACATATGAAACTGCCATAACCTTTTGTGAATAGGGTTTGATGTGGACACAGGTTCTCATTTGTATGGGATAAACAGAAATGTGATTGCTGAGTTGGATGGTAAGTGTATGTTTAGCTTTCTATGTAACTGCTGAGTGGCTATATCGTTTTACAGTCCCTCAAACAATGCATAAGAGATGTAGTTGCCCTGCATCCTTGCCACCATTGGGTACTGTGATTATTTTTTATTTTAGCTGTTTAAATGGGTCTGTAGTAATATCTAGTCCAGCAAGTTCTTTGTTAGTATGTGGTTGGTACTACCACACAGTCTTGATTTCTGTAGCTATAAAATACATCTTAAAATTCGACAGAGGGATTCCTCCCACTGTAGTTATCTCTGAAAATTGTTTTAGCTCTTCTAGTTCCCTTGCCTTTTCATATAAATTTTGGAATGATCTTGTCATATTTACAAAAAACTGTTGAGAATATGACAGGAGTTAGGTTAAATGTGTATCAATTTAGGGAGAATTGAGATCTTTGCTGTGTTCAGTCTTTCATTCCATGAACACAATATGTTTGCTACCTGTTTTTGTAAATGAAGTTTTATTGGAGCACAATCATGACCATTCATTTATATATTGTCAAAGGTTGCTTTCTTGCTATAAAAGTAGAATTGAACAGTGCCAAATACTGTGTGGCTCAGAAGACTCAAAATATTTACTCTCTGAGTCTTTACAGAGAAACTTTTCAACCTTTGGATGCAATCAATGTTTATGCTATATTAGTGAAAAAAGTATAAAATAGTATAAATGGTATCATAGCATTTTAACTTTAAATATGTTAATCACACTCATATGTCTACCTATGCATATTAAAATGACTGAAAGACTATGAAACAAAAATTTTAACCTTGGCTCTTTTAGGACAGTAGTATCATGGTGATTTAAAAATTTTTTGTTGTATGTGATTTTTTTTTGCACCTTCCACTTTCTATTCTAGCTAGCGAAAAATAATGTATCAGGTTAAGGAAGGATTTTGCTTTCCAGTCTCTCACCAGTTTTATAAGACTCTTTTCCTTCCAAGTAAAAAGAGACTTTCAGATTACAACAGATATGACAATCAACTGTTTGTGTTAGGGATACTGAAATGATGTTTTAACAATATGCCTTTTCAAAACACAGATGAATTCTCATAGGTTCATAACTTAAGCATACCCTTGGTTGATAAGCACAGATAAGAGAATGCCATAGATATTGACTCTTAATCCTTGGTGTTTGTTCTTGATAATAATAAAGGAGTGCTCCACCCTTGAGGTTTATTTACCAGCAACCCCATGCAAATGCCACATGCTTAAGCCTGCACACTGAGATGAGCAAATTGGTTATCGCTGAATGACTATTTCAAATTACAGAGATTAGCAAAATGAACATTTGCATGTTTGTTGCTGTAACCCATCTTAACGAATACTGACAAGCTTCTTCCAGTTCTGATAGGGCATCAACATAGATACAAGACAGATCAAATGGCAAGTCACACCATGAGAGTAACCTGCCATTTGAGAAACTGAAAGTAGGGCATAAAACCCAGTGATTACAGCAATGCTTTCATCTGGAAAGGGCCCTGATAGGGTCATGAAAGACCAGAGAGGTGTTTGGAACAGACCTAGGTCCCTGACAGGTTAATAACCCACTTCACAGAGTCACAATGTACCTTAAATTGACTGCATTCTGATCCTAGAATGATTATTTCTTAAACTCTCGGTTCTCAACCGTACTCTGAATGCTCATTTGTAGGGTGTGAATTAAAATAAATTAACATGATTTTAATATATCTAGGGATTATACATTAATAGTTCTTTGATCCTAACCACTGAAGAAAGTTGGTATGGGAAAAAGACAAAATTCTAAAAGACTCTAATCCTGCTCAGAAATAGGCACACATTTTTTGCAAATGAAGACGTTTATTACATCAAGGCTGCAGATGCTCGGAACGCCTTGTCATCCCTTTGCTTTCAGGTGATGCCCACACAGCACTAAGAACAGCAGAGATCTGTGAATTTTCTAATTAATCGTGATCAATATTGACAACCAGACAGCACTGTTCTGCCTCCAGAGTAGATTCCTGGCCCACGAGAATTCTGTTTGTCTGTCTACATTGCTCACATTAGCTGGTTAAATCTCTGCTTCTATAATATCAGCCTTAAAAAGAGAGGGTTAGGTATTTGCTCAACAGTAGAGAATGAATAAAAAGTGTTCATTCATTCATTTATTTATTTATTTTTAAGAAAGGTTGATAGTCACTCACTTCTATTCTTCTTGGTGTATGGGAATTACCATAATGAATAAGGCATGGATCTTTCTCAATAAGAGACTTAGAAATTATGATAAAAACAGGATGTATAATCATGAAAGTGTGTTCTAAGGCAGATATGTCATAAGAAATATATAGATTCAGTACACTGGGAATTGTAGGATGAAGACATCGCTCCTGTCTGGGGGGAATCTGAAGAAGCTTTCTGAAGGAAGTGGTCTTGACCAGGGACTTGAGGCAAGATGTGGATTAAGGCATAGACCACAGAAACAGATGCTGAGTAGTTATCTAGAGCAAGCTTAAGAAATGGCAGAAATTAAGGATTCAAGGGTGTTTGTGGGGAACTCAAAGGCAGACATGCATCCAGGTTTTAGGAAGGAATTGGAACTAGAGTTGGGAAACACTTCAGGAATAGAGAGAATTCTTTACTGCTTCGTTCATGTCTCTGAACAAACTTGCTTCCTTTGCTTCTTCATTCACAGAGTGGACTATGGGTACCCCAACTTTTTGACTGAAGAGAATCTTCATGCCCTACATTATGTCAGTTTCATGAACTACTGCTAGGAGAGTGAAGTCACACATAAACAGTGTCCTGGGGAAGATTTAGAAGTTCCTAGATAAGAGGTGATGACTTGCATGATGATCAGACATTCCCAAATGGATAGGTGCTGTACTGTGTATGAGGAATTGTAAAACAGTGCAGTTGGAATACAGATTTAGAAGGGCAGTTAGGGAAGGATAATAACTTTGGGGCAGCACTGAGAAGCATAGTGATGTGAAATAAATTATACTCTAGGCAATCAATTTGATAACACTGAGTATGATAAAATTATAGATTTCTTTTTGTCTTATTTTTGTATTCATTGATCTCACTGCATTATATGCACTTCTGTGAGACACTTTAATTTCTTTTGGATACAAGATGAATGATGATACAATGATTATAAATATTAAAAACGAGTACCGATGTAGGTAATAAAAATTTGACTTAAAATTTGTGTTATCTATTAATTTGTCCTGTAACCATCGCATATCCCCAGACCACTAAGGGTCCAAGTTTTCTACTGTAAAAAAAGGTGTGAGAAAATATGGGCTTCTCTTCTCTTCAGTAAGAATAATTGTACTACTTAAAGCAGATTTCTCTACAACCAGAAATTCTGAGTGATAGAATTATCTTCCTTGAAGAAAGGCACAATGTTGCTGACTTTGTGAATGTGATGTGCTCTCTCTCTTTTTCTTTTTTTCTTTGAATTTTAGGAATTTTTTTTTTTTTTTTCACTGTTTCTTGTGGCATTTCAAAGCATCCAACTGATCTGGATTTGAATTCCAGATCTGCTATGTAGAAAATGTTTGATTTAAGCAAATAAACTTATGAGGTTAAATTAGTAATACCACTTCCCTAAAGTTTTGTCAGAGCAAAATTACTCAATAAAATGAGTTTGGGAGATCATTTGAAAAAAAAAAGTGAGGATTCAATTAGAAAAGAAATGGCTCTTGTGTGCCCCTCATCCCACTTGTCCCATGCAGACTGTATTAAAGCCCTTGGATCCTTCCCTCTGAGGTTGGCCTGGACCTCAGAATCTTTCTCCATTCACAGGCAGCTCATAACACCAATCCACTGAAGGTGTCATTCAAGGCCAAAATATTTGCCGTCCCCTGACTGTGATTGTAAATTGTTAGGCTTTTATATCCCAGTGTGAAGATTAAAATTTTTGTCCAGTCTTCTTCTTTTACATATGACAAAACCGAGGCCCAGGAAGAGTGATTTGGCATAACATCACACGGCCAAGTATGCTACAGCCCAAGACCAGAGTCTTCTTTTGGCAATTTTAATGAAACAATTATCTTTGCTGTTATAGTCCTCCCTGAATGTGATCACTGAGCTTTGGTTTGTTTTTCTAAATACTTGCAATTGGAATTTCTGTTTTTTTTATTTTTTTTTAATTTTATGTTTTGTAACAAACTAATGGGACATAACTACTTGAGCTTACATTTTCTAGATGTAATCTGACCTTCAGTGGACCACGGCTGGCAATACTGGAAGTTAGCAATTAGGTGAAAGCAATTACCTTAGTATTGTGAAATTGGAATTTTAACCTGCTTATGCATAAATGAATGTTTTGTATTTTGGTGGCTTGTCCAAAAAAAAAAAAAAGAGATATAACTCTTAGTGAGCATTACCTGGTCTGCTTAGGAAGTCTGAGCGCTGCCCCTGTGTTCTGTTACTCTTGTATTACTTTCCTCTTCTGGCCTGTGTGCCGTGATTTCTCAACAGCTGGGGGAGTACAGCCTCAGAATCCTAGAGCCACAAGGTTTTCTGTGAAGTCACCTGACTGGTCCTTGGAGTCCAGCAAGGTGAACGTAGTAAAACAGGAAACTTCTAAACTTATTCTGAGTGAACTCAATAAACGCACATCAGAAATTTATGTCTGTCTTTGGTACAGATCTTTGTTTTAGCTTATAAACCCCCTTTAAGTGGCACTCATTGCATTAGGTTGCAATTTTTTGTTCTTCTGTTTATCGTCCCTTGGAAACACTTGAGGACATATATTTATATTCACATATTTATCATCTCTTAGAGCACCCAGTACATCATAGGGGTTTGATAAATGCCCATTGTTCCATACATGGTACGGGAGGTGACTTGAATTCTGATTTGTTATACAGCATTTGTTGGTTATACAGCATAGTGGAAGCCTGCATCCTTTTGTTTTGCCCCTTCAGATGGGCCCACATCCCCAGCACAGGGACTCGTACAAAGTGACCCATCAGGAAATATGCATGGAATGAGTAGATGAATAAAAGATGACTTCACACTTTCTTAAGAGTCTATGCACACCTTCATTCTTGTGTTATCCTATATTTTCCCAGCTTGTATTGATAAATGTAAGACATTTACCCCATATAAACCTGTTCATGCCCTGTTAAATTTCAAAATATTAGTCATGTAGGAGATATAATAGGCAAAGAATCCCAATTATGTCATGGCTTTTCATGCTGGGTCCTTTGTTTACATTGCCAATTAAATTTAACAAGCAGTCTTGAGCATCTCTGTGTGCATGTCACCAGGGATAGGGCAGCTATTTAAAGATTTATCAGGGGAGGAATGACTTGACCAAACACCCACACTTGGTCACCTCTTCAATATGACCAATCCATGCTGACTTCTTGACAATTAGCCTGTTTCCTTTGATGTCTTGGTTTCCGCTTCTGCTGTTCCTCTACCTAGGCAGTGAAGCATCCTGTTGGCTATTCAGTCATATATCCTGGCTTTGAATTCTACCATCTAGTTTTGTGACCTTGGACAAGTTACTTTAGCTCTGACTCTCAGTTTCCCTGTCTTTAAAATGGGCATAATTATTCCTTCAGAGGGTGGTTAGGAGAGGAAAAGAGATAATGCACATGAAGTGCTAACCAGAGCACCTGGCGCTCAGTGAATGCCAGTTTTTTTCACTATTAGTGTGAACACGCTTTCATGCTCCATCTTGTCATACCTTACCCCGCCTTTAAGGCCTGGCTCCAAGGTTGCTGCCTCTGCAAAGATTTCTCTGATGCCAGCCAAAGTGATCTTTCCCTTTCCGAGTGTCTTTTGTATTAACTCACTTAGCCTTATAGTTACTCCCTCATTACATGGCACTATGCTATTCTCAATGGCCTGTGGTACACAGGTTAGCACTTGGGTATAAAGAAATTCCCCTGGAGAAGGAAATGACAATCCAGTCCAGGACTATTGCCTGGAAAATCCCATGGACAGAGGAGCCTGGTAGGCTACAGGCCATGGGGTCGCAAAGAGTAGGACACGACTGAGCGACTTCATTTCACTATAGAGAAATTCAGTAGCATCTTGCCTTGTTCATAATTTGCTTATTCCCTGCATTTGTCTTCTATTCAGACAACATCTAAGCAACATGTGCCAAAGACTCTAAGACAAAACACAGGATGTTTAAAAAACACAACTGAAGGGGCAGGGCCATGCCTTAAATCTCTCTCTCCAATTTTCTTCTCTTGTTAATTCCTGCTTTCAGTTAGCTTTCTGATTTAAACGAGCCCATTTTTTCTTTAAAAAGGCTATCACAGTCAGTTTTATGAGCATACAACAGTGTGACAGTCACTGGTTTGTGAAGGTTTTCTGTGCCAGATTCACCCATGTTTGTTAGTCAAAATGCTCAGCGTTCTGTACAGCTGTATGGAATTGGCATTTCTATATTAGCCACATCAAATCAGCTTGGGAAATAGCCAAGTCCAGGGTCTTTATTCATTCATTAAGACAGTTCTAGGAAAATTGCCTCAAAGACTTGTCAGCCAACGGTAGGCTATGCAGTTCAGAGAGCTGCTTGCACTGTGTTGGTGGGAATCTCATTGCCTGCTTAACCCAGAGATTCCTGGCCCTCAGCTCAAAACACTCCAGCAAACTGAGAAAGGAATTATACGAATTCCAGGTGGTAGTTAAATTTTGGGATGAGGGTTTGTGTGAGAGAAGGGACATGGGAAGGGGAAGAAACAAAGGAACTTTCCAAAACAATGCTAACTCTCTCTCTCTTTAACTTGTTAGTGGTTACTTGGAGGTCAGTTGTATTGTTATTTTTTTATACTCTACAATATAACAATTTTAGATATACTTAATATATAATTTTTTAACACGGAAAAAGAACTGTGATCCTGGAAAAGACCTTGATAGCTGGGAAAGATTGAGGGCCGAAGGAGAAGGGGGTGACAGAGGATGAGATGGTTAGATGGCATCATCGACTCAATGGACATGAGTTTGAGCAAACTCCAGGAAATGGTGAAGGATAGGGAGGCCTGGCATGCTGCAGTCCATGGGGATGCCAAGTGTTGGACACGACTGAGCGACTGAACAACAACGATGAGTCTGCTGAGTATTATTTACTCCCTTGCCATCTTACTCCTGAATTCAAAATGCAGAGTCATCCAAGGATTCTAAAACTTAACATGGAAAGGTCGTCTGGTGATGCCCACCTGGTTGGCTTAGTTTACATGACTAATTCCTAGGGTTCTGTTGCAGGTGGCTCATGCACTATCCCAAGGGGCAAAGGGAGGTCAGCAGGTAGTCAGGTGGAGTCTGGAATCATCACCCCTTTCAACAACATTTGATTTCTGTTTCACATATTAAGATTCCAATTAAGAAATGGTTAAAGAGCCAGGAGGGAGGTCATAATGGTTCTTTTCTAATTTTCGAAGGGTATCTAATGAAATTAGGCTGATGTTTATGGCTTCAAAGGGAGAAGTAGGGTGAATGGGCAAAAATTCTTGAGAGGTAAGATTGAATTGCTACATCTCTGTTTACTTGAGGCAACCCAAGTTCATGGCTTTATGCTTGCTGCAGTTACAAAGAGCACCTTCTTTCTCTAAGTATACCAGTGTGAATGACAAGTTGTAAGGTCAGTCTAGTTATAAGGAATACTTTAACAGTTATATCTAAGATTACAGAGGACTAGTTCCCAAAGTGGGAACAGAAAGTGAAATAAATAATGAGGACCAATTAGGGAGATTGTTGATCTGTTGTTTCAAACTTTTTTTTTTTTTTTTAAGCAGAATTTCTTTTCCTCTGGTTCTTTAATCATTTCTCCTGAGGCATAGTTGGCAGATTTCCCACCTCTTGGTCTCTCTGCTCTTGGTATGTTTCCATTCCCCACCCCTCCACCCCCAAGTCTCTGGAAACAAAAATGATAATTCAGTTGGGGTCTACTCAGAGTGGATTGAAGAGGCTTTCAGAATTATAGAATGTTTGTAATAGAATGAAATACAATACCATTAAGCTCATTCCAGTAGGAATAGCAATATGGTGAACACTTACGTTCCATGTTTACATAAGAATCACTAGAGAATTTGCTGTGCATACATATTTCTAAGCCTGTCCTTAGAGGTTCTTTTCCATAATTTAGTAGGTTATTTTTATTAAGGAAGGAAAAGGTGGGCCAAATTAGGAGATTCTTAGTAGGTGTTTCTGGGATGATACCTGGGAAGCTGAATTTAAACAATATCTCTGGTGTTCTGTCTCTTGGCCATTTTGGAGAATCCTCAGGGGTCCCACTGGCTCCCCAGTTGTGGGCCATGACTCCCAAGGGTGCAAAAGATATGTCATTGTTTTAGTTATTCTAAATGCTGCCTTTTTTCTTATCAAATATCATTTTTCTTCCTCATTTAATAGTTGTTAAACCTGCAGGTGCTATTGCAATGGATAAAATACATGTTTAAGAATTATCTAATTTATAAAGCTACTTGTTTTTATGTTTAAAGTTTGTACTGAGAATACAAACTTCATCATGTATATGTCTGATACCTCACTTTAGTTCATAATTAATTGGGTTCTTATAGTCTAAAAGATGAAAAATGAATTCATTTGACTTTACAGTTAAAGACAGATAAATCCAATCTCTCAAACCTAGGTCATGGCCAGTGGTGTCCTGGTAGGTGTCTAATCAGCAGCTGTCTGTGGAGGGTTGGAGAGAGAAGTGGAGGGTGGCGGGAGGGAGTAAAGAAAGCCCTGATTTGTAAAGTGTAACGATTTCTGTAGTGTAAATGTTTTCATTATGGCTACCAACCTGACTTTACTCAATGTGGAACTGAGAAAAGAGGGGCGTGATTGGCTCTTGTTGAGCTAGTGCAAGCTGGCTCCAGCAGACCTCTGGGTCGGCTGAAAATCTAGTTCTCATAGCTAGTTTAGTGGTCTCCTTTTTACTGTACAGATAAACCTGGCATGTTAAGAAGCCCTGGTAGCATATTATATATGGAATCAGGGGCTATCATTTTGCATTTGATTTCCAGAGCCACATCAGTGGAAAATCACCCATATCTGAATTCCTGTGGGTTTTCCTATTGCCTGTATTACACCTTGTTCTGACCTTACAGTTGCCAATTTTGGCTCTCCAGAAAGTTTCCACGGGCTTTGCCTTCTTCCTTAGCCTAGTTCTTTTGTGACAATCTAATATATCTTCAGGGTAGCCCCTCAGTAGGACTCCACTTTGGTGAGGGTCAGCTTGCTTAAGTGTGACTTTCAGGTTCTATCAGATCTGGTTTCTCAAGGATCATGAGACAAGCATCATTATCATAGACTCTTAATTTTTATCAGCTCTCCTTAATTCAGTGCTTTCAAAATCATTTTTAAAGAAACAGTAGTCCTTGTTGATGTTCAGCGAGCAAAAGTGTTTCATAGTTGATATGTTTGGATATCAAAGGTTTCATATTTGGACATGAGTGGGAAATGTGGCATACTACATCTTACAGCTATTCCCCTCTCCTCCCATGCTGGAGAATCACGGTCTGTTTTCACAAAGTAATAACTCTGAGCAGTCTTGCAGAGAGAAATTTACTTACTTTGGTCTGATTTTTGTTGCTGTTGTTCAGTCACTAAGTCACGTCTGAATCTTTGCGACCCCATTGGCTGCAGCATAGTCTGATTTAGCTTTTCCAAAATTTATTCAAGCATGTACTTCTTCCTCACTGATCCTGATTTAAATCCCATGGAATATGCTTAGTGAAAAAATGATGTAATAGTTCATAGTAGTGTATATCTTATGACATTTCAAAATCCATATTCCATGTTGGATTACTTCTTAGTCCCCCATGTCTGAATGATGGCCACCTGGCACCAATTGATTTGCTGATGGGGAAAGAGTGCTGTATTCTGAGATCAGTAATTGGCCCAGCTCTTCAGGTTTCGGTGGCCAGCCCTGTCTTTCAGAGTCCCTTCTACTCTACTGTTGGATGTCTTACTTGCATAAGAAAATGGTCTTCTGTATACAGAACCTTTTTCATTTGGAAGAACTACCAGGCAATACTTCTGTTTTTCTTTACTCACACATACTCGACTAAAACAGGCAGCACAGAATGGGTAGCTGTGAATGAGGATAAGGAAATAGGGTTAGAAGGAAGTAGGATAATAATGGACCTTGACAGTCAGGCAGAGCAATTTAAATGTGAAACAGGAAATGGAACAGTTACCTTCTTCTGTTTGAGCAGCTCCTTTAAGGGAAAGTAGTAATGCCTTGATTGAATCAGCTCATTTATAATGTATTGAGTTGGCCAAGTGGTTTGTTTGAATTTTTCTGTTGCATTGTATGGAAAAACACAAACCCTATATTTCTTTCTTTTCCTTAGATAAATAGTATGGCTTTAAATTTGAGCATCAACACCTCATGTAACCCAGAAGAGACTACTGTTTATTTTATTTTACTTTATTTTTTTAAAATTTTATTTTATTTTTAAACTTTACATAATTGTATTAGTTTTGCCAAATATCAAAATGAATCCACCACAGGTATACATGTGTTCCCCATCCTGAACCCTCCTCCCTGAAAGCACTGAATTAAGGAGAGCTGATAAAAATTAAGAGTCTATGATAATGATAAACCTCTTTTTACACTCTTACTTTGGTAATCCTTGACTTCTTTATCTCTTTCTAAAGTGGTGCCCATTTGCTTGATTCATTGTAACTGTGCCATTTATTACTCAGCCTCAGGTCCCATGACAATAGTCATGAATTTCCTCATTGCACAGGGTGATATCCTTGGAGAGTCAAACCTACCCGGAAGGAACAATAAGGTGACTAGTATTTTTTTCATGAGTGCTCAATGGGATTATATCCTTGCTTTGAATTTCTCTCTGATAAGACTTCTTGTCTTTGGGGAATATCTGTTCTGGAATTGGTTAAATCTCTATCTGCAGGGAATAGAAATATTTTGTCACCCATGATTGTTTTGAAGATATTTACCTGCCCCAAGAGCCAGTGAGAGAAACGTAGGAATCTTTTAATGCTGCCTTCTTCCACTGCCTCAGTCACCAGTATCTGCCTTGAAGAACTGCTTCCTGACATGAACGTCCTAGAGCCTGCCTCCTCTGCCAGCCTGGCCATGTGCAGACTGCCAAACATTTCACCTATTGCCCACTCACTGCTAGCCGTATCGTTCTAATATTCAGATCTTATCCGGTCAAATATTATTACTTTCTGTGTGTACCTGTTTTTGCAATCTAGTAGGGTCATGGTTGGGATTCCCAGGTGGCTCCATGGTAAAGAATCCTCCTGCCAGTGGAGGAGATGCAGGAGATGTGGATTCAACCCCTGGGTCGGGAAGGTCCCCTGGAGTAGGAAATGGCAACCAACTTTAGTACTCTTGCCTGGAAAATCCCATGGACAGAGGAGTCTGGTGGGCTACAGTCCATGAGGTCGCAAAGAGTCAGGTACAATTGAATGAGCACATACACAGGGTCACCGTATACTCATCCACTTACATGATTTTCTGGGAATTTACTTTCCCACTCAAACCTGATAGCAGATTTGAAAACATTCTTTAAAAGAAGCCACTGAATTTGGAGAGGATGTGTTGAAACCATCTTAATCTTTTTGTTCCCTTGTGACTTAGCTGTGTCTAGGAACTCACAGTGGAACTTAGGAGGAGACCATGGCTGGAGTTCCTAAGTGATTAAAACTGTTGAGTCTGGTACTTCCTGATGACTAGTTGAACTGAACACACAGGTGTACTCAGTTCCCTGAACAGGTGAACTGGTGTTTTGCATACAGGTGCTTTGCCTAGTTTTAATTATTCCCATGTTTTCCCTGCCTTTTATCCTTGGTCCTGTATTACAGCTGGTCTTTCCACCCACAGTGTATTTGCAGGCACCAAGATGGCTCTGTCTAGGTCAGTTCCCAGTAAGAGCTCATGGCCCTCTCTCATTTATACCGTGCCTACTGCTTCCTGTTCATCCCTCTGGTACTGTGATTTCTGACGTTCTTATGTGGTGTTCACCGTTTCTTTTGGGCTGTGTGTTTTTTGACCTTTTGGACTCTTGCTTATGAACAATTTTCTGTCTTAAGCTCTTTGCCAAGCATACTCTCTGTTTTATGCAGTCCTCCAAATTCTGGTTGAATGATGCTCAGACTATCCCATACCTCTGTGAAAGCCTCCTAGCTGGGCTGGGCTCCTTAACCTAGGGAGGAGAGAGTTTCGAAATTTTATTTAGTATCTGAAGTCCTTAGTCCTTCACCTATTGCAGCCCAGGGACAGTGGATGAGGCCACCAAGATACTGTGGTAATGGAGGTCATGTTCTATCTGGTGGTGCTTATGGTGGAGACGAGGTTGCAGCCACTGAGGCTTCATTTGGACACACACTGGGATGAAACCTCTACCTTCCTCACCCTCATAATGCTATTGATCTTGCTGCTAAAGAAGTCCAAGTGGAACTCTAGCAAACTACCAGGCATATATCTACAAGTTCAATTTCACGTGTAAATTCAGGGTTTTGGGTCCTGTGAACACTCCATTGTTTTCCGGGTTGCAAAAGACATTTTTTTTCAATTGAAGTTTCTGTTTATTGAAATAATTGCAGATTTACATGCTATTGTAGGAAATAGTGATCCCTCTGTTTGTTGGGGATGGAGAACTGAGCAAAATACATGATTCCCCTCCAGTAGCCTGGGAGTATCTCTTTAAGGTGTTGTATGAAGCTCTAACCTGTCTTATGATTGACGTGGTTGCTGGGCTCAAATGGAATTGAAGTGAGCGATGCCCTTATCTAGCTGAAGAGGTAAAAGGTTGGCTTCCCTTTTGTGATCATTTATGTTCTTTTGTTTGATTGCTCTGCTTAACATCTTTAATTCTTCATTTTAGGATAGGGCCATCTGCTGTCATCCTGTATTCTTTTTGGCTTGAAGAATTTTTATAGGCCCCTTTGTGACTGGGTTATAAACAATCACCTGTTAGCCATATGGGGATGTCTGTAGCTCATCTTTGACTTATGGGTGCCAGGCACCAGGGAGGACACATTTGACTTTAAGTGATAACCGCGGCGCTGAGATAGCAAGCCCTTGGGTCCATCTGGAAGCATTTAAATTGCTAATTGGCAGAGGCTGTGCATCACATGATAAAGAACCCAGAAGAAGTTGCAAATATGAGCAGACCCTCATTTAGAAACATCGGATATTCCTCCTCTGACTTTTTTGCGAGGTGCTTTAAATTACAGGGTAATTGGAGAAGTGAGAAGAAGCTAAATTGGGAGTGGGTTGCAAAAGACATTTTTTTAGTTGAAGTTTCTGTTTATCGAAATAATTGCAGATTTCCATGCCATTATAGGAAATAGTGATCCCTTGTATGCTTTTCTTTGTATTCCTCAGTGATAACATTTTGAAAAATTATAGTATAAAATCACAGCCAAGGTAGTCAAATTTGTTTAAGCCACTGATCTGGAGATTTCCCCAGTTTCACTTGTTATTTGTATGTGTTCTGTTCTCTTTGTCTCTGCGTATTAAATTCTATGCAATTTTGTCACCTGTATAAACTTGTGTCTCCACCACCACAGTCAAGATATTGATCAACTGCAATTACTTCCCCTTGCTCTTTTATGGCCACACTGTCTCCTGTTCCCATTCTCTACCTCCTCTAGTCTCAAACCTTTGGCAGCTACTAATCTGTCTTTCAAGGTTTCCCAGATGGCTCAGTGGGTAAAGAATCCACTCGCAATGTAGGAGGTGTGGAAGACATGGGTTCGATCCCTATATTGGGAACATCCCCTGGAGGAGGGCGTTGAAACCCACTCCAGTATTCTTGCCTGGAGAATCCTGTGGACAGAGGAGCCTGGTGAGCTACAGCCCATAGGGTGACCCAGAGTTGGACATGACTGAAGTGACTCAGCATGCACATGATCTTTCATTTCTAAAATTTTGTCAGTTCAAAACTCTCATACAAATGGAATCATTCATTGTGTAACCTTTCAAAATTGGCCTTTTTTTTTTTTTGCTAATTCTCTGGAGATTCATCCAAGTTTCTGTGTGTATCAGTAGTTCATTGCTTTTTATTGCTAACTAATATTCCACAGTATATATATATATGCTATAGCTTATTTGAACTTTCATTCTCTGAAAGGACATTTGAGCTGACTTCTGTTTGGGGATATTACAAATGAGGCTGCTAGAAACATTCATGTAGCAGGCTTCTTGTATGGATTTAACTTTTCATTTCCCTAGGACAAATGCTCAGGGGTGATTTTCCTGGGTCATAAGGTAGTTGAATGTTTAGTTTTTAAGACACTGTCACACTTCTTTCCCCCTGCCCCGAATGTTTTATCATTTTCCATTCCTGCTGCTTCACTGCTGGCATTTGGGTGTTGTCACTTTTTTTTTTTTTAATTGTAGCCATTCTGACGGATGTGTGATGTGACCTCATTGGGGTTTCAGTTTGTGTTTATAACAGTTAATAATGTTGAACAACTTCTCATGTGCTTATCTGCCATCTGTATATCTTTTTCACCGAAATGTCACTTCATTTTCTTTGTGTCCTGCACATTGTCTAATTGTATTGTTTTCTGTTGACTTTTGAGAAGTCTTTATTTTGGATACTTAACTTTTGTCACATATGTCGTCTGCAAATATTTTCTTTCTACAGCTTGTCACTTCATGTTCAATGTATGGGCTTCTACAGAATAAAAAAATTGTTTCATTTTGGTGAGGCTCAGTTGATCAATTTGTCCTTTTATAGATCGTGGGGAGGGAGGAGGGAGGAGGGTTCAGGATGGGGAACACATGTATACCTGTGGCAGATTCATTTTGATATTTGGCAAAACTAATACAATTATGTAAAGTTTAAAAATAAAATAAAATTAAAAATAAATAAATAAATGAAAAAAACAAAAAACTAAAAAAAAAAAAGAAAAGTCTGCATAGCCCTATTTCTCAAAGATTTCCTCTGATTTACTCTTTTGTTTTCTGGTTTGTTTCATAGTTTTATATTGACTCGCTAAATCTATGGTCTGTTTTGAGTTAGTTTTTATATAAGATTTAGGTTAAAACTGATCTTTAAGATTTTTTTTTGCCAATGGATATCCA
Organism: Bubalus bubalis; assembly: GCF_019923935.1. NCBI lineage: Eukaryota > Metazoa > Chordata > Mammalia > Artiodactyla > Bovidae > Bubalus > Bubalus bubalis. The sequence continues at coordinate 79,038,180 of NC_059159.1, read as the reverse complement.
GGTACTCTAGCACTATTTGCTGAAAAAAGGTAATTCAGTGTAAAAAGGTTAAATTATATCAGTGTCAGGAAAATGTTATCCCAAGCTACTGTGTTACCCTGTAATGCACATGTTCACTGTGAGGCTTTTAAAGACCTGTAAGATCTTATAAAGGAAGATTCTGATTTACTCTGTACTTCATGGAGGGCATTACTTGTGTTTCCAAGTGACTTACAGCCTGTCCAGGGGTGGCCTAGTAACCATAAGAACATTCCTCTTTCGTCAGAAGATTGAGTAGAATAAGATGTGTGTCTCATTCTAATTCAAGAAGACCAGAAAGACCTTGAGTCCATTGCATGGTCAATAGAACAGGAAAGTACACCGCTAGCTTCAGGGCTTGTGGGCCTGGCCACCCTCCAGGGAACGGGTCTCTGCAGCCTCCATGTCTCAGAGGGGATGGAACAGCATTGTCTACTTGACCAACCAATAGAATGGAACATTCTGTCCAGCATCCTGCTTATGCTCTAGTGTCTCCAGAATGTCGGCAAACTAACTTACCCTAGTTTAAAATTTCCTGGCTCCTCTATTACCTCCAATTCAGAGGTCTTTCCTTCCACTCAGCTGTCACAATAAAGGTTGGCAGGCGTGTGTTTTTCAGCTGTGATGCTACAAAAAGTTTCTGTAGCAGTCAAAACACACACTACTACTGGCCCCAAATCAAGAAATCCCTTTTCTTGGAAAGGTCTTCAGTTCCATGCCCTTTGGACAGCTGCAGTTCAGCAACAAGTGCCAGGGGAGCAGCGAGCCATTGGGGAAATGATACTAGATACAGCTCCTAGGGTAGGAATTGCATCTAGTCCTCACTGTCCGGGGGACCTTAGATGGAGCCTCTGACCTCCTTGCACTCTTACCTGCTTTGCTATGCCATTGGGAGGCTCACATTAGACAGTAAGGATGACAGTTGTTGACCACGTCACAGTTTTCCAGATTGAGAATGGCCCTGAAGTGTGCAACAGAGGGATCCCCTGACTACTCAAGCCCTAACTGCTGGCTGCCTCCTCCCCACCCTCTCACTGCCCACTGGGCTAATTTAAAAAAAGAAGAATCTAGTTTTGAGAGGATATAGATCAGGAACTGAACACAGTGCATGCTAGCTAAATGTTCAGTAAATCCTAGCTGTCATAAGTGTTCTGTCATATTTCTTTGTACATTACTACCCTTTAAATCGGTGGTCCCCAACGTTTTAGGCACCATGGGCCAGTTTCGTGGAAGACAATCTTTGCATGGACTAGAGTGGGGGAGTGGTTTTGGGATGATTCAAGAGCATTACGTTTATTGGGCACTTTATTTCTATTATTATATCAGCTCCACTTCATGTCATTAGGCCATAGATCCCAGAGACTGGGGAACCCCACTCTAGATGACAAAGCTTGGCTGTGGGCTATGGCATAGATAGCGAACTGTCTACCAGACAGCTGTGCTCCCCTCTGTAGCACACAGTTGTCACTGGGAAGTCCTGGCCACCACTGATTACATTTCCAGAACTTTCTAGCAGCTAGACTTGGCCATGTGGCTGGGTTTAAGTCCAAGGCATATGAGTGAAAGTGATGTATACTACTTAAAAGATTGACCCCAAGAACTCCCCTGATGCTCTATGCTCTTGTTTCCTTCCTGCTGCCTGGAATGGTGGGGATTCCCACAGAGGCTCTAAAAGGAATGAAAGGAAAGCCTCTGCCAGACTCCCTGACATGCCAGGATGTCTATACAGAGGAGGACTGCTCTACCAGTCAGTTTCTCTCTCTGGGAAAACTTACTTGAGCAAGAAATCCATTTCTAATGGGCTTAATTGCATATTTTTATTTATATATTTTTGACAGCAGTTAGCCTATCATAAGTCATGGTTCACATTCTCATTTTCTATGTGAACATGTTGAGGGACTCCAGACGTGTAACATATTGGACTTGGCTCTTATGTTTCCCTTATGATGTGTAAACATCAAATTACACAGAGCAGTAGTGTCTCTGGTTGAAACAAATCAATCAGAACAACTTTTTATAATCTAGTCTTTCAAGACTACACTTTTCTAGAGTTGACTTTATTAAGTAAAATGAATGTAACCCACAGAAGTTCAGTTCAGTTCAGTCGCTCAGTCGTGTCTGACTCTGCGAACCATGGACCACAGCATGCCAGGCCTCCCTGTCCATCACTAACTCCTGGAGTTTACCCAAATACATGTCCATCGAGTTGGTGATGCCATCCAACCATCTCATCCTCTGTCGTCCCCTTCTCCTCCTGCCCTCAATCTTTCCCAGCATCAGGGTCTTTTCAAATGAGCCAGCTTTTTGCATGAGGTAGCCAAAGTATTGGAGTTTCAGCATCAGCATCAGTCCTTCCAATGAACACCCAGGACTGATCTCTTTTAGAATGGACTGGTTGGACCTCCTTGCAGTCCAAGGGACTCTCAAGAGTCTTCTCCAAAACCACAGTTCAAAAGCATCAATTCAGCCACCAATTTTTGAGCTGTATTTGATAGAAGGCATTTTTTTTCTTCAGAAGGAGCTTATCTAATCAAATTTTCTAAATGTGGCCCACATTTGGTGCAGTTCCAGAAACTGTAAACTCCTCTGTCTTTACTTTTTATTCTCCCCTGAGTTTGTCAGACATAGTGCCACTGCTGGCCCTTTGGACACATAGAAATCTTAATTTGGGCAAACAAGAACCTAGGGCTGGGAAATGCTAGATATCACATGGGCATTTGACTGCTGTTGTCACTTTGTCCTTTGAAGCCAAAGAGATCCAGGCTTAACTCCAGCTTAAACTTCAACAGGTCAGTGAAAACTGACCTAAAGACTCAGCTTCCTCAGCTGAAAGCAGAACTAATAATAGTATCCACCTTCCATGTAGGATGCACGGCATAATGTGTACAGATTGCAGAGATGTTTAAAATGCATCCAGTGAAAGTCAGTTGTTCTGTTTATAAGCATTCTTTGTTAATTGCACCAAAAGCAATTTAAAGCATTTCTGCCTCTTCATTAAAATGAAATGATTTTGCTGTAGTATGTACAGTTATATAACCAGCCATAAAACAATGAGTCTACTAGGAGACTCCTCTCTGACTTGGGACCAGTGGTATATATAATTTTGTGTGTTTGCCTGTGTGTATTTGTGTGTGTGTGTGTGAGAGACAATGGAAATGCACATGGAAGCCGATGGAACAAAGTCTCTGAAATATTAAAAGAAAAACAACTTTCATCCCTGAATGCTAAAGCCAAGTGAATTTTTACTTTTTTAAGAAGCTTCCTTTGTAACTCTCCTGATTTCTTTGTGCAGATGTGAAGACCTTTTGCCTGATATCATATTCCTACTGCCTGAAGAATTTAACATTTCTGTAGTCCACATCTTCTGATCATGAATTTTCTCAGTGTTAAGTTTGTCTGAAAGTATTTTGGTTTAATTATTGCCTGGTGTAGTTACATCAAACCCCCTACCCTCTGCAGTGGGAGGAGGCCCATCGCTACACGGGGGTGAAATTACCTCAAGGCACACTGCTACAAATTTTACATAAATCTCTTCTTTCTTTTCCCCTAGAATGTCAGTCCCGTTAGAGCAGGAATGCTCTCAGAACTTAGTGTGGGAACATCTCAGCCACCTTTTCCTCTGCAGCCGCCATCTTGGCCGCCGCCTCCTTGGTTGCAGCTGCAGCCTGGCCCTCCTTTGGCTTCTCTGGTGTTCCTCCAGAGCCTTCATTGTCTGTCGCTGCCACCCATCCCTATCACACCCTTTTGCGTAGAAGGGTGATGCGACAAGGTTCTACTGTCGTATCTGCCCTGGTGACAGTGAAGCAGCCAGCTGCCTGTGGGAGTGAAGATGGAGAAGCAGGAAGTGGGGGTGGGAACAGGACAGACAGTCCAGGGCGGGACCACATCAGGGATGGGCAGGATGAGGAAGCTCAGCAAGTTGTGGCTACCTGGGACTCCTGGAGACAGAAGATGCCATTTGGAAAGAGGAAATGGAGCTGAGGAAGATGGTGATGGTCATATCACAACCTGGGATGGAGAGATGGATGTGGGGACAGGAAAGGTGGGGTGGGGACAGGTGTGTGTGTGTGTGTGTGTGTGTGTGTGTGAATTTAAGAGAATTCATGACAGGCTGGTTTTGGGAAAAAAACAACTTAAAAAATATTAAAGGAGCTGTTTACCAGGCAAGCGAAAGAGCCTCTAGGCTAAGGAGGATGTAAAGAGCATATTAGAAATACTGAGTTAAAGTCTTGGACCTGCTGATAAAGAGGTCTACACATTTATGACCAATTACAGGCTGTGTAACCTCTAAAATCTCATCAAATCATCTGAAAGGTGGAAAAAACATAACTTTTGTGATGGTTTATTTTATGTAGCAACTTGACTGGTCCATGGAATACTCAGATATCTGGCTAAACAATTTTTCTGGGTGTCTACAAGGGTGTTTCTGGGAGAGATGAGCATTGAACTGGTGAACTGACTAAAACAGATGACCCTCTCCATTGTGATTGGGCATCACTTCACCTGCTGAGCGCCCACCGAGGACAGAAAGGTGGAAGAAAGTTGAATTCTCCCCACCTGCTGCGTGATCTGAGCCTCGGATCTCCTGCCCTGACTGGCACTCACTCTGTCAGCGCTCCTGGTTCTCGGGGCTTCAGGCTTGGACTGGACTTGAGCCATGGGCCTGCCAGCTCTCTGCCCTTGAACTTCACCATCACTTTTCCTGAGTCTCCAGCTAGTGGAGGGCAGGTTGTGTGACTTCTCAGCTTCCATTATCCCATAAGCCAATTCCTTAGATATGCAGGTTGTGTATTTCCTAGAGAACCCTGACTAATATACCTCCCTTGTATGACAGTTGATGTATCCAGTGCCCTTCTTCTGGACTTAGAGCAGAGGGTTCAGTGGTAAAGAATCTGCCTGAAAACTGCAGGAGACGTGAGAGATGTGGCTGATGCCTGGGTCGGGAAGATCCCCTGGAGAAGAAAATGGCAACCCACTCCAGTGTTCTTGCCTAGAAAATCCCGCGGGCAGAGGAGCCTGGCAGGCGACCTACTAGGCTCTCATCTCACCTCAGCTCCATTTCCTCCTTCCAGGTCGCATTTTCTGCCTCCAGGGAGTGAGAGGTATCCATAGCTTGTCCATGGGGTTGCAAAAAGCTGGACATGACTGAGCACGCACGCACAGACTTAGAGCATGCAAACCACACAGTGAGTGCTACTATTATTAGACTCATGAAGTTGGAAATCAAAATAGGATTCATCTGCCTTCCTAATTTAAATAAAGAGGTCTGCACATTCGTGACCTCCATGGCCCTTTTGGGGGTGTATCTGCTCTTTGTGAAGTCCATAATTTAATTCCCTAGATTTTGAGTAGAAGTTCTCATTTGCATGCCAGCCAGACATAGATAAATGCATGTATAGAAAAGGCTTGAATAGTTTTCAATATATTCTAATTATTCATCTTGGTGATTTTGTTTCATGGAAAATTCCTCAAAGAATTGAGCATCATCATCATTTGTCTAAATCAAGTAAACTCAGAATGTTTGGTAGGCTATTTGTCTGTGCAAATAGAACTACTCTACTGTTACAGAAATAACAGAATAACTTAGTCCATATTAAGCCACCTTCCTGTGTCAGATTTCTTTTCCCCCTCGTGTTCAGCTTTTACGCTTTACCAAACTTGAATTTCTAAAGCACACATCCAAGTGTGTCTCATCGCCAACCCTGACCCCCCAGGGGCTCCTCACTGTCAGAGGCTTGGTCTGACATGCCCGCCACACCTTTCCAGCCTCAACTCTTACATCACCCCTCAGAGACCTTATGTTCTAGAGAAACTGAGACATACTTTATGCCATGTCCCATACTTCCCCAGTGGGAGTGTTTAAATTCTACCCATGCTTGAAGGCTTAGCTAGAATGGCACTTCTGCCTTGCAGCTTTCTTTAATTCCCTTTCACAAAATCCAGGTTATCACAGCACTTTTATTTCACCTGTCTTGCAGCAGATTGTGCCTGCCTGTTTGTTTGCGTAACTGTTGTTTCCCTTCCTTCTTTCCTTCCTCACTGTGTATACCTACTATGTGTCACATGGTGTGCTACATGCCGAGCCAGCAGCCAGAAATAAAACAGGAAAGATCCATGTTCTTGTGGATGTGGACAAAGACAGCCAGCCCCTAATCAACCAAAAAGCAAATTTATAATCACAAAAGGAGTTGAGTACTGCCAAGAAAAGCACAGAGCACCATAAGCTAGCATAACAGGGATGCATCTAGGATTTAAAGTAGGGAGAGAGATTTTGGTCAGGGAGGTGGTATAGACCTGGTCTAGCCTACATGCAGGTACTGACAAAAGACACAAGTAGATGTCATACATTCAGGTGTCCTGATCCCCAGCCTACACCTAAACTGTTATGCTCTCCTGGAGAACTTATTAAAACACTCATATTTTCTTTGGTGCTCATCCATCTACCTAAAGAACAGAACACCTTGATTAGCCCCCCTGTTTAGCTAATTATCCCTTTATCCAAAATTTACTGTTTTTAAACCGTCTGTGGGTTTCCCTTCTCCCTTTCTTCTTTCTCGTATGAATCCTGATACTCTTTTTGCTAAGTGCAAGTAACAATGATTACTAAGTTATTTTTGGTTTCTTCTATGTATAAGTAAATGCCATGCTAATAAATATCCACCTGCCACTTATTTTTTGGCAGAACTACCATTTACTGAGCTTTGTGTATGTACCAGATGTCATGCTAAGAGTTTTGAATATATATTTTATCTAATTTTCGCAACAGATCTCTAAGATCAGTTATCATTCTTTTATCCTCAAAATGGAAGGTAAAGCACAGAAAGATAAATCATTTAATACATGAGTCAAGGAGTGACAAAATAGTTGACATTTCCAGAAATTCTAAGGATCCTTGCCTCCCATGAAAATGGTTCTCAATCATCAGTATTCCTATAGCTGGGTTCGGGATCTGGCATATAAGTCATCTTAGTTGAATAATTTGTGCACCTCTTATTGAGGGTGATTTGTAACTTTATTTAGAAAGGAGTTTTGTTTTCTAAAAGATGATCAGAGGTACTACTTGCTTCCCACTAGAGAGAATTTCTAAAGCCTTCTGAAAGCATTCTACCATGAATGAAAAATGAGGCTAGGTGATAAATATGTGGACCTTGAAACCTTAAACACTGAGATGCTCATCTGAGCCCAAACTTTTACAGCAGAATAACCTGATTAACTTCCAAGGTTTGACATTTCCTATTATCAGTCAAGCCAGAATATCTCTTAAGGAAGAGCCATTTTGCTGTCTTGTTGGTGCTGTGCTTCAAAAAATCAAATAGGTGCAGACTGAAAGTAATCTTAAAAATTTTGTAACATGTGCTTGTGGGTATGTATTCAGATATACATGTGCAGAATGAAACTTAGATGTGACTGCATCAGAAGCAGTCTAATGATTTGGCATCCTAAAGCAATACTCTTTAAATACCAACATATAGTTAGTAATATAGGAGACCATATTGATAAAAACTATGCCTCTCTTTACATTCAGAATAAGAAATTTATTAAAATACCTGGATAAAATATTTTAAAGCTTTTTGTAGCCATTTCCTTCCATGGTTTTTAGCCATTCATAATTTAATAGTGTTTCTTAGTTCATAATTTACTAAGGAGAGAAGTAACTTACATGAATATGACTACAGGTTTGTTACAAATATTGTTTAAAAGTATTTTTTCTTTTCTGCTTGATGTTAGCTAAACATTTCCAATTTTACTCTGGTTCTAGTTGTTTATCTAGCTTTCCGTTGTTTAAACTGGAGCTTTATTGTATGTATTCATTTTTTTTTCTTTTTGTTGGAGGGGTTGTTGTTTTTCTTTTAGTTTTAATTAGCATTAGTTGCTCAGTCATGTCCGACTCTTTGCAACCCCATGGACTGTAGCCTACCAGGCTCCTCTGTCCATGGAATTCTCCAGGCAAGAATATTTGAGTGGGTTGCCATTCCCTTCTAGAGGGAATCTTCCTGACCCAGGGACTGAACCTGGGTCTCCTGCATTGCAGGTAGATTATTTACCATCTGAGTTAGTAAGGGAAGTTTTTATTTTAATTGTAGTTAATTTACAATGTCATGTTAATTTATGCTATACAGCAAAGTGATTCTGTTATACATACATACGTGTGTGTGTGTATATATATATGTGTGTGTGTGTGTATATATATGTATGTATGTGTATATATATACACACACACATTCTTTTTTAAAATATTCTTTTCTATTATGGTGTATCACAGAATATTGAGTATAGTTTCCTGTTCTATATGGTAGGACCTTGTTGTTTATTCATCTTGTATATAATAATTTGCATCTGCTAATCTCAAACTTCCAACCCTCCCTTCTCCCACCTACCCTTCCCCTTGGCAACCATAAGTCTGTTTTCTGTGAGTTTCTATTTCTGTTTCATAGATAAGTTCATTTGTGTCATATTTTAGATTCTAAATATAAAAGTATATATAGTTCTTTCTCTTTCAGACTTACTTCACTCAGTATGATAATCTCTTGTTGCATCCATGTTGCAGACAATGGCATTATTCCATTCTTTTTTAATAGCTGAGTAGTATTCTGTTGTGCATATGTACCATATCTTTATCCATTCATCTGCCAATGGACATTTAGGTGGTTTCCATGTCTTGGATATTGTAAATAGTACTGCTGTGAATATAAGGGGAATGCTCTTAATTTTTGAAACTTAGATAAATAACGTTTCTAATGTACTACATCATACTTTTTTCTGTTTCTTCAGTTTTTCTTTGACCTTCAACTGACTGCTCTCAGTGCTTATAGCTTGGATCAAGGTGCATGGGATAGAAGATTTTTATATTCATAAGTTAATAGCCAACAGTGAACATCTTCCGATCTGTGAGTTTTCCCACTAATTTGAGTTAATTTGAACTGGTTTAACATGTGAAGAGTTGACTCATTGGAAAAGACTCTGATGCTGGGAGGGATTGGGGGCAGGAGGAGAAGGGGACGACAGAGGATGAGATGGCTGGATGGCATTACTGACTCGATGGGCATGAGTCTGAGTGAACTCCGGGAGTTGGTGATGGACAGGGAGGCCTGGCATGCTGTGATTCATGAGGTCACGAAGAGTCAGACATGACTGAGCAACTGAACTGAACAGAGAAAAGTTTTCACACGTTTCTTCTTTCACATGGCAAAGAGGTTTTCATGTCTGTAGATTTACAGAAAGTTGAATCTGGCAGGATCTTCAAAGATTGTATAACTTTTTAGTTTTGCTGGGAAAAAAAAAAAGAAATTCTAGCTGGGACAGGTGCTGTGAAGCCCCCTAAACCTCCTGAAACAGGTCCCCTGATCTATATGCAGGAGAATGATGGTTCTGCCATGGTCTTTTTGTATTTCTCCCAGTTTTCAAGCTTCAGTGGCAACCAGGGAGTTTTTAAAGCTTAAGAGCTTTCTGACTGACTCTCTTCTTTAATTCTGATGGAGCACCACCTTGCAGTCTGGGAGCCACTTGTGGGATGAGATATAAATGGAGCTAGCCAAGAATTAGTTAAATACAGTGTAAATACTATGGAGAAGTAGAGTGTATAGAAAAGAAGGATTTGTCCTTGTCAGGGGGACTGGGGAAAACCTCCAGGAAGGCACAATTAAGCTGAAACCATCAGGATGTTTAGGAATTGTCCAACCAAGAGAGACAATTGCACCAAGAGCTCTATCATGAGAAACATCCAGTTGTTCTTAGAACGTAAGATTTTTGAGACCTTGGACTCTGAGGCTGACTGCCTTAGTGAAATTCTCTCCTTTAATAATTTGTCTGTTTCTGTAGGCCAGTCACTGAGGTTTTCTGTTCCTCACCAGTCTTTTCTGTAAAATTAGCATAATAATACTATAGGGGTATTATATTGTTATCATACTGTTATGAACATTCTATATGAGGCTTGAGTTAAATAATGCATTAAAGCACCTTTGTATAATGCCTAACCATCAGAATATAACAACTGCTGGCTGTTATTAACCCAGAACTTTGTAAAACATGTTTATAGACATCATATCATTTGATCCAATGCTTCCATCCTCAGTCCTCAGGACATAGTACCTCTGCTAATGGTACTATCATTGTTTTTGGAGGAAACAAGTAAGCACCATGGTCCCCTAGTAGGGGCCAGGAGTGTCTCAGAGAGAGAAATGAGGTAGACCCTGGGTCTTAGGGTCCCGAAGAATAGGCAGGAATCATACTATCTAGACTGGAAGTGCATCAGTACTTAAAATGCAAGTAGTCTGTCAATAAGAAAGGAAACACATTTAAGGGACGAGGTTACATTAAGGATTTTGACAACATGACATTTATGGTTTAAGTGCCCCTCAGGAATCGCGGCCTCAAACTGTTCAGTAATGATGTAAAATGGGTGAGCAAACAATTCAAGTGTTACTCTAAGATAATCTTAGCGGGAGCACGATGCTGTAAACAGTCCTCTCCACATCTCCGTTTTGTGAAGTAGCTGTTCATTGTTGTCCATTTATTCCTTTACAGCTCTAAGTCTTTGACTAAATCTCTTAGTATCTTCTAACAATTTTTGAAAGATTTTCTCAGGAAATCCAACATAAGATGGTGTGGGCTATTATACTAACTGTAAAGGATGTGATTTCTATTGTAAAGAGCATCTTTTTCGATTGCACACATTTAACCTCTTTATGTCTGGTATTGTGGCTCAGGTGAGGAAAAGTATGGTGGCATTCATTGTGATAATTCTACAGCATGGAACGTTGGTAGATGCTTGTATTGCTGATAAAGTACATTATCCATTTGATCACATTTAATTCTCTGAACAGCTTTTCCCAGTTTTTACTTAGTGAAACTGAGACCTCAAGCAAGTTCAGGTAGTGACAGAGTCAGGACTTGAACCCAATTGTTTGGTCTCCAAAACGAGTGCTCTTGTCACTGAACTGATTTTTGCCTTGTTTTCAGAGCTTGCACGTGAATACAAGAGCAAGCGTTTTAGAGTTTGTAAGATTAGTAGACTGTAGAAGTGTATCATGGAGGACCCCACTCAACGTAGATTCAGTTCCAAGGAAGTATTAAGACTTCAGAGAAAGGCAATATTGCAGTAGCCACTGTGTGACCTACTGATCCACTGGGAGGCAGATGTCGGGGGTACAGAGTTAGAGTCAGCTACATGGCTCTGTTATACTTTTCATCCTGGGGCATTCCTCAGAGGAGAAAGGCCCATGTCCTCTGAAGGTCTTTGGGAACTTGCAACCCTGTTGCAGCAGACAGTTTCCAAGCATTTTCTGCTTAAGGCAGCCACTGACAAGTTGCTAATGATTCCCTTAGGGTCCCTCACTTCACTTTAAGGATTATTTCACTAGAATTTGAATCAGGGCATTTTTTTTTTTTTTTAAAGAAAATTCAGCTTGCTTTTTACCACCTTCCTTTGGGATTAAGTTAAGGAAACTAAAGTCATTATCTGCTTGTGGCTTTGCTGAATCAATGAATTTTACTCACTATAAACCCACATGAAGTAGTTCTTTTTCATGAAAAGATGGCATAGGCAGTTTTGAGCCTTGAGTTCTGAAGAATGCACAGAAAGCTCTCTCACGCTGGTAAATTAGAGCTGGAGACAAGGCATGGTGCAGAGCAGTGGTGGGGCTTCTCCTTTTTCAATGCTTCGAGAGCAGAGGTACCAAATCTCTTTAAAGTAAAATGATAAAAAGAGGGGCAAGGTTAGGAAGGGATAAATAACACTTGGAGATCACAGCGATGGTATGTTTTTCTTTGAATGTTGTTCTAAATTGTACCTTCTTTCCAGTTGCTTAAGATATCTTGTGTTCAAAAGGAATACAGCTTCAATAATCTTGCTTTTGGGGAGGGGCAAATATAATGGACTGCACACTTGGTTTAGGCTGAGCAGTTATAACTAGAAAAGCTATCATATTTTCTTAAATCTAAGACTTCATTGATTCTCATATGCACCATATTATGTTAATAGATCACTGAGAGAATGAAATGCTAGCCTTCTGTAGCTTTGACTTGTGTCTTGTCTTTTTGATAGTTTTGGGAATTTCTCCTCCTTTTATTTTATTGCTTGGCACTTGGGAGTCACAGTCTTTTGCCCGTGTACCAATAACACAGTTTAATCTACATCTTGGTTTTATCTCCATCCAAAGAACATGTTTGTTGTCTAGTAAGATGTTGACTAAAAAGATACACAACATGAGAGTTGTGAGTTAAGTTTTATTTGGGGCAGAATGAGGACTGCAGCTGGGGAGACAGCACCTCAAGTAGCTTTGAGGGACTGCTCCAAGGAGGCAGTGGGGGAAGGTCGATATATAAGATTTTGGGGAAGAAGGAGTTCTATGCAGTCAAGCACTTACTTTACAAAAGGTTTTCTGCTAGTCATGAGGAGCTGATGTCACCATGAAGGGATTTCGTTTTTCTAGATGTGAGGAGATGCAAGGATAGGGGGTCATGAAATCAGTTCCTGAAAATATCTATCTAAAGACCTAGTCCACCAGTTTCCTTGGAGCACAGAGAGCCTCACTCTCCACCCTGAATTCCCATCAGGCCATACTGAAAGTCAGCAGCCGCAGCACAGGATTCAGTTCATCAGAGGCAGATGACAGATGCTCTTGTCGTTCAGTCACTGGGAAATGATCATTGCAAGTGCCAGTTTGTAGTTGACGTAAGAAAATGGGGAATTTCAATCATTACTCAGGTGGTAAAGAATCTGCCTGCAGTGCAAGAGACCCAGATTCAATTCCTGGATCAGGAAGATCCCCTGGAGAAGGTAATGGCTACCAACTTCAGGATTCTTGCCTGGAGAATTCCATGAACAGAGGAGCCTGGTGGGCTACAGTCTAGGGATCACAAAGAGTCAGACTCGACTGAGTGACTAGCATTTTCAGTTTAACAAGAAATATTTGCTTCCCAAATAATACCACATTTCCATGCTATGGCTCACTTCAACAAAATGATTCTGTTTCAACAGTAAACAACTTAGTTTAGTCTTTTTGAAGACAGGCAAGTTAGGCCATTTGATTTGTCATTACTGCCACTGGCCAACAATGATGATAAAACAATATCCCAAATTTGGAAAAGTTAAAAATGTGAAAAAAAAAACCTGTGACTTAGAATTGATGAACTATGAGAGCTCATTGCCTAAACAGCCAAGAGGTGAGAAGACCATCAGCTATGGGAATTTCAGTTCCATTGACAAGAAAGAATTGAAGCAGTGAGCTGGTAAACAAGAAGACCTTACTATTCCTCTCAGCTTGATTAAACTTTACATATATTTCTTCATGACTTTAGGCCCTGACTTCCTTTTTCTTAGTGCATATACTATAGAAAATTGCAATTACAAATTCTTTCTCTGATCCTTTGAGATGCAAATTTTCTACAACTCATCAACGTCTTCTTAAGGACCATCTCTTTGAAATGTAATCCTTGAAAGAGACAGCACCCCTATCTCTGTGTCTCTCTGAGAGGGTGGGAGCCTAAATTCTATAGGTGCCAGTTAGCAAACACAGATGGCCTAACTATGTGGACCAATCTCTCTGCCTAGTACTCCAGTATGTTTCCATTAGCTCATCCCAGATCTTAAAAATAACCAGAGTTGTTTCTTCATGCTCCTCTATGCAGTAGTCTTGAATAAAGGCTGCCTTGTACATGGTGACTGCAGCCATGAAATTAAAAGATGCTTGCTCTTTGGGGAAAAAGCTATGACCCACCTAGACAGTATATTAAAAGGTAGAGACTTTACTTTGCTGATAAAGGTCTATCTAGTCAAAGCTGTGGTTTTTCCAGTAGTCATGAGAGTTGGACCTTAAAGAAAGCTGAGCACTGAAGAATTGATGCTTTTGAACTGTGGTGTTGGAGAAGACTCTTGAGTGTCACTTGGACTGCAAGAAGACCCAACCAGTCAATCCTAAAAGAAATCAGTCCTAAATATTCATTGGAAGAACCAATGCTGAGGCTGAAACTCCAATACTTTGGCCACCTGATACAAAGAACTGACTCTGATGCTGGGAAAGATTGAAGGCAGGAGGAGAAGGGGATGACAGAGGATGAGATGGCTGGATGATGGCATCACTGACTTAATGGACATGAGTTTGGGTAAACTCTGGGAATTGGTAATGGACAGAGAAGCCTGGCGTGCTACAGTCCATGGGGTTGCAAAGAGTCAGACATGACTGAGCGACTCAACAGACCTGAGCTATTTAAGTGAGCCAGAGCAGTTTTTCTTTTATACTAGAGTCCTGGTTCTAAAGAAATGGGCAGCATTAAAAGGATCCTTTATGCATACTTAGAAAGTCATAATTCAAAGCAGAAAGTGCCTTTTCTAAAAAAAAAATAAAAAAATAAAAAAGCACGTTTTTTGGTCTCCCACATAGCTTGTATAGTTTGTTTTTTGAGAGTAAAATCCCTGTGATATACTTGCCCCCTGTAGTATTCTCTTTCATTTCTTTTTAAATTAAATTTATTTATTTTTAATTGAAGAACAATCACTTTACAGTACTGTGTTGGTTTCTGCCAGACATCAACATGAATTAGCCATAGGTATACATACCTATGTCCCTTCCCTCTTGAACCTCCCTCCTAATTCCCTCTCCATCCCACCCCTCTAGGATGTTACAGAGCCCCAGTTTGAGTTCCCTGAGGCATAAAGCAAATTCCCATTGGCTATCTACTTTGCATATAGTAGTGTATATTTCTGTTGCTCTCTCCATATATCCCACCCTCTCCTTCCTCCACCCCCTGCCCTGTGTCTATAAGTCTGTCCTTTATGTCTGTGTCTCCACTGCTGCCCTGCAAATAGGTTCATCAGTACTATCTTTCTAGATTCCATATATGTGCATTCAGTTCAGTTCAGTTCAGTCACTCAATCGTGTCTGACTCTTTGAGACCCCATGAATAGCAGCACGCCAGGCCTCCCTGTCCATCACCAACTCGCAGAGTTCACTCAGACTCATGTCCATTGAGTCAGTGATGCCATCCAGCCATCTCATCCTCTGTCGTCCCCTTCTCCTCCTGCCCCCAATCCCTCCCAGCATCAGAGTCTTTTCCAATGAGTCAACTCTTCGCATGAGGTGGCCAAAGTACTGGAGTTTCAGCTTTAGCATCAGTCCTTCCAAAGAAATCCCAGGGCTGATCTCCTTCAGAATGGACTGGTTGGATCTCCTTGCAGTCCAAAGGACTCTCAAAAGTCTTCTCCAACACCACAGTTCAAAAGCATCAATTCTTCGGCACTCAGCCTTCTTAACAGTCCAACTCTCAAATCCATACATGACCACAGGAAAAACCATAGCCTTAACTAGATGGACCTTTGTTGGCAAAGTAATGTCTCTGCTTTTGAATATGCTATCTAGGTTGGTCATAACTTTCCTTCCAAGGAGTAAGCGTCTTTTAATTTCATGCTGCAGTCATCATCTGCAGTGATTTTGGAGCCCAGAAAAATAAAGTCCGATACTGTTTCCACTGTTTCCCCATCTATTTCCCATGAAGTGATGGGACCGGATGTCATGATCCTTGTTTTCTGAACGTTGAGCTTTAAGCCAACTTTTTCACTCTCCTCTTTCACTTTCATCAAAAGGCTTTTGAGTTCCTCTTCACTTTCTGCCATAAGGGTGGTGTCATCTGCATATCTGAGGTTATTGATATTTCTCCCGGCAGTCTTGATTCCAGCTTGTGTTTCTTCCAGTCCAGCATTTCTCATGATGTACTCTGCATATAAGTTAAATAAGCAGGGTGACAATATACAGCCTTGATGTACTCCCTTTCCTATTTGGAACCAGTCTGTTGTTCCATGTCCATTTCTAACTGTTGCTTCCTGACCTGCATACAGATTTCTCAAGAGGTAAGTCAGGTGGTCTGGTATTCCCATCTCTTTCAGAATTTTCCACAGTTTATTGTGATCCACACAGTCAAAGGCTTTGGCATTGTCAAGAAAGCAGAAATAGATGTCTTTCTGGAACTCTTGCTTTTTCCATGATCCAGCAGATGTTGGCCATTTGATCTCTGGTTCCTACGCCTTTTCTAAAACCAGCTTGAACATCAGGAAGTTCATGCTTCACATATTGCTAAAGCCTGACTTGGAGAATTTTGAGCATTACTTTACTAGCGTGTGAGATGAGTGCAATTGTGCGGTAGTTTGAGCATTCTTTGGCATTGCCTTTCTTTGGGATTGGGATGAAAATGGACCTTTTCCAGTCCTGTGGCCACTGCTGAGTTTTCCAAATTTGCTGGCATATTGAGGTCAGCACTTTCACAGCATCATCTTTCAGGATTTGAAATAGCTCTACTGGAATTCCATCACCTCCACTAGCTTTGTTCGTAGTGATGCTTTCTAAGGCCCACTTGACTTCACATTCCAGGATATCTGGCTCTAGGTGAGTGATCACACCATCGTGATTATCTGGGTCGTGAAGATCTTTTTTGTACATTTCTTCTGTGTATTCTTGCCACCTCTTCTTGATATCTTCTGCTTCTGTTAGGTCCATACCATTTCTGTCCTTTATTGAGCCCATCTTTGCATGAAATGTTCCCTTGGTATCTCTAATTTTCTTAAAGAGATCTCTAGTCTTTCCCATTCTGTTGTTTTCCTCTATTTCTTTGCATTGATCACTGAAGAAGGCTTTCTTACCTCTTCTTGCTATTCTTTGGAACTCTGCATTCAGATGCTTATATCTTTCCTTTTCTCCTTTGCTTTTCGCTTCTCTTCTTTTCACAGCTATTTGTAAGGCCTCCCCAGACAGCCATTTTGCTTTTTTGCATTTCTTTTCCATGGGGATGGTCTTGATCCTTGTCTCCTGTACAATGTCACGAATCTCCGTCCATAGCTCATCAGGCACTCTATCTATCAGATCTAGTCCCTTAAATCTATTTCTCACTTCTAACTGTATAATCATAAGGGATTTGATTTAGGTCATACCTGAATGGTCTAGTGGTTTTCCCCACTTTCTTCAATTTAAGTCTGAATTTGGCAATAAGGAGTTCATGATCTGAGCCACAGTTAGCTCCTGGTCTTGTTTTTGTTGACTGTATAGAGCTTCTCCATCTTTGGCTGCAAAGAATATAATCAATCTGATTTCGGTGTTGACCATCTCGTGATGTCCATATATAGAGTCTTCTCTTGTGTTGTTGGAAGAGGGTGTTTGCTATGACCAGTGCATTTTCTTGGCAAAACTCTATTAGTCTTTGCCGTGCTTCATTCTGTATTCCAAGGCCAAATTTGCCTGTTACTCCAGGTGTTTCTTGACTTCCTACTTTTGCATTCCAGTCCCCTATAATGAAAAGGACATCTTTTTTGGGTGTTAGTTCTAAAAGGTCTTGTAGGTCTTCATAGAACTGTTCAACTTTGTATACTATATTTGTTTTTGTCTTTCTGACTTATTTCACTCTGTATATAGGTTCATCCACCCCATTAGGATTGACTCAAATGCCTACCTTTTGATGACTGAGTAATATTCCATTATATTATACCACTTCTTCTTTATCCATTCATCTGTTGATGAGCATCTAGTTTGCTTTCATGTCCTAGCTATTGTAAATAATGCTGCAGTAAACATTGGGGTGCATGTGTCTTTTTCAGTTTTGGCTTCCTCAGGGAATATTCATAGTAGTGGGATTGCTGGGTCACATGGTGATTTTGTTCCTAGTTTTTGAAGGAATCTCCATACTGGCTTCCGTACTGTGTGTATCAATTTACATTCCCACCAGTAGTGCAAGAGGATTCCCTTTTCTCCACATCCTCTCCAGCCTTTATTGTTTATAGATTTTTTGGTGATGGCCATTCTGACTGGTGTGAGGTAGTTTCTCATTGTAGTTTTGATTTGCATTTCTCTAATTATGAGTGATGTTGAACATCTTTTCATGTGCTTAGTAGCCATCTGTATTTGTAGCCATGAAATTAAAAGATGCTTACTCCTTGGAAGCAAAGTTATGACCAACCTAGATAGCATATTAAAAAGCACAGACATTACTTTATCAACAAAGGTCCATCTAGTCAAGGCTATCATTTTTCCAGTAGTCTTGTATGGATGTAAGTGTTGGACTATAAAGAAAGCTGAGAGCTGAAGAATTGATGCTTTTGAACTGTGGTGTTAGAGAAGACTCTTGGGAGTCCCTTGGACTGCAAGGAGATCCAACCAGTCAATCCTAAAGGAGATCAGTCTTGGGTGTTCATTGGAAGGACTGATATTGAAGCTCAAACTCCAATCCTTTGGCCCCCTGATGTGAAGAACTGACATTTGAAAAGACCCTGATGCTGGTAAAGATTGCAGGCAGGAGGAGAAGGGGATGGCAGAGATGAGATGGTCGGATGGCATCACCAACTCAATGGACATGAGTTTGGGTAACTCTGTGAGTTGATGATGGACAGGGAGGCCTGGTGTGCTGCAGTTCATGGGGTCACAAAGAGTTGGACATGACTGAGCAACTGAACTGAACTGATGTCTTCTTGGAAGAAATGTCTATTTAGGTCTTTTCTCCACTTTTAGATTGGGCTGTTCTGGTGTTTTTTTGCATGAGCTGCATGTATATTTTTGAAATTAATCCATTGTCAGTTGTTTCATTAGCTATTATTTTCTCCCATTCTGAGGGTTGTCTTTTACCTTGTTTATAGTTTCATTATCTGGGCAAAAGTCTTTAAGTTTAATTAGGCCCCAATTATTTATTTTTGTTTTTATTTCCATTACTCTAGGAGGTGGGTCATAGAGGCTCTTACTGTAATTTATGTCATAGTGTGTTTTGCCTATGTTTTCCTCTAAGAGTTTTATAGTTTCTGGTCTTACAGTTAGGTCTTTAATCCAGTTTGAGTTTATCTTTGTATATGGTATTAGGAAGTGTTCTAATTTCACTCTTTAACATGTAGCTATCCAGTTTTCACAGCAGCATTTATTGAAGAGACTATTTTTGCCCCGTTGTATATTCCTGCCTCCTTTGTCAAAAATAAGGTATACCCATAGGTGCATGGGTTTATCTCTGGGCTTTCTGTCTTGTT
Organism: Bubalus bubalis; assembly: GCF_019923935.1. NCBI lineage: Eukaryota > Metazoa > Chordata > Mammalia > Artiodactyla > Bovidae > Bubalus > Bubalus bubalis. Next base: position 79,019,174 of record NC_059159.1, on the reverse strand, counting down.
CTAATTCGTCTATATTTTTGTTTTTGTGCCAGTACCATACTGTCTTGATGACTGTAGCTTTGTAGTATAGTCTGAAGTCAGGAATTTTGATTCCTCCAGCTCCATTCTTCTTTCTCAAGATTAGTTTGGCTATTTGTTCCCCTGTAGTATTTTATTACTGGAAATGCTTGAGTGCAAATATGTTGAGAATTAAAATTCATGTTTAGAACTGTTCATCTTCATTTTTTAATCATAGGTATCAAGGGGTGAAAGAATATTCTTTCTGATCCAAATATCTAATTTTTTAGGCTTAATATTCCATAGCCCAGAAATACTGCTTCTCTTAAGATCACATTAGCTAGTTAATGGTCAACCAAAAACAATCCAGTGTTATTTCCAGTTGACCAATGATCCTCCACACTGAGCTGAACATTAAACACCTGTGGAGTTTGAAAAAATGCTGATGTAGTTTTACAAATCAGGATCAACTGATTCACAATCTCTTGGTTTTGGGTCTAGGCATTTGTGGTTTTTAAAAAGCTCACTGAGTCTTTTCAAAGTGCATCTAAAAAATGCAACCAGGTCTGAAAACTACCAGAATATGTTTTCTCCCTTTAGGTAATATACTAAAACCAAGCAAGATACTAATTGCTAGTTTATGTCCTGTACAGAGCAGCAGAGGGTAAGTTTTGAACACTTTTTAGCATTTCTTTTCAGTCACAAATTCTCATTCTTAAAGCACCAGTACTTCTCAGTTATTCCATTGCTTTCTTGCCCTAGAAGTGTGTAAAGTTTCATGTAGTCAACTGCTTGACTGGTTACGGTAGCTCACAGAACCTGGGAAGGTGGCCTTTTTGTGAAAGCAGATAGCACTTAATGTATTTTTGAAGCTGGTCTATTTGCAGATTGAGCTGTTAGGCACACAAGGAAAGAGTTTTCAATGAACATTTCTATACAAATCTACCAGACTGCTGGCTCATAAGTCTGTACAGGTGATAGGATATTTTTTTGCAGGTGAGATATGCTTCATTAGAATGAGCTCCTAGGAAGAAAGGAACTGTATAAATGCAAATGATTATTTTTATTATACAAATAAATAAGCCTAATACAGTAATAATTGCAATTAAAGAGAAAGCCAGGTCCCAGTGCCCTAGAGAGCAACATCTTTGTAAAGAAATCTAATGAACCTTTTATAACTATTATTACATGTCTTAACTGTAAGATTTTGAGTAAGAATGAAACTTTTAGGTGGGTGTTGGCTTTTTTTTTTTTTAATCCATTAGACATAAATTAAACCAAACCAGGAGATTGAAGTGTTTCCTCCCTCTTCCTCCTACACCAGTGTGGGCTTAACCTCAATTTGCTGATGTTGGCAGTATTTGTACCAGCACTGCTATCTTCTAAAGCAAAAGCAATGCTACTGCGATGAGTCAAGGAAAGAATTAGAAACTATATATTTAAAGATCTGTCCTTTTATGAGCAATTTAAATTGGCAGGAAAAACACAATTAAGCAATTTCAAAGGTTATAATTTTATGGAGATTTAAACACTACATCTCTAAACACTGTTTTTAAGAAAGACATCAGTAATTAAGTTTTTCTATTATTTATAGTTCTAATCTTGGGGAGACAGTGGTGAAGAAAATTGCCAAGAATGTAATTTTTCACAAAGTACAGTTTGAAAATTCCCAGCCTAAAATGTCGAAACAGAAAAAGTGACAGTGCTTAGAGGTTTCAGATGTAGGAAAGAGCAGAGATGTCCTTCTAGCATGGCCCTTGATCGTTAACCAAGGGAGTCATCAGACTCCGTGCCTCAGCTGGTGTTGGGAAAATGTCTTACCTGGAAGTAAGAGAGAGCTTGCTGGAGATACTATTGAGAGACCAGGAAATTGCCAGATGCCTTTAACCCTTCCATTTTCACACCCCATCTTTTTTTTTTTTAATTTTATTTTATTTTTAAACTTTACATAATTGTATTAGTTTTGCCAAATATCAAAGTGAATCCACCACAGGTATACATGTGTTCCCCATCCTGAACCCTCCTCCATCCTCCCTCCCCATACCAGCCCTCTGGGTCGTCCCAGTGCACCAGCCCCAAGCATCCAGTATCGTGCATTGAACCTGGACTGGCAACTCGTTTCATACATGAGATTTTACATGTTTCAATGCCATTCTCCCAAATCTTCCCACCCTCTCCCTCTCCCACAGAGTCCATAAGACTGATCTATACATCAGTGTCTCTTTTGCTGTCTCGTACACAGGGTTATTGTTACCATCTTTCTAAATTCCATATATATGCGTTAGTATACTGTATTGGTGTATTTCTTTCTGGCTTACTTCACTCTGTATAATAGGCTCCAGTTTCATCCACCTCATTAGAACTGATTCAAATGTATTCTTTTTAATGGCTGAGTAATACTCCATTGTGTATATGTACCATAGCTTTCTTATCCATTCATCTGCTGATGGACATCTAGGTTGCTTCCATGTCCTGGCTATTATAAACAGTGCTGCGATGAACATTGGGGTACACACCCTATCTTTTTAACCTTCCAATATTAGGTTTCATTTTATAGGTACCTCTGACAGCATTAAGATCTCTAGTTACCCAGAATACTGGCAACTCCTAGTTTTTGAATCAGTTCCATTGCCCAGCTTTGCCATGTTTTTAATGCCTCAGTGAAAATCTGATTCCATAGTTTTTTTCCCCTGAAGTTGCCCTCTTTATAAGTCTGTGTGACATCAGATTAGAGCTGAAATCTGCCACAGTGAGATTATTCAGAAGAAAAGGGAATCTATAAGTTCAGTTCAGTTGCTCAGTCCTGTCCAATTCTTGGCAACCCCATGGACTGCAGTGTGCCAGGCTTCCCTGTCCATCACCAACTCCTGGAGCTTGCTCAAACTCATGTCCATCAAGTCGGTGATGCCATTCAACCATCTTGTCTTCTGTCATCCCCTTCGCCTCCTGCCTTCAATCTTTCCCAGCATCAGGGTCTTTTCAAATGATTCAGTTCTTTGGATCAGGTGGCCAAAGTATTGGAGTTTTTTCAGCTTCAGCATCAGTCCTTCCAATGAATATTCAGGACTGATTTCCTTTAGGATTGACTGGTTTGATTTCCTTGCAGTCCAAGGGACTCTCAAGAGTCTTCTCTAACACCACAGTTTAAAAGCATCAGTTCTAAAGTAATTAGCCTCTAATTAAAATAAATAAATTTAAATTAAAAAAAAAAGCATCAGTTCTTTGATACTCAGCTTTCTTTATGGTCCAACTCTCACATCCATAAATGACTACTGGAAAAACCATAGCTTTGACTAGATGGACCTTTGTTGGCAAAATAATGTCTCTGCTTCTTAATATGCTCTCTAGATTTGTCATAGATTTTCTTCCAAGGAGCAAATGTCTTTTAATTTCATGGCTGCAATCACCATCTGCAGTGATTTTGGAGCCCAAGAAAATAAAGTCTCTCATGGTTTCCATTGTTTCCCCATCTATTTGCCATGAAGTGATGGGACTGGATACCATGATCTTAGTTTTCTGAATGTTGAGTTTTAAGCCAAGTTTTTCACTCTCCTCTTTCACTTTCATCATGAGGCTCTTTAGTTCTTCTTCGCTTTCTGCCATAAGGGTGGTGTATCTACATATCTGAGGTTATTGATATTTCTCCTGGCAGTCTTGATTCCAGCTTGTGCTTCATCCAGCCTTGCATTTCACATAATATACTCTGCATATAAGTTAAATAAGCAGGGTGACAATATACAGCCTTGATGTACTCCTTTTCCTATTTGGAACCAGTCTGTAGTGCCATGTCCAGTTCTAACTGTTGCCTCTTGAGGTGCATACGGATTTTTCAGGAGACAGGTAAGGTGGTCTGGTATTCACATCTCCTGAAGAATTTTCCACAATTTGTTGTGATTCACACAGTCAAAGGCTTTGGCATAGTCAATAAAGTAGAAATAGATGTTTTTCTGGAACTCTCTTCCTTTTTCCATTATCCAGCAGATGTTGGCAATTTGGTCTCTGGTTCCTCTGCTTTTCTAAATCCAGCTTGAACATCTGGAAGTTCATGGTTCATGAAGCCTAGCTTGGAGAATTTTGAGCATTACTTTGCTAGTGTGTGAGATGAGTGTAATTGTGGGGTAAAGAGCATTCTTTGGCATTGCCTTTCTTTGGGATTGGAATGAAAACTGACCTTTTCCAGTCCTGTGGCCACTGCTGAGTTTTCCAGATTTGCTGGCATATTGAGTATAGCACTTTCACAGCATCATCTTTTAGGATTTGAAATAGCTCAACTGGAATTCCATCACCTCCACTAGCTTTGTTCATAGTGATGCTTCCTAAGGCCCATTTGACTTCACATTCCAGAATGTCTGGCTTTTTGTGTTTCTTCCGTGTATTCTTGCCACTTCTTTTTAATATCTTCTGCTTCTGTTAGGTTCATACCATTTCTGTCCTTTATTGGGCCCATCTTTACATGAAATGTTCCCTTGGTATCACTAATTTTCTTGAAGAAATCTCTGGTCTTTCCCATTCTATTGTTTCCCTCTGTTTCTTTTCATTGAGCAGTGAGGCAGGCTGTCTTATGTCTCTGTTTCTTATCTTTTTTATCTCACTGTAGAAGCCACTGGCAAACCACTTCAGTATTCTTGCCTTGAGAAGCACATGAACAGTATGAAAAGGGAATCTATAAAGGCTACTGTTAATCAGGGAATCTTGGGGCAGCTGGTTGTCATGTCTTTGCTGGCACACGACTGTCTCTGGAACTAGCTGATAAATCTGCTTCCTCATCTCTACAATGGCCTTTCAAATACATGAAGGTTTCTGTCCTGCCTCCTTTTGTTTTTTTCCAAATGTTTCTTCTTAAATTTGTGCACTTCTGATTAGACACCAGGGCTAGGTATATGTTTATTTCCAACTTTAAATTGAATACAACATCTTGTGAGGACACTTGGTGGATTGTTGGAATGGGGACCCCAAAGCCTGTTTTGCTTTTTTCTTGCGAAGAGAGCTCAGTTTCTGTTAAGCCTGTTTTTAGTTGTGTCCTACTCTTTGAAACTCCATGGACTGCGGCCTGCCAGACTCCTCTGTCCATGGGATTTCCCAGGCAAGTATACTGGAGTGGGTTGCCATTTCCTTCTCCAGGGGATCTTCCTGACCCAGGGGTTGAACCTGCATCTCCAAGAGCTCTAATTCATTTGAGAATACTTGCTTCAACTTAATCTCTCATCCTGACAGCATAATCTCTGATCTGAAAAGTGCATAGATTTCCTATACTATTCTTCTTGGCATGTTTTTCTGTCTCTCAGACCCTATAACCCACTCAGTCTTCTGTCCACAATTACCTGCCTTTCCTCACCTAGAGTCCTTAAGATGTGTGACATTCTCAATAAAAGAAAAGGAACCCAGCTGTGGTTGGTGACATGCTAAAATGGCCTTCAATTTTTCCTCCTCCTGGTGTCTATGTGCTATACAGTCCTCTTATACAGTGTGGATATGACTGAATATGATGGGATAGTACTCCTAGGATGAGTTTATGTCATATGGCAAGTTGACTTTAAGAAAGGGAGATTGCCTTTTGTGAATAGGCCATAATTTGATGACTCCTTTAAAGGGACTGGAAAAAACTAAAAGTGGAGCTACCAAACGGGCTTCCCAGGTGGCGCTAGTGGTAAAGAACCTGCCTGCCAATGCAGGAGACTTAAGAGATATAGGTTAGATCCCTGGGTCCGGAAGATCCCCTGGGGAAGGAAATGGCAACCCACTCAATTATTCTTGTTTGGAGAATTCCTTGGACGCAGGAACCTGGCTGTCTATAGTCCATAGGATCACACGGAGTTAGACACGACTTAAGTAACGTAGCACATAGCACATATGGTCTTGAAATCCCACTCCTGGACATACCTCTGAAAGAAACTATAATTCAAAAAGATACCTGCATCTCAGTGTTTGTTGCAGTACTGTTTACAATAGCTAAGACAAGGAAGCAATCTAAATGTCCATTGACAGATGAATAGATAAAGAAGATGTGGTATATTTACACAATGGAATATTATTCCACCATAAAGAATGAAATAATGCCGTTTGCAGTAACTTGGATAGACCTAGAGATTATCGTAATAAGTGAAGTATGTCAAACAGAGAATGACAAATATCACTTACATGTGGAATCTAAAATTTAAAAAGATACAGATGAACTTATTTAGAAACAGAAGTAGACCCAAAAACATAGAAAACAAACTTATGGGTTACCAAAGGAGAAAAACAGGGAGGGATAAATTAGGTTGCGATTAATGTATACATGCTAATATAAATAGAGTAGATAACTAACAAGGACTGATTATGTAGCACAGGAACTAATTGTAATAATGCATAAGGGAGAAACATCTGAAGAGTGTGTGTGTGCATAATCACTGTGCTGCACACCTGTAACTAAGACAACATTGTGAATCAACTATGCTTCAATTTAAATACACTGAATTAGGAAAAAAAGGGACTGGGCTCTTCCTGATGTCTGAGGTTTGGAGCAGGAGATGGATTCCATGGGAGAGAGATGGTCTGTTGCTTGGCTTTAAATTAGACGGAGTTGACTCGTAAGGATCTGAGGCCAGTGGCCAGCCAGAAGATGGGAACCCTGGCACACAGCCTCAAGGAACGAATTCTGTCAACAACCAAATGAGCTCGGAAGTGGATTCTTCTCCCAGAGCTTCTAATGGGAAACTCAACCCATCTCACAACTTGAGTGTGAGACCCTGAATAAAGAAACCTGCTTAGTCAGGATGGACTTCTGACTTAGTGTAATAATAAACAGCTGTTGTTTAAAGCTGCAAAGTCAGTGGTGATTGGTTATGTAGTGATAAAAAATTAACACACCAACTCTCACGTGTTCTCATAGTATTCTCTTCAGTGGAAACAGCTCCCATCCTGTCACCTTATTGGCAGGTTCTCATCAGCCATGGGTGTTTCCTTCTGGATTGTTCTTTCTTCCCTCATGTTCTCTCAGAAATAGGTATCGAATGACTGCATTTTGTCAGTGTTCTGGCTAACTCTGGTTCAGTGCTTGTTCTCTTGCACAGGTAAAACATAAGCTAAAGTAACGCAGTAAATGTAGTTTTTTTTTTACATAAAACGCAGTAAATGTACTTTGAAAAAGTATAAATCTTTTCTGAAGCAGAGCAGGATAGAAATAAATAAAAAGGCTAAAAATTAGACCCATCTCTCTACCACGGCTTTCTTGGCACCATCGTGTGATGATTAACACTTTGGTCTCCTGTATGAACTTGAGAGCAAGGGTCTGTGATCTGTTTATCTTTAAATGCTCAGTATAGGACTCGGTATATATTGGGTGCTCAATAAGCATCTTCTACATTTACCTCAATCGGAAGCATTTGCAAATGACAGGATTTACAGCTCGCTGAGATTCACTGAATTTTTCCTCCAAAGTTGAAAAGCAACAAAGAGAACTATCTTCTCCGAAAAACAGGAAGGGGCTGAGGTGTGTACTGCAGAGTAAATGTTTTCACAGAATCAGAAAGCAATTTTTCTGAAGCAGGAGGTGTTGGGTGAGCTCTTTCTGGGTGGGAGATAAAGAATAGAAAAAATCAAAATGAGACACCTTTAGGTTTTGCCATCGAGCAAACGAGACAGGAGGTGATAACACAGCATTGAGAACAGCTCTGAAAGTGTGTTTTCTCTCATCGGGGAAGGGCACTTTTTCTCCTTTGAGAGAGACTAGGTTATACACATAGATGTAGCTGGGGATTTGTCCATGGTAAAATAGCCAAACTAATATTAAGAGAAGAAAATCCACTCTCAGCTGAAAGATGAATGGAACAAAGAGATAGAGACTGAAGTGCTGCAGGCAAGTCCAGGCTGCCCTACAGGGAACTCAGTTAGTACTTTCCTAACTCGGGCTGCCAGTTTCCCAGAGCGTAATCTGGGGACTATCCCACGGCAGCAGACAGTTGTGGAATAACAACAAGCAAAAGCAAAACTGACATTGCTCTTTGCAGTCTATCTGCTGTGTGCATGTGTGTCAGATCACTGACAGTCTCAGCAGTTGGGAAGACAGGCTCACAGGGTAAGTGACCTGCTGAAGGTTGCAGAGCAGATAACTGATATGGAGGACTGAGACTGAGGCTGGGAGTTTGATATCAGTCTGTGCTCTTCCAGAACATCAAATTGTCTCTCCAAGGAGGAAGCGGGAATAGAAAAATATTTATGCATCTTGAAATTAACACCCAGACTCCTCAGGGCTATGTGAGAATCAGGTGGAAGAGTTATGTTCTTAAAAAAGTCATTTAATTTATCTAAACAAAAGAATCCTGTAATCCAGTCAACTCTAGTAATCTTTGACCTCCTGACTCTAGCAATTTATTGGTACCTAAAATGAGTAATGTGCCAGGCCTGAGACACTATAGGAAATATAGAAATACAGACTCTCTGTGCCTGCATGTCACTTATTTAACAGACATCTGTTAAAAGGCTTCTTTGGGCCAAGCAAGTACTTGGAAATGCTATGTTAGATTCTGGGACAGTCTTCTTCAACCAACTATGCACAGATTTTTGTTGAAATTTGGCTCATAAATTCCCATCTTTGATGTTGGTTTTACATTAGTGATGTTCCTACAAACAAATCAAAAGATGCTATGTCTTTTATAAGTTTCTTTTTAAAAGCAGGAAATGTTAATGTTAAAAATGTCATGTTTAACTTGAAAGTAAAAATTCTACTTGTGTTTTTTTTTTCAATAGCTATAGATCATAAACCACTGACTATCTCTTTTTATTACAGAGAAGACCAATTGAGGATAATTTTTTTTATTTTATAAAATATTTTGGCAAATGAAAAATGTATAATTTATCTTTAAGGTCTGTTACTTAAAAAAAACAAACTTTGCCACTACATAATAAATATCTGTGTAGAACAAAGTTATGATTACTTACTGTCTCATTACAAAGCATTGCATTGCTTCTATCAATTGATATGATATAATCTTCAAATCCATTTATTGAGGCAGAAATGAAGTGTAAAACAATCCATTAAAAGTGAACAAATGATTGAGGATGTCACCCACAAGTTCCCTCCTTGTGGTAGAACTTCCAGGATAGTTGGCTTGCTATAAGTGATAAGCATTTCTCTAACATAAGGACAAGAAGTCCTTATATATAAATCAAAGTTCTCACATTTTCTCTCATTACCTGATATATCAACTTGTACCATTTTATACCAGTACAGTCCTCACTGCTTCCCTGACATTGTCCTCCCGCCCTCTTCCCAGATGAGTGGAGCTCAATTTGGAGAGCACTGGTTAAAAGGTGGCTCAGTAGTAAAGAACCCGCCTGCAGTGCAGAAGATGCAGAAGACATGGGTTCAATCCCTGGGTCAGGAAGATCCCCTGCAGGAAGAAATAGCTACCCACTCCAGTATTCTTGCCTGGGAAAGCCCATGGACTGGGGGCTTGGTGGGCTGCAGTCCATGGGGTCACAAAAGAGTTGGATGCAGCTTAGTGACTGAATGCATAATACATACATCATACATTTAAATAATAAATGTTGAAGGCAGAAAAACTGAACAACACTTGTATGTGTAGGGAAGAAATTGGCAGAACTTCTAATCCAGCACTTCAAAACAAAGTTATTTGACACAACTGAAATTTTTGTGTTTGAGGTGGTTAGTTGATATGTGTGTGTGCAGCCTTTAATATTTTTATTTTCATATATCAGTACTTTATAACAATTTTTAATGAAATTCTTATTAATATAAATAAAATAATTTTTAATATATTTTATCTAACCATTTTACTAAACCCTGGTTACTTTTTTATTGGAGTTTAAATTTTCCTGGTATATGGTAAAATAATTAGCAAATTATTTTTCAATTTTTAAGTCACATGACTCATTTTCTAATCAAAGAGCATTTTCTAGAGCCTGTAAGATAAAATGAGTTCTGTAAATGTAACTTAGCAATTATAGTGCAATGGTATTACTAAATAGCCTCTCATTATCCATTGGATTTAGCTCTGTGTACTGCAAGGTTCATGGCTTACCACTAATTGCTCTGTTTTTCATCCTCTTTATCTTGAGGAAATCTGCCTATTTAGCAGGTAAGTTTTAACCTGCATGAATGGGATTTGGTTCCTGGCCCTGTGTAGTTTTGTCCCAGTTATAATTTTTGCATGATCATTCCATTCCTTCTATTCCTGGCAGTAATAGGGAAAGTGTTGTTTTACTCTGCTCATCTGGTCTTTGTAATTTCATGGTCCAGCAACAGGGGATCTGATATCTGTTAAGTGTCAGGAGTCCTCTGGCTGCCTCTTGATGCTAGGATTCTTGCATGTCCGTCATGATGATTCTAGTATCGTTTGACATCTAAGCCATCTGTCTCTTTGCCATTAATCTGACTGCATTTACTCAGGCCAGTGACTAGTGAGTTCAGTCATGAGGTTAAGTCGCTTGTGTCATTTCCTTTGCTTTTCCCTTTTTGGCAAATTCTTTGTCTGCAGTGTCTAGATAGGATGCTCCAGCTGTGAAACTGATGTTTACATATGAAAGTCTATGAAATTTCCTCAGGCAAAGTAAAGCAATGGATCTACAATGTCCACTGATGTGCTTTGCATACAAATGTGCAACTGAAGTTACCGGTTTTCTCCATTTTCGTTTAGTTGCTAAGTTGTGTCTGACTCTTTGCGACCCCATAGACTGCAGCCCACCAGGCTCCTCTGTCCATGGGATTTCCCAGTCAAGGATACTGAAGTGGGCTGCCGTTCCCTCCTCCAGCAGATCTTCCCAACCTTGGGATCTGAGGTGGAGCTGATGTAATAATAATAGAAATAAAGTGCACAATAAGTGTCATGTGCTTGAATCATCCCCAAACCATCCGCTCCCCCAACCCCACCCCCGGTCTGTGGAAGAATTGTCTTCCATGAAAGTGGTCCCTGGTGCCTGAGAGGCTGGGGACTGCTGCTCTCTAGGACTCTCGGCGTCCAGCACCTGGAAGCACTGGTGGAGCTGTAATCCTAGGTAGGATGTCCCATCATGAAAGCAATGTTTACAAATGAAAGTCCGTGAAGATTTCCAAGGGCAACGTAAAGTCATGGACCTACAGTGTCCGTGTTGCTTTTGATACAAATGTGCAACTGAAGTTACTGATTTTCCCTGTATGTGTCTGTAAACAAACAAACAAAAAGCTTTAAAAGCCTTTTTTTTTTATAAAAAAAGATTTTTTTCAATGGTCTCTTCATATTTATAGCATCTTTTGTATCTATGGCCAGATCTCTGTTTCTGTCTCAGTTGTGTACAGGCATGCACTCTTTTTCTCTCTCCCCCAGAACCTTTAGAAATTACAAGCTGTCATTTCTGTGCACTTCAGGAATCTCTTCTTGAGTTGTATGTGCCATTGAAAGAGAACTGTATACAAAGATGAAAAGAATTTAGAATCAATCTAATTTCTATTTGGATTGAAAAACAGATATTTCTGAATTCCAAGTGAGTTTTCCTTTTTTGTTTTACAATGCTTAAATAAAAAATATGGGGTAAATTAGGAAGATGGGATTACAGATACAAACTGCTCTACATAAAATATATGAGCAATGGAACTATACTAAAATAAGGAATGAAAATGTGTTGCAAAGAAAATGCTGGTTGAATAGAAAGTATTACTTCTGGTTTCTCCTGAGTTCCATGGCCCTTCATTAAGACCTGAAAAATCTGGAGCATTCTGAGTGCATAAACTTTTCATCTCTCTTGAATGTAATAGAACAATTTTAAAGAAATCCACAAATGAGCTAAATCAGATGTGGAGAAAACCTTTGAAAGGTTAGAAAAAAGTAGGGGGAAAAACCCTTAGAGTCCAGACCCTATCTTAATGCACAGTCCAATTGGAATAATGTTAGAGAAGATAGTTTCTATGAAATAGGGAGAAATGGCCCTAACTATAACCTCCTTATGTTGGATTTAGGAAATTTTGTTCCCAGATTAAGATAGCTGCCCAAGAATCAGTACCAGGGAAAATGACTTTACTATAGAGAATATTGACCTGAAAATTTCCCTACCTAACCAGGATGTTGATAATATTCCTTTACTTTGCGAGTGTTCATGGTTTTCTGAGCAAATAGGTGGAAATACTTTTACCTTTTTGGGAGGGGATTAATAGATTACATTATAAAGGTTCATATTTAAAGGCATTCCTATTTTGATTGACTTATGGAGTGTTTATTAATAGGACTTCCATACTCCCAAGATAAGATAACTAAAAAATTCCTAGACTACAAAGGAATTTAACTTCTATGCTTTTAAATGTCCTGGCTTTTAAAGAAAGCTCTAGACTCTTGTTGGAGTTGTAACTCGGACAGAAAAACTTAGTTGCAAATTAATGAATATTGTTAGATTATAGTAAGTGATATCCAGCTTTTTAAAAAAAAAAAAAACCCACTGGGGAGATTTAGTATTAAGTCTAATTGAAGAATTGTCTTCTTAGTTTTATTTCAGAGTAAAAAAATGAATATTCTTGACTGTGCCATTTATCATACTTTTCTGTCCCCTTTTCTATCAAGTTCTTTCACTTAAATTCTTCAAGTGTCCTAACTATATCATTTCCAAACAATTTCAGTGCTTGACAGCAAAATTTTCAGCTCTTGGGTGGACATCTGGCCCCAGACTTCTCTTGTAAAGTTCTTATAGCCATATGCATATATATCCACATTCCATTTTATAGTCAACATAGAAATATAACCACAATAATTAACTGCTGTAATTAATATATCTTATAGATCCTCAAAGAAATTCACAGGAAAGGGGTTAAAATGGACTTGGAATTATGCAAGCTTTGGTCCAGTTATTTCTCATGAAACTATGCAGAGATCATTACAAGATCTGTTTAATTCACTAATTTTTGTCCTGTACCATAGTCAAATCAGCAAGGCAATGGATAGCAACTATTTATCATAAATAGCACATTTGTAGACCTGCCAGATGCAACTCTCAGGGCGTGTGTGTGTGTGTAACTAGATCTGTTGTTCAGATGGCCCTCCTGTGCTTGCCACATCAAAACATAACCTCTACTTTTGATAAGGCCATTTTACCTTCTCATGTATTCAAAGGCACCCTTCCTCTTCAATTAGTACTAATTTATCTAGAGCCTGATATTTACCAGGATGTATCTATAACATTGAATATTACTAGTGTATTTGGTTGGGGTTAGGGTTACTTTGTTTCGAAGTTTCCAAACTAGAATGTCTGATCCTCAATTTAAGACTAAGACCCAGATAGCAAATGAATCAGCTTAAGTGTTAGAGACCTAACTTATACTTAACCCGGTACAGTAGCCCAGTAGTCCAACTTAGACCTAACTAGCAACCATGTGTGTTAGTTGCTCAGTCGTGTCTGACTCTCTGTGACCCCATGGACTGTATGTAGCCCACCAGGCTCCTTTGTTCATGGAATTCTCCAGGCAAGAATACTGGAGTGGGTAGCTCTTCCCTTCTCCAGGTCATCTTCCCAACCAGGGATTCAACCTCAGTCTGCTGCATTGCAGGTGGATTCTTTACTATCTGAGCTACCAGGGAAGCCCCTGCCAGCAACAATAGTCCTGAGTAAAAGATTTTCTCTGAACTATTTACTAACCAATCACAGCAAAGCTTGTACAATGTCTAAAATATCATGTTGTGCCTGGATAAACACTTGAGGAATACAAAGCCATTATGAATTTAGAGGAAAGACCTCTTGATTATTTAAAGTTAACTGCTGTTAACCATGGAACTTACTCCCTTGATTAGGTCTTGGGCTTCCCAGGTGGTGCTAGTGGTAAAGAGCCTGCCTGCCAACGCAGGAGACTTAAGAGACACTAGCTTGATCCCTGGGTTGGGAAGATAGCTTGGAGGAGGGCATGGCAACCCACTTCAGTATTCTTGCCTGTAGAATCCCATGAACAGAGGAGCCTGGTGGGCTACAGCCCATAGGGTTGCAAAGAGTTGGACACGACTGAAGTGACTTAGCACGCACGCCAACTGAAAAGAAAACTGCACACAAACTGGGTTTCAGTTTTCCTGATGGCTTTTTGGTTGCTCTCACACTTTCTGACGTTCTCCTCTGTCTGACACATAGTTGATTATATGTTACTGTGCAGCCAGTATCCTAAGCAGATATTCAGCTGGTGATACAGAATCAAGAAGAGAGTCAACATTCCCATGGTCAACTCAGTTCTTCTGGAATCTGAAGTAGACTTAAGGGGAGACAGAAATTCAAAGGAAGTGGTATGGACCCAACTTAACTGAACCCATCAACGGGTCACCAGCAGCCCTAACTCCAAGACTGATGCGTTACATTCCTGAAACAGCAGTTTCCTAGAAACCCCTGAAGTAATGAAAATTGCCTCACTCAACAACTCTTATCTACTGCTAATGGATAAACTCTCCTCCTTGGCAGATTTCAGTCAATTAGGTGTGTTAAAGTGCTGCATTCCACAGACCTTCTGCAATGTTGCTTTTAAAGCATGGCCTTTGCCTTTGTTCAGTGAGATAATCTATACATGTTTTGTCTTCCTCATATATGAATTAATTTTTGTTGTTCAGCCACTCAGTCATGTCCAACTCTTTGCCACCCCATGGACTGCAGCACACCAGGCTTCCCTGTCCTTCACCATCTCCTGAAGTCTGTTCAAACTCATGTCCATTGAGATGGTGATGACATCCAACCATCTAATCCTCTGTCGCCCGCTTCTCCTGCCCTCAATCTTTTCCAGCATCAGGGTCTTTCCCAGTGAGTCAGCTCTTCGAATCGGGTGGCCAAAGTATTGGAGATTCAGCTTCAGCATCAGTCCTTCCAATGAATATTCAGGGTTGATTTCCTTTAGGATTGACTGGTTTGATCTTGCTGTCCAATGGTCTTTCAACCTGTACTGTTTACTCAGGGGTGGGCAACCTGTTATGTAAGGTCAGATAGTAAATATCTTTAAGCTTGGTTGTATAATTTTTGTTGCAACCACTCAACTCTACTGTTGTTGGCAAAATGACTGTGAGTGTGTGTGTGTGTGTGTGTATGTGTGCGCGCGCGTGCTCAGTCGCTTAGTCCTGACTCTTTGTGACCCCATGGATCGGAGCCCGCTAGGCTCCTCTGTCCATGGGATTCTCCGGGCAAGACTACTGGAGTGGGTTGCCGTGCCCTCCTCCAGGGGATCTTCCCAACCCAGGGATGGAACTGACATCTCTTATGTCTCCTGCGTTGGAGGCAGGTTCTTTACCACTAGCACCACCTGGGAACCCATAGATAATATGAAAGTGAAAAAACAAGAATGTTTTCTTAATTAAACTTTATTTATGAATATTCCTTATCTCCATACAGACATATGAACATTTGTATCTTGAGATATAATAAAGACAATTTTATTTTTTCTTTTGTTTTATTAGGCTATAACTGACATATAATACTGTATAAGTTTAAGACATAGTGCACAATGACTTGACTTGCATTTATTGTGAAATGACCCAGTAAGTTTAGTGAACATCCATCATCTCATATAGATTAAGAAAAAATAGAAAAAAAATGTTTGTTTTATTCCTGTTATGAGAACTCTTAGGATCTACTCGCTTATCAATTTTCAAGTACGTCACACAGCATTACTAACTACAGTCATCATGTTGTACATTGTGTCCCTGGCACTTTTTAATCTTGTAACTAGTTACCTTATAACTAGTACTTATTTATCAATTCCCTCTACCCCCACCCTCTGCTTCCGTGATCACAGTCTAATCTCTTTTCCTATAAGTTCGATTTTTGCTTTTTTGTTTGTTTTTAGATTCCACGTACAACTGAGAGCATATAGTATTTCTCTTGTCTAACTTCTCTTAGCTTAATGCTCTCAGGATCCAGCTGTGTAAATGGCAGGATATCCTTCTCTTTTTTTGGCCAAATGATATTTTGTTCATTCATCCTTCAGTGAACACTTCAGTTGTTTCCATATCCTGGCTATTGTAAATCATGCGGCAATGAACACAGGGGATACCTCTTCAACTTTAGGTAGAGTCCCAGAAGTGGAATTCTTGATTGTATAGTAGTTCTCTTTTTCATTTCTGAGAAAATTCCATACTCTTTTCCATAGTGATTGTACCAGTTTACATTCCCATCAACAGTTCACAAGGGTTCCCTTTTTTTCTACATCCTGCTCAATATTGAATATCCCTTTTTGTTTGATGATAGTCATTCTGATAAACCTCAGGAGATATCTTGTGGTTTTGATTTGCATTTCCCTTGTGACTAGTGATTTTGAGCCCCTTTTCATGTATCTGTTGCCCATTTGTATATCATCTTTGCAAAAATTTCTGTTCAGGTGTTTTGCTCGTTTTCTGACTGGATTATAATGATGATTTTGCCAATGAGTTACATGAATCCTCATGAATTTTGGATATTAAGCTCTTATCAGATAGATAGTTTGCAAATATTTTTTCCCATTCTCTGGATTGTCTTTTAATTTTGTTGATTTATTGTTTTGCTATACAGAAGCTTCCTAGTTTGGTGTAGCCTCACTTGTTTATTTTTGATAGTGTTACTTGGGTTTTAGATGTCTTATCCAAAAAAATCATTGCTGAAACCCATGTCAAGGAACTTTCTCCCTAAGTTTCTTTCGAGGAGTTTTATGGTTTTCATGCTTATATTTAAATATTTAATACATTTTTGAGTTAGTTTTTGTGAGTGATGTAAAATAAGATTCTAGTTTCATTCTTTTTCATGTGAATATCCTATTTCCTTAGTACCATTTATTGAAGATACTATTTTTTCTCCACTGAGTATTCTTGATTACCTTGTCGAGTATTAGTTGACCATATATATGACTGCATAGGTTTATTTCTGGGCTCTTGATTCTTTTCCATTTTTTGGGGGGGATCTATGTGTCTGTTTTTATGCCAGTACTATGCTGTCTTTGATTACTATAGTTTTAAAACACAGCATGAAACCCTGATGCCTCCCACTTTGTTTTTTTTCCTCAGCTTTGTTTGTCTATTAGAGGTCTTTTGTGGTTCCTAATGAATTTTAGGATTTTTTCCTACTTCTAAAAAAATGATATTGCAATTTTCATAAGGATTGTATTGAATCTATAGACAGCTTTGGGTAATATGGACGTTTGGGTAATATTTGACATTTTAAGAATATTAATTTTTCCAGTTAGTGAACACAAGCTACCTTTTCATTTATTTGTGTCTTTTTAAAAAATTTCTTTCATTAATGTTATAGCTTTCAGTGTGAAAGTGAAATTGAAGTAGCTCAGTTGTGTCCAACTCTTTGCGACCCCGTGGACTGTAGCCTATCAGGCTCCTCCGTCTATGGGATTTTCCAGGGAAGAGTGCTGGAGTGGATTGCCATTTTCTTCTCTGGGGGATCTTCCTGATCCAGGAATCGAACCCGGGTCTCCCACATTGCAGGCAGACGCTTTACTGTCTGAGCCACCAGGGAAGCCCAGCAGGGAAGCTTTCAGTGTAGGTATCTTTAACCTCCTTGGTTAAATTTATTCCTAAGTATTTTATTGTTTTTGATGATATTTTAAATAGGATCATTAAAAAAAATTTTTTTTCAGATCATTTTTTGTCCGTGTATAGAAATACTACTGATTTTTGTATGTTAATTATGTATCCTACAACTTTACTGAATTTTTAAATTAGATCTAACAGTTTTCTGAGGAGTCTGTAGGATTTTCTATATATAAAAATCATGTCATCTGCAAATGAAGACAGTTTTACAATTTCAATTCTGAAGTCTTTTATTTCTTTTCTTGCCTGATTACTCTGGTTAGGTCTTCCAGTACCATGTTGAGTAGGAGCAGTGAATGAGCACCTTCCCCTTGCTCCTGGCCTTAGAGGAAAAGCCTTCAACTTTTCGTCATTGAGTATGATGTTAGCTGTGGGCATGTCACATATAGCCTTTATTTTGTTGAGGTACACTTCTTCTATACCTGATGTGTTAAGAGGTTGTTGTTGCTGTTGTTTTAATCATGAATGGATGTTGAATTTTTTCTAAAGCTTCTTCTGTGTCTATTGAGGTGATTGTAAGATTTCTTTCTTTAATTCTATTGATGTGATGTATCACATTTATTGATTTGTGTGTATTGAACCACCCTTGCATCTGAGGGATAAATCCCACTTGATCCTGATAATGTGTTTTAATGTGTTGCTAAATTCAGTTCGCTGGTATTTTATTGAGAATTTTTTCATCAACATTCACCAGGGCTATTGGCCTGTAGTTTTCTTTTCTTGTAGTGTTCCCTCTTTGATTTTTTGAAAGCATTTGCAAAGGATTGGAATTAATTCTTCTTAACTGTTTAGTCAAACTCACCAGTGAGGCTATCTGGTCCTGAACTCTGTTCCCTTGGGAGAGCTTTGATCCCTGATTCAGTCTCCTTACTAGTAATTGGCCTGATGGTACTTCTAGTCCTTACTGATTCACTCTTGGTAGGTTGTATGTTTCTAAGAATCTTTCTATTTCTTCTTGGTTGGCCAGTTTTGATAGAGTGTAGCTGTTCTTAGTAGACTCTCATAATCCTTTGTGTTTCTATCAGTTCAGTTCAGTCCAGTCCCTCAGTCATGTCTGACTCTTGTGTTTCTATAGTATTGTTTAATAATGTTGTTCAAGCCTGCTGTTTCCTTATTGATTCTTTAGGTGATCTATTTATTATTTAAAATGGAGGTAATAAAGTCCCCAGCCATTTTTGTATTGCTGTTTATTTCTCCTTTCAGCTCTGTTAGCTTTTGCTTTATATATTTCTGTGCTCTGATGTTGGGTGCATAAATGTTTGCAGTTGTTATATCTTCTTGATGGATTGACCCCTTTATCATTATATAACAGACTTCTTTGTCTCTTTTTACAATATTTAAAGTCTGTTTTGTCCTATATAAGTAGAGTTACCTCTTCTTTTTTTGCCATTTATTTGAAATATCTTTTCCCACCATTCACTTTCAGCCTATGTGTGTCTCTAAATCTAAAGCAAGTCTGCTTTAGGCTGTGAGTTAGCTTCTCTGCCTGGGAAGAATGGAAGGCCCACTTCAAGGAGCCTTCTGGATGTTCCTATTTAGACTTTCTAGTTGGGAGGAGCCAGACAGTACTCTCAGCAGTAGGTGGGATTATGAATTAGGTGCCCTGCCTAGGTGGACCAGAGGAGGTCTTCAAGCCTGGAAAGGCTCTTTGTGATCTTGACTCAAGCCAAGCTGCTCCCCAAGTTCCTGGCTGAGTAGTGCCCCTGGCTTTACTCTTTAGAAGATCAGTTCTGCCCAGTATACTCTCTGATTGGACATTGCTGGTTAAGTTACTTCTAGGTGTTGTGGCTAACCTTTCTGGTTAGTTAGGGCCAGGGACTACACTTAGCTGTGAGCCCCTCTTTCTGGGCGGGGACAGATCAGGCTCCAGGACTGGAAGGGTTCTTCCTTTGAGGGCCTGAATCAGGAATCCTGCTGAGTTACCTGGTCAGACGGGAAACTAAACTCTTAGCTCTGCACGTGAGCCAAGCTGCTGGTTGGTACTACTGTTTCCACACTGCAGGTAGGAAAGTGGTCTGCCAAGATCCAAGTTCTCATTGTTGTAAAGTCCTTCCCCCTTCTTTGTCTCCATCAAATTCCCATTGGTCAAACCCTGCAGATTCTGCAGAGACCCTGGGTGGCCCAGCCTGACTAGAGAAGCTCACAAACTGATTCACAACACTGGAGGAGCTGCAGGTCCACCCTTGGCTCTCTTTTCCTCATGAAGAACTGTGTTCTCAAGGAAGACCTCTTGGTGTGGTATTATGTCTACCTGGGGGAGGGGGATGTGGTCAATGTGTGTGTGTGTGTGTGCGCGCGTGCACGCGCGCATGCCTGCATGTGCTCAGTCGTGTCCAACCCTTTGAAACCCTATGGACTGCAGCTCACCAGGCTTCTCTGTTCACAGAATTTTCCAGGCAAGAATACAGGAGTGGGTCACCATTTCCTGTTCCAGGGGATCTTCCCACCTGGGGGATCGAACCTGTGTTTCTTGTGTCTGCTGCATTTGGCAGGCAGATTCTTTACCATTTGCCACTTGGGAAGCCTGAGGTCATTGTGTAGGCAGATCTTTTACTTTTCTAATGTAGTCTGTCTTGGTCTCTGTGGTGGAAGGGATGTGCTTCAGCCTCACTCCAGTGTTCCAGGATTTTCTCAGCCATGTATTGTCCAATAGTAGTTGTTATTTATTCTTATGATGTGGAGAGGAAATCAGGAAAGACTTATCTTGGTGATGCTACCTGTTATTTATAGGTAGTAAAATTTGGTTTTTGTATATAGTATTCTGTTATTGAATATTATTCTTTTGATTTATTTTAACCATTTGTTAATGTAAAAACTGTTCTTAGCTCATGGGCTGTACAGAGGCAGGAAAAGCCTGGATTTTGCCTGTGGATTGTTGTTTACCATGCCAACTACTCCAACTGAGTATTTCTGAGTTGTTCTTTGTCACAGTCTGACACGCAGAAAAATACAAGGAAACAAGAGGAACGTAAGGGGAAAATCTCCAAAGTAAGCTGATCGTGTGAAAAGAGGGATTGCCTGCTGGGAAATGTTCACCCTGAGGATATTCTTGGTAAAAAAATGAGAAGTGGCAAGGAAATGAACTGCAAGATGGGTTAGATATTTTTCTCATTTCTCCTTTTATTTTTTTCGTTTGATGGATTTCAAGCTTCACAATGGAAACTGCTATCACCTCCTTATTTCATAAACAGACTGCAAAAGGAGTTAGAAATACCATTTTGAAGTCATCCAACTCCTCTGGTATACACGCACTGCAGCATATTTATATCTTCCTGATGGCCTTTTCACCTCCCATGCTAATAGTGAATTAAATTTTTGTCTCAAAGAAGCAGAGCAGCGTAAGATTTTCTGAAAAATTGAGACAAACAGTGCTAACGTCTAGCAAGTGATTTCTTCAGAGTGCTTTAGGAAGAGGAAGAAATAAATGAAGGTTGTTGAATAGCTCCTATAAACTAAATATTATGTTCGTATGTGTGGAATGCTTGGTATACGTGTTTAGCACAGACTCAACACTAAATACATTAAACATACTGTATCAGTTATAATTATTACAGTCTTTTTTGATCTTAACAAAACATGCAATCAAAATACTATGATGTCTGCCTTGCACTTAGAGAAAATAAGGATGGTGAGAGTAAGTAGTTTTTGTCGTGTTACATAATTAGTAAGTGGTAGCACTAGCTACGTGGTAGGCTCTCAATAAGTATTTGCTGAATTTTTTTTTTTTTTTTTTTTTTGTGATGAGGACACTTGGCATGAGATTTACCCCCTTAACAAGTTTTAAGTATAATATACAATATTGGTGACTATGGAGACAGCATTCTACAGCAAATCTCCAAGATTTAATCATCTTGAATAGTAAGCTTTGTAGGCATTAAATAGCAACTTTCAAATGGTGTGTTACTAAATTAGTGACTGAGTAAATCTACTGGATTTGAAGTCAGTTCTGTCTAATGTGAAACTTTCTTCTGCCTGCCACAGAGTGTATGTAGTCTATCCAGGTGACAGTTTTTATGCTAAAGGAGCTCCTTGACGTGCTTCTGGGGTCGTACCTGATGAATCCAAGAAAAGAAATTCATTAGCAGCTAAGGGAGAGTGAGCTTCTTGACCCAGAATAGTTTGATGCTCTTAAGGGATTAGCAGTGCCATGCACAGAGTTATGATTAGCTAAATAATTGGTGACACTTAACATGGGGCTTTTGCTAAGAGGCAAAAAAAAAAAAAATAACACTATTTGTTGTTCATATAATTAGATTTTTCACCTCAAGTGAAAAAGTAAATTGAGCACAAAATGCAGTAGACCTGAAGTGGCTGCTGCAAGGTGATGTGGGTCTTCAATTACAGGACTCATCAGATGTAGGACTTCCAACTCACCAGGAGATGCTGCTTTGAATTCAGAAACATTAAAACTTCTGAGGCAACAGATTACTGGTCAGTTCTGTAACTACCCTGGCCACCAGGAAATGGGAATCATTTAGACTGCTGCTTCATTAGGATGTGCAATCAAATCCCACTTGAGGTGCCTTGAAATAGTTCCGCTGCTCTGCTCTGGGAACTCGTGTCAATCAGTGATCAGGGCTGCCCTTCCTTCCCTGTTCCCCACTCCAGCTTGGCAGCCGTGAACCTTTGCCATCAGAGATTTGCTAATGTATCAGCTCAAAGGCACACGTTTCATGTTTCTCGTGCCCTCTCATTTTCTGCCTCTCAAGATAGTACCTCTCTAAAGGATTCATTTCAGTGTTCCTGGTAATTACCCTACTCCTGAGGCAGTGGCTAGGAGACAGACTTCAGTGTCACTGGTCTCTCATTTTCCAAAATAGGATCGCCTATTGCCTTATCTGAGTGTTCTGGAAAATCATATATTTCCTGTGCTATCGATACTGTGACTCAAATTAGGAGGAGTGAAAGATTAGAAGAGAGGACGATTTTGTACTTGGGGAATGAGGTAGGGAAAGGAGGAGTATTCTGTGTTTCTTTGAAATATAACTTTAATAGCAAATCAATCGTGGGCATAGTTACCTATAGCATCCAAGAAAAAATGTATTTTCTGATAGAACAGTTTAATTCCAACAGATCAACCATTCCTCTTTCAAGTCTCCTAACTAACTAGAAACTGAAGAGTTAATTTCTTGTTGTTGACATAATGCTCTTCTTCTTTGTATTATTTCTGAATCTTTGTTTTCTGTATTTTCTGGTGTCAGTTTTTTATCTTATGAACATGTGCTCATATTTTAGTGTCAGCTGCCTCAACACTTTTTGAAAGTGGGGTTGTACAAACTATCTCCTGAAAAAGAGTAAATGACTCAGACTGAAAGGATGCGATCTACTGATTCAGAACAGATACATAAGACCCTTCTCTGCTGCTGCTGGTGCTGCTAAGTTGCTTCAGTCGTGTCTGACTCTGTGCAACCCCATAGACGGCAGCCCACCAGGCTCCCCCGTCCCTGGGATTCTCCAGGCAAGAACCCTGGAGTGGGTTGCCATTTCCTTCTCCAATGCAGGAAAGTGAAAAGTGAAAGTGAAGTCGCTCAGTCGTGTCCGACTCTTAGCGACCCCATGGACTGCAGCCCACCAGGCTCCTCCGTCCATGGGGTTTTCCAGGAAAGAGTACTTCTCTGGTTCTGATTTAATGTTACTTTTCATGGTCTGCTCTGACTGGTTATTGAATTGTGGGCTTATATTTAGTAGCAAATGGATACATCACTATTTGGCTTACGTAATTCCGAGTTTTGCTTAGAGTGCTGCCATCTGTAGACGTGAACAAAAAGTTTCTCTGTTCACCAGCAAAAAGCCAAAGTAGAAGATCCTGAGCCATTGGCTGAGAAGCCTTGAGGACATTTGTAGAGATGACTTGGTAGAAGAGAGGCCAGTATATTCTGTCCCCCACCTCCCACCCCCAAGAAGAGAGGGCTGTGAGGGGTCTTCTGGGCTGGGACTGCATTAGGGAAGTGTCCCTATCCTCAAGGGCAGAAAAAGTTACTATGAATGATATTGCTGTAGCTGTTCTATCTTTAAATTGCTGTGCCTATGGGGCCCCCATGGAAGGTGGTTTCTTATGTATTATGAAAGAGCAGGCCTTAGGAGGATGAGAAAAGGGGTTTTCTCCCTCTTTAAATTTGAGACTCTGTTTTTTTCCTTGACTGCACTTCCATTGGTTCTGTCAGTGTTTACTTTTGTTTTGGTGTTACAAGTTGGGTGAGCATTCTTCTGGATTTGCCTAGGACAGGTAGAATTTACTACTATCCCAGTATAATTATGACTAGCATTCCCTTTCACTTTCAAAAGTGTTTCATCTTGGATGATAAATCAGGTATGTCCTCAGTTAGGAGGTAAAAGGATGGCCCTGTAGGTTTTTCTCCCCATGCTACTGCTGCTGCTAAGTCACTTCAGTCGTGTCCAACTCTGGGCGACCCCATAGATGGCAGCCCACCAGGCTCCCCCGTCCCTGGGGTTCTCCAGGCAAGAACACTGGAGTGGGTTGCCATTTCCTTCTCCAGTGCATGAAAGTGAAAAGTGAAAGTGAAGTTGCTCAGTCGTGTCCGACTCTCAGCGACCCCATGGACTGCAGCCTTCCAGGCTCCTCTCTCTATGGGATTTTCCAGGTAAGAGTACTGGAGTGGGGTGCCATTGCCTTCTCCTTTCTCCCCATAGGAAGAGATAAAAGATAGAGTGCATGTATATGGTGCACTGAGAAGGCAATGGCACCCCACTCCAGTACTCTTCCAACTCAGTCGTTGGACACGACTGAGTGACTTCACTTTGACTTTTCACTTTCATGCATTGGAGAAGGAAATGGCAACCCACTCCAGTGTTCTTGCCTGGAGAACCCCAGGGATGGCAGAGCCTGGTGGCTGCCATCTGTGGGGTCACACAGAGTCGGACACAACTGGAGCGATTTAGCAGCAGCAGCATATAGTGCACTGATCACAGACCAGTATGTTGTCCTGAGCACTATGGGATGGGGAATGAGGAAGTCAATCTGGAGCCATAACACTGGGTAAAAGCAGGAGGGTCCCTCCCTGGGGACTGAGTCAGGCTGACCGAAGGAGGGGTCGCATGAGGCCAGGCAGTTGAGCAGGGGGCCTGACTGGGGATGTGATGTCTCCTGAGCTTCTTTCTTTCTGGGGAGTTTTCCTTTTGATTATTGACTTCCTGGCTTTAGCAGTAAGACATAAAATAACCAAAAATCATATACTTTGGCAAGTGGCAGAGATTTAATAAATCTTAGTTTCCGTAGCCTTTAACCTTGCTTTCACTTTTTGCACATGGATGCCCAGAAGTTCTGTTGAGGTCCTGCTCCCATCTTTCATTTCTAAGGGTAGAGTCATCAGATTTTATTCTTTCCCAGGCACACTGTTTCTTTCAACCTGATGACAAACTCCCTCACTCAGTGACAGTGAGTCCTGGGTCTCTGTGGACATTGGTCTTGTTAGGGTCCACTTGCATCTTGGGTACCCAGATGTAGCAAGCCCAATGCCTGTGAGGCCTGATACAGCTCTTCTTCATGGTTTCCCATTTTCATTGCAAAGGATAAGGAATTTACTCCAAGTAGGGTACTCAAAGCAGACATGTGAGAAATGTCACAGACCTCAAGGAGACCGGAGGGTATTGTGTTATCTGCTTGGCAGGGAAGATTCAGGACAAGCAGACTTCCAGAATTGAGTATACCTATATTTATTATGATACTCCTACATGCATTTGTTCTTTTTGTGAATTCATCAATTTTTTAATTTAATAATATTGTAGCATTCTTTTTTAAAAAATTATTTATTTGACTGCTTTGAGCCTTAGTCATGGCACACAAGATCTTCCATCTTCGTTGCAACATGCAAACTCTCAGTTACGGCGTGTGGAATCTAGTTTCCTGACCGGAGATCGAACCGGGGGCCCTGCATTGGGAGTGTGGAGTATTAGACACTGGACCACCAGGGAAGTCAGGTGTTCATTTATTGTCATTCACTATGTTGGGCCTTGGGGACACAGAGTTGAATAGATGCAGTTCTCCTCCTTAAGTAGCACATAGTCAAGAGAAGGGGCCAGAAAAGAAAACCAGGTTTATTGTGTGGTGCGATGTGTCCTGATAGGATTTGCCAGAATGCTATAGAAGCAGAGGAGGGACATATAAATCAGTTTTGAAAAGTCAAGGAGTGCTTCTGAGGATGGCTGTAGTTTTCCGTCAAACCAGCGATCAATGAAATGGAGGTTGTCGTGAGAAGTGGTGCCGGCGAGAGGAAGAGAAATAACAGTATTGTGACTCTGGTCAATAGATGGGCATAAAGGGAAGTGCTGTTCTTTTAGCAGTGCTCTTTCAGGGAAACAGAATTCTGTGGTTATGCTGCATTAATATTATACTTTATTATTTAGGTTTTAAAATGGGAGGAGGAAGACTTGTCTTCTGTGCCACAAACAAATCGTATTCAGCATATGGTGGCATAGCCATACCTCTACCAACTCTCCTCACCAGTCAGCTCAACCTGGTAGCAGTTAGGAGTATGGCGGGCTAGAGTTGTTCTTTTATCTCAAGCAATTACTGCTTACATTTGGATCCCATCCCCACCCTCCCTCCTTCTTATCCATACTTTTCCAGAGCTTTAGATAGAGAAGCTGGCCTCTCCTAGGTCTGTGTCCAGGGAGAGAGTAGCCTAGTGACTTAAAAGTCTCTCGCTCAAATATAGTTTCAATTATTAAGGGAGACATAAAATGTACATAAAAACATACTTCAGGAAAGTATTTTTTTCTATTGTATTCATTAAAGCCTCTAATGGAAGCCTTACCAGATTTCATTGCTGTGTAGTTTGTGTTGTGTAATCCTAACAAATGACACAAGTCAAAGTTAAGCTTCTGGAATATAGTTATGACCCTCTAGTTATGACTCTCAAACTCTGAAAAAAGAGAATCCATAATGCTGTTCTGGCCTAGTAAGCTGTGAAAACATGTTTCTCGTGAATATTACCCTGTTCTAAAGACAGATTCGTACAAGGAATGACAAGTCCATCTGGCTTATAGTTAAAGTCATTTGGAAACTTGATAAAGGCAGAGGTTTTCAAACACTCAGGATGAGCTCAAATGTTTAGGATTCAAGGGAGATAGGCGACATCCAGGGTTTGAAATCAATGGAATTGTACAGCAATCAGACTATCTTTAACAATCCACATCTCCACCTCAAGCAATTCTTAGAGTACGCTTTCTCAGTTTATCTGATTGTGATACTTTGATTAAAAGTAAATTAGGTTATTAGTGAAAACAAAGATCTGATACCTCAGAGGAGTTGGCTGTCTTGCAGAAGGAAGGGAAGGAAGAATACTTGCAGGGAGATTGACCTGGGGAAAGTTGTGCGTCGTCAATAACTTAGCTATTACTTGCTGGGAGTCTGAAATCTTTGAATCTTAGAGCATTTTCTTCGCCTCATAAAATCACCAGAGCTCTCTGGTAATGTTGTTTAAATATTGATCATTTCACCCAAGAGGATTGCTTGTTATTTGTGCCTGATTGGGCAATTTTCTAAACTGAAATGACTTAATAATTGTGAATGGAAGAGTTTATTTCAGGTTTCCCCCTCGATTATGACATCTCCTGGGATGGATCATCGAAAAAGCAAGAGCGTTCCAGAAAAACATCTATTTCTGCTTTATTGACTATGCCAAAGCCTTTGACTGTGTGGATCATAATAAACTGTGGAAAATTCTGAAAGAGATGAGAATACCAGACCACCTGACCTACCTCTTGAGAAACCTATATGCAGGTCAGGAAGCAACAGTTAGAACTGGACATGGAACAACAGACTGGTTCCAAATAGGAAAAGGAGTACGTCAAGGCTGTGTATTGTCACCCTGTTTATTTAACTTCTATGCAGAGTGCATCATGAGAAACGCTGGGCTGGAAGAAACACAAGCTAGAATCAAGATTGCCGGGAGAAATATCAATAACCTCAGATATGCAGATGACACCACCCTTATGGCAGAAAGTGAAGAGGAACTAAAAAGCCTCTTGATGAAAGTGAAAGAGGAGATTGAAAAAGTTGGCTTAAAGCTCAACATTTTGAAAATGAAGATCATGGCATCCGGTCCCATCACTTCATGGGAAATAGATGGGGAAACAGTGGAAAACAGTTTCAGACTTTATTTTTCTGGGCTCCAAAATCACTGCAGATGGTGACTGCGGCCATGAAATTAAAAGACACTTACTCCTTGGAAGGAAAGTTATGACCAACCTAGATAGCATATTCAAAAGCAGAGACATTACTTTGCCAACAAAGGTCCATCTAGTCAAGCCTATGGTTTTTCCAGTGGTCATGTATGGATGTGAGAGTTGGACTGTGAAGAAAGCTGAGCACCGAAGAATTGATGCTTTTGAACTGTGGTGTTGGAGAAGACTCTTGAGAGTCCCTTGGACTGCGAGGAGATCCAACCAGTCCATCCTAGGGTAGATCAGTCCTGGATGTTCATTGGAAGGACTGATGCTGAAGCTGAAAGTCCAGTACATTGGCCACCTCATGCGAAGAGTTGACTCATTGGAAAAGACTCTGATGCTGGGAGGGACTGGGGGCAAGAGGAGAAGGGGATGACAGAGGATGAGATGGCTGGATGGCATCACTGACTCGATGCACATGAGTTTCAGTGAACTCTAGGAGTTGGTGATGGACAGGGAGGCCTGGTCTGCTGCGGTTCATGGGGTCACAAAGAGTTGCACAAGACTGAGCAACTGAACTGAACTGGGGATGGATGGCTCAAGCATTCTGAAACAGTAGTAATAATCAGGTGAATGTGTTCACTAAGAAAAGGGAGCCTCTTTCCACAGAACTAGCCAGCCAATTGTACACTTCTGTTGTTGTTTAGTTGCTAAGTCATATCTGACTCCTTTGTGACTTCATGGACTGTAGCCCGCCAGGCTCCTCTGTCCATTGGGATTTCTCAGGCAAGAATACTGGAGTGGGTTGCCATTTCTTTCTCCAGGGGATCTTCCTGACTCAGGGATCAAACCTGCATCTCCTGCATTGGCAGGCAGATTCTTTACTACTGAGCCACCAATATAATTCTTTTACATGAGGCAAAAAAAAGGAAGGCATTCATTCGTGTAACTAACATTTACTGAAAGAAAGCATTTGTTCTGGGGTATGTATTAAAGACAGTGCAGTATAAGCTTGACTAAAGAACACTCTATGTGGAAGGGTATGACAGCCTAGGGGAAAAGTCAGAACTAGACACAGAAGATCCTGCAGTGTGTTAAGTGCCCTAACAAGGGCCCATAAAGAATGTGGTGGAGCTCAGAGGAAGGAACTGCTCATTTGCCTGAGGTTGTAAAGCAAAGTTTTCTTGAGGAGATGGCATCTAACCTTGCCCCGAAGGTAGAAAAGGAGATAGACAGCAAGAGGGGAAAGGTATTCAAGGCATGAATCAGAAGTCCAGGGAGACAGTGCCGACAGGGTGTGCTGAGTTGTATCACGGTGGTGAAGAGATGGCCAGACCAGAGAAGGTCGGGGAGGACAGGATGGATGCTCCTGCATGCCAGGCTGAGGAGTTTGGTCTTACCCTGTTTGCAGCAAGAGCAATTGCTTCTTTCTTTACATGTAGGCAGTTGATTGAACAGAAAGTGCTCATTAGGGTCCAATCAGGAAAAAGCTTAATTCCACCATTGTCCTCTAAATCTGTTCTGTTTCTCTGCTTCAGTTGGGAAGATTTCACAGCTTTCTGTTGCTTTCAGTTATAAGTGATCAGAACCTCATTAGAAGCTCCTATGTGCTGTGAATGAAAAACTCTCATTCCTCCGCCTGTGGACATCTTCCCTTGACCACAGCTAAAACCTGACCTAGGTGCAGGAGACGGGGGTGGCGGGGGGAATGGGGAGGGTAGGTATGGTCTCTGAGCTTGGACTGAGAGGAGCCCCTCCTTCAGTCTGGCTCCTGGGTGGCTGTCTTTCTTCACCCTCCTCTCAGCCAGGCTGGTAGTTTTAATCCCCACCCCCTACCCCCATTTCTTACCTTCCCCTTGTCTCCCATTCATGATGCTGTTTTCTGGTTCCTTCATGGTTGGGAAGGAGAGGGAATGGCAGAGAGAGGCAGACATGACTTCTACTTGGCTGGTGTGGTTTGCTTCTTGATTATTAATGCCCTTGGTCATTACAGACAGTGGCCTGCTCTTTCAGGGCATAACTTAGTGGATTTTGGGAAAGCCTCTGGACCTTAACCATGGACAGTTCCCAGGTGTGCATTATACATTCTCTAGCTGACATGGAAAAGACCCTGATGCTGGGAAAGATTGAAGGCAGGAGGAGATGGGGATGACAGAGGATGAGATGATTGGATGGCATCACCGACTCGATGGACATGAGTTTGAGCAAGCTCTGGGAGTTGGTGATGGACAGGAAGCCCAGCGTGCTGCAGTGCTGCGTTCAGTCGGATGCAACTGAACTAAACTGACTGAGCTGACATCTTCTGTCTCCTCCTCCGTGCCTACACCAAGTGCATGACCACGTACGGAAGTGGATGCACCCAGAGGCTGATGGTGACTCTGCCTCCGAGCCCTTCACCTGGGCAGGCTCTGGTCAAGGCCCTGGGAAGCGTCCTAGCAGTGTTCACAGGGTCATGTGCTTTTGTAAAATGTGGAGGAGGTGCTGTTTTGACACAAACAGCTGTTGACTTTGTTTTCCCTCTAAAATACTTCTCCTGGTGGCTAGTGAACTGGAAGGGCTTGTGGGAACTTGAGGGAACTGACAAAGAGGAAGTTGATTTGAGATTTATTTAGTTAGGGTAGAGAGGGATATATTTGTATGGTTCAAAAGTCACAAGATTTTGTTACCCATCCAACGTGAAAAGGCTTCTAGAGATATTCCAGTTGTCACCGTTACAGGAAGCTTAAGGGGCAGAGGTTTTACTAACATTGTGTCTGATGGCACCTGGTCACTGAAGCATGTGGCTCATGGAGAAGAAGCAGGATTTGAAACACAGGAGGCTCAGAGGTAGTGTGTGAAAAACCCTTCCAGATATTACAGATATGAAAGACACTGTTTAGAGTTTGCCCAACTTGATAATCTTAAAAACTCACTTTGCATCAATAAAATAATATTTAAAGCAGAAAGAAACTGTCTCAGCAATACACAGTTTTCAAAAGTCAATTCAATGATACCTGAGGGAAGACTAAGTGATCTTTCAATTCTTCTCTTGTTTCATAGGGAGCAGGTTTTGAAAGTATGCAGCCAAAAAAAATTTTAGGGAAGAAACTATTATGGAAGAGTGTCAGACTATTAATGAAAGTATTATTTTCTGGATTTATGCTGTTGGAGGCATTTGTCCAGCTTTTACAAATTTGTGTTTCATTCAGTTCAGTTTAGTCGCTCAGTCGTGTCCGACTCTTTGCGACCCCGTGAATCGCAGCACGCCAGGCCTCCCTGTCCATCACCAACTCCCGGAGTTCACTCAGACTCACGTCCATCGAGTCAGTGATGCATCCAGCCATCTCATCCTCTGTCGTCCCCTTCTATTTAAAAAAAAAAAATGTTACTTTTTGGCTGCCCTGGGCCGTCATCGCTGTGAGGTCTTTTCTCTGGTTGCGGTGAACAGAGGTTACTTTCTAGCTACAATGCGCGGGCTTGTCACTGTGGTGGCTTCTCCTGCTGCAGAGCACAGGCTGTGGGCGCTCCGGCTTCAGTGGTTGTGGCACGCGGGCTCGGTTGTTGCGGCTCCCGGCTCTGGAGCACGGGCTCAATGGCTGTGGTGCATGGGCTTAGTTGCTCCGAGGCACGTGGGATCTTCCTGTGTCTGGGATCGAACCCATGTCTCCCGCACTGGCAGGCGGATTCTTTACACTGAGCCACCAGGGAAGCCCTCCTTATTTTCTTATTCCAAATAAACCTTTAATTTTGTGGCTGGTTTTATATACGTAAAAGTAGACTCCCCCAAATTCTATATGTATTTCAGCCAGGCCCCACAAAACCTCAAATATTCCTTTCTGATGGACTTATCCTTTTTTTTTTTTTTTAAGCTTTTATTTTCTAGTTTTAACATTTATACTTTCTCACAGAATTTTTTTCAGTTTTATTATTTCTTTTTACTGAAGTGTAGTTGATTTGCTATGTTGTATCCATTTCTGCTATACAGCAGATTGATCCAGTTATACTCATATATACATTATTTTAAAGAATATTCTTTTTCATTATGGTTTATCCTAGGATATTGATTATAGTTTTTTGTGCTGTACAGTAGAACCTTGCTCATTCATTCAATACGTAATAGTTTGCATCTGCTCATCCCAAACTCCCAATTCATCCCTCCCCACCCCCTTGTCCTTTGGGAACCACCGGTCTTTCGGTTGTGATACCTTTTCAGTTGGGTATCCTCTTCAGCAATCAGCTTTCAAGATGATTCAGGCTCAGTGATTTTCCGTGTTACTGAGGCCGCAGGAAATATTTGCCTCCCTGTCTTACCAGACTCAGGAAGGGTGACTTGCTTCAAAGAACTTGTTCTCCCTCAGGTCCAACAGGCAGGCCAGTGAGTGTATGTGCTCAGCTCATCAAACCTCTAGCCTGGGGCACTGAGCAAGCAGGGTGCCCTCTGGCAAGGACTCTCCTAGCCCCAATCCTGTCTCCTACATGCCCTGTTGCTTTTGATGCTCCTTTCACTTACCTCAAGGCAGAGGAGAACAGGGGATGGAAAATGCCTTAGACTCATCCTCCGAGGTCAGTAACTAAATCACTGCAAATAAATCTGCTCTGATTATTCTCCTCAGTGATTCTGTAGCCTTCTTGGATGTGTGTGTTGGACAAACGTACCCAAACCCGTTTCACTGTCTTTAATAGGCAAGTCCTATAGGGTGTCTGAGCTTCCCTGATGGCTCAGTGATAAAGAATCTGCCTGCCAGTGCAGGAGACTTGGGTTCATTCCCTGGGTCGGGAAGATCCCTTGGAGAAGGAAATGGCAACCCACTCCAGTATTCTTGCCTGGGAAATCCCGTGGACTGAGGAGCCTGGTGGGTTGCAAGAGAATTGGGCATGACTTAGTGACTAAACAACAAACACAGTTTGTCTAGCACCTCTTTTTAGAGAATGGGGCAGTTGTTATCTATTGTCTGCAGCGGAAGGTTCTGAGAGGCAAATTGGGGGATAACAACTTTTTTGGAATGTGTAGTCCTTCCCTGCACCAAGGCTTTTAACTTCGTAAATAGGAAAAGAATCAAACAAACAAAAGGAATTCCAGGCAGATGATTCAAGCCAGTCAAAGGCAGTAAGAATAGAGAGAAAACTGGCTGCCTTTGGGGATCTCTGGGATGTTAAGGCAGCTACAGTAGAGGGTGTATGAGATGAAGTGCAAAGAAAAGGTGTTAGAAAAGGGCCATATTGTAACCTTTTGTGGGATGTTTCATTGTTTCCCCAAAGGATCAATGATGAAATCTAAGGCAGCTCTTTAACCTTTAGTAATTTTCCACATTCATTTTCTTTCTTTTATAGTTCCTTTACCTTTCTAACACCCTAAAGTCTAATTTTGTACCTCCACAGAAATTTCAGGAATCTGCTTTCATCCCTTAGAGTAATTGATTGCCAGAACACACCTCTTTGCCTTCTGAATCTCTTCCTCTCCAATTCGTCACAGTCTTTGACCACTTCTAACAGCAAACCTCTTTCTGTGAAAAGATTTAGTGTCAGAGGAATTAAGAAGCCCTTCATGGTCTTAAAAAAAAAAAAATCAAGATCTGAAATCAGAAAACAGGAATTATATTGATTGATTTTTTTTTTTTTCTTATACCGTGCTAGGAATGTCACTCTCCACACCTCAGTTTGTATACCCTTTTAAGTTCAGAACAGTGTCAATATAGGTGTTTGTAGGTGAAAGATGGTGGGCCAGAGACATGGGTACTTGTGTTCTTTTCCAAATGGTTTATTGGACTGTATTCCATCGGATTCTCACAACAGTAATGAGAAATGTGTTTCCAGTTATTACATATAAAGAAAGAAAAATAAAGATAGAACAAGTGTGGGTTTGATCCCTGATTGGGGAGCTAAGATCTGACATGCCTAGTGGCTGAAAAAAAAAAGCAAGCAAAATGTAAAACAGAAGCAATACTGCAACAAACTCAATACACACTTAAAAAATTGTCCACATTAATTTTTTTTTTTTTTAGGAATTTGGATAAGGAATTTGGATAAGGAAATTGGCTAAGGCCACTCTGCTAGTTAGGAGTAAAGTCAGGACCATGATTCTAACTTCCTAATGCACTTTTGTATGTGATGGTCTTTCCCTGAAAAGGCTCTGGACAAGGAAACAGAAGGGAGCAGAGCCAATGGAGGGAATGGAGGAAGTAGTGTAAGCATAGAGCTGGGCTATGGACTGGCCTGCCTGCTGCTACAGGAAGACTATGGGTAGCTTGAGACTCCAACTGTAAGCTTTGGCCCAAAGGAGTTGTTTGGAGAAGGAACAGAGTGGATCAGTACCCAGAAATTTCTCCTTAAATGAGACAATTGGAGATGTCCTCCTGAACAGAGTAGAGGAATACAGTTCTGCAGCAGTTTTACAGTGCTATTTTGTATGTCTTTTTTTTTTTTTTTTTTTTGAGTATAGTTCATTTACAATGTGTTAATTTCTAGCATACAGCAAAATGATTCAGTTATACATATATCCACTCTTTTTTAGATTCTTTTCCCATATAGGCCAGTACAGGTTATTGAGTAGAGTTCCCTTTGCTATATAGCAGGTCCTTATTATCTATTTTATATATAGTAGTGGGTATATCAGAGAAGGCAATGGCACCCCACTCCAGTACTCTTGCCTGGAAAATCCCATGGATGGAGGAGCCTGGTAGGCTGCAGTCCATGGGGTTGCTAAGAGTTGGACACGACTGAGCGACTTCATTTCACTTTTCACTTTTCACTTTCATGCATTGGAGAAGGAAATGGCAACCCACTCCAGTGTTCTTGCCTGGAGAATCCCAGGGACGGGGGAGCCTGCTGGGCTTCCATCTATGGAGTCACACAGAGTCGGACACGACTGAAGTGACTTAGCAGCAGTAGCAGTAGTGGGTATATGTCAGTCCCAATCTCCCAGTTTGTCCCTCCCCACCTATTCCTCCCTCATAACGATGTTTGTTTTCTACATCTGTGACTCTGTTTCTGTTTTGTAAATAAATTCATTTGTACCATTTTTTAGAAAAAGATTCCACATACTGTTGTTGTTCAGTCTCTTAAGTTGTGTCCCTCTTTGAGATCCCATGGACTGCAGCATGCCAGGCTTCCCTGTCCTCCACTATCCCCCAAAGGTTGCTCAAACTCATGTCCATTGAGTCGGTGATAACATCCAACCATCTAATCCTCTGTTGGCCCCTTCTCCTATTGCCTTCAATCTTTCCCAGCATCAAGATCTTTTCCTATGAGTCGCTCTTTGCATCAGGTGGACAAAGTAGTGGAACTTCAACATCCGTCCTTCCAATGAATATTCAGGGTTGATTTCCTTTAGGATTGACTGGTTTGATCATCTTGCTGTCCAAGGGATTCTCGAGAGTCTTCTCCAGCAGCACAATTCAAAAGCTTCAGTTCTTCAGTGCTCAGCCTTCTTTATGGTACAACTCTCATACCCATACATGACTACTGGAAAGACCATCCTTTCACGATGCAGACTTTTGTCAGAAAAGTGATGTCTCTGTTTTTTAATATGCTGTCTGGGTTTACCATAGCTTTTCTTCCAAGGAGCAAGCATCTTTTAATTTCATGGCTACAGTCACCATCTGCAGTGATTTTGGAGCCCCCCCAAATATAATCCACATATAAGCAGTTATCATGTGATATTTGTCTTTCTCTGTTTTACTTCACTCAGTATGACAATATCTGAGTTTCACTCAGTTAAACTTCACATGGATGACAATGGTCCATCCATGTTGCTACTAATGGTATCATTTCATTCATTTAATGGCTGAGTAATATTCCATTGCTCTTTTGCATCTTTAAGTAAGTTCCTTTTTTTGATAGTCTCAGTATTCTAATTGCATAAGATGAATTTTCTTAGAGTCATTAGGCAGAATAGAATGTCCACTATTGAGTGTTGTTAAAGTAAATGACATCTAGTGCATGATGTTTGCCTTTACTGTTCTTGCCTTACCTATATGTTGAGTCAAATTAGCTACAGCCAATTAGGCTATTTTTTGAGATTAAGGGCAGGAAGAGAAGGGGACGACAGAGGATGAGATGGTTGGATAGCATCACCGACTCAATGGACATGGGTTTGGGTGGACTCCGGGAGTTAGTGATGGACAGGGAGGCCTGGCGTGCTATGGTTCATGGGGTTGCAAAGAGTCGGACACGACTGAGCGAATGAACTGAACTTTGAGACTAACATTTTAAGATATAACACAGCATAAACGGAGGTTTTATTCTGTCAATTTACTATTTTGATCCCTCTTCAGGATTTTATTTCTTAGCATATCTATCTAGATAACAGTCTCAGAGACCATAGAGACTTTGTATCTCATTCAGAGATTGTGTGACTGTCGAGGCCTCTCCACTTATCCTAGTTGGTAATTATTAGAATGCATCTGATATGAGCAGATTTAACAAATTATTTTTGTTAACTTTACACATAAATTTCTGAAATCCAAAGTTTTCTAGAACTGCACTTTAGCTATTATACAGAAGAGAATAATTTATTTTACATGCTGGGTGAGAATAAAAGCTATTACAATGAGTTTTCAGCATTTACAATATTTTTTTTCATGGAAAATGAATATATCACCAATTTTGTATCATTTTAATAATTTTGGTTGGCATACAATATAGTGTCTTGGCTGAAGTACAACAACAGATGTCTGCAAATTTTTAAGTTACTCATTTGTGCGATGAAAGCAAATATGCACATACAGATGTCTAGGAGAAGGGAAAGAAGACAGCTTTAGGACACTTATCCAAAAAAGGGCTACCTAGTGAGAATGGTAGCTTAAAAGGAAGTGATTTTGAATCTCTTGATTGTCAAACAGTGAAATAAAACCAACTCATTCCAAACAGGTTTGATTTATTGTGTTGGCCACAAATTTCATTTGGCTTTTTCTGTAACATTTTATGGAAAAACCAGAACGAAATTTGTGGTCAACCCAATAATGTAACAAATATTTTTTGATCACCTACCATCAGAAAATATCTTTGTGTGAGCACTAAATAGTCTGGAGTGGCTCAGTGGAGAATGCATGAGATAAGGAAGTGTGGATAAAGTTCTTGATAGACTTGGGCCTTAATCATATGGGACTTTGAGTCTTTGGACTTTCTTGTAAAGGCAGTGCAGAGCCACTGAAAGCAAGTGAAGGAAGATTAATTCAGAGGCAGGGCATAGAGTAAATTAGAGGAGAGACGGGAGATAAGTACGTTACTAGTATATTAGTACACATTAGGTTAATAGTACACTAGTATAGATCTTTAGGAAAGCAATCTACAAACCAGAACAACAGGGGCACTGTGCATTGAAAGTGTTGGGTGGTTTCACATATCATATTATACATGTTTCAATGCCATTCTCCCAAATCATCCCACCCTCGCCTTCTCCCACAGAGTCCAAAAGACTGTTCTATACATCTGTGTCTCTTTTGCTGTCTCACGTATAGGTGGGAGGGGGGTTCAAGATGGGGAACATGTGTACACCCGTGGCGGATTCATGTTGATGTATGGCAAAACCAATACAATATTGTAATTAGTCTCCAACTAAAATAAATTTATATTTTAAAAAAAGTGTTGGTGGGAGATACAAGAGATATTTAAAGCTGCAGTTTCTCAAATGTAGCAACTGATTGGTAGCAAATAGAAACATTAAAGATATGTTCAAGTACTTGTAGCCAGGGATATACTGATTGCATTATAAAAAATAGAATGTCTATTGATGGATGAATGGGTAAGGAAAATGTGGTCCATATAAATATATATACACACACAAATATGTACATATAATGGAATAGTTCAGTTCAATTCAGTCACTCAGTCATGTCTGACTCTGTGATCCCATGAACTGCAGCACGCCAGGCCTCCCTGTCCGTCACCAACTCCCAGAGTCCACCCAAACCCATGTCCATTGAATTAGTGATGCCATCCAATCATCTCATCCTCTGTATCCAGTCCTAAAAAGAAGGAAATCTTGCCATTTGCAATGATGTGGATAGACCTTGAAGGCATTATGTTAAGTGGATAAGTCAGAGAAAGACAAATTCTGTCTGATCTCACTTTCATGTGGAATATAAATCAATAAAACAAATGAAAATCCCCAAAACTGAGCTCATGGATACTGAGAACAGATTGGTAGTTGCCAGAGGCAGGGGGTAAGTGAAATAAGTGAAAGGAGTTAAAAAGTATAAGCCTGTGATTCTAAAATAAGTCCTAGGGATGTAACATATGGCATGGTGACCATAGTTAATTATATTGTAAATTTGAAAGTTACTAAGAGAGTAGATCTTAAAAAGTCTCATCACAAGAAAAAAAGAACTATGATGACAGATGTTAGCTAGACTTCAGGTCAGTTCAATCGCTCAGTTGTGTCCGACTCTTTTCGACCCCATGGACTATAGTACGCCAGGCCTCCCTGTCCATCACCAACTCCCAGAGTTTACTCAAACTCATGTCCATTGAGTCGGTGATGCCATCCAACCATCTCATCCTCTGTCGTCCCCTTCTCCTCCCATCTTCAATCTTTCCCAGCATTGGAGTCTTTTTAAATGAGTCAATTTCTTTGCATCTAGACTTGCATAAATTTGCAATATATATAAATATCTAATCATTGTGTTGTATACCTGAAACTAATACAATGCTACGTGTCAATTGTATTTCAGTTTAGAAAACTGAGGTTAACAGAGGAAGCTCTTGGAGAATATGGCAAGTTATAAGGATATTTGGATCTAGTTTCTTATTAAGTGGGTGAAGTGTTATTTGGGACTTGGTGAAGAAGATGGGGCATTAGTGTATGTATTTGGAAATATTTGGAGGCATTACATTTATGGTGTGGTGAAAAAGCACTGGATGTAAGAGCTGGGGTTAAGTTTATAGACCTCCTAACTTTGAACCCCTAGGCAGTTGACTTCACCTCTCTGAGTCTCTCAGTTTCCTTCTCTGTATAATAAAAGAAGGTTGTTGGGAGTATTAAAGGAATTGCTGTGTTCATTTTAGAAAACTTCTAGTGGCTCAAACGGTAAAGAATCTGCCTGCAATTCGGTAGACCTGGG
Organism: Bubalus bubalis; assembly: GCF_019923935.1. NCBI lineage: Eukaryota > Metazoa > Chordata > Mammalia > Artiodactyla > Bovidae > Bubalus > Bubalus bubalis. The sequence continues at coordinate 78,980,518 of NC_059159.1, read as the reverse complement.
TTTGATCCCTGGGTCAGGAAGATCCCCTGGAGAAGGGAATGGCTACCCACGCCAGTGTTCTTGCCTAGAGATTCCATGGACAGAGGAGCCTGGTGGGCCCCAGTCCATGGGGTCATAAAGAATTGGACATGACCGAGTGACTAAGACAAAGATAAAGTATAATTGTATGGAGAGAGCTGATGGTGAATTTATGACGGGAGAACTAATGGGATTGCCAGGACAGTAAGTACAAGGAGATGCAAAAGGATTGCCAGGGAATGCCTGCAGTGATGTGTCTGAGGGAGCGTCGCTGGTAAAAGAACTGAGAGGGGCTGGCCACAGATGGGAATCACCTTGATGTCATCCAAGTCAACAGAGTTTCAGGAGTAAGTAGAAGGTCAATGATGCCAAAGGGAATCAAAGATGACTTGGAGGATCCTATTAAAAGGAACCTATCGAATATATATATAGTGTCACCAGAGACACTCAGAAAATCAGTTTCAACGAAGGTGTTGCAGCAGAAATCAGACGGATAAATGAATAGGAGGTAAGAATGCTCTCTGATGAGCTACTTTTGCCATTCACCATAAGCACAGCTCCTTAGTACACAAAGGAAGGCCAAGATGCTCCTCCTCCTGGGTGTTTAGCCCTCTGTCCTGGTATCTTCAGTCGTCCTGTGAGAGGTGCAGGAGAGGCAGTGGGAAGAGCAACAAAACCAAAACTTCGTAACTACTCGTCCTGCAAATGAGTATGTGATACCGTTTATTTTGCCTTTACTCTTGTATCTGTAATTACAGGAGTGTTCCATCCACTTCTCCTCAAAAATAACCATACAAGAGCCAAGGGCAGATTGTATTAAAATGGTCATTTGTTTCATTCTGATTTGTCACCAAGCTCCTGCTGCTGTGTTCTGTATGGCAATACTTCTTCATATTCTGGATATTAGCCCTTGCAAACTCCCTCAATCATAATAGCCGGGGCTTCCCAGGTGATGGTAGTGGTTTAGAATCTGCCTGATGATGCAGGAGACACAAGAAACGCAGATTCAATCCGTGGGTCAGGAAGATTCCCTGAAGTAGGAAATGGCAACCACGCCAGTATTCTTGCCTAGAAACTTCTAAGGGCAGGGGAGCCTGGTGGGTTACAGTCCATGGGCTCTAAAAGAGTCGGATGTGACTGAGCACACCATCACCACCAGTATACTTCTCAGTCAAATCTGAATACCTTTCAGTCTGTGTGTATGCGTGGCAGCTGTTAGTGATATGGGTGCACATAGTTCTACGGAATGATCCACTCTGCCTTGCTTATAATGCTAGTGATTCAGAACACAGAAAAGTCTGTGTTCTTGTGTTCTGTTCATGATATGTTTTCTGTTTTATTTTTGTTTTTTTATTGAAGTATAGTTGATTTACAATGTTGAATTAGTTTCAGGTATACAGCAAAGTGATCATTACATATATTCTTTTCCAAATTCTTTTCCTTTATAGGTTATTATAAAATATTCAGTATAGTTTCCTTGGTTATATATAGTCATGTGTATATATTCATGATGTTTTATGAAATATTTAGGATCTATATTTTGGGAACCATGAGAAGTCAAAATTTACCTTCATGTGAGAAGAAACTTAAATGTCCATTGAATTTGTCTTTTTCTTTTTATGGATAAATACCAAAGGGAAAATTAGCATGGTAAAATATCTCACATTAAAAATTTCCTTATAATCATAAGCAACACCCTAACAATGCTTAAAATCTTACATATATTGGTAATCTTTACTATGGTTAGTCTTTTATTGGGACAGAAAAAAAAAGTCCATTTTGCAGCACTAGTCATATGCAGGTGATTTGCATATGACAGATAGATATGCCCAATCACATGCCTTATCACTAATTGATTTTATTAGCTCTTAGGCCAGATAGGGTCTTCCCAGGTGCTCAGTGGTGAAGAGTCTGCCTACCAAGTAGGACATGCGGATTCAATCCCTGGATTGGGAAGGTCCCCTGGAGAAAGAAATGGGAACCCATTCCAGCATCCTTGCCTGGGAAATCTCATGGATAGAGGAGCCTAAATGGACCGTAATATACACAGGGTCACAAAGAGTCAGACAGAACTTAGCTACTAAAACAACAACAGGGCCAGACAGACGTTGACAGGCCAAAGAGATCAGATGGATCTACACAGAGGTTATCTATGATAACCCATTGTCTTTGCGTCTCAAGTTTCACCTTTATAGTAGTTAGATGAATTTGTGGCACAGATCAAAATAGAGTGTCTTGCAAAGAATATTAGAGTTGAAGAGGTGACCTAAGGGCTTAAATTCCTGATCTGTCATGAACCAACCATGTGTGTGACCTTGAGCAAATCACTCCACCTCCTCTGGCCTCGTTCAGTTTCTTCAACTGTAAAATGAAAGTTTGATTACATCATCTCTAAGGGCCCTTCCAAGTCTGTGATTCTCTGCTTAAGTTTTCTTTCTAGTTGAAAAGATGAAGGATTGAAGGATTGCCTTAGCGCTGAGCGAAAGAACACATGATTTTATGCGTGCCTGTCTCTCTCAAGAATCCACAGTAGGAGATTCAGGGCCTGTCACCTTGACACATTCATGTTTGAGCCGGCTCCCTGGTGCTTTTGTCAGCCGTGGGCTTTTCTTCACAGAAAGTGCCTACAGGCTGCAGCACTCTCATCTCTCAACTATCTGAACATCTTCTGCATTTGTAATCAGTTTTTTTTTTTTTTTTAAGCCCTGGTTTTCATTAAATGAGTTAAGTCACCTTAAGTGGCCATGAACCGTATGCTTCCCTGTACACCCAGAGATCCCTCAGGTGGCCCCCTTCAGATTGCTTCATTTCATGCATGCCTACTGACTGATCTACTCAATTCTCTTATACTCTTTCCCAGGTCCAAAGAATACTGAAATAAGATGAAGCTGAGTTCTATACAAAAAATGGCTTTATTCTTTGCCATCTCATTTCAATTTTCTCTTGTTTCTGGGTTCACAGGACCCTCAGGCTTCCAGACTCCTTCGTCTCAACATTTGTAACCCATGGTAGACTAATAAACTCATCCCTCTGCTAGGTACAGCTGGATCCATGTCCTCTTGGATCTGGTGTTGTGATAGAGACGACACCAGAGCCCAGGTCCTTTAGCATGTGTATTTCTGCTGTAACTAACTCTCTCTCATGACATCTTGGACTCTATTTCAACTGAAAGTATATGAAAAAGGGTCAGATAAAGCAAGGGATTCCTAAATCCTCTTTCCAGATAACCCTGCCTGCACTTTTAGGTGTCTGACTGGTCAATACCCATTGTTCTTATACTCATTCACACTACAAGTTAGTTCCTCTTTCCCAGAAAGGCCACCGCCTTTTGCTGTACTCTCTTGTGTCTTTGAAGCCTCTGTTACTACGAGGACAGAAAGGTACGATAGATAACCTTCAGTGCAAAAAAGATAACTTTCTTCAATCTGGCCATAGATCTCTCAGAAACTCCCCGAAATAAGTCCTCTAAGTCAGTGGTCCCAAACCTTTTTGACACCAGGGACCTGTTTTGTGGAAGGTAGTTTTTCGAAGGACCAGAATGAGGGGATGGTTTCACGATGGTTACACATTTACAGTATCCTTTATTTCTACTGTTATTACATCAGCTCCACCTCAGATCATCTGGCATTAGATCCTGGAGGTTGGGGACCCCTGCTCTAAGTGTTAGAAATATTATGGAAGGTTTTGCTCCCCTGGTGGCTCAGCTGGTAAAGAATCCGCCTGCAATGTGGGAGGCCTGGGTTTGATCCCTGGGTTGGGAAGATACCCTGGAGAAGGGAAAGGCTACCCACTCCAGTATTCTGGCCTGGAGAATTCCATGTTCATGGTCCATGGAATCTCAGAGAGTCAGAAATGACTGAGCGACTTTCACTTTCACTTTGCTTTCTAAGTCATCCTAAGTAGTTACACTCAGGGATTTTTATCTCAGCCTGTATTCACCTCTTGTCTAAGTGCATAGCCTGTCTTTGCAACTGTTGATTTAGAAAGAATAGAAATTTTGCACACATTTGAACAACTGACTTCATTTTGGTTGTAGATTACACGAAAGCCTATCAGGTGTCATATTTGTAGGCTCAGCGGTAAAGAATCCTCCTGCAATGCAGAAGCCACAGGAGATGTGGGTTTGATCCCTGGGTTGGGAAGATCCACTAGAGGAGGACACAGCAGCCCACTACAGTACTCTTGCCTGGAGAATCCCATGGACAGAGGACCCTGCTGGGCTGTAGTCCATGGGGTCACAAAGAGTTGGACATGACTGAAGTGACTTAGCACTCATAGCACAGAAGGCAATCTAAAGCTGGACTTTTCCTTTTTTGTCCCTCAAAAGCTTACAATTCTGATTCTCTTTTTTTCTTGGAGTCTCCCTTTGTTTAGTTTGGGCTTTGTAGAGCTGAGGTTATGGAACCAGTATCTTTAGAAGGCAGACATGCCTGGTAAATCAGGTCATTTGGTTATAATTTATTTCTGTTTGTAGATTCCTTAGCCTTCATGAAGTCTTTGATTTTTTACAGCTAAGATTGAGTTATTAAGAGAACCACTTGTTCTTTCTTGGGTCAGAATGTTGAAGGGGAATCAATATCACATTCTGTTCTATTATGTTTTGGTAGTGATTGTCATCAATTAGTAAGGATTAACTTTATGAATTAATTCTTATTAATTAATAATTTGTTAAGAATTAATAATTTGTTGCCTGGAGCACATGCTTCTCTCATGGTGTGTGTCAAGAGAGAGAATAGGATTTTTTCTGAAAGGGCAAAATATTATCATGATATTCACAAAGGGGTCTATGTCCCCGCCTCAAAGTTAAGATTCACTGTTGTAGAATAGTGTGACTCTGGAAAGAAGTTATGGTCTGTGAGATCCAGTAGAACTTTTCCCTCTATCATAGACCATAGAACATATGATTCTAGTTTTACCAAGAATGGTGAAGATTTATGCCAACCATCCTTTGATATCCTGACCTGTTACAATGAAAACTTAACATCTGTCCATTCTAGGCAGCAGTAAGGCCCTTAGCTGTGTCACTGAGCTCCAGTGTGTTAGTTGCTCAGTTGTGTCTGACTCTTTGCAACCCCATGGATTGCAGCATGCCAGGCTCCTCTGTCCATGGAATTCTCCAGGCAAGAATACAGAGTGGGTTGCCGTTTCCTTCTCCAGGGGACCTTCCCAACCCAGGGATTGAACTGGGGTCTCCTGCATTGCAGGCTAGTCTTTCCGATCCGAGCCACCAGGGAAGCCCAGCACTGGGCTCATCTCTGGTTTGTTCTGCTCCCTGCTGGCCAGACAAGTTTTTTTTTTGACTGTACTGGGTCTTCGGTGCTGGTTGGCTTTTCTCTAGTTGCGGCAAGTGGAGGCTACTCTCTAGTTGCAGTGTGTGGGCTCCTCATTGTGGTGGCTTCTCTCGTTGTGGAGCATGGGTTCCAGGTGCTCGGGCATCTGTAGTTGTGGCACGTGGGCTCAGCAGTTGCAGCTTCTGAGCTCTAGAGCACAGACTCAGTAGTTGTGGTGCCCGGGCTCAGTTGTTCCATGGCATGTGGGCTCCTCCAGGGGTCAGGGATCAGACACGTGTCTCCTGCATTGCCAGGTGGATTCTTTACTACTGAACCACCTTTGAGGCAACCAGTAAATGCTAAGAAAGCCTGCTATTCATAGGCTGGTGATAGATTTCTTAGGAACCTCCAAAGCGAAGCACACAGGAGGGAAAATTTTTAGTGAAACTTTTATCTTCAAGGGCAACTCATGGTCAACTCTTTTTTTATATCTAAGTTAGATTCTCAAACAAAGGAGAGAGTTAGTTTGCAGTTCTCCTCTCTTGGACCTCATTAGCCAAAATAATCGCTAACTTATTTGTTAGACCAAGTCTTTTTGGCTGGTCTTTGTGTCTCAGGTCAGGACTTATGGCTGGGAAAGAGAAATAAAAGTGCTATTCTAGTGTTAAAACACCAATAGAAAGCAAAAATATTTCTAAATGTATGCTTCACTGGTAGGGTCTCTAATGTCATTTACGATTAAGTTTTCTTAGGTCCAGGGAGAGTAAAGGACCATGTGCAAGTAAAAAAGGTAGCTGATGGGGCAGTCTTATGTCTTTTTCAAATGGATGAATCTTGGCTCCTCAGAAGCCTATTGGACAGTTCTCTGGCAAGGAAAAAAAAAAAAAGATTTATTTATACCCTTAACCCATACAGAAGGTTTAGGAATTTATAAACCAACAGAATCTCTTCTAGACTCCACAAAACCTTATTGTTTAGGGCCATGGAGAGTTGAAACTTCATAAACTTGATTAATATGACTGCCCAACTTAGAAGTTCTTACCTGGCCAGACCCAGTGTGGAGTCTGTCTTCTACATTTATTGCTGCTACTATGACATGTACTTGGAGAAGGGCATGGCACCCACTCCGGTACTCTTGCCTGGAGAATCCCATGGATGGAGGAGCCTGGTGGGCTACAGTCCGTGGGGTCGCGAAGAGTCGGACACGACTGAGTGACTTCTCTTTCACTTTTCACTTTCATGCACTGGAGAAGGAAATGGCAACCCACTCCAGTGCTCTTGCCTGGAGAATCCCAGGGATGGGGGAGTCTGGTGGGCTGCCATAAATGAGGTCGCACAGAGTCGGACATGACTGAAGCGACTTAGCATCAGCAGCAGCAGCATGACATATACTAAACTGAGGCAACTGAACTGGAGTCATACTCTTATCTGCTCCTCTCCTGATTCCCTTTAAGACTGGGCCAGATTTGGACACACTTAGAACTCTAAAGAAAGCAGTCTCATATTCAGTACAAAGAAAGGAAAAAAAATGTAGAATTGTATATTCAGCAAAAATGGGTAACAGAAGGCAAAAAAATAAAGGGATGTTTTAATTTTTTAAACTTTTTATTTTGTATTGAGGTGTATATAGCTGATTAACAATGCTGTGATAATTTCAGGTGAACAGTAAAGGGACCCAGCCATACATATGCATGTATCATTTCTTTCCCAAACTCATGTCCTGTCTACGCTGCCACATAACATTGAGCAGAGTTCCACACTGCATGCAGTAGGTCCTTGGTTATCCATTTTAAAATAGCAGTGTGCATATGTCAATCCCAGACTCCCTAACTACCCCTTCCCCCCAATCCTTAAACCCAGATACTGTAAGTTCATTTTCTAAGTCTGTGAGTCTCTGTTTTGTAAGTAAGTTCATTTGTATTGTTTCTTTTTAGAGTCCATGTATAACGGGCACCATATGATATTTCTCCTTCTCTGTCTGACTTACTTCACTCACTCTGACACTCTAGGTCCATCCGTGTTGCTGCAAATGGTGTTGTTTTATTCTTTTTAATGGCTGAGTAACATTCCATTGTATATATATACCATATCTTCTTTATCCATTCCTCTGTCAATGGGCATTTAGGTTACCTCTAACTCTTGGCTGTTGTAAACAGTGCTGCAATGAACATTAGGGCACATGGATCTTTTGGGGCTATGTTTTTCTCCAGATACATGCCCAGGACGGGGACTGCAGGGTCATATGGTAGCTCTATTTTTAGTCTTTTAAGAAACCTCCATACTTTTCTCCCTCGTGGCTGTACCAATTTACATTCCCACCAACAGTATAGGAGAGCTCCCTTCTCTCCATACCTAAAGGGACATTTTTAGACAAGCAGAATCTGAGAGCATTTATTGTTAGTAGACCTGTACTACAAGAACATTAAAGGAAGTTCTGTTCACTAAAGGAAAATGGTGTTTTATTCTTTAAGATACATGAAATTGTTTCCTTGATTTCCCTTTCTCATCTTTAATTTTAGTGTATAGAAATGCAGCAGGTTTCAGTATATTAGTTTTGCATCCTAGAATTTTACTACATTCATTGATGAGCTCTTATAGTTTTCTGGTATCATCTTCAGGACCTTCTTTGTATAGTGTCATGTCATCTGAGAACAGTGGCAGTTTTATTTCTTCCTTTCCAATTTGGATTCTCTTTTATTTCTTTTGGAGAAGGCAATGGCACTCGACTCCACTTCTCTTGCCTGGAAAATCCCATGGATAGAGGAGCCTGGTAGGCTTGCAGTCCATGGGGTCTCAAAGAGTCGGACACGACTGAGCGACTTCACTCTGACTTTTCACTTTCATGCGTTGGAGAAGGAAATGGCAACCCACTCCAGTGTTCTTGCCTGGAGAATCCCAGGGACTGGGGAGCCTGGTGGGCTGCCGTCTATGGGGTCTCACAGAGTCTGACACGACTGAAGCGACTTGGTAGTAGTAGTAGTTTATTTCTTTTTCTCGCCTGATTTTTGTGGCTAGGACTTCCAATACTTTGTTCAAAAAAAGTGGTGAGAGTGGGTGTTGTTGCCTTGTTCCTGACCTTAGAATAAATGCTTTCAGCTTTTCACCTTTGAATATAATATTCCCTGTGGGCTTTTCATATATGACTTTTATTATGTTTAGGTATGTTTTTGCTATGCTCACTTTCTGTAGAGTTTTTTTTTTTTTTAATTATAAATGGTTGCTTAATTTCATCCAAAAGCTTTTTCTACATCTATTAAAATGATTAAGGGGTTTTTATTCAATTTGTTAATGTGGTACATAAAATGATTTGCAGGTATTGAAAAATCCTTGCATTTTTGGGATAAATTTCCACTTGATCATGATGTATAATCCTTTTAATACATTATTTGATTAGTTTGCTGATATTTTGTTGAGAATTTTTGCATGTATGTTCATCATTGATATTGACCTTTAAATTTCATTTTTTGTGATATCTTTGTTTTCGGTATCAGGGTGATAATGGCCTTGCAGAATGAGTTCAGAAGCACTCCTTCCCCTGCAATTAAAAAAAAAACTTTGAGAAGGATAGGTGTTAACTTTTCTCTAAATATTTGGTAGAATTCACCTGTGAAGGCATTTGGTTGTGAACTTTTTGTTATTGGGAAGTTTGTTTTTGTTTTTATTAAACTGATTCAGTTGCGTTACTAATAATTGGTCTCTTCATAATTTCTACTTCTTCCTTTTTCGGTCTTGGGAGATTATACGTTTCTAGAAATTTGTCCACTTCTTTTAGGTTGTCCAGTCACTGGTATATAGTTGTTCTCAGTGGTCTTTGACTGTCCTTTGTATTCCTCTGGTGTTGGCTGTAACCTCTCTTTTTCCATTTCTGACTTTATTGATTTGGGCTATTTCTCTTTTTTTACTTGATGAGTCTGGCTAAAGGTTTATCAATTTTGTTTATATTTTCAGAGAATCAGCTCTCAGTGTCATTGATCTTTCTTTCCTGTGGTTTTTCAAGTCTCTGTTCTATTCATTTCTGCTCTGATCTTTATGATGTCTTTCCTTCTACTGGCTCTTGGCTTTGTTTGGTTCTTTTTCTAGCTGGCAAATATTAGAATTTCCTTCCTTTTACAGGCTGAATGATATTCCATTATGTGTGTGGGGTGTGTGTGTGTGTGTTTGTATGTATATATACATATACATATATATATACACACACACACATATATATATATATACACACCATATTTTCTTTATCCATTCATCTGTCCATGGACATTTGGATTTTTTCCATATCTTGGGTATAGTGAATACTGCTGCAATAAAATAGGAAAACAGATACACATTCAAAATCCATTCTAGAACCATTTCAGCTCTAGAAATGGTATTAGTCGATCATATGGTATTTTAAGTTTCTGAGGGACCTCAATACTCTTTTCCATAGTAGCTGTTTCAATTTATATTCCCACCAATAATGTGCAAGTGTTCCCTTTACTCAGTATCCTAGGAGCCTTTTTTTCAGTACCTAATGAGTTTCATGATTTTGACCTTCCTGTGTTTCAATCTAGTCAGTGGAACTAACCAGCCACAGGTACTCAGTAAACATGGTTTATCTATGATGAAAGCACAGGGGGTAATTACTGGAAATCTCTATGTGGAAAAATTCATTACCTACTAATGCTCACCTGAACACTCTTTCTGATACTGTGTTAAAGAAGTATACAAAACAAATTAATCACTTCTACCACATATTATTTAGAATCTTTAGAGGAAGACAGTATTATAAACACTGACATCTGTACTTAGATATTATATTACAGGAGCCATTATGTGATGTAAAGGTATCTCTGGAAAGAGACCCAACATAGATTTACAGTGGGCTAGTTACTAACTTATGTGCTAGAGATGTTTGAATAAACTTGTAAACCCTTCACAGCTGAGGAAACTGAGGTCCCAAGAAGAGACATCCCCTTATGCCCTGTAATAGAGTGATGCAGAGAAATTTTAATCACCTTTCTATCTGGAATATTTATCTGAAAAAATAATTCCAACTCTGAAATAAACTTGCTAAAATTGCATATGCAGTTCAGTTCATCGCTCAGTCGTGTCTGATTCTTTGCAACCCCATGAATTGCAGCACACCAGGCCTCCCTGTCCATCACAACCCCTGGAGTTCACTCAGACTCACGTCCATCGAGTCAGTGATGCCATCCAATCATCTCATCCTCTGTCGTCCCCTTCTCCTCCTGCCCCCAATCCCTCCCAGTATCAGAGTCTTTTCCAATGAGTCAACTCTTCACATGAGGTGGCCAAAGTACTGGAGTTTCAGCTTTCTCATCAGTCCTTCCAGAGAACACCCAGGACCAATCTCCTTTAGAATGGACTGGTTGGGTCTCCTTGCAGTCCAAGGGACCCTCAAGAGTCTTCTCCAACACCGCAGTTCAAGAGCATCAATTCTTTGGCGCTCAGTTATCTAGGGCTTTTATTCACTCTTTTTGTCATTGCAGTTAGAGGTCTGTGGAGGTAAGGGAATTATAGATTTGGAAGTTACCTATAGCTGTAGCCAATGAGCTAAATTAATAATTCCTTCTAACTTTCATCTGAACTACTCTACTAAACTACACAGAATAACGAGTAAGTAATTTGGCTTCTGATATGTGATCTACTTTCCCCATATACATTTCTTTCTTATTTATTTGGACTATGTGTCTTTCTCCTTTTACTTTCTGTCTTTCTGGCTGTACCTTGGGGCTTACAGGATCTCGGTTCCCCAACCAGGGATTGAGCCTGTGCTTTCAGCAGTGAGAGTGCGGAGTCCTAATCACTGGACTGCCAGGGAATTCCCAAGGACTAGGCTTACTTTTCATACCCAGTACTGATACAAGCTTGTGGTCGGTTGCTTGTTTTAGTGGTGGCCTCCATGACAAATGGGCTTCACTGGCAGCTCAGTCGTCAAGAATCTGCCTGCTAATGCAGGAAACATGGGTTTGATCCCTGGGTTGGGAAGGTTCCCTGGAAAAGGGAATGGCTACCCATTCCAGTATTCTTGCCTGGAGAATTCCATGGACAGAGGAGTCTGGCAGGCTACAGTCCACAGGTTTACAAGAGTCGAATATGACTGAGTGACTAACACTTTCACTTTCCATGACAAATAATGATGGCTTGCCAGTTATTTTAATAATCAATATGTATCAAAAATATGTTCATCTTGATTTTGTTCTTTCATTTTCACAAATAAATAATAAACCGTGGTGGTGGTTTAGTTGCTCAGTCACATCTGACTCTGCTAATCCATGGACTGTAGCCTGCCAGGCCCCTCTGTCCATGGGATTTTCCAGGCAAAATTACTGAAGTGGGGTTCCATTTCCTTCTCCAGTGTATCTTCCCAACCCATGGATCAAATCCAGGGTCTCCTGCATTGCAGGCAAATTCTTTACCAACTGAGCCACCAGGGAAGCCCTAATAAATTGTGGTAGAAACATTTTTTGTAGACTATTTAGTTTGCACACAAATTTTAAGTAGAATAACTTGTTGAGTTAAAATATTATACCATTTGATATTTATTTCTTTAGTTCTTAAGAATTATTAAAGTCTACAGCTCACCTAAATCCTTTTTTTTTTTTAAACTGGAGCTCATTATTTTGCAGTGGGATATCTGCTACTTTCTTTTCCTATCCTTTTCATTCAAACCTATGTCACAGGCAGAGCTAGTACTCTTCGCTCCTCTACCTGTGATACTCAGCAAGATGGTCTGAGTCATTGTTCTTCAAAGTCGAACTGTTGGAGAAAAGTGCTGGGGAGTCATGCGGATTATGTATCTCTAGTTACTGTAAAGAATAGTAGAAGGACTAAAATTAACATTTGTTGAGTCTACAGTTATTCTGTCACTACACCAAGCGATATATCTACCAGCTCACTAATCCTCATATCAACTTTGTTATGTATTGTGAACTCATGCTCAGTTGCTTCAGTCATGTCCAACTCTGTGATCCCATAGACTGCAGTCTGCCAGGCTCCTCTGTCCATGGGATTATCCCGGTAAGAATACTGGAGTGGGTTGCCATTTCCTCCTCCAGGGGATCTTCCCAATCCAGTGATCAAAGCAGAGTCTCCTGTGGCTCCTGCATTGGCAGGTGAATTCTTTACCCTTGAGCCACCTGGGAAATCCTATATTATATATTATCTTCATATTATTGAGAAAAACTGAGGGTTGGGAAAGGTTTGTCTGGTTCCAAAACTCATTATGTTTCTTTTTTTATTTTCTATTGCCTCTAAAATTGTTGGTATCTGAATAAGTAGGTTTGGAAATGAGAAAAAATAAGACTCTGAGATCCCTAAGGTGGGGGGTGGGGGTGGGTACAGATTTTTAATGGGAGATAAAAGTTACCAATGTCAGCGACTATAAACAATAGTAATAATACATCATAAAAGATAAAAAAAATGTTAAATAAGCTGTATGGAATTCATTAGGGATTAGACATGGTTCTCAAACTTTAATATGAATTAGTCAACTAATTTGTAAGTTTGATCAAATACAAATTGCTGGGGTGACTTTAGACATCTTGGATCAGAAACTGTTGGGATGGCTCATTGGTGATGATGGCCTCCATGATCCTATATTTCAAGGACACTGGGATAGAACATAGCTTTGACTATATGGACTTTTGTCATCTAAGTGATGTCTCTGCTTTTTAATACTCTGTCTAAGTTTGTCATAGCTTTTTTCCCAAGGAACAAGCATCTTTTAATTTCATGGCTGCAGTTACCATCCACAGTGATTTTGGAGCCCAGGAAAATAAAGTCTGTCACTATTTCCACTGTTTCCCCATCTATTTGCCATGAAGTGATGGGACTGGATGCCATAATCTTAGTTTTCTGAATGTTGAGCTTTAAGCCAACTTTTTCACTCTCCTCTTTCACTTTCATCAAGAGGCTCTTTAGTTCTTCACTTTCTGCCATAATGGTGTTGTCATCTGCATATCTCTGGTTATTGGTATTTGTCCCGGCAATCTTGATTCTGAGACAAATATCAATTATGCTTCCCTGGTGGCTCAGAGGTTAAAGCGACTGCCTGCAATGCGGGAGACCCGGGTTCGATCCCTGGGTGGGGAAGATCCCCTGGAGAAGGAAATGGCAACCCACTCCAGTACTCTTGCCTGGAGAATCCCATGGAGGGAGGAGCCTTGTAGGCTACAGTCCATGGGGTCACAAAGAGTTGGACACGACTGAGAGACTTCACTTTCACTTTCTTGATTCCAGCTTGAGCTTCATCTGGCTGGCATTTCACATGATGTACTCTGCATAAAAGTTAAATAAGCAGGGTAACAATATACAGGCTTACCATTGGGGGATGGTGGTGTAATATCAACATATGATAAAATGGAGGCTTTGTCACTCAAATCCTAAATCTTTTTTCCCATTAAAACCATCATAGACTATATTGTACAGTTATGTTGCTAATTTTCCTTTGAAATATAAAGTATTTTAAGCTTTCTTTTTGTCAAAAGTGGTAATCTCTTAATGTATTAATACAAATAAAAACCTTTTTGTTGTTGCAAGATTTAGCTTACAAATCATTCAAACTGAAGTGAAAGAATTACCAGGTCATTGTTAATGACTTCATCTATTAAGAATATATGTATTTTTATAAAGGAAAAGCACTTGTAAATATTTAATCAGTACTACATGTTTGTTCTGCAGAAATAAAATGCTTCTTAGAGATTCTCTATAAATATTTTTTATTTTGGGGCTCAAATGTATTTTCTGTTGATCTATGGAATGTTCTGTACAAAGCTTATGGTTGTAATGTTCAGCCAGATATTTTTGTTTTTCAAATCTGGACTTAACTGAGTATATTTGACCATGTAAAGTAATGCTTAAAATTCTCCAAGCCAGGCTTCAGCAATACATGAACCATGAACTTCCAGATGTTCAAGCTGGTTTCAGAAAAGGCAGAGGAACCAGAGATCAAATTGCCAACATCTGCTGGATCATCAAAAGAGCAAGAGAGTTCCATAAGAACATATATTTCTGCTTTATTGACTATGCCAAAGCCTTTGACTGTGTGGATCACAATAAACTGTGGACAATTCTGAAAGAGATGGGAATACCAGACAACCTGACCAGCCTCTTGAGAAACCTGTATGCAGGTCAGGAAGCAACAGTTAGAACTGGACATGGAACAACAGACTAATTCCAAACAGGAAAAGGAGTATGTCAAGGCTGTATATTGTCACCCTGCTTATTTAACTTCTATGCAGAGTATATCATGAGAAACACTGGGCGGGAAGAAGCACAGCTGGAATCAAGATTGCTGGGAGAAATATCAATAACCTCAGATATGCAGATGACATCACCCTTATGGCAGAAAGTGAAGAACTAAAGAGCCTCTTGATGAAAGTGAAAGAGGAGAGTGAAAAAGTTGGTTTAAAGCTCAACATTCAGAAAACTAAGATCATGGCATCCGGTCCCATCACTTCATGGCAAATAGATGGGGAAACAGTAGAAATAGTGGCTGAGTTTATTTTTCTGGGCTCCAAAATCACTGCAGATAGTGATTGCAGCCATGAAATTAAAAGACAGCCATGAAATTAATTTCTTTCCTTGGAAGGAAAGTTATGACCAACCTAGACAGCATATTAAACAGCAGAGACATTACTTTGCCAACAAAGGTCTGTCTAGTCAAGGCTATGGTTTTTCCAGTGGTCATGTATGGATGTGAGAGTTGGGCTATAAAGAAAGCTGTGTGCTGAAGAGTTGATGCTTTTGAACTATGGTGTTGGAGAAGACTCTTGAGAGTCCCTTGGACTGCAAGGAGATCCAACCAGTCCATCATAGGGGAGATCAGTCCTGGTTGTTCATTGGAATGACTGATGTTGAAGCTGAAACTCCAGTCCTTTGGCCACCTGATGTGAAGAGCTGATTCACTTGAAAAGACCCTGATGCTGGGAAAGATTGAGGGCAGGAGGAGAAGGAGACAACAGAGGATGAGATGGTTGGATGGCATCGTCGACTCAATGGACATGGGTTTGGGTGGACTCCGGGAGTTGGTCATGGACAGGGAGGCCTGGCGTGTTGCAGTTTATGGGGTTGCAAAGAGTCGGACATGACTGAGCGACTGAACTGAACTGAAAAATAATATCTTTGTTATTAAAATTTTGATTGCATAAAAAAGTGTACTACAGAGTAAAGATCACACAACTGGTAGTATTAAAGGAGTAAAACAGGGCCACCCCCAAAGCGTTCAACTCTCATGATCCGTGTTAAATTATTTAAGAACCCTGATAGAATTTATGAGGGATTCCTAAATAAAGCTGATGATTTTAAGGATATGCAGAAAACAAGAAAGGAGTCAGAAGTAAAGATGTAACTAGGTAGTCTTGGTTTTCCAAAAATGAAATGTAGAAGACTCTGGAATATGATTCAATAATGCTGATGGGGCCCCTAGGAAGAAATTTAATAAGATTCTTCATAAAGGTTGTTTTTGACCCACTTAAGAGGAAGCATTAATCATGAATACAACTGTGTCAGGAACAAATTAGGTTAGATAAAAGTTCACTTCATTCTTTCAAAGGACTACATAATTAGCAATTCCAGGGGAGAGTTAGGGCATCTTGGCATCTTGCATATACCAAAGCATTTGAATTCAAATCTGTACCACCACAGGCCATTAAAGTTTCAGACATTTTTCCTTCTAGGTTTGCTTAATTCCCTAATCTTCCATCTATCTTCAGCTAGATCAGGGCTTGCAATGTGGAGAAAAGCAGAGTGTTCACAGGGCAAGTGATCACTGTGGTGTGTCTGGGCTACCTGTCTGTCAAAGCAGACAGAGAAGGGCAAATTACCACACCATTACAAAATCTATAATTTTGATGTTTTGGTAGGAAATGTAAGTGAGGATTCCCTTAAATTAACTATTTCTATTTCATAGTATTTTTCTCACTTTTATATGCAATGCAGGAATCCCTGGTTCGATTCCTGGGTTGGGAAGATCAGCTGGGAAAGGGATAGGCTACCCTCTCCAGGATTCTTGGGCTTCCAGTGGCTCAGCAGGTAAAGAATCCACCTGCAATGTGGGAGACCTGGGTTCGATCCCTGGGTTGGGAAGATCCCCTGGAGAAGGGAAAGGCTGCCCACTCCAGTATTCTGGCCTGGAGAATTCCATGGACTGGATAGTCCATGGGGTCGCAAAGAGTTGAATACAACTGAGCGACTTTCACTTTCACATGCCTCATTATTAACTTTTTTTTTCCCTAAAAAATAATAGACATACATGCTGTAAAAAATTAAAGTTCATAGAGGCTTTAGAATTCAGAAAAAATATTGAGTCTTCTAGCTCTTCTATTCAAGAAAACACTGCTACTAATAGTTTTAATAGTTTTCCAGAAAAAAGTGTATTTTCCATATACTCAAACATGTTGAATCGTATGTACTCTTTTGTATCTCTTTTTCATTCAGTAATATGTCTGAGATGTTTCTATCCATATCTACACATATAAAATTCTTATCCTATATTTGTGATGGTCAGGACCTTAGCCTCCAGTCACATTTAGTACCTGAAATTGGCTACTTCAGCTTGTGATGTGCTCTATATGTAAAAGACACATATTGAATCTTGAACACTTAGGACAAGGATATGTGAAATATTCCATTAGTAATTTTGCAATATTGTTTGCCTTTGAAATTATATTTTGGTTATATTTAATGGAACAAAATGTTTATTAAAGTTAGTTTTACCCATTTGACTTTTAAAAATGGGGCTTAACAGAAAATTCAAAATCACGTATATGACTTACACATGTAGCATACGTTATATTACTATTGGAAGTGCTGTTGTGTATCTACAAAAATATAGTATATACTATGTGTTACAAGGAATAAAGAACACTCATATATCCAGGACTGTTTCTCACTCAGATGGTCGGCATTAGCGTGGCTGCAGCGCCTGTGGAAAGCTATCCATACGGGCTGGTAGGTAGCTGCTGATCTGAACCTCCAAGTACCTCTTACCCCACTGCCCCATCTCTTTGGATCTGAACCTCTCCAAGATTCAGGTCTTAAACATACAATGCCTGGAAAGCAAGGCACTGTTTGGACTCTGACACATTGCTATAGCAGTTTTCCCTTTAGATTTGTTGGTAGTTAGACTGTTTGGATTATTGTATATTTTGAATATCAACCCTGCCTATACCTACCACCCAGTTTAAGAATAGATTACTAATATTTCTAAAGCCCTTTATGTAGCTTTCCCATTAGGTTTTCATTTTATTTCTTCTCTTCTCCTCCCATAGGTTTAGAAATTTTTCTCTATAGTTTTGTTATAAAATTTGCACCTATAAATTACTTGGCAGTGATTTCAAATTTCTATATAAATGCAATTGTGGTGTGAGTATTCTTCTTCAACTTATATTTTTCATTTAATGTGTTTCTGAGATTAATTCATGTTTGAGATATGAATGTGGTTCTTTCTTCTATTCTGCTGACTAGTGTCCCTCTTTATCAATGCATTGTGTCCATTTTCTTCTCGGTAGATATTTGTAGCTTTTTGTTGCTGTTGTTATTCCGGTAGTGCTGCTGTGGACATTCTTGAACATATTCTTCACATGTTCAAGTTTGCCTTGAGTGGGGTTTTTCAACTTTTATTTTTAATCAGGATTCAGCATTATATGGGCTTGGCAGGTGGTACTAGAGGTAAAGAACCCGCGGTGCAGTGCAGGAGACATTGGAGACTCAGGTTTGATCCCTGGGTTGGAAAAATCACCTGGAGGAGGGCATGGCAACCCATTCCAGTTCTCTTGCCTGGAGAATCCTATGGACAGAGGAGCCTCCAGAGTTGCAGTCCACGGGGTCGCAGAGTCAGACACGACTGAGATGATTTACCACGGCACATGCACAGCATTATTTAGGTTTTGTGATGTGTAAGATGTATACACACATGTGATCTCTTCCACTCTCCTCTCTAGAGTGTAAGGTCCACCCTATACTCTCCCTAAAGAAAAGAGTTGGTCTGTTGGCAATTCTTGACCCTTTACTGTTCCATGTAAGTTTCATAGTAGATTTCTTAACTTCCATGCAGGTCCTTGTTGGGATTTTGATGGAAATTGAGTGGTCAAGAGTAATTAGTGAATAGTTGCTAATAATGCTCTTCAGAAGTTTGTCTACTTTTTTTCCCAAATAATTGTTGGCTTTACTTTTTCATCTCCTTTGTTTCATTCATTTCTTCTTCTTTGTTACATTAATTTTTACTTTTCTCCTTTTCTAACATAAGCATTGAAGGCTTAAATGTATCATCAAGGTTTTTGGTGCCTCTTCATAGTTCAGCCACGTGATCTTCTTCATTATCTGAGTCATGTACGTTGACCTTCCAACAGCCTGGCTGTTTCAGCAAAGAAATATTCTTAAATGTTTTCCTTATTTAAACATGGATGTCACATGGTACTTTGCCCACCTTTTGTCTTCCTCTTATTACCCAGCTTTCATTTTGAGTAAGAAATATTTGGCAATACTTATAAGCAAGCTATCTTAAACACATATTGTAACATTTTAATACAGTGCTAAAATTCTTTTAAAAAGTCAATGTGTTCTTCAATATCAAAATGCATTTTTATTAAAAAAATAACAAATTGACTAAAATTGTCAACTTATCTTGGGTCTAGAAGCAGTGTAGGTACATGCAAAAGTCTCAAATATTTGGAAGAGTGGAGTGCTTTTGAAAAATCACCATATCTCCAGCACTATGCTTTGTATTGGCTAATGGTGAGATAGCTCTTTTTGAAGCTGGAGTTGTTCCAATCTGAATGTTGTCACCATGGAGATAAGCAGAGAGCCTCTCTCCATCTTCTTTAGGACAAATGACCAGGAAACTCATCACTAGGTACTTTGCGGGGACCGCATCTCTTGGTACACAGATATATTTTCTGGGCAGACTGTCCTAACTCATTTTAAGTGGTTTCAAATTTTGTGTCAATTTAACTGTCAAAATGTGAAAAAAAAAATTAAGTGTGCAAGTTGAGCATTGAGTACATTGAGAATGAGTTTAGTGGGTTTTTTTAAATGCATTTTTTTTGCTTTTTGGTGTGCAAAAGATGTGTCTTACAAAACAAAAATACTGGAAGAGCCTGACCTGACCGGTCTGTGTCCACGTCTGTGTCCTGTGTTCACATGGAGGGCCTGAGGCGAGGTCAGCCTCCAGAGCACCTCCTGCCTTCTCTTCTTGCCAAAATTCTCCACTGCCTGGATGAGGTGGCCATTGATCTGTTGCTTCTGGTTTGTTTAGATGGAACAGATTTGGGCCCCACTCTTCCACAGCACCCCACCCCCAACCCTTGCCTCAAGTCAACACAGAGCTCAGGGAGTAGGTGAGGCCCATGGGGACTCAGGACCTGCCCTGAGTGCTTTGTCCTGAACTGCTAAATTAAAACTTCTCTAGACACCAAGCAATATGAATATACTTATCCATAGAAGTCTCTCAGACTTTCAGACTACAAGGAAATCAAACCAGTCAATCCTAAAGGAAATCAACCCTGTATATTCATTGGAAGGACTGATGTTGAAGCTGAAGCTCCAGTACTTTGGCCACTTTGGCAAAGAGCCAACTCATTGGAAAAGACCAGGATGCTGGGAAAGATTGAGGGCATGAGGAGAAGGGGCTGACAGAGGATGAGATGGTTGGATGGCATCACTGACTCAATGGACATGAGTTTGAACAAACTCTGGGACAGGGGATCCTGGTGTGGTGCAATCCATGGGGATCACAAAGAGTCAGACATGACTTAGTAACTGAATGACAAATATCTATAGAAGAGGATACATTTTTAGAATAATTAAATGTATTTTTGGAAGGTTGGGAAAAGTGACTACATTTTTCATCTGCCACTGCTAAGTCGCTTCAGTCGTGTCCGACTCTGTGCGACCCCATAGACGGCGGCCCACCAGGCTCCCCTGTCCCTGGGATTCTCCAGGCAAGAACATTGGAGCGGGTTGCCATTTCCTTCTCCAATGCATGAAAGTGAAAAGTGAAAGTGAAGTCGCTCAGTCGTGTCCCGACTCTTTGACACCGCATGGACTGCAGCCTACCAGGCTCCTCCGTCCATGGGATTTTCCAGGCAAGAGTACTGGAGTGGGTTGCCATTGCCTTCTCTGATTTTTCTTTTCATCTAGAAAATTTCAATTATTAAATTATTAAATTGTATTACTGTAATTAAAAACGTGTTCCTTGGATGTGCCGATCAAAAAATCAAGTACTAATTCTTGGCTCACCTCAGTGGTTAGAATTCATAGGACAGCCACTCCGGTTGGTCATTTTTCCTTTTTGATTTATAGTTCAGAGTCAGGCACTGGGAGGACCCTGAAGAAGTGAAGAGTAATTCTTTCTTTGCTGATAGGCAGCTCTGCTGTGGAAGAGGTGACATTTTTGTTACGTATCTGAAAGTAATGGAGCTGAAGCTCTTCAGTGGCCTGAGTTTAATTTATATTGGTAGAGTGTACTCATATCCCCAGGAGGCCAGTGAACACTGTCAAGTCCCAGATGAGCATTTAGCTAAAACAACATTTCAAACAAGTGAACACTGACATTTGCTGCTCCGTTCAATAAGAGTACAGAATTCTCATACAGTTTTTGACATTGTAACACAGATGTAGACATATTATTGCAACCACTTGGTCAAGACGTGAGAATGAGATTGCATGAGAAAAAAAGGAATCCCAGGTTTTCTGACCTTTTAAGAGTCGTGTGGATCTCTGACCTGGAAGCAGAATCAAAAGAAGTATTGTGTTGGCCAAAAAGCTCATTCAGCGTTTCCCCCTGAACAAAATTTTTGTCCAACCCAGTATATCTGTGCCCCTCAGAGAAGCTATCCAAGAGCTTATAGGTACTGGTTGGAATCCTTCTTTGTGGCATAAGTGGTGATGACCTGAATTTAGCTTTCTCTGTAAAGGGGGAGAGGGAGAACGTAGAACTCATGTCCAGTCTCATGATAAGAGTTTGAATGAGATGGAGAAGGTAGAGAAATTGTTATTTTCTTGCTAGGTCGCTTAAGGACCTACAGATGATCTAGCCCTTTGAACACTGCTCTTCTGAAGACAAAAAGCTTATTCAAAACTTACACTTGTAAAACTTTTAAAAGACATTTATTTATCTTTTGACACTCCCATATTTGATTCACTGCATGTTATCACAAGATAATTAAGTGATGGAATTAAAGATGATATTGTAGTTGGGTACCTGAACAGTCCCCAAGCTTTTTAAAGGTAAGAAAGAGGCTTTAGAGAGTTAAAGCCCTAAGGACCAGCAACTAAGATATTTCTTGCAAATCTTTTTTATTTTTCTATTATGATTGTTCTGATGAGCTGGTGTGAAGCAAACCAAGCTGTGTATCTCAGCAAAACATCTCTTGAAGTTAAGCTAGTAGTTATAATTACTTTCAAAGTCTTCAGGGTGTGGAAATCCAAAATGTACTTCCTGTTATAGATGATATGGAAATGGTGGAAGGGTAGAAATTGGACGATAGTGTTATCCGCTATTCTTGACATACTCAAGACATGGGGATCTTGCGGGGTGTTCTTGTTTAGATTACGTGGGGTGGGGGCTAACCCAACCCAGAAACTGACATTTCTCTTGTAAGTGTGAAAGCAATGAAGCTCATGCTTTTTTACGAGTTTTGCACCATTTGGGAGGATAATATTAAATGTATGGTATTTAGATTTAGAAATCTACACAGTTAAGTAGTTCTTTGAATCTATATAGAATTGCTAGGAGATTTCTAGGAACCAGGCAAAACTTTGTGGGGTGGTGATTTCTGTTTTCTTGCTACACAATACTTTTCTGCCCTAGACTGTTAATTCTTGAGAGAATGTTGAGATTCTTATGTAAACTTGAACAGAGTAGGGGAAATATTTGTTTTTAAGTTTCAATCTTTTCTTAAGTTTCAGCATGGTAGTAACCTTTGTCCTGGTGATCAGCAGAAGGAGATGTTCCCTGAACATCCCCCACTGAGAGAGAGAGGCAGGAAGACAGGTTGCTGCTGCTGCTGCTGCTAAGTCGCTTCAGTCGTTTCCGACTCTGCGACCCCATAGAGAGCAGCCCGCTAATTCCAGCAATTTCGATAAATAAACAGGGACCCAAATGGGATCTTCTCTAATTGCCCAGGTGTTGAAGTGGAATATGGATTTGCTTTGATACTGAGCTTTCTGTACAGGAAAAGTCTTCTCTGGGCCATTTTGTTATGTGACTGGGGATTTCAGTGGATGTGATTTGGGGATTTCTGAGGTCATCAGCTAGGGAATCCATGTTTTTACAGTTCTTTCATAGCTCTAGAGGTCTGAAGGACAATAGGGTGCTGAGGAATCTAGAGGGTTGTGTGGTAGCTCTTACAGAGAGGGTTCTAGAAACCCAGCTAGAGTTGTGAACCAGTGTTGGGCACTAATGGGAAGACCTTGGATCCCACAAGCTTAGAGTTGGTTAGAATCTCAAATAAATGCATAAATACATTTACATCTTCTTGAATGAAACCAGATTCTTCAGATTCAGCAGCAAAGGGAGAATTTCTGTATCTATAACCAGACTTTGTATCTTTTCTTGAGGGGGTTTCTTGGGAATTTCTGTTGCCACCATTTTGATGGTGTAGATGTATGGTATTGTTTCCCTGTGGACTTTCTTGTCTAAGAGGGAATCTATCCTTCTATTAACAGTTAAGTGAAAGTTGGGATGTTTACATTATTTGTGTAAGAGTTATCTGAAAGTTGGGGAGGAAAAAAAAGAGAAATAAAGAATAACATGCATCCATGGTTTATAAGAGATGACTGGCTTCTATGGGCACATGCCAGACTACCTGAATTTCAGTAGAGATGGAAGCTTAAGGGAAGAAAAGCCTTCACCTCCTTAACAGATAATTGATGGCAGTCTCCAGGAGTGACCATGCCTGTGTATAAGATTAGAAAATCACATAGTGATCCACAACTCATATGTACTAATATGAAGTCATTGTTTCAGAGCTGTGTGGCAACTCCCTATATTACTTTTATTTATTTTTAGTTTACTGAAGTATAGTTGACTTAAAATATTATTAGTTTCAGGTGTGCAACATAGTGATTTGATATTTTTATAGATTATATATTGGACAGAATTATAAAACATCAACTGTTATTTCCTATGTTGTATATTCAGTTCAGTTGTTTAGTCACTCAGTTGTGTCCAACTCTTTGCAACCCCATGAACCACAGCATGCCAGGCCTCTCTGTCCATCACCAACTCCCGGAGTTTACTCAAACCCATGTCCATTGAGTTGGTGATGCCATCCAACCATCTCATGCTCTGTCGTCTCCTTCTCCTCCTGCCCTCAATCTTTACCAGCATCAGGGTCTTTTCCAATGAATCAGCTCTTCGCATCAGGTGGCCAAAGTATTGGAGTTTGAGCTTCAACATCAGTCCTTCCAACGAACATCCAGGACTGATCTCCTTCAGAATGGACTGGTTGGATCACCTTGCAGTCCAAGGGACTCTCAAGAGTCTTCTCCAACACCACAGATCAAAAGCATCAATTCTTCGGCACTCAGCTTTCTTCACAGTCCAACTCTCACATCCATACATGACCACAGGAAAAACCATAGCCTTGACTAGACGGACCTTTGTTGACAAAGTAATGTCTCTGCTTTTTAATATGCAGAGACATTACTTTTTATAACTTTCCTTCCAAGGAGTAAGCATCTTTTAATACATCCTTATAACTCATTTGTTTCATGGCTTGTAGTTTGCATCTCTTATTCCTCTTTACCTATGTCACTCATCAACACTCACCATCCCCCTCCCCCCAGATACCACCAGTTTGTTCTCTGTATCTATGAGTTTGTTTTTGTTTTGCTGTGTTTGTTCATTTGTTTTTTAGATTCCACATATCAGTGAAAACATACAGTATTTGTCTTTCTCCGTCTGACTTATTTCACTAACTATAATATCCTCTATCCATGTTGCTGCAATGAGCAATATTTCATTCTTTTTTATGGTTATTAGTCCGTTGTACATGTGTACCACATCTTCTTTATCCATTGGTCCATGACTAGGCCCTTAGGATGCTTCCATTACCTTGGCTATTGTAAATAATACTGCCATGAACATTGGAGTACATGTATCTTTTCTAACAGTGTTCTTATTTTCTTGGGATAAATAACCAAGAGTGAAATTGATAAGTTATACAGCAGTTCTATTTTTAATTTCTTACGGAACCTCCCTGCTGTTTCCCCTAGTTGGCTGTACCAATTTACATTCCCACCCAAAACTGTACTAGTGCTTCATGCTCCCTTTTCTCTACGTCCTCATCAACAATTGCTAATATTTTTGTCTTTTTGATAGCCATCTGACAAGTCTGAGGTGATATCTTATTGTGGATTTGATTTATATTTCCTGGCTCCTGAGTTTTAAAAGTAAGAAGTTGTAGTGCTTTGTGCTATTTACAAAAATGTCAGATTATCTTAATACCCAAAAGGGTAGAATACTGTAGCCTCTTAGGGAGAAAATATTTGGGACTCTAGAATGGCCCAAAGTAAGGAAAGAAAAGAAGACAAGGCTTCAGAATTAAAGGGTCTAGATGCATCTCCACATAAGGCTATGAACATGCTTATGACCAGATCAAGAGACTCTGGTGATGGGCCATCTGGAAAATAGACATCATTATTGTGAAATAAGGACATTTTTGTGAATTTGGTGTTTTCTTTCTTCTGAGTCTTATCTGGGCACAAACTTTGAGGTTGCTGGGCTGCTGGGTAATGTTTAAGGAATGTTCTGGCTTTTAAAGTTACATGTTAGCAATAAATGGGTTATCCCAATGGGGGAAAAATGTATTTCCAGGATACGGGTTGGGTTTTCCTCCTAGCGATAGGAAAGCAGTCTGGAAGAAAGGAAACAATACTTAATAAATCATGACAAGTAAAGATCTTGCCCAGATAGTCTGTGTTGACATCTTTATTTTCCCCGTGGGACGCATTCTAGTGGAAAATAGCGTGTAGGTGAAGCCACTGTCGCCTGCCCTACTGTCTTTTGTATTTGTAACCGTATGTTTGCGTGTCGGATGCTCAGTTTCACTGTGGACATTTAAGAAATTGATGTATATCTAAGGAAAAATGACAGCTATAGTGGAAAGGCTAGAATTCATATCAGATGAAAATCTTTGTTAAGTATTAGAAATATTTAAGTCAGAGAAGTGAAGATTAGAGCTCATTATGTAAATAGTGCAAGCATTTCCCAGTGAAAGAGGAGTTTGTTCTGTATGGGTCCAGAGGGTATGCTGGGTACCCTTACTTTCATGGTAAAATTTAAAGAATTACAGATAGACCTGTGCCAAAGAAACCCAAATAGTTTTGCAGCTCATCTGAAGTCAATCAACATACTTATTATGATCTAAGCATACAGATCTTTCTTTTTCATACACCCTTTAACCCATTGACTGAAAAGTAGTAAGTGACTCATTGACAACAAATGATTATTGAGTGCCCACAATGTGCCAGCCAGTAGTGATCATAACAGCCATGGTCTCTTTTCTTGCCCCTTTTGCAAAATCCAGGACTTTTATAAATTTTGCCTTGAATAGCACCTCTTTTGTAATCCTACTAACTTCTTTTAATCATCCCCTTTACCATGAAAGCGAGAAGTGTGAAAGTCTTAGTTGCTCAGTCATGTCCAACTCTTTGTGAACCCGTGGACTCTAGCCCGCCAGGCTCCTCTGTCCATGGGATTCTCCAGACAGGAATACTGGAGTGGGTTGCCATTTCCTTCTCAAGGGGATCTTCGTGATGCAGGGATCAAACCCATGTCTTCTCACATTGCAGGCAGATTCTTTACTGTCTGAGTATATCCATTTATTAAAGCACATTTTATATCATATTGTGTTTAATTTTCATGGTTATTCAAGAGTCTCTTAAGGTTACTTTTCTCTTTAGGTTTACAAACTTATTTCCTGGTATATACAGGTGTCAAATACATGTTTTGTGAATTGAATGAATGAAATTACAAACATGTCTTTCATGTCCCCATTTAGTAGGTTTATTTAAGGGGCAACTCTAATGCTTGTGTCAAAGACAAAACTTAAATACTTCTTTTCCCCATGCTTTTTATAATGAATGTAGATTGTTCTAGTGTTAGTATTGCCTGTACCAGAGAGAGCAGGATTATCATGGGAGGGAGCAAACCTAGGCCCTACTTGATCTGCTATTAAAATTAAATCTTATCAGTACTTATTTATGTTGTCAGTCACCAACAAGAAATGGCAACCCACTCCAGTACTCTTGCCTGGAAAATCCCCTGGCTGGAGGAGCGTGGTAGACTACAGTCCATGGGGTCGCAAAGAGTCGGACACGACTGAGTGACTTCACTAGGTACTTCACTTACATACCATGAGCTTTCCTGGTGGCTCAGACAGTAAAGAATCTGCCTGCAATGTGAGAAGACCTGGGTACGGTCCCAGGATGGGGAAGATCCTCTGGAGAAGGAAATGGCAACTCATTCCAGTATTCTTGCCTGGGAAATCTCATGGACAGAGGAGCCGGGCAGGCTGTAGTCCATGGGGTCACAAAGAGTTGGCACAACTGAGTGACTAACACTTTCACTTTTACATACTATAATTGCTTAAATTCTCATAACCATCTGTAATTTGGCACATTATTAAGATGTTGGGATAAATTCTCAGAGATTAAATTATTTGTTCCCAGTTCTGTTCTTGATATGATTGCTAGAGTAGAAAATTGTGGTGTATCACTGAACTGGTATATTTGAGTAGATTGTTTTAACTTAGATCATGAAAGCTGTCACAGAGGGCCATCAGGTAATTCTTTACCACCCCAGGCCTACTGAACTTTAGTGGGAGAGAAATAATGATTATTATTGACCTATTTAAACCTTCTTTAAGTTGATGGAAATAATCATATTTATCTCAGAGGCTGTCAGTTACTCAGACTTGATCAAACTTCTCTAACTGGTTAAGAAGGCTGTTCTGTGGATCTAAGATGTAATATTCTCAGTTCTGGTCTTTCATGTTGATTTCCAAGACTGGCATTGGAGTCACTCAAAATGATCCTGTCAGTAACTGAGAGCTAGTCCAGCTCTTTGATTTCTTCATTAGTGTCTATACCCAGAGAAGGCAATGGCACCCCACTCCAGTACTCTTGCCTGGAAAATCCCATGGACGGAGGAGCCTGGTAGGCTGCAGTCAATGGGGTTGCTAAGAGTCAGATACGACTGAGCGACTTCACTTTCACTTTTCACTTTCATGCATTGGAGAAGGAAATGACAGCCAACTCCAGTGTTCTTGCCTGGAGAATCCCAGGGACGGGGGAGCCTGGTGGGCTGCTGTCTATGGGGTTGCACAGAGTCGGACACGACTGAAGCGACTTAGCAGCAGCAGTGTCTATACCAGTGTCATTATTTTTCTGGAGATGCATCTTTTGATGGGATCATTTTAATTTTCAATTAGTTCATGTATTTATGTTATTGCTAAATGAGATAAAGATCAATATCAATTCTATTCCTATTTTTCATTTTTATAGATGTCTGAAGAATATTATTTACTGACAAGTAGATGGGAATGGAAGGAGTTTTGTGATGGAAATGTCACTCAGTTTAAAATCTTTTTGATATACATGACAAAAATCATATAATGATTAATCGTCAAAAACACTTTTAGGAACAGCTGTCAACTGATAAGTCCTTCAGTCAGTCTAGTTGAAGGCAAAGAATTGGCAACTCCTTGACTTATAATAGGATTAAAAAATCCAATTATTAGAGTCATTCATTTTCTCAACATTAATACCAGTATTTAAATCATCCATTTGTTTGACAGTTTAAGTTTCTTTCTCTGCAAAATGTGAATACTAGTCTGCCTATCTCTTAGGATTATCGTGTGATATACATGAATTATGTATTTAACATACTAATAAGAATTTCTCAATAAGTGGTAGTGATTTCATGATGCCCTGCCAATGCAGGAGATGTGGGCTCGATCCTTGGGTCAGGAAGATCCTCTGAAGAAGGAAATGCAACCTATTCCAGTACTCTTGCATGGGAAATCCCATGGGCAGAGGAGCCTGGTGGGCTATGGTCCATGGGATTGCAAAAGAGTTGGACACAACTTAGCGACTGAGCATGCTTGCGTGTCATGAGTTTGGGTCTGAAGTAGGTAGGCAGTCTTAACTAAGGATGAGTGGGGCACACCACTGGAATATTCGGGGACAATGACTAAATAGAAAGGACATAGCACTATCAACATTCTGGTATGTTTTTCATTTTAAAATAGATTTTCTTCCAGTGGAAACATCTCATCTGTTTGGGGAAAAGATTGGCAAAAACTAGGTTGTGTCAGGAGTCCACAACATGGGCTTTGGTTAAGAGAAAAGTCTAATCTCCAGCAGGGACAAAGTACAGAGAAAAAAATGAATCAGAAACTCAGGTTTACAGGTGGAACCAACATAGCAGTGTAGTGTAGGATGTGTAATATGGGATGAACATAGAAGTGTAGTGTGAAAGTTTAAGGGTGGCTGTGGATGGGTATGCAAAGCTAGGTTTCATCTTCCCCATACATACATGCACACATGTGTAAACACATGATCAAGAGCCTAGAGAAGGGCAGGCAAATGAGTATCATCTCTAGTTCTAATTCCTGTGTTGGTAGAGGCTTTGAAATGGTGAGAAAGGTTTTTAAGGCCAGATATCAGTTCATTAAAGATAAACATTCTTGTAGGTGAGGTTAGTTAGCATACAAACATTCTTTGCATTCAAAGCATTCTTTGTCATGCCGGGCCAATGGCAATAAAATTAATTCTGTTGATAGTGATCAACTGTTTATTGAACTCGGTGTCTTGCTCAGGATTGGTTCAATTCCCATACAAGAAGGGTTTCAATAAAATAAAAGAATTTCCTTAATTATGTTCTGGATTCCGTAAGTGAGAAGCAGTACAATGTACAGAGTCATATGCTTTTAAAATCTCTATCCAATCCAAGGTTGCACGTGGAATACAAAGTGATCAGTGACTGTCGTTGACTGTAACAGTTTCCCTGGAGCGCCTCAGCAAGATACCAAAAACTAGGTGGCTTAGAAAACAGAGGTTTGTTTTCCTACAGTTCTTTCAGTTTCTTACACTCCTGAAGAGCAAAACTCCAAAATCAAGCGTTAGCAAGATTGGTTCCTTGTGAGGGCTGTGAGGGAGAATGTTGCACGACCCCGTCCTCATGTCTGACAGTATCAGGGATCCCTTGGTTTGTAGATGGATTCTCCATGTGTCTTCACACCATCTTCCTTCTGTCCAGGTCTCCCTTTATGACCAATTTTCCCTTTTTATTCGGACACAGTCACGTGGGAATAGGGCCCAGTCTAATGACCTCATCTTAACTTGATTATCTCCCCTATAAAAACCTATTTCCAAATAAGGTCATATTCACAGGTGCTGAGAGATAGGAAGGACCTCAACATCTTTTTCAGGGCTATGTTGTTGCTGTTCAGTCACTAAGCTGTGTCTGACTCTTTGCAACCCCATGGACTGCAGAATGTCAGGCTTCCCTGTCCTTCACCATCTCCCGGAGCTTGCTCAAACTCATGTTCATTGAGTCGGTGATGCCATCCATCCCTCTCATCCTCTATTGCCCCCTTCTCCTGCCCTCAATCTTTCCCAGCATCAGGGTCTTTTCCAGTGAGTTGGCTCTTCTCATCAGGTGGCCAGAGTATTGTAGCTTCAGCATTAGCATCAGTCCTTCCACTGAATATTGAAGGTTGATTTCCTTTAGAATTGACTGGTTTTGTCTCCTTGCTGTCCAAGGGACTGTAATTCAACTCATAACACTGACATATCCTCAAGTAAGAAGTAGGCAAATCTTAGACTCTTAAAATCACCCAAGGATTTCCTTAGGAAGTAGAAAGACACTGAATAGGAAGCTTTTGTTTAAGCCCTACGTTTGTCACTTATTGACTATAATACCCCTGGAAATAATTCAGAAGTTTTAATCTTAGTTTTCTTATCTCTACAGTAAAATGTCATAGTTTTGTTCAAAGCATTATAATAAATGAGAAAATTGGTAATAATGATTTGTATAAACTGTGCTATACAGATACTATATGTAATTACAACTTTTATTAATGCATTAATTTTGTGCTGTACCATTCCTAGATTATTCTAAGCACTAAGTAAAACAAGTTGGAAGCTCTAAAGTGGCTAAATGACAAGTAGAAGCAGGGACCATTATCTGTATAATTAGTTCTTGAATTAGCAATGTATTTCATTATCAGCATTAACATAGTTTAATAACTGTTTATCGTAAACATAATTTAAAATACATTGCTTGTCTCAGAGTTTCATGTATGGAATGATTTTCTTTATTAGTATATGGAATATTGAGAGCCATACAACTTTAAAAATATTTGCAGATATTTGGAAGAAAAACACTGTGTTGAACACCCATGGGGGAAAATATACTGCATTAAAGAATACACACACACACACACACACACTTCTGGTGTCAAAACAATGTGGGTATAAGAGTGTGCAGGGTCAAGCTGGGCTCATAACAGCTATGACTTAAACTACTGCTGGCTAAATGAATTTCCCCAGGCTTTTATTCTGCCTGCTTGCTAAAGGTTTTGGGGGCTGACAGATTGCTATTATGACCACTGCAGACATTGAAAAATGGCTTAGGAGAAACAGCCATTGCTAGGGAAAGACAAATAGCTCCCCAGGAGAGAGAGATTCATGCAAGAGATCTTTAACACATATTCAACTATTTGAACCTCAAATATGTGTAGACAGTTCAGTATCTGGCAGATTCAGTACAGAAGTTACCTTCTAATTTTTCCTATTTTTCCCTCTTTGTCCTGCTTCCTCCCACTGATTCTGATACAACTTCTCCCCTGCTTTACACATCAAATAGAATCAAAAAGCAAATGAGCACTGCCCATTGCCTAGTCCCTGTACAATGTGACTTCATTAGTATGGTCTCTGTCCTTTATATGAGTAATAGTACAGATAGCTTTGAATTGAGCCACTGGAGAAAACTCTTGAGAGTCCCTTAGACAGCAAAGAGATCAAACTAGTCAATCCTAGAGGAAATCAACCCTCAATATTCACTGGAATGACCAATGCTGAAGCTAAAACTCCAATACTTTGGCCACCTGAAGCAAAGAACTGACTCATTAGAAAAGACCCTAATGATGGGAAAGATTGAGGGCAGGAGGAGAAGGGGACAACAGAGGATGAGATGGTTGGATAGCATCACCGACTCAATGGACATGAGTTTGAGTAAACTCAGGGAAATAGTGAAGGACAGGGGATCCTGGTGTTCTGCAGTCCAAGGGGTCACAAAGAGTTGGACACGACTTAGCCGCTGAACAACAGCAGCAACAGTAAAGATAGCTATATTCAAGACTACAACATGTGTATAAGTGCCAGCTATATTTACTCACTGGCATTCAGTAGATATTTAATAGCTAAACACAGCTCTGGACACTATCCTAAGTGCAGAGAGTAGAGCTGGAAATAGACAGATACCCTTCATGGGCTTTCTGGTCTAGTGAGATGGTAAACTTAGCAGACAGTTATGATATGTTGTTCAGATTGCACTGATTGGGCGCATAAGGGGTCTGTGGGAGTATAGTAGAGGGTTACCTTCCCTAGACTGGAGATGGGTGTGATGAAGGATAAGGAAGATTTCCTGAGAAAGGATTTTCACTTTTCCCATATTTGAAAGTGTGAGCATAGCAAATTTTATTCCCTTCCTCATTCTAATAAAGGAGGAGAGGAACATTCAGTTTGAAGCTGCTGCTGAGAAGACATATTAAGTCTTCATTTAGCTAATTTGGACATGTTCTTGACTGCAACTTGGCTCTTTCAATCCGTTTGCCTTAGCAGCCAAGTCGGGGTCCAGCTTGTGTGTAGGAAATACTGGTATTCTGAACCACTAGGGTATTTGTAGAGTTGTACTTCATTTGTCTCAAGCTTCCACCTGAGAAAAATCTCTCAACAGAGAGTCTGACACACCCACATTCATTCCATGCCTCAGAAGTACCCAGGATATCAAGTCTGAGGCAGTTCATCTATTTAAATATAAGAAAAATCAATAAATGTGGCAAGAAATATTGACCTTCAGAAACCCCAAATCCCACAATGTGTCTTGATCCTACCTGGATTTAAGTCTCATGTGACTCACCATTCCTGAATAAAAAATGGTTTTCATAGCAGAGGCTTTTGTCACCAGAAATACCACAGAAAAGCCAATTGAACCTCTCCTTTTGCTGGAAGGATTTTGGGATTGTCAACATTGGGTCCTGCCGGGGTCCAGCCCTGGTGGATCCAGGGAATTCGAAGCGGGGACGGCGTCGGCGAGGATCAGGAAACAACTGCTTAATTAAACTTTAATTAAGGATATAAAGAGTAATAGAATAAGGATAGTTCAGTGAGGAAATTCAGTGGAGAAAAGAGGCTGAAATAAGGGTAGCTCAGTGAGGAAATTCAGTGGAGAAAAGAGGCTGAACAATTCAGCCAGAAGGTGAGAGAAAGAACGACATGGGGAGACCAAGTTTTGGTGAACAAGGCCCGCACTTTATTTTCCAAAGTAGTTTTTATACCTTAAGTTATGCATAGAGGATAATGGGGGAAGGGGTAGAGTCATGCAGCAAGCCAGGCTTTCTTCCTGCAAACTTATCATATGCAAAAGCTTAGGTGATTTGCATCATCTTCTGGCCCAGAGGCCTGTTAACATTTTAAGACCCTTTCTTCAGAAAACTTATTTTTCTCTAAAAGTGATTGGTCAGGAGCCACCCTCCAAAAGCATTAGATAAAGTTGCATTCCTACGGAGCAAAGGTGTGGTGGGCTATAACAAGAAAAAGAATTAACTCAAGGGTCCCAGGTTACAAACATTAAAGCTACTACTTACACCAATTATATTAATCAATACACTGCCAGGGACACAGCAGGTAAGGGATATGGAAACTTAGCAGCAAACATTGGCCCAACAAGTGAAAATCCCTTCACCAATACAATTTTTAGACAGTTTAGAACATCTCATGCCTCTCACAGTTGGGAGGCTCTGAGCAATCGCATGTGGCCAGAAAAACCTATTCAGGCAGGCTAGAGGACTTCCAAAGGAATTTGTAGGTTGAAACACTGTCACACCCAGGAACTTTATTAACTGGAGCTGTAAGTTAACTCTTTTTTCAGAGAGAGGTAGTGGGGGACAGCCCCCGTAAAGTCAGAGGTGTAGGTGAAAGCACAAAGCAGAAAGTAGGCAGACTCTGGTTTTGGGGGGTAGATGCTCGAGAATTTCCAGGGGGACTCCTGAGGCTCGATCCCGCCTTTGCATATGCCGAGCCTCCTTCCTCATGACCTCTGTCATGGGTGGAGCTCCTCACGCTGGCTCCCAGCAGTGATAGAATTCCAGTTGAGCTATTCCAGATCCTGAAAGATGATGCTGTGGAAAGTGCTGCACTCAATATGCAATATGCAATATGCACTCAATATGCAATATGTCGGCTCCCGGCAGGGTCCACCTCTCTTCAGCCATAATCTGTGTTATATATGCCAGCAATGTTGTGGCACCCTAATTATACCTTCCCTTATCAGAGAACTACTGTAATATTATGCTGTCCTAGTTCAATGAGGTAAACCTCAGATGGTTTTCCCTGCAGTAAAGGATTATTTGTAGTAACTTTCCTTGTCCAGAACTGCTTGGGAACAGAGTAGGGAGATATCTCATTTAAAGGAAGTCACAGTGGCCAGAGTAAATCACTCATGTTTTCCTTATAAGAAAGCTGTGGTACATATACACAATGGAGTATTACTCAGCCATTAAAAAGAAAACATTTGAATCAGTTCTAATGAGGTGGATGAAACTGGAGCCTATTATACAGAGTGAAGTAAGCCAGAAAGAAAAACACCAATACAGTATACTAACGCATATATATGGAATTTAGAAAGATGGTAACAATAACCCTGTGTACGAGACAGCAAAAGAGACACTGATGTATAGAACAGTCTTATGAACTCTGTGGGAGAGGGAGAGGGTGGGAAGATTTGGGAGAATGGCATTGAAACGTGTAATATCATGTATGAAACGAAAAAAAAAATCATGAATGGATGTTAAATTATAAAAAAAAAGAGAATGCCACTTTTGTGTTAATACACACTTTTATAAAAACAGGCATATATATCTGGCCTTTCAATTAATTTTCATTGATTTATTCTTAAAAGTAGCTCATTGTTTTAAATATTGTAATTTTGTAGTGTGTGTAATACATTTTCAAATTTACAATACATTCAAGTTTTTTAAAAGGGAATATATCAACTTATACTCTCATGGTAGGTTGTGAAAAGTCCTGTTTCTCTACATCTTCCCCAGTAATTGAAATGATCAGATTTTTTGGTTATTGTCAACCTGATAGCTGAAAAACAACATTCACTGTTTTAATTTGAATGTGCTCAATTATGAGTGAGGCTGAAAAGCTTTTTTATCTGTTTATTTTTAGTTCAGATTTCATCTTCTCTGATTTGTCTTTTATGTCCTGGCTTTGAAAAATAATTTTATCTTGTTTGCTTTAAAGAATTAGTTTATATAAAGATAGATAGATAGATTACAATGCTTTCTTTTAAAAGTATTGTAAATATCATCTCCCAATGTCTTGATTTCCTTTTAATTATGTGTATGACCTTTCTCTGAGGACAGGAGTTTTTAGTTTTAACGTGGTCAAATTCAGGAGTTTTAATATATGTGCATTTTGTGTCTTGTTTAATTATACCCTCCCAAAGACATTCTCCTAAATTTTCTTCTCATTTTAAAGCTTTGGGTTTTTGTCCAGGTCTTTATTTTTGTTGGACTTCCCAGGTGGCACTAGTGGTAAAGAACCTGCCTAGCAATGCAGGAGACATAAAAGGTGTGGGTTTGATCCCTGGGTCGGGAAGATCTTCTGGAGAAGGAAATGGCAACCCACTCCAGTATTCTTGCCTGGAGAATTCCAGGGACAGAGGAGTGTGGTGGGCTACAGTCCATAGGGTCGCAAAGAACTGGACATGAGTGAGCAACTAACACTTATTTTTGTTATGGTTCAAGACTGAATAAATTATAAACTTGAAAATGTTCATATATTATGACCTAACAACTCTCCTTATAGGAATAAACTAATGAAACCTTTGTACATATCCAGAAAAAATTGTGGACTCAATGTTTTAAATAAAGCATAGTTTTTAACAGGCAAAAGGACAACAACTTGAAAGTTAAATGGAATGAACAATGATGTGTGGTAAATTCATGGGGCGGAATAGCATACAAACATTATAAGGGAAACATCATCAATGAAGATAGCGTTCAGATTTTAAAAAATGGGTAAAAGTAGCAGGTTACAGAAGAGCATGCTGTATGTATGTATGATAATTTTATATTCATGTTTAATGTGTGTATTGTGCTCAGTCGCTCAGTTGTGTCCGACTCTTTTCGAGCCCATGGACTGTAGCCTGCCAGGCTCCTCTGTCCATGGGGATTCTCCAGGCAAGAAAACTAGAGTGGGTTTTGCCATGCCCTCT
This sequence comes from Bubalus bubalis, assembly GCF_019923935.1. Lineage (NCBI taxonomy): Eukaryota > Metazoa > Chordata > Mammalia > Artiodactyla > Bovidae > Bubalus > Bubalus bubalis. The sequence continues at coordinate 78,944,713 of NC_059159.1, read as the reverse complement.
TCCAGGGGATCTTCCCAACCCATGGATCGAACCCAGGTCTCCCGCATTGCAGGCGGAATCTTTACCATCTGAACCACCAGTTTAATATCACATGTAAAAACAACATTATATGTTCCTTTATGGTTATATATTAACATAAAAATATTTTAAAATGGCATGGAAAACTACCTGTGAAATCCATGATGGTAAAGACATGAATGTAAACATCTAAAAGCTTAATGAAGCTCGAGTGGGATGAAAAGGAGGAGACCCGCACTGAGGCATATATAACCAACCTGTTAAAAGCCCAAGATGGAGAGAATCTTGAAAGCAGGAGGAGAGAAGTGTTTCCTCACATGTAAGGTTTCTCAGTAAGAAAAATAGCATATTTTGCATTGGAAACTTTGGAGACCAGAAGGCAATGGGTGGGTATATTCAAAGTACTGAAAGAAAGATCTGTCAACCAAGAATCCTCAATCTGGCAAAACTGTCCTTCAAAGTGAGGGAAAAATTAAGACATTTGCAGATAAATGGAAGCTGATTATGTGTTCATTACCACTAGACCTATCCCGCAAGAAATAATAAAAGGAGCCCTACAAATTGAAATGAAAAGGCAAGACAGTAACTCAAAGCTGTATGAAGAAATAAAGAGCTCAGTGAAATTAAATGCAAGAGCATTTATAAAAATTAGTGGTACTATAACTTTTGTTTGCTAACTATACTTTTTGTTTTTTACATGATTTAAGAGACTAATGTGTTTAAAAATTAGTCTAAAAGTTAACATTATTGTAACTTTGGTTTGCAACTCTACATTTTCTTCTCTACATATTATAGAGATTAATGCACAAAAAGTATTAGTTTATGTTTTTAGATTCACGACAATAACAGAAAGGGGGTAGGGATACAGCTGTATAGGAGCACAGTTTTTGTGTGTTGTTAAAGTTACTGCTACTGCTACTGCTACTGCTAAGTCGCTTCAGTCGTGTCCGACTCTGTGTGACCCCATAGACCGCAGCCCACCAGGCTCCCCGTCCCTGGGATTCTCCAGGCAAGAACACTGGAGTGGGTTGCCATTTCCTTCTCCAGTGCATGAAAGTGAAAAGTGAAAGTGAAGTCGCTCAGTCGTGTCCGACCCTCAGCGACCCCATGGACTGCAGCCTACCAGGCTCCCCCATCCATGGGACCCTCCAGGCAGGAGTACTGGAGTGGCGTGCCATTGTTAAAGTTAAGCTGGTATAAATTCAAATTAGAATATTGTAACGTTAGGATGTTAAATGTAATCTCCATGGTAACCATAGAGAAAATAGAATGTACACAAAAAGAAACGAGGATTAAAATGTTTCACTGCAGAAAACATAAAAACCAGCTAAACAGGAAAGATGGCACAAGTGATAAAGAATCTGTGTGCCAATACAGGAGACACACGAGACATGGGTTTGATCCCTGGGTGAGGAGGATCCCCTGGAGGAGGAAATGGCAACTTGTTCCAGTATTCTTGCCTGGAAAATACCATGGACAGAGGAGCCTGGCAGGCTGCAGTCTGTTGAGTTGCAGAGTCAGAAGCGACAGACAAATAAGCACACAAATAAGAAAGTAGTAATGCAGGAAATGAGGGACAAAAAGCTATAAGCCATATAGGAAACAAAGTGACAGAAGTTTTTCCTTATCAAAATCATTTTAAATGTAAACAGATTAAACTTTCCAACCACAAAGATGGATAAAATGGATAAAATTACACGGCCCAACTATATGCTGTCTATAAGAGATTCACTTTAGATCTGAAGACATAAATAGGTTGAAAATGAGAGGATGAAAAAACATAGTCCATGCACATAGTAACTGAAGGAGACAGAGATGGATATATTAATATCAGACAAAATAGGATTTAAATAAAAAGCCTGTTAAATAAAAAGATTACAGGGGAAAAAGGAAGACATTATATACAAATACAAGTTTCAATACATCAAGAATATATAACAATTATAAATATTTATGCACAATAAAACTAGGCCATCCAAACATATGAAGCAAAAATGGACAATATTGAAGGGAGAAATAGACAGTAACTGTTGGAAATTTCAATACCCTACTCTCAATAAAGGATAGAACAACCAAATAGAAGACAGAAGTAAGGAATTATAGGACTTAACACCATAAATCCATTAGATCTATCTTTTAAGGAACACTCGATCCAACACTCTACTCAACCCAACAACAAGAAAATATATATTCTTCCGAAGTGTACATGGGCATACTCAAGAGAGACCATTTGTTAGGCCACAGATTGTCTCATTAGATTTTAAAAAGACAGATTTAATACAAGTATTTTCTCTGACTTGCAACAGGATAAAGTTAGATTTCAATAATAGAAGGAAAACTGGAAAATTCACACATATGTGGAAATACACTGAAAAAAAAAAGTGAAAGTTAGTTGCTCAGTCATGTCTGACTCTTTGTGTCCTGAGGACTGCAGCCCACCAGGCTCCTCTGTCCACAGAATTCTCCAGGCAAGAATACTGGAGTGGGTAGCCATTTCCTTCTCCGGGGGATCTTCCCAACCCAGGGATGGAACCCAGGTCTCCCACATTGCAGGCAGACTCTTTACTGTCTGAGCACAGTCTTGATAGCCAATTGAGCAAGAAAAAAATCACAAGAGAAACTAGGAAGTATCTTGAGACAAATGAAGCAGAAATATACCAAAAGTTAGGGGACACTGTGAAAACAGTGCTAAGTAGGCGGGATGGGGGTGGATTTATAGTTGTGAATCCTTGCCTTAAAACCGAAGGGAGATCTTAACACCGTACAGCCTGACTTTACAACTTAAGGGAATAGAACAAACTAGAAGAAGGAAGGACATATTAATACAAATTAAAGAAGAGATTAAAGATTAGATTAAAGGAGGTACAAATGAAATATAGGATAGGAAAACAATAGAGAAAATCAATGACACTGAAAAATTGGTTCTTCCAAAAGTTCAACAAAATTGAGCTAGCAGCATAGACTAAGGGAAAAAAAAAAAGGCCTCAAATTATTAAAATCAGAAATGACAGTAGGGGCAGCAGCCAGGTGTGTGCTGGTTGCATGGGCCTGTGCTCTTTCTCAGGCTTGACTGCTGGCACTGAGCTGTGTTGCAGGTGCTGAACTCGCCTCTGCTTCTTGTGTTGCTTCTGCTGCTTCTGGCCCTCTTGCACATCTCAAGCCTTCTGCCCTCGGTCCTTGACACTTGGTCTTTCAAGAATGTAATCGATGCAGTGTGGAGGACACTAGCATCTGGAGGTGTATCCTTGGATGCAGTTGAGAGTGCTGTGTGTGAGAGCAGTGTGATGGCGCTGTAGGTTTTGGGGGAAGTTCTGACGACTTTTGAAAATTCTGAAGGTGGGACGTACTGCTGCTGTTTTATGTACATGTGGTGTAAAATTCAAGTCACATGGTCAGCTAGGAGATTTGCCAATTCCTAGAGCTAGGCATATGTTGATGATGCTACGGGGCCAGCCTTGGTCACTGGGGATGGTGATATGTTAGGTGTTTTCTACCAAGCTGAAGAATATATGAGATGACCCATTCATTACTTGATAAAAAAGTGATTTCAAGAATTCAGGCTATAAAGTAGGCAGTCCAACACCTTCCAGGGTAAAAGCTGGGAGATGGATATTCTGTGCCTGCTCCGTCACCTCTGAGCCTTGGGGGATGGATTCGATGAGTATTCATGTAACAACTGCTTCATTGTTTGCTATAGCCATGTTGGATTTCTGGAATGTAAGCCTCATTGAATTCCAGACCTAGGTGATTGGGGTTCCTGTCCTTGGGTGGCAGTGTTAAATGTTGGGGCACTACATGTGTGGTCTAAACTCTTCACAAGAAACCACCCAATAAGAAGGGCTCTGCAGACAGGGAATCTACAAAAGTGACCTTCAGTCATAAAGGTAGGTAATTTTGGAGACTAGGTCCCATGATCCGCCCCCGGACATTTGGAGACTCAGGAAAGTCGGTGGTGTCATTTAGTCTGAGTGTGAATTTGAAGGCACAAGAATCAGGGGAACCAACTTTAAATCCTATTCCCAGGGCCAGAGAAGATGTAATAAGATATCCTAAATCAAGTAAGGAGTCAGGAAGCAAAAAGGGCCATTATATAATTTCTTATGTATCATTTATCTCTCTCTAAAAAAAGTAGTGGGCTATATAACTATTTTTTCATTATTTTTTTCATAATAGGTCCTATAAAGTTGGCCAAATAAGCACACCCTCACTTCATAGACCAAAATATCCTGCCAGTACTCCTAAAATTGGCACCATTCAAATAGTCATGCCAAGACCTAAATGTTGTTATAATAAATGTGTCTGTGGGAAGAGTGGGTGGCTGACAGGGGAGTTTTCCTGTATTCTCAGGATGGAATAAATGTGGCAAGGTTATTTTTTGTTTGTTTGTTTTTCTGTATTAAAGATTTTTTTGATGTGGGCCATTTTTAAAGTCGTTATTGTTTTTGTTATAATATTGTTTTGGTTTTATGTTTTGGTATTTTGGCCATGAGGCATGTGAGATCTTAGCTCCCCACCTAGGGATTGAACCCACACCTCCTGCATTGGAAGGCAAAGCTTCAATCACTAGACAACCAGGGAAGTCCCTATGTGGCAATGTTTTAAAAGCTACATAAAATAAGATGCATGTTCTGATCAAAACCATTCCCAACTATGAATCATGAGAGGGGTACATACACCCTCTCAGTTCAGAGACAGAGCACCTGAGGAGGAGTGAGATGAAGTAGCTCTGCAGTGAAATCCTTCAAGTCAGGGATAAAATCTGAGATTGCAGTCCAAGAAGTTCCCATAAAAAAATTCCTACAATGCTTAAAACATATGTGACACCAGCTAAATTATATAATTTCATAATTTGTACAATAAGAAGACAAGCAATGACATGCTTTATGCCTTGGAAAGGGGTGTCCATCACACATATTCAATACTATTATAGCTTGAATCTGTGTTATTCAAGATTGTCAGGTAGGAGATATTAATAACCTTTTCTATTATCATACGAAAGGATACTGGCCAGTTCAGAAATTCAGATGTCTTTGCTTAATATTACCAATGGAATTTCTTTTTGTTGAAAGTTTTGTAAAGAAAGCAAGATAATGTGAAAGAAATATAACCCACAGAATGAACAGTGCCTGTTAAACAGGAAATAAATATTTTATGATGTATCGTTATGTGGACTGCTCTTCACTTCCAGACTGCTGTTCATTTCCTTCTTACCAGGATTCAAGGGCCCTCTATTTTTATGCAAACTACAATGTAGTCACTACTTTGATTCTACTTTTCAGAGCTTTACTCCATTGCAATCTAATTCCGTGGTAGTCATCAATGTTTCTCAACGAGTGTATCTAGCTTTCTTCCATTGAGACACATGATAGAATTGTACTTCTTGACTCTTCTGTGGTTAGTAGGGACATGATGACTTTAAAGGGACAGTGTGGTCAATTCTGACAAAGGAGGAGAAGTGACATGTGCCACTTCCAGGAGGAATTTCTGATTTCCTGTAAGGAATTTTACAGAGTGTTCTTTTCCCTTTGGGATGGCTACTGGATTGGCAACATCAAGATGGTGCTTTTTCCATCAGACTATGTCTCTCAGTGAGGAAAGATCCCCCTTCCAGACCCTTGATGAATATGTAGTGTGAGAAATGAATCTTCATTTTTCAAGCCATTAAGAATTGGGAGATTGTTACTGTAGCATCATCTAGCCTTTATTGGTTGATACCACGCATGCATGTTTGCTAAGTCACTTCAGTCATGTCCAGCTGTGCAAACCTATGGACTGTTACCCACCAGGCCCCTCTGTCCGTGGGATTCTCCAGTCAAGAATACTGGAGTAGATTTCCATGCCCTATTCCAGGGCATCTTCCCAACCCAGGGATCGAACCTGCATCTCTTACATCTCCTACATTTGCAGGTAGGTCCTTTTCCACTAGTGCCAGCTGGGAAGCCTGACTGACATTTGTGCAGTGTGATATTTCATACTGCTAGATCCAGTACTTTGGCCACCTCATGTGAAGAGTTGACTCATTGGAAGAGTCTCTGATGCTGGGAGGGATTGGGGGCAGGAGGAGAAGGGGATGACAGAGGATGAGATGGTTGGATGGCATCACTGACTCGATGGATGTGAGTCTGAGTGAACTCCATGAGTTGGTGATGGACAGGGAGGCCTGGCGTGCTGCGATTCATGGGGTCACAAAGAGTCGGACACGACTGAGCGACTGAACTGAACTGACTGAAATACAGTTTCTCATCATGCGTGACATGCATGTCATGTCGTGTGCATGCATGCACAACCACTAAGTCGTGTTCAACTCTTTGTGATCCCATGGACTGTAGGCTGCCAAGTTCCTCTGTCTATGGGATTTTTCCAGCAAGAATACTGACGTGAGTCACCATTTCCTCCTCCACAGGATCCTCCTGATCTTGGGATCAAAGCCGAGTCTCCTGCATTGCAGGCAAATTCTTTACCACTGAGCCACCTGGGAAGCCCCAGAGAGGTCACATGTATATACTAATTATGAAATGATTTCAGTCTCAGCTGTTCTTGTTTCAAGTTCAGCTTTTAAAGAACAGAAAACTTCTGCTCAGACATAGCAACCTACCAAGGGAATTTATTGCTCAAGGATTTTAGTTACTACTTATCATCACATGGATGTTTCAGTTTGGTTCATTTGCTCAGTCATGTCTGACCCTTTGCAACCCCTAGCAGCACACCAGGCTTCCCTGTCCAACACCAACTCCTGGAGCTTGCTCAAACGCATGTCCATCGAGTCAGTGATTCCTCCAACCATTTCACCCTCCGTCATCCCCGTCTCCTCCTGCCTTCAGTCTTTCCCAGCATTGGGGTCTTTTCCAGTGAGTCAGCTCGTCACATCAGGTGGCTAAAGTATTGGAGCTTCAGCTTCAGGATCAGTCCTTCTAATGAAATATTCAGGACTGATTTCCTTTAGGATGGACTGGTTTGATCTCCTTGCAGTCTAAGGGACTCTCAAGAGTCTGCTCTAACACCACAGTTTAAAAGCATAAATTCTTCGGCGCTCAGCTTTCTTTATGATCCAACTCTCACAACCATCTGTACATGACTACTGGAAAAACCATAGCTTTGACCAGACGGACCTTTGTTGGCAAAGTAATGTCACTACTTTTTAATATGCTATCTAGTTTGGTCATAGCTTTTCTTCTGAGGAGCAAGTGTCTTTTAATTTCATGGCTGCAGTCACCATCTGCAGTGATTTTGGAGCATAAGAAAATAAAGTTTATCACTGTTTTCATTGTTTCCCCATCTATTTGCCATGAACTGATGGGACCAAATGCCATGATCTTAGTTATCTGAATGTTGAGTTTTAAGCCAGCTTTTTTTGCTGTATGCATAGATGTATACAGATGCACAAAAGGCTAGCTATATGAGTGAGAACATATATTGCCCTCTAAAATAATGCTCTCTTCAAAATCCCACAGCTTTGATTGTGAATGTTTTATAGGCCTTGATGTTATGCAAGTGATAAATGGAAAATGTTTGGACTGAGTATTTTCTGGGAGATGCTTCCATTCTTTGGAAGTCTTTCATCGGTTGTTATCGCTCACATGAATAAGTGAACTTTGGTTGTAGTTGCTGGTTGTGGCTGTTTTATATCAATAAAAAAGTGAATTACATACATACATAATGTAGCCTGAATAATATTGAAAGGAATTTTAAGACCATCCTGTCTCCTTTGCCTGTGTAAAAATCTAATAATTATCTCTTACAAGCTATTTTGCTATTCCTTTAAACATCCCCAAAGCACTGAAAAAAATCACTATATACATTAGTGGCATACATAATGGTGACATCATTGAGGTACTAGAGTGATTGCCTCTGTTGGGAGGAAAAGTCTTGGATTCCACAGAGCTGATGCTTCTATCAAATATGACCTTGATAGAGAAAAAAACAAGGGTGCAGTGACTACTTCACAGGGTTAAAAACAGTCACAGTAAATGGAAAGAAAAGGGGCTATGATTCATAAGGGGAAGGAAAAAAGATCAATGCTGCCTACATATATTGCATAATTTCATGGAATAATTTCTAATAAACAAAAGCTTTTGGAAATTTCATTTATGTAATAACCAGTGAAAATGAAATATGAACCCCAACAGAACCAAAAGGATATAGATAGGTATAGATATAAAAATCTAGGTTATTGATATATAAGATGAGATTTCAGGGGGAAAATTTGCTTATGCAATTACAGAGGCACCGGATATGCTATGATGTGGCCTGCCATTTACAAGCTGAAGAATCAGGAAAGTTGCAGTATAATTCAGCCCAAGTTCAAAGGCCTAAAGACCAGGGGAGATGATGATATAGCTCCCAGTCTGAGGCCTGAGAAAGCCCGAAGGCTTGAGAAGGGAGGGGAGCACATTGCCAGCTATTGGTGTAAATGCCAGGATCCAAAGGCCTGAAATCAACCAGGAGTTCCTGTGACTGGGGACAGGAGAGGATGGATGTCCCAGCTCCAGCAGAATGAGCATGCACCTTTCCTCTGCCTTTTTGTTCAAGTCCTTTATGGATTGGATGATGCCTGTCTGCATTGTTTAGGGTAGATTTTCTTTACTCATTTTGTAGATTCAAGCTCCAATTTCTTCCAGAAACGCCCTCACAGACCTCCAGAAATCACATTTTGCCAACTATCTGGGCATTCCTTAGCCCCGTCAAGTTGACATAAAACTAACTGTCCTAAACACCATCCTTGAAATGCTAATCATGAAATCCCTTCCTGTGGGGGCTGCTAGTTTTTCTTCTCTTGGTAGCAATGTTAGTGTCTCTTCCATTGTCTTCTGCAACTGCAGAATTATAACTTCAGCTACTTGCAGTCTCAATTAACTCCTCTCATCATGCTTTTCATGCAAGAATTTTGTTCATATGCTTCCTAGCTAGAACACAATGGGTTTTTCCACAATTATTAAGAATTATGGCTATGGTTCCTGGAGTGTTTCTAAGTTTTACCTAGTCCATTTGAGAATTAATGATTTTTTATATATTAGCACCTTTTATTTTATTTCCAGTTGTTTACCATAATGAATCAAATGGCAAAAGACTGACTTTTAGTGGTGACCACATGTTTTTCTACAAGGAGATCTATGGGGAAAAAATCTGATAAATTCCACCAAATCATTTTTCTTTTTATTTAATTTTTGTTAATTATATAAGTCACAACCACCCAATTTTGGGGATAGTGTTTTATTTATGCAGTTATTTTGTTTGGAATAAATCATGTAATGTATTATATATAGAGATTAATAATAATTTGGGCAAGTAATAACGTTAAAATTTTTTTCTCTCCCTTATTTTTGAGTATTTAAAAGCTAGGAGGATTCTACAATGACTGATTCTTAGATTATTAGGGTTTGTGGGGAAACTTTTGGTGTCTTCTAATCCATCTCCTTCATGTAGTTAATATCTATTTTTTTCCCCACCAACATATGTTTGCATTTTCTCTTCTAATAGCACCTGGACTTCTTTGAATTGTATTTGTGAGCATGAGACTCAGTCAAGCCAAAGTTCCCGTGTCTCATCTTGGTCATGGTTGTTGGTTCAGGAGCTGATGTGGGTTCAGGTTGGATGAGTGAAACTTTAGGATTGCCAGCTCTAGGACCTTTGCCGAAACTATTGGGAAATGTTCTCTCGTTCCACTATTGTTACACAGCAGGTAGAATATCAGCTGAAGTTTCCAAAGGCCGTTTTTATATCCTGTTGAGAAAGGCCTCTCTGAAAAGGAAGGTCATACATAGGACGATGAGTGAGGGGTGGAGAGGGACAGGTCAGTAGTGTCCTGCTTAAGCACCGAGATGCAGCCTTTCCTGGAGTATGTGATCTAGAAATTTTGATTATGTGAGATAATCCAATTTTTAGAATCTAAAATACTTTTAATTGAGTTTCTATAACTTACAAGCACAATGAGCCCAATTTATATACTTTGTTATGTATACAAAGAAACTACGATCCAGAAAAGTACTGTGATTTGCTTTAGATTCACAACCCTGAATCAGAATCTGAAACTGAATCCCGTCAATCCAGAGCCTTTCCATTCACACCCTTCCCCTTTAGAAGGGGACTGTTTGGGGAGCTGACAGTTTTCCATCATGTTCTACGTTTATTTTCCATCACTGACTATATTAGCCTCCTTGTGTCACACGCAGAATTAAGTTCCCAATCGTTTATGCTTCTGATATAGAAGGCAATAGACCGACAGATTCAGAAGGAATAAAAAGATGTCTTTTATTTCTGGATATTTGTCTTGTCAGAAATAAATAAGGCTGAGCTTTGATAAGGTGCCTTGTAAATAATTTTTAGATGGAATATACAGAACACTCACTCTGCCAAGGCCTATGGCAGCTATTATAAATTGAGGGGGTATGCTTTCTCTTATCTAAATGAATTTGAAAAGTTGAATATTTAATCTTTCTTCCAATATGAAGACTTTCAAAACTCTCCCTTCTATTCCAAAGTAAGGGCATTCTCTATGCCTTATTTTGATGGGAATCTTACATTGAATGGTCTAATTCTAAATTTAGGAGAACATAAGATATTGCCTTCTAGGTAAAAGGCATAGGAGGCACAACTCAAGCAATTCTTCAGTTCCCCCATGTGGCCATATAGCTATAGAGATATTTAGTAGTTTCAGTCAACCCTCAGGCCAACTCAGGAAAAAAAAAATCACTCTTTGGTGCTTTACAAACTGGTCTTGACTTGAAGATTCGGTGGTTTAGTTGCTAAGTTGTGTCTAACTCTTTATCTCCCTGTGGATTGCAGTACACCAGACTCCTCTATCCATGGGATTTCCCAGGCAAAAATACTAGAGTGCATTGCCGTTCCCTTCTCCATGACTTGGAGAAAAGTTTTGCTGAAGATTCTTGTTGCTGAAATTCTGATCTGTCAGAATACCTGGGAGGGGGGCACTCATAGTATTACAGTGAACTTGTGTTAGTTTGCTGGTAAACAAAGTTTGCTCAGAAATGCAGTGTGACGTTTCCTGCCATCTTTCTTCTTTTATGGAAGCGTAGTCTTAAAGGTGGCATCAGAATGACACCAGTGTGAAAGGAACTAATTGCCTGTGAACCCAGCAAAAGTGCAGCAAGCAAGAAAAAAAAACAAAAACCAAAAATGAGCAAGAATAATGAAAAAACTAAACACAAAACCAAAACAACAAAAAAAAAACCCAGACAGCTAAAAACATACATACAATACAAAAATTCCAATTTTAAGAATTTCTGTTTCCCATCCCATGAGTGAATTGATGGAAGGCAGAGATGATTTTAATTATAAGAATTTTTCTTATGAAATAAGACTTCTGTTGTTATTTCAAATGCCATTCAAATGCTGTTCAAGATTGATACTATTAGTCTCTGTTTTTTTAAAGCAGGGCTGGGGCTGGTTTCTTTCTTTGTGTACTAATACATAAATCTCATCTTCTAAATTTGATGTGACACTTGAGAGCTAACAGTTGGCTGGTAAGAGTTACCTGGGAAAGGAGTTGGTCTGTCATTCAGAATAGCTGGTTGCAGGTGTGGAAGGCAGATGCAGATCTAGCCACATTGCAGGCAGACTTGGTAATCTATTGACCTGAGGGCTAAGTTTAGGAGATCAAAAGATACTTTTAAGTCCACAGATGGAACTCAGTCTTTCAATGCAGTTCCTTCACATTTCTTCTGTTTTCTGCATTCTTACCCTCTTCCCACTAACATTTGGAATAAGAGTACAGTAGCTTTAAGAGGCAGAGAAGGCGATGGCACCCCACTCCAGTACTCTTGCCTGGAAAATCCCATGGACAGAGGAGCCTGGTAGGCTGTAGTCCATGCGGTCGCAAAGAGTCAGACACGACTGAGCAACTTCACTTTCACTTCTCACTTTCATGCATTGGAGAAGGAAATGGCAACCCACTCCAGCGTTCTTGCCTGGAGAATCCCAGGGACGGGGGAGCCTAGTGGGCTGCCGTCTATGGGGTTGCACAGAGTCGGACACGACTGAAGCAACTTAGCAGCAGCAGCACCTTTAAGAGGAACCTAGTCCCATTTAAACTCTGCAGAACTAGGGAAAAAAGAGTGGTTCCATCGATTTTAGAGTCTTGGAGTCATGGAAATAAGTGTTCCTGGGTTGGACACTTTCTCTGAGATCACTCAGTAGGAGGGTGGAATTCAGAGTAGTTTACATTCATTAAACCCAGTTACTTGATTAGAGATGAAGAAGTGTTGAAATGTGTGTATGTGTGTGTCTGAGAGAGAGAGAAAGAGAATTTGTGTTTTATGATATGCAGTGAAGGAATTTTGAGAGGGAACACCACCACGCCTCTTAAAATACAGGTTCAATGTACCATTTAATGAATGGTACCCAGTCAGCCCCAATACTTGTGAGAAGCATTTCTTTTTCTTTAGAAAGTTCATGATGGTTCTCTAAAACATGAAATCACTCTGAAAAGGTATGAGTGAGTGAGTGCTAGGTCATGTCTGACTCTTTGTAACCCCATGGACTGTAGCCCGCCAGGCTCCTCTGTCCATGGGATTCTCCAGGCAAGAATAGTGAGTGGCTTGCCATTTCCTACTCCAGGGGATCTTCCTGACCAAGGGATTGAACCCGTGCCTCTTATGTTGGCAGGCAGATTCTTTACCACTGAGCTACCTGGGAAGCCACTGAAAAGTTATTTTTGTTGTTCAGTTGCTTAGTTGTGTCCGACTCTTTGTGACCCCATAGACTGCAGCACACTAGGCTTCCCTGTCCATCACTGTTTCCTGGAGTTTGCTCAAATTTATGTCCATTGAAAAGGTATTGATATTCCTAATTAAAGAGGTAGGAAACTGATGTTACAGAAAGGTTCAGAAACATCTTTGTCACTGATTGCCTCGATGGATAAGCCATATCAGAAACTTCACTCATATCCAAAGATTTATCTTTTATACTTTGGCCCTTTGGAAAGAGCAGACCCTCCAACACACAACACCAAGCCTCAAACAGGACAGACGGAAGTAAATGTTTCTGAGATCTCTGAGCAAGGAATAGCATGGATCAGTTTTGTGATGCCTGCCAAGTAGATTTGCTCAATGTGACACATCACTTTCCCAGGAAACTGTGGAGCTAAGAGATGCTTTGGAGAGTGCAGGAGGCAAAGTCTGTGGCTTACGATGAAATCAGTTGATCATTCAGGCTCTAAAGGTTTAATGAGATCTTTCAAATGCCTTTCTTTGCTGTGGGCACAGTGTTGCTGAAAATTATCTTCAGCTGTTTGCTGATAGATGCAGGTCTTTGTTATTTCTGTGTAGCTGGCATCATGGCAAATTGGGAAACTGAATTGCTCTAGTAATTTAACATTTTGGCCCACAGTTAGACACCTGCTTTCTCCTGACATTAGGATCATCTCTCTCTCTCTTTGGGTCTCTCTGCCAGCCCTCTCTTTGTCTTCTCTTTTTCTTCAAGTTTTCTCTCAAGATGTCCATAAAGAACTAGAACTTTGGAAGGACAAAGTTTGCTCAATTTGACAAGAAGGACACCTTGGCAAAAGTATAGGCTCTGTATTCTGCAGATGTTTCAGAGTCCAATTATAGACCAAGGAAAAGAAATAGATGAAACAGAAGTGCTCAGCAATGGAACACGCTAACCTCGATGATTTGAGTTCTCCTGCTCCTGGAAGTTTACAGACAGTAAATGGAGCATAGCGATGGACAGCATGGATTTGAGAGACAGACTGCCCTGATTTGAAACCCTGGCTCTACCCCATGACAGCTGTTCACCTCAGGAAGCTTAATGCTCATTTGTAAAACGGGGACAGTAATACCGATCTCACAATGTGAGTATTAAAATACAGTAAATACAGATCTTTATAAAGTGACACACAGTAGGAACTATATGTAACTGTAGAAATTAGAAATACTGTAGGAAGAGTCTGGCTTAAGCAGCCAAACATATTTCAGTCCACATTCTGCTGTTATTTTAGGAAATAATTATCTTAGGGGATGGTTCAGCGCGTAAAGAATCTGTCTGCAATACAGGAGATGCAGGAGACGTGGGTTCAGGAGATGCAGGAGACGTGGGTTCAATCCCTGGGTCGGGAAGATCCCCTGGAGGAGGAAATGGCAATCCACCCCAGTATTCTAGCTTGAAAAATCCCATGGACAGAGGAACCTGGTGGGCTACAGTCCATGGGGTCACAAAGAGTCAGACACAACTGAGCGTAGAGCATAGGCTTATATCTTTCTTGTATTGATTTTCATCATTCTATCTCAAGAGTTTCCTCTAAGAACCTGTGGTAGTACCATGTCATTACTTGGCTAATCAATGTTTTGTTTTTTTTTTTTCTCTTTTGGTAGGGGTTAGCCACTTAAACTCGGAGAGTTAGAAAGTGTCAAGAACTGAATGAGGTAGTACTTGGAGAGTTATACACACCACCCCAATTTTGCCATTAATATTTTACTAAACTTGCTTCATCACATATCTATTTATCCATCAATTTTGACACATTATAATGTAAGTTACAGATATTAGTACATTTTATCCCTAAATATGTTGGGGATAAATATGTTCTGTGATAGGTCAGCTGGTGAAGAATCTGCCTGCAAAGCAGGAGATCCTAGTTCAATTCCTGGGTTGGGAAGATCCTCTGGAGAAGAGATAGGCTACGCACTCCAGTATTCATGGGCTTTTCTGGTAGCTCAGACAGTAAAGAATCTGCCTGCAATGTGGGAGACCTGGGTTTAATCCCTGGGTTGGGAAGATCCACTGGAGGAGGACACGGCAACCCACTCCAGTGTTCTTGTCTGGAGAATCCCCATGGACAAAGGAGCCTGGCAGGCTGCAGTCCATGGGGTCGCAAAGAGTCAGACATGACTGAGCGACTAAGCACACACACATCCATATAATTACTTATAGCTTAATTTTTTGCCATGCTTTTATTAGGCAAAATTTACATAATTAAATATACTTAGTGAAATGTATAAATCCCAACTGTACTAGTCTATGACTTTTGACAAATGCAGACACCTGTATCAGATCAGATCAGTCGCTCAACAGAATGTGAAAGACTAGGGATCTCTTCAAGAAAATCAGAGATACCAAAGGAACATTTCATGCAAAGATGAGCTTGATAAAGGACAGAAATGGTATGCACCTAACAGAAGCAGAAGATATTAAGAAGAGATGGCAAGAATACACAGAAGAACTAACTATACAAAAAAGATCTTCACGACCCAGATAATCACAATGGTGTGATCACTGACCTAGAGCCAGACATCCTGGAATGTGAAGTCAAGAGGGCCTTAGAAAGCATCACTACGAACAAAGCTAGTGGAGGTGATGGAATTCCAGTTGAACTATTCCAAATCCTGAAAAATGATGCTGTGAAAGTGCTGCACTCAATATGCCAGCAAATTTGGAAAACTCAGCAGTGGCCACAAGACTGGAAAAGGTCAGTTTTCATTCCAATCCCAAAGAAAGGCAATTCCAAAGAATGCTCAAACTACCGTACAATTGCACTCATCTCACACGCTAGTAAAGTAATGCTCAAAATTCTCCAAGCCAGGCTTCAGCAATATGTGAACTGTGAACTTTCTGATGTTCAAGCTGGTTTTAGAAAAGGCAGAGGAACCAGAGATCAAATTGCCAACATCCGCTGGATCATAGAAAAAGCAAGAGAGTTCCAGAAAAACATCTATTTCTGCTTTATTGACTATGCCAAAGCCTTTGACTGTGTGGATCACAATAAACTGTGGAAAATTCTGAAAGAGATGGGAATACCAGACCACCTGACCTGCCTCTTGAGACACCTGTATAGCCCAAACCAAATCAAGAAAGAGAGCATTGCCACAATCCTAGCAAGTTTCCTCATGCCCCTTTCTAGTGTTGAGTTTACCTCTAGTGGCAATCCCTATGTTGATGTTTTGTTACCATATTTTAGTTTTACCTGTTCTAGAATTTTATATCAAAGCCTAGGGTATGTACTCTTTTTGTGAGAGAATTCTTTCATTCAGCATAATAATACATTGTTACCACTGAGTAGTAGTTCACTGTATTTAAATATATGGCAGTGTTTTATAAAACTCTATTCTCCTGTTGATAAACATCTGGACTGTTTGCAGTTTTTGGCTATTACGAATCTATGAAATTTCCTCTACATGACATTTTGTAGACTTAATGCTTTCATATACCTTTGGTAAGTGCTTATAGTTTTTAAGAATTACAGTTAATGTACTTTCTTTTCAACAACTGCTGTATTGGTCCTTTAGCTATTTTGGTGGATGTGTAGTCATACCTCATTTGTAGCTTGAAGATGCATTTCTATGAAGAATGATTATATGGAGCAGTTTTTAGGTGCTTTCTACCCACTTGGTATCTTTTCCAAAGTCTCTGTTCAAGACTTTTGTTCATTTTTAAATTGGGTTATTTGCCTTTTATTACTGAGTTGTGAAAGTTCCTCAAGCATCCTCAAGACCAATCCTTTGTCAGATACTGTACATATTTTGTGAATATTTTTTCCCACTTTGTTGCTCGGCTATTTATTTACTTAATAATGTCTTTTTTTAATGTTTATTTATTTACTTATTTGGCTGTGCCAGGTCTTAGTTGCAGCATGTGGGATCTAATTCCCTGACCAGGGATTGAACCTGGGCCCCCTACATTGGGAGCACAGAGTCTTAGCCCCTGGACCAGCAGGGAAATCCCTGTAATGGTGTCCTTTGATGAGCACATGTTTCTAATTTTGATAAAATATAAAACATCAGTTTTTTTCCTTTTGTGGTTATTGCTTTCTGTGTGCTGTTGATGAGATATTTCCTAACTTCATGTGGTAGCCCTACTTTCTTAGATGCTTTCAAATTTTGGCATCTGTAGTTAGATATATATTACACCCCCATTTTTTGCATATAATATGAAGTAGTGGTCAAAGTTTATCTTTTCTTTATGAATATACAGTTGTTTAACATCTTTTGTTACTTTGATTTCTTCATTAATTTCTTTGGTGCCTTTGTGAAAAAATTCAAAGGGTCTTATAAAGGTGGGCCTACTTCTAGACTCTCTATTTAGTTCTGTTGACTATATGGTCAATCCCATGCCGATACCATATTGTCCTGAAACTTCTTAGTAAGTCGGCATCAGGCAGTTTCTATGTTCCAGTTTTATTCTTTCTTTTCCAGCTTGCTTTTGCTCGTCTGTGCCATTTCCATATAATTTTAAAAATTGACTTGTCTATTTCTACAGAAGTCCTAGTGGAATTCTAATTAGGATTGCATTGACTTTATAGATTATTTTGGTAAGAATTGACATCTAAGCACTGTTGAATATCCCAATCCATAAGTATAGTATCTCTCTCTGTTTGTTTAGGTCTTCTTTAGTTACTCTGAGCAGGGTATCGGAGTCTTCATTGCAGAAGTCGAAGAGGTTTGTTTGTTAAATTTGTTTCCTAGTATGTATGCTATATTTTTGATGCTTTATAAATGAAAATTTTCCAGTTGATACCACTAGTATTCAAAAAAATAGAATTGACTTTAACTATTAACATATCCTGCAACCTTTCTAAGTTTAGTTGTTCATTCTAATAGTTGTTTTATAGATTCCTTAGAATTTGCCACGTAAGCAGTCTGTGAATAGAGATAGCTGCACTCTTCTTTTATGGTCTTTGTTTCTTTCTCTTGCCTTACTGTACTACTAGGACATCCAGGAAAGTGCTGAATAAATATATCAGGAGTGGCTAACCTTATGTTGCTCTAAGTTTCAGAAAAATCCTTAAATGTTTCACCTTTAAGTGTGATTTTAGCTCTAGGTTTATCAGGGATGTCCTTCATGAGATTTAGGAAATTCTTTTATATTTCCAATTGTTCAGAAGTTTCTGTTTTGGAAAGTGAAAGTGTTGTGTCTGACTCTTGCGACCCCATGGACTGTAGCCTGCCAGGCTTCTCTGTCCATGGGATTCTCCAGGCAAGAATACTGGAGTGGGTTACCATTTTCTTTTCCAGGGAATCTTCGTGACCTAGGAATTGAATCTGGGCATCCTTCATTGCAGGCAGATTCTTTACGGACTAAGCTATTCATGCCACTGTTTTTCCTACATCTTTTGAGTTAGCTGTATGCATTTTTCCTTATTCTATTAATACCAAACATTTCTGGAGCAAATCCTACTTGGTAATGATGCAATACCATTTTAATGTATTTCTAGAGTTGAAAATATAAAAGATTTTGGGGTACCTGAATATAAAATTTTTCTCATTTATAAAACTGCTTGAAAATAATTGAATAGCTCAACAAAATAATAACACTTTGTCATGAGGTTTCTGATATATGTAGAAGTAAAATATGGACAGTAGTTCAAAGAATTGTGCAGATGAATTTATAATCTCATAGCAGTCATATATTTTACATGGTGTATTATAATATCATTTGAAGTAAAACTGAGGTATATTAAAGATGCATATTGTAAAATGTAGCATAATGACTGAACATAAAGCAAAGATATAAGGCCAATTAGGGAGTAATGGTAAAAAATAGAATTGTACACAACCCAAAAGAAAACAGTAAAATAGAAGAAAAGAAACAAAAAGAAAAAAAAAGAGGGAGAAATAGAAGGCAAATAACAAGACAGTTGATTTAAACCCAATGATATTGATAATTATAATACATGTACATAGTCAAAACATGCCAATGAAAAAAGGTCATGAAACTTGATAGAAAAGATGCAACTTCTGATTTCCATGAAAACCCATTCTACCACTGTGATACTATATGATAGTTTTTACTTTAAGCAGCCATATGTATTTTAAAGAAAGTAAGGGGAAATTTGGTTTCTTTTGATTACAATTTCAACTTAATGAAATCTCAGTGAAGTTTTTCTTTTATGGTTAATTTCTGTGTCCTGTTGAAGAAACACATGCCTGTCTCCAAGAGGCACACTGTATTAGAGCAGAAGTCACATTTTCTGATTGCAGGTCTAGTGATATCATCACTACATCATGGTGAAAATCTGCCCACGGGAGTGCTGTGTTCATTGTCAAGACCCACGCAAATGCATTTAACATGTAGGTTCTTTTTTAGAGACCCCTGGAACACAGTCATTGCAGAAAGTACCTTCCAGTCGCTGGTCTCTAGGAGGTTAGGAGTTGTGCCCTGCAGCTGGGCATTCTTGCCATGGGAAGAGTTCCAGCCCAGGTGTCTGGCTTGTGAATGCCTGCAGCCATTTTTGCCTGCCAGAGGAGTGTTTTCAATGGCAGGTGCCCAAAGATGACCACTTGGCTCTCTCCACTTCCAGTCCTGTTCCCCATGGTCTGGACAGTTTCATCAAACTCATTGTAACACATAATATGCACATGAATGGGTAAAGCACAAGCTTGGGTTAGTGTACCCTCCACCATCAGAGGAGTGAATGTTAGCTGGAGCTAGAAATAGGAGACTGGAGGAGGTGCAAGGAGAGAGTAAATGGAGAAAGACCTTCCATGAGTAGCATGTACATGGCTCTAGACTGGACTGGGGGTATCAGTGTTTGGTTTTTCTAAATCCCAACCTGACGGAGAAATGAGTTTCAACTCTCCCCCACCCCCCATTTAGCTACACTCACTTTTTAAAGTAAACTTTTGTACAGAATAGTATTAAGAGATAAAATTCCAGCACCATCTCTGTAAAGCAATGGTGAGTAAAGTTAAGTAAGGTAAATGACTTAAAGGTCTACTCTTTACCCTCGGTGGAAGCCTTGAACACAGTCTAAAAGGATAGCAAATATAATTTGTTGTCAAGGTTGGGAAAGAAACCCATTCAAATCTACACTATGTTATGCTAATTTACCTGGATAAAGAGCTACAATATAAGCATGATATTTCTAGAGAAGATTGTTGAATTTACCCATGTAATAGTCTAAAATTGTATAATGGCAAAAACAAAGCTAAAAGGGAATAACAATCTAGGAAAACAGATTTTCAACACCTAAGGCACATGAATAACTCCCTTAGTTCACTAAGTGCCCATACAAACCAGTCACAAAAAGAGTGACAACCTTAAAAATAAGAGGAAAGCATAGAGACATAAGCTTATAGAAAAAAATAAACACACATATTAAAAAAACTCAAAATATTAAATGAAGGTCAACTTCATCACAATAAAAAAAATGCATATCAAAACAACAGTGAGATACATTCCATTGTTGATTGTGTTCAGAACTAGTGGTGAGAACATGAATAAAGGGAATCTTCATACTTTGTTGCTGAAGATAAAAATGACCTAGAAGTTCCTTTGCTAGGAATTTACTCTGTGGTTATGCTTGCAAACAATTCATCAAGACCTATCTCTTGGGAGAGAGTGGGTATCTCTTCTATATTGTGATGTTTTTCTCCCATGTTAGAGGGACTTATGCCAAGATGAGACTATCAGTTCAGTTCAATTCAATTGCTCAGTCTTGTTTGACTCTTTGCGACCTCAGGGACTGCAGCACACCAGGCTTCCCTGTCCATCACCAACTCCCAGAGCTTTCTCAGACTCATGTCCATCAAGTTGGTGAAGCCATCCAACCATCTCATCCTCTGTCGTCCACTTCTCCCACTTCCTTCACCCTTTCTGAGCATCAGGGTCTTTTCTAATGAGTTAGTTCTTTGCATCAGGTGGCCAAAGCCTTTCTTTACTCCCTCATTCATTCTTCCCAAGAGGTGTAGGAATGACATTCCTGATTTGTGAGCTTGGAAGGAGAAACAGACATTTGCACCTCTGCCCCATCCTCTCACCCTTCTTTAGGGAACTTCCTGTCTGCAGGGAGTACATATTTCACTCGCTCCTCCAGGCTATAGTTCTGGGGGGGGGGGCGTGTGTGTGTGTGTGTGTATATGTAAATATCAATAAGTCTGAATTCTGCATTGAATTTTAAGCCTCATCTGCAGTGTTTTTAGTAACAGAAGTGGTATTTTGGTCTCTGTATGCCTTAGTCTTTCTTTTTCTCTCATATTTGAGAACTATGGTGAGGCAAAAGGGATAAGACTTGAGAAATATGAAAAGCTATGGTTTTTCCAGTAGTCATGTATGGATATGAGAGTTGGACTATAAAGAAAGCTGAATGCCAAAGAATTAAGCTTTTGAACTGTGGTGTTGGAGAAGACTCTTGAGAGTCCCTTGGACTGCAAGAAGATCCAACCAGTCCATCCTAAAGGAAATCAGTCCTGAATATTCATTGGAAGGACTGATGCTGAAGCTAAAACTCCAATACTTTGGCCACCTGATGCAAAAAACTGACTTATTTGAAAAGACCCTGATGCTGGGAAAGATTAAAGGCAGGGGGAGAAGGGAATGACAGAGGATGAGATGGTTGGATGGCATCACTGACTCGATGGACATGAGTTGGAGTAAGCTCTGGGAGTTGGTGATGGACAGGGGGCCTGGTGTGCTGCAGTCCATGGGGTCACAAAGAGTCAGACATGGCTGAGTAACTGAACTGAATATGAAAGACATGGAATTTCAGATATAAAAGGAACCATAGAGGTTTTTACCTTGGCAGATTGATGAGACATTATGTGGGGTAATATACTGCCTTTCTAGAATCCTGTTCTGTTTTTAACTCCTGCAATTGGAATCCCTAGATTTTTAAGACTTATTTCACTTTTTTTTTTTTACTTTTTATTTGTATTTGGTATAGCCAGTTAACAGACAATGTTGTGATAGTTTCAGGTGAACAGTGAAGGCACTCAGCTGTACATACCTGTGTGTCCATTCTCCCCCAAACTCTCCTCCCATCTAAGCTGCCACATAACATTGAGCAGAGTTCCATGTAAGTCCTTGTCATTTATCCATTTTAAATATAGTAGCGTCTTCACTTTCACTTTTCACTTTCATGCATTGGAGAAGGAAATGGCAACCCACTCCAGTGTTCTTGCCTGGAGAATCCCAGGGATGGCAGAGCCTGGTGGGCTGCCGTCTATGGGGTCGCACAGAGTTGGACATGACTAAAGCGACTTAGCAGCAGCAGCAGCAGTGTGTACATCAAGTGGTATTTTGACTTTAGCAAGATAACCAGCTTTTGACATCTTTGTCCTCTAGCTAATGGCTATTTTTTTATGTGCCACACCAGCCTTATGTAAACATTCAAGGGCATTAGGGAAGACACAGGTCTTAGAGAACATATATAGCTCTATACCTACAGTCCTCCAGAGAGCTAGTTCTACCTATGAACTACCTATGAGGGATCATCTTTGTGATAAACTTTGACTCTCAACTTTGCCAACATCAGTTGAGCACCTATTTGGATTCTATTGATCTTTGCAGGATCAGTGGGATAAGAATACAGTGGACTTGGTTACTACGTAGATAATAAATTAACACACAGCAGAAACTCTTATTGATTCAGTTATTTATGTGTCTGATGCAGAAGAAAAAGTAGAGCCTATTCTCTGACATCCCTCATCTTCTCCTCTGATCAGGGCACACTTTATTCTCCCATTATCTATGCCAGTGCCTTGTCAGAGCAAATAAAGATAAGGCAACCCCACTATAATTCTGTGTCAGCGCCTTTGCTCCTGTGTCCTTCTCGCCCTGCTCTGTCCATTAAGACCTCTTATATACCTCACGGCCCAGGGGTTGTCCAACTTCTTCCTTGAACTCACTCTTGATTGTTTATACTTGTCTTCTATGAACTTAGAACTTCATATCAAATGGTCTTGTAATTTTTTTTTAACTAATGTTTCTAATGAGTTGGCTTTAATTTGTTATAGACTCAGACACCTTGAGGGTAGCATTTTACTTGTTCCTTTTACCCTTTCTCTTTGTTAATACATCACAGTGTTCTAAAAGTATTCTATGACTTTTGAGTAGTTTATAATTTTATAATTTAACAGATTATGAATCTGATTTTTTATTAATATTTGAAAAGTTAATATAATTTCCCTAACCATCACCAGGAACCATTTTAACTTTATTATCTAGCTTTCTTTCTATGCTGATCTTGCAGATCTACACTGTATATAGCATTCTGAATTCTGCTTTTTTTCCCTTACCATATAGCATCATGAATAAGTCCATGCAGCTATACAGTCATCAAAATTATCATTTTTATTTGTTGCATTATATTCTAGCTTATTGAAGGACCATAATTACCATGTGCTTTCCTTTTGTTGGACATAAAGATTATTTACAGTTTTTTGCTCTATTGTAAAACTGACATTGCAGAGCTGACAACTTGGGGCTTCCCAGGTGGCATTAATGGTAAAGAATCCACCTGCCACTGCAAGAGACATGGGTTTGATCCCTGGGATGGAAAGATTCCCTGGAATAGGAAATGGCAACCCACTCCAATATTCTTGCCTGGAAAATTCCATGGACAGAGGAACCTGGCGGGCTACAGTTCATGGGGTTGCAGAGAGTCGGACACGGCTGAGCACACACACACTCAGAGTTGACATTGTCAAATGTGTAGCTTTTTAGGCTTTGTTATATTTTGAAGATAAATTCCCAGGATGTTAATGTGATTCATAATAGGTGTCAATAATTGAATGTCATTGATTTTGTCCCCAAACACTTTTGAGTAACTTCACAGGGTGAGTCACTATAAAATCTTCTCATTTTCTTTTAGTTAACAAGATCCACAAAGAATATTTATGCTTATGAAATCACTTTCTCCTCAATATCCAGCTTCTTTGGGATATGTGGAGGCACTGGAATTAAAGTCTGCCAGGACTCAGTCCATGGTGTCGTGAGGAGTCGGACACGGCTAAGCGACTTCACTTTCACGCGTTGGAGAAGGAAATGGCAACCCACTCCAGTGTTCTTGCCTGGAGAATCCCAAGGACGGGGGAGCCTGGTGGGCTGCCGTCTATGGGGTTGCACAGAGGCGGACACGACTGAAGCAACTTAGCGGCAGCAGCAGGACATAGACTTTTTCCTCTGGAATGTCAGAACACCAGAAAAAAACAGCAACAAAACCACCCACATTTGGCTCACAAGGATAAAGCTTTCATGCAGAAAATCCTGTAACCTAAATAGCATTTTCTCCAGACACATGGCAAATATAGCAGTGTGTCCAGGGATATATTGATGGGTCCCTCTCATGTCTTCATCTGCATTTCAGCTTTGCTAGTTATTAAAAATGCAAGAAATTTTGTTGAAATTTATCTTAGGCTTACCAGCCTACCTTCCTTTACAGAAATAATCACAAACTATAAAACATGCAAGGACTGAAACAGAGTGTATGACACTCATATAGAGATGGTTGTAATTTAAGAGACAGGAAATGTAATTATGTGCTGCTGAGGTTCTTGTCCTTGCTTGTGCAAGGGCATGGTAAATATAAAGTGTCCCTACCCCAGGCAGGGCCAAGTCTTGCTATAACTTGTTGGAGAGATCTCTAGTATTGAGATCGAAAACCACCTTTTCTCACACAGCATTTTGTGGACTGGCATAAACAGATTTGTATTTATTTTAGATGTGTTGTTGAATCAATAAGCCGATAAGTACAAGAACGGTCCATCTCCAAGCCTCATGCAGAGGCAATATAGTATCTCTGTTCTTTACATCTGGGATTTCTAGGTCATGTCTTTTTACCCTCTTTGTTCTGTCATGAATCCACTACAATATTCTGCAACTTAACAGACCAAATGGAAAGGAGACTAATATGAGTAGCAAGGGAAAGGAGAGGAAGAGAAGTAATCAGGGGCACACAAGGAGAGGCACCATCTTAATTCTACAATTATGAGGCCACAACTCTTCCTTATCATTTGCTATTTTCATTTCCCATTATTAAACACTTCACATTCCCCCTTTCTCTCTCCATTATCTCAGTCATAATTCCTTCCCTCATATGGTAATCTAAATGTTGTGAGAAGATAAGATTTGGGATGGTCTAAACTATGTGTGGAGAAGGCAATGGCACCCACTCCAGTACTCTTGCCTGGAAAATCCCATGGACGGAGGAGCCTGGTGGGCTGCAGTCCATGGGGTCGCTAAGAGTCAGACACGACTGAGCGACTTCACTTTCACTTTTCACTTTCATGCATTGGAGAAGGAAATGGCAACCCACTCCAGTGTTCTTGCCTGGAGAATCCCAGGGACGGGGGAGCCTGGTGGGCTGCCGTCTATGCAGTCGCACAGAGTCAGACACGACTGAAGCAACTTAGCAGCAGCAGCAGCAAACTATGTGTAGTTTGACAGAGTCTACCCTTAATGTTAACAGAGTGAGACAGGAGGTCGTTTACGGTATACTTGGGTTTAAACTCCTTGTGGTCCTTACTGTGTTGCAACAACAATATTTCCTGTTATTGTCAGTGTCAGTCACGTCAGCCAATCCCGTGAGCTCCTTCTTTTGCATAAAATACATGAGCTACAAATGTACATACTGAAACTCAGCTTTTATCTAATGGAAATATTATCTATGTTCAAGTAGAAATGTCCCTCACACAAGTATTAAACCTGTGGACCAGCAGAGTGCTGAGTATGTTATCAAGAGACAAATATTTTGAGTGTGGACCCTTAAATGTACCATCCAGAGGTACTATCCACATTTCCAATGTTTTGTTCCCAGATGTGTTCATTGTGTTGTGGAGGAAAAGACACATTATATTGGGCATGAGTTTAGGCATGTGTAGCACTTGTGGTAAAGAACCTGCCTGCCAATACAGGAGATGTAAGAGACAGGGGTTCGATCCCTGGGTTTGGAAGATTCCCTGGAGGAGGAAATGGCAACCCACTCAATTTTTATTGCCTGGAGAATCCCATGGACAGAGGAGCCTGGTGGGCTACAGTCCATGGGGTCGCAAAGAGTCAGACACGACTGAAGCTATGTAGCACACAGCACACATGTGTTCTAAGACATCACTCCAAGGCTAAAAGATATTTTCTCCCATCTGGGATTATATTGATTTCCAATGACCTATTTTAATATTTTTCAATATCAGCCAGTTTGGGATGGTGAACAATATAATAAGACTTCTGGCTTCAGACAGGGTTTAGGATGAGGAGCCTGCTTAGCATCAGATCAGATCAGTCGCTCAGTCGTGTCTGACTCTTTGCGACCCCGTGAATCGCAGCACGCCAGGCCTCCCTGTCCATCACCAACTCCGGGAGTTCACTGAGACTCACGTCCATCGAGTCAGTGATGCCATCCAGCCATCTCATCCTCTGTCATCCCCTTCTCCTCCTGCCCCCAATCCCTCCCAGCATCAGAGTCTTTTCCAATGAGTCAACTCTTCGCATGAGGTGGCCAAAGTACTGGAGTTTCAGCTTCAGCATCATTCCTTCCAAAGAAATCCCAGGGCTGATCTCCTTCAGAATGGACTGGTTGGATCTCCTTGCAGTCCAAAGGACTCTCAAGAGTCTTCTCCAACACCACAGTTCAAAAGCATCAATTCTTCGGCACTCAGCCTTCACTGTCCAACTCTCACATCCATACATGACCACAGGAAAAACCATAGCCTTAACTAGACGAACCTTTGTTGGCAAAGTAATGTCTCTGCTTTTGAATATGCTATCTATGTTGGTCATAACTTTCCTTCCAATGAGTAAGTGTCTTTTAATTTCATGGCTGCAATCACCATCTGTACTGATTTTGGAGCCCAGAAAAATAAAGTCTGACACTGTTTAGCATAGAGGGCTTCTTTAAAGAGTTTACAACTGAACTGAGAGTTAAGTCCTGAGAAGTCATTTGCTAGAGAGAGGGAGAGATCTCAAGAATTGAGATTGAAAACCACCTTTTCTGACCTGGTATTTTGTGGACTGCCATAAGAAGATTTGTATTTATTTCAGATGTAATCAAGGGCACACAAGGAGCAAGAGTGTTCCAGGCAGAGGGCATAGAATATGCAAAGGGCTTGTGGTGGGAGAATGGATAGTGCATCTGAGGAATCTAAAGGTAAATACTAGGATAATGAAGTGCACAGACTGAATGAAAGAGGAGCATGAAATGAGGGAGATGAGGATGGAGATGTAGGTGGGGCCAGAGCATACAGAGCCTTAGAGGTCCGGTTAAGTATATTTGGTATTTATCCTAAGCATAATAAAAATTTATAAAATTGTTCTAAGGGTATGTATGTGTGTGTATGTGTATTCCTTCATCCTGCATGCACATGTTGCACATAGAAAAGTTTTTATATAATCAGATTTGCTCTGTAAAGCTTTCACTCCAGCTGTAGCATGGAAATATGGAGGACATGTTGCAAGGGTGCTGGAAAGGATACCCAAAGACTGTTGTGGGAGGGCCCATCAAGAGTATGAAAAAAACGGTGGTAGATTGGTGGCAATGAAGACTGGGATTAGTATATGGAATTCAAGAGATTTTCAGGATATAATTGAAGATGTAGAGAGATGCAGTTCCCCAAGGAGGGAGTATAGAGTGACGACCAAAGGAGGGAGGTTGAGACTGGAGGAACCGCAGCATTTTAAGAGTGGAATGGAGGAGGGTACAGCTGTATAGGAGGCTGATGAAAACATCACAGAGGTCAGAGGAAACTAGGGGAGATTTCTGCCATGGAAGCTGAGGGGGGAAAGCTTTGTCAGTGATGGATTTGATTAATGGTGTTAAATGAAAAATGTCCTTTGGATTTAGTGCCAGAGAGGCATTGATTATCCTTCAGTTCAGTTCAGTTCAGTCACTCAGTTGTGTCCGACTCTTTGTGACCCCATGAATCGTAGCACACCAGGCCTCCATGTCCATCACCAACTCTTGGAGTTCACCCAAAGTCAGGTCCATCGAGTCAGTGATGCCATCCAGCCATCTCATCCTCTGTCATCCCCTTCTCCTCCTGCCCCCAATCTTTCCCAGCATCATGCTAAGTCAACTCTTCGCATGAGGTGGCCAAAGTATGGGAGTTTCAGCCTCAGCATCATTCCTTCCTAATGAACACCCAGGACAGGTCTCCTTTAGGATGGACTGGTTGGATCTCCTTGCAGTCCAAGGGACTCTCAAGAGTCTTCTCCAGCACCACAGTTCAAAAGCATCAATTCTTCAGCACTCAGCCTTCTTCACAGTCCAACTCTCACATCCATACGTGACCACTGGAAAAACCATAGCCTTAGCATGCGGTATTTTGGTGGATGGATGCAGGTGGAAGAGAGTGGGAAGTGAAGAGATAGAGCCAAAGGGATATTGGCTATTGCACACTATTTCAGAGATTCTGTGCCAAGGAGAGAAATCAGTTGCCAGGGAAGAATGTGGGTTAGTGGCTAGTGTTGCTTTAAAAGGAGACTTTGGTGAGAAAGGACACCTTTTCTCACAATAGTGCGATAGTGTAAGTTTGCTGAAATAAACGAGATAGAATTCAGAGAAAAAGGGGGCCGGACAGTTCCTCTGTTGTGATAAGAGGGAAGAGAGTTTAGATGTAGGAGTCCTAGGAATTTGATATCAGGAAACCGAGGAATTCCCCCTTGATAGCTTTGCATTTCTGTGAAGTAGAAGTTGTCTTCCAAGAGTGGGGAGCCATGGGGAAAAGACTGGAGATTTAAGAGGAATTTTGAAATTGGTATTAAGGAAAATGAAATATGGAAATAATGATAAATGGAAAAAAGAACCAGAGCAGGACTGCTGGGTAGTGTTGGCGATTATGAATTTATACATCTGAACAAATAGGCTGATGGGTAGATTGTAGAGGATGGAGAAGTAAGTTCAAATGAATTCACTCAGGCAGGTGATTCCCAGACTGAATGGAACAGGTCTTTTGTTAAATACCTAAGGTGTGAACAGCTCATTTTCCAAAAATAGAATAGTATGTCCTTTTCTTAAAATAGAATAGCATGGCCTGCAGCGAGGGGGTGGTGGGTGTTGGGGAGGGGTTGTGTTGGTGGGGGAACCTAAGGAATTCTGCCTACTCTCTCCCTTAAATAGCAATTCACAATGTCCTTCATTGTACTGTGTGTCTGCGAGAAGTCTTAAAATGATTCAACTTGTTAAATTTTGTTTAAACTAACTCCCCCCGCCCCCTGAGGCCTCTGCTACTTGTCTGTCTCCTAACCTACTGCCCCCCTCTCCATTTCTCCTGAACTATTTATATTTCTTTGAAAGGCCCCAACTCTTCTTTCCTCAATTCCTTGCTACAGAGTGTTCTCTTAGCCTGAACATCCTTTCCTCCACCCACTTTTCATATGACTGTCTCTGAGTAGAAATCACTGAGGCTGAAAAGCCTTCCTCCTCTTGCCCAGGCTTCGTGTCAGTTGTCTGTATTTGTCTGCTCTCCTGTCCTGAGGTCAGACCATCCTAACTCCCTGCTGGCTTGTAGACTCTGCCACTGAACTGTAAGCAGCTTGAAGCAAGGAAATTTGCCTGCTTTAGTGCTGTTTCCCCAGCACAGCATTCATTCAGAGCTCCTGCTCTCTCAGTGGCTGGGGAGCCATTGATGAATGGTCCTTCCTTTCACCTTTTACCAGGAAGGGGAGGGGTGCCCGTTTGCCAGAGATGCTAAGTCAGGTGGATCTGGCCCTGGTTGGGAACTGAGTCAGTAAGCTCTGGGCTGGTGCTGGAGCCTTATATTTCCAGAGTTAACTTTTGTCCTTGTTTTTCTGCACACAGTTACATATATATGCATGTCCCTATCATGCCTCCCTGAACACACACACACACACACACACACACACACACAATTTGCAGTTTCTTTTCTCAGCTTTTACTTTCATCTCCTCCATCAGCCCTAGATTCCTTATGGAGTAATGGTTGTTTTCATACTCCTTTTATTTATCATGATCCCTTTCCCTCCCTTATAATGTTTTCCAGAGTCATTCCTCTGGGCCTTTTGCCCTTTCATT
Source organism: Bubalus bubalis (assembly GCF_019923935.1). NCBI lineage: Eukaryota > Metazoa > Chordata > Mammalia > Artiodactyla > Bovidae > Bubalus > Bubalus bubalis. Next base: position 78,915,004 of record NC_059159.1, on the reverse strand, counting down.
TTGTCTTTTATTTCTTCAGCTTCTTTCTAGGCTGTTCAAAGCGCCTCCCAACAGACTTTCAGTAGGAACGTGGAGGCGCGCTTTGGCGGTGCAGATGTTAAACAATGGCAATGTTCAGTGCTTTTTTCCTTCTCTTTTTACTATAGGGACTTGCTGCAGACTGTGTTCCACTGCTCATTCTTTGTAAAAGTACCACACAAGCAAAATGTTAATCAATTACAGCAGCAGAACTAATTAAAAGGCATGCATTATACATCTCGTGGACACACTCTTCATTAGCATAGATTCTTGGAATTACACATTTGTGTCAGAGGGAATGAAAAGGAAAAATTTAAAAAAAATAAAAAGGCATACAGAAAACCGGTAACTTTGGTTTTCTTAAAATTTTTGCCACGTGTATCTCCTTGTGGATTCAACAGTCCCTTTCATTTTTTGTGTGATTTTAAAAGAAGCACACGATATTCCCTTTTTATATATTTGGAAAAATTCAATGATCCTTAAAATGATAAAGTTAATCCTGCTTTTACCCCTCAGAAGCTTAAATGATATTCAGTGAGTAGGTTTCTAGAAGCAGACATGTACCTTTAACTTAGTACTTCCATGATATATTCCAATAGACATTTGATTATGAATAGTTCAGTCACTGGCCTCTCATATTTGCAATGCCATTGCCTTCCACTCAGTTCTTATTCAAGAGCTCTGCTTGGTCAATAGCAAGACAGTCCAAGGGTTGAGGGAAAGGGCTGCTGAGAATTGCCGTAGAGTCCCTCCCAGTTATTTGACTTCCTTCTAAGGAGGATATGTTAGCTCAGACTTTTTGTAATAGTTTGGACATAAAGATACTGGGCCACATATTGTCTGTGCTGAGAGTTCCCTTGTGCATAAGCAGCTCTCATAACTTGCTCTGTGGACACCTTCACATGGAAACCAATCCGACAGTAGAAGTGCTCACATGAGGATGATCAGGCATGGTTTGTCACTGAACCAGGCCATGTAATGACAGAATTCTGCTTTTAACCATGAGTATTCATATCACTTTTTAGTTTCTTGCCTCCTCCCAAAATTAGGATTCAAGAGTATGAAATGCCGAGTTGATAAAACTCTTCTAAGAGCTTTGCAACTTGTCCCTCTCTGTTTACTCCTGACCCATAGTCTATTCTCCACTTAACATCCAAGTGGTATTTAGGAAATATAAATGGGATCACGGTCCACTGTTGAGTACAACTCTCAAATGCTTCCCATCATCTGGGAGGAAAGTCAGTCTTCTCAGCGGCCAACTGGGCCTTCCTTGATTTGGCCGCTTCTCTGATCTCATTTCTTATCCCCATCTGTCTTTTCCACTTTGCTCTAACAACACTGGCGTGCCTGTTCCTTGGACATGTCAAACTCACTTTCTCCTCAGGACCTTTGCACGTGACCTTTTTTTTTTTTTTTTGACAGTCTTATGTCAGATGTAAGTAAGTATGGCTTGATCAGTCAGTTCATCCAGGTGTCTCCTCAGAAAGGACTTCTCTGACTACCTTTTTTAGAATATAAGATAATACTTATGCCTACCTGGTATTATAGTGTCTGTTTATTTGAAATGTCTTCTATCAAAATGCAAGTTTCTTGTGGTTATGGGTTTTATCTCTCTGATATCTCAGTGTTTTTAATAACAATAGATGAATACTTGGTACATAGTAGTCAGTGTGCATTTATTGAGTAAATGAATAAGTGCACTTGAGTGAATACTGGCATTTAGATTTGACCACTTATCAAATTCAAAAGGACCTGTTAGGCACATGTCTGTTAATGCAAGAGCTTGGGAGAAAACTATGTAGCAAAGTGGAAAATATTGTAAAGAGGTGAGGTTGGTAGGACAGTAATTCAGGATCAGGTAGGATCTGATACTTTATATAAAAAGAGTGACAATATTATAGATGCTCTTATCAAAACCTAAAATGTTCATAAGCATTCAGAGAAAAGAGCCCTCTTGTACCTGTAAGCTGGCACCTCTCTGGTATCACCATGTATCAAAAACTCCAAGAAGTTACATTAACTTTTGACTCAGCAATCCCATTTCAGATAATATAGCTTACAAAAGTAGTTAAGGTCATAACTAAAGATTTAGCTCCAAAGACACTCAGTACAATCATTGATAATAAGAGAAAAAAATTAGAAGCAACTTAAATATCCAACAATATGGCATTGGTTAGACAGATTAGAGTCCAATTAGATAGTGGAATTCTGTGCAGCCATTTAAAATGGAAAGATATTCACAATAAAATGCTAAGTGAAAAAAAGTTTATGAAACAATATGTACCCACTAAAATACATAAGTATATAGTAAAATTGGTTGATGCTTATGTTGACTTAACCACCTAAATATTACCAGTAGTTATCTCTTCATTTAGAGTGACTGGAAATTTTAAGTTTTCTCCTGCCTATCTGTTTTTTAATGATTCTATAAGGAACATTTGCTATGTGCATACTTGACACACAACAAACCCCACAAAGAATGAATTTGTGAGAGTTTCATGCATACAGGTTTGCCTGTGAATATGCTTCCCCATGCTGTCACCTGTCTGTGGGTTATGCACCCATTTATCTGACATACACTTAGTGAGCACCTGCTGCTGCTAAGTCTCTTCAGTCGTGTCCGACTCTGTGTGACCCCATAGACGGCAGCCCACCAGGCTCCCCCGTCCCTGGGATTCTCCAGGCAAGAACACTGGAGTGGGTTGCCGTTTCCTTCTCCAATGCATGAAAGTGAAAAGTGAAAGTGAAGTCACTCAATCGTGTCTGACTCTTAGCGACCGCATGGACTGCAGCCTACCAGGCTCCTCCATCCATGGGATTTTCCAGGCAAGAGTACTGGAGTGGGGTGCCATTGCCTTCTCCCATGTAGTGAGCACCTACTGTATGCCAAACTCTGTATTAGGCTGCCCCTTCACTTGGGTTTGTTGACTTCATACAACACTTTCCCACCATTGTAGGCATTTCCCTGGAAGAGAGGAAGTTTTTTCCCATACCCATTTATCTCTTTTTCCTTGAAGATATTCCCAAAATGGTTAAGTATCTGTGTTAGCCCAATCCCAAGGCTTTTCCTTTTGGATAGCCCACTCTACTGAGACTTTTTTGCCTGGAAGCGCTGCTTCTTGATAGTAAAATGGAGCCTTTGACCTGCAACAGTATCTTTTTAAGGTTGTCTCCTAACCATGTCACTGGACTGTTTGCTGGGCCCAGCTTCCCAGGACAGAACTGTTATACCTACCTTGCCTTCTATCATATAAGCAGGAGAGAGGCAGGAATAAAAGGCACCTTGCTGAATGACTTGCACACAGAGAAGTAGCTGAAGGACAAGCAGTGATGTGATACCTCCTTTTCTCAGTTTCTTACTTAAAGTGAAATCCCTTGAATATTAGCTGACACTGAGTAAGCACTCAATAAATACTTGAGTGATTTACGAAGAGTCCAGATGTCAGTGCATGTGTTTCTAATCTCACTGAAAGCACCCTAGACAAAGGTCCTTTTTCCTTCTTCCTTTTTATACCAACTTGGGACATGTTAAAATGTAAGGAATTTGGAAAGAGTACTATGTATAATGGGCTTCCTTGGTAGATCAGTGATAAAGAATCTGCCTGCAGTGCAGGAGACCTGGGTATGATCCCTGAGTCAGGAAGATCCCCTAGAGAAGGAAATGGCAACCTACTCCAGTATTCTTGCCTGGAGAATTCCAGGGACAGAGGAGTCTGATGGGCTACAGTCCATGGGGTCACAGTCGGACGTGACTTAGCGACTAAACAACAACAATAATAACTCTGACCAATGGAAGCATGCTTTGACAAAATGACCAAGATGAGAAGGTGTGTGAATAGCACATGTTACATAGTAAGATTGCAAAAACACAGACAACCAGCCTGGCCCTGCTTAACATGCATGCATTTAATTGGAAACCTAAATAATAAATTAAGCTTTCTGTGTTAGAATCACTCTCTGTCACTCGGCTTATCTGTCCCTGAATGAGATGAATTTCCATGGCGTGCTCAGATTGCTCTATTTGACACCTACAGGCAACCACTGTTAATGATTCTTTTCTCTCCTGGTAGCTGGAAGGGAGTTTTCATCTTCCTGGGGGATATGGTTGGGCCAGAGTCTCCACACATTGTCCATCTGCATCATTAACCTTTAAAAAGAGTGCAGTCTCCACCTCTCTTCTTTAATAATTAGCAGAAATTTCCTCTGTACTTAATACACAATATTCCCAAATTTGGCAAATGTGCTTCATATACCCCAAGACTTACATCCTTTCTATTAAAAAAAAAAAAAAATGAAGGTCTGCAAAAGAGAGACGATCTCCTCTGTAGAGCACATGGGGTTTCCTCTACCTGTGGGGGGCACAGTCTAATCTTGTCTTCTGTTTTATTTCAATCCCAGGAAAATCCCATTCTCATCAAGAAAAATGTGTCAGAAAAAAGAACCCAGTCTACTCTGTTGTAGGTGGGCTTTATAACCAATTTCCCAAACCAGCTAATAGGAGGAGGCTTTATCGGCATGAAGGCAGGAGAGTTTTGAAGGTGATGAGGAGCAGCAAGCTTTCTCCCTGTGGTGGTTGTGACCCCAATCACGGGGTGATAACTTCAAAGGAAGAAAAATGCCCCTTTGCCCTTTAAGATAGTCAATACGTTTTTACAAGCAGGCGCCAAAGAATCCACACTGTCCTCTCATTTAGTTTTTAATTAATGCCCAATTACAGTCGTATTTTCAGAGCATCCCTAGTTGGATCTCCATTAGCAGTGAGAGAGTACATCTGGATGGATATTATTGTGAAGAACACCAGGGGACTGAGTAGGAGATTCAGAGCTGCTGCAGGCGGCAGGGTGGGGTGGGGCACACACTGAAAAAATGAATCTCTACTGAATGGCGCATGCAGAACAGCCGTAAACGGAAGCCGCCTTATGAAATGATTATAAGGTTTTGTTCTACGTAGGGCAGTTTCAGAGTTGAGGAGTAGCATGGCAGAGTAGAAACAGGAGGATGTTGAAATTAGACAGCATTGGGTAGAAATGCTATAAAATGAGAAAAACTAGTGGTTGCTGGTGGGGAGAGGGAAGGACTGAGATGGGGCGAGATAGAGTATGGGATTAAGAGACAGACTACTCTGTATAAAAAATAGATAAACAACAAGGATATATCAAACAGCACAGGAAAATCTAGTCATTGTTTTGTAAAACTGTAAATGGAGTATAATCTCTAAAAATCTTGAAGCACTATGTTGTACACCTGAAACTAGTGAATATTATAAATCAACTATACTTCGATTAAAAAAATAGATAGTGCCCACCACTTCCGGGTTTCTGGGAAGATTAATGAGCTTGTTTTTATAAAGATCCAGGTGCACAGTAGGTACCTAGTAATTGGTAGCCATTATTGCCTCTTATTGGAGAAGGCAGTGGCACCCCACTCCAGTACTCTTGCCTGGAAAATCCCATGGACAGAGGAGCCTGGTGGGCTGCTGTCTATGGGGTCACACAGAGTCAGACACGACTGAGCGACTTCACTTTCACTTTTACTATTGCCTCTTATTTGCGTCTGTAAATTTCAGAGGATCATATAGACTGGACTGAGTAATTTTTTTTTTTTTTTTTTTTTAAGAAGAAGAATGTGAACTTTTAAGGATACTTTTAAGTGATCATTCCCACCATGATCACTACCTAGGGCTTTCTCAGGCACTTTTCTGGCATCCTGAATGATGGAGGAGGCAGGTTATTTCTCCTTCTGGAGCTTTTTGGTTGGTACTTCACCAGAGAGAGCTGAATGGAGAGATGGAGCAGGAAGAGGAGGAGGAAGAGGAGCGGGGTCAGGCATGGACTGTGGTGGTAGCAGCAAGACCTTTGCACTCTAAAGTTTACTATTTAAAGAAGGCTAAAAAGAATGGTAAGAATTGTACTGTAATGATAACTGTGATTACGTTTGAAAGATAGGAGGATAAAGGATTTTTCCCCCTGACTTCTCGATACTTTCTACATTTCCTCGTAATTTTTATTGGTGTATAGTTGCTTTACAATATTGTGTTAGTTGCTGCTGTACAGCAAAGTAAATCAACCATACATAAACACATATCCCCTCCTTTTTGGATTTCCTTCCCATTTAGGTCATCACAGAGCACTGAGTAGCATCCTTTGTGCTATATATATATATATATATATGTATTTTTTTTTTGCAATGAGTCAGCATATATTAATAGTACTTTTATAATTAGAACAACTAAGCTAAAACAACCCCTTATTAATTACTTCATTATCCTATGTCTCGTTCTGGATGCTTCAAAGAGTGATGTTTGAGGAACTTAGCTGACTCTTGGCCCCATGTACACTAATAGGACATGAGGAGTTTAGAAGTTCAAATTGTGGCCTCAGAAATCAGCACTGCCCGGGAGGCTAGGACCCTAGACTCCTTTAGAGCTTATAAAAGGCAAGGACAGAGTGTCCTCTATAAAAGAATCTGGTTTTGTAAATACACCTCTAATTTTAGAAAAAAGAAAAGTTGTTTTACTTGAGGACTCGGACTCTTTCTCCCAGGTCCCTCCCTGATTTCTGGAGCATTGGGCTCCATGGCCTATCCTCTGATACTGAGTTTTGGTTCTCTGGGAACCTCAGTGAACACAAATAACTTGCGACAAGTGCTGGCTTATCACACTGAGCCTCGCGCCCTGGCTTCTGTCCTATTGGCAAACCCGGGAGAAACAGCTACAGGGAAGCTTGTGGGCAGGGTGAGTGAATTTGAATTTAGGCTGTTATCTTCTTCAGACAGATGGTTTGGGGCTCCTTAGGTCAAGCAAACGGTCCTAGCAAACGCTGTGGTGCTTGTTTAGACAAAAACACTTTGATTGACATTTCTGCACCAAAATAACTATGGAGAACAAGCTAATAGCCTGGCACTTAGCCAATATGGGTAAGCCATGAAAATGGGACAGCTGACCTGGAATGTGAGCACATTTTGGATCATGAGGGAATATCATCTTATCTTTCTCTTTAGTGGATGGGGAGAAGGGCAGAGTCAAAAGAGAACTTGAAATGTTTGAGAGGAGCATCAGATGAAGGATGGCTCGTCTAGAAATTGGTTCAGTTCAGTCATTCAGTCGTGTCTAACTCTTTGCGACCCCATGCACTGCAGCATGCCAGGCCTCCCTGTCCATCACCAACTCCTGGAGTTTACCCAAACTCATGTCCATTGAGTTGGTGATGCCATCTAACCATCTCATCCTCTGTTGTCCCCTTCTTCTCCTGCCTTCAATCTTTCCCAACATCAGGGTCTTTTCAAATGAGTCAGCTCTTCGCATCAGGTGGCCAAAGGACTGGAGTTTCAGCTTCAACATCAGTCCTTCCAATGAATACCCAGGACTGATCTCCTTTAGGATGGACTGGTTGGATCTCCTTGCAGTCCAAGGGACTCTCAAGAGTCTTCTCCAACACCACAGTTCAAAAGCATCAGTTCTTCGGTGCTCAGCCTTCTTCACAGTCCAACTCGCACATCCATACATGACCACTGGAAAAACCATAGCCTTGACTAGACGGACCTTTGTTGACAAAGTAATGTCTCTGCTTTTTAATATGCTGTCTAGGTTGGTCATAACTTTCCTTCCAAGGAGTAAGCATCTTTTATTTCATGGCTGCAGTTACCATCTGCAGTGATTTTGGAGGCCCCCAAAATAAAGTCAGCTACTGTTTCCACTGTTTCCCCATGTATTTGCCATGAAGTGATGGGACCAGATGCCATGATCTTAGTTTTCTGAATGTTGAGTTTTAAGCCAACTTTTTCACTCTCCTCTTTCACTTTCATCAAGAGGCTCTTTAGTTCTAGAAAGGAGTATATTAAATAATGATATTGCATAGGAGAGAAAGAAATTTAAGAGGTTAAGATTTTTGCAGACTTGTAACTCTGCAGATGTGTTGTGAAAAAAGAGAAGACACAGCTCTTTAAGAACTTTGGTTTAACAGAATGAAAAGTCATGTGTCATTGCAGAAAATGAATGACAATTAGGTCAGAGTCTTGAAGAATCAAGGTGCAGTAAAGTAAGGGAAAACAAGGAGAGGGTTTTTGTAGTTGTTGAAATCCTTTTTCATTTTTTATATTGACTTCTCTAACTTATCTTCCTACTATTGTTACCAGACCATGTTCATTTGCCTCACGCACAGCAAGTCAAAACCCTGAGACTCCAAGATTAACAGCAAAGAAAGGGCTTATATCCCCTCAGATCCACCTCCCTAAAGGTGAGGGGCTTGGGATATTTATGGGATAAAGAAATAGGATGGTCTTGGGAGTAGAGAGAGGTGATGGAAAGTAGGGAAAAACCAAGGTAATCTATGTTCTGTGCAGTATCTGAGTTGCATGCATTTTTATGGGATGTATGTTTAAAATGGAGGTGCTTAGCATGATCTGAAGGTGGAGTTTTTGGCTCCACCATGATGTCAAAAACATGATGTCAAAAGGTCATTCCTTGGACACCTGCACAGGTCCAGTTTTGGGGCCGGTTATCCCAAACAGTCTTAGCCAGTTAAAGCAGACACAGGTGACTCCAAGTTCCTGAAAACAATTCTGACAAACATTGTATTATTTGGACTAGGTGAAGGTTGTAGGGTAGACAGTTGACAACAAAATAACTAAGGCAAGCTTGCTCCATCAAAGTGCGCTGCAAGCATATGGGTTTTTAACAAGCGGGAAGACTAGCTCAGGAGTTTGTTAGTCACCAGTTTCTATCAACCCTATGGTGCACCGTTTCAGGACAGGCCATGGTTTCAGTATTATATACTGTCTCTCATGCTCGTGGTAAATAAAGGTGATGGAACACTTGATTAATGTGCAGAAAGCAATTGCTATGGATGGAATTGGGCTTCCTACATAGCTCAGTGGTAAAGAACCCACCTGCTAATGTAGAAGATACTGGAGACGGGGAATCCTAGGGTTGGGAAGATCCCCTGGAGAAGGAACTGGCAACCCACTCCAGTGTCCTTGCCTGGAGAATCCCATGGACAAAGGAGTCTGGTGGGCTAGTCCATGGGGGTCGCAGAAGGATCAGACACAACAACTGAGCATGCACATATACACGCATGGACAGAATTATGTCTCCCCGCCCCCAATTCATATGTTGAAGCCTTAACCCCCAATGTGATTGTATTTGGAGATAGGGCTTTTAGACAGAAATAAAGGTTAAATAAGGTTATAAGAGAGGGGTGCTAATTAAATAGGGTTGGTGGGCCTAATAGGAGGAGACAGAGAAAGAGATATCTCCCTCTCTATATGTGTGTGTACATGGAGAGGCCATGTACAGACACAGTGAGAAAGCAGGTGCCTGTAACCCAAGGAGAGTGCTCTCATCAGAGACAGACCCTGTGGCACCTTGATCTTGGACTTCCCAGCCTCCAGAACAGTGAGAAATATATTTCTGTTGTTTCAGTCACCCAGTTCATGGTATTTTGTTATGGTGTTCATGCATGCTAAGTGACTTCATTCATGTGTGACTCTGCAACCCCATGGACTGTAGTCCACCAGTCTCCTCTGTCCGTAGGATTCTCCAGGCAAGAATACTGGAGTGGGTTGTCATTTCCTCTTCCAGGGGATTTTCCTGACCCAAGGGTCAAACCCGAGTCTCTTGGGGTTCCTATGTCGCAGGCAGATTCTTTACCACTGAGCCCCTTTGTTATGGAAGTCCAAGCTAAGATATCAGCAATGTTTTTGCTTTGTTTGGTACAGTTTTTCTAAATTACTATAGCAAGATCTTGGCCCAGGAATACTTCAAAAGCCAAGTTTAATTGTTTTCATCTAATTTCTTAAAGTTTCAACAACTGACAGATAATATCTCATGGCTATTTCCCATCACTAGCAGTGACAATTTTTGCTGAAAAGAAAAGAGGTCATATTACTATGCTCCTTGGAAAGCCTATTTCTTCACACCCATCTGTCTTAAGTGATTCTGTGGTTGGCCTTGAATGTAGGTCCCTCAGAACGGGTTCATCTAGATTTTTTTTCAATTGTAAATCTTGAACAATTTTAGTTTACTGTTTCCCAAGTAGATATTTAATAATTGAGCTATAGTAATGAATGTAGGAGAAGGCTGAGCTTCTGTTATAGTTATGATTCAAATATGATTAGTAATGCAATACTATTATGAAATAGTAAAAGGATGAAGAGAAGAATAAATGGTGTTTTAGAACATTCAAAAGCCAAATACATTTTTTAGGAAAAGTATTTTATTTTTGTGTCTCAACAGATGAAATTCATAACCTTGTTTTCTGATAAGACAATTCAAACATACAAATCAATTACAACAATGTGCTTATCAGCTCTCCCCTCCCACCCTTGTATTTTAAAGCAACTGACAGTTTTGAAGGACACCAAGACAGTAGGGCTTAGCTAAACAATATGGCAATTAAAATTGGCCCTCTTAAGAAAATAATCACAATGGTTGTTGAAAAGAATTGTCCTTTGAGCAAAACAGACGGCATGAAAAGAATCATCATGACACGAGGATTATAGCTTGCCTTCCAACAAAAGGAAGAAGGAGATGTGTGTGAAAACAATGGTACAGAAAGCTGGGGAGTCGAACTGAAAAACAACAGAAAACCCTAGGCAATAGAGTGCGCCAATGAAATGCATCCCCTTGAAGATAGCCATTCAAACTCTTGTTTCATATTAGAATAACTACCCCACCCTCAGCACCTGGAAGTGAATCATTGCATAACCTTTCGTTAAAACTAGTTTAATCATTTTTCCAAGCTAAAATCTCTCAAAAAGAAGGGAATTTGTGATGATCTCCTGGACATCATATATTAGAGATAAACCAAGCTAATTGATGGTCAATGCCATTTTAGATTCTAATTATAGAGGGAGCTGACCTAGGCCTCCCTGGGGAGAAGGGTTCATATGCAGTGACTTCATCTAGCCACCCTAAATCCTGTAGCCCCTTTGTGTTAGAGCCCCAGTTCTCCACACCGTTCCCTCATGCTTTCACAGTAAACCTCACAGCACCCCTGTGAGGTAGGTAGTGTTATGGTCGTTTCTAGAGATGGGGATGCAGAGATGCTAAGTATCTTGCCCATTGAGAAGCATGAACCCAGTGACAGAGCCCTTAGAACTCTTACTCCGGATCCTTGTCTTTTTAGAACTTAACTACATGGACTCCCTGAGAGTGGATCATTAAAGCAGGTAGGTCCTTAAAGCCAGATTAGTACCTGGCCATTTGGACACTAAGGCCCATCTCTAAACTACATGATTTGAATGATGGAATGAGAAATCAGTTATGGTCAACGTGGAAGCCAAAGAAGTTAATATGGAGAAATGCAGGATTAAAGTTGGGGCTGCAATTGATAGCAGTTTTATTTATTGATGTGCTGTGAAGTTAGTATGATAGTGGCTACTCAGTCGGTGTTAAATGATTAAATCGATGAATGAGTAAATGAGTGAATGAATGGAGATTGTGCTTGTATAGGTGGAAAATTAAATTTTGTACACATTTTAAAACTAGAACTGGAGAAATCTGATTTCCAATTTCTAATCAAGAATGAGAAGGAAAGAGTTAAGTAGATTCCTAAATTTCCTGTGGGCATGTATTTGAACTAATACTGGCAGCATTTCAAAGGATATAGATACACAGACATTTAAAATAGCTGTTAATATATAATCTGTGTACTTACTGGTTTCAAATCTAAACTGTAATGATCACTATTAGAGGCATTGCCTCATACAAAAACATCATCCATTCACCTTCAAAAGAAAATTCCGTTATGTATACCTATTTTCTCATTGTCATTTATTTGAAAAACTTGTGTTCTCCAGTTCTTATCAAATCCTGTTTTGAAAATACATTGAACTGAAAACAATGAACTACTTCTCTCTTGAACTCACCAGCCAGGGAACACTTTTCGGTTACTTTCTATTTGTGTAAACCCATTTTTAAAAAATTTTTTATTCCTGAAGACTCAGACAGAAAACAGCTGCCATGTATCAAAACCAGCCCTGTGTTAAAACCAGCAATTTTTCTTTTTTTAATTGTAGTGCCATGGAAGGCTCTTGAGACCACTGAAGTAGAGGCAACTGGATTCTCCAAGTGTCGCTAAAACAGAAGAGCTTATGTAAATCAAGATGGTAGAGTTGAGTTGGTAATCTCTTTGCATTCACATTTGTTCTCTGTTTAGTAAATTAATTCCCAGTAGGATGTTTATACTGATGGTAATACACAGGCTTAAAGAAGCTCTGAACACCATGGTGTAGATTTGTGTGTGTGTGTTTTAAAAAGTGATTAACTTCCACAAGAGCACTGAATGTATATAATGTGCTGTGCTTGGTCACTCAGTCCTGTCTGACTCTTTGTGACCTCATGGACTGTAGCCCACCAAGCTCCTCTGTCCATGGGGATTCTCCAGGTAAGAATACTGGAGTGGGTTGCCATGCCCTTCTTCAGGGGACCTTCCCAACCCAAGGATCAAAGCCAGCTCTCCCACATTGCAAGCAGATTCTATACCACCTGAGCCACCAGGAAAGCCCAAGGAAATTAGAGTGGGTAGCCAATCCCTTTTCCAGGGGACCTTCCCCACCTAGGAATTGAACCGGGGTCTTTGTAATCTTTTAGACTTTCATACATCCAGCTAATAGCCCATGAATAAAAGAATACTATTGGAGAAGGAAATGACAACCCACTCCAGTATTCTTGAGTGAGAAATTCCATGGGCAAAGGAGCCTGGCAGGCTACAGTCCTGGGGTTGCAAAGAGTCAGATAAGAATTAGTGACTGAGCAAAGAATACTGTAGATTAAAGGTAGTGAATTGCCTCTGTGCTATGGCACCAGCATGCTTGATTTCTTGTGCTTAAGAATAGTATGAGGAGCAATGCTGTGGATAGAAAAGGCTCATATAAATGAGGAGTATCTGGTAAATGAATTTATCTCCCAATGTGACAGCAAACAAAATTGTTCAATATATGACTAACTTTCACAATCATATATAAGATTTAGGTCTTTCAAGCAAAGAGATAACCCATGTAATAGTATGCTGTTTTTCACAGAGACTTTCCTTGGATTTTCATCTTTCAGACCCTGTCTTCTTAATGATTGAGTTCTGTTCTTAGTTTTCCTTATTAGAAGCAAACAGCATCATGGGAATTCTCAGATAAGCCATATATTTTCCATCTGCCTTTTCTTTTCCTTTATCTTTCTCCAGATGGTTCTTAGTATGTGTGGTTCTTAGTAATAGTATGTGTGTGTGTATCTGGCATTAAATGACATGTACTATATAGAGAGACTTATTGACATATTCTAATATTCTGAATTACATAGTTCAGAGTATTATGGAGTGAAACAATGCCTGTATAGCTATAACAAGGGATTTCCTTCTCAATCTAATTTTTTTTTTTAATAGAGGGTCATAGTTTTTGCATTTAGGTGTTTATAAGGGTTAATGAAAGGCACGGGAGTGAGGAGCCCTACAAGCCAGTGTTTTCAATTTTTCCACCCATCAGTGGCAGAATTCCCAGGTGAATTTCCACTCAGGAATCCCATTAAGGTGTTTCAGTTCCCTCCTTAACTTGGTCTTATTCCACATTAATCTTCACATTTTGTGTTTTAGGTCTGACAATGAGCTGATTATGAAGAGAATATTGAGTTCTACAATATATTTATCTGCCTTAATGGGAGTATCTAGGAACTCTTAACTCTTATTTTAACTGTATCAAATGACATCTGGAATCACCTGGAGTGATATACTCATAACCAAGGAAAATGAGAGGGAGAAAAAGTCCAGCAACTCCCATCCCAACTCAGAACTCTGATGGGCTTCTAAATGTATGAAGCAACATACGGACAGAATGTCTTTATAAGGATAGAGCCAGAAGCCAGGCTGCTGAGTTGAGTATGCTGCTAAGTTGCTTCAGTAATGTCTGACTCTGTGTGATCCCATAGATGGCAGCCCACCAGGCTCCCCTGTCCCTGGGATTCTCCAGGCAAAAACACTGGAGTGGGTTGCCATTTCCTTCTCCAATGCTTGAAAGTGAAAAGTGAAAGTGAAGTCGCTCATTCGTGTCTGACTCTTCGGGACTCCATGGACTGCAGCCTTCCAGGCTCCTCTGTCCATGGGGTTTTCCAGGCAAGAGTACTGGAGTAGGGTACCATCACCCTACTTCTCCAGAGTTGAGTATATTTAGTTCTTATTTAAAATTTTGACTCCATTATATTGTCTTCTTCCCTCTTATCCTTGTTTAAGAAAAAGTCCTGAAGTATTAGGGCTATCTTCTCCCTGATCAGGGAGTTTATTGGACAACCTAACTTGATGTATTAGTTGACAGAGATGTATCCCTAACTATTTATGGAAACATTTTTTTGTTTTGGTCATGCTAGTTTAGTGGTATAAAATGAAAGCCCACCATCAGGTGACACATAGCTTTGGCAATACCAAAAAAAAAAAAAAAAAAAAAAAAAAAAAATCTGCCAGGAGAAGGAAACCCCTTTCTGGTGGTAAGCTCTTCATCCTATAATTAAAGAATGGCAAGGTGGCCTTTTCTGAGAGCCTGCTGCTGCCTAGCGGTGATCTTGGGCTTTTTTGTCATTTATCAATATGGCTTCCAGGTTCCATCCTTGCCAACTGTCTGCTTCCTCCACTCACTCCCTCTTCACTGGAAGGCATCTAGCGTGAGCTCTAGGGGTGAAGATGAAAACACAGGATGACAGCTACCTGAGCATACCTCCCCAAAACCCGTTCCCTTAAGCACCAAAAGTAAGGAGAGAACACTTTTGCTCTCAGAAGAAATATTGCACGAGGGCAGTTTTTACATGGTCAGTTCTTTTCCTCTTTTACGTTAGACAGTCTTCTTTCCTTTGTTGTCAACATGCCTGAAGATAAAAGATTTTTCTCTGTTTTAATTTTTTGTGCCTTCCTATCTTACACAACGTCTCAATCATAGATGGTTGGCTGAGTGAAAGCTGACTCATTGAGGATGACTAGATGGTCATGTTGTGTGTTTGGCTTGCTTGACCCTACAGTAGTTGTTCAAATATATTTCATGCCTAAAGTCATGGCCATTACTTGCCTCTGTAACCAACTGTAATGGATGGGATGATTTTGCAAGTGATACAGGATTTATCTTCAGTAAAGTAGAGTATTTTTCTAGTATACATGAAAGTGAAAGTCGCTCAGTCGTATCTGACTCTTTGCGACCTCATGGACTATACAGCCCATGGAATTCTCCAGGCGAGAATACTGGAGTGGGTAGCCTTTCCCTTCTCCAGGGGAATCTTCCCAACCCAGGGATTGAACTCAGGTCTCCTGCATTGCTGGCAGATTCTTTACCAGCTGAACCACCAGGGAAGCCCTCTAATATGCATGGTATGACCTAAATTTGGATTTTCAGCAGGTCAAATCATGGCTCCTTGGACGTTTTGCTTATGAAGAATATGAAAGCCTGGCCTCAGATTCCTCTCTGAGTGGTTTCCATTCATCCCAGCAGTAGATTGATTCCCCTGGGCCTACTGCTTCTCTGACTGGAGTTATTTATTTATAGATTATCTGATCTAATCACAAAGATATTTAAGTATTAAATATTAAAGTTAAAGATATTTAAGTAACCTTATGTTCCTCATGAGCAAGGCTCATATAACTGACCTCTCTCAATAGGGAGTATTTTCTGATAGATGACTCCAATTGTTTTTTTATTACATTTCATTTTTTCCCCTTAATAATAGCCAAATGGTTTTAACTGAGATATCATATGCTTAAGCCCTTTACATTAGTAAAGAAAACATGTGTTCTTAACTTATTTTACATGTTAATAAAATAAGTTAACTTGTTTTTACAAGTTAAAAATAAAACATGCCCACAATAAGTCAATAATAATAGTCAGTGATACACAAATATAAATCAAGGTACTTTTGTCATTAGCACTATTTTTTTTTTTCTTTTTCTTTTTTTTTTTTTGAGAATAAAAACAAGCTATCAGGCATTAAAGAAAAAAAAAAGTTTTAAAGGTTGTTGGTTAGTAACTTCCAATCATGGGATATTCCCAGAATAGGACTTTGATAAGACATTAAAGAAAAACACACACACACATTCTGTTTCTCTTTTTCTCTTGCTCAAGCTTATCAGCTTTTAAAACAGTTACGTTTTATTTAAACACTTAAAAAAATCAAATCACCCTCCCCCTCATATTTATATATGTATATATAAACAATAGTATTTAAGTTAATTATTATCTGGGACATTTCATACTATAAGGAAAAGGATAAAAAGAACACAACTGACTTGTGTATCAAAGCAACACACGTGTGTGTGTGGTACACCTGATTTTATAACTGGGGAGGAGAAGAGCATGGTTCTTTCCAAACAGCCTCTAAAGAGTTTGTTCATGACGTAGCTTCTGTCTCTTGCCATCACACAGATATGTCTGACTCAGTGTGTTGCTGGACACACATTGTGGTAAAGATTGAATTTTTTTGTTGTTGAAAGTCTGATTTACTCTCCTGCATAATCATTGTTTGTTGATTACACTGCATTACAGTATTGATTTCATGGTAGTGGGGATCAAATATATTAAAGTAATTTAGAATAGGAGGTTTGCAAGGAAATGAGGAAAGCTAACATGGCAACTGAATTTCTGGGGTGATTTTTTGTTTTTTGGGTGTTTTCTGTTTTGTCCTTGTAGGATAGATACATCTTTGACGCTGACCCATTTGTAGTATGGAAAGTTATCTTTTGAACTTTTTGGAATTAATACAGTTGACCAATTTAGGAGAATGTGCATTTGCATGTTTGTTGTCTTCTAATGGCTATTTTGCATATTAAAGGTAAAGCCTTCCTTAAAATATGCAGTACTCTCTTGATTATGCCAGCTCTTTGCTCATTCTGTTAAGGCTATAAATAAAGCTTCTATTTAAGGCTGGCATTATATCAACCCACCTGCTTCTGAAAGAGAGAGAAAAAAAAAATCAGAATCATTCAACCTGCAGATTGCTGTCACCTTGTAATTATGTGAATGGTAAGTCTTAACTTTTAAGTGTTCTGTGAGATAGGCTGGAGGGCTTTTGAAAAAAAAAAAGGAATTTCCGGTTTAACAATTAGGAATTTCTGAGTACCAATGAAAGGAGACTTTTCCCTCGAGAGAACATTCATTGATAGGGTGTGACAGCAGCTGGGAGATGCCAGTGGTGGGGCAGGGAGAGCTGGAGAATGCGGAATCCTTTCAGTGGTGGCATCAGGAAAGGAGGCAGGAATTGGGGGTGGGGGTACCTAAGCTTTCCTGTCTCCGTGAGCTGTCTCAGGGGACTCAGTGGTCCATGCTCTCTTCCTCCTTCCTATTCAGCATGTTCTTAGGGAGAAGGTGGGGGGAGGGGGAGGGAGAAGAGGTCTTAAAGACTTTGGCCAACTGGAGAAGGACAGTCTGGGGTACATGTAAGT
Source organism: Bubalus bubalis (assembly GCF_019923935.1). Taxonomy (NCBI): domain Eukaryota; kingdom Metazoa; phylum Chordata; class Mammalia; order Artiodactyla; family Bovidae; genus Bubalus; species Bubalus bubalis. The sequence goes on along the minus strand of NC_059159.1, from coordinate 78,897,590 downwards.
TTGTCTTGATTATATTCCCATATTTTGGAAGAGGAACATCAATTTCAGTTCAGGCCTGTTTTAGAAAATCAAAGCTTTTACAAACTTCCTAATTGTCTTTTTTTTTTTTGGTGCAAACATTTATCCTAGACAACTTGTTGAAAAACTTACAACACGGTTTCCATTCTCTGATGTTTTTTGAGAAAATATTCAGCTACGTTTACTGCTATCAAAACAGAAAAGCCAACGTCAGATTTGGAAACCTATCTTTAATCGTTAATGGAAAACGCAGTTTACTTGGCTAAATCTTGCCAATCCAGGCCGATGGCTCCTCAACCTCTTTTGCTAGGTAATTTAGCTAAATATTGTGGTGAATCGGTTCACATTTTGATCTTGTTCATTGTGAAACTGTCCTTCCCTGTAGCGGGACTTTTGCCGGAGTGAGACTGAGAAGGCTCCCCATGGAATGGTTTTTGAAGGAGTTAGGGGAAGAGTAATAGAGTTTCATGTCAAATGTTTGCCAAAGTACTAGGAAGCACACTCTGCTACCTAATGTGGAACTCAGAAATCAACAAGCCAGACAATACTTCATCCCTCAAGGCCTTCCGTAAACAACTGCAAGGATAACTCCAGAACTCCTCCTTCAGAAAATAGCAAGGATTTTAGTAGAAAGGAGAGTACTCTTAAAGCCAACTGTGGAAAGTCAATGGAAATTACCAGGCACCTGATGTCTTAGTCTAATGGGGAATGTTTCTAAGGCTTTACTCCCAGGAATAAAGGGACAAATCTTTACCTAAGTACTGTGTAGAGTGAATGGCTTTGGCCCCACATGTTTTGTTACTAGGTTCATGTGGCACAAAATCCATTTGGAATGGCTTATGTGAGTTCTATAAAGGTGACCTGGACATAGGTAATAGGGATAAAAAAGACATTGATGAAAGTTAAAGAAGATGCTTCTTCAGTTAAGAAGATAACTATAAAAATTAGAAAGGAAATAGGATTAAAATAGATTCACGTGTCCCCTTCCAACCTTTCTTTAGACTTTTGATATATATATATTTTTGGTCAGGACTTAGCCTTCTAAGTTGAAAATGTTTTTTTTTTTTCCTAGAAAGCTTCAAGACATATCTGTGATGCTGAATATCTTCTGAGAAAAGTTACTAAAGTTAAAGTAAATGTCTTGATGTGGAAATAAAGGGAAGTCCTGGAAGGGTAAGTAAATTTACATGGGGCTCCACTAAAGTTTTTTTCTCCAGTATCACATCCTCTCTTTTCTACCTTATATGTTTGTTCCTGATTGAGTTATGGAAAGTGACAAAAGTCAGGCTTAAAATTTAAGATTTGCAGGTGAGATTTAAATGATTAACAAAAAATCATACAAGATTATAATTTCTTCAGTTCTCCTCTGAGAACTGAAGAGAACAGATTTGACCAAACAATGGAAAAAGAATCCACCTTGAAGACTGTAGAGCAAATCCTGAATGCCTTTATACTACTGGGCGGGGTGGGGGTGGGGTTGTTGGCAATAAGAAAAATTTCTGAGAAACTTGAGCAAAGCTAGAGTTATGAAAATGTCCTCTGGGACTAGGAAGTACAAGTCTTGGCAATTCTAGGGTTATATTTTCAAACTTTGAGAATATTTGAAAAACCCATAAATGCAATGAAATTTTTAAAAAAGTAACATGAGAATTTGGAAAAGTAGAAATTACTTGCCAGAAACACATTAGGCCAAATCATTTGAGTGATCATACTCTAACAGAATAGATCAATTCTCTGACCATTAGGTCTTTAGCCAGGGAATTTTTCTTCTTGAAATTTAATGCCTGGAGAGTATACTTCATTGAAGATGCTTAATATGCACAGGGAACTGGTCAACCTAGAATTAAACGCTGAGCCAAACAACTGTATTTCTTCTTGGGATAGTTTGAAAAAAAAAAACACTCTGGGAAGATTGATGAGCCCTAGATGCTACTAGGGGAAAATTTGTCCCATGTGCTGATGTAAGATATTATTGTTTGTCACACTCTAGTTGGATCTAATAAAGAGGTAAGCTGAAGTCACAAGGGAAAATTCCCTTTGTGAAGGTTGATACTAGAGCCTCAAAGTTCTAGTCAATGGAACCCAAGATCAAAGCTTTACAGTTATAAAAAGGAACCCAAGATCTGAACAGACAGAATGTAGAAAATCAAGTGGCCATTTCAGTTACCTGTAAATCCATTACTATGATGCTTCAGACAAAGTCACAGCTCCTCCTAGAACTTTCTGGCCAGTTCATTTGTATGATCAGATCATTCATCCAAGTGGCATACTTTTTGGTAATCCATTCGAACCCAATTCAAATAGTAATTTTACTCTTCTTGGAAACATTGGGTTTAGGAATAATTCAGAAGAGCACAATTCCAGTCCAATGTTAACTGAACTGGGTTCTGTGAAACTCTAGTTTTTCAAGATGTTTAACAGTTATATCATGAAAAGAAGTGCCTCATGCTCAGATAAGTTGGAGAAACTTCAAGGTAAGCAAAATTAAATAACATTCATGTTTATTGAACTTCTTAGAAGATTTATTAGGCTCAAATATATTTTGAACCTCTAAGAGGTTGTTACAGCATGCATCATTTCCCCAACTTATTAGTTTATGAGACTTTTTTGGAAAGAACACTTATTAATATCCTAAATAACTTGTTCCAGGGATCACAGTATATAAACCCCCAAGAGAGTGCAGTCTCTTTACTTCCTGTGGAATAATAACTAAATCTTTTCATGGATGGGTTGACTTTAATCCAATTTCATTTGCCTAAGCTTTTTGGTCCACTTTTATTTTGACAGAAAATAGCAGAATCTCAAAGCCCTGTTATTAACTGCTAAATGTTTCTCTCTCTCTCTTTTTTTTTTTTCCAGTTGGACAATTAGTTAAATACTTATTCCAAACAAAGTACTCTCCACTAACTTTTGGAAGACTCTCTGTCTACTTTAACTTTGTTCATTTTTAAATTTGAAATATTTTGTTCCATTTCCATACAAGTTGGAACTGTGATAGAATTTATAGCAGATCTTGACTCATTGTTAGATATAAATAAGGTAATTTCCATAAGAGGAAAATGAATTTCTAAATGGTTTATGATAATCATCAGGAAAGTCAAATGAAAAATTACTCAGGCAGTCCATTCTTCAATCTTTCTATCTCATTTCCACCCTTTATTAAGGGAGAAATGTGTTTAAACATGCTGCTATCCAGTTGGCAAAACAATTTTTGGACCTGTCACTTTTTTATTGGGGTCACTTTTATTTTACTGAAGTTACTCAAAATTTCAAATACGCAAAAAGTCAGCTCTTTGAAAGTTAAACTTCCAATGTGATATGTCAAGAAACAAATGCCAGACACCTTCTATTCCATTTTACACACTGTACCAAAGGGTACTCTTTTTAAGATTCCTCTCAAAGTGTGAAAAGTGTAGAAATCTATCTCTTCTATGCTAATTAATTATATCACATGTCATGAATACACTATAATCAGTGCTTTCCCAGATCATATGATTATAGTTGACCTTTGAACAACCTGGGTGTGAACTGTGCAGGTCCACTTATACACAAATTTTTTTTCAACCATATATACTACATGTATTGATACTATGAGATCTGAGGTTGGTTGAATCCATGGATGCAGACTTGTGGGCCAATTATCAGTTATATGAAGATTTCAACCGCACAGGAGGTCATCACCCCTAACTAACTCCCATGTTCAAGGGTCAGCTGTATCTGCTTTGAAAACCACTGACTCAGCCTTCAGCCAAATGGAATTATGTCTCATTTGAACCAGATCACTGGTGGGAATGGCATGATGCCATTTTTTTTTTAAACTATAATATTTTCACTTGAGTAACAATCATTAATACAAACTGAATTGGACAAATTCATTCAGAGGGGTGAAAGTGTCAGCATAGTTTAACCTATTTATAGGAGTAAATGAGCTTTTCCTCAGTGGAGAAAAAAAAAAAATATTAGTAAGTGCTTTTAAATCCACCTTATTTTTTGTCACTTCTTTATAAACAAGACAGAGTCTTCTTTGTCTACACCAGACAACTTTCAAAATAAAAATCAATATCTTCTCGGAAAGGAAGCAGGGAGACACCCTGGAGTTGTGCATTTAAGATGATACTGTGTGTAGAGTATTTGAATAGACAACATCAGAGGTGCAGTAGCCAGATGATTCCTCAGACTGGCAGTGACCCAGCCTTCAGACAACATTGTTTTTTAAACAAACAGATCCTTAGTTGTATGGATCGCCCTGGTTTCTGTTGGCATCTGAGAAGAACTTATTATCCAGAGAGCTTTACACATCTGAATTTTTTTGATCTCAGCTATGAGCTGAATATTACCCTAGGAGTAGATATAAACATCACATCCTCTTCCCTTAGTAGCAATTGATGAAAGTAAAATCAAGTTGTGGTTAAAGGAGTAAGTTTCATTATTGACACCTACCTTGCATTTTACAGGTATAAACAGTGACACACCAGTTTCTGGAGAAACCAAAGGCTTTGTTCCAGTAAACTGGTCCAGTGTGGTATCACAAGTATAAAAAATATTCCATTCTGTATCAAAACTAGGCACATGCCTTTATTTATAGTAACAGAAGTTAACAGACTTGGGCATTTTTGCCTTGGGTCCTATCTCTTGGCATCCTACATCAGACAAAACTCATCTCTCCACATATATCCACCCATAACTCCAGGGATCTAGTCTCAGGGTTATCTCTATGTAAAGGAAGGTGAAGTCACACTTTTGGGTCGATAGTGGTGTGTAACTAAAAAGCACAACCTCTCATTCATATTGCTTTAAAACATATACAGCATATATGTTTCCCAAAAAAAAAAAAAAAAAAAAAAGAGAAGAGTAAAGAATATACTGATTTCTTTGTGGTGTTGAACCAACAGTATGGGATGATGCAAGGCTTTTAACAAAGGAGAATCATAGATACAAATTTTTCTGTCGAGTATGGTTTAGACAAATGCGTCTTTTTAATACGTAAATCCTACATTGTAGGTTGTTCCTTTTGATTTCTTCTTTTGTTTTTGCAGTGGTAGAAAAGGTTGAGTAACTGTCCATGAGCATGAGCCGAAGCTTCAGGTTCATTACTGAGATCCCCAGAATGCCAGTATTTGCAATGCAAACAATTTGTACCCCACTGTGTGAAGGGCTCTGACACATGCCTGCCTGCCTCTAGGTGGAGCGTCTCCATCACAAGTCCTCCTGCTGCTGCGGACCCTGCTTTGACACAGGGGAAGCTGCACTAAGCTGCCTTTTAACCTAGTACTTTTCTTGTGCCAGGCCATCTCACTGGTTACAGACAATGACACGGAAACAATAGTTGGAGCGGCCAACCCTCAAATCATTTTCATGTTGAACCTCCTGGGTCCAGCCACCTCCCCTTCCACAACAGCACCATTGTTTTTTCGGGGCACGTACTCAAGGTCAATGCTGTTTTTGTGTTTGCCTTTCCCTCGGCTCCACACAAAAAGGAGGAGAAAGCAAAATAACACCACTCCCAGGAAGGTGAAACAGCCCATGGCTGTCGACACCAGTATTGTCTTAAGGTCCAGGGAGAAAGTATTGGCATTGGTGCCATTGGAAATGGTGTCATTGGAGTCGGTCATGTACATAGGGGTCCTGTTGGCATAAAGGAAGCGGTCTGAAGCGAATCCTTTGACAGTTAAGGAGGCCGTGAAGGTGTCGTTCCCAGCAGCATTGCTAGCGATGCAGACATACATCCCGCTGTCTTGATCCTGGGCGAAGCGGATCTCCAAGGTGCCATCACCCAGCACGGTGGCTCTTCCATTGGACTTGGTGGTGATGAACCGCCTTCGAGGTGTCACCCAGGAGATCACAGGCTGAGGGTCTCCATCGGCATTGCATTCCAGCTGGACCGTCTGCCCCTCATCCACAAGCAGGTGCTGCAACTTCTTTTCACGGATTTTGGGTTTTTTGCAGGTGAAGTAAAAAGAAAGGGCAGTGCTGTGGAAATCTTTGAATGACCTCTCGCGGATAGTGTCTGGGCCAGCGCACATGGGCTGCTGGCCGCCAAACTGCAGGGTTGGGTGCCGCTGCAGGATCCATAGGAGACGGCAGTCACAGGCCAGAGGATTGTTGTTAATGCTCAGGACCTCCAAAGCCCTCGGGGAGGAGAAGACATTCTCTTCCAGAGTTTCCAGAAGGTTCTGAGACACATTGAGCACACGAAGGAAGCGGAGCCCTTGGAAAGAGTGAGGCTCAATGGTGCGGAGCTGGGCCCCCACTATATGAAGCTCTTGGAGGCGGATCAGGTCAGAGAACATGCCTGCCTCAATAGTGCTGATGGGATTGTAGGAGAGGTTCAGATGGGTCAGGTAGACCAGGTGTTTAAAGGCAAGGAAGGGGATGGTGGATAGGTTGGTGTTGGTGATGGAGAGGGAGGTGAGGTTGAGACCATAGAGGCTGTTGGCAGGCATCATATCCAGCAAAGGCCAATAGTCAATCTCTAGATGTTTCAGGTGGAACAGTCTTTTAAAGGCATACACGGGCATGTTGTTGATATTGAGATGCTTCAGGTGCAGGCTGATGAGGCTGCGGAGGTGTGAGAGGGCTTCTGTGGGTACTGCAGTGAGGTTACATTTCTCCAGTGTGAGCTGCTCCAAGCTAAGCAGCCCACTGAAGGCCCGGTGTGATATATAAACCAAATCGTTGTCCCCCACTTCCAGAGACTTCAGGTTATGCAAATCCTGGAACATGTAGTCCAGTAAAATGACAATCTTATTCTCACTAATGTCAAGCTTGGTGAGGTTGGAGAGGCCCGTGAAGACCCCCAAAGGGACCAACTTTAGGCGATTGCCCTTCAGGCGGAGGGAACGCAGGTTGAAGAGATTGTTAAAGGCTCCTGGCTCCACATTGGCAATGATGTTGTCACTCAAGTCTATCTCCTCCAGCAGAGGGTAAGAGATGAATTCTTCGGGGTTGATGCTTTTCAGCCTGTTCTTGCTGAGGTCCAAGATTTTGGTCTCGATGGGAATGCCCTCTGGGATGGCGATCAACCTCCTCCTGTGGCAGCTAACAGATTTGTTCTGGGCCGAGCACTCGCAGCGAGCAGGGCAGCCAATGGTGGATCCCATGAAGATTAAGACCACAGCCAGACCCAGGAATGGCTGCCAACATGATAAGGCCGTGTGAAGCATGACTCCCCGTCTTAGTCTACACCTTGGTCACGGGCCTGCAGGAGAAGGGGCCAAAGAAAGGAGGAAGAAAAACTGAGTTAGGAAATAGATAGGCGAAGAGACATAAAGGAGACAGTGAGTACAATGAAAAAGACCCTAGATTTGGAGGGCTGCAGATCAGATCTGACCTTTAAACCTGACAGCTGCCATCATTAACATGATCGTGGGTAAGTTATTAATATTTCGCCTCCCTGTACTTCAGTTTTATTGGCTGTAAAATGGAAATAAGAGGGACAGTAATAGTACCTTTCTAGAGTTATGACAGCTTCAGTACTGAACAACTCTGTACGTGCGCTGCTGCTCTGCTAAGTCGCTTCAGTCGTGTCTGACTCTGCGTGACCCCATAGACGGCAGCCCACCAGGCTCCTCCGTCCACGGGATTTTCCAGGCATATTGTGTTCAACTCTCTGCGACTCCATGGACTGCAGCCCTCCAGGCTCTTCTGTCCATGGAGTTCTTGAAAGACTATTACAGTGTCTGGCACAGACTGGTGCAAAACCATACATTTCACAAAAGGCTTTATTTTGAACTTAAAGGACAGAAGCAGAGGTCAGTGGCTAGGAGGACATTTATGCAGTTTGAATCAGTGTCTGTATCTGATGTTTTGATGTCATCCTCTTCAAAATGAAGCTAATAGAAGCTTCACTGAACATTAGGAACCTTGGGTTCCAAGTACAAAACAAAGTTACATTCAGTGAAAGAGGTTGAGATGTTTTACCTTCATATGTAAATATTCTGTTAAAGTGAAAGTGTTAGTCATTCAGTCATGTCGGACTCTTTGCCACCACACTTACTGTAGCCCACCAGGCTACATCCATGGAATTTTCCAGGCAAGAATACTGGAGTGGGTTGCCAGTTCCTTCTCCAGGGAATCTTCCAGGCCCAGGGATCAAACCCAGGTCTCCCGCATTGTAGGCAGATGCTTTACCATCTGAGCTACCAAAGTCCCTTTTAACTAGAAGGTGTGCCTCTTTCAGAATTCAGCAAATTTTGATTTATAGAGGGTTTTTCTTTTTTGAGGAAAACAAAAAAAATCCTCAAAATCTCCCTGACCTCTTCATGTTTATCATAGGTATGAGGCATCATAGTGGCTATGAAGATGAAAATTCTTTGAGATTATTGGGTTAAATATGTAAGAGTGGGAAGAGTCATTAAGAAAAAAAGTCTTTAAATAATAAATGAACATCATTTTTTTTGTATTCAAATTCAAACCCATTAAACCTGTTAAGCTGAAATTAAATAGAATTAAATAGATATCAAACAAGATTGGAACTATGTTTTAAATGTATGTTATGCAGAAGTATGAACCTGAGATCCCCAGGGGTGTGCTTCATCCACAGACACCATGTTTACTCAAGGGCAAGAAGTTTAAAGTAATATTTTAGATATAAAGCTATTTGATAAAACTTCAGCATTCACTCCTGAATCGTTTAATAGTATAAATCTTCAATCAGTGTTTACATATGTCTATGTATATATAACTATGTCTATATCTAAACACATCTATCCATAAAAATGACAAGTAAGAACAAACTGAACAGTGAGTGAATCTCTAGAAAAAATGGCCTCAAAATGTAAGACAAAAGCAAAAATGCAGAAAGTGCTAGTAAAATCGATTAGAGGTGAGATAAGATTTAATTTTGCCACATCTTTTCCAATATTTCTTTGTAGATCAAACTAAAGTCTGTCTTGAAAACCAAAAGAAATTGACTGAGAAATTATTAGAACATAGAGAATAAGTAAATTAACATATTATATAATAAAAATAATGTATACATATGTAAATTATTTACAATCATATAAATCATTTAGAAAATATTACTGTATAAGATGATTCCAGTCATAGCAATTCTGAAAAAGTCAAATCTTTAGAATAAACTAAATAAGAAATACACAGAGTATTACAACCATTCAGCCCTAATAAGGAAACAAAACTTACTAAAAAGAGGGATATAGTATATATTTCAATAGAAAGATTTAAAATTATAAAGATAATTCTCAATAAATACAGTTCAAAGAATATTTTTGGATCTGAAAAATTCTCAGGTTAATTTGGAAGAATATAAATATGAGACTAATCAGAAACATCAAAAATTAGTAATAAAAACACTCATGAAAAATTTACAAAACTATGATAAAAATGAGCATCATGCTGGCATGAAATACACAGTGAATGAAACAGACAGTAAAGAATTTTATCTAAATAGATTTGAGAAGTCAGCATACATGAAAAGTGGCATTTTAATCCAGTGAAAAAAATACAAATAACTAGGAATTTAGTGGGAAAAGTTGTACATCAACTTCACTGGTTCCAATAAAATAAATTCCAGATGAGGGATTAAAATGAAAGAACAAATAATATACTAGAAGAAAATTCTTTAATTTTATAATAATAGAATTGAAAAGCCTTTTCTATGACGAAAGCTAGCATGCATGAAAGAAAAGAATAATCTATTCAACTGTGTGCATTTGAAAAAAATTTAGTATAACAAGCAAGTAAACACACACACAAAGGCAATTGCTAAAATGGAGATTATCTTTTAGGCTTATAATAGATAAGGGATTAAGCACAGTACTAAGCAAACAGTTCTTATTAATCCATAAGGACAAAAGGTGGATGTCAATAGAAAGCTAGGCAATGAGTGTAATAAAAGCTAAAAGCAGCTAATATATGAAAAGCTGACCAACTTCACTTAAACAGGAGTATAACGCCTTTGCCCATCAGATTGACAAAGGTTAGTGACTGAAGAAACTGATGTAACCGTCAGGAGGTAGAGGTACGACAATGAGGGGTTAAATGATGCATTTAAGTTTAATACATTCATCTCTTTAAACCATTTTCTTAAAACATCTTCAAAACCACTTTACTGAGTAATGATTGACATACAGAAACTGTACAGACTGTACATACTTGATGTATACAATTTGAGTTTGGAGATAAGTACATATCCAGGAAATCATCACCACAATCTATACCATAAACATGTGTACCATCTCCAAAAGAGGGTGGACCTTTTCTTCTTTCCTAGAAATGTATCATAGGGAAATAATTTAACTAATGTGCATAGATATTTGGTGCAGGCTTGTCTATAATATAGGAAACCTGGAAATATGTAATATTAGGATCTTAGTTATATGTTAAGATACAATCATACTACAGAATATGTGGTGGTGGTGGTGTACTCGCTAAGTCATGTCTGACTCTTGCGACCCCATGGACTATAGCCTTCCAGGTTCCTCTGTCCATGGGACTCTCCAGGCAAGAATACTGGAGTGGGGTGCCATTTCCTTCTCCAGGGGATCTTCCCAACCCAGGAATTGAACCCGGGTCTCCTGCATTGCAGGCAGATTCTTTACCAGCTGAGCTATGAGGGAATATGTAGCCAATAACATGGAAGACTTAGGTCTGTACTTGTTAACATGGAAAGATGAATAGATATATACCCCTTTTTGTGTGCATGAGTATATACAAACATGTGTATTTCTATGTGTATTCCTATATATAGGAATATATGTGTATCATATAAATATTAATATATATTTAATATATAGGGATATAGAAAATATGTAACATATTATAATAGTATATATAATATAGGAATTTACATATAGGAATATATGTAATATAAATATATTACAGTATATTATATATAAATATATATTCCTATATAGAAATATATAAATATTAATATATTATTTATAATACACTCTATATATAATGTAATTCATAATATATAAGTATTAATACATTAATATAATATATACATTTATATATATTCACACAAAAAAAGGAATATATATTTCTTAATTTTTATATAGATATATATAGGAATATAGTTATATATATGGGGTTTCCCAGGTGGTGCTAGTGGTAAAGAATCCACTCACCAATGCAGGAGACATGAGACATAGGTTTGATCCTTGGGTTGGGAAGATCCCCTGGAGGAAGAAATGGCATCCCAATCAGAATCTGCCTGCAGTGCAAGAGACCTTGGTTCGATTCCTGGATCAGGAAGATCTGCTGAAGAAGGGAGAGGCTACCCACTCCAGTATTCTGGCCTGGAGAATTCGCAAAGAGTTGGATATGACTTTCACTTTTCCAGTATTTTTGCTGGGAGAATCCCATGGACAGAGAGCCTGGCAGACTACAGCCTATGGGTTGCAAAGAGTCAGAAACAACTGGGCATCTGAGCAGAGTCATATATATAGGCAAGAACAAAACTAGGAGTATATAATGACAATGTTGACAATAGTAATTATTTTGAGATGGAAATCACCTCTAATCCCTCCATTTTCTTATAAATTTACATGCATTCTATTTTCCCCACAATATAACTTGTATTACTTTTATAATTAGAAAATAAAACTATTTTGATTTTTGAAGTTGTTTTCATATGTAAAAAGTCATAGATATATTTAACAATAAGGGATCAAATTTGTGTTGACATTTCTGAAGATTATTTGAGCTTTCAAAAAAGTCTTAGCATCAGCTTGCCAATTCTAAAATCTTGCTGGGATATTGATAAGAATTGTATTGAATCTATAGTTTTTTTGTGGAGAACTGATAGTGTGACAATGTTCAGTTTTTGAATATAATGGTACTCTCAATTTATTTAGGTCTTTAATTTCCTTCAGGCTTCCCTGGTGGCTCAGACGGTAAAGCGTCTATCTGCAATGCAGGAGACCCAGGTTTGATCCCTGGGTTGGGAAGATCCCCTGGAGAAGGAAATGGTAGCCCACTCCAGTATTCTTGCTTGGAAAATCCCATGGACGGCGGAGCCTGGTAGGCTACCATCCATGGGGTCGCAAAGAGTCAGACACAACTGAGCGACTTCACTTTCAGTTTCACTTCAATTTCTTTCAGCAAATGTTTCTTCCTTTTTAACTTCTATGCCTTTATTTTTGTACCTTTCTGTGTTTGCTATTACCTCTAAGATGATGTTGAGTAGAAGTGCTGAAAGCTGTCTGCCTTATTTTGTTCCCAATACATTCTTTTTTTTTTTTTCACCATTAAGTTTGATGTTGGCTATGTTTTAGTGTTTTTTTTTTTTTTTTAAATAGATGCCCTTCATTAGATTGAGGAAGTTCTCTTCCTAGTTAACTAGAATTTTTTTTTTTTTTTTTTACCATAAATGAGTTGTTGAATTTTGAAAGATGCTTTTCTGCATTTATTGAAATGGTCTTATTATTTTTCTGTATTATTATTTCAACATGGCAAATAATATTAATTTTTTGAATGTTAAACCACTTTTGAACTCCTGGTATAAAACCCACTTTGTATGAAGTCTGTGTACATACACACTTATATTAGGTTTGTTTTGCTAGTATTTGGTAAATAATTTTTCTATTTCATGAGAATCTTTTCTCTTTTACATCTCTCATGATATGTTTATGTAATATTGGTTTTTTACATCTCTTGTGATATGTTTATGTAGTATTAGTATCAGAGTAATAGAGACCTCATAAAATCAGTTGGAAAATGTTTCTTTGGCTTCTGTATTTTGAAGGGTTGGTATAGGATTGTTATTTCTTTCTAAAATATTTAATGGAATTTACCTGTGAAACCAAGAGTTTTCTTTGTGGGAATGTTTTGAAGTGTAAGTCAATTTCCTTTGTAGATATTGAAATATTTAGATTTTCTATTTCTGTTTTGTGTCAATTTTGGTAATGTGTTTAAGGAATTTGTCTATTTCATCAAGATATGAATTTATTTGGCTGAAGTCAAAGTTTCCCTGTTCTTTCAAGCTCTGTAGGTCATTGCTTTTACTCTGGATATTGGTAAGTTGTACATTTCCTTTTTCTTGATAAGCTTTGCTAGAATTTTGTCAATTTTATTGAACTTTTTTTTTTTAAGTTTCCTAGGGTAGAAACTTAGATCACTAATTTTGGGCCTTTTTCCTCCTCTAATATAAATTTTTAAAATTATAACTATTCCTTCATGCATTTTATATCCTTTCATAAACTTTAATATATTTAAAAAGACATCAGTCAAAATTTTTTTCAAAATTATTTTTCTGTTCCCATCTTTGACCTATGTACAGTGTAATTTTGAGTTAACTTCCAAATATTTAGGTCTTTTCTAAATGCTGCTGCTAAGTCACTTCAGTCGTGTCCGACTCTGTGTGACCCCATAGACGGCGGCCCACCAGGCTCCCCTGTCCCTGGGATTCTCCAGGCAAGAACACTGGACTGGGTTGCCATTTCCTTCTCCAATGCATGAAAGTGAAAAGTGAAAGTGAAGTTGCTCAGTCGTGTCCAACTCTTAGCGACCCCATGGACTGCAGCCCACCAGGCTCCGCTGTCCATGGATTTTCCAGGCAAGAGTGCTGGAGTGGGGTGCCATTGCCTTCTAGATGCTGAGTTATTTATTTTTACCAATAAATGTCAGCCTTCTGAAATCTACTGAGATTGTCTTATGGATCAGCATAGGATCAATCTCTGACCATTCCATGTGTACTTAAATGTGTATTTGCTGTTTGGTGGTGTAGTGGGCCACAAAAACTGTGAAGATTAGTATGGTTGCTTATGTTAATAAGGATTGCAAAAATCTTCACTTTTTCTATGTTATTCTATATATCAGTGACAGAAATATGTGTTAAAATCTCCAGCTATGAATTTGTCTACATCTCCCTTAGTTCTGTAGCTTTTTTTCCCCTACATATTTTGAAATTCTGATATTAAGTAGATGTTTAATTTCTGATTTAGTGATTTTTTTTTTTATCATGAATAGTCCATCTTTGTCTCTAGTAATACTTTTTGTCTTTAAGTCATTTTGAATGATAAATAGAGCAACTTTAGCTTTTCAAGCTTAATGTTTCCATGGTATATATTTTTCCATATGAAACTTTCAACATATTGTTATCTTTGTAGTTAAAGAGCATCTCTGCCTTTTGTTAGGTTGCTAACTCCATTTAAATAGAATATAATTACTATATGGCTGCATTTAAGCATGCCATTTTATTATATGTTGGCCATCTGTCTCTTGACTTCTTTTGTTTCTCTCATCCTCCTATCTTCTGCTTTAAACAATTAGGTTTTAAAACGTATGTTTGTTTCTGGGCCTTTTGGCTAAGATCAAGTGTAGTTTTTAAGTGTGCATTGCAATTCTTTCTGTATTTATTTACATTATTTTTTATTTGTTGCTGTCTGAATTAGAGTATACATCTTTAATTTACCACAATTTATACTTTTTATCGAATTGCTTCAGGTAAAATATATAGTAGACTTGCAACAGTATATTTTCATTCACAAAAGTATAGTGAGTTCCAGACAAAAGGAACAGTATGCGCAGAGGCATGAGAACAATGGAGAACACCCTGTGATTGGGGAATTAAAATATGTAGTCCAGAATGGTTTGAGCAAACCCGGAAGAGAAATGGAGGGGAAAAGAGGCTGAGAGGTAATTAGAGGAGTGATTTACAAGGGGCTTGTAAACTGTGATAAGCTGTTTGCACTTTATCCTGAGGGCAATGGCAAGCCATTAAAGTGGTTTATGCTAAGGAGTGATATGAACAGATTTACATTTGGGGAAGATTAATCTGACCGCCATGAAAAATAGACTTGCAGGAGGGGAAACCTTGAAGCTGGAAACTCAGGAGGCCGTTGCATTATTCAAACCAGAACAAAGCAGGTTCACAGGAGTAGTCTTCAGTAAGTGGACAGATTCAAGAGGTGTTTTGAGGCCGAATAGAAATGTTTTCTTTATGGATTGACTGTGAGGGGTGGAGGAGAAGAGGCAAAGATGAGTTCTAGCCTTCTGACAACTGGATGGGACCTGGTGTTATTCACTGAGATGGCAAGTTTAGTAGTAACAAGATGAGGAATTCAAGTTTCTCAAATGTGTCTGTCACTGGGTCAAGATATGTGGGCCGAAGGATTTTCCACTCTTTGAAAGTAAAATTTTTCAGATACTTTTGGGAGTATTTCTTTGGTAGGGCTGGGAAAAATGTATATTTTATTACAGATTTTATGTTCAAGATAGAAGTTTTATTTCACACTTTGTACTTTTCATTTTGATTTATGATAAAGAATGAGCCATATAAATTCCACTGCTGAGTGTAGTTTTGTCTGCTAGAGTTGCATGATCTATATATCACCAGTTAGATAAGGAGATAACTGGCATCCTATTTTTGGTTTATTTCAGTAATGGTTTGGGAAAATGTTATTTCATTGTTTGGATCCCTTAATTGGGCTCTGTGTCCAGCATGGAAATGACAGATTTAACCATGGCTGCAACTCAACCAGAAAGGAGTTCAATGAAGGTATATAGCGTTGAGTATCATTTTCCTTAAAAATTTGTTCTTTTGGTTCCAAAGTGAAGGACCATCACAAAGAAGGCTGGATAAGTGCTCAGCAAGCAGGCAGCTCCTCCATTCTACTTCTGTCTTTCAGCTAAGCAGAAGTAGATAATATGAGGCCATATCTCATCGCAGTTCTTTGATGTATGTAGTTTGGAAACTGTGCAGGAAGGTTGTGCTTTATTATACTTATCACAATACTTCTTAGTTTTAGTCTAGAAGGACAAACTGCTGACTCCATGTAGCTTCCACTGTCAGCAGAAGTCTTACAATCAAAGCTTGCGCTCAATGTCTGACTGTGACCATGGTCTGATAAGATGAACTTCATTTCATTGAGACTAGAGCAGGAGACTAAAATCCGCAGGAAGCCAGCTAGGGCCTTTCCATTAATTCTGATCAAAGGCTGATCTTAATTCTGATTTTTGGCTCAATGATAAGTGCCTTTTTAAACCTAGTGTACGAAGTTGGGATATTTTCTTGCTTATATTTTTTGTGCGCTGAGTATATTTTGCAACTCATTGTATTAAAGCACGAAACAAACAAAACCAAAGGACTTCACAATGGAAAGACAGAAACAATATTTGAGTGCAATATGTAACTCTGAGTTTGACATCTGTTAGCTGTGGGATGTGGGTAAGCTGATACAATATCTATGATTCTCAGTATTTCATATGCTAATTTGTGGTCATAAAGCAGGATAAATGTGATGATTAAAGGTGGTGTGTGTAAGGTGACTGCCATAATTATTTTAATGGGAGAATGGTTTGTTGAAACAGTATCTGTCAGAACATAAAGCGTTGCCAAGGAGACATGGATTTCCTCTGAAGACAGATTTGGAAGATACTGAACAAGGAAATCCTCTAAAGGATGATACAGTTATAAAGAGAAAAAAAGGAGTTTGCAATAGCTATCATTTTAAAAAACATAAAGGAGAAGAGAAAGAGATGATGATGGCTGTGTGTTGTTTAAAAAGAAAACCTAGAAGAGAGACAGCTACTTTGATAGATGCTAAGGTGATGAGAAACTTCTTATCCTGAGAATTCTATGATTAATTTAGTTTCCTGACTGGCATCTGAACAAGGGCACAAAACAATAAATGGATAGCACAGAAAGCTCTTTAAACCTTCACACAAACAAACGATAGCTTTACTGGAAATAAAAAAATGAACCTATTTCCCAAGTGGAGAGGGGTGGGTGATGAGGCAGGGAGGTGGGGGAAGAAAAGAAAGTAAAGGATTTAATAGTAAAAAAAAAAAAAAGTGTCCAAAATATATGAGATAACTTCCAGGTGTCTAAAACCATAAATTCATAAATATTGGTCTGTGTCCAAATCAGATACTGAAGAGTTGTGACAGTTGTATAAAACATTTGAAAACCAAGAGAAATCAATTTTAGCGTAAGTTGTGAAAGTCACCAGGGTTACCTAAGTTCTTTGAAGGACCTGAGTGAACTTGAGATTGAACCCCAAAGTCCCCAACCTGGTGGGAAACACTGGACTTGAACTGTTTTTCTGCAAAATGAAAATTATCTTTCTGTGTGATTTCTAGTTACCCTCCAAAGTATTTTTACCTTTTTTCTCTCAACGTATTTTTGATAGGGAGGAAATGGAAACTTTCAACATCAAGACTCTTCTTTTAATATGCAAGGAGGAAGTGGAAACGGCCAACATGAAAGCCAAATTTGGAGGATATCTGATGTGTCTTATATTTTCTAAACAAAATGGGGTGATGAAATTGCTCAGTGGTTTATGCAGGTAGGTGAACAGTTATCTACCATTGTAGATATTAATCATATGCAGATGACCAATTCTGTAAATAGCTAAAGGTAAAATTTTGATCTTGAGTCACTTGAATGGAGACTGTTAGATGCTTGCAGTTACCACTTGATTTAAAGTCTCTCTCTATATATGAAAATTAGCTGTTAATATGATTTCATGCAATGAAATTTATGTGAAATCATACAGCTAGTAAACTGGACAAGCAGGACTCATGGATGTAGTTGCATAGCACCTTAAATTTCCCCCCCTGTTTTCCCTTTATAATTAATTCAGGAGAGGTATGAAGGCAAAAGAAGAAGGGGACGACAGAGGACAAGATGGTTGGATGGCATCACTGACTTTATGGATATGAGTCTGAGTGAACTCCAGGAGTTGGTGATGGACAGGGAGGCCTGGTGTGCTGCAGTCCATGGGGTTGCAAAGAGTCGGACACGACTTACTGCCTGAGGGCCCATGAGCCTCCCAGATGACATGATAGTAAAGGACTAATATAACATCCATACTGGCTTTATCATGCCTGTTGCCCTCATTGGCATGGGGAAAATTCATTTGTAAAAATGATGGGTAAAAACCCATCAATGTAGAGAAACCCCAGTACAGCAGCAGCTTCCTTCCCTGTACCACAGAGAGACAATCAAGCCTAACAATTATTCTCTAGATTTCTTAGGAAGAAGTCAGACCAAAGTCATGGTGTGCCCTGAACTACAGTGGAAGACTGAAGGATTCCAGCAGAGCCTGTTGAAGCACTTACCTCCTGACCTGTGAAGAAAGGGTAAGCACCCTTCTTGCTTGTGAGTTATTTGCCTAAGATTATACAGCCCGAGTCAGTAACAGTGCAGGTGGCGCGAGCGGTAAAGAACCCACCTGCCAATGCAGGAGACTTAAGAGGCATGGGTTCCATCCCTGGGGTGGGAAGATCCCCTGGAGGAGGGCATGGCAACCCACTCCAGTATTCTTGCCTGGAGAATCCCATGGACAGAGGAGCCTGGCAGATTATGGTCCAGAGGGCCGCAAGGAGTCGGACACAACTGCACCCATTTACCATGTATGTACAGTCAGTTATGGAGC
Source organism: Bubalus bubalis (assembly GCF_019923935.1). NCBI lineage: Eukaryota > Metazoa > Chordata > Mammalia > Artiodactyla > Bovidae > Bubalus > Bubalus bubalis. The sequence continues at coordinate 78,879,228 of NC_059159.1, read as the reverse complement.
CAGTATTTCTGTGCACTTTTTACTTCAAAGGCAGAGTTCTCACCCTTTACCCTGTACTTCTTCCATCCTTTCTCACACATTTTCACTGTATACAATTCATCTCAAAGAAATAGCAACTATAACTATTTTTGTTACAAAAAAATTTAATAGTAATGTTTCCTTTTAACAACAGAGAAAACCACAAAATTCCCTCATCCTCCCTCTGGGCTATGCTTTGGTATCTTTTTTCATGGTTCTGAAATGGCTTTCCACTGGACTCTATCTACTTCAAAACATGAGTTCATTTTGTATTCAAGTGACTAGTAAACAATTAGCAAAGCTTGTCCTAAGTCATCAATTAATAGTTTCTGTTTAATCTTTCCTGAAACCAGAGAGCCCTCTGTTCTTGTATTTATTTTGATCTCTTTGAAATGCAAATCATTTGCTCTTCTGCTCTAGTTCTGAGTCTCCTTTTGGCCTACATAGAAATACTTGGACATAAAGAAGATGCCTGTTCTAGTTAAACCTTTGAGAGATGAAAATGGTTTTTGTGTAGCTTTGAGATGTATCTCTTTGAAATTAATGTTATTAAATGTAGGGTAGTTGGCTCAAGATGCCTGATGGTCTCAGAAATATATTATGAAGTGCTTCAAATCTATACGGCAGTATAAGTTAATGGCTAAGAACTTAGGTATGCAATAATAAAAGTGTGTTTATATCTTAGCCCTTTCTTAGTCTCAGTTTTCTTACCTCTAAAATGGGAATAATTGTAACTAAACTTGGGCTTCCCTGGTAACCTAGTAGGTTATTGTAACAGTAAAATGTGAGAGTGTATATGAAGTCGGCACTCCATACACGTTAACTAATAATATTGTTATTATTCAGAGAAAGAGAAACATTATTAAGTGATATCTCCTAGACATGTAAACTCTCAACTGAAAAGAGTACTTACAAACATTTCCCCGGTAAAGAGTTGCCTTCAGGGACATGCAATCTGAAAGCACTGGATTAGTTTATTAAGGTAGATATTCATGTCTGTTAAGTATCTCATATTACAAATGAGCAAACTGAGGTGACCACAATCTTGGGCAAAAATTCCTATTAATAAGTTACTTAAATCCCTCTGAAAATAGAGTTAGGAAGAGCTATAAAATAAATGCCTCCCTATGGAATGAAAAAAAAGGTTGGCTGCGTTCTGTGGTAATTATCCCTCAGGATCCACCGAGGCCAAGCCCTATGAAATATGTGACCACAGGGGTCCATTTCTTATTATTAAGAAATTTTACTTGGGAAAATAACAGAATTCTTCTCTATTTGATCTTAAGATTTAAGGATCTGAAGGGGCAACTACTTATCTATTGTTCCATGAAAAACTGGACTTTGAAGTGTGGGTATTCCCGGATGAAGGAACTCCCTCTGGAGATTACCTGGTTTTAATTAGTTGGTGCTGCATCACCAAGACCTTTTTGAAAGCTCCTCAGACAAGATAGCTTTCTCAAATCCCATATGGAACACTCTGGAAATGAACACATATAAATTTCTTCTAGCTGTTGTAACACAGTAGTTTAAGCCAGTAGTTTATTAATTAGTTCGGCTTCAAGAAAACACTAAGGGACTTGTGCCTGTGCCTTTCGTAGCTCCACATTTTCCTAGACCTTTTAAGTCCTTGCCATGTTCCATTTTCAGATGGAGAAAGACCAAGAGGATTCCAGGTAAGAGGTTTTCATGAACCAAACCTGACAATAGCACTCATCATTTTTGCTGTCATTTCACTCACCAGAATTCAGTCATGTGGGTACACCTATGCATGGGAGTCTGGGAAATGAAGTTTAGCTATGTGCCTATGAGGAAGAGGAAGCAGGCTTGGTAAGTAGCTAGCTATTCTCTGCCAATATATAGAGATATAGATATTAAGTAACAATTTAGTATGCATGGCAGAGAAGGCGATGGCACCCCACTCCAGTACTCTTGCCTGGAAAATCCCATGGATGGAGGAGCCTGGTAGGCTGCAGTCCATGGGATCGCGAAGAGTCGGACACGACTGAGTGACTTCACTTTCATGCATTGGAGAAGGAAATGGCAACCCACTCCAGTGTTCCAGGGATGGGGAGCCTGGTGGCTGCCGTCTACGGGGTTGCACAGAGTCGGACACGACTGAAATGACTTATCAGTAGCAGTAGTATGCATGGATATATTTTAAGCTTCTATTGTTTATTTATAAGTTAATTCTTGAAAGGCTGTAGGCATCTGGAAAATTATCTGTTTAAAATATCATTGCAGTTTTACATTCAGCGGTTTTGCTTGTATTTCTCCAAATGTAAAAAAAAAAAAAAACAAATATCTTGCCACATGATAGTTATATCAATAAGCACCAGATTTGACCTGTAATTGCCAGATAGAGAATTGCACCTAAAATTTCCATTTATGTGCCTATTCTGTTAAGAACATTGTCATATTACTAATAATGACTTAGTATATCTAGGTATAACTCAGTCGTTTTTTGATTCCTGGGTGATAGGAATTTTATCATTTTTTTAGTGACTTTGTAGATGAGAAAATGAAAGCAAATGATTTTATTTTCAAGCCATATGGCAAAAAAGCTAGCTAAGAATGCATAATTTTTATATTCCAAGACAATAGATTTGCCTCTAATTTTAGTAGACACTTGGGGATTTTTCCTTTATTTTAGCAATTAACTGATGACTGATGCGAAGAACTGACTCATTTGAAAAGACCCTGATGCTGGGAAAGATTGAAAGCAGGAGGAGAAGGGGACGACAGAGGATGAGATGGTGAAGGACAGGGAAGCCTGGCGTGCTGCAGTCCATGGGGTCACAAAGAATCGGAGGTGACTGAGCGACTGAACTGAAACTGATGACGGCCAAATGATTTCTTGAATTTTCTCCAGAAAAGAGTGGAAGACTGTCAAAAAAGAAAGTACATGCAGTTCAGCTCAGTAAACACATTCCAAGTACCTTCTGTGTTCAAGACAGAGAGCTACGGATGTAGAGTTGAGTAAATTTGATTCTTGTTCGCAAACAGTTAATAGTCTAGTAGGGAAACTGAATCATTAATTTGTTTACTGGACAATTTTCTCAAATTGGAATCAAAGTACAATTTAACATCAAAGATGCATTTTACTGTATTATTTAATATGCTGGAATATTGCATAAAGCAATGTCTAGTCATGGAGAAGTAATTACATTATCTGTGATTCATCTCCTTAAACTGACTATTATATAGGAATTAAAATCATGGTTATGGGAGATATTTAATAACTTGGAAAATGTTTACATGCAGAACTGTTAAGTGAAAAAAGTGGGATATAAATTTATACCTATAGTGTGAATATAATAAAGGGGAAATATCCTTATGCATCAAACAAAAGATTGTAAAAAAATACAACAAAGTGTTAGAATAAATATCCAGCAACACTCTATCAATTGTGTTTTTGTTTTAAAAATGTGTTCAACACGCATTATATTACTTTTGAAAAGATAGAACATAAAAATATAATGAAAGCACTTTAAAAAGCAATCACAGTAAGCCTCTGCTGCCGTGACTAACTGATACATAGACATGAACTAATGCACCTTTCACTTAATCAGCCCACATTACAGAGTAGAAGGTAGGTACCATTTCTGGTTACTATTTCTGTTTTCCCTCTCAGTATTATACTGCCCCATGACTACCTGATGATTTCCTACCATATATTATTTTTGTACATGTTGTGTCTTCCCTACTGGACTCTTTGCTTATTGACTTGACATCCAAGTGTGTTAATGAAATAGCAGCTTCAGCCACGGCGCCTCCGACCACAAGCATAGGGTCAGCGGGAAAGAAAGGATTCAAGTCATGGATGCTAGAAAGGGAATGACACATAAGCCTCAGCCTACGTGGTCTGTGCGGTAGCTCTGTTCATATATGAACGTGCTTATTCTTGTCCTGAAGGGAAGTCAGTGCAGTGTGCTTATGCCCAACAGTGTCCTGTACAAAGCGTGGCAGCCCTTTAATACTGGGTACTAGGAACAGGAACATGATGTTTCTAGATACCAGGCCTTGGTTACCATGGCGTGATTCGTGTGGAGTCAGTGTGTGAGGTGCACTAATTATTTCAATCACCTCATTTTTAAAACTTACTTAAATACCCTAAAAGTAAGAATTCACTGTACAATTTTAATGGAAAACCAGAATGGAAAATAGTGAATGGAAATTAATTTTAAAAATATAAACAATGGAAACAGAATTATATCACATTCTAGTTACAATTTCTTGTCTTCCCAGGCTATGTGCCAGAGACCTGATCTCCATGTGGATAATGGTCAGGGATAGACAGGTGTTAAAACCAAGTCTTCTTCCGTATAATTAGAGGATTGACGGTACACTTAAAAGGGAGTAGCTTCATCTCATTAATTCAGGGTTACTAAACATTTTGTACCTCCTAAAATGAGGGGATCACATTGCAATGCATCCCATACTTCGGGAAATACATGCAAGGCTTAGGCAATGAGCTTTTCACTTCTGATATTTCAGTTGTCAGAATTCTATAGGAGCAATGACACAGAAGGATAACTTCATAGCGCCAGATACCTGACAAGTGCTGGAAGAGGGACTTGCACCCAGGCCTCTGTCTATACTCCCAACAGCCTCTAACACCCTCTCCTCTCCACGCAGCACTGGGCACCTCTTTTCATTTTGCTGCCAATAAAGTATTCATGAATAATCTGTCATTCAATTGAGTTATTTCCAATGAGGGAATACAGAAATCACATCTCAATTTCCATTGAAATATATAAACAGGGCTGAAAACTGTCATTTATATATACATATGTGTGTTTTAGATTGGGTTGGTTAACTATGTGTCTCCTTGGAGACTATAATACATGTTTATATATACACACTACATATACAATGTATGTGAGTGTCTGTCTATGTATAGATATTTAGATATACATACTAGGAAGGCTTACATATATTTGCTAGTTTATATTTTGGTAAAAATCTCTAGAATCATAGGGAATCACATATTATGTTTACCTTTATGCAATATACATGCTGCATTCGGATAAACTGTCTCAAAAGAAAACCAATAAATGGCTCAGAAAACGAGATTTTTATGACTAAGAATGAAGGTGAAAAAGTATGAAAGAGCTTGGAGTATAAAACAGCATATATAAGGAAGGAAATCTAGCAATTTAAATTTGTTTCATGGAAAACAATGTCATTTGAGGTTTTAATTCATCCAATTCAGGGGTATAATTCATAGGGTATATTTATGTGAACCTCTGGTTGAGTATTTAAAACCAGGTGAAATCTTAATTGATTCTCAGATAATATCACTGTGATTTAAGCTAGACCAGTTAGTACCTAATAGTGTGTGGCCAGGCTTCAGCAATACATGAACCGTGAACTTCCAGTTGTTCAAGCTGGTTTTAGAAAAGGCAGAGGAACCAGAGACCAAATTGCCAACATCCGCTGGATCATGGAAAGAGCAAGGGAGTTCCAGAAAAACATCTATTTCTGCTTTATTGACTATGCCAAAGCCTTTGACTGTGTGGATCACAATAAACTGTGGACAATTCTGAAAGAGATGGGAATACCAGACCACCTGACCTGCCTCTTGAGAAACCTATATGCAGGTCAGGAAGCAACAGTTAGAACTGGACATGGAACAACAGACTCTGGTTCCAAATAGGAAAAGGAGTACATCAAGGCTGTATATAGTCACCCTGCTTATTTAACTTCTATACAGAGTACATCATGAGAAACGCTGGGCTGGAAGAAGCACAAGCTGGAATCAAGATTGCAACCTCAGATATGCAGATGACACCACCCATATGGAAGAAAGTGAAGAGGAACTCAAAAGCCTCTTGATGAAAGTGAAAGTGGAGAGTGAAAAAGTTGGCTTAAAACTCATTCAGAAAACAAAGATCATGGCATCTGGTCCCATCACTTTATGGGAAATAGATGGGGAAACAGTGGTAACAGTGTTATTTTTTTGGGCTCCAAAATCACTGCAGATGGTGACTGCAGCCATGAAATTAAAAGACGCTTACTCCTTGGAAGGAAAGTTATGACCAACCTAGATAGCATATTGAAAAGCAGAGACATTACTTTGCCGACAAAGGTCCGTCTAGTCAAGGCTATGGTTTTTCCAGTGGTCATGTATGGATGGAGAAGGCAATGGCACCCCACTCCAGTACTCTTGCCTGGAAAATCCCATGGATGGAGGGCCTGGTAGGCTGCAGTCCATGGGCTTGCTAAGAGTTGGACATGACTGAGCGACTTCACTTTCACTTTTTATTTTCATGCATTGGAGAAGGAAATGGCAACCCAGTCCAGTGTTCTTGCCTGGAGAATCCCAGGGACGGGGGAGCCTGGTGGGCTGCCATCTATGGGGTCGCACAGAGTCGGACACGACTGAAGCAACCTAGCAGCAGCAGCAGTAGCATGTATGGATGTGAGAGTTGGACTGTGAAGAAGGCTGAGCACCAAAGAATTGATGCTTTTGAACTGTGGTGTTGGAGAAGACTCTTGAGAGTCCCTTGGACTGCAAGGAGATCCAACCAGTCCATTCTGAAGGAGATCAGCCCTGGGATTTCTTTGGAAGGAATGATGCTAAAGCTGAAACTCCAGTACTTTGGCCATCTCATGCGAAGAGTTGACTCATTGGAAAAGACTCTGATGCTGGGAGGGATTGGGGGCAGGAGGAGAAGGGGACGACAGAGGATGAGATGACTGGATGGCATCACTGACTCGATGGACGTGAGTCTGAGTGAACTCCGGGAGTTGGTGATGGACAGGGAGGCCTGGTGTGCTTTGATTCATGGGGTGGCAAAGAGTCGGACACGACTGAGCGACTGAACTGAGAGAGAAAGCAATCTTAACAATTTCTGGTACAAATTATTTATAGGCCTTAAGTATATCCCCATATTATATTTCAAAATGATGACAGAGTATTACATGCTTACTTTATATGCATTATATTATTTAGTCCTCAAAATAATCTCTGAGATAGGAACTGTACTTTTTTCTGTACTTTAATTTTCTGTAGATAAGGAAACTGAGACTCTAGGTCAAATTTAATGCCAAGGTCATTCAGCCAAGAAGTAGTACAAGTGGTATTTAAACAGAGGTGTCTGTGGCTCTAAAGCCCTTGTTATTCTGGTAAAAGCAGCCCTGGGTGGTAGGTGGTATTATGCCTATTCTCTTAGAATATACAGTTGAGCCTTAGGGAGAGCAGAGGTGGCAGGGCAAGGATTCTAACCCAGCTCTGTCATCGACTCCAAAGCCAGCTGAGCTTCCTCCGCCCATCTCTGTGAAAACATAGGTCTGCCATAGCAGAGAAACAAACAGCTGCTTTCAACATATGTTATGAATTACATAAGCAGCATTTGTTATATAGTTGGTTTTAGCTTCACTAAGGCCTCATAATGTTTTATTAACATTGCATGTTCTCACCATAGCAAAACTCAAGGTAGGAGGGAAGTCCACACGTGTCTACTCTGGTGATCTAGGTTTTACATTATACAGGTAGAATGACCACAGAGGACGCCACCCAAATTGGGAGTGTCCTGTGAAGGGATGGGGGCACTATGCATATAATATTCTAGGCAACAGGAGAAAAACCCCAGCTGTCCCAGTCAAAGATGGCCACTACGCTGGGAGCATGTAGATTTCCCTCCTGATGGTCCTGCACGTGTTTCTCTTGGTTCAGGGGTTCTAACTAGTCTTCTGGATGCTTATCTCAAAACTGAGTTCTTTCAATACAAATATGAAGAACAAACACATTCTTTGATGTTGATTAATCTAGTTTTAGGGAAAAAAAAAAGTCTAAGATCAAGTAAGTAGTCTGGGGATTAGAACTGAGCAAATTTTAATATTTGAGGGCTAGGATATCTTTACAGCCAGAGGACTAGAACAGTAAGAAGTTACTCTAAGTAAACAACATTGGTTGTTGTGTTCTGCTTGTGCTATGGGAAGAGTGATGCTTATGAATTCTATTAAATCCCAAGGAAATTTTGCTTTTGACTCTCAATTCTTGTCCTGAAGTTCAGTGTGAGAAATTCTGTACAGTGGACTGTCCTACTTTCTGCTGCTGCTGCTAAGTCGCTTCAGTCGTGTCCAACTCTGTGCGACCCCATAGATGGCAGCCCAACAGGCTCCCCCGTCCCTGGGATCCTCCAGGCAAGAACACTGGAGTGGGTTGCCATTTCCTTCTCCAATGCATGAAAGTGAAAAGTGAAAGTGAAGTCATGTCCGACTCTTAGCGACTCCATGGACTACAGCCCACCAGGCCCTCCGTCCATGGGATTTTCCAGGCAAGAGTACTGGAGTGGGGTGCCATTGCCTTTTCCATCCTACTTTCTACCAACAATCTTATAATGGGAAGCTGAGTTCAAAGACTTGGAATGGCCAACCAGTTATCAAGAAATCAGGCATGATGATATGCCAGGAAATAGACACATCATGAAAATAGATAACATGGAAAGGGAACAGGAAGGTTTGGACAATCTTATCTGACTCCTTAACCATAGCATGTAAACTCAAGAATTGTCAGTTTCATAAGGTCAAGGATAATACCTCTACCTACCAGCTATTTATTGAGATTTTTAAGTGAATTAAGTACATGGAGTAGTTGACAGACAGGAAGCCCCATAGCAAATCTTGGTTCTTTCCTCTTTTTACTTAAAATAGCAAAGGAACACCCCAAGTTCTATAACAAGACTTTGAATTTTTCATAATCATCTAAAAAGGTCAGAATGTTTCTTTTCTTTTCCTTTCCTCCCTCCGTTTTCCTTCCTTCTTTCTTATTCCATTTTCCTCCTTTCTTCCTACTCTCCCTTACCTCCTTCCCCTCTTATTCAAACAAAGACTTAAGATGACCAAAATATTATAAAATGTAACCTCCTGCATACACAAAACAATTTGATGGAATTAGAAACTTCTAAAAATTAATCATTATCAAAATTAACCATTTAATTAATCATAAGTTTGTTTATAAGACCTTCAGGGATGGATTTCAATGACCACCTCTCTCATAAAGCTAACACTTAAAGAATATACAAACTGAGGCGTGAATTTTTCCATGTGGAAAACAAAATTCCCTGTACCAGATACATGAATATTAACTTCAGGTAAAATGCTCTTCAAATTTAATTTGATTCCTTAAAAACAAAAATGTTGGAATATGTACATATGTTGTAAGTCCTTTACTATCCTTAGATGGAAACTTCTGTGTTACTGTTCATGTTTATTTTTATTCCTTTCTTTGACCCTCTCCCTGTAGGCCTTCAGTAATGGTCCTGAAATGGAACCAAAGTCACAGAAGAATTTATAAAAGGGGAATGAAGGTATGTAGGTAATAGAGTTGAGGAATCAAACTCCTTTGTCTTGCTTTAGGAGATGGTGAGGGCATCTGAGGATTTATTGTATGAATATAATTTTCCAGTACTTTTTAGCATCAGCAGCTGGGTTCCGGTAATTGAACTCTGATTACTGCATAAAGAAGTGAAAAATAGATGTTAATTAGATAAAATTGTCAGAAGAGAACAGCAATGTTTAGAAAACCTGGGACATGAGAAAGACAGGCTTTCTTCAAGTTTATTTAATGAGAAAAAGTTTAATCCTCTTTTCTCTGTCTTCCCAGAAGCCCTCCTAAGAGTCCTCCAACAACCTCTGTCTGTCCTGAACATGTCAGTGCTCCACGGTACAGAGTCTGGTGTAATGCTGACCTGTCCAATGAGAGAACCCTTGGGAGGCCACAGGCTTCCCAGCTGGTGCTAGTGGTGGAGAACCCGCCTGCCAGTACAGCAGATGCAAGAGACTCTGGTTTGATCCCTGGGCAGAGAAGACCCCCTGGAGGAGGAAATGGCAACCCACCCCAGTATTTTGCCAGGAGAATCCCATGGACAGAGGAGCCTGGCAGGCTCTTGTCCATAGAGTTGCAAAGAGTCGGACATGACTGAAGCAACTTTAGCATGCTCCCACGCATCACCACCACCAATCCACAATCTCTTCACCAGTGAGGTCAATTTAAAGGCTTTATTATCTGACATGCAAGTAGAAATTTGGGGGTATTCTAGATGAAAGAGTTGAGTTTGCACTTTCTGGACCAGTGAGAAGGAAGGTCCTGGGCTGCATGATGCAATGCCGGAGAGAAGATGCTTTGAGCTGCAGTCCTCTATGACATTCCTCTGGGTCCCTTTCCAGTCTTCCTAGGATTGAGGTCAAATCTTTTATTTCTCTGCATTCTTTTATTAGGAGTCATCACAGTTCTTTAGAGAAAGCTTTTGGGTGGGTGTTGAGTGCAGGGCCCTGTGCAGTTTGTAGACGGAGAGGAATATATGGAAACATAAGGCAGAGTCAGCTTGCTATGAAGTCACCAAAGGCCTGCAGGCACTATTTACTGGGACAATGGGAAAGCCCTTGAACCAACTGCAGCACAATCCGCACAAGGCCAGTGACTGTTCCTTGCCACATAGTATTGCATGCTTTTATTTGGGATTATCAGAGCACTAAAAGTTCCCAGAGGAACAGCATTGTTCTTCCTGTTTACGGAATGCCATTTTTGACCAATAGTTGGGTTTCACAAACAAGAAGTAGGTAATTAAAACAGAATGTAATGCCTTTGATTTACTCACAAGTTGAAACTGCAGCCATCAGTAAGGTGAGGGAAGAGAGCTAATTTCTTGCTTAGCACTCTAGGGGAGAAAAGGGTCAATAGGGCAAATATATGAATACTGTTCCTCAGCTTAAGTGGGGAATTCCAAGGCTATTTAATGCTAGAAAATCTCGAAATGCTACTTGATTTTTGGAAACATTTGCTATAGGAGTCAAAGATAGGAGATTTAGAAACAGTGTGATAACTTATCAAATGTGCCCGAGACATTCTCCACATGCTTCATTTTGTTGCCAGAGAAGTTATTAAATATCTAGACTTCTGATTTGCATTCTAGGACTATAAAAGTAAGGACCTGGGGTCATTTTTTCTTCACCATATGTTTAGCTTTGGAGACTCTGACTACAGAAATAATTATTTAGATACTTAATAGTAAAGGGATGAGAGATAAATCCTGTGTGTCTAATCCACATTTTTGGTTACTGGCAAGAATTCAGTGATTAAAGCTAAGAAGTCAATACTGTGATTAACTTTCTATTTAATGTGCCAGTCTTAATAATGTACTATTTAATAAAATATCTTTCTTTTTAGCAGTGCCTGCCTGCCTGCTCAGTCTCTGCAGTTGTGCCTGTTAAGGACAATGTGTATGTTTGGTTTGGGATACCTGACCTACAGAAACAGTACTGTGTTGGTAAATGTTTAACAACCAGTTTTCTCCTGTTTTCCAGTGATTACTGATTTCTGTGATGCAAATACTCCCACTAAATCCCATACCTCCTTGACATAATATCAGCACATTTATATCAGCATATTGTCTCTTGCAAAGCTGGTACAATTTGCATCCAACATAGTAGTAACCAAATCCTACTGCTTTGAATTAAATAACTTCATATATACTAATAGGGCAATATTTTATATATAGAATATAATTTTGTATATAAACTGTGTGTGATCAAATGTGGCAACAAATTCCTTATATTAAAAAAAATTGTTACTGATTGGAGGGCGGAGGGACAAGATGGAGTACAACTTGAGCTCATCTCCTCTCACAAAATCACCAAAATCATAATTGCTGAACAACTATTGACAAGACTGGAACCTACCAAAAAAGATATTCTACATCCAAAGAAGCCACATTGAGACAGCAGGAGGGGTGCTTTAGTGAGATAATCAAATTCTCTCTCCACTGGGTGGGTGACCCACAAACTGGAAAATAACTATATCATAGAGGTTCTCCCACAGGAGTGAGAGTTCTGAGTCCCACTCCAGCTTCCCAGCTGGAGGGCTGGCATCAGGAGGAGCACCCTCTGGCTTTGAAGGCTAGTGGGGTTTGAGTGCAGACACTCTGGAGGACTGCAGAGACAGAGACTTCACTCTTGGAGGGCACACACAAGGTTTCTCATGCACTGGGACTCAGGGCTAAGCAGTGACTCCTAGGAAACTGTGCCAGACCTACCGGGGTCTTAGAGGATCTCCTGAGGAGGCAAAGGATGGCTGTGGCTCAAACCACAGGTAGGGACAAGGACATTGGTGGCAGACCCCAGGGAATGTCCATCAACATGAACTCTCCCAGAGGTTGCCATTTTGGTGACTTGAAGTGAAAGTCACTCAGTCATGTCCAACTGTTTGCGACCCCATTGATTATACAGTCCATGGAATTCTCCAGGCCAGAATACTGGAATAGGTAGCCTTTCCTGTCTCCAGGGGATCTTCCCAACCCAGGGATTGAACCCAGGTCTACTGCATTGGAGATGGACTCTACCAGCTGAGCCACAAGGGAAGCCCAAGAATACTGGAGTGGGTGGCCTATCCCTTCTCCAGCAGATCTTCCCAGCCCAGGAAATGAACCGGAGTCTTGTGCACTGCAGACAGATTCTTTACCGACTGAGCTATCATGGAAGCCCTGACCCCACCCAATAGCCTGCAGGCTCCAGCGTTGGAACACTTCAGTTAAAACGACAAACAGTGGGAACACAGCCCCACCTGTCAGAAAACAGGCTTCCTAAAGTCATCTTGAGTCCACAGGGGCCTCTAAACACACTGCTTGACATGACCCTGTTTACTAGAGGGGCTACACCCAGATTCACCCACTAGGGGGCAGACAACAGAAGAAAGATAAACTACGACTCTGCAGCCTGCAGAAAGACCATAAACAGAGTTAAGTTAGACAAAATGAGACAGGAGAGAAAATCTTCCAGATGAAGGAACAGGATAAAATCCCAGAAGAACAACTAAGTGATGTGGAGATAGGCGATCTACCTGAAAAATAATTCAGAGCAATGACGATAAAGATGATCCAAGATTTTGGAAAAAGAATTGAGGCACAGACTGAGAAGGTATCAAAAAATGCTTAATGATAAGCTAAAAGATTTAAAGAACAAACAAAAGGAGATGAACAATACAATCCCTGAAATAAAAAAATATACTGGAAGGAATCAACATCAGAGTAAATGAGGCCAAAGAACGAATAAGTCACCTGGAAGACAGAATGGTGGAAATAACTGCTGTGGAACAGAATAAAGAAAAAAAAGAGTGAAAAAAGGACAGTCTCAGAGACCTCTGGGAAAATATTAAACACAACAATATTTGCACTATAGGAGTCCCAGAAGTGGGGGTGGGGGGGAGAGGGCCTGAGAACATATTTGAATAGAAAATCATCAAAAACTTCCCTAACATGGGAAAGGAAACACTCTCAAGTCCAGGAAGTGCAAAAAGTCCAATACAGGATAAGCCCAAGTCCAGCATGCTGAGACACATATTAATCAAATGGACAAAATTTAAAGCCAAGGAGAAAATACTACAACAACAAGGCAAAAGCAATAAATAAAGATACAAGGGAATCCCCATAAGGTTATCAGCTGATTTTTCAGCAGGAACTCTGCAAGCCAGAACGGAGTGGCATGATATATTTAAAGGGATGAAAGGGAAAAGCCTACAACGAAGAATACTCTACCCAGCAGGACTCGTTCAGACTCGAAAGAGAAATCAAGAACTTTACAGACAAGCAAAAACTAAGAAATTCAGCACCACCAGAACAGCTCTTCAACAAATGCTTCTCAAAGCAGAAAAGAAAAAGGCATAACTAGGAACAAGAAACTTACAAATACTCATTGTAATTTTGCTCACTGATAAAGGCAAATATTCAGTAAAAGTAGGAAATCATCTACACACAACTATAATATCAAAACCAGCAGTTGTGAGAAGAGAGTACAAATGCAAGATACTGGGAACGCATTTGAAACTAAGAGACCAGCAACTTAAAACAATCATGTATAGAGAGAGAGTGCTATATCAAAACCTCATGGTAACTGCAAAGCAAAAATCTACAACAGATATACAGACAAGAAGGAAAAGCAGTTGAAACAATAGTAAAGATAGTCATCAAATCACAAAAGAAATTAAATGAAACAAAAGCACAACGATTTAAAACCTGTGGGATGCAGCAAAAGCAATCCTAAGAGGGACATTTATAGCAATACAGTGTTACCTCGGGAAGTAAGAATAATCTCAGGTGAACAACCTAGCCTACACCTAAAGCAACTAGAGAAAGCAGAGCAACCAAACCCAAAACTAGGAGGAGAAAAGAAATCAAACAGAGCAGAAATAGAGACAAAGAAAACATAGAAACGATCTATGAAAATGAAAGCTAGTCCTTTAAAAAGATAAAATTGATAAACCTTTAGCCAGACTCATTATGAAAAAAAAGGGAAAGCACTCAAATCAAAAAAATTAGAAATGAAAAAGAAGTTATAGCAGATACCACAGAAATACAAAGGATCATAAGAGACTACTACAAGCAACTCTACACCAATAAAATGGACACCCTGAAAAAATGGACAAATGCTTAGAAAGGTACAATCTCCCATGACTGAGCCAGGAAGAAATAGAAAATATGAACAGACCAATCACAAAAATTTGCAATTGTGATGGAAAACTTTCCAACAAACAAAAGTTCAGGGTCAGGTGACTTCACAGGCAAATCCTATCAAAGATTTAGAAAAGAGTTAACACCTCTCCTCAAACTCTTTCAAAAAGTTGCAGAGGGAGAAACACTCCCAAACCTTTTGTATGAGGCCACCATCCCCTGATACCCAAACCAGACAAAGATACCAAAAATAGAAAATTACAGGCCAATTGATGAATATAGATGCAAAAATCCTTGACAATAAAATATTTAGTATTTTACTAAATACTAGCAAAGAGAATCCAACAATACATTAAAAGGATAATGCACCATGATCATGTGGGATTTATCCCAGGGATGCAGGGAGTTTTCAAAATCTCAAATCAATCAATGTGATACACCACATTAAACAACTGAAGAATAAAAAAACATATGATTATCTCAGATGCAGAAAAAGCTTTTGACAACATTTAACACCCATTTATAATAAAAACTCTCCAGAATGTGGGTACAGAGGGAACCTACCATAGTGTGAAAGTGAAAGCTGCTCAGTTGTGTCTGACGGTTTGCGACCCCATGTACTGTACAGTCCATGGAACTCTCCAGGCCAGAACACTGGAGTGGGTAGCCTTTCCCTTCTCCAGGGGATCTTCCCAACCCAGGGATTGAACCCAGGTCTCCCTCATTGCAGGCGGATTCTTTACCAGCTGAGCCACAAGGGAAGCCCAACCTCAATGTAACAAAGACCCTACATGACAAACCAGTAGCTAACATTCTTCTCAATAGTGAAAATCAGCAAGTATCTCATCTAAGATCACAAGACAAGGATATCCACTCATGCCACTTTTTATTAAAAATAGTTTTGGAAGTCCTAACCATGGAGATCAAAGAAGAGAAAGAAATGAATTCAAATTGGAAAAGAAGTACGAAACTGTCACTGTTTGTAGATGACATGATACTATACGTAGAAAATCCCCAAAATGCTACAAGAAAACTACTAGAGGTCATCAGTGAATTTGGTAAAGTTGCAGGACACAAAATTAATACACAGAAATCTCTTGCATTCCTATACACTATCATCAAAACATCAGCAAGAGAAATTAAAGAAACAATCCCATTTACCATTGCATCAAAATGAATGAAATACCTAGGAACAAACCTATCTAAGGAGGCAAAAGACTTGTACTCTGAAAACTGTAAGATGCCGATCCACATTTATGTAAAATATGAGAAAATAAATGTATCTTTGTATATGAATAAAACAGTTCTGGAAGAATACAAAGATAACATTGGTTATTTCCAAGGAAGGGAGCTGGGGCAGGAGAGAGGATGTTTATTATCTCTACTCTTGTCCATTTTGAATTTTGAATGATAATAAAAGTTCAGTTGTAAAATACGTACTATAAATATTATAAATCAAATATTATTATGTTTGTATACATAATACAGATCTGTGGGTTTTATCCAAAGCACACTAAATCAGAATCTACAGTAGCACCTGCTGAATCAGAGTCCTTGTGGTAGATTTCTAGACTATCTATGTAGTTGCCTTGGTAATCGTGATGGCACTCAGGCAAGCTCTGGGAGTTGGTGATGGACAGGGAAGCCTGGTGTGCTGCAGTCCATGGGCCTGCAGAGAGTCAGACACGAATGAGTGACTGAACTGAACTGAACTGAACTGATGGCTTGAGCAGTGAGAGAGAACAAGGCAGGAAGGGCTTTTCCTTCCTGGCTCGCCACCTGCCTTGCTGCCCTTTGGTGACAGCAGATGAGGCTGGTACCTGAGTTTGAGTGTCACGTGGAGATCTGCTCGACTTCCCCACCAAGGGTGCTTTCCTCAACATCTCTGCCTCAAGCCTGCCTTCTGGGAAGGAAGGTGGACTTGTTCTCATAAGACATTCAGTTCTTCTCCGGTTTTGAGCCCAGTCCCTTCTTTGCAACAGAACTGTTATGTTACATCATGACTTAAACTCCTGCTTTTCTAGGTAGGCACATCCAGAGTTTATAATTGCATGGAATGATTTCTGAGGCCAAAATAACTTGAATTAAGAAACCTCCAAATAATAAAATCATAGCGAGAATGTATATGCCAGGCACTGTGCTGGATGCTCTTTGGGTCTCTCATTCACTCCCCACAACTCTACGAGAGAGGTACCACTGCCATCTGTTTAGCTGATGACATGATCCAATCTCAGAGCCCTTAAGAAATGGACTTGATGTCGCATGATCATAGCAGGTCTGGCTCTGTTGCCTCTGTTTTTACCCACTGCACTGTATGGCCCCCTCTTTCTAAACGTCTATTCACATGTTTTATCTTCATTTTTTTTTAAAGGATTTAAGTTGTAGGAAGAAGATTCATTAGGCTGGATGAAGGTGCGAATCTAAATGTTATACCCTCTCTACAGTTCCCAAGAGAGCAGAGGCTGGGCCAGGAGTCAGCCTTGCTGGAAAATTCTCTGTGTGACAGGAATACACTAAGAGCTGAACCATTCCCATGGTAATTCGAAGAACCTTCAGTATATTTTTTGATCTAAGTTTGGTTTCAAGCACATAAATCTCTGTGAAAAATCCCCTGAGAAGATCCCACTGAGGCAGCAACAAAGACTCCTGTTCCAATCGACTTTTTATGTAAATGGGAAAAAAAAAATGAATTGCAAGCACACACCTGAAAATTCATAAGAGACACTCTCACTCAGTAATTAATGCAACATTCGTGGAAATAGACTCTAGGCATTGTGCAAAAATTCAGACTTTTGTCTGCATTCTTTTCTTTGCAATAAAGCAGACGCCCAGATGGGAGGTACAGTGCTCACAGCCTCATCATAGACACAAGGACGGGGAGGTGGCATTCACAGTCACTCCTAATGCTTAGTGAGGATTAAACCTCCCAGACAACCAGGGCAGCTTCACCTGCTGGGACTATTCCTGCCCCTCTGGATGACTAATTCATTACTTCAGGAGATAAGGACTCGAAGGGCACCCAACAGTTTTTTCTCTGTGGCTTCCTCTTATCTCCTCAAAAGAAAAATTCTGTTTTGCTTTTGCACTTTCCCAGGTGTTACCATGACTCCCCGGCTATTAGTATAAATAAAAATAAGCTATTTGGGAGCATCTATTACAAATGATAATATTCTAGGGAGAGCTCTCGACAACATATCCTCAGAAGACAAAGTTTATTAGAAATAAAAAGGCAGTGTGAATATGATGAACAGAAGCACTATCACTGTATACTTTGTAACAATTTACAACTGTGTTAGTGAAATATTTAAAGTGATTATCTGAACGGCTGCCCTATTACATGAGAGCCTGAATATGTCACCAGCCAATACAACCATCTGACAGTCTCACCTTGCTTTCCAGCAAACAGTTCATGCCAAAGAGTGACTGCAACAGTTTTTAACAGGAAATAAATGCATCTCAAATTAAATAAGTGCTGAGGCTAGGCATTAAGAGATGCGGCAAGCTGTTTGCCCCAGATCCAGGCTCTGCAGACAAGCCCCAGTGGGCGTCAAGTGCATACTTGACTGTTCTTTAGCGCTCTCTTCCTGGAGAGAGTCTACAGAAAGGACATCTCATCAAAGAGCTTTTCCCACCTGGCTACACTCTTTTGTCTCTTGTACCCTTTGCTTCTGGGATGGCACGTAAGAACACCTCATCTCCAGATTCAGCTTTGACACTGATTCCAACCTGAATTCTAAAATCTTTCCAGGCTTCTCGAGCCTCTAAATGAGCAGTCTTTAGCTGAACTGCAGTTCAATGCAACAGATACTCTGGAGCGACACTGAGCACGTGGCTAAAAATAGACAAACAGGTTCTACCTGTTAGAATTTACTTCTAAATGGAGTCTCTCCTAGAATTACTTATTATTGTCAATATAGAATCTAGCAAAAAGACCTAAGACACCACTGAACAGCCCCATAAAACTCCCCTCACACACATTTGGATAAATCTAATGCTTCAAAGTTGAAATGTAGAAAACATAGAAAAGTGGTTAATTCTTTTGGATAATAACAAGTATCATTGATTGAGAGCATAGTATATGCCATGCACTGCGTCAAGCACTTTATTCACCATTTACCAACCCTAAAAGGAACACTACCTTCGATTTATAGAACTCAAGGCTCAGAGAAGTCAGCTTACTGGTTCAAGGTCACGCAGCTGCTAAAAGGTGGAATTGGAATTTGAACACTGACCAACCCTATTCTGAGGTGCATGCACTTAATTGCGAAACCAGAAAGAACAAATATGCTTCACAGTGTATAAGGAATCTAATCCATGGGGATGGTTACCCGAAGCACTGGGTTGTGTGTGTGTGCACTTACCAGGGAAGATAGATAAATCAGATATAGCTCAGTCATGTCTGACTCTTTGTGACCCCATGGACTAGCTCACCAGGCCCGTCTGTCCATGGGACTTCCCAGGCAAGAATATTGGAGTGGGTAACCATTCCCTTCTCCAGGGGATCTCCCGACCCAAGGATCAAACCCAGGTCTCTCTCATTGCAGGTGGATTCTTTACCATCTGAGCCATCAGGGAAGCCCCTACCAGTAAAGAGGATGAGATCAATTAGCAGTGCCAGATTAGTGGAACTCTTGTGCCGGGACTTGCCATCTTCATTTCCATTTTACTGTCCTTCAAGTCACTGATCTTAATGTCCTATTTTGGCTTCCTATGAGTTTAACTGCAATACTTTGACCACCTGATGTGAAGAACCAACTTATTGGAAAAGACCCTGATGCTGGGAAAGATTGAAGGCAAAAGGAGAAGAGGGCACCAGAGGATGAGATAATTAGATAGCATCACCAACTCAATGGACATGAATTTGAGCAAACTCCAGGAGATAGTAGAGGACAGAGGAGGCTCGGGGAGCGGGGAGCTACACATCATGGGTCACAAGAATTGGACACTACTTAGGGACTGAATAACAATGGGAAGGGAATGAACAAGCATGGGAAGGAAATAATGAAGTCAGAAGACCTGGCCTTTGCATACTCCTGGGTCACTCTTTCACTCATTGATCTGGGAGTGGTCACTTGCTGTCTCTGTTTCTCACATATGTGCTGAAGAAATTGATCTGGATGGTCTTTAGGATTTAGGTTAATTTAGCTGTTAAAAATTACCATGTCAACTAAGCCATTTTTGAATTATCTTGTTAAGTTTGTTTTTTTTTGTTTTATATTCTCTTCTTGCTAGTAATCTACCTCAATGGGAAAGGAAAAGAGAGATGATGTATTTTATCTAATAAAAAGTAGAATCCTACACTTACTTCCCCTTCAGCTTAATTCTGCAATGCTGCAGCAATTTGGGAAAACATTCTACTGGGATCCTTTGGTATTAAGACAATAAGAAAATGAAAGATATTCTATTGTAACAAGTGGAAAACTTCTATTCTCACATATGAAAGAACAGAGGCTTACAAAGGAAAAAATTAAAACCAATTCTTTCTCAGAATTAAGCCAACTAAACGTGAGAACCTATTGAAAACCAGTGTTGTTTTATGTCCATAAACGTGTACTTCCTGAGAGGAAGGATCACACTTCATGCGGGTAGTCATCCTCTCTTGCTAATTAAGGGAGCTGAATTCCAGTTCCATCCAGCGTTGGCATATGAAGGGGACAGGGCCCAAGGTACACAGCGCCTATTTCCAACAGGAGCTATTCAGAGTGCTTTCGTGTCTATTTCATTTGGTGGCAGGAATTTTGTTTTGAGCTGACAGAGGATGAGATGGTTGGATGAGTCAGGATGGCATCACTGACTCACTGGACATGAATTTGAGCAAACTCTAGTGAAGGACAGGGAAGGCTGGGGTGCTGCAGCCCATGGAGTCACAGAGTTGCACACGACTGAGCAACTGAACAAGAGACAAAAGTGCAAAGGAAGGATTGCTGTTCTGTCAGAAGAAACAAACAATGTATAGTAATAAACCCAGTCCAGAACAGAGGTAGAGAAAGGCACACCTCTGACTATAATGTCCTCAAACTTGCAGGACACCCAGTACCTTTCTAGGCCATTGATTCATTCACTTTCTTGCCAATAAACTAGCCAGAAAATTCCTTAGTGAACCATCTATTTTGCTGGTTAAGTCTGAGGCACTCAGATTTCTAGAGAGATAGCTATTACTGGATAATCATCCAGGATTCTGGGCATCCAGTATTGTATACTATTATCATTATTTTTGCTTCTATGTCCAAAAGACAGGATGCATTGCCTTTGCCCGTAAAGGGAAGATCTTCAGTGTTTTAACCACCATGAACAAGATGATTAGCATGCCTTTTGCCATCTTTATGAAACACCAGATGTTTGCTTTGGCATTTTTCCAGCCCTCCTTGTGTCATCAAGCCTAACAATTCCTTCTTAATGAGCTGGGGTGCTGTTCCTTTCCGGTCCTGAGTAGGAGGGCTAGCCATCTCTTGACCCCACCACGCAGTTGCTTCGATTTTGGTCTAAGAGGTTGGCCTACCTGGGGAGGGTGAAGATATTCTTACACACATCAACTATGAGGCGGCTCAGGTATCTTTGGAGAATAAAAAGCAACAGAGGAAGTGCTCCTCAAGTGGTACTCTTTCTTGATGAGGACCCTGCGTTCATGTTTAGCTTCTAATGTGACATAATGAATCATGAACTAAAGGTAATTGGAAGATTTGTGCCCTGTGTACAGAACAGAAGTGTGATGTATGAAAGCAAGGCGCAGGCCAATTAGGAAAGTTGATCAATATTTATATTGCTCTTTAAGGGAAGGAAATAATCCTGATAGATTTTCCTTGGGATTGCTGATGATGAGTATGCATTTTCAGTCAACACAGAACATTTCATTGATCTCAGTCAGGCTAAAATTTTATTAACAAGTCAGACACTCATCTCTATGTTTCTGGAAGTTTTCTCTCTCTAAAAGCAAGTTAATACTACTGCCTTTTGTTTCTCTCTCCCTGAACTGACATTTAACTAGCTGATATGTGCTGAACACTTTCCCATCTATTGTCTCATTTAATCCTCCTGATGATGTTGAAATTACTATTTTTATCTCCATTTACAGCTACAGATACTGAAGCAGAGAGAGGATAAGTGACTTGCCCTTTATCACACAGGTAATAAAAAGTAAAACATGGACTCAAACAGATTTGTTTTTTTCTGACCCTGAAGTTTATGTGATTTCTGCAACCTCATATAGACTCCCAGAGGCAGAATGAGGGTAGTTTTGTAGCATGGCCTAATTTGAATGAAGATAATGAGAATTGTAAATGATGAGGCCAACAAGGGAATGCACCCAACCAGGCAGCGTAGGAGGTGTCCTAACCCACCCAGGAGGGCCTTGGGATGCTGCTCCTGTCTGTCCAAAAAGCAGTTTCCTGTCCATCTAGCTTAGTGAAGGGCCAGCAAGTCAAACATGGCACATCCACCTCAAGTGGCAGAATTTAGCACATGTGACCCTAAACCTTTCGAGAGTCACTTTGGTCTCTTGGTTTTTAGTGGCTCTAAAGCAAACACCACAGCATTTTTGAACAGTATCTTTACTTCCTGACTGTTCAGATTGAGTCTCCTCACTTTGTTCAAAGGCTGCTTTTAGACATCCATGCAACACCACGTTAGAGAATTTGAGGTTTAATCAATAAAATTGACTAGGAAAGAACGCAAAAGCCATGCTGCCCGCTTCCATGCTTGATTCACTGGGCAGACACTTAGTTCTCATCTTGTGTTTGATCTACAGACTCTGTGAAAACTGTAACTTTTCCTTCCTGCATGAAATTTTAAATTAGCGCTTGCTGTTATGTTCTGTGGGTTGTGGGGTCACTGTGGCCATCAGCTCCTGAAGCACAGGAGTTTTATTTGAGAAGCGCCTTAATGAAGATTGCATCAGAGGTCAGGGTTTTGTTTCTGTTCATTTTCTACATGTTGATGCCCTGTTCCCAAATGGGTGCCCTGATGCACAGTCTCCTCATAAACATATTACACATACTTTATAATCCGGCTGCTGCCAAGAATCTTTTTTTTTTTTTTTTTAAGAAAGGAAATGTATTTCAGAAGCTAATGTGTGAGGGATTTCCAGAAATGTGGGAAACAGTTCTCTAGTGAAAACACACACACACACACCCCTATTAAGTATCTCCTAATAAGCTGGTTCTATTCTGAGAAAACTATGTCCATTAGCCTAACTCCCCTGAAACCCAATGTGGTAGGTTCTATTTTCTTCACATTTTATGCATGGCAAACTAATGCACAAAAAGGTGAAGTGACTTGCCTTACTTAGCTCACAAAGCTAGTAAGTAGCAAAACTGGGATATTAATACTAAGCAATCTAGCCAAAGATGATACCCTCAGTTGTCCCACTATCCTGGCTCAGAATTTTTCCTACAAGCAAAGCTGGGCATCTCAGACCCAGCTTTGTGATCTTGAACAAGTTGCTTACATGATGTTCAGCCTCAGCTTCCTATCTGTAAACTGGCTAACAATAATACCTACCCTTTATGATCATTCAGAGGAGTTAAAATAAGCATGTTTTGCAATCTGTAAAGTGCTACATACATGTCATCCATCAGTTGTGGATACAGCACACAACACACCTTGTGTCTTTCCTACTTTGTTCTCTGTTGCCCTGACTCCATCCCATAATGCACTGGGTGCATAAAAACACATAATACTTAAAGTGGTAATTTCTAATTAAATATGTCTAAGCAGACCTCCAAATATCTTCCTAAATCATGATGTTAACAATTAATTAGTGTCAGGATGCATCATTTTGTCACAGAGAAAATGGGGAAATAATGTTAGAGCAGTGGGAACAAATTGTGCCATCTGGTTATGAAAAATACATGCAACTCAGAGTCCCGTAGATCTAAATGTTAAGAATAAATGTCAAAAGAATATTAGTTAATATTAGAGATACTGCAGCTTCCCTGATGGTCCAGTAGTTAAGACTCCATACTCCCAATACAAGGGCATGGGTTGGATCCCAGGTCGGGAAACTTAAGATCCCACATGCTGCTTGGTGCTGCCCAAAAAAAAAAAAAAAAAAATAGAGATATTACCATCATAAAAGTAATGACATGGATTAGGACTGGTATTCTGTACATTAGTACATAGACTAGAAGTGCCTGTCAATCATTTGAAAGGGGGTGGGACTTTAACAGAACAGAGGTGCAATTAGGAAGTGAGATACCAAGTGGGTTAGGCACTGACTCTGGATTCAGAAGCGTAGGTACAAATCTTGCATCCATCCAAAAGCCACTGAGTGTTTACAGGCACCAGGCCCTGTCAAGTAGGTACTAGAGACACAAAAGCACATAAAGACATGTTTTTTGCCTTTCTGAAACTCTCCTGCTCACCCACTGACCCATGTGACCTTATCCCAGTCTTTCCATCTTACTAAGAAAAGTCCTGGTTTTCATATCAATACAAGGAAACAAGTAGTAAGTAATCAGAAGTAAAGTTACCCTTTAGAGTTCATACAATTAATTGGAATAACACTTTAGATTTCTAATTCAGTGTTTTCTGCAACTGGATCTCATTATTTCTTCTGCACTTTGCAGCACTATTTGTTGTATTTCTTAAGTTTGGGTACGATATGCCAAGATACAAGTGATTAAATTTTTTCATATTCTGCTATGGTTTACCTTTTATGGCTATAGCACTTTCTTTTTTGCCCAAGATTAAACATGACTACTCTTTGAAAGAAATAGGTTAAAAAAAAGATAAGCCACAGACTGGATAATTTTTGCGACTATATATCTGACAAAAGGCTTTAATCCAATTTTTAATGAACTGTAAGTGATTAATTTTTGAGTTTTCCCAGATTGTTTTCTGTGCTTACCCACTAGTGGTGCCTGGTAAGGTCTACATTAGGGCCTACCCTTCTGTTCCCCTGAAAGATGTAGTCTTGGGCAGTTCCTGAGCTGTACAATGGAGAAAAGATAGAAAAGCAGGCAGGAAAGAGGACAAGGAGGGGAAGAAAAAACATGAACTTTAAGTTCTCACTGGTTTGAGAAGCACAGCAGTACCATGTGGGGCAGTGGATTGGGAAGAACCTAAAAAGGGATTTTAAAATTTATTGCTAGGGGATTTCCTGTCCCCTTCATAATATTGAGTAATGCTAGTTTGAGTTGTTTTAGAATTTTTCTTGGTTGCGGGGACTGTGTTCATTTAAGCACAATATTGCTCTGAAATTGATTTATGAGGGCCACAGGTTTATGAGCCTTGAACAGCTATTGCTTTCATCTTATTAGCAGTGGAAGGCTGCGGGTGGACCTTCCCAGTGCATCTCGAATGTGAGAGCCAACCAGGCTTTAATAGGTGAGCAATGAGCTGTAGCACATCCGCTGAAATCTACCAGGGGAAATGGTGTCCGGAAATGGAATCGAGTCTTCGGAACAACTGTCTTGTTAAGTACAAATGTTCCTACTTCAAAACTTCCTTCAAAGTTTTGTACAAGGAAAACACACAATTTCACTTTCATGCCACCTGGTGGTAGAAACTAACAGTTCATAGGCCTGCACATGGGCTCTGGCTTAAGGTCTGGGAGGAATATAGAAAGAGCATTGTTTATTTCATATGTGGGAATTTTTATCTCTCAATCCCCCTACCTGTATTAGGTCCTCCTCTGATTTCCCCATCAATAGTCTGTTCTCTACGTAAGCTACAAGGATATATGTACAATGTGGGGAGTATAGCTGATAGTTTGTAATAACGATCAATGGGATATACTCTTTAAAAATGGTGAATCACTATGTTGTACACCTGAAACATATAACATTGTACATCAGTTATGCCTCGGTTTAAAAAAAAGAAAGAGCATTGTTCTCTTCTGGGCTAAGGAGATAGAAATCCACTGCAGGGCACTGATGAACTCTGCATCAGAGTTAATCCACTTTCTGTGCTTCTAGCTCTGAATTAGACACCATAGTTAACACTTGCTCTAAAAGTTTACAT
This sequence comes from Bubalus bubalis, assembly GCF_019923935.1. Classification (NCBI taxonomy): domain Eukaryota; kingdom Metazoa; phylum Chordata; class Mammalia; order Artiodactyla; family Bovidae; genus Bubalus; species Bubalus bubalis. Next base: position 78,853,804 of record NC_059159.1, on the reverse strand, counting down.
TCTAAAAGCTGAGTAGGGTGAGGAAAATGGCATTAATTGAGAACTACTGCTTTATATTCATCCTCTATTTTTAAAATCCTTACCAGATTTTAATACCATCACGCATGTGGTGATATGTGGTGGTATTAGTAGTATTTCCATTTTACAAATGAGGAAAGACTTAGAGAACTTTAATGATCTGCTTAAGTTGAAATTATCATAGTGGACATTGGGGAGGAGCAGGGAATGGGCTATTTGGACTTTCTTGGTGGCCCAGTGGTAAAGAGTCTGCCTGCTAATACAAAGGACATGGGTTTGGTCCCTGGTCCGGGAAGATCCCATATGCCACAGAGCAACTAAGCCCATGCATCAGAACTACTGAGCCCACACTCCAGAGTCTGACAGTTGTAACTACTGAAGCCCGTAAGCCCTAGAGCCTGAGCTCCGCAATGAGTGAAGACAACATAATGCGAAGCCCATGCACCGCAACTGACGAGTAGCCACCACTTGCTGCAACTAGAGAAAGCCCACGTGCAGCAACAAAGAGCCAGCATAGCGAAAAATAAAAAAATTAAAAAATCTATTTCCCTTAAAAAAAGGAATGGGATAGTTAATGATAGGGTAAAAGCTGTAAACAATGATATCTTGGAGGAGAGGCTTGTTTAAGCACTTGTGTTTAAAAAAAGAAATTAATTGTATGTACCTCTTGACTCTCTGAATTATTTTAGCTTGACAGTGTAGGAGTGATATACATGAAATACACGAAAATGAGACAACACAACTGTTATGACATCCTTCTTTCCAAGTGAGGAGGGAGGTGTATCTATCAGTAGAATCTCATTCCTGAGGATGGGTGTCATAACACATCAGCTCTGTGCGTTCTGTATACACAACATGCGTTTATTTTTTCTCCCACTTCTTTTTGGTTCTGAATCTGCTTTTATGTGAACATGTGATCATTTTAGTCAAAATAATCATTCAAAATTTATAGTTGTGCAGGGTTCTGCTGTACACAATATTGCCTGCACTCAACAGTATATTCCTGTGTACTTAAAAATATGTTCAGAGGGTAGATCTCAGGGGGTGAGTGTTCTTACCACAAAACAAAGAACAAAAGGACAGAAGGAAATGTATGGAGGTGATGGACATGTTTGTTACCTGGGTTGTGGTGATGGTAACACAAGCGGACATGTATGTCCTAACACTGTGTGTACATTAATCGTGTGAAGTTTGTTGTGTACTAGGTATATATACTTCAAGAAGGCTAGATGGATGGATGCATAAATTATTTTTCTCTCTAAACAATTTAGCAAGTCCATAGCAAGGTATCAGGCATGCAATTCACAGGATACATTTGACATGAAAAGTTATAATAATCCCAGTTTTTCCCTCTTGTTCTTATATATAGCCAAGCTACTGTAGTTTGATTCTGGAAGTCCTAGACTTGAATCCTGCCATGAACAGTTAACTGTGCATCTTTTAATCCATTAATGACACCAACTCTCTGAGTTTCTGTTTCCTCATCTGTAAATTGAGGGTAATAATCCTTAACTCTCAGGAGTGTCACTGGTATTAACTCATAAAACATGAGAAAACATTTAGCACAATGTAAGTAAGGTACATAGTAAAATATTTGTGTTTCCCAATTAGTGTTTTTTGTTATTATAATTTATGATTTTTATTATTTTACAACTATTGTATTGGTGAAAGAAAGTAGTCTATATATACAAAAGTGTGAGTTACTCAGACGTGTCTGACTCTGTGTGACCCCATGGACTGCAGCCCCCCAGGCCCCTCTGTCCATGGGACTTCCCAGGCAGGAATACTGGAGTGGGTTGCAATTCCCTTCTCCAAAGGATCTTCCTGACCCAGAGATCAAACCTGGTTCTCCTGCACTGCAGGCAGATTCTTTACTGTCTGTAATACAAAATATATACAAAACCTCCCTATAATTTTCCAACACCCCCCTGCATATTCCAGTAAACAGAGGGGAAGAAAAGTAGATAAGAGATCCAGTGCAAACAGAGTGTCCTGAGGTGACCACCGCAATGGTGAGAGGCTGCGAGGAGAGGAATTAAACATGTCCTTCTGCCATTCTGACTGACTGGGATCACAGATTTTCAATTCTCTCTCCAGCTTGAGAACCTTCTTCCCACTGGGGAAGTTTAGAACAGAGGAGAGATGATGCTATTCTCAGGAATTCCTCTCAGAAAAGGAATTGCATTTAGGGGAAAGTATTTTTCTGGGTGAGGCATTGAGATGCCTGGTTTGGCAGCATTACTCTGTACAAACCCTGGGTTGCAACTGGATTCTGGAGGGAGAGAAGAAACAGACAGAGGGACAAGACAGAAGCCAGCCTGCTCTGACAGCTCCTAGTGATATCTTTTCTCTCACACAATCTTCAGTACATTCTCCAAAAAAAAAAGCGGGGTGGGGGAGGAAGGAAGGAAAAAATCACCCCAAATCTAGAAATGATTGCCTGGGGCTTCCTGGTGGCGCTAGTGGTAAAGAAAACACCTACTAACGTAGGAGACATAAGAGATGCGGGTCTGACCCCTGGGTTGGGAAGATCCCCTGGAAGAGGGTAAGGCAACCCACTCCCTGGAGAAGCCCCCAAAAACAAAAGGGCAGAAGAAAATGTGTGCAGGTGATGGACAGAGAGGCCTGGCAGGCTGTGATCCAAGGGATCGCAAAGTGTACCATACGACAGAAGCGACTTAATACACACTCACACGCCTGGGGCAAAGGGGAAGAGTGCTCTTGAAGTCAGCATCCAGGATTCATGGACAAGTGGAGAGGCAGGAGGAAGTAAGCCATTCACAGCCATTATGAGAGTCAGTTTCATAATCTCAAGCTATACATTGGCTGTTTGAGCACAATTTAACCAGAGCTTACAAGAGGTAGCTTCCTGGTTGCATTCATTCATTCAACCATATTTACTAGGGGCCTACAAAGAGCAGGAAGCCTGGGGTCATCTATGCCTCAAGAAACCAAGGAAAGAAGTACAGGCCTGACTTTGAATGCAGGGGAAAGGAGGGGAGGGAGGTGCAAGCTGATCACAGCTGGGGCAGCAAGGAGACTTCCTTGAGCACTTTCTCCCCAGAGGCTCTAAAACCATTCTCCAGCTGATGTAGGTAGAATCATATATGCTAAAAATCAATCTCTTAAGACAGTATGTGATGTGATAATTTTTAAGTCCACAGTAAAAGGAGCTTGAGGATGGAGAGCATTGTAAAAAGGTGGAAAATGTGCGGCATTGGGTTACTGGAATGTTCTCCTAGCATCTAAAAGGATGCCATGCCATACTATCTGTCATATCCAACTCTTGCAACCCCATGGACTGTAGCCAGCCAGGCTTCTCCATTCATGGGATTTCCCAGGCAAGAATACTGGAGTGGGTTTCCATTTCCTTCTCCTGGGTATCTTCCCAACCCAGGGATTGAACCTGTGTCTCGGCATTGCAGACAGATTCTTTACTGCTGAGCCACCAGGGAAGCCCATATGAAGAGCTTAGAGTAGCAGTAGAGACTGAGTGAAGTCCCTAGTCATGTCTGAGTCTTTGTGACACCATGGACTGTAGCCTGCCAGGCTCCTCCATCCATGGGATTTTCCAGGCAAGAGTACTGGAATGGGTTGCCATTTAGTATTTTGGCCATGTTGCATAGCATGTGGGATCTTAGTTCCCTAATCCAGGATAGAACCCACAAATTCTGCATTGGAAGCTTGAGTCTTAACCACTGGACCACCAGGATATTATTACGAAACTCTTTTTAAAACCAGATTTACAAGGTTTATATTGTCATTTTTTTCTGTACTCTTCCTCTATTCCCTCATCTATAGCTACACTAACTTTATTGATATTTTTGAATGTTGTCAGATCTTTCCCACCTTAAGACATTTGGAATCTCTTTCTTCTTCTGCCCGGAAAACTCTTTCCTGGATCTTTGCCTGGCTTGCTCCTTGACTAAGTTCAGGATTCCTATCAAGGGTCCGTTCATTATCCTTTTCTCTCACCCTTATTTGTTGTCCAAAGCCTCTCTCACTCCCTGGAAATGTATTATTTGTTCATTTATGATCATCTAGTTTCCCAGTGGAATGTAAGCTCCATTCAGGCAGAGACTCTATCTTATCCATTGCATTGTCCTCAGAGTATACAGTGGGTTTTCAGTAAGCACTTTAAAATAAATAACCTACTGAACTGTGTGTGTGTGTGTGTGTGTGTGTGTGTACAGAAACTACAGAAGAAACTACACAATAAATGGAAGGTTCTGGCAAGCACAGGAGGATGGGATGCTTTGGGCAGGTATGAGGCACTCCAGAATGCCATCAACATCATTCACATGGCAATTATACCATCATTATGTGTTGCTGGAGCCAAAGTCCCATGACCAGAACAAATGAACACAGATAACTGTGAGTTAAACATTGTTCTGCACTCTTTCATATTTACTGTCTCATTTAGTTCTCACCCCAACAAGACTGACCTTTTTTCCATCTAGGCCAGATGAGGAAAGAGAGACCTAAAAAGGTAAAATCACTTAACCAAATTCATTCAAGAAAGTGGTAAAGCCAGCATTTGAACCCAAGTTTTACAACTTTGAACCTATTGTTTTTCCTCCTATTGCTTCGTTTTCCTTTTGTTGACATATACTTGACTTAATTCTATTAGTTTCAGGAATACAACATAGTGATTCAGTATTTTTATACATCATATACACCATACAACATTATTATGATATTATGGACAATATTCTCTTGTTGTTTTTACATTGCTACCAAAGTTAGGAAAGCTCATTAGGATGAAAGAGGAGGACAGAAAGAGAATGAAGAGGAATCCCAGCTTGAGAGGCTTCAACCCATTTCTGCATAAATCTACCCCTGGTGCTCCAGCATGTATTAAGTAGTCAGTCTTTTAAATGAATTGTCGATAAGGTTCATTTAGAAAATAGTACATGCATTCTCCTACTTTTACTGATGATGAAGAGGAAAAGTTAAAATTTTACATAACCTCCTGCTCGTTCTGCCTGTGTAACTCAGCTTGCTCCTTACAAAGTCTGGATTACATAGGTCACATTGTCTTAGAAAGTGGGGACTTAACAATACTAGTAACTGGAGCTTATCTCACTTGCCCTTGTCCTGTTCTTTGCAATTGCCCAGCTCCCGCAAACCTACTTAATCATGCCTGTCCATGTAAAGGTCAGGCATCCCTCTTCCCGTCTTGACTGCTGTTCCCAAGCTCATGAAACCCCTTGGTTTAAACCAGCCTATTAGCAGCTAGTGTTACCCACTATAGTCTGTCTATAAAAACTCTGTAACCCCTTTGTCCGGGGCTCAGAGCTTGAAGTGTTAACTCCTCTGGGCCCGCCAATGTAATAAACCTGAGTTCTCCAACTCTTTGAGTGTGGTGTTTGGTTTCTTGATTACTGGTTTCTGCGACATTTCTGGAGGCCCCAGCGAGAGTCCAACCATGCCGGTCCCCTGAGACGTCAGACTGGTGGCTTGGCCAGGCTGGAGCGAAGGAACCCTGAGACGAGGAGTCATGCCACCTGATGGTATTACAGGTTCTCTTTCAGACCAGTGTTCTGACTTTCCAGACGGCCAAGCCCTGACTGGACTCATTGGGGGGACGGAACAACTCACCAGGAATGGCCACAGGGTCAGGTAAGGCCACGGGGCTAGTCTCTAGTCAGGTCCTACCCCAACGGGTAGAAGAGACTGATCACCTCCTTGGAGCTCCCAGGAAGGGAGCATCATATAGGGAGAACTGGGGACTCAGGAGAAAGGAGGCATTGTGACTGATAACCTCCTTGGAGCTCCTAGGAAGGGAGCAACAGTTAAGGAGCCCTGGGGACTCAGGAGAAGGGAGGCATTGTGATAGCCTCTGAATGACTGCGAGTGTGTAATTGCTGATTGAACAGAGTGAGAGACATTTTTCTTTTTGGAACTGCAAAACCAATTCTTTTTGCATATGCAATTAAAAACAACTAGTTTGTTAAAAGGCCTACCTAGGGAAAAGCTTGAAGTTAACCCTTTACATGTCCTTGAAATACACAGCCCACTTTGCCTGAGACCTCAGCTTTGGGCAAATTAGAACTTAAAGCAAAGGAAAAAAAAGAGGGGTCAAAAAGATTTTTAAATCTCAAAAAGAAAACTATAAGATCTCTGTCTCTATTTATGCATGTCTGCGTATGCCTTTTGTTTTTTCTGATAACATTGTTAAAGTTGTAAATGAGTTCTAATTTTATTGGCCTAGAAAAGTAACCGCTTACAAATCAAACAATTCCAAATACAAGAAAAATTAACCTAAATAAATTTCAGATTCATGTGAACTGGGAAATATTCAATATTAAGTACCTAGTATTAATGTTTGTTTGCTAATCTAATAAGGAAAGTAGGATGTTGTTTTTAATAAAAAGAGGTGTAAAAAAAAAAAATTTTACGAAGGGGAAAGAAAGTAGGTCTGACCTACAGGTGGCTGTTACAAAAAGTTATTAGAAGGTTTGTGGAAAGTGACCCTGAAGAAAAAGTTTTGTACATAGTTAAGATTGACAAAGTTTAAAATAAATTAAGTTTACCTAAATGAGTTTAAAGTAAGTTGGTGTAAAAACTTAAATTCAACCTTTCTCTCTGTCAAGAGGTCATATTTTCTTCAGATGTTAAACTGCCTTTAATATTAGATTTAAGTTTCTTTACCTCTTAATTGATCTGTTCTATGTTTACCTTTGAAATCTTTTGTTAACTTTGACTAAGTAAATAACTATTATTTCACAATGACTTATATACTCCTACCTGATTGAGTGTTATAAACCCTTTTGGTATTTATCAACAAAACTTCCTAAATAACTTGACTTCTAGTTATCTTTGGGATGCTTCAGAGGGCCCCTGAAACATCCCAGAGAGCTGTTAAGCTACCTGGGTTCATTGGACATGTTGAATTACATGAGAAGTAGTGTTGAAGGGGTGAAAAACCTTTTTAGGTTATACTGTATGGTTGATGTTACTAATATAGATGTCCTAAAATTATGTGAAATTCATATAGATCTGATATGCCCTGATAAAATATGGTCAATTATAATTCTATTTATCATATTCAAGTGTTATGACCAAGTTTCTTTGTCAATTACAATAGAATCAGGTTTTAAACAGGCCTTCTATGGTTTTACTCTCATGCCTTTAGAAGAATATTGCTAGTTCTTCAAGATTTATGGAAAAGACTTTCTAAGATTAAGCAGATAAACAAATTTTGTTATTAACAGTAAGCTGGTACCAGACTGGAATTTGGTCTTCTCTCTGTTTAGAAAACAAAGTTTTCTTAGACTGCAGCTTTCGATAACAGATTATGAGTTTGTCTTTAAGTGATTTATATTTGTTTTTAAAATCTTTTTGTTACTTTGGTAAATAAAACATTATTTCAAATTATGGTACATGTAGACAAAGCTCATTTTGTTTCTAAAAAAAAATAACCCCTCATGGTTAGACCTTTGTTATCCTGAAGTCCTTAGAACATGGCAATAGTCTGCTCCTAAATCAGGAAATTAAAAATGGATAAACAACAGCTAAAAATCAAAGAGCCAGGGCTATGGGAAATCCAAGACAGCTGCTTGGCTTTTCCTGGCTCCCTGACAGACCTCACTTTTTATTTGATGGGTTAAAGCCTTCCCTGGCTACAGTTTTAATGCCCTCACTATGAGTTCTCCAAAAAAAAAAAGAAGAAAAAGAAAAAATTATGTTTCACTGAATATTAAGTTCTAGTTTTGTTAATTAAGGTCTGTGCTTACTAAAACTCACTTCTGAGATAGTTCCTTGTTATATTGCTGAAAGGTTTAATTAAGTTATTAAAAAGAACACTCTAAAATTGTTTCTAAAGCTTATCTTAGTAACCAATCTTTGGATACCGGTCAGATGCTCCATGATGTATAACCAGGAGATTAACACTTGGCTATAATCATTTAACTGAGTCAGATGACCTGGGGTATACCGAGCTATACCCAATGAAAGTTCTTGACTTAAATTCTTGCTTGTGACATTACTAATAACTGCTAGCTATATTATTTTCTATATAGCTTGTTTCAGAAGATTATTTCTTTCGTTACCAGATGTGTGACTGAGTCTGTGATAAAATGGTGATATGCAGTTCCATATGAGATCAATGATTGTAATAATGTATGGATGTGAGAGCTGGACTATAAAGAAAGCTGAGTGCTGAAGAATTGATGCTTTTGAACTGTGGTGTTGGAGAAGACTCTTGAGAGTCCCTTGGACTGCAAGGAGATCCAACCAGTCCATCCTAAAGGAGATCAGTCCTGGGATTTCATTGGAAGGACTGATGTTGAGGCTGGAACTCCAATACTTTGGCCACCTGGTGCAAAGAACTGACTCATTAGAAAAGACCCTGATGCTGGGAAAGATTGAAGGCAGGAGGAGAAGGGGATGACAGAGGATGAGATAGTTGGAAGGCATCACCAACTCAATGGACATGAGTTTGAGTAAACTCCGGGAGTTGGTAATATACAGGGAGGCCTGGTGTGCTGCGGTCCATGGGGTTGCAAAGAGTCGGATATGACTGAGCGACTGAACTGAGCTGAACTGAACTCTAGATATGGGAAGAAGCAACAAGAGGAAATATTTTCCTGGACCAAGAGGCTAGTAAGACAGCTATGGTCCAGAGAGTTTTGCTACTTACAAGGCCTGGTCTAGTGACAGCGCATTGAGTGGCCTGTTAATGGAATCTTTGTTAGACCTGGGAATGAGCTTCCCAGCACCGCGGGACACAATGACCATGAAATGCCCCCCAAACATGGTCAAATATGTGGCTATGAAGGGGCCCTGCTGACTGAAAGTTGGCCCGTGCCAGCTGCCTCTACAAAGATTAAATCATGACCGCTACAAGATGATGACCTTCAAGAACCCCTTGAAAGGAGTTGAGACAAAAAATAAGGCACTCTGTGCTCTGGAAAAAAACCAGAAAAACAGGCCTTCGGATAGTCAGATGTTTTCAGGTAAAGATTTTTATGAGTCCAGATTCTTAATTTAAGTTCTGTTTTTCTTTTTCAAAGTGCTTATAGTAAGGAGCTCACCACATTGCCTAAGAAATTTGGTGAAGCAAAATGAACAAGTGGAAGAATTTCTGCTCATTGATGGTATCTATTGCTTTCTCTACAGAGCTGAGAGAGATGCTAATTCTTCCTCTCTGGGATGATTCACTTGCGGTTTTCGTCTTTTTACCTTAGAACAAGCAAATGGACGAGGTGACCTCGAAGGTTACCCCATAAGCCCTCAAGATCTGTGCTCAGATGATAAATCAAAACAAAGATAGTGGAGGCTTTCATTTGGGCTCCTTTTCTCTGGCCAGCATAATTAGTGCTGCCCTCTTAAGCCAGGCAGATGCCAGGTTTTGGAGCATTCTTATTTGTGGAATACTAGAGTTGGCTGCCCGTGAAAAAGATACAAACAGACAGAAAGGAGAAGACAAGATGAAGGGCAACTTTGAACACAACTCAAATGTTGGTGATGCAAACACAATGATTATGTAACTTCATATTTCGCAGCCTAGCTGTCTTTCCCACCTCACAGGAGGCCTATGGACAGTAGAGCATTTCTGAAGAAAAAAATGGAGGAATATGGTTTTCTTTGTGTCAGAAGTCCCAGGAGCTATATGCATTATTCTGTTGGAAATGGACTATCATATTAGAATATTATGCGTTGCGATGCCTGCCATGAGTCAGCTGAGCTGTCTTTCATTTCAAAAATGTGTTCTTGCTCCCCATCTTCTTTCACCTGTCTCTTGATTTTCACAAGATTTCAGCTATCATCAAAACCATACACTCATTTCCACTGCTTTCTCCAGCTAAACTCACACCTTGATTATGGGAAATCCCCACCCTGGATATTCAGATTCATTTCTATTACTTTTTTGCTTCTTTCAAGTGACTTGCAAAGGTGCAGTTGGCTGTGGCACCAAGTAACGCCCCATCAGTTTGATGAATTTTGATTGACAAACACTCTTCCAGTCTTTTGCCCTAATCTATTACTGACAGTACTCTCATCTTTATACACTATCTCAAATCCTTATTTTTTCCCTAAAATTTGAATACCAATGAATCCCAAAGGGGGTGATACATATTTGAAAAATAAGAAAGCATCCCAGCCACAGTAGCAGGGGTTATATAAATTATGATACACAGGCTCAAAGTCATATATGCACTCTCATTCATTTACTTTGTTGTTCAGTTGCTCAGTTATGCCAGACTATTTGCGACCCCATGGACTACATCACGCCAGGCTTCCCTGTCCTTTGCTATCTCCTGGAGTTTGCTCAAGGCCGTTTACTTAACAATTATTTATTGAATCTAGGTTCCAAACCCTGTACACACTGCTAGAGCAAAGGCAAAAGAAACTGTCTCTTGGTGGAAATAGTCTAGTAGATAGGGAAAAGCAGCAAGAAAGAAAAAAAAAAGGGTAGTAGTTATAAAATAACTACTACAGTTAGTGTTAAAATAGAAGTGAGACCAGACCTTGTAGTAACCAAAATACCCGTCAGCAGAGGGATGGATAAAAAATATGGTATGTGTATACACTGGAATATTACTCAACCATAAAAAAGAACAAAGTAATGCTATTTGCAGCCACATGGATGGACCTACAGGTGATTATACTAAGTGAAGTAAGTCAGAGAAAGACAAATATATGATATCACTCATGCACAATCTAATGTTTTAAAAAATGATACAAATGAACTTATTTACCAAACAGAAACAGACTGACAGATATCCAAAACAAACTCATGGTCACCAAAGGGGAAACATGTCAGGCAGAGGGATAAATCAGGACCTTGGGATGAACATAAACACAGTACTATATATAAGATAGATAACCACTAAGGAGATCAACCAGTCAATCCTAAGGGAAATCAACGCTGAATATTGGTTGGAAGGACGGATGCTAAAGCTGAAGCTCCAACACTTTGGCCACCCAATATGAAGAGCCAACTCATTGGAAAAGACCCTGATGCTGGGAGAGGTTGAGGGCAGATGGATAAGGGGGCAATAGAGGATGAGATGGTTGGATGGCATAACTGACTCAATGGACATGAGGCTGAGCAAACTCCGGGAGATAGTGAAGGACAGAGACGCCTGGCATGTTGCAGTCCATCGGGTTGCAAAGGGTCAGACGTGACTTAGTGACTAAACAACAGCAACAGATAAGGTATAGCACAGGGAACACTACTCAATATTCTGTGATAAGCTATATGAGAAAGGGGCTTCCCTGGTGACTCAGACAGTAAAGAATCTGCCTGCAGTGCAGGGAGACCTGGGTTTGATCCCTGGGTCAGGAAGATCCCCTGGAGAAGGGAATGGCAACCCACTCCAGTATTCTTGCCTGGGAAATCCCATGGATAGAGGGGCCTGGCAGGCTACAGTCCATGGGGTTGCAAAGAGTTGGATAGGACTGAGTGATGTTTTATCTTATCTGATAGGAGAGAAGAATCTAAAAATGAATGGATATATGTATATGTATAACTGAATCATGTTGCTGTACCTCTGAAACTAGAACATTTAAATCAACTATGCTCCAATAATATTAAAATAAAAAAAATAAAATATAGGTGAAAATAGTATGCTTTACAAGAATAGAGGAGGGAGCAATCAATTCAGTTAGAAAACTACAATGACTAGAAAACTAGGCATTATAGAAGCTCATGTAGTTCTAGGAAAGAGTTTAATGATATAATGTATAGTGAATAAATAAACTTGAATTAATGCTATGGACACACATGACATATGGGTGAGTAGGGGAAGGTGAAAGCAATGAGGGAAGATGAAATCAATGGGTTAAAGTGATAGATTTCTAGTGGCAGGGTTATGTTTTGCTTTGCTTTCTCTTTAATTTTTTGCAATAAATGACAATTTGGTAGTGGTTTAGTTGCTAAGTCATGTCTGACTCTTGCGATCCCATGGAGTGTGTAGCCTGGTAGGCTCCTCTGTCCATGGGATTTCCAGGCAAGAATATCGGAGTGGGTTGCCATTTCTTTCTCCAGGGGACCTTCCCAATCCAGGGATCGAGTCTGGGTTTCCTGCACTGCAGGCAGATTCTTTACCAACTGAGCTACCAGGGAATGGAGCCCTGTGTGAAGCATCACTTTCTAAAATGGATCTTGTCTAAATAAGAGGTGGCACAAAAACAAATTCACAGACTTCCTGTAATAGGCATGTGAATCTGATATGTGGGTCCATCTTAGTGTCACTGAAAAGGCCCCATGTGAGAACTAAAGCAACTATTTTCTCCTTATAGTAGCTGGTGTACGTTGTCATTAGGCAGGAAGTCAGCTGTAGAATCAATAATTCTCTGGATAAAAGGCATTAACTGCTCAACCATGGTTAATGTGAGGGATTTAATGACTAATGTGATAAATTTATGGATGATGCTAATATTTGCCCAGTTTTCTGGAGGTAGGATTAGCATTTGAATTATAGTTTAATTTATATTAATATATATTTTTATGTATAATGCCATACATTTTATTTGATGATTTATTCCTCTTTTCTTGGGACAATTTAAAAGTATCCTAGGTTAGGAAGTAGAGTTTGCTTTTTTGGTAGCTAGCATTTTGAGCCTGGATCGTGGATCATTTGAGTATTATCCTTGGTTCCTCACGAATAATATGTTAATATTAACTCTGATTTCTTCCTGCTCAAATTTTACTATTTATCATTAAAAATCCATATCAAGCTGCACTCCAGTGAAATCTTTTCTGTCAACAACAAATTCTAAGTGGGAGCTCTTTTTCCTTTTCTTAATTCCTATTTCTTTAAACATAGGTTAATAATTAATTGTTTCTTAATATCTAAATATTTATATGTACTAGTCTTCACCACTATACTTAATTATAAATTTCTTGAGGGGAGGTAATTTTATCTTATATCACTTACCCTTAGTACCTAGCTTAGGGCTAAAAGAATATAAAGAGCTTAAAAATGCTTATTTTAAAAAAGATTGATTTATACTTTCATAACACACACATATGTATCTATTACTTTCAGCTCTAGTGGACACAGCTTTCAAAAATCCTCTTGTATAGGGATATGTCCAATTGAACTTTTAATTTCCCAAAGTGGAATTTAATATCCACATACACACTACCAGCCAGATTCCTTGCAAAACCATCAGTTACTTCCAAAACATAGTGGTTCCTGCTGGTTTTATACTAAATTTTATCCTAGTCCTGGACAACTTGCCGTGACATCTATAACTGGGTGAACTACAGAGGCTACTCAAGGTCAAGCCTAATTATCCACATTTGCACCCACCTGTGTGCTGTGCTCAGAGACTCTTTGTGACCCCATAGACTCTAGTCCATCAGCCTTCCCTGTCCATGGAGTCTCCCAGGCAAGAATACTGGAGCGGATAACCATTTCTTTCTCCAGGGGAATCTTCCTGACCCAGGGATTGAACACATGTCTCCTGCATTGGCAGGCAGATTCTTTACCACTGCCCCATAGGGGAAGCCTGGTAGATGTGAAAGACTTTAAGATGCGCATTTGTTCATTAATGGAGGGGCATGCTGTTCTCTGCAGAATTTGGCAAAACTCCAGCTGAAATATAAGGGTATTCATTTTAAAGTCAAGTTCCCAGGTCATTAAGCACTTTGAGAATCGATAGTCTCTGTAGTAAGAGAGAATTTGCATCCAGGTGAGCTCCAATCTGGCTCTGTTCCTAAAAGCTGTGTGACCTTGGGCAGTTCCCTTCCCCTTGTGGAGCCTCAGGTCATGCTCCTGCTCAGTCACTCAGTCTGTCAGACTGTTTGTGACCCCATGGACTATAACCTACCAGGCTCCTCTGTTCATGGAATTTTCCAAGCAAGAATACCAGAGTGGCTTGCCATTTCTTTTTCCAGGGGATCATCCCAACCCACGTCTTCTGTGTCTCCTGCATTGTAGATGGATTCTTTACCACTGAGCCATCAGGGAAGCCCCTGCGGAGCCTCAGACCCCTGCCTAGAACACAAAGTTGTTTTACTAATGGATCACTAAGTACTGTCTTTGCTCAGACTATGATTCACTATTACTTAGCTGAATACCTAGACCTAATTTTTATTGTGCACTTACTATGTGTGAGGAAATGCATTTTTATGGGTTTGCACTATGTATCAGGCGGAAACTGAGTTTAACCACAATGAAGATATATTTGCTAAAATATATATGCTTGCCTTGTCTGAAAGCTACTGAGCAGCCAGTATCTTGTTCTCTCTTCAAAATCTAAAATAAGTTGGATGCTCCTTTAATGCAGTCATTTTCCAGTCACTAAGCAAGTCATTCATCCTTAAACTGTGTTCAGTGGAGCAGCTGATACTCCTTCCAAAGGTTAGGTTTTAAAGGTGTTTATTCTAAGTGGATTTAAGAAAATGAGCTCACACAAGCTTTTTTAATTTTTTTTTTCTGAACTGGACATCAGTCTATGATTTAGTTGCTATTTAAAAAATTATAATGTGTTAGTTTTCTATACACTTTACTTGATACGTACTGCGGTAGCCTGTCTCCACGATGACAGCCATCAATACGTTTTTCCCTGTACCCACTTCCCTTGAAAGGGAAGGTCTGCTCCTCTTCGTGCTTGAGTCTGGGCTGGTTCATAACTACTCTGACCAACACAATGTAGAGCAAGTGGTGCCATGTGACTTCAGAGTCTAGGTCATATGAAGCTTTTCTACTTCCACCTGAGGCCTTTGGAATGCTCACTTTGGGGAGGCCAGCTGCCATGTAAGAAGCCCAGCTGCTCTTAGACCACTATGCTGTGGAGAAGTCCAAGCTAGCCTTGTGAAGAAGTTTCATGCAGAGATGACCAATCAGGTCTCCACCGGTCCAGCCAGTGCAGCCTGAGCACCAGTAAGGATGTCTTCAGACAACTCCACTTCAGCCAGAATCTGACTACAAGTATACAAGGACTCAAGCGAGTACTGCCCAGCTGAGGCTAGAACTACCAATGCATGAGAGAGAAGAGTAAATTATTACTTTAAGCCACTACATCACTCTAGATAAATACAATAAGCTCAAGAGACCACAGTGGATAGAAATTTATTCCTTACGTGCCCTACATGCATTTGATTCTACTAGAGGGTTCAGATTAGGGGCAGCCCAGAATTTCCTCTTATTTTATTTTATTTTTTGTGCTAGTCAAATGTTGATAGAGTAGAGCATCCAAGCACACTTAGAATGCAGAATCAAGAGTCAAAAGGTCTATAGAGACCAAACTCAAATATACCGAGAGAAAGAAAGACAATGTGCCTGGGACCTCAGGTTCCAAATTAGTGCACGTGGCTGGAAATTAAACGCACAAAATACCAAGACAGAGAATCTAAAATGGATTAGGAAGGTCATTAACCAGAAATCATAAACCTCATAAACTAGCATGGAAGAATGCCTGGATGAGAGGATGATGGAAGAGAGAAAGCAATTATGCTTTGTGTGTAGGTGAACCTGTTAGGTAACTGACAATCTGAGTTCACAAGCCCCTTCAGCTTAATTGCAGTGTCTAATTGTGAGAGTGTGTGCATGTACATATGTGGGGGTGTGAGAGGCCTGACAAGGAGGAGACTCATTGGGCCTTCTGCCCTGGAAGCAATAGATTTATGGGTGGGTGATTAGTTTCTTCTGGTGTCTCCCTGGAAGAGACTGCCATCCAGGCTGCTGGGATGCCCTGCTAGGAGTCTTTGTCTGAAATCTTGAGAAGTCAGTGGTCATGATAATGGATATCTTTAAGTCTAATAAAAGAGGGACTGTCCTAAGGAATGTTAGAGCATGAGAAAAGATACTGATTTCTAGGACTTGAGAACTGTCAGACACATGTTATTTAACACAGCTCTAAAGGAAAATGTACACTAAGAGTGGGCAGAATGGATTTTAAATGATAAAATTCTCCTCTCAATAGGAGATCCTCTATGGGCGTGCATGTGTATGAAGTCGGTTCAGTCGTGTCTGACTCTCTGGGACCCCATGGACCGTAGCCCACCAGGCTCTTCCGTCGATGGGATTCTCCAGGCAAGAAGACTGGAATGGGTTTCCATTTCCTTCTCCAGCAGATCCTTTATAGGTGATATCAAATAATTGTTACACTGCTTGAAATGAGCTTTTGAGAGGATTGTTTTCCAGAACTTCTTTCTTAGATATATAACAATGATGTGCTATTGATTTTAGATACTTAACAGGATAAGCTCAGTGAAAAGACCAGGCATGAACCAAGGAGAGCCTGAACACCACCATTCACTGAAGTGCTCTGGAGGGGTATTATGGCCTGAGAGGTAGGGCAGAATGGCATTATTCCAAAAGCAACATGTAAGTTTCCTTTCTAACCTGTAATAGGTTTTTATCTCAAATGGCGTTATAAAGAATCGTTAGTTTTATTGAGCAGCCTTCAGTAAACAGTCTGTACATATTATGGAGCCAAACAGTGGTATTAATAGGCCTAAAAGAAGAAGAAAGAGAATGAAGATTGGGTGTTAGCTTCCTTTTGGCTCCTTCATTATAAATTTAACAAATCTGAGTCAGTGGGGTTCAAGGAAATGCCTTAATAACAATATTGTGGAAAATCTTTTCTTGAGACATAGGACTTTTGGATGGTTCTTTGTTTATCATATGGCTAAGTGGATTTGTTAGAATACAGCTTCTGCATTCTTGACACCCTATGCAACCAGTCAAGCGCCTATTGAGTACCACCTGAAAGCCTAGTGCTGCAACTGCCATAAAGCAATAGTTCTGACAGTAGAATTAGTAGAAATCTGTAAGTCGTGAGTATGAGTGAGAAAGTCACTCATTCGTGTCGGACTCTTTGCAACCCCACGGACTACACAGTCCATGGAATTCTCCAGGCCAGAATACTGGAGTGGGTAGCCTTTCCTTTCTCCAGGGGATCTTCCCAACCCAGGGATCAAACCCAGGTCTCCTGCACTGCAGATGGATTCTTCACCAGCTGAGCCACAGGGAAGCCCCCAAAGTAGGGAAGCTATCATTAAAGTTGACAAGTCTTTTTTATTTGCCGAGAAAGCAGATATAAAACAACTGCTACCTGTCCTCATAGTTATTCTTCACTGCAGCCTGGAAGGAGCTTTACTCAGACTCTCAAGTAGAAGTCACTGTACTATGTAGTACCTAAAATTCATATAAAACATATTCCCACCTGCCTAATCATTTCCTCCTGATGTGTCAGCTTAATTCTCAATTGGACAGTGACTAAAGCTGATGTCCCTTGCAAGACAGTACCAAATGACTTTCCTAAGATATTTTAGATCGATCGTTACACAGCAATTCAGTCTTTAATTCTAAACTGTAACCGTCAATGTCTGTTTACACAATTTTATAGAAAGTTTCTTAATCTACTATGTAAGGTTTTCAATAAAAAAAAAAATTAAAAAACATAGAACCCTTTGTCAGTTGAAATCTTATTCAGGAAGGCCCGCCTCTGAAATAGATCAAAGTGAGCTGTCTGAAACAGACTGCTAGATTCCCCTTCCCATCTTGCCAAGGCCATAGGAGCACCTCCACATAACTCCCAGGACCACACAGAGCAGCTGTGAATGGTTACTAATCTAAGAGAGCTAGAGATTCGTAGAACTTCTAGGTCAGAAGATCTCTTAGAGATGATCACAAATGACAGAATACTAAATGAGGTGAGACAAAGAAAGGCAAATATTGTATGATATTATTTTTAGGTGGAATCTATAAAAGGGTACAAATGAACTTGTCTACGAAATAGAAAATATAGATAAAACAAACTTATGGTTACTGGAGGGAAGAGGAGAAGGGATAATACTGGGAGACTGGGATTAACATGTACACACTACTATATACAAAATAGATCATTAATCAGGGCCTATTGTATACCACAGGGAATTCTACTCAATATTAAATAATGGCCTATATGGGAAAAGAATCGAAAGAAAAGTGGTCATATGCACATGCATAACTAATTCACTTTGCTGTACACCCGAGACTAACACAACATTGTAAAGCAACTGTACTCCAATTACTTTTTAAAAAAATGACAGAATAGCAGAGCAATAAGAGTTTTGGAGCTCAACTGGTTTACCTGCCTCCATTCACAAATAAGAAAACTGAGGCCCAGAAAGGTTGCAAAATCCCAGGACCCTTCACCATCTGCAGCACATTGCTACTTAGTGGCAGACACAGGGTTAAAAATTAGGACTGCTGCTCTATGTCAAACACTCTTCTTATTTGCAACTCTTTTGGAGGCATTATGTACAGGGAAAGTGGTAGGATCATTTGGAAAGGAATTATTTAAAGTAGAGACACTCTCTAGTCAAGAAGAGGAAGTTTGAGACAGGCAGAACAAGAATGGACAAATGGATCCTCTACCTTACTAGTTCGTCTTACGGACAAAACAGGGAGCAATTGAATCACTGTCTGTAAGAGGCTTCCAATTTATTTAGATAAAAAAGAGGTTAAAAAAAGAAGCTCTACGACTTCTGTGATGTTCTGAGAAGCCTGATCCAAGTGATAAGAAGTTTACAAAAATATTGATTGATAAATTGAAAGTTACACAAATTAGTGACAAAAAATTGCTGCCCCATAATCACAGAGGTTACAGATGAAAGTTAGACCCTCAGCCAACAACAATCGCACTTATAAAAGCTTGTTTATTTTCCCTAGTAAAATTTTCATACACTTTGGGAGGAGGTGCTCATTGCTTTGCAGGATGCAGAGCTGAGCTGGGGCACAGCTGGCCCATCCATCAGATTGAATATTACAGTGTGAGCACCACCAACATGGGCAACCCATGAACACAGATAAACGATTCCTGGGAGCGTGTGGTATAGGCAGTTGGATGTACCAATATTGTTTTTTATCCAACTTGAACTCACAGAGCTCAGTACATGTAAATTCTCTCTTCCCTATCCTCCCTTCATTCCTTTTCTTTTTCTTTCATAATTCAACTTATTTCAACATATGAGAAATAAGTTGTATATGTGTGTTTAGATTAACTAGATAGAAACTCCATATTTTTTCCTAATCTTTAGTAACCATTTGGATTCATATTTCTATCACATTTAAGAGAATGGCATACTCATGTCTATAAAAGTCATCCATTAGCAAACAGTTCTAATCTAGAAAGCACAACTGAGAAAGCGGAAATGGACTTTCTAACTGTGCCAATTCATTTATTTTTCTTCTGTTAAAACCCACTAACACAACACTGTAAAGCAATTATACTCCAATAAAAAAACACTATAAGTATATTAAGGAGAATTTTTCAAAGAGGAAAACATTCATTCTCATCTTCGCATTAGAACTGCTCCCATTTGTCCATGTTTGCATTCAATCTGTGTTTACATTCTTAGGTATTTCTAAAATAATTGAAATCTTGATGTGTCATATAATTTTGCTTTCTATTTTGATCACTTTGCATAATGTAAGCATCTATCTATGTGGCTACCTAGTCTCCTTATCAGGGTAAACAAAGCCAGCACATGTGATGGGGAGGTAGAAGGACATGAAAATTAGTAATCTTGGTTGGAACCAAGATTCTCTGTCTTTTGAATCTCACTATATCAAACACTGTACTTCCCTGGTAACTCAGTAATACGGATCTGCCTGCCAATGCAGGAAACATGGGTTTGATCCCTGGGTCAGGAAGATTCCCTGGAGAAGGAAATGGCAACCCACTCCAGAATTCTTGCTGGGAGAATCCCATGGACAGAGGAGCCTGGTGGGCTACAGTCCATGGGGTTGCAAAGAGTAGGGCATGACTCTGTGACTAAACAACAAAACTACAACATATCAAACAGTGAGGAAATGCAAATGCTGCTGATTTCAAACTATTTTTTTTTTTAATTGCCCATCTGAATAAAGGGAGAATTTGAGCCCATTACATGGGTAATTTAACCAAAATGTAATGTTTTCTTTTAAAGGAAAATGACTGCATTAACCTTCAGTTTGAGAAATACAACTTGTATGATATCCCTCTTAGAATACTGGAATCACTTGCTTTTTACTAACCTAGCTTTTTGATACAGTGCATTGTTTTTAAAAATTAAGCACTAACCTAATCCCCTTTAAATCACTTCCTATGATGGGTTCTTGAAACCTTTGTGTTGTTTTATATACTTTAAAATGCCAGACAGAGTTAAAGTGTATTATTTAAATACAGCATATTTGTGAATAGACAAATGTCGATTCATTTCTTAAGGGTAGGGACTTTTGTCTGATTCATTTCTCTTGTCTTCACAATTTCCAGCACAAGGATATACAAATAGTATATGATCCATAAAAGTTCACGGAACTAAATTGATCTTAGCTTCAAAATAATCAGTTACCAGGAGACAGACATATCTACCTGATAAAACTAAGCCGATTTGCAACCTAAGTTTTCAGGAGTCATTTAGGGCATGCGCCATTCAGCTTCATTGGTGGAAATATATATACTCAAATCTGAAAAATCTATTACCTTGAGTAATTTTGCCATTTCAGTCACGGATTAAATCAATTAACTGATTTCTGACTCTACAAGGATTTGGATCACTTGGCCTTTTATATTCTGTCACTTTGTTTAAATTCAGTTTGAGTTTCTACATATTCGTTTACTTTATAGAGAGTGTGTATTATATAATACCCAGGTCAGAAAAGAATTCCAAATTAAACCCAGGGCCCCTGATGTATCCCCTCAGAAGACTTTCTCGTAACTCCATCACCATCTGTTTTCGTATATTTGTGTCGTTACCTGATTATAGCATTTTCCCCTGAGTCTGTGATGGCCATGGGAGCAGGCGCTTCATTTTTGTGTATTATTTTATCCCTAGAGTTTTGTACAGTCTCTGGTCCATAGTGCATATTCAAGAAAGGCAGTTGAACAAATTACTGAAATCCAAAGGAAAGCAGAATTGGAGCTGAGTTTTGAAGACAGGTGAAAGAACTGAGATTTCAGCAGGATGAGGAAAGGACACCAGGTAGGATGATGGCTTGCAGTGGGGGTTCGGGTAGGGGTAGAAAGATTAGGGGTGATCCCTAAGGAATCATGCTTAATACATCAGGGGCCTCTGAGTCTTACGACCAGGTATGTACATACCGGGAGTTCTTTCTGAAAACAGGTTTGGGTTTTTATCTGACTTGATTTCTGAAACCATCAAGAAGTCCAAAAATACTGAGTAGGCATGGATATGGGAGGCTTGTGTTCTTAGACACATGCAGTTAGGCTGTCTTTGCCATGTAAGAGTGAATTTCCGTGATGCACAGAAATAGGCAGTGTTTCTGAAAGTGGCCAGTTACTGGGTGCTGTGGTTCCCTCCCCTGGAAAAAGAAAAAGTTTAACCATTTGCCCAATAGCACAAGGGACCTCCCTGGTGGCTCAGATGGTAAAGCCACTGTGGCTCTGCCTGCAATGCGTGAGACTCAGGTTCAATCCCTGGCTCAGGAAGATCCCCTGGAGAAGGGAATGGCTACCCACTCCAGTATTCTTGCCTGGAGAATTCCATGACAGATGACCTGGTGGGCTACAGTCCATGGGGTCACAAAGAGTTGGACATGACTGAGCCACTAACACTTTCACTTTTCAATAGCACGTGACTTTCACCTGGGTAAATTTTTTCTCTTTCCCAAAAGTAAAAACCTAAGATCATACAAATTCAATGGTCAGTAAGATAAGCAGGTAAGGCATTTCCCACTGGTCTATAAAGTTCTGTGTCCACCATGGACATATTAGATGTTTGGAAAATATGTAGCCATTTCAACCTAAGGCAATTTGATTGCTGTGTTTTTTAATCCTGGCCTGGTGAGGGACTAATCATATCCTGTGCTTCTCAACTTCTCTGAGGTGATGTCAGAACAAATGGAAGGTTCTAGAATGTTCCTCAGGTCCTCCTTTCTCTTCTCTCTCCCTTTCTCTTGCAGTTCTGTGTTCCATCTCTTTTTTTACCCAAAGTTTTTATCTGTTTCACCATATGTCCTTGGATATGTGATATCCAGTGTCCCAAATTGGTGTACTTATTTTGTACATAGGAAGTTCAGTGTTTACTTCTTCCCAAAGATTTATTAAAAGAATGTGTGTATTTGGTTGCTCAGTTGTGTCCCTCTCTGTGACCCCATGGACTGTAGCTCACCAGGCTCCTCTGTCCATGGAATTCTCCAGGCAAGAACACTGAAGCCAGTTGCCATTTCCTTCTCCAGGGAGTCTTCCCTACCCAGGGATCAAACCTAAGTCTGCTGCATTGCAGGTGGATACATTACCACTAGCACCACCTAGGAAGTCCTCAAAGACTGTGGCTGCTCCCAAGTGTCCCATTGGGCTGTAGGCCTGTATATTTTGCATGTGTTATGTTTGGGTGATTTTTATCTGAGATTCTCTTCAGCTACTGAGGGGAGTGAAATGACAGCAAGTTGGATATATTTTGAATACATTATTTTTGATATATTTTTAATACATCATCTTTTATTTTGATTGTAGCTTTGACAGAAATACATTTTGCAAATCCCCACCTCTCCAGGGCAGACAAGTCAAAAAAGAGGAAAACACATCTTGAAAAAGCATCCAAAATGCATAGATGGCCTTATCATTCTGAGATAGTCAGTCCAGCCCACTACTCCTTCTTTGTCAGATTTCTGTTAAAGCTATTAAGAATGGATTCAGTGGACTTCACTTCCTGTCTGTCTTCCTAGAGATGTAAACCCCGGTAGCATCAGAACCATATGAATAGGGACTACATGTACTGATAAGCAATCATCACTGGGGTTAAAAAAAAAAAAAAAAAGGATGATAAGGTCTAGGACTATCACGGGAAAAGACATTAAGATTTATTTCCAGTGTTATCTGGAGAGTTTTGCTAGCCATGCAAAGCTTCTTCTGGGAGAGTAAAGGGAGGCGAAAAGCATAAGGACAGAATATATTCTTTGCAAACATTTATTAATCAAAACAGGAAACTGATTGCCCAATTGAAACACACTCACAGAATCAATTTTAAATGGGGAAAAAGGCACAGAAAACATGGACCTTTTGAGAATTAAAAGGAAGAAATTCTTACCTAAGATTAAAAAAAAATAATCTTTACCAGAGATCAAAATAAAGAGAGGCTATGAAAGAGAGGAATTGTGAGGAGATTGCTTTTACAAATGATTTGGGATTGAAATAATTTATACGGCTTATATTCTGCCATTGAACGCCAAGATGAAAAATTTATAGAACTGTAGAAAATGGGCTGCATTAGATCAGAAGTCTAAAAAATAGAACATAAGCTCAACTCCAGGCCCAGTGAGATTTCAGTTTTATTAGGAAATACAAGTTGTCCATGAAATGCAATTTTAATCATGAAATTGATGATGTATCTGAATGCCAACAGATCCTTCTAATGACAGTCTCTTTTGCCCCAGTAGGTCTACAATGATTTCTCAAAGATGAAAACTCTCTTAGGGAACATTCCTACTATGTATTATTTCTTTAGGGCATCTTGTCTGAAATGAAAATTTCAAGGCATCAGGAGATAAACTCAGTTCAGGAGATAACTAGCAGACCAAAGAAGGCTAAAATGGTTTATCACCATCATCCTCCATAGTTCTATGTCTCAGAAATGCCTTCCACTGAAACTGATGGCAAAGTCTATTTAGGATTTAGTATTTAGTATTTAGGATTGAGCAAATTTAGAGAGCCACTGATCCTGCTGAGCTACTGAGCTGGTCTCATTCATTTCATTCATTCACTCATTCATTCATTGCAATAATTATTTACTGAACACCTGCTATGTGTCAGGCACCGGACTAAGTGCTAGGGATGCTGAAGTGAACAGACAGACAAGACACCTGCCCTCTTGTGACTTGTATAGCAAACTTGAATTTCACTACTCTGCTAGTTTGCAGTTAAATTCTTCTTCAAAACCAAGAACTCCTTTTTCAAACAAATTCACACAGAGAATAACAGACTCTTATAGATTGAAGGGGTCTTAGATAAAAATCTTGGAAGCAGGTCATCTAGCCCAACTCCTTAACCTAAAAATAGATGTGAAATCTAGAGTCTCTGGTCCTGGGTCTCATTGTCTTCATCACAATGAGGCCTGAAAGCCAGGAAATACTGACATGCACAGCAATAACTGGAACCTAAGAAAATGCTTATAGAAGAATTGAAAACAATTGCATTGGTAGAAGAGGTAGACCAGAAAGGCAAAAAAAATGCAGAGCCATGTATGAGAAAAGCAAAGAAACTGTCTACTAGCAAATAGCCTTGTGACCACGACACCCCAAATGAGGAGCAAACCTGGCTGTGGAGATGTCCTTTTAATCATTTCCCCTCCCCCCAAAATAACCCCACTTATCTTTATTTCTGGACCACTGAAATGGCTCTATTGAGGATTAAACTGAAATGTCCTGGGTGGACTCTCTCTCTGTCACTGGCTACCCTTATGGATAGAACAAAAAATGTGTTGGGGAAAAAAAAGAGAAAGTAAATGATTTTATCGTTTTTACAGTTAACTTCCCACAAATTAACTCATACCTATTAAGAGTCTGTACAGCTGAAACTGCATACATGAAAGTTGCAGAGCAATGTACGGTTTCCTAAATATTTCCTGAGTATAAAAATGATCACATCTTATTTTCACAATGACCCTCTGATGGTTGGACGGACAACTACATCAATTTCTGGTCTATGGGTGAGAGGAACATTTAAGTAAAAAGTCAAAACAAATCAAGATTATAGACCAGGTTTTCTGGCTCCTGGTTTGGTCTTCCCTCCATTGTATCAACAGCAGGCTAAGGTCCAAAAGGCTCAGCAGGTGGACTCTTTCTCTGCTTATGATAACATTCATGCAGTGTATTCCTAGGAGCTTGGACAGTGCAGATGCTCAACGCATGTTTATTGAATAACCATTTTTATTTTGAAATCAAGGTCTTTTATTATATATTTTAACACTGCTCCCAGCTTTCCTGACATCTGTCAGGAAAATTATCCCACCCTACTCTCAACAGAGGCCTGCAGAAGTGGGCATACTTTCTGCAAAAAGCAACAAAGCAGGGAGAAGCTCAAAGGGATTATTTTGAGTTGTGAAATGATGGAAAATATTAAAATTAACCTAATTTACTTACAGTACTTCTCAGTGTTCTGCTATTCACTGACCCTGTAGCCATAACTTACCTGCTTTTACAAAATATGTGTCTATCTTATGCATATAGATGACAAATAATATGTCTAGTATATAATGTAACCTCCCTGGAGAAGAAAATGGCAACCCACTCCAGTATTCTTGCCTGAGAAATCCCATGTACAGAGGAGTCTGGTGGGCTACAGTTCATGGGGTTGCAGAGTCAGACCAGACATGACTGAGCCACTGTTTCCACTGTTTCCCCATCTATTTGCCATGAAGTGATGGGACATGGAACAATAGACTGGTTCCAAAGAGGAAAAGGAGTACTTCAAGGCTGTATATTGTCACCCTGTTTATTTAATTTATATGCAGAGTACATCATGGGAAACACTGGGCTGGAAGAAGCACAAGCTGAAATCAAGATTGCCAGGACAAATATCAATAACCTCAGATATGCAGATGACACCACCCTTATGGCAGAAAGTGAAGAGGAACTACAAAGCCTCTTGATGAACGTGCAAGAGGAGAGTGAAAAAGTTGGCTTAAAGCTCAACATTCAGAAAACTAAGATTATGGCATCTGGTCCCATCACTTCATGGGAAATAGATGGGGAAACAGTGGAAACAGTGTCAGACTTTATTTTTTTTGGGCTCCAAAATCACTGCAGATGGTATTGCAACCATGAAATTAAAAGATGCTTACTCCTTTGGAGGAAAGTTATGACCAGCCTAGACACCATATTAAAAAGCAGAGACATTACTTTGCCAATAAAGGTCCATATAGTCAAGGCTATGGTTTTTCCAGTGGTCATGTATGGATGTGAGAGTTGGATTGTGAAGAAAGCTGAGTGCTGAAGAATTGATGCTTTTGAACTGTGGTGTTGCAGAAGACTCTTGAGAGTTCCTTGGACTACAAGGAGATCTAATCAGTCCATCCTAAAGGAGATCAGTCCTGGGTGTTCATTGGAAAGACTGATGTTGCAGCTGAAACTCCAATATTTTGGCCACCTCATGCGAAGAGTTGACTCATTGGAAAAGACCCTGATGCTGGGAGGGATTGAGGGCAGGAGGAGAAGGGGATGACAGAGGATGAGATGGTTGGATGGCATCACTGACACAATGGACATGGGTTTGGGTAGACCCTGGGAGTTGGTGATGGACAGGGAGGCCTGGCATGCTGCGGTTCATGGGGTTGGAAAGAGTCGGACATGACTGAGCGACTGAACTGTACTGAAAGTAGAAAAGCAGAAACCCAAATACCCATCAACTGATGCATGAAAAAAATATATCTATATAAAAATTATTTTTGGTGATAAAGATAGATAAAAATTTGATCTATGTTACAACATGGATAAACCTTGTGAATGTGACATAAATTAATCACAAAAGATCACGTATTCCATGTATATAAGATGTCTACCAGTGGAAGAAAGTGAGTTTTGGCTGAAAGGGGGCTGAGGCATGAGGGGAATAAATAGGAGGATGAGAGCCAAAGTGTACTGGGTTTCCTTGGGGGGTGAAATGCTAAGTTGCTTCAGTCGTATCAGGCTCTTTGTGACCCTATGGAACATAGATCGCCAGGCTTCTCTGTCCATGGGATTCTCTAAGCATGAATAGTAGGTTGTCATTTCCTTCTCCAGGGCATCTTCCTGTCCCAGGTCTCAAACCCACAACTCCTACATCTCTGGCATTGGCAGGCAGGTTCTTAACCACTAGCACCACCTGGGAAGTCCCATGGGGGTGATAAATGTTTTAAAATTGATTGTGGTGATGACCGGGCAGCTCTATGAATATTCTAAAAACACCGAGTTGTTCACTTAAATGTATGTATATTCAACAATGACCAAATTGTTCTAATATTTTAAAAAGTCAAGCATACATGACTTTTAGGGAGGTAGTTTGTCTGAGCTGTAACTGTACTGAGTCAGCAACTCAGCAAAACGTTTTGAGTAAAATCTGACATGGAAGTGCAATGTAAAAAGCAGAGAAAAACTCAGTTTCCTGGTTCAAATGCAGATGAAGCTTCTAGAGCCTTCTCATGCAGCTTATTCTTGAGTTGGCCTGCACATCCTCAAGCACTCAAGAACCTACCTGCCAATGCAGAAGACAAAAGAGATGTGGGTTCTATCCCTGGGTTGGGAAGATCCCCTGAAGGAGGGTATGACAACCCACTGCAGTATTCTTGCCTACAGAATCCCATGGACAGAGGAGCCTGGTGGGCTACAGCCCTTAGGGTCTCAAAGAGTCAGACACGATTCAAGTAACTTAGCTCAGACACAACTAAAGCAACTTAGCACACACACTCAAGAAAATTTCCAGCTAAAGACCGGGATATTCATTGCCCTTCTTTACTTTTCAATTCTTTTTTCAATTCCCAGGAGGAACTGAAACTAGCTACACTGCTAAGGTGAAGAGGCACACACACTGGTATTCTGCCCTGCTATTTCTGCAGTGAAGATTTCATGCCTTGACCTCTTGCAAGCCCACGTTAGTCATCATTTCTAGAACGTGTGACTTCCTCACCACTGGCAGGAAGCATTTAACAGGAGGCTTCCTGTGTGCTGTTTTGGATCTGTCAGGAATTCTCTGCTCCTTATTAATTCCTGAATATTCAGGAAGTAAGAGGAGAGGCAAGCCTCTCCCGGGACTGGGGAATCCAGGCATTTCCTTCATTAGCATTTCTATATGGTGATAAGTACCCTCTTCCTTCTTGTGAAACATACGGTAAAAGTGATTGTTTACAAATCTCTCTCTTTAATATGGATTACCTATGTTTTGTAAGTCTGGAATTTTAATCTTTATCTTTGCTGAGAATAACTACTTTGTAAGACAGTATATATGCCCACACCATGTTGATTAAAACACCTTTGCTCCATCAGAGCTCTGGTCCCCGTGTCTGTCTGTCTTTCTCTCTCTCTTTTTCAGGCTGATCCCCTGGAGCGCAGAGGCTCTCTGAGTTCACTTTCCTGCCCGGGTTTCTAAGACCCTCTTGGGAAGGTGCTGTGCGCCTTCACCCCATCGAGAGGGCGCATGAGGCCTTTGTGAACAGAGCAAGCCCTGTGCAGGGGCTTTATTGGCTTTCTGTGTAAACCAAGGAATATCAGCCTCTTTCTCTCCTTTACTTTCTTATCGTTGACTCTGGACCACCAAGTTCTGGTCCACTAAAGGACCTCAACACACCACCTCCATGTAGGATGTAGTTGCCACCCAGAAATTATAGCAAATTAATCTAAAGTCTTTATTAAATCATTTGTAAAAGCACATGAACACAGTTGGTGTCCCTGAGCATTTGAAAAATTAAATTATTCTTTAGAATTAGTCTATTGAGCTAGAAGAAAATAAAGAACACTCATGAAAGAGGGAAAAAGTGACAAAAATTCCAATGACGAATGGTTTTTAATTATAATTGCATAATAGTCTCTTGATACAAGTGCCACTTAGTGCTTTGAGAATTTCTGCCACTGATCCGCTAGTCCCCTTCATACATGTTCAGGCACCCAGAGTGGAGCACAGAAGAATATCAGAACATTATCTAACTGCACTCAAGTGCCTTGAATTACATCATTTTAATGGCACTCCTAACCATCCTACTGTTAGCAAAAGCTGGGAGAATGATAAATGATAAAGTCACTTCTAACTAACATTCTAGTGAATATTCTAGTTTTATGCTGGGATAGAAAAGAAGTAGAATATAACATAGGTAACATTTACTTTATGGTAATATTTTACTTTTTAAAGTTTCTGATGGTTATGAATGATGCTTCTACAAACATTTGAGTACTAGTTTTTATGTGAACATAAATTTTCATTTCTCTGGATCGAACCTGGGTCTACTGCATTGTAGGCAGATTCTTTACCATCTGTGCCACCAGGGAAGCCCATAATAAATTCTTAGACATTGGATTGTTGGATCACATGGTAATTGTATGTGTTGAGAAAGTCTGACTGAAAAATCCCCATGACATACTTTTGTCTGTGATGGTGGTTGTATTTGTTGCGTGTGTTACTATTCATAGAACTATGTGTACACTTGGAGTCCACAATTTTTAATGGAGAATTATTTAAATTTTAAATTATAAAAGTATGTAGGACAAGTGAGGCAATAATGTATTGAAAATTTTGTACTAAACAATTTTTTTGCCACCAGAGATCATGACCGTGAGAGGGCAGAGTAGAGTAGCTTTGCTTTTAATCAACCGAGGAAGTCAGATTAGGCATTTTCACAAATAATATGCAATTTCACGGCAATAATCACAAAACTGGAGCTGTTTTAGTACCTTTTCTATTTTCAAGAGGAGCTGTCATTTAGATGATGAGCCCAACTTCCCAAAATATGCTAGGATGAGAGAGGAGATGTGAAGAAATCTTGATCTTTTAGTTTTCATTCATTCATTACTTCCCTTAACAAATATATATTGGATCCAACTACAGAGCACAAACTGAGTGTTTGGGATTCAATGGTGAGCGAACTGGACTCTGAAGAAGTCCAATAATCACAATAGAATAAGCCAAATAACCACACAAGTATTTAAGTAGAAATTGTGCTAGCCATTTTCAAGGGAAAAGAAAAGAACCCCTCCACTACCTCCGCCAAAAGACATCAGGGATATTTCAGGGGAATATATTTTTTTCTGAAGTTCAGAGAAGGCTTTCTCAGGGAAGTAACATTTGAACTTAATTTTGTGACCAATGACCTTCATTTCCTCATTCCAATTTCCTGTTTTCTTAGCATTCCTGCTAACATCTATGAATAATAAGCTTAGGGTTACTGCTTTAGGTTACAAATGGGATCTAAAAGTATATTAAAACCTGCCAGTAGAACCAATGGTCGGGGCTTAGGCAGCATGGTGAGAAAAAGCTTGCCATTACCTTCAAGATTTCTGATGAAGTTCCCACTATTGAGCAATATTTACACCAGATTATTTGAGGTCCAATGTGAGATGTGAACACTCTCATCCCCTAGGCTGCTCTGATGCTCTGAAAGAAAGGTTTAATTCTTAGACGTGTTATCTGGGAACAGAAAGAACGTGATGTGTATCTGATAAACATGACATTTCCAATCAGAGGCAGTAGTTCTATTGAAAAATATCAGTCTCCATCTTATGAAACCCAGGGAAATTACTTTTTCCATTATCTAGCAATGGATGAGCAAACCAAAGCTCAGTATGGCTAGGGAGCACAGGGTAAAGGACTATGAGAGGCGAGGGTGGGATGATGTGAGAGAATAGCCTTGAAACATGTATATTACCATATGTGAAAGAGATCGCCAGACCAGGTTCCATGCATGAGACAGGGTGCTCAGGGCGGTGCAGTGGGATGACCCTGAGGAATGGGGTGGGGAGGGAGGTGGGAGGGGGGTTCAGGATGGGGAACACATGTACACCCGTGGCTGATTCATGTGAATGTATGGCAAAAACCACTACAATATTGTAAAGTAATTAGCCTCCAATTAAAACAAATAAATTAATTTAAAAAAAGAACTATGGGAGGAAACAGAGGAAAAACAGAACCTTGATTTGGTCTTTCTCCTCTTTTTGGTGAAATACAAAACTCATCTATTAAACAAACTGAAGGCAATGACAAAGAATATTATGAGTGACAAATAATATAATCAGACATAATTAATCTGAATGCCAAAGAAATCCCAGCAACAGTGCTTAAAAAGTAAAAAAAAAAAAAAACAAAAAAAAAACAGTGTTTATATTGATGTGGTAGAGTTATGACAGGTTTCTAATTTATCTATTTTTTGCTTGTCTATACTTTCTAAGTTTTCTTCCATAAATTAGTTTTCTCTAACAATACAAACATAATAAACATTTTGTAAAAACTTACATTATTATGGACTTCAAATCTTTAAGTCCAATCAAATCTTTAAGTGCATTGATTATTTCTTTGGCTGTGTCCAGTCTACTAAATTCCAGCTGAGCAATTTCAAATCCTAAGCGATGATGCTGTTAAAGTGCCGCACTCAATATGGCAGTAAATTGAAAAACTCATAAGTGGTCACAAGATTGGAAAAAGTCAGTTTTCATTCTAATCCCAAAGAAGGGCAATGCCAATGAATGTTCAAACTACCGCACAACAGCACTCATTTCACATGCTAGCAAGGTAATGCTCAAAATCTTTCAAGTTAGGCTTCAACAGTTTGTGAACCAAGAACTTGGCTTCAGAAAAAGTGGAGGAACCAGAGATCAAATTGCCAACATCTGCTGGATCATAGAAAAAGCAAAAGGATTCCAGAAAAACATCTACGTCTGCTTTATTGACTACCCTAAAACCTTTGACTGTGTGGATCACAACAAACTGGAAAATTCTTCAAGAGATGAGAATACCAGACCACCTTACCTGCCACCTGAGAAACCTGTATGCAGGTCAAGAAGCAACAATAAGAACCAGACATGGAACAATGGACTGGTTCCAAATTGGGAAAAGAGTACATCAAGGCTGTACATTGTCAGCCCGGTTATTTAATTTATATGCAGAATACATCATGCAAAATGCCAGGCAGCATGAAGCTCAAGCTGGAATCAAGATTGCCGGGTATACCGGCACCAGTAATACCTTATGAGCAAAACTACATGATTTTAAACATTGAAGTGTTTTAAGCACTACTGTCTACAGTTGTGAACTGTGCACTCTACACAAGAACATCCATCCTAGGAGGCAAGAAAGGATGGCATTTAACTTGTACAGAGGTGCCCTGTGGACTGACAGCAAGAACTTGCCAATTATAGCCATCCTACAAAAGTGTCTAGTGGCCCTTCCCAGCCTGGTTTGCTGGGTACATCCAGACCTACCCTCAGAATCTCTCCACCCTGATGAAGATTTGATAGAACTAGACCACCAGCACAGAGCCTCTGCACACGCTTCACCAATTTCTAGCCTTGCTCCCTGGGAAGGTCAGAGCCTCTGACAATGCCTTCATTTTTATTGTGTCTCCTGTTGCTTCTTGCCTGTCTGGAGCCTGGTTGACTAGCTAACATTTGAAAGCAACAAGTGTGTACCCATGTTCCACAGTCATAGCGCTTTTATGGACTTCATTGTTCTGGGGAGCCAAGTGGTGAATATAAACTTGAGTGGAAGAGAGAAGGCTTGTGCGAGGCAGCCAATGTCCCCAAACTGGAGTCAAAGGTTGCACCTAACAGGGGGGTTGAGCAATACTCTCCCAGCCCTAATCATTAAATCAGGCCCTTGCAAGAGGGCTGGGGTTGGTGGTATAAAATCTAATAATGAATGTGGTACTGCACCAGCAGTGGGCAGCCCTCATTTGTTTTGCTGCCTAGCACTAGGGCAAGATCATTGTTTATGATGGCTCCAAGGCAGTAATCATTTCACATAATGTGAAGATTTTTTTCACTCAATTTACTCTCATGCTTTGGGCTGATGAGAATAATAATGACATGTTGATTACTCGTTCCTTGACAGATGATGCTCAGAAATGCAGGGCGCTGCTCATTCCTAACCACCCCACCCTGCCTTAAATATCATAAGGTTGTGATTTGGAATCTCATTCAGTCACTACTCTCTCATCCTAAGGTTTCTGACACCAAGACCAAGACAACATATATCTCTCAGGGGCCCTCAATTCCTGCAGTCTGCCCTATGGGATAATTTATGCTGATTTGTTTTAAAGAGACAGGCATACATAATTCATGTCCTGTGCATTGCGGCTTTTGGTCATTGAAAATACTATCTTTCTCTTGGCAGCGCTTGCAGGAACCAGCTACAATAAACATTTCATACCTCAGTGGACACTCTTTTCTCAACTAATAGGAGCCTGACTTAAATGTAGGCTCCATCAGGAGAGGAATGTATTTAATGGTGAGTTCAGTTGAGCATTTTCTTCCCTTCCAAAGCATAAAATGAGTTTATTATCAGTATTAATAGTTGGTTTTTCTCAAAAGGAGTCAAGGTGTGAATGGGCATGAAAGGAAAATTAAATTGAAACTCTTGGTGGTTTCATGGCTGGAGGCCAGTTGAAAACTCTAACTTAATGGCTGCTTTTGAACTAGTTGGGAGAATTTTAGGGTCAGAAAGTACACAGATTTGAAGGGAAGCATCAGGGCTGGGCT
Organism: Bubalus bubalis; assembly: GCF_019923935.1. NCBI lineage: Eukaryota > Metazoa > Chordata > Mammalia > Artiodactyla > Bovidae > Bubalus > Bubalus bubalis. The sequence goes on along the minus strand of NC_059159.1, from coordinate 78,820,685 downwards.
TCTCACGCAGAAGGCAGAAGGCTGGACAAATTGGAGACTCCTATGGGTTTCAGGGGAACTGCTCAGGATGGCTGAATTTATACCTGTGAAGATTACAATGGTATTAAGTATAAGCTACACAAGGAGAGTGGAGAAGGAAATAGCAACCCACTCCACTGTTCTTGCCTGGAGAATCCCAGGGACAGGGGAGCCTGGTGGGCTGCTGTCTATGGGGTCGCACAGAGTCGGACACGACTGAAGTGACTTAGCAGACTTAGCAGCACACAAGGAGAGCCGGAGTGGTCTTTTAAAAGCGCAAATCTCATCAAGCTCCTCCTCTCTCAGGGTTTTCCATTTCGCAGGGCTTCGTCCCAAGGCCAACATGCCTGCATGTTCAGGTCTCTGCTTATGCTTCGTCCTCAGCAAGCTTCCCCCTGCCCTTCGTAACTATGCTGCAGCTACTCAGGCCTTCTTTCACTTTGTCTATAACTGCAGGCTTTAATCCAAAAAACTCTTGCTCTCTCTGCAAAATTTCATCGTAAGGAAAAATTCCTATTTACTCTGGCAAGTTTAAGTCCTCCTGTTAAATGCGCCCATGCACAATTCTGCTCCTGTAATTGTCTGATTATTTGAAATTTTGGGGGTGTCCTTGTTGTTTGGTCACTAAGTCTTGCCGGACTCTCTGCAACCCTATGGACTGTAGCCCGCCAGGCTCCTCTGTCCAAGGGATTCTCCAGGCAAGAATACTAAAGTCAGTTGCCATTTCCTTCTCCAGGGGATCTTCCCAACCCAGGGATCGTCTCCTGCGTTGCAGGCAGATTCTTTATGGCTGAGTCACCCGGGAAACCCCTGTAATTGTTTGATTATTTGAAATTTTGAGGGGTGTCCTTAAGGACTGTCAACTCCAAGGGCACCTGGACTCTGATTCACAGATGTAGCCTCTGAGGGTATAATCTTTGATAAAATAGTTGCTGTAGGAATAAATGAATAAGGGCAGTTCAATTCAGTTCAGTCGCTCAGTCGTGTCCGACTCTTTGTGACCCCATGGACTGCAGCACGCCAGGCCTCCCTGTCCATCACCAACTCCCGGAGTCCACCCAAACCCATGTCCATGGAGTCAATGATGCTATCCAACCATCTCATCCTCTGTCGTCCCTATGACTATACAGTGGAAGTGAGAAATAGATTTAAGGGACTAGATCTGATAGAGTGCCTGATGAACTATGGATGGAGGCTCGTGACATTGTACAGGAGACAGGAATCAAGACCATCCCCAAGAAAAAGAAATGCAAAAAAGCAAAATGGCTGTCTGAGGAGGCCTTACAAATAGCTGTGATAAGACGGAAAGCGAAAAACAAAGGAGAAAAGGAAAGATACAAACATCTGAATGCAGAGTTCCAAGAATAGCAAGGAGAGATAAGAAAGCCTTTCTCAGCGATCAATGCAAAGAAATAGAGGAAAACAACAGAATGGGAAAGACTAGAGATCTCTTCAAGAAAATGAGAGATACCAAGAGAACATTTCATGTAAAGATGGGCTCAATAAAGGACAGACATGGTATGGACCTAACAGAAGCAGAAGATATTAAGAAGAGGTGGCAAGAATACACAGAAGAACTGTACAAAAAAGATCTTTACGACCCAGATGAATAAGGGCAGTGGTTCTCAAACTTTTAGGACATCAGGATTACCTGGGCAGCTGGTTAAGGCACAGATTGCCTGGCCCCTACTAGTTCTGATGCATGGGGGTGGGACCCAAGACTTTGCATTTCTAATGAGTTCCTGGATGGTGCTGGAACAGCCCTTTGAGAACCACACAGTATAGGGAAGCCCTTCCACAAATGTGGGCTTCCCTGATAGCTCAGATGGCAAAGAATCTGCATGCAATGTGGGAGATTTGGGTTTGATCCCTGGGTCAGGAAGATTCCCTGGAGAAGGGAATGGCAACCCACTCCAGTATTCTTGCCTGGAGAAAATCCATGGACAGAAGAACCTGGTGGGCTACAGTCCACTTGGTCACAAAGATTTGGACATGACTGAGCAACTAACTGGAGAAGGCAATGGCACCCCACTCCAGTACTCTTGCCTGGAAAATCCCAGGGACGGGGGAGCCTGGTAGGCTGCAGTCCATGGGGTCGTTAACAGTTGGACACGACTGAGCGACTTCACTTTCACTTTTCACTTTCATGCATTGGAGAAGGAAATGACAACCCACTCCAGTGTTCTTGCCTGGAGAATCCCAGGGATGGGGGAGCCTGGTGGGCTGCTGTCTATGGGGTCACACAAAGTCGGACATGACTGAAGATGACTTAGCAGCAGCAACAGAGCAACTAACACTTCATTTTTTCCACAAGTGCATCCTTACCATGGGAAACCCTGAGTGAGGAGATGTGCATTCTGGATCCATCTCTGCAACTAACCAGCTGGAGGTCCTGAAGCAGTCCCTTATATTTTGTTCCTAAATCAGTTAATCCTTTTGCTTCTTCCTTTGCAGGATCCCCTTCACAGCTCTCTTCCTCCCCTTCTACATGGGGACAGTATAATCTGACCTTTGGACTATTACACTGCTGCCTATGCGTGCTCAGTTGTGTCTGACTCTTTGAGACCCCGTGGACTGTAGCCTGCTAGACTCCTCTGTCCATGGGATTCTCCAGGCAAGAATACTGGAGTGGGTTGCCATTTCCTCCTCTAGGGGATCTTCCCAACCCATGGACTGAACCCAAGTCTCCTGCATTGGCAGGTGAATTCTATACCACTAAGTCACCTGGGAAGCCCTCAGCCTATTATAACCATATCCTAATCATTTTCTTGGCCCCGCTGCCTGGCCTTTGAATCCCTCATTGACTTTACTGCCAGTATTGAGTGCATCAGAGGCTATCATGATCATTCCTGCCTTGATCTAAAATCTTGCTGGAGAGATCAGGATTCAAGGTTTTTCACTATCTAGACTTCCTGCCAATCTGCCCCAATTCAACACAAGACTTCCCATAGCATTTACCGTATTGCCTATCATTCTTGACAGGCTATCAGCTTCGTGGAAGCAAGCACCATGCTAGCCTTGTCTAACTAATGTACACTTGACCCTACCAATTATTTGTTGCATCATAAAACATTACTGAACAGAAAGGTCGCTGAACACCAGCCTTTTCCTTCTGTAGAACACAACACTCCTAGAAGGCACTTAACCTGTGTTACTCTAACCCAGATCTCTTTTAATCACTATATACGTATCAGTTTATTTAATCCTTGTAACAAGCACCCCCATTTTATATATAAGAAAATTGAGGCACAGAGAAGTTAAGTCATGAGTCCAAGGTCTTACATGTGGTGACTCCAGGATTCAAATCCAGACATTTGGTGATCAAAGTTCATGATCTTACCTACCATGCTATAGTGAACAGAAAAGTGAAAGTGAAAGTCGCTCAGTTGTGTCCAGCTCTTTGTGACCCCATGGATTATACAAGTCCATGGAATTCTCCAGGCCAGAATACTGGAGTGGGTAGTCTTTCCCTTCTCCAGGGGATCTCCCCAACCCAGGGATCAAACCCACTTTAGTAGTCCAAATGATGCCTAACATTATGTGGGCTGCCAGAATATAGAATATGCTGGTGCCAGTTTGAGATACATATAATCACAGAAAAATAATTTATTATGTGCAGGGAACTGAGACATTCTGGGGAATCAAGCATGAATGGGACACAGGGAATAAGGTGAGAGGCAGCCTGGTACCACAGATGGAGTCAGACAACCCACATTCCACCGCTTTCTGTGTCTTGTGAGCTTGGCGGAGTTATTTAGTCTTTTTGAGTCCGTTCCTCCAAAGTAAATTCCATTCCACAAGGTATCCACCAGGGCTAAACGTGAAGAATGTGTATGAAAACCTTAGCACCAAACACATAGCACCTCTTTAGTAGATGGCAGCTAACATCCTGGCCCTGCCCTTGAACAGTTTCCAGGAGACAGGAATTGAGAGTGATCCTCTCGAATTAAGAATTTAGCTACTATAAACAGTGGCCACCACATAGCCAACACAGAACACCGTTATGTCTAGGGTAGGCACCAAAAGCTATACAGCAAGGGTGGGTAGCGTCCAGTTAGTGAGGGAATCAAATTTAAAAGTGATAAAATTATTCACCAATGAAGTGTTTTTTGTTTTTTTTTAAACCATCCACTTAATAGTTATTGAGTGCCTAGGTGTTAGAAATTGCTAAGCACCCAGAATTCAGAAAAAAGAAAATAAGGACTTCCCTGGTGATCCAGTGGTTGGGAATCTGCCTTACAGGGTAGAGGACGCGGGTGTGATCCCTGGTCGGGGAACTAAGATTCCACATGTTGTGGAAGAACTAAGCCCGCGCCGCAGCTACTGAGCCGCGTGCTCTGGAGCCTGTGTGCCACAGCTAGAGAGCCCGTGTGCTGGAACCACTGCGACCCGTGTGTGCAGGGCCTAAGTCACCACTGCTGAGCCTGCGTGCTACGACTAAAGAGTCCATGCACCCCAAGGAAGGAGCCTGCATGGCAGTGAAGACCTGACACAGCTAAACAAATAAATAAAAAATTAACAGAAAAAAGAAAATAGTGTTTGTCTCGCTTCTCTCCAAACAATTTTATTACTCATGCTATAGTCGATCTTCTGGCATAGACACCCTTGAGAATGATTAAGGATACTTATGCGAATGAGAATATTAAGAACGATTATTTTTGCTGAGTTTTGGCTCAGAGGAAACATGCCAAAGAACTTGCATATGAATGAAGCTGGAAGGCTTTGGTGGAAGTTTAATGTAGACCTTCATTTAGGTAAGTACAACACAGCCATATAAACTCTAGACTTCATCCATCTTCATCTTCTGCTGCCTCAACTATCTAAGCTTCTCTACCTATCATAGCAACAGAGTTATATCATGGTGGTTGATAGGATACTAGGCACATTTAAAATATAAAAGGCTAGAAGTAGGGGTTGAATTAGTCTATATATTATACTTACCATATACCAATGTATATACAAGTACCCACTGAAGACTTTACCAGTGCATTATCAATATAAGAAATATCTATACATGTATATTTCTATGCATGGGTGCAATACAGATACACACTCAGCACTTATTTGTAATCCAAAATTTACCTCTTCTGAGCCTATGGGGACAATGGAATCTTGGTGCATCAGGCCCCAAGGCAACCATCAAATACTTCACAGAGAAGTACTTACTAGATGCTTACTAGGAAGGCTCACAAAAGCTTTCAGAAATAGGACTGTTAGGCCTAGATGAGAGTGAGTATGTAAAAGGTCCACTATGGAGAGAACTCCAGCATTGTGCCATTATCCCTCTGAAGACAGCTGCTTAATTCTTATTTTGTTTCACAATATAAAATGTCCAAAAAACACGGCTTCTTAAAGAATCTTGGTGCAAATGGTAAAACAATTTAAAAATCTAGAACAGTGATTTTCAAATTTTATTATGTATTACTATCACTAGACTACTGCAAGATTGCAAGGTGAGACCCACCAAGTCATCATTTCTTGAGGTTGGGACCCAGGAATCTGAATCTTAACAAGCATCCCCACTGTTATTCTGCCTTTGATCCATGGCCAACACATTGAGAATCACTAAGGTGTAAATTAAACACAGGCAGGGTACTCCTCAGAGCTATTCAAAAGACAAAGAGCAGAAAGATGCAAGGCTTGTGGATCTATGGCGATAGAAATGGTGAAGAGTGCTTTGAAACTGAGAGGAAGGTAGAGAAATTTAGCACACAGAGTGCCAGCACCAGGAGGCGCTATGAAAGGAACCACATCTGTAACACAGAGAAGAGTCAGAAATAAGATGAAGGAAATGGTATTAGGAGATAGGGAAAGTGACCTGAGACAGGCAAGAATAAAAGATAAATTTGAAAAGCATAGTCAAAGCTTATAATAATTAAGAAATAGCAGATTATTATTTTGATTATAATTATTTTATAAACTTCTCTGAATGGTTATTTTCCTACTTAAAATGAAAACTTTCTCCCCCTGTGGTTCAAATAAACCTTCCCCCTGCCCACAGACACATACCCACATATGCAAGTCTATATATGTTCTGCATTAATTTCATCACTAGCTGATGGGAGCTACTAGCTATTTTAAACATTAAAGATAACTTTCATGGGGGTACTGTGAAGATTAAATACACTAATATGTAGGAAGATCTTAGAGTCTCTGTCAAATAGAATAAAAAGGCATTTATTATTATTAATTATTAATGTGCAATTATGTGACTTAGCATTTCGTGTTAGATGGATCAAGGGTGTAAGCCAGAGAGCAAAGCATAAAGGCACAATAGTTCCGCAGCCACTAGAGAAGAAGCAAGGTTCCTTTTGAAGAGAAGGACAGATTTCCAGTGATGAGTGTAAGAAAATGAATCTGGAATCCCAGAAATCAGAGAGGATGATTCAAGGCCACCACGGAGCAGAAGACAGAAGTAAAGCTGATCTCTAAGGAGACAGTATTCTGACCTATTAAAATCTTCCTTATACTTCAGGCCATATCTGGCTATCACTGAAGCTGCAGGTACGGCCAGAAATTATGGGGAAGTAGCACTAGTGGTCGGAGAAGGCAATGGCACCCACTCCAGTACTCTTGCCTGGAAAATCCCATGGACGGAGGAGCCTGGTAGGCTGCAGTCCATGGGGTCGCGAAGAGTCGGACATGACTGAGCGACTTCACTTTCACTTTTCACTTTCATGCATTGGAGAAGGAAATGCCAGCCCACTCCAGTGTTCTTGCCCGGAGAATCCCAGGGACGGGGGAGCCTGGTGGGCTGCTGTCTGTGGGGTCGCACAGAGTCGGACACGACTGAAGCGACTTAGTAGTAGCAGTAGTAGTACTAGTGGTAGGTATGAACTTGGCCTTGAATGATTCATGTTCAACACAGAGACAGACATGAGAAAATGGTCTTCCTTGGGTGAGGCTGCTTCTGAGATTTGGAAGTATCATCAGTCACTAAGTGCTGTACAACTCTTTGCGACCCCATTGACGGCAGCATCCCCGGTTTCCCTGTCCTTCACTATGTCCCCGAGTTTGCTCAAACTCACGTCCATTGAGTCAGTGATGCCAGCCAACCATCTCATCCTCTGTTGTCACCTTCTCCTTCTGCCCCCAATCTTTCCCAGCATCAGAGTCTTTTGCAATGAGTCGGCTCTTTGGATCACGTGGCCAAAGTATTGGAGTTTCAGCATCAGTGTCAGTCCTTGCAATAAATAATCAGGGTTGATTTCCTTTAGGATTGACTGGTTTCATCTCCTTGCTGTCCAAAGGACTCTCAAGAGTCTTCTCCAACACCACAGTTTGAAAACATCAATTTTTCAGCACTCAGTCTTCTTTATGGTCCAACTCTCATATCCATACATGACTATGGAAAAGCCATGGCTTTGACTATGCAGACCTTTGTTGGCAATGTGATGTCTCTGTTTTTTAACATGCTGTCTAGGTTTGCCATAGCTTTCTTTCCAACGAGCAAGTGTCTTTTAACTTCTTGGCTGCAGTCACCATCTACAGTGATTTTGGAGCCCAAGAAAATAAAATCTGTCACCGTTTTCACTTTTTCCCCATCCATTTGCTGTGAAGTGATGGGACCAGATGCCATGACCTTAGTTTTTTGAATGTTAAGTTTTAAGCTAGCTCTTTCACTCTCATCAAGAAGCTCTTTAGTTATACATTATAGAAAGTGCATATTTACTTTATCTTAATTTCCTTTTATCAAATAATGTGGAATTTTAATTAATAGACTTGATATTTACATAGTGACTAGTAAGTATAACACCATAAACCAACAGACACACTGTTATTTAAGGAACTAATTTAGAAAAAGTCTTACAAAACTTCTGAGAAATAGAAAAATCTTACGACTTCACCCAAGATAAAAAAAAAAGAAACAAAAAACAACTGGCCCAGAAAAACTCCCCTCCCTTATGAGCCGAATATCAGGCAATCGCAAATAGGTAAAATGGGTTGGAAACACAATATAAATAAAGCACTGAGTAGCCGATGTGCATTAAGTATCTAACAGCATATATTAAGTGTGCAAAGTGTTGGTATCACAGTGACCCAGCAGAAATGTACCATCGCTTCAGTCTCAAGGAGCAAGTCACTCAGATTTTTCTCTGAAACTAATTAGTAGTATTTGAGGGCAAATTCTAACATGTTCTGACGCTACTATACATTATGAACAACAGGCCAGGATGTAGTTTGAGAAGGTGGTGCTGGTAAGAGCAAAAAGTGATGAGGACTGGTCCATTATTGATGGAAGAAACAGACAATCTGTAAAAGGCAGACAAGGATTCAAAATGACACAATGAAGCCATTTAGTTCTATTTCCAAAACATTATAAATTCATGTCCTTTTACAAGTGTGGAAACAAATCAAAGCAATGGACTATAGCATTCCTTTGTTGGCAAACTATACACGCTTCCTTTGTACCTGCAGACTCTGATATACATCTTTAGGTACAGGTAGGGCCTCAACTAAGGTTTGGTAATGATGCTACTCATTCACAGATTAGTTAGTTACATAGGCTGCTATTAAGTGCATACTGATGTGCTAGGCACTCTTCTCGTGGCAGGGAATACTGAAGTGAACAACAGGAAAAATCCTGGCCTTCACTGTGCTTCCATTCTGGTGCCCATGTCAGGGGAAATCAAAGTGATTAAGATGCATAGAAAAGTTTCACGGTAAAAATCAAGCAGGGAAAAAGGAAAGGCAGTGTCAGATGGGGAGGTGGCAATTTGAGATGGAGGCTAAGGGCCTTGTATGAAATGACATTTGAGCAAAGACATGATGGCAGTGAGGCAGCAACTATGGTGTATTCAGAGGAAGAGTATTCCTGACAGAGGGCAGAGCAGGTGCCCATGATGGAGACATGTCTGGCCTGTTTGAGAAATAGCAGAGGGCAGCAAAATGGCAACCCACTCCAGTACTCCTGCCTGGAAAATCCCATGGACAGAGTAGCCTGGTGGGCTACAGTCCATAGGGTCGCAAGAGTTGGAAAGACTGAGCATGCAAGCAACTTAGGGGGTGGTGAGAACTAGATAGAGGGAGATAGGGGAGTGAAATGAGCCAAATCATGAAGGTCTCCTTAGGCCATGTGATCTGTGATGGATGAAAAACCATTGCAGAGTTTGGCAGGCCTTATAATTTTAAAGGATCACAAGAGATTCTAAGGTGGCAAGCACAGAAACAGGGAGCTTCAGAAGATTATCAGAATGAAGCTGATGAGAGATGACAAGGCTTGCACCAGCATGTGGAGGTCAAGGTAAGAAGAGGCTGGATGCTGAATATATAATGAGGGAGACCTGATAAGCACTGGGGGAAGAACGAAGAACCCAAGATAGATCCCAGACCAAATAACCAAAAGGATAGAAGTCAGTAATGCATTCTATTCAATAGTGCATGTAACTGGACTTTATCCACTGAAAAAGATTTCAATTTAGAATGGATACTAGAAAACTAAGTTTGGGGCTTCAGTGGTTATGGATTCAGTGAGTTGGAAAACGGTCACAGGATCCATCAATCTCTAAAGATATTGAACAGAAGAGACGTTGCTGTCTTTCAAAATCAAGTTCTGTTAGGAACTACTGGGTCCTTCTACCTCGTATTACATTGCAATATCAATGATGGAAATTCAAATTCAACTTCTTAATATATAATAATACTAACATTTGGACAGCAAGGAGATGAAACCAGGGAATCCTAAAGGAAATCAACCCTGAATATTCATTGGAAGGACTGATGCTGAAGCTGAAGCAATACTCTGGCCACCTGATGCAAAGAGCTGACTCCTTGGAAAAGACCCTGATCCTGGGAAAGATTGAAGGAAGGAGGAGAAGGGGGCAACAGAGGATGAGACAGTGGGATGGCATCACTGACTCAATGGATATGAGTTTGAGCAAACTCTGGGAGACGGTGAAGAACAGGGAAGTCTGGAGTGCTGCAGTCCATGGGGTTGCAAAGAGCTGGACATGACTGAGAGACTAAACACCAACAAATACTAACACGTGGCAGTTGACAAATCTATCTGGTCCACAAGCAGAGGTGAATCTGGGATCATATTGTTCAAAGGAAATGAGGTATCATCTGGTGATTCTTTAATCCTCTCTCCCCACATCATTGCTGCCCACATGGTCTTAAATATTCATGAATGGAAAGCTTCTGAACTCTTGAGAAGAACAAAATTAAAGCTATATGGACCTTTTCGAAACAGAAATCAAATCTTATCCACCCTTGGATAGCCAGGGCCTACCACAGGGCCTGACATGTAGGATGCACTCAATAATTATTTCTTGGTGAAATATTTATCAGGTTTAGGGGTAGGAGGGCCAGATGTCTATCTGAACCAAAGAAAAATCTGAATTAAGATAGTTTGTTTTCCTAAGGAAGAGATGCTATTCTAAATAGTCAGGAATGGTGACTTAATAAAGTTGTACCTAACAGAGGTCCTCAGGGAACAGGCTTTAATGAAAAGGTAAGAATAGCTTATAATTAGTATTTCAATCATTTCCATGTGAGTGTGAGCTTGGAAACAATTTATTCTCTTGACTAGCTTAAATAGTCCATTGCAAGTGTGTTTACCATATCATTTTGCTTAGCAAACATTATTTTCTAGTTGGTACAAAGCTAAACTTTGGCCACCCTGTCCTGATAACGTAGACATTCTGAATCCTGTATCTACGTGTGCATTTTTGACAAGCTGAACTTCCCAGGGCCACAGTGCACTTGAGAGTAAGGAGGAAGGAGAGAGAAAGAGGTGTCTTTTTGAGAACAATGATTTAATTCATACAATCCCTTCCATATATATATATATATATATTTTTTTTTTTAATCTAATGTTTGATTCTATGATAGTAATTAAAGAATCTAGTTTAGTGAAGCTTTATAGTGCTAGGTCAAGTTTTCCACATAGTCAAGCTCCTTCTTGGCTAATGAGTCTTTAAAATGGAAAACAAAAACAAGAACCAATGAACTTTTCCTGGAGACTGGGATTGTATACAGGTGTGATTTCAGTGGTGGGCTTGTCCTGGGTATTGGAGACACGCACTAAATAAAATGGGACCATCGCACCATGTTTTACTTTCTGTGTTTTGCATGAATTAGGAAATTGGTCTGTGCTTCTACCCACACTTCAGCAGAAGCAAATGGATTTTGATGGAGTCAGATTGCCTTCCTTGGAACCTGGGGTCTGCCATGTCCTCGCTATGTGACTTTAGTTACTTAACCTCTGCAGAGCTCCGTTTCCTCTTCTATGCAATGGGGACAATGAAGTATCTGCGACACAGCATTCTTGTTGGGGTGGGATTACTTGAGATAATTATAATCTGCTGTGTGGGTGTCAGCTACGATTATTGTTCGTCCAAGGTTTCATGGGTACAGTCGGGAGAGCCCTGCCAGCTCCCTCTCAAGTCTGCATCATAGCAAACTGTTCACACCTATCTATCAAAGGAAAACAAAATATTATAGGGATATATTAGAGATTCTATTCCTAAATCTACTGGGCAAAACCATACTTGGCCATAATCCTCAGAGCCCTCCTAAAATCCCTGCAATCTGGTGTGTTATTGTGGCAGCCCACAGCGTGGAAGGCAGGCAGGACCTATTAAAAGTTGTTTAGAGATTAGAACTCAGAGAACAGCTGGGTACCTTTGTTACTGGCAGGCTGCTGACTCAAAATGATGAAGGGAAAAAAAAACCCTCACTGGGATGAAGAGAGGAGAGAAAAACCACAGAGCAGAGGGTAGGAAAAAAAAAAAAAAAGCAAAACAGATTTGGCCTTTGAAAACAGATTGCTCTGCCGTCCTGTCATGAAGTAGGTGTGTGGGCATTCACGATTCCACACAAGGTCTAATCCATTTCTTCGGGGAAAAATAAAAGGAAACAGGATAAAAACCCAGGGTCAGGTGCAGACCGTTCCTCTTGCTACTCCGCCTGAGGGGGCATTTGTTGCTCTATTTCTATTATAAAAGTGCACACATGGCCCTCGCTAATCCCTGCCCAGCCCCACTTCAGCCTCTGGGACCACAGGAATGTTGACCACAGAAAAGCTCCCCACGGGGAAGCGGAGGAAGAGGCTGCCCTGTGGACAATTAAATGTGTGATTCACACAACTAAGTGCTCACCCCTCTGGATTCCAGGCACTCGGCTCTTTGTGAATTCAGTTATAACTCAGAGGCAGGTCACAGCAGTATCTTCCATCCCTCATTGCCTTCAGGTATTCTCACTGGGTCTTTAAAGTAGCTTGCTGAAGCAGGCATATGGATTTTCTTAACCTCTTTTACAGGTGAAAATGCTGAGACCCTCAGTGGTCAAGCAGCCCACCCAAGGTCACAGCACTAGTGGGTGACAGATCTGGAATCCTGGAAAAAGAACCTACAACCCACTACAGAATCCATACTGACATAAGCAGATCTTGCCGGAAAACACACACCTACAGTGTAAGGATGAAGAAACACTATGCTGTCCGAACACTCTTCTTCGGTTTAGTCATCCAGCCCAAAATGCCAGTGACATGAGGGGAGCAGTGTGAAACACAAAGGATGCAGTTTGAATACATGACTTTAATCTGTCCCACCTTCTCTACCATGTATAGAGTAGATAGCTAATACATGGCGCAGGGAGCTAAAATAGATAGCAGTATAGCACAGGGCGCTCAGCTTGGCGGTCTGTGATGACCTAGAGAGATGGGATCAGGGGCGGGAGGGAGGGAGGCTCACGTGGGAGGGGACATTTGTATGCTTAGAGCTGATTCATGCTGCTGAACAGCAGAAACTAACACAACACTGTAAAGCAATTATTCTCTGATTAAAAAAGTGAAACCAAAGACAAATGAACAAAAAAGCCAGAGCCTTCTACCAAGCTTCACCCTCTCTTGGGTGAAAAAACAATCTAAGCCTGAACATTTCAGGATAGAGCACCCTTGGTAGCCTCTTGCTTTCTCTGATTATTTTTCCAAATGAAATTCCTGCAGTTCACCCCTGGGATGAGCAATGAATGTGCTAGGAAACTAGAAAACAAGGCATCTACAGAAGCCAGATCTACTGCATCTGATACTACAGAGCCTGCCCTCTTCGGCATTTGCTTCCACAGTCCCCTGAGTTATTGTTGCGGCTTCTATTGTGTGAGAATAGATGTGTCTACACTCCCCCTGCACATGTCCACTGGGCCCAGCCCAGTGTGTTACACTAAACAGCTGTTCATTCATTCTTTCTAAAAAAAAACGCTCACTGAATTTTTAATGCATCCTCAGGATTACATTTATTAGATTCTTATAGTTGAAGAATCTCAGATATGATGCGAAGGGGGAGATGGGTCAAGAGTCTGTGCCCTCTGAAATGGGAGAGTTTTGGGGACACTGGCAATTCTAGGAGGAAGATCTCAGGAGTCATCCAAGGCTCTTGCCCACCTGCACCCCCTCACTGCTCTGCCATACTTCAGTCAATGGTAGTAATAGACATAGAAGTAGGGGTGTAAATTGCCATGTAACAATTTCACAGGCTTCTAGAAAGCAAATCCATCAAGATATCAATTATGTAATTTCATCACATAGGCAGCTCTTTACAGGAAACTGCCCTCATGAGGAAGCCCCCTTTCTTGTCACTTCAGCAAAGCTCTATTGTGATGAACTTTTAAGCCAGGCACCCCCATACTCTGATCAACTCTGGCCTAAGCACACATTGCAAATCTTTTAGTCACACAATAGCTTGCCTAACTTGTCGGCTCTTTCTGTAGATCAAAGAAGTTGATAGGAAGAATAAATAACAGATGACCAGATCTCTTTCCTAGCTTCCCCTCCTGTAATTTCATGAAGAAACTGTGTGACAAAACTGTATAAATGAGATAACATCTAAAGGACAATTACAAGAAGCTGATGAGCCTCCACGCAGTGGGGGACGGACACGACTCTGACTCCCCATCTCAGTGACTAACTGAGTTTAACTCTCTTCTTCCCATTAAAACTTCCATGGCCAAACAGAATCTTTGGAGGTGATTATAGGGGGAGCACTGAGTCCACCATCTCCCCAGATTGCCAGCATTCTGATTAAAGAAACCTTTTCCCTCTCCCAACATCTCCCTGTCTCATATTGATTTTTTCAGTGGCAAGCAGTCAGACTTGATTCAGTAACAATCATGGAATGACTTTTTTTCTCCTAGTTTTGTATATTTTGAGAATGGATTCCTTCCATACTGGCAAAATCCCAACCATGACATGAAAATTTTTTAAGTGCTTCTATTTCACTGGGGATTAGTACCATTCTGTATGAGCTTGTTTCGTCTGTGAAATACTAATAAGTGTAAAGAAATAACCAGGTTGTTGTTTAGTTGCTAAATCGTGGCCAACTCCTTTGTGACCCTGTGGACTGCAGCTCGCCAGGCTCCTCTGTCCATGGGATTTTCCAGGCAAGAATTCTGGAGTGGGTTGCCATTTCCTTCTCCAGGGGATCTTCCTGACCCAGGGATCAAACAGGTCTCCTGCTTTGGCAGGCAGCTTCTTTACCACTGAGCCACTTGGGAACCCCAAGAAATAACCAGGATCATCTGCTAAATCTATTAGGAAGAGGGCAGAAGACTTTGCTGAGTACAGTAAATTAGAGCTTAGTGTGAATTTGACCCAAGTCTTCTCTCTTTGAAAGATGTTTGTTTAGCATATCGTGATTTCACTGCCACTCCCCTCCTACCCCGTTGCCCCATCCACCACTTTCCTCTGGGCCATTATGGATTCTATTCTTATAAACACAATTTTAAATACCAGTCTCTCTTTAAAAAGGGAAGTTCATTTTTATGAACTTTTGTTGGTTTTCCTTCTGTGAAATGCCTTAGTGAGGCTTCATTTGCTCTGGAGGTCTGGGGGCCCTCCCCACAGTCTAGGCGCCTCTTCCTAAGTGAACCAGCTTCATTTCCCCTGTTGCTCCACCTTAAACCTGGGAGGCGTTTGTTTCCCGGGGCCAGGGCTTGCCCAGGCGTTCAGCTGCCTGCACACCAGCTGCTACTCCATTCCCTGGTGTGCATCTTGTAACAACACAGCTCCTTTGCTGGTTGTTGAATAAGGAGAAAGGCAGATGTGAAAGGAAGAAGAAAGCTGATTATTCATTTTCTTTCCTTTGGAAATTCTGCTTGGGGATCCTGTTCCTATTTAGAATGTTCCCCCAGAAGCCCATTCCACTTAGCACTCTTGCTAGGGAGCATTTTCTGTCAATTTTCCAAAATGTATATATTCCAGGCAGTTGGTTGGAGGTTTTACCTGGATCTTGTTAACTAAGCTCAGCCTGCCTCTTCTTTGTACCCTAAGAGCCTAGAATTTTACCAACTCACAAGGAACTCAAGTACCCTAATGTATGATCCTTGAAGGATGCGTGCATGCTAAGTCGCTTCAGTCATGTCTAACTCTTTGTGACCCCATGGACTGTAGCCTGCCAGACTCCTCTGTACATGGGATTCTTCAGGCAAGAATATTGGGAGTGGTTTGCCATGCTATCCCTGGGCTTTGCAAACTAGCCTAAAACAATGATAGTATCTCTTGGCTATAGAACAGAGAATTCATCTCATTCTGGCTTGGAGAACAAGGATTTATCTCCTGGGACAAGTTCTCGAGGATGATAGCCAGTGACCTGTCATTTTTCTCTTAGGAGTTCAAAAACAATGTGTAAGTAATAACTGCTATCTTCTATTTTTCAGAGGCTCATTTTTTTCCCTCTGACTTGTTTTGGTTCCAGTCTTTAAAAGCAGTGTTATTGCTGCCCTGCAAATAGGTTCATCAGTATCATCTTTCTAGATTCCATATGCATGTATTAATATACAATATTTGTCTCTGTCTTTCTGACTTATTTCACTCTGTATAACAGGCTCTAGGTTCATCTACCTCATTAGGACAGACTCAAATGCATTATTTTTTTATAGCTAAGTAATATTCCATTATATATATGTACCACAATGTCTGTATCCATTCGTCAGTCAATGACCATCTAAGTTGCTTCCAAGTCCTAGCTGCTGTAAAAAGCGCTGCACAAGGAACTCAACCCAGTGTTCTGTGACAGCCGAGGGGTGGGATGGTGAAGGAGACAGGAGGGGGCTTCAGGAGGGAGGGGACATATGTATACCTGTGGCTGATTCTTGGTGATGCATGACAGAAACCAACACAATATTGTAGAGCAATTGGGCACACACACACAAAAGCAGAACCCAGCTACCATTTCAGATGGATCAGTTAGAAATGGTGAATAAGCAGCAGGTGCAGATTGTGGCTAGGTGTGAGCACCAGAGTCCCTTCCCAATCCACAGATATTGCAAACCACAGACCGAACAATATCCATGCAACTCCAGTGCCTGCTTGGATATTGAAATATTTTCTAAAGAAGCAACAATCATATATTAGCTTACAGCACCTGCCCTCCAGGAAATTCAACCCTCGGGGCCTTTGGGTACAATGGCCTAAAGGTGCTTTCATTTTCCTAGTTCTTGTCAGCATACCGACACACACTTGATACGTGTTCTTTCTGTTTTATGATTTATGTTTAAGAGGGATTTGTATAGGCAAAGTGGATAAAGCCATAAATTTTCTTACAGGTCATATTTTAAATGACATTACTTTGAAATCACAACCTGTGTTCTCACTGTGACTATCAGCCTTTCTCAAAACAATTCAATAAATAATGTCAAGGGCAGAGTTTCATTTATGAAGGCTTTTCACAGTTAATAGGACTTCCTCAGACAACTGTCATAGTGTTTCTGGTATGCATCAGCATGTAAAGGAATCTATTGTTAGTAACTATGAACTAGAAGGGTAGAATTTCTGTTAAATTCAAAATAAGTTGATAATTAACCACACATGCTATTATACATTACCCATTCACATAATTAATGAAAATTCTACAGGGTTGTCTTCAGTGGAAGCATTTAAACATCTTAGTGGGTCTACTCTGAATAATTACATGTATTTTGGGGACAACAATATTATTTAAAATTCTAAGTCTGTGTTAGGATACACAAACTGAAGTGAAACCAATCTTTCCAGTGTACAGAGCTGACATCACAATAGGGCTATGTTTATTGAAAATGTATAATTTGTTTAGAGTTAGGAGTGTCTATATGAATGTAAAAGCTTCTCCTTATCAGCTTTTATAAATCCTCTTGCTTTGATTTCCTTATTATTTAAGTAATGAAAAAACAGAAATAGCAGAACTATACAATGTATGCATCAGTTCAGTGCAGTTGTTCAGTTGTGTCTGACTCTTTGCAACCCTGTGGACTGCAGCATGCCAGGCTTCCCTGTCCACCAACTCTCAGAGCTTGCTCAGACTCAAGTCCATTGACTTGGTGATGCCATCCAACCATCTCATCCTCTGTCATCCCTTTCTCCTCCTGCCTTCAATCTTTCCCAGAATCAGGGTCTTTTTCAATGAGTCAGTTCTTCACATCAAGTGGCCAAAGTATTGGAATTGCAGCTTCAGCATCACTCCTTCGAATGAATATTCAGGATTTATTTCCTTTAGGATTGACTGGTTGGATCTCCTTGTAGTCCAAGGGACTCTCAAGAGTCTTCTCCAACACCACAGTTCAAAAGCTTCAATTCTTTGGCACTCAGCTTTCTTTATGGTCCAACTCTCACATCCATACATGACTACTGGAAAAACCATAGCTTTGACTAAATGGACCTTTGTCAGCAAAGTAATATCTCTGCTTTTAATATGCTGTCTAGGTTGGTCATAGCTTTTCTTCCAAGGAGCCAGCAGCTTTTAATTTCATGGCTGCAGTCAGCATCTGCAATGATTTTGGAGCCCAAGAAAATAAAAGTCTCACTGTTTCCATTGTTTCCCTATCTATTTGCCATGAAGCAATGGGACCAGATGCCATGATCTTAGTTTTGAATGTTGAGTTTTAAGCCAGCTTTTTCACTCTCCTCTTTCACCTTCATTAAGAGGCTCTTTACTTCCTCTTCACTTTCTGCCACAAGGGTGGTGCCATCTGTGTATTTGAAGTTATTGATATTTTCCCTAGCAATCTTGATTCCAGCTTGTGCTTCAGCCTGATCTTTCGCATAATGTACTCTGCATATAATTTAAATGAGCAGGGTGACAATATACAGTCTTGACGTACTCCTTTTCCTATTTGGAACCAGTCTGTTGTTTCATGTCTGGTTCTAACTGTTGCTTCTTGACCTGAATACAGATTTCTCAGGGGGAAGGTCAGGTGGTCTGGTATTCCCATCTCTTGAAGAATTTTCACGGTTTGTTGTGATCTCACAGTCAAACGCTTTGGCATAATGAATAAAGCAGAAGTAGATGTTTTTTCTGGAACTCTCTTGCCTTTTCCATGATCCAGCGGATGTTGGCAATTTGATCTCTGGTTCCTCTGCCTTTTCTAAATCCAGCTTGAATGTCTGGCTTGGAGAATGTTGAGCATGTGAGATGAGTGCAATTGTGTGGTAGTTTGAACATTCTTTGGCATTGCCCTTCTTTGGGATTGTAATGAAAACTGACCTTTTCCAGTTCTGTGGCCACTGCTGAGTTTTCCAAATTTGCTGACATATTGAGTGCAGCACTTTCACAGCATCATCTTTCAGGATTTGAAATAGCTCAACTGGAATTCCATCACCTCCACTAGCTTTGTTTGTAGTGTTGTTTTCAAGGGCCTACTTGACTCGACATTCCAGGATATCTGGCTCTAGGTGAGTGATCACACCATTATGGTTATCTGGGTCATGAAGATGTTTTTTTGTACAGTTCTTCTGTATATTCTTGCCACCTCTTCTTCATATCTTCTGCTTCTGTTAGGTCCATACCATTTCTGTCCTTTATCGAGCACATCTTTGCATGAAATGTTCCCTTGGTATCTCTAATTTTCTTGAAGAGATCTCTAGTCTTTCCCATTCTATTTTTTCCCTCTATTTCTTTGCATTGATCACCAAGGAAGGCTTTCTTATCTCTCCTTGCTTTTCTTTGGAACTCTGCATTCAAATGGGTATTGCTTCCTTTTCTCCTTTGCCTTCAGTTCAGTTCAGTTGCTCAGTCGTGTCCTACTCTTTGCAACACCATGAACCGCAGCATGCCAGGCCTCCCTGTCCATCACCAACTCCCAGAGTCCACCCAAACCTATCCATCACGTCTGTGATGCCATCCAACCATCTAATCCTCTGTCATCCCCTTCTCCTCCTGCCCTCAGTCTTTCCTAGCATCATGGTCTTTCCAAATGAGTCAACTCTTTGCATCAGGGAGTTTCAGCTTCAGCATTAGTCCTTCCAATGAACACTCAGGGATGATCTTCTTTAGGAAGGACTGGTTGGATCTCCTTGCAGTCCAAGGGACTCGCAAGAGTCTTCTCCAACACCACAGTTCAAAAGCATCAATTCTTGGGCACTCAGCTTTCTTTATAGTCCAACTCTCACATCCATACATGACCACTGGAAAAACCATAGCCTTGACTAGATGGACCTTTGTTGGCAAAGTAATGTCTCTGCTTTTTAATATGCTGTCTAGGTTGGTCATAACTTTCCTTCCAAGGAGTAAGTGTCTTTTAATTTCATGGCTGCAATCACCATCTGCAGCAATCTTGGAGCCTAGAAACATAAAATCAGCCACTGTTTCTACTATTTCCCCATCTATTTACCATGAAGTGATGGGCCCAGATACCATGATCTTAGTTTTCTGAATGTTGAGTTTTAAGCCAACTTTTTCACTCTCTTCTTTCACTTTCATCAAGAGGCTCTTTAGTTCCTCTTCACTTTCTGCCATAAGGGTGGTGTCATCTGCATATCTGAGTGGTTGATATTTCTCCCAGCAATCTTTATTCCAGCTTGTGCTTCCTGCAGCCCAGCATTTCTCATGATGCACTCTGCATCTAAGTTAAATAAGCAGGGTGACAATATACAGCCTTGACGTATTCCTTTTCCTATTTGGAACCAGTCTGTTGTTCCATGTCCAGTTCTAACTGTTGCTTCCTGACCTGCATACAGGTTTCTCAAGAGGCAGGTCAGGTAGTCTGGTATTCCCATCTCTTGAAGAATTTTCCACAGTTTATTGTGATCCACACAGTCAAAGGCTTTGGCATAGTCAATAAAGCAGAAATAGATGTTTTTCTGGAACTCTCTTGCTTTTTCCATGATCCTTTAGCGTCCCTTCTTTTTTCAAACATAACCTTATGTGCATCAGGACCCAGAGACTCCACAGAGACTGAGCCAATATATGCATATACTGTGGGAATTTGGCCATTTGATACCTATCTTTCAATTTTGAAAATTGATTATTGCTGGAACAATGCCAAAGTTAGGAATGTAATTTATTTATTTAGTAAAGTGCTTTGAGACTTAGGAAACCTCTCTGCTGCATGTCAGGAAAGAGTTAAATAATTTAAATGAGCCCCAAAGGGATTTTTCTATTGAGGAGGCAGCAATTATAAGAGAAGCCAAAGCACCACATATTAAATGAGACTATTTTGTTTGGTAGGGCTTCCCTGGTGCCTCAGATGGCAAAGAATCCTCTTGCAATGCAAGAGACATAGGATCTATCCCTGGGCTGGGGAGATCCACAGAGAAGGGAATGGTTACCCACTCCAGCATTCTTGCTTGGAGAATTCCATGGACAGAAGAGCCTGGTGGGTTACAGTCCATGGGGTCACAAAGAATCAAATATGACTGAGTAACTAACACTTTCATTTTGTTTGGTGGGCAAAAGGGAAATTTTTGAAAGGGAAAACAGACAAAGATTCTATAGAAACAATATGCAGTTCTGAGGTACACAATTCCTCTTATCAGCAACTGACTGATTAATTATTCCTTTTTACCCCAAACAGAAAGATATAGGAGGGTCCCAGGTCATGGGAAAGAAGAGGATCCATTAGAACAGAACAGGCTGAACAGCAGTTTTAGCCTGGTAGCCAGATTCTTGACTGGGTTCCTGGTTAGCCAAAGCATGGTTGTCAGGAAAACCAGAAAGATTGAAATTATTAATCTAGTTCTGTAGACCTATGGCTGAGGATAGAGTTGGTAATCAATGGAGATGATAACATTTTGGCAAAAACTGGTTTGTATTAGAAAAGTGTCCAAAGGTGGCACTTTGGGAAAGCTATGAAGAAAGATAAGTGAAGTGAGAATACATTAGCCCAAAGATTGGTGCAACCTAAGCTATACTGAGATGGCTTCTAAGTAGTTAATTAGACAGAGGAAAGTAATCCCCTTTCAGACTGTACTGAAATAGCATGAACAGAAAAATGCAAATAGACAGGTGTGTAAGATGAAAGACAAGGTAGGGGAAAGGCTCCTTAACAAGTTAGTTTAAAAAAATTCAGAAGAAGGATGAGAAGCCAGAATATTTCTAGAAATAGGAAGTGATGACTAGCTTAGTCTGGACAAGAGGTTCTAAGGAAAAATTGAACCCAGAAGTTATAAAAGTGTCAATCTCTGCAAATGAAGAATTGGTGTTTAATGAGAAAGTTATAGTGCTCACTGCAAATAGTTCTATCAGGATCTCTGCCCACATCTTGATAGACCTATGTATATTTTATTCAAGCTGCTGCTTTTCTTATTGTAGGTGAATTCCTAGAATTTTCAAGGTTCCAAATTCAAGCACTCCATTCAAATGGTGCTAATGTAGGAAATTCTCCAAGCCAGGTTTCAGCAATATGTGAACCGTGAACTTCCTGATGTTCAAGCTGGTTTTAGAAAAGGCAGAGGAACCAGAGATCAAATTGCCAACATCCGCTGGATCATGGAAAAAGCAAGAGAGTTCCAGAAAAACATCTATTTCTGCTTTATTGACTATGCCAAAGCCTTTGACTGTGTGCATCACAATAAACTGTGGAAAATTCTGAAAGAGATGGGAATACCAGGCTACCTGACCTGCCTCTTGAGAAATCTGTATGCAGTTCAGGAAGCAACAGTTAGAACCAGACATGGAACAACAGACTGGTTCCAAATAGGAAAAGGAGTACGTCAAGGCTGTATATTGTCACCCTGCTTATTTAACTTAGATGCAGAGTACATCATGAGAAATGCTGGACTGGAAGAAACACAAGCTGGAATCAAGATTGCTGGGAGAAATATCAACCACTCAGATATACAGATGACACCACCCTTATGGCAGAAAGTGAAGAAGAACTAAAAAGTCTCTTGATGAAAGTGAAAGAGGAGAGTGAAAAAGTTGGCTTAAAGCTCAACATTCAGAAAACGAAGATCATGGCATCTGGGCCCATAACTTCATGGGAAATAGATGGGGAAACAGTGGAAACAGTGTCAGACTTTATATTTTTGGGCTTCAAAAGCACTGCAGATGGTGACTGCAGCCATGAAATTAAAAGACACTCCTTGGAAGGAAAGTTATGTCCAACCTAGATAGCATATTCAAAAGCAGAGACAACACTTTGCCAACAAAGGTCCATCTAGTCAAGGCTATGGTTTTTCCAGTGGTCATGTATGGATGCGAAGAGTTGGACTGTGAAGAAAGCTGAGCACCGAAGAATTGATGCTTTTGAACTGTGGTGTTGGAGAAGACTCTTGAGAGTCCCTTGGACTGCAAGGAGATCCAACCAGTCCATTCTGAAGGAGATCAGCCCTGGGATTTCTTTGGAAGGAATGATGCTAAAGCTGAAACTCTGGTACTTTGGCCACCTCATGTGAAGAGTTGACTCATTGGAAAAGACTCTGATGCTGGGAGGGATTGGGGGCAGGAAGAGAAGGGGATGACAGAGGATGAGATGGCTGGATGGCATCACTGACTCGATGGCCATGAGTCTGAGTGAACTCCGGGAGTTGGTGATGGACAGGGATGCCTGGCGTGCTGCGATTCATGGGGTCGCGAAGAGTCAGACACGACTGAGCGACTGAACTGAACTGAATGTAGGAAAACGCTGAGGTGGGTGGAACGAAAAAACTTTTTGGTCATGTCTGCTGACTCAGTGTATGGAAGCAATTGTGAGTTGGGGCCCTAGTTATATAAACACAAGATTTGCAATAAATAGGAGGCCTCTCTGAATTAGATCCAACTTAACAAGGCTGAGAGGTCTTCATGGCTCCAAGCCACTGCTCTAGCTCCCTCTCTTCCCATTTCTTGACTCACATGTTATATTCAAGTAAAACTAAATTGCTTGCTACTTCATAACTTTGTTTGCTATTTACTTTGCCTGGAATTGATTTCTCTGAATCATTTGCCTGGTGGGTGCCTGTTCACCCTTCAACAAGTCAGCTAACATTTCACCTCCTTTAGGAAGCCTTCCTAGAGTTCCTGGACAATCTTAACTAGTCTTTATTTTGCATGAGCTTTGTACCTTACAGGCTTTTAAAAAACATTCTTGCATTTTCCCACTCCATTTTGTCTGTTACATGCTCATTCCCTCTGTGGTCTGGGGACTCTTTGGGGGCAACAACTGTGCCATGATTGCTGACATATGCCACAACTATCATGGCTGGGGCTCAGTGAATCACCTTTTAGTGAGTGAATGGAAATATTAGAACCCAGGAACTCAAATGCAAATCACCAAACATGGTCACCTTCAATTCTATCAACTTTTCACGAAACATCTGCTGGGCAACTCCTTTTTAAAATTTTATTTTTTATTTAAATATTATTGATTTACAATATGGTGTTAGTTTCAGGTGTGCAGAGAAATGATTCAGTGTGTGTGTGTACAGATATATATATATTCTTTTTCAGATTCATTTCCCTTATTACAAAATATTGAGTATAGTTCCCTGTGCCAAACAGTGGGTCCTTCTTGCTTATCTATTTAATACAGTCGTGTGTATATACTAATCCCACCCTCCTTATTTATCCCCCCTCCCTTACTTATCCCTCCCCTCTTTCCCCTTTGATTACCAGGACAACTTCTTAAACTACATTCTTTTGTGAATGGGCGGGCAGTTATTTTACTAAGTGCCAGGTACTCTAAGTTCTTACATGAACACCTTCATTTACAGGGTCACCACCACCTTGTGAGGTTAGCGTTATCAATATTTTCCTTTTAGGTGAGCAAACTAAGGCATGACAAGGCCAAGTAACTTTTCTGAGATTAACACAGACAGTATCTTCCCACGTGGCACTAGTGGTAAAGGACCCGCCGGCCAATGCAGGAGACATAAGAGATACTTACTAATGCAGGAGACATAAAAGATGCTTGCCAATGCAGGAGACATGAGACATAAGAGAGACATAAGGTTTGATCCCTGGGTCAGGAAGATGCCCTGGGGGAGGGCATGGTAACCCAGTCCAGTATCCTTGCCTAGAAAATCCCTTGGACAGAGGAGCCAGGCAGGCTGCAGTCCATGTCCATAAGGTTGCAACGAGCTGGACACGACTGAATGACTTAGCACATGCACGCACAGCACATCAGCTGGACTAGAACTGAAGCAGAAGGACGAGTTTCAGAGCTGAACTCTTAACTGCTAGGCTGTACTACCTCAACAGTGAAAGAACTGATGAATGCAGGCTTCCTTTAGCTACTTCTGGAAAATGAGCCTGCAATTTCATTTTCTAAGATGATAAGAGGCATTTTAGCCTAAGCGACCCAACATTTATAATGAATTTAACTTGAGACCATGCCAGGACAGACATTTATCATGGTTCATTTAAGTAACTGTTCATTAAGTGGCCAGGGAAAAGGAAACCACTATGAGACCAGAGGGGGCCTCTAATGAGAAAAAGAGAGGGATGTGGGAAACCAAGAATCTGAGACATTGGGAACATACATTATAGAGAATTGCAGAGATGTGCACATGTCTGTGTTCATGAATTTTAAAAGCTATGCTTATAAAATTATAATACATGTGGTAGTACAGAGGACTGCCGAGATCACAGGAAAACACTCCATCAAACAAAATCTATTTCCAAAATACACAGGTTTTTTTTTTTTTTTTTGCTTGTATTTTTTAAACACTGTGAAGGATATTCACAAACCACAGAGATATATTAAAGCTCCTAGCTGTTTTCTGTATTCACTTCTCTTAGACACCATGGTTGCCTGCTTCCTAGCATTTGTCTTTAAATCTCTTCTGAATGAACTTTCTGAATTTCTTTTTCCTGTTCCACTATTCTTCATGATCCTGTACCATGAACCCCCAAAAAAGGAGCCTGTCGCTGAAAGAAGGCAATGTGGGGGAAAACATTTAGGGCACGGCCTTTCTGCAGGACAAGGAAAGAGGACTTCTATATATTAATGATTGTTTCGCCCCTTCTCAGAACTGAAATACAAGTCTAAGCTGCCTGCCCATGGGCCTCTGCCATCTGGACATTCATGAAGTATAACTGTCTATAAATGTTTCTCAAAGGAATAACGCTGTGCCCTTAATTTCAAGAAATGAGGCTAACAACAACAACAACAAAAAGATTAATAAGCTTGATATTTCCATTTAAAAAGTTTTTAAAGCTCTACATAAAAATGTAAAGAGAACATCAGATTTTCGTTTAGGCAAAATGCAAGAAAACATATTACTAAATACACATTCTAACTTATAATAGGGACACAATTAAAGGTGGTGAGGGGGAGGGAGAGTAGTAGAGAGTTTACCAGAGGTCGTGCGCTCTAGGCTAGCTTTAAGCATCAGGGGTGCGTGCGTGTGTGCATGTGTGTGTGTGTAAAAGTATCAGTGCGTGCATGTGTGCTCAGTCATGTCCATCTCTTGCGAGCCTATGGACTGTAGCCCACCAGGCCCCTCTGCCGATGGCATTTCCCAGGCAAGAATATTGGAGTGGGTTGCTATTTCCCTCTCCAGGGGATTCCTGACTCAGGGATCGAACTCTCGTTTCCTTCAAGTCTCCTGTATTGCAGGTGGGATTCTTTACTGCTAGGGCATAATAAAAGTTTGAAAGTGGAGTCCTTTACGATTCCACTGATTACCTTTAAGAATTTAGAACCCTTTGTTAAACAGTCTCTCATCTGGGTGGACCTGCTTTTCACCAGAAGCGGAACGGATGAGAGTATTTGTGAGTTCCTGGCATATACTATATGAGTGTGTGAGGGCCAACTCAGTCACCATTAAGTCCTCAATTCTGATGTCACTTGATCAGATACCTCAATGTAGCCTTTATTTCCTTCCTTCCTTTCTTTTGACAGTAAGTTTATTTACAGACATATATTCCATAGCCAAAGAAAAACCAGTTATCGCATCATTTAATTTAGAAAACTGAGGGAAAATATACCTGAAAGATCTATAGGCAACAGGAATGTTTTCCTTTTACTGTCCTTGAAAGTTCTTAGAGTTCCTTAAAAAAACATGTTGACTATGTGAAGCAGTGTTCCAACTCAAATGGGATAATATGCTCTTAACACTTGAGGTTTGAGGAAACTATAGATATATTTTATCATTATCATGGCAGGGAAATACAGAGAGAAGAAATTATTTTTATAGTAGATCTTTAGCAAAAAATTCTAAGTAGGAAAATAATTTGCTCTTTCAAGAGCAATATTTATCTTTATGTATTAAGTTAATCCTAGAGGAGGAAATGGCAACCAACTTCAGGATTCTTGCCTGGAAAATACTATGGACAGGGGAGCCTGGCAGGCTACTGTTCATCGGGTTGCAAAGAGTCAGACACAGCTTAGCAACTACACATTCCCCAGGCAGAATGCAGACCTGCTCAGAGAGCAGCCCTGAGGTTGTTAGCTTTTATGGGCTAGGTAATTTATTTATTATTATTTTCAATTAATCTTTTTGGAGTACAGTTGCTTTACAATGCTGTGTTAGTTTCTAGTGTACAGCAAAATGAATCATCTGTATATATATACATATATCCTTTCCCTTTTGGACTTCCTTCCCATTCAAATCACCACACAGCATTAAGTAGAGTTCATTATATGTGGAATCTAGAAAAAATGTATAAACAATCTTATTTGCAGAGTAGAAATAAAGACACAGACATAGAGAACAAATGTGTGGATACCACAGGGGAAGGGGTGGTGAGAGGAATTGGGACTGACACATATGCACTATCGATACTAAGTATGGATGGCGCAAGTGGTAAAGAACCCACCTGCCAATACAGGAGACATAAGAGATATGAGTTCGATGCCTGGGTCAGAAGCTCTCCTGGAGAAGGGAATGGCTATCCACCCCAGTATATTTGCCTGAGAAATCCCATGGACAGAGGAGCCTGGCAGGCTATAATCCATAGGTTGCAGAGAGTCAGACATGACTGAAGCAACTTAGCCCAGTACAGCACATGTGAAATAGATAACGAATGAGAATATTGTCTTTCAATAGTGTCCTAATTAAAATTTTGGTCCTTAATATACACAAATGCCAGTGCCCGTGTATCTGGCAGTGAGGCCCAAGAGGAGGTGCCTTTCTGCTGTCTTTTCTCTCTGGAAATACCCTCTCTGACCCTCAGCTTTGTGCCTTCTGCTAAACATCAGCTCCATGGGGTCGCAGATTTGCTCATCTTCACACGTTTGCTGCACTCCCAGAAAATGGGAACTTTATAAAAACATAT
The DNA here is from genome assembly GCF_019923935.1 of Bubalus bubalis. NCBI lineage: Eukaryota > Metazoa > Chordata > Mammalia > Artiodactyla > Bovidae > Bubalus > Bubalus bubalis. The sequence goes on along the minus strand of NC_059159.1, from coordinate 78,793,278 downwards.
GCCAAGCCCGAGCTATGTGCTCATCAGCACGAGATAAGGTGAGCTATTTTATTTTGGTCCTGGGAGATTTTTCAAAACCACTTTTCTCTATTCCTTGCATTTACAGTATAAATCAAATATTGAATGATTATCTCTCCCTTCCTTCCAAACTACATTTTGCCTTCTTTCCTGTTATTTTTCTGTTGATGTTAGCAAAACAGATTGCTTCATTAAAAGTTAGTTGTGATCTTTTCAATTCCTCGCCAAAGAATTTATTGCTTTTGCAGCAAAGGCAAATGACTAATCATTTGTCTTGAACAATATGGCTTCGTGTTTGACTGGGAAGTCTTCAGAACCAAAAACGAACCTGGATATCAGAAACTGCTGAATAGGAAGTTTCTTAGCAATAGCTCAGTGTAACTTCCTTTCCAACTTTTACTGGTTTAAAGACTGCTTGAAGTCTTTCTCCTTTTGGCAGGGTGGGCTAGGATAGGGCAGGCATCTCGTAAGACAGATCACTCAATTATTAAAGCACTTTTCTTTGTACTTCAAATGAAAAAAAAATTTCTTTCTCCTTTTTTGGTTCATGGCAATTTCTTTCTCTAATATGACAAAGTGGTTTATAATGCAGCTATGGATAACAATTCTATTGTTCTAACATTTAAAGACACCTGCCTACCTCCAACATCACTGCTGTTTAGCTACTGCTAAGTACTCACAATTCAATAGCTCCTTTGACTATACTGTCTCTAAATCTTAAACAACATTTCAAGAAGTTTTATTCATTCCATTTTACTGATAAGAAAACAGAGGCTCAGAGAATCTAACCAACTTTTCCCAAAACACAAAAACTAATTAGCAGAACAAGAACTTTGAACACAGGAATGCTTGGCTCCAAAACTTCATTTTTTTCCCCCACCACAAAATACACACTGCCCTTTTCTTGATATACTGCCACTACATTTCAGGCACTGAGCTGGATGCTGTAGCAAAAAAGGGATAGTGGGCCCTTAAGAAACGATCAGTTTGGCAGGGAAGAAAGTCACACACTGACAGTGTCTGTGGCAAGAAGACTTCATCAGGCAAAGAATCTCATTCCCTCACCAGGTGTAATCATACCACAGCGCTGCTGGTGACATTTCTTCCAGAGAACCCAAAGCCTATAGAGAGTGAAATATCAAAAAGTTTCCACTGTGGACAGCTGAAAAAATGTCCTCTCCAAAGATATCCAAGACCTGCTGTGTCTGGATCTAACATCTGTTTCTTCAGACTGCACCTCATTAATGACTTTCTCAGAGTTTGGAGGTAGGTGAAGCCAATAAAGACTCATGCCAAAGCACCCAGAATTCCTGACTTGGGCCCAGATCAGCAACCTCCCATGAGTTCACAAGGGGTGATGGGGGACAGTGGGATGGACAGATGGACTGTTGTCTTAATGTTCAACTTGAATAACTAAAGTGCCTGCAAGCCCTCTTTATCTATGTGCTCTGCATCTGAAATCTACTCTGAAGTGCCCTTCCTTGAGGAAAACTAATAATGCTAATAATATAGGGTGTGCTGGGCGTCTATGTGTACAGGTATGTAGTACATGTGAGAGAGAGAGAGACTAAGAGATGGTAAGAGAAATTGGCTGTGAATAAAATGGAAGGTCATTTTAAGATTTTTAAAAATCCATCCCAAATGAGCATTCACATTAAAAAAAAAAATCTCAATTCTGATTTACTGAAACTTACAGTCCATCAACTATGAAAAGAGAATCACAGAAGGAAAAGGTAATTTAGACTTAACCAAACCAAACAGGTTATATTTGGTAGTGATGACTTGGGCCCAGAGGATTTAGGCATTTGCTCAAGGCCACACAAATAACTACTGACAGACTGTAATTTATGAACTTTTTCCTTCTCCATGGAGCCTTATCTTACAACATACAAGTTTGCTGTTAAAATTATTGCAATATGGAAATGTTTACTACTCCCAAATGCCAGGTGTAAGATATACAATACAATAGGCATTAACCATAAGTAAAAAGAACAGACATTTTGGAACATTCTTCTAAAAACGGCAAATTACTTTAGGACCATCTCCTTTGCAGTAACAGTCAATGAAGGACAGTAGAAAGGAAACAGGTGTTATATTCAGACAGAGGTGGGTTAGAAGCTTAGCTCTGTAACTTCCTAGTTGTTACGATTTTGGTTAACTTGCTGAAGTTCTCTAAAATTAAAAATCAGAGACATCACTTTGTTGACAAACTTCCATATAGTCAAAGCTATGATTTTTCCAGTAGTCATGTAGGGATGTGAGTTGGACCATAAAGAAGGCTAAGCACCAAAGAACTGATGCTTTTGAATTGTGGTGCTGGAGAAGGCTCTTGAGAGTCCCTTGGACTGCTAAGACATCAAATCAGTCAATCCTCAAGGAAATCATCCCTGAATTTTTATTGGAAAGACTTGATGCTGAAGCTCCAATACTTTGGCCACCTGATGCAAAGAGCTGACTCACTGGAAGACTCTGAAGCTGGGAAAGATTGAAGGCAAAAGGAGAAGGGGGAAACAGAGGATGAGACGGTTGGATGGCATTGCCAACTCAAGAGACATGAGTTTGAGCAAACTCCAGGAAATAGTGAAGTACAGGGAAGCCTGGCATGCTGCAGTCCATGGCATCGCAGAGAGTCAGACTCGACTTAGAGGCTGAACAACAACAACCAAACTTCTCTAAACTGTGTTCCCTCATATGCATAGTGGGGAGAGTAAAATGTACCTCTGTATATGCTTCTAAAGGTTTAATTAACTAAAGTGTGTGAATTACCCAGCTTAGTGCTGGTACAAATGTTAGATACGGCCTAAGACCAGTAAAAATGGTAATGAGGTGGATGAAACTGGAGCCTATTAGACAGAGTGAAGTAAGCCAGAAAGAAAAACACCAATACAGTATACTAACGCATATATATGGAATTTAGAAAGATGGTTATGATAACCCTGTATGCAAGACAGCAGAAGAGACACAGATGTATAGAACAGTCTGTTGGACTCTGTGGGAGAGGGAGAAGGTGGGATGATTTGGGAGAATGGCATTGAAACATGTATAATATCATATGTGAAATGAATCACCAGTCCAGGTTCAATGTGGGATATAGGATGCTCGGGGCTGGTACACTGGGATGACCCAGAGGGATGGTATGGGGAGGGAAGTGGGAGGGGGGTTCAGGATGGGGAACACGTGTACACCCATGGTGGATTCATGTTGATGTATGGCAAAACCAATACAATATTGTAAAATAAAAAAAATAAAAATACTTCTGTTATAAAAAAAATGGTGGATACAAATGAATTAAGAAATGTTCATAGCAACAGTATTTACAATAGCTAGGGCAATGAAGCAACCTAAATGTCCATCAACAGAGGAATAAGATGTGGTACATATATACAATAGAATAGCCACAAAAAGCAACAAAATTTTTCCTTTGCAGAGATACGGATGGACCTAGAGATTGTCACACAGAGTGAAGTAAGTCATAAAGAGAAAAACAAATATTGTATACTAATATATATATGAGGAATCCTGAAACATGGTACTGATGATCCTATTTGCAAAGCAGAAGAGAGATATAGACACAGAGAACAAACATATGGACACCAAAGGTGGAAAAGAGCATGGGAGGAAGTGGGAGATGGGATTGACAGTATACATTACTGATACTATGAATAAAATAGATAACTAATGAAAACCTACTGTATAGCACAAGGGAACTCTAATGCACTATGGTGACCTAAATGGGGAAGAAGTCCAAAAGAGATAGGATATATGTATAGCTGATTCATTTTTCTGTACAGTAGAAACTAACACGGTACATGTACATGGAGACATAAGAGATACAGGTTCTATTCCTGGGTCAGGAAGATCCCTCCTGGAGGAGGGAATGCCAACCTACTCCAGTATTCTTGCCTGGAGAATCCCATGGACATAGAGCCTGTTGGGCTACAGTCCATAGGTTCGCAAAGAGTTGGACACGACTGAAATGACTTAGCATGCACACATGGTGAAACTAACATGATATTGTAAAGCAACTATACCCCCATAAAATTACTCAAAAAAGATATAAATTAATAAACCTAATAAACTGAAAATTATAGCAAAAATAAATGAGTCGGTGTCTGCGTATTTCGTATTTCCTTTTCTTCCATTTGTTTTCAATTAAAAACTCTGAAGCATTTCCTGATAATGGTTGTTCTTCAAATAATGAAAATAGAAAATTCACTTCATTAATACCTTTTAATCTCCACCAGAATCACAACCTACAACTTGCCCCTTTGTCTATTCTCTACAGAAATTATTATGCTCCTTATTGAATTGTCAATTTGCATAAAACTGTGAAGGCCAATGATAGGGTTTTGGGGGAAAAAGTATGAAAAAGTCACTGGTACACACTGGGAGTTTGATGATGAGATATGTCTTTGACTGTCATGGGAATCTTTTTAATGCTATTTTCCTGGTTTCTTTGAATTTTGTAGAGATGTTATGGTAAAGAAAGTGACATAACCAAAGGCTACCATTGTTCCACCCTTGAATCCTGGCATTAGCTTGTACAGGTATGAAGGGAAGCTATAAAATTCAAGGAATTCTTTTTCCTACACGTTACATTTCATTGTTTGCCTTAGAGAAAACTACACATCTTTAATCTATTTTTCAGTGTTTTGTCTTCATTTCAGAGTCTCACCAGAATCTCAAGATAGCACACTCTTCATTCATATTCTGTGATGAACAATATCTCACATTGTTTACCACCCCTCCCCTTCTTCCCAGGTATGTCATCTTTGCCCCCTTTCCTTTTTCCATGTAACAGATATTAATAAATATGTGAATGACAATTCTGAATAATATTGAGATGGGAAGAGTGATGAATGAAATCTTACCTCCTCTCACATCAGTAGAGATGGAAATTGCCAGGTACCTGGTTTAGTAGCATGGGGAGGGGTGAGGAGAGGAAATACTATAAACATTTCTACAGAAAGCAAGTACACATCTGGGGTCTAATGCAATATGAATTTAGTACATTTCATAAATTGAATCAAAACTGTGCCCAGATAGCACGCATGCTCAAATTGGGGCACCCTGCCTGGCCAAGCCCCTGACGTTAATGAGACACTCTGCAGGACACCCTGGCTTCACCAACCAGACAAAGAGATGTCAGTGTATCCCTTCCCCCCGGGCATTCGAAGCTGGCACTTATTTTCAAATTTCCTTCCCACCTGGCAGGGGAAACACTTTCTCAGACACATGATAAAACTGCAGCATGGAGTGGGATAACGAGACTCTGGCAAGGACTATTTCAGAGAATGGTTGTGCTCACCAGTGGCACTGACTGTGTGCCTTCTACACACACACACGCACACACACACACAATCACTCAAGAGCACTGACTACCTCTTTTTATGCCACAGTGAAGAAGGATTTTCATCTGACAAGGCTCATCCAAGAGAAATTTGGCAAGTAATATATAGCATGTAAAAGGAATGTGGTTGGGGGAGAGGGGCTGGGGATTTGGAGACCGCAACTAAAATCATGCAAATGCATATTTGCTTCCTAATATTACAAAAAGAACACTTCCTTGCTTAAAACCCAGAAAGCATAGGGAGTCCTGTTCCATTAAAAAAAAAAACAAAAAACTACACACTTCTTTATGAAAAGTTTCAACATGTAGAAAAGAATGGGATAATGGGCCCTCAGGTACCCATTTCCTAGTTTCAACAATGATCAAATTATGGCCAATTTCATTTCCTCTATCCTCTCCATCTCCACCCAATCCTCTTCCTTTGTACTATATTAAAAAAATCTTGATATTATTTCCTCTGTAGTACTTCAGTGTGTATATAATATATATATATATATATATATATATATATATATAACTTTTAAGAGCCAATGTTACATAAAAAATAAATAATTCTTTATTATCATCAAATATCCATTTAGTGAGTGTTTTAATTCTCTCAGTGTATTCTTTTTGTTGTTGTTACACCGCATTTGGATCAGGATTCACCTAAGAGTCTGGCATTGTAATTGGTTGTGGATATATATTTTATTTTCCTTTTAATCTGTAAGTTTTCCCCACTTGGTTTGAAGTAGCTTTTGAATTCTAAACTCCAGGTCCTTGCACTAGGAGGTGCAAATCTGCCTTTAAAACAACCTGTGGCGACTTCAATGTCTCAATATGGAGCAATGGTTAAATAAAAAGTGGTGTATGCATTTGGTTAACTATCGTGCACAGTGTAGTTGAAAGAGTGCCCTCCCTGTGAAACCTAGGGCAGGTTATATTTATCCTCCATGTATCTGTTTGTAAAATGAGAAAAACAATTAAATTAATCAAACTCAACATATACTTTTATCTCCAATCAGTGTTAGTTACATAACACCAGAGCATCATTTTAATATGTATAATACATACAAAATGTTAATGGGCATATTTCTGTTGTTATGTAGCCACCAAGTCGTGTCCAACTCTTTGCAGCCCTATGGACCAGAGCCTGCCAGGCTCCTCTGGCAGGAATTCTCCAGGTAAGAATACTGGAGTGGGTTGCCATTTCTTCCTTCAGTTAATCTTCCTGACCCAGGGATTGAACTCACATACCCTGCATTGGCAGGCAGATTCTCTACCACTGAGCTACCAGGGAAGCCCAGACATTTTATTTCCTCCTAAAATCATGTTAAATTGTAGCTGAGCAGTTGGTGCTTCAGGGAAACAGAGAATGGAGATTGCCCCAGATATTGTGGCATCAGGGGTCAGCCTTGTGTTACAACAGACTTTCCTAAGAATAGGGACAATCCGAAAGCCAAGTGTGTGGAGCAAGAGCATGGGTTTCTACATTTCAAAGTTTCCTTTTTTTCATATCAAGAGTTTGGCCTTATCCAAGTGTTCTCTGTTTGGTTTGGTTTCAGTTTTTTAAGTGCACAGAAAATACAAAATAGGCAACATGATATGGTAGTTCTAACCAGACAGGAAGAGGAAAGGACCGTTCTATCCACAAAGAAGGGAGAAGAATTTGAGGAAGAAGGTGGGATGCTTGTGTGTCTTGACTTCTCTGAGGCAGATATTTTAAAGGCTGGGGAGACTCTCCTATAGGTTGAAGAGAAAGTGTTGCTTTTTTTCCATTTGAAACAATCTCACTTCAACTCAGTACCACATCCCAAGTAATACAGGAAAGATGGTATAAAACTGGTTGGTGAAGATGGCTAGATAGATGACCTTAAAATAGTTCTGACTCCCTCTGAATACTGCATGTATGCTCCATTCTGGGGCCCTCAATGTCTCAGCGGGCTCAGAAGAGTGGATGTGGGGTTTCTGAGAAGGCCAGTGAACCAGCAGAAGCCAGGCAATGGAGTAAATGAAAACATCCGAGACCTCTTCCCTCATTACCATGATCTCACATAAGCCATTTACCTGCTCACTCCAACCCATTACCCCCCAAAACCCCTCTCAGATGCCATCTTGGAAGGAAGACAAGGGAGGAACAGAGCTCTAAAACACTGAGCATTTATCTTTAATAAACTCAGTCATCCATGGAATTATTAAACCCAACCATGAAAGGCAGAGTTGAACTTACTATTTCACACATACAGACTGTTTAGCTGTAGAAGACCAAGCTATCATCAATTGTCAGCTTTTCCATTTACCTACTAGATTGATGAGAAAGATCACGTTGGCTCCAGAAATTTAAAAAGCTGTATTCTCTCAGCATGTGTAAGTGTATCATGTTTTGATTCCCTAATCCACAATGAAAAGGGAAAAGAGCAGAATTCAAAGTATGATTATAATCATATAAAACAAAGCTTCAGAAAAAATGTGAGAAAAGAGTCATTACAGATGTAATCTGTACAGACAAATGTCTACAAATCACAAAAAGTAAATACTAGTTGTATTTGGTTTGGGCAGCCTAGGGTGCTGGTCTTCTCTGTCTTATTTAATCATAATACTTTGTATGAAAAGCATTTTCCAAACTGCAAAACTTATTGTCTTAAATCCATTATGTTAAATAAGCAATGATGGAGCACTAATGTTTCACAGGCATGGCACTAATCACCATGGGGAATACAACGATGGATAAGATGTGGCCCCAATGCCAAAGGAACTCACAGCATGGTGGAACAGACAGACAGATAAGTGGCAAAGGGAATTCAACATCCATTGTTCCCCAGCTATAAGAAATTTCAGTTTTTCCCATAAACTCCAAATCACCTCCAGAGGACTTTAGTTTGATGATGGAAATAAAGGCATAAAACTAGTATGCTAATTTGCATTTATACATCTATCATTTGGGGAAAAATACACATATAATAAGGATATGCCACACTTTCACTAGTGGACACAGCGTGGTGTGTATGTATGAGACACTTGCAAATATTTATTGGAATACTTGAAGTTCAGCTGCAGCACTGTCTCACAGTTGACATCATGAAGTCATCTGTTGGATGAAACCACTTTATAATGAGGTTCCTTTTTGATTTCAACAATGAACTTCCCTTAGATGTAGTACATGGTTCGTATCGCATTGACATGTAAAAGTGTACTGCATGACAAATAGAAGAAGATCTAAACTTTGGAGTTTAAAAACAAAACAAAACATCAGACTTTATCTGGGCTTGCCTGGTGGCTCAGATGGTAAAGAATTCACCTGCAATGCAGAAGACCTGGCTTCAAGCCCTGGGTTGGGAAGATCTAGAGAATGGCTACCCACTCTAGTATTCTTGCCTGGAGAATGCTATGGACAGAGGAGCCTGGCAAGCTACAGCCCCCATGGGGTTGCAAAGTGTCAGACAAGACTGAGTGACTAAAACACACACAAACAGAGTTTACCTAGGTTAGCAGTTCTCAAATTTTAGCATGCATCAGGGATCACCTGGATGGCTGGTTAAAACAGATTGCTGCCTCATTTCTGATTTCTTAGTCTGGGGTGGCGTCCTCTAATTTGCATTTATAACAACCTTGGTTTCTGACTGATGCTACTGTTTATGGACTTGCACTTGAAAAGCCATTAATATACATCAGCGTCTTTTGCAATTTAGGAATCACTTTTCTGTAATCTTTGCTATCTGCTCAAATAATTCAAAGGATGATACACTCACTGAATTGCAAGGAAGCCAGTTTCCCTATTACACAGGCTAATTTTATAAGAATTTACTGGAGGCAAAGTCTGTCTCCTTAAAATCTTTGTTCACTATGTGTATATTCCTTTCTGCACTAAACAACTCCTCCAATATCTTCTCTTAACCAAGCTGAAAGTTTCCATCCTTTAGCTGTTTATTCTACATAATTCCTCTTTATCTACCATGCTATCATCCTCTGATGAAGCCTCTAGTTATAAAGACCACTCTCAAAACAGGGGGCTGAGAACACAATATTTTAGATACTGATCCACTGGTACTATCTCCTTTCCCTAAGCTGACATCATATATCCATGAACAAAGAACTGGGTTTTATTACTTTGTATAGAGCAATAATACCACTTTATTAGCTGATACTATGTAGAAGACCTGGACTCTATTTTTACATTCTGAACAGGTATCTTTCCTTATCCATTTGAAATATTGACCTTGGCACAAGAATTTTGCTTTTATTCTGGCTTTTATTTTATTATTTTATTTCATTATCTCAGTAGAGCATAATTTCAGTTTACAAAGTGTAGGATGGTGGTTAGTTGCACTGCTTTTGAAGTCAGACTGTCCTGGTTGGAAATCATAGCTCTATTGTTTAACAGTTATGTGGCCATCAACAAATTATGTGACCAGCCTAAACTTCAGCTTCCTCATAGGCATGGTGGTAACAGCAGCTACCTTACAGCGGTCTTTCAGGAGATACTATATACAGAACACTTAGTATAACGTCCCATGCTTGTTACATGCTTAGTAAATGTTAGCCATTATTATTTTATTAAAAGCAACCCCAAACACTGTTAGTCACTCAGTTGTGTTCGACTCTTCAAGACCCCATGGACTGTAGCCCATGAGGCTCCTCTGTCCGTGGAATTCTCCAGGCAAGAATACTGGAGTGGGTGACCATTCCCTTCTTCAAGGGATCTCCCCAACCCAGGGATTGAACCTGGCTCTCCTCCATAGCAGGTGGATTCTCTACCATCCCAGGTAAGGTTTATACTATACAAAGTAAGAGCAAAAGTCTTTATGGAAAGCTACAAAGCCTTATTAGAAGTTTCTAAAAAATTAAAGTAATTATAGTTTTTGCCTTGGTGAGACTGGAAATTATCAATCTATCTGTTCAATCCATGGAGATTTACAGACTTAACACACTTTCAATCAAAATTATGATATGATTTTTTAAATTGCAACAAAATTTACATGAAAAAAATGAGAAGAGGCGAAACAGTGTTAGACAATCTGAAAAGGAGAAGAGAGAAGGAAATCTAGTCATACCAGACTTAAACTTATACGAATGCATTAAAACTTAAAACAGTGGTATTGGCACAAACACGGAAAGACACACCAACTAGAAAAAGTGGAGACATCAGAAATAAACCCAAAATGTATGCAGAAAGTGAAGTCAGTTTTCCCAAATGGAAGGGCAGAAAAGACTGATTTAATAAGTGGTATTAAGGTAAAATACAACAATTTAGAAAACCAAAGTGCACCCTACATAAGAATCCAAGGAGGAAACAGAGGGGTGTGCTGCCACAACTGAAAATACAGAAGCTGAAAGACTGTAAGGAGAAAATGATGCAGATTGCATTTTGTCATATAAAAAGAACTGAGTCAGAAAAATATTTGCACTGAAAACGTCAGACAAATGAACGTTTATAAGAAGAGTACATTCAAATTCTGAAGGAAAACCTCAAGAACCCAAAAATCAAATAAGCCATAACAATACAAAAATTACATAGAGACATATAAGTTATAAAGAAATACAGAAGACCATCCTTAATGAAGCCTGAAGATACCTTTAAGCACCTATATAAATAGCTAATAAATGTTTAAAATGGTATTTATTGCTGGTTAATGTTTAAGGAATCTGTTGTTTTCACTTACTTATAATGATCATTTAATTGGTATATCCTTTTATGGAAGGCAGTATATTAAGAATAATAAAGATGTATATAATCTGATCCAAATTTTAGACTCCAGAATTTCTCTTAATGACAAAAACGTATACACAGAATAGCTATGTATGATTCCAAAAGACTGAAAAAAGCATAAATGTCCAAGATTAGAGGAAGAGATTTAATAAAAATCAATTCAGCAAAATATTACATAGTAATTAAAATGATAATTATGAAGACATGAAGAATTATACAGACATGTTTCAAACACTATCATTAATGAAAATAGCTCATATATGCTTTCCTTTTCACATTTTACATGAACACAGGATGTATTTTGTGCTGAATGTAACAAAGTAAATGTGGGTGTATGTAAAATGCATAAAGGACAAACAGTATTAGAGGAGCATTATTTTAATTCTAAATTATCACTTATTTAAGCATTACTCTTGAAAAGTTTTACATCCTGTTTCCAGTATAAATGAAAAGTAATACTGAATTTAGGCTCTGTCACACAATTTAGGTATCTCTTTCAACTGAAAATTTGTGTCTGAAAATAGTGTACACAAAGTCTTTACACAAGTCAGCAATGTGCAATGTGGCAACATCGAGAGCTCTGTGCTCTCCCATCACCCACACACTGACCCTCCTGCTCAGTCGTGTCCGACTCCTTGCAACCACATGGACTTTAGCCTGTGAGACGCCACTGTCCATGGGATTCTCCAGGCAAGAAAACTGGAGTGGGTTGCCATGCCCTCCTTCACACTGACCCAGCAAATATTTACTGTTACTTTGATTCTACTCTGAATAAATAGTAAAGACACAATATGGTCTCGGCTTTGATGGTGGAATGAGACAGACAGACATACAGACATAATTGCCTTCACTCAGTCATGTCCAACTCTTTGTGACCCCATGGACTGTAGCCTACCAGGCTCCTGTGTCCATGGGATTTTCCAAGCAATAGTACTGGAGTGGATTGCCATTTCCTTCTCCATCAGACATATAAAGTGATCATTAAATTCTAAAGTAGGTTCTCTATGTATGTGCCTCTATATCCGTTTTGCAAATAAGATCATCTATACCATGTTTCTAGATTTCACACATATGCGTTAATGTACGATATTTGTTTTTCTCTAACTTACTTCATTCTGCGTGACACTCTCTAATGTATGTACACCAAGTGGGGAAAGGAGGGCTGAGATAAGCTGGGAAATTGGGATTGAGATACACACACACACACACACACACACACACACACACATATATATATACATACGTATATATATATGTATACACACACACACACACTATTGGTACTAGGTATAAAATAGACAACTAATGAAAATCTACTGTATTTCAGGAAACTCTACTCAGTGCTCTGTGGTGACCTAACTGGGAAGGAAATCCAAAAACAGAGGAGATAAATGTATATGTACAGCTGATTCACTTTGTTCTGCAGTAGAAACTAACACAACATTATAAAGCAACTATGAAAAATGTGAAAACATTAGCCGTTCGGTTATGTCTGACTCTTTGCAACCCCATGGATTGTCATCCGTCAGACTCCTCTGTCCATGGACTTCTCCAGGCAAGAATATTGGAGTGTGTAGCCATTCCGTTCTCCAGTGGATCTTCCCAACCCAGGGATGGAACCCAGTCTCCTGCATTGCAGGTGGATTCTTTATCATCTGAGCCACAGGGGAAGCCCAAAGCAACTATGCTTCAATAAAAAATGAGTTGAAAAAATTATAATGTAGGTATAGCACTAGAGTTATACCAGGCTATTTAAAAAATACCAGGGAGGTATCTAACCCATCACAAGTGGTAATAAAGGATACTAGTTCTGAGTTCTACAGAATTAGTAGAGTTACCAATATGGCAAGTGGCTGGTGGAAAGATGCAGAGAGCAGGCAGGAAGGTGAGAAATAGCATGGTGAGTAGAGACGACTTTGCTGCTGCTGCTGCTAAGTCGCTTCAGTCGTGTCCGACTCTGTGTGACCCCATAGATGGCGGCCCACCAGGCTCCCCCCGTCCCTGGGATCTCCAGGCAAGAACACTGGAGTGGGTTGCCATTTCCTTCTCCAATGCATGAAAGTGAAAAATGAAAGGGAAGTCGCTCAGTCGTGTCTGACTCTAGCGACCCCATGGACTGCAGCCTACCAGGCTCCTCCGTCCATGGGATTTTCCAGGCAAGAGTACTGGAGTAGAGTGCCATTGCCTTCTCTGAGAGACGACCTTAGCAGGGTAGAAAAGGCAAAGCCTTCAGGGTATGTTTAAGACCTGTTTCTACCATTATTGACTGGGTAATGCAAATCATTTCCTCATATAAAATACAAATAACTCCACCTACCTCACACACTGACATAAGGATTGGAGGAGACTGTGTATGTAAAGGAAGCTCTGAAGTGCCTGACAAGGAGCTGGCCCTCAACAGATGAAGTGTTGTTTCAAGGGCTTCAGTGTCGCTGAAGGATGAGACAGGAGACATTCAGATCATAGAGGGCTTCTGTATCGGACTAAAGAGCCTGGACCTCACACCATAAATCACTGATGCCTCTGACGGATTTTAATCAGGAAAACAACATAGTTAGGTTTGCTTTTTAAGTGGGTCACTCTGAAAACTGACTAGAAGTTAAATTTGATGGGGTGGAGACCTACAGTAAGAAGGACACGTAGTGGATTGCTTTAATAATTCTGGAGAGGATGCTGAAGGCCTAATATGGGAATGGAAGTGAAGGGAAGTTTGGAGAAATAGTCAGCAGGTATAACAGGTAGGACTTTGTGATTATTTAGAGGCGGGAGAAAAATGAGAGGAAAGTGAGGTGTCAACATAGCTAGCTGTCTAGAATGGGTGGTTAAGGGGATGGTGATACAGCAACTAAAATGAAAAATAAAAAGGAGGAGCAGGCTGAGGAAGATAATGAGTAACTGAGTGCCTGCAAAGGCCAAGCACTGCTGAGTTCTGAGGTTACCAAGATGACCAAGACAAGACCCCTCTCTGTAGAGAGCTCACTTTCTGTCAGGAAAGACATAAAAATACAGATGAAGGAAATACAGTTTTGTTGTATACAGCCAACTATCTGGATTCTTAACAAAAACAATTACATATCTAATTGTGATGGAAATAAAGGAATTATTTCACAAGGAAATGATCAGACAAATCCCAATTAGGAAATATTCTGGAAGACAATCTGACTCTTCATAAGTATTAATATTGTGAAAGATTTTTTAAAAAGAGAACAAGTTCAATGTCGAAGGACACTAAAGAGGCATGAAAATTAAATGCTAGGTATGATTACTGGTTGTTGGTTGGATACTAATGACCCCCACTGCCAAGGAATAGTTAAAAGGATATTAACATAATAACTGGGAAAATTTGAGTAAACAAGTCAAATAATACTATCATATCATTGTTAAATATCTTCGGTATACTAAAGCTATTATGGTTATGTAGAGGAGAGTTCCAGGTATTCAGAAATAGATGCTGAAGTAGTTAAATAGTTAGGGTAATATGTCATGATGTCCATAACTTATTTACAAACATTTATGCTATTTAAAATATTTTTGCATTTCATATGATGATATGCATCTCATATACAGATATTATATGAATCTATATGTAGATATTATATGAATCTACATGCAGATATTATATGAATCTACATGCAGATATTATATGAATCTACATGCAGATATTATATGTATCTATATGCAGATATTATATGAATATACATGCAGATATTATATGAATCTACATGCATATATGAATCTATATGCATATATTATATGAATCTATATGCATATATTATATGAATCTATATGTATATATTATATGAATCTATATGTAGAGAGCACAAGTGTGAATGTGACAAAATGTTCAAATCTGTAATTTTAAATTTATTTTATATTCATTTTATTAGTCTTTCTCCCTTCAACTAAAATCATCAAATATGATAGCATATAAAAGTCCAAATCAGTAACAAGTGTAGAAGAAATTTAAGAAGGATGACACAAAGTTGTTTAGGTAAACTCTTCTTCCAAGATTTTCTCCATGGTTTCATTTTCCTACACATGACACTCTGTGAAAACCTTTACTCTGCAAGAGTTCTGGCTTTGACAGTTAGGTGAGCCATGTTCCAGGTTATCATGGAAACAGACACCTTTGATGTCATAACTCTGCACAATCAGCTGGTATAATTTTGTTTTCTCCAGTGGGAAGGCTGAGGCCATAAAAAAGAAGGATACACTCAGATACATCATTGGGATAATTTCATAACACATATGACAAATACCTCCTGCAGAAATGCTAACCCATTTTCAAAGTGTCTCTCTAAAGCATTCTACAACCTGAAATCTTGTCTGTCTGGAATCAATCCTAGCAAATTCCACTTATTGAATACTCCTACATACTAAGAACTATGGCTGGTATTTTGCATATATGATATTAATTTATCCCAAATTTTTTACTATGTACCAGTCTCTATTCCAGGCACTGGAGACACAGCGGTGAACAGATAAAAGCCTCTGCCTCCTGGAGCTGAATACATCCCAATGATCTCATTCAACTGTCATTTATGATTTCATTTAATCTTTGCAATATACCTGAAAGGGAGTTTTGGTGAGATTTCGAACCTTGCCTAATGCTATAGTTGAATTCCAAGTCTACTCTTTCAAATTCCAAAGTACCATTTTCCTTCTATATCACCCTTCTTTCCAATAATTCAGCATCTTTGGAATCTGAAGAATTTGCAGCAGATGATGAGATGGTTAGATAGCATCATTGACTCCATGGACTTGAATTTGAGCAGACTCTGAGAGAAAGCGGAGGACAGAGGAGCCTGGCATGTGGCAGTTCATGGGGTCACAGAAAGTCAGATGTGACTTCATGACTGAACAACAACAAAGAGTTAAACAAAGAGCTGATCAAGAACAAATTGAGACTTTTCATAGAAACCAAATTAAAAAAAATAGGATATACACAGTCTGTCTAAAATTATGCAAGGGGTCTTGGGGACAAAGCTTGCACAGGAAAGTGTTGCAATTTCTTGTACCTAACAATAAAAATAAGTATAGAGTATTCAAAATCACAGTTACTCTGGGCACAACAGGTGTTGCCTCAAATTCCATGTGTCCTCCCTCTCATTACACAGTTAGGGCTGTTTCCTGCTCCGTGCTCACTCTGAAATGCTAAGGAGCTTTGCATCAGTAGTGGGTAAACTGGGCCTAGTCAGTGATCCAGATTTAAATTTTAATTCATTAAAGAAGCATGCGGTTCTCCATAGTCAATTGAGCAAATAAAAGTATGAATTCTGAAAAAGACAAATCCCAATTTATTCCTATGGCAACTTGATCTTTGGCAAAGTTGGAAAGTGTTGCAAGTGGGAGAGCTGTTTAATAACAAAAACAATAATCTTGGAGAATGGAAATGTGAAGTCCTAATACCAGCAATTAGAAGTAATCACTTGTTTATTAGGCTATCATTTGAACAACACTATTTCCACTTCAACACAAACCACATTGCTCACATCTCATGCATAGGAGGCAGGCTCCACCCTAGGGAACATGGACGCTTCCAAGAAGAGATTAGTTTGGGGACCTCTGGTTTTCACTACTGAGCACAACAGTTTCTGCGATACTCCAGGACTGGCTTTAGCACCATCTGCCAGAGAAGACAGGATACCGCCCAGGAAGCCCTTTAACCAATCGCAATTTGTTGTTTCGTCACTCAGCCTGTCTCAGCCTGTCCGACTCTTTGTGACCCCATGGACTGTGTTCACCAGGTTCCTCTGTCCATGGGATTTCCTAGGCAAGAATACTGGAGAGGGTTGCCATTTCCTCTTCCAATGGATCTTTCCTGCCCAGGAATTGAAGCTGTGTCTCCTTCATTGGCAGGTGGATTCTTTTCCACTGAGCCACCAGGAAAGCCCCTGCCAATCCCAAGAGCAGACACCTAATTGTGCAGCATAAATTTCTTTTGTGAAGTTATGGCATGCATCCTCCAGGGTGGGACTGAGAAATTAAAGCTCTTTCAGCTAGCAAAAGACTCTGCTATTTACTCCCAAGCTGTCTGACAGGAAGGGCCCTACAATAACAGATAATAATTAAAGCCCCCCAAAGGCCAAGGTAAGTGGGAAAGAAGAGATTCGTCCATTAATTCTCAAATGTGTGAAATTGGCATGAAAGGGTTTCCTCAGAGGAAAATATCAGTTATATGGAAATTTTATGTGTCAGTAATTCACGCTTGCAAGTGCTAGATAGTAGACACCACAGTTTACTTATAGTGTTTCAGCATAAATAAATGTATGTATTCATGTAAATTCATGTAAATATCAACAGATATTTACTAAGCATCTACTATGTGCTTGGCACTATGTAGAAAATGGAGATAAAAATGGTAAGAGAGTTGTGCATCCTGTTCACATGAAACTTTTAGTCCAGATCATGGAAAAGAAACAGAAGAAAACAATAGACTAGGAAAGACTAGAGATCTCTTCAAGAAAGTGAGAGACACCAAGGGAACATTTCCTGCAAAGATGAGCACAATAAAGGACAGAAATGTTATGGACCTAACAAAAGCAGCAGATATTAAGAAGAGGTGGCAAGAATACATGGAAGAACTATACAAAAAAGATCTTCATTACCCAGATAACCACAATGGTGTGATCACTCACCTACAGTCAGACATCCTAGAATACGAGGTCAAGTGGGCCTTAGGAAGCATCACTATGAACAAAGCTCGTGGAGGTGATAGAATTCCAGTTGAGCTATTTCAAATCCTAAAAGATGATGCTGTGAAAGTGCTTTCATTTAATATGTCAGCAAATTTGGAAAACTCAGCAGTGGCCACAGAACTGGAAAAGGTCAGTTTTCATTCTAATCCCAAAGAAGGGCAATGCTAAAGAATGTTCAAACTACTGCAGAATTGCACTGATCTCACACGCTAGCAAAGTAGTGCTAAAAATTCTCCAAGCTAGGCTTCAACAGTACGGGAATCATGAACTTCCAGATGTTCAAGTTGGATTTAGAAAAGGCAGAGGAAACAGATCATATTGCCAACATCAGCTGGATCATAGAAAAAGCAAGAGAGTTCCAGAAAAACATCTACTTTTGCTTTACTGACTACACCAAAGCCTTTGACTGTGTGGATAACAACAAACTGTAGAAATTTCTTAAAGAGATAGGAATACCAGACCACTTTACCTGCCTGAGAAATATGTATGCAGGTCAAGAAGCAACAGTTACAACTGGACATGGAACTAGAGACCAGTTCCAAATCAGGAAAGGAGTACGTCAAGGCTGTATATTGTCATCCTGCTTGTTTAACTTATATGCAGAGTACATCATGTGAAATGCCAGGCTGGATGAAGCACAAGCTGGAGTCAAGATTTCCAGGAGAAATATCAATAACCTCAGATATGCAGATGACACCACCCTTATGGCAGAAAGCGAAGAACTAAAGAGCCTCTTGTGAAAGTGAAAGAGGAGAGTGAAAAAGTTGGCTTAAAACTCAATATGCAGAAAACTATGATCATGGCATCTGGCCCCATCACTTCATGGAAAATAGATGGGGAAACAGTGGAAACAGTGACAAACTTTATCTTTGGGGGCTCCAAAATCACTGCAGATGGTGACTGCAGCCATAAAATTAAGACGCTTGTTCCTTGGAAGAAAAGCTATGACCAGCCTAGATAGAATATTAAAAAGCAGAGACGTTACTTTACCAACAAAGGTCCATCTAGTCAAAGCTATGGTTTTTCCAGTGGTCATATATAGATATGAGAATTGGACTCTAAAGAAAGTGAGCACTGAAGAATTGATGCTTTTGAACTGTGGTGTTGGAGAAGACTCTTGAGAGTCCCTTGGACTGCAAGGAGATCCAACCAGTCCATCCTAAAGGAAATCAGTCCTGAATGTTCACTGGAAGGACTGATGCTGAAGTTGAAATGCCAATACTTTGGGCACCTGATGTGAAGAGCTGACTCTTTTGAAAAGACTCTGATGATGGGAAAGATTGAAGGTAGGAGGAGAAGGGGACAACAGAGGATGAGATGGTTGGATGGCATCAGCGACCGGATGGACATGAGTTTGAGTAGGCTCTGGGAGTTGGACAGGAAAGTCTGGCATGCTGCAGTCCATGGGGTCACAAAGAGTTGGACATGACTGAGAGACTGAACTGAACTGGATAGTCCAGAGAGGAATACAGAATGATACATAAGCAAGACCGTGTGATAAGTCTTAGAGAGGGAAAATGTAAGGTGTAATTGGAGTCCCAGGGAGGCTTCCTAACACAATGTGGAGTCAGGAAACACTTAGCAGAGCAAGTGACTTCTACACTAAGTCCAGGAAAAGGGGCAGGAATTAGATGACAGGGATGGGAAGAGAGTGGATCCAGCAGCAGCAACAACAGGCAAAGAGAATGTGAGATTCTGATTTAATAATAGGTCTATGTTGGAAGAGATGGGAATACCAGACCACCTGACCTGCCTCTTGAGAAATCTGTATGCAGGTCAGGAAGCAACAGTTAGAACTGGACATGGAACAACAGACTGGTTCCAAATAGGAAAAGGAGTACGTCAAGGCTGTATATTGTTACCCTGCTTATTTAACTTATATGAAGAGTACATCATGAGAAATGCTGGGCTGGAAGAAGCACAAGCTGAAATCAAGATTGCCAGGAGAAATATCAATAACCTCAGATATGCAGATGACACCACCCTTATGGCAGAAAGTGAAGAGGATCTAAAAAGCCTCTTGATGAAAGTGAAAGAGGAGAGTGAAAAAGTTGGCTTAAAGCTCAACATTCAGAAAACTAAGGTCATGGCATCTGGTCCCATCACTTCATGGGAAATAGATGGGGAAACAGTGGAAACAGTGTCAGACTTTATTTTTTGGGGCTCCAAAATCACTGCAGATGGTGACTGAAGCCATGAAATTAACTCCTTGGAAGCAAAGTTATGACCAACCTAGATAGCATATTCAAAAGCAGAGACATTACTTTGCCAACAAAGGTCTGTTTAGTCAAGGTTACGGTTTTTCCAGCGGTCATGTATGGATGTGAGAGTTGGACTGTGAAGAAAGCTGAGTGCTGAAGAATTGATGCTTTTGAACTGTGGTGTTGGAGAAGACTCTTGAGAGTCCCTTGGACTGCAAGGAGATCCAACCAGTCCATTCTGAAGGAGATCAGCCCTGGGATTTCTTTGGAAGGAATGATGCTAATGCTGAAACTTCAGTACTTTGGCCACCTCATGCGAAGAGTTGACTCATTGGAAAAGACTCTGATGTTGGGAGGGATTGGGGGCAGGAGGAGAAGGGGATGACAGAGGATGAGATGGCTGGATGGCATCACTGACTCGATGGACATGAGTTTGAGTGAACTCCGGGAGTTGGTGATGGACAGGGAGGCCTGGCATGCTGCGATTCATGGGGTCCCAAGGAGTCGGACATGACTGAGCAACTGAACTGAACTGAACTGAACTGATGTTGGAAGTGGATATTGGTACTTTTAAAGAATACAGATTTAGATGCCAAAGGCAGGAAAGAATCTGAGATACTCGTCACTTTCAGAACTGATTGTGTCTTCTCAGACCATGAGCTGTTTGCAACTGGCGACTATGGCTCCTGCCTTTTGTTATAATTATTGTGGTCATTTTTCTATAATTAGCCACAGAACAAATGTTCAATAAAATATAAACCACTGTTGATGAACAATAGCCATGGGAGAGAAAGGAAGGGCAATTACTACCCAGTCTGTGCTTAATATCAGTTACCAGTTGTTGAGGGTATGTTCTAAGTCCTTCTGTCTCCAGGACTTAGCACAAGGTGTGTCACAAGTGCTGAATAAATACATATTGAATGAATAGGTTAATTTGTATTGCAGAGATGAGGAAAATGAAGCTCAAAGTTTCTTATTTGGGGAGGTCACAAAATCGTGTGATTCAAGACAAAGCTCCAAAAACTGATTCTATTACACCATGTTCATGAGATTTGTCCAGGTCACTCTATGGAAAATGACCCCCTTAGATACCTTGTCTTTCAGGGCCATGGGGAATGGTGACCCATTTGTCACTTTGGTGAAAACTTTATCCCCTCTACTAGCTAATGGAACCATTCAAAAGTGTACCCTCATTGCAGACACCTCTTAGCCCACCTTCTCCCACTGACCCAGCAACCTGTGGAGGGGAAGGTTTGTAGCACAGTTGACAGAAATGAAATCCCAGGAGTGGGATTTTTTGGTAGAATAGAGCTGTGCAGAGGTGTACTCTGGAGAGAAATGGAGGGTACCTGGAGCAGAACTCAAGATGTCCATGCTGAGAGGATCATTGGGAACCTGGGCCCTTCATGTACTCATCATTAGCATAGCAAAAAAGTAATGGCCACAAGAAAAGAGAGAGGGCCAGACAAATTCCTGGAGGACCAGGAACCTTCTCTTTCTTTCACTAAGTTGAGCTAGAGGAGCTGTGGTTGCCAGTCTTTCCTTGTGACTTGACATTTTTATTGGTTTGGCTATTTTTAACACTTTCAGAGTCTACAGACTGTGTAGAAAGATCAATAGTAGTTGATAAAATTAGCAGTTGATAAAAGGTATGTTTGAAAAGACCTGCCTTAGGTTCCATGTGTTACTGCCACACCCATATAAGTATGTAGAATATTTTTCCTATCTATACCTTAATTAACATAGCATCTATTACGGGTTTTAGAGAAGTAATATATATTTATTGACTAAAGCGTGAAGTTTCACAATCTATATGTATCAAAATTTTAGAAACAAGAAACTTGTTTATCACCCCACTTTCCTTCCTACCTTTAAAATAAAATAAAACAAGGAAAAGGCATTAATTTGAATTTGTCTTCCCTTTGGTGAACAGGTTTTATTGCTCTATAAACTAATTTCTTAAAAAGTATAGTAAATAGTTTTATACATAAAAACAAAGGCATCATATTGATATTATCTGTGGGTATTGAATTTTAAGTAGAGATGATCACATCACAGAATATAATCTCCAAAGATTTTTAACTTTCACTATAACCTTAAGTTTTCATACTAAGCCTAAGCTTTGGATTTTTGTACTGTTATTTTAGAAATACAGCCTTTTTAACTATCTAAGCTCTATTTTCAAATGTTCCTCCATTTTTTTTGCAGGCCTCATACTTCAGTGCTATATAAATGAGCATGTTTTCTCCTTTTCTCTAAAAATGTAAATTTCCTTACATGGGCTTTACCAAAACAGAACTTGCTTTCTGATTAGAACAAACCAAAAATACAGAAACCCACACACACCTCCAATAAAATATACAACTCCCAAAGAGGAACTTAGATTTCGATCAAGAATTTCCAGAAATCATAGTGTGCTTTACTTAAAGAATATACTTTAAAGCAAAATGCTGAAAATTCTTTCCATCTTTTCCTTGTGATGTATCTTCACGTATGAATTAACTTCTTACATTCCTGCAGACTTAGCTCCTCATGAATAAGAAGGCCTCAAATTATTTTCCTTTTCCTTGCACAAGTATGGTCTTCTCCTCTGTTTTTAAATGGCTCTACAGTGTCTTGAGAGAGCAGACACAGGTGGTGAGGAAAGAGCTTCTCAATGAACAAGTCCCAGCCATGGACTCGGAAGGGTCAGGCCACTGTAGGCACTGCCCACTTTCGCCGTGTTCAATAACGCATCTCTGTTGTATAAGGGCATTTGCAGCAAGACTGCTTGCATAAAGCATTTGAACTTATGTAATAGGGGGAGTAGAACCCCACTTTAGTAAACTATGAAGTCATTTTGTGGCTTCCATTTTGAAAGGGACTCTTCATTGGGATAATAAGATTTCAGCAAATTTTTCTCATAATTTTTCATTTATTCATGAACTTGTATAAAAAAGCAGCCTTGCTTTTGAGTTTAAGTTAGGTTTTTATGGAAGGAAAAACTTAGGAAAATTTTTTTGTTAACCATCTGCTATGTTACTTCAGATTTTTAATTGTCTTTCTTTAAAGATATATACTCAAAATTTGTTTCTCTTAAAAATGTAGATAGCTTTCTTTAGTTCCATTTGCAGCCTTTGGATATAATTTTATTTAGAAAAACTAAGTGTAAAAATAAAGCCTTTTCAACTGTTTAAGCTGTACTTTCAGCACTTAAACTACTCAAGACTAAGTTTTACTTAGTCTACGTGGTTACAACCTGTATTGGTTTAGGAGTAGGTGTATGGCAAATGTTTAATTTTTTAACTTTTATTGGAATGCAGTTGTTTTATAATGTTGTGTTAGTTTTTACTGTACAGCGAAGTGAATCAGCTATACGTATACATATACCCGCCCTGTTTTAGATTTCCTTCCGGTTCAGGTCATCGCAGAGCAGAGGCGAGTTCCCTGAGCTATACATTAGGTTCTTATTGGCTATCTAGTTTATACATATAGTGTATATGTATGTGTATGTGTATATATCCCAGTCTCCCCATTTATCCCACCCTCACCTTTCCTCCTAGGTATTCACATATTTGTTCTCTAAGCCAGTGTCTCTATTTCTGCTTTATATATAAGATCTTCTGTGCCAATTTTTTCACAGTGCATGCTTTTGTTCCTGTCTTAGTACCCTTTCCATGGGAAAGCATCCATTCCCACAGTCTTTAATAAATTATGTTCATGTGGTTCATCTGATCCGCTCCACAACCCACCCCTTCATATTCCAGTGATGCTCCAGTGATTTGTAGATGACCCAGGCCTAAGTAGTCCATTCCTGGCACAGTGAGTCACCCAAGCCAATCAGGCCATGCAGGAGCTATCAGGGAAGACACACCTGCGGATCTGCAGCCCTAAGAATGACCTTGGTGCTGATGCCAGCCATTCTGTTGGTGTATGAAGGAGAAGAACCCATGGCTTAAGCTTACATGAGTGGCATTTGTGCCACTTGCAGAGGATCTCAGTCTATACAGAGAGAAGTCGGGGTGCCAGCACGGGTTTTACAATGAAGTGTCATAGTGTATTTGACATATGCACTCACTCAGTCCCATTCTTTTAAGAATGATAGAATGGAATGACCTTATATTAGAATATTATACAATTTTAACAAAAATATGGTATTAGATTTTAAGGGATTACCTTAATTTAGGTTAATCTCAGAAGTACTTTCCACAGATGGTGCTATATAAACTGACTGAAGAACATCATGAAGTAAAATAAAAATCTATATGATGATATAATGTTTGTTATTTGCATTTTGAGATAGCAGCTGTTACATTTGTGAATGAGGTTACTGATGATCCACCAAAAAATGTGAACTAACCCAAGCCAGTTCGTCTTGTTTACCTGATAAGTTATTAGTTGTAATCATTTTATTTCAATTTATTTGGGGTGAAAGATTCCCTTGTGGCTCAGCTGGTAAAGACTCTGACTGCAATGCAAGAGAACTGGGTTCAATTTCTGGGTTGGGAAGATACCCTGGAGAAGGGAAAGGCTAGCTACTCCAGGATTCTGGCCTGGAGATTTCCATGACAGTCCATGGGGTCCCAAACAGCTGGACATGACTGAGTGACTTTCACTTCACTTCCCTTCATATCCCATGCCTAAACTCATTTCGGAACCACTAAGTTAAACAAAATATGTTGTTTTTAAACTGCAGGTCTTCTTAGAACTCTATGTTAACGTCTGTTTTAAACCTACATGAGGGAAACAGAATATTTAACCTTTGGTGGGTTGCCATCTCTGGGGTCGCACGGAGTTGGACACGACTGAAGTGACTTAGCAGCAGCACCAGCAGCAAGCTTATTTAACCATGGAACCGTTTACTACTAAACATTTTCAGGAATGAGTGTTCTATAAGATACATTTTGGGAAATTCCAATCTATGTTGTTAAATTGAGCCTGTGTATAGTGTTTGCCAGTTGCTAATACATGTTAAAATAACTATCCAAGTACAGAAGGGATCTTTTTCAGTTCAGTTCAGTTCAGTCACTCAGCCATGTCCGACTCTTTGCGACCCCATGAATCACAGCACGCCAGGCCTCCCTGTCCATCACCAACACCTGGAGTTCACTCAGACTCACATCCATCGAGTCAGTGATGCCATCCAGCCATCTCATCCTCTGTCATCCCCTTCTCCTCCTGCCCCCAATCCCTCCCAGCATCAGAGTCTTTTCCAATGAGTCAACTCTTCGCATGAGGTGGCCAAAGTACTGGAGTTTCAGCTTCAGCATCATTCCTTCCAAAGAAATCCCAGGGCTGATCTCCTTCAGAACGGACTGGTTGGATCTCCTTGCAGTCCAAGGGACTCTCAAGAGTCTTCTCCAACACCACAGCTCAAAAGCATCAATTCTTCGGCACTCAGCCTTCTTCACAGTCCAACTCTCACATCCATACATGACCACTGGAAAAACCATAATCTTGACTAGATGGACCTTTGTTGGCAAAGTAATGTCTCTGCTTTTCAATATGCTATCTAGGTTGGTCATAACTTTTCTTCCACAGAGCACAATAAAGGACAGAAATGGTATGGACCTAACAAAAGCAGAAGATATTAAGAAGAGGTGGCAAGAATACACAGAAGAACTATACAAAAAAGATTTTCATTACCCAGATAACCACAATGGTGTGATCACTCACCTAGAGTCAGACATCCTGGAATGCAAAGTCAAGTGGATTTAGGAAGCACCACTATGAACAAAACTAGTGGAGGTGATGGAATTCCAGTTGAGCTATTTCAAATCCTGAAAGATGATGCTGTGAAAGTGCTGCACTCAATATGCTAGCAAACTGGAAAACTCAGCAGTGGCCACAGGACTGGAAAGGGTCAGTTTTCATTCCAATCCCAAAGAAAGGCAATGCCAAAGCATGCTCCAACTACCACACAATTGCACTCATCTCACACACTAACAAAGTAATGCTCAAAATTCTCCAAACCAGGCTTCAACAGTACCTGAACCGTGAACTTCCAGATGTTCAAGCTGGATTTAGAAAAGGCAGAGGAACCAGAGATCAAATTGCCAACATCTGCTGGATCATCAAAAAAGCAAGAGAGTTCCAGAAAAACATCTACCTTTGCTTTATTGACTATATCAAAGCCTTTGACTGTGTGGATCACAACAAACTGTAGAAAATTATTAAAGAGATGGGAATACCAGACCACTTTACCTGCCTCCTGAGAAATCTGTATGCAGGTCAAGAAGCAACAGTTAGAACTGGACATGGAACAACAAACTAGTACCAAATCGGGAAAGGAATATGTCAATGCTGTATACTGTCACCCTGCTCATTTAACTTATATGCAGAATACATCGTGCAAAATGCTAGGCTGGATGAGACACAGGCTGGAGTCAAGATTGCCAGGAGAAATATCAATAACCTCAGATACACAGATGACACCACCCTTACGGCAGAAAGTGAAGAAGAACTAAAGAGCCTCTTGATGAAAGTGAAAGAGGAGAGTGAAAAATTTGGCTTAAAACTCAACATTCAGAAAACTAAGATCATGGCATCTGGTCCCATCACATCCTGGCAAATAGATAAGAAAACAGTGGAAACAGTGACAGACTTTATTTTTTTTTTGGCTCTAAAATCACTGCAGATAGTGATTGCAGTCATGAAATTAAAAGACGATTGCTCCTTGGAAGAAAAACTATGACCAACCTAGATAGCCTATTAAAAAGCAGAGACATTAGTTTGCCAACAAAGGTCCATCTAGTCAAAGCTATGGTTTTTCCAGTAGTCATGTATGGATGTGAGAGTTGAACTCGAAAGAAAGTTGAGCACCGAAGAATTGATGCTTTTGAACAGTGGAGTTGGAGAAGACTCTTGAGAATCCCTTGGACTGCAAGGAGATCCAACTATTCCATCCTAAAGGAAATCAGTCCTGAATATTCATTGGAAGGACTGATGTTGAAGCTGAAACTCCAATATTTTTGCCACCAGATGTGAAGAACTGACTTATTTGAAAAGACCTTGATGCTGGGAAAGTTGAAGGCAGGAGGAAAAGGGGCTGACAGAGGATGAGATGGTGGGATGGCATCAATGATGGGATGGACATGAGTTTGAGTAGGCTCTGAGAGTTGGTGATAGACAGGGAAGCCTGGTATGCTGTAGTCTACGGGGTTGCAAAGAATTGGATACGACTAAGAGACTGAACTGAACTGATAATGCCTGCCAGTTGCTAATACATATTAAAACAACTATTCAAGTACAGAAGGGATCTCTCATTTTATGCATTTTATAAGTCACCATGCTGGAGAATCAAGAGTACAGAGATTTGAATAGAAGTTCTACTTATTAACTGGTCTTTAAGCCTATTACCTCCTAAGTTTTTAGTAAAAGTCAGACAGGGTCTTCTCTGTGTCTAGGTTACACTTCTGCATGTGTGTGTGCTCAGTCACTCAGTCAAGTCCAACTCTTTGTGACCCTATGGTCTGTTCCCCACCAGGGTCCTCTGTCCAAGGGATTTCCCAGGCAAGAACACTAGAGTGGGTTGCCATGTTTTCCTCCAGGGGATCTTCTGACCCAGGGATTGAACCCACATCTCCTGCATTAGCAGGAGGGTTCTTAACCACAGAGCTACTGGGAAGCTCCAGGCTATCCTTCTAGTTAACTCTTTATTCTTAAAGTGAAAGTGAAGTGAAGTTCCTCAGTCGTATCTGGCTCTTTGCGACCCCACGGACACCAGGCTCCTCCATCCATGGGATTTTCTAGGCAAGAGTACTGGAGTAGGTTGCCTTTTCCTTCTCCAGGAAACTTCCCGACCCAGGGATCAAACCCAGGTCTCCCGCATTGTAGACAGAAGCTTTACCATCTGAGCCACCAGGGAAGTCTCCACCTTATTCTTAAAAAAAAAACAAACAAAAAAAAAACCCCAAAAAACTAGCTAAATCTTGCAATCTTCCCTAATGTCCTCTTTGTTCCTGTGTTCTGTTACATCATAGCATAGATCACACTACACCATAACTCTCTTTTATTGATTAATTTCCCCTGTTAAACTTTGAGCTACTTTAGAGCCACAATATGATTTAGCCATTTTTATATCTCTACAGACAAAGCACAGTGCCTGACATTTAGTAAGTTCTCAGTGAGTGGTGGTGCCAGTCAGAAAGTGATCCCTCTTAGCTGCTTATGCTTACCAGTGGATAACTCCAGCTGCTAGTTGATAGAAAAGGTTTAAATGGTCAAAATACTTGATGATATCATCATCAAAATTAATTCCTGTAGTCTTCAAGAAAGGATGCTCTCACTACTAGGGAGTGTAGCAGGGGAGGTATAATGAGATCAATGCCATGCGCAAAAGATAACCTATTATGATTATATATGTGTGTGCTATAATCAAGAAAAAAACCTTTAATCTCTATGGATACATAACATTCTCATCACTCATATGTGGCGAGGTATTGCAAAAGGTATCCAAGTATTTTTAGGCAAGAGAGGAAGTGCTATCATACACAGGTATAAAAATAGTTTTAAAAGACCTAATTCATTCCTTGTTTTTCAACATACTGCAATTTTTTAAGTTAAATTTCAATTTCTGTTACCAGGCTTAAACTAAATAAATATCACAAAGTAGACACATGACTTTTAAAAAATTCCTTGCAAGCAAACCACAGTTTGAAGATAAAGCAAAAATGCAAATTACATAAGCACAAATGAACTATAAGAAAGAAAGCGAAAGTGAAGTCGCTCAGTCCTGTCTGACTCTTTGCAGACCCCATGGACTGTAGCCTACCAGCCTCCTCCGTCCATGGGATATTCCAGGCAAGAGTACTGGAGTGGGTTGCCATTTCCTTCTCCAGGGGCTCTTCTCAATTCAGGGATTGAATCTGGGTCTCCCACACTGCATGCAGATGCTTTACCTTCTGAGCCACCAGAATTGACTTTCCTCCAATTTCTAGTATAAACTTTAGGCTGATTTAAAAGGTAAACACAGTAACAATCTAATTAGGGGAAAAGAATCTCATAAAATTCCCAGCTGATCAAGAAATTTTGAAGCATGAACTTAATTCTTATAATAGATTAGCTGAGATTAGTAGATGATGGGATAAAGACATTGCAATTGCTAAGACATTGGTAATATATCTTACCCAACAAATCTAGTCTACTATTTAACACATTATTTTCTAGGTGTGTAGTAATTGTATATATACACCGCTGCTGCTGCTGTTAAATCGCTTCAGTTGTGTCCGACTCTGTGTGACCCCATAGATGGCAGCCCACGAGGCTCCCCCGTCCCTGGGTTTCTCCAGGCAAGAACACTGGAATGGGTTGCTATTTCCTTCTCCAATGCATGAAAGTGAAAAGTGAAAGGGAAGTTGCTCAGTCGTGTCCGACTCTTAGCAACCCCATGGACTGCAGCCCACCAGGTTCCTCCATCCATGGGATTTTCCAGGCAAGAGTACTGGAGTGGGGTGCCATTGCCTTCTCCGATATATACACTAGTCATTATATATTGAAATAAAGCATATTATTTATGAGATGTGTTATTTATATATTTCTTAAGCACTAGGGAAAAATGGGATGGTGTGGGATAGGAAAGGGATTCTGTCTCATTGTGAGTAATCGTTAGGCCAATGCTTTGTCTAGTCTTCTCAGAGGCACAGGCTTGATGAGTCCACATATTTAAGTGCAGAAACAGATAGAAAAAAATAAGTCAAGACTGAAAAAGAAGTGGGAGATGGTGCAACTTCAGACAGATCTGAAGCTAATACAGTTTATCCAACTTTCATGGAAAGCATCCTCCTCAGCATTGACCTGTGCTGCCCACAAGACCGGGGACTACCTTCTGACTGCTTCCTTTTTTCCTACTAGAACACTTAACCGAGGAATCTGTATTTTCCACTTTAGGGCCAAACAGTCTTCAATATCTATTCAGTTCTAGCACTGTATTCCCTAAGATATGTATGAAAGTATAATATAATTTCTAAATGTACCTCTTTAGAATAATAGCTACCAAGATATAATTCACATTTAAAACAAACCACATACATAAAATGTACAATTCAATGGTTTTCAGCATATCCATAGAGTTGTGTAACCGTGACCATATTTTCAACAATTCTCCGAAAAGTCTTGTACTCATTAGCAGTCATTCCTCTTCACTTTTCCCACCCACAGCCCTACGCAAACATGAATCTACTTTCTGTCTCTGTCAGTTCAGTTCAGTTGCTCAGTCGTGTCCAACTCTTTGAGACCCCATGAACCACAGCATGCCAGGCTTCCCTGTCCATCACCAACTCCCGGAGTCCACCCAAACTCATGTCCATTGTGTCGGTGATGCCATCCAACCATCTCATCCTCTGTTGTCCCCTTCTCCTCCTGCCCTCAAATCTTTCCCAGCATCAGGGTCTTTTCAAATGAGTCAGCTCTTCACATCAGGTGGCCAAAGTATTGGAGTTTCTCTGTCTCTGTAGATTTGCCTCTTTTGGACATGGTATATACCTAATGTAGCAGAAGGCAATGGCACCCCACTCCAGTACTCTTGCCTGGAAACTCCCAGGGCCGGAGGAGCCTGGTGGACTGCAGTCCATGGGGTCGCTGAGGGTCGGACACGACTGAGCGACTTCACTTACACTTTTCATTTTCATGCATTGGAGAAGGAAATGGCAACCCACTCCAGTGTTCTTGCCTGGAGAATCCCAGGGACGGGGGAGCCTGGTGGGCTGCTGTCTATGGGGTCACACAGAGTCGGACACGACTGAAGCGACTTAGCAGCAGCAGCAGCAGCATACCTAATGTATTTTTAGTACTATGTTTACTCCTTATTCTGCAAAGTTCTACCCCAGTTCAGAAGGATGTAACTTTGCTCTGGCATTCTCTTGCCCTGACAGAAACAAAGTACAGACCTACGACAGGAAGCCCTCAGTATTCAGCTAGTTTCTAGAACAATCCAAAGTTGAAGAATATAGCTAGTAACAGGTCATAATTGTTTGTGTGTTTGGAAATGGAGGAATGTAATAAAATATCAGTTTTTGTTTTCAAATAAAATATTTAATAAAATATCAAATATTCATAAAATATCCTATTTTTGTTTTTAAGCCTTATACATGCTTATAAACAATACCTTTGGAACATTTTCCTGGAATATTTTTTTAATTGTATCCAGCTAGTTTTTCACATAATATTATATGCCAGGCACTATGTTTGATTTTTAAAACAATCTAGAAAGTAGGTTAGTACTATTATTTCCATTTTAAAGATAAGAAAATTGAGACTCACAGAAGTAAAGTGAGCTGCCCCAAGTTACACAGCTTGTTCATGGAAGAAATAAGAACTGAATTCAGGTCTTTACTCTGCATCATGTGTACTTTCCAGCATGTTACATTTCTACCCTCAGACAACCAGTCCTTCTGATAAAAAGAATTTGTGCAAGAACTAAGTCGATAAAAGCAATTTATACTTCTCCAAGATTTTTTTTTTAAGTTACCTATGATTACAGTTCAGACAATTCTGTATGCAACAGAAATGCTTCACTGTAATTGATAATATGGGACTGAGGCTGTAGCATCTAGTTAAAAAAAAAAAATCCCTTTTCCTGGTTTGCTGGTTCCCCCAGTGGCCCCAAATACAGAAGAGCTTAGACATTTGAGCTCTAGTATCTACCATTCTCCTCATTCACACCTCAATACACAATTCTCTCTCCTGGTTATTAAATCCCAGTGAAGCTTGTTGCAAAATAAAAAAAAATAAGAGAAAATAACATGTAGTCATTTTACACAGCCTGGAGTTAGAAATTCAGCATGGGGAGAAGAAAGAAATGAGGGGAAAAGAACTGGCAGATTACAAGGTCAGCCTCCATTAGCAGCCACAGTGACATAACAGTATCAGAGAAATGTCTGATCACCTTACCAATCATTGTGGGCTCTTGCTGTGTTAATACAGTGTGTTCCAAGTAGACTGCTGCTCGTCTAGCTTCTGAGTGCCTTTGGCTTAAAGACACTGACATTTCCAGGAGGTGTACACATTTAACCTGGGGCAGGAATCATCTTCTGCAGTAAGCAGCGCTGCCTCTATGCAGATGGGGTTTCCAGAGTCCACTGGTACAAGTCCTCTGTGAGCGGAGACGGGCCAAGCCAGGCAACACTGCGTGGATGGATCAGCCGGGCTTGTCTTGGTACAGTAACCTAATAAACTTAAACTGTGCAAGACACCGCTGGTGCTGAGAAACCCAGTTGTTCATAGCAACAGGAGGTTCTCCAATAAGGTTGGTGAGAAATTCAAGGGTCCTGTCTGCTGGTAATATCCGGGGCACTACCTCATCCACTTAATTAACCCCCAGAGAGCTAGCCAAGAAACTGCTCTGATTACAAAATAATGGGTCCACCAGGCACAATTAGTACCCAAGTGAAACATGGCAGTTTGCGTGTAAAAACGATTGAAGTAAACAATCCCAGGCCCTGAAAGGGGCTTGCTTCCTAATTAACCCTTAGAGGGCTCATCTGTTTGCCGAACAAAACTCAGCCCCAAGCCTCTGCCAACTGGCATGATGGAGAAATGGTTTTTGCATCAGATCTTGCTAGGCAAGGCACTGGCAGGTGGAAATGACTAATCCCTGAAGACTTACACCATAAAACACTTGGAAAACACACAGGGTACAATGAATTTATTAAAGAGAGGATGTATTATGGAGAATGAGTCCTCGAAAGAGTCTTGGAAAAATCCAAATTCTTAGAAGAACAGCCTCCCTGCCTGCCCTTGTTATTTGAGGACAAGACATGTTTTCTTCTCTTTGACAGCTCCATAGAAATTAGTATAAGATCCTCCACACAGGATCTATAAAGCCTAACTCGTGGGTGTAGTTTTTTTAACAGCAAGATTGGAGGTGATAAAACTGTTGATTTTTTTCACTCTACATTAAAAAAATTAACCAACCACTGTCTCAAGATCAATCTTAATAAGCACATTTTTATTCTATATTCTGATGAGAGTTGTATTTCTTTTTTCATCGCTCTATTGCAAGTCCCTACAGCAATGCTCCATATTAAAGCAAGTGTTTAAAAAAAAATGCTCATTGTATAAATGTGTGAATGGCCTAAAAAGAGGCTACTGTGAATAAGGGGTGGAGGAATTGGGCAGCAATTATCCAAAAGCACGTATTTAAGTGGTGCCTGGTTAAAAAAAAAAAAGGGCAAATCATTACATACACTATATTGTGTTGGGTTTATCAACTTTAATTGTGTGTGTATATATAGATATATATGATATCTGTATTAACTTTTCAAAGTATACAATTTCTAAACATCTAAGAGAGTCAGATTCAGGATATTGGTTACTGAAATAAGCAAACCTCCTCTGTTAGTCCTCAGATTTTATGTCTTCCTGGGATAGGGGAGAACATGCGCTAGATTCAGTATAGTATGATGGTAAAAGGTAGCATTTTTGGAGCCATAGGCCCTGATTTTGACAACTGACTTTGCCAAAATTTTGCTATGTAGATTTTAAAATTATTTAAGTGTCCTAGAGTATAGTTTCCTCACCTATAATAAAAAGGGCTAACAGTCCATTCTGAAGGATCAGCCCTGGGATTTCTTTGGAGGGACTGATGCTGAAGCTGAAATTCCAGTACTTTAGCCACCTCATGTGAAGAGCTGACTCATTGGAAAAGACTCTGATGCTGGGAGGGATTGGGGGCAGGAGGAGAAGGGGATGCCAGAGGATGAGATGGCTGGATGGCATCACTGACTCGATGGACTTGAGTCTGAGTGAACTCCGGGAGTTGGTGATGTACAGGGAGGCCTGGCATGCTGCGATTCATGGGGTCGCAAAGAGTTGGACACAACTGAGTGACTGAACTGAACTGAACTGAACATCACCTACTTTTATTCATGGACAGAGGAACCTAAAGAGCTACAGTCCATGGGGCTGCAGAAGAATCAGACATGACTGAGTGACTAACACTATTCAAAGGGCTCAATAACTGTTAATGATGATAATGATAATAAAATTTTGATTCTGATGAGAAAAAAAAATCATGGCAGTACCTTATAAATGACACCCAGCAACATTCAGTTGTTCGTAGGTATAAGAAAGAACTTTGATGGAGTGTTATATATGCATACACATATGCACACATACATGCAGATAATATTCTCAATATAAATTTAGACAACAAACCAACAATAAAATCAAAGAGTTTCCCTTATGGCTCCTGCTATGTCCAAAATTGGAGAAGGCAATGGCACCCCACTCCAGTACTCTTGCCTGGAAAATCCCATGGACAGAGGAGCCTGGTAGGCTGCAGTCCATGCGGTTGCTAAGAGTCGGACACGACTGAGCGACTTCACTTTCACTTTTCACTTTCCTGCATTGGAGAAGGAAATGGCAACCCATTCCAGTGTTCTTGCCTGGAGAATCCCAGGGATGGGGGAGCCTGGTGGGCTGCCGTCTATGGGGTCGCACAGAGACAGACGCGACTGAAGTGACTTAGCATAGCATATGTCCAAAATAGCATATCAGAGGGATGTGGCTTGTACAAAGGTACTACAGTCTGATTCGTGCAAAGGCCCTGTAAATCTTAAGTGGGGCAGAATCAGCACCCTTTTCCCCTTTTTTACTTTATCTTTAAGCAAAGAAATCTACTGACTTGGGACACCAAAGAGAATCTGGATTTTTTCTCAAGATTTTGATTGTTAGATCAGCTGGCATGTATCATAGTCTCTGAATTTTTGTGGTCAGTAATTAAAAGATGCTTACCCCTTGGAAGGAAAGTTATGACCAACCTAGATAGCATATTGAGAAGCAGAGACATTACTTTGCCAACAAAGATCCGTCTAGTCAAGGTTATGGTTTTTCCAGCAGTCATGTATGGATGTGAGAGTTGAACTGTGAAGAAAGCTGAGCACCGAAGAATTGATGCTTTTGAACTGTGGTGTTGGAGAAGACTCTTGAGAGTCCCTTGAACTGCAAGGAGATCCAACCAGTCCATTCTGAAGGAGATCAGCCCTGGGATTTCTTTGGAAGGAATGATGCTAAAGCTGAAACTCCAGTACTTTGGCCACCTCATGCAAAGAGTTGACTCATTGGAAAAGACTCTGATGCTAGAAGGGATTGGGGGCAGGAGGAGAAGGGGACGACAGAGGATGAGATGGCTGGATGGCATCATTGACTCGATGGATGTGAGTCTGAGTGAACTCTGGGAGTTGGTGATGGACAGGGATGCCTGGCATGCTGTGATTCACAGGGTCACAAAGATTCAGACACGACTGAGCAACTAAACTGAACTGAACTGAGCAGAGAACAAAGCTTGGGAATTATCAGTGGTTGCTTATGTTTCACTGGGTCAAAGGAGTACTCAGAGCCTGGTTTGTATTTGTGTGTGTGGCATGACTATTTAAGGGACTTCCCTGATGGCTCTGCATTAAAGAGTCCACCTGCCAATGCAGGAGATGCAGGTTTGATCCCTGGTTCAGGAAGATCCCCTGGGGGAGGATATGGCAACACACTCCAGTATTCTTGCCATGTCTAATTCCAGGGACAGAGAAGCCTAGCATGGCAGGCACCAAGTGTCAGACATGACTGAGTGATTAATCACCCGTGCATGACTAAATCTATGTTCAGGAGTGGCACCATTGCAATCCCAATAAGAGGTTATGAGCGCATGCTTAGAGGAACAGCTTCTCAGCCAAGCTCCTTCTGGTCCTGAAATTGTATCATGACCTCAGCCCCTTTGGGGCTTCCTAGGCAGAAACCTTAGCTAGGAGAATAGGAATACTCCTGAGGATAGAGCCAGGTGTCTTTCCATATGAGGTTCAAAATCCTGGGCTTAGTCTTTCTTTATTAAACTGCCATTGAATGATAAGATTTAGAGGGAAGAAATGTATTTCTCTCCAGAATAAAATTATCTTCTGTTCTTCCTTCAAGGCTGACTTAACAAGATCTTTGAAAAATAGAATGGGTCTTAAAGAAACCCATCTGGCTTCTGAATGCCAAATTTGCTCTAAATTCTTGGGAGTCAGGCTAGGCTGTCAATATAATCTGAGCCATAATGTGTTATTCATGTTTCTCTGAGGTCATCAATGTCTTTGCTTGCTATTCTTACCATTCTTCAGGATAATGGTGCTTAGTGAAGCAATTTCTTTTTAACTCCTATCATATGCCTAGTTACAGGCTAGAGTCAAAAGGCTATTGTAAAGTTCTACACCTCATTATCATCCTTCCTCCAGAAGTTTAAATACAACTTAGACCTCTCCACCCATCTTGTCTCTTGTTTAATAACTAATATCTGCAGATATGGACTATGACCTCAGTCATCTTATTTTATGCCAGCACTCAGTTTTAAAATATTCAGGATCATACACTTAAAAAAATATTTACAAGCATAAAATATTTTCACAGTACCGGACCATTTAAAAATCTTTGTGAAAAATTAAATATCAGCAACTGCCAATTGGATATCTAGGGATGCACTGTTAAATTGCACCATGAGAAAGTAAGTTACCAGTAAGAATACTGCACATTTACCAAAACTTAAAGGTACTAGAAAATTCCACAAAAATCTCAGCTGTTACCTTTACTGGATTCAATGTGATACTAAGGACTATTAGGTCTCATTGACAAAAAAAAAGTATTTGAAAACAAGAGTGCTCAGATTTTTGTCCTTTCTTGGAAAAAGTTGCAAATCTGGAGTTACTGAATGGGTGTTGGGAGTCCAGTCATGCCATCAACAAGCCAGTGACCCTGGAAAATTCACTTTGCCTTAATGGGCCACTTTCTTCCTACAAAACATGGGTTTCAGGGTTGTGTGGATCCAAACCTTAGTACTCTCAATAAATGCCAGGATGCTAAGAATTCCTAGGTTATAAGCAAATCTTGGGTAAAAAGTTTAATTTTGAGAAGCAAAGGATGTGGCACAAACCATGAGTCTTTAATGACATGATACTATTGCTACCATCTCTCATTTTATGGGCAATTGATAGTTTAAAAGTCATTTATTAATGCATAAACTTCTTCGATCATTTCAACAATGCTAGTAGGTAGATATGTTGGGCTTTCAAATCTCCATTTTACACGCAACAGAGGATCAGTGAGTTCAGGTGACACCTACTGAGACCTCTGTCTCTTAAGACATGGGTTAATTCTCTCCCTTATGTCCTAAACTTAGGAGTAAGGCTGGTCTCAGGAAAGATACTAAGCAAAGTTACAGTACAGCACTTTTAAGCATCAAGTAATTCTCTGGACTGACTGAAGACTTTGTCTCCTCTAGAGTGCCTTTATTTACCTCTTGATTGAATCGCCAAATTGTTCAAACTTTAGAGAACCCTATTTTTTCTTATCATTCATTCATTCATTTACACATGCATGTCAGGCTGCCATGACAAAACACTTTAGACTGGATGGCCTAAACAAAAGAAATGTATCGCAGTTTTGGAGGCTGGGAAGTCGAAGATTGAAACGCCAGCAAAGCAGATTTCAATCTGAGCCCTTTTTCTTGTCTTGCAGGTGGCTGCCATCTTGCTGTGTGTTCACATCTTTGTGCCCACGGGAGCGTGAGGTGAGGTGGTGGTGCTCTTCTTCCAAGGGACTAATCACATCTCATGACCTCATCTAAACCTAATTATGTCCCAAAGACCCCATCTCCAAATACCATCACACTGGGGGTTAGGGCTTTAACATATGAATTTTGTAGGGACACAAACCTTTATAGTCTGTATAGTGCATGTATTCATTCATTCGCTCATTCATTACAAGGTTAGTCATAACAACTATTGTATTTCTATCTTCCATATCAGGAAGCCAAGTCTCAGAGAGAGAAAGTTAACTTTTCAGCTTGGTTTTAAACCCAGGAATTTTGAATGTAAATCTAATTCTCCACATATAACATAGCAAGGTAACGGGAAAGATACAAAAGCATTCATTCATACAAAATATTTATAGAAAATCTGCTAGAAATTTTCTAGCTAGAAAATCTGCTATAGAAAATTTCCCACTACAGTTCCTGGGGATACCCAGTGAATAAAACACACAGCATCACACTGTCCTTTTAAGCTTATATCTAGAACTTTTACCCCCAGAATGCAGTTTGAAAGTACATGTGAACAAAAACCTAGAGTATAGGGAAGCAGGAGGTAAAGAGCCATGTGAGCAGTGAAGGTAGGAAAACGCTACGGAATTTCAAGGCTCTAAAGACCAGCTTCCTGTAGGAAAATCTCAGAAAGTTTCTCCACAGAATGGGAAGCTGATGAAGTGAAGTTTGGAGGACAAGTGGATAAAGATGTAAGTGAGCAGGATAAAGAGAATAGAGGGCCCACTAGACTATCAATTCCCTGAGGAAAGGGGTTTTGTCCTTATATTAAGGGTCTAGGACAGTTGCTGGCATTTAAAAAGTGCTCAATTGATTAAATTAGTAAAGGAGAGCTGCAAGCATAGAATATGAGTGGCACCCTGAATGAGGGAAGATAAAGCTCAAGGTGTGTCTATAGGAGCTTCCATGGAAAGAAAAGATTGGTTGCCTTTAACCTAAAGATCACAGAGAATATATACTTATTCACTTCACTTGAAAACAATATAATGTGGGAATTTGTGTCTCTACTTGACAGATAAGGAAATTAAGGCTCAAAGATATTGTACACCTCACCCACAATCAACTAATAAATGAATGATGAAAAATTAATATATATATTACATATCCACATCCATCTGATTCTAAAGCTTCAGTTCCTACTCTTGACTCTGGGAAGAAATATAAATGTAGATATAAATATAGATATAAAAATATATTTAGGAATTGTTATCCCAGAGGGAAAACAAAAAGAGAGTCAAAGACAGATCATGTCATAAAATGACTATATGATTTGCCGATGAAGGTCCATATAGTCAAAGCTATGGTTTTTCCAGTAGTCATGTATATGTAACAGCTGGACCATAAACAAGGTTGAGCACCAAAGACTTGATGCTTTCAAATTGTGGTGCTGGAGAAGACTTTTGAGAGTACCTTGGATGTCAAGGGGAATCAAACCAGTCAACCCTGAAGGAAACCAACCCTGAATAGTCATTGGAAGGACTGATACTGTAGCTCCAATACTTTGGCCACCTGATGTGAAGAGTTGACTCACTGGAAAAGATCTTGATGCTGGGAAAGATTCAAGGCAAAAGGAGAAGGGGGCGGCAGAGGATGAGATGGTTAGATAGCATCACTGACTCGATGGACATGAATTTGAGCATACTCTGGGAGATAGTGGAGGACAGAGGGGCCTGGCATGCCACAGTCAAAGGGGTTGCAAAGAGGCAGCCATGACTTAGTGACTGAACAGCAACATATGACTTTGAATCATTCTGCTCTCAAAGTCTTTGCATCCTATCATAGGCTGCATAAGCCCTCATAAAATGTGCACATAACAGTCAAGATAAAGCACAGATTTTGTTGGAACAAGAAATGCCCATCCTGGATTTCCCTGGTGGTCCAGTGGCTAAGAATCTGCCTGCCAATACAGGGGACACGGATGACATCCCTGGTCCAGGAAGATTCCACAAGCCATGGGGCCCTGTGACTACTGAGCCCATGTGCTGCAGCTACTGAAGCCTGCATGCTCTAGAGCCCATGCTCCACAAGCAGAGAAACCATCACAATGAGAAGCCCACGCATTGCAACTAGAGAGTAGCCTTTGCTCACCACCGCTATAGAAAACCCATGCCCAGCCAATAAATAAATTAATAAAATTTAAAAAAGAAATGCCCACTCTATCTTCATTACACTCCTACACGTAAGTGCTTACTTACAAATATCCTCTCTTCCATCCACCAGCACAAAGCATGATTTATTTAAGTGAGTCATAAAGATTGCCAAATTCTTCTATTTTCCTGCTCTTGTGGTTTCTTGGAGGGTGACTAGTTTATTATTCGTATATTAACACCCATGGTTGATGTCTTGCACACACTGCGGACAGAGTCTGGACACTACCTTTTCTATTCTGCATTCTGAGAATCATCTTCCTTAAGAAAACACAGCTGTAGGCACACCTCCCAACCTTTCTCTTTGGAGCGATTCCAAAGAGATGGTCATGCAGGAGAATATTAAGCAGAGATTACACCTCTTGGCCTAAGAACATTTCCCATCTCTGAGTTTCAGCAGATAAATAAAAATTTTCAAAATCTCAACCACATAGCTCACTTTATGTAGTGACTGCTTGGTAAAGAAATGAATCCTGACAACACAAAGTAATACTTCACTAGGCTATACCATCAGGCCAAAAGGTTTAGTGCAATTTCTTTGCATGTGAAATCATATATGCCTTTCCAGCAGGGCTTCAAAATATTCCACTTTTTGATTTGAGCTTTTAAACAATAACCACTTGATAAATGAAGCAGAAACTCTCCCTCTAGATTCTTCGTTGCTGTTGTTGGTTTTTAATTGCTAGGAAGTGAGGCAGCAACAGAGTAAATATTTTTTTGTTCATTTCATCTGTAACTTCACCAGTACAGACACCCTGGAGTTTTGCTCAGATATTGCTGCTGAGGGGCCAGGAGCTGCTCTGTTGTTTAAATATCCGAGACTAGTTCACTTAAAGACCAGAAAGGGCAGGGATTGAGACCTACCAGGACTCACAGACCTCTGAAAACACAAGATGCCATCTGGGATTTCCTGTCTGTCTCCGGTCTACATTTGGTGGTTCAGACCAGTCTCCACTCTCCAGTAACCATGGACTGGTTTGGAATTTACTTAAACTCCCTTGGTCTTTGGTTGGACTTCTTAGTTCATGTCTACATTCTGATTCATGGTATCTTCCTTACACACACTGGGCCTGAGCTTACTGGATCTGGATTTCAGCAGATCCTAGGTCTAACTCTCCTTCGGACCAGCCACTTGGCTTCTCAGTGGTTCTACCAGTATTTGAAGGAGTGGAATGCACATGAAGTGAAACTCCTTAAAATCAAAGGCCATCTGTTAAGCTAGCTGCATGCGTGCTCAGTCGTGTCCTACTCTGTGGCCCCATAGACTATAGCCTGACAGGCTCCTCTGTCCGTGGGATTTCCCAGGCAAGAATAACAGAGTGGGTTGCCATTTCCTCTTGCAGGGATCTTCGTGACCAAGGGATAGAACCTGTGTCTCTTGCATCTCCTATTTTGGCAGGCAGATTCTTTACCACAGGCTTCCCTGGTGGCTCAGCTGGTAAAGAATCCACCTGCAATGTGGGAGACCTGGGTTCAATCCCTGGGTTGGGAAGATGCCCTGGAGAAGGGAATAGCTACTAACTCCAGTATTCTGGCCTGAAGAAGTCCATTGACTGTGTAGTCCATGGGGTTGCAAAGAGTCAGACATGACTGAGCGACTTTCACTTTCACTTCTTTACCACTGGCATTATATGGGAAGCTGGGCCACCTCAAAGAAATGCCTTAATTTCTCCCAGCCTCAGTTTGTCTATTTAATGAGAATGGGAATAACTGGCCTGCCCCAGCCATGTTGCAGGGATTCTATAAATTGATATATGTGAAAGAGCTTCATAAAATATGAAGTGCCCTTTCTACAGTTAAAACATATCAACAAAAAAATTTTCCGGTTTGTTCTCTGCTGCCCTCTCCTGGTTCCCGGTTTCCATCACTAAGATTTAACGGGGGCGGGGGTGGGGATTAACCCTTTACATTTTGATAGCATCAGTGAATAGACCAGTGAATAGCATCCGTGACAGGAGAAAGCTTTTTGTTTTTTTTTAATACACCTTGTTTATATATATATATATATATATATATATATAGTATGTTACACTCATTGGTTAGGGTTTTCCTAAAATCTATTCACATTTAGAGTGCAACTCTTCTGAATTATTGAATATTTTCAACTCAGATTTCTTTATCTGTTTTTCAAATCAGTCTCATTTTCTGTGCTATCAAGATCATTTTTTGATGCAGATTTTCCTTAAAAGCTTTACCACTTTTCC
The DNA here is from genome assembly GCF_019923935.1 of Bubalus bubalis. Lineage (NCBI taxonomy): Eukaryota > Metazoa > Chordata > Mammalia > Artiodactyla > Bovidae > Bubalus > Bubalus bubalis. The sequence continues at coordinate 78,751,435 of NC_059159.1, read as the reverse complement.
CAAGATTTTCTTCTAAAATATCAGCATATCTATTTTTACTATTTATGAAGCTGGGTTTTCTTAATTATATCAGATTGTTTCAATGGAAGAAAGGACAAGAAGGACTCATTCTTTCCTTAAACGATTTACTAACAGAAACAAAGGAGTTCTGCTGTGTATCACACCACCAGGATAACAAAGTTTATAATCAATGATAAGTGCTTCACAAGTGCTGCCTAGCTGACAACAGTTGAAAAAGGTGTCATCTATTACAAGATCTACCTCGATTTTAGAGAAAACAAACTGTGAAAATTGATGGATGTCTCGTCTTTTTGATCCTTTATTATCCATGATCCTTGCAGTCGTGGTGTAAAACCATCCAACTGGTTTTGCAGTGACTTCAGGATATGAGGAGATTTTAGCATGCCCAACATTCATTCACTGGCATGTCATGCCAGAATCCTTTATTCCACTGACCTTTATTTGGTCATCTACCATATGTCAGATAATCCACACCTACGCCCTGCAGTTATGCCCTTGGAAGACATAGTTTTTGCCTTTCAGAAACCACAGCTTGTAATGAGTGCTCCTGTCCCATGAAGAGGGCATTCAAGTTATAGACCAGACTGGTACATAGAAACTTACTGCAGGACTACTCCTGGAGTACTCTGTTGATCCAAGCTCCTCAGTTTAGAGATGAAGAAACTGAGAAAACAGTACCTTGCCAAGGTCAGCCACATTTACTAAACAATGAATGGGCTTCCCAGGAGGGGCTAGTGGTAAAGAATCCAAATGCTAATGCAGGAGACATAAGATGCAGGTTTCATCCCTGGGTCAGGAAGATCCCCTGTAAAAGGACATGGCAATCCTCTCCAGTATCCTTGCCTGGAGAATCCTATGGACAGAGGAGCCTGGTGGGCTGCAGTACATAGGGTTGCAAAGAGTCGGACACAACTGAAACAACATAGCAAAAATAATGATAGTTGTATGTACTACATGTTGGAGTGTTTTTTTGGTCCTGGAATAATTTAAGAACCCATATTAGTGAAAAAGATGAACACTACTGATTTTAATCAATTTAACTAAAAGAAGATTTGTAATGAATTCATTTTATTTTGGTGGTTTATTTTATATATGGATAAGAGATTGGGTACAGTATGAGTCATTTAACCTTTTGAAAAATTCTTCTAAATTATGTAATTTTATTTTTTAATTACAGAAAAATTTATACTTAAATTATATCTATAATGTATTATGTATAAAAGCCACGAAAAGTGCTAAAAGAACACCCACATTAAGAAATAGGGTATTTCATTTATCCTTGAAGCCTCTTAAAGGGCTGTTCTCCTCTCTTCCCCTAATAAGTCATCGGCATTTTGAACTTCTATCATTCCCTGGACATTTCTTCATAGCTGTTATACATATGCATGTATCCTGAAATACTGTTTAATTTTACATATTTTTAAATGTTATATGAGGGGTATTGAAGCATATGTATTATTCTCACAACAATTTTTTTCTGTTCAACATTATGTTGATGAGACTCATGCTGATAAAATGAGCTGTTTCATTCATTTCACTGCTCTTTAGTTAACACTGAACCACATTTTTTCTATTCATTCTATTGATGGACATTTGTTGGTTCCAGTTCTTAGTATTATAATCAATGCTGTACATTTATTCTGTTGTACACATGTAGAACTCTTTCTAGCTTAAATATAGAGGAAAATAATTTCTGGGTTACTGAATGCCCACATCAGCAACTTTGCTGGATAATTTATACATATACCAGAAACAAGAAAAATCTCCTTTCTCTACTGCCCATTGAGACCTGTTATCCTCTTTTAAAACTTTTTTCAATTTGGTGTATCTAACAGTAGCCCATTGTGGTATTAATCTGCATTTTCTTGGTTAAAAATGAGACAATATCCTTTAATGTATTTATTGGAATGTTCTGTTTTCTCTTCTGTGAAATACTTGTTTGTTCTTTTGCCTTTAAGTGTTTTTCTTTTAAGTAGTTTGTCTTTTTCTTATTAATTTGAAAAAGCTCTTCATGTATCATAGATATTAATTCCTTTTTGGTTTTACATATTATAAATATCTATCATTCTGTGGCTATACATTTTTTATATATCTTTTGACAAGTAGTTTACAATTCTAAGATAGTCAAATATATTTTCTTTTATGATTTCTGATTTTTGCATCATATGTTAGTTTGAGGGAAATACCTAGGTTTTTTTTTTCCCCATAGAAATTAACAATTGCTCCAGTAATACTGCCTGAATAATCTTTTGCCTAGTGGTCTGCAATATTATGTCTCTCATATTATTCTATGGCCAGTTTGCATACTCACTCACCTGTGTGTCATGTCCTAAATAATATTTTTTCTAATCAAGTTTTGATATTTAGTACTACAACTAATCCTGCACTTTCTTCTTCATGAATTAACTTTCACTGATCCTTTGTTCTTCTATATATCTTTACAATTATATTAGGATTAACTTGGAAATGAATTTGATTAATCAGATTTTTTTCTCATTCCAGTTTTTCCTTCTAATGGTTTGAAATTTTATTCATTAATTTCATTCTGTTAATTGACCCTATTAAAGTGTGAATATGAATGAAGTGAAAGTGAAAGTGTTAGTATCTCAGTCATGTCTGACTCTTTGCCAACCCATGAACTGTAGCCCACCAGGCTCTTTTGTCCGTGGAATTCTCCAGGCAAGAAAACTGGAGTGGGTAGCCATTCCCTTCTTTAGGGTATCTTCCCCACCCAGGGATAGAACCTGGGCCTCCCACATTGCAGGCAGATTCTTTACTGTCTGAGCCACTAGGGGAGCCTGAGAATACTTAAAAGTCTAATATTAATCAGTGTCTTTAACCTCCTCTCAAATAATAAAAAGATCTTAGAGTACATTAAATTCCTAACCCTCTCCTGGATTACATTAAATTGCTTCTCAACAGTTTACCTTAAACTTTCTTTAAAATTGCAGCACTATTTACAATAACTAGATGATGGAAGCAAGCTAGATGTCCATCGACAGATGAATGGATAAAAAAATTGTGGTATATATACACAATGAACTATTACTCAGCCATAAAAAGGAATGCATTTGAGTCAGTTCTGATAAGGTTGATGAACCTAGAACCTATTATCCAGAGTGAAGTGAGTCAGAAAGAGAAAGATAAATATCGTATTCTAATGCACATATACAGAATCTAGAAAAATGGTACTGAAAAATTTATTTTCAGGGCAGCAATGGAGAAACAGACATAGAGAATAGATTTATGGACATGGGGAGAGGGGAGGAGAGGGTGAGATGTACAGAGAGAGTAACATGGAAACTTACACAACCCTAACCACATGTAAAATAGATAGCCAAAGGGAATTTGCTGTATGGCTCAGAAACTCCAACAGGGGCTCTGTATCAATCTCTAGGGGAGGGCTGGGGAGGGAGATGGGAGGGAAGTTCAAAAGGGAGGGGATATATATATTCTTATATATACCTATATATATACCACAAATCAGCCATAGGTATATATTCCTGTTGAGGTTTGACAGAAAACAACAAAATTTTGAAAAGCAATTATCCTTCAATAAAAAAAAATTGAGAAAGAAGAATGGAACTGGAGGAATCAACCTGCCTGACTTCAGGCTCTACTACAAAGCCACAGTTATCAAGACAGTATGGTACTGGCACAAAGACAGAAATATAGATCAATGGAACAAAATAGAAAGCCCAGAGATAAATCCACGCATCTATGGACACCTTATCTTTGACAAAGGAGGCAAGAATATACAATGGATTAAAGACAATCTCTTTAACAAGTGGTGCTGGGAAATCTGGTCAACCACTTGTAAAAGAATGAAACTAGAACACTTTCTAACACCATACACAAAAATAAACTCAAAATGGATTAAAGACCTAAACATAAGACCAGAAACTATAAAACTCCTAGAGGAGAACATAGGCAAAACACTCTCTGACATATATCACAGCAGGATCCTCTATGACCCACCTCCCAGAATATTGGAAATAAAAGCAAAAATAAACAAATGGGACCTAATTAACCTTAAAAGCTTCTGCACATCAAAGGAAACTATTAGCAAGGTGAAAAGACAGCCTTCAGAATGGGAGAAAATAGTAGCAAATGAAGCAACTGACAAACAACTAATCTCAAAAATATACAAGCAACTCCTACAGCTCAACTCCAGAAAAATAAATGACCCAATCAAAAAATGGGCCAAAGAACTAAATAGACATTTCTCCAAAGAAGACATACAGATGGCTAACAAACACATGAAAAGATGCTCAACATCACTCATTATCAGAGAAATGCAAATCAAAACCACTGTGAGGTACCATTTCACACCAGTCAGAATGGCTGCAATCCAAAAGTCTACAAGTAATAAATGCTGGAGAGGGTGTGGAGAAAAGGGAACCCTCTTACACTGTTGGTGGGAATGCAAACTAGTACAGCCACTATGGAGAACAGTGTGGAGATTCCTTAAAAAACTGGAAATAGAACTGCCTTATGATCCAGCAATCCCACTGCTGGGCATACACACTGAGGAAACCAGAAGGGAAAGAGACACGTGTACCCCAGTGTTCATCGCAGCACTATTTATAATAGCCAGGACAGGGAAGCAACCTAGATGTCCATCAGCAGATGAATGGATAAGAAAGCAATGGTACATATACACAATGGAGTACTATTCAGCCATTAAAAAGAACACATTTGAATCAGTTCTAATGAGGTGGATGAAACTGGAGCCTATTTTACAGAGTGAAGTAAGCCAGAAAGAAAAACACCAATACAGTATACTAACGCATATATATGGAATTTAGAAAGATAGTAACAATAACCCTGTGTACGAGATAGCAAAAGAGACACTGATGTATAGAACAGTCTTATGGACTCTGTTGGAGAGGGAGAGGGTGGGAAGATTTGGGAGAATGGCATTGAAACATGTGTAATATCATGTATGAAACGATTTGCCAGTCCAGGTTCGATGCACGATACTGGATGCTTGGGGCTGGTGCACTGGGACGACCTAGAGGGATGGTGTGGGGAGGGAGGAGGGAGGAGGGTTCAGGATGGGGAGCACATGTATACCTGTGGCGGATTCGTTTTGATGTTTGGCAAAACTAATACAGTGTTTGAGGTTTAAAAATAAAATTAAAAAAAAATTTAAAAAAATTAAAAAAAAATGTATTTGTAGTTCTGGAAATTTACCATTATTACATTCATTTTTTCAAAGGATATTTACTTAAATCTACCAACATACGTGTCATTTTATTTGCTCATTTTCCTTTTTTTAATCTCAGATTTTACTCTGGTATCTTTCTGTAATATATATGTCAAAGAAATACATTTTTTGGAAGCATACATCTCTTGTTGGCAAACTTTAATTTTTAAAATTTTCTATCATTGCATTAATTTTATTATGGTTCTTGAAAAGACAGTTCCACTGGGTTTAAAACTTTAGATTGACAGTTCTCATTTGTATCCATTAAGGATTTATTCCACAGTCATCATCTGGATTCCACAACTTCTGCTGAAAAGTTACCTGTAAAAACTCGTTGCAGATGCTACAGGAACCAAGTTTTCTCTCTGGTTGCTTTTGAGGGCTAAACAAAGGAGTCCCTCCTTGAAATTCTAAATTCTGCTCTCTCATTTTGATCTTCAACAAAAGACACTAAAGTATTGTAGTAAATTTGGAAATAGGAGTTATTCAGCGACCATGGCGAGTAGGAACACTTTTCACTAACATTTTTCACATGACTGAATAAAGTGTGACTGCAGAGCTCAAAGGGTTTTATCTCATAACAGAACTATAATGAGTCACTCTAAGACAAAATCACTTGCTGATGTAGACGTATTACCAGAAAAGTCTGAAATTAACATGAGCACTGACAGTCCGTGGAACACTAAGATGAGTTCCCACTAACTGGTATAGACTTACTGCTCATTTGTAGAGTAAATGAAGGAATATTCAGCTTAAATACATCAACGTGTTCTATAAGAAAAAACAGTTAAGTCAAAATAAAGAGGTGGAGTGCATTGAGTATGACTGATTTCTAAAAATTACATATAAAATATGTTTTTATCTGCTCAAATGAACTTTAATAAAATATATTCATTTTTTAATACTATCTTAAAGGATGGGCTTCTCTCTTAGCTCAGTCAGTAAAGAATCTTCCTGCAGTGCAGGAGACCTGGGTTCGATTTCTGGGTTGGGAGGATTCCCTGGAGAAGGAAATGGCAGCCCACTCCAGTATTTGTGCCTGGAGAATCCCTATGGATGGAGGAGCCTGGCAGGCTACACCCCAGGGGGTCGCAAGAGTCAGACGTGACTTGGTGACTAAACCACCGCCACCATAGTAAAGCATAGGTGTTAGACAGCTGAGGAATTTGTATATAAGTTATATATTTTTCAAATTTTACTAGTTATATTTATTCACTCATGGATTTATTCATTCACTCAAAAATACTAAGGTCTTCTGTGTTCTGGGAATCCATGTTGCTATTCAATTAAATTAATCAAAGCCATTCCCTTATTTTTTCACAGAAAGAGCAAACAGAAACCTCTTAGACTATGTAGGAATCACAACATAAGTGTGCTATTTAAGCACCACTGGGGGAAAAATAGTTTCATTAAAACGCCAGCTAAATTCAGCAAATGAGTTATAAAAACTAATAACTTAAACTCACTCCAATGCTACCCAGACATTTTTACAAGGCTTTGCTATATTCTTTGATATAATTTCCAGAAGAAAGGAAGGAAAGAAAGAAAGGGAGGGAGGTCGGAAGGGAGATATCTTAAGAAAATGAAGAAAGTATCCTCAATCTAATGATAAACTCAATTTCAAATTTCAGGTACTTCCCTTTGTCAAGTCCATTTATCCTACCATTTCTTTGAAAGAACAGGCCTAATTTGATTATGATTAAGCCTAAACTTTAGAGAATGAAGTAATTGTAATTTATGTCACATATATCATTATACGTAAGTGGTGGTTAAAAGTATGTATTTTTTAGAACTTAAAGCATAGCAAATGAAAAAAACAGATATGGTGCCTGCCTATGCTGGTGATATGTTGACAGAGGAAAACTTAACTCCCTTACTTCTACTTTGGGTCCATCATCTGTACCAATGAGAAGGATGGTCAGGCTGGTAAGAGAGGGCCACACTTTAGTGTGAGATTATGGAAGTCCAATCAAGTGAGATAATTGTCAAGAAGTGAGTGTCTCCTTCCCAGATGGAATTGGGGTGAGATTGCAACATTGCTAACAGCAATATTTGAGGAATATGTAGAGAATAGGTACTAAAGGACTGAATGGGACAGTATCTTGATTTCCAAAAAAAACTTAGTAAAACTTCTCAATATGATTTTAAAATAGACTATTTAAAAAATAATTTTGTGAGTAATTAGAAGTGGAAATCATAGGTGCTGACGAATATTCTCTAATAAATTATAACTGACCTTGCTTGATTTGGAAGTAAAAATCTCTAAATGCTTCTCCTAGTGACATCTTATAGATAGATGGGGAACATACTCAGTTAGCGAGTTTGTTTTAAAGGGGACAGAATAAAGATGAAAATATAGTTCAACACTTGGTGGATACATAATGAACAGTAATCAAAACATGTTGTAATATCTAAAAGGAGGGAAATCCCTGGTGAAATGGTAAAGCCCTTCAGGTCCTTGTCTGATCAACACTTTTAGTATGGCTTGGGTTAAGAAACATGAGTTAAATTTGCAAGTAACAAGAAACTGGAAAGAATACTAATATCTTTTATGGCAGAATAAAAAAAAAACAACCCACCCTGAACAGACTGGAAAGATGAAATTAAATACAGATAATTGGGAAGTGTAACACTTGAATATAAGCATGACTTAGTAAAATTTATCAGTTTAGAAGGTAAAAACACCAAAGTGTTTGGAGTGTGTATTCAATGCAAGGATGTGATGATAAAATTCAGTTCTACTATCTGTATCAAAAAGACCCCAAGAAGGACTCTGTCAGTACAAGTTAAACTCTTCAAAGGCACGTTCAGGTATTTCTTTTTATTTCAGGTTTCCTATACTCTTCCTCTCAGTTACTCTAAAAGTACAAATAATGCTGTTATGGATTATACTACTTTATGTTCTTAAAACTTGCCCCCCTCTCCCTACACACACACACTCTTTTTTGTTTGGTTCAGTGCACACTAAAGCATAAAATTTTTCCAAAGCTCCTCTGCTGCACCTAATTCCACATGTCTACTTGTTAATACTTGCACCCTTTTTATCAAGAATAAATGTCAGCTCCTGGAGGCTGGATTTTCTCAAGTTTCTTTCTAAGTCCCTTTCTTTTCTCTATAAACATATGCTCCCCAGATAATTCTGATCAGTTTTAAATGGCATTTTCATGATCACGATACCCATAATTACACCTCCATCTCTGACCTCTTCATTGATCTTCAGATTCACATATCCTGAATCCTTGACATCTTCACGTGAATGTCACATTAGACATAACACAGCTCCAAACACATCATGTGATCTTCCCTTCTCTTCTGTTTGGCTGTCAGGGTACGCATCTCAGTGGATAGCATCATCCTCCACCCAATCGTGCACCCAGTTATCACCTTTGATAGATCGTCCTCTCCTTCCAACCTGCTCATCATCAAGTCTGTCAGCTCTACCTCCAGAGTAATTTATGATAGCAATCAATTCTGTCCATCTTCACAGAAATACCATAGTCTAAACCCATAAATCTTCCCTTATTTCCAAAACCTTCTATGTGTCTCTCCAATTCCATTTACGCCTCCCTTAGAAACTTCTCCAAAATGTAGCCAAAGCTATCTTTCAAAGCACACATCAGATCTTCTTATATCCCTGTTTGAAATCATCTAACAAGTTTTTATTGCGATGAAAAGACTATCTCATTTTCTGTCAAGGCACACGAGCCCCTACATGGTCTGGCCTGGTGGCTTGTTTTCAGCTGCTTTTTCTCTCGCTCTCACTTCTTCATCAGAATCAAATCACACCAGATCTGCTTCTGTTCTTAGAACACTACAGATTTATTCCTGCTTCAGACTATTCCCTTTGCCTGGAATTCTCTGCTTCAAGGTTTTTAAGTGGATGTTTTCTTCTTGTTATTTTGAATTGGATAATTCTTGGTCATGGGGGCTATTCTGGATATTGTAGGGTGTATAACAGCATCCCTGGCCTTTGCCCATCAGCTTCAACCACAACTTTCCAGTTGTGGAAACCAAAACTGGCCCAGAAGTTATCTCTAATGGAGCTTCACACTGTAAAGGAGTGGTTTTTTTTGACATTGGTATTTTATTTACGTCTAGCTAATACACAAAATTATTTGGAGGAAATCACTTCTTATGATGGACCATTGCAAAATCCTCAAAAATAAAATAAAACATATCTGAATTTTAGAGTTGGCGATGGCTTTTATGATGGTATGTAATGGGAATGTTAGTTCAGGCTCAATTGTAACTAACACTCAGAACTTAAAAAGGGTATTTTATTCAATGACAATTCATGGTCATTTCAAATACAAAGCTCAGAGAAGTTCTGAATAGAGAACATATAGAATACATAGATGGAGACAGCTGTTTTGATCGTCAGCTCTGCTACTTGCTAGCCATGTGACTTTAGGTGAATCTGCTTAATGGAATTGAACATCAGTTTCCTTCTCGGTACAATGGGAAATATCATCCCTTTCTTTTAGAAGTCTTGTAAAGATTACATGAAGTAATGCCTGAAAACGACCTGGCTGAGTATATAGCACAGAACACATTCTCTTTGAATGGTGGCAATTTTCCCCTGCAAAGTAAGTGCAGTTTTCCCGCCATACAAAAGTAGCAAATATAAATGTGTACACTGGAACAGAATCAATATGCAGTGAAAATACAGAGGGGATGTCTTTATCATTCCCATACAAATAGAATTTGACAGGAGTCAAGTATCAATGAAGGCACTGCTTGCTGATTACACACTGGACTTCTTGATCATAGACACCTTCTTAATTAGCTCTGCTCTTTATGCTTGACATGTGCTATAACACTTTCAAATTCTGATTTAATAATTTCATTTTGTTGAGGTATGTCTTCCTGCAAGAAGTGGGGATGTTCCTATGTCACCTTGGCTTTTGAAGCACATCAAAGGTGAATAAAATAGAAAATCATCTTCTGATTAAGGCTATCATCTTCAATTGCTGATTTTGAAAGACTTCATCTCAAATCGACAGCAAAGTATCATGCCACATGCACACAAGTACAATAACCAATTCACACCCAAACAGTACAAAACCTTCAATATGATTAGGAAGTGTCAGATTAAAAATAATAACAACAACAACAACACAGAACTTGCTGTTGATTGTCTGATTTAAGATCAAGCCTTAGTGGTTCAGCACAAACATAAGTCACATCTTAACAAAACTTCTCTTTTCTTACAGTGAGTGGATATGCCTTCCAGCTATAAAACATGGACATAACATTTGGGTGGGGCTTTCCAAAGAAACATTTTGAAAATTTCAGGAGATAAGTGGCAAATAATAAGAGATTTGAAAGCTTTAACATGGGCAATCAAAGCCTGTGTTTTTTTTTAAATTTTCTAATCTGAGCTTTATTATTTCTTTTCTAGCCTCCTTGTCATAGTAGGGAATACTCCAGTTAAGAAAAGGAAAAGTTCTCGTTTTCTCTCCTCTCACCTACACTCTATCACTCTGTCCCTCCCTCCCTCCCTGGATCTCTTCCTCTCACTCTGAATTTTTCTGACTCTTAGTACTATGTTGCTTCAGTCATGTCCGACTCTTGGAGACCCTATGGACTATAGCCCGCCAGGCTCCTCTGTCCATGGGATTCTCCAGGCAAGAATACTTGAGTGGGTTGCCATGCTCTCCTCTAGGCGATCTTCCTGACCAGGGATCAGACTTGTCTCTCTTGTGTCTCCTGCATCGGCAGGCAGGTTTCCTCTTTGTATGGATCGTCCTAGTCCTACCATCTCATCATCCTTCAGCCAGGAAAATCAGAGACAGAATTCCAGATGCCCTTTTGGAACTGTGCAAACTTATATGGCCTCAGTTAGTGGGCTCCAATTTTCCCTGTGGAATCACCACAATAACTTAATTTTTCACTTATTGTCCCCACCTCCAGGTATACTGTGTGCTCCAAAAGCACCTTGTGATTCCCAGGTCTTGATCCTGACCCATGATATCAATATTGTAACTACCCTTCCATGTCTGCTTCCCCACTCATTTAAAAGCACCTCTGAGTGGCTTTCCTAGTGGTCCTGAGGTTAGGAATCTGACTGCTAGTCCAGGGGACATGGGTTCAATTTCTGGTTGGGGAGGATCCCACATGCCTTTGATCACCTGGGCCCATGCATCACAACTACTGAGCCTGTTTGCTACAGCTACCGAAACCCGCACACCTAGAGACCACCTGCTATAACAAAAGAAGCCACCACAATGAAAAGCCTGAGCACTGCAATGAAGAGTATCCTTCAACCCGCTGGCTCACTGCAACTAGAGAAAGCCCATGAGGAGGAATGAAGACCCAGTGCAGTCAACAACAACCACCACCAAAAAAAAAAAAAAAAAAAAGAGAGAGATAGAGAAAAAAAAAAGAGAGAGGGAGAGGGGGAGGGAGGGAGGGGGGGAGAGGGGGAGAGAGAGAGAGAGAGAGAAAAAAGCATCTTTCAGGTTTCAGTGCCCATCTTTAAGGGTAGGATTATACTTGCACGTTTTTCTAACCATCATGTCTGTAAGCAAGATTCTCTAACAGGGCATGTTTTGGTGAGCACAAGGACCTCCCTGTGGTAAGAAGTCTGAGAATGAGTATCAGACTAGTACTTGCTCGAACATAGCCTTATGAGGCTTTATAATCCCTGGCTTGACCTCCGTCCCCTTCTGGTTCGTAGACCATGTTCAGATGCTTTGAGTGGTCAGTGCTCTCAGATGGCTGAGCCACTGGTTGGTGGTTAGAACCTACTTCTAGAAGTTTCCATTCTGTTTATGAAAAGACTCTCCTCCAGAGTGGTCAGATTTCAAGAACAGATGCCACTTCCTCCTCATACTTGACTGCTGCAGTCTGTTTATTACTGAACTGACATCAGTGTTATGGCATTATAAAATTTCCTTTGCATCACAAACAGAAAGCCTGAAATTACACTTCGCTTTACCACTCCCTGGTGGCTCAGAGGTTAAAGCATCTGCCTGGAATGTGGGAGACCCGGGTTTGATCCCTGGGTCGGGAAGATCCTCTGGAGAAGGAAATGGCAACCCACTCCAGTACTCTTGCTTGGAGAATCCCATGGAGGGAGGAGCCTGGTAGGCTACAGTCCATGGGGTTGCAAAAAGTCGGACACGACTGAGTGACTTCACTTCTCTATACAGTTCCAGGTTAGTGTTGGCCTCTGAAGATGAAATATAAAGTAACACATATGAAACATCAGGCACAATGCCTCATATGGAGTAACTAACCAATCTGAGGTCTTTTTCTCTCTCAGTGTTGGATACTACTGCCACATTAAAAGCACACATACCAAATGAAATGAATGTATGACCTTGAGAAGGACATCAGGCTTTTTTTTTAAATCCATAGTGATCACTTTTTCTTTAGAAGTATTAACTATAATAACAGAAAAGCCTGGAATTGAAAGTGAGGAAGTGAATAAAACACAGTTAAGATGACACATGTGTTGGGAAATTCATATAATATGAAAAATTGTACTCAGTGTCACATCAAGATTAGGATCCAGTTTTTAATTAACTAATCAAGATTATGCTGTCATTTTTACTCCATTGTGTCTATCTTCCCAGACCTTCTTGGATCTTAGAGCACTATCTGATGAAATATTAATTAAAAGAGAATTGGTACATTCTGAAAGGAGACGGTGGGGAGAAAGAGGGTGTGGCTATACACACAGACCCCATAGCATACTGACTTAAGTATTTTTTTGTTACAGTCTGGTTTGGGTTACATTTTTTTCTAAAAGAGACAACCTTTGTTAGCACCAGAATCATTCTAGTTCAACTCTTTGTTTTCTCTGTCTTTTCAAAAAAATTTAGAAGTATCAGTGACCTCGCATCTATTATACACCTTCAAGTGCCGAACACTCACCAGACAACTTAAGGCAGGAGGATAGACGATAAGTAAAATGTCTGTAATAAGCAGATGGGCTTCCCTGAGGGTTCAGCAGTAAAGAATCTGCCTGCCAATACAGGAGATGTGGGTTAGATCCCTGGGTCAGGGAAGATCCCCTGGAGAAGGAAATGGCAACCCATTCCCGTATTCTTGCCTGGGAAATCCCATGGACAGAGGATCCTGGCAGGCTATATAGTCCATGGGGTTGCACAAGAGTCAGACTCAACTTAGCAGCTAAACAACTACAATAAGCAAACAGGCTATCTCTCCATTTCAACAAACTAACCACATAGATATCAATCACACATGCTAAAGTGAAGGAAGGAAATGATTGGTTAATAGGCAGGTAATAAGTGCCAGGTACTCATCAGTATTATTTAATTCCTCAACCTAACCAACATATTTTATTAAAAACGTATGAGGTAGACATTCTTATTCCTATTGAACACACGAGGAAACTAAGGCTCATTTTGCCCAATGTTACACAGTAATAGATGAAAGATATGAAATCTAAACCTCCCAATGCCAAATTATGTTTATACTATGGTCTTTGACCTAAAAATTTTTTTTGAAACTCTTGGTTAGTTGTGTAATGCCAAAGAATTGCCTTGCACATTATAGATGCTTTGTCTAGGACTACTGGACATTGTTGAGGTCTCTGAGTCAGAGTCTGGATATATAATTCCTTTCAGAATGAAGAAAGTCAGGGGTTAGGATGGATTTCAAATAGCTGCGAGTCTGTAGGGGATGAAGATATGAAAGCTTTTTTTGCAGGAGCTGGTACACCGGCATTGACTCAAGGTTATATCTACCAACTGACTGTAGTACCAGACACTCTGTTATCATTTTACACACAATCTCTCATTTAATCTTCAAACTAGCCCTTGTGCTAGGAAGTACTATTAATAATTTTTTACAGATGAGGACTTAGAGACGTAGAACAGTCAGATAACGACTTAGGTCACCCAGGGTCCAGCTGACCCTGAATTTTATGCTCATGAACATTGTACTAGAGTTTAAAATTAACATTACACTATATTCTACAATATATGCTATGCTAAGTCACTTCCGTCATGTCCGACTCTGTGCGACCCCATAGACGGCAGCCCACCAGGCTACCCCGTCCGTGGGATTCTCCAGGCAAGAACACTGGAGTGGGTTGCCATTTCCTTCTCCAACACATGCAAGTGAAAAGAGAAAGTGAAGTCGCTCAGTCTTGTCCGACTCTTAGCAATCCCATGGACTGCAGCCTACCAGGCTCCTCCGTCCATGGGATTTTCCAGGCAAGAGTACTGGAGTGGGGTGCCATTGCCTTCTCCGTCTACAATATATAATACTTACCAAAAATTTTATTGCACTGAGATGTAAATGTCATACCCTAGAAGTCTTATTTTATCTGGAGCTCCCAGACCATGAGAACAATAGGAGAAGGGTACCTTCTAACTGACCCATCCTCAGTTCAGTTCAGTTCATTTCAGTCACTCAGCCGTGTCCGACTCTTCGACCCCATGAATCGCAGCACGCCAGGCCTCCCTGTCCATCACCAACTCCCAGAGTTCACTCAGACTCATGCCCATCGAGTCAGTGATGCCATCCAGCCATCTCATCCTCTGTTGTCCCCTTCTCCTCCTGCCCCCAATCCCTCCCAGCATCAAAGTCTTTTCCAATGAGTCAACTCTTAGAATGAGGTGGCCAAAGTACTGGAGTTTCAGCTTTAGCATCATTCCTTCCAAAGAAATCCCAGGGCTGATCTCCTTCAGAATGGACTGGTTGGATCTCCTTGCAGTCCAAGGGACTCTCAAGAGTCTTCTCCAACACCACAGCTCAAAAGCATCAATTCTTTGGCGCTCAGCCTTCTTCACAGTCCAACTCTCACATCCATACATGACCACAGGAAAAACCATAGCCTTGACTAGACGGACCTTTGTTGGCAAAGTAATGTCTCTGCTTTTGAATATGCTATCTAGGTTGGTCATAACTTTCCTTCCAAGGAGTAAGCGTCTTTTAATTTCATGGCTGCAGTCATCATCTGCAGTGATTTTGGAGCCCCCCCAAAAATAAAGTCTCACACTGTTTCCACTGTTTCCTCATCTATTTCCCATGAAGTGATGGGACCGGATGCCATGATCTTCGTTTTCTGAAAGTTGAGCTTTAAGCCAACTTTTTCACTCTCCACTTTCACTTTCATCAAGAGGCTTTTTAGTTCCTCTTCACTTCTGCCATAAGGGTGGTGTCATCTGCGTATCTGAGGTTACTGATATTTCTCCCTACAATCTCGATTCCAGCTTGTGCTTCTTCCAGCCAAGCGTTTCTCATGATGTACTCTGCACATAAGTTAAATAAGCAGGGTGACACTATACAGCCTTGACGTACTCCTTTTCCTATTTGGAACCAGTCTGTTGTTCCATGTCCAGTTCTAACTGTTGCTTCCTGACCTGCATACAGATTTCTCAAGAGGCAGGTCAGGTGGTCTGGTATTCCCATCTCTTTCAGAATTTTCCACAGCTTATTGTGATCCACACAGTCAAAGGTTTTGGCATAGTCAATGAAGCAGAAATAGATGTTTTTCTGGAACTCTTTGCGATACACAAGAATGGAGGAGGTGTGCCTTTTACATCTCAATCTTAAACAGCATCTTTTCTGAGGGAATCTGAGGAACTAGAACTGTCACAATCTGGCTTTAATAAGCCAGCAGAGTTAGAAAATAATTTAGCACTGATGAAATACATTTCTGATGTATCAAAAACAAAACGAGAAATCGTACTGGGTCAGAAATGGAGAAGCAAGATTGTCCAGTGTGAGTGATCTCTGCATTTCTGGAACCAGTGCTGGTCAGATTCAGACTCAGAGGTAACACTGAGACAGAGTAGCCCCGTGTCATTTCAACTCTCCCAGAAAGAAGGACCTGGCAAGAAGGATAGATATCTTGCTACCCCATGTGATTTATCAAGATGGCAGGATCCATTTAGGACAGATAAAGTCCCCAGTATGGAAATAGAAATCCCCTAGAACAGCATTTTCTTGGACAACAAGAAAAGAGAGATGAAGTAAGGAGCACCTAGCAAATGTGTCACCAGGCAGCAGGAAACTTAGAAAACGGGATGTGCTTATAAGTAAAACAATGTAACTTAGCAGGACCTCACAGAGCTTTGATGAGGAAGGGGGAGGTCCTTCGCTGAATCCTCTCTTTAGCTCCTCTCTGAAGTGTCTAGATGATAGTATTCGATGCACATGTCCTGAGCTGTTCTGCAGATGTGAAAACCCCCTACCAAATGGAAGAACTACTCGATACCATGAGCACATAGCCCCAGGCCTCCTGGAGCCCCTGACTGATAACAATATCCCCTATGACACCGCCCTGTTACTTCACCATCAGCCAATCAGAGAGCTGTGAACAAGCTGGTCACAGACCCTGTGACCACCCCCCCTCATCTGGCTTTTAAAAGTGCTTTGCCAAAATCCTCAGGGAGCTCCAGGCTTTTAGAGCATGAGCCACCCATCTCCTTGCATGGCTCTACAATAACCTCTCTCCCGTCCAAACTCCAACGTTTCAGCTTGGCTTCACTGTGTCAGACACACGAACTTGCTCAAAATGAAGCTTCTCTCTCTGCACTGAGATGAGAAAATCTCTAAGACAAATTAGTGAGTGAAACAAGTTTAAAAAATGTACATGTGCAGTGCATTCAGATTTATATTAAAATAAGAGATGTAAACAGCTGTATAAAATATTTGATTTTGCTTATATGTACTATATACATGCTATATGCACAGGACAGTCTGAAGGGATATGTCCCATTTACATCTGGACAAGGGGCCGGTGGAGAGCAGTGTGGGGGGGGAATTGCTTTTCACTAAAACCATTTTATGTCCCACAACAAGCACACACTACTTTATCTGAAAATAAATATTTTTAATAATAAAAGAAAACATACGTGTTTATGTGCACAGATGTTTCTGAGCCAAAAAAACAAACACCCTGGAGAAATGCTACACTCTTTTCAGGATGAAAAGATGATGCTGGTTTAGATTCAAAAAAAGAGGATAAAACTCAGAAACTAGAGAGAAGAGAAGCAGCCTGCATTCTACTGCTTCACTCAAAGCCATGTTTCCTGAATTGCAATATTTACAAGACAGGCAGCCAATATAACTAACTTGAAAATTCAGCTTTGCTTTCTCAAACACCTCCATCACTTTCCCTCATTTGAATCAAAGAATAGATTTATGGACATTTGTATACGTGCAAGTTGAGCTTGATTAGGTCCCAATATCATTTCTCCCGCCTAAAAGTAAAGAGACTTTAAAGCTAGTTCAGATATACTTTATCTTGAAGTTAACAACTCTGAATTTATATATGTCCAAAGTGAGCTTGATGATAATTAAAAAAAAAAAAATCACAAATAGGATCATGAACAGTATAGCCAGGCCTGAATGTTGGGAGAGTGAAGACTCAAGTCCTACCTTAGCCACATGCTTCTGAGACTTCTGTGGCATCACTATATTCAGTCTTCATATCATCTACCTCCAGGTCATCATCTTACTGAAGTTTCCTTCAGTACAGGGAAAATTTAAATAGCAAGTGTGCTAAACTGATTGCAAAAACGGCTCCAATTCTTTCTCTCCCTGTATCCATAATCCTTGTGATATGACTTTTAAGTGAAAAAGAAAGTCGCTCAGTTGTGTCAAACTCTTTGTGACCCCATGGACTATACAGTCCATGGACTTCTCCAGGCCAGAATACTGGAGTGGGTAGCCTATCCCTTCTACAGTGGATCTTCCTGACCCAGGAATCAAGCCAGGGACTCCTGCATTGCAGGCTGATTCTTGACCAACTGAGCTATCAGGGAAGCCCGTAACTTTTAATTTCCTCTCATTAAAAGTCTACTTACCCCTATTCAAAATAGCCAGGACATGGAAGCAACCTAAATATCCATCAACAGAGGAATGGATAAAGAAAATGTGATGTGTGTGTACACATACACACACACACAGATACACACAGACACAATGGAATATTACTTAGTATAAAAAGTAACAAAAATGGGTCATTTGTGGAGACATGGATGGACGTAGAGACTTTCATACAGAATGAAGTCAAAGAAAAAAACAAATACTGTATATTAATGCATATCTGCTGAGATACCAGGCTAGGTCATCAGAAGTGCCCATGGGCTTATGAATAATAATAGCCAGTTGTTGTTTTAAATCATTTAGTTGTGAATTGTTTGTTATACAGTATTATTGCAACAAGGCATAAATTATACAGTAAGGAAACAAGGCAGTTAAAAGTTTTTTTTGTGTTGTACTAGCAACTGTTCTACTTACCACTTTTATGAATATTTCTATTCAAGAAAAATAGCATTTCTAAGCAGAATTATAAATGGAATGGGGCTTTCTAGGTGGTTCCAGTGGAAAAGAACCCACTTGCCAATGCAGGAGACATAAGAGATGCAGGTTCAATCCCTAGGTTGGGAAGATCTCCTGGACGAGGGCGTGGCAATCCACTCCAGTGATCTTGCCTGGAGAATCCCATGGACAGAGGAGCCTGGCGGGCTACAGTCCATGGAGTTGCAAAGAGTTAGACATGACTGAAGTGACTTAGCACACACATAGCATACAGGTAAGTGGAATACATTTAGGAGAAAATTATTTTTCTCTTGGGTTCCCTAAGTTTGAAAGGTTACCTGTCAATTAAAGTCGTATTCTTCCATTCTCTAAATATTCAGTCTTGGTCCTCTTTGGTGGTCCTTTTCCTGGAATGACTATGTACTGTACATCCCTATATGTAAAGCCCAGGACTCAGACACAGGAGGAGCCAAGGATCCAACATACATCTTTGTCCCCTTCCCCCCACCTATTCCTATGTCTTTGTCAGCAGCTTTGAGCCAAGCACACAGACAGCCTTTAAGAGGGCCTCTACACACTTCCTGAGACAACCACATCTGAAAGGGCATCTTATCAGTTCATGTTTCCAGATCTGTGACATGAGTGTCTAGCTGTAAATACCAGCGGGAGGAGCCTTTTGGTTGCAGCAGTCCCAGTGGCATACGGGCTATCCAGACATCTGCAAACCAGAGCTTAACCAACATTCTATGTTGGCTCTAGAAAAGAACTAATCATCTTGTCTGCTCAGCAAAGAATTCAATTCATGACTTGCTGAATACCAGCCTACCAGATTGGAGAAGGCAATGGCACCCCACTCCAGTACTCTTGCCTGGAAAATCCCATGGACAGAGGAGCCTGGTGTACTGCAGTCCATGGGGTCGCTAAGAGTCAGACATGACTAAGCGACTTCCCTTTCACTTTTCACTTTCATGCATTGGAGAAGGAAATGGCAACCCACTCCAGTGTTCTTGCCTGGAGAATCCCAGGGACGGGGGAGCCTGGTGGGCTGCCGTCTATGGGATTGCACAGAGTCGGACACGACTGAAGCGACTTAGCAGCAGCAGCAGCCTACCAGATTAATAGTCCGTAGAAGATTTTCTTTTAAATATATATATATACAGTTGGCCTTTGAACAACCCAGTTTGAACCAGAGTAGGTCCACTTACACGTGGAGTTTTTTCACTAGTAAATGCTCTTACACTACATGATCTGTGGTTTGTTGAATCAGAGATGTGGGTGAACCAGAGATATGGGTGTTGACTATAAGTTAAAGATTTACAATTATCTACCATCCTCTCCCCACAACCTTGCTCAAGGGTCAAATGTATGTAAAATCATTTAATATAATTAAGGGTTAAATAACAGCAACAGAGATGACCCCTGAAGTTCAGATAAATTCTAGCAAAATACTGCACCTGCTTCTAGACTTCACATTTAGACCCTAGCTGAAACTTCTATGCCCTACAGATTCTGGCTCTCACTGTCAAGCTACTACAAGAATATTTAGGTACAAATTTTATCTTTACAAATGCTATAGTAATCAGTATTCCATCTGGTTCTGGCCATAGGACTGGACAAGGTCAGTTTTCATTCCAATCCCAAAGAAGGGCAATGCCAAAGAATGTTCAAACTACTGTACAACTGCACTCATTTCACATATTAATAAGGGTGTGCTCAAAATCCTTCCAGCCAGGCTTCAGCAGTATGTAAGCTGAGAATTTCCAAATATACAACTGGATTTAGAAATGGCAGCAGGACTACAGTGGATCACATTGTCAGCATTCATTGGATCATGGCTAAAGCAAGGGAATTCCAGAAAAACATCTACTTGAGCTTCACTGACTATGCTAAATCCTTTGACTGTGTGGGATCACAACAAACTTTGGAAAATTCTGAAAGAAATGAGAGTACCAGACCTTTCCTGTCTCCTGAGAACTGGACATGGAATAATTGACTGGTTCAAAACTGGGAAAGGCTGTGTATTGGCACCCAAGTTATTTAACTTTTATGCAGAGTACATCATGTGAAATATGAGGTTGGATGAATCAAGCTGGACTCAATCTACCCTGAATATTCATTGGAAGGACAGATACTGAAGCTGAAGCTCCAAGACTCTGGCCACCTGATGCAAAGACCTGACTTACTGGAAAAGACCACGATGCTGAGAAAGAATGAAGGCAAAAGGAGAAGGGGGTCCAAAGGGTGAGATGGTTAGATAGCATCATCGACTCAATGGACATGAATTTGAGCAAACTTCAGGAGATAGTGGAGGACAGATGTACCTGGGATGCTGCAGTCCATAGGTCACAAAGAGTAAGACATGCCTGAGCAACTGAACAACAAAACTGGTTCTGGCTTCCTGTCCCCTCTCTCCACCTTGTGGTCCATGGATGAAATTCTGGCAACTCTATGTCTAAGTCCTCTGGGTATTGATAAATTTAGTGTGGAGCATGGTAATGGCCATACAAATAATGCCCTTAGTATGGAATTAAGATCAAATCTGGAAAAAACTGGAAGGCAATTTTGACTAAGAGCAAGCAGCTTCTTACTTGTGTGAGTTAATAATAAGGATGTCACATCCTTTAATGATAGTGAACATTTTATAACAGAGGGTAATAAAAATGGTTAGTTTATTGAGCCCTTGTCATGCACCAGACATGGGACTAAGTGCTTTATATGCTTTTAATTTGTATCACAACTTTATGAGTTAAGTGCTCTCACCATTTCCATTTTATGGAGGGGTAAGCGATGCCAAGAGAGGCTAAGTAACTTGTCCAGGGTCACAGAGGTAGTTTGTGATAGCAGTAAGATTTAAAACTCGAGTAGTTAAACCTCCAAGCACTTGCTCTTCATCTCTCGGCTAGTTACCCTGGCTGCAGTGTGCAGTGGGGCTGCGGCTCTGCCTTTCTGTGAATTCTGAGATGAATTCGAAGACTCTGCTGCCTAAGAGATAGGCACGTAAGAGGCAATTTATACAGTACATTTTCTTCCAGAATGAAAGGACTCATTTCCTTGTCACCGTGCTGCAGACACCTCTGTGGAAAAAAATCCCTGGTCATTACCAGGAGCATTAGTGGCAATCTCTGACAAGAAGCAAAGGTTTCTTTGTTCTGATAATGACAGAGATGGGCTTTTGGGTGAGGCAGACTATGACATTGCAATGTGGCTTGCTTTCAGCATACCAAGATCTTAGGGTCACTGCGAGACTTAAAAGAAGTTATTCACGAACTGTATTTACTGCAGTAATTATCACATAGTAAGTACTCATTAAACATCCATTTTCTTCAACTATCACTTTTGCCAAAACTTGTAATATTTTTCCAATTAAATATTAGTGTCAGTCACATTATGACACTTTTCAACACTGTAGAAACCCTTTTGTTCCAGGAAAATAGTATGTTAAAAGCTTCTAGGCTGAAAATACAGTATATGTTGCTAGCCTAAATAATCGCTTTCCATTAGACCATCATTTTTACACTCTCAACCCAGGAGCATTAGTGTTGGCAGACTGAGCCAGGAGAGAAAGCAAGGGCTGCTGACCACATCCTGGGAAGATCTTGAAATGTGAGTGCCTTTCCCAGAAGCTAGACATTTTTTATTTGACCATCTACAACCATGCATAACTTGGAAGATCCAGTCAGAGGCACTTTTTAGGAGCTTGTAATAAAGATATATGCTTGGGGAAGAAAATTCTGAATTCTCTAATGTATTTTGGATCTGGTACCCAGCAGAGGACCTCATACACCATAGATACTCAATAAGGAGGTTTTGAACTAGGAGTTCTTGGAAAAGATCAACTGGCTATGTGTTATTTATAATTAGTCTGAAATATCTCTTCAGAACTACAATTATTTTTCAAAAATTTGGTATAATGGATGTGACCCACTTAGGGAAGAAAATGTCTGAGATATACATAAATTGACTACCAATGGAGGAAAAGTAACAATTTTAAAAAGTACCTAGATAAGATGCTGAAAACAATGTTAGCTAAATGTTGCCAAGTGAATACTTCCCTACTATTGCTCACATTTTAATAAGCTATAAGAAGTAATAGGAAGTAATGTGTCTATATGTTTGTAAGAACCCTCCCCTACCTCCACCATACCCAGAATCTCCCACAGTATATTATATGTCAGAGCTTACACTATATGAAAGACAGCTTGACCATATCCTCTCAGTTTGGTGAATACCTATCAAGCTGTTGAGAAATGGAGTATTTCCTGCCAGGCCAGTAAACAAGGATATCATGGCATTAGTCATTCTGGCCCTCTGAGTGTGAATTTCTGAGCCCTAAGGGCACCCAGGAAGGAGAATAATACCTGTGACCGGGCACCTGTGAGGCTGTAGCCACTTCCTGTATTGAACACCGAGTAACTCAGGATGCAAAAAACACAGGACACTTGCCCAGATAGCTGCGATGCATATGACAGGAATTATTTCAGTGAGTCCAGTCTCTTGCATCTTCCCATACAGAGAAAAGTGCTAAATTCCTTAACTTGGGGTATCTGGTTTTAATTCACAAAAATATTTTCGATGTTCAGACTGTCTGTCCTTTTTTTAAACCTCTATATAACCTTACTCCTTCCCACCCCACCCCCTCGCTCCCCCATGCCACCTCCTTGGACCACTTCTCTCAGGGTTACTTGAGATGCTGTCTCCTGTGCTTGAAGTCCTAAAAATTCCCACCGAATTAAACGGAGATCTTGGCTTTTAGGTTGTGACTGTTTTTTTCAGTCTACATCGCTCTTTGCATGATGGAGCAACAAGGAGAGAAAAGGGGGAAAAACAAATCTTTCATTTTATTTATACATTTTAGACTAGGAAAATCTGCTCTAAAAATGTGATTCCATGTATCTAATTACCTAAGGGAAGGGACTTATGTGTGCTAAAGATGAATATTGATAAATTTTTCCATTAGGCACCCTAATATATTCAATAAAAAAGTGAAAGCTTGGTCGTGTCCAACTCTTTGCGACCCCATGGACTGTAACCTACCAGGCTCCTCCATCCATGGGATTTTCCGAGCAAGGATACTGGAGTGGGTCGCCATTCCCTTCTCCAATTATAAGCTACATATTAAAATAGTGCTTAGTTTTCATGTTTTTCATTAACATTTCAGTTGAAACAATAGTGAAAAGTAGGACTCCCCTGTATCACACTGTTCTCCCATTCTATTAGGCTCTCAAAGTTCATTGTGAAGTTCATAGTACAGTACAGTAGCGGAAGTCCTTCCACTTAAATTAAGGTTGTTTGGAAGCATAACGTGCCCTAAGTGGTCTCTTAGTAGGAATAGGAGATAGGACATAGGTGGACACTAGTTGCATAAAACCCATTTTGGAAGTAATTAGAAGATAATCAGACATATCTAAACCAATAACATGATATTTTAAAAATTTAATAACACTCTAATTAGAATTTTACAATTAAAAGTTTAGCATTTACACTATGTCTGAACTCTAGAAATTTCCCGTTCATATTTTTGGAAGAATAATAATATTTTCACTGTACCTACAAAACCCTTGAAAACAAACATACATACATTAGCATAAGAATCCATACAGCCCTCCAGCAGGGCCCCACAATCACTGAAATCTTCCACCTTTACGACTCACTTAGCACAACGGGAAGGATCTGCTCCCTCCCAGCTACCAAAGTAGGTTTAAAACTCCGGGGAGCTGCCTGGAAGGTGGTGAGATATGCTGGACATTGAGTTTAAGGAATATCTACAAACAGGCTTTGGTCAATTTTTCATTTGTTTTAAAAATGTATTTTTAAAAGTCTATTATGTTCCACACTTCTTTGTCACTGTTTTCTTAAATTTGCCCCACTCGTTTGGCGTGCACTTCACCAGATTCTGTCAACCCTGCATGGTGCGCTTGTGTTGGATTATATATACTTCTTAGCACCCAGCCTTTCCTGATGCAATGTAATTATATGCTTAGAGCATGGGTCCTTTTTCCTCTGTGCGTTTAATGTCCTCCTGTAATTTTGGTATTTTTATGTGGGAAACTGTGAAACAGAGCAAAACCCTGTGGATTCTTCTTGGGTACAAATCCTTCCTATGCCCTGTGTTTCTTGTTTTCAGGAAATAGCCTTAATTTGGCCTCCTTGAACGTCCCTCAGTATCAAAGAGCACGTTCAAATAGTTGCTTCTCAGGGAAGGGATGGAATGCAGAAACAGAGGAGCAGCAGTCAAGAAACACTAGTGCAGCTCTGGGGCAGAGCCCTCAATGAACACACAAAACAAAATACCTCTGAGTTCTGAGTGCAGAGAGTCGAGTGGGACTCAGGAAGCATCACTGTGAACAAAGCTAGGGGAGGTGATGGAATTCCAGCAGAGTTATTTCAAATCTAAAAGATGATGCTGTTAAAGTGCTGCACTCAATATGCCAGCAAATTTGAAAAACTCAGCAGTGGCCACAGGACTGGAAAAGGTCAGTTTTCATTCCAATACTAAAGAAGGGCAATGCCAAATAATGATCAAATTACTGCACAATTACACTCACTTCACATGTGAGCAAAGTAATGCTGAAAATTCTCCAAGCTAGGCTTCAAAAGTATGTGAACTGTGAACTTCCAGATGTTCAAGCTAGATTTAGAAAAGGCAGAGGAACCAGAGATCAAATTGCTACCATCTGTTGGATCATTGAAAAAGCAAGAGAATTCCAGAAAAAAAAAAAAATCTACATCTGCTTCATTGACTATGGCCAAAGTCTTTAATTGTGTGGATCACAATAAACTGTAGAAAATTCTGAAAGAGATGGGAATACCAGACCACCAGACCTGCCTCTTGAGAAACCTGTATGCAGGTCAGGAAGCAACAGTTAGAACCAGACATGGAACAACAGACTGTTTCAAAATTGGGAAAGGAGTATGTCAAGGCTGTATATTGTCACCCTGTTTATTCAACTTAAATGCAGAGTACATCATGCAAAATGCCGGGCTGGATGAAGCACAAGCTGGAATCAACATTGTCGGGAGAAATATCAGTAAACTCAGATATGCAGATGACATCACCACTCTGGCAGAAGGGAAAAGGAACTAAAGAGCTTCTTGATGAAGGTGAAAGAGCAGATGGAAGAAAGCCAGCTTAAAAGTCAACATTCAAAAAACGAAGATCATGGCAATAACAAAGGCAGCCAAAGATTGCACCATATTGACAAGGGTCCGTAGCTTATTTGGGACACAGAATGTTTCAATAACGAGATGATACTGTGATGGGAAGAAATGGCAAAGATGTTTGTATTATGAACTGTTTTATATAACTTTCAGGCTAAGGGTATATATTTCATGCTACAATGATACTAGTGGACACAAAATATTTTTAAAAAGCCATAGAAAATATAGGTCACACTTACTTGGAAATCAAACCATTATGCTCAGACTATAAAAAGATCATATGTACTAGGCAGGGCAGTAGCAGTAGTAACAGTATTACTGGTTAAATTACAGAATATACACACACCGATTCTTCAAATTGACCTTTGAAAGGTCAAGGTGATTATTTTGGTTATCTTGTTACCTCTTCAATACAATCATATGTTCTGAGATTAAGCATATCAGTGGGGCAAAATAATAGCAATGATTTTAAAATGGCATTTGAAACATTACAACAAAGTCTCAGTAAACAAAAAGACTTATTTTTGTAAAGTATTTGGCAATTTATCTGAGATTTCTTGCTTTTTTTATTTTCTTATGAATTCCATGAGGGAGGCTCACATACTGTGTGATGAAGAATAGAAGACCCTAAGCTCCATCCTCTCCCTTAACTCCTACATTTAGTCAGTGAATATGTCTTGCTGATTTCACCCACTGGCATATGTTACTGTCCATTTTCTCCATCTTAACTGCCACTACCCTGGCTCAAAGTACCACTGGATGTCACCTACCTGTCACCTCACATGGCTTTTTGCTCCACTCTCCAGCACGACCTTAAGAATTAAAATAAGATTCTATTTAACACTCTAAAACCCTAACTACCCTGTTGGGATACTGACTTATGTGGATAAAGTGGCTTTTGAGGCCAGGAATAATCCAATTCTAGCAAACCTTCTCCCTTGAAGTCACTATGGTCTAGCCCTTCCTACTCTCTCGTCCAGTGTAGGCCCTTCCCTCACACTGATCCCTCTGTCTGGAATATTGTTACTATTTCCTCACTTGGCCAACCATTGTGTATTCTTCAAATGTGACCCTATCACTTCCACAAAACACAAATTCTTGGCCTCAGAATTTACGGCACTTCTCATAACTCCATGTAATTCTCCTTTTAGCACTTAACACAATTCAAAATATATTTGTGGAATAACTTGTTTTATTTATTTTTTTGTTAGACTGTAAACTGCAGGGAGGAGGACTTCATTACTCGTGGTTTTGTTTCACACGTAGCATTATACTTAAAACACAATTGGAGTTCAAAACTTATTTGACAAGTGAGGGAATGAATAAAATCAGTTAAGAGGGACTTCACTTCCCTGGTAGGCCAGTGGCTAAGATTCCATGTTTCCAGTGCAAAGGGGCAACATTCAATGCCTGGTCAGCAAACCAGATCCCACATGCCACAACTAAGACCCAGCAAAGCCAAATAAGTAAATAAAATATTTTCTAAAAAATCAGTAAAGAGTGCATGCCTCAATGAGAGCCTCTCTTCATATACTACTAGCTGGATCACTCAGCATAGAACACGGGATTCGTACTATGGGGTCTCAGGGTGGGTCAGGCACTATTTACACAGAGAAAAGGCAATGCTCCCTGCTTTCCAATAGCTAACTCCAGTTTAGTGGGGGGTAGGCAGAAGCAGCAGTAAATGGAGAAGACAGAGTATAATGTAGTTAATGCTAACATGAAGATGTGAACAATATTGGGTGGACCGCAGAGAAATGAACATGTGCTGAACAAGGAACTAAAGTTCACTCTTCTGCAAGGATGTAAACCGTAGTTACGTCTGAGTCTTGCAAAGAAAATTAACAGAGAATTCAGTGTTCAGAAGAAGTCAAGTCTCATCAGCCAAAACTGCCGTCTCACTTGTCTGTGGCCATTAATGGCTCCTCATCAATATAGAACCAAAGCAAGTGGACCCCTGTGGAAATGAGGCTACAGTTACCTTCCTTAACCCAGGGGACATCACCTCTCATCCTCCACTCTCACCTCTTTT
The DNA here is from genome assembly GCF_019923935.1 of Bubalus bubalis. Classification (NCBI taxonomy): domain Eukaryota; kingdom Metazoa; phylum Chordata; class Mammalia; order Artiodactyla; family Bovidae; genus Bubalus; species Bubalus bubalis. Next base: position 78,723,767 of record NC_059159.1, on the reverse strand, counting down.
GTCTCCAGTGAGTTGACTCAACTCCCATCCCATCAAGTCCTTCAATAACTCATACCTAACATTGAGGGCGCTACTGGGATTGAGCTTTGCTTAGGATTTCCTTCACTCTAAGTTATGCTGTGGGGTCTGCTCTCTCCCCCCACGCCTGGAAAGTCCATTTTGACAGCATTTTAGAGCCAATGCCTCAGCCAATATATGAGTGAGTAAAGACCTGGAGCCGGGGGAAGAGGTGAGAGGAGACTGAGGGAGCAACTGTTCTTGAATACGTTCCACAATTACACAGTTTTTTTTTTTTAAAGGTGGCGGTAGTAATATTTATGGTCAAATATGATTGTTTTACAAAAAAAGGTAAAAAGAAGTTACTGGAGGCATCATAAAACTGAGGCAATGAGACAAGGAGAGAAAGCAGTACAATGATGCTCATTTTTTATAAATAGTAGCTCCCTCTCTAATCTAATACCAGTACTATTCCCCTCTCACCTCTGGACTAATCCTTTCTATTGATAGTCATTGCCTACATCAGCGGTGGGGTATCCGTCCATGCCATTATGCAGTATTCATCCTAGATGCAAATCTTGAGTATAGTTATGGTTTTCAGCTTTTGATTCATCAGTCCTGAATTTGCTAGAGGCTATGCATTTCTACTAACAGAGCAACCAAATGTTATTCTACAAAATTAAAATAAGACTGCACTTCAAAAAAACTATAAACATGATTTTAATTGGGTCACTTCAAGGCTATGGCTAAGGGGAGAAAAAGGCTTCTAATTGCTTGCTATTGTAAATGCTGCACAGTCCAATACTTCACAGTGTGAAGAGTAAATTAGAACAACTTTTCATTGACAAAGATTAAACTTTTTCATCATTCCCAAGTTCCTGGAGATTTCCCCCACTGCTTCTATGTGTTTTAAGCTTTTCAATTAAATCTCCTGGGTAGTGGTTGCAAGAATGCCCACTGACAAGGGAATTTTTGTCTCTAGGAGAGTTAAACTATGTTAATAAGTTTGTCCTGGCTATTCCTGTATATGCTGAATCTCTCAGTGATGGTCCCTTATCAGCACACACTGCTACAAAGCCGAGCACAGCTTATATTACCCTGCCATCGGAACTGAACTAACGATAAATTTAGTTTTGGAAGAGAGTTTGTGAAAAGTCAGGAAGTCAAGAACAGTCAACCTTGATAACTCACTTGTTTTCCCTGGGATAATTTATTTTGACATTTAGGATTATGCGCCAGGAATATAAACCCTGGTGAAAAGCCACTGTAGAATGGTATGACAAATACAAGCCTCTGCTTTCCAATTTTCCATCAACTTTGCCTCCAACTCACCTTGATCCCTCCCACTGAGTGTTTGGAATGCTTTACTGGCCTGCCACAGAGACCGTGCTGGAATCACAATGGTTTTGCTCTGTCCCTGGGCTGGAGCAGTCAATTAAAATCAGCTTAGATGAAGCCCTGGGAAAGGTTGTATTTTTTTCTATAAAATATATCTGGTGGGACTAAGGGAAAAGACAGCTTTCAATTTTAAACTGGATACATGCTTGAATGAAAGATCCAAACACCCATGTGAGACACTGGCAGTGAGGAAGATTGTGGTAGAAATAACAATAATATTTTAAATTCAAGTATTAATTCTGATCGAAAAGCACAAGCCAGAGAAGGGAATCCCAAGCTTCCAGGAATGAAGTTAAAAAAAATGAATTCATTTAAGAGATCTTTATTTTCTAAAACCCAAATCTGCCTTAAGCAAGAGAATATCTGCAAGGTATTACAGATGGGAGAAGAGGGCAAACAGATCAACAATTTTATTTTAAATATGCTGTATATGTTTAATTAGTTTCAAAACAAGGATTAATGTGAGAGACTATAGCTGGGAAGGTAAAGGGGTCAATTTTTTTTTTTTTTTAATGAGCAGCTTAAAAATAAGTTCAGTTCATATTTGACAGACACTTAAAACCCACAGCCTCAGTGATAAACTGGAAATCTAAAACTATAAAGAGACATACAACTTTGATCCCTTTTTCTCTCTCATATGAATGAAAAAAATATTCACCAGCATGTTTTCTGGGCTTCCCTGGTGGCACAGATGTTTATGAATCCACCTGTAATGCAGGAGACCCGGGTTAGATCCTTGGGTTGGGAAGATCCCCTGGAGAAGCGAGTGGCTACCCACTCCAGTACTCTTGCTTGGAGAATTCCATGGACAGAGGAGCCTCGTGGGCTACAGTCCATGGGGTTGCAAAGAGTCAGACATGACTGAGCAACTAGTTTTCTAAGCTTTTATTCATAATAGCTTATAGCTTTTATGACTACTTTAAAAATGGGATGCAGGAAAACCTAAGGGACACCCTTCTGTGGAAAGCTAGTAGTCTGGTATTTACCAGAAAACAGATTTGGAAGTTAGAGAACTGTAGAAGCAGTGTGTTTCAGGGTGATCATTCTGAAGATCTCTGCTTGGGATCCTCCAAGGGATCCATAGTGAATTCAAGATACTCCTTTGTTTTGCCATATTTTTCTACTGAGTTCAATTTAAAATATGCTTATATCTAGGCCATTAGCATTCTTCCTAATTTAAATCAGTCATGAGTTCAGGAGAATTTCTTGGTACATATTTCTGTTAACAGAGTGTTTGAAAATGAAGGTATGTGATCTATAAAAATAATGTTTAAGATTCCTTGAATTTTAATAGACAGTTGAAAAACATAATTAAGTTAAAAAGTAAAAAGAAAAGTTTCTGTATTTTTGTTCATATGGATTGTGACAGATTATAAAAATGGTCATGACTCTTTGCAGCTCCTCTTACCAAGAGGTGGAGTCTTTAGATCTTTATCTCTCAAGTGGGTTGACTTTTGTCTTATTGAGGTCAAAGGACTGTGGTGGAAATGAGGATGTCTGAGTTCTCAGTCTGGGTCCCAAGAAGTTTTGCCTGCATCTGCTCTATCTTATAACCCTGAGCCACCATGCCATCAAGCCCAGATTAGCTTCTTGAATAACGAGAAATACTTGGTCAACTTGCTCTCATGCATCCAACAGCCAACAACCCCAAGAAACAGAGATGTTAGTTCATCAAACAGATGAACTGTTGGGTCTGCAGTTATCAGAGACACCCTCTAGGAGAGAGATTAAAATTACCTCCTTTTTTTTTTAAATTTTATTTTATTTTTAAACTTTACATAACTGTATTAGTTTTGCCAAATAACAAAATGAATCCACCACAGGTATACATGTGTTCCCCATCCTGAACCCTCCTCCCTCCTCCCTCCCCATTCCATCCCTCTGGGTTGTCCCACTGCACCAGCCCCAAGCATCCCGTATCGTGCATCGAACCTGGACTGGCAACTCATTTCATACATGATATTTTACATGTTTCAATGCCATTCTCCCAAATCTTCCCAACCTCTCCCTCTCTCACAGAGTCCATAAGACTGTTCTATATATCAGTGTCTCTTTTGCTGTCTCGTATACAGGGTTATTATTACCATCTTTCTAAATTCCATATATATGCGTTAGTATACTGTATTGGTGTTTTTCTTTCTGGCTTACTTCACTCTGTATAATAGGCTCCAGTTTCATCCACCTCATTAGAACTGATTCAAATGTATTTGTTTTAATGGCTGAGTAATACTCCATTGTGTATATGTACCACAGCTTTCTTATCCATTCATCTGCTGATGGACATCTACGTTGCTTCCATGTCCTGGCTATTATAAACAGTGCTGCGATGAACATTGGGGTACACGTGTCTCTTTCCCTTCTGGTTTGCTCCGTGTGTATGCCCAGCAGTGGGATTGCTGGATCATAAGGCAGGTCTATTTCCAGTTTTTTAAGGAATCTCCACACTGTTCTCCATAGTGGCTGTACTAGTTTGCATTCCCACCAACAGTGTAAGAGGGTTCCCTTTTCTCCACACCCTCTCCAGCATTTATTACTTGTAGACTTTTGGATCGCAGCCATTCTGACTGGTGTGAAATGGTACCTCATAGTGGTTTTGATTCGCATTTCTCTGATAATGAGTGATGTTGAGCATCTTTTCATGTGTTTGTTAGCCATCTGTATGTCTTCTTTGGAGAAATGTCTATTTAGTTCTTTGGCCCATTTTTTGATTGGGTCATTTATTTTTCTGGAGTTGAGCTGTAGGAGTTGCTTGTATATTCTCAAGATTAGTTGTTTATCAGTTGCTTCATATGCTATTATCTTCTCCCATTCTGAAGGCTGTCTTTTCACCTTGCTAATAGTTTCCTTTGATGTGCAGAAGCTTTTAAGGTTAATTAGGTCCCATTTGTTTATTTTTGCTTTTATTTCCAATATTCTGGGAGGTGGGTCATAGAGGATCCTGCTGTGATGTATGTCAGAGAGAGTTTTGCCTATGTTCTCCTCTAGGAGTTTTATAGTTTCTGATCTTATGTTTAGATCTTTAATCCATTTTGAGTTTATTTTTGTGTATGGTGTTAGAAAGTGTTCTAGTTTCATTCTTTTACAAGTGGTTGACCAGATTTCCCAGCACCACTTGTTAAAGAGATTGTCTTTAATCCATTGTATATTCTTGCCTCCTTTGTCAAAGATAAGGTGTCCATAGGTGAGTGGATTTATCTCTGGGCTTTCTATTTTGTTCCATTGATCTATATTTCTGTCTTTGTGCCAGTACCATACTGTCTTGACAACTGTGGCTTTGTAGTAGAGCCTGAAGTCAGGCAGGTTGATTCCTCCAGTTCCATTCTTCTTTCTCAAGATCGCTTTGGCTATTTGAGGTTTTTTGTTTTTCCATACAAATTGTGAAATTATTTGTTCTAGCTCTGTGAAGAATGCTGTTGGTAGCTTGATAGGGATTGCATTGAATCTATAGATTGCTTTGGGTAGTATACTCATTTTCACTATATTGATTCTTCCAATCCATGAACATTGTATATTTCTCCATCTGTTAGTGTCCTCTTTGATTTCTTTCACCAGTGTTTTATAGTTTTCTATATATAGGTCTTTAGTTTCTTTAGGTAGATATATTCCTAAGTATTTTATTCTTTCCGTTGCAATGGTGAATGGAATTGTTTCCTTAATTTCTCTTTCTGTTTTCTCATTATTAGTGTATAGGAATGCAAGGGATTTCTGTGTGTTGATTTTATATCCTGCAACTTTACTATAGTCATTGATTAGTTCTAGTAATTTTCTGGTGGAGTCTTTAGGGTTTTCTATGTAGAGGATCATGTCATCTGCAAACAGTGAGAGCTTTACTTCTTCTTTTCCAATTTGGATTCCTTTTATTTCTTTTTCTGCTCTGATTGCTGTGGCCAAAACTTACAAAACTATGTTGAATAGGAATGGTGAAAGTGGGCACCCTTGTCTTGTTCCTGACTTTAGAGGAAATGCTTTCAATTTTTCACCATTGAGGATAATGTTTGCTGTGGGTTTGTCATATATAGCTTTTATTATGTTGAGGTATGTTCCTTCTATTCCTGCTTTCTGGAGAGTTTTTATCATAAATGGATGTTGAATTTTGTCAAAGGCTTTCTCTGCATCTATTGAGATAATCATATGGTTTTTATTTTTCAATTTGTTAATGGGGTGTATTACATTGATTGATTTGCGGATATTGAAGAATCCTTGCATCCCTGGGATAAAGCCCACTTGGTCATGGTGTATGATCTTTTTAATGTGTTGTTGGATTCTGATTGCTAGAATTTTGTTAAGGATTTTTGCATCTATGTTCATCAGTGATATTGGCCTGTAGTTTTCTTGTTTTGTGGGATCTTTGTCAGGTTTTGGTATTAGGGTGATGGTGGCCTCATAGAATGAGTTTGGAAGTTTACCATCCTCTGCAATTTTCTGGAAGAGTTTGAGCAGGATAGGTGTTAGCTCTTCTCTAAATTTTTGATAGAATTCAGCTGTGAAGCCGTCTGGACCTGGGCTTTTGTTTGCTGGAAGATTTTTGATTACAGTTTCAATTTCTGTGCTTGTGATGGGTCTGTTAAGATTTTCTATTTCTTCCTGGTCGAGTTTTGGAAAGTTGTACTTTTCTAAGAATTTGTCCATTTCTTCCTCGTTGTCCATTTTATTGGCATATAATTGTTGATAGTAGTCTCTTATGATCCTTTGTATTTCTGTGTTGTCTGTTGTGATCTCTCCATTTTCATTTCTAATTTTATTGATTTGATTTTTCTCCCTTTGTTTCTTGATGAGTCTGGCTAATGGTTTGTCAATTTTATTTATCCTTTCAAAGAACCAGCTTTTGGTTTTGTTGATTTTTGCTATGGTCTCTTTTGTTTCTTTTGCATTTATTTCTGCTCTAAGTTTTAAGATTTCTTTCCTTCTACTAACCCTGGGGTTCTTCATTTCTTCCTTTTCTAGTTGCTTTAGGTGTAGAGTTAGGTTATTTATTTGACTTTTTTCTTGTTTCTTGAGGTGTGCCTGTATTGCTATGAACTTTCCCCTTAGGACTGCTTTTACTGTGTCCCACAGGTTTTGGGTTGTTGTGTTTTCATTTTCATTTGTTTCTATGCAAATTTTGATTTCTTTTTTGATTTCTTCTGTGATTTGTTGGTTATTCAGCAGTGTGTTGTTCAGCCTCCATATGTTGGATTTTTTAATAGTTTTTCTCCTGTAATTGAGATCTAATCTTACTGCATTGTGGTCAGAAAAGATGCTTGGAATGATTTCTATTTTTTTGAATTTACCAAGGCTAGCTTTATGGCCCAGGATGTGATCTATCCTGGAGAAGGTTCCATGTGCGCTTGAGAAGAAGGTGAAATTCATTGTTTTGGGATGAAATGTCCTATAGATATCAATTAGGTCTAACTGACCTATTGTATCGTTTAAAGTTTGTGTTTCCTTGTTAATTTTCTGTTTAGTTGATCTATCCATAGGTGTGAGTGGGGTATTAAAGTCTCCCACTATTATTGTGTTATTGTTAATTTTTCCTTTCATACTTGTTAGCATTTGTCTTACATACTGCGGTGCTCCCATGGTGGGTGCATATATATTTATAATTGTTATATCTTCTTCTTGGATTGATACTTTGATCATTATGTAGTGACCATCTTTGTCTCTTTTCACAGTCTTTGTTTTAAAGTCTATTTTATCTGATATGAGTATTGCTACGCCTGCTTTCTTTTGGTCCCTATTTGCATGGAAAATCTTTTTCCAGCCCTTCACTTTCAGTCTGTATGTGTCCCCTGTTTTGAGGTGGGTCTCTTGTAGACAACCTATGTAGGGGTCTTGTTTTTGTATCCATTCAGCCAGTCTTTGTCTTTTGGTTGGGGCATTCAACCCATTTATGTATAAGGTAATTACTGATAAGTATGACCCCGTTGCCATTTACTTTATTGTTTTGGGTTCAAATTTATACACCATTTTTGTGTTTCCTGTCTAGAGAATATCCTTTAGTATTTGTTGGAGAGCTGGTTTGGTGGTGCAGAATTCTCTCAGCTTTTGCTTGTCTGAAAAGCTTTTGATTTCTCCTTCATACTTGAATGAGATCCTTGCTGGGTACAATAATCTGGGCTGTAGGTTATTTTCTTTCATCATTTTAAGTATGTCTTGCCATTCCCTCCTGGCTTGAAGAGTTTCTATTGAAAGATCAGCTGTTATCCTTATGGGAATTCCCTTGTGTGTTATTTGTCGTTTTTCCCTTGCTGCTTTTAATATTTGTTCTTTGTGTTTGATCTGTTAATTTGATTAATACGTGTCTTGGAGTGTTTTGCCTTGGGTTTATCCTCTTTGGGACTCTCTGGGTTTCTTGGACTTGGGTGATTATTTCCTTCCCCATTTTAGGGAAGTTTTCAACTATTATCTCCTCAAGTATTTTCTCATGGTCTTTCTTTTTGTCTTCTTCTTCTGGGACCCCTATGATTCGAATGTTGTAGCATTTAATATTGTCCTGGAGGTCTCTGAGATTGTCCTCATTTCTTTTAATTCGTTTTTCTTTTGTCCTCTCTGATTCATTTATTTCTACCATTCTATCTTCTAATTCACTAATCCTATCTTCTGCCTCTATTATTCTACTATTTGTTGCCTCCAGAGTGTTTTTAATTTCACTTATTGCAGTATTCATTATATATTGACTCTTTTTTATTTCTTCTAAGTCCTTGTTAAACCTTTCTTGCATCTTCTCAATCCTTGCCTCCAGGTTATTTATCTGTGATTCCATTTTAATTTCAAGATTTTGGATCAATTTCACTATCATTATTCGGAATTCTTTATCAGGTAGATTCCCTATCTCTTCCTCTTTTGTTTGGTTTGGTGGGCATTTATCCTGTTCCTTTATCTGCTGGATATTCCTCTGTCTCTTCATCTTGTTTAAATTGCTGAGTTTGGGGTGTCCTTTCTGTATTTTGGCAGTTTGTGGAGTTCTCTTTATTGTGCGTTTCCTCGCTGTGTGTGGGTTTGTACAGGTGGCTTGTCAAGGTTTCCTGGTTAGGGAAGCTTGTGTCGATGTTCTGGTGGATGGAGCTGTATTTCTTCTCTCTCCTTTCGAAGAGTTGGGCTGCTTTTCTGGGTGCCTGATGTCCTCTGCCGGCATTCAGAAGTTGTTTTGTGGAATTTACTCGATGTTTAAATGCTCTTTTGATGAATTTGTGGGGGAGAAAGTGTTCTCCCCGTCCTACTCCTCCACCATCTTGGCTCCTCCCCCCAATTACCTCCTTTATAAATAACTCAAATTGTCTGTCTTAGGTCCTCATTTTTGGTTTGAGGCACAAACTCATCCAGATCGCTCTTCCAGACCTTCTCCTAATGTACAGCCCACTCAGAGCACTATCTCAATGAACATCTCATTGACTTACTTTCTTTTCAATTACAATGTCACTATGATAAGACAGAGCACTCTAATTTCTCTTTTGTGCTAAAAATAATGACAATCATTCTGTAGTTTTGTCTGCTTTCTTTCTGACTCTTTCCACAGGACTTGTACATTTCTTCCTGCGTTTACTATAATTGAGCTCTGATTCATTTTCACTAATGTTGTTCTTCTTTCTTTGGTAATGCCAGTCTGATCAACAAGTGTCATTCAAAAGAAATAAAGGAAATGTTCTAATTTTATTCTAGAAATATGGTCTTCATAATTAAAAGATAAAATACAGTATGGTGAAAAGAAAGGTAGAATTCTTCCTCGCCCCAATAGAAAAATGAATGTGCTAATAATATGTTAACTGCTGGGTTTGCTATATAATTGAAAACATCTTCTTTTAGGCATTGATCAATTTGCCGTATGCATATCCTCTGAGGCATGGGGACCCAGACCTGACTCATCATTTCAACATGATTGCAATTAGAGTGAGGAAGTCAGATTGGCACACTTTATTCTCTGGGTATGCAGTAATGGATATCTAGAGGAAAGGTAAGAATATGCATGAACAGCTGAAGACAAAAATACTCTACTTCTGTTTACCCTCTCAAGAACTGTTCTGAAACACCAGGGGGTGATTTTCCTTGTACTGATGAGAAGTCACATTATTAGGAAGTGTTCAGAAAATGCCAGTGAAGCTCTCATAGAATATAAGCTCTTTTTCTTATTTGGCAAATATTCTCTGGTCTCCTGTTTGTGCCAGGCACTATTCTATGCTCTGAGAGTATCACAATGAACAAGGCAAAACAGTGCTCTGATGAAGCTTATATTTTAGTCTATGAAGATAAAATAATAAAAATCAAAGACAAATAGACAAATAAGAAAAATACTAACTGATGATTTACAGAAAATTCAATAGGGTGATTAAATAAAGAAAAAATGGAGAGGTGCTTTGGTCTGAATTATGTCTCCCCTAAATTCGTGTGTCTTAACCCACTAATGTGATTGTTTTGGGAGATAGGCTTTAGAATAAGGGGGTTAAGGTTAGGAGAGGTCCTAAGGATGGGGCCCTAATCTGACAGGATTGATGTCCTTATAACCACAGTCCCCAAACTTTTTGGGACCAGGGACCAGTCTGGTGGAAGACAATTATTCTATGGACTGGGGTTGGGGGGATGATTTCAGGATGATTCAAGTCCATTACTACTGTATGTTTTCTTTTTAATCTAATGCTGGCACTGATCTGACAGCGGGTAGAGATGGCCCAGAGGCTGGGGACCTCTGTGCAGAAGAGAAGGATCTCGGTCTCTCCCTCTTATCCTCCACCGAGTGCACAGACTGGGGAATGGCTCTGCCCGTAAGGTTGGAAGCTTCATCATGGACTTCAAACCTCAAGAACTGTGGGAAAATAAATTTCTGTTGTTTGAGCCACCCAGTCTATGGTACTGTTTTTCCCGTTTTATTGAGATAAAATTGATATCTCAGTCAACATTATGATGCAACATTGGGTAACTTTATTATTATTATTTTTTTGTGTATGTGGTGGTTTTTGCCATACATTGACATGAATCCGCCATGGGTGTACATGTGTTCCCCAACCTGACCCTCCCTCTCACCTCCCTCCCCATCCCATCCCTCAGGGTCATCCCAGTGCTGCTGCTGCTGCTGCTGCTAAGTCAATTCAGTCGTGTCCGACTCTGTGCGACCCCATAGACGGCAGCCCACCAGGCTCCCCCGTCCCTGGGATTCTCCAGGCAAGAACACTGGAGTGGGTTGCCATTTCCTTCTCCAATGCATGAAAGTGAAAAGTGAAAGTGAAGTCGCTGAGTCTTGTCTGACTCTTAGCGACCCCATGAACTGCCGCCCACCAGGCTCCTCCGTCCATGGGATTTTCCAGGCAAGAGTGCTGGAGTGGGGTGCCATACCAGCCCTGAACACCCTGCCTCATGCATCAAACCTGGACTGGCGATCTATTTCACATATGATAATATACATATTTCAATGCTATTCTCTCAAATCATTGCACTCTCGCCTTCTCCCACAGAGTCCAACAGTCTGTTCTTTACATCTGTGTCTCTTTTGCTGTCTCGCATATAGAGTCATCGTTACCTTCTTTCTAAATTCCATATATATGTGTTAATAAACTGTATTGGTGTTTTTCTTTCTGACTTCAAACCTCAAGAACTGTGGGAAAATAAATTTCTGTTGTTTGAGCCACCCAGTCTATGGTACTGTTTTTCCCGTTTTAGTGAGATAAAATTGATATCTCAGTCAACATTATGATGCAACATTGTATAATTTTAAGGTGCATGACATGTTGATTTGATATACTTCTATATTGCAAAATGATGACCATCAGAGTATTAGTTAGCAACTACCTCCATCAGGTCATATAATTAGCATGTCTATTTTTTTTCTTCTGGTGAGAAGACTGAAAACCTACTCTTAACCTTCAAGCATATAATACAGAATGAGTAACCATAATCACCATGCTTGGGATATACATTACATCCCAAGAACTTACTCATATTACAACTGGAGTTTCTACACTTTGACCACTATCTCCCTATCTCCCCCACCCCTAGTCCCTGGTAACCACAATTCTAGCCTTTCTTTCTAAGAGTCAGGTCTTTTTAACTTCAACTGGTGATGTTTTGTTATGGCAACTCAAGCAGAGAGAGACAAGAGGCAAGCTCACACAATTTTAAAGAGATTCCTTATAACTCTTATTTTTTTCTAAGTTGACACAAAGACACAAAGTATTCAACCTGGCAATTGCTCTTACTATAAATTTGAAAATGTTTAATTGTCTTCTCCTGGCCCAGTGCACTCCACCCTTTTTCAAATGAATACTGTGAGAGAATAAAGAAGCCTGAGTAGACAGACAACTCTTTATTCCATCTCACTTCTGACCTAGGAATTTACTGTAGAGGCTACATGGCTATGGACCGTGTGTATATTCCCGATTCACATCCACATGCCCAATTCATTGCTCATATTTAACTTACTTCTTCCTTCCTCTCTTCCCAACTTGCTCACTCTCTTCCCCCTCCCCATCCCTAGAGGAACCACAATGTAATCTGAAATTCAACAGTGAAACAGTTCTGTTCACTATCTGCGAAGACTTTGCCAGTTATTTAAACTGTATAGATCTTAGTTCTTTTATCTATAAATTGGGGAAAGAATAGTTAGATCACAGAGGAATAGACAATAAGATACAAATAAAAGTGCCTTGCCCATGGAAAACAGTGCTATTTTATTTACTGTTATTTCTCCTTTCCTATATTAGTCTAGTCTCTCGTGCTTGTGCAACTAGTCCGACACAAGCAAAAGAGCCTAGGCTGTCTCATGGTGTTTGCAAAAGGTATTTCTTTATCTGGAATATTCCATGTGCCTCTCCTCCACTCCCTAATCCCTCTGCCTCGTGAACGCTATGTGGTTTTTCAGGTCTCACTTGGCTCCTCTGTTGTAGGTCTTCCTGACACCAGGCACCTCTCACTCATCACAGTTGTCTTCACACTTGTTTGATTGTTCAGTATCTGTCACCCAAGAGTCAAATTTTTACGAAGGCCAGAATTATAACTGTTTTGTTCCCTATTATATCCATAGCACATATCACTGTTATTAGTATAGAAAAGTGACAAAAAATTTAAAAACCTTCATTTTAATAATTTTCTTCAAAATTGCCTATTGAAATGCCATATGTAAGAATATAATGTGACCTTGGGAAAGTTACTTAACTTTGTATCTTGATTATTTTTAGTCTGTAAATCATGGGGTTGGGTTAATAATAACCAAGGTTTCTTCTGCAGCTACAAATCTATGAGTATCTTTACTTTGCATATTTCTGGGCCACCCCATCCCATTTGTTTCAGTAATTCCTTCTACTTTACTCCCAGTGTTTGCCCACTTACCCCCAATAGTTACAGGACAGAGTGTTTTTTAACAGTAATTTGAAAACCTAAACCTTTTCCTAGCTGCCTAGAGAACAAAGCAAGAAGGACCAGTGCTAATTCACCAAGACAATCTCAGATGTAAACTTCAGTCAGTGGGTTTGCTCAGCCTTATTCGTGCTTCATTTTTAGGGGCAATACGTGCATCCCCCCCCCCCCCACCCCAGATATGAAACATCCCATATGCTTGACCACTTTTGAAAATAGGCAAGTCATAAACGCCTAAAATTCAAAGCTACTGCAACCCCCCTACACTCATCCCTTCTCAGAAAAAGGAATCCATTTTAGAAACCCACTTCATGTTTCAGGACACAGAACTAAAGAGCCTAAAGTCGAGTCTGTGCGAGTTGCTCTAAAAGGAACACAGATATGAGAATAAGAGCAGTGCGAGTCCATTGATGCTCAGACACAGATGCGAGCAAAAAGCCAGTGGCACTGCCAGAGCCTTGTTCAAATGGGTGCAGATAGAGGCCTTAAAGCTTCCCCTGAATGAGCCTTCCTTTTGCCTGCGACTCTGAAAGCTCTCTTACAGCTACAATACCCAGCTACTCAATACCAAATGCCATCTTTGAAAGGGAATACAGACTCTGAGGTCCCTTTAAAGTTGTAATTAGGTTGTTTCCCTTATGAAAAGGCTGGAGGAAAGGGGTATATAAGCCAACTCTCTCGTCTCAGATAAAATTACCTTTGAAGAGTCTCAGGCAGCCAAGTGTGCTCCCACTATTAAACAGCATGTCACACCTGATGCAATGATTTAATGCTCTGGTACACTCCCACGTAAGGAGGGCACAGTGGAAAACTTCTTTCTCCATGCACTGGCCCTGAGCTTCTATACACACTTTATGGCACCTTCATCTCATTTAGAAATGTCTGCTAGTCATGTCAACCCAGCCAAGAGGGAAGGGAGAGAAAGAAGCATCAGACTTACTCAGGAGTGTAAGTTGTTGGAACCATAGGCTTCTCAGTGCTGCCCAAGTTACTTCTCCTGTTAGGTTTGTTAGGAATGAAAAAAAAAAAAAAAGACAATAAATAGTATAGACTGCCACCTGACTCTGTTAGCTTCTGGCAGCAAGAGTCTCAAAGGATGAAAACTAATAGTCCTTGAATACTTGCTAAGTGTCAAGAGCATTCTAAGCACTTTATTGGATTTTCCCATTTAATGCATCAACTCTGTGAGATAGCTACCTTACCTATTTTTTTTAGAGACTAGGAAACTGAGTCATAGCAAGATACACTAATGTGTTAATGATCACACTTGGGGATCAGCTTCAAAGTCATCCCATCTTAAGCTCATGCTTTGTCTCCCACTCTATGCTATTTAAAAAAAAAAAAAAACAAAACAAAACAGAAGAAAGGGCCAAGATCACGAATTTCTCTTTCTGTGAGCTTACAGGAATCACAAGGGGAAAAATGGCTCTAGGGAACTTTTAACTCTGACCAGCTGTCTCATTAACTTATAATCATATTTTAGGAAGGGAATAATTAGAATGAATGTAGCTGGTTCAGAGTAATTGTTCTTCTAATTATTCATTTATTCATTCAACAAATATTTGTCCCCTTCCTCAAGGAGCTTAAAATCTACTAGAAATGGGGGAGATAGGAAAAAGATAATTATAGTGCAATCAACATAATTTAATAAGGTAACATGTAAAGGGCTTCCATGTTAATTGTTCAATGAAGTGTAGCTATTTTGCATTTTAAAAAATAGGAAAGAATGCTGCAATAGCGATATTCATGGATTTTTAGAGGCACATAGAGGGGAAGGATAAATAATTTCTGGAGAAGTCATGATATATGAAGGTGATACTTAAGCCACATCTTACAGGATGAGTAAGTGTTTATTAGTAAGACCAGGCTGAAAAGTATAACAATAACAACACACGGGAACTATAAGAATAAAGGTGTGAAGAATCAAAGTGTCAAGAGAATGAGTGAGTGTAGGCTGAGTGTGCAGGACTGGCAGGAAAATACTGCAGGTCTTACTTCTCTGAATAGCAGATTTGACTTAGAGTGACTTGAACCTACTTGAATGTCATATAATACATACAATGCAAAGTATCAAATTGTCTCAATTTTCAGAAACCTTGAAAGTGAAAGTCACTCAGTTGTGTCCGACTCTTTGCAACCCCATGGACTATACAGTCCATGGAATTCTCCAGGCCAGAATACTGGAGTGGGTAGCCTTTCCCTTTTCCAGGGGATCTTCCCAACCCAGGGATCGAACCCAGGTCTCCTGCACTTCAGGTGGATTCTTTACCAGCTGAGCCACAAGGGAAGCCCAAGAATATTAGAGTTGGTAAGCCTACCCCTTCTCCAGAAACCTTAATGATGTTTTCCCATCAAAATTAAATTAAAAGCATAATGCTAGTTTAATAAAGATAAGGCGGTGTTTTTAACAGTATGCTAAGTCGCTTCAGTCGTGTCCGACTCTGTGTGACCCCATAGATGGAAACTCACCAGGATCCCCCATCCCTGGGATTCTCCAGGCAAGAACACTGGAGTGGGTTGCCATTTCCTTCTCCAATGCATGAAAGTGAAAAGTGAAAGTAACAGTATAGAAACACTCAATAAGCTACCCAGTTTGGGGGGTGGCAAGTAGATACAGTGTGGGTGTATAGAATCGGAGAGTTTGACAGTGGGCATGATGAGAACTGGGCTTCCCAGGTGGCACTCCTGCCTGCCAATGCAGGAGATGTAAGAGACATGAGTTTGATCTCTGGGTCAGGAAAATTCCCTGGGGAAGGACAGGGAAACTCACTCCAGTGTTCTTGCCTAGAGAATCCCATGGACAGAGAAGCCTGACAAGCTACAGTCCATGGGGTCACAAAGAGTAGGACATGACTGAAGCGACTTAGCACACACACATGCATGATGAGGAGATGTTTCATTATTTTTGGAAGGTTTAGTAATCAAGATATTATCTTCATAGAAAACCAAAATAGGCATAAGTTCTAATTGCATTACACATACACAGTTAATTTTTACGGTACCAAAGATATATACCCCTACATAAGTATTCATTATTTTTGTTCTGAGTTTTTGAAGATTTAACTCAAATGTATCATGTGAAGCTCTTACAAAAATATATGAAGTATACATCAAGTATAGTACAAATTACAAATGTATGATGAATGTTTTGCAAGACAGAAACCATCCTTCTCATGAGTCTGGGATCTTAACAGGAAAAGAATCTTCTGTTTAGCAACCTAAGGCAAAAAGTTCTCAATTATTTGCCATCTTATATAAAACTTAATGTTATATATTTATCATGAGGGCTTTGAAATTAATTTGAAAATAATTTACCCTTGATCCTTGAATTTTTACTACCCTGAATTAACGAAAATCTTGGTTAAAGCATTTCACTTTTGGCAATAAAGTAAAAAATAGTATGTGTGTGTATTTAAGAGGCTTATTTCTTCTGTGAGCCTGTGATAACAGAACATACTTTGAATAAATTCTAGCAAAGTCTAAGTTTTGAAAAGGAACCACAAGTCAATCAAAAGATTTCAGCACCTAGGACAGCAACCACAAAACCTGATAACCTAGTAGGCTGCTAACCTAGAAAACTCTGAATCATAGAACACTAGAACCAGAGGCTGTCGGAGAAAAAGTCGGAAAATCTCATTATAGATGAGAAAACTGAGGTCCAACAGCCATAACATAAGCTCACCCAGGTAGTTAGTGTCAAGATAGATTTAACATCCACCCAGATGTACTTCAGTTCTTTTCCCCTTGTGTTCTGTGTCACTCAAAAGTCCTAAGGGTTGTGGCTTCCCTGGTAGCTCAGTGGTAAAGAATCCATTTGCCAATTCAGAGACATTAGTCTGATCCCTGATATGTGAAGACCCTACATGCCACAGAGTAACTAAGCCTGTGCACCACAGCTACTGAGCCTGTGCTTTAGAGTCTAGGAGCTGCAACTACTGGGCCCACATGCTACACTACAGCTACTGAAGCCTGCACACCCTACAGCCCATGCTCTGCAACGAGAAGGCACCACAATGAGAAGCCCGCACACCACCAGGAAGAATAACCCCCCTCAAAGCAAGTAGAGGAAAGCTGAAGCAGCAACGAAGACCCGGCACAGCCAAAAATAAATAAATAAAATTATTTTATTTATTTATTTTTTTTTAAAAAGCTCTAAATGTTGCCCCCTTGAAGGCCAGAGCCACATTTGGACCATTCTAGTATGCCCATAAGTCTAAGTCTTTGTACACATTAAAGGCTTAGAAATAATTTATTTACTAAACAAATGTGAATTTCTCAGCCTGAATGAGCTGAATTCCTATGGAATGAACGCAAATGATTAACTGGAAAATTTTACAGGATTAAGTTCTCAGTTTATCAGTCAATCTCCCTGGACCTGTCTTGGAACTCCAAGGTGAATGCATTAGTCATTGTCTGTATAAAATGCAGTACTGTGTTGGCTCAGAGAGTTAGAGACTCATGTTGAAAAGGCTGGGGTTAGGGGTTCAAATTATATGCAAGTTGTTCATATTAGATTGCTTGAATGCATGAGCTACTATCACCAGCTGGTCTCATTCTCAGAAAGAAAACAAGAAAGTATTCACACAGGTTAACTAAAAATATCTTTCTTAACTGAAAAATTTCTTAAAAATATAATACTTAGTCATAATGAAGTAGTTTAAAAGCATAGGCTCTAGAACTTAACTCTCTGGAATTGAATCATAGCTTTATTACTTAAAATATGTGTAATCTTGAGTAGGTTTATATAACCAAGGTGACTATAATAATGATAGATATATGATTTATAGGGATGTGGTGATGATTAAATAAAGTATCTAAGGAAAGTATTTGGCATGGTGGCTGGCACAGAGTAACACTCAATGAGTAGTAAATTTTATCATACCTTGTACCTGATATTTAATTCTTCCTTCTAAGAACCATGAATTACTTACCCCCTGAATTTATTAATTTTAGAGAACTTCAGATGTATAGTCTTGCTTTTGGGGGTAAACATAGAGGACTTGATTAATTAAAAGTCTAAAATATATTTGTCAAGTTGTCTCTAGTAAAATTTTAAACCAATCACCTCTATTATTTTACTCCTAGAAATATGAGTAAATGAGCTGTGGGAAACAAGCAAAAAATGCTCTAGATTTTTTTTTAAATTATTTAAAAAAATTAATTTCTCTGTTTTAACTGGAGGCTAATTACTTTACAATATTGTGGGTTTTGCCATACATTGACATGAATCACCCACGGGTGTACATGTGTCCTCCCGTCCTGAATCCCGCTCCCACCTCCCTCCCCATCTGATCCCTCTGGGTTGTCCCTGTGCACCGGCTTTGAGTGCCCTGTTTCATGCATTGAATTTGGACTGTCATCTATTTCACATATGGTAATATACATGTTTCAGTGCTATTCTCTCAAATCATCCCACCCTCATCTTCTCCCACAGAGTCCCAAAGTCTGTTTTTATATTTGTGTTGCTTCTGCTGTCTTGCATATAGGGTCTAGATTTCTTTGAACCAAGATAACCTCAATTCATTTATTTTACAGCTCAAACTCCCAGTTAAAATACTGTGTTTCCTTTCGTCCCATATACATATTGTGGAGAAGAAAAGATAGGGGGAAAGTGGAAGACATTTTTAAAATGCAGCTTAAATTTGAAAGATTTGAGCTATACTTAAATTTCAGTGGGGAGTGGCTCCTTAAAAGGTAATATGGCAATTTAACAAGTAAATTTCCCCTAAAACAAGCTGGAAAAAAAATAGAATTTATGCTAATGGAACTGAGGAGGGAACTAAATAAAAGCCTAGGCTGCTATCCCAAGGACAAAAAAAGATGTGGAAAACCAATCTAAGGTAATTCAGTTCATCACAAAAACACATTGTCCAATTGGAGGTACTGTGAATAATACCTTAACGCCTGTCACAATAGATGGTGATGGTCTTTCTCTTATTCCTTTACGCTCAGGCAATCTCTTTGTGCAACTTTATTTGTATAGTTAACAATCTGAATGGGAGAGCTCTTGTGAAGACTTGTGCACTGTTATTGTTGCCAGGGAAACTGGGTCTTAATTTCTCGTGGCTGAATGCCAAAGAAAACTGGCTACCTAGAGGGGAAAAACTTGGGAACACAGGATTTGTTGGAGCTTTTTAGTGTTTGAGGGTCCTGTTTTGGGGCTTGCAATTTAAAGTCAAATTGTAAGCTCCCTCCTTTGCTCCATGGGATTCAAATGCTAAACCAAATAGCAGTTTGATTTTCAGCTGATGCAGTAATACAGTGATTATCAGTCATAGCAATCTTAGATTTAATATGGAAAAAAAAAATAATGAGTGTAAGTCTTTGTTCAATTCCACTGGAAGCAACCCATCACTATTTTTCTGACAGCTCAAATCAGCTTACGGGGAAAAGCCTACTCTTTCAATTTAGAAGATTTTCTTGCCCAGACCAGAGAGCTTTATGTAGGTGCTTTTGTGAGGTATTCTTTAATGCCTCACAAGAGTGAGTATTTTGTGTGGAATGGAAGAAAACGCAAGAAGCAAACCTGCCTGGATTTTTTAAAAAGAAACCAAACCTCGTATCAGTATATTCGAAAAGATCCATTCTATATCAATTTATTTAGACTGTTTCAACTTGAATTTTTTGTCTTATTTTTCCTAAAATTAAATATTTTAGGTACATTAATATACAAGTTTGCAGTCCCCTGGCCAAAATAGAATCCAGACTGTAAATTTATAACAAAAGCATTCTGTAAAATAAACTATAAAGAAGTAAGAACAAAGTGAAAAGAAATATGGGGATAAAGTGCTAGAAAGAGTATGTGTACAGGCTATAATCTGTCTCAGTGCAGAGGCTTTTATTCCCTAGGGGCATATAGATTTTTCAATAAATTTACATAGTTGTAACTAAACTGAAAGTAGTTTTTGAATATTAGTAAAGGTCTTTGATTTTATTTCACCCACATGGAAGGCAACAACCCTAAGATGCTCTTTTAGGACTTTTGCTCTTTTCCTGTTCTCAGAAAGGAATTTAACCTTCTCCAAGTTTAAATCCTTTATCTTTGATTACCCTTACTTCCTTCTGTATTGCTGTCTTTTTTGTTGTTGGACTTGGTAGCACTCCCATGGAACCTTCCGGAAAACAAAAGGACCTGTCCTTTTTGTGCTTGGAGCTTCTGCAGCTAGTAGATAGGCAATCTAAATGAAATCAGCTGGGTCTCTTGGCAGTAAGCCACAACGACAATGGGACAATAGAATCCAAAATATGTCTCTTACAAGAATGTTCCAGAGAAATACTCCAAGGTTTATGAAATATATCTTTGAGAAGATTGTTTTATTTAAAGGATAAAAAAAAAAAAAAGCTTGTCTAAAGACTAGTGCATAAAGAAAAACTGGGCGCTTAAAAAATCCAATTTCTTGTCATTACTCCACTAGAATATGAATCAGTGAAAAGAAGCATGAAAACTTCAGAACTACTGAATTATATATACAGCCTTTGTGCTATTCAAAATAAATATCTCAGAAAATGTAATACTTAATGCTCTTTTAAGTTGATACGGATTGAAAAATTCACAGTGTTGCCAAAATAAATGCCACCATTCTCATTTTATATACGAGAGAAGATAAACTAATAAATGAATGGACTTACCTGGAAAAAAAAAAATCACAGCTAGGAGAGGACAGAATTCTTGGTCTCATAAAACTAGCAAATGATACTTCTTTTTACTTACTTTCTTAAATTCAGTATCTTCAAATATCTTGAGATAAGACATAAGAGAGCTTAATACAAAAACAGTGGTACGTACGCTGGTTTGAAAAGCCATTAAAAATAATTGTTAGGAAAGATAAACGCAAGTTCTAATGCATTATTATTAGCACTACAAAGGTTTTTTTGAGAAAATATGTGAAGATGTGTTAAGAATTTATAGTGAGCTATATATACAAACATGAGGATTAAGAGAAGGAAAATAACAAATGTTTAGTGTCTGCTATGTTTCAGATAAATATAAAATCTCACTGAAACATGCATTTTGTAGGATTGATTTCACCAATATTATTTTATAAAGGAGAAAACGGGGACTCAGAATTTTTCTCTAAGCTGCTCAGAGACATAGAGGCCTAAATGGAGTTAGAATCAGATATATTTGGTTCCTAAACCCTTATTTCCCCACCATGCTACAAAAGAGTGACTTAATGTATTTCATTATGAAAATTGTGCAATCATTCCTCCTTCTGGACTGCTTGGGAATAAAAAGCAAGCCATTCCCAAATGATGGCAACTTGGCCTTCTTCCTGACTTTTCCACTTCCACAGTACCTTCGCAGTATTAACAAAACACAGGCTATGTTTTATAATGTATGTAGCTTATCTCATGTGCTTTTGAGAGTTCTATTTGCAACTGTTATAATTCTTTACTCCTGAGAAATTTGTTATGAAGGAGGTGTGGAGAATACTTGCCTTCTGGTGTCTGTGTTTTCTGATGCTAGGATTAGAAATATTCCATCAGTCAGAATATATATATATATATATATATATATATAGCATATAAACAATTTATTTTCTGTTTTTTTAACCCTTTGGATCACATACTCACCATTTAAAAAATACTAAGTTACTCATCAATATTTTCTTTTTTCATTCTTGAGCTTTTTTTTTTTTTTCCTTTTTTTTTTTTTTAAATTGGGACCAAAGTTGAATCAAATAGTTGTAGAGGCTTAAATAACACTGAAGAGAGGGAAGACACCACTTCATAGTTGTTAGGCTGTTTAAAATTGCAACTAAAAAAGAGTACTATTTCTTCTAGCTTCAAAGAGGTAATCTTGAAAGTGAAAGAACATGTTAATTGCTCAGTTGTACCCATGGACTGTAGCCCACCAGGCTCCTCTCTCCATGGAATTCTCCAGGCAAGAATACTGGAGTGGGTAGCCATTCTCTTGTCCAGGGAATCTTGCCGACCCAGGGAGGGAACCCAGGTCTCCTGCATTGCAGGCAGATTCTTTACCATCTGAACCACTAGGGAAGCCCAATTAGGAGATCATATGCATGTTTCAAAAAGGAAATCAATTTAATTAACAAAATATGCAGAAGTAAACAGCTTAAAAAAATGGACTACACGGACTTCCCTGGTGATCCAGTGGCTAAGACTCCACGTTCCCATTGCAGGGGGCCCGGGTTTGATCCCTCATCAGGGAACTAGATCCCATGTGCCGCAACTAAGACTTTGTATGATACAATTCTGAATACTTCAGCGAAGACTGAAGGTCCCACATGCTGTGACTAAGACTCCACATAGCCAGGTCAATAAATATTTTTTAAATGGAGTATAAACTTAGATTTATATTGCAGCATTATTCACAATAGACAAATATGGAAATAATCTAGCTGTCCATCAATGAGTGAATGAATAAAGAAGATGTGGGATGGGAAGAAATATTAATTCACAATGCAATATTATTCAGCCAGAAGGAAGGAAATTCTGCATTTATATTTCAAATCTGAAAAAAAATAAGTCACAGATAGTAGAAAAGACACTGTCAGGGGCTGGGGAGTGCAGAAGATCGGGGAAAGGTGGTATAAAGGTACAAACGTTCAACTATATGAGGATTAAGATTTGAGGATCTAATGTAAAATATGGTGATTATAGTTGATAGCAGTGTCTTGTATAATTGAAGTTTGTAAGAGAGTAGAAATTAAATGTTCTCACCAAAACCAGCAAACAATATGTGAGGAGATGGATGTATTGATTGAATGGGAGAATCTTTCCATAATACATATGTACACCAATTTACTATGCTGTACTTATATATTTTACATCTGTATTTGTCAATTACACTTCAATAAAGACTGATTAAGAAGCTTAGGTTTACTTCCATGTGACTATGAGGGCAACATACACTTCGTTCTGGCCTTGTCGCCAGTGATCTGCATGATCAGCAATGTCTCCTCTCTCTATTATCTCAGTCGCAGGCATATGCTTTCCAAATCTGCACCTTCTGGGAGAAAGGATACCTTTTGAAGATAAGAGGCCTATTTTGAGTCAAGAATACACTCCCTTATGTAGTCCTCAGGGTACAGAGTGTGGTGTCTAGCACACACTTGGCACTCAAAATGCTTTTGTAATTGACCTTGTTACTAAAATTAAACAAACTGTGAACCTTTTTATAAAAGTAGGATAAGTATCCTTTGAGACTCCCCGAAATGACGTTTAAAAAACTACAATTCTTAGCATGGAAAAGGCACAATAAAATTATGGGATATTTTACGGGATAGGCCTTGTCTTAGTCTATTTCTGGCAGTAGAAATCCCCATTATGATGGAGATGTCATTCATAGTTGGCATATTACCGTGGATTCTCTCAAGGCATGACTTTCCAGTTGTTGTTTAGTTGCTAAGTTGTGTGACTCTTCTGCGACCGCATGGACTGTAGCCCACCGGGTCCCTCTGTCCATGGGATTTCCCAGGCAAGAATGCTGTAGTAGGTTGCCATTTCCTTCTCCAAAGGATCTTCCTGACCCAAGGGCCTATTCCTTGAAGCATTTTCTTGCTAAGAGTCTTTGGTCTTATGGCTTAGCAGCCATTAACCTTCTTCATAATTGACATTTCTTACCCCACCTGGATTCCAGAAATCTGATTCCACTGTATTACTTTAAGAACTATGTTTGAAGTTAGCCTATTAAAATCATGCACTAAAGTTTAGGAATAAGATTTAAGATAAAACTTTGGGAGAACTAGTTTAATTTCTTTTTATAGGCATAAAAGATTGCACTTCAATTGTTTACCATCCCTGGTAATCTCAGAGTCAAACAGTTGCAAAGAAAGAAAGTTTTTCTTGAGCACAGACATATTACATATATAATGGTACACAGTATACCATCTGCACGTTCCTATTAAAAGAGAAGAAAGGACCTTGGGGACAAACTATATTTATCTTGTTTTTTCCTTCTCTTTTGAACAGTTTCACACATATGGTCCAGATATAATTTTTCATTTACCTTTGAGTAAACAGAGCTCAAACTTCTTTCCTCTTATGAGTTAAAATACTAGCCTCATTGGTAATACCCCTTTGGCTATCAGAGAAATGGGATCACTACCTAGGCAGCTGCTAACATGCATTAGCGATGGATGTGCTGGGACACACACCAGCTGTTAGAACGAGGTAGAGCATATGCAGGAAAGAAAAACAGGAGCAATATTACTCAGCTATTAAAAAGAATGAAATAATGCCATTTGTAGCAACATGTATGGACCTAGAGATTGTTATACTGAGTGAAGTAAGTCAGAGAAAGAAATATCATATGATATCTCTTATGTGTGGAATCTAAAAAGAAATGACACAAATTAACCTATTTACAAAACGGAAACAGAGAACAAATTCATGGTTACTGGAGGAAAGGGTGGAGGGAAGGGATAGTTAGGGAGTTTGGGATGGACATGTACACACTGCTATATTTAAAATGGGTAACTGATAAGGACCTACTGTATAGCACAGAGATCTCTGTTCAATGTTATGTGGCAGCCTGGGATGGGAGGGAAATTTGGGAGAGAATGGACACATGTATATGTATGTCTGAGTTGCTCTGCTATGCACCCGAACTACCACAAATATACTCCAGTATAAAAAAGAAAGTTAAAATAAGAAAAGGAAAAGCAAAAGCAAAGCAAACAAACAAACAAGAACAGCAGAAAGTAGCTGCCTTCCTTCTGTGGTCCTTATCTTGGCTTTTTATTCAATTCAAGCAATCTGTAGTGAAAAAAATAGAATACCAGTAATATTTTAAGTGACATCTGCTCAAAAGATGATGACATGTTGTGTCATAAAACAGAGGGCTGTGTATTATTCACTAGTCCTACAGGATGAGATAGATACCCACAAAGAAGGAGGGTTGGCAGGGAACAGTCTCTGGAAGGCCATTTCAAATCTCTCAGTGTCAGAGGGAGTTGTACTTCTGGTAGATCATCCAGAACTCTGGAGCCAGAAGACACAGTCAAGTACATATATATTCTTCAGCAAAAATACTGGAGAGAGTAGAGAAGGAAGAAAAATGTGTATATCCACAGGCTATTTAAGCTTCTTGGTGCCAGAGGGAAATTGGGGCAATAAATTCCTTGCTCAATCAGTAAGTCATGTCCAACTCTTTGTGACCCCATGGACTATAGCCCGCCAGGCTCCTCTGTCCATGGGATTTCCCAGGCAAGAATGCTGGAATGGGTTGCCATCTCCTCCTCCAGGGGATCTTTTCGGACCAGGGATTGAACCTGCGTCTCCTGTGTCTCCTGCATTGCCGGCAGATTCTTTACTTGCTTAGCCATCAGGGAAGCCCAATAAATTCCTTACGACCTTTCAAAAGCCCAAGAAACATGCAAATACATTGGTTTAAAAGAAAATGTGGGGCATGTGGTTTCTGCCACAACTAAAGATATGTAATAGATGGCTCAGACCAATAGCTATTTCATGTATTTACAAATGTGAGAGGGTTTGTAAACAGAACAACTCAAATGTAACACATATAAGAATTCTTCTTAGCAACTTACATGCTGATTACTAAAGTGGCCATCTGGAAATCGATTATGGTCAAAATGTCTGCCCAAGTGCTGAAGCTGGGTCTATGGTTCCCCTAGTACTTTTTTGGAGCCAAATTAGACCCAGCCTTATAACCATATGCTGGTGACTATAGAGCTTTCTCAGAATTTTGTCCCTGGGACAGAAGATGTTTCAGTTACAGATCCTTAAGGTACACTTAGATTTCCAAGCCCAGGACTTGGAAAATAAGAAAAGAAATACAGAAGAAGAAACTGAGGAGTGACGTGTGTGTGTGTGTGTGTGTGTGTGTGTGTTTAAACAAGAGGATGTTGGGTTGAACCCATGAAACTAAATGATGACATTAATGAAAGACAATAATATTGCCTGAGGCTGATCAATCACTGACCACAGAGCAGTTACTTCCAAACCCACTTCCAGAGGTTCAGTTTTTACATTCCCCAAATGTCTCTAATTACCAGCACACTTATCCCATCATTTCTGATAAATATTCTCCAGTGAAAATTGAGTACCCACCAAATTATCCCTGTTCTCCATACCAATAGGATCTTAAATTCTAATCATTCAAATTAATCTGAGCGTGGCTGACCTAAATGAAGTGCCTTAAGTATTAAGTAGCTCAATAACCTCAAGAAGAAAAATTCTGATGAAGGGCCAGAAGAATCTCTGTCCTTTGCAACAGTGTGATATTAATTCCTCTTGTCATTTTTTGTAGCCAAAGTATGTGAAGTTATCATATTATGTACTGTATCTCAACAAAATGAGTTACAGTAAAAATTCATTTCTAAAGATTAAAAATTCTAAATACCTATATTTTATGAGCTGTGGCCACCTTATAAATGACCTGGAATGACCACAGAACAGCCCTATCTGTCAGGCTATTTGGAGGAGGTCCAATCAAAAGAACATAGCCAAAAATGATGGCTATAAGGAGGAGTGAAATACCAGCCTGACTAATCAGGTAGATTGAGATAAACCACTGTAAGCTCTTTACCATCTTACAGGGAATCTCCCTTAAATATGTTTCTGTCCCTTTATTTCCATGTCCATGTGAAAACCACTATTACATGATATTCCTAAATATGAATTACATGTTTGAGATGGTTTGACTTAAACTACAGGCTAGTAGGCAGAGATTAAGTTCACTTTGGGGTTACCTGGGGGTGCCTCAAAGCAAGAGGCAGTCACACAATTAGAGGCTTGGGATGTTCAGTGGGTAGAGACTTGCCATAGGCATTCACAGGTCACAGACAGAGCAAACAAACATCAATTTGAAATGGAAGTGACAAATCAAAAATCAGAGTATTAGTACTAGTTTTTTGGGGTGTTAAATTTGTCAGTATGGTTAATTGCTCTTCAATTGGACAACAGTGGTGAGGAATAAGATATTACTCTCCTTTATAGAAAGGATGCTCTCTGCCTTTATTTTGGTTTGTTCTTAGGGGCAGGGTACAAAGGAAAACGAAAAGGAAATAGGTCTTTAGCATTTTTGTGTGTGTGAATGAAGTACTGTTTTAGATACTTCACATGCATCCTTTATATATTAGTCTGTACTATCTTAGTAAAGGCTCTTTTAAAGATGATTAGATTGCTGGTTTTTTTGATATTGAGTTGCATTGTTTGTTGTTGCTGTTTTAGTCACTAAGTCATTTCCAGCTCTTCAGTGGCCTCTTCGACTGTAGCCCACCAGGCTCCTCTGTCCATGGGATTACTGGAGTGAGTTGCCATTTCCTTCTCCAATTGAGCTGCATGAGTTCTTGTATATTTTGGAGACTAATCCTTTGCGGGTTGCTTCTTTTGCAAATATTTTCTCCCAACATCTTGAGGTTGGGGGGAGAGGGTGGGATGAATTGAGAGAGTGGCCATGATATACATACACTGCCATGTGTAAAGCAGACAGCTAGTGGGAATCTGCTATATAGCACATGATGCTCAGTTTGATGCTCTGTGATAACCTAGAGGGGTAGGATACAGGAGGTGGAAGGGAGATATAAGAGGGAGAAAATATATGTATACTTCTAGCCGATTCACATTGTTGTACAGCAGAAACTAACACAACATTGTAAAGCAATTATACTCCAAATAAAAAACAATAAAGAGGAAATGGAGACTCACCAAAGTTCCTTAAGTACTAGGTGGGAGAAGTTGAATTGGAGCTCAGGCCTGCCTGATTCTGTCTACAAGACTGGCCACTAACAACTCCTTCCTTCACTCTATGTACCTGCCACAGCTTTGATCTAGAAGTGGAGACTACTGTCCCCTCCCTTGAATCTGGGATGGCTTACTGACAGCTTTGGCCAACAGAATACATGTATAGTATATACTGGGACTTTGGAGGTCAAGCTTCAAGAGGCTGTTTTTCTCTCAGAAGACAGTCACAATATAAAGTATAATTCTGCTGTTGAAGAGATAATTCCTGGAGATGAGAGACTGCACAGCCCCAGTCAAGCTGCCAGAACCCTTACCATATGAAGCAGAGATAAACTATTCTCATTAAGCCCTGACCAGCTTGCTGAATTACGGGCAAAAAAATGGACGCTGTTGTTCTAAGGTGTTAAGTTTTGGAGAGGTCTGTTATACAATAATAGATAACTGAAAAAGATGACAAAACTCTATTTCTTCTTTTGTGGTACTCACTTCCTTTTATCTATACTTTAACTATGAATTCAGTAAGGCAACTTGAGGCTGAGTCAAAGGGGTACTCAGCATGTAGCAGTGGAAAAGAACCATTCTAAAGGTTCTTGTCATTTTAAGCAAGAATGCACTGAGTAATTACAAAGTGCCTGGCATCATTTCGAAGCATTTATCCTCAAAACAACCCTGTGAGGTGGGTACTGCTTTTAACCCCTATTGTACAGGTAAGGAAAGGGAGGCACAGAAATGTGCTTGGCAGCTAGAAAGTTGTACATCCAAGATCAAAACGTTGCACCCAGAGTTCAGAGTCTCATTCTCAATTCTTAAGCTGTATTGTCAGGACTTTCTTGGTAATGATACTGGAATGCAGTCAACTGAAAAAAGTAGCTATAGCAAGAGTTCAACTTTTGTAACTGAAAACATAACATTTGATTTTCAAAAGCTACACTATATACTACCCTGAAGAACTTTCCTTGGAGAGGAGATGTAGAAAATGCACCAAAAAGTACTTAATGGTTGCAATCCCCAAAACACAGAGTTAGGGGATAGAGGGAAGATCTGCTGCTACATTGCTTCAGTCATGTCCAACTCTTTGGGACCCCATGGACTGTGGCTCGCCAGGCTCCTCTGTCCATGGGATTGTCCAGGCTAGAATACTGGAATGGGTTGCCATTTTCTACTCCAGGGGATCTTCCCAACCCATGGATTGAACCCATGTCTCTTACGTCTCCTGCATTAGCAGCTGGGTTCATTACCACCAGTGCCACGTGGGACGCCCAGAGGGACGATCAGATAAGAAATGGAAGGATAAGGAATACAAGCTCTGGGATGTGAAGAGCCTTCTCTCTATGGTGGCCTATGTCCTTGACCATATCTAAAGCCATTCCACAGAATGGAAATAAAACTGGCATGTACAATAACAGTTTTGCTGTACTTTTTCTGAGTTGCTGCAGAGTTTGGAATCAGAAAGTCCTGGTCGGAATAGTGATTCACCACTGAGTCACTCTGTGACCTTAGAAAGTTCCTTTATCTCTCTGACTTCTATGGAGAAAACAGAGATGATAATGTCTAACCTGTGGTGTTCTTGTGAAGATTAAAAGAGATTGCCTATGAGTGTATGTGCATATATCTCTACGCAATTGTTATTATTATGTATTGTTCATGCTCCTGTAACTCTGAACCAAAATTAGAGGTGATAAATTAGAAGCTTAAAGAAAAAAAAAACCTAGACGATAAGAGAGTGAAGAAACCTGGATCAGACAATAAGGCTGGAATCAAGAAGAAAGCATGATTCTTCAAAAGTCAAGAGGGGAATTCAGTCATACAGCATTTTCACTGAGGGTCTCCATTTAAACAATCTAATCAGATTTATACTTTCCCTAATCTCCACATGTAAAATCCAACTAGGCAGTGCATTAGTGAACTTTCTAGGAAGCTCCAGTCAGATGTCAGTCTTGCTTCATGGATTCATAGGGTGATTGATGAAAAAATACCCATGGAGCTTATTGGGCTCCAGCCTTTTATTTCACAGGTAAAGGAAGATCAGAGAAGGACAAGAACTTGTGCAAGGAGACCCAGCTTGTGAATGACACAACAGATACCAAGACTGAGGTTTTCTGACTCCTCAGTACGTGTCTTTTGACCAGAAGTTTTTCTCGGGTGAAAAAAGAAACTAACTTGAAATGGCACTGATTTGTCCTGGTGATTAGTACTGCACCCAAATTAAAGCTTATCACCAAACACCACACAGGTTCAAATAAATAAATCAAAAGAGCATTTCTCTTGTGTGTATAGGAGGTAAATATCAGCCCCATTATACTTCCCCTGCCTTTATTTTTCTTAATTCTAAAACTTACTATAGTACATAGTTCTAAGAGTAGACTTAACTTAAGAAGTAAATATTTATAAATTCTCAGCCAAAGTTGGGCAAAGGTTTTTTAGAGTGGTTTAGTCTGCTTAGGATGTGGAGCTCCACATCTGGCTCTTGGACCCATCCTCTACTAGTCTCTGACCTTCAGTCTGGGCCAGTGCTGACCGTGAACCCTGGTGACATACAGCTCTCACCATCAGCAAGACAAGCCCGATGGCAGAATTCCCTTTCTGTAGTTTTTGTTCCATTGTGTAACTGAGCACTCCCAGAAGCTTGGGCTCTGCCTCTCCTCCAAGTGTCCTGATTTCTGGAACAGTGTCCAGGCGCACACCTAATGAGAGATTCCCAAGGGGACACTCTTGGTCAGATGCTTAGAACAGCTAATCCAATCCTCTCCCTCCTATAGTCCTCCAAATAGGACAGATCCTCCCTAGGTGAACAGATCTGGTCCATTTACCCAACTGTTCCCATATGCACTGTACCCATCTTCTGGTAAGCTATGACTCAACTGCCTGAACTAAGGCTAGATGGGGCAAAAGAAAAATTTAAATAGCCAATTAATTTCTATTAGTTGTCCAGCTGTAAATTTGGAAATTTTCTTTGATCAAACATACTGGTATTTGGTATACAGATATTTCTGGTAATTGAAAAATACACTGCCATAAGTTTTTATTTTTATTCTATTTTTGGTTTATAAAATTGAAAAATGTTTAATACTTGGAAAATAAAAAAGCAGATAAGAGAAAAATGTGCTTTGCATTTTATAGAGTGAAAAATAAAAGAGATTTTTAATTTAACCCAGAACATAGGAACCTTTCCAGTATAAAAACTCACGTTCCTGCGGACTTCTTAGTTGACTTTTTTTCCCCTTAAAATGCAAGAAATCACAGAATAAACTCTTCAGACTCTCACATGCTTCAGGGGCCCATAAATATATTTATTGATCTTCAGCTAAACTCTTGGGGATTTTGTCAGTTCTAACCTTGATTCCCATGTGCAATAGAGGACTTTTCTCGATTTAGAAAAGTCTCCATTTTAGGTGCTGGTTTGAACTTCATACCCTCTAAAATAGATCTTAAGACTCCTCATCAGATTTCTGAAACTTGCTGCTTATTTTCTGATTCAACTGTATTTGTTCAGCTGTGACTGTGTTACTTTTGGATTCAAGAAGGTCAACTACCGATAAGTCTGCTATTTGATTCTCCCTCTGACTGTGAGACTGTAGAAGGTATTTAAGCCTCCACATGGAGGGTGTATGTTAGGAGGCATTGCCAGATTTGCTAAACTTTAGTTCTTTTTCTTCCTGATCTAAATTCAAGTCAAGTTTTTGTGAATCTCTCCCCATGTGTCCAATAACAATAATCTTTTAGAAGTATTTGTAAAAATAGGGTATTGTTCCTACCCCTAGGAGTTTACAGTCTAGCTGGAAAAACAGGCCACGTACACATGCTAATAAAAAACCAACACTATCAGAGAGTACATAATAAAAATCATTAAAAAAATCATAGTTTGTGCTACTGTATGGAAATTAAAAAATGGGAGGGTTATCTTCACTTAAGAGGAAGGGAGCTTTATCATAAAGCTAATTTAGCTAGTACTTGGGCTAATGCAGCAGAGTAAGACATTCCTGTTGGCAGATATGCTAGACTAAATGTTCAGAGATGGGAAAAGTTCAGATTCTGAGAAGCAGTTCTGTTTGGCTTCAGGAAAAAGTTTATGCATACATGTCCCTATGCAGTGACTTCCAAAACATGGCCCATATCTATATTTGTTTTGATTCTTTCTTTCCAGTTAGAACCTGTACAATACCCAGCCTGATATATTTAGAATTCCACAGTATGTCTATGCTTTCCCATCTTTACATTGATTGATGTTTCTTCCTTATCTTCTTCCATCCTGATTGTCCCACCCATCCCTACCTTTCTCCATCTCTCCTCATAATGAAGATTAAAAAAAGCATAAGAGTTTTGCTCTCTGTTGCCAACTCTAGTAAATTGACAGAGTTTGGGGAGATTAATGTATAGGCAAAGATTTTCAAGTCACTTTCAGATTCAGAAAAAAAAAAAAATCCACGATTGATTAGTGACCAAGGTGTGACCTTGAGAGTAGTGCTCCAGATGCTCTTTATTTTGCCCACACTGTTGTTTAAGGTCTAGAAAAAGTAACCATCTGCATTCTTCTTCTTCTGAACATTTTCTTCCTTAAAATTTCTACCGCATTTTCTATTTATTTTATTCACTTAATCTCCCATTTGATATGCTTGCAGTTGGCTCATCACTGACTAAATACTCATACTCCTTCAAAAGACTATCTCACTCAATATCTCTTTTTTTATCTCCCCCAAATGCTAGCACAGTAAGTATAGTAAGTATATGCTTAACAAATATTTCATGAACTAAATATAATATAGGCAAGAAGGAGGATCTAAGGCTGAAAAAGCAAATGACAGATGGATTATACTTATAGAAGCATAAACAAAATAGTTCAGCTGGTAATTGTTCTAAAATGGTTTCATGTACATTGGTCTGTTCACATAATAATCAGATGCTGGAGGGCAGAAGTCCTTAAATACAACCTCATTCACAGATTCCAGTGATAGTCGGTAGATGACCCACCATCTGGGGGATGAGTCCTTCTATTGGAAAGAGTCAAAAGCAACAAAATTTGTTATGTGAATCACACCTCCAAGAGGCTTTCAGGGAAATTTGCATTTGGGGAGTGAAAAGGAATTGAGCAAAGTGGAAAGATAGACCTAGGATGAAAACTCCTCAAGGAGGAGAGAAAGGGCATAGATTTGAGGGATGAAGGCTTGAAATCCAAGATCAGATCTTAGCCCTATTACTGAGCTCTGCCATTCAATCATTGTGTCCTTGGGCAAACTAGGTAACTTCTCTGAACTTCAGTCTCAACCACTGTAAAAGAAACATGGTTATACTAGAGCCAAAAAGCTCAAAAATAAATAATCAGTCCAATGTTAGTAACTTATTTACTAACATTAGACTGCAAAGCTAATATTAGATTGCAAATATAACTGTAAAGTTTGCCTGTGTATATATGATCTTTTCCTGTGTTATATATTTACCATCTATGTTTCCTCTGACCCTGATTTTGTTTTCTAGTTTATTGATCGAACTATTAAAAAGCATCTCAAAATTATAGTCCAACATAAATGGGCTATAAATATACAAAGCAAGTTGTATCTGTTTGTAGAGCTATTGGAAAATAAAATGGGATAATGTCTTTTTAAAAAAATCGTTCACAGAGTTTAATAAATGTGATTTTCCCAAGCCCTATTATATCTTCCCATCAAAAGTATGATTTAAAGAGACATTCTAAATCAAGAAGGCAGATGCCATGGATTATGGCTGTCAGAGTGGTAAGCATTTCATGTATTTCAACTAGACCACTTTTATTTCTATGGCCGGTTCTTTAGATTTCCTGAAGTTACACAGTAAATTTTCAAGTACAACTTAAGTTATCTAGTAACTTCTTTCATCATTTTTATTCCTTTATTTCAGTCTATCATTTTAATAAATCAGGTTTTTCACATGTAATAAAAACACAAATGCTTTCAGTTTTTGTGTTTTGACTCAATGAAGAGACTGAGTTGAAGTCTGTTGTTCCATGAAGGGGAAAATACTTTGTGTTTTTAAGGTCCCAGAGCTTCTCATGCCCTTCCTTTGGATGATATGCTTTTCAAGGGGAAAACAAAGCTGACCTTGACCTGTTTGCTTGCAGTGGGCACTTTTGTGAATATAAACAGCAGAAACTTGTTCCAAACAGACATCACGTCAATGTGAGCAGACACTCCTGTCCATCAGAAGGCAAGCTCCACATTCATAAAGAAAAATCAGTGAGCTGTGGGTCAGGCTTTTAGTGCACACAGTTTTTAAGAAACATAAATGCCCAAAGATTAAGCAACTTACAAGTCACAAAATAGAGAGGAAGGCAGAAATAGGTATCTGCCTCATTATATCAAACCACAAAGCAGCTGACATTTACTAAGAAGAGGATTATTTGATCAAAACTGTTCAGGAAAGCTAAGACTATCCTATTCACAAGTAACCTTTGAAGAGATTAAGAAGACAAAAGAACAAAAAAGGATATGAAATATTTAATTGTGTTATTCTTGAATATGTATAACTATTAAGGAAACACCAGATATATAAATAGCACATTATACATTATGCAACTATGATTTATTTTATACTTAGATTGGGGAAGGGATTTATTACTATGGTATATCATCAAAAACTAGAAAATGATTATTTATTTTTCCATAGCAAATGTCTACTCTAAAATTATGGAAATACAAATCCTATTAGATACTCAAGTACAGCTGTCAATGAGAAGAATAATATATGAGCTCTGAGAAGAATCTGTACTAGCTATACGAAATTGAAGTTAACAACATACAGGTAGCTTTTGAAATTAACATTACTTGTCAGGTAAATCTGCACACTAAGAATGGATTTCTGAAGTATTAGTTATCTTAGATCACTGAAAAGTTGAGAGACAAGCTCAGAGAGCACTGAAGGACAACTCGGAGGCATGAGTCAGAGAACGCAGGTCTGTTTGAGTGAAATGAGGCTTTCTGTCCACTTGAATGCCACTTCTCAATCTCCTTTGCTGGCTCCTCTGTCTTATTTATTTTTAAATGTTGGTGCCCTTTAGGGTTTGGTTTGGGGAACTTTATAGTCATTAAACTCTCCAAATATGATTCCCTCAAATTTTGTATTGAAAATGCCATCTGTAATGTACTGATATTCAAGTTAACACTTTCAGTCCACAGCTATTACTTTAGTTTCAGATTTTCCCATTTCTTCTCAGATATCTTAAAATATTATTCAATATACTAAAATGGTGTGTCCAAAAAAAACCTTCTATCTTAGTCCCTTCAAATTAAAAAAAAAAAAAAAAAAGGAGTGTTCCTGGATTACCTTTTCTCTTCTACATGCCACTCCAATCCACCAAGTCCTATCGGATATGAAATACAGCTCAAATCCAGTGACTTATCTATCATCTAGCTTCCATGCTGTTGACTTAGCCACAATTATTGTAGCCTGGACTACTGAAGTCATTTCAAATTCTTTTCCTTATTTCTACTCTTGTCTCCCACAATTCATTTTTCACTTGGCAGCCACATGGATCATTAAAAAAGAAAAATGAGAAAGAAAATCAATATAACGTGATTATAGAGCTCATATAGTTATCGTTTACCTAAAAACAACTTATCACTCTTCTTGGAGACCATTAAGCATGAGGAGAACAAAGAAATAGATATACATTAAAAAAAAAAAACCCAAATCCAAAATTACTCAATTGCTGTTTTTCCAGAAATACGAGGAAACAGAAGCTACAACTCCAAGTAATATTTTATTGCTGCTAAGATCTTGCAGAACCACCTGGAAGTGTGGGCAACCGAGTGCAAAGTGCCTAGAGGCTCAGAGGTAACAGATTCCAAAAAGAACAGCACACATACACCCCCTAAGTATGAGGACTTTCTTAAAATGTAAAACTTAAAGTTGACATTGGAGCTACAATAAACAGGACTGAGCTCTAGGGAGGCTGGCCTTTGAGAGCGGCTGTCAAGGTGATATATCTAATAGTAGTGGAGTATCAAAGACAGTGCCACTGAAAACACCATCTACAATTGAAGATTGCCTTGGACCACAGGGGTGTTTCCCTTAATGCCTGTGAGTGGTGAAGGAACTGGGACAAGGGTCTGCAGATCTGGCAGCAGCAACTACTGGATGTCTTAAGCTTTGAGGGCCAAAAGGAAGTTGGCTACACAGGGAAGAAACAGTCTACATCGAAAAGAAGAAGGGGGAGCCCTTTGATTATAAAGCTACCTATACCACCAAACAGGAACCTCTTGCAAATAGCTGATTCAATGACAAGTAACAAAACAGCACCAAACATACTTATAAGGCTTAGTCATCAAGACACTCTATGAGGGACTTCCCAGGTGGGACAGTGGTTAAGAATCCACCTTACAGTCTGGGAGATGTGGGTTCAATCTCTGGTCGGGGAATTAAGATCCCACATGTTGTAGAGCAACTAAGCCCATGTGATGCAACTTCTGAGCCCATGTGCTCTAGAGCCCGTGAGCCACAACTCGAGAGGCCCAGTAACACCACTCGAGAGCCAATGCACCCAAATAAGTAAATATTTTTAAAAAGAGAAAAATAAAGCAGATAACTGAGAAAAAGATACTCTATGAAGAAGGTGGTAAAAAGCAGCAAAATATACCATTTTGGAATATTCTCAAAAGATTCACAATGGAGCACATTTAAAAATGTTTTTATTTCACTACACACAAATGTATGAAGTGATTGCCAAGAACAGAAGCTCTTAAAGAAGAAATATAAGAACTCAAGGAAAAGACGTTAGGACAATGAGAAGAGATGAAATATGAACTGGTGGAATCCAAGAGAAAATTGTTTCCCGAGAAAGAAGTAAAATTACTAGAAAAAATAAAAAGGCAAGTTTAAGGGGGGCACATGAGAAAACAGATACAATAGAAAACAGAAAAATAGACTCAGGAAAAAAATGGGGAAAGCACAAACAAAATCTTGCATTATTTTATTTATGAACTCCATGGCTCTATTATCTATTCAAAAGTAAAATTCCAAACAACAAAAACAAAATCATATCACTGCCATTCTTCAAACCCTCCAATAGCCACTAACGGACTATGAGTAGTATAGATTTGGGTACTGAGAGTGGTTCTGGAGGAACAGAATATTTAGGTTTGTTTTCTGAATTGATACCGGGATTTCTCGAATTGACTCTCTAATCTGATTAAAGACATTTCCCATAGTAAAGAGAGCACTGATAATACACAGCATGATCTGACACCTGGGTATGCCAAAAATCTCCATTAATCCTCTTTGCTGAGTCACTTGAAAGTGAAAGTGAAGTCACTCAGTGGTGTCCAACTCTTTGCATCCCCATGTACTGCTGCCCACCAGGTTCCTCTGTCCATGGGATTCTCCAGGCAAGAATACTGGAGTGGGTTGCCATTTCCTTCTCCAAGGGATCTTCCCGACCCAGGAATCAAACACAGATCTCCCGCATTGCAGGCAGACACAGGCAGACACTTTAACCTCTGAGCCACCAGGAAGCCCAGACTGAGTCATTTGAGTTGTGTCCAATTCTGTGACCCCATGGACTCTAGCCTGCCAGGCTCCTCTGTCCCTGGGGATTCTCCAGGCAAGAATACTGGAGTGGGTTGCCATGCTCTCTTCTGGGGGATCTTCCTGATCAAGGGATTGACCTGCATCTCTTAAGTCTCCTGCATTGGCAGGCAGGTTCTTTACCCCTAGCACCACTTGAGAGGCCCTAGACCCTCTTTATCAACCATTTATTAAGAAATACCGTGCTGAGTTACTGGGTACATGACACTTTTGAACATTTTAAGAAGAGCAATGACTTAATGAGATTAGCTTGTTGTCCCAATGTCACTGGACAAAGTGGAGAAATAAAAAGATGAGATCGGGGATTCCAACTCCCAATTTAAGCACTGCACACACACACAAAATCTGAAGCCTTTTTGTGTGTCCTGAAGGAGACCTTTGTTTCCTACAGCCTTAGGGATGAAATCCTTGAAAATCAAAAGCAGAATATCATTCTGTGACTGACTGAATTATGAAGAAACCTGAATTTCCAGTCTTTTAGGGTACTTAATAATAGCCTTGATTGAAAAAGGATGGGATCCTGTAAATTGGGGACATATGGGAAGACCCTGATGAAAGTGGAGACATTGAATCTTTCAAGTCTGATGCATCTTCTTTGCCAAAGATGCTTCCCCAGCTGCAGTGGGAGTAGCCTGTTCACTTCCAGTAGAAGTAGCCTCCCCAACCTCAGGGTAATAAACAGCCTCTGCATTTCCTTTTAATGGGATTAATTTTCATTGCTGGAGGAAACAGTAATGGTCTCCTCTGAGTGAGTTGTCAACCAAAACAATGCTGATTGTCCACCCATTTTTGAATCTAGACTTGTACCCGGATTCAAGTCCCAGCAGGCCTCTAAAGGTGAGGTACATACTACTACAACCATGAGGAGGTGCCCTCCAGTACTATTTGAGTTCTCAAACTTGTAAAGACGGACCTGGGGAACACGTGTTGGAATAGACACTAAGGTTGTGGTATAATGCTTGAAGAAACAATGCTGAATTAGGGTGAATTTATTGATATAGGCTCATCAAGCTGAGATTCTAAATATAATGTTGTAGTTCAAGGAGTCAGAAAGGGCTCAAACAGGTTGGGCGGTTGGCTGAAAGAGGGACCAAAAAGGTGTTCCTTGGTGAGTAAATGACAAGTTCCTGATCTGACTTGGTTTAATACAGAGGGGAGGGAGAGAGGGAGAGAGAGCAAGAGAGCGAGAGAGTGTATGTATACATGCTCAGTCCTTTCCAACTTTTTGTGACCCCATGGACTGTAGCCCACCAGATTCCTCTGTCCATGGGATTTCCCAGCCAAAGATACTGGAGTGGATTGCCATTTCCTTCTCCAAGGGATCTTCCCGACCCAGGGATCAACCTGCATCTCTTGCATCTCCTTTATTAGCAGATGGATTCTTTACCACCTGGGAAACCTTAATAATACAAAGGGAGGGATTCAAAGGTTTATGGAGATTAGATGTTGGAGTGGATGTTATTTAAGACATACTCACCCACATTCGGAAGGTCCAGAAGACATACTTTTCACCATTACTGTGAGACAGAAATTTGTGAGCAGAGCTCTGGCATTTTTGAAGAGATTTATGATCACTGCTCTCTGTAGGTCAGTGGAGAATAGTGAAAATTTCCAAGTACAATGAAAACTACTGTCACTGACTGGGATATTTAAATTCAATGGTAGTAACTGGATCCTGGGGTGGCAGGGACCAATGACAGCACTCAGCTGCCTGAAGAAAGGTGGACATGGTTAGTGTCATGGACAGCAGTCAAAGAGCAAGCCAGCCTTACAGCATTGGCTGGTGGGTTATGCTGTTCTTAGGAGTGAAATGGATAGAAAACCTACTATAATTCTCAATTGACCTTTGTAAGCAGACAAGTTGTATATCAAGTGAACATGTCTAACCCGAATCATGAAAACTGAAACTCAAGCCCAGTCGATTTCCAGTATTGAGCCGGTTTGCAGACCCAGAAATCTTTGAGTAAAGGGGAGAATAGGTCCTCTTGAGGAAGGATCCAGGTACACTGCCCAAATTTTATACTGTCAGTCTTTTCAGGACCTTCGCCAAAGGGACCTATAGGACTTCCCTGGTGGCAGAGTGAAGAATCCACATGTCAGTGTAGGGGAGATGGGTTTGATCCCTGGTCTGGGAAGATTCTACTTGCAGAGGAGCAACTAAGCCCAGGCACCAGAACTACTGAGCCCTTGCTCTAGAGCCTGCGAGCTGCAACTACTGAAGTCTGCACATCGAGAGCCTGTGCTCTGCAACAGGAGAAGCCACCACAATGAGAAGCCTGTATCACAGCACAGACTCGCCCCCACTCGTCATGACCTGAGAAAGCCCGAGCAAAGCAAGGAAGACTCAGACAGAAATAAAAATAAATAAAATTATTTTCAAAAGGAGGGGGGGATTTACAGCCTTTTTTCCCCAAGGTAACTATGCACTGGGGAAAAGAAAATGATAAGATCTTTTGGGGACTACTGGATACTGGCTTTAAACTGACACTGATTTCAGATGACTCAAAACATCACTCTAGTCCATCAGAGTAGCGTCTTATGGAGCTCAGGTGATCAATGAGATTTTAGTTTACATCCATTTCACAGTGAGCCCCACTGGGTCACCCAAACCATTCTGTGGTTATTTCTCCAGTTCCAGAATGTACAATGGGAGCACACGTATTTAGCAGACAGCAGAATCCCCACATTGGTTCCCTGACCTATGGAGTGAGGGCTATTGTGTGAAGGTCAAACAGATTCCACTAGCACTACCTCTCGCTAGGAAACAAACAAACCAAAAGCAACACTTTATTTTTAGTGTCACTATCAAGAACTCGAAGAATGCACAGGTGGTTATTACCACTACATCCCCATTCACCTCTACTTGGTCTGTGCAGGAGACAGATGGATCTTGGAGACTGATGGTGGGTTATCACAAACTTAACCCGGTGATGACTCCAATGGCAGCCTGGCTATACCAGAGTCGGTTTTATTGCTTGAGAAAATTAACACATCCCCTGGTAACTGTTATGTAGTTATTGATCTGGCAAATGCTTTTTTCTGCCATACCTGTTGATAAGGCCCAACACAAGCAGTTTGGTTTCAGTTGGTAAAGCCAGCAATATAACTTCACCATCCTACACCATGGATATATTGACTCTTCAACCAAGTCATACTTTAGTTCATAGAGATCCCTTCAATAAGATATCACTCTGGTTCCTTATACTGATGACATTATGCAAATTGGATCTAGTGAGCAAGAAGCAGCAATTCCTCTAAACTTGTTGATAAGTAATTTGTGTGTCAGAGGATGGAAAATAAAGGCAACAAAAATTCAAGGGACTCCTCTTTGAGTAAAATTTCTAGGGATCTAGGTGCATGACGTATATTGAGATATCCATTCAAAACTGAAAGATAAGTTGTTATATCTGTTTCCTGCCTCAACCAACAAAAACAAACAAACAAACCCAGGCAAAACACTGGGTGAGCCTTTTTGGATTTTGGAGGCAATATATTCCTCATTTGGATATGTTACTCTGGTGCATTTACTAGACCTAAAAAAACTGCTAGTTTTCAGTAGGGATATAATAAGAAAAGGTTCTACAACAGGTCCAGGATGCTGTGCAAGCTCTGTTACTTGAGCTATGTAACCCAACAGATGCAATGGTAAATGAGGTATAAGCGGCAGATAGGGATGGTGTTTGGAGATTTTGACAGGCCTCTATAGGTGAATCACAGTGCAAGCTCTTAGGATTCTAGAACAAAATCCTGCCATCCATTGCAGAAAAACATTATCCTTTTGAAAAACAGCTCTTGGCTTGCTATTGGGCCTTAACAGAAACTAACATTAACCATCAGTTCAGTTCAGTTCAGTCGCTCAGTCATGTTCGACTCTTTGCGACCCCATGAATTGCAGCACGCCAGGCCTCCCTGTCCATCACCAACTCCCAGAGTTCACTCAAACTCATATCCATTGAGTCGGTGATGCCATCCAGCCATCTCATCCTCTGTCATCCTCTTCTCCTCCTGTCCCCAATCCCTCCCAGCATCAGAGTCTTTTCCAATGAGTCAATTCTTCACATGAGGTGGCCAAAGTATTGGAGTTTCAGCTTTAGCATCATTCCTTCCAATGAACACCCTGGACTGATCTCCTTGCAGTCCAAGGGACTCTTAAGAATCTTCTCCAACACCACAGTTTAAAAGCATCAATTCTTCGGCACTCAGCTTTCTTCACAGTCCAACTCTCACATCCATACATGACTACTGGAAAAACCATAGCCTTGACTAGATGGACCTTTGTTGGCAAAGTAATGCCTCTGCTTTTCAGTATGCTATCTAGGTTGGTCATAACTTTCCTTCCAAGGAGTAAGTGTCTTTTAATTTCATGGCTGCAATCACCATCTACAGTGATTTTGGAGGCCAAAAAAATAAAAGTCTGACACTGTTTCTACAGTTTTCCCATCTATTTGCCATGAAGTAATGGGACCAGATGCCATGATCTTCGTTTTCTGAATGTTGAGCTTTAAGCCAACTTTTTCACTCTCCTCTTTCACTTTCATCAAGAGGCTTTTGAGTTCCTCTTCATTTCTGCCATAAGGGTGGTGTCATCTGCATATCTGAGGTTATTGACATTTTCCCCGGCAATCTTGATTCCAGCTTGTGTTTCTTCCAGCCCAGCGTTTCTCATGATGTACTCTGCATATAAGTTAAATAAACAGGGTGACACTATACAGCCTTGACGTACTCCTTTTCCTATTTGGAACCAGTCTGTTGTTCCCTGTCCAGTTCTAACTGTTGCTTCCTGACCTGCATATAGGTTTCTCAAGAGGCAGGTCAGGTGGTCTGGTATTCCCATCTCTTTCAGAATTGTCCACAGTTTATTGTGATCCACACAGTCAAAGGCTTTGGCATAGTCAATAAAGCAGAGATAGATGTTTTTCTGGAACTCTCTTGCTTTTTTGATGATGCAGGAGATGTTGGCAATTTTATCTCTGGTGCCTCTGCCTTTTCTAAAACCAGCTTGAACATCTGGAAGTTCATGGTTCATGTATTGCTGAAGCCTGGCTTGGATAATTTTGAGCATTACTTTACTAGCGTGTGAGATGAGTGAAATTGTGCGGTAGTTTGAGCATTCTTTTGCATTGCCCTTTTTTGGGATTGAAAGAAAACTGACCTTTTCCAGTCCTGTGTCCACTACTGAGTTTTCCAAATTTGCTGGCATACTGAGTGCAGCACTTTCACAGCATCATCTTTCAGGATAGCGGCCACCAAATTTCCATGCAACCTGAGCTGTCCATCATGAACTGGATGTTTTCTGACACCCCCAAACCAGAAAGCTGGGTATGCATAGCAACATTTCATCATCAGGTGGAATCAGTATATACATGACCAGGCCCAAGAAGGCTCTGAATGCATGAGTAATTTACATAAAGAGGTGGCCCAAATGCTCAGGCCACTCCTGCTCCACCGCCTTCTCTCTCCCTACCAGCATCTACGGCCTCATGATGAGTTCTCTAAGACCAGCTGGCAGAGAAGACATAGGCCTGGTTTGCAGACGGCTATGCACAATATGATGGAGAAGGCAATGGCACCCCACTCCAGTACTCTTGCTTGGAAAATCCCATGGACGGAGGAGCCTGGTAGGCTGCAGTCCATGGGATCGCTAGGAGTTGGATACGACTGAGCGACTTTACTTTCACTTTTCACTTTCATGCATTGGAGAAGGAAATGGCAACTTACTCCAGTGTTCTTGCCTGGAGAATCCCAGGGACTGGGGGTGGGGGGGGGGGTGGGGGGAGCCTGGTGGGCTACCGTCTATGGGGTTGCACAGAGTCAGACATGACTGAAGCGACTTAGCAGCAGCAGCAGCAGCAGCATGCACAATATGAAGGCACCATCCCACAGTGGACAGTTATAGACCATAGACCTTTTCTAGGACATCCCCAAAGGATAGGTGAAGGACAGTCCTCCCAGATGGCAGACCTTTGAGCTCTGGTTGTTCACTTTGCTTGGAATGAGAAATGGCAAGATATGCAATTACATAATAATACTAATTCATGGGCTGTGGGTCAATGATTTGGCTGGAAGTTCAGGGACTTGAAGAAAATATGGCTGAAAAATTGATGACAAGGAAATTTAAAGAACATATATGTAGATGCACCTCTTTGAATGGGCAAAGAACATGAAGATACTTGTGTTCTATGTGAATGTTCATCAAAGGCTGACCTCAAAAGAGGAAGATTTTAATAATCAAGTGCTCTGTGCACACCAGTCAGCTTTTATCCCCAGCCAATTCTATCATCATCCAATGGGTTTATGAGAAAAAATGGCCATGGTTGCAGGGATGGAGGTAATGCACAGGATTAACAGCACGAATTTCCATTTCCCAAGGGTGACTTGGTTACACCTATGGCTGAGTGCCCAATCTACCAGCAGCAGAGACCAACACTGTGTCCTCATAGGCACCATTTCTTAGGGTAAGGTAATCATCCAACTACTTGATGGCCAGTTAATTACCACTTCCACCATGGAAGGAGCAGCATTTTTTTTTTTTTCCTAATGGAATGCACACTCTGGATACAGATTTGCTTCCCTGCCATGCTATACTTCTGTCAAAAGTACCATCTGTAGACTCACAGAATGCCTGATCTGTCATCAGCAATATTCCACATAGCACTGCTTCTGGTTAAATAACTCACTTCATAGCAAAAGAAGTATGACAATGGGTCTGTGCTCATGGAAGTCAGTGGACTTACCACATCCCCCATGATTCAGAAGCAGATAATTTGAAAGAATGGTAGAATGACCTTTTGGAAACTCTGTAACTGTGCCAGCTAGTCAGCAATATCTTGCAGGACTGGGACGAGGTTCTCTAGAGGGTGATGTATGCTCTAAAGCAGTGTCCAATACATGGTGCTGTTTCTCCCATAGCCAGAATTCACAGGTCCATGAATCAAGGGGTAGAAATGGGCACTGCTCACTATTGCCTTAGTCACCCACTAGCAACATTTTTGCTTCCTGTTCCTGTGACCTCAAGCTTGCTGGCCTAGAGACTTTAGTTCCCAAACGAGGAATGCTTTTACCAAGAGAAATCACAACAATTCCATTAAACTGGAAGTTAAGATTTCTACCCAGTTACTTTGGACTCCTCGTGCCTGTTAATCAATAGGGAAAGAAAAGAGTTACAGCAGGACCTGGGGCAAAGAATCCTGAATCCCAAGGGCAGACTGGCATGCTACTCAACAATGGAGATAAGGAAGACTACGTCTGGAATACAGAAGATCCCACAGTCTCTCAGCACTACTATGCCCTGAAATTTAGGTCAATGGAAAATTGCAACAACCCAACCTAGGCAGGATTACAAATGGCCCAGAACCTTGAGAAATGCAGATTTGGATCACCCGACCAGTTAAAGAACCAAGAATGGCTTAGATGCTTGCTCAAGGCAAAGGATATACACAAAGAGTAGCAGAAGGAAATTATAAATACCAGACATGACCAGTTACAAAAACAAAGACTATAAG
Organism: Bubalus bubalis; assembly: GCF_019923935.1. Lineage (NCBI taxonomy): Eukaryota > Metazoa > Chordata > Mammalia > Artiodactyla > Bovidae > Bubalus > Bubalus bubalis. The sequence continues at coordinate 78,679,329 of NC_059159.1, read as the reverse complement.
ATGATTCCCCCCCACCCTTATTTTGTTATGAATGTGTATGTGTGTATTACACACACTCTTCTGGAAATGTAGTGTGTTTTGGGTTATATGCAAGATAGTTATATCATGATAGGCAGAGCTATGATCTTTTTATAGTCTTGGAGATTAAGTATGATTAAAGATGGATATGGATATCAAGTCAGCAGGGGTGGACTTGTGATGGTTAATTTTATCTGTTAACTTGATTGGACCATGGGGTGGTCAGATACTTGGTTAAAGATTAAACATTATGAATATGTCTGTGAGGGTATTTCTGGATGAGATTAATATTTTTATCAGTAGACAAGTAAAATAGATTGCCCTCCCCAATGTGGATGGGCCTTATCCCATTTCTTGAAGGCCTGAAAGTGAAAGTCCCTCAGTTTCACTACTCTTTGTGACCCCATATGCTGCTAAGTCGCTTCAGTCGTGTCCGACTCTGTGCAACCCCATAGACAGTAGCCCACCAGGCTCCCCTGTCCCTGGGATCCTCCAGGCAAGAACACTGGAGTGGGTTGCCATTTTCTTCTCCAATGCATGAAAGTGAAAAGTGAAAGTGAAGTCGTTCAGTCGTATCTGACTCCTAGCGATCCCATGGACTGCAGCCTACCAGGCTCGTCTGTCCATGGGATTTTCCAGGCAAGAGTACTGGAGTGGGTCGCCATTGCCTTCTCCGTGACCCCATATAGTCCATGGAATTCTCCAGGTCAGAATACTTGAGTGGGTAGCCTTTTCCTTTTCCAGGGGATCTTCCCAACCCAGGGATCGAACCCAGGTCTCCCACAGTGCAGGCAGATTCTTTACCAGCTGAGCCACAAGGGAAGCCCAAGAGTATTAGAGTGGATAGCCTATCCCTTCTCCAGCGGATCTTTTCCACCCAAGAATTGAACCTGGGTCTCCTGCATTGCAGACGGATTCTTTACCAACTGAGCTATCAGGGAAGCCCCTTGAAGGCCTAAAGAGAATGAAAAAGCTGAGTAAGGGAGAATTTACTCCCTCTGCTCAATTATTACCTCATGAGCAGGGATATTTTTCTTCTGTCATCTGACTTGGACTCCAACTGGAAGTTGCATCATTTACATCATTAGCTCTCCTACTTCTCATGCCTCCAGACTCAGACTGAGACTATACTATTGGTTTCTGGGTCTTCAGCTTGCCTACTGTGGTTCTTGGGACTTCTCAGTCTCCATAATTGCATGACCCAACTCCTTATTACCACACACACACACACACATATATATATACAGACATCATACTTATACATATGAAGTCCACAGAGAGATTATATATTTTTACTATATTTTATTGGTTCTGTTTCTTGGAGAACCATAGCACATACATAACATAATTAAATGAAATTTAATATAATTGTATGTAAGTTGAGTGTCAGTTGCAATATCTAATTAAACATACATTAATATTAATGTAAGTCTTGAACATATTGGGGAGGAAGCAAAAGCGCTTAATAGTTAAAGTGGTTGCAGAAATCTTGCCAACAACTCTGCTCTTATAGGCATTTTAATTAAAGCCAGCCCTTCAGAATCGCCCTCCCTAATCTTCTCCCCAGAAAGCTGGTTTATGATTGTTCTTGTGTCCTTGTGACTCATATTTAGGGTCTGGAATACTGGGTTTGAATGAGCCAGAGGTCTAGAAGTTTTCTGGTATAATTTAGGCTGCAGCATATATTTTTTCCTGATTTTAAATATATTTTTATGGATATCTTTACTGGAATTTTTCAACATAAAAAATCCAATAACTGTTTGATGGAAAAATATTTTTCTAAAGTCTTATTTGCTCACTTGCTCTTATAATAAGTGACAATTATTATAGTTTTTTTCTTATAATGATAGACACAGTACCTCTTAAGATTTTAGTCATTTCAATAGCAATAAAGCCGATATAGCAAACTTTATGTAATGATAACATTGTTTACTTTTCCTTTAAAAAATATTCTGGTATATCTTTTGTTTCATGAGGACAGAAGAGTTTCTAGAGAATTTATGCAAAGTAAATCATTCACACCTGGATAATTAGACAAGCTGAGCAAAAGAAACTCAATGTGAGAGTATATTTCTGTTCAGTTCAGGAATTACACACTTTCAGGAAATAGAAATAAAATTCCTCTAAGATACATAGCTACTAATAGCTTTACTCCTAACTACTTTATGTTATCAAGTTTATCCTTAAACCCAGAAAGTAGATATAATCCCAATCTTATTGGCAATGATAATAAATCTTTGAAAAGCTAATAAACTTGCTAAAGATAACTGTAACACCAAAATCAAAGTCCCCAGTGACTAATGTCTGATCTTAGCCCTACTTTGCCAACAAAGGTCTGTCTAGCCAAGGCTATGGTTTGTCCTGTGGTCATGTATGGATGTGAGAGTTGGACTGTGAAGAAGGCTGAGCGCCGAAGAATTGATGCTTTTGAACTGTGGTGTTGGAGAAGACTCTTGAGAGTCCCTTGGACTGCAAGGAGATCCAACCAGTCCATTCTGAAGGAGATCAGCCCTGGGATTTCTTTGGAAGGAATGATGCTAAAGCTGAAACTCCAGTACTTCGGCCACCTCATGCGAAGAGTTGTCTCATTGGGAAAGACTCTGATGCTGGGAGGGATTGGGGGCAGGAGGAGAAGGGGACGACAGAGGATGAGATGGCTGGATGGCATCACCGACTCGATGGACATGAGTCTGAGTGAACTCTGGGAGTTGGTGACGGACAGGGAGGCCTGGCGTGCTGTGATTCATGGGGTCGCAAAGAGTCGGACACGACTGAGCGACTGAACTGAACTGAACTGAACTCAAGACTATCTTACTTTAGTGACTTTCTCCAAAGATTAAAGGTCAAAAGAAAAAAAAGAAAGTGAAGTCGCTCAGTCGTGTCTGACTCTTTGCAACCCCAACCCCATGGTATGTAGCCTGCCAGGCTCCTCCATCCATGGGATTTTCTAGACAAGAATACTGGAGTTGGTTGCCATTTCTTTCTCCAGTTTTCAAGTAACCCAAAACATGGCTCAGTTTCTCTCCTTGGACTCCTCTGATTTTTTCTTTTGCTTTTAATGCAATAGCATCTGTAATAATTTAGAAATCTATTAAAATACATAGCTGAAGATTATAAAATGTGCTTTGTCTACATGTATACTATATGAGAGACAAAGAAAGATGCCTTTCCAATACAATTAGTCAATGACAGAGCTGGGAATTAAATTTTTAAAAATTCTGTTCATCTCATCAAATGTAGAATTGACCCCTTTTTTTTTTTTCACAAGGCCATTTTTCACATTTGAATTCAAGATAAGTGATGTAGTGACATAATGTAATTTTCTTTCATTGCCCTCAGTCTTTGATTAAAGAACTCACAGCCTTGCTTTGAAAAGCAGACTTTTTCAGTGACTCATTAAACTAATCATGAACTTTATTCTGTTTCCTTTTATGATAGTACTTACATCCTTGACCTCTTCTGAGAACATCATGTAAAAGGTTAATAATGCTATATTAATGAGCATATAAAATAGGTGTCATAATAATCAATCCTAAAGAATTTATCTAAATGAGTATATCCAGGGTCAATTTAACAAATATAAATCAGTAAGTCTGCAAAAGACTAGAATTCCAAAAATGCAAACCTTCTCCTACATTCCATAAATGAAAAATCAAGGGATAAGGAAGGTGAGAAAAGTATCGCCCCATAACCAGTATGAAAGAATCATTATTTGCCCAAGAAAAGAGTGGATTATTTCTCCCTTGAAAGTTTGTCCCTTCAACTATCAGTGACCCTTAAAAAGGCCTGGCTTCTAGGAGGGAGTGGTCTGATCAATCATGCCTGAAGCTATTTTTCAGGTTAGTTAGGTATCAAAAATCTTGGAGTAGCCTTCTTGAGTATATCATTATCTGCTCCCTCAGAGTGAGAGCCATAGTTGTCTAACTCATGATACAGGGTCTGGACCTTAGCAATAACTATATTGGTATCTCAGTTATTACTAAAAAGAAAAAGTCACTAGAGTTATAACCTTGGCCATTAGCTTTTGCTCTTGGCAAAAACAACCTTAGCTTCTAACAGCTTTCTGGAGTTGGTTAAAATGCAGGTTACATACACTTATTTATACTATATATATACATATATATACATACACAGACACACACACGGTGGGTACATATGCATACAGAATAAGGTCTCCTTACCTCAAATTATGTGAGTGAATATATCCTTTTTAATTTGTTCCCTTTTCTTGTTATCCAATTATTATACCAGTCTGGTATATCAGCTACAAAACTGGATATTCACTGGGGCACCAAAGGAGAAAGCAAAACTGATAAGAGGAATGCAGATTTTAATTAAAGGGCAGAAAGTGAAGCATTTTTCATGGTTAACAATAGAAATGCTTAGATTCTTGACTCTCTTCATTGAATTTTTTTCTTCCCACTGTTAAATTTAATTTAAAACATAAGGGAATTTTACTGCTGGAAAGGTTTATAGAAATTGCTTACAAAATACATTGAGATGTGCATATTGGAAATTAAGAAAGGTATCATAAAATAAAAAAAAATGAGAGAAAACACAATGAACATTATAAGCATAAGCACAGAGAAATCTATGCTTTCATTTTGGAGGTAAAAAGCCAAATTGGATAATTCTGATTAATCCAAAAGTACCACTGAATTCATATTAATGAACTTAGATAACATTTCATCTCATGATTATTAATTGAAAATATTTATGTCATATTTTCATCTTACAAGCACTTCTTTTGAATTCCTTGAAGTATCTTTGAATAAAAATTATTTTTATATGAGAATGGTATGCATGCAGATATAGACAATAATTTCAAGGTAACCTTGGTCCCTCAAGCAAAACAAAATCTTAATGTTCCATCTAAGAAAATCTAAATCTTGAAGATCTAAAGAGTTGGACTTAAAAACAAGCAGATATCTCAAGAAAAAGAAAATAAAACTTCTGGGTTATTGTGAAAAGTTCATGAATATTTTCCATAGACATAGAGCCAAGGGAGGCCAGACAAGGAGAAGCACCTTTCCCTCCAAATTTCTAAAACCTGAAAAGCTTGATTTGTAACACAAACTCAGAGGTGTTTACTGGGTGGATCAGGTATTATATATGATATGCATATGATAGCATGGTTTAAAGCCTGCATACTTATTAAATCACTTGTCCCTGACACTTACAATTCCTCAGCAGACATTATATTTACCAAAAAAGAGGAACCATACTTCTTATCACATAATCTTTGAATGCACACATATCGCTTAAGGGCTTTCCAGGTGGCACCAGTAGTAAAGAACCTGTCTGCCAGTGCAGGAGACACAAAAGATTCAGGTTCAATTACCAGGTTGGGAAGATCCCCTGAAGGAGGAAATGGCAACCCACTCTAGTATTCTTGACTGAGAAGTCCAGTCAGTTGATGGGTTCATAGTAGGACACAACCAAATACACACACGCTCACACGCACACATAGCTTAAATCTCATTTCCTGCCATTTCTTTCTGTTGTATCCTCACTGAGCTACTGCTACATAATACAGCTGGATCTTTGTCCATAAAATTCTCACTGCAAACCATTGTCTCTCTGGGAAACTTCTACTCATACCTGAAAGTCAAATTCATCTTTCTACTGCTCCCTGAATTTTCTCATAGCATTTTATACATACATTCTCTAAGTTACTTAAGAAACTATCTGGTAACTGGTTAATATGCCTTCCATACTAAATTATATGCTCCACAATGACAGGGCCATTCTCAAACATGAATGTACCTCTAATGCCTATTATATGGCTTGACACATAGTAGAAAAATCAAGATTTTTTTCCCTAAATAACTGAAAAATATTCTTTGACCATTTCTTTATTCCATAGTGTACCTAATAGAAGCCTTAATCAACAATATAAAATTAAGTTCATATTGGAAACATATGATTGAGTCCAAACCAATAATGTTCAAATTAACATGTGATTGAGATTCCTAATGCAGGAAATTGCCTTAGCTGTTCAACATGGATGAAAGAAGGAAGTTCTTGTTAGCTGATTAGAGAAGTTATTTCTGTTATGGTATTAGCCGGAGTTGAGATCTAGAACAAGTTTTCATTTACCAATACTTCTGAAATAATGGGCTTGGCACTCACTTTAGAATTTTTAGAAATATGCCCTTTACTAACTACTCTTGGTTCCTTTCAGTGGTTGTCAAGTGGGAGCAGAATCATCAACCCCAGGAGGGATATTTGCAGATGTGGTCTAGGGACACTGGTTGTCGCAACATTGGAGGATGCTAGTGGCATTTAGCTGCCAGGAGATTTATACCTTGTAATGCTTGGGAAAACCTACGTTAAAAAAAAAATGTCCCCCCCCAAACCAAAATGCTTCATTATGTAATACAAGTGATACAAGAGTTATTTTGTATAAATTTGAATTACTAACTTCTGCAGATTTTATTATACCATGGGATACATTCCAATCTCATGTTAGTCTATGCATGTAATGACATCTCATTGTCACACACAGTTCTTAGAATTGTTAACCAAGTAGAAGCTTTATTGGAAAATTGTAAGAAAAAAAAATAGATAACCCTTCTCCATCACATTTCCTGGTTGCTCTGAAAACAAGAATTTCATGGATGAATTACTAATAGAAACTACTTTTGTTGCCCAATTTTCTTCCTTTGCTTGAATACTTCAAAGACCAGTTTCCTTTGAAATTGATCAAGGTTTACTTCCCCTCACTGTGGCAATTAAAGTTACATACCATACATTATTGACGTACATGGCTAATGATGTTTCCAGAAATCCCTAATAATTTTATCCTCTAAGAGGGAAAGCAATAAAGCTAACATCTGAAATCAGATATACGTAGCGTGTCCTTAAAATAAGTATATTAAATAGAGAAAGAAATTAGGCATGGGCTTTACTGATAGATCTGAGTTTGAATTCTAGCTACAACATATTTCATAAATATAACAAAGGATCTGGATCAGAAAAATGGCAGATAAGATGAATAATGTCAAAGAAAACAAACATTTTATCAACAGTTTTAAACATCTGAAGAAAGACTAGGCTAATGAAATGAAGGGTATCCATTTATTAGTGAATAGCTAGCATTAATTTGCGGAGAAGGCAATGGCACCCCACTCCAGTACTCTTGCCTGGAAAATCCCATGGACAGAGGAGCCTGGTAGGCTGCAGTCCATGGGGTAGCTAAGAGTCAGACATGACTGAGTGACTTCACTTTCACTTTTCACTTTCATGCATTGGAGAAGGAAATGGCAACCCACTCCAGTGTTCTTGCCTGGAGAATCCCAGGGACGGGGGAGCCTGGTGGGCTGCCATCTGTGGGGTCGCACAGAGTCGGACATGACTGAAGCGACTTAGCAGCAGCAGCAGGGGCATTAATTTGAGGAAAGAAGACTCAAAGCACCTATCCCTAAAAATTTTGGTTTAATTGGCAGAAATATCATAAAGTATTAATAATTCCATCTGATGAGTTAAGGACACTTGCCCCTTTAGATCACCAATAATCCCATTTATATGGTTCCCTTCATACCAAGTAAATTTCTACTTTGTCTTTTCATACTGGTTTTCCTAACTGACCAGATGATCTAAGAACTGTGATTTAGTTGGCAGTCTTAATTCTCATTATGGATTAATAACTGTCTATTTGGTTTATATGTAGTTTTGTTACTGAAACTTACTCAAATAGATTTCAATTTGACCAATTCCATATATATGGGGAAAACTGAATTTCTGGAATAAATACTCTCAATTGGCTATTTGTACAGATCCCACCAGATCCCCACTGACTGGTAAGTGACTCCTATTCAGAAATCAACTTGCATTTTCTATAACTGCAGCAACAAACAGAAAATTTGGAGAAAAATCCCTGGGTAATTATATTAGATCCTTTAGCTTTGTACACCAATGGAATATTCAAGTTTAGTGTCCTAGAGAATCAAAAACAAAACAGCAAAACTGATAAGTCAAACACAGATTTGGATGATTGAAAAGTGAAGAGCCAGCCAAACACTTTAGATAGAGAAACAACAAGTGCTATTTTGATTTCACATAGATACTTCACATCTTGAAGTTGATAATCCCTTTCATTTGTGCATGTGTGCTGAGTCTCCAGTCATGTCTGACTCTTTACAACCCTATGGATTTTAAAGCTCTATGGAAGCCCAATAAAATCACACCTCTTTTCACTTTCAAGTAGCAGAGGATCAGAGTTGTAAAATATGTTGGCAAGTGACAGTTGCTCAGTTGTGTCCAACTCTTTGGAACCTCATGGAATACTGGAGAGGGTAGACTTTCCCTTCTCCTGGGGATCTTCCCAACCCAGGGATTGAACCCAGGTCTTCCGCAGTGCAGGCGGATTCTTTATGGCTGATCCACCAGGGAAGCCCAATACAGCAGTGGGTGGCCTACCCCTTCTCTAGTGGATCTTCCTGAACCAGGAATTGAACCAGGGTCTCCTGTATTGCATGCGAGTTACCTACCAACTGAGCTATCAGGGAAGCCCAACATATGTTGGAAGGAGCAGGCAAATGAGCCAAAAAACTTAAAAGGGTCAGGAATTAGATAACTAGTGAATCAAGTTGTTCCACATTTTCAGGATGGACTGAGCAACGACTAAGAAGAAGGAAGTTTTCAGTTTAGTTTTAGGTGTGAAAGACAAATGCCAAGGGGAAAGAGGAGGTATTTCGCATAGAACAAAAGCACATAAATAGAAGGCTCAGTCATAAAAATGAGAAAATGAAGTTTTGGAATCAATAGCAAGTAAATATTTCTAATCGCAAGAACTGCCTAACAAATTACGACTACTACTTTTGTTTTTTGTTGCTCAGTTGCCCAGTTGTGTTCAAGTCTTTTCTGGATTCCATGAACTGGGATTTTCCAGGCAAGAATACTGGAGTGGCTTGCCATTTTCTTTCTCCAGGGGATTGAACCTGAGCCTCCTGCCTGCATCTCCTGCATTGCAGGAGGATTCTTTACTGCTGAGTCACTGAGGATTACTACTGCTCCTGCGTAAATCACTCATAAGAGAAGGCAACCAACAACTTGAATTCCCAGGAGATGTTTTCAAGAGCTATTTCAGTCCAAAGGAAAAACTCAGTTAAAGTCAAAGTAATTCTTAAATCTTTTAGGTCAAAGTAGTTTTTATAAAAATTTTGGTTTTGATTTTTGTTGTAGCATATACTTAACTTAGAAAGGATACTAACTATTTGTCCAGAAATGTCTTAGTGTTGACAATGTTAGTAATAGAAATGTAGGATGTAGATAGGTGTTTAGGTAGTCAGATAAAATTATGGACATAGATGGAAGAGTGAACAGAAAACCAAATGAAAAGATAAAATTAGCTTAAACCCTCTAAAAATTAATTGATTTTTAAAATTCTTTAACAATTGCATTAAGCGTCTTGTGTTATAGTAAGATCTGCTATTTCCTCTAAGCTTTATTGTGAATGATATAAAGTATTTTGAATGAGGGAAATACACATTTTTTTTTCAGGGTTTCCCAGATACAGGCTTATCTTAGTTAGCACAGTGTTTCTCAAACTTGGCTAGAAATCAGTATTCCTGGGATACTTGTTAAAGGAACAAATTCCCAGGATCTATACCAACTCCCTCACAGGAAACAGAAGTCTATCAGGGCAGGAGTCTGAGAATAGGAAGTTTTAAAAAGCACCATTGAGATTCGTATGGTTCCAGGATTCATTGTAACAGCATCCATAAATACAGGAGAATGAGTTTCAATATGAAAGCTTTTTCTGAGTCAATCTCAGTTTTGGGGAAACTGGGATAGTAAGTGGTAGACTTTATCTGCTGGGTATACATTCAGTTCAGTTTCCTTTGAATGGCCTAATGCCTACTGACTATGTTTAAATCTCTGCTTAAGTGCTAGAGGATGGGGCAGGGTAAAAGGAGGTAGAGAGATACCAAATACCACTGCCAAAAGACAAGACTCCTGCCTATAGAGAGCTTATAGTCTGGTTTGGCAAACGAATAACAAAGACAAATCAAATCTTAGGCAAGACAGTATATGATGAAGCATTTGGGAATTGAGGAAGTACAATGATAATGTAAGAAGAAATTGTGGAAATTGATGAACAGAAACATCAAGTGACCTACCACTCAAAGTCAACAGAATTACCAACAGGAAGGAAGGTACTTTCCATTTCCAAAGACCACGTTACTACCCAGCAGGAGGTATTCTCCTCACCTGGCAACAGCCCAGACAATGAGCGACTGTCACAGCTGAGCCAGTGAAATGCAAGTATACTTCAAGCTCCTAGTTACTTCCTTCCACTGGACTCTGTATATAATAGCCTGTCTGAACTCTTCCTCTACTCTGTAGCACAATATTCCTCTTTCTTTTCTCTAGCCTTGTCTGTGGTCACCACAGATTGCATGCCCCAGATCACAAATCTTTGCTGTTAGGAAATAAACCCATTTTGCTGGTAAAATAACTAGCTGTTTTATTGGTTTAGGTCAGCATAATGGTATCAGTATGGACTTGATTTGAATCACAGGTAAGAAACTGATGGATTCCTGTAGCTAATTTCATCCAGTGAGGATATTTTGCAATACAAACTTTTGAAAGGTAAAATTGCAACACCTGGGTATTCACCCTACTCAAAGAAATGAACACAGTGAAGAACAGAGGCAGGATTAAGTGTGGGAAGCCATCAAGTCACGAAGGAGGCCAATGAAGCAAAGCAACATAGAACCTTTGCTTCTCTTCTCTCTGTCCTTCACTGTTTTGTTATAGTGTTCTCCCAATCAGTATTATTAGGCCGTAGAAAGAAATGCTGTGCCCTTACGTGGTTTCAAGATAGGGGCATATGAGGAATCCCCAGTGATTACTGGAGGATACTGGGGGTGGGTAGGAAAGAAGGTGACGGCTGAGAGCAGATGACTCAATGATAACTACAGAGAGTTTGTGTTAAGTTACTTAAGTCATGTCCAGCTTTTTGAGACCCAATGGACTATAGCCTGCCAGGCTCCTCTGTCCATGGAATTCTCCAGGCACATATACTGGAGTGGATTGCCATGCCCTCCTCCAGGGATCTTCCCAACCCAGGGATTGAACTTGTGTCTCTTATGTCTACTGCATTGGCATGTGGGTTTTTTTGTTTTTTTTGTTTGTTTGTTTGTTTGTTTTACCACTAGTGCCACCTGGGAAGCCCACAGAGAGTTTAATAAACTCAATAATTTTCAGTCTAAACTAGGAGGTACTAGGGATTTATTTGCAGACTGTAGATATTTTAAGCAACTCTGTAATACTGCAGAGAATGAAGCAGCCTACAAAATTATGTGTTTATACAGTATCCTCTAAGACTGTCAAATTGCTTTCTCAAGACTACCACATTATCATCTTAAAAAAAAAATATTTGATTTATAGCTAGAGTCAGAACTTGGTATCAGCACTCAATTTAGTTTCAGGATGTGTTTCTGACCTACTGTTGTGAACACTTGGAAAACATTTGCTCCATGTTTGAGCAAACTATGTGTTAATTTCTTTTCTTCCTCCTCCTCCACACATTTCCTCTCTTGCCTCAGCAAATGTGAGATTTGAACAGAAGGTCTTGAAGTTCCCAGTTTTATGCATTCTTGAAACAATTTTAAAACACATTTTACATTTAAAAATTTCTTCCTTTTGATGTCAAGAAGTGCTCTGTGGGGCTGCTGTGTATGGAGGCCTTTTTGTCTCCCATTTCCTTTAGGCAAGGCCAGGCTCAATGACCTTCTCTGAGTTCCAAAGGGTAGAACAGTTGGTAATTAAGAGAGGAGCAGCCAGGAAGCCAACTGAGGCATGACTAAAGGGATCAGAGAGGTTAGGAGACCAGACCACCTTAGACCCTGCATGCACCCTAATCTTGTTGGCAACCCCACCCTTTTGAAATTTTGCAGAACAAGAATGCAGGACTGTTACTGCCTTGATCCTTATCTTATACCCCGCCTGACTATGTAATCTCTCCCTACTCACAGGGAGCGGGGCGCAGTCTTGAGGCATTAGCCTATCGTGTCCCCACTTTGCCTGACACAGTAATAAAGCCATTCTTTCTCTATGGCTCTGTCTCCATATTTTTGTTTGGCGTTGGAGCAAAGAGAGTCAATATTTTGGCAACACCTTCACCCTCCTCCCCCTGTACCTACCAATGAATAGCTTCAACTAAAATGGCATTAACGTCATGTTTCTCTCCCAGACTCAATACCCTAAGATTCCTTGATTAGAATTCTTTCTAACAAGGGCTCTCTCTCTCTCTCCCCCAAGCTATCTGAGCCTGAGCCCCTTTGGCTGATTTGCTCAGTGCTATGGTTCAGTCTGTAAAGAATCTGCCTGCCATGCAGAAGATGTGGGTTTGATCCCTGGGTCGGGAAGATTCCCTGGAGAAAGAAATGGCAACCCACTCCAGTATTCTTGCCTGAGAAATCCCATGGACAGAGGAGCCTGGCGGACTATAGTCCATGGGGTTGGGCACGACTTAGCTACTAAACCACCACTACATGGTTAATCCTGTTTTCCATGTCTTTGTTGAACAGACATATAGGAAGGGGTAAAGTTGAATGGCAGTGCCAAAAAGGATTGAATAAAATTCCACTTTTTATTTTTAAATAGCATCTTGAGAGCAAGTTTCACCCCCACCTAGCGTACGGCAGCAATCACACAGGAGCACACAGTCCTCATCATTTATGAACTACCAGCTGGTCCACAATCAGCCCCCTTCAGATGTAACCGCCCACAGGTCAAGAGCTCGCAGTGGGTCCTAAACTTCCTCGATAGTCCACAGAGCAGTAGTTCTCACTGGGTTCCTCTTTGCAACAAGCTCTACCTTTAGGATGTGTCAGAATTCGGAAGGAGAGAAGCCAAAGCAATTCTTACATAATCATCTGACCTGACTGCCACCCACGGTAATCTCAACATTTTCAGAAATGAACACATAAACAGTGCTCACTGTATGTGATATGCCAGGCCCTCTTCAGAGAAGTTTGGCAATACTGACTCACCCGATCCATTCGATCCTCAGAAGAAACACAGGAGTAGCTACCATAATTATGACCAATTTACAAATGAGGACACCGACATATAGAGAAGTTAAACAATTTACTCAACATCATACAGATAGTAAGGTTTCCAGAAGAGGGAAATTAAGTCTTTTACCCAAAAGAACAGGTAATTTGATTTTCAGAAAAACCATGTGAATCAAATCAAATTAATAAATATTTTGCGGATTCTTTTCTGTTTTCTATGCTTATAATTTATTCATCTCTAGAATATGTGGTTGGGCTAAACTATAAGCCAACTCTAGATAACACGAGGCAGTAGGGTAGATAAGAAGATAGGTGCTGAAATTCTGAAAAAGGTCACTGGTGGCAGCCTTTTGGTGAAGTTGTAATACCAGGAGGATCAGACTAATGTCTAGAAAATTCCTTCTAAAAATCCTTTGTCTTTGCTATGGATTAAATTGTAACTTTACTAAAGCAACAAGAACTCTTAGACTTATCTTGTTCTCACCTATTGGCAGGTAGAAGATATGAGACGCTCTCTCCTGAAGACTTGATGGAAAAGAGAGGAAAGAAAAATTAAAAGCAAGAATAAGTTAGCAGTAAAAACTCTAGAGTTTGTGCTTTAAGAGAAACTAATAAAATGAATAACCACTAGTTAGCCTAAGAACAAAGATACAGAAAGTACAAATACTGATTGTGTTTTGATAAGGGAAAAGAATCACAGCTATAGAGGAAATTAAATGTTTGAAAACCTAGATAAAACGATTGATTTTCTAGGAAAACAAGCTATGAAAATTGACTTAAGAAGTAATGAAAATCCTAAACAGGTCAATAATCATGGAGGATATTAAGAATGTTTTCAAAGAGCTACTTCTTGAAGTAGTGCCAAACATGGTTTCAAAATTAATTTTAAAAAGTAATTCCTATGATAGTTAAGGTAAGTCAGAATATAACAAAATACAATAAAATAAAGGAAGATTCCTAATTGTTTTATAAACCCAGAGTAACATTTATACCAAATCATGAGAAAGTTAACACATCCAAGTGACAAAATTACACTCATTTCACTTATTATGATTAATGGGGGGGGGGGGGCGGGGGCGGATAACTAAACAAAATCCAGCAGTATATTGAGAATAATTCAGTATGACCAAGTTTAATTTATTGTTGGAAATCCAAGATATTTCAGCAGTAGCATAGCAATAATTGTAAATGACTATTAGAACTGATCAACAGGAAAAGAACATATAATCCCTTTACTAGATGCTTAAGAGGTATTTGATGGAAGCCAAAATTTCCTTAATAAATGAGGATTATGTGATGCTTTAACATGAATTTATATTGATGCATGCACACACGTACCGGCATGCACACTAAATATACATTTGATATTTAGACTTGATGGTGACATTCTGGAAGTACTGCAAATAAAGTCATGATCAAATTAAGAGTAACTTATCATTAAAGCTGTTTATTATTATTCTGGAGGTACTGAAAAGTTGGACACTAGTACTATGAATATTTAAATAAATAAGAAAATACTATAACCATTAAAAGTTGATATGATTTTTAGTACAAAACCCAAATAAAATAATTTTGAATTTAACAAGAGAACTTACTGAAAATGTTTTATATTCTAAACAATGACTCAGAAGAAAATTTAATGAAAAAAAATCCTAATTTCTATGACAAATAAAACCACAAAAATTGTGGAGAATTAACTTAAGAAATATAGAGGTTGTAAAAATTATGAACTAATGAAGACCTGAACAGGAAACATATTTTGTTCTTGAGCCAGATAATTCAGTGTTGTAAAGCTATTTATGTTTCCTACATGCATCTAGAAATGAGACACTGCCCTCCCATTAAAATACCAACAAAATTATTTTAGGATTGATTTGGAAGAATAAATATAGAATGATGCACAGATAAATCTTAAGTGTAATCAGGACTTAATAAATCTATCAAGTATAAAGACCTAGAATGATCAATAGAGTATGAAAATGAAATGAAAGTGTTAGTCGTTTAGTCACATTCGACTCTTTGAGACCCAGTGGATTATGGCCTGCCAGACTCTTCTGTCCATGGAATTCTCCAGGCAAGAATAATGGAGTGGGTTGCCATTCCCTTCTCCAGGGGATCTTCCTGACCCAGGGATTGAACCCAGGTCTGCATTGCAGGCAGATTCTTTATCATCTGAGCTACCAGACAAGACCCCAATAGAGTATGGCATTGACTAGAAAATAGATTAGTGGAAGAGAAGACAGAACTCCAAAACAAACCCAAGTATATGTAGGAATTTAATGTGTATAAAAATGACATCTTAATTTCATAGTTACTAAGCTATTAACTGTCAATGGGATGAGTGGAAGCTATTTGAAACAAATAAAGTTAGGGTCTTTGTTTCATACACAAAATTCAGAGTGGATCAAATATTTAAAGGTAAAAAATGAAAATACAAAAATTCTAGGAGAAAATTTAAGTGGATATAACTGCTGATAGGAAATGTTTAAAATATGACAAAACCACTGATAATTTAAAGAAAAACAAAAATTACCTATTAGCTTACTTTAAACAACAACTTGAGAAGAAATTGACTTCAATATAACTGATTTCAATAGAAACCAAAGGACCAATATCCATAATATATAAAATGCCTAAGTATCAATGAGGAAAAGGATTATAATGTACAATGCTCAAGATTATTAAGGGAGCTATAAAACCTTAATCAGAGAGCTCACTGTGTCATATGATAAGACATTTATTGCTTCTGGGAGTTTAAATTAGCACACTCTCCTACAAGGATATCTGGTAATATCTAGTAAAATAAATATTAATAATTTTGACCTAGCAATTCACTTAGTAAATATTTGGACCCAATCAGAAAAACATTTCTGCCCCCCTCCCCCTTGCCAATTGTCACATTGGAAACAGCCCGAATGCCCATTTGTGAGGGTTGCATATATATGTTATGGTATATCACTATACATGGAGATAGTTTTCCATGTGTGGAAACAGTAATAATTCTAGTATATACTATGTATATTAGAATTACATATTGTATAATTATAGAACATAGGCCTTGTCTAGATTATTTTTTGCTATAACCCAGAACACTGATGTTCAGTAAATGTTTGCATGTCAAATTAACAAATGTGTTATATGTTAAAAGTAAATTGTAAATGGCATGCAATGTAAAATATTTGTATAAAAAGTTTATCTCATTTAAAGTAATACAGTAGTCTTTAAGATACTTTCACTTTCTAATTTGTCAATGTCTAAAAATTTTCACATTTTAATAATAAACATGCAATCATCTATGATTAAAATATTAAGAGCAGAGAGTGCTTCTCTATTCCTCTATACTGGAGCTACACTATTTGGTGCCACCTAAAGTTAAATTTGTTGTGATTAAATTAGCATCAGATAGTGGGACCCTGTATTACAGAACAATGTTATATTCTGGGAAGGGGGAAAAAAAAGAGGATGCTTAAGAAATTTTCATTAAAGAAAGCAAATATGATGAAGATAAGATTTCCTGAGTGGGCATTTACCAAGCACCTTCACACACATTCACTTAATTCTCATATTATGACTTGTCTTTTATGGATGAGAAGAATGTTTAAAAAGAATAAAGAATCCATAATCAGTCACAGAAAATTAACACTTGAAGTTGCTTTAATTACTTCATTCTATTTCTGTGTGCTAAGTCACTTCAGTTGTGTCTGACTGTGTGGTCCTATGGACTGTAGCCCACCAGGCTCCTCTGTCCATGGGATTGTCCAGGCAAGAATACTAGAGTGGGTTGCCATGCGCTCCTCCAAGGAATCTTCCTGATTCAGGGATTGAACCCGCGTCTCTTATGTCTCCTGCACCGGCAGGCAGGTTCTTTTCCACTAGCACCACCTGGGAAGCCCTAGCGCTATGACAAATACCACTGTGTAGCAGGTGCTTCTAGGCGGGGAGATGGATCTTTTTGGTGGAGAAGGAAGAAGGAAGGCAGAGCACAGGAAGGGGAAATTCAAATTTCTATCTACAACATAATCGTATAACCTACAAGTTATGACCAGGATTATTTGTTTACTTGTAATATTTTTTTTTTCACCCATAAAGAAAAATTGAGACTTTGGGTCAAACTACTAAGGCAGTGTTTTTCTACTCAAAATAAAGCTCCACTCCTCTTCCATGGGGCCAAACTTCAATTTGTAAAGGTTATAAATTAAAGATGAACACAAGCTGGTCCAAATATAAAGACATTTCAGGAAAAAATATGGCATTTCCATTTCTGTATTGTTTGGTCTGCTTGGATACATGACTATGAGTGGGTTTTTCTTTATAAAGACATGAGATAGATTATTCTTTTTCTGTTATGCGGGAAATTCACAGGGTTTATTCATAGAGTATTATATTCCTGGGTATCAAAATTACTTTGTACCTGTATTAAATCCCTGTGTTTCCATGATGAAAAGAAAGCCTCTGTGCTCTAATGAATGATACTGTGCAATTTATAATCAAAGGTTATGAATTTCCACTTCGCAGCACTCCCTTTTCAAACACCTACAGACTTTCAATATGTGTTCCAACTACACTTACCGAGATTAAAATCTCATCCTAATAATGCCCTAATATTGGATTACAAGGAAGAACATAGTATCAGGTTGGAATGAAACAGATTTTTTCCAAAGAAGAAAATTGAAAAAACAAAAACAAAAAACAGAAAACTTAACTCGCTTCATTTCTTACTGTAAGGAGAAGTTTTAGAAATAATTTACTTGTTCATCACTGAATCCCTAGTTGTTAGGAGGCAGAAGTGAAAATATATTACAAATGCTATTGAATTTCAATCCTCCTCTGTGAATTCCAATCAGAAATTCTTATTTTTGTGTGTGTGTGTGTGTGTGTGTTAGTCGCTCAGTCATGTCTGGCTCTTTGCGACCCTGTGGACTGTAGCCTGTCAGGCACTTCTGTCCATGGAATTCTTCAGGCAAGAATACTGGACTGGGTAGCCATTTCCTTCTTCAAAGGATCTTCCTGACCCAGGGATCAAACCCAGGGCTCCTGCATTGCAGGCAGATTCTTTACCATCTGAGCCACTAGGGAAGCTTTAAACTTCATTTAAGAAAAATATGTAATCCATGGACATAAGATGATTTCCAGCTTTGGGGAAACACATTTATCTTGATAATATCATAAATTTATTATAAGAATCCAGTTGCTCTATGCTTAGATTTCCAGCAAATTCAATAAACTGGAGCTGGAAATCAGGAAGTAACAGGAAGGAGATGCCACATGCAACACGAAAGATCAGGCATGAAAAGTTATGCCTCAGAAAGGGTCCCATATATTTCTACTTAATCGTAGTTTTCTTCTTTGCACATAGTCTTAACAAGTCCTATTTCCTTATGTCTACTCTATTTTTCTTTGGTGTCTACCCAATAGTCAGAATGGTCTTTTTAAAATACAATACTGTTTATGTTACTTCTGGCATAAAACTTGTGCAGTTGGATATGCCCAACATCTATCTGTGGAGATGAATTACTTTTTTCTGTAAAATGAGCTCCATTGAAATGACAAAATAAATATTAAATTGCAAATATTTATCTACTTATAATTAAAATACAGAATTGACTCTGGATTTGAGGAAACAGATGAAACAAGATAGTTTGTCCAGGTGACTAACCACTACTGATTTGAAGCCCTTTTCCCTAAGGAGTCATTTATTAAAACAGAAAATATCTTCATTGAACAAATATCT
The DNA here is from genome assembly GCF_019923935.1 of Bubalus bubalis. NCBI lineage: Eukaryota > Metazoa > Chordata > Mammalia > Artiodactyla > Bovidae > Bubalus > Bubalus bubalis. The sequence continues at coordinate 78,660,552 of NC_059159.1, read as the reverse complement.
ATGAAGATTTGGGGATTCTATCCTTCCTTTTTGAGTCTAAAGGTTTTTCTCCCATTTCCTCTTACATACCTCTTAATTATATATCAGACTTCAAAATAGAGAATATCCTCCCTAAACTGGAGACAAGTTAAAAAAAAATGCTATTCCCTTCAGCAGAAATTAACAGGAGTCACTTTAATTCAGTGAGAGTAACCACTCCAAGGAATGTTTTGAAATATGCAGTAGCTCCATTAACACTGTTAAAAAAAACAAGCCCTATGTGTCAGGCAGTGTACTAGGCATTTAAAAATAGATGCTCTCATTCAATCCTCAAACATTTACATCCATCTTATCACATAGGCATTTTAATTCCAATTTTGCAAATGAAATTTGGAGAGACTGAATCTTTCCAGTGATAATAAGACATCTGGCAAATCTCAGGCAGATGAAAATATAATTTTTAAAAGGTTTTTTTTGGAATATCATAAAGCAAAAAAAAAGTTACTTTGCTTTGAGTCTAGGAAGATGAAGATGAGACAAGAATAATTTATTAGTATTCAGCCAATAATATCTAGTATATATACAATATCTTTATTTATATAAATATCCACTGCATCAGGTGAACTTGAGCATACCAATTGCTGAAGAATAAACTCTTTAATGAAGCAAGGATGTACCTGCTTGAATGAATCATACTCCTGATGATGCTGATAATGCTAGATTATATTGTAATTTACTGAGCACTTTCTAAAAGTTAAATGTTGGGCTATGCTGTATGCATTATTTAAATTTTACAACTCTACGCAGCATGTATTCTTATTCATTTTTTTAAGATTAGAAAACCAGTGCTCATTATAGTGTAAATAATTTCTTTGAGGAACAAAACCTCTGGATTGAGGCTGGTGGTTTAGTCACTAAGTTGTGTCCGACTCTTGCAACCCCATGGACTGTAGCCCACCAGGCTCCTCTGTCCATGGGATTTTCCAGGCAAGAATACTGGACTGGATTGCCATTTCCTTCTCCAGGGGATCTTCCCAACCCAGGAATTGAACCCAGGTCTCCTGCATTGCAGGCAGATTCTTTACCAACTGAGCTATGAGGCTACTGTGATTCCAAACCCCTGTTCTTTACTCTGGCATGAATACTGCCTCAACAACTGCCTAACTGCCCCAAACCCATTCCCTTGCCCTAATCCTGTGCTGACCTGGCAAGCTCCTCGTTAGACTTTTGGTTTCCCAAACTTAGCCAAGATACTAGCCTAGATCATGAAGATTTGAGCTTTTTGAAGGTAGTCACACACACTGTACCTGAATGGGGTGATCTTGTTAATTTTACTAATCACCCATAGTAAATTTAATTATCTTTGACTCTTATTTCCCTCTGACTCATTACTCTCTGAGCAAATGAAAATAAAAAAAATTTTTTTTTCTGTGACCGAAAAGCTTAGAAACAGCAACACCGCCTTCATGCGAATCCCAACAATTTTGATTGTCTCTTTCTGCAAGTCCTGGTAGTTTATCAATACTGGTTTTTGCACAGTCTGCTGACACAACGGGAAGGCTTCTAATGAAGTGCCCCACACTCCTGCCAAGTTTATTCACAGGAATTTTCTCAGAGGAGTTGTTGCTAATAGAAGCAACGTCTCTGACGTGCCAATGAATAGTTCTTGAGTGAGAGAAAAGGCACCAACACAGAGTTAGAGACAGGAGGGCCCTTCAGGTGGGTTAGGGAAGACAGGAAAGCAGGTCTTGTCTCTCGCCATCCATTTCCTCCCTCCACCTCATGCCTTTTCTCCCTCCACCTCATGCCTTTTCTCCAGCTTGTCTGCTCCTTATCTTTCAAAATTGGATTAAAACCACCGCAGGGCTCAGCAGACCATGACTAATGAGAAGGCTGGGAGTGGGAGGGAGGCTTCTATTAGGATCCTTCTGGGGCTGACAATGAAGGGCCAACCTGGGCATCAACAAAAGGAGATTGCCTCCAACCGCTGTTTCCACTTAGAGCTCCTCAGCGTGGGATACAACAATTCCCAAGGACGCCCTGAGCAATGAGTTTCACAGGGGAAATCATCTGACGGTGCAGTTACAGTACAGCCAAGGAACCATCCTTAACAAAGTATCCATTAAAGAGGACCTGACTAGCTCCAATATTCACTTTCACTGTGAACACTTATTAAGGGCTAGCATCACAAACATGCCTTTATTTATTTAGATTATTCTGCATTCCTTTATTTTGCTTGCGGAGTACATATGCAATAGAATGCTGTGGTGGTGGTGATTTCGTCTCTAAGTCATGTCTGACTCTTGTGACACCATGGACCATAGCCCGCCAGGCTCCTCTGTCCATGGGATCTCCCAGGCAAGAGCACTGGAGTGGGTTGCCATTACCATCTCCAGGGGATCTTCCTGACCTAGGGATCAAGCCCATGTATCCTGTATTGGCAGGTGGATTCTTTACCACTGAGCCACCAACCGAATGCTATATAAATTAAGAAAAAGCTTGAGCACAGAGAAAAATAAGAGTAAAACAATAAAACAGCTAAAAGAAAGTCACACATAGGCACATGTATAAGGACAGACTTGAATAATCACTTAATTCTCAAAAAAATTCATTATTTTCATGCTTGATTTAAAGGTGTAACAAACTTCACACACACATAAAAATGGTGATTGTAAATATTTTCTTATTTTGTTACCTAGACTGTAAATTGGCATATAATGGAAAATATTTTACTTGTTTTATGAATTATTTAAAAAGTGATCCACAAGGTATGTTCCCATAAGTATTACAAGTGTGTAAAGGTCTGAGGTGAATTCACAGAGAGTTAAAATATTGAAATAATGCTGTGGTGCATTTTAAAGTGAAAGTTCCCATAGCTCAAGAATAATAAAAAGGTAACTAATTCTTTGTTTCAGACAGGTTTTTATAGGCATAAAGGCAGATTTTCTTTATTCTTAGATAATTAATTTATGAATGTTTTCTCTGCTATAAATTTTGTTTATTTTCACATCTGAACATTAGTAAAAATACTAATTTAAAAATACAAATACACTCTTAAATTTCTTTATGACCTTCTAGGATTTCCGGGAATTATTTATAAATCTGAAAAAAATCATTTCTGCTTTATCTGCTAAATAAAGACAATAAAATGATTTCAGATAAGCTTCAGGAAACTAAAAACATTTGATATAAATGATTATATTCCTGTCACCTTATTTTGCTTGCAATGTGTATATATATACATACACACACACACATATTTATGTATGTGTGTGTAGGGCCTTACCTGGTGGCTCAGTGGTAAAGAATCCGCCTGCCAATGCAGGAGATGTAGGTTCAATCCCTGGGTCAGGAAGATCCTCTAGAGGAAATGGCGACCCACTCCAGTATTCTTGCCTGGAGAATTCCATGGACAGAGGAGCCTGGTGTGCTACAGTCCATGGGTCACAAAGAGTTGGACATGACTTCATGACTAACATACACACATCAGTTGTGAAGAGTTAATAGGCTCACTGTCTATTCTAGGAAGCGTGGAAGATATGCCCAACTGAGCATGTCAGTATGTTGCTTCTACTGATTGTGTTCTAGTGGAATCTAACAGAAGTAATCTCCATCTTGTGTGATGTTGTGAGAGAGGCTTGCAGTGATTTTCTGAGAGGCCCTTTCATTAGAAGGAATGCTGACTCCCTCAGACCTATCCTATTAAAAAAATAAATGAAAAAGATGAAGAAAAACTGAAATGAAAAAAATTCTGGCTGCCAAATTATTTACTCCCTGACCTACATCCAGGGATATGGACAACATGTCATCCTAATTATCTACTACCTTTCTGTGGCTTTATATCAGGCTCCACTCAAACTCACATTTCTAGATTGTCCTGTTAAAGACAAAAGTCAGAATCTCTGTCTTTTCTGTTTTATCCTTACCTCCTCTTCTGCTCCAGCTCTTTATCTCTGCAATTTGATACTCTGCAAATGTGCATTGTTAATGCGTTCATCCTTCTACATCCATTCATTTATTCCCTGAATATTTAATGATAAGCTCCTAAAGAGAAGTACGCTGTTCCTGTTTTGTTCGTTACTCTACATTCAGTTGCAGGAATAGTGCTTGACAGTATCGCACAGTAGTTACTGAATGAATGAATGAACGAACCGAGTGCCAGGCACCATACTGATTGTTGGCTTTTGGCTGCACATTCCCATCGATCTGTCCGGATTCCACTATCCTCCCTGATTCCCTGACTAGCATCATGAACATCCATGTCCCTGCACAGTGTCTGATATTATTCAATCTTCAAGTTCCTTTCTTTCTAGTGTCTTTAGGTGGGGACTTCCCCAACCAGCCCTGGACCCCCAAAATCACATTCATTACATCTATAGCTAGACTAATGTTCTGGACAAAGATTAAAAACAGAGGGCAAGATTAGTAATTTAAATACATAATACCTTTATAAAATGAAGTGATTTCTATTAGGCTCTAAGTTGTATAAATATATCTTTGCTTTTAATTATAACAATTAACTGTTGGTACCATTTCTCTAGTAAAGCCAACTGCACCTTATAATACCAGAACCACTTGAAAAAAAATCTTATAGCAAGTAAGGGAAAAAGATTGGGATGCGTGGTATTAAGAATATAATTAAGAAGAAAAAAAATGTTGGCAGTGCACTTTAATATTGTTATCTACAGTTATTTTTCCAATTAATGTACAAAGTATATAATAAATGTAACTATGATTTTTCAACAAGTGACAGAAATATATATTTTATACACAAACTCACTAAAAAATTACTTAGTACCAGTATAAATTAAAAGATAGTATTTGCCTCATTTTTGTTGATTAAAAAATAAAAGACAAATTGAGTGACCTTCCTAAAGCTAGAAAGGAAACCAGTTATTACAATTTCCCATCTCTATACATATTGCAAATAGAGTGAGAAGGATTCGTATATACAGGAGCCAGCTAGTATAGAGGATAACTTAAATTATCCAGTGAGATGCACTTATATCTTAGTCAAAGTCTGTGAGAATATTAAAAATGATAATTCAGAACTTTTCATCACCAGCTATTTTGACAATTTTATTACATTCCTATGAAGATTTACATTTAAAATTGATTTAATAATACTAAAATCCATTCTTTTCAGTTAACTACTGGTCAACAAGTAGTCATGGTTTTCCCAAAGTGCAATAAAATCATTTCACTAAAGTATGTTAGAATGTATCATCAAAACAACAAAAGTAAGTGTTGGCAAGGTCCCTCAAAATTTAGAAAAATAACTGCCTATGATCCAATAATCTCACTTCTGGAAAAACACCTCAAGGTAATTACATCAGTATTTTGAAGTGGTCTCTGTACTGCCATGCTCACTGCATTATCATTCATAACAGACAAGGTATGGAAACAACCTCAGTGTCCATTGGTGCATGAATGGATAAAGAACATGTGCAAATGTATGTGTGTTTACCCATAGGTATCTATATGTATACACACACAGTGGAATATTGTTCAGCCTTAATAAAAAGAAAGAAATCTTGGAATGTACCACAACATGGATGAACCTGGAGAACATGATGCTAAGTGAAATAAGCCAGCCACAGAAAAACAAATACAGTATGGTCTCACTCATACGCGGAATCTACAAAAGTCTAACTTATAAAATCGGAGTACAATGATGGTTACTATGTGAAATAATGGACATGTTACTTAGCTTGACTGTGGAGATATCTCACAGTGTACATATACATCCAAATATCACCTGTATACCTTAACTACACACAACTTTTATTTGTCAAGTATACTTTAATATCAGTGGGGTAAAAACATGCTCCAACAACATCAGCAGCAACAACTATCCTATTCTATTTCTATTAATAGTTCTATTTCTATTCTAGTAATAGAAAAGTAGTAAAATTGAAGTCATATTCTGAGAAATCTAGGAAAAGCTGAGTTATCTGCTATGAATTCAAAATTTCTTTCTAGTTTTATCTCAGATCCTACAATTTCAAAAACAGTTTGAATCTAATTCCACAATACATTTATGATTTTTTCCTGCACTTTTTTTGGTGATATGATAGAAACCAAGATCAAACTAATTCAGACAAAAAAAGGATCTTCATTACTATGCAGGTGCTTGAATAAATTAAGGGCCTCCCTTCCCCTCTATGCATTTATGTACATAGGTATCTATCAAGTATATTTCAGTACCACTGGATGTATTTCATATACCAGCACAGTTGAAAAATCATAAGAAAAGACCGACTCACCTGGCTTAGGTGAGATGCATATTAGGCCAACCACCTAAAGCTAAAGAGGCAGAAATATAGTGTAATATGGAAGGCTTCTGAGAAAAACACTGCTTCCACAAAGTTGTAAGCCTTTCCCCACTCAAGAAAGAAATGCTAATGAGACCAAAGAGCAATTCTATGACACTATTGAAAAATATGAAATGTAATTATTTACTGTGGGTTAAAATTTGTGTTTTAGGAATGCACTCTGCATGTTTTTCTGCATTATTTTATCTTCTTGTGAACTACTCTGTTCTGGAGAAGACTCAACAGTGGCAGTCTTGATGGGGTTCTAGGATCCCAGTATACAGCAGTAGAGGCAATCACGTACAGGAGTCTTAATTTTGATATGATTGTTCATGCATGTTAGCACAATCATAATGCATTAGAGCATAGTGAACACTCTCATGGGGATATGGGGGAGTGCACTGTTACACACTGGTGAGAATGAGAATGAGAACGGGGGTCGTTGCTCATGGGAAACCAACCAAGAGCTGAGAGAGACTCTGAGTAAACAGGTTGAGGCGTTTAGATTTTATTCCTTTGGCAACAGGAATAAATTCGAAAATTTAAACTGGAGAAAGTTACATTCTCATCTGTGTTTTAGTAAATACTTTTTGAAGGAGTGTGAAAGATCAGTCAAAGGAGCAAGAAACCAGAGGCAGATCAACCACTTATTAGTCTATTATAAATATGCCAGACAAGAGGGTTGGCTACATCTTGATCTGAGAGACATTTAAAAGGAGGCATCAACAGAATGTGGAGTTAAGTGGGCTTGAGTAAGAGGGAACCAAGGTAAAGGAGGCTGAATAGGAGCTACTGGGTCCATGCTAAGAGAATGGACCTCTTGTAGGTACTGCATGGTAATCTAAAATCAATGTGATACAAATGCAAAGTCTCCCTGTCTTTTAATACACTGTAACAATATTTGAAATAATCCAGTGGTTTGAAACTTCATAAAGGGATTCCAAAATGCTCACAAAATAACATGAATTCAGATGGAAAGATATGGAAAAATTGAATCAGAAGGCCTAAGAGTAATGTGCCATGGTACTATATGCTGTTTCTTTCAATAACTTTACTTGTTCTTAAGCAAAGACAAAAATAAATAAAAATAAGAATAATACATGTTCAAAGATCTACCAACAACATTAAGATCATGATGCCAAGTTCCTCTTCCTTCTTGGTGGACTGTGGAGTCTGCCCACTTCACTAATCGCCATCACACACACCACATACCTACAAGCACAGTTTTCTGCCTCACCAGGCTCCAGCTTGCCTAACTTACAATTCACTGGACTTCATTCAAACTCTATTAATGCTTAACGGTACATTTTTCCACGGCAGTCGTAAATTAAGAGGTCTTTTGGCCCTGCTTATAACACTAATCAAGGTGCAAGTAAGTAGGTCAGCACATACCGGTTCAGGAAATGATTCTTCCTATTCTTTTATCTAAAGTCAAAAATGTCAAAATCAGGAAAAACACTTTCTCTAAATGTTAGAGATTATCCTTTGAGTAAATGCAGTAAAAAATATTCCACCAGCCCTATCATAGACTGGAGTTAACACTTAATTTTTAAAAACAGATAGAGTGGTGTCTATCTATATTGTTCACTTTTATCCCAACTGGAGGTGACTATTTAGACTTCTGCAGGTACGTTACAAATTTAGGATTCATGATCTTTCATTCACTAATTCACCAGATATTCACAGATCATGGAAAGTGTGTCAGGCACTATTGTAGACACTACTGTAGACATATAAGATGATAATGAATATATTAATAGAATATAATTTTTAGTGTTAACTTTTCTAAGAATTTTCCACTTATTAAATATTCTTAAAATGTTATGAAGTCTGGAAACATTTATGAACTCCATTTTAGAAATGAGAAAATAGAGAAGCATAGAGAAATTAAATAATTTGTTCATAGATACATGGCTAAAAATGCACTGAAGCTAAGATTTGGAGACAAGTTATCTGTTCCTAGCACCCTTCTATGGTAAAAGGTGAATAACATTGGAAAGTTAAAGACAAAGGTCTTGAAGAGTACAATAGAAGCAAAGGCTATCTCGGATATTAGGAGATCCAAAAAGCCATTAGAGGAAGCAATGTATGCAAAATATTGTTACTAGTTTATGCCTTTGAGACGGCTGGTCCACTCCCATACACGTGACTAGCAGTACTTCATCAGGGTAAGCTCTTGATATGAGTTTTAGCCCAAGTCTTGATCTACTCCTTCAATTCTTGTGCACTTTCCTGGAAAGTTCCTATCTCCTGTTTCCTCTGCTCCTTGTCTCCTGTCTGGCATACTGATAGAAGTTCCCATTCATCACACTGAATTATTGCTGACCATTTCTCCTTCCTTACAGTTTTCACTTTTCAACTTAGCTATGACTCCCACCCAGCCCTTGGGCAAGCTTTGCCTCCAGTCACTATGGCTCTTTGATGCAGTGAAACAACAGACTCATCTCTGGGCAACTTTCAGGTTGGGCCCTTTTCCCCCTTGAATCTCTAAAATGTGAAAACTACACGTACAGGCCTCTTAATTTTTAACTGTGTTTCTAATTTTTACAAAGACACTTTAAATGCAAACTCAGACTTCTAAAATAAGGACAAGAGCAGAATCACAAAATTAACAAGGTCTCTAAAGAACAAGGGTTTTTATGGTTCATTGTACATCATTTGTTCAAACTAGAAGTGGATCAATAGTGTTTTATTGGTCCTTTTCATGTTAAACTTTTGTTAATGGTACACTAAATTGTGTTACTTTGCTGCACTTCATTGCACAGACCCTCTGACACACTGGGGAGATTCAGGACCAGAAATCTGAAGTCTAACTCTGGAGGGAGGTGAGGTAGAAAAAGGATACAGGATAATTTATCACTTTCCTTCCACTACTCACTTGGAGGTTTTACACAAAAGATGCCTAGTTTTCTCCGTTCAAGTTATATAGCAGTTTAACCGAAAATAACTCACAATTTCAAGTTCATTATTACCATGCCATTCCCCATTTACTTTCTGCTTTAAAATAAGGAAAAATAAATACAAGAAAATGAAATCTGAAAAAGAAAAACCTTTGAGCCTATTAAACTTGTGGTTGCGCCTGTAATTGTCTTCCTTTTCCCCCTCATTCCTCCTGAGCTGTTTTTTCCCCTCTAAAGTAGTTGAGGGAGGTTTGTTTTCAATGACTTTATTTTCCTCTTGCTCAATTTACCAAATCTTACTCTATAAAACAATTTCATGTTCAATGATTAGAATATTGATCACTAAATTTACCAGCTCTGAAAATAATCTATTTCATGTATCAAAAGAGTATATTTTGTTTCAAAATCTTAGCACAGAAAATAGATAATCTTTAAAAAATCAAAAACAATGTAACAAAGCTGATATTTACAAAACACAAAAGCACCAAAGACATCAATAATACACCCCCTACCCTGCAGGCATAATTTATACCTGGTAAACATGATCATCTCTCAAAAGATACTTAAAATTTCCATGCATGCATTTATTCACTCAACAAATATCTTCCAGTAACCAACTACCGACAACATACTATTAAATATGAAGACAAAAAAGACACAGTTCGTCTACGGAGCTTCTAATTAAAGAAAAATAGACAAAAGACTTACAGTTTCTCTGCGGTGGAGCTGAAGAACTTGTTTTCTGGAGCCAAGCTGCTCGTGTTCAACTCCCGGTTTTGCTCCTTACCAGTGCTCTAAGTGGAGAAGGCAATGGCACCCCACTCCAGTACTCTTGCCTGGAAAATCCCATGGATGGAGGGGCCTGGTAGGCTGCAGTCCATGGGGTCGCGAAGAGTCGGACATGACTGAGCGACTTCACTTTCACGCATTGGAGAAGGCAATGGCAACCCACTCCAGTGTTCTTGCCTGGAGAATCCCAGGGACGGGGGAAGCATGATGGGCTGCCGTCTATGGGGTCGCAGAGAGTCGAACACGACTTAAGTGACCTAGCAGCAGCAGCAGTGCTCTAAGTCTCAACTTCCTCAGTAGAGAAAGGGCTGAGGGGCGTCAAGAGCGCCTATCCCGTGTGTTTGTTGTGAAGGTTAAATGAGATGCGGTTCACCTGTGCTTGGTGCAGTAACTATTTCACAGTGATTAAGCAATAGGCTTACGGTGTACCTCATGATACTAAAAGACTATCATTTGCACTCACGAAGGTTTGGAAGCCACGGAACAAGCAAATAAAATGGTTCAAATGAAGGAATGATCCCTTTTTGTTTGGTATTAGAAGGATGCTCCAGAGAAGGCAATGGCACCCCACTCCAGTACTCTTGCCTGGAAAATCCCATGGACGGAGGAGCCTGGTAGGCTGCAGTCCATGGGGTCGCTAAGAGTCGGACACAACTGAGCGACTTCACTTTCACTTTTCACTTTCATGCATTGGAGAAGGAAATGGCAACCCACTCCAGTGTTCTTGCCTGGAGAATCCCAGGGACCATGGAGCCTGATGGGCTGCCATCTATGGGATCGCACAGAGTTGGACATGACTGAAGCGACTTAGCAGCAGCAGCAGAAGGATGCTCAGGAAGACTTGATGGCATTAAGGACAGACAGTAAAGGAAGAATTAAAATTGAAATTTATAGAGATGATGTAGGGGGCAGGAAAAGAAGAATACAAATTAAATGTAGAATATTTTTTAAAACTTTAGAAAATGGAAGAAGTGTTACCTTCCAGGACTGTAAAATTTGACACTGGACAAATATGTAATGAGGCTTTCTCTAATCCATGGTGTTATCAATTATATGCGTGTGTGTATATATATATATATGTATATTTATCCCCCCCCCAAAAAAAAATAATTCTGGCATCTTGTCCTTGTATCTTGGAGGAAAAAAACAGGCCTGTGAGCCTAGCAACTCCTGTCTAAATTAAGATCAGCCACTACTTCTCCTAATCATATTATTCATGCCAGTTGAATTACCTACTCAGGTGTGACTTGTTTGTCACCTTTGTGACCCTACGGACTATAGCCCGCCAGGCTCCTCTCTCCAGGCAAGAGTACTGGAGTGGGTTGCCATGTCCTGCTCCAGAGGATCTTTTCTACCCAGGGATCAAACCTGGGTCTCCCACACTGCAGGCAGATTCTTTACCATCTGTGCCACCAAGGAAGCTTGGGGTCTGCTAAATGCCATGAACAATCAGTGAGGACTCACATCTCCATCCAGCCAGAACTCAAACTTCTCTCAATTCTCTGTGAATATGAGACCTGTCCGTAATAAAGCTTCCTAGTTGGCTTTTCTCTAGTCTGTGGAATCTCAACCTGTGTGTACATAGTTTATCACTCAGGAAGAGATTCAAGGAAATGATATGCAAATTCTTAGAGCTTTCCTTAATATGGCTCCTCCTTCTCCAGTTCTTCATGTTATAAGTTTCAGAAACCTTAGCCCCCTCAACCTCTGATCCACATCTACTCAACGTTTTAAGACCTTAAGGCCCTCATGGTCTGCTGGGAATAGTCCGTTCTGCACTGTGATCTGCAAAGTTCCACATAAATCCTGGGTCATCATAGGACTCATCTCGCTTGTTTCTCTTTGTAAGGAGCACAATCTTTCTCTGATGTTGTCTAATTTCTGAAAACAGTTGTTTTATATATTTGTCCATTTTTCTATTTGATTATGGTGAGATAATAAGTCTGGTCTTAGCTCTCTCCATTATGACTGAAGCAGACATTACTCAAATTGGCGTCCTATGGATGAAAAAGCAGCCCAGGTGATTCTCTCCTTAATGGTTGATATCTACATGAAAGCTTGAATATAGGGTTATCCAGTCAAAGAAAAGGGAGAAATCCTTTTTAGGTAGAGAGAACGGTGTGTACAAAATAATGGATGATAAGAAAGAGTTTGCCACCTGCTGGGAATGGTAAATACCTTAGTATAGCTGAAGCTTAAAGGGGGCTTCCCTGTAGCTCTGACAGTAAAAAATCCATCTGCAATGCAGGAGACCCTGTTTGATCCCTGGGTCAGGAAAATCCCCTGGAGAAGGGAAAGACAATCCACTCCGGTGTTCTTGCCTGGAGAATTCCATGGACCATGGGATTACAAAGAGTTGGAAAGGACTGAGTGACTAACACTACTACTGTAGCTGAAGCGTACAGGGTCTCTGATGATCTCTGAAGACAATGGATGTGATGCAAAGGGCAAGGGAAAATCACTAAAAGGTTTTACACAGGGAATCACAAGATCACATGTGTGGCGTTGGAGAGAATGATAGGAATGTGGATATTAGCATCAGTTATCTTTTAGCATTAGATGATGCTAGACTGAACCTACATAGTGGCATTAAGGATGGAAAGAAGCAGACAGGTTTGGGAGGTTTGACAGTCAGTGCATGGCCTTCCCTAGGACAGAGCAAGAATCTATAGTTCAGGAAAGAAGGAACGAAGAATCCTTCCCTGCCCTTCAGTGGTCAAATATGTTGTTTGCAAAGTGAAAATTAACTCCTAGAAAAATTTCATAGCTGAACCTTTCTATCTGTTTGTCTTTAAGTACCTACAAATCGACAGTGCTCCTCAAGAGATCACTGTCTATGTATATGGGACTTCAAGGATAAAATCAGGGAGGAACCCTAGATCTGTTGTATTCACCATCAGGACCAGCTAAGATATCAGGTGTTAGTCTAAGGGGAAAAAAAAAAAAGGTCCAGAAAGACAGAAGACATCTTTAAGGACCTTTTTCTTACTGTCTTCTCTGAAGACAATTCTTATTTTTCCCTTGACTTCACCCAAAAGCATGGTGTTTTTCATTAGGACTGAAATAAAGACTTGTATTTGATTCAATCTATAGTTCTAATTCTGCTACTTTCATTATCTTTTTCTCTTTCTTCTCTTCATGTCTTAATATATATCTCACACACATGCACGCTGCATGCATACATATACATAGGCATGTGCATATACATTGACACACACCATGTCATACATTTTTTATGCTGGAAGCTCCACCATAAAATTGGGGTCTGTCCTTCCTGATTTTTCATCTCTGTCACACAACACAGGTTCTACTCTCCAAAATGTCAGCGAAATGAATGCATGTACGTTAGACAGGAAGTGAAGAACAGTGTTTCATATGTATAGGAACAGATCCTGAAACATCTGGAGTTGTAAAAAAAAAAAAAAAAAAAAAAACCAGAATAACAGTGCCAAGAGGAAGAGAGGGATGCCACTTTTGTATATTTGTCTTAGACTTCTCTGCCATAACAAAAGTACCGTAGACTGGGGGTCTTAAATTACAGAAATATATTTGTGCATAGTTCTGAAGGCTGGTTGGTCCAAGATCAAGGTGTTGGCTGATTTGCTTTCTGATAAGGATTTTCTTCCTAGCTTGAAGCCAGTTGCTTCTTCATCATGTCCTCATATGGTGGAGAGAGAGAGAACTTTGGTGTTTCTTCTGTTTGTTTTTTTTGTTTGTTTTTTTTTAATAAGGGCACCAGCCCTATTGGGTTAGGGATCCACCCTATCGTTTGCGTTTTTAGTGGCTCAGTCATGTCTGACTCTTTTACAATTCCATGGACTGTAGCCTACCAGGTTCCACCTTTATGACTTCATTTAATCTTTACTATAGCCCCATAGGCCTGATCCCTAAATATAGTCATTCTGGGGGCTAGAGTTTCAACTTATGAATTTTAGATGGATCAATTCAGTCTACAACAATAAGCATGCTTGTTGAAACTTTGACAGTGTTCACACATCCAGTACTTTCATGTTAAAGTGTTGCCAAGCTTTTCATACCCATTACCACCTTCTAAACTATCACACATTAGAAATGCAGGTAGTGCTTTGGAGCCCAGTGTCTTTGGTTTGTTGCACTAAGAGTCTGCACAATGACCTAGAAAGAGGCTTCCTGTTCAAGCCAAATGGCCTACATTTGAATTCTAGCTATGACACTCCCACTTTAGGGCAAGTTATTTACATTCTCTGAGACTCAGTTTTCTCACCTATAAATTGGAGATAATAATCCTATCCTGCTGTTATAAAGCCTAAATAAATAGGAAAATATTTGAGCCATGAAGATTGGGCAATAAGTAAAGGGCCTTTCAACTTCATTCAATCTAGTTATTCGTGTCAATGACAACCATCAAGGTTTCATATCTTATTAGTAGGGTTCATAATAATAGGCATTTACTTTGTGCCCGATATTGCTATAAGCAACTTTATCCACATAAGTTATCTAAATTAGTACTCACCAAAATTCCCATGAAGTAGATATTATTATTACCTTAAGGAAATAAAGACAGCTTCTACTGACTCATAACAGGAACTAGTGGTTAGGTTAGAACTCAGAGCTTGACAATGTTAAGCAAGCAGTCCCTAAACTTTGAGAAGCTACTTTTGAGTTCTTTGGGGTCTGGGAATCAGAGAGAAGGTGAGTTTTCCTTTAGCAGCTGCCCCTGCTTCCAAAGAGGTCATGTGTTAGTTTTCTATTGTTACTCTAACAAATTACAGCACATTTAGTGGCATAGAACAGCACAGGTTTATTCTCTTACAGTTCTGGAGAGTGAAAGTCTAAAACGGGTCTCAGGGCTGCATTTCTTCTGGAGGCTTTAGGGGAGAATCTATTTCCTTGATTTTCTGGCCCCAAGAGACTTCCTGCCTTCATTGGTTTACAGCTCCACATCACTCCAAAATGTTTACCTCATCACATCTCCATCTCTGATTCCGACTCTCTTCCCTCCCTCTTTTCTAAGTGCATTTGTGAGTATATTGACCTGGATAATCCAGGGTAATCTTTATATTTTAAGATTTTTGCTTCAATGGCATCTGTAAAGTCCATTATGCTGGTTAAGGGAACATATTTAGAGATTCTGGGGATTATGAAATGGAATTCCTTGGGTCAGTCAGTCATTCAAGTCTGATTCTTTGTGATCCCATGGACTGGAACCCACCAGGCTCCTCTGTCCATGGAATTCTCCAGGCGAGAATGCTAGAGTGGGTAGCCATTCCCTTCTCCAGGGGATCTTCCTTGGGAGGCCACTGTTCTGCCCAAAGATAACTACAGGCACTATCACCTCCATTCCACAGCGGCTTATAGACTAGAGGGCGGGCAGTCAATCTAAGCCAAGCCAATCAAGTTGTTTCTTATTAAGACACTAGGGTAAGCCACCGGGCCAGACATTAAAACTTCTTACAGAAACAGGGCCACAGTCTTCACAGTGAACCAAACCAAGTACAACCTGCAACTGGAGAGACGGGTTAGGGGTGGAGATGACAAGGAAACAAAGAATCTCAGTCTGCAGGCAGGAGAATGAACAAACTCGTAGAGGGAAACAGAGTTTTAGGATGTCTTTTGTTAACAACCTCTTACAAAATCTAGCCTTAAAACTCCTGTTTCTTGCAACTAGACTAGTTTGAATTACTGCCATGCTTGAGCAGGGTGGATGTTGAAAGGACTTTCACCAGTGCTAAAACCCCATCACATTGTGGACAGCAGTTACTGCAGGCATCACAGAGGGTGAGTGGCTCCCAAAAAAACTGAAAAGGTAAAGTCTCTTGGGGTATGGACAGAAATCCCCAAATCCAGGACAGTAGGACTTGCATACCATCCAAATATGTATTGGGGTTTTCTTTACTCAATAATTTGTTGTCATTATTTCCCCTCCTAAATCCAACATTGTACTGTGACTGACAAAATGGACCTCTGGATCCTGGGAAGCCCTCATGGCTGAAATATAATAAAAGCATCATTTCCTAGCACTGCAGTGGCAGCTGCTGCTATAGCTAATGCGACAGGGGATTCACCAGCACTATACTAGCACTTTCCATGCATTATCTCACTGGGTCTGTATAAGAACCCTACAAAGTAGAAGCATCATCTTCACTGCGAACATTTGAACATGAGTCTAGTCAAGGCTGTGGTTTTTCCAGTGGTCATGTATGGATGTGAGAGTTGGACTGTGAAGAAAGCTGAGTGCCAAAGAATTGATGCTTTTGAACTGTGGTGTTGGAGAAGACTCTTGAGAGTCCCTTGGACTGCAAGGAGATCCAACCAGTCCATCATAAAGGAGATCCGTCCTGGGTGTTCATTGGAAGGATTGATGCTGAAGCTGAAACTCCAATACTTTGGCCACCTCATACGAAACATTGACTCATTGGAAAAGACCCTGATGCTGGGAGGGATTGGGGGCAGGAGGAGAAGGGGACGACAGAGGATGAGATGGCTGGATGGCATCACCGATTCGATGGACATGAGTTTGGGTGAACTCCGGGAGTTGGTGATGGACAGGGAGGCCTGGCATGCTGTGATTCATGGGGTCACAAAGAGTCAGACGTGACTGAGCGACTGAACACAACTGAACTGAATCTTCACTTACATGTTAGATATTTTCTGATTAAAACATATTCATCCTTGAATAGTAAATCCATAATCAAACTGATATGAAGACTTATATGGAAAAGGAGCTTTGAAGGGAAATTCTCAAGGGAGAATGGATGCAGGAATGTTAAGAGTTCTCAGGGCTGAGACTGTACAGTATGGCTTCCATTCATTGTCTTTCAGCAGGATATCCTTAAAAAAGAATCCCAAAACTATTTTTCCTAGTTTGTTTCTTTTTTTTTTCGGTGGGGGTGGGGGTTATTGACAGAAATCTTGCACTTTTTGTCTTCTACAAATGAATGCTAAGGAAAAGAATACAGATTGAAATATTGCCTTTTGCCTATGGGCTATTACTTATATGCATGCACAAGTCTTAACCCTCCAGCACTCAGGCTGACCTCCCCCGGAATCCAGCACATATAATTACAAACTTATTGAAACTATTTTCTTTGGCTGTTACATTCAGCTCCTGGGTGCTCAACTTGTGCAGTCTGAACGCCCCAATTCAACAGAGGCAGTTTCCCCTTCAGAATACTCTCTTTGATTATAGTTTTAAAGACAGCTTAAGATTTCAAGTGTCTTCTTTCTTTTTCTATAAAAAATGAGATGCTTTAGCATTACTGGAGCTTATCAGTGAATTAGAAGTGGAAAACAACAATTAAGTATCTAATAATACTCTGCCTAAATCCCTGCTTCATTTTCCCTACATCCTGTACCTTCAGTTCCAAAAAGACCTGGCAGATCACTCCCCTTAAAATGCATTTATATTTGCCATTTGCTCTCTTCTACAGCAGGACTTGATACTGCGAGGTAGACAGCTGAATTCTAGGGGAGTAGAAAAGTGAAAAGTGAGATATAACAGGAGAAAAATAATTGAAGAAAAAATTCTTTATTGAGGCTTATAGGAAAAGAACCAACTTTCTGAGTTACACATGAAAAAGTGGAAGACTATAAGAGAAGTGATTCATCTACCACCAGATAAACAGAAGGTGTATTTCCAAGGAAGAGGCTGTCCTACTGGGGATATGACCATCATCCACTTCAACTTTTGGTGAATATGCTTTTATAGAGAAACCATAAAGTTTCAGTTCAGCTCTAGAAATACCATACAATGTAAGTGTTCTGCCACGTAGTCCCTTTAATCACAGAATGACTATCAGAATGTTTCAGTTTTACTGAATGTATAACAAATGAAGAAATATTTTTCATTGATTCATTTAGCCTGTGTGCTATACTTAGTTGCTCAGTTGTATTCAACTCTTTGCAACCCCATGGACAGGCTCCTCTGTCCATGGGTATTTCCCAGCAAGAATACAGGAGTGGGTGGCCATTTTCTTCTCCAGGGGATCTTCCGGACCCAGGGATCGAGCCTGTGTCTCCAGTATCTCTTGCATTGGCAGGCAGATTCTTTACCACTGAGATACCTGGGAAGCCCTTTTTTAGCCCCCATCAGCCTAGAGTCTGATATATACTGTCCTGGATACATTTTATCTTGTTTAGCCACTGGGTAAATTTTTGTATAATGGAGGATATAAATTATTCATTTAAAGTCAGAAAACATTAACTTCCTTATCCACCTACTTTTTCAATGGCTAAAGTATGAACATGGTATTGAAAGTGGCTGGATACTGCCAACTCTGCTTAATTCTGTTAACTTATTTGACTGAATTTTATTCTTTATAGTCTACATAGCTAAGGAAATGATATTCAAATTGAAGAAATCTATACTATATAAATGGAGAAGGGAATGACTACCCACTCCAGTATTTTTGCCTGGAAATTCCATGGACAGAGGAGCCTTGTGGGCTACAGTCTATGGGGTCTCAAACAATCGGATATGACTAAAGTGACTTAGCATGCACACATGCATACTATACAA
Organism: Bubalus bubalis; assembly: GCF_019923935.1. NCBI lineage: Eukaryota > Metazoa > Chordata > Mammalia > Artiodactyla > Bovidae > Bubalus > Bubalus bubalis. Next base: position 78,642,073 of record NC_059159.1, on the reverse strand, counting down.
AGCTGAGATCTTTTCACATAGAAGACAATAAAATAAATACCTGCTGAGGTATCACTATGGACACATTAAGCAAAGGCTTACCAAGGCTGACTTTTGCAGGGGAACAGAACAATGAAAAAACTGCACAAATCATATTTCTATTAAGCTATTCCAAAGACTGCTTGCTCAGTAGAGGCTTGGCTTAGTGAGGGTGACAGCTGCTTGGTGTGATCCATGACATTTCTAAAATGAGATCCCCATCAGAATTTTAAGACTTCATTCCTTGCATTAATTGTAAATGTGCAATAAAAGAAACATTTCCCCCTTGAAGATGGAGATGGTAACCATGATATCAACATATAATGGGTCAGAACAGTGCTATGTGAAAATACTCACTTTCAGTTTATAAAATACACACTATCTCATGATACTTGTTCATGCTGTTTCATTTTCATACATGTTCAAGCAAGAGAATCTCTCTTGCTTTCTCTGTCTCTCTCACATACACACTCTACATAAACATATGCACTTCTTCCAACTAGTCATTGCTCAACTTTCATATTTCAGTTTGCTGCTGCTGCTGCTAAGTCACCTCAGTTGTGTCCGACTCTGTAACCCCATAGACGGCAGCCCACCAGGCTCTCCCATCCCTGGGATTCTCCAGGCAAGAATACTGGAGTGGGTTGCCATTTCCTTCTGCAATGCATTTAGACATAACCTAATATAGGGAGATGGCACGGACTCAAGTCCATCGTGTGCTTCTCCTAGCTTCTATCATTGCGTCCTCTACTCCCATCACAACACACATCACGCTTGTGGCGATCATCTGAACACTTTTTTGTATCTCCTGATAGATGATAAACTCTGCGAGAGTGGGAACAATATCTGTTATACTCCTAAATTCAGTTGCTGCTCCATGAAAGGTATTCAATAAATGTTTAATGAAATTAATGCTTCAGTGAAAGAGCTTGCAAAGAATGACTTGTAGTCTATAATGGAGCTTATTGAACTGATGAATGTGTTTAATGATACCATGTGCCAGTCTGTCAAGGGTATGTTGGTCAATGATAGAAAGATGATTGTCATAGAGACAAAGGGTAGTAGTGACCTTGCAACTGCTTTTAGAAGAAGCACCCTTACCAAGGCTCCAGTTCTGCTGGTCTGACAGAAGATGCATGCTCATTACTGAAATGAGTGTGTCAGGCTACCCAAGCCTGATGTTACTAGATATTTGAATCATGTAAAAACAAACAAACAGACAAAAAAACAAACAAACAAAAAAAACACTTCTTTTGGATCTGTTTCCCAGGTGCCCCAAAGCAAACTTCTGAATATAAATCTAGTATGGGGTGTTACTATGAGCAACTGTCCCAGGAGAGGCAGAGAGAGAGAGAGAGAGAAAGCAGACACATTTCACCCCTACTTTCTATACACTTACGAATCAGATTCCTGGGCCTGCAAAATAGACAGCAAGACCTAGAAAGACCTAGAGTGAGTTCATGAAAGTAATGTCTATAATGGTCTGCCCATCTGTGTTTTCAGCTGGGAATTCTGACAATGCAACCTTTTGTCTTGTCATTCAAACTTCTATATTAACAGCTAAATAAATGAGAAGACCTCCAAACAGTAGATTCTGAAATAGAAAGCCAAATAGAAATATATACATTTTCCTACATTTCCTGTTATTGTTAGAAATCTAAAAGGTTTTATTGAGCACAGAATATCCTGAATTCTTAATTATGCCATGTGAGGGATATATATGATGCATTACACAATATTTTCCAAATTCAGAATTTTTTAAGGAAAAAATATTATACAGTCTAAATTCGATCAATTTATTCCATTACTTACTCAGAGTGTTAAATTTTTAATGTTTGAAGTCCTTATGCCACAAAAACAAAAGTAAATTTAAAAATTAAATGCAAATAAGACTGAAAAATTAGAATTAACAAATTAGTATAATGAATGATGTTGCTTTTTTGAAAGCATAACTACCATTGTACCTAGAACATGAAAGTCATGGCTAGGGAAGATTCTTTCACTTTTTGATGTGCATGTACTCTTACGTCTTATGTAATGTAAACTCAGGGAGAAAAAGAGACAGTGAGAGTGCGGGGAGGGGAAGGAAAAGAGGGAAGCAGGATGGGAGGGGGGAGAGAGAGACTCTTTGTCTATTTTGTTAATCACTCTGTCCTCAATGTAAGATGCCTACACATGGTAAGTGTTCGATAAAAACTTGTACGATTAATAAAGGAATAAATTTTGTGACTGCTTTTCTCTTTAAATTTCTGTGCAGTTGCTGTGGAGGCAACAATATCATTTGACATTTACTCAGTGATGGTGCTTCATTTTCCTATTCAGTAACTTTCTGTCCTTTACTCATTAGTCAGGACAATAAAATTAGTACTATTTGGCATTATTGTAAATTCAAACATGGTCATCAAAACCAAGCACTGAGACTTTGTTATAATGTGGTCATTAAGATGATCTGATGTATACTTCATTCTTTCTGGAGTTAATTCTCCACCGATCTCCAGTAGCATATTGGGCACGTACTGACCTGCAAGCTCATCTTTCAGTGTCCTATCTTTTTGCCTTTTCATACTGTTCATGGGGTTCTCAAGGTAAGAACACTGAAGGGGTTTGCCATTCCCTTCTCCAGTGGACCATGTTTTGTCAGAACTCTCCACCATGACCCGTCCATCTTGGGTGGCCTTACACGGCATGGCTCATAGTTTCATTGAGTTAGACAAGGCTTTGGTCCATGTGCTCAGATGGGTTAGTTTTCTGTGACTGTTGTTTTCAGTCTGCCCTATGATGGAGAATGCCAAAGAATGCTCAGACTACCGCACAATTGCACTCATCTTACACGCTAGTAAAGTAATGCTTAAAATTCTCCAAGCCAGGCTTTAACAATATGTGAACTGTGAACTTCCAGATGTTCAACCTGGTTTTAGAAAAGGCAGAGGAACCAGAGATCAAATTGCCAACATCCGCTGGATCATCGAAAAAGCAAGAGAGTTCCAGAAAAACATCTATTTCTGCTTCATTGACTATGCCAAAGTGTTTGACTGTGTGGATCACAATAAACTGTGGAAAATTCTGAAAGAGATGGGAATACCAGACCACCTGACCTGCCTCTTGAGAAACCTATATGCAGGTCAGGAAGCAACAGTTAGAACTGGACATGGAACAACAGACTCTGGTTCCAAATAGGAAAAGGAGTACATCAAGGCTGTATATTGTCACACTGCTTAGTTAACTTATACGCAGAGTACATCATGAGAAATGCTGGGCTGGAAGAAGCATAAGCTGGAATCAAGATTGCCGGGAGAAATATCAATAACCTCAGATATGCAGATGACACCACTCTTATGGCAGAAAGTGAATAACTAAAGAGCCTTTTGATGAAAGTGAAAGAGGAGAGTGAAAAAGTTTGCTTAAAGCTCAATATTCAGAAAACAAAGATCAGGCATCTGGTCCCATTACTTCATGACAAATAGTTGGAGAAACAGTGTAAACTAGCAGATTTTATGTTTTGGGGCTCCAAAATCACTGCAGATGGTGATTGCAGCCATGAAATTAAAAGACGCTTGCTCCTTGGAAGAAAAGTTATGACCAACCTAGACAGTGTGTTAAAAAGCAGAGACATTACTTTGCCAACAAAGGTCTGTCTAGTCAAGGCTGTGGTTTTTCCAGTGGTCATGTATCGACGTGAGAGTGGACTATAAAGAAAGCTGAGCACCAAAGAATTGATGTTTTTCAACTGTTGTGTTGGAGAAGACTCTTGAGAGTTCCTTGGACAGCAAGGAGATCCAACCTGTCCATCTAAAGGAAATCAGTCCTGAATACTCATTGGAAGGACTGATGCTGAACCTGAAACTTCAATACTTTGTCCACCTGATGTGAAGAACTGACTCACTGGAAAAGATCCTGATGCTGGGAAAGATTGAGGGCAGGAGGAGAAGGGGATGACAGAGGATGAGATGGTTGGATGGCATCACGGATCAATGGACATGAGTTTGAGTAAACTCCAGGAGCTGGTGATGGACAGGGAGGCCTGGTATGCTGCAGTCCATAGGGTCACACAGATTTGGACACGACTGAGAGTGAACTGAACTACCTGAACTGATGTATACTTACAGTTTTATTTTCAAACCATAAAGACAAAATCATAATTCTGGATTTGATCTTGAAACAGAAAAAGGGCATTAATGAAAAAACTAGTGGAAAGCAGGCTGGAGTTTAGTTAATAGTAATAAACTGATGTTCATGGATCTCTTGAGGCATAAACTGATTTTGTTATATATACATACCTCAGAGTACGTAAGGGGCCAACATGAAATAACAGGAAGATGGAACAGGGTAAGGAAGGATATGGGAGCAGAGATGAAGACATGAGGACAATAAAAGAACTGACTAAACCTGGGCAGAGAGTGAGGATTGAGGAAGAATGAGGTCTAAGACTGTCTAAGGGAACTTGAGGTTTGATAGTGGTGGGTATGGCTGATTAGCCTTGAAGAGCAGTGAATTACATCTGACTGAGTTTGAGATATGAAGACAGAAAATGAGTCTTATTCATCTTTGTCCCAAGAGGCTGGCACAACACTGAACCAAAAGAGAGTATTTATTAATGTGTGGCAAATAACTTTGCATACTTTTTCCATTATATCATTGGGACAAATTGTTAGAAGCAGGATTTCTTGATCATATATATACATACAAATATATAGGCTTCCCAGGTGGCTCTAGTGGTAAAGAATCAGCCTGCCAATACAGGAGACACAAGAGTCATGGGTTTGATCTCTAGGCCAGGAAGATCCCCTGGAGAAATGGCAACCCACTCCAGTATTCTTGCCTGGAGAACCCCATGGACAGAGGAGCCTGGAGGGCTACAGTCCATAGGGTCGCAAAGAGTCAGACATGACCAAAGAAACTTAGCATGAGATTTTTGTGAATTTTAAAAATTATTTCTAATATGTATAACCAATATTGCCATTGCTTAAATGTACCATGTAAATAGACACATATCTTTCATATATATACACTGGCAGGTTGTTTTCTACCAGGTAAGTATTGTATATGACCACATCTGACTCAGTCAGTGTGGACTGAGAAAAATGCAGTCTACTCTATGTATTCCATACATAAAAGGTTTTAACACAGGGAAAGGGAGGGAGGCTGGCTTTCATAATCACTGGCATTACCAGGAAAGCAAAGTTGAGGACAACCTTCACCCAGAATTTTAGCTTGCAGCAACAAAGCCCATGGTTCTCAGTGGGTCACCCCAAGAACCTCTGGAGGCACCCAGCAACCATCTCAGTCTGCAGCCTCATGTAGATGATCTTCAAGATACATCTGGAAGCCACTTCCAACTCTACACCTGCTCAGGGGACTAACCACAACTCCAGAGAAGGTTACCCCCAACATTTTCTCTTCTTCCTTCTAAAGCTCATAAATTCCCCTCATTTTCAGACACTGACATGAAACCATGGGAGAGGGAAGTTCTCAGAATTGTAATTTTAACCTCTCTGTGAGTCAGACTATTGAACACATCATCTTCAGTGTAACACTAGTAACCTAATGAGTGATGTCTCATTGTTAGAAGAATTTTGTTCTTATTCACATAATATAGTGATATATCAAATATGCATGCATGCAAGTAAGTTGTTTCAGTTGTGTCCAACTCTGTGCGACCCCAAGGACTACAGCCTGCCAGGCTCCTCTGTCTATGAGATTCTCCAGGCAAGAATACTGGAGTGGTTTAGTAAGCCCTCCTCCAGGGGATCTTCCTGACCCAGGGATCAAACCCGTGTCTCTTATTTATGTCTCCTGTGTTGGCAGGTGGGTTCTTTACCACTAAGCACTACGTGGAAAGCCCATACAAAATATTTGGAACTCTGTTCTAGAATGGTGTGACTATGACATACAATTCTTGTCCAGAAACAGACTCAGTGCCCCCGCCCACCTGGGAGTGCACTTCTGGACCACATGTGGCAATCATTAGGGCCAATACTCAGTTATATCTGGTCTGCAAGATAACAAAGCATCCAGGTCTAGTTCACGCTTATTAAGATGTTTGTGCTCAAACCTCCCAAACACCATGAGATATTTGGTTTGTAGCTGACCTGTGAGCTTCCCTGGTGGCTCAGACAGTAAAGAACATGCCTGTAATTCAGGAGACCCAGGTTCAATTTCTGGGTCAGGAAGATCCCCTGGAGAAGGGAATGGCAACCCACTCCAGTATTGTTGCTTGGAGAATCCCATGGACAGAGGAGCTTGGTGGGCTACAGTCCATGGGGTTGCAAAGAGTTGGAAACAACTTAGTGACTAACACACATAGAGATGACCTGTATTAGCTCCAGCAATCTAGGCTATACTGGATCACACGCTTATTCTGGTCCCAGCCTAGGTTCTGCTCCTAATGGTGAAGGTTAAGGAACTGACACGCCTGTGTATACACGGATATGACCTCTTTAGTCCAAAAGAAGCATCTTAAGGGCAGGGATGACATCACTTTCACTCTTACCTCTCTTCCAAAAACAAACAAAAATGATATATGTTACATTCCTCCTGAAAATAGTTCCACCCACAGCAACTCATGTTATTCAAGATAAAACTCCAACTCTTAAGCACTGCATTCAAAAGTCTTTACCGACATCCTTCCAACCTATCTTTTGAATTCATCTTCTCATATGTTTTTGACCGAGACTACTTTGTTATGCTTTTGTACTGATGCTCACACAGTCCCTTCTACCTGGGATGTTCTTATCTAGAATATTTTTATCCTTAAAAATTCCCTTCATAGAGCCCAGTCTGGCCCTCTGTGATGACTTGGAGGGATGGAGTTGGGGGAGCGGAGGGAGATTTGGGCGAGAAGGGATGTATGTATAATTATGGCTGATTTGCGTTGTTGTGTGGCAGAAATAAACACATTACAAAAATTTAAAAACAAAAAAAAATAATATCCATTTTTTTTCCATTTCAAAAAAACCCAAACACTCCCCTCACAACTTTCAGAGAAAGCACAATATATCACTCTAGCCTGAAAATTCTCTAAAATATGGCTTCTTTGCCCTGAATTAATTGTGATCCTTATTTCTACAACACCAGTGTGCATTGTCTGTACATTTTAGTAGCAGTTTTCACACTGAATTTTAATTGTGTAGATAAGATACATATCCTGTTAGGTAGTTATATCCTTGAGAGTAAAATAACCTACAATTTAGTCTTTAGATTTTTATCACCAAGTGGATTACGCTCAATAAAGTTTTAATTGTCTGAAATGAATAAAAGTCTGACACATGTAATACTTCAGTTTACAAAATACTTCCACATGCATTATTTCACTTAATCCTTATAACAACCCAATGAGGCAGATATCTTTATTATTTCTATATTCTAGATGAGGAAATTAAAGCGGCAGGTTATTTAGAATCTGCTCAGCACACCAAACACTCACCATCAATACTCTTTGATGGATGGCTCAATGCAGACAATTGCTCACAGCTCCCTGTGCTTTTACAGAAAACAAAAACTCACAGTCTTCATTGCTGAACTTGGTGTCAGCAGCCTATACTTACTATATGTGGTTCAATCATTCAAAACTCAAGACTCATATTTTCAATCTTTCATTACAACTTCCTACACAAATATGACTTAATCTACGCTTTTGACCTCATCTTGGTTACCTTTCCTGTAAGGTTAGTATCGTAACACTGATGCATTTGTCAAGTCTCCTGAATCCTGATACGATTGAAATAGCATTTACCAAGTTTTAGGCATCCCTTAAAATTTAGGGGCTGTATAAATGCAAATGCCATTGTAAAAAGATGGGGATGCAGCTACAGAATGTGTTTCTTATTTCAACATGAAAGATTCCCTCTGTTGTCATCTGATAAGATTTTCCTACTTTGCTGTTTATTTAGATAAAATTATAGGCAACTTTGGTTGCCTATAATTTTGGTAAAGGATGGAATATTTGAGTATACATATGAATAGAGACAGGCCAGAAAACCTTGAGTATGACTATTTTGCTGAAATGTGGCAAACAAAAAGGTTGTGAATAAAAACTGGCCGGAGTTCTAAAAGACTGTCACTCTGCAGCCCAGACACGTTGAATATTCCTAGAGGAATTAGAATGTATGCCTTCTGGTTTCCCAAATCAGTTGCGTCAGGAACTTCTTGATCAATGGCATGTGCTCTGCATGTTAACACACTTCAGTTGTGTCCAACTCTTTGCAACCTTATGGATTGCAGCCCACCAGGCTTCTCTGTCCATGGGATTCTCCAGGCAAGAATACTGGAGTGGATTGCCATGCCCTCTTCCTGGGAAATCTTCCCGACCCAGGAATTGAATCCAGGTCTCCTGCCACTCCTGCACTGCAGGCAGAGTCTTTACTGCTAAGCCACCAAGGAAGCCCTTCTAGATTAATGGACACATGTCCAAATATCCAGTCCAGTATTGATCTTTATGCACCTCTCTGAGCACTGGCATCTTCCTCTGTAAAGCGGAAATAAAAGACGTACCCTTCTTCTAGGGTTCTTTCATGAATGCCATATGATGGAGAAGGTAAAGCTTAGCACAGTGCCTGAAACATATTCAATGTCCAATTAATACTGTTATGATACCCTATGGTGGGAATAAAATAACATAAAGAGAGCAACATAAAGAGAATGGGTTCATAATGCCAAGGAACCAGGCACCCTGCTTGACATATCATTTCTTTTTTACAAAAACTCTGAAGTCAGTTTCTATAGCATCTCCACTTTATAGACAAGGAAACTCCAGTCTAAACAGTGGGTGATTTGGAGGTCTTTCCATTCGTTCAGTCTCTAAGTTGTGTCTGACTCTTTGTGACCCTATGGATTATATCTGCAGACTTCTCTGTTTATGGGGGTTTCCCAGGCAAGAATACTGGAGTGAGTTGCCATTTCCAGGGATTCCTTCCCAGGGATTGAATCCACATCTCGTGCATCTCCTGCATTGGCAGGTGGGTTCTTTACCACTGAGCCAACTGGGAAGCCCCAATTTGGAGGTCTTACTCAGGCACTATCATCTCTCATAGGTGACCCTGCCAATAATTCACTATTGTACAGTCATCCGCTTACTCTTTGCATTTTTAGTCTTCTTTACATGGGGCATCTGTTTTAGACTTCCCACTCTCCACCTGTTATTTTGAAGTCATGCAAAAAACTATGCAAATGGAGATTTTTTTTCCTTTTAATGCCCTCTGTATGGATCCTGAAGTCCTAAGAGCTATGAAGCCCACTTGTAAATCATCGTCAACTATCAGCTTTCCATCACTTTATCTCTGCCTTACTCCCTGAGCTTTACTGGGTGGAAACTGATTGGCACAGCATTGGCTATCAGCCTGACACTTCAGGGTATTAAACCATGGGGTGAAATCAAGCTGCAGATACTAGTGGCTCCCGCAGGGTTGTGATAAAACTTAAATTACAATTCAGAGAAGACACTGTATGAAATGCCTGGGCTCTTACATACAGTGAGAGGAAACTTGAAACCACAACTTACAGTCTCACTGAACTTGCAAGGCAAACCACTTCACATGAATAAAATATGCATTCAAAATATATAACAAAATGGCAATAGATGCTTCTGCAAAAACTTGCAAAATATTAAATATGGATAAAGGATCTTAGTTAATTTAGATACCACAGGTGTTTGGGTTTTAAAGTGCTACAAGCATTAATATTCATTATGGAAATATGATTTGATAACCAGAGAAGGAACAGGAACAAAGCTTTGGCAATAAGAGGAAATTATCTTCTCAGTGTTCAGGGAACATTTTGCTCTTCATTTTCACAAGTCAGAGTTGACACTAAAAGTTATGTTCCCTTTAGACTGAATTTTCTTCTATAAAAGTGCTCTTTTCATAGCTTGATTCTTGTGTTTTTATTTTAGCTATTACAATATAATTGACTCTAGTCAAGTGCATATCATAGACATTATCATTGATAGCTGGAGGGTGTTCAATCCAAGAAACTTTCCAATGGGAAAGAGGAGTCAAGTGAATAGAACAGCAAAATAACTTCTATTAGCTTCTTTTTAAGTTGGAAATGGTACATACTCCATTTTCAGTTTTTCTGAATCCATGCTCCATTGGGCCATATCAGTTTTCACCTTTAACATCAGCCAAATAGATTTGAAAGGAGATAAATTGAGATTCAAAGGATAATATAGTTTTTGAGGATATAATAAAGCCTACTGAAATGAATTGAATAGCAGCTTGGAGCAGTGTTAATTTTTTTTTTTTTTTTAATACATGGAATTGGTGTCTGTTAGAGCCACTTATTTAAAGGTCTTCCATATTTTATCAGAAACTGATACTTGAAAGGATTTATAGCATTGCTGATAGAATAGTAGAGCTAGACTACTGTGTTTGGGGAAGTATTCAGTTTTAACTCATTTCCTTTTATATCATATAACAAATGCATGGTATTTTTCCTTAAATACTCACTACAGAAACACACAGAATCCTAAGTTTACAATGTCTTAATCATTCTGTTTTCTCTTTCTTACTTTTCTCCTTACTAGAAAAACTCCTTACGAAGAGTAATTAACTGACAGGCATTCACAGCTAGGACTCTTTGGTACATTGAATTTGAAAAAAAAAAAAAAAATCAAATAACTCCTAAAATAAACCTTTGAAGTGAATCAGCTATTTTCTTCTTCCTCTAGGTGCAACTAAGATAATTGTGGCATCCAAAGTCCATAACGACATTAACCCTCATATCTCTCTTTTCTGTCCATGTCATTGATCTGCCACTCACTATGTGACCTTGGGCAAGGAGCATTCTTTTGGTGCTTCAGTGTGGATTAGGGAAGTGAAAACAGATAATTTTTGTATAACCACAGACAGCACTTCAAAGGAGGGAAAGCACTGGGATAGCAGGGAAGAGTCTGTTTTATCAGTGGCCACTGGGCCGCCTCCATTCCATGTCCTGACTCCCTCTGGGGAACTTTATTTCAGTGGCTTTGTGCCCAGGTGTATCTTCAGAGATAAGGAAGATCCCCAGTGAACTCTGCAGCACTTTGCTGGAGCATCTGTCCTGTACACTGGTGTGAACCTATCTATTTTGTAGATTTTAAATTTCCAAGTATCTATTATATGGTTGGAGTTGTTGTTACTGTTTAGTCACTAAGTTGTGTCCGACTCTTTTGCGACCCCATGTACCATAGCCAGACTCCTCTGTCTATGGGATTTCCCAGGCAAGAATACTGGAGTGGGTTTCCATTCCCTTCTCCAGGGGATCTTCCCAACCCAGGGATTGAACACTCATTGTAGGTGGATTCTTTACCATCTGAACCACTAGGGAAGCCCCAGGTATAAATGATTGCTAACAGCTTAAAAGTCTGCTTTTTCAGACAAAAAACATGGCACCAAAGACAAGATTCAGGCAATAGCTGGTGAGCAAAAGCTTTTTTGGAGGAAACAAGGATGGCTACCAATTCTACTTATTTGATAAATATCACTTTCATTCTTTCCTCTCCCAAGAAAGAGAACCCTAGGAGTATCCCATATATTAAACACACACATACGGACACACACACAAACAGGGTGTGCACTATTTGCATAGGAAATGGATAAGCAATTTATTGTTCACTAGTCTAGCTAATGTGGTCACATTGGAGGGCATATGCTGATGCAGTCTCCTATGTACTTTCATGGAAACAAAATCACACAGGAAATTAAGATCATCTTAATAGGTGAGGAGATCTACTGTTTGATTTTTATCAGATTCAGGGAGAGACTCACTTGCCTAAACCTCTGCTCTAGAGGCTAAGATAAATTGTCACCACTGGCCAGCACAGATACTGGGCCTGCAGGAAGGCAACAGCACAGGAAGGGAGCCTGCTGGTCTGGGGCTCCTCTGAGCTACAGTTCTTACCACCAACCAGCACATCCATGGACCTCAGGTTATATTTTTTGGGCTGCCTGCAATAGGCAGGTAACTTGCCAACAGGAGGCGTATATTAGTTAATCAAGTAGAGATGTTGTGCGATAAGTTTTCTAAGATCAGGAATTGGAGGACAAACCAAATCCACTGCTGCTTGAGTAATGTTATCTCATCGAGCACCTTAAATTTTCTAGGCAAAAGGGATCGCTTAGGCCATTCATTCTCAAAGTATGATTCTCCAAGCCATTTGCATCCACATGGATATTAGAAATGTAAATTTTTAGAAACGTAAATTGTCAGGCCATACTCCAGACCTAGTGGACTATTACAGAAATGCTAATGGCAGTCCCAGCAATTTAGGGTCTGGCTCTCTAGATGATTCTGATGTACATTCAAGTTTGAGAATCATCAGCATAGGCAGTTTTATGAAGTTCAGTGAAAATTTTGAAACTAATATCCAGGGCCAAGTCCCACTTATAACTCATTGCAAGTCACAGAACATAAGGTCTGTTCAGATTTATTGAGTGCCAACAGCAGGGCCAATTCTTGTGTCTCAGTGTCTAGAATCATTGGTGAGTAGTGTACACAGAAATGTAGGCTTTACACAGGGCTTAGCAACCATGACTCATGGGTGATATTGAGTTCACCGTATGTTTTTGTAAATAAAGTTTTATTGGAACACACCCATTTATTTACTATACTTAGTGTCTATGCTTTCACAGAGCAAGGGCAGAGATGAGAAGCTGTTGCAGAGACCTTGTAACAGGTGAGGAGAGTTGCATAATGTGACGAGAAAACTTGCAAGAACACTGCATGAAATTCCACTATTAGATTCATACCTAGTCTATAAATATGTTAAGTGTCCCTACAATGATTATAGAGTACCATCAGCCAAAACTGTTGTCTTTTTGGGAATGAATATATAAAAATTGGGCTATTTCAGAAGGCTATAGCAAAAACCCACGAAGATGAGTCTAGCTTGGTAAAAACTGGTTGGGAAAGAAAAGAGAGGAAAGAGGTTTGGAATAGGACTGGCAAATACATATGTTGCAACTTAACTTCTCATGCAAAAGACAGACATAACCAACCAATTTTAATGCTCCTATTCTCAGAGCCCTAACTGGACCTTATGACTGTTTTCTATACAGTCTCTAGGCAGCCACTATGGATCTTCTGGAGCTGGTGCTTTAGAGGAACTTATTCCTGGATTCTTGGATTAAAGGATAAAATTGGTAAGAGCTGCCATGAAGTGCTCTCTAGACCTCATGTGGGGAAATTTGGGTTAACCCAGGAGGGTTCTCAGGGAGGAGAGATCACCTATGAAGACTATTAATGAGGAAAGAGGAGATAGAAGGGAAAGCAAATTCCAGGCACTTTCATATACACTGTTTCCATAATCCTCTCTCTGCTCCCACAACTTAGATACCACCCCCTTTCAGGCTACCCATAGCTCTTGAGTAACTTGCTGGAGGGAGGTAACACAGCCAGTCAGTAATACAATGGAGCACATCCAATCTGACACTAAAGCCCATAGTTTTCTGCTACAGCTTCTACCACTATACTGGTTTGCCTAAGGCTGCACTATTCTTAAATTTCACATCTGAAAATGAACTTGACGGTATGGTATATCTGAATTAAGGACTCAGAGTGACAGAGGCAGATAGTTCGATGATAAGAGCAGACTGACAGAGACAGAGAAAGGTAGAGAGAGACTGGCTGGGAACAGAGTTCAGAAAGTATGTGCATATTTCCTCTAAAATGAGAAAGTAAACAATGACAAAGACCTTTAACATCAACCTTTCACTAAGTAAGCAAGATGGAAAAGGCCCAAAATAAACGTAGCCTCTTATACACAGCACGAGAAAATAGCTGCTGCCTCGTCGTACCCAGGAGACAAGACAAATATTCACGTACAAATCCTTCATTCTCTGGAGAGCATACTAACAGTGTGGTGGCTGATGATAGACAGGAGGAGTTAAAAAATAAACTCTCCCCAAACTCTGGAGAGACAGGATCAGAGGTAGATTTTATGGAGAGGTGAGAACTGTCAGGAAGGCTCAGCTACTCTGAACTAGCACCCATCATAGGGGCCAGTTTTCCTAAAACAGCATCTTTTGAAAATTATTCCTTTGATCTAAGCATTGCCCTCTTCTAGACTGCTTTTTTAATGTAAATAATTAAAAAAAAACCCACCAGGGATTGAATGACAAAGGGTGAGCTGTAATGTCTTGCCACATAAATTTTAATTTTTTCAGTATTATACACAATGCAAAACACCTGAACCATCCTTACTTACCTTTACAATTGTACCAAATTCTGTCTTATAGATACCATAACACTATGCCAGTGTTAATCAGATGTGTTTCCCAGAATACTCATTCCGCATAATTTTCTTTGATTAACAGGTAGAATGGTAAAAAGAAAAAAAAAAAGTAAATGTAGAAAATGTTACCCATTTTATTCCCTTCATAAATATATGGCAATCAGTAACAAGCCATAGATGGCTCTGTGAAGCCCTACAGTAATGGGATTTAACTAATTTTTGCTCAAATGTATGTGTCCAAGAGTCTTTACTCCTACTCCCCACCATTAGCATGCATTAGAAAGCTGGTATACAGTCCTGGAAGTTGGACTATCATAATATAATCCCTAGCTCTTCTTTCCATTTACAGATTTTTCTTCTAAATCTGAAGCTTTGAAGGCTACAAGCATGCCTATGACTTTATCACCCATTAGAATTCCCTGTGTGTGCATGCTTACTCATTCAGTCATGTCTGACTCTTTGAGACCCTTTGAACTGTAGCCCCCCAGGCTCCTCTGTCCACGGCAATTCTGAATTACCTGGGAGACTTTTACAAAACAGTTTTGTTGACATTGCTCTGGATCAGTTATTCTAAGGACTGGTGAGGAATCTGGATTCTTTACCACCATGCTGCCTGTGAAGCCTATAACAAGATACAACAAATAGAGCTACTGTTCTAGTGTCTATGTATCTTCTATCAGGAACTCCTGATGAATAAAGAGAGAAGATAAACAGAATTCAGAGATGACTCCAAAGTTTTGGGCTTGTACTGTTATATGGTGAGGACTGTCATTAACCAAGAAGGGAAAGAGTGGAGGAAGAATAAATTAAAGGGGAGGTGGTGAAGATCAGGAGATCAGTTTCTGACATTTTAGGTCTGTGATGCTAACTTTATCCTAGAGTTCATGGTAAAGATCTGAGGTGGGTGTAACTGTTTTAAAATTAAAGAGAGAGAAAAGGAGTTATTTATTTTTTGGGTTCCACAAATGCATGCATACTTGCTAATTTACACAGTGGTGCATAACTGATTACTCCTTAACACATGTGACAGCAGTATCTCCAAGGCTTTTCCATAGTATACAATTCTGATTTAATTTTATGCTAAAACTGGTAAAAAATATAGTAAGGCCTCAAGACCTATAAGTATTCGGTGTGTGTGTGTGTGTGTGTGTTAGTCGCTCAGTTGTGTCTGACTCTTGGCGATCCCATGGACTGTAGCCCACCAGGCTCCTCTGTCCATGGAATTCTCCAGGCAAGAATACTGGAATGGGTTGCCATTTCCTTCTCCAAAGTATTCAGTAATTGTCTTATAATTCTAAACTGTGAGTTGCTTCCTTATCTTTTCCCTTGTACTAGTCACCTAAGACACTTTCATAGCTTCCAGTCTCAGCTAGCCAAGCTTGTCATTAGTTGCTCTTTAAAATGGGTTCATTAATCCTTTTAAATTTTTCTCTGCTATTTGCTATTGACTTTAAATGTTTCTACTTGGCCCAATGTCAGGTCAAATGGTTTCTTCTACTGCTGAGAGCTTGAAACTTTTGAGTGGAAATGAATGGCTGAAGGGCTTTTCTAATGAGCTAGGCTAAAGTCATTGCTGATTTTCACTTGGTCACTCAGAGTTTCTCTTTGTGTGTGAGTGAACATCTGAATAACTGTTTGTTTCATTGTTCAGATAATTCCTTCTAATAACAAATGACATATGGCATGTCTTTTAAAAGAGAAATTGTTTCCTTCTCTCAGGGGCATCATCTCCTGATTCGTCAACATCACATTTATAAACAGCCCCTTTTTGTTAGTGGCCACACTCTCTTACCACCAGCTCCTAGAGGAGAAGCACTGTAGTAAGAGGTGCGACGAGGCCAGAGGCAAGAGATTCGAGGCTCCCATGTTTCTTATAAATTTGCCTGGGAAAAACTCTGCTCCAGGAAAGCAAAATTTACTATTGTCTTCTTCTTTATAACCAAAACTTGAGAGGAGTGATTTTTTTTTTTCTACCACTGTTAAGATGACAGGAATTTCCTAGACATTCCTGATGGTTTCTAAGAATAATGTCTGGAAAACGGGAGAAGCCAAGGAAAATGCAGCAACAGTCACCATATCAATAGCATATGATTCTCTATTCCTAGAATTCAGAAATAATGTCAAAGGGGTTTTCTAGGCTGGAAAGGTGCCACTCTCATTTAGGTATGCTTACCATGACAAAATACGTGCCAAACTTAGAACAAAGGACTTTCAAACTGATTTTTGGAACGCGATCCATCCTTAGTTGCTTATAAGGGAAAAAAAGAATATGTCTTAAGAAATTGTTTAAGATTGGGAAAAGATTAATTGTTTAAGATTTAGGAAAAGATTTTAAAAAATGGGTCTGAAGGTTTGTATCAGTTAAACAGAGAATCATGGCAAAGATTAGAGGCTTTGTCCTAGAAAGTTCACATTCTTAGGCCAATTTTTGTATTAGCTGTAGGCTGTCCTGCAGGTTCAGAACAAATTTCCTGAGATTACTCTTATGTATCTTCCCAAGCCACACAAAGTGAAAGATAGCCAGAGCACCAGTCATTTTTCTAATGTTAATTAGGAGTGAAAGAAGCAAAAGTTAAGAGGTGATTAAATTTTAATGCCTCAACGAGTGCCTAACATTCCATGGATAACAGAAAGCTTAAAAGGTGTTGTGATCAAGTCAGCCACTCTTGTTGTGTGGTGTGTATGAACTCTCACATGGTATGCGTAAAAAGGGTGGTGGGTAGTCATGAGGGAAAAACAGAGTGAAGAGTTGAGGAAAAGAAAATAAGTGAAACAGTATTCTCTATTATTAAGAAAGGCATGCTTAGAGAGGGTGCTGTGAACCAAAGCTCTCTTAGCCTACTGTCCATGGACCCCTTAAGCATTGTCTCAGACTGTAGCATTATAAATTTTCCACATCTTTAACAAACTTAGAAATTCTGATTCAGTATGGGCAAAGATATCATGTTTTCAATCGTCTCTCCAAGTCCACAATGAATATGATGCCACATTACATCTTACCTATACCGTCAGAATTTCTGAGCTGATCTGTCTATAAATAGTGTTAATAAACACCCCAGACTGTAAAATTTGGGATGTATATGCCTTTTCCTTAGGAGGCGATCCATAGCTTATGCAGCATCTCATGGGGTTCCACAACCTCCCTAATATGCTAAAAACAGAAACCACCACAAAAAAATAACTGAGTGAAGGAAATCAAAGTTGCTGGTATTTGCAGTTTTTCTATTAATTCAATCTGCAGGTAAAGGGAAGCCATTCATCACAAGGAGTTGGGGAAGGGCAAACCAAATAAACTCTTGAAAATTCTGAAAGAGATGGGAATACCAGACCACCTGACCTGCCTCTTGAGAAACCTATATGCAGGTCAGGAGGCAACAGTTAGAGCTGGACATGGAACAACAGACTGGTTCCAAATAGGAAAAGGAGTACATCAAGGCTGTACATTGTCACCCTGCTTATTTAACTTCTATGCAGAGTACATCATGAAAAACGCTGGGCTGTAAAAAGCACAAGCTGGAATCAAGATTGCCAGGAGAAATATCAATAACCTCAGATATGCAGATAACACCACCCTTATGGCAGAAAGTGAAGAGGAACTCAAAAGCCTCTTGATGAAAGTGAAAGGGAAGAGTGAAAAAGTTGGCTTAAAGCTCAACATTCAGAAAACGAAGATCATGGCATCCGGTCCCATCACTTCATGGGAAATAGATGGGGAAACAGTGGAAACAGTGTCAGACTTTATTTTTGGGGCTCCAAAATCACTGGAGATGGTGACTGCAGCCATGAAATTAAAAGACACTTACTCCTTGGAAGGAAAGTTATGACCAACCTAGATAGCACATTGAAAAGCAGAGACATTACTTTGCCAACAAAGGTCCGTCTAGTCAAGGCTATGGTTTTTTCAGTAGGTCATGTATGGATGTCAGAGTTGGACTGTGAAGAAAGCTGAGTGCCGAAGAATTGATGCTTTTGAACTGTGGTGTTGGAGAAGACTCTTGAGAGTCCCTTGGACTGCAAGGAGATCCAACCAGTCCATTCTGAAGGAGATCAGTCCTGGGATTTCTTTGGAAGGAATGATGCTAAAGCTGAAACTCCAGTACTTTGGCCACCTCATGCGAAGAGTTGACTCATTGCAAAAGACTCTGATGCTGGGAGAGATTGGGGGCAAGAGGAGAAGGGGACGACAGAGGATGAGATGGCTGGATGGCATCACTGACTCGATGGACGTGAGTTTGAGTGAACTCTGGGAGTTAGTGATAGACAGGGAGGCCTGGCGTGCTGCAGTTCATGGGGTTGCAAAGAGTCGGACATGACTGAGTGACTGAACTGTACTGAACTGAAACCAAATAAGGACAACTTAACTGATAACACACACTTGTGCTAAAGAAGTATCCAAATAGTTATAGAATGATACTAAAAACTGTGAGAATTTAATAACTAAAGTACCAAACAGATATCTGCTCTTGCTGTTTAGCTCTTCATTGACCAAATAATCTGCAGTTGCATAAGCAGATGGACTGAATTATCTTGCTCTTTGCCAGCCAGATGCCAACTAGCATCTGAAGGCAGCCCGTCTTAAGCATCAAAGCAGCTGTTCAATCTTTATTTCTTTCTTAATTTCTTTAAAATGATTGGCCAGTCTCCAATCACAGCCCCCTGAACAAAGGTTAAGAGAATACATGAGAAAGGTCCATGGCTTACTTGCTGTAGCCATGCAAGGCTGGGCTGTCTGCCAAGGAGACATCTCCGTGTAAAAATAGATAAATGAATGAAATAACTCCTGAGCATTGTGGTAAAGGAAGGAGGTGTTCTAAAATCAAGTGTGCAGACTTCCACTTTTTTCAAAATGTCTGACTATTTATTGGAAAGCTATATAAACTTACACTTATAATATAGTTCATAAAGCAAAAGTACAGATCTGTTGCTAAACTAGGATTCTTTATACCTGCTGCTACGTGACCTCACCTCATGCCTGCTAACTATGATTTCATTCCCCAACCAACATCTCACAAAATCAAGTATCAGTTTTTGCCTAGGCCACAAAAATATAATTTATCATTTTCAGTTTATTTATCTAGCCATTCCTTCCTTACTTTTCTCTCTTTCCTCCTTCTTTCTCTGCCTCTCTCCATGTCTTTCTTTTTCTTTCCTTCCCCTCTACAAATATTTAATGAGCATTTATTATATACATGCTCAATACCAGAAACATGATATGAGCTTAGGAAAACAATGTGGAATGCATAAATATCACTAATAACCCATATGACGAATCTAATGGTAACATCTATATCTTCATCTTTCTTGACCTCTCAGCAGCATTGAAAGATTTAATCTACTACCTCTTTTGTGAAACAGCATTGTCTTCTGACTTTCATAAAATTACAATGACCTGATTTTCCTCTAATTCACTAGCTACTTTAAAATTAATTTTCTGGGTCTTCATCCCCTACCTGACCACTAAATATTGTTCAAGTGCATGTCCTAGGGCACCTTCTGTTTTCTATCCAGCTATCTCCTCTACTCCTTGGGCTTTATATACCATCTGATAACTCTCAAATTTTCATATGTATCCCTGGAGTCTCCACTGAGTACTAGATTTGTATATCTGACTGCCTACTTGATATCTGAATATATCTAAAAGGAATCTCAGTTTTAATACGATCAAACCTAAACTCCTATTGCCTCTTCCTCATTCTTCCTCATCATAATAAACAGCACCACCATTTTCCAATTGTTCAAGTTTGGAATGTAGAAGTTATCTCTCAAATGGATGTGTATTTGTGTATATGTGTATGTGTGCTTACTAAGTCACTTCAGTCGTGTCTGACTCTGTGCAACCCCATTGTAGCCCTCCAGGCTCCTCTGTTCATGGGATTCTCCAGGCAAGAATACTGGAGTTGGGTTGCCATGTTCTCCTCCAGGGCATCTTCCCAACCCAGGGATGGAACCAGTGTCTCTTACCTCTCCTTCATTGGCAGGTGGGTTCTTTACTACTAATGCCACCTGGGAAGCCCCACATATGTTTATATGTATATTCATGTATGGGGCTTCCCAGGTGGCTCAGTGGGTAAAGGATCCGCCTTCCAATGCAGGACATGCAGGTTTAATCCCTGGATCAAGAAGATCCTCTGGAGGAGGGCATTGCAACCCACTTCAATATTCTTGCTTGGAGAATCCCATGGGCAGAGAAGCCTGGTGGGCTACCGTCCATAGTGTCACAGAGAGTCAGACACCACTGGAGTGACTGAATGCACATACTCATATATATATAAATATGCTACACAGATGTGTATATTACATGTATATACACAATACATATATATATATAAATAGAGCTAATATTTTAGTATTTTTTTCATATTCCCCAAGTATATCAAATAGGGACTCAGCAAATGTACATTGAAATAATTACTTATAAGTCTTGAACATAAACAACCTTCTTCAGAATAAATTCCAAATCACTGGGACCTTTCCTTTGTAGATATTCGCCTACATGACTCCTTGCTTATCAGTGGTCATGGTTCCTGCCTGTTTCCTTGGAGCCTCTGCCCACCCTCCATTTTTTTGTCTCTGGTATGGTATGCCATTATTCTTGAACTGGCTGACAGTGACCTGTATCTTCTACATATAGATGAGAACCTAAAGTCAGTTTGTTTCTACATAAATAAATGTGACTATTGCAAGAATCTATGGGTCAAAAAAGTTTAAAACACTAAATGTTTATGCATATTACTGGTTTTATTTCTGATTAATCAGTTTACAAGAGTGGCCAAACTGGGTTCTCTTTTGACACAATGCATATAGAACAATATTTTATATATGCTTTTGGTTGTATCATTTTGAAAATGTGCTTTTCTATTATATAGTTTTGTCTTTGAAGCTGTTGCTTTCTTCCCACGTGGTATTAAAAAAATTTAACAATTTCAACTGTACCCATTGAGCCACATACTAAATACATTAAGGGCAAGAGATAATTAGGAGACAGAAAAGAATCTAACTAGTTGTCATAATATATGCTGCTGAATTGCTCATATTTGATGATTACTGACTTAGTAGAAATTTAATTTATTCCTAGAGGAGTCAAGATGCAAAGATAGATTACCCTGATACTCTCAAAAATTTATGCTGGAAGTTCAAATGGTTTGTGAAACTTTTTATGCTATGACTAACAATATTATTATAAATATGGTTTCTACCCCATTGCTTTTTCTCAGAATAGTCCCATTCATTTTTAATGTAACAGATAGATTTACAGATATAAAGGGTATCTTCCATTTACCATGCTATTTTAATGGAAAATATGATTAATTAGAAATTTCTAGTTCAAACTCACTGTGTCACTATTCAATTTTCTTAGCTAAGTTACTTGAAATGTATGAAAAATGACTTAATGTCTCCTAAGATTTTTTAAATATTAAAAATATATAGAGACAAAAGATATATTTACTTGAATGATTACACACTCAAAATGTATTTTAAGTAGACAATGCTGTCTTTAATGTTCACTGCTATCGATAGAAAATTTTTTTAAAAAAACATTTTACTTACATGATCTCTACTTTTCAGCTTTTCAGCAATGAAGGAATTTATTAATGAGACATATATATATAATGAGCAGGTTGTTAAAGAACCATGATTTAGCAAGTAAATGCAGCTTAATACCTTACAAGCGTACCTCACAAAGTGGTACCACACTTTGTGGTATAATAGGGTTGCTGCTAAGTCACTTCAGTCCTGTCCGACTCTGTGCAAACCCATAGACGGCAGCCCACCAGGCTCCCCTGTCCCTGGGATTCTCCAGGCAAGAACACTGGAGTGGGTTGCCATTTCCTTCTCCAATGCATGAAAGTGAAAAGTGAAAGTGAAGTTGTGTCTGACTCTTAGCAACCCCATGGATTGCAGCCCACCAGGCTCCTCTGTCCATGGGATTTTCCAGGCAAGAGTACTGGAGTGGGGTGTCATCGCCTTCTCCAATAATAGGGTTAAGACATATTTAAGGAAATATCAAAAGAGAAAAATGTAAAGAGTTTGAACTTTATAAAGTAAGCACTAAGTAAACATATATTCTATAGTTGGACAATGAGGGAAGGGAGAAAGTGGAAATATACTAATTACCTCAAGATTCATAAAGGGCCAATAGAAACTGTTTCAAGAAATATAAAATTAAAAGTTTTTATATAAAATTATTGTTCTAAATTAACCACTAGAACTAAAATACAAACCATTTGTTCTGGTAAGTTATTGCTGTATAATAAATCATTTTGAAATTCATTGGCTTACAACAGTAACAATCATTTTACCATTTCTGTTCTGTGGGTGGGGTATTTGGAAATGACTCACCAGCAGTTCTGTTCAAAGTCCCTTACGTGATTCCTATCATATGGAAGCTGGAGTTTGAAGAATGAAGGGCTAGAGTGAGTAGGGATTGTTCAGGTGTCCAGCTCTCTGCATGTTTTCTGTAAGTTAGTTGGTCTCCTTACATCAGGGTGGTCTCAGTGCACCCAGACTTTTACATGGCAACTGCCTTTTTCCAGAGTGAACAGCCCAAAAGAGTAGAGTAGAAGTGTGTGGAATTTTTATGAATTTGCTTTGGAAATCATATAGCATCTTTTTTACATTAATTTATTGATCAAGGTAAACAAAGCCCACTCCAGGCTTAAAGGAAGTAGACATGTAGGTACTCCATTTTCCCAAAATGGGATTGTCAAAATCCAGTAGTAAGAAGACCATGTGGAATGAAAGATACTGTTGTGGCCATTGGTAGAGAAGATGATCTGTCACACTTTCTATCTATCAGAAGACATAATAACAAAGGAAATGGAATACGGACTATGAAATTTGAGTTAAAATATAGTAATAGTAGCTTACAAATAGCTGTGAAAAGAAGAGAAGCAAAAAGCAAAGGAGAAAAGGAAAGATATAAGCATCTGAATACAGAGTTCCAAAGAATAACAAGGAAGGATAAGAAAGCCTTCCTCAGCAATCAGTGCAAAGAAATAGAGGAAAACAACAGAATGGGAAAGACTAGAGATCTTTTCAAGAAAATTAGAGATACCAAGGGAACTTTTCATGCAAAGGGCTCAATAAGGGACAGAAATATTATGGACCTAACAGAAGCAGCAGATTTTAAGAAAAGGGGGCAAGAATAAACAGAAGAACTGTACAAAAAAGATCTTCATGACCCAGATAATCACAATGGTGTGATCACTCACCTAGAGCCAGACATCCTGGAATGTGAAGTCAAGTGGGCCTTAGAAAGCATCACTATGAACAAAGCTAGTGGAGGTGATGGAATTCCAGTTGAGCTATCCCAAATCCTGAAAGATGATGCTGTGAAAGTGCTGCACTCAATATGCCAGCAAATTTGGAAAACTCAGCAGTGGCCACAGAACTGGAAAAGGCCTGTTTTCATTCCAATCCCAAAGAAAGGCAATGCCAAAGAATGCTCAAACTACCGCACAATTGCACTCATCTCACACGCTAGTAAAGTAATGCTCAAAATTCTCCAAGCCAGGCTTCAGCAATACGTGAAACCGTGAACTTCCTGATGTTCAAGCTTGTTTTAGAAAAGGCAGAGGAACCAGAGATCAAATTGCCAACATCCTCTGGATCATGGAAAAAGCAAGAGAGTTCCAGAAAAACATCTATTTCTGCTTTATTGACTATGCCAAAGCCTTTGACTGTGTGGATCACAATAAACTGTGGAAAATTCTAAAAGATGGGAATACCAGACCACCTGACCTGCCTCTTGAGAAACCTATATACAGGTCAGGAAGCAACTGTTAGAACTGGACATGGAACAACAGACTGGTTCCAAATAGGAAAAGGAGTACATCAAGGCTGTATATTGTCACCCTGCTTATTTAACTTATATGCAGAGTCCATCATGAGAAACGCTGGGCTGGAAGAAGCACAAGCTGGAATCAAGATTGCTGGGAGAAATATCAATAACCTCAGATATGCAGATGACACCACCCTTATGGCCGAAAGTGAAGAGGAACTCAAAAGCCTCTTGATGAAAGTGAAAGTGGAGAGTGAAAAAGTTGGCTTAAAGCTCAACATTCAGAAAACTACGATCATGGCATCTGGTCCCATCACGTCATGGGAAATAGATGGGGAAATAGTGGAAACAGTGTCAGACTTTATTTTTTTGTGCTCCAAAATCACTGGAGAAGGTGATTGCAGCCATGAAATTAAAAGACGCTTACTCCTTGGAAGGAAAGTTATGACCAACCTAGACAGCGTATTCAAAAGCAGAATCATTACTTTGCTAACAAAGGTCCATCTAGTCAAGGCTATGGTTTTTCCATTGGTCATGTATGGATGTCAGAGTTGGACTGTGAAGAAAGCTGAGCACCAAAGAATTGATGCTTTTGAACTGTGGTGTTGTAGAAGACTCTTGAGAGTCCCTTGGACTTCAAGGAGATCCAACCAGTCCATTCTAAAGGAGATCAGTCCTGGGTGTTCATTGGAAGGACTGATGCTAAAGCTGAAACTCCAATACTTTGGCCACCTCATGTGAAGAGTTGACTCACTGGAAAACTCATCAGAGTTGACTCTGATGCTGGGAGGGATTTGGGGCAGGAGGAGAAGGGGACGACAGAGGATGAGATGGCTGGATGGCATCACTGACTCGATGGACGTGAGTCTCAGTGAACTCCGGGAGTTGGTGATGGACAGGGAGGCCTGGCATGCTGCGATTCATGGGGTCGCAAAGAGTCGGACACGACTGAGTGACTGAACTGAACTGAAATGAATAGTATCCAACACTACGTGCCAAGTATGTATCTAAATTCTTTACAAATATTAACCTAATTAATTCTCACAAAATCCTAAGAAAGATGATAGTAATATCACCATTTTATAGATGAAAGAATTGAGGCAAGAGAGAGAAAATAAATTGTCAATGTCTCTACAGCTAATTGGTTGTTGAACTGGGATCTGAAGACAGGAGTCCCTCTCTGGAGTGTATTCTCTCAATGTTTTAATCATAATTGTCTCTTAAGAACAGAATTAAGACTAATGTAATAAAAAGTGGCTAAATTCACTAGTTAGGAGGAAAATCTCCCAGATTCATAAAAAGGTAAACTTCAATTAAATGTTCCTGAAAAATATATGTAAAACAAAGTGCAACCAAAATTAAGGAATGAAAAGAAAGGGTAAAATACCTGCCAATACAAACAGCTACAATGAACTTTTAACTACGTTTAATTCAAAGCAAAAAGCTCAAACAAAAGCAAAACCATGATGAGGGTAGCATCCTCAGAGATCTAAAAATTGCTCATGTCTAAGCACCAAACAATATAACGTTTATGTTCATTAAGCAAACTATAGATGTATATGAAGTAATCAACTGAAACACATATATAGCAGAATTACTCTTCATCCTTAAAATACTATTTATTCCTCTTTTCATCCTTGACAGAGAAAATGGACTGAAATAAAAAAAGTAGAGATCATTAATACCAGGGAAAAGTAAACAAAAACACAAATATTTGCTTTCAGGAAATAAAGAGAAAAAACATACTGTCTTACATAACTTTTGAGGCAAAATGTAAATGAATGACAGAATATTTAGAAAATAGTTCTGAACACACTACAGATCAAATGTATGGGTACCAGTTAACACAAAGATTCCAGAAAAGTGTATGACATTTGATAGCTATCGGTTGGATGTAACTTAAATAATCTTGATGGTTAGGTCATCTCTATCCCTGTTTATTTTTGCCCATCTTAATATATTATGAAAGTAGTAAAAAAAAAATTGAGAAATATATCTTTGGTTAACAATATTGTTAGCGACAAAATAGGTAGACCATTATAATCTAATTCTAGAAAAATAGATAATAAGTATAATTATATGAGAAATATAAGAAATGACAGTAGAAAAATAGCAAAAGAAACACAATGTTGAAAGACTCTGAAAATACTACTTTTATCAACTCTAGACAAATCTGAGAGTTTGGGTGAAATAGATAATTCTCTAGCAAAATAATCTTACCAGAATATATGAATTATTGTAGTAAACAGAACTAGTTTGCTGCGACGGTGGCTCAGAGGGTAAAGAGTCTGCCTGAATATGGGAGACCTGAGTTTGACCCCTGGGTTGGGAAGATCCCCTGGAGAAGAAAATGGCAATCCACTTCAGTACGCTTGCCTGAAAAATCCCATGGACAGAGGAGGAGCCTGGTGGGCTACAGTCCACAGGGTGGCAAAGAGTCAGACACGACTGAGCAACTTAACTTTTTTTTCAGACAGAACTGATCTCAAAAACTTGCACTAATATCTCCCCTCTCCAAAAATAAATGAATAAATGATTTTTTAATAAATAATTAGTTTAGAGTTGTGAAGGTTTTTCTAAGTATTATTCAATACTGAAACTATTAAAAGGAAAAAAATGTATAAATTCAATGTATAAATATTCAAGGGAATTTGCATGGCATAAAAACTGTCAAAAAATAAATGACAAGCCAGAAAAAACATACAGTGAGTCTTCTACATATGAACCTTCAAGTTGCAAGCTGTCAAAGATGTGAATATGCATGCCAGCCCCTATATGTTGGGGCTGCTGCCCTGTACTACTGTGCTTTTCAAGGTACTGTACTGTAAGATTATATGTTTTATTTTTTGTGTTTTTTATGTATGTATTATTTGTGTGAAAAGTATTATAAACCAATTATAGTATAGTACAGTACAGTACAGTACTATATAGCCAATTGTGTTAGTTGGGTGCCTAGGCTAACTTTGTTGGACTTAAAAACGCACTCTTGGAATGGAACTTAGTATGGAAGGGACTTACTGTATTTGGAATTTAGTCCACAAAGGACTAATTACCTTAAAGACCTCTTTCAAATTTTCTAGAAACAGATAATTGTCATAAAAGAAAGCACAGTAGGTTATTGATCATCCTCATTCATTACAAGAGAAATGAAAAGTTAATCTACAGTGAGACACAATGTTTTTGCTTAATATACTGGGGAAAAATGAGAAAAGTTTAACAATATACTATCATGATAAAAGTGTTGGTAGATGTGTAAATGGGAAGGGAATTTGATTAAAATTTTGGGATGGCAATTTGGCATGCCTATCAAAATTACATGTAGACAGACTTTCACACAAGCATTTTACTTCTTATGAGTTTATCCCACAGATTTATATTCGAGGAATAACACAGAGAAATAATGGGAAGAATCTAACTATCCATCAATAGTGGTATCCCAAAGTAAATTAGTATGTTTTGTTTAAAATAAAGTGTGAGTTCTACATGGATGGACCTAGAGATTGTTATACAGAGTGAACTAAGTCAGAGAAAGAGAAATATCATATGATGTTGCTTATGTCGTAAAACTGGGGCTTCCCAAGTGGCTCAGTGGTAAAGAATACTCTTGCTAAGCAGGAGACGTGGGTTCGATCCCTTGGTTGGGAAGATCCCTGGAGAAGGAAATGGCAACCCACTTCAGTATTTTGGCCTGGGAAATCCCATGGTCAGAAGAGCCTGGCAGGCTACAGTCCATGGGATTATAAAGAGTTGGACGTCACTTAGCGACTAAACAACAACTGCATATATGCGATGTCTAAAAAATGACACAAATGCACTTATTTACAAAACAGAAACAGATTCACAGACTTTGAGAAGGAGCTGATGGTTACCAAGGGGGAAGGTGGGGCTGAGGGATAGGTAGGGAGTTTGAGATTGACATGCACACAGTGATAACATTTAAAATAGATAAACAACAAAGACCTGTTGCATAACACAGGGGAGGTCTGCTCAATATTATGTAACAACCTAACTGGGGAAAAATTTTGAAAAAGAATAGATTCATGTATATGTATAACAGAATCAATTTTGTGCAACTGAAACTAACACAATATTGTTAATCAACTATACTTCAAATTTAAAAAAAAGTGAATCTTATATATACAAAATGTAAAAAGATTTTTCAATATATGTTACAGAAAGATGTATACAGTATTTTACCACTTTTATTAGATATAAATGTGCATGTATATCCTTACACCATACGCTTGGATATGCATAAACTATCTTTGGATGATATACAAGAAGTTGGTAACAGAAGTTGCTTTCTGTGTAAGAGTAGCAAAGGAGACAAAAGTGAATTTACTTTTCACTAGCCATATATTTGTGTTTTTCAAAATTTTTACTATGTAAATGAATACCCATGTAAAAATGGAGAAAATATTCCTATTTTTCAACTCATTTTGCCATTTTTTCCTTTTTTTTTTTATATGTCAATTGTCTTTTTAAACTGAAAATGTCTTGAGAAACTTCTAGCTGCTAAGAGGTCTTAATCACCAATAAAAATAATCATTTTTTTTTCATTATATTTTTTTTTTACTGATAAAAACTGTCCATGAGACATTTTATACTCTTGGAAGATAGGAGCTAACAAAAATAATGACCCTCCTGTTTGCTGCATTTCCAAATCCCAGCTTAGTAAATTTAGGGCCAGTTTGTCATTATGTCAGATATAATCTCATCATTTCATAGGACCTCAGATCAAAATGGACCTTAAATGTCATGTCTAATGCTGTCTCTTTAATGCTTTCCTGACAAGTGGCTCAGCTTCGGTCAAAAAATATGAAAGTTTTGAAATTTTCTTTGTCATATTTAAAAATTTTATTAAAAGATTTCCTCAGAATATTATGAAGATATACTAGATAATTTCTTTTCCATGTACAGTTGGAAAAAAAATAGTCACCATATACAATCTTGCCTCTCTGTGAAGCTCAGTTTTGTTAGAACACTACTCCTGTGTATACACATACCATATCTCATATTACATAGCACTGCAAACTCCTACTGATTTATCCAACATCCCTCCAAGACTGTTACATATATTTATTCCCATGCCTATTTAGTACATTGCCTAGAACATAATAGGTGGCTAATGAATGCTTTGCGATGAAGGCATGTTAGTCAATAAATCTAAAGGTTATTTTTTTCAATATGTTCAGTACTTTGGAAGGTGGTGGGCTATTTTTGTTCTTTTTGAGGTAATTCAGTTTGATTCTCACAATTCAAAAGAATGTCTCTCTTCCTGTCAATATCTGTCTCTGCTAATCTGAATTAACCAATATCTAGTAAATTTCCTATTCTCAAACTGACATCACACCAATGATAATAATGACACTAACAATTACATAGTTATGACTTCCAGAAGTACAGACAAAAAGATAACCAAGCAAAGACCTTCATGGTTATTCTGTGTGAGTTGAAATTCAGTTTTAAGTATCAGGTGAATGGAAGTTAGGGAAAAAGACTTCCTGTGTAAAATGAAATTTAAGTATAAAATAAGCAAACAACAATCACAACAAAACACTCTTTCCAAAAGAAAAAATATTATTTCACAAGTAACACATAGCTATTACGGGATATATGATGCAATAAATGTCTAAGCTATTGTAGTTCCTGCCAATAAGGGTTTTAAACTGCAAAACAGTGACTAAGATAACTTTTCCTCTAGAGTTATCTTAAGCAAAACAATAGTCCTCATGTCTAGGTTTGAGTTGGACTCAAATGACTTCTCCATCTTTCAGTTTCATGGCATCTGGTCCCATCACTTCATGGCAAATAGATGTGGAAACAATGCAAACAGTGACAGACTTTATTTTCTTGGGCTCCAAAACCAATGCAGATGGTGACTGCAGCCATGAAATTAAAATATGCTTGCTCCTTGGAGGAAAAGCTATGACAAACCTAAACAGTGTATTGAAAAGCAGAGACATTTCTTTGCTGACAAAGATCCATATAGTCAAAGTTATGTGTGAATGTGTGGATGTGAGAGTTGTACCATAAAGAAGGCTGAGCACCACAGAATTGATGCTTTTGAACTGTGGTGTTGGAGAAGACTCCTGAGAGTCCCTTGGACTGCAAGTAAATCAAACCAGTCAATCCTGAAGGAAATCAATCCTGAATATTCATTGAAGGGCTGATGCTGAAGCTGAAGCTCCAACACTTTGGCCACCTGATGCAAATAGCTGACTCACTAGAAAAGCCCTGATTCTGGGAAAGATTGAAGGCAGGAGGAGAA
Organism: Bubalus bubalis; assembly: GCF_019923935.1. Classification (NCBI taxonomy): domain Eukaryota; kingdom Metazoa; phylum Chordata; class Mammalia; order Artiodactyla; family Bovidae; genus Bubalus; species Bubalus bubalis. The sequence continues at coordinate 78,611,797 of NC_059159.1, read as the reverse complement.
GAGGATGATAGAGGATGAGATTGTTGGAATACATCACCAACTCAATGGACATGGATTTGAGAAGGCTCTGGTAGATGGTGAAGGATAGGGAGGCCTGGCGTGCTGCAGTCCTTGGGGTTGTAGAGTTGGACACGACTGAGTGAGTGAACAACACCACTTCTCAAACTTCCTTTCAGTTTCATGATTTTATTGCTTCATGAAAGAGAAAAAAAGACCTCCAAATCTAGAAGAAATTTCTCTATGTTTTTGAGAGGAAACACACTGACTTTATTCTCGTTGAATAAAAGAGAACTAGGTCATGGAGATTAGAGCAATGATTTTACCACAGTAGAGACAGTTTTCTTAGGGAAAAATCAAACATTTACATATAGCTTCAAAAATACAATCACTTCTAAAAATTCAGGATTTAGTCAGAATACACTGTCAATAAAGATATGATTCACATTTTGAAAGATGTTCTTGATAAAAAATCAGCATGTAAGTTTAGTTGTTCTGTGAAGTCAAATTTAATTGCAATAGATCTATTTAATATAGAAAGGATAGAAATGATACATAAGTAAATACCCTCCAAGTATCTATTTTGTACTACAAATTTCTGCATACTGAATAATATCAGCATTTAAAAATTCCCATGGTAAAATATCAAAAAAATAACATGAAATTTATTCAAAGTGACTTTGGTTAAAAATAATGGATTAATTTTGATGTATTTAAATACTAAGGTGATTCTCCAGATATCTGGAGAATCACCTTAGTATTTAAATATATATATATATATTCTCCAGATATATATATATATATTTATATATAAAATAAATAAGTCACTGTGAGAAAACCCTGCCCTGGTTACCAGCTTTAATTATTGGGCTGGAAGATTCACGTTTTGAGAGTTTTTTTTTCCCCTATTACTTCCTGAATTCCAAATCATACTAGTATCATTGAGATTCTGAAGTCTCTGTTGTCATTTTTTCTTTCCTAAGGAGGAAATTGTGCCACAAGAGCCAAGTCGCCCTCTGATGGTGTGCTCCTCCCCACCCCACAACCCTCTTCTTTTCCTTCCTCACCCCTAGTCTCCTCCTACTTCTCATCTTTCTCCTCTTTCAAAATTCTCCCATTACCTTAGAGAAAGCCATAGAACAAGCCCCGACAATGACTGCTACCTCATGGTCCTCCTGTCTATCTCATGGGTTGGTACTAGTTCTTCAGTTCTCAGACTTGAGAGTTCATCAGAATCATCTGGGATACACCCTTTAAATGCAGGTGCCCCTACAGTTCAGTTTTCTAGGGTCATTGTAGCAAAGAACCTTGGAGTGGATGGTTTAAAATCCAGAAATTTATTGTCTTACAAGTTTGGAGGCTGAATGTACAAAATCAAGTTGTTCACAGGATTGGTTCCTTCTGAAGTCTGTGAGAGAGGATCTGTTCCCCATTTCCCTCATAGCTTCTGCTGCTTTGCATGTTCCTTGCATTGTGGATAACTGCCTTCGTTTTCACAAGGCATTATTTCCGTGTGTGAGTGTTAAAATTCTCCTTTTTATAAGGACACTGTTCATACACTCTATTACAATGACTTCATCTTAGCTTGACTAATCACATCTGCAATGATCCCATTTCTGAGATGGATCACATCCAGAGATACAGAGGACTAGAACTTCAAAACATGAATTTGGGGCAGGCGGACACACTTCTATCCATAACTCCCCTTTTGAAAGTTTGATCCAGTAAGTCTGAGGTGACAACCAGCAGACTATATCTTCAACAAATATATCTGGAAATTTGGATGCAAGAGGTAATAGCTAATTATTTTTTGAAAATCACTGAAAAGACTCAGAAGCAAAAGTTGACTTATTCATTTTTAGGGTAGTGATTCTCTCCTGGAGGTGGTAGCAATGTTTCTTCTGACTTTTTCCACTTGAAAAGCTTTGCACTAACATTTCCTTTAGAGTCGTATATACTGTTTAGAAGCAAAACAATAGATGGACTTGCAATGCAGAAAATCCTGACTCAAGTGCTGTTCCTATGACTTCCTCATTCATTAGTGTATTATCTTAGGCAAGTAACCTAATTTTTGTGAGACTCTATTTTCACAAATGCATAATAGGGATAATCTGAGTTGGGAGAAATATAGTAAAATTTCTAACTTTGTGTCTGGCACAAAATAAATTCTCAATAAATGGTAGCTAGCACTCTCCACCCTAAGCTTGGGTCATGGCATGGCACAAAATAATATTCTTGGAGTACCTACAGGAATAGACACTTCTCAGATAAATATTCTCCAACTAAACATTTCGTTAACAGACGATGAGAAAAGTCATCCAAAATGATTCTTACTTTGGGGATCTTCCTGAAGGGCCAGTGTCTAAGACTCTATACTGACAAAGCAGGGGGCCTGGGTTCAATCCCTGGTCAGGGAACTAGATCCCACATGCCACAACTAAGAGTTTGCACACTGGAACTAAAAGAATCCATGTGCTGCAATGAATATCGAAGATCCAGAATGCTGCAACTAAGACCTGGGGCAGCCAAATAAACAAATAAAAATAAATAAAAAAAAAATTCTTGGTTGATTTTATTGCACAAAACAGTGTATGCTTGGTGTACTAGAACATAAACTCTGTAAATTGGGGGCTTGGTTTTGCCCACCGCTGTCACCTTAGCACATACTGCAGCATTATTTAGTAGGGGCTCAGTAAATAATTGAATACATTTGAGTAATTAGTGAAACAAAAAGCCGGACATAATTCCATTCTTCAAATTACAAAAAAAGTATAACCTCTCAGGTATAATGATTAAGGCTATATTTTATAAAATAATACAGAGTGAAAAAAATTACATGACATTAAGTATTCTCATAAAAGATAATTTTAAATGACAGCATAGTATTTCAGTGTGTTTAGGTACCATAATTTAATCTTTGTTTTTGGAGGGGGGAGGATTTTGGTTTTCCTGTAATATTCCCTCTTTTGAGCAATGCTTTGGTATTGTTGGTAAGCATTAGTTTCTTGCGATAAACCCCTTGGAGTTGGCTTGGATAGCATATAGATGGATTCCAAGTGTGACAGTCCTGGGAGTGCCCCGTCTTGTGGGCTGTTACAAAAAGAGGTCTCCCTCTGGCTTAGGCTCTGAAGAGGGGAAGGTGGTGAGTCATGTAAAGAGTGAGGAAACTGGAATGATACCTGGAAGACTTCTGAAAAAAAAAATCAAGGGCTGAATTGTGATAATTGGAAACCTTATTAAGGTTTCTATAATGAATGAATGGACTCACAGGAAATATATACTGAAAAATAAGACAATAATAAAACAATAAATAAAATCAGGAAAAAATGCCGTGTCATACAAATTATTAGCATCAATGGAATAAATAAAATAGATAACACCTGCCTCACAAAATATTATAGTTGGAACACTTGTTATAAGCTTCCTGAAAGCAAACAGCACAAAGACTGAATTCCAGAGCATTCAGTGGAATGCTATTTCATGGGGATATAATGGGTGTAAAATGAAGCAAACATAGGAAAAGGGATTATGTGACCAAAACATTTGGGAAATAATGGGCTACAAAACTCGACAATTTGGTTTTTCTGTGGTTCATCAGAGCCTGTACTATTTTGGTCTGTACTCCAAGTCTCCAAAAACGGTCACGGAATGTATATAGTATATAACCTTTTCAAACTTACTTGATACCAACCATTTTTATTCACTGAATGTCAGGAGGGACTAGTGTCCCGTGGAACACCTTTTAATATTGGCTTCCAGGAAGTCAAAGCCAGGTTACAATGTCATTGTAGCAACTATTTTTCACTCAGTTGTGTTTTTCGACTTCATTCACATCTCTCTCTATATATCTGTATTTATATCTTCTGTGCATACATATGTATATCTCTCTATATAAACTTTTTCTGGTATACATGTACATACATATATGTGTCACAAAACACATACAACATCTTATTTTATTGTATTCATTTCCTGTAAGACATTATGAATCTTCCGTGGAATTCTCTGTGGAAAGAATTTATTATTAGTTATCTAAATAAATAATGCTTATTAGTTTTACATTTGTGTTCTAACTAAAGGACCCATTCAAATTGTGAAATAGTAATGCTCTTTCTCCATTTGTATTATTAGCAAATATACTTTCCTTTGTTTTTGTATCATCTTTTCCATTATAGCGCTATGATTTCTTACTCACATCATGCTCTGAAGTTAATTGTTACTAAACTTTTTCTTACAAAAGCTTGAGTCACAACTGCCATACCACATGTGGCCACTATACGGGAGTAACACTAAATGACCATCCCTAAGCGCCAAAATCTGGATTGACATTTTCTTCGTCAAATATTATTTAGGCTAATTGAATTACTTAAAATGAAATTGCTCTCAGGAAAATTAATATATTTAATGTTTAACCACAGGGTCTGATTTAAGTCCTCTGCCTTACATATTTACAGTTACTGATGACTTATTTTTCACTCTGCTTAAATGCAATTCTTTTAAATATGATCACCTGTAAACAAACATTATTCATAAAGGTACTTTCAGGTTAGCACTGAATTTCATGCAGTATATTTACCAATTTTCCACTGTAAATACATCAATTGGAGGAATCAAATCCTGTTAAATAGGATTAAAGACTATTTAATATCATTTAGGATTCTTAAAAAACAATTTCATAATTTTTAGTTACTTCACATAAATTGTAAAGGATTTATAAGGATTTCAGACAAGTTGACTCATGCCTTTAAAAAAAATCTTTCCTCAAATTCTATTCCTTTCTTAAGAATCTGTTTGATTTCTTGTGATGAGGAGGCATTTGTCATGAAAATAAAATATATCTGACTAATAAATTCCTCATTAGGAGAATAAACCCTCTCCTCTCACCTCCAATATCTAAAAACACAAAAGATCTCCTACATTCTATACCATATTTCTTTTTATCAATTCTCAACCTGATTCATTAAGAGTAAAGGATGTTCTCATATTTGTAGTTTATATATGTTATCTCAACTCTGGAATATGAGTTATAGGGACCCAAGAGAAAAGTCCAGAAAGAAATTTTGGGAACTGCTGAATCTGAAGACATAAGCTTTTGGTGCCATGCCTAAAAATAATTAGCTATGTTTAATTCCAAAAATAGAATTCCACTGTCTGCCAACATTCTGAGACCTGAAGGAGAAACTCGAGTTTTTTGTTTTTTAAATGAAACTTGGCTTGATAAAGGACAGAAATGGTATGGATCTAACAGAAGCAGACTATATTAAGAAGAGGTGGCAAGAATACACAAAAGAACTGCACAAAAAACATCTTCACGACCCAGATAATCACAATGGTGTGATCACTGACCTAGAGCCAGACATCCTGGAATGTGAAGTCAAGTGGGCCTTAGAAAGCATCACTACGAAAAACTAGTGGAGGTGATGGAATTCCAGTTGAGCTCTTTCAAATCCTGAAAGATGATGCTGTGAAAGTGCTGCACTCAATATGCCAGCAAATTTGGAAAACTCAACAGTGGACACAGGACTGGAAAAGGTCAGTTTTCATTCCAATCCCAAAGAAAGGCAATGCCAAAGAATGCTCAAACTACCGCACAATTGCACTCATCTCACACACTAGTAAAGTAATGCTCAAAATTCTCCAAGCCAAGCTTCAGCAATATGTGAACCGTAAACTTCCAGGTGTTCAAGCTGGTTTTAGAAAAGGCAGAGGAACCAGAGATCAAATTGCCAACATCCACTGGATCCTGGAAAAAGCAAGAGAGTTCCAGAAAAGCATCTATTTCTGCTTTATTGACTATGCCAAAGCCTTTGACTGTGTGGATCACAATAAACTGTGGACAATTCTGAAAGATGGGAATACCAGACCACCTGACCTGCCTCTTGAGAAATTTGTATGCAGGTCAGGAAGCAACAGTTAGAACTGGACATGGAACAACAGACTGGTTCCAAATAGGAAAAGGAGTTTGTCAAGGCTGTATATTGCCACCCTGTTTATTTAACTTATATGCAGAGTACATCATGAGAAATACTGGGCTGGAAGAAGCACAAACTGGAATCAAGATTGCCGGGAGAAATATCAATCACCTCAGATATGCAGATGACACCACGCTTATGGCACAAAGTGAAGAGGAACTCAAAAGCCTCTTGATGAAAGTTAAAGTGGAGAGTGAAAAAGTTGGCTTAAAGCTCAACATTCAAGAAAACGAAGATCGTGGCATCTGGTCCCACCACTTCATGTGAAATGGATGGGGAAACAGTGGAAACAGTGTCAGACTTTATTTTTCTGGGCTCCAAAATCACTGCAGATGGTGACTGCAGCCATGAAATTAAAAGACGCTTACTCTTTGGAAGGAAAGTTATGACCAACCTAGATAGCGTATTAAAAAGCAGAGACATTACTTTGCCAACAAAGGTCTGTCTAGTCAAGGCTATGGTTTTTCCTGTGGTCATGTATGGATGTGAGAGTTGGACTGTGAAGAAAGCTGAGCGCTGAAGAATTGATGCTTTTGAACTGTGGTGTTGGAGAAGACTCTTGAGAGTCCCTTGGACTGTAAGGAGATCCAACCAGTCCATTCTAAAGGAGATCAGCCCTGGGATTTCTTTGGAAGGAATGATGCTAAAGCTGAAACTCCAATACTTTGGCCACCTCATGTGAAGAGTTGACTCATTGGAAAAGACTGATGCTGGGAGAGATTGGGGGCAAGAGGAGAAGGGGACGACAGAGGATGAGATGGCTGGATGGCATCACTGACTCGATGAATGTGAGTCTCAGTGAACTCCGGGAGTTGGTGATGGACAGGGAGGCCTGGCGTGCTGCAATTCATGGGGTCACAAAGAGTCAGACACGACTGAGCGACTGATCTGATCTGATCTGGCTGTTCCTTCTGTTCACATGGAGCCCAAGTAAGTAGGTTGGAAATTTAAGGTCTGCCTTTTGGCTTAAGTGAATGTTATCAATTGGTTTTGGTTTCCAAGCCCATCTCAAAATACAGTTCCTTTTATACCAAATATTGGACTTGTGTCCATTATTTTGGGCTTCCCTGGTGGCTCAGACAGTAAAGAATCTGCCTGCAGTGCAGGAGACCTGGGTTTGATTCCTGGGTCAGGAAAATACCCTGGAGAAAGGAATGGCTACCCACTCCAGTATTGTTGCCTGGAGAATCCCATGGGCAGAGGAGCTTAAGTGGGCTACACTCCATGGGGTCGCAAAGAGTTGGACATGACTGAGCTATTATTTTGGCCCTAGCTTACTTTGTATTAAAACTAATATAAGAATTCTTACAGTTGTTCCTAAAATGTTTAGTGTTTATAAATACATAATTGCCCATTTATATCCTAATGCAATTAAAAGAGACTTTTATGTTTAGAATTTTAAGTTTGAGTTTAAAAATCCCCACAAGCCTTAGAGCCAAAAACAACAGACCTCTGCTACTACAGCTCCTGGGGGGAAGGGGGAGCTCATATGCAACTCTTCACATTTTCTTCACATTTTGATACAGACAACACTCTGTTAAGCCTGTTTAAAGTATTTTATGATGACATATCTTGTGGTGAATCTTCTTTATCCAATGTGCCCATTTCTCCACAGAAAGGAGGTAAGAGGAGCCTGGAATTATGAGCCTTCTATTGCAAAGTTCTGGTGGGGGTAGCTAGGGGGTAGACTCATGTGTAAAGTTGGGGAGATTCATAGCTAATTCTCATTTCCTGTGTACAAAATTGTACCTATTTTTTTCCCATTTATTTTATCTGGTTTCTTGGAGAACTTTCCTAATTTAATTTCTAGAGAGTATAAAGCTCCTATCTATTACAGTTGAGTGAAGAGATGGGGGCTTCTGGATGCTTTTTGTACAGGTTTTCAAATGATATGGCAGTTTTTATACTCACTCACTCAAGTGTTCAGAGGTACATGATGTCTATAATTCCTGAGCATTTGGGTAGACTTGACTCAGTTCACTTCACAGGGGTATCACCTTATGCCTCCTGCAGGTATTTAGGCTGTTCCTAGAATCCCATGGACGGAGGAGCCTGGTGGGCTACAGTCCACAGGGTCACAAAGAGTCGGACACGACTGAGCGAATCCTTAGTCCTTAGTCCATAGTCTGTTCTACTAAGTCTTTAGCACTTGGTCATCTACTTTCCATTTCCTACCATTTTATTGATTATCACTTTTCTGCTGTTATATCGTCTTTCCTTTTCTTTGTCCTTTCTGGGTTTGTTCCTGTATAGCTAAATTAATGAAGTTTTAAGAGGGAGGAAAGATAAATGGATGTGTTCCATATGCCAACTTTCTTCTTAATCCATTTATCACAGAGTGCAAAACTCTTAATAAGCTTATGTAAGCTCAAAAGCAGTTATGAAATTGTGCTGCCAATCTCCACACACTATACTGACATTTTTTAAAGCTTTCTCTCATAGATCTTATATATCCACCTTCTAAACATTTCCTGATGATGTTGATTTTAGTTTTAATACATTAGAGATTTTCATATATCAAACATATATTGAATACCTGATATATGTGATACATGGTTTGGTGCTGGAAACATTCTGTTAGACTCACAGTATATCTTATTCTTTCTGTCTCACTCTGTTTGTTGGTGTCATCTGTCTGGAGCTTATAAATCTAAAGAACTCTTTCCAGTAGCTCTTAGCTTCAGCTTCCTTTGGGAATTTCTGTTCATACTGCAATTGGTCTCATGACATTGTTGGTACTTCCTGGTTATAGTGCTCATATTCTCTGAACTAAAAGTCAGGATCTATTGCCTGATGGTCTTACAAAGAATTTTTGTGTCCTGACTTGTGGATTTATTTTAAAGTATAAAAATCAAATCACTGTTAGTAATAGTTCAGTTTAATAAAACTTTTGAATTATGGGCCAACATTAAGCTAAAATGAAAAAATAAAGATATCTTTGTCTTGGAGAAACTTAAGGTATAAGTTCATAGTTAATAAATTTACTGTTCAGAAAGAGTACATTTATAGACAATCAGAACTATTCTAGAACACTTCAGGAGTATGGTGAAATAATGGTGTGACTTGATTAATAAGTAATGGAAATATTTAGTAAATGAACACCTTGGTGTATTTTATATTTTACTTCAACTGATAAGAAAACAGATTCATCCTCTCAGGCTTATAATCATGGGAAGACAAGCTATAAAGCTATTCACATTGAAACATGTAAAATATCATGTATGAAACGAGTTGCCAGTCCAGGTTCGATGCACGATACTGGATGCTTGGGGCTAATGCACTGGGACGACCCAGAGGGATGGTATGGGGAGGGAGGAGGGAGGAGGGTTCAGGATGGGGAACACATGTATACCTGTGGTGGATTCATTTTGATATTTGGCAAAACTAATACAATTATGTAAAGTTTAAAAATAAAATAAAATAAAAAAAATTATTGTTAAAAAAAAAAATTCCAACAACTTCTCTACTTAGCTTTAGGGCTATAAGCATAAATAATTCAAAAGAACTTCCAGTGAGCTTACTCTAAAGCTATTTTAATCAAACAAAAAGAAATCCTGAATGAATTTTGTTCCTTCTATAAAGTCAGAAACAATCCATGTTCTGTATGGCATGAGTAAATCACATTAACTTGTTTATACTAAACTCAAGGCCCAATTATTTCAATGTTTTTTCAAGTTCTAATGGCTTTGGGTTCTTGGTGGTGGCTACTTCTCCAGCTGTGTTTCTCAGTGACTTTAGGCATTGAATCAGTAGATTATAAATAAACAAAAAAAGCTGAAGACAACAATTTGAACAATTTCCCTACACTTTAGTAGTCACTGGACCACAGATTTCTAAAGTAGAACTTAATAGAGTAATTGGGAATTGTGTTATTTTCTATCCTTGAATTCTATCAGTTTAATGGGATATTGTTAATTCATGGAAATTAGTTGAAAGAATTTTAAAAATTGGTTTTCTTTATAATAGATGTTATCCATATGAGCTAATAAGCTGAGAGATACAATAAATGTTTTGTGATACTATAATCACCAGCAAGTTTTATAAAACTAAAGAAAAAAATAAAGACCCATAGTACTTTAAGTGGAAGGACTGTATGTCCTTAATAAAATTGAATTCAAGCTTCCACACTTCTATAAAATTTGAGTAGACAAATGAATCAGTAGCTCTAGAATTGGTAGGGTTTTATGAACTCATCTCTGTGTTCTAGATACTGTTTCTGTGACTATTTTTTGGTATTAGAACACAAATTTAAAAAAAAATTTATTTCTTTATGAGACTTCTATCCAGTTAGAGAGTTTAAATGCAAAAGTTAATATCATATATCCAAGAAAGAAGCATCATTCCCAGAAGGTCTTGGGAAGGCCATATGGAGCCAGGAACTGAGCTCCAGTGTGGTATTATTTTCATGACAGACTTTGAATAATATAGATTCTCCCAAGATGCCACTGCTTGTATTTCTCTGATGGTGGTTGAGAAAATGCATAATTTCACAAGCACTCTGAATTTCCTGTTTAAAATCAATCCATCTTTGCAATTAAACCACATCTGCATATTTTTAAACCTTGCAACACATATATGCAGCTTATATAATATTTATTTATTCTGTCTACCAATCAAGTCTCTACAAATATAGATTAATCAATGGGTTCTCGCAATTAATTACTATAGCCCAGAAGGAGTCAGTTACTCACCAGTTAGGAATCATGACCTAGATTACTTGGATTTACCAGGAAAATGTAAATTCCATCTCTGTTTTTTTCTTTTTTTTAGTTTGAAGGCAGTTGTATTTCCTGGCATTGAGTCATAACACAAATCTTCAGCTCTAGGGAGCATCTATCAAAGGGTCTACCACTCAGGTAGTAGAATAATTTTGAAGGTGTGCTTTCAAAGTCTTTCTGCCATACTTAAACATAGGAAAAGGGAACTGTTGGTCTCTTTTGCAGTCAGGCTTTTGTCTCCCTATCCCTACTCCAGTGAATTGGTAGAGTTGTTAAAAAGTTGTTAATTTGATTAGTCTAGCCTGATAAAATGATGGTAATGAACATATCAGTTAGAGTTATGCTTTTTGAAAGGTGGGAACCCATATTTTATGAAACTTTTCTTGCATTTATTGTTTGAAATAGGTAAGTAGAGCCAGGTAGGGCTTGAACCCTAAGGACAAGTCATTCATATTTGTGTGACTTATATTCTCTTTTTTCTCTCTGCCATCCACCTTCTTTCAGAAGGTAGGAAATGTATATTCTTCAAATATAGATTCAGAGAGAGTTACTCCCCCATATTTCTTTGTTGTTTGCTTTAGTCTTTTCTTCCTTTTTTGCTTCCTTGGTAATCCTATTTTAAAGGCTGAGGTCAACAACCTACTTAGTATTCTCATCCCTAAATGTGACTTAGATCATCTTCAGGGTGACAAACCTGTAGTTAAGAATAAAAGTTTAGACTTTTGGCAGGAAGGTCTAATTGGAAAAGATGCTTGTTCCTCGGAAGAAAAGCTATGACAGACCTAGATAGTATATAAAAAAGCAGAGACATTACTTTGCCCACAAAGGTCCATCTAGTCAAAGCTATGGTTTTTCCAGTAGTCATGTACGGATGTGAGAGTTGGACTATAAAGAAAGCTGAGTGCTGAAGAATTGATGATTTTGAACTGTTGGTATTGGAGAAGACTCTTGAGAGTCCCTTGGACTGCAAGGAGATCAAACGAATCAATCCTAAAGGAAACTAGTCCTGAATATTCATTTCAAGGACTATTCCTAAAGCTGAAACTCCAATACTTTGGCCACCTGATGCGAAGAACTGACTCATTGGAAGAGACCCTGACGGTGGGAAAGCTTGAAGGCAGGAGGAAAAGTGGACGACAGAGGATGAGATGTTTGGATGGCATCATTGACTTGATGGACATGAGGTTGAGCAAGCTCTGGGAGTTGGCGATAGACAAAGGAGGCCTGGCGTGCTGCAGTCTGTGGGGTTGCAAAAAGTCAGACATGACTGAGTGACTGAACTGAACTAAAAAGAAGTAAGTAGTAGAATGAGGTCTTTAGAATTATAATTTAAATTTTGGATTAGTTAAGTGATTTTGAATACAGTGACTTTGAGTTTTAGTTGTCTCATCTGAGAAATGTAGACGTATTTTAATAGAAGTAATGGGATTAAATAAGTCTGAATGTATGAAGGTGACACTGTCATGAACAGGATCACCTTTACCATCATCACTTCTCTGTGTTAAGTGTTGTTTTGTATACACTTGATTTCATTATTATTAGCCCCAATTATAACTTAGAAAATGGAAGCTCAGAGACCTTTAAATGTCTTCTCTAAGATAATAGGGCAAGTGCAGGTCAGAGACAGGATTTGAACTCAAGTCTGTCATATTCTAAGGTGCATACCCTGAACTACTCTCTGGTATGGTCTCCTGCACGTTCCCTTTATTAACATAACTAGCCTCATTCTGTTCATGCATAATGTGTGCATGAACTGGATTTAGGGGAGAAGTCGTGTATCCTCTTTTAGCTCTGAGGTGCTGAAGGTACTTGACTACACGTACACTCTGAACAAAGTGATGATTTAATCATGTCAAGTTGAATTCATGTATCAACTAGCTCTGAGTTGTCCAAAGCAATAGCTACCTTTATAAGTGGCTATTTAAATTTAACTCAATTAAATAAAATTAAAAAATACAGATCTTCAGTCACACTAGTTACAAGCCACATGCAAAAGCCACATGGAGCTAGTGGCTACTGCAATGAACAGTACAAATACAGAATAATTTCATCACTGCAGAAAGATCTATTGGGCATCATTGAACTAAACGAGTTTCAATGGGAATATGAACAAATTTGTTTATCAAAGAGTGTGTCTATTCACAAATCACAGAAGACACTTAACTAGAAAACTCTTGTGTCACATTCTAACATATACACATACATATCTGTAGACTCACGGCTATGCAAACAAAATACAGACACTGAACATTCATTCTGCAATATTTTCCTTCATGGTTAACCTGAATCTGATGCTGCATGAAAAGCTTTGCCTGTGCAACAACATGTTTAAGCAAAGCACAGAAGATACACTTATTAGTTATCCATTTCAACAGATTCTCATCTTGAACATTCCAAGATATAGACAGGCCTGTGAAACTGCAGAAACATTTAGTCAGCCTCATTTTTTGAAAGTTCCTAGAGAGTTCAATTGTTGGATAAGCTTCAAGAAAGGGGGAAGGGAAGTTATTTAAGCACTGTGTTTTTCTGGAGGAAACTTAACAAGGCAGGAGAGATGGCGTTCTGATATATTGAGCCAATCTTCAAAAATAGTCCATACAGCCATAAAGATATGGAAAACGAAAAGCCAGAGTGATCAAACAACTTCAGGAAAATAAACAGATAAGCACAAAAAAATGAAATGAATCAGCATACCTTTATTCTGCCTGGTTTCCTGAGAATTTATATAGCAGCTAGTGACAGAAAAGTGACTTATTAAGAAACACATACATTGTTTGTTCTTGGGTTCTACTTGTTGTTGCTGTAGTTTGGGTTTTTTCTGTTTAAAGGCAGCAGAGGCTATTTGTGTAACAAACACAAACTTCCTCTTCTTTCTGTTTGTCAATAAAAGTAAAATTATTACCTCAGTTTAGAAACGGCCACTTTTCAATTACTTAATAAAAATTAACGTCTCTAGGAACCACTATATATTAAGTATCTTCTAGAGTTGTCCATTTATTTTAAGCATTGCATGCATGTACTTATTATCTGTGTAGTACTGGAATCATTTGCCTCTCGACAATGGCTTTTAAATAATCCTACCATCAACACTGCAGGGTGAGTGTGTGGAAACAATATCCCCGTTACGTTATTGTTGTTTAGTCGCTAAGTCATGTCCAATCCTTTTGCAACCCTCATGGACTGTAGCCTACCAGGTTCCTCTGCCCATGACATTATCAGGCAAGAATACTGGAGTTGGTTGCCATTTCCTTCTCCAGGAGATCTTCCCAACCCAGAGACTGAACCCACATCTCCCGGATTGGCAGGCAGATTCTTTACCCTTGAGCCACCGGGAAAGCCTTAATGGAAAAAATAGATATCCTCTAGCTTGCATTTTGTGATTATCAAAAACATTCTAAATATGTAACATTTCCTGATTCAACCTTTAATGCCTATACTTAAAAAAAAAGGACAGCATTTTACGATTTGTTATAGGTATACACTTAAAATGGGCTTATGAGAGATTGAAAGATTATGCTTGACATTTATATTCAGAAAAGCAAAATAAACAAAAATAAAAAAATAAGTATTTTTTCCTAATTTCAACAGAACTTTGAGATATTAGACAGAATACAAATGTTAATTTAGAGAAAGCAAGAGCTAAAGATAGAGGTTTAAGAAAAATATGTTGGTACCTTGCATGCTTGTGTGCTAAGTCACTTCACTTGTGTTCGACTCTTTGTAATCATATGGACTGTAGTGTGCCAGGCTTCTGTGTCCATGGGTTTCTTCAGGTAAGAATACTAGAGTTGGTTGCCATGCCGTCCTCCAGGGGATCTGCCCGACCCAGGGATTGAATCTATGTCTTCTTACATCTCCTGCATTCGCAGGTGGGTTCTCTACCATCAGCGTCACTTGGGAAGCTCATTGGTATCCATAGTAGCAAATAAACTCATCTTGATTAAGGTTTCCTTTATATTCACATGCATAAAATCAATGGATTAAAAAATGCTAATGGCTTATGACATTCCCTTTGTCTAGAAATCTACTCTTGTGACATCTGACAATTGTTGAAGTTTTGCAGGTATTCAAGGAAGTCATGGACAATCAAAGGTCACAAGGAGAGGACCCAGCACAGAAAATAAATAAATAAAATAAAATAAAATAAAAAATGTGAGCACCAGAGGGATCCGGTATGCATCCCTACTGTGCTTTTTATGGAGAATTTTCTAAGCAAAAAATTTTTAAAGCAAAAATCTCTTGCTTCTGCAGGAAATGCCAAATTCTTATCATGGTTGTTTGATTGTAAGAAAGTCAGGACATCCTAAGTGTGGCTACTATGGCTGCTTCTCCACTACCAAGGCCAGGATGTTACTAGAAAAACTCACAGAAGACAATTTCAGAGGTGGGTTGTCTGGCTTTGGTATTCAGTATTAAGGTCCTTCTTTAGAATTCATACACACGTTTTCTACAGGAAAACAAGACACACAGAGGTCATCACCCCAATTCATTCCACACCTGCAAAATTTCAAAGTTTGTGTTTGAGTGATCAGCACATGGTAGAAGGGCAAAGTGCTAGAAAAAGCTCACCTAGTGAATTAGTGTAGGAAAATAAGGGCAGTCAAGTACGGCCAAGAAGGTTTCAGGAGTCAACAATGATTAGAAGTCAAGGGGGGGGAAATGTCATGCAAATAGCAACCAGAAATTGAAATATATGCTCATTTGCACATCTGAATTAGTACTTTTATGGTGAAGGCAGACAAAGTGTTCACCGTGGTGCTTGAATCACATTTTTGACCTGAAGAACAAGTACATCTCTTCTTTTTATGTATTGAATGGTTCAGTCTAATCAAACAACTGGCAGGCCAAGGGCTGAACAATAAATTCAGTCTAAAAGAAATGTTTCCAAACATTGTGCTAGTGTGTGTGTGTGTGTGTGTGTGTGTGTGTGTGTAGAGGGGAGGGGGTGGTATGGACTGAATTGATGGAAATGTCTAATCCATTACATCAACATGGTTATGGCAGCATATAAAATACACAGGACCAGAACTCATCATGGAAACACTCTTCAAAGTCATGGTATTGATTTCAATTATGATATCTTTCTTGCTAATGCATTCTGTGTTCCTGTTGGTGGTCAGAGAGAGCAGGATTAAATCAAAGTGAAAGCCATACCTAAAGTGAAAAAAGCCTTCATGTAGCCCAAAGAGAGAGAAAAGAAGCAAAAGCTGTGAGCTAGAAGAGCCATTCAGAGAAATGTGCTCAATGGCATGAAGTTTAAAATCGCCCATAAATATGAATACATTATCCATCTTTTTCTCTCTTGGCACTTCTGCAGTTGACATTACCACTGTCTGCTGTGTTAAGATTGGGAGAACTAAGCTGGAAAATGTGATAGCAAATCCTTAACTCAAGCAGCAGTATATGGAGCAGGCTGTTAAACTGCCATGTTAGCAGAATGCATAAATGTCAACATTATTTTAGAATGATTTATTATATCCATAACAGTCAAAATAAATAAATGTGGCCCGATAGTCCACAACCCATGGATGGCTTCTCTAATTCAGGATTTTGCAGATGACATTTTCTATTAGGATGACATTTCAGACCTTTAAAAATAAAATTTGGAATTTTTGTGGGGATTTCTAATGTTCTTGGCATATTATTTCAATTATTCTAGAAGGAGGGGTTTAGTAGAAAAGTGCTATCAAGTAGTTAAATGAAGAAAGGGAAGAAAAAAAGACGGTGACATAATTCGCTTAGATAGCCATCACTGCAGAAATGGCAATTGCAAAGGTGATTGCATTGTAAAATGTCTTTCTTCAATATGATTGCTGCGTTGACAACATAAACACTCCTACAGATGAACTTCTCCTGAACAGAAATTGAAGAGCTAGGATAGCTATGTGGGTTCAGAATGCAAAATTAAAAGAAAAAAATTACCTGCATATATATTTAAACATTCATTTTTTTAGTTTTTATGGAATACAGCATATTTTCTATGGGGATTTTAAAATTAAACCCCAATAAAGTATTCCACTGGCAGCAATATTTTTAGAACTCAAATGGCCCATTTATGATCATTATGAAAGTTGCTGTATTTCATAGTTTGCCACCTTTAAAATAACACATCATTCATTCTGAACAGGTGGATCAAAAAATGAGAAATTTTCCAAAATATGAAAGAGAAAAAGATATTTGGAAGAATTCATATAATTTTTTTTGCATTTTATAAACAGAGAATGGTATTAAAAATACAATATGATTGTTCTGGGCTTCCCTAGTGGCTCAGATGCTAAAGAATCTGTCTACAATGCAGGAGACCCAGGTTTGATCCCTGGCTTGATTAATGAGAAGGGCCAAATAAATAGATATTAATACAGTTACACAAATCATTGGTGCTGATGTCCTTAAATTTATCATAATATACATATATAGTACATATAATACATATCTACTATATATAGTACATAATATAAATGAATTGAGTGATGTATTGTTTTTATACAATTATTTTAAAAACCACAACACCTTATTTTGGGTAAACTTCTGAAATAGGAAATCCCAGTAAAATTGATAACACTAAGCTAACACTAAGTGAAATAGTTCCTGTGTCTATCTGGAGTAATACTCGGGTATACTATTAAAAAATTTTTAAAGAAAATTTGAGATTTAAAAAGAAAATGGCAAATGAAAGGTGAAAATGTTTGTGCACATTTTCCAAATGTAACAGTTTGGTTCATATACTTTTGCACAGAATACTTTTCACATTTTTCCTCTGTATGAGCAAACACCACCATAGAAAACATCAGTATTTTAAAACAGAGTCCTGGGAACAATTTTTCTTGAGATATTTTCCTTCTTTTAGTGTCCTTATTTTCTCAAACTACATTTTATAATCTCCTTTATTGCCCTGATGTCCAAAAGAGCCTTCACATTTTGAATCCTAAAATATATTTGGTGATAATAATGGATCTTGGACCAAAAGACCCTCTTCTAACATTTCAGCTCTCAGATACTGAGAAAAATACATGACTATGTGAAACAGGAACTTCTTTTTAATGTGTGAGATTAACAAGGAAAAAAAGAATATGTGACCACTGAAAGATGGGTTATCTTATTTTGTGCTGGTCTTTTTGTTACTTTTTGTATAAGGTACACATGTGAAAAAAATAAGATAATTATCTATTTATTATGAGACTGAGGCGATGAGTAAACTACATATCCTAATGAAATGGTGTGGAAAAAGAGGAAGGAGATCTATTCTTAAAGCAGTCTATAATAGAGACTATACATAAGAGCTAATGTGGAAAGGGACAAAGGTGAAGGCAGAGTTATAAGTATGCATATCTATATCTGAAGACTAGAGTCTGGGCTCTGGTTCTGATATATGATATCTATTGTTGCTGTTGCTAAGTCGCTTCAGTCATGTCCGACTCTGTGCGACCCCATAGATGGCAGCCCACCAGGCTCCCCCGTCCCTGGGATTCTCCAGGCAAGAACACTGGAGTGGGTTGCCATTCCTTCTCCAATGCAGGAAAGTGAAAGTGAAGTCGCTCATTCGTGTCTGACTCTTCATGACCCCATGGACTGCAGCTTTCCAGGCTCCTCTGTCCATGGGATTTTCCAGGCAAGAGTACTGGAGTGGGGTGCCACTGCCTTCTCCAATATGATATCTAACCCTATGCAAAGTTAATAATTTAATCTGGAATTTTCAGTTTTTTCCATTATATAAAAGTGGACCAGGCTGACTCAAAGAAAATTGAAGTACTAAAGCTGATTAGGTATGCACTTATAATGCAGACTGAATCTTCCTGGAACCCAATCTGACAATCGGGGCCAATCTGCTTCCCAGCTGGAAAATCTGCTCTCCCAAGGTCATCAAAACCAAGGCTGTTCTGAACTGAGTTACATGTACACCGCCATGAAGAACAGAGATAAATAAGAATGTCCTCTAGTTTTCTGCTATCATTTCATTCCCTGATACCTTTGGCCACAACTCTACCTTCTCCAGGACCTTGGGTGAGGACTATAAGATCCTGATAGATTAATGTCCTCTCTTTCCCTTTTGCAGGCTGAAGTCTTCCTTGAGCCTCCATCACTTCACAGGTAGATCATTTATCATTACAGATACAGGATCAGGTTTCTACTTCTGATTGTTACTTATTTCAAATATCCTTTGACCACACTTTGCACATTGGCTTGGACAACCTGAAACTTTTCTTCACTGGTGACAATTTACCAGAGTTCTAATCATTTACCTCTCTGAATGCCATTGGAGTCAAGCAGGCAGACACTCAGGTCTCCTGGTGGCATCTACAATGGACTGGCTTTTGCAGAGTTAAGATGACCTGACCCAAGGGCTACTGGCGAGTCAGTGGCCCCATCTTATTAAGTACCCCAGGACAATTCTTGAAATTCCACTGAAGTAGAAAAGTAATATTTTGGATGACTTTATGCACCAGGCACCTTTGTAGGCCCTGGGCATATAGAAGGGAAGTAGAAAATAAATAATCTGTGCCTTCAAGAAGCTTAATACTCAGAACCACTAGCTGTTTTCCTCACACTTCTTCTTTCTTCTGCCTACATAAAGAATGGATGTTTAACTTGGGGCTCAGGTTATACTCCTTTATATTTCAAAATGATAAATAGGCTTGCCTTATTCCTTATTTTAGAGTTTCTTTTTTTAAGGTCTCATAATAGGAAAAATAGTGCCAAGTAAAATTTCATATTATCACTGTCAAATTGTCAATATATTTATTTTTCTTGTTGGAGGCAATGTGAAAACATATTCCTTAAATTAAAATTTTCCTACAGGAAACCTGTCACATAGACCTTTATCAAGATTATATTATGGTTCTGTTTTGGCAAATAAGTTTAACATGCTTCAAAAAGCTATCATGAAACATAGCCTAGATATGTGGCTTTTCTTGTGAATTTTGTGTTTATACCTTTTATAGTCTTAAAGAGATGATAGTACCAGACCATCTTACCTGTATCCTGAGAAACTGTATGTGGGTCAAGAAGCAACACTTAGAACTGGACATGGAACAATGGACTGGTTCAAAATTGGAAAAGGAGTACAACAATGCTATGTATTGTCACCCTGCTGATTTAACTTCTATGCAGAGCATATCATGAGAAATGCTGGGCTTTATGAAGCACAAGCTGGAATCAAGGTTCAGTTCAGTTCAGTTCAGTCACTCAGTCGTGTCCAACTCTTTGCAACCCCATGGACTATAGCACGCCAGGCTTCCCTGTCCATCATCGACTCCTGGAGCTTGCTCAAACTCACGTCCATCGAGTTGGTGATGCCATCTAACCATCTTATCCTCTGTCATCCCTTTCTCCTCCTGCCTTCAATCTTTCCCAGCATCAGGGTCTTTTCAAATGAGTCAGTTCTTCTAATTAGGTGGCCAAAGTATTGGAGTTTCAGCTTCAGCATCAGTCCTTCCAATGAATATTCAGGACTGATTTCCTTTAGGATTGACTGGTTGGATCTCCTTGCAGTCCAAGGGACTCTCAAGAGTCTGATTCATGGGAGAAATATCAACCTCAGATATGCAGATGATACCACTCTAATGGCAGAAAGTGAAGAGGAGCTAAGGAGCTTCTTGACAGGGATAAAAGGGGAGAGTGAGAAAGCTGGCTTAAAATTTGACATTTAAAAAACTAAGATCATGACATCTGGTCCCATCACTTCATGGCAAGTAGAAGGGGAAAAAGTGGAAGCAGTGACAGAGTTATTTCCTTGGGCTCCAGAATCACTGTGGAGAGTGACTGCAGCCATGAAATTAAAAGGTGCTTGCTCCTGGGAAAGAAAGCTATGACAAAAACCTAGACAGCATATTAAAAAGCAGAGACATCACTTTGCTGACAAAGGCCCATCTAGTCAAAGCTATGGTTTTTCCAGTAGTCATGTATGAATATGAGAGTTGGACAGTAAAGAAGGTTGAGCACTGAAGAATTGATGCTTTTGAACTGTGGTGTTGGAGAATACTCTTGAGAGTCCCTTGGACTGCAAGGAGATCAAACCAGTCAGTTCTAAAGGAAATCAACCCTGAATACTCACTGGAAAGACTGATGCTGAAGCTGAAGCTCCAATACTTTGGCCCCCTGATATGAAGAACTGACTCATTGGAAAAGACTTTGATCCTGGGAAAGATCGAAGGCAAGAGGTGAAGGGGTTGGTACAAGATGAGATGGTTAGACAGCATCACTAACTCAAGGGACATGAATTTGGGAGATAGTGGAGGACAGAGGAGCCTGGTGGGCTACAGTCTATGGGGTTGCAAACAGTCGGACACGACTAAGCAACTAACACACACACATGCATATTATAGATAATCAGTCTCAAACTGTGTTCTGTAGAACAAATGGAACTGATACGTACTGTGTACAAAGTTTTCATAGACTAATTAGATTATGAAATGCCACACACCATATTTTGCTCTAATAGATTCACAATGCAGATTAAAATATTAGGGACTTCCTGGCAGACGGGTGGTTAAGACCCAGTGCTCCCAATGTAGGGGCACAAGCTCCATTCCTGGTGAGAGAACTGGATTCCATGTGCCACAACTAAGACCCAACAGGCAGATAAGTTAAAAAAGAATTACAAAAATAAATAAAATGAAGATGTTATAAAAAAAAGATTAAAATGTTGAAATCTAAGTACTTTCGTAAGGAAGGGGAAAAAAAAAAAAAAAGCCTGACTGAATGTCAACACAATGTTTTCCAGACTTATTTAGCTATGTAATACTTAAAAAAAATGTAACACCGCTTTTCAGAATAGGTAAACCATATAAAATCATTTTGCTGTTTATTTGTCTTCTGTCATACAAACTGAAATTCTCCGGGACAAGGCACTCTTGGCATCAGTAATACAAAGCACGTACTCATCCCAATAGGTACAAATTAGTGAATAAAATACTACTATGAATATTTTAAAAACACTAGACTTATTTGGAGTTGTGTTCAGAAATGGTTTTGACTAGAAGCTCTGAACATGACCTAAAAAGAGTTGAAGCTTTTACTTTTCAAACCAACTTGATCTTCTTATTGTTTGTTCACCCGTTTGTTTTGTTGGTTATAAGTTCAGTTCCTACATGGGTTGGTTAGATTGCTCCTATCTATAAGGTACCTAAATCCTAGATTTCTGACCCATAAAATCACCGTCACATACCTCATAAACACCTACAACTGATCTCCAGGAAAATAGAGGTGAATGCCACTGCTTCCTCGCTAAATCTGTACCTCTATTGCAAAACAAATAAGACAAACAAGTATGCTGCCACTTCAAAGGAAAAAGACCTCCCAGAAACAAACAAAAATTATGCATTATGACACATTTGTTTCTCCTAATTGGTGTGTGTGCCTGCTAAGTTGCTTCCATCATCTCTGACTGGGAGTGGGTAGAAATGTGGGGATCAGAGACACAATCTATGAAGAAAGCATATTATTTTGTGGTTTGCAGTCAAGTGAGAAATACTCAGGGAATTTTAAAAATTACTAGTAATAAAGGGGGATATTAAAATTCTCACTTACTGATCTGAATTAAAAAATGCAGGCAATGTGAACTGCAGCTATTTCTGGACAAAGGGTAAAACTAACATATTCAATGCTTTGTCTCACAACATAAAAAAAAATGAATAAATGCTGAAAATTAATCCCTGATCATTCTTATAGAGTCAGGAAGCACTTTGATTATCTCAACTTTATTTTACACTCACTACTATACCCAGTTATCCACTATTTTAAGTGATTGCTTATTTCCTCCAGAATACACTAAGGCATACCCACCTCTGAATATTCTAGTATAAATCCATTTTGGAAAAATACACTTCACATTCATCAGAAAATTGTATCTATATTACCTTCTGTAAAATGTACTATGGGTTTAGTTTTGAGATATGCTATGAATCCCACTTCAAAAGGGAAAATCCAGGGGCATGAATATATTCATTTCAAAAATAAAAATGAAATTCTCACAACAAAGAAAGACAAAACCATATACCTGAACACATTTCTTCTTTGATTAATTATTCAACAGTTACATTTTTGTGGCAGAATTGTTTCCCCATTCAGTAACTTTGAACCCAGTTCTACTCTGATTAAAAAACATGGTAAATGTAAGGAAGCACTGAATATTACTTTTTAAATATTGCTGTAACTTGGTATAAGTGTAATTTAAATACAGCATGAAAATAAATGACATTTTCAGGTGTAATATGACATTGTTCCTATAAAATTCCAGTCTAAGTCATAAATCACAGCCTTCGAATCAAATACGTAGGTGCAATGAAGCATTTCTAGCAAATAACTCATTTTAACAATGAAAAACCCATTGACATGCAGGATTTTGCAATCAGAGGTTCTCAGCTGCTCACCTTAAAATTAAAATTTCAGTCAGGTAAGGGCAAAATGAAGAAATCAGCATACCTCAGGTTTTATTTTAACCAAGACACCTTCTGAATCTAATTAAAATTAGGTGTTTGTTTCTTTGTCTGAACCACCAATTCCTATAATTGGGGTCCATGTAATTTGTTTGAGGAGGCCTTACAAATAGCTGTGAAAGAATAGAAGTGAAGAGCAAAGGAGAAAAGGAAAGATATAAGCATCTGAATGCAGAGTTCCAAAGAATAGCAAGGAGAGATAAGAAAGCCTTCCTCAGCTCCTCAGCGATCAATGCAAAGAAATAGAGGAAAACAATAGAACAGGAAAGATTAGAGATCTCTTCAAGAAAATTAGAGATACCAAGGGAATATTTCATGCAAAGATGGGCTCAGTAAAGGATAGAAATGGTAGGGACCTAACAGAAGCAGAAGATAATAAGAAGAGGTGGCAAGAATACACAGAAGAACTGTACAAAAAAGATTTTCAAACCAAGATAATCATGATGGTGTGATCACTCACCTAGAGCCAGACATCCTCAAACATGAAGTCAAGTGGGTCTTAGAAAGCATCACTACGAACAAAGCTAGTGGAGGTGATAGAATTTCAGTTGAGCTATTTCAAATCATGAAAGATGATGCTATGAAAGTGCTGCACTCAATATGCCAGCAAATTTGGAAAGCTCAGCAGTGGCCATAGGACTGGAAAAGGTCAGTTTTCATTCCAATCCCAAAGAAAGGCAATGCCAAAGACTGCTCAAACTACCCCACAATTGCACTCATCTCACACGCTAGTAAAGTAATGCTCAAAATTCTCCAAGCCAGGCTTCAGTAATACATGAACCATGAACTTCCAGATGTTCAAGTTGGATTTAGAAAAGGCAGAGGAACCAGAGATCAAATTGCCAACATCTGCTGGATCATGCAAAAAGCAAGAGAGTTTCAGAAAAACATCTATTTCTGCTTTATTGACTATGCCAAAGTGTTTGACTGTGTGGATCACAATAAACTGTGGAAAATTCTGAAAGAGATGGGAATACCAGACCACCTGACCTGCCTCTTGAGAAACCTTTATGCAGGTCAGGAAGCAACAGTTAGAACTGGACATGGAACAACAGACTGGTTCCAAATAGGAAAAGGAGTACTTCAGGGCTGTATATTGTCACCCTGCTTATTTAACTTATATGCAGAGTACATCAGGAGAAACGCTGGACTGGAAGAAGCACAAGCTGGAATCAAGATTGCAGGGAGAAATATCAATAACCTCAGATATGCAGATGACACCACCCTTATGGCAGAAAGTGAAGAGGAACTAAAAAGCCTCTTGATGAAAGTGAAAGAGGAGAGTGAACAAGTTGGCTTAAAACTCAACATTCAGAAAACTAAGATCATGGCATCTGGAACCCATCACCTCATGGCAAACAGATGAAGATACAGCAGAAACAGTGGCTGACTTTATTTTTCTGGGTTCCAAAATCACTGCAGATGGTGATTGCAGCCATGAAATTAAAGATGCTTACTCCTTAGAAGGAAAGTTATGACCAACCTAGACAGCATTGAAAAGCAGAGACATTATTTTATCAACAAAGGTCTGTCTAGTAAAGGCTATGGTTTTTCCAGTGATCATGTATGGATGTGAGAGTTGGACTATAAAGAAAGCTGAGCGCTGAAGAACTGATGCTTTTGAACTGTGGTGTTGGAGAAGACTCTTGAGAGTCCCTTGGACTGCAAGGAGATCCAACCAATCTATCCTAAAGGAGATCAGTCCTGAGTGTTCACTGGAAGGACCAATGTTGAAGCTGAAACTCCAGTACTTTGGCAACCTGATGCAAAGATCTGACTCATTGGAAAAGACCCTGATGCTGGGAAAGATTGAGGGCAGGAGGAGAAGGGGACGACAGGGGATAAGATGGTTGGATGGCATCACTGACTTAATGGACATGGGTTTGGGTGGACTCCGGGAGTTGGTGATGGACAGTTTGGCCTAGCGTGCTGCCGTTCATGGGGTCGCAAGCTGGACATGACTGAGCAACTGAACTCACTGAACTGATAATTTGTTTTAATAAATATTTAGAGAACTCTATATGTGCAGAAAAGACTGAGTAGAATGAAAGATGAGTAAGATCAATCCCTGCAGTTAAAGAGCTGAAAAATCTAGAAATGAAGAAAAGTCATGTACATAAACAGCATAATATTCCTGTATACCATGACAAGTTGCCAAAATTAAGGTATGAGGTGAGGGAGATATCATATACTTTTAAAGTAGATAGGCTTCACTAGGTAGAGGAGACCAAGGAGGTATTCAGGGGAGCAGCTGCAGTATGACCAATTTGGATAGATGAATAAAATTATCAGGTATCTCCAAAGAAGTGAACAGTTCAGTTGCAGGATAGTGTGATGGCTTGAAGACTAGAATCACCTGAAAGGAAGAATGCAAAGAAACTGGAGTAAGAGGGTCTTAACTTCTAATTTGAGGAACTTGTACTGATTTAGGCAAGGAGCTACTGTGGACTATTGCAGCATCCTGACTACAGGACAGACTGAAATGATGCTGTGCAATAGAAAGAAGAACAGGATGGTTATCAGGCTAGATGGGATGGCAGGAAAGAAGATGGAAACAAAAAGAAAGGTTTAAAGATCAAAGCAATAATCCAGACAAGATTTCAGGAGAGCATGAACTCTGACAGTGGTTATGACAGTGGAGAAAAGGGGATGGATGCTGGAAACTTCACAGAACTTAAAGCATAAAGACCTGGCTGCAGATTGTATATAGAAAAAGAGAGAGAGAGAAAGAAGCTGGCTCGAATACTCTGAATTTGGATACATATTGTAATACTATTAAGCAAAATATGGAATTCAAATGTATGAATTTATCCTCAGAAATAAGATAATGAGTTTGGTTCTGGATATTTTGAGTTTGGGATTGCTAATGGTACCTGGTAGAGAAGACTACAAGGAATTATAGACATAGATTGGATTAATATATAAATGTGGAAGTCATCTATGTACAGGTGGTAGTTGCAATCATTGGGATAGATGAGACAGCACAATTAGGGTACAGGAAATCCTATACCTAGGGTTTTATAAGATAAAAGTGTTTTAACATCTACTTTTGATGGGACAGGGAGAAGATCAAGAAAAGAGAAGGGCCAATAAATGAGAAAGAAAGTAGCAAAGAAAAAGAAGATACCTACAAATTAAGAAGGCATATGTCAGATGCTTTTGAACTGTGGTGTTGGAGAAGACTCTTGAGAGTCCCTTGGACTGCAAGGAGATCCAACCAGTCCATCCTAAAGGAGATCAGTCCTGAGTGTTGGTTGGAAGGACTGATGTTGAAGCTGAAACTCCAATACTTTGGCCACCTGATGCGAAGAGCTGACTCATTGGAAAAGACTCTGATGCTGGGAGGGATTGGGGGCAGGAGGAGAAGGGGATGACAGAGGATGAGATGGCTGGATGGAATCACTGACTCGATGGACATGAGTTTGAGTGAACTCTGGGAGTTGGTGATGGACAGGGAGGCCTAGGGTGCTACAGTTCATGGGGTCGCAGAGTCGGACATGACTGAGCAACTGAACTGAACTGAAACATATACTGAAGGATATAAAATATTATTGGGAAATACTTTAAAAAACAACATAATTACAGGGATATATTGCACTCCTGTGCGATGAGACTGAATATTTAAAGAATAGCTATAGGTGTCAAATTTCTTCAAACTACAGTGTATTGTTAAAATGCAATGCAGATCAAATACCAACAGGACTTTTCTAGAAATTTGATAAAATTATGAGGATAGTTTAACTTGCGAAACATAACACCAGATAAAGGATAATACTGACAGTTTAAATGCAGTGAAAATGAAAATTTCTTAATAAGAGAAAGCAAAACAGGCAGCCACAGAAAGAGGAATGATGGAGGAGACTAAACCTAAGGACCAGAATTAAATCAAATGACCCAGGAATAGTATGGTTAATTAACTCATTGGTGGTTTTCATCAGAAACAGAGAATTCAATGTGTAATTGACATTAGTTAGTCCAAGGCCAATTTCTCATAAAATTTTTAGACCTAGATTTGGTTTTTAAGATTTATATTGTTTTCAGGTATATAGATTTGCTGTCTGGCAGACCAACATTCTAATGGTAGAGTCAGTTGGATCACATCTCTAACATATGGGTTGTTGTGAAGATTAAATGAAATAATACATATAAAGTGCTTAGCACAATGTGTGGCACATAGCAAGTACTCAATATAGCAATGGGTACTATTATTACATGCAATAGCTCTTCCAATTTCAGATAAGGAATTTGAAGCTCTGGTAATTGACAAAGATCTAACAGGAGCTGGCAGAACAAGAACTAAAATCCAGAAATTCCCTGAGGTCACAGGCTATATTTAAACCCTAGTAAGCTTTTGGTCCTGCTTCATTAATACCATGAACTATGATTACCCTGCTGTGCATAGAATAGGAGCCCACGTAAAGGATAAAACAGAAGTTCAGCTTTTCTTTGCTGTTTTCCTCTAAGTTCTTTCACGTTATCTGGTTCAGCTATAAGTTAAGTGAGAATGGCACGTTACACATTTAGTGATAGTTTTCTAAAATGGAAATTCAGAATCTATATAGTTGTTCTGTTCTTCCCTTCTATGTAGTTGGTATGTGTTGTTTAACAATAAAGCAGTGTTCTTTTTTGTTATGTTAACATTAAATATTTAGACTACCCACCAAGTGATATTTGGAACTCAGCAATTTTAAAAAAAGCATTAAAAGGTTCCTAAAAGAACTATTTAGAATCCCTCTAGTTAATAGTCACATACTATGTAATAGAGTTACAAACAGATCTTCCACTGGAGGGCTTTTGGTCTGGTTACAATCCTTTCGCGGATTTCAATGTGAGCAGTATGGATGCTTAGTTTAGCATCTGACTGGTATTCAAAGGAGGGCTACAGAAAGACGGCAGCAAAGGAGCCACGTCTACTGAATACCTGAAATGCAAGCCACGCCTCCCAAAGCCACGCCCCCTCCACCATCCGTCATGCAGCAAAAGCATGAGACACTATGATGGCAACAGGCTATTAATTAATTAACCAACGTAAACAAGGCTTTATTTTTTTCTCAAAAATAAATAAATAAAAGCACAGTTTATGTAAAGTCTCATCTTAATGGTTCCATCTATTTACAATTCACTAAACACTGTACCAGCCTTAGTAAGAGATGGATCATCTAGTTTTGAGGCAGGTACCTACCTAAGGGAAAGTTCCCTTCCTCTTAAAACAATCTAGTATAAATTCCCTCTGCACAATATCCTAAGAAGGAGGCACAAAGTCACTGGAGGAAAACTTGTACTACATTTTATGATTTTGTAAGGCAGCTCTGCCTCTATCTTTAGAACACTCTCTGTGTTAAAGAGATCAACTTTTTTATTCATCCAACTTTCTATATAGCCTCTACCTTTGATCTTGGTTTTGCCCTGTGGAATTACACAGACTCACTCTGATCCCTTTAGCACACAACAATATCATGACTTCACTCCACACATATAGGCCTTCTTTTGGTTTAAATATCTTTTATTCCTCAGGGGAAAACGTTAGGATTTAAAATTTTATACCTAGGCCATTATTGTTTCTATTAACAAGCAACACAGTGATATTCACAGAAAAAGTCAAAGTTCAGAAAATATTAAACCTATGTGTCATTATTTAAAATACTATCTGCATCTATGTTTAAGTAGCTTGACATTTAAGTTTCAAGAGTGGGGAGCTATGTTGCAAACTTATTTATGATAAATATCAAAATTGCTTAGTTATAAAGTTAAATCTAAAAAAATAGCTGAAGATGTGTTGACAGCATTAAAAGTGTGAAAAATTATTCTTAAACTAGAATAAGATTTAGAATAGAATATGATTTTAAAATATTTTGGAGTTCTATATACACATATTTAAAAAGAAAAGAATGGGGAAAATAAAAGTAGGCAAAATTTCTCCTCCTAAATATGGAGAAAGTTAAAACATACCATTTTGTTCTTATTTCATTAAAGAGGTGATTTAAAAAAAGTGGCAAAGTTCAAACGGTGTACACATATTTCCCAAAATGTTGAAAATAGAGCAAATAATCTTGGGTTATAGCAATAAACACATGGTACATTTCCAGTAAAAAGTCTCTGATAACTGTACAAGGAAAAATAAAATTCTAATATGTATGGTTTACAAGAAAATAACTTAAAATAAAAGTAGAAACAAATATTAGAGTAGCAAAGAAGAACAAAAATTCCAGGAACGAGAGTGCTAATTTTAGACAGAAAATCAGATACATTGTGAACACACAAAAAAATGTGTATCTTAGTAAACATAAAATATCCAGTAACACAGTCACAGAACTTGGGAACTGAATAACTTAACATCAAAGTGTACACAACGAAACTAAAAAATACAATGATGATCAAACAGAAATACATCATTAGTAGGAAAACTCAACACATTCTTTCTCAGTTTTTTAATAGACAAAGTAAAAATAAAAATCAAAAATTAAGTTACAGGAATTTAAACAAGATTAATAAAGTAAACATTGAACCACATACCACCCTAATAGATAATTCATCTCTTTTCATGTTTTCATAGTTCATTAATACAAACTGATAACAGAAATAATTATAATTTAATTGACTTCCATAAAAGAACATCTTGTACAGACAAATGATCAAAAAAAGGCAATCAAAGAAAAATAACAAAAATTCCAACAAGGGACAAAAATTACTTCTCACTTCTCTTAGGTTTAAAGAGAAAAATCAAAACTATAGTTGCACAACTACAGGTTGTATTAGAAGTGAAAACAATTAAAATATCTTTTAGAAAAACATGAGATATTAACCAAATATACTCTCAACTTCACATTTATACCTTTAAAAGCTTTTTAACAGACAATATAATAAAAGGAATAAAGGAAATTAAACTTTATATTAGAGAATTTGCAAACAATTTATTCAACAGATTCAATGAAAGAAGATGAAAAATTATTTATATTTATATATACACAGAAATCAATTAATCTAAATGTGAAAAAGGTTGAATTCATAAATTAATTAAAAATTGACTCTTCAAAAAAATAAAAATAAAACGGGTAATCTCCACAAGGGAAGCCACTCAAAACTTAAAAGTGTAGATAGGTTTCTAACATTAGAAAGGAAAAGGTAATAGATCTCATCTCTGTCATATATGAAATTATTAGTTCTATTTCTGAGGTCTAATGTCTTTTATAACCTAATATCTCATGTTTCAATTACAGTGGCTTTATAATGTTATTTGATATTTGATAGGGTAAATCCCTGGGCTTCCCTGATGGCTCAGTAGTTAAGAAGCTGCCTGCCAATGCAGGAGATGTGTGTTTGATCCCTGGGTCCAGAAGATCCCTTGGAGAAGGAAATGGCAACCCACTCCAGTACTCTTGCCAGAGAAATCCCATGGACAGAAGAGCCTGGCAGGCTATAGACTACGGGGTCACAAAAGTGTCAGACATGACTTAGCGACCAAACAGCAGGGTAAATCTCCACCTTAACAACTTAAAATACATTGAATATGACCATCCAGCTTTTATTTTTAGTAAATTTTAATTTTAAATTATTGAAAACCTCAATATTTATTGAGATTTTAACCGTGCAATAAATATATAAAATAATTTACATTTGTAAAGTTCATCTTTCCACACAGGAAATGAATTTGAGTACCAGTTTATTTCCACCTTCTTGTACATTTAACAAAAATGCTTTGTTCTTTCCCTATAACATTCACATATTTCTTACTACAGTTAACACTTAAGTATGTGTTACACATTTTGACATCAAAATTTTTCCCATCACAATTTCTTGCTTATTTTTAATGGTATGTAGGGTTAGACTAACAAATCAAAAGGTAATAAAGCAACTTTACTAGTGAAACAAATCATATATATATATTTTTGACAAGTATCAGAATTTCAAGTTTGGCCATTATTTACTCATCACATTTCTTAAATTCCTATCATAGAAGATAATGAAAACACATAACACGGAGATCTCAATATACCATTGGAAAAGCTTTGATCAGGATTGAACAGTGGAAAGCTTGAGGATAGAGAGTAACAAGATCAAGAGATTAGCCTTGGAGAGAAAAAATGCTATCTCTATGATCAGAGAAAAATGGTAAGGGTGTGCCAGAATTAGAGGGTGAAGGGGGCCTGCAAGTTGATGGACTTCAGAAAATGTGCTTAAAAATAGTATGTGTAGGAGAGAAATTTTCCCTGTATAGAAGTCATTCACTGATAAACCATTTCCAAGTAAAACTGAACTTTTAGAGGAACGATGTGGGAAAATTAATGTTTCTATTGAAATTAAAAATTATAAATACTTAAATTTGCTGAAATATTAAAGGGATTTTAGATATTTTCATGAAAAGGAAGTGAGAAATTATTCTCACTTACAAAATTAAATAACAAATAAGATTAATATTTTCAGCCATGTCATACATTTGGAAACCTGCATAAAATGGTATCCTCAGTTCTAAGATATAGTACTCTCTTCCTTAATGTGTTTCAAAGGACATATTTCCACATAGGTATAGTAAAACTTTCTATTTGTGTAATGATTTTGTAAGGCTACTTGCAAAGTTCTATTATCTTTCACCATATTCTGTGAGATAAGTAAGGAAAAGGGGCCATTAACTCCATTTTGCAGATGATACCATCAAGACACTCAATTCCAATGACCCTTAGCATGATTATGATAAAAAGGCCCATTCTGAATTCTAGGCATCTTATCAAGAGGATGCTTCCCTTGCTTAAGTTATATGTCTAGCACCATCCTTTATACTAAAATGTTCTCTAATATTTTCAGTGTTAGTATTTAAGGTTTATATTACATGAAAAAAATTTAGTACAAAAACATCCTTACACTGTCAAATTCAAACCCCATGCTAATAATGTCTATAAAACTATCTCTTATATATGACATCTTTTTCATGGAACGCGGCATGGAAAAAAGCTGAAAAATAGCATTATTTGGAAAGAAGGCCATGCCAATTGCATTGCTGTGAATATTAATAACAAGCCTCCCATTTCAATGGAAAATATCTTAGGGTCATCCAAATCTGGAATGATCTCTTAAGTCTTTTAGAACAAATTAAGGGATGGGGCTTCCCTGGTGGCTCAGATGGTAAAGAATTCACTGCAATGCAGGAAACCTGGGTTCAATCCCTGGGTTGGGAAGATCCCCTGGAGGAAGGCATGGCAACCCACTCCAGTATTCTTGCCTGGAGAATCCCCACGGGCAGAGGAGCCTGGGGGGCTACAGTCCATGGGGTTGCAAAGAGTTGGAGATGACTGAGCGACTAAGCAGCAGCATACTTCTCTTAAGACAGATACTGTGACAGCTTAAGTATGTATGTTTCATATCTCCATTAATATAAACGACATGTATACTATAAACAACATATATATCTTTGTCCTCTACTTCATCCCTTGTTAAGAAAAAAATGATAGACAACCTAACTGAACAAACTTGAGCTACAGTGAGTTTGGGCAGTTAAACATATTCTACTTCCTATTCACAGAATTTTTATACTACAGATGCCATTAGAGTCTTAAGTTACATTATCAGAAGTTTAAGTATATCTGGGGCAGAGGAAAGGCAACTTCCTAAAACAACCAACATACGATTCCACCTCCGTGAGAAAGACACACTGCAGTGGTAGGAAGCACGAAGAGAATGTGAAGGACTACTATCAGAAATGGATAGAAGGGCAGGCTCAGAGCCTGATTGATAAAACAACAGCTACTTCAACAAGGAAAGATACCTTCTATTTCATTCTCTGCTCCTCCTCCTGCAGGGGCAATGATCCCACCTCCCTCCAGTCTCCCAGGACCTCCTGCCCAGGGATGAAGCTAGCACCCCACATGGGGGGCCCTCCCATGATGCCAATGATGAGCTCTCCTCTTCCTGGGATCATGCCAGTGGGACCTGCTCCTAGAATGAGGCTGCCTATGGAAGGCCACATACTCATGATGCCTGGGGCCCCAGTGATGAGACCTTCTGCCTGTCTCATGATGGTGCCCACCTGGCAAGGAAAGACCTGACCAGAAAGATAAAGACATTGGAGAGCCTCCTCATATCAATTTTACATGACTTGCTTTACTTCATTAGAAGATCATGGTGCTGTGACTTGGGTGTTTTCTAAGAGAATAACAAGGAAAACTTGTTCCCCCTTCCTATCAAAATGAGACTAGTTTTGGAGGGAAGTAATGCAACCAAAAAAAACAAAAGTGATTTTCATTTGTATTGTGAAATGTGAAAATAAAATTTTCAACTCTTTAAAAAACAATCCTGTGGGAAATCATGTAATCAACACATATATAAAAGCCTGACTTGATTAAAACAGAAAACCAAAATGATAGGTATCACTATAGAATAGTCGGGTGAGTGTAAGTTTGACCTGCAGGGTTACTTCCATTTAACACATATTAAAAGTTCCTGTGCTGATTCAGTCAGTAAAAGTAGGTTTCTTATTTAACAATGCTAGTGTTGAGAATGGAGAAGGCAATGGCAAGCCACTCCAGTACTCTTGCCTAGAAAATCCCATGGATGGAGGAGCCTGGTGGGCTACAGTCCATGGGGTCGCCACGAGTCGGTCGCGACTGAGCGACTTCACTTTCACTTTTCACTTTCATGCAATGGAGAAGGAAATGGCAACCCACTCCAGTGTTCTTGCTTGGAGAATCCCAGGGACGGCAGAGCCTGGTGGGCTTCTGTCTATGGGGTCGCACAGAGTCAGACACTACTGAAGCGACTTAGCAGCAGCAGTGTTGAGAAATGGCAATTTTTATAAACAAACTAGAATTAGAGATCAGGCTGCAATCAGCTTTGGAATACCAAGCTGGGAGATAGTTATTAATCATTGAAAAGAAAAAGCCAAATAATAAGCTTTCTAGAGCTACTCTAGACCATGGTGTTACTTAGAACACCTCCTCCCCTCATCCAAAATACTTGTTGTTCAGTAATTCAGTTGTGTCCAACTCTTTGTGACCCCATGGACGCTAGCACTCCAGGCTTCCCTTTCCTTCACCATCTTCCAGAGCTTACTCAAACTCATGTTCATTGAGTCAGTGATGCCATCCAACCATCTCATCCTCTATCGTCCCCTTCTTATCCTGCCTTCAATCTTTCCCAGCATCAGGGTCTTTTCTAATGAGTCAGTCCTTTGTAATAGGTGACCAAAATACTGGAGGTTCATCTCCAGCATCATTCCTTCCAATGAATATTCTGGACTGATTTCCTTTATGATTGACTGGTTTGATCACCTTGCAGTCCATAGGACTCTCAAGGGTCTTCTCCAACCACCACATTCCAAAAATATCAATTCTTTAGTGCTCAGTCTTCTTTATGGTCCAACTCTCACATCCATAAATGACTATTGGAAAAACCATAGCTTTGACTAGATGGACCTTTGTTGGTAAAGTAATGTCTCTGCTTTTTAATATGCTGTCTAGGTTGGTCATAGCTTTTCTTCCAAGGAGCAAGCATCTTTTAATTTCGTGGCTGCAGTCACCATCTGCTGTGATTTTGGAGCCCAAGAAAATAAAGTCTGTCATTGTTTCCCATCTATATGCCATGAAGTGATGGGACCAGAGCCCAAGAAAAGAAAATCTGTCACAGCTTCCACTTCTTCCCTTTTGCCATGAAGTGAGGGGACCAGATGCTATGATCTTAGTTTTTTGAATGTTGAGTTTTAAGCCAGCTTTTTCACTCTCCTCTTTTGCCTTCATCAAGAGGCTCTTTAGTTCTTCCTTTTCTGCTATAAGGGTGGTGTCATCTGCATATCTGAGGTTATTGATATTTCTCCTGGCAATCTTGATTCCTGCTTGTGCTTCATCCAGCCTGGCCTTTTGCATGATGTACTCTGAATATAAGTTAAATAAGCAGGGTGACAATATACAGCCTCGACATACTGCTTTCCCAATTTGGAACTAGTCCATTGTTCCATGTCTGGTTCTAACTGTTGCTTCAACATGTACACATACAAATGTGCACAATTACATATATTAACATATACATGTTAACATATATTAACATATACATGTTAACATATATTAACATATATCAACATATAACATATTACATATATTATACATATATAATATGATTTGTGAGAAGATATTTTTTAGGAAAAATAAGGTGCAGAGTAAATTTTACTTTAGAAAATACCTTTGTAACATTGTACCTATCTACCTATCTATCTTCCTAAAATCAATTTGATTCATGTGGCTATTTATTCATAGGAAAAATCTTTGAGGTTTTACCCAAAACCCTCTAGAGTAATTCGACCTGAAGATGTATACTTCTTCTGATGAAAGTATATTTTCCTATGCTGAAAATGAAGTTTAATGTATTTGATATACTCAGACCAGTGATTGAGTTTGGATCAGATATTAATCTTTATTTTTCAAGTTTCTTAGAATAACTGTGGCTATAAATGTGTTTAATAGGCTTACTACACATGAACTGCAACAAGAATTATTTAAAACTAAAAATAAAAAGAAGAAGGAAAGTAAGAGGATAGTCTTTCTTTTTTTCTTCTTTTTTTTCACAATCATGTGCTTTACAAAAGAAGGTTCCTTAAAATAATTGGCCATAAGAGATTTTTCTAGATTGAAGTAGGTTGATTGAATTATCAAATTCCACAGCGTAATGGAAATAATAAACCTGCTAAAGCCCAACTTTGCAAAAAAAAAAGCCCACTTGAGTTTATTGGAGAGAATTTTGTATCAATGCTAAATGAAATAGCAAGCATGCAAGAATAATTACTTTTACTTACTGTTCTCATTAAAGAAAAAAAATGAGTTATCATTCTTTTAGTCAGAAATAAAAATTCTTTCCCTATCATTACCATTAACTTGACTTGTTTTATAATTTAGAGAAGAAATCCTTTAAAATTCTTTCTTGAAGTAAAAGAAGGAATAGGCAATTTGAATCAAACAAAAGGGGGCACTTTTTCTTTGATCTAACAATTATCTTAAGTTTTTGACAAAAGTGCTACAAATTATTCTGATGGGAAGGGCAATGTTTGGGTGCCATGACTATTATGCTTCAATTTAACATTCACTTTCAGACATGAAAAAATCTGACTATAAAGACAAGGGAAAAAAAACCGTTCTGTTTTCTCACTGTGGGAAGAAATGGAAGTTGACTAAAAGTGAGTACTACTTGAAGGCCCTGTCCTCATGGACCTTACAAACTTGTGGTTAGGAAAGTAAAGGGTTTGGCATGATGGTAACATCTTTTTGAGTTCTCATAACACAGTGACTTCCATGCCACTGTTTTCAAAATACGCAGACAGACGTTGGTTTCTGGGAAGATGGAATGGACGTACTTTCCCCTATTTCTCTCACTAAGTGCAACTAAAAATCCCATAGCGTATACACAAAGTGTTTCTTTTCCCTAATATATGTAGATTTGGAGCTGAAGAACACAGTAGCATGGAAACACCAACAACAGGTACAGACCAAAATAGTGCCAACAGAAGTCTCCCCTCAGGGATGCAGGGGACACAGGTTTGATCCCTGGCCAGGGAACTAAGATCCCATATGTCAAGGAGAAACCAAGCCAGTGAGCCACAACTAGAGAGTCCATGTGCTGTGATGAAAGATCCTGCCTGCCGCAACTAGGACCCAAGCCAGGCAAATAAATTAAATATTTCCTTTTTAAAAGTCTGCCCTCCAGTGAAAGGGCCAGGCAAGGAGCTGCTGAGCAAGACAGGAAATTTGAAGAAAATAATGGTTCTGCTCCAGGCAAAGACTACGGAAAAACCTCTGGCCCCACCTATACTCATGACAGCAAGGGCTGAATGGGGAGGCCAGGCGGCTAGCCCGGAGGGACTGTAACAAAGCCAACACCCTCCCCAGAGTGGAGTCAGACAGGGAGCTGAGGTTTTCATCTCTATCAGTCAGTAAGGAAAGGCCAATGGAGACCCTGTGAAGAGTTGGTTCTTCCACCCACACTGGGCAGTAATGAAGTGCTTCTCTCCTTTGAGGGGTTGTCAGAGGAGGACTGGGGAGAGTCAGGACATCTACCATTACCCAGTGGTGGTGAAGCCATGCCTACCATGGTACAACAAGTGGGGAACAAGAACGCCCGTCTCCATCTACAGGAAAGGAACCTCCCTACCCAGTGAATATATGCCTAGAGGTCACCTCCAACTAGAAGTAATAAGGTGCCTTCTCCGTTTCTCTAAGGGTAAACACAGATTGGAAAAAAAAAAAAAGAATTTTCCCTGGTGCAAAAAGGGAGACTTTTCCATTCCCCTCCCCTTGCTTAGAGAATTTGCTTTAGAAAACTTTTATTTGTGATTCTTTTCCTGCCCCTTTGAGCAATATGTACATCTTTTTGAAAGCTATATAAGCCTCTTGCCAGTGTCGAAGAACCTAGGAACTTTTTTTCACAAGGACCTGGCTGCCCTCTCTTTGAAACTAAATCATCAAAGAAGATAACACCTTTATCCTCAGATTCCATAGAAGGACAGAAGCCTGAATTTCTCAGGATGGTGCAAAGCTACCTCCTGTCCTATACATATGAGAAGTTTAATTCTTATTTGGATAAAGGCACTTAGGAAACACAGATTGTCACCCTAGTTATCAGGCCAATGTAGGATGAACTCTGTGTGACAGATATTAAGTCTTCTTATGTGAGAATTAGTTATCATTTATCCTGAAAACATGCAGGCTATGGATTGTATCTCCTGGTTATACAAAAGGCTGAGATTTCTTTCTGTTTTTGCAGTCTCAGAAGATTGCCTGTGATACGCATCACAGTCTAGTTTCAATTATTCAGTGACAAAACTGTTGTCTCGTCTCTCTTTGGGGAGAATTTTTTCTGGGTTGGCAGAATATTTTATTATTGATTATATTTTACTAAGAGTAAAAGTAAAAATGATTATGCTAACATACTGATGTTGAAGGGGCTCAGAGCAATCCTCCTCCCGAGTGTCACTTTTGCATACGAATTACACTGACCTGAAGTTGACAAAGACTGACAAAGTTGACATTGACAAAGACTCAGGAAAAAGGTGTTTTGTTTTTCACCTTCGCCTTAACTGGCTAAAATAATTTAGATAGATGACCTGGTACAGGGAGAAAGCTATCACAAGAGATTAAAACAACATGGACCAGGTGTGGTAAGCTAGGGGGAAGCCAGCACGGCCTATTTGTTCAAAGTCCTCTCTGTGTCTACTGTCTCTGAATGGCAAGGCGAGCATTTGTTTACCAAATAATTGCTCTTTCCATCTTTTTGTGAATTGCCTTCCTTTCTCTTGAAACTGCACACTTCCATCTCTTTTTCCTTAGCTCAGAATGGCATATGAGCCTCAACTGCTTGCCTGTTAGGGAACCTCTCATTGTCTCTGTGGATTTCCTGTACATACATCATTTTTTCTTTTCGTTACTTAATTTACATTTTTCTTTTCGTTACGTCAATTTAACTAACAGACTAGCCAAAAGAACCTAGAAGGGTAGAGGAAAATTTTCCTCCCCTACAATAAATAAGTTAATGTATTCTCTATAAAATAAAGTAATATAACAGCACACTAATATATATTAATAACAGGGAAAATAAATCTCAAAATTTAAATTTAAATCAAAGACAGAGAGGGATATATATAATGATAAAAGGGTCAGTTCTTCAAGAAGGTGTAGCAGTCTGAAAAGTGCCTACATGTGTGTGCGTGCTCAGTCGTGTCTGACTCTTTGCAACCCTATGGACTGTAGCCCACCAGGCTCCTTTGTTCATGGCATTTTTCAGGCAAGGATACTGGAGTGGGTTGTCATTCCCTTTCTCAGGGGATCCTCCCAACCCAGGGACTGAACCTGAATCTCCTGTGTCTCCTGCATTAGCAGGCTGATTCTTTATCACTGAGCCACCTGGGAAGCCCTATAACAAACAAGAGAACTGCAGAATAGCACAGAGATTATGGGTGAGATTGTATATCTGAAGTTGATCTCATTGGAGAAATAATAGAGCAGAAAGAAGAGTGGAAGAGAGGATGGAATATTAAAGCAAGAGGAGATCTTGATTCATATGTAAGTTTTATCACTAAATAGCTATGTGACCTTGGACAATTCACTTATCTTTCTGAACCTCAGTTTCTGCATTTTTTGTAAAATCTACAGTTACATAGATGACTCACAAGTTTCTTTTCAGTCTAAAATTTTAGATCTCTCTGAGATCATGTAATTTTGTGTGTTCTGGAAATGGATAATTTTGAGAACAAGCACAAATACTTATAATGAGAGTTTTTAAAGTAGATTTTTTTTTACATTCTTAAAAGAATTTTGGAAATGGTTTATACAGAGATAATAATATAGATGGAATGGAAGTTAAGAAATCATAGTCAACAAGTTTTGAAACAAACCACATTGTAAATATCTTACTCTGAAAATAGCATACCACTTTTGAAATGGCCTTAGCATATACTAAAGAACACCCTGAGCATAATGCCAAAATTCACATATGAATAGTAAATTATTTTTAAAATGGGAACTATGGTTGAGAGAAATCAGCAGATTGTACTTCCATTCTAAGCCTTGAATCATGAGTTATATTTCAAGAAAAATCCAGTCAAATTAGAGCAATCAGTGAAAATACATGTTCTATTTTACTACATATAGCATTATATATAGTATGTATGTACTCACAGATGTATATTATGCCATAATATATATATCATAGTAGATACATATTATGCAATATAATAGTATCAGAAAATGCTACTCTATTAAAAACCTTAGGGACTTCCCTGCTGGTCCAGTGGTTAAGACTTAGTGCTTCTGCTGCAGGAGGAACAAGTTCAATCCCTGGTTGGGAAATAAGATTCCACATGCCCCATGGCCAAAAAGTTAAATGAATAAATGGGCCAAAATACTTTAAAAATTTTATAAATAATTTCCTTCAACACCTACTTTATACCAGTGAGGAGATTAATAACAGCATTTGAGTGACATAGTGAGCAATATACAAAATGAGGGGGATCCTGGTATTTCATTACATCCATATCAGTTCAGTTCAGTCGCCCAGTCGTGTCTGACTCTTTGCAACCCCATGGACTGCAGCACGCCAGGGCTCCCTGTCCATCATCAACTCATGCCCACTGAGTCGGTGATGCCATCCAACCATCTCATCCTCTGTCATCCCCTTCTCCTTTCACCTTCAATCTTTCCCAGCAACAGGGTCTTTTCAAATGAGTCAGTTCTTTGCATCAGGTAGCCAAAGTATTGGAGTTTCAGCTTCCGCATCAGTCCTCCCAATGAACATTCAGGACTGATTTCCTTTAGGATGGACTGGTTGGATCTCTTTGCAGTCTGGGTACTCTCAAGAGTCTCCTCCAACGTAACAGTTCAAAAGCATCAATACTTCGGTGCTCAGCTTTCTTTATAGTCCAACTCTCACATCCATATACAACTACTGGAACAACCATGACTTTTACTAGGTAGACCTGTGTTGGCAAAGTAATGTCTCTGCTTTTTAATATGCTGTCTAGGTGGGTCATAACTTTTATTCCAAGGAGCAAGCGTCTTTTAATTTCATGGCTGCAGTCATCATCTGCAGTGATTTTGGAGCCCCCCAAAATAAAGTCTGTCACTGTTTCTATTGTTTCCCTGTCTATTTGCCATGAAGTGATGGGACCAGATGCCATGATCTTAGTTTCCTGAATGTTGAGTTTTAAGCCAATTTGTTCACTATCCTCTTTCACTTTCAAGAGTCTGTCAGGAATATAGTCAAGTCAAGATGTAGCTGCTGCTATGCTGTGGTCAGTCATTTCTGACTCTTTGTGACTATATGGATTGTAGCCCATTAGGCTCCTCTGTTCATGGGATTGTCCAGGCAAGAATACTGGAATGGATTGCCATTTCCTCCTCCAGGGAATCTTCCCGACTCAGGGATTGAACCTGCGCCTCCTGGTTCTCCTGCACTGCAGGCAGGTCTTTACCACTGAGCCATCGGAGAAGCCCTCAAGATGTATCAGTTCAGTCACTCAGTTGTGTCCGACTGTTTGTGACTCCATGAATCACAGCATGCCAGGCCTCCCTGTCCATCACCAACTCCCGGAGTTCACTCAGACTCACGTCCATCAAGTCAGTGATGCCATCCAGCCATCTCATCCTCTGTCGTCCCCATCTCCTCCTTCCCCCAATCCCTCCCAGCATCAGAGTCTTTTCCAATGAGTCAACTCTTCACATGAGGTGGTCAAAGTACTGGAGTTTCAGCTTCAGCATCATTCCTTCCAAAGAAATCCCAGGGCAGATCTCCTTCAGAATGGACTGGTTGGATCTCCTTGCAGTCCAAGGGACTCGCAAGAGTCTTCTCCAACACCACAGTTCAAGAGCATCAATTCTTTGGCGTTCAGCCTTCTTCACAGTCCAACTCTCACATCCATATGTGACCACATGAAAAACCATAGCCTTGACTAGACGGACCTTGTTGCCAAAGTAATGTCTCTGCTGTTCAATATGCTATCTAGGTTGGTCAAAACTTTCCTTCCAAGGAGTAAGCGTCTTTTAATTTCAAGATGTGTATTGGGTGTTAATTTAGAGTAACTTATATAAATGGTGCCACGTTCCCTGTATTCAAAATAATTAAACAAAAGAAGCTGGCATTTAAAAATAAAAGTTCTATAAGCTATGTGTTAGCATGAAAAGTAAGTAACAAGTAAGTATTTTCAGAACAACTATCAAACCTAGCTTCCTCATGTTTCAACTTGCTAAAAAAAAAAAGAATACATAGTTATTATTTTCCTCTATAAATAGGTGGAAAAATAAAGCAGAAAAAAATAAATGGATGTTTCAAGTCATTATAGTACATATATTGATTTTCATGGGGCATTAGAACAGATGCACATTTCTTTCTTTGAGAGTACAGTTTCATTAAATCTTAAAAGCACACTGTAGGATATTGACAAATGCCCAATGAGAAATTCTGTCAACAAGCGTTTTCTGACCACTTAACTCTGCAGGGCACTATATTAAACACAATGAGACGTCACAAAAGAAATGCAAGGCATGGCCCTTGGGTTTATGGAAATTAAAAACAAAGACTGGTGCATACTTTAGAATTTAAGATAATCTGTTGTAGTAGGTGAGCACAGGAACATTCTTATTTACTTCACTCAGTCAAGAGGTAAATATATTCCTAGCTATTCTCAGCAGTAAGTTAAACGATTCCTCTTACTTGCATTATATTTTTGTAACCATGTTTTTAGTAGTTCCTCCTGGAAATTAAATAAATGTTAAACGAAGAAAATCTCTTCTCAAATTCAAACAACAGAATCAATTAAGATGGTAGGAATTAAAAATCCCAGGGTTTGGAAGCAGTCCAACTTGGGGCCAAATGGCATTTTCACCATTTTAACCATGTAGCCTGGGGAACTTAACATCCCCTCTGATCTCAGATCTCATTTTCCTCATTTCTTAAACCAGGCTCATAAAAGGCCAACCTAAGAGCATAATTGTAAAAAGTAAATTATACATAATTACATATTAAAGTGTTTAGTATACTACCTAGTACATAATAGTTGCTTAGTAAATTTTAGGCATCATTAAAATTAATAATAACAATACGACTGTTATTTATAAAATTTGGCAGAATATAATAAGGAACATTTATATTTAGGTATGGTTTCCACTGTACTATTGGAATATGACAATAAAATGGGATTAAAAAAACCCTAAAATATGCAGAAATGTTTCCCTATTTTCTCAACACCTTCTTAATACACTATATCCAGTTTTTAAGAATAAAGAGACTACTTTCAGGTCCCTTGTTTTATCTGCCTAGATGAAATATAGACACATGTATTTATTTCACATCTAGTACAAAGAATATATCATCATGACACTCAATGAAGAAAAATCATAGAGTTTGTAGCAATTGATGACTTTCAGCAACACTTTAAATCCCAAGAGAGGGCTCACTTCCAACATACCCACCTTGTAACTTATCTATAAAGGTTCCAGGAAATCGTCCCTTTTACTGAAGGACAATTTTACTTTTGGCTGGAGGATAACTTTCCCTGAAGGCTGCCACTCAAACAACAACTTTACAAACAACTAATAGGAACACCAAGTCTAATACATACATTCATGTAGAACCTAACTTCTACAGTTTGCCATTGAGTACACTCCATTATTTGTCCTGGACAATGATACTTCTTCCTCACAATTTTATGTCAAAATAGTTGTGAAAATAGGTTTATATACAGCCCAAGGAAACTAATGAAATTTTTTGGTCTTGTTTTAGAGGCACTTGAGATTACTTAGCTATTTCTAGACTTAAAGTGACATCTGTACAGGTGTTATAGACAGGAATCTGTTGCCTCCTTAATGCAAGGTAGAGTTCTAGGACGTGGGAACTTAAATTAGGCAAGTTTTCTCATGCAGATTTCTTTAGTAATGTAATAGGCTGAAATTAACAAATAAATAGATGAAATAATAGGTTAATAATGTAATTTCAGGTAGTATCATGAAGAAAAGGAAGCAACAATAATGGGATAAGAATGATGAAATATGGGGGAGGGGGCTGTACATTCCATGGGGTACTTTTGGTAAGTTTCACTGAGGAAATGATGTTTGAGCATAAACATAAAATGATATAAAGCAGCCAGCCACAAGGATAGGAAAAGAACATTCCAGACAGAAGGAAGAACAAGCATCAAAGAACATGATACACTTGAGAAACTAAAACAATTCATTAAAATGAAACTAATAGAGTAAAAATCTTAATTCTTTTAGGTTAATTAAGGCAATATGAAATTTTTATTGTAGAAAAGTTGGAATATACAGCAAAGTATAAAAATAAACATTTTACATAAACTATTTAAAAAGTTTTCGTATTTGGGTATATATCTTTCCAGAATTTTTAGATACTTACATAGAAAAGAGAAAAGCATAAAATACCCTACTGTGTATAATTTTTATTCTACCTTTTTTAAAAACTTAATTGATTAGGAGGACCTAATCTATTCAGTCATTAAAGTAATTCATAGACATAGTTTATAGGGGCTGCATGTTATTCCCTCATACAAAAGCAGTGTCTTTTATGTAATCAACCATCCATGTTGGATCTTTAGGTTGTTTTTATTTTATTTTTCTATTTATTTATTTGCTCCAAAAGAAATTCTGTAATCAGTATTTTTATGAAAATATCTTTGTCACAATTTTATATAGTTTCTTGGAAGTTGGAAGTAAGATTCATTTTGATCTTTAACATTAAAATAGTAAAGAGCCTGTCTTAGTCTCATTAGACTCAATACACATTTAATATAAAACAAAATCTTTTAAAGAGACTTTTAAAAATTTATTATTTTGTCTATCTGTCATGTATATACATTTATATCCCCACTGGTCTTTTAAAGAATTCATCAACATGGAAGACCATTCTAATCTGCAGGAGAGTGGTCATTAAAAAAGAAAGGATTCTGTGATTTACAAGACATCTCTAGTAAAATGACCTCCCAGAGACTCACTAAAATTATGACTAACAGAAGTCTTTGACTAAGGATTTAGAAAAAAATCTTAGTTTATTTACAGTTCAGTAACAGAAAATAATTATAAAGGTAAGATAACATTTTAGCAATGATGGATCTATTGAAATTTGTACTTACAGCTTTATTTTGAGCTACCTTGATCTCCACATGTGTTTCACCAACTCTTTCTGATCCACATGGTTATTTATTTTCTTTCTAACTTATCCTAGAGCTATTTCTGCCCACTGGAGGAACAACATCAATAAACTGCAAGATTTTATTAGGTTTAGCCAACAAATGTTGATTTTTCCTGTTGGGTTTAATCTGTTGGTCTGCTCTCATGGTGGTTCTAATATGTCATTTAGTGACCTTTCCTTCTCTATATTCTAGAGCCAATGTAATATTAATCCT
The DNA here is from genome assembly GCF_019923935.1 of Bubalus bubalis. NCBI lineage: Eukaryota > Metazoa > Chordata > Mammalia > Artiodactyla > Bovidae > Bubalus > Bubalus bubalis. Next base: position 78,566,799 of record NC_059159.1, on the reverse strand, counting down.
TTTATGTACTTACAGTGGAGGATGAATTATTGATGTGCAATTGTCGTTCCTGATAATTATGGTGTTATTGATTAATGCATGAAAACAGACACATAGCTAAGCAACCAAGGCAGTACACTAGAAGTTAAAGAATACCAGATTTGATTCGCTTGTCTTCCATTGATTTGGAAGACCAACTTGAATAGGCAACTTAACCTCCTTCCTAAGAAATATACTCTTATGGTAATGCATCTATGTTCTCTGTCAAGTGGGAATGATGCCTTGTATTGATTTTTTCCTTAGATGATGAAGTATGTGTCTAATCAAGCTCATTTTAAAGCACTTCACAAATACAAAGGCTATAAAAATACTGAGTAAGGCTGCTATGCTCACTGGAATAAAAATGTTCCTGAAAAATATATTTCTAACTAAGGGTTGTAAGAGAAAAATATCTCACTTCCATCCTAAGAGAGAAATACCTCTGTCACTCTGCCCTTGTTTTTTGCCAAGGGTGAGAACTGAGCAAGAAATGTACAGGTACTAGGATGAATACATCTGAAGACAAATTAGATAACTTATTTTCATATAAACATATTAAAAGACCATTATAGAAAACTATATCGGCCTAAAAATCATTGAAAACAAAAACACACACACCCCAAGACTCTTTTTTTTTTTTTTTTAAATATTCTGTTCAACTTGGGCTTCTTATGCATGCTTCATTAAAAATATCTTCTAGGAATTTCTTCCCAGTCTTTTGAGACTAACAACTATCCCACCAGAGAACTCTCCCAGAGAGGTTTAGAAATAAATCTGAATTCCATAGCGCGATGGAAGCTGTGAACTATGCCACAGAACATCTTTCACAGTCATTGGGGTATTTATTTTTCCTCCTCTCATCTGTATGTTCACTGACTTGCCAACCATACCAAAGCTTATACCATGTGTAGAAGTCATATCCAAGAGGAATTACTTTTTTCTTCTGAAGCCTGGAAGTTTAGGCATGCATGGCTTTAACTTTTCAAACAAGGCAGTGAATATTTCATAAGTTAAGAAATTTAAAGAAAATCTCAGGAGGATTGGTCCCGGATCACCTTTCTTTGTCTTTTGGGTATATATGAATGGGTTTTGTTTTTATTTTATTATTTAAAATGCTTGTGATTTTTTAGAATTTGTCTGTACGCATGTGCAAAGCACAGCACGTACTGGTGAGAAAAAGCTTTGTTCAGGTACTAGCCTGTGAGTGTTGTTTCCTGGTCCCCCTAGTCTTGGTACCAGGATTCTGATATTTAATAGACTCTGCCATTGAGAATACACATAATTTCTCCTTTAGAATGCCCACCAATGGGCATTATAATTATGTGACAATCCATGTACACACTGCTATCTTCAAAATGTAAAACCAACAAGGACTTGTTGTATAGCACATGGAACTCTACTCAACGTAATGTGGCAGCCTGGATGGAAGTGGGGTTTGGGGGAGAATGGATTCATGTATATGTATGGTTGAATTCCTTCATTGTTCATGCGAAATTACCACAACATTGTTAATTGGCTAGGAAAGCAAAACTTAAAGTTGCTCAGTCATGTCCAACTCTTTGGGAACCCATAGACTATACAGCCCATGGAATTCTCCAGGCTAGAATACTGGAGTAGGTAGCCTTTCCCTTTTCCAGGGGATCTTCCCAACCCAGGGATTGAACCCAGGTCTCCTGCATTGCAGGCAGATTCTTTACCAGCTGGGCCACAAGGGAAGTCCAAGAATTCTGGAGTGGGTAGCCTATTCCTTCTCCAGCAGATCTTCCTGACCCAGGAATGGAACCAGGGTCTCCTGGATTGTAGGCAGATTCTTTACCAACTGAACTATATACCCCAATACAAAATAAAAAGTTTAAAATTTGAAGAAAAAAGACAAATGTGTGACAATCAGAATAAAATGAGACCTTGCTGAGATTAATTTTACCCAAAATACATGATTGTGGTAGGATATACAAATACATTCAGACTCTTAATTCAATTTTCTTTTTCTTCTTTTTCTATGTCATATAGGAAGGAAGGTACTGGAAGAAGTATTTTTCTTCACATCCTGGAAAGGTTTGGGGATGAATTTCTCCCAGCCCTATATCAGAAGAAATGATAATTTTGCTTGCTAATACTTTGGAATCTGGGTTTAGAGGTCATATAAGGTCTATGAGAAAACAGGTTTGTGAGAGAAGGAAGAGATAGAGGGAAAGAGAGAGAAGGAGAAGAAAAAAGGGAGGAGAGAGAGAAAAGAAGAAGATGAGAGAGAAGGAATGGGGAGAGGGGAAAGAGAGACAGACTCATTGAAAGAAAAAAAAAAGGCTTTTTTTCTCAGATTAAAAGGAAACCATTTGAGGTAGATGGGTAGGAAAGGATATAAATTGGCCCCAAAGATCCCAGAGGAATTGTTTATGAAAGAAAAAAGGAAGGCTGGTGAGTGAAGTTCAAAAAAGAACATTGAAAGAGACATTATCTGAAGGTCTAGTAACCGCACAGTAGCTTGGCCAGTATGCATCCACCTCCAACCCTGATTACAGCTAGACTCTCCCTTCCCTGACCCCAAGGCCTTGGATAGTTAACCCTCCCGTCTGCATCTGGAACTAACATATCACAACCTGACTATCCAGCAAAAATGATGGTTGTCTTTGCTACAGAGTTTAGTAGCATATCAGCAATATCATCTGACGTGGGCACCATATTTTTAAGACACCTCAGACACTTGTAAGAGCAAGACTGAGCAGGGGGCCCTCACACCCACTGATACTAAATGTGAGATGGACCAGACCTGAAAAAACTCCAGGCTCCATAAACTCAGAGAAGATGATGATAAACTCAATGGATAATATGTTAACTGTCCTAAAGAGTGAATGTATGTATGATCATACACACGAAGATGACATACACTATTCAGAGTGGGTCAGATGGCAACTTAAAAATAAATTATTCACACTTGGCAACTGGTAAAACAGGCTGAACTGCCTATGAGAACTACTTCTGTTCTTGAAACTTCTTTGTATCATCAGCTAAATCTTTCCTCTCTTCCATGTTTCAAATCCTATCCTGCTCTGTGTCAGAATGGTGACTGAATTATATCTTTTCACACTAACTTCAGAGATTTCTTAGCCTCTAAGACACTCAATGAAGCTATGAGCCATGCTGTATAGGTACGCCCAAGATGGATGGGTCATGGTGGAGAGGTCTGACAAAATGTGGTCCACTGGAGAAGGGAACAGCAAACCACTTCAGTATTCTAGCCTTGAGAACCCCATGTACAGTAAGAAAAGGCAAAAAGATAGGACACTGAAAGATGAACTCCCCAGGTCGGTAGGTGCCCAATACCCTACTGGAGATCAGTGGAGAAATAACTCCAGAAAGAGTGAAGAGACGAAGCCAAAGCAAAAACAACACACAGTTGTGGATGTGACTGGTGAAGGAAGCAAGGTCCAATGTTGCAAAGAGCAATATTGCAAAAGGAACCTGGAATGTTAGGTCCATTAATAAAGGCAAATTGGAAGTGGTCTCATAGGAGGTGGCAAGAGTGAAAGTCGACATTTTAGGAATCAACGAACTAAAAGGGGTGAATGGGTGAATTTAACTCAGATGACCATTATATCTACTACTGCAGGCAAGAATCCCTTAGAAGAAATGGAGGGATTCTTGCCTGCAGTAGTAGAGTACTTGGATGGGATCTCAAAAACAACAGAATGATCTCTGTTCGTTTCCAAGGCAAACCATTCAATATCACAGTAATCCAAGTCTATGCCTCAACCAGTAATGCTGAAGAAGCTGAAGTTGAATGGTTCTAGGAAGACCTATAAGACCTTTTAGAATTAACACCCAAAAAAGATGTCCTTTTCATTATAGGGGACTGGAATGCAAAAGTAGGAAGTCAAGAAACACCTGGAGTAACAGGCAAATTTGTCCTTGAATTATAGAATGAAGCAGGACAAAGGCTAACAGAGTTTTGCCAAGAGAACACACTGGTCATAACAAACACCCTCTTCCAACAAGATAAGAGAAGACTCTACACATGGACATCACCAGATGGTCAACACTGAAATCAGATTAATTATACTCTTTGCAGCCAAAGATGGAGAAGCTCAACACTGTCAGCAAAACAAGACCAGGAGCTGACTGTGGCTAAAAATCATGACCTCCTTATCGTCAAATTCATACTTAAATTGAAGAAAGTAGGGAAAACCACTAGACCATTCAGGTATGACCTAAATCAAATCCCTTGTGATTATACAGTGGAAGTAGGAAATAGAGTTAAGGGACTAGATCTGATAGACAGAGTACCTGATGAACTATGGATGGAGGGTCATAACATTGTACATGAGACAGGGATCAAGACCATCCCCAAGAAACAGACATGCAAAAAATCAAAATGGCCATCTGAGGAGGCCTTACAAATAGCTGTGAAAGAAGAGAAGCATAAAGCAAAGGAGAAAAGGAAAGATATACCCATTTGAATGCAGAGTTCTAAAGAATAGCAAGGAGAGATAAGAAAGCCTACCTTAGTAATCAGTGCAAAGAAATAGAGGAAAACAACAGACTGGGAAAGACTAGAGATCTCTTCAAGAAAATTAGAGATACCAAGGGAACATTTCATGCAAAGATGGGCTCAATAAAGGACAGAAATGGTATGGACCTAACAGAAGCAGAAGATATTAAGAAGAGGTGGCAAGAATACACAGAAGAAATGTACAAAAAAGATCTTCCCAATCCAGATAATCACAATGGTGTGATCACTGACCTAGAGCCAGACATCCTGGAATGTGAAGTCAAGTGGACCTGAGGAAGCATCACTATGAACAAAGCTAGTGGAGGGGATGGAATTCCAGTTGAGATATTTCAAATCCTGAAAGATGATGCTGTGAAAGTGCCGCATTTGATATGCCAGCAAATTTGGAAAACTCAACAGTGGCCACAGGACTGGAAAAGGTCAGTTTTCATTCCAATCCCAAAGAAAGGCAATGCCAAAGAATGCTCAAACTATCACACAATTGCACTCATCTCACATGCTAATAAAGTAATGCTCAAAATTCTCCAAGCCAGGCTTCAGCAATACGTGAACTGTGAACTTCCAAATGTTCAAGTTCATTTTAGAAAAGGCAGAGGAACCAGAGATCAAATTGCCAACATTTGCTGGAAAAAACAAGAGAGTTCCAGAAAAACATCTATTTCTGCTTTATTGACTATGCCAAAGCCTTTGACTTCGTGGATCACAACAAACTGTGGAAAATCTTCAAGAGATAGGAATACCAGACCACCTGACCTGCCTTTTGAGAAATCTGTATGCAGGTCAAGAAGCAACAGTTAGAAGTGGACATGGAAAAAACAGACTGGTTATAAATTGGGAAAGGGGTACATCAAGGGTCTATATTGTCACCCTGCATATTTAACATATGCAGAGTACACCATGAGAAATGCTGGACTGGATGAAGCACAAGCTGGAATCAAGATTGCTGGGAGAAATATCAATAACCTCAGATATGCAGATAACACCACCTTTATGGCAGAAAGTGAAGAAGAACTAAAGAGCCTCTTGATGAAAGTGAAAGAGGAAAGTGAAAAAGTTGGCTTAAAGCTCAACATTCAGAAAACTAAGATCATGGCATCCAGTTCCATCACCTCATGGCAAATAGATGGAGAAACAGTGGAAAGAGTGGCAGATTTTATTTTTTGGGGGGTTCCAAAATCACTGCAGATGGTGATTGAAGCCATGAAATCAAAAGACACTTACTCCTTGGAAGAAAAGTTATGACCAACCTAGACAGCATATTAAAAAGCAGAGATAGTATTTTGCCAACAAAGGTCCATTCTAATTAAGGCTATGGTTTTTCCACCAGTCATGTATGGATGTGATGGTTGGACTATAAAGAAAGCTGAGCACCAAAGAATTGATGCCCTTAAACTGTGGTTTGGAGAAGACTCTTGAGAGTCCTTTGGACTGCAAGGAAATCCAACCAGTCCATCCTAAAGCAGATCAGTCCTGGGTGTTCATTGGAGGGAGTGATGTTGAAGATGAAACTCCAATACTTTGGCCACCTGATGTGAAGAGCTGAAAAGACCCTGGTTACATTTGAAAAGACCCTGAGGCTGGGAAAGATTGAAGGTGGGAAAAGAAGAAGACAACAGAGGATGAGATGGTTGGAGGGCATCACCGACTCAATGGACATGAGTTTCAGTAATCTCTAGGAGTTGGTGATGGATAGGGAGGCCTGGTGTGCTACAGTCCATGGGGTTGCAAAGGGTTGGACACAACTGAGCAACTGAACTGAACTAAAGACATTCTGATCCACTTTAAGAGCAGAGTCTTATCACAGGTGAACAGGGACTTTCAGTCTTATGAGACTGACTCTTTGAAGTCACAGCATTTTGCAAATCATCAGGACTTCCATGTCCTCACACCAGGATGCAGACCTGAGAGAAGTACTCAGGTTTAGATCCTGGTGGTAGTAACACCCATTCAACATATCTGGACCAGAGTCCTCTCTCTCGCTGCCTGTCTACCCACAAGCTGTGGCATAGGTGGATTTATTTCTTGAGTTTCTCTCCTCTAATGAATTCTCTGAAAGCAACTGATGCCTTATCTCAGGGCAGCTTCTCTCTTAGTCTTACATTCTGTTTTCTCTGGAATGTTGCTGATGTCTGGGGTTTCATATAGCAACTAGGAGTTCAACGTTCAAAACTAAATTCCACATTGAATGCTAACTGAATAGAATTTAGTAATACTCTTGTGGCACCATCAAAAATCCTATGTCACCATCGGAAATCCTAGGTCTGTTTAAGGATTTAATGCACCCATCTGAGTATCACATGTAAATATGCAACATGATGCCCTAGAACAGACTGCTTTATCAGTGGCACTTTAATTAACACTCCATTATGTATAACTTGACAACTCTGAGACTAGATTCTTCTATGGAAACAGTAAGAATTTCATACAATTTGATCCTCATGTTAATTTAGGAAATGCAAGTAATTTAGGAAATGTAAGTTATACTTGTTCACAATGGTAAATGCAATAAGGGAATGTATATTGTTTAAAAATGAAAATTGGCATTTAAAATTATCTAAATTGGGAGAGATTTTTAAAGTCTTCTAGGCAAAGATAAATTCAACTTCACTCTTTCCAGCTATGCTTAAATCCTTCCAAGAACAGTGATGTCACAAGTCAATAAGAAAGCTCACAGTATTTCTATCATATTTACAATTATATTTGAGTCATCACATCTATCTTTGGATTTGAATACAATAGGACTTTCCTCCACTGTGTAGAAGATTTATATCCACAAAATCTCACTGATAGCTAACTCTGGAAAAAAAAAATCTGGATGGTCCTTTCCATGTTCCCCAGAGGATTTCTTTAGATTTCAGCGTTTTTCAGACTAAGGAATTGACATTCATTTCTTACCAAGTGAAAAACATGCCTAGAGAAAAAATAACCTGCCTCAAAATTGAATGACACCATGTTACTGAAGCAAAGAACCAGGCCACTGCCCAGTGATGGTGATTATAGACTGCAATATAGAAAATTAGTACTTGTTAAAAAGTGGAATATTTGATATGTTAAGCTGTCATTAACAGTGGGTTTTATTGTGAGAAGACGTAGTTTAATGGACAAACTTTGGCCCCTAAAAGGTATAAATTAATTTTCTAATTTGGCAACCATTTTGCTAGTGATCAAGGGCAAGACATTTAATTACTTTGCTCCTTCATATGTTGAAATATATACACTCAGATTTTTAAAGGGCAGTATGAATTATATATAAAACAAATCCATTTATGTGAAGATACTAAGCAAAAATCAGAAAACAAAATATCCACCTATACATCATCTGCGTAGGATCTTACTTTTAGGACTATTTCATCTTCCCGTGCTTGCTCCATTTTCTTAAAATGGATACAATTATAATATGTACTTTGAGTTGTTAAGAGGAAAAACTTGATATGTTTATAAATCACTTAGAAAAGTATCTGATACCTAATGATGCTTAGCAATTACTTATATGATTATCATTTACTACTTATAATGCCCTACAAAGGATGAAGTTTTTTCCTAATGTTGAGGATAATTGTCAAGAAAAACCATGGGATTTGATTCCAATTTTACTGTAAAGTAAAAAAGAGAAAAAATGAGCCATGAAGTCATCCTTGGAATAAGAGTATAAGGAAACAAATGGCTTATTGAAATACATAGAGTTACATTTTTTAAAAGTTATATTTACATAAAAGTCCTTTACAATTGCTTTCCAACTGTACGGCTTTTCTCTGAAGTCTCATATTTTTCTCAGTGACCTCTTAACAGATCTGCCAAATAGTAGAACTAGTTTGAAATGATGTTTTGAAAACTAGAAATAATGTAGGCTCCATGGGGAAAAGAGAGGGGTACAATTTACCTGTCTGTTCTGATTAGAGCTACTAATTGGATGTGAAGGTATATGTGCATAAAAATGCTATGCTCCAATAAGAAGGGAAAAACCCTAAAATACATTTTAAAAAACTTGATATGGATTCATAATGGCCAACAAAATTTTAAAAACCATCTAGTAGAGGCTTTTATTTAAGGTTTGAGTCATTTCTGAACATTCTTGCTAGCTGGCCATTCAGATTATATTTTCATACCATCATACGAAACTGGAAATTTGCATGTGTGCTAAGTCGCTTCAGTCATGTCCAGCTTTTTGCGACCCTATGGACTGTAGCCCGCCAGGCTCCTCTATCCATGGGATTCCCCAGGTAAAAATACTGGAGTGGGTTGCCATGCCCTCCTTGAGGAGATCTTCCTGACTCAGGGATCAAAACTGCATCTCCCACAACTCAACGCAGATTCTTAACCACTGGACCACTGGGGAAGTACTGGAAATTTACCGTTTCCCAAATCACCTCAGGCTAAATTTAGGCACGAGGAATGCGGTGGAAGTAGCACAGGTTTGGGGTGTAGGGCACCCTGGGTTCATATTCTGGCTCAGTCATACACATTGAGTGTCCTCCATAAAAACAGTGGTGCTAAGCAACTCCAGTACTTTGGCCACCTCATGCGAAGACGTGACTCATTGGAAAAGACTCTGATGCTGGGAGGGATTGGGGGCAGGAGGAGAAGGGGACGAGAGAGGATGAGATGGCTGGATGGCATCACCGACTCGATGGACATGAGTTTCAGTGAACTCCGGGAGTTGGTGATGGACAGGGAGGCCTGGCGTGCTGCGATTCATGGGGTCACAAAGAGTCGGACACGACTGAGCAACTGATCTGATCTGAAGCCTTAGATTCCTCCATGTAAAACATGAGTGGTGATCTCCACCTCTGATAGTTCTCTGTGTTAATGCAGTTAGGCCAGATATTCGATTAAACACTAATCCAGATGTTGATATGAAGATATTTCACAGATGTGGCTAGCATCTGTAGTCAGTTGGCTTTAAGTAGATTACCTTAAAAATGTGTGTTGATGTTCAAGACCACAGCATCAACTCCTGCTGAGTGGCAAGCCTACTGGTGTATTCTACAGATTTCAGACAGACTCAAGACTACAATAAAGTACCAGCAAAGTTTCCAGTCTGCTGGCCTGCCCTCCTGGTTTTGAACTTGCCTGCCACTAACTCATTCACTCTCTCTTTCTGTCTCCATCCATATAATTATTTGTATATGTATATATGTATAATATATATACACACAAATATATACTTACATACTCATATATATGGGTCTTCCCTGGTGGGCTCAGATGGTAAAGAATCCATCTTCAATGCAGGAGACCCAAGTTGACCCCTCATTGGGAAGTCCCCTGGAGAAGGGAATGGCAACCCACCCCAGTATTCTAGACTAGAGAATTCCAAGGACAGAGGATTCTGGCAGGCTTACAGTCCATGGGGTCACAGAGAGTTGGACACCACTGAGTGACTACATACATTTATATAAAGGGATTAAAAAATGTGGGCAACAATAAATTATATCATTTTCTCATCAATTGTGCTTAAATGCCATTGGGAACAGTGGCCTCATAAGTTTCTATGAAAGCTCATGTGGTTTTCATTGTTTATAATAATATTTGAATTGTTACTGTTCTCTCTTCTAAGGGATGATATATTGGTGTTGTCTTCCTGGAGAACTGTGATTGATAGACTGTCTCATAGGAATAGCTCTTCTAAGGATACAAAGGTACTCTATACATCTGACTCCTCGATGGCCCCTTCCCAAACATTATCTGAAAAGTATCTCCCTGGAGCCTCCCTTCTAGTCAAAGTTCTAATACAATAAAAAGAACATCTGATCCTAGCTTGGATCTGGTTCTGTAAATAGTATGATTAAGTCAACTGACAAATTTGATATGGAATGTAGATTAGGTAAAAGTAGATAAAAGTATCACACTTAATAAGTGCACTGCATTTACATAAGAGAATATTCTAATTTTTAGGAAATACACACTGAAGTACATAAAGGGAAATGGGGTATGACATATGAAACCTACTCTCAAATGGGTTCAGAAAACTTGTAAAAAAAACAAAACAGATAATCATAAAGCAAGTACAGAAAATGTTAATGATTGCTGCTGATTCTGGGTAAAGAGGACAGAGAACTCTTTGTTTTATTCTTATAACTTTTCTGTATGTTTAAGATAATGTTAAAACAAAAACTTTGAAAATGCAAAAAAAAAAAAAAAAGAGGAAAATGGCATCAGTTCAGCTCAGTTCAGTTGCTCAGTCATGTCTGACTCTTTGTGACCCCATGAATCGCAGCACGCCAGGCCTCCCTGTCCATCACCAACTCCCGGAGTTCACTCAAACTCATGTCCATCGAGTTGGTGATGCCATCCAGCCATCTCATCCTCTGTCGTCCCCTTCTCCTCCTTCCCCCAATCCCTCCCAGCATCAGAGTCTTTTCCAATGAGCAAACTGTTCGCATGAGGTGGCCAAAGTATTGGAGTTTCAGCTTTAGCATCAGTTGAGCGCCAATTCTTTGGCACTCAGCTTTCTTCACAGTCCAACTCTCACATCCATACATGACTGGATAAACGATAGCCTTGGCTAGATGGACCTTTGTTGGCAAAGTAATGTCTCTGCTTTTCAATATGCTATGTAGGTTGGTCATAACTTTCCTTCCAAGGAGTAAGCGTCCTTTAATTTCACGGCTGCAGTCATCATCTGCAGTGATTTTGGAGCCCAAAAAAATAAAGTCAGCCACTGTTTCCACTGTTCCCCTATCTATTTCCCATGAAGTGATGGGACTGAATGTTGAGCTTTAAGCCAACTTTTTCACTCTCCACTTTCACTTTCATCAAGAGGCTCTTTAGTTCCTCTTCACTTTCTGCCATAAGGGTGGTGTTATCTGCATATCTGAGGTTATTGATATTTTTCCCGGCAATCTTGATTCCAGCTTGTGCTTCTTCCAGCCCAGCGTTTCTCATGATGTACTCTGCATAGAAGTTAAATAAGCAGGGTGACAATATACAGCCTTGATGTACTCCTTTTCCTATTTGGAACCAGTCTGTTGTTGCATGTCCAGTTCTAACTGTTGCTTCCTGACCTGCATATAGGTTTCTCAAGAGGCAGGTCAGGTGGTCTGGTATTCCCATCTCTTTCAGAATTTTCATAGATGGACCCAAACCAAAACTGTGGAGTGATTAGCACCCCTTTCAGGGCACCTGAACTAATTGGTAGCTGACAACATATTTGTGTGTGCTCAGTTGTGTCTGACTCTTTGTGACCCCACAGACTGTAGCCCACAAGCTTCCTCTGTCCATGGGATTCTCCAGATAAGAACACTGGAGTGGGTTGCCATGCCCTTCTCCAGAGGATCTTCCTGATGCAGGAATTGAACCCATGTCTGTTACTTCTGCATTGGCAGGCAGGTTCTTTACCACTAGCGCCACTCGGGAATCCCCAGTTGACAGTACCCTTTGGCTAAGTTTAAAGGCTTGAGCCTGTCTGGCTCACCAACAATCCTCTTCCTCCAACACTGGCTGAGACAGTGTCACATTCCAAGTGGAAAGAGTGGGTGAGCATATGGGATGACCATAATGGAGGTTGAAGATGAAGAAACATGTGGTCGTTCTTCCATCACTAGCTTATGTTCTCATATGTGAATGATTTAAAATTAGGTTTAAGACTGGATGTAGTTTATTATAAAAAATGTCTTTTCTTTAACATACTTGCCATTTGTATATCATTTCAAGATGCTTCTTAAGTTCTAGCTCATTAAACTTTTGTCTTGAATGAAATGAGGCACCAAGATTACCCAAAAGGACCCGTTTGATGGAATCACCCCCTGGGGCCATTTACTTGGGGGCACTGTAAGGAGGTGGTCATAAATGCAGTACATCACTTGAACTGTAACGTGTCTCATGAAGAATGAACATTACTCAGAGGACTGCTACAAGAAGCTTTACAACTTCCAGATGAGCTGTCCCGTTGTTTTCTCTGATGCAACTAATAGGGGCCCACCTAGTGGAAAGACTCAATGGACACGAATTTGAGCAAACTCCAAGAGACAGTGGAGGACAGAGGGGCCTGACGGGGTGCAGTCCACGGGGTCACAAAAGAGATGACATGACTTAGCGACTGAACAACAGTGAAAGGGCAATGCTATGCAGACCCTGCTGTTTTCAGAGCTAACCTGGAATCTCCAAGATCTTTCAAAACTCGGCTTCCTAGGAAACATGCATTTGATTACACACCCTACAATTTCATGTCAAGTTAACAAAACTAACAGGGATTTGCCTTGTCTCTTGTTTACTTCAGAATTCTGTCTGGATGTCCATCCATCTCACGGGTTCTTACTTCTCTTTTTCTTGATATCTGAGGGCTGTGTCCTCATGAGGCACAGGTAGTCCAAATGGAAAGATAAAACCCAAATCAGGTTCAGAACCTTGCTTTATTATGCTTCTTCAGGAACTATAAGAACTTGGGTAAGTATGTTTGTAACTGGCTAAAAACCTTTCCCTGCTTAGTCATTCCTGGTTCCTGTGCCCTGAGTAAGCCATGGCCATTCTTAATGCCCATCTCAGAGTAGCACATACATCATTGTTCCACACGCCAGGACAGCCATGGACATCTGAATGTGCTGTACTTCCTGTACATCTATATTGGGCAAACCTTTCACCAAAGTACAGAGGAAAAGTTAAAAGTTAACAGTCTTTAACTTCAGAGTACAGGAAGGAACTAAATAATGAATTCTTCTTCCAGGGCTCCAGATGGTGGAAAATGTCCTGTTTGTGTAGAGGAGTCCAGATGACTACATAACCATACCTTTTCTGCTGTAGCAAAGGTCCTGCCTGTCTCAGTTTCAACTTCAGAGTTAAGATGCTTCACAAGTCTCTGTTATTGTTTAATTTTGTTTTTTTCTGTTCTTGCAAAAGGGTTTATCCATTAGAATACTAACCATTTCTCCTTTTAAATCTTTCTCATTCCCTGTGTGACGCTTCCCAGGTGGCTCAATGGTTAAAAAAAAAAAAAAAATCTGCCTGCCAATTCAGGAGATGCAAGAGATATGGTCAATCCCTGGGCCAGGAAGATCCCCTGGAGGAGGGCATGGCAACCCCCTCTAGTATTCTTGCCTGGAGGATCATAGGCACAGAGAAGCCTGGCAGGTTACAGTCCATGGGCTTGCAAAGAGTTGGACATGACTGAGCAGTCATGCATGCATTCTCTGTCTAATCAATTTTACACAAACCTGCTTAATTTATCTTCCTTCATTTTACTCCTTTGCCTTAAAAAATAACTAAATAATAATAAAAACACAGACCTTCACATACAGAAGACATTTCAAACTTTTATCTGGGCTTTAAACTTCTCTAGAAATTGCTATAACTTTCCTTCTAATAACTTTCTTCCTGTCCTTTTCCATGACTCTCCACTCCACTCCTGACACACTGCCTCACATGTTCTCTTCCAAACACACCATGTACTCTTCCATCTTGCTATCTTTGCTGATGGCAATCACGCATCTGCAATGTCATTTAAACATCCACCTGAGAAAAGCCCACTAATCCTTAGGCTCAGTTTCAATGTCTTTCCTTTTATGAACACGTCACAGTTACCCCAGGCATACAATTTTCCCCTCTTCTGTATCTCTGAGGAGTTTTCACATGACTACCTGCCCTTTCTTCCTATCATGGGCAAGGGATCCTAGTTTCCTTCCAGGACCTGGAGTCTAGAGCCAGACAATACAAGGCCAATTCTTGACTCCTCCATTTCCTGGCTCATGATCTGGGCAAGTTACTTATTAATCTCTGGGAGCCTCAGCTTTCTCATCTATAAAACAGGTATTTAAAAAGGTACCCACCTTGTATAGATAAAAACTAAATGTGTTGATATTATAAAAAGCACCTGGACTCATGCTTTGTGGCACAGTATCTGTCATGTGAGTATCTGCCATTATGAATATTACTGGCATATACTCCTCCACACAAGCACATACATAGTTCTTTGAATATTGGTACTCTAAAAATATAGGTCAAAAAATATAAAATGAATCAAGGTAGATTTTGAAGATGCGTTCTTGACTTTATACAGAAATTCTTCTAAAGAAAGGACAGATTGAGGTGAACTGATTTTGAAGTGGATGATTTCCAGTTAATGGTTTTTGGGGGTGGGTGGCTCAGAGGGTAAAGCATCTGCCTACAATGCGGGAGACCTGGGTTCAATCCCTGGGTTGTGAAGATCCCCTGGAGAAGGAAACGGCAACCCACTTCAGTACTCTTGCCTGGAAAATCCCATGGATGGAGAAGCCCGGTAGGCTACAGTCCAGTGGGTTGCAAAGAGTCGGACACAACTGAGCGACTTCACTTTCACTTTCAAGGATAAATAAAAGTTTTAACTGCAAAAAGATCAATCTGTGAAGCTATCTGAGCTAAGGAATGCAAAATCTCCTATTCATAAGATATTCAAAGTCATGCAGAAGCTGATGACATACAACCCTCAAAAAGAGTTTGGATGACAGAGCAAAGAAGATAAACCATCACCTTCCAGGTTAGAAGGCTATTGCATTTATTGAGCTGGGTGGTCTCATATGAAAGCCAGTGTGCAAGAAACCAGGGGTCCTATATTTTATCTCTGATCTTATCAATGAATCCATTTTGAGCATAAAAAGATTTCCTTTGTTGCCTAAAATAAAACCATGGTGATATTTCTTTCCAGGATGCTATTTTACAGTTTGTAAAATAATACATATCAAATTGACACAAGGGTATAAAGTTAAATTACATCATGTTTTTCACCAATTGCCTTTACCAAAAGAATGAAAATACATGAGGTCAGGACTACATACAACACACATTTTTCCCAGCTGTCAAAATAGAATGACAAAGGACTCTTTGGGCATTCTACCTCAGTATTTGGAAAAGTACCACTGATTACTATATTCTTCAGTTACGCATAATCTCCATGGAATAATAAATTCTGAATCCAGAGTTGGTGTACAAGTCCTTTGGGTTTTCTCACTTGTCTTTCTGATCTCAACTACTCACTTCCTACATTCAGGGCAATGCAGTGGTCATACAGAAGACCTGCACTCCTCAGAATGTACCTGCTCTTCCTGGCCCTTCTATCTCCGCACAGGTCAAACCTCTTTTTCCCTCCTGCCATAGTCGACTCTCACACATCCTTCAAATTTCAATTCAGGTATAATGCTTTCTCCTCTCTAGATTTTTTGGAGCAAAGTTGACCATGTCCATCTCTTGACAGTGCCATGATCATACCACTGTTTTCCTCCTACTACAATTACTGATTTACATGTTCTTTTCTTGATCTAACTATGAAGCGCCAGAAGACTGAGTCATGGACCAATTCATCCCTTAATCCCTTGTGTACAGGACAAAGTAGGTCTTTACTAAATACTGTTTCAGTGAATTCATAGATAAACTCCTATCACTTTTTCTCAGTGGAATTTTAAGTTCCATGTGTATGTAAATCCCCTACATATTCAAACTATCTTACCTTTACATAAACCAGGTCTGTCTTTTGTCCATTTAGAAAGTCACAAATGTTCATATATACTTTTGAAGATGCTTTCTTTTTTTCATTCTAAATTCTCCGCAAAATTACTTGGGGGTTTTAGGGACAAAGTAACAGCTCTCAAACTTAATATTATGGCCTGAAGTTTGATAGCAAAGCAGGTTTTCAGAACTTGAGAACTGTCTCTAGTCAACAATTCCTCCCACCAAATAGCTGATAGCCAAAGTGTATTCCCATATGCACCGCCATCTATGGTACTGGAGTATTTTTTTTTATCTCCCATTCGTCCTTCCATGAACCCATTCACCAATTTACCCATGTAGCCAACAATTGCTATGTAAACACAGCCTACCAGGCACTGCACTCAGGACTGGAGATCCAACGATTAAAAAGGCAGAGGACCTGTCTTTACATAGCACACAGCAGGCAGAAGAGAGACAGGCCCATAAAAAGCACCACAGATTTCACAATGAGGTAAGTGCTACTGAAGAAGTGTGCCGGGTACAATGGGTGAAGTACAGGAAAAGCAGAGACTGGGAGAGTTTTTAAAGAGAAATTTGAGACTATTTCATAAGCCATACCTCTCAGGGTCTGAAGAAACCCTGGTGTCATGCCAAGTCATCCTTTCCACTGATTTCAGCCAAGGACCACGAACCACATCCTAACCTTTGCACCGTCTCTCTCAGTTGTTCTCAGTGATCGCTGGGGAGCGCTTTATTTGAAAACCTGAGAGCCCTTTCCCCTTCAGCCAGCCTCCAGGGTGATGGCAACATGGGAGCTGAGCCTATCAGTGCTCCTATCAAGCAGCTGAAAAAGTTGTAGCCCGTGAGTCATGGCTCTTTTCATGTGCTTCCAGGTCTGTGGGAGGAGAGGCCTTTGGCTGGCAGCACTGGCAATCTAGCACCTATGCTGATCACTTGGGGAAAGAAAGATGCTATCACCACCAGAAGAGCTACAGAATCCTCCTACCTCTCTCAAGTGTGCCTCTCCCCAATGCCATGGGGAGGCCATGCCTCGAAATAGCGTGAGAGCCAAAACCCACATTTTCGGGAAAAAAAAGGAACAAATAAATTAAGCTTCTGCCACCCACCTCCCTTCTGTGCAGCTCAGGAAAACCAAGTGAAATAAACAAGCAAATTAGAGGCTGGTACGTGAGCGTCAGATCACGAACATGTTTTGAAGGCTCTGCCAACCGTTTCTTCCTGAATTGGGTTTGTTCTGGTGGGGAAGATAATAATTAGTGATCATATTACTAATATTGATGCCTAATGTCTATTGAAAACTTACCGTGTACCAGACACTAGGCTTACAATTTACATGCATGCCTATTTAATGACACAAAGAGAAAGTACTATGATAATCTAGACTTTTATCTAGGGAGTCTGGGGCTCGGAAGGGTCAAACCAATTTGCCCAATTTCACAGGTGTCGTAGCTAGCTGAGCAGACCCTGTGACCATTAATATCTTAAATCTGTTGCTCTTAAACAATATGTGAGTGTGTGCTAAGTTGCTTCAATCATATCTGACTCTTTACAACCTTATGGACTGTAGCCCGTTAGGGTCCTCTGTCTATGAGGATTCTCCAGGCAAGAATAGTGGAGTGGGTTGCCATGCCCTCCTCCAGGGATCTTCCTGACCCAGGGGTCAAACCTGTATCTCTTGTGTCTTCTGCATTGACAGGCAGGTTCTTTACCACTAGATTCACAGGGAAGCCCTTAAACAATACGCTTTCCTTAAAATTAAGGAAAATATTAAGGTAGGATTGTCAGAAGCATAGATATTATTCCCTATCATGAAGTACTAAGCAACCTATAAATCTGTGTGATGTTTTTGCAATTCAACAGCATAATGCTCTTGACCTGGAGTCATTCCCCCTTACATTGTATTTGCAGGAGAACAAAAAGTACTTAGGACTTCTAAGATAATTAAGCACAGAGGAATAACATTTTCCCAGTTGCTGCTAGTTTGCTTAGGCAGTGTTTTAGTCAAATTACCACCTTTACATACATGCACTTGCAAATACCCTTTTTTCCCACTAAGAAATCAGTTTTAAATTATTTAGCAAAATTTAGAATTCCCCATGCCTAATGGGGGACAAATACTCTCAATGTCTCTAGTCTGCAGTCTAACGGGCTCCCAAGTGAAGAAAAACACAGCTCTATAAGTAAATAAGAAATCAGGTATTTTTCATTTAACAATTATTACTGTTCTTCAGAGACAACATAGAATGTGTAAGTAGGGTATGATAGAATAACTTCAAAAAATTAACATACCTGAAGGGAAGGTGATTTAACTAGCGTTTACCACTTTTTTCTATTTGAATTGGAAATCTAACAAGAACCAGCTCTCTAAGGAGACAGCAAGAGTGGCAAGTGGGCTAATAGACCGAGGAAAAGGCTTCCCTTGGTACTGTGAATGGCAAAAAAGAAAGAAACTCAAGCAAGGATGCACTCATTCTGATCCTTTAAGTACTGGAGGGAGTTGGAGAGGAGAGAGGGTCTCCAAGAAGCCCCTGAAACGTTTCTGCTCAGGGGGCTCAAGCATCATCAGCATGACCCAGGAGTTCATTAGCAAGAGAATCACAGGCCCTATTTCAGGGCTTTTGAATTAGAATCTGCATTTTAACCTAATGGGCGCTTCCCTGGTGATTCAGTGGTAAAGAATCCACCTGCAAACACAGGAGACACAAGAGATGCAGGTTTAACCCCTGGGTTGGGAAGATCTCCTGGAGAAGGAAATGGCAACCTCCTCTAGTATTCTTGCCTGGAGAATCCCACAGACAGAGCAGTCTGATGGGCTACAGTCCATGGGTCACAAAGAGTCAGACACAAATGAGCACCCAAATGATTTCTAAGCACAGTGATGTTTGAGAACCAGCACTCCAAACACGCCAACAGAGTCTACTCTAAGCACCTGCGAGAGGAAGCGAGGGCTGGTGCCAGCTCAAAACAACTGCAATCAGGTATGAATGTCCCTGCAACCCTACTTCTCCTCCCCACCCACCATGTCATCAAATACCAAAGCCTACCCTACAAACCCTACAAACCCTCTAGCTGGACCTTGTCTCCCGTAGCTCTCTGCTTTCTTCTCTGCGAACATGCTCGGCTCACTCCTACTTTCCAGCCTCTGTAGCTGCCAAACCTTTTGACTCTTTCATGGGTTTCTCTTTCTCACAGGTCAAGTTTCAACTTGAACGTCTTCTTCTAAGAGATGTCTTCCTAACAACCACACTTTTCTGAATTTACTTTCTTGATTCAACTTACAAACACTGAAGACACTTTATTTATTGTTAGACTTACTGCCATTGGAAGGACTGATGCTGAAGCTGAAGCTCAATACTTAGGCCACCTGATGTGAAGAAATGACTCATCGGAAAAGACCCTGATGCTGGGAAAGGTTGAAGGCAGGAGGAGAAGGGGACAACAGAGACATCACTCAGTGGACATGAGTTTGAGTAAACTCTGAAAGATAGTGAAGGACAGGGAAGACTGGCATGCTACAGTCCATGGGGTCACAAAGGGTCAGACATAATTTAATGACTTGAAGAACAAATACTTTATGTAAAAAGAATGAGGACAGCCTTTGACAATTGCCTCTCTCAGTTTTTATTCTTTCTCCTTTGTATTCTTATGGCCCCCGCCTCCAAACCTTGACTAACAACAAATCACAAAGTTTATAAAAACTGGTTTCAGAAGAAATGTTCTGGCCATTTTTTGGATGCTATTACATCAATGACACTGAGTAAGCTGCCCAAGGACCAAAAAACCCTCCTGTTATTCCAACAAGAGTTACGGCAGCTGAAGATGGCAAGTGTACTTGAGTCAGACCATTAGGATTGGTACCCTCTCCTTTTCTCATCCTGTAGAATCCCAACCCTGCTTCAACTAGGAGAGTCACCTGGTCTTCAGGTGCTACCTGAGCACATCACTTGAATAAAGCCTTTGACCTCTCTTTGAGTTGCTTAAGTTAGCTTCTTTTGAAGTTTTGTTAGATGCCCTCTCCTATTAGAATTATGGCCCTTTTCATTACTCTTGATCTTTCCAGTTCTCCACCATCATCAGAACTTAGGATAATGCCTCTCACATGGTATTGGCTCAATCCATATTTGTGGGATGACTTTTATTTCAAAAGGGACACCAACTCGTCCTGAACTCTCAGTATCACTGGTTTTTGTCTGTCATGTGAGCTGACCAATGTCCTCTTCCTCTTTGACCTCCTTCCTTGGAAAAGATGATTTATTTCATACCCACTAGTTATCTTGCTGTTGAATGCAGCTCTAGTAAGTGACGCTCTTCATGATACTATTTGCACTGGTTTAACTGTCTTAGTTATCACCTAATACTGTCAGTGGAAAAAGCAGAGTGGTGCTTTTGTATAGACAAATGAAACTGGGCTAAAACTGACCACACCTGAAAAAGAGAAGCCACAAAATTCTCTGGAGTCTTTCATTCAAGAAGAAAAAGATTGCTTTGTATATTGGAAACTAAGCTCCTAACAGTAAGCACTATTTCACAAGCCCCCAGATACACCAGAATGCAGGGAATTCAGAGAACCCCAACACAAAAATTTCTAAGCTACCCATCAGAGCACCTCAGCCTGAATTCCGCCATATTATGTCTATTTTGCTTTGCTCTCTACTATTTCATCTAATTAATTATTTCTCTACAAGAAGAGGTTGGAGTTGTTATGACTTTGGGTAACCTAGATCCAGGGAAGGGAGGAAATACAAATGCCAACACTAGGTCTTAATCCCTTGGCAGCAGCTGTGCCTCAGGGAGTAGTTCCTGGCATCCCTATTAACGGAGTAAGCCTGACAGAAAACCGTGCTCTTGCAACATGCTAATATTTAGACTAATAAACCTAGACACCAGGGTTAGAACTAATTTCCTTAGCAAATGTACCAGGCATAGCTATTAACCCCCCACGTAGAGAGCAATGGACAAAAGGTGAAGCCCACTTTCCTTCAGATCCTAAACCCCACCTGATGGCCAACACACTGAGCAGGGCCCAGACCTGAGCTTCAGAGAACAGTTAAGAATCCATGACATCAAACCAGGGGCAGAAAACATGGGGAGAATTGGATAAATTTGAGAGCTATAATGGAGTTACAGTTAATACTTACTGCAAATGATGGAATACCTGAACATACCTATAGAATTCATGTTACAATATAACTTCAGTGACCTAAGTATAAAAAAAATAGTTCCAATTATAAATATAAAATATTATTTCTGGGAGACTCATTTATTTTCAATCATTTCTCTGTTCTACCACTGTACCTTATCAAACCTCTATTGTGTTATTCCAAAGCCCATTTCTGAAAGGACATTTAAAAGAAGGACTAATGTCTCATTTATGGCGATTTTTTTTTTCTTCTGGAGATCTGAAAATGCATGACTAATGTCTGGGTTAAAACTGACATCAAAGTATATTTGATAGCACAGTCTAATTTTTTTCACTGATTCCATAAATAACTTGGAAAATTTCCCCCAGTTTCTATTAGGAGAAGACCCCATCATGTTTAATTTGCTATCTGAACTGTACAATTTGAAGATTTTCTTTCATTTACCTCTTAAAATTGTATTTATACACCAATTATTTCAACTCCCCCAAATTCATACATATTTTTATTAGAATGTGATTTCTTTGGGGGCTGTTTTTGCTAAGTCAAACCGACTCAGAAAGAAGAAGTGAAGTTAAATTTATGTTTTACATGAAGCAGTGAGAAGGGGTAGCAACAAGCTTGCTTCTTCATAAGTGCCCCCCTTTAATAACTCCCAACACAGACAGGTGCTTCTGTCTTCCAACCAACCTCAGGAATAAGCCTTTCCCCATCACTACTGTGATCCTTCCTCTGTTTGGGTCATTTCAACAGTAGCTTATGCCCTTGGCATTTCTCCACTGTCTTCATGGAAATTTTAACAGACTCTCTGAAACTAATTAAGTTAGGTGCTTACAAGTATTTAGACTAGAAAGAAGATTCCTCCTCTTTCAGTAGTAGAGAAAACCTTTATTGATTTCCTGTCAGGGGGGGTATCTTCACCTCTAAGCCCCAAGTCATGTTGATTCCCAGTCCAGGAGGCTGGTCTTGTCTACTCCGAAGTCCATTTTGTAAGTAAACCAAGTCAAGCCTAATCACCCCAGTCTGATCTGCCATCAGAACTTCCTTTGCCAGCTTCATCCTCCTTTATAAAACCTATTTCCTTTCTCCCTTCTTATCTCCTTAACACTTAAACTCCTGGGTCACAGAAGATACAAGGATGTGTCATTGGTAAAGTACAATGCCCATCATCTCCCATAGCATTAACACGAAAAGCTGAGCCGTGCAAGTATGTATGATATTGGCAGATTCATCAAAAGCTAACAAAATAAGACAAAAAAAAAAAAAAAAAAAAGAAAATTCCAGGCCAGGGTCTTCAAAAATATAAAGGTAAAGTGAATATCATTAAAAGAACTAATTTTGAGAAGTGAAAGATCACCATTAATGTTCTATCTTTATTTAATACGAAACCAACATTATTGTATCCAAGGAAATAAACAAGA
Organism: Bubalus bubalis; assembly: GCF_019923935.1. Taxonomy (NCBI): domain Eukaryota; kingdom Metazoa; phylum Chordata; class Mammalia; order Artiodactyla; family Bovidae; genus Bubalus; species Bubalus bubalis. The sequence continues at coordinate 78,544,300 of NC_059159.1, read as the reverse complement.
GAGGGGAAAATACCATGGGAACCTGACCCCAATGTGATCAGGTCACTGACTAAAACAAAATTAGGAAAGGTGAAGTGTTGGAGTAGTTTGTGAACCACACACATCTAGTCTCAAATCCCGGCTCAACTGCTACTGAGTCACGTTGGGCAAGTTACTTAAACTCTGAGTCTCAATCTTGATTTAAGGAAAACAAACATAATAACACTTCCTCACAAAGCTTTTTGAAATTAAAATAAAATGTCCAAAGTGCTTACAGCGTGGCTATGGATCATGGGGTTATTATTATCTGAAAAATTCTGAAATCTTCATATCAGGAGCCTGCTATTTTTAGACTTTTGAGATGATGGAGATACAGGTGTCTTAAATTTTGACCCAGTATCCATTTATAGCGCCTCTGCTCACTATCCCCTAATGTAAACAGAGCTATAGTCAGTCACAGTGCTATGTTCGTGGTCTCCCAAGAACCACAGACCAGAGATACTTCTTCTTTGACTTTGCTCATCTTCATCTTTCGGTCCTGCCACTCACCATACCTTCCCTCCTTCTATGTCTAGATCTAGTGCTTCCTGCTTCATGAAGAATTCCCAGATTGTACTGCAGTCCAGTTAACTCACCTTCCTGTAAATATCTTTTAAACATGTAACCTGTCAGAAAGATACCCTGGAGAAGGAAATGGCAACTCACTCCAGTGTTCTTGCCTGGGAAATCCCATGGACATAAGAACCTGGAAGGTTAGTCCACAGGGTCAAAAAGAGTTGGATATAGTTAGTGACTAAACAACAACAAACCTATCACTTGCTATACCCTATGTTGAGTCTTTCTCCAGGTATTTTGTGGGGCAGGAAATGGAAGCCCATGCCAGTATTCCTGCCTGGAGAATCCCATGGAAAGAGGAGCCTGGTGGGCTATATAGTCCATGGGGTCACAGAGAGTCAGACACACATGCATTGAGTATTTCGAGTATCACCAAAGGGAACCAACATGGATTCAAAGATATGTCTAGTCACTACTATCATCTTCTGTCCCTCCTTCCTCTTTGTTAATAACACTGAGAGTTCAATTAGCAATGCCCACCTCCACTGGTTACTGATGCCTCTGTAAGACACCTGTGATGCTTCCAGATAAGCATCTAGGTATCATATTATCCAGTGGTTATGCAAGCATCTGGCTATCATATTATCCAGTGGTTAACTGCACCCTTCAGTTCCCACACTGGACAATATTCCCAAGGCAGAGTCAAAGATAAGGCTTCCATCCTTTTTCTTATCTTCTATTAAAGGATAAAGGGCTTCTCTGGTGGCACTAGTGGTAAAGAACCTGCCAATGCAGGTAGATGTAAGGGACACGGGTTCCATCCCTGGGTTGGGAAGATCCCCTGGAGGAGGGCACAGCAACCCACTCCAGTATTCTTGCCTGGAGAATCCCATGGACAGAGGAGCCTCATGGGTTAATGTCCACAGGGTCACAAAGACTCAGATATGACTGAAGCAACTTACCACACACATTAAAGGATGAAAGCTTTTGCCCAATAACTTACAGGATTGACATCTCATGAATAGTAATATCTTACACAGTAATTTCAGTTCTATGTCACTGTTCTTTGTTTCTCCTTGAAACAAAATTCTCATATGAGTCAGTGGTGAAAGGAAATGCTATGTTAGGGATTCATTCAAGTCACTCATGACATCATGCCTCACCTCTGATGACTAAGACTGACTTACTGGGTCAGATTTCTCTACTGATTCTCTTTGTTTAAATTGTATCCTTCCAGGAGGCCCCTCAATCCTTCAAAACCACCAACTTTGGCTGCTGGCCCTAAAGAATCTCATATCTTCAGGTAAGAATCTGCTGAATGGCTCTAAATTAGGCATGATCTTAAAACACACTACATTCATATCATTTATGAAATTAATAATTTACTCCTTCATTTTGTAATTTAACCTTTGTGTATGGCTTTTATCTCCTCTCTGCATCTAGACCATAAGTCCTTTCAGGACAGTGAAGGGAGTATGAAAAGCCCTTAGAAGCAAAGCACTATGTCATGACATAGTAGATATTAATACATGTCTTTGTGAAGTTTGAAGAAATGTTTAATAGAATCTCACAGTTATTTCAAGATGTAGATGAAAGTCAAAGAAAAAATATTTGAAGATGATGCAGAAAACTCTCATTACTTAATTCAGCATTTATTGAGGAGCTACTAAATATTCAGCACTTCAGCAGGCACTGGACTGCAATGCACAAGAGATACACCAGCACTATAAGGAGCCCTCAGTCTAAAAAAAGGAGTTGCTGCTGTTTAATCACTAAGTTGTGTCCAACTCTTTTGTGACCCCATGGACTGTAGCCCACCAGACTCCTCTGTCTATGGGATTTCCCAGGCAAGAATACTGGAGTCAGTTGCCATTTCCTTCTCCAATGAAGGAGTTAAATATGTTCCAAAATATAACACTGCTTTAGTGATTATCAGTTCAGTTCAGTTCAACTCTCTTCAAGAGTTCCCTAGCTATTTTGAAGTAAAGTTATTAATATAAATATGAGATTTATTTGAAAAATCACTCTGTCAACATATATCACTTCAGTTCAGTTCAGTCGCTCAGTCGTGTCTGACTCTTTGCGACCCCATGAATTGCAGCACGCCAGGCCTCCCTGTCCATCACCAACTCCCAGAGTTCACCCAAACTCATGTCCATCGAGTCAGTGATGCCATCCAGCCATCTCATCCTCTGTCGTCCCCTTCTCCTCTTGCCCCCAATCCCTCCCAGCATCAGAGTCTTTTCCAATGAGTCAACTTTTTGCATGAGGTGGCCAAAGTACTGGAGTTTCAGCTTTAGCATCAGTCCTTCCAAAGTACAACCAGGACTGATCTCCTTTAGAATGGACTGGTTGGATCTCCTTGCAGTCTGAGGGACTCTCAAGAGTCTTCTCCAACACCACAGTTCAAAAGCATCGATTCTTTGGTGCTCAGCTTTCTTCACAGTCCAACTCTCACATCCATACATGACTACTGGAAAAACCATAGCCTTGACTAGATGGACCATTGTTGGCAAGGTAATGCCTCTGCTTTTCAATATGCTATCTAGGTTGGTAATAACTTTCCTTCCAAGGAGTAAGTGTCTTTAAGTTTCATGGCTGCAATCACCATCTGCAGTGATTTTGGAGCCCAAAAAAGTAAAGTCTGATACTGTTTCCCCATCTATTTCCCATGAAGTGATGGGACTGGATGCCATGATCTCTGTTTTCTGAATATTGAGCTTTAAGCCAACTTTTTCACTCTCCTCTTTCACTTTCATCAAGAGGCTTTTTAGTTCCTCTTCACTTTCTGCCATAGGGTGGTGTCATCTTCATATCTGAGGTTATTGATATTTCTTCCAGCAATCTTGATTCACAACAGGTACAGATTTAGGCTAATATGAGAATACAAACATGCAAAGAAGCCCAAGAATGTTAGAAGTTAGTGAAATTTGATTCTTACAAATAAACACTGGGAACTACTGATTAACTCAGATCACCTGATGTATGATCACCTATGTGTGACTTCTCTTTCAAGTTTAGTTCCAATAAAGACAAACTTCCTTTTCTCTTCTTCCAGGCAGAGGGTTCACAGTGGAAATAAAAAAACAGGAAGCTATTTAAACAGCAGGATGAACTCAGGGGTTGGTAATGCTCTGGGGGCAAGTCCTTATGTACCCAGCAGTAACTATGCATGGCAATCTCACCCACATCACAGAGAATGAAAGAACTGGGTCATTCTCCCTGCACAAGTCAAGCAGTGGTGAGTAGTTAGATGCAAAGCTCCAGGTCAGTGCCCAGTTTTACAAAGTGACTCTTCTATCAAACAACCATGACATATGTTTCTCTAAAAGCCACTGATTCTTCTCAGGACAGAACCTGAGTTGACTCAGATTAGAATATTAAAACCCAGTGATTACTTTATGAGCAATAACCCTGATACTTATTTCCTTATTTTCATTAATGACAGTAACAGACACAACATGAGGTTTATTATAATTGTCTGTGGGTTTCCCAGGTGGTGCAGTGGTAAAGAATCCTGCCAGGGCAGGAGATGTGAGAGATGCAGATTCAGTCCCTGGGTCAGGAAGATCCTCTGGAGAAGGAAATGGCAACCCACTCCAGTATTATTGTCTGGAAAATCTCATGGACAGAGGAGCCTGGTGGGCTACAGTCCATGGGATCCCAAAGAGTCGGACATGGTTAAGCATGTGGGCAAAGGGAAGGGATAAATATCTGCAGTAGTCCTTTTTAAGAATTTTATTCCAATACAAAAGCATCTAATTTGACCTGCCACCTCTGAGGAGTAGCTGCCTAAATTTATTATCGGACATGGGGAGCCTTACTAGAAAAAGAACATAAAGTTAGTGTAGACACAAGGGCACAACTGGGTGATTTGTACAAACAACTGAAGGGCACTACAAAAGTCACTTCTTACCTGTAAGAAGATGATATTACTTTTAAAATAATAGAGTATTTAATTGAAAAATATAGGAATTTTACCCTAATGTTTGAAATGTAATTTCAAATTTGAATTTTCAGTTTGATTTCTACAATAAATAAGAGATGGTATTCCCATTTTAAAGAGATGGGGGTACTAGACCACCTTGCTTGTCTGCTGAGAAACCTATATGCTGGTGAAGAAACAACAGTTAGGACTGGACGTGGAACAGCTGACTGGTTCAAAAGTGGGAAATGAGTATGTCAAGGCTGTATATTGTCACCTTGCTTATTTACCTTCTATGCAGAGTACATTATGTGAAATGCCAGGCTGGATGAATCACAAGCTGGAATCAAGAGGCAGGAGAAATATCAACAACCTTAGATACGCGTATGATACCACTATAATGGCAGAAAGTGAAGAGGAACTAAAGAGTCTCTTCATGAGGGTGAAAGAGGAGAGTAAAAATGCTAGCTTGAAACTCAATATTCAAAAAACTAAGTTCAAGGCATCTGGTCCCCTCACTTCATGGCAAATAGAAGGGGAAAAAGTGGAAGCTATGACATTTTCTTTTCTTGGGCTCCAGAGTCACTGCAAACGGTGACTGCAGACATGAAATTAAAAGATGCTTGCTCCTTGGAAGGAAAGGTATGACAAACCTAGACAGCATATTAAAAAGAAGAGACTTTATTTTGCCAACAAAGGTCTGTATAGTCAAACCTATGGTTTTTCCAGGAGTCATGTACGGATGTGAGAGTTGGATCATAAAGAAGGCTGAGTGCCAAAGAACTGATGCTTTTGAACTGTGGTGTTGGAGAAGACTCTTGAGAGTCCTTGGACTGCAAGGAGATCAAACCAGTAAACCCTAAAGGAAATCAATGCTGAATATTCATTGGAAGGACTGATGCTGAGGCTGAAGATTCAATTCCTTGGCCACATTATGTGGAGAGCTGACTCACTGGAAAAGACCCTGATGCAGAGAAAGATTGAAGGCAAAAGGAGAAGGAGGTGGCAGAGGATGATATGGTTATATAGCATCAATCACTGACTCCATGTACCCAAATCTGAGCAAAATCTGGGATATAGTGTAGCAAAGAGAAGCCTGGCATGCTGCAGTCCATGGGGTCACAAAGAGTTGGACAGGACTTAGTGACTGAACCCCCACAATAATAGTAAATAAGAGACTGCATATCTTTTTGTTTTAACCATTGAAAGCCTATATTGACCACTAAACATTTTCAGTGTAGTAAAATGCCATATGCATGTTATTTTCTCAGCTCATCAATTCATTCATTTATAAATACACTATACACATTAACAGACTATTAGATACTAGATTGTTTTTTTTTTGTTTGTTTTGTTTTGTTTTCATGAGTGAATTTACTACAATAGAAAAGACCAGTACCCAACCTAGGATGTATATAGTCTGGTGAAGATGGGAAAAAAGATGTGGACAGCCTTTAATATCGAGAAAGTAATATCAAAAAGATGCTCTGTTGCTAAGTGAATCACACCATCCTAAGCCAGATCTACAAGACTTGATTTTGATTTGTGACACATTTGTTTCTAGACTTAAATTACAAGTGCCTTCCTGGCCTATTCAAACCACAGTTACTGGATTTCTGCAGGTAAAAAAAAAAAAAAGTACATTTGAACCTATAACTGTTTCTAAACAAGAAACAAATGCCTTGTGGAAAAGGCAAGCTGAATTTCCTCTTGATCTTTAAAATCCAAGCATTTGGGAAAACATCAATGTCTAGTCACAGGGTTCCATTTAAAGCATGTCCCTGATTAAATTTCAGAAAGCATGTCAGATCCAGAGGCCAGTCAAAGACTCACCTGGGTGGAATATGATTAGACTTGGCAACTAGAATGGTACTTAATGCAATTACCTTCTGATTAATTAGAGACCATAGTTTGAAACAAACTATTTCTAAGATATGAATCTTTTAGTAGTAAATATATCATATTGATGAGAATGAGTTATGGGACACATCTCACCAGGGCGAGAGAAATATAACTCATAGGTGAATGATGTACAGAATTTAGGACAAATGAGATCAAACTGTAATTTATCATCCTCTCAGGACAGGTTTTTTTGGAAAGTCTCCAAATCATGTATTTCAGAAGGTTCCAGCTTGATTAAGAATTCTATTTGATGAAAGATCAGATGGAGAAAACACTACCCTTTCTGCTGGTGAAGCGTGTTTTCATTCTACTACAAACTCATGCCAGGAAACAAATGTTACTTTTCAAATAAAAATTATTATGTTAGCTAAGATACTGTACTATAATAACTGTACTTGTTTGGCTTATATCGGATCTGATTTGATAATCAGATTTGCCTTAGCTATGTCCAGGAGATGCTTGGGAATAGAGTAGGGGACTTTCTATTAGGTACAGATTTGAGAATTTAAAATGTTAGGATTTGGGGCTAGGAAATTCTCTGATGCCTCTTACAGTGTTCCTCATTTGCCAGCCACCAGCTATAAAACCTATGTGCAATACATTCACTTTTGCATACCCATAGCAACTAGTCAATCTAATCACATTAGGACCACAGCCTTGTCTAGCTCAATGAAACTAAGCCATGCCCGTGGGGCAACCCAAGATGGGCGGGTCATGGTGGAGAGATTTGACAGAATGTGGTCCACTGGAGAAGGGAATGGCAAACCACTTCAGTATTCTTGCCTTGAGAACCCCATGAACAGTATGAAAAGGCAAAATGATAAGATACTGAAAGAGAAACTCCCCAGGTCAGTAGGTGCCCAATATGCTACTAGAGATCAGTGGAGAAATAACTCCAGAAAGAATGAAGGGATGGAGCCAAAGCAAAAAGAATACCCAGCTGTGGATGTGACTGGTGATAGAAGCAAGGTCTGATGCTGTAAAGAGCAATATTGCATAGGAACCTGGAATGTCAGGTCCATGAATCAAGGCAAATTGGAAGTGGTCAAGCAAGAGATGGCAAGAGTGAATGTCGACATTCTAGGAATCAGCGAACTGAAATGGACTGGAATGGGTGAATTTAACTCAGATGACCATTATATCTACTACTGCGGGCAGGAATCCCTCAGAAGAAATGGAGTGGCCATCATGGTCAACAAAAGAGCCCGAAATGCAGTATTTGGATGCAATCTCAAAAACAACAGAATGATCTCTGTTTGTTTCCAAGGCAAACCATTCAATATCACAGTAACCCAAGTCTATGCCCCAATCAGTAACGCTGAAGAAGCTGAAGTTGAACGGTTCTATGAAGACCTACAAGACCTTTTAGAACTAACACCCCCAAAAGATGTCCTTTTCATTATAGGGGACTGGAATGCAAAAGTAGGAAGTCAAGAAACACCTGGAGTAACAGGTAAATTTGGCCTTGGAATATGGAATGAAGACTAATAGAGTTTTGCGAAGAAAATGCACTGGTCATAACAAACACGTCCTCTTCCAATAACACAAGAGAAGACTCTATACATGGACATCACCAGATGGTCAACACCAAAATCAGATTGATTATATTCTTTGCAGCCAAAGATGGAGAAGCTCTATATGGTCAGCAAAAACAAGACCAGGAGCTGACTGTGGCTCAGACCATGAACTCCTTATTGCCAAATTCAGATTTAAATTGAAGAAAGTAGGGAAAAACCACTAGACCATGCAGGTATGACCTAAATCAAATCCCTTATGATTATACTGTGGAAGTGAGAAATAGATTTAAGGGCCTAGATCTGATAGATAGAGTGCCTGATGAACTATGGAATGAGGTTCATGACATTGTACAGGAGACAGGGATCAAGACCATTCCCATAGAAAAGAAATGCAAAAAAGCAAAATGGCTCTCTGGGGAGGCCTTACAAATAGCTGTGAAAAGAAGAGAAGCGAAAAGCAAAGGAGAAAAGGAAAGATATAAACATCTGAATGCAGAGTTCCAAAGAATAGCAAGAAGAGATAAGAAAGCCTTCCTCAGCAATCAATGCAAAGAAATAGAGGAAAACAACAGAATGGGAAAGACTAGGGATCTCTTCAAGAAAATCAGAGATACCAAAGGAACATTTCATGCAAAGATGAGCTCGATAAAGGACAGAAATGGTATGGACCTAACAGAAGCAGAAGATATTAAGAAGAGGTGGCAAGAGTACACAGAAGAACTGTACAAAAAAGATCTTCATGACCCAGATAATCACGATGGTGTGATCACTGACCTAGAGCCAGACATCCTGGAATGTGAAGTCAAGTGGGCCTTAGAAAGCATCACTACAAACAAAGCTAGTGGAAGTGATGGAATTCCAGTTGAACTACTCCAAATCCTGAAAGATGATGCTGTGAAAGTGCTGCACTCAATATGCCAGCAAATTTGGAAAACTCAGCAGTGGCCACAGGACTGGAAAAGGTCCATTTTCATTCCAATCCCAACGAAAGGCAATGCCAAAGAATGCTCAAACTACCGCACAATTGCACTCATCTCACACGCTAGTAAAGTAATGCTCAAAATTCTCCAAGCCAGGCTTCAGCAATATGTGAACCGTAAACTTCCAGATGTTCAAGCTGGTTTTAGAAAAGGCAGAGGAACCAGAGATCAAATTGCCAACGTCCACTGGATCATGGAAAAAGCAAGAGAGTTCCAGAAAAGCATCTATTTCTGCTTTATTGACTATGCCAAAGCCTTTGACTGTGTGGATCACAATCAACTGTGGAAAATTCTGAAAGAGATGGGAATAGCAGACCACCTAATCTGCCTCTTGAGAAGTTTGTATGCAGGTCAGGAAGCAACAGTTAGAACTGGACATGGAACAACAGACTGGTTCCAAATAGGAAAAGGAGTTCGTCAAGGCTGTATGTTGTCACCCTATTTATTTAACTTATATGCAGAGTACATCATGAGAAATGCTGGACTGGAAGAAACACAAACTGGAATCAAGATTGCCGGGAGAAATATCAATCACCTCAGATATGCAGATGACACCACCCTTATGGCAGAAAGTGAAGAGGAACTCAAAAGCCTCTTGATAAAAGTGAAAGTGGAGAGTGAAAAAGTTGGCTTAAAGCTCAATATTCAGAAAACGAAGATCATGGCATCCGGTCCCACCACTTCATGGGAAATAGATGGGGAAACAGTGTCAGACTTTATTTTTCTGGGCTCCAAAATCACTACAGATGGTGACTGCAGCCATGAAATTAAAAGACGCTTACTCCTCGGAAGGAAAGTTATGACCTACTTAGTTAGCATATTCAAAAGCAGAGACATTACTTTGCCAACAAAGGTCCATCTAGTCAAGGCTATGGTTTTTCCTGTGGTCATGTATGGATGTGAGAGTTGGACTGTGAAGAAGGCTGAGCGCCGAAGAATTGATGCTTTTGAACTGTGGTGTTGGAGAAGACTCTTGAGAGTCCCTCGGACTGCAAGGAGATCCAACCAGTCCATTCTGAAGGAGATCAGCCCTGGGATTTCTTTGGAAGAACTGATGCTAAAGCTGAAACTCCAGTACTTTGGCCACCTCATTGAAGAGTTGACTCATTTGAAAAGACTCTGATGCTGGGAGGGATTGGGGGCAGGAGGAGAAGGGGATGACAGAGGATGAGATGGCTGGATGGCATCACCGACTCAATGGACGTGAGTCTCAGTGAACTCTGGGAGTTGGTGAAGGACAGGGAGGCCTGGTGTGCTGCAATTCATGGGGTCGCAAAGAGTCGGACATGACTGAGCGACTGATCTGATCTGATCTGATCTGAGCGACGTGTATCATTTTCAATTTTTAAAATCTAACTCTTAGGAACTTAAAGAATATATGTACTCATTTGTACCTCAGTTATTGCATACAGATTGTTTTTGTTCTTCTTGTCATTCCATTTATTATAGTTTCTTACTTGCATTGCAATAGTAGGTATATTATGTAATAGGGAAAAAAAAAAGTTGAAATCCAAGATTTCAGGTACACTTTACTTAAGGCATGAAATGAGAACAAAAGTGTTCTTAGGTATATCTAACATTGTGAAGGGTGTACGATAGACAGAGGGAAGTTTACTGAGCTTTAGAGCCTAGGTGAATTCCAATAAAGTAGAATCATAAAAAGCATTTAAACTCTTAAAACATTTCTATCAAAATTAGTTTTCAATCTACTTTGAATTGTTCATGTAAATACCATCACTTTTATGAAATCACATTTTCGAGTCACATTTCAATACCATCTGTAATATTTCCAGTGCTGGAGGTAGAATTTTTGTTTTCAATCCCAATAATTTACGTCATATTTGTCAGCCCACATCGTTTTTACTAGATATTCTAGAACTCGCTGTTCTTTTTAACCATGCCATAATGGCATTTCAACAAAATAAAGGCAAAGGGGAGTCTAGAATGTGATTTCCAGTCTTCAAAACTGACAAAGCATTAAGTGAGTAAGTCCTGACATAATTTAGAAGAAAAGGCATATGTTCATGCCTACATGTCACCTCTGTGAAATAAAGACATTCTGAGAAGACAAAGATGATGAATAAGAACTGGTCTCTGCCTTAGAGAACTTACATTCTAGTGAGAGAAACAGGTGTCATAGAAGTATGTTTTAGGAGTTAAGATATACACAATAGGGGATGAAAAATAGTGTGCTCAGCTGTGAGGTCAAAGAAGGAAGGAAGTGTGATGCATACGAAGTGTGAATCTCACAAGATAAGAAGTCTGATCACAGAGAACTTCCCAGTATATGATAAAGGGTATGGGAAAAACACGTTGATGCTTGCTTTTGCTTTTCTTTTTTTTAAGGAGGCCAAATACCAGAGAGATTTTTAATTGGTGAACTACCTACACTTTATTGCTTAGATGCCCCCTCCTCATCCGGCCAACACAAATCATGTGCATCTTTATTTATTTATCTATTTTTGACCTCACCACATGTGGGATCTTAGTTTCTTGGCCAGAGATTGAACCCACACCCCTTGCATTAGAAGCACAGAGTCTTAACCACTGGGCTGCCAGGGAAGTCCCTGCTTTTGCTTGTGTTTCTGTTCAGACTCCATGAACTGCAGCACACTAGGTTTCTCTGACCTTCACTATCTCCCTGAGTTTGCTCAAACTCATGTCCATTGAGTCAGTGATGTCATCCAATCATCTCATTTTCTGTCACCCCCTTTTCATCTTGCCCTCAATCTTTCCCAGCATCAGGGTCTTCCAAAGTAGTGGAGCTTCAGCTTCAGCTTTGCTTTTAGTAAGAGAATTCCTACTCTTTCTCTGAGGCTCAGCTCTGGTTCATCTCCTTCATGAAACTTCCCCGAGGTTTCAGGTCCACCATGACTTTCTTCCTCTGAATCTCTGCAGTTCTTCTCATCCACCCAAGTTCTTGCCTGACACTTAAAAGTACTGGCTTTTTCCCTTTTCTGATAATATTGCATATCTGCTCTGCTTGTCACTGGCATCATAAACTCCTTGAAGACAAAGCTAACATTTAAGAGTTGAGATTTACAACACTGCATTTAGTTTCAGATGTATAGCAAAGTGATTCAGTTATATATATCTGTGTAACCTATAATGGAAAATAATCTAAAAACATACACGCTATTGTTTTTCAGTCGTTCAGTCAAGTCCGACTCTTTGCAACCCCATGGACTTTAGTCTGCCAGGCTCCTCTGTTCATGGGATTCTCCAGGCAAGAATGCGGGAGTGGGTTGCCATTTCTTTCTCCAGGGGATCTTCCTGACCCAGGGATCAAACCTGGGTCTCCTGCATTGCAGGCAGGTTCTTTACCATCTGAGCTACCAGGGAAGCCCATATATATGGTATATATATAAGTTTTCAGATTATTCTCCATTATAGAGTATTACAAGATACTAACGGAAGTTGAGGCTGTAAGCCATTAAGCTATGACATTTAAAGAAATTGGGTAGAGACAGTCTGTAACATATGTGGAAAGGAAAGCGACTGAAATTGAGACTGCTTCACCAGGCCCAGTGCCCCTGCAGAAAAGACTAGCAAAAATCTCCTACTGATGGTGCTAATAATGGAGTCTGACAATAATTGCCTTTGGCTTCATAATTAGGCTGCATTTTGAATGTGTAAAATGTAGCCTGTGCCTGGAATTCTATCTACTACCAAGAGTGTGAAAGTGAGGTTACCCTAGAAAAAGTAATTTCCCGGTAAAAAGCACTCTGTCTATAGGAGTTGCCTTAAAATTATAATGTCTCTCTTATCATTAGCAAGGAGAGGGAGAACATGTCCAGGTTTTGCTTGAACAGATGAAAAAAAATGATAACTTCAATGATGGGAGTAACATATCTAGGCTTCCCTTGTGCCTCAAATGGTAGAGTCCACCTGCAATGCAGGAGACCCAGGTTCGATCCCCGGGTTGGGAAGATCTCCTGAAGGAGGGCATGGCACACCACTCCAGTATTCTTTCCTGGAGAATCCCAAGGTCAGAGAAGTCTGGTGGGCTATATAGTCCATGAGGTCACATAGAGTCAGACATGACTGAGTGACTAACACTCACGCACACATACAACATATCTAGAGAAGGGATGCTACTGGACATAATGATCTGCTTTAATTGAAATGTGGAGAAGCCCAAAGAAAGAAATGTTAGCATGTTCTTCAGGCAAGGGGAATAGAGAGGAGAGACGTGAATATGAGAATGTGAGGAGGGGAGGAGGAGAAGAGGAGAAAGGAAAAGAAAGAGAAAGTGGAAGGAGAGAAGAAAGGGGAAAAAAAGAAGAGGAAAAGAAGAAAAAAAAGAGGAAGAGAAAGAGATGGAGAATGAGCATTCATCTGTCCAAGGTCTGTGTTCCTAACGCCAGAATTGGCATCTGCGGGAAAAGGTGGCTCAAAACCATTCACTTTCCTCTGCGTATCAATAATCCTGCATTCAAGGAAAAATGTGGCCCATGTGGTAGGCAAACCTAAACTCTTTCTCTTCGAGCCAGGTCTTATCACAAATAAGACACCTGCAAATGCATTTGGCTACAAAACTCTTCACACAAGGAACACACACCTCCAGGCCAGTTTTCCATAGAATACATGTTAGAAAATAATCCATTTAAATCAATCCATGTAAATGCTCTGTTATGGGAAAGAAAATCTTATATAGATGAAACGAATATTATTCAAATGATTTTAATCTAGTCATTCAATAAGTTATAGGTATACGACTTTATATATACAAGATCTATGCCAAGAAATATATATGAAGTGTGTACATATATTCACCTTTGTTGAAAAGGGGCAGTTTGTTATTGACATTATCATCAGCAAATATTCATTCAGGATCAGGGCCTGTCATAGCACCAGTAGTAACAGGCCCTCTGTAAAATGAAACACTATGGGTTCTACCTCTCAAATCACTTTCAAATTCATGGACAAGCAAAATACACACACATGTAACAAGAAGGAAATTACACAATGTTATAAAAATTTCTTATACACTAGAGCAAATTCGCACCTATGTATAAAGGCACAGGGATTGGAGTGTTAAAGAACTGAAAATTAGGATAATAATATAATGGAAAACTCACTCATGTTTATAAAGAGGAGATCTTGGAAGAAAAACTCACCCTGACACACATTAGCTGTGTGAGCTTGGGTAAATTACTAACCTTCCTAAGTCTCAGTTTTTTTTGTCTTGAATATACATGTAATTTTGTCTACACTGCAGGGTTACTGATATGAATTACCTGTATTGATCTAAACATTCAACTTAGGGTGGTTGTCATTATTTCATTGCCGTTGTCACTGCTGGATTCAACAGGATGAGACATGATATATCTGAGTCTTGGTCATCCTTCCGTTCCCACTTCTGCAGAAGGGACTTTGTAAAGATTGTGTCCAGCAGCATCTTAATTTCATGCTAAATCTTATACTCAGGATGAATAAATCCTTTCTAATGAAATGATCCCCACCCCCAACACTCAGGGATTTCCTACCACTCTGTCCAAACCCTTGTCATTTTGTCAAGCTGTTAACTCCTGGCAGAACTCCCCTCAACTTGCCAGTTAACTCCGCAGTCCATCACTTCATTGCTACTTCCGTCACCACAGTGCCTCCCTAAATTCCTTCTCTTTCCACCATGGACTTCCTCTGTGCCTCTCTGAGGGCAACAGAGAGCTGCTGATGGAAAATGAGCTGCTCTCCAGTCCTGGCTTACTGCTGACACCCACCATCCAATCTTAAAAGGCCCTTCTGCCAAAGCATGGTTTTATTTGCCCTTGGTTGATTCCTTTTCCACATCCCACTGCTGCTTTCTCATCGTGTCTTCCTTCATGCCTCAGCTGATGATCTGGATTCTGCCTTTTACTGACACGGCCAGGGCCACTCAAAACCAACGGCCTATAAAGCACTGACCAGAAATTCATGAAATTGCCCAGCATTTATCCCCACTAATCACCTAGTCTGGTTGTAAGATTAATCATGATAATTAAGCTTTGAAGTATTATTGTACTGTGTAAAATGTAGTTTTAATTCTAAATTTTCATTTCAAAATTCATGGCTGTCTCTCTTATAAAACTCATGTAATAAAAAAGAGGTTAAAGGCATAATTATATATACCACTTGGTTAATGGCAGGGTCCTCTAAAGACAGTCTCTATGAGTGTGTATTAAAGAAGTATTCCCAAATAGAGAATCATGTCAACAGATAAGGACGATCAGTTTGCTATTGTAGGATACAACAGGCCTTCCGCTACTTCCAATTGGATCCATATTCCACTGGATACGGATCCAATCAGTAGTGGGTGACATTTCACTGTGCTACACCACTTTATACAAAGGACTTTGTGTGTGTTAGTTGATCAGTCATGTTTGACTCTTTGTAACCCCATGGACTGTAGCCCATCAGGCTCCTCTGTCCATGGAATTCTCCAGGCAAGAATACTGGAGTGGGTTGCCATTTCTTTCTCCACAGTATCTTCCTGATCCAGGGATGGAACCCAGGTCTTCTGAATTGCAGGCAGATTCTTTACCGTCTGAGTCACCAGGGAAGCCCAAAGGACATTTAGCATCTGTGGGTGTTTTTATCCGTTGGGAGTAGACAGTGTCCTCATTTTCAATGTGCTTTCTTTTTTTAAAAATTTTAAAGACTATAATTTGGTATGGAAAATCACTTTGGTGATCTTTGGTTAAGAAGAAAATGATATTTACTTCAATATCAGCAACATGATTACAACATGACCAATAACAGAGTGATAAATAGGATTTTATCTCAAACACTAACGATACTCAGACCTGTCATCATTCTAAGAAAGACCTTGTTACTATAATTAGACCTAGATCTCTTCAAAAAGCCTAAGGAAGAGAAATGCATATATAAATAAATAATAACGACCACCACCACCACAATACGTACTGAGTGCTTATAGGTATCAGGTATTCTGCTAAGCACATTTACATCTCATTTACTTCTGGGAAAAGTGGGTAAAATATTCTGACATTTTGCTGAAAACAAGTGGATTTCTAGACAGAACTGCTACACATATAGATTGCAAATAATAATAATAATAATAATTAGAACAATAATGATAAAATAATTAGAACATTATATGCTAAGTCACTTCAGTCATGTCCAACTCTGTGCAATGCTATGGACTACAGCCCAACAGGCTCCTTTGTCCATGGGATTCTCCAGGCAAGAATACTGGAGTGAGTTGCCATGCCCTCCTCGAGGGGATCGTCCCAACCCAGGGATCAAAGCTTGTCTCTTGCATCTCCAGAGTTGGCAAGCGGGTTCTTTATCACTAGCGCCATGTGGGAGTATCCTCAATTAGAGCTATAGCATTATTAGCATATTTACAATGTATCAAATATTCTGCTGAGTATCTTAGAGCATGATCTCATTTAATCCTCATGATAGCCCACGGAACCCCTACTGATAACTTTATACTTCCTATTGGAAATCAAAGTTCTGAGATAACAAATAACCTGTCGAGGATGATATAACTGTTAAGTGTCAGAGTTCAGATTCAAACCCAGCTCTTAATTAAAGCCAATGCCGATAAATAGGATAGAATATTTACAGACACAATAAGCTATAATCTGCCTCCTCAAAGTAGAAGAGTGTAGCTTGCTAGCATGGCAGTTTTTCAGTGATTTCTACCCAGAGAAGTCCACACCTAAGAGCACAGAAAGAGCTTACTTCTTTCTCCCTAGCATTTGAAATCCATAAAAATAAAAATGCAAAGTCTGTGACAGTTTGTAAGAGAACCATACTTCATTTATAAAGGCAATGAGATATTTAGTAAATGTTTTTCTCTTTTTTTCTTGCTTCTTACTGTCAGACTAAATCCTCCAAACCCCTAGACCTTGGGTACTATTATATGTCATTGTGTGATTGAAAAAGATCTGTTACTAAATAATGGCAGTATTAAAACATGAAACACTAAGATGCCCTTGATGTAACAATGGACAAAAAACTCAAATACCAATGGTCCCACTAACAAGAGAGAGAGATTTCCAACTTGTAAAGACACTAAAGTAATGAATTTGATTTGAAGCCCAAGTTTTGATATTCGGTCATTCACTCAGCAGATAAGTTTATTGAATTAGTATGTGGCTCTGGAAATAAGATCCTAGAGAAAAAAGACAAAGACCCTAGTAACAAGAATATAACGTCTTAGTGAATCATATGCCTCATTAAGTAGGCATATTTGGAAAGACATTCTTGTTTTTTTCCCCCAGACCATAAGAGAACTTCTTTGAAAGATAGATAATTCAGTCATACAAAATGCACTGAATTCTGTGTATGATTGGGGAGCTGTATAACAGCAGTAATGTTATGTAAAATAATTGGCCTGAAAGTGATGCTATGAGTTAGGGGTTTCCTACAGCAGAGCTGTTAATGCACCCAGGCTCATTAAAGGGTTGTGTCAAAGACTGTTGGGCTGCAGCTTCTTTTCACTCGCTTTGTGTCTTCTTCAGGCTCCCTTCCCCAGTTATTTTCCATGGCTTTAAAGTGTCCCCTATTATTTTGACCAAATGTGCCCTGTGATGGAAAGGACGTGAGACTTTCAGCAGAATTACTTAATTAGGTTTAAGTAAGCAGTCTGGGCCAAGTAGGGTAGGTTTGCTTTCTAGCCATAAAAATGTGCCTGCCATGCACGCTGTGTTCCCAAGGAGTGAAACAGTGATTGATGTGATGATAAAACGAGGAAGGGAAGGATAAAGCCTGAGAGATAAAAGTCTCAAAAGGGAAATAAAAGAAGGAAGCAGCTGCCCCCATCTTAATTGAAGCATAAATTTCAGGAACAGGATCTGAGGTTTAATTTCAAGTGCATATTGGGGGGAGTGGAGAGAGAGAGAGAGTGTGTGTGTACTCTTGCATGTGATGAAAACCATGTAAGTTAAATTCTTTTCATCCTTTTATGAAGAGTTCTCATACCATTTTTAAAGCAGAAAAAATTGCAAAGTTAGAGGTTTATGGATTATCAGCGAGAGGCGTTCATTTAGTCAGCATTTAATACAGACTAACAGAATCAATGAACGGCAGGAACGGCACTGGTGATACAGCAGACTTGAAACCACAACTTTCTGCACTCAGGGAGCTCAATGGTTTCAGTTTATCTCTTTTCTCTGCACATACTTTCCTTGCTTGTTCCCCTACACTCTATCAGAATTCTTTTCTTATAGATTGCATTATACATTACTTTCATATTTTTATCCAAGATAACCATGCATCCAAAACACTACAGTCCAGCCCCAAACTGTATGTCCCACCTCTTTTTTGATTCACCCCTGTCCTCCAGTATCCAACTTCCATTCTCCAAGCATAACATTTATTTTTACACCATGGTGACTTTGCCATAGTTGCCCCTAGAATGCCTTCATACACATTTCCTATCAATTACAATTCTCCTCACTTTTCAACTGTGCAGCTGAAGTATCTCTTAAGCCTCGAAGACCTTTTAATACTCCTATCAGTTTTAAACAATCCCTCATTTCAGTTTCTAGAGAATTTTGCTTGAAATGCACCATTAAACTTTTTAGTTCCTTTTGCCTGGAGTGAGCCATTTAGTGTCTGTTTTACTCTGTGTGAACTCTTTGAGGACAGGGCTGGGAGGATCACTGATTTGTTTCTGGCCTCATACTGTTTTACGTGTGGTTGAGGTTCAAAGGGCTTCCAGGTGGCTCAGACTGTAATGAGGGAGACCTGGGTTCAATCCCTGGGCTGGGATGATCCCCTGGAGAAGGGAATGGCTACCCACTCTAGTATTCTTGCCTGGAGAATTCGATGGACAGAGGAGCCTAGTGAGCTATAGTTAATGGGGTCGAAAAGATTCAGACATGACTGAGTGCCTAATGCTTTCATTTGACACTCAAAACATGCTTGGAGGGTAAGTAAACTTGTAGCAAAAAATATGTAACATTCATATGAGGCTTTTCATGATGGAAATAGCTGCCGCCCTGAATTCTTAAAATTTTATTTTCAGAAGACCTCAGAATAAGAACGGTGGCACAGGTGAGAATGTCCACACTCTCTGCAGAGGGTAAAGGAGACACTGCCTACACAGGTAGGACTTAAACGCTTTCCATGAACCACCTTGGAAACTACAAATTCCATTACAGGGGGCATGCTATTATCAGAAGTGCTTTGCAAAATCTGACCTTTTATAGCCTGTCTTTATAGCTTAATATTGCTTCTCTGTACAAGCATTCAGTAATGTAACATTGAGATTAGGTAAACTTTTACTTTAAAAATGCTTTAAGAAGGAAAAGTTCCTTTTAGGCTAAGGAACAGTGCAAATTTTTATGACTTTTTACAAACTTCCGAGAACAGAATTCACAAGCCTTGACAATCTTTTAACTTTATGGAGAAGCTGACATGCATCACCATAACAACAACAAAAAATGTAACTGCCATTCTTACAACAGAGAACGAAAACAAATTTCAAACTAATATAAGTATAAATCCATAATGTATACAGTTTCTGTTCATTTTAAAAGAGTCAACCTTTAACTGAGAAAATATTTGAATTCACTGTCAAATCTTTTATGTCCAGAGGCCCCTTCCAAAGTTTTCATTTTTATATAGAACAGTGGAATTTATTATCTCTGTATATCCTAATCAACAGGACTCACGTTAAAGGACTCTCTAAGAGAAGTTATGTTTCTTTATGATTCTTAGATCAAAAGTATTGCTGTATACTTTTCTCTATATATTGATGACTTATTTCAAAAAAATATTCTAAAGAATAAAAACACTTGTCTCACAAATAGAGAAGAGCTCTTTCTTTAATAGTTACATTAATACATGATTATTGGCCTTAAAAATAGATTTAATTGCATCCCTCCCCTTTGTGTCTTTCTTCTAAGTCTGATGTTTTAACATACAACCCAGTTTTAATGAAAATATTGAAATAAACATAATTAGGATCAAATTTATTTTGGACTAATAAGCTTAAGAATATGGAAGCCTATCATGAAGTGTTCTTGCTGTAATTTTTTGCTAGATAACAATGTAATGAAGCATGAAACTAGTTGAGGTTTATCCCACAAATGCATCCTTCTTGTTGATGTCTCTTTTATCTACAGACTTGAAGAACTCTTCCAAATATGGCTAACCCAATTTGCCACAAAGCAGGACAAATAGTTACCCACTAACCCCATTCATCAAATAAGGATTTGTGCCATGAGTTTGCTGATCTATACTATTTCTAACAAATTCAAAAGCCATGACTAATTTGAATTTCAGACTCTCAGGATATCATCTTATAGACAAATAAGTTCCTAGGAGATTGAGAAGACATATGTATTAAACTTTAGAAAGTCAATTATTTTCAAGCATTATCAAAATTCTTATATCCAAATAATTATCTTAGCCTATAATTTTTAACTGAGTTCCATTTGCTTAATTTTCAGAAAATAAAAAAGCTGTATTTTTCAAAAAACAAACAAACAAAAAACACCAACTGAAAGAGTTCAAGTTTCCTAAATGATTAAATTTTACGTATATTTTCTGTTTCGATAATTGAACTTAAAGGAAATCTTGATTTGGGATTCATAAAATTTTGATATAAGAGCTCTGATAGTCTTAAAATCAGAAGATAGGAATAATGTAGTTGCCCCAAGTAACTGTTACTAACAAATTTTAATTATGTTATAGAGAAGGAAAAGAGTTAAAGAGAAAGATAAGATCTGATAGTTGAAAAGAGATTCCAAAATGAAACAGACAAAAGTCCCAGAAACTAGTTGAATAAGAGCATGTGTTACATTTTAAATTCCAAAAACCACAATGGACTAGGTCATTATGTTACCATATCAAATAATACTTAGATGAACAGAATTTAGAATGATAAATACTTTCAAAAAATAAAATGCAAAATAATGATATACTTTCTAAAGTGGAATAACTTTGAAGCATATATGTAAGGTCATATGCTGTAAACTGCAACACTTTTCCTACTTAACCTTCAAAAAGTACAACTGCTTATTCCATTATAGTTCAGAGTAGTTCCTTAAAGAGGAAACTGCCTTAGCTTACAATCGGGGGCTATTGAATTAAACCATCATCCATAGTATCTTGTGTCTGCTTTATGTTATCTTAACTCCTCCCCTCCTCTTGAGAAAAAAGGACTCAATCATTACTATATCCATTCTCCTGAATTCAAGGGAGCACCATTCTTCAACAACCTGTTGAGTGGACTTAGAAAGCAAACAGAGAAGTTACACATTATTCAATACACCTTGGCAGCACTCTAAAGCCCTTAGAAATGCCTAAACAAATGATAAATGATCAGATGACTCCCTCAAATCTTACCTGGTTTACTCTCTTTAAAAATCCAACCCTTGCTGTCTACCATGCAAAGCTCTTGACCACTGGATGAAATCCACACTGGGTAGTAGATCATGATAATTCCAACACGTCATGGGCAGCAGCATCTCTCAGAATCCCACATGTCATCTCCTTGAAACAAACCTGCAACAAACAAGGCATTTTTTTCATCTAACTGAAAAATAGGGAACCATGTCCTTGGTTCAGGAGGCATCACTACTTGATCAATAAGGGAATCATAAAGGAGAGTATGAGGAGCAATAAATGCCTCTCAAGATGCTGATAAACATTAAAGCCAATAGACCGACATTTATGTGCTACAGAAGGTGTTTTGGCAGGGTGCATGTTCCTCTTTATGTTACTATAGATCTATTTAAGCTGTCAGTGTAAATAAATATTATTGATATCAAAACTCACACATTTTATAGTGCATACCTCTTCTCCTTCATGTAGGTGACCACTTGGAGTACTCAGAAGTATTTTTCTGACTCTATTCATAATATTCTCAGGTTAACTGGTAATGAGGTTCAACAGGACAAAACCCATCAACAGCTAGAAGAAAATCCATAATAATGACCTAGATCAAGGACACTTACATCTGTGAGTTCTAACATTCCACTTCAATATTCCCAACATAAAAATTAAAACACGTCTGCATGATAGTGCATGAGGAACACCTCTGATGAACATATATAAGGGGCTTCAAATTCAGCAGCCTCCATGATCCAAATCAAGATAGACTACACCAGACAGTCACCAACACAAACATGCAGTAGCCAGAGTCTGTACACAAAGGAATGACCAGGAACCAGGAAAGTAATTAGATAACTAATATTGGGGCAATCTACTGCTGCTGCTG
This sequence comes from Bubalus bubalis, assembly GCF_019923935.1. Lineage (NCBI taxonomy): Eukaryota > Metazoa > Chordata > Mammalia > Artiodactyla > Bovidae > Bubalus > Bubalus bubalis. The sequence goes on along the minus strand of NC_059159.1, from coordinate 78,522,259 downwards.
CTGCTAAGTCACTTCAGTCGTGTCTGACTCTGTGTGACCCAATAGACGGCAGCCCACCAGGCTCCCCCGTCCCTGGGATTCTCCAGGCAAGAACACTGGAGTGGGTTGCCATTTCCTTCTCCAATGCATGAACGTGAAAAGTGAAAGTGAAGTCGCTCAGTCGTGTCCGACTCTTAGCAACCCCATGGACTGCAGCCCACCAGGCTCCTCCGTCCATGGGATTTTCCAGGCAAGAGTACTGGAGTGGGGTGCCATTGCCTTCTCCTTGGGGCAATCTACCACACATTTAATGCTTAAACTATTTATACTCATATAAGTAAATATGGTATTTAATCTTCATAAGCATGTTTAGCTTCCATTTAAGGAGATAAAACTCCATGTATAATCAACAACTCCTGATTGTACAATTGCACAGATACCTGGCACATAAATAACTGTGTTCCATAGAAATTTAGAAGGATTCTAATGGATAGATTTCTTTATTGGTCTTCCCAGGGTAGGCTTTCAGAATGACTAGATATTTTTTTTTAGCTACCACAACCATATTTAGCTATGTATATACTAAAAAATTTATTATTATTATATTTTCTAAGTGGTGCAGCAGAAATGGTTGAGAGGTTGTTCTAAGCCAGTAAGGGGACTCATGTGAATGGTTATGTGTGGCAGATTAATGAACACAGGTGTAAAAACTGGCTTTAACAAGCAACAGAATAATATATCCTCATGGATTTGTGAATAGAACTTCAACTAATATTCCCAGAAGTCCATGTGGAAACTAGAAGATACAGGAGTGAGATAACCAGAAGTCCATGTGGAAACTAGAAGATACAGGAGTGAGATAACCTATATTTGTGCCATTTCAGCAAGAATGGTAAGATAGCAAGCAGTTGAAGTCAAATGCATACATCAGAATAAAATGCAACACTTCAAAGTAAGTCCTTAAAAATCAAGACATGTGTACCTGGACCCTAAGTGACCATTGTGCAATTCAAAATTCAAGTGTTGTGTTGATGCTATTCATGTCAAACATAAATACCCATACACCCAAATACATACATACGCATAACAGTTGAAATTGTGAAAGCTACTTATTCAAGTTCTGGTATTCATGAAGCAAAATTTTTAGTTAACTTCTGGACACAAATGTTCCTATTCATGCTCTAAATTATTTTACTTTTCTTCTTAGAGGATACTCTGCTGCTGCTGCTGCTGCTAAGTCACTTCAGTCATGTCTGACTCTGTGCGACCCCAGAGACGGCAGCCCACCAGGCTCCCCCGTCCCTGGTATTCTCCAGGCAAGAACACTGGAGTCGGTTGCCATTTCCTTCTCCAATGCATGAAAGTGAAAAGTGAAAGTGAAGTCGCTCAGTCATGTCTGACCATTCGCGACCCCATGGACCGCAGCCCACAGGCTCCTCTGTCCATGGAATTTTCCAGGCAAGAGTACTGGAGTGGGGTGCCATTGCCTTCAGTTATCAAATCAAGTCTTTTATAAAACAGATCCATTTCCATGACTAGTAATCCTTTCCTGTCTCTTGGGGGACAAGCAGGGTATTAGAAGAAGTCATATACAGGTAGGCTAAATGTCAGGCAAGTGGAAATTAAACATAATCTTCAAGCCACCAAACTGACTTTGAAGTGAGGAATCTTTGAAAACTAGTTGGTTTGGAAGGACCCACTTGTGACCTAATGTGATTCCTAAAACTTCAGTTCTGCCACTTACTATACAAGAGTGAAACTAAGTAAATCAGCGTAACTATTTGCTTTCTAAAATGGCTTTATCTCACCATACATAAATGATGTTATTGATCTCTTCTTTGAATGGATAGGTTTTCTGTGTGTGTTTTAAGTAATGAATTAAAAGATTTTCTACTGACCATTGAACTCTAATTCATTCATTAACCCACTTATTCATTCCACAGATTTTAACTGAGCACCTCAGTTGTGCCACCTAAGGGTTAGGTACCCAAATACACAATGAAAACACACTTATTCGTCCCATAAAAAATTTACTATTTATTCTATTCTGATTTGCTGACATATACTGGTACCCAAGAAGTGCAGCAGCATTAGACCAAATTAAAATAATTGGTTTTATTTTATATCCCAGCCACTATATGATGAGACAAAGAGGTTATTAGGTTTGCCAGTGAGCGAACCATTATAGACCAAGGGCCACAACACAAAACGACTGACTTACCCAGTCAACTTGTACACAGTCTGTACCGGATGTGATGGTTCTGTGTCACTCTCAAGCCCACTAACTGAGTGAGTCATGATGATTCAAAAAATCCAACCAATTAGGTTCTGACAGTACATTGACATTTCTGGCATCCAACACAGAGTCAGTGCCTCCCACATGTGTGTATTAGGCATTGCGGTACAATCTTGTGTGGCCTGTGGCACAAGTCAACAGATTTCGGTGCAGGTACTATTATACAACACATTGCTTCACATAATGTTTGTAATATTATTTTCTCAAAGAGGATATATAACATTAAATGCATGTATTTTCCTCAAAGAGAAGTTCATGAGATGTTCATAAGAAACACTAATTCTACAACATTGACTTGAATTTTCAAGACCAATTTTTAGAGTGAAAAAAATATAAAACTTTTCACTTTCCTCCCTTCAGATATGATACTGAATAGGAATATGGAAACAAAAGACACAGATTATACTTCTAAAAATGCTCTTTAGAAGTTAAGGAAAAAAATAAAGACATTTTACTAAAATCAATATGGCTTCCAAACCGTTCCATTTTCTTCTATTTTCTCATCTTTTGTTTTTTGGATCTCTGCTTATACTGAAACTAGTTTGAAAACACTTTTAAAAATAAATGTTATTCTTATTTTTGAGAGATTTGTATTCTTTAAAAATAATTTTGAATGAGTATATTATATCATATATAATTTATACCTCAATAATGTTGACTTACAACTTTTAAATGCATTTTTTATCATGTTCAGGGAGGTTCTAGATAGGGGCATGAGATACAGAACCTATTGACAAAATGCTGTCGTATTTGAATCTAAAATAAAACAAATCTGCAATAAATTTTTTATACAGTAGAAGAAATTCAACATTCACAGACCCTACTTTCTTGTTTCGTGGTCTGGCCTTAAGTGCTCTGTAGTTGAATTTTGGCCTTCTTTGTCTTTCTTTATGCATACTACTACTGTCCTTCTAGTTTATATTATTGCTTGGAAGAAAGCTTTCCCCAGGATCCCTCTAGCACTGAGGCACATATTTCATAAGACATTGATTTGTACTTGTTGATATGATGCTTTTTAAACTTTACCTCAGGGATGTGCTTCATGACCACCATGGGCACGTTGCAAAGCCCTCTGGTAGCCAATGAAACCATAGGAATGCTCAGCATTCTATGAGCTCAGTGCATTTGTTAAATGACTGTTTGGTACATTTTGCAAGCCTTGTATCTAAGTTACTCATTTTCCTGCATAAACCTCAAGAATACAAACATCAAGAATGTAGGAACAGGTAGGTTATCAGTGATTAAAGTTATGAAGCTTTTGGCCTCATGTGTTTCAAATCTGTACCCTTTGATCAGTGATATTGGAAAAGGAAAGATGCCACTATTTTTTAAGTAACAGATTTATTGCTTCTAGCTTCTTTTCTTTTTCTTCATTTAGTCAAATGTAAACATTATAGATTATTTCCCAGCAGGCAGGGGTGGGTAATTAATAAAAATCACTGTTAACTGCTATCTGCTTTATATATAGTTTCTCATTTAATTGTCTCAAAGACCATGTGAAGTAAGTATTACAATAATGTCCAACTTATGGTGGTGAAAATAAAGATCAGAGATTTTAAATGATTGCCCAAGGGCATAAAGCTTTTGAAAAAGAGCTGGGTGTGCAGTTAATTGATACTATGGTACTGTCAGTTTTAAATTCTTATAAACTGAATTTGAGAGATTTGCTCAACCTACTGATTAAAATCTGAGTGTCTGGGAAATGAAGTGACATCTCAGAGATCATAAGATCATAGCAGGTCTGGATGAATACCCAAACTCATGATGTCCCTGTCTTTCTAATACACCACTCTCTTACCTAGCTTTCTACACATGGTGTCTAAACAACTTTATAGATCTCCAATTCAGTTGTGTTTATTTTATTATTTTTTTTTAATTTTATTTTATTTTAAACTTTACATAATTATATTAGTTTTGCCAAATATGAAAATGAATCCACCACAGGTATACATGTGTTCCCCATCCTGAACCCTCAAGAACCATGTTTGGGGTAGGTTTTATTTTAGAAAGAAGATGCCAAAGCCAATAAACAAAATAACAGGATTTCTGAGTACTCAGTTTTAACGGAGCTTAATTTTCTGAAATCAACAAATGATATTGTTCTCTTTCTCTCTTAAGCCAATTTATTTCCCAACGAAAAAAATATATAGACACCAGGAGAAGAGTGTGTTGATGGATTGTGACAAAGTGTATTATTAGATTGAACTATAAATAACACAGTGGTGTTTTGCTGATGCCCATTTGGTATGTTTAGCTCTGTTATTAGTAATTGCATGCTTAAAATAATATTCTAAGATATCCAGTTAATGTTTTTATTTCAGAAGCCCAGCAGGCAGCCTCTTAAGTGACATAAAACAAAATCTAGGGTAATTCAATCTACATCTGAGAAACCAGTGCCTGATACTCAAACAGTTCTTTGTGTCTGCTCAAAGACACCTAATTCTGAATTGATTATGACCTAGAAAATGCCAATTAAGATAGTCCACATTCTTCTTTGATTTTTTTTAAAGGAGGGATTCTATTATACTTACAAATTCTCCACAAATGAAACATGTCTCCATTCTTTTTCATTCCTTTCCTGTTCTCACTTTTCTCCATTCCTTCCTTCCCCTCTTCTCCTTTTCTGTTCCTTCACTATCTTCTCTTCTTTTTTTCCTTCCATACTTCCTTCAACCCTCCCTTTGGTTTCCTCCCTGTTTGTCTTTTCAGCTCAACAGTGTTTTAAGAATCTGTAAGTTCTAATAATGTGCTAGGCTCTGAGCATAAGGCAAGTACAGATTTAGTTCAAGAGGGAGGGGACACGTGTATAGCTATGGCTGATTCATGGTGATGTATGGCGCAGGTCAATATAATATTGTGAAGCAATTTTCCTTCAATTAAAAGTAAATAAAATTGGGAAACCAAATAAAATAATTAATTTAAATTTAAAAAAGAAAGCATAAAAAGATAAAAGATAAAAAAATAAAAGATTCATGTACTGCCCAGGTATTGCCCACAGTCTACTAGGACGGACAGAGAAGTAAGCTGATGTATTATGGAAGAGGGGCAGGGGTCGAGCCTATATTAACTTTTCCAGAACATGTCAGCCTAGAGTAGAAAAACAGTGTACATCTTGACTCTAGGTGGCTTGGCCTGGTCAAGTGAGAACTTACAAACAAAACTGAACCCGAAAGTTCCCAAATACCTCACATTCTGAGTTTTCTGTATTTCCCTGGTAGCTCAGATGGTAAAGAGTCTGCCTGCAGTGTGGGAGATCCGAGTTTGATTCATGGGTCAGGAAGACCCCCTGGAGACGGAAATGGCAACACACTCCAGTATTCTTGCCTGGAAAATCCCATGGACAGAGGAACCTGGCAGGCCATAGTCCATGGTGTCGCAGAGTCAGACAAGACAGAGTACCTAACACACTGAGCTTTCTGTGGCTTAGGAAGGGATCTTACAAATACTCAGGACTTACAATCAAATGTCTCAGGGTCAGTCACATGACTCAAAGATGCACACAGCTTGGTTGACTACAACCAGAAGCCAAATGGACAGTCAATGGTGAAGTGAAGAAAGCAAGCTTAGCCTAAGAGCATCATAAACATATTAAACACTGCTTTTCCAGAGAGAACACTCTTGTTAACAGGTTTTGGTCACTTGTCACCAGTTTAAGATGCTGCTTTACAACTATTGAAGAGTCACTGCCCATTGCTGTCTACATGTTGGTCCCATTTCCCCACCTATTGGCAAAATCCATGGTAGGTAAAGATTTCTCAAGAAATCTTTCTAGTGGAGGAAAAAAGTCCTTTGTATTAGCTTCTTAAAATCATCAAAAACTGCATTTCATACTGTAGATTCCTGGGCACCACTCCAGAATGAGACTCCATTTTTGGAGTGAAATTGGAAATTCTGCAAATGACAGTTTCCTAGATTGTACAAAGATACATTACTGTTTAAGAATCACTATTAGTGATTTAAGAATCACTATTAGTGTTTAAGAATCACTATTCTAGAACAAAGCCTGTTTTTGGCATTTCTAAATATGGTCCCACAAGTTTTAATTTATAACATCTATTTCTTTTACTTTCAAATAAATACATCTATTTTGGAAAAAATATTCTTCCTTGAATTGAATAAATTGAGAAATTTCCTTTAAAGATCCACCCTTTTTCTTCAAATATTAAAAAAAATGTATTTTAATGTTCCATATGTGTGCAATGTTCATCACTCTTATTTAATATAACTTTAATTTTTGATAACTAAAAATACTTCTTAAGGATAGAAAGAAACCATTATCGGCATCTGGAATCATTGCTAATAGCACAGATTAGTCATAATAAGGAAGGAGGAATCAAGTTCTCTTTGGTATAAGGCAGCACTGTACCTACAGTGAGAAATAAGAAATGAAGGGAGCATAGTGATCTCAGGACAACTTCCCTTTCATGGAGGAGAAGTTTATGTCTCTCTACATGACCACCCTCATTAACAGTCCACAGATGGCAGGAGTCTGACAGCGATTACTGAGGGGATCACGTTCACTTCCTGATGGGATGCACTCAGCATTTTTGAGATGCCACAGCTCCTTCCAGAGGAGTGGTGGTGGTGGTTGTAGGGTATTTCAGGAGTTAGAGAGCATTTGAGAAAGAAGGGTTAGGAAAAGAACATGTAATTGGCAGGTAACCACTGTGAATTAACGTGTTGTGGTGGATGCTTTACTCATGTGTTCATTTCATCATTACAGCAAACCTAGGAGACAGATGTGATTATTCCTACCTGGTGACCGAGAAAACCTAGAATCACTGAGGATAAACAGCTTGCCTTGGGTCAAAAAGCCAAGAGAGAGAAGCAGAATTTACACTTCTGACTTCTTAGTGGCATTGGCCATGTTTTGTTCTAATAGAATATGTTATAGATTGTCCTATGCATTTGCTTTTATAATCACTTCAAGAATAAACCCAGATAGACCATTTCTCTCTTTTATTTGTATTTCTAGACTTTCCCTTTTCTGAACACTTTCCCCAACATCAGGTATATACACATAAAATATGAGAGAGATAATGCCGTGTTTGTTTGTTTGTTTTTGGCTGTCCAGGAACCAACACATTCCTCTTCCAATTAGGTCCCTGATTTTTGTTAGGAAAGTAGGACAGAGCTTGTATTATTATTGCATTCTGCATTATTAACATAAGGATAAAGTTGAAGGGAAGGAAAAGCCTTCTTTCTATTGCTGCTGGGGAATGAGGGGAGCACAGATGTGATATAAACTTGGATGCTTAAGGGAATGATACATAAATATATGACATACATACACATATTTTATATATATAGCTACATATATATTATATATGTGTGTGTATGTATGTATGTATGTGTGTGTATGTGTGTGTATGTGTGTGTGTGTGTATATATATATATATATATATATGACTCAGTGGTAAAGAATCTGTCTGCCAATGCAGGAGACACAGGAGACGAGGGCTGGATCCCTGGGTCAGGAAGATCCCTTGGAGGAGGAAATGGCAACTCACTCTAGCATTCTTGCCTGGAAAGCCTCATGGACAGAGGATCCTGGCAGGCTACAATCCACGGGGTCACAAAGAGTTAGACATGACTAAGCAAGTGTACACACATATGTGTTTTATATATATATATATATATAAAGTGACTAAAAGAGTCGGTTTTCCGGCAATGTGCTCTGTTTATTTTTTCAGCTCCTACCTTCCCGTCCACGTTCTTTTCCACATGCCTATTTTGTAAAGTCTGAATCTCCTTTGGCTAAGTTCATTTTAATGTTTAAGAGAGCCAGCATTATTTTCCAATACTTGTAACTAAAAATCCTGACTGACATAGAATTTTGCTTTTTAAAATTGATAAGAAATCTGCTAGGACTCAGCTAGGAGACTGACCCAAAGTAATATGAAGCATGTCAAAGAGAAACAAAGAGGAAAGAAAATCAGGGGAAAAAAAATACTGAATAGAGAGACTGTGGCTGAAGTTATGATGTATTTAGAAAAATTACCAAAAACAAGTACAAAAACAAAAGCCAGAAAGATGGTGTCTGGTAAATTTCAAATCAATGTTTTAAGGAGAATGTTTAGAATGACTTCCAGATACAATTAGATAGCTAGCACAACTATTCAATAAAGATACATTAAATTTAAAGTGATTTGCTTCACAAACAAATGGAAAATGAAATTTAAATAATGATGGTACTGATGAAACTGTCTAGAGGGCAGCAATGGAGATGCAGACATAGAGAACAGACTTTTGGACTCAGTGAGGGAGAGAGAAGGATGGGATTATTTGACATAGTCAGGATGAAACATACACATTACCATATGTAAAGTACATAGCTAGTCTGGGGCTCTGTGACAACCTAGAGGGATGGGATGGGGAGGGAGGTGAGGAAGAGGTTTAAGAAGGAGGGGAGATATGTATACCTATGGCTGATTCATGCTGATATATTGCAGAAACCATCACAATTTTGTAAATTAATTATCCTCCAATTAAAAATAAAATTTAAAAATAATATATTATTGTATCACAAAATATAGTACTTAAAGAAATTCATCAAAAAATGTGTGTAATCAGGCAGAATTCTAACCCAGCCTCCATGGTTTGTGCCTCTGGGGGGTAAATGTCTATACAGTCCCCTCCCTTTGAATGTGGGAGAGACCTGTGAAAATGAGTTGTTGCTTATGATTAGATTACTAGTCAGTTGCCATTGAGTTAAGCAAAAGGAAGATCATCCTGGTTGGGCATGACCTAGTCAGGTAAGCCTTTAAAAGAAGGTGCAGTTTCAGAGAGATGCCTTTAGTTGGCCTTGAAGGTATAGCATCCAGGAGTTCTACAGTCCAAGGAAATGAATTCTGCCAATAGCCATCTGAGCTTGAGGGGAAAAAAAACCAAAAACCTGAGTTTCAGAAGTGATCTCAGACATGTCTGATACATGATTTCCAAGCTCTGAGAGCTTAGGCAAAGGACTCAACTACACTAAGTCTAGACTCTGAACCTATAGAAATTGTGAGATATTAAATGGATGTTGCTTTAAGCCATTCAATTAGTGGTGATTTTGAAAACATCAGTAGAAAACTAATACAACCTATAATGTCTCTACACTGAAAACAACAAAAATATTGTAAGAAAATTAAAGATAATTTAAATAAACAGAGAGATACACTATGTCTATGCGTTAGAAGACTCAATGTTTTTAAGACCCTAAGGCCCTTTGAGCTGATTTATAAAGTCAATACAATACAATCACAATCTCAGCAGGCTTGTAAACAAAATAGAAATTGTGAAGCTAATTCTTTAATTTATACAAAAATATAAAGGATATAGGCAAAGCCAAAATAAATAAAAAAGAATTAAAATTAGGTAATTTACTGTATTTGGCTTCAAGGCTTCCTATAAAGTCACAGTAATTAAGATGTGGGTTACTGATACAATGATACACAAATGGATCAACTGAAAAGAACAGAGAATCTAGAAATGCATCCACAATGATACCATCAATAATTTCAACAAAGCATATAGAGTAAAAATGTAGACATAAGAGATACACAGCAAATGTAGGTCACTGGTTACATGAAGGGCAGGAAGCAGAAACGACTGCAAAGGAAGATTCAGCATCATCTATAAAGATCTGCTTCTGACACACAACAAAAATGAAAAAAACAAAACTGAACTAAGTATCACAAAATGACAAAAATTGTTAACCTGAGTAGAGGTGGATTTACAGGCTATGTTTCACTATTTAGATTTTTTATGTTTGCTTGAAATCTTTCTTTCAAAAACTACTCTTTCCTTTTGACTCACAATTTCCACAATTTGAGTTCACACAAACAATCTATATTGACTTAAAAAAAATTTTTTTTGTATCTATTTGATATCTTTCCCACATAAGAGAAATATGATTTCTATATAATTATCAAAATGAGATATCTTCTCTGTGAAGTTCCAAGTTTTCCTGGCATTTGTCGTTCTGCACAAAGGATCTATACCTACATATTACCAACAGCCAATGACTGCTGCCATGCAGTGATGTTTAATGCTTATCTCACAGGGAGCGATCAATCGCTGCACTTCTGATCTTATCCACATGGACACTTCTCTGCTTCGGGTATGGCCTTTACTTGAATGTACATTCAGATCTGCAGAGCTGTGTGAAGCAGTGATATTTGTGGTTGGATCTGATGCACTTTAAATGTTCTCCCAACTCAGATACAGCACTGGTAACTCACAGATCTGTAACTTTGGACATCCAATCCCTTTTGGACTTCAGACCTTTACTTCCACCCACCTGTGCTTCATGTTCCCTGGCTATGAGACAAGCACCTCAGCTTCAGGCGATTCACAATTAAACTAAATAAATCCCTTTATGAGATGTCTCTTCTTTTTTATATTTTACATTCATGTCAATGAATGGTGTTGCTAGCCACACAGATGCAGAAACCACCAAAACAGGTAAGAACAAAAAACAACATTGAGAAACACATGAAACAATGGAAATTACCTTTTATTCCTCCTCCTTCCTTACTCCCATATCTAGTCAGCAATAGGTCATGTTTACTATAACCCTTAAATATCTTTGAACTCATCCCCTTGTCTCTTTAGACTGCTAAAACTACTTCCAAAGTGGTATTCCAGCCCAAATCCAGCTTTCTCTAAGCAATTGCTCTTTGAAATATAAATCTCACCATCATCACCAATACGATAAAATCAAAATTTCTTGACTATGACATACCATCCTTTATTTTATGAAATCCGTTCATCATCTAACATACCGTGGTAACTTCCAAAACACGACACGCTGTCCTTTGTTGACCTGATTTTGATAGGCTACTTCCTCTTTGAAAACTTGCCTTGCTTTGTTTATCTGGCAAACTAGTCTTAACTCCAGCATTACATCTTTGACCAAAGGAATTCCCGGGGCTTCCCAGGTAGTGCTAGTGTCAAAGAATTTGCCTGTCAGTGCAGGAGATGCAAGAGACACGGGTTTGATCTCTGGGTTGGGAAGATCCTCTGGAGTAGGAAATGGCAACCCACTCCCGTATTCTTGCCTGGAAAATTCAATGGACATAGGAGCCTGGAAGGGGACAGTCCAAGGGACCCCAAAGTCAGACATGACTGAGAACACACACACATACATGCACACACAAGAATTCCTGTAGTAACCTATCATACTCAGTTACCAGGCTGAACCTGAATCATTTGTAAAATGTCCATTTCTCCCCAGTAGACTGCTGCTACTGCTAAGTCACTTCAGTCGTGTCCGACTCTGTGCGACCCCAGAGATGGCAGCCCATCCGGCTCCCCCATCCCTGGGATTCTCCAGGCAAGAACACTGGAGTGGGTTGCCATTTCCTTCTCTAATGCATGAAAGTGAAAAGTGAAAGTGAAGTCATTCAGTCGTATCCGACTCTTCACAACCCCATGGACTGCAGCCTACCAGGCTCCTCCGTCCATAGGATTTTCCAGGCAAGAGTACTGGAGTGGGGTGCCATTGCCTTCTCTGCCCCAGTAGACTAGGCCTCCTTAATATCAAGGATTCTAGGCAATGTTCATCTTTAAAAAGAGCACTGAGATCGTCAGTAATAAGTACACAATAATTGCGGTGTGGAAGAAATAAATAGTTACAAGTATTAGGGGAGGAGAAGACAGAGAAAATGAGACTGAGAGAGAGGTATTCCCATAATTTAAAAAAAAGATAGGAAATAACTATCATATTTAATATGATAAAACTTGAAACAGAAGAAAATCTGTTTCAGACCTGATTGGGACAGAAATTTGGGGGACAGCATAGTTCACATCCAAAATTTTAGCAAATCAAATAAAAAACATAAGAACATAATACATATGCTTAGGTTAGGTTAGGCTATGATAGAACAGAGCTTTGTTAATTGACAGTGGGAATGCTGGATGGTACAGTCACTTTGGAAGGTAGTTTGGCAGTTTCTTGCCAACTAAACATAGTCTTCCCATATGATCTAGCAGTTGGTTTCTTTGTTATTTATCAAATGCAGTGAAGACATATTCCCAAAAAAACCGGCATGTGAATATTTATAGCATATCTTGGTTCATATTTGCCAAAATATGGAAGCAACAAAGAGGTTCTTCATTAGGTGAATGCGTAAATACACTGTGACATATCTATTCAATGGAAGATCAGCACTAAAATGAAGTCCTATGGTTCAGCACTACAAAACAAAAACAAAATTATCAAGCATTAAAGAGACATGAAAGAAACTTAAATGCATATTTCTAAGTGAGAGAGGGCAATTTTAAAAGGTAATATACTATATGATTCCAACTATATGACATTCTGAAAAGGTGAAACTACCCTAAGAAGATCAGTGGTCACCAGGAAGGAAAGAAGGAAGGAATACGTGGAGCACAGTTGATTTTCAGGGCAGTGAAAAAGCTCTATAGGATTATATAATGGTGGGTACAGGTCATTATACATTTGTCCAAACCCAGAGATTGTACAACATCAAGAGTGAACTCAAATGTAAACTATGGACTTTGGGTGATCATGATGTGTCAATGGCTGTCATCACTTGTAACAAACGTACCATACAATGGGGGGTGTTGATGGCGATAGAGATGCTTGGGTGGCATCACCAACTCAAAGAACATGAGTTTGAATAATCTCTGGGAGTTGGTGATAGACAAGGAAGCCTGGCGTGCTGCAGCCCATGGGGTAGCAAAGATTCAGACACAACTGAGCAACTGAACTGATTGACTGATATATATATATAATATATGTAAGACATCAATATTAAGTCAGGTTTATCCCCCCAATTCTACACACTAAAAAGAAAATATCTGGAAAAGAAATAAAACAATCACAATCACATCAAATACAATAGGTTGTTTCCGTGTTCTAGCTATTGTAAATAGTGCTGCAATGAACGATGGGATACATATGTCATTTTCAATTTTGGTTTCCTCAGTGTATATGCCTAGGAGTGGGATTGCTGGGTCATATGGTGGTTATATTCCTAGTTTCTTAAGGAGTCTCCATACCGTCTTCCATAGTGGCTGTATCAATTTAAATTCCCACCAACTGTGCAAGAGTGTTCCCTTTTCTCCACACCCTCTCCAGCATTTATTGTTTGTAGACTTTTTGATGATGGCCATTCTGACCCGTGTGAGGTGATATCTCTTTGTAGTTTTTATTTGCATTTCTCTAATAATGAGTGATGTTGAGCATCCTTTCATGTGTTTGTTAGCCATCTGTATGTCTTCTTTGGAGAAATGTCTGTCTAGGTCTTTTCCCCACTTTTTGATTGGGTTGTTTGTTTTTCTGGCATTGAGTTGTATGAGCTGCTTATATATTGTGGAAGTTAATCCTTTGTCAGTTGTTTCATTTGCTATTATTTTCCTCCATTCTGAGGGTTGTCTTTTCACCTTGCTTATAGTTTTCTGTGCTGCACAAAAGCTTTTAAGTTTAATTAAGTCCCACTTGTTTATGTTTGTTTTTATTTCCGTTACTCTAGGAGGTGGATCATAGAGGATCTTGCTTTGATTTATGTCATTAAGTGTTCTGCCCAAGTTTTCCTCTAAAGTTTTACAGTTTCTGGGCTTACATGGAGGTCTTTAATCCATTTTGAGTTGATCTTTGTGTATGGTGTTAGGAAGTGTTCTAATTTCATTCTTTTACATGTAGCTGTCCAGTTTTCCCAGCACCATTTATTGAAAAGGCTATCTTTGCCCCATTGTATATTTTTGCCTCCTTTGTAAAAAAAAAAAAAAAAAAAAAAAGACTTCCCTGGTGGCTCAGACGGTAAAGCATCTGCCTACAATGCATGAGACCTGGGTTTGATCCCTGGGTGGGGAAGATCCTCTGGAGAAGGAAATGGCAACCCATTCCAGTATTCTTGCCTGGAAAATCCCATAGGAAGAGCCTGATAGGCTACAGTCCATGGGGTCGCAAAGAGTCAGACATGACTGAGGGACTTCACTTTGTAAAAAAATAAGGTACCCATAGGTGCATGGATTTATTTCTGGGCTTTCTCTCTTGTTCCACTGGTCTATGTTTCTGTTTTTGTGCCAGTACCATACTGTCTTGATGACCGTAGCTTTGTAGTAATCTGAAGTCAGGAAGGTTGATTCCTCCAGCTCCATTCTTCTTTCTCAGGACTACTTTGGCTGTTAGGGGTCTTTTGTGTTTCCATATGAATTATGAAATCTTTTTGTTCTAGTTCTGTGAAAAATGTCTGTGATGTTGGTAATTTGATAGGGATCACACTGAATTTGTAGATTGCATTTGGTAGTATAGTCATTTTCACAATATTGATTCTTCCTACCCAGGAACATGGAATATCTCTCCATCTGTTTATGTTGTCTTTGATTTCTTTCATTAGTGTCTTATAATTTTCTGTGTGCAGTTCTTTTGTCTCCTTAGGTAAGTTTATTCCTAGATATTTAATTTTTTTTGTTGCAAAGGTGAATGGGACTGATTCCTTAATTTCTCTTTCTGATTTTTCATTGTTAGTATATAGAAATGCAAATGATTTCTGTGTATTGATTTTGCATCCTGCAACTTTGCTAAATTCACTCATTAGCTCTAGCAATTTTCTGATACTATCTTTAGGGTTTTCTATGTACAATAAGGCCTCTTTTGAAATTAAGTAGCCAGCTCACTGGCTACCAATCAGGTGTATAATATTCTTTATCTGGATATTCTTTTTCTTTATATCCATATAGTGATAATTACCTAATCAATTAATTATTTTACTGTAAAAGTATATTTTCCTAGAATGACTATTCTTTCAATTGGTCAGTTTTGTCCCCTCCCTTTGCAGATTTTGAAATAAAATTGTGATATAGGGCCTTAACAGATTTGATTAATTTGTTTTTATTTTTAAGTTTCAAATCATGAAAATAAAAATGATAAGGAGGGAAGGAGGTGGATGGGATAGTGGAGGAGAGGCTTGTCCAAGAGAATGGGAAAATGATGAGTAGAAACAATGAAATTTGAAGGGCTATGAAGGAGAAACTTTTCAGCTATGAAATTAAGGCATATGATTATGAATTAGATTTTGAAGTTGATGTAAACTTGAAAAGTATCTGCATAAGAGGATTACAGGAATAAATTTATTAACATACATAGGGTACTGTGTAGTGTTATAATGTTCTATTCTGATTAGGGGACTTTGTATTATTTTTAAAATTAGTAGGTTAGATTCCTATAAATCCTTCTCTCCTTTCCACCAAAAACATATTTCTGCCTTCATACAAGACTGAATATAATTACTGTAGTTCCAAGAAAACGTTGATAGTTTTCTTAACATGTGCTAATGTGAAATAAGCTCACATGTGGGTTATTGCTGTTGCTGTTTCCACTTGAAATAATCACTTACATTACTCTCATCCCATAGGAAGTTTCAAAGTGGAAGATATCACCTTGTGCCTTTACAGTTAATCAGAGCTCTGCTGTGTCAGGAAAACGGAAAACCTGGCCTTCTTGTTTTTAATGACCCAAAGGGAGTTATCCATTACATTAAATACCACAGCAACTCACAAAATACAAAGCATTTAAGGCAGAGACAATATATCATCCCAACTTTTCATACAAATACATTAATAGTCCAGGTACCAAGCAAAATACCAATAGAGAATAATCCTGACACCTGTTCCGAGGACTGATGAAGAAACTACACTGAGTGGAAGTTTAATCACTGATTTCCTATGGCACAGCCAGTTTCCTAATGAGACCACATGATTACAAGTGAGAGGATTCATATCCTTGGCTAATACATAATTATATCTGGAAGCATAACTGCTAAACTAGGAAACAATCATTTCAAGAGGATACTTTTCACACACAAAATAGATATATTTAACAAGGGGGACTCTGGATTCCTATTTACAGATTTAATATCATAGATTCAATTTAAGAAATCTCCAAAAGCCCCAATTAACTATTTACTTTATGTAAGAATAATTTTTTTTAATTTATTTTATACTGGATTATAGTTGATTTGGGCTTCCCAGATGGTGCTAGTGGTAAAGAACCGCCTGCCTATGCAGGAGACATAAGATACAGGAGTTCGATCCCTGGGTTGGGAAGATCTGCTGGAGGAGGGCATGGCAACTCACTCTAGTATTCATGCCTGGAGAATCCCATGGAGAGAGGAGCTTGGTGGGCTACAGTCCATAGGGTCGCACAGAGTCAGACACAACTTTAATGACTTAGCATGCACGCACATAGTTGATTAACAAGGTTGTGTTAGTTTCAGGCGTATAACAAAGTGATTCAGTTATACATGTACATGTATCTATTCTTGTATAAATTCTTTTCCCATTTAGATTACTGCAGAATACTGAGCAGAGTTCCCTGTGCTATTCAGTAGATCCTTGTTGGTTATCTATTTTAAAAATTAGCAATGTGTATATGTCAATCTCAAACACCCAATCTATCTGTCCCACCCCTACTCCCCTGTGCTAACTGTAAGTTTCATTCTCTGAGAGTCTGTTTCTGTTTTGTAAATAAAAGATCGTTCGTATGTTTTTTTTTTTTTTAAGCGTCTACACATAAGCGGTATCATATGATATCTTTGTCTGACTTACTTCACTTATGATAATCTCCAGGTCCATTCATGGTGCTACAAATGGCATTATTTCATTCTTTTTTAATGACAGATAATATTCCACTATAGTGTATATATGTATCACATCTTCTTTATCCATTTGTCTGCTGATGGACATTTAGGTTGCTCCGCTCCCATGTCTTGCCTATTATAAACAGTACTGCCATGAACATTGGGGTACATACATCCTTTCAAACTTTTTTCTCTGGATATATACCCAGGATTCAGATTGCTGGATCATATGGTAGCTCTATTTTTAGGTTTATAAGGAACCTCCATACTGTTCTCCATAGTAGCTGTACCAATTTACATTCCCATCTACAGCATAGGAGGGATCCTTTTTCTCTACACTTTCTCCAACATTTATTGTTTGTAGACTTTTTGATGATGGCCATTCTGACTGGTGTGAAGTGATACCTCATTGTAGTTTTGATTTGCATTTTTGGATAATTAGCAATGTTAGCATCTTTTCATGTGTCCCTTGGCCATCTGTTTGTCTGTTTTGGAGAAATGTCTATTTAGGTCTTCTGTTCATTATTTGATTGGATTTTCTTTTTTTATACTGAGCCATATCTCAACATTCAAGAAATGAAGATCATGGCATCCAGTCTCATCACTTCCAGTCCCATGGCAAATAGATGGGGAAAAAAAGGAAACAGTGACAGACTTCACTTTTTGGGCTCCAAAATCACTGCAGGTGCTGACTGCAGCCATGAAATTAATAGATACTTGCTCCTTGGAAGAAAAGCTATGACCAACTTAGACAGCTTATTAAAAAGGAGAGACATTACTTTGCCTACAAAGGTCCAGCTACTCAAACCCATGGTTTTCCCAGTAGTCATGTATAGATCTCAAGAGTTGGACTATAAAGAAAGCTGAGCACTGAAGAATTGATGCTTTTGAACTGTGATGTTGGAGAAGACTCTTAAGAGTCCTTTGGGCTGCAAGAAGATCAAACCAGTCCATCCTAAAGGAAATCAGTCCTTAATATTCATTGGAAGGACAGTTACTAGAGCTGGAGCTCCGATACTTTGGCCACCTGATGTGAAGAACTGGCTCACTGGAAAAGATCCTGATGCTGGGAAAGACTGAAGACAGGAGGAGAAGGGGATGACAGAGGATGAGATGGTTGGATGGCATCACTGACTCTATGGACATGAGTTTGAGCAAGCTCCAGGAGTTGGTGATGGACAGGGAAGCCTGGCGTGCTGCAGTCCATGGGGTTGCAAAGAGTCAGATAAGACTGAGTGACTGAACTGAACTGACTGATATGAACTGTGCTTCCATAGGTAGGTTTATTCCTAGGTATTTAATCCTTTTTATGTTGTGTGCATGCATGCTCAGTTTTGTCTAAATCTTTGCAAACCTTGGGACTCTAGCCCACCAGGCTCCTCTGTCCATGGGATTTCTCAAGCCAAAACACTGGAGGGGGTTGCCATTTCCTTCTCCAGGGTTATCTTCCTGAGCTACAGATCAAACCCACATCTCCTGCATTGGCAGGTGGATTCTTTTGCCACTGAGCCACCTGGAAAGCAATTATTCTTTTTGATGCAATGGTAAATGGAATTAAAAAAATTTTTTTCTGTCTGATCTTTAGTTATTAGTGTATAGAAATGCAACCGATTTCTGTGTATTAGTTTTGATGAAACTTTAGCCAGACTCATCAAAAAAAAAATAAAAATAAAAAAGGAGGAGAGGGCTCAAATTAATATACTTAACAATATAAAAGGAGAAGTTACAATGGACTCCAAAGAAATACAAAGGATCATAAGAGACTACTACAAGAAATTATATACTAATAAAATGAACAACCTAGGATAAATTTACAGATTCTTAGAAAGGTACAATCTCCTAAGTATGAACCAGGAAGAAAGAGAAAATATGAACAGATCAACCATGAGTACTGAAGTTGAATATGATTTTAAAACTCCCAACAAACAAAAGTCCAGGACCACATGGCTTCATAGAAAAATTCTATCATACATTTAGAAAAGAGTGGATTCCTATCCTCCTGAAACTACCTATTTTTCTGAAATTATTCCAAAAAATTTCAGAGGGAGGAATACTCCCAAACTCATTCTATGAGGCATCATCACCCTGATAACAAAACCTAACAGATACAACAAAAAAATAAATTATAGGCCAATATCACTGATGAACACTGTTGAGGAAATTAATAGAAATAGTCTTGTTCAGGCTTTAGAGGCAACAATAGGCTTTTGACTGAACAGAGACCCTGAAAGGAGTTACATGCTAAGCTGCTGACCAGCAAAAATGGGAAAACTAGGTCTTGGGAACCAACACTCAAGGAAGGGAGTAAGTCACAGGGAAGGGAGTAAGTCATGGAGCTTTCTGGTCCTTAAGAATTTGGCTAGTTCCTGAGATTAGCAAACATTCTGAGACTTTGAACTAGAGATACAAGCATTTAGCATAATAGCCAGAGCTGCATCTTTGCATGTAAGCTGATGATTTTCAGCTTGCAGCTTGGCAATAAAAGCAGGATTCCTCTGGATGGCACTCTGGGTCTCACCCATGGGATGGAAGCACTGTCCAGGATTCTCTAATTGGGAACTCCATGTTGCTATTCGAGGGATCTCCCAGCATTTCTTAAATCAGGGTGTAACTGCCCCTCCAATTTGGTGATGCACCTTTGATTTCTTGGTGTGTTGCTTATGTATCTTTTAATTGGAAACTCAAGTTTGAATCTGTATGTGTTTCCCCAGTTTGGTGATACATAAATCTGTTTCTTGATATTCTAGTTGCATATTGGGAACTATCTTTCCAATTTGGTAATGTGTGTAAATATATCTATAGTGTCTATATACGTGTGTGTGTGTGCATATATATACACACATATACATATATACATACATATATACATATATATATATATATATATATATATATATATATATAAAATTTGTTGTTGTACAGTCGCTCAACCATGTCTGACTCTTTGTGACCCCATGGACTGAAGCATGCCAGGCTTCCCTGTCTTTCACCATCTCCCAGAGCTTATTCAAACTGATGTCCATTAAGTTAGTGATGCCATATAACCATCTCATTCTCTGTCATCCCCTTCTCCTCCTGCCATCAGTCTTTCCCAGCATCAGGGTCTTTTATAATGAGTCAGTTCGTCATGTCAGGTGGCTAAAATATTGGAGCTTCAGCTTCAGCATCAGTCCTTCCAATGAATATTCAGGGCTGATTTCCTTTAGTATTGACTGGTTGGATCTCCTTGCAGTCCAAGGGACTCTGAAGAGTCTTCTCCAACACCACAGTGCAGAAGATCAATTCTTCTGTGCTCAGGCTTCTTTATGGTCCAACTCTCACATCCGTACATGACCACTGGAAAAACCATAGTTTGATTATATGGACCATTGTTGGCAGTGTAATGTCTCTGTTTTTTCATACACTGTCTAAGTTTGTCACAGCTTTTCTTTCCAGGGGCAAGTGTCTTTTAATTTCATGTCTGTAGTCACTGTCCACAGTGATTTTAGAGCCCCTCAAAATAAAGCTTTTCACTGTTTCCACTGTTTCCCCCTCTATTTGCCATGACGTGATGTGACCAGATGCCATGATATTAGTTTTTTGAATGCTGAGTTTTAAGTCAGCTTTTTTACTCTCCTCTTTCACCTTCCTCAAGAGGCTCTTTAGTTCCTCTTCACTTTCTGCCATAAGGGTGGTGTCATCTGCATATATTAGGTTACTGATATTTCTCCCAGCATTCTTGATTCCATATCATGCTTCATCCAGCCTGGCATTTCACATAATGTACTCTGCATATAAGTTTAATAAACAGGGTGACAATATACAGCCTTGATGTACTCCTTTCCCAGTTTGGAACCAGTCTGTTGTTCCATGTCCAGTTCTAACTGTTGCTTCCTGACCTGCATAAAGGTTTCTCAGGAGGCAGGTAAGGTGGTCTGGTATTCCCATCTCTATAAGACTTTCGACAGTTTATTGTGATCCACACAGTCAAAGGCTTTAGCATAGTTAATGAAGCAGAAGTAGATGTTTTTCTGGAATTCTCTTGCTCTTTGTATGATCCAAAGGATGTTGGCAATTTGATCACTCATTCCTCTGCATATATATATACACAATTTGATCACTGGTTCCTCTGCTATATCTCTTACTATATTACTTATCCTCATACTGTAATTTACTATTAACAGAATAAACTTCCTTATTTCTCATTTACTAAAGTGTAAAGTTATTTTGCTAGTGAATCCCCTGAACTTGAAAATGAAAGTCTTTCAGCAGATCATGAATCTTTCAGCAGAACAAATGTAGACACAAAAGTACTCAACAAAATACTAGCAAACCAAACTCAATAACACATTAAAAGGGTCATCACCCATGATCAAGTTGAATTTACCCCAGGGATACAAGGATTTTTCAATATATGCAAATCAATCAGTGTGACATCAAAAATTGAAGAATAAAAACCATGTGATCATATCAACAGATGGAGAAAAGGCTTCTGACAAAATTCAACATCCGTTTACGATAAAACTCTCCAGAAGGTGGACATAGAGAAAACATAGCTCAACAAAATAAAGACCACATATGGCAAACTGATAGCTAACACCATACCAACAGTGAAAAGCTCAAAGCATTTTCTCTAAGATCGGGAACAAGACAAGGATGCCCACTCTTGTCACTTTTATTCACTACAGTTTTGGAAGTGCTAGCCATGGCAATCAGAGAAGAAAAGCAAATAAAAGGAATTCAAATTGGAAAAGTAGAAATAAAACTGTCACTATTTGCAGATGACTTGATACTATACATAGAAAATCCTAAAGATGACACCAGAAAACTACTAGAGCTCATAAATGAATTCAGTAAAGTTGCAGATACAAAATTAATGCACAGAACCTGTTGTATTTCTATACACTGACAACGGAAAAACAAAGTCAGTCAAAAAAGACGGTATATACGATGCTTTGTGAAGGAAGCATTTGCTAAGCTTCGACTCTAAAAGGTTTATTAAATTTTGGAAAAAGTAGACAATATTGATTTTCCTAAGGATGATTCAAATTCCTAATGTTGCACATGCAAAGACTAGAAGAAACTGAAGTCTGCCAATCATTGCCCTCATCATCTTTAAGGCAGTTCATTCTTAGACTGTGGAGCTCAGAAGCTGCACACTCTTGGAAACACTTTCAAACATTTTTTATCTCAAATCCTATTTTGAGGAAAGTTGCTTCTCAAATTCAAGCTTTTAAATAAAATCAGTGTCAAGTAATATATATTTTCTCAAATGCAAATTGAGAATTAGGAGACTGTAAGGAGCACCAATGAATATTTAACTAGAAGTTCTCTCTGTAATATCAGTCAGCTTGATGGCATTTTGTATGTGCACATGAATGGGTCTTGTTTGAAAAGGGCCTTATAAAATGGATAGAGAGACTTAGATGCTAAATATCACGAGAACTTTAAACAGTGTGACCAGTGAGAAATCACTTTTAATCTTATATCCTATAATAACATTCCAGGAGGGAATTCTACACTTGAATGCAGCAAGAGCTATGGTTTACAGTGAGCAAAAAGTTGATTGCAACCTTCCAACTTGAAACTCAAAACAAAATTTTAGACATCAGAGTCACTGGATTTTAGAACAGCTAAGAAACCTAATTATATACTTTAACTCCTCCCTTCCACCTTTCTCCTGTTCCTTTCTCAAGAAGTAATTGAGTACATTCTATATTCAAGCCACTGACTTCATTTTACAGCTAAAGAAACAAATATTGAAAAAGATAAAATTGTTCCCCCAAAGTAATCTATCTGAGCAGGGTATTTCTTTATGACCATCACAAAATTTAGTTTGACAGTCTGTCATTCCTTGGATATGTCACATTGTTGTTTAATCGCTGTTATCTCCAACCCTTTGCAACCCCATGGACTATAGCATGCCAGACTCCTCTGTCCTCCACATCTCCTAGAGGTGACTCAAATTTATGTCCATGGAGTCAGTGATACTATATAATCATCTCATCCTCTGTTATATTAAAAATTAGAATTTATGAACCTCAATATAAAACAGTGGAAAAGATTAAAATATAGAAATATGTTAGGAAAGAAAATAGTTTATGATATTCAAATAATTTCCAAACAACCAGTGACAACACAACCTGAGACAGATCAATAGAGATACACTCTTGATCTGATGTATATAATATAGTTTTGGTGTATAACTTTTCATAGAACAAACATTTATATTCTAAATTTATTTCCTGTGCCTCTTTTATTTCTCAAAAATTCCTGACTGATCAGCTGTTTTCATTTTTTTTTTTTTTCCTGAAAGGGTGTAA
The DNA here is from genome assembly GCF_019923935.1 of Bubalus bubalis. Taxonomy (NCBI): domain Eukaryota; kingdom Metazoa; phylum Chordata; class Mammalia; order Artiodactyla; family Bovidae; genus Bubalus; species Bubalus bubalis. Next base: position 78,499,091 of record NC_059159.1, on the reverse strand, counting down.
ACTATCTTTATCACTTGAAAAGATATATTTATAATGTCTAGGTTTTAACAAAAAGAAAATAGAATGCTTAATTTAAGCATTAGGAGAACTTAGCTAGTGTTGTTTGTTTACAGGTTTATATCATCTTATCAGTACTATCAAACTGGACTGTGTCACTCCCCAGAGTGTATGAGAATGCTTACTGGAGATCAGCAAGAAGATTTTAGAACTTCATTTATATTTTTAAATTTGATCCGTTTCTAATTTCTATTTTATGTATATGTGTTAGCTTCAAAGTACCTAATTTCCTTTATAGGGTATACTAAAGGTAAATGAGTCACAAAAATGTAGAGTAGTTTATGGGTTAAGTGTAAAGTTGCCAAGGCCAGGATGAATCTAAAGTTTAAAATAGCTCTGTCACTTACCACTTGACTGTGTGATACTTGGCTAAATTTATAAACCTTTCTTTGCCTCAAATTCCTTGTCTGAAAATACTGGTGATAATAAATAATAATATTTCTCATTTTATAGGATCACCATAAACTTTAAGTGAGTAAATACATATGAATTATTTAGTATAGCACTTGGCAAGTAATAAATATCTGATAACTATTAGTTACCAAGAGCAATAACTACTATGCATACATACTTTGTAAATAGTATAAAAACTTTTAAATTTTTATAAATGTAAACAATTAAATATATAGAGAGATGTAATTAGATAAGTGAAAGTGAAAGTGTTAGTTGCTCAGTCATGTCTGACTCTTTGCAACCCATGGACTGTAGCCCTCTGGGCTCCTCTGTCCGTGGAATTCTCCAGGCAAGAATACTGTAGTGGATAGCCATTCCCTTCTCCAGGGGATCATCTCGATTCAGGGATCAAACCTGTGGCTCCTGCATTGCAGACAGATTCTTTGCAGTGCAGTCTGAATAACCAATCTGCAAGCCCACACAGGTAAGACAATACGTATTTATGTTAAAACTGAACATCTATTGAATTAAGTTCTATGTTAGAACTGGAGGGAATTCACAATTAGTAAGACACAAACTTTGTCTTTTAGGGGTTTAAGGTCTTATGGAAGTCAACAATAGTGTCCAAGGAAGACTTAAAAGTGGCTGAAAAATGTTTCCACCTTAGATTATACATGTTGTTTTGTAACTTTATTTTATTAGTAAAATTTTTACAGACCACTGTGCCTGTGTGTTCAGTTGGTAAGCTGTGTCTGACTCTTTGTGACCCCATGGACTGTAGCCTTCCAGGCTCCGCTCCTTTGTCCATGGAATTCTCCAAGCAAGAATACTGGAATGGTTAGCCATTCCCTTCTCCAGGAGGTCCTCTCGATTCAGGGATCAAATTTGGGTTTCCTGCAACACAGGCAGATTCTTTACTGTCTGAGCCATGAGGGAAGGCCAAAGATCCATCAAGGTAAAATGTGTCGAATAGTTAAAAGTAGGACTATTCTAGGTGAGATAAGGTTGAGGTAGCCCGTGAGAGTTCTATGAAACATAATTTCAAATTTTAATATCGTGAGGTTGAAATTTCAATGGATTGAACTGCCGTTTCATTACTCTAAAAAACAGAACTTTTGAAAAAGAAATGTTTTCAACAAGCACTAATAATATTTGCCTTCTCCCTGTCTGCTGTCCTTATTCACATACAAATGGGTTGATGGTAGCGATGAAATTCTATCTTAATGTACACACAGTACAAGAATAACTAGCTGTATTAGCAGTTACTAACTTTCCAAAAGGAGAGGGTGAGGGCACCTCACTCCAGTACTCTTGCCTGGAGAATCCCATGGGTGGAGGAGCCTGGTGGGCTGCAGTCCATGGGGTCGGGAAGAGTTGGACATGACTGAGTGACTTCACTTTCACTTTTCACTTTCATGCACTGGAGAAGGAAATGGCAGCCCACTCCAGTGTTCTTGCCTGGAGAATCCCAGGGACGGGGGAGCCTGGTGGGCTGCTGTCTATGGGGTTGCACAGAGTCGGACACGACTGAAGCGACTTAGCAGCAGCAGCAACTTTTCAAAAGTTCCCAGTCTACTAATTGAAGTCACATTTTTGTCTGCCACATAGAGTGTGGGCCAACTTTCAGAGCCTCAATAATGCAGCCCATCAAATCAAGCTCCAGCCTGTGTAGGCCTAAGCATATCAAAACAAGAAGAGATAAAAAGGCAGCTTGAATGGCCAGTCTCTCAGACATCTGTGCACTGAGTCACATTAAAAGCCCATCAGCAAGTAATGCACATATGCTGCAGTCATATAAGAAGCAGCAGGAGTTGAAACAGCCATGTGGCCCTTCAGCCCAAGATTCCCATGTCGTTTCAAGGTTCAGTGAATTAATACCCTGCTACAACTAGACTAATTTGATTTACAATCAGAACAACAAAGACTCAAAGCACTTCAACCCTCATAAAACTCCTAACAGATGCAAAGAAAAAAAAAAATCTTTAATATCCCTATACTCAGGACACCATAAACTGAGTCAGAACTCTGCAATGCAGATTAGTACTTGAAAATAGTTAAGCAGAGTATGAACATCAAATCAGACACATATTTCTATTTATGCTATTGATTTATTCATGATCATGTAGCACATTGTTGTCTAAATCTCAAAATTTCTTCTTTGGAGGAGAAAATAAATATTTGCAAAGTATGTACCATGGTCATCTTGGTAGAAGCCTCACAATAACTTTGGGAGCCAGAGATTATTTTTACCAAGTTCAAAGAGGTAAAACGACATGCCCAAAGTCATAGGACTTCCAACAATCAGCAGCAGATTATGACACTTGTTTGGCTGGAGCTAAATCTCAGGCTTCTCTACAAGTATAGTCAAAATTACCTGTTTAGTTAGACGCTTCAAAGGGCAAAAGCTTAACTGTTCTAGTGATGAGACTATGTCTGGCATTACTGTTGATGTGGTGTTTAATTAGTAGGTGTATCCCACAAGAAAGCCTAATATTTGAGAACATGAGGTCATAAACAGCTACCTTTGGAAATGTTCATGTTACTAAAAACTGTAATAATAATAAAACCATCATTTCTTGAATGCTTTTTCTAATCCAGGAACTGTTCCAAATAAACACTTAAGAATACATGATTTCATTTAACCTTGATAAGAAGCCTTATTATTTTCCACCTTCTACAAATTAAACACTTAGAAGTTGAGCAACTTGCCACATTCGTATGACCAGTGAATGACAGAAACAGCCTTAGTACTAAAGATTTAGAAGCACATTCCTTTAGTGAATAATGAAAAATTCCTTACACTGATTGACAATTTACCTTTTGTATTTATTAAGATTGACTCAGTTCAGTTCTGTTGAGTCGCTCAGTCATGTCCGACTCTTTGCGAACCCATGAATCGCAGCACGTCAGGCCTCCTTGTCCATCAACAACTCCCAGAGTCTACTCAAACTCATGTCCATCGAGTCAGTGATGCAATCCAGCCATCTCATCCTCTGTTGTCCCCTTCTCCTCCTGCCCCCAATCCCTCTGAGCATCAGAGTCTTTTCCAATGAGTCAACTCTTCACATGAGATGGCCAAAGTACTGGAGTTTCAGCTTTAGCATCAGTCCTTCCAATGAACACCCAGGACGGATCTCCTTTAGAATGGACTGGTTGGATCTCCTTGCAGTCCAAGGGACTCTCAAGAGTCTTCTCCAACACCACAGTTCAAAAGCATCAGTTCTTCAGTGCTCAGCTTTCTTCACAGTCCAACTCTCACAGCCATACATGACCACTGGAAAAACTATAGCCTTGACTAGACGGACCTTTGTTAGTAAAGTAATGTCTCTGTTTTTTAATATGCTATCTAGGTTGGTCATAACTTTCCTACCAAGGAGTAAGCGTCTTTTAATTTCATGGCTGCAATCACCATTTGCAGTGATTTTGGAGACCAAAAAAATAAAGTCAGCCACTGTTTCCACTGTTTCCCCATCTATTTCCCATGAAGTGATGGAACCAGATGCCATGATCTTCGTTTTCTGAATGTTGAGCTTTAAGGCAACTTTTTCACTTTCCTCTTTCACTTTCAACAAAAGGCTTTTTAGTTCCTCTTCACTTTCTGTCATTAGAGTGGTGTCATCTGCATATCTGAGGTTATTGATATTTCTCCCGGAAATCTTGATTCCAGGTTGTGCTTCTTCCAGCCCAGCATTTCTCATGATGTACTCTGCATAGAAGTTAAATAAGAAGGGTGACAATATATGGCCTTGGCGTACTCCTTTTCCTATTTGGAACCAGTCTGTTGTTCCATGTCCAGTTCTAACTGTTGCTTCCTGACCTGCATACAGGTTTCTCAAGATGCCTGAGAAGGTCAGGTGGTCTGGTATTCCCATCTCTTTCAGAATTTTCCACAGTTTATTGTGATCCACACAGTCAAAGGCTTTGGCATAGTCAAGAAAGCAGAAATAGATGCTTTTCTGGAACTCTCTTGCTTTTTCCATGATCCAGCAGATGTTGGCAATTTGATCTCTGGTTCCTCTGCCTTTTCTAAAACCAGCTTGAACATCTGGAAGTTCACGGTTCACGTATTGCTGAAGTCTGGCTTGGAGAATATTGAGCATTACTTTACTAGTGTGTGAGATGAGTGCAATTGTGTGGTAGTTTGAGCATTCTTTGGCATTGCCTTTCTTTGGGATTGGAATGAAAACTGATCTTTTCCAGTCCTGTGGCCACTGCTGAGTTTTCCATATTTGTTGGCATATTGAGTGCAGCACTTTCACAGCATCATCTTTCAGGATTTGAAATAGCATCACCTCCACTAGCTTTGTTCGTAGTGATGCTTTCTAAGGCCCACTTGACTTCACATTCCAGGATGTCTGGCTCTAGGTGAGTGATCACACCCTCATTATTATCTGGGTCATGAAGATCTTTTTGGTACAGTTCTTTTGTGTATTCTTGCCACCTCTTCTTAATATCTTCTGCTTGTGTTAGGTCCTTACCATTTCTGTCCTTTATTGAACCCATCTTTGCATGAAATGTTCCTTTGGTATCTCTAATTTTCTTGAAGAGATCTCTAGTCTTTCCCATCCTGTTGTTTTGCTATTTCTTTGTGTTGATCGCTGAGGAAGGCTTTCTTATCTCTCCTTGCTATTCTTTGGAACTCTGTATTCAGATGCTTATATCTTTCCTTTTCTCCTTTGCTTTTCACTTCTCTTCTTTTCACAGCTATTTGTAAGGCTTCCTCAGACAGCCATTTTGCTTTTTTTGCCTTTCTTTTTCTTGGGGATGGTCTTGATCCCTGTCTCCTGTACAATGTCATGAACCTCGGTCCATAGTTCATTAGGCACTCTATCAGATCTAGTCCCTTAAATCTATTTCTCACTTCCACTGTATAATAATAAGGGATTTGATTAGGTCATACCTGAATGGTCTAGTGGTTTTCCCTACTTTCTTCAATTTCAGTCTGAATTTAGCAATAAGGAGCTCATGATCTGAGCCACAGGCAGCTCCTGGTCTTGTTTTTGCTGACTGTATAGAGCTTCTCCAGGCTGCAAAGAGTATAATCAATCTGATTTCAGTATTGACCATCTGGTGATGCCCATGTGTAGAATCTTCTCTTGTGTTGGAAGAGGGTTTTTCTATGATTAGTGCATTCTCTTGGTAAAACTCTACTAGCATTTGCCCTGCTTCATTCTGTACTCCAAGGCCAAATTTGCCTGTTAGTCCAGGTGTTTCTTGACTTCCTACTTTTGCATTCCAGTCCCCTATAATGAAAAGGACATCTTTTGGGGGTGTTAGTTCTAAAAGGTCTTGTAGGTCTTCAAGGAACCGTTCAACTTCAGCTTCTTCAGCATTACTGGTTGGGGCATAGGCTTGGATTACCATGATATTGAATGGTTTGCCTTGGAAATGAACAAAGACCATTCTGTCGTTTTTGGGATTGCATCCAAGTACTGCATTTTGGACTCTTTTGTTGACCATGATGGCTACTCCATTTCTCCTAAGGGATTCCTGCCCACAGTAGTAGATACAATGATCATCTGAGTTAAATTCACCCATTACAGTCCATTTTAGTTCACTGATTCCTAGAATGTCAACGTTCACTCTTGCCATCTTCTATTGATTAGAAAGTATTAACTGACAAAGAGACAGAGTGTAGGAGTTTCCCCTGGTGTCTCAGTGGTAAAGAAACCAACCATCTGCCAAAACAGGAGATGTGGGTTTGACCCCTCAGTCAGGAAGATCTCCTGGAAAAGGAAATGGCAACCCACTCTAGTATTCTTGCCTGGGAAATCCCATGGCCAGAGGAGCCTGGTGGGCTACATGTCAGTATGTGACTTAGTAACTAAGTCAGGCATGACTTAGTAACTAAACAACAACAATGACAAGGAGACTAAGAAACATTTAAAGCAACAGACACAGATGAATTCAAATTTAACATAATATGATGTATAACTGGTGAACTGTGACTTCTATATGGATTTTGAAAGAACAGGGATGGCCAGCCACCTTCCTTGGGTCCTCTTCTCCTCTGACCTCAGATCCAGCAATGGTGGATTGAGTCTATCTTACGGTTCTAATCTCTCCTCCTTCCTGCATCTCATCTCCCTGTTATAGCTGGGGAAAGGATAACATCTCATCTCAATGCTTGTAGTCTTAAACATAACAGCAAAATTGCTATGCCATATAAGGAAAAATATTCATGGGTTTCAGGGATTAGGGTGTGGAAATCTCTGGGGCATAGAAGGGTGTGTATTTTTCTGCCTATCATATGCCTATACTGATACAACACAGATGAATCTCAAATTATTACCCTAAATGAAAATGCAACATATTGCATGATTCCATTTACATGATATGTGGAAAAGGCAAAAGTATAGATGCAGAAAACAAATCAGTGGTTTCCAGGGACAGAGGATGAGAGGAGAAGATTCACTACAAAGCAGCTTGAGGCAACTTTTGGAGCGATGGAAACATCTTAGATCTTTCTTGTGGTGGTAGTTATACTACTAAACACATTTGTCAAAATTCACAGAACTGAACTCTAAAATTTCACTGTATATAAATCATACTGTAATAAACATGATTCAGAAAAATTAAGAAAAGAAAAATATACTATTGCTTCACCAAGGCATTTTAAATATCGAGATGCTAGAATTTTAGAATTATAGGGTAATTTTATTAATATAGTGAGACCAGGTCCCTAATTTTCAGAGATTTTCCTGATTTCAAACATTGCTCCCATGGAACTTCAATTATGTCAATATGTTAGCAGGCAAAATATATTTCTTATACCCAGGAAAAAATCCCATCATATTATCAGTTGTTCCATTCTGGGATTCGATACATAACTGTCATCAATTTCAAAGGTCACATAGCCTATTCCCATAATTTTTAAAGAAGAAAAAGCCAGTGAGATCGAATAATTTGCTTGAGGTCACATATCTCATTAGTTTGAGAGCCAGAAGTAGAATTCAGGTCTCCTAGCTCCAGTCTAATACTCTTTCAGTGAACCGAAGGATGCATACAGATCTAAGAGAAATTGTAATTGTTTCTGTCAATCCCTATATTTAAGCATTAATGAGACACCTGTGTAATTAAACACATTGTGAATGGCATTGGAGTTAGCACACACAATTGGAAACAATTTTAGCAGTTACTTTTACTTTTTAATATATGTGTACTGCTCTTGGGGCTTCCCTGGTAGCTCAGTTGGTAAAGAATCTGCTTGCAGTGCAGGAGACCTGGGTTCGAGCCCTTGGTTGGAAAGGTCCCTTGGAGAAGGAAATGGCAAACCACTCCAGTATCTTTGCCTGGAAAATGCCATGGACAGAGGAGCCTGATGGGCTGTAGTCCATGAGATCACAAAGAGTTGGGCACGACTGAACAGCTAACTTTCACTTTCACTGCTCTTGGACCTTGGAGGAATAACGTTAGCGTTAGACTTAGGATTTGGTCAAACGTTTGGTGTTGGCTTTACCAAAGTGTTATAGGAATAGGTTGGGGACAGTAGCTTTGGCACAGAGCACAGAAATTGAAAAGGCAGAGACAGCGCTATATTGCATAGTTTAATGAGGAGAGCCAGATCATTGCATGAATGGCAGTTTGTTGTCTTCAAAATACCTCTTCTCAAAGATGCTATTCAACAGAGGACTCTCAATCGAGACTGAGAATAGGGCTTGTTTACCTACCAAGTCCTTCAAACATCTGTTCCCCTTCTGTTTCTTGTAGTTAAAAATCCTGTTTCATCATGGCAGGACATTGAAACTCAGGGAGTACTTTCAGCTAGCTTCAAGTAATAAACAGATTTTTACAGTACTGAATTATAGTATGATCTGATTGACGGCATCAATAATGAGATGTACTTTGTCTTGCAGCTGCCAATCTGTGGCATAAAAGCTCATTTAATCACATTTCTTAGGATGAATGAGTTTAGGTTGCTTTAATTTTTACTACTTTAAAGCCAATTTTAATAATTTAAAAAAATCCATGCATTTGCACTCATTCACACCCTTCTCCCACTCAAACTAAAACATTCACTTTGACTAAAGAAATGCTTAACCAAGAGTTGAACATGAATTATTCCATGTGTTTGTTTATATCTGTCCTGAGGAAATACCCAAGCAAATTGCCTACTGAAATTTTAGAATAAAAAATCTGAGATTTGCTTGGGAAGTGAAACATTTGGCGAACATGTTGTCACAGTAAGCAATAGCAGGCTTCCTTGGTGGTTCAGATGGTAAAGAAATCGCTTATAATGCAGGAGACCTGGGTTCAATCCCTGGGTTGCAAAGATCCCCTGGAGAAGGGCATGGCAACCCACTCCAGTATTCTTGCCTTGAGAATCCCCATGGACAGACGAGCCTGGTGGGCCAGTCCATGGGGTCTCAAAGAGTCGGACACAACCGAGCAACTAAGCACACACAACCCAAAAGCCTAATGTGTTCTAAGTAGAGAAAACTCACTGCTGATAGCCAAGAAGAAACTACCTAAAAGACATATAGAAGCTAGTATGATAGAGACTGAAAGTTCAGTCAGTTCAGTTCAGTCGCTCAGTCATGTCCGACTCTTTGTGACCCCATGAATCACAGCATGCCAGGCCTCCCTGTCCATCACCAACTCCCAGAGTTCACTCAAACTCATGTCCATCGAGTCAGTGATGCCATCCAGCCATCTCATCCTCTGCCGTCCCCTTCTCCTCCTGCCCCCAATCCCTCCCAGCATCAGCGTCTTTTCCAATGTGTCAGCTCTTTGCATGAGGTGACCACAGTACTGGAATTTCAGCTTTAGCATCATTCCTTCCAAAGAAATCCCAGGGCTGATCTCCTTCAGAATGGACTGGTTGGAACTCCTACAGTCCAAGGGACTCTCAAGAGTCTTCTCCAACACCACAGTTCAAAAGCATCAATTCTTCTGCACTCAGCTTTCTTCACAGTCCAACTTTGAGACTAAAAGTTAGGAAGCCTTAATTCAAGTTTAGTCTACCATCAATCATAACATTCCATATGATATGTAAAAAATTTGTGCGCTGTATTAATTAAGGCTCTGGTTGCAAGAAACCTGAAAAGTCAACTGTCCGTTGGGTAAAGAAAATATATTAGAAATATATTAGGAGATGAAAAATTCAATGGGAATGATGGAGATGCAGATCTTAAAAATAGGAACACTATGGGTAGAGCCAGAATAGAAACTATAGCAATTATCTACTCGATATGATCAGATACCAAACATCAATTCAATTATTGGTCTGCTTCATATTCAATCTGCATATTGGATGCATATGCTCAGCTTCTGTCAGGACATCAAACCAGTTAAGTAAGGAAGATTACCCTCAGTCAAGCACATCCACTAAAGAAGAGAGAATTTTCCCAAAGGTATTTCAGTTGATATTAGGATGAGAAATGAAATGCCAGATAAGGGACACAAAAACAAAACTGAAAACAACTATTTAAATTCAATGCATGATCCTTCATACATCCATCTATAAGATTTATTTTGTAAATAAAGTTAAATAACATCTCTCTGATGGCTTTTCATTCTACTTCAGTTCATTTCAGTCACTCAGTCATGTCTGATTCTTTGTGAACCCATGAACCACAGCACCAGGCCTTCCTGTCCATCACCAACTCCCAGAGTTTACCCAAACTCATGTCCATTGAGTCAATGATGCTATACAGCCATCTCATCCTCTGTCATCCCCTTCTCCTCCTGCCTTCAATCTTTCCCAGCATCAGGGTCTTTTCAAATGAGTCAGTTCTTCGCATCAGGTGGCCAAAGTATTGGAGTTTCAGCTTCAACATCAGTCCTTTCAATGAACACTTAGGACTCATTTATTTAGGATGCACTGGTTGGATCTCCTTGCAGTCCAAGGGACTCTCAAGAGTCTTCTCCAACACCACAGTTCAAAAGCATCAATTCTTCAGTGCTCAGCTTTCATTATAGTCCAACTCTCACATCCGTACATGACTACTGGAAAACCCATAGCCTTGATTAGACAGACCTTTGTTGGCAAAGTAATGTCTCTGCTTTTTAATATGCTGTCTAGGTTGGTCATAACTTTCCTTCCAAGAAGTAAGCGTCTTTAAATTTCATGGCTGCAGTCACCATCTGCAGTGATTTCGGAGCCCCCAAAATTAAAAGTCTGCCACTGCTTCCACTTTTTCTCCATCTGTTTGCCATGAAGTGATAGGACCGGAGGCTAAGCCAACTTTTTGACTCTCCTCTTTCACTTTCATCAAGAGGCTTTTTAGTTCTTCACTTTCTACCATAAGGGTGGTATCATCTGCATATCTGAGGTTACTGATATTTCTCCTGGCAATCTTGATTCAGGTATGTGCTTGATGTACTCTGCATATATGTTAAATAAGCACAGTGACAATATACAGCCTTGATGTACTACTTTTCCTATTTGGAACCAGAGTCTGTTGTCCCATGTCCAGTTCTACCTGTTGCTTCTTGACCTGCATACAGATTTCTCAAGAGGCAAGTCAGATGGTCTGGTTTTCTCATCTCTTTCAGAATTTTCCACAGTTTATTGTGATCCACACAGTCAAAGGCTTTGCCAGTCAATAAAGCAGAAATGGAAGTTTTTCTGGAGCTCTCTTGCTTTTTTGATGACCCAGCAGATGTTGGCAATTTGATCTCTGGTTCCTCTGCCTTTTCTAAAACCAGCTTGAACATCTGGAAGTTCACGGTTCATGTATTGCTGAAGCCTGGCTTGGAGAATTTTGAGTATTACTTTACTAGCATGTGAGATGAATGCAATTGTACGGTAGTTTAAACATTCTTTGGCATTGCCTTTCTTTGGGATTGGAATGAAAACTGACCTTTTCCAGTCCTGTGGTCACTGCTGAGTTTTCCAAATTTGCTGGCATATTGAATGCAGCACTTTCACAGCATCATCTTTTAGGATTTGTTATAGCTCAACCGGAATTCCATCCCCTCCACTAGCTTTGTTAATAGTGATGCTTTCTAAGGCCAACTTGACTTCACATTCCAGGATGTCTGGCTCTAGGTGAATTATCATACCATCATGATCATCTGGGTACTGCAGATCTTTTTTGTACAGTTCTGTGTATTCTTGCCACCTCTTCTTAATGCCTTCTGCTTCTATTAGGTCCATATCATTTCTGTCCTTTATTGAGCCTATCTTTGCATGAAATGTACCCTTGGTATCTCTCATTTTCTTAAAGAGATCTCTAGTCTTTTCCATTCTATTGTTTTCTTCTATTTCTTTACAATGATCACTTTGCACTGATCACTTTGCACTTTCTTATATCTCCTGCTATTCTCTGGAACTCTGTATTCAAATGGGTGGGTATATCTTTCCTTTTCTCCTTTGTTTTTTGCTTCTCTTCTTTTCACAGCTATTTGTAAGGCCTCCTCAGACAGCCATTTTGTGTTTTTGCATTTCTTTTTCTTGGGGATGGTCTTGATCCCTGATTCCTGTACAATGTCATGAACCTGCATGCATAGTTCATCAGGCACTCTATCAGATCTAGTCCTTTAAATCTATTTCCCACTTCCACTAGATAATTATAAGGGATTTGATTTAGGTCATACCTGAATGGTCTTATGGTTTTCCCTACTTTCTTTAATGTAAGTCTGAATTTAGCAATAAGGAGTTCATGATCTGAGCCACAGTCAGCTCCTGGTCTTGTTTTTGCTGACTTTCTAGAGCTTCTCCATCTTTGGCTGCAAAGAGTATAATCAATCTGATTTCAGTCTTGACTGTTTGGTGATGTCCATGTGTAGCGTCTTCTCTTGTGTTGTTGGAAGAGTGTGTTTGCTATGATTAGTGCATTCTCTTGGCAAAACTCTACTAGCCTTTGCCCTGCTTCATTCTGTACTCCAAGGTCAAATTTGCCTATTACTCCAGGTGTTTCTTGACTTCCTACTTTTGCATTCCAATCCCCTATAATGAAATGGACATCTTTTTGGGGTGTTAGTTCTAAAAGGTCTTGTAGGTCTTCATAGAACTGTTCAACTTCAGCTTCTTCAGTATTATTGGTCAGGGCATAGACTTGGGTTACTATGATATTGAATGGTTTGCCTTGCAAACAAACAGAGATCATTGTGTTGTTTTTGTGATTGCTTCCAAGTACTGCATTTCAGACTCTTTTGTTGACTATGATGGCTACTCCTTTTCTTCTAAGGGATTCTTGCTGACAGTAGTAGATATGATGGTCATCTGAGTTAAATCCATCCATTTACAGCCCATTTTAGTTCAGTGATTCCTAAAATGTCAACATTGACTCTTGCCATCATCTGTTTGACCACTTTTACTTAGAAGAAGTAGATTCAACTTAGAATCTAAGAAGTAGAATCTTCTTAGATTCTAAGAAGAAGTGGATTCTACTTAGACTAATCCAACTTATTTCCATTGGTTTACCAAGCTCCTCTCCCATTTTGTCTTGTAGGAGTCTCTTTTTCCTCACTAATCTTGACAAATACTGGCCTTTTTCCTCTTCTTTAGAAACGCCAGGCTCATTCTATTCTTGAGCCTACCAACTGTACCATTTCCCTGGAATGTTTTTCCTGCTTTACTTTTCATGGTGAATCCTTCTTGTGTTTTGGACCTCAGCTCAAATGCCTTCTCCTCAGAGAAGTCTTCCCTGACTATCCAACTTAAAATTAATCAGTAACTTTCTATCATACCACACTTCTTTTATTCACTGCTTTAAAATATAGATTTTTTTGTTTGTTTCCAACTAAATCAGAGGAGTCCATGAGAATAGGAAACCTCTTTGCATATTGGACAGTTTCTAGATCTAGTAGGCACTCAGAATATATTTACTTTATGAACAGTTCTCACAATAAATATATGCAATAGGCCTTACTATTTTTACTCTATAGAAGAGGAAATCAAATTTACAAAAGATAAGAAATTTGTGTGTCATAAATTTATGTACAGCATCATTCAAAGTCAGATCCATCTATCTAGATCCAAGCCAGGCTCTTAAATGCTGGTGTATGCTGATTCTGTACCATTAGCTGTGTGACTTGAGGTGAGTCACTGGACAGAAAAATAATTTCCCAGTTCTCTAGCACCATAATCTTTTTTTTTCTTCTCTAAATAAAATCATATATACAACCTTAATCATTTGCTCCTTTCCTATGTTAAAAGATATAATATTTACTTATTATGAAATCAACCAGTGGAAATCATAATGTTGTCCTGTGAAACACATTTTAAAGACTTATTCTGGTTGTATATGTTCAAAAAAATCCAAGTTAATGCATATATAGTGGCAAATGGTGAACTTTTAAAAACTGACCTACTTGAAATCTCAGGATATTCATCAATTAGTGATATGAGAGGAAATACTTTACTGTAACTGTGCCCTGAAGGAGGTTAACCTGTACACACGTGCTTATGTATTTTGGGGCCCCAATCTATTAAAATTTGATGTATAGCAGTACTATACAGTACTAAGAGTGGGCTATTGTTATAACCTCTAAAAGATACTTTTTACATGCTATATATATAAAGAAAAATGTGTGGAATTCTGGATACATCCTAAAAGAATTTATCATTTAAAATGGGTGGGCCTAATGGTATTCAGCATCATCTGTAAGTTGCATACTCTGTAAGCAAATTCTGTCTTTTGATAGAACTACATTCACTCTGACAAAAAATATATAGGAAGCAAGCCTCAAAGACCCAAAACTTGGGTCTTGAAATAAGCTGTAAATACTCCAGAGCAGCATCAAAGCAAATATGCTTTCAGAGAACTATAGCAGAGCATTTTTAGGCTGACAGATGCAGGGCAGTAACCAGTCACAATGATTCATCAGTATCTGCTTTAAAAAATAGAAGGGTAATAGCACCATACATCAGAATAAGAGGATGAGAAGGAATAATTGGACACATACTTTGTAAAGAAATTGATAGAAATAATGCACGGCATTATTAAAAAAACACATATGTGTATGTGCATGTGTGTATACTACTAGTTATGAAAGCAGACAGATAGGTTAATGAAGTGAACCAGAAAGCTGAGTGATACAAATTCATTTTTAAGTATTTTCCTTTCTTTGTATATTGTATAAAAAGCCATGAACACTTATATAATCAAAAGCACTGGTGTGATATACTGCAGAAACTTTAAAAACAGAACTTTAGATGGAGACAAATAATTAGGGGCAAAGGATATTAACTATCAAACTAAGGAAGTTTAGGGTTCTAAGCCTTTCACTAGCATGGGGCCCTGTCAACGTGAATTCCTAATTTTGTATTAGTAATTTTTCATGAATTTTCTTGTTAATAGCACCACCACTGTTACCTCTGCACATTTTATAAGCTTCAGACCCCATAAACCTGAATCTGTCTCTGGTTTCAGTACTGAGTTTCCAATCATGACAGAATCTGGCATATTTATTAGTATCAGTGTGAGTATGAAGGGGTAGTTGAATTTCATATGTCTCTCACACTTCTTATCAATATCTTTCTCTCTATTCTATTTTCTCTCTAAACACTGTATTTCCTGTCCCCCTCAAATCTCTCTCTCTCAATGATTTTTCTTTCTCTTTCCCTCCCACCCTCTTTCTTAGTTCTTTTTCCAATTCTCTCACACATAGTTTTTTCAAGCTCTTGCCTCTTCTTTTTTTTTTTTCTCTCTCTCTCAATCTTCCTCCTGTCTTTGTTTCTCCATGTCTTTGCTTCTCACTCTATCCCTTCCCTCTCTTTATCTCTCTCATACTTACCAAGGCAGCCTTACATTTCCCCTCTGCTTGACTAAACTGTATACAGTCAATTACTTCCTGACTATAGATCCCTGACCCCTCTTTTCCTAGAGCATTTACTTTAGAAAAATTATAAATTCCTTCTCTGCTCCTATGAGATGTAAATCTTCTCCCAGCCTCTTGTCAGTTTTATAACTCAGTAAAGTCTTTCTCTAGGACCTGGAAGTTACCTTTTGAAATGTAATCATCAAGGAAAATTGTGCCCCTAGCTCCCAGTCTACACGGGAGGGTGGAAGCCTAATAAGCACCAGTGAGCAAACACACATGGCTTGATTACTCAGACCAGCCACCAGCATGTCCTCCAGTATTTTTCCACCAGCTCACCTTAGGGCTTAAAAAATCCTACACCTTTTGTTTCAATGAGTTGAGTCGGTCTTTCTCCTCTATTGCAATAGTTTGGAATAAATCATCCTGCCGGTTTGGCTCCATCCAGTGCAACTTTTCTTTGACAGCTGTTGCTGCTGTTGTTCAATTGCTAAGTCATGTCTGACTCTTTGCAACCCTATGAACTGCAGCATGCCAGGCTTCCCTGTGCTTCACTGTCTTCTGAGTTTGCTCAAATTCATGTCTAATACATACATAGAAATGATTTGTATGATGTGGCAGATAAAGCATTTAGTTCTAGTACATACTAATGTCTTTCTTTCCTCAGACTCTTTAGCTTTGCTGTTCTAGCCTCCCCAATTCTTCATTTCCCTTCTGTGTTCATTAAAATCTGACTTTCTTTGATATTCTTATCTATAAACATTTACCCTTCTGTATCACTGTACCTTGTTTGTTTCTTATACAGCTTTTGACTACAATTAGTAATCACTTTATTTGTTGTTGTTCATCTATTTATTGCCTGGTTCTTGCATTAGACTGTACATTCCATGTGATCAGGAGCCATATTTGAATTGTTCATTTTTTTTTTTTTAATCCTCAGAACTTCATCATGACATCCTAACACATAGGGCACACTCAATAATGTGTTTGAAAAAATGACTGAGGACTTCCCTAGCAGTCCAGTGGTATGATTCCATGCTTCCACTGCAGGGGACACAAGTTTGATCCCTGGTCAGGGAACTAAGATTCTGCAATGCAGTGTGGTGTGACCAAAAAATAAGTAAACAAACACTGGACATTTTTTTAAAAAATGACTGAATAAAACATATCGAGAGTATATTTTCTAATCCTAAGTTAGAGTCTCTTTGATTTACTAATATCAGGAAGGTTTAACATTCCTTTGAGGATCATATTCAGAAGCATATTGGCACAATATGTAACATATGTGATGATTTTGACATGATGGTTGCATATTTCATCCCTGGGCACACAGATACCAATTCTGAGAAAGGCACCAAGGGAAGGACCTCATTTAGCTCTCCACACTCCTTAGCCAACTGCCTCCGTCCCCACTCACAGCTGTAATTAAGTGAGGAGGAGGCTCAGGACCTGCATGCAACGTGGCGGTTTCAGGCCTGCTGTTGTTGTTCAGTCGCTAAGTTGTGTCCAACTCTTTTGTGACCCCATGGACTGTAGCCCTGCAGGCTCACTGGCCATGGGATTTCCCAGGTAAGAATACTAGAGTAGGTTGTCATTTCCTTTTCCAGAGTATCTTTCGAGCCCAGCGAACAAATTCAGCATTTCAGGCAGATTCTTTACCACTGACGCACCTGGGAAGCTCACTTTCAGGCCTGAGGAAGTGCTTTTCCAAGCTTATTTTTTGAGCTAAGATGGAAAATCACTCTCATTTTTGTCTCCTGTCTAGCATAGTCTAATACCACTTCTCACTCAGAGGGAGGTCCTGAGGCTGAAAGATTTTTTTGCCCTAGAGTTTAATAATAACATGCCATAACTCCTATTATAGTCAAATGTCTGCTTTTCAAAAATAGAAATAAGCACTCCTGCTTCTTCCATCCTTAGGTTAAGTCTTCACTGATATTAGACAGGTATGGGGTTTGTATTATAATAAAATAATTGGTTACTTTTAATTATATCTGATAAAATGTACCAGAATGTGTTCTTTTAAAACACGATGACAATGCCAAAATCACTTGTAAAGAGAGTTAGATAAATATACAACATACACTCTTTAGGGTCCTAGATATTCCTTTCAAACTTTCCGATTCTATTCATATGTGCATCAAAAAGTTCTTACCAGGAGAATAATAAAAAATGTGAAGTAGGAAGTATCATAATGGAAGATCTTGAAGAAAGGGGAAAATTATGTTGGGGAACCAGGAGAAATCACTGCGAAAAGGCTCTAGAGTTCATAAGATGAGCAACAGGAGCAAGACAATAGTTCTCAGGCAAGCATGAAATGAAAGTTCAAAAAAAGCAGTTATTTGCCTTTTGATAGGTAGAGAAAGAATATTAACAACACAGTATCAAGAAAGGAAAAGGCTGTCAGTGATACTATGTAAGCCAATTAGTATGGAAAAGTCTAATGTTTTCTGATAACTAGATAAGAGTTCCTTGTGAAGCAAGGACAACACTAAATAAATAACAAAGGACATGATGAGATACTTTCACAACCGAACACAAGCCTTCAGAATTCTCATGAAATACGTGACTTTTATCACTAAGGAGCTGGCTATTATTTTGAGAACCATGGAGTGCAGAAGACACTTCCAGAGATTAAAAAAGGACACAAAGTCATCTTTGGAAATGAAAACAAAAAACAAAAAATGGCATAGTGATAGCAGTTATTTAGAATACTAACCTTAATTTCAGTCATGGGAATGGCATTAAAACAAATCATTAGGACCTTAAGTCACTAAGCACAACATTAAGAAAATCATATTATGCCAGATCTCTTTAATTTTCTTCATTAAGGAAGTAATACGCTGCACATAAAAAACACGATATGTAATCTTTCAGAACTCAAATACATTGCAGTATTCTATTAACTTTTTAGTAAGCTAAGAATATCATCTTAATATCACACACTGATCAGGTTACTAAGTGATAGGTAAGTCATGGCCCAGGGTTTGTTGTCAGACTACAAAAAAATGGTGAACAATGTCCCCCTGGGATCAACACTGGTGCCATTTCACAAAACAAAATATCTTATAAAAATCCTTTACTTTGTTGACCCAGGTAGCCTGATCACACCAGTTAGTGAATACTCATAGAAAGAAATTAATGGTCCAGTAGTCATTTATGGATGTGAGTGCTGGACCATAAAGAAGGCTGAATGCCTAAGAAGAATTGATGTCTTTGAATTGTGATGCTGGAGAAGACTCTTGAGAGTCCCCTGGACTGTGAGGAGATCAAATTAGTTAATCCTAAAGGAAATCAACCCTGAATATTCATTGGAAGGACTGAGGCTGAAGCTAAAGCTGAAATACTTTGGCCACCTGATGTGAACGGTCATCTCACTGGGAAAGAAACTGATGCTGGGAAAGATTGAAGGCAAAAGGGGAAGAGAGTGGCAGAGGATGATGGTTAGATAGCATCATGGACTCAATGGACATGAATCTGAGCAAACTCCAGAGATAGTGAGGGACTGGGAAGCCTGGTGTGCTGCAGTCCATGGGGTCGCAAAGAGTTGGAAATGACTTAGCAACTGAACAACACTGGTCTTGCCTGAAACTTCTCAGGCTCTAGTTCCCATCTATTTCTTAGGCCTTAACCCTTACAAAATCATACCACAAATATTCCTTTGGTGTTTCACTCATGCCCATGAATATTTTCCTATATTTATTTTCTCTAGGCACTTGCTAAGTTACAAAAAGGGCTCCCAAAAAAGCAAGTCCCCACTTGCCAAAGAATTCCAGATTTCTTTATGGTTTCATTTGTGCTAAAGTCATTTTGGTTCTGTCCAAAAGTAAGGACAGCCCTCTTCTCCTCTTATGAGAATTCTGCCTGATGGTCCAAAGCAATTTCTTACTTCCTTATGTCTCATAAAGACCCTCTTGAAGGCAGTCCCTTTTGTTTCTTACTGAACCCCTTTCTCTTCACTGGGCTCAGACTTGAGGGAATGGGGCTGAGTTAGGGACAAATATCATTCTATCTCTTCAGCTGAGTCATTATTTCTGACATCTAAATTTTGGCTCTTTTTCCATCCTAACCCCTCATTCCCTGATGTAATACATATGTACAGACATGTCTGAGGCAGATTTTTGGTTCGAGCCTGGATGTGCTAGCACACACACAAAGGCTCTGTACCATTGTTATTGCTATTCTTTCTTTCTGAAATAGCCCGTTTCCCTACCCTCCTCTCCTCTCCCTCACTACTGCCCCCACTAACATTCACCCATCCTTTGGCTAATTCTAGCTTATCCTTCAAGACTTCATAGACTCATGGCATTTTCCAAAATTAGATATACCGTCTCCGTGATCCTATAATATTCTATGTATATCTCTACTGTTATTATTATCTATTTATATATTTAGTTTTTCAATTAGATAATATTTTATAATTTTTATACATTTTTAAATAGACTTTACTTTTAGCATTCCATGAACTGAATTGTGTCTCCTCCAAATGTATATGCTGAATCCTTAACTTTCCATGTAATGCTTTTGGAGATGAGATCTTTGGGAGGTAATTAGGGTTAGACTTTTAAGAAAGCTGAGTGCTGAAGAATTGATGCTTTTGAACTGTGGTGTTGGAGAAGACTCTTGAGAGTCCCTTGGACTGCAAGGAGATCCAACCAGTCCATTCTAAAGGAGATCAGTCCTGGATGTTCATTGGAAGGACAGATGTTGAAGCTGAAACTCCAATACTTTGGCCACCTGATGCGAAGAGCTGTCATTGGAAAAGACCCTGATGCTAGGAAAGATTGAGGGCAGGAGGAGAATGGGACAACAGAGGATGAGATGGTTGGATGGCATCACTGACTCAATGGACATGGGTTTGGGTGGATCCTGGGAGTTGGTGATGGACAGGGAGGCCTGGTGTGCTGTGGTTCATGGGGTCGCAAAGAACTGGACATGACTGAGCGACTGAACTGAACTGAAAGCCATGAGAGAGAAGTTCTTGTTATGGGATTAGTGCTCTTTTAAGATGACACATGAGATAACTTGCTCTCCTTCTCTCCCTCTCTCTCCACACACACACACACACACACACACACACACACACACACATGAGGTCATGTGACCACACAGTGAGATGATGTCACCTTTAAGCCAAGAGAAGAGACCTCAGGATGAAACTTAGCACCTTGATCTTAGATTTCCCAGCCTCCAGAACTGTGGAAGATAAATTTCTTTTGTTTAAACCACCTAGTATGGTATTTTGTTAATGCAACCAGGGCTAAGATAGAGACATTTTAGATTTATAGAAAAATTCAGCAGAAAGTATAGAGACTTCCTAAATTCCCTCTCATCACTCCCCAACAAGTTTTTCTAATTAAAACACCATATATTAGATGATACATTTGTCACCATCGATGAGCTAATAGTAATTAGTTTCAGATGGTAATTTTTTTAACCTCCATATCTAGTTCCTATGGTTGTGCTCAATACACTGTAGGCGCCAATTTTTATTAAAATAATGAAAAACCAAAAGAATGAATGTCTCTGACACATATGACTTGGCCAAAATGTGATCTATCATTGTGAACTGCTGATTATCTTCCCTCTGTCACCACCCTGGATGTGGTGGGTAAACAGATCTACACTGGAGCCTGACTTCATAGCATCACTTAAGGTCCTTTGTTATGCCATGCCTTGCAGTATGCTCCTCTCCCATCATCACCACCAAAGACAAGTAGTATTCAAATTTCACTAATTATTACAATACTGAGAACAAATTTGGTACTAGAAAGTAATTTAGGTAAGCTTTAGATATGAACTCTCATAATGAAGTCTACCTCACTCAAAAAAATAAGACAGAGTTTTCAAGGAGCATCCAGATTGGGTAGGCTCCTGTTCTTATCTCCAATCCTCTTTTAGGTTTCTCTCCTCTCAGCATCCCCTGCTTAAGACTTAAACTGTATTTTTTTTCTTCTATCACCTTTTCTTCCCACTGCTCCCCAAATCATTGCTTCATGGGCCCAGGGAGAGCTTAGAGGGTTTCTTCTTCTTTGTCAGACAGCAAACCAAGACCGACTTGCAAACACAAGATTAAGAGTGATGATAAGCATTACAGACCACTACAGACAGTTACTTCTGGAAGGTTCTGGAAGAATGCCTGTTAACATGTTCGTGACTCTACCATAGCATTTTACTTTCAGCTCTGTAATATGAGAAAAGCACAGAGCCTTGAACAAAATAAGCAACTCTTATACAATTATTGTTGATTGGATCGTTACAAAATATAATCTGAGTGGCACAATGGCCCTCTTTTTCAGAAAGGCTCTTCTTGGAAGAAGGTAGGATATATAATGGGTTTCCCAGGCTGCTCTAGTAGTAAAGAATTTGCCTGCCAATGCAGGAGACGGAAGAGAAGAAGATCCCCTTGGCTCCGGGAAGATCCCCTGAGAAGGAATGGCAACCCACTCCAGTATTCTTGCCCAGAGAATCCCATGGACAGAGGAGTCTGGTAGGCTAAAGTCCATGGAGTCACAAAAGAGCTGGACACAGCTGAGCACAGGGTATATAATAATCTGAACATTTAGTGATTATGTCAGTAATGTGGGTTTTACCAGTGATAAAAATATTTCTTACCATTTAAGGAGCCACCTAATGAGATGGGTTTTTAAAATTGCATCAACACAATTAAATGAATATTGCAATTTTAACAGTTTTCCATGAGGTCTAATGAAATATGTCTTTAAAAATGAGTCTTCCACAATATAACTGACTAAATAATCTAGTTCTTTCTTGACACTGAAATGATGTAGGATTCAGAGCCACACTGTCTGACATACTACATTTTCTTTCTTTAACTCAGGTCAAGTTTCTAGTGTCAGTATTTAAAGTTTTAGGGAAGGTTAAAAATGCTGAGAAACAAAATGAAAGCTGCTACATTAAGTAAGATTAAGTAGATTTTATTATTGTAGGCCTTTCCAGAGCTTGTAAAGTCTAATGTGAACTCAAATATCTGAAGGGGGCTAGATGACATTCTGAAAAAGGCAAAAATAAGGAGATAGTAAAAAGATCAGTGATTTCCAAGAGGTAGGGAAGGAGAAAAAGAGATAATAGGTAAAGCAGAAAGGATTTTTAGGACAATGAAACTGTTTTTGACATTATAATGGTAGATACATGTCATTATACATTTTTCTAAAGTCATAGAGGCACAACATCAAAGAGTGAATGCTATACTAATGCATGAACTGCAGTGATGATAACATGTCAGTGTAGGTGTATAAATTGTAACGAAGGTACTACACTGGTGAGACTGCTAATAACTGGGGAGGCCATGTATATGTGGCATCGTGTGTGAAAGTTGCTCAGTCGCATACGATTCTTTGTAACCCCATGGACTTCATAGTCCATAGATTTCTCCAGGCCAGAATATTGGGGTGGGTAGCCTTTCCCTTCTCCAGGGGTTCTTCCCAACCCAGGGATCACACCCAGGTCTCCTGCATTGCAGGCGGATTCTTTACCAGCAGAGCTATCAGGGAAGCCCTGTATACGTGGAGGAAAGGGCATCTAGGAAATCTCCACACCTCCCACCTCAGTTTTGCTGTGAACCTAAAACTGAAGAATAAAGTCTTTAAAAAGCACTAACAAATACATTTTGGAAATGTTCATAAAATATTACATTAAAAAAGTAATGAATCACATAGAGCATTTTTGTTTTGAGGAAACAGAAATTTAGACCTTAAGAACTTGTCTGCAACTACAGGGTCAGCAGGCTGCAAACTGGCTTTGGTTATAGTTTCTAGTTTAAGCCACTACACTGAGCTTCCTCTTCAAATCTCCCCTGAACTGAGACTCACATTTGGGATTCTCTAGACATGAAAATAGAATATGTCGTTAGTGGTAGAAATCTCTTAAAAGGGCACTTCTCATACTATCCTACCATGGTATTATCTAAGTTGGCACTCTTAAAATGAGATAAAAATTAAGTACCGCAAGGAAAGGGGATGGGGAACATGCACGGTAACTGCCAACCTCAATATCAAGACATGTTCTTACAAAAATCTCACTGGTTTCTTCCGTCCAAAGAGAATAAAACAAAAAGAAATTGCATGGATTTTGACTGAAGCAAGAACCTTGCTTAATCAAAAGGAAGTGCATCATACCAGAAAGAATATTTAAATCCCTAAATGAACGTCTAAGAGAAACCTGGGTAATTCTGGCCCAAGAAAGCCCATAGGAAGTGAACTGTGAAAGCACATATTAGTCTGGGGGAAAGGCTGACTCATAGACCTCTTGCTTTGTTTCTGAGCTCTGTGGTCTGATGACCAAGGATAATCATAAGGGGGAAATGAGGATCAGGTAGATGGTCTCACCCCTGATGTTTAAAGCTAGTTTTTTTTAGCAGGAAAATGAAAATGTTATGATACAGAAATACTTATCTTTAATTTGTGCAGTTTTACTGATTAGAATCCAGCTGGTCTCTCTAAAAAATCAGCCAGTGAGAAGTAGAAGCCTGTCTACAGGAAATTATTAAATATGAGCTTTCTTTTTATTTTCATTGAAATAGAGTTGATATATAATATTATGTTAGTTTCAGGTGCACTGCTGAGTGATTTGTCATTTTTATACATTACAAGATAAATTACCACAGTAAATCTAGTAACAATGTGCCCCCATACAAATTTATTATAATATTATTGACCATATTCTTATGCTGTATATTATATCCCTGAGGATTATTTATTTTACAGCTGGAGATTTGTACCTCTTAATCTCCTACACTTATTTCACCCAACCCCTTTCCCTCTGGCGACCACCCATTTGTTTTCTTTTCTATGAGTCTGTTTTCACTTTTTTGTTTGTTTTTAATATGGTATTTCTTTTCTCTGTTTGACTTATTCCATTTGGCATAATATCCTCTAGCTCCATCTATAAGATTTCATTCTTGTTTATGGCTGAGGAATGTTTCATGATGTGTGTGTGTGTATGTGCATGCATGTGTGTGTTTGTGTGTATACCACTTGTTCTTTATCCATTCATATGGAAGGTATATTTTGCGTTTTTGAGGAACTTTCATACTGTTTTCCATAGTGATGCTGAATTTACAATCTCACCAACAGTGTACTAGGGTTCCTTTCTATCCACATTCTTGCCAACACTCGATGTTTATTACCTTGTTGATGACGGCCATTCTGATAGGTATGAAGCGGTATCTGACTATGGTTTTGATTTGCATTTCCCTGATGCTTAGTGATGTTGTGCATCTTTCTGTGTGTTTGCTGGCCACCTATATGCCTTCTTTGGAAAAAAAAAATTCTATTCCAATTCTCTGTCCATTTTTTAATTGGGTTGCTTTTTTTGATGTTGTGTCATATTAGTTATTTATATATTAACCCTTAATTAGATACATCATTTGTGTATTTCTTCTCCCATTCAGTAGGCTGACTTTACGTTTTATTGATGGTTTCATTTGATATAGCCTCCATTTGTTTGTTTTTCTTGTTTCCCTTGCCTGAGGAGAAAGATTAAAAAAAAAAAAATTGATGTCAAAGAGCATATACTTAATCTGCTTATATTTTTCTCTAGAAGTTTTATGGTTTCAGGTATTCATGTCTTTAATCTATTTCTTTTTGCATATGATGTGAAAAAAATTAGTCCAAATTCTTTATTTTGTATGCAGCTGTTCAGTTTCCCAACACCATTTATTAAAGAGGCTGTCTTTGCTTCACTGTATATTGTTGCCTATTTGATAATAGATTAATTCACCATGTAAGTGTGGGTTTGCTTCTGGACTCTCTTTTCTGTCCCATTGATCTATGTGTCTGTTTTTGTGCCAGTTTCATATTGTTTTGAATACTGTCGTTTTCTAGAATAGTTTGGAATTAGGGACTGTGATACCTCTACTATTGTTATTAACTCTCAAGATTTCTTTGCCTATTTGGGATTGTTTGTGTTTCTTTGCATATTTTAGAGTTATTTGTCCTAGTTCTCTGAAAAATGCCATTGCTATCTTGACAGGGATAGCACTGAGTATGTAGATTGCCTTGGATAATATGGTCATTTTTGGACTTCCCTGGTGGCTCAGATGGTAAAGTGTCTGTTTACAATGCGGGAGACCTGGGTTCCATCCCTGGGTCAGGAAGATCCACTGGAGAAGGAAATGGCAATCCACTCCAGTACTATTGCCTGGAAAATCCCATGGACAGAGGAGCCTGGTAGGCTACAGTCCATGGGGTCACAAAGAGTTGGACACGACTGAGCGACTTCACTTTCCTTTCACTTTTCTTTCCTACCTGTTACAATCCATGAGCACTGTATACCTTTCCATCTGTTTGTGTCATCTTCAGTTTCTTTCATCAATATATTTCTCTAAGTAAAATTATTTTACCTCCTCGGTTAGATTTATTCCAAGGTATAGTATTGGAGGTAGAGACCCCTGAATACTCTAACTTGCCAAGTAAAGTATTCTTGGCTGTAGATTCTTTTTCTTTTTATCACTTTGAATATACCATGCCAGTGCCTTCTGGCTTTCAGGGTTTCTGCTGAAAAGTCAGCTGATAGCCTTTTGGGGTCCATTTGTATATAACTAGTTGTTTTTCTCTTGTTATTTTTAAGATTCTCTCTTTACACCCCTCCTTTTTTTTTTTCTTTTTTTTTTTTTTTTTTTTGCCATTTTAGTTATAGTTTGTTGTCATCTTAAAGATGACCTCTTTAAGTTCATCTTTGGGATTCATGTTTGGGACTCACTGTTTCCTGGACCTAGATGTCTGTTTCTTTGCCTAGGTTAGTAAAGACTTTAGCTTTTATTTCTTCAAATGTGTTCTCTGTCTCTCCCTTTTCTTCTGTTTATGAGACTCCTATAATACAAATAGTATTCTTGGTGGTACTCCACAGGTCTCTTAAATTGTCCTTAATTTTTAGACTTTTTTGTTCTTTTTTCTAGTCAGTTTGGGAGATTTCCACTATTCCAAACCATTCATCCATTCCTCTGTATCATCTAATCTGCTGATTCTTTCTAGTGAACTCTTTGAAATAAAACTATTGTATGCTTCAGGTCTGCTGGGTTCTTCTTTATATTTTCTAACTCTTTGTTGAAATCCTCACCATGTTCATTCATTCTTTGAATTTGGTAAGCATCTTTATGATCATTACCTTGAACTCATTATCAGGTAGACTGCTTATCTCCAGCTCATTTAGTCCTTTTTCTGAGGTCCTGTCTTGTTCCTTTGTTTCTCTTTATTTCATGTGTTACTTTGGTTGGTCATGTTTCCTAATCTTAGAGAACTGGCCTTATGGAGGAGGCAGCCTATGTGGCCCAGCCGCACACTCTCCTCTCATCCAGAACTCAATGTGCTATGAGTGCACCCTTCTCAAGTGGCAGGGACAGACCGGGTGCGCTGACCGACAGCACCAGCAGTTGAACTGGCCGGTGAGACTGGCCTCCAGTCTGCTTAGCTCTGAGGCCTACCTTGTGCACTGGCTGTGGGCCTCATAGAGGACAGGGCAGGCTTCCAATGTGGTTTGCTGTTTGGCCTGCTGATAGATGGTGCTGTGTCCCTGAAAGACTGGCTACATGGCCCAGGGGACACACAGCTGCTGTAGGCCCACTTGTGGGTGGGACAAGCTCTAGTCTAAGAGCCTAGAAAAAAGATTTCAAACTGGCACTTGCCAGAGCCGGCATCACTGTGGTAAAATGAGCTCTCCCAAAGGGCTGCCACCAGTGTCTCCACCCATACAAGGAGCCCCACTTCCCTTTCCAAGACTCTCCAAAATCAGCAAATGGGTCTGACTCAGATTCCTTTCAAACTGCTGCCTCTATGCCAGAACTTTGAGCATATGAGATCTTTTAAATGCCCTTTATCAGAAAAGTTACTGTTGTTTCTTATAGCCTTCTGGCTCTTCTGAATGTCAAAGCTAAATATTTTGGGGCCTTTATCTTCCCTGTGCAGGACCGCAAGGCTGAGGAGCCCAATGTGGGGCTTGGACCCCTTGGTCCTTGGGGAAAATCTCTGTGGTTATGAGTTTCTGACCCAGGGGTATGGTTCCTGATTATACCTCTTCTTTGTCCCTCCTACATGCTTTATCATAGCTCCTTCTCTATAATTTTAAGAAGAATCTTTTCCACTAGTTTCAGGACATTCTCATAGATAGTTGCTTCATAAGTTGTTGTAATTTCAGCATGCCCCTGGGAGGTGAGTTTGGGGTCTTCCTACTTTGCTGTCTTGGTCACCCCTTATAATATGGGGTTTCTAACAAGTCAGGAGTCATAGGAAAATAAGAGTGATTAACTTAGGTAAACATCATGACCAGGCCTTTGTATTTCAACCATTGAAAGCAAGGACTTCTATTTTGGAACACAAATGATTAAATAGGAAAACCCTTTGATTTAATAGAAAAAAATA
This sequence comes from Bubalus bubalis, assembly GCF_019923935.1. Lineage (NCBI taxonomy): Eukaryota > Metazoa > Chordata > Mammalia > Artiodactyla > Bovidae > Bubalus > Bubalus bubalis. Next base: position 78,471,555 of record NC_059159.1, on the reverse strand, counting down.
CAGCTGCTGCATAGCTTCTTTAGAAGAATGAGACCTTTCAGGGTAAGGGTAATCTAGGTCAATCAGCAATTCTACAAGGACACAAGAGAGATTTTTAAAGGGCAGTTTTGTATAAGGTTAATCTATGTGGGCGGCTAAGGTACATTCAAATGTAAAACACTAAGACATTTAGGATAGCTGCCTGGAAAAGTCAAGCCACAATGGTAATCTGATAGAGCAGATAAGAGACTTTTTTTCTTTCCAGTCCAATGCTAACATAGTCTTAGTTTTCAAAGTACATCAAATGAAAAATGTACATTGCTCTTCAGGAAATTAAACTAAATTGAAAACCACCAATTCTCAAGTGTGCATATTAAGGCTATGATGTACTCTAAGGATATTGTTAATGAACTTTCAAAATGTTGTCATTTCAGGGTCTTGCCGTATCCTTTGGTTTCTGTATATATAGCTCTTTAAAACCCATACAAATGCTATGTAAGACACTGTAAAAGGATATCATTCTCACTGCAAATTGTTTAAAAAGTGTACATGAGCAGACATCCTCTCAGTGCATTAAACCTAACATTATATCCATTTGAAAAAAAGCAAAGGAAATGAAAATATTGCTTACAAATGACCTCATTATATAATTTTGTCAGCTCACTGTTTCATAAAAGAAAAAGCCATAATACTGGAGTACAGTAACATTAGAAAAATTATCAAGAATTTATGTAATGTTGATTTATATTTCAGGTTTGAAGATTTGAAGAAATGATTATAGGCTTCCCCTTGTGCTGCGGGATTTGCTTCCTTGCAAAAGCAGGAGCTGTTTTTTCCCTGAAGCCTTTTCTGAACACAAAGTACTTTCTCTGGCAGATGGATGTTGTGGATACACATGTATGTTAAGTACTTCAAGAAGTTAAATAGAGCATAAGAAATAGAATCACCTAAGAGCCTTCAATCTTATTAGGAAAATAAGAAGCACAAGCTAAAAAATCATCGTATGACTGAACAACCTCTATTTTTATAACCTAAATCCATATTTCTATTTCTTTTGATAATTAACAAACTAAACCAACTATAAAATAAATAGCATTTGACCAATTAAAATGTACATTTCTCAGATGAGGAGTATTTAACAAACATAACAGAAAAAATATTCACAAGATACCATTCAATGAAATAGTCTAAGTTTCTTTATCTAAAATTATATACTTGACCTCTGTCTGGGCTTGCTTTCTAATCCAGGAAATGGGATAATAATGGTATCTACTACATAGAGGTTTTGTGACTTAACTACTTCTAAGGCACTTATATATAATATCTGGTATACAGTATATTTTAAATGAGTATTTTCCTTAGAGAATGGGCTTGGGCTGGGGTTGTGAGGTACAGTGGTTGAGTGGGAACTGTCTGTGGAATCCTTTGCCTGGCTTTTTGAAACCATGAAGCTGTTGTGAATCTCAAAGGAAATGAAATAAAGGGCCCCAAGGAGCTGGGCTTGCTCTTTCTATGGCCAGGGCAGGTAAAGGAGCACTGAGGCTATGAAAGGATCTTGAACATTAGTGCAGTGGACACAATGATAACACCCAGCTATGAAGGAAGGACCTCCTCGAGGCCTTCTTGTTGTTCAGTCACTAGGTGGTATCTGACTCTTTGCAATCCATAGACTGCAGCACACCAGGCTCCCCTATCCTTCACCATCTCCTGGAGTTTGCTCAAACTCATGTCTACTGAGTCAGTGATGCTATCATCAACTTGAGGCTTTGACACTTTTAAAACACCAGAATTCAGGTACCAACACAGAATAGAAGTGGTGTTAGCAGGTGGATAGGGACCTTGGTGGAGGAACTCCAGGAATGACTGCATCAAAATTGCCTATCAAGCCAGTGAGATAAAGGCTAGGAGTAGAAGTTATTTAGAGATAGTAAAGAAACATATATTTTGTGCCTATCTCTGTTGGCAGAGTGAGTTTTAGATCCACTAAAATTATTATTATTTTTATTATCTTTCTTTCCCTCTAGCTAGTCACCAACTCTGATCTGTGCTCACAAGGACTTTCAAGGTAGAGGACTTTTGCTGAGGTCTAGGAGGCAGAGCTGGTATCACATCACAATGCATGCCAAATGCCAGAGAGACACCACAGAAGTCTAGCATTTAAGGCATCATTAAGTTCTATACATATTTGTGTTAAAGGAGTTTTTTTTTTTTTTTCCCCCCTACATCTTCTTATCTGAGAGAAAACTGAACATGTAAGTGTACAAAAAACCCCCCAGAGATCTCAGCATGTAGCTCTGAGGGACTTTAAGCAAGGCAGTTCTTTAATTATTAATCATGTGCCATAATATACACGTGAATCTTACATTCTACTACACAAAATATTCATGCCTGTTTAATGTGAAAATTAAGGTCCTCCCACATACCTACTATCCCAGATCCTCAAGTTAAACTGATTTCCAGGAAAACATGCTTATCCTGTAGGTTTTTCTGCTGCTTGGCCCATGGCGATGGGGTTCCCTCAATAGCAATCTTACTCCAGTTTGAGAAGCATGTTTTGTTTTTCTCTTAAAAATACTCATTAATGATTTTTAAGGTTGTAGAAACAGTACTTGCTAACAGATAACAAGCTGAAAAGCATAAACAAAATATTCCAAACATGACAAAAACTCAAGTAGAAAGTCATGGTTGAGCTTCGCAAAAGGCATTTCCTTGGGTTCTATGGGACAAAAGTTATGAAGGCCTGATATTTACGAGAGGTTCCAAACTAAGAGGGTTCTTCACTGTAAATCCAGAGTGATATTTTTCCCTTTCAATTTTTTTTTTAGGGATTGAAGATAAGTATTTAAAACTACACTGGAAGAAAACCATTGAAAGGATAAGTGGAAACTACAGTTTTGTATGTAGCCATTAGTGTCTGAATGTGGCTATTAACAAATCATTTAGAAAATACTGAAGTTTAACATTCATATTATTATCTGTTAAGCCTCTATTCATGATAATTCTTAAGTGTTTGAATCCTGTTAGCTAGTGACTATATCTACCCTCCATGAAACAGTAAAAACATGTTAATCAAATTAAAATCAATTCATAAGTTTTAATTGCTGACTAACAGAGTATATCATGAGGAACACTGGGCTGGAGGAAGCACAAGCTGGAATCAAGATTGATGGGAGAAATATCAATAACCTCAGATATGCAGATGACACCACCCTTATGGCAGAAAGTGAAGAGGAACTAAAAAGCCTCTTAATGAAAGTGAAAGTGGAGAGTGAAAAAGTTGGCTTAAAGCTCAACATTCAGAAAATGAAGATCATGGCATCCAGTCCCATCATTTCATGGGAAATAGATGGGGAACCAGTGGAAACAGTGTCAGACTTTATTTTTTTGGGCTCCAAAATCACTGCAGATGGTGACTGCAGCCATGAAATTAAAAGATGCTTACTCCTTGGAAGAAAAGTTATGACCAACCTAGATAGTATATTGAAAAGCAGAGACATTACTTTGCCAACAAAGGTTCGTCTAGTCAAGGCTATGGTTTTTCCAGTAGTCATGTATGGATGTGAGAGTTGGACTGTGAAGAAGGCTGAGCCCCGAAGAATTTATGCTTTTGAACTGTGGTGTTGGAGACGACTCTTGAGAGTCCCTTGGACTGCAAGGAGATCCAACCAGTCCATTCTAGAGGAGATCAGCCCTGGGTGTTCTTTGGAAGGATGATGCTAAAGCTGAAACTCCAGTACTTTGGCCACTTGCTGCAAAGAGCTGACTCATTGGAAAAGACTCTGATGCTAGGAAGGATTGGGGGCAGGAGAAGAAGGGGACAACAGAGGATGAGATGGCTGGATGGCATCACTGACTCGATGCATTTGAGTTTGAATGAACTCCAGGAGATCGTGATGAACAGGGAGGCCTGGTGTGCTGTGATTCATGGGGTCGCAAAGAGTCGGACATGACTGAGCCACTGAACTGAACCTAATAAGAAATATTTCTCCATGTATTACATTTCAATTATATACTTTCAGTTCTCATGACTTTAATTTTGACAGACATTTCCTTCCCATGCCCACATACATATACAAACAAGCAAAACTAAAAATCATTGAAATGATGCCAGACAGGAGTAAACAGGTCTTGGAGCCTGACCTAAAACATACTCTATAAGTGTCAAACTCCTTTCAAGTCTTTTGTTTCTTTCTAAAATCTATATAATGATATTCCATTTGCTCTCTTAATAACAACTAGATGTCCCATTAATAAGATGTCCTACTTTGACCTTTTGCTAACTTAACCTCTTTTTTGGAATAATAAAGTATACATTATCAATCAATTAAAAAAAAATTAATGGATTTTGACTTCAATGAAACTAGTGTAATAATGAACCACTGAAGATGGAGGAGGAATAGGACAGGGAGACCACTTTCTCCCCCACAAATTCATCAAAAGAACAGTTAAACGCTGAGTAAATTCCACCAAACAACTTCTGAATGCCGGCAGAGGACATCAGGCACCCAGAAAAGCAGCCCAGTGTCTTTGAAAGGAGGTAGGGAAAAATATAAGACAAAAAAAGAGACAAAAGAGGTAGGGACAGAGCTCCATCCTGAGAAGAGAGTCTTAAAAAGAGAGAAGTTTCCAAACACTAGGAAACACTCTCACTGCCGAGTCTGTAGTGAGCCTTGGAACCACAGAGGGCAACATAACAGAGAAAAAAAATAAATAAATAATTAAAACGCACAGATTACGTGCCCAACGGTAACTCCCCCAGTGGAGAAGCAGCACAGATGCCTGCACCCACCACTAGCAAGCAGGTCCTGGGCAGGGAGGCGCCGGCTGCATTGCTTGGAGTAAGGACCGGGCCTGAATGCCTCGAGGGCAATCTGAGGGAACTAACTTGGGCTAGCAAATCAGACTGTGGGATAGCTACCACGCAAAAAGCCCTAACCTAAGACACCGCCAGGCCTGCTCACAGAACAAAGGCCAATCCCCCTCCGGTGACAGACAGCCACAGCCGGAAGGGGGCAATCGCAGCCCCAGAGAAACATTATCTACCAAACTGCAAGCAGGCTTCTTTGCTAACTAAGACTTCTAGGGGTTCTGGATGGTCAATGTCCGCCTGAGAAGGTGCACCGGTTATACACCCCGAAAACTGAGCGGCAGGGATGGGGGAGGCGATAAGTTGCAGCGACCACGCTCACCAAACACCTCATCACCTGAGCTGCTCGGACCTGGGAAAGGCACAAAATGCAGGCCCAACCGAGTCTGTGCCTCTGAGGACTACCAGAGTGCCTGAACCTGAGCGGTTTAGACCTGGGAGGTGCAAGCAGCCCAGGGAAGGCAGCGGACGGTTCCTGGTGGAGCAACCTAGAGACTGAGTAGTGTGGGCAGGGAGGGCACACGCGTGGTCAGTGGGGGCAGGCCCAGTGTGGCTGAGACACTGCGAGCATACACCAGTGTTATTTGTTTGCAGCGTACCCCCCTCCCCACAGCGCGACTGAACAAGTGAGCCTAAAAAAGTGTCCACCACCGCCCCCTTGTGGCAGGGCGGAAATCAGATACTGAAGAGACAAGCAAACAGAAGAAGCTAAAACCGAGGGAACCGCCTTGGAAGTAACAGGTGCAACAGATTAAAACTCTGTAGTTAGTACCAACTATATAGGAAGGGACCTATTGATCTTGAGAAATATAAGCCAGACCAAGGAACTATCCGAAAATGAACTGACCCCACACTTCCCACAACACCACCAGAGAAAGTCCTAGATATATTTTTACTATTTTTACTACCATTCTTTTTTTTTTTTAATTTTAAGTCCTCTATTACTACTTTAATTTTCATTTTATAACCTACTATTAGTTCAAAAAAAAAAAGAGACCCTATTTTTTAAAGCAAACTTCATATATATTTATAATTTTTGTGACTTTTTTCTTTCCTTTTCTTTAATATTGTATTTTTTAAAATCCAACCTCTACTCTAGATTTTTAATCTTTGCTTTTTGGTATTTGTTATCAATTCTGTACCTCTAAGAACTCAATCTTCAGTACCCATTTTTACTTGGGAGCGAGATTACTGGCTTGACTGTTCTCTCCCCCTTTGGACTCTCCTTTTTCTCCATCAGGTCGCCTCTATCTCCTCCCTCCCCCTTCTCTTCTCTACCCAACTCTGTGAATCTCTTTGTGTGTTCCAGATGGTGGAGAACACTTAAAGAACTGATTACTGGCTGGATCTGTCTCTCTCCTTTTGATTCCCCCCTTTATCCTCCTGGCCACCTCTGTGTCCTTCCTCCATCTTCTCTTCTCTGTATAACTCCATGAACATCTCTGAGCAGTCCAGACTGTGGAGAGCACATAAGGAAGTGATTACTGGCTAGCTTGCTCTCTCCTCTTTTGATCCCACCTCATCTCATTTGGGTCAACTCTAACTCCCTCCTCCCTCTTCTCTTCTCCATGTAACTCTGTGAACCTCTCTGGGTGTCCCTCACTGTGGAGAAACTTTTCATCTTTAACCTAGATGTTTTATCAACGGTGCTGTATAGATGGAGAAGTCTTGAGACTACTGTAAAAATAAGACTGAAAACCAGAAGCAGGAGGCTTAAGTCCAAATCCTGAGAATACCAGAGAACTCCTGACTCCAGGGAATATTAATAGACAGGAGCTCATCAAATGCCTCTGTCCCTACACTGAAACCAAGCACAACCCAAGGGCCAACAAGTTCCAGAGCAAGACATAACATGCAAATTATCCAGGAACACAGCCCTGAGCTTCAATATACAGGCTACCCAAAGTTAATCCAAACCCATTGACATCTCATAACTCATTACTGGACACTTCATTGCACTCCAGAGAGAAGAAGTCCAGCTCCACCCACCAGAACACCGACACAAGCTTCCCTAACCAGGAAACCTTAACAAGCCACCCATACAACCCCACCCACAGTGAGGAAACTCCACAATAAAGAGAACGCCACAAACTGCCAGAATACAGAAAGGCCACCCCAAACACAGCAATATAAACAAGATGAGGAGACAGAGGAATACCCATCAGGTTAAGGAACAGGATAAATGCCCACCAAACCAAACAAAAGAGGAAGAGATAGGGAATCTACCTGATAAAGAATTCTGAATAATGATAGTGAAATTGATCCAAAATCTTGAAATCAAAATGGAATCACAGATAAAAAGCCTGGAGACAAGGATTGAGAAGATGCAAGAAAGGTTTAACAAGGACCTAGAAGAAATAAAAAAGAGTCAATATATAATGAATAATGCAATAAATGAGATCAAAACACTGTGGAGGCAGCAAATAGTAGAATAATGGAAGCAAAAGATAGGATTAGTGAAGTAGAAGATAGAATGGTAGAAATAAATGAATCAGAGAGGAAAAAGAAAAACAAATTAAAAGAAATGAGGACAATCTCAGAGACCTCCAGGACAGTGTTAAATGCCCCAACATTCGAATCATAGGAGTCCCAGAAGAAGACAAAAAGAAAGACCATGAGAAAATACTTGAGGAGATAATAGTTGAAAATTTCCCTAAAATGGGGAAGGAAATAATCACCCAAATCCAAGAAACCCAGAGAGTCCCAAACAGGATAAACCCAAGGCAAAACACCCCAAGACACATATTAATCAAATTAACAAAGATCAAACACAAAGAACAAATATTAAAAGCAGTAAGGGAAAAACAACACATAACACATAAGGGGATTCCCATAAGGATAATAGGTGATCTTTCAATTGAAACTCTTCAGACCAGGAGGGAATGGCAGGACATACTTAAAGTGATGAAAGAAAATAACCTACAGCCCAGATTACTGTACCCAGCAAGGATCTCATTCAAATATGAAGGAGAAATCAAAAGCTTTACAGACAAGCAAAAGCTGAGAGAATTCAGCACCACCAAACCAGCTCTCCAACAAATGCTAAAGGATCTTCTCTAGATAGGAAACACAAAAAGGGTGTATAAATTTGAACCCAAAACAAAAAAGTAAATGGCAATGGGATCATACTTATCAATACTTACTTTAAACGTAAATGGGTTGAATGCCCCAACCAAACGAATGCCCCAACTGGCTGAATGGATACAAAACAAGACCCCTGTATATGTTGTCTACAAGACCCACCTCAAAACAGGGGACACATACAAACTGAAAGTGAAGGGCTGGAAAAAGATACTCCACGCAAATAGAGATGAAAAGAAAGCAGGAGTAGCAATACTCATATCAGATAAAATAGACTTTAAAACAAAGGCTGTGAAAAGAGACAAAGAAGGACACTACATAATGATCAAAGGATCAATCCAAGAAGAAGATATAACAATTATAAATATATATGCACCCAACATAGGAGCACCACAATATGTAAGACAAATGCTAACAAGTATGAAAGGGGAAATTAACAATAACACAATAATAGTGGGAGACTTTAACACCCCACTCACACTTATGGATAGATCAACTAAACAGAAAATTAACAAGGAAACACAAACTTTAAATGATACAATAGATCAGTTAGACCTAATTGATATCTATAGGACATTTCACCCCAAAACAATGAATTTCACCTTTTTCTTGAGTGCACATGGAATCTTCTCCAGGATAGATCACATCCTGGGCCATAAATCTAGCCTTGGTAAATTCAAAAAAATTGAAATCATTCCAAGCATCTTTTCTGACCACAATGCAGTAAGATCAGATCTCAATTACAGGAGAAAAAATATTAAAAATTCCAACATATGGAGGCTGAACAACACGCTGCTGAATAACCAACAAATCACAGAAGAAATCAAAAAAGAAATCAACATAGGCATAGAAATGAAAGAAAATGAAAACACAACAACCCAAAACCTGTGGGACACTATAAAAGCAGTGCTAAGGGGAAGTTCATAGCAATACAGGCATACCTCAATAAACAAGAAAAAAGTCAAATAAATAACCTAACTCTACACATAAAGCAACTAGAAAAGGAAGAAATGAAGAACCTCAGGGTTAGTAGAAGGAAAGAAATCTTAAATTAGGGCAGAAATAAATGCAAAAGAAAGAAAAGAGACCACAGCAAAAATCAACAAAGCCAAAAGCTGGTTCTTTGAAAGGATAAATAAAATTGACAAACCATTAGCCAGACTCATCAAGAAACCAAGGGAGAAAAATCAAATCAATAAAATTAGAAATGAAAATGGAGAGATCACAACAGACAACACAGAAATACAAAGGATCATAAGAGACTACTATCAATAATTATATGCCAATAAAATGGACAACATGGAAGAAATGGACAAATTCTTAGAAAAGTACAACTTTCTAAAACTGAACCAGGAAGAAATAGACAATCTTAACAGACCCATCACAAGCATGGAAATTGAAACTGTAATCAGAAATCTTCCAGCAAACAAAAGCCCAGGTCCAGACTGCTTCACAGCTGAATTCTACCAAAAATTTAGAGAAGAGCCAACACCTATCCTACTTAAACTATACCAGAAAATTTCAGAGAAAGGTAAACTTCCAAACTCATTCTATGAGGCCACCATCACCCTAATACCAAAACCTGACAAAGATGCCATAAAAAAAGAAAACTACAGGCCAATATCACAGATTAACATAGATGCAAAAATCCTTAACAAAATTCTAGCAATCAGAATCCAACAACACAATAAAAAGATCATACCCCATGACCAAGTGGACTTTATCCCAGGGATGCAAGGATTCTTCAATATCCGCAAATCAATCAATGTAATACACCACATTAACAAATTGAAAAATAAAAGCCATATGATTATCTCAATAGATGCAGAGGAAGCTTCTGACAAAATCCAACATCCATTTATGATAAAAACTCTCCAGAAAGCAGGAATAGAAGGAACATACCTCAACATAATAAAAGCTATATATGACAAACCCACAGCAAACATTATCCTCAATGGTGAAAAATTGGAAGCATTTCCCCTAAAGTCAGGAACAAGACAAGGGTGCCCACTTTCACTACTACTATTCAACATAGTTTTGTAAGTTTTGGCCACAGCAATCAGAACAGAAAAAGAAATAAAAGGAATCCAAATTGGAAAAGAAGTAAAACCCTCACTGTTTGCATATGACATGATCCTCTACATAGAAAACCCTAAAGACTCCACCAGAAAATTCCTAGAGTTAATCATTGAATATAGTAAAGTTGCAGGATATAAAATCAACACACAGAAATCCCTTGCATTCCTATACACTAATAATGAGAAAATAGAGAAATTAAGGAAACAACCATTCACCATTGCAATGAAAAGAATAAAATACTTAGGAATATATCTACCTAAAGAAACTAAGACCTAAATATAGAAAACTATAAGAGGACACTAATAGATTGAGAAATATACCATGTTCATGGATTGGAAGAATCAATATAGTGAAAATGAGTATACTACCCAAAGTAATCTATAGATTCAATGCAATCCCTATCAAACTACCAATGGTATTTTTCACAGAGCTAGAACAAATAATTTCACAATTTGTATGGAAATACAAAACACCTCGAATAGCCAAAGCTATCTTGAGAAGGAAGAATGGAACTGGAGGCATCAACCTACCTGACTTCAGGCTCTACTACAAAGCCACAGTCATCAAGACAGTATGGTACTGGCACAAAAAGAAATTTAGATCAATGGAACAAAATAGAAAGCCCAGAGATAAATCCACGCACCTATGGACACCTTATCTTTGACAAAAGAGGCAAGAATATACAATGGAGAAAAGACAATCTCTTTAACAAGTGGTGCTGGGAAAACTGGTCAACCACTTGTAAAAGAATGAAACTAGAACACTTTCTAACACCATACTCAAAAATAAACTCAAAATGGATTAAAGATCTAAATGTAAGACCAAAAACTATAAAATTCTTAGAGGAGAACATAGGCAAAACACTCTCCAACGTAAATCGCAGCAGGATCCTCTATGACCTACCTCCCAGAATATTGGACATAAAAGCAAAAATAAATAAATGGGACCTAATTAAAATTAAAAGCTTCTGTACAACAAAGGAAACTATAAGCAAGGTGAAAAGACAGCCTTCAGAATGGGAGAAAATAATAGCAAATTAAGCAACTGACAAAGAACTAATCTCAAAAATATACAAGCAACTCCTGCAGCACAATTCCAGAAAAATAAACGACCCAATCAAAAAATGGGCCAAAGAACTAAGTAGACATTTCTCCAAAGAAGACATACAGATGGCTAACAAACACATGAAAAGATGCTCAACATCACTCATTATCAGAGAAATGCCAATCAAAACCACTATGAGGTACCATTTCAGGCCAGTCAGAATGGCTGTGATCCAAAAGTCTACAAGCAATAAATGCTGGAGAGGGTGTGGAGAAAAGGGAACCCTCTTACACTGTTGGTGGGAATGCAAACTAATACAACCACTGTGGAGAACAGTGTGGAGATTCCTTAAAAAACTGGAAATAGAACTGCCTTATGACCCAGCAATCCCACTGCTGGGCATACACACCGAGGAAACCAGAATTGAAAGAGACACGTGTACCCCAATATTCATCATAGCACTGTTTATAATATCCAGGACATAGAAGCAACCTAGATGTCCATCAGCAGATGAATGGATAAGAAAGCAATGGTACATATACACAATGGAGTATTACTCAGCCATTAAAAAGAATACATTTGAATCAGTTCTAATGAGGTGGATGAAACTGGAGCCTATTATAGAGAGTGAAGTAAGCCAGAAAGAAAAACACCAACACTGTTTACTAACACATATATATGGAATTTAGAAAGATGGTAACAATAACCCTGTATGCGAGACAGCAAAAGAGATACAGATGTGTAGAACAGTCATATGGACTCTGTGGGAGAGGGAGAAGGTGGGATGATTTGGGGGAATGGCACTGAAACATGTATAATATCATATAAGAAATGAATCACCAGTTCAGGTTTGATACAGGATGCTTGGGGTTGGTGCAGTGGGATGACCTGGAGGGATGGTATAGGGAGGGAGGTGGGAGGGGGGTTCAGGATGGGGAACACGTATATGCCTGTGGTGAATTCATGTTGAAGTATGACAGAACCAATACAATATTGTAAAGTAATTAGCCTCCAATTAAAATAAATAAATTTAAATTAAAAAAAAGAAATAAATAGAAAAAAAAATAAACCACTATATAGTATTAATTACAAACCATTATTACAACTACTAATAAAAATTAGTTAACATTATTGCATTAGACTTTGTACTATTTTTAATTTATTATCCATTTTAATTTCCTGAAAACTATTTATGGTAGGTAGAATTCAGAAATTGGAAACCATGCATTAGTTTCTACATCTGAAAAATGGGACAGTAGTAGAACTCATCATATAACCATTATGAGGTTAAATGAAATTACGCATTTAAAGTGTTTACTGAAATGACAGGCAAAATAGTAAGCCCTCAGTAAGGATTCATGGCTGCGTAAGTACAGAAGTGCTGTAGCTGCAAACATGTTGACTGTGGGAACACATTTTAATATTAACACATTTTCTGAACCTAATTTTACTTAGGCCCATTAAATAACAATTTTAGCATCTATCAACTGAGAAACTATTTCAAGGCAAAGCTCTGAATTCAATGATGCTTTAAAATAAATTTGCCTTTTAATTACTATAATAAAATCTGCAAGCACCTGAAAAATGGTAGTGAATATTTATTGTTTCTAGGCAATGGTTGGAACAATGTAAGAACTGAATACAAGAACCTCATCTCCCTCCTTGTCAGAGATGGGAAGCTCTGCTCACTGCAGTGAAAGGTTCCACACTGGGCAACTTTGTTCAGTGGAGCCACTGGACCTAAGCTCTCCCCTCAGTTCCTATAGCCTGTGTAGCCTCAGGTCCCTACAGGCTCTACTTTGCCTCAAACAGCCTCCCAAAGCCTGGCCATTTGAGCTCAATCGGCCTCTTCCCTGGCTGGACTCTGCTTAAAAAAAGATATGGTCTGTAAATCCGCAGCTCAGTAAAACAGGAAAACACTACAGCTGCACACTGATTTACACCAGGCAAAACCGCATGCTAGTGATGAGCACAAACCCTGATGACGGGGAGACCTAGGGTTGAATTCTGACACTCACTCTGTGACCATGGGGATACATACAACAATCCATCTGAGTCTCAGTTCCTTTATGAATATAAGGTGGATAATTCCTCACTCATAGGGTTAGTGTGAAGATTCAATGAGACAAATTATGCAAAGCTCTCAAACACAATGTCTGGGATGTAATAAGCCTTCAATCGAGTAGCTGATTTTATACTCATAAAAACAGGAACAAACTCAGCAGGACATATGCTTCATGAATTGCACAATACTTGAAAACACATTATATACTCCCTGAATGGAGTATAAAGTATTTATAAATATATGAAAATTGATTTGAAGTCAGAATGGTATTATTCCAACATACATCACACTGAAAGAAATAGAGCAATGGTTATTTTGGAATTCTATTGAGTGGAAAGAGGAAACCTGTGAAGAAAAGACATCTTTTTTTTACTATCTTTCTTTACAAACTTTCTGAACAGGAGTGACCTAGTAAATGGCTTTGCTTTGTTGGCTTATTTAAACTCATATAGTGGATATAGCTGAGAAGAATGTGGCTAATTTCTAAGCAGTACAAAATAATTCAAGGAAAAAAAATACTCTATGGAATAGCAACTTGTCTTCAGAACATAAAGAAGAGTCATGGGTTTCTGATGCTCATTATAGAAAATAGGTGAAGTAGTGAGAACATTTTAATCAAAAAAATTGTTATTAGGTCACTCAGTACTATAATAGATGAAGTAATCACAAGCATATTTTAGTAATCGAATCATTTCATCATGCCGTTTTGCTTTTTAAAGAATCTAGCTACAAACAACAGAAACATGAAGGCTTTTTCTTCTCTCTTTAAAGGGCAAATATAATGCACAGCAATAAAATAACCTAATGAGTCTCTAGAGAAAAATACATTGGGAATTAAAAAACTAAGGAGAGCAAAGACTAATTTCTCATTACCTACTGTTATCTAGATGAACAAAGAAAGTTCATAAAGTAGAACAAGCAAGTTTTCAACCAAGATAAATCTTTGCCTACTACAATAGATATGCCTGGGCTATTTAAAATTCACCTCTATCACATACACAAAACTAAAACTGCAACTGTACTTTTGTAAAATATGCTGACAGCAGATATAACTAGAAAAAGTGTTGGCAACCTAATAGAAGACAGTGGGTATTTATTTCTATCTCCTACCTTACCCATTATTTCTGTCAAATGTTACTGCTATATATGTTACCAATCATTTTCATCATGTGTTGCTGCTATATTTTGATATTCAGACTCACTTAAATCAACCCTTTATTGTCGCAATAATATTGTTCCGTGAAATATCAGTGACGGTGACTTCTAAAACACAGTGCAGACAGAACATTAACTGAGAAAAGACACACTCCATAGCGTGGAGGAGTCATTTCTCCATGGTAAGTAGCTAATAAAACAGTTGGAAAAATACAACAATGAAAACATATTGAAAATAAATATACTTAGGAAAGATGTGACTGCATAGCATTTGCTGTTTTCTTAAAAGTATATCCATCATCTGAAAGGTTAATAATTATGAGGTATATAATGCTTTACACTTTACAAAACTCTTTTCAAAATATAACCATATTTAAACAATGTGCAAACCCTATAGTGTTTGTAGCTTCCCCTCAGGCTCACACAGTAGACAAATACCCCAGACTGGTTTCCCAACCACAAATCCATAGAGGTCTCCACCCTACAATCAAGTTCACAGAAATGGGTCAACTTAAGTATCCCATCAGTGCTAAACTGTAGAACGTGTCCCGTACACCCACGATGGAATGACACCTTTAAGTTCTTGCCAACCTCAGACTCTCTCTGTGACATACATTCATCATTCCCTCTCTCTCTCCTTTTCTTCCCTGTGGGATAGAGTCAGGATGAATCACGAACAAGCACAAAAGCTACAACTCACCTCTGCAACACAGCTCCAACTACCCCAAAAGGAAGGAAACATGTTCCTTAAAACTTAAAGGAAAAACTCTGTCTCACCTGAGAAATGGAATATTAATTCCTTCCCTCTGAAAAATGCTAATTATAGAAATGATGAGTCTTCCATTTCTAAATTTCAAGGCTCTGAAAGGCAAAATCTGCCACACGACTGTCTCTCTACCCTGCTGGCTTGTCTACACTCTCTTGCTGGTTTTAACTTCATCTTCTGATCTACAGTTTCACTTGTCCTTTACCTTTTAATGTTTATATCCCCATTGTCAAAAAGGTATTTCTACTGTAAGTTGTCTTGAATCTTGCATATATGTACAAATCTTACCTATATAGTACAGCAAACATGAGAACAGCAGTGCTGTGTGCTACTCCCAGCTTCCCATGCCCTCCCCGACCAGATACATAAGTCTGACCTCAGCTACACAACAGTGACCATCACCAATTGGTGGTACTAGAATCTCAAATCTGTAGTCAGGTTCCCTCTTGGCTGCTTTTGAATTTTAAGCTTTTGGTAAAATTCCTTCCTTTCTCCCTGTTTGACTTCTCACTTAAAACCTTAGAGTTCAATTCTATGATTTCAAAATGTTTTTTCCATAACAAAATAACTTCAGGTAAATACTATATACCAGGAGAAAAAAAACTGTTACTAATTAAAGCATATCCTTCAGAGGCTGTGAGAATAAAGGACTCACAAACATAGTTTAAATAGAATTAATTTCATTTGCAAAGGATCCTGCATGCTTAAAACATGATTCTATTTGTTTTAAACATACTCTGTTTTTATTTTTAAAGAGAAGGGACTAGAAAGAAGCCCCGTGAGTGAGCATTTTCTCCTCATTAAAACCAGAAAGCTCCCCCCCGCCAAAACTTCCCACAAAAAACAAAAACAAAAAACTATCTAGAACTCATCTTGCTATTCCAGGCTATCAAATCCTTCCATTTGTTTCAGGCAAGTGGTTTTATTAAGGACAATGGATGACAGCAAAAGGCTTTTGCTGGGTGGATGGAGATTTCCAAGGGATTGCAGAATGGATTTAATGTTGTGCTCCACTCACAACACAGAATCTCCATATGGTCATTTTATAAATCATATGGCAATCACTTTCATCAGAGTTTGCCACAGAAAGTGAAAGCTGCTTAGTCATGTCTGGCTCTTTGCAATCCCATGGACTGTATACTCCATGGAATTCTCCAGGCCAGAATACTGTAGTAGGTAGCCTTTCCCTTCTCCAGTGGGTCTTCCCAACCCAGCGGTCGAATTAGGACTTAGGAAATAAGGAAGCATGGAGTCAAGCATGAGATAAAACAGATAAATATTGTCCGTTTGGAAATTCAGAACACCATTCGGGGTAGTCAGTGTAACAGGGCATGTAATGAAGGCATATAATGAGATAATGACAAGTTAAATCCATTTTACTTATAGTCAGCAGACAAAGTGCCAATAACAGCAAATACTGTTGATGGAACACACACACACACACACACACACACGCACACACACCCCACAAACAAACAAAAACCAGGCACATCTCTTCCATTTCTTGGACTGCAGAGCTCTAGTTCTGCTTACTATGTAATGGAAATAGCATAAAGAGTAGGGTTGACAAGAAGGTCTGAGATAAAAAATTTTGAGGGCTCTGGCAAATTAAAAAAACTGAAGAAATAGAAATTGTCTTGTACACATAATTATTTATAAGCAAGATGCAACCCCCCCCCCAAAAAAAAAAACCTTGGGGGAGACATGAGGATTTAAACTCATGTTTGAGACTCGGATATCCTAAACTCTGTCCAGTTTCTCATTAGAATGACTCCATCAATATAATAAACAAACAAACCCCATATGCTATGCTAAGTCACTTCAGTCGTGTCCGACTCTGTGCGACCCCATAGACGGCAGCCCACCAGGCTCCCCCGTCCCTGGGATTCTCCAGGCAAGAACACTGGAGTGGGTTGCCATTTCCTTCTCCAATGCATGAAAGTGAAAAGTGAAAGTGAAGTTGCTCAGTCGTGTCTGACTCTTAGCGACCTCATGGATTGCAGCCTAACAGGCTCCTCCATCCATGGGATTTTCCAAGCAAGAGTACTGGAGTGGGGTGCCATTGCCTTCTCCAAAAAAATCCATATACTTGCTGAAAACCAGGTAAAGATCTTTCTTATGTACCTTTCTCCTTGAGATGTTAGATAAGAAAGGGTGAAGGTGAGAAACAAGTGGAGGGAGTTTGGGCCTCGGCCTCCCACTGATTCTGCAGAACACAAAGAGTTTCCACCTGCTGCCATTACCTGTTGGGAATGGGAGGCACCGAGAGGCTCACAGCCAATACTGAGTCTGTAGGTTGTAAGAACTGTCTGGCAAACTAACCAGAGGATGTTATAAATAAAACATGTCTATCAGGGATCAAGGAGGAATAAGCATTTCTGACTCAAGCATCTTAAAGTAGTCAACACTAAAAATTGCAAATTTTCCAAAACTGTCAGCCAAGGATGAAAATTTCAAAGAGAAATTTCCCCTGGGGGAAAAAGTTCTCTAACAACCGTTAATATCTCTTTCTGCCCATAGCCCTATTCTCAGCTCTGTAAACTACTGGGCACCAGTCCTACTGGTGCGATTCATTTGAGAGAGGGAGAGGAAAAAGTGAGATTCATTTGAGAGAGGGAAAGGAAGGCATTTTCAGATTTACAGCATTCAGATGATATATTCCTCATGTGTCCTTTTGATGAAAATCAAAACCACTTGGAAAGGTATTCTGATCAACCAGTCAGTGAAAGCAAGGTGCAGGAAAGGGAAGATACCACATACAATGATGAGAAGACAAAACCAATACTAATTAGAAATGTCTACTGCCTGGTACATAGAAAACACTCAATACGTAATATGTGAATCCATAAAGCATGCACACACAGCTACTAGCGTGCTGTTTGAACCTAATGTCATATAAAGACATAATTCCTGAAGGAGATGGGCATGTAAAAGAGAACAAAAGAACAACATTTTCAGGTAATTTCAATGATACATGGGAAGATGGGAAGGTATTAGCTTGCTAAAATATTCACCTTACAAAGAAGGAATCCCCTGACAACATTTTTTTTCTGGAAGTTAATAAGGAAATATACATGTGTGTGAGTGTGTGTGTGTGTGTATATATATATATATATTTAAACATTTAAAATTAATGGTATAAAGAATAGAATCAGAATGTAAAATCTCCAAGTCATGGGGCCAACAGGATAATAGTTGGAGGGCATTAAAGACCAAGAATACTTGGCCATCATAGGAAAGGTTAAGAAAGAAATAAAGAAAGTGAAGTCGCTCAGTTGTGTCCGACTCTGTGACCACATGGACTGTAGCCTATCAGGCTCCTCTGTCCATGGGATTTTCCAGGCAAGAGTGCTGGAGTGGATTGCCATTTCCTTCTCCAGGGGATCTTCCCGACCCAGGAATCGAACCCGGGCCTCCAGCATTGCAGGCAGACACTTTACCGTCTAAGCCACCAGGGAAGTATAGGAAAGGTTAGGACATCAAAAGAAGAAAACCCTAAGAAATCATAAAAATAAATAACATTAAACTAGATTAAAAGAATGAGATCAGAAAATCAGTTATTCCAGTACAGGTTGACTAGCTTACATTTTCCTTTAAAAGAAAAATTTAGTTTATGATCAAAAGAAATGTTAGCTATTTGATATTAGCAAGAATCATACTAAAACAAAATACTATTTTGAGAAGAGTAAGAGTAAAGATGTAGATATATGTGTTAGTCAAATGCAAAGCAAAAAGTGAACAATATTAATATCTGAAAACGGAACTCACAACTAAGATTTTGCATTCTATTGTAAACTCTATACAAAAGAATACAAATGCAAGCCATGGACCTTTATGCACATGGCAGAAACACATAAAATGTTAAAAATTATTTAGATGATATCTAGAATAACATAAAATTAAATTTGTAAGGGGAGTTTAACACAGAATTTTAAGACAAACAGATCAATTATTCAAAACATAAACTGGGATGCACAGTATCTAACAAGCTTGATTTACTACTGTATGTTGAAACATGAACCCTATAAACAACAACTATACACTTTGTTCCATACACACACACACACACACACATATATGTAGAGTATATTTATAAAATTATTAATTGCATTAGGCCTAAAAATAAAAAAATAATAAAATCAAATTTAATATCATTGATAATACAAGAAAACAATTAGTAATACTTTAAAAAAAGGAAAATAGGATACTGAAAGATGAACTCCCCAGGTCTGCAGGTGCCCAACATGCTACTGGAGATCAGTGAAGAAATGACTCCAGAAAGAATGAAGAGATGGAGCCAAAGGAAAAACAACACCCAGTTGTGGATGTGACGTGATAGAAGCAAAGTCCGATTCTATAAAGACTAATATTGCATAGGAACCTGGAATGTTAGGTTCATGAATCAAGGCAAATTGGAAGTGATCAAACAGGAGATGGCAAGAGTGAACATTGATATTCTAGGAATCAGCGAACTACAATGGAGTGGAATGGGTGAATTTAACTCAGGTGACCATTATATCTACTACTGTGGGCAGGAATCCCTTATAAGAAATGGAGTAGCCATCATAGTCAACAAGAGAGTCCAAAATGCAGTACTTGGATGCAATCTCAAAAATGACAGAATGATCTCCATTTGTTTCCAAGGCAAACCATTCAATATTACAGTAATCCAAGTCTATGCCCCAACCAGTAACACTGAGGAAGCTGAAGTTGAATGGTTCTATGAAGACTTACAAGACCGTTTAGAACTAACACCCAAAAAAGATGTCCTTTTCATTATAGGGGACTGGAATGTAAAAATAGGAAGTCAAGAAACACCTGGAGTAACAGGCAAATTTGGCCTTGGAGTACAGAATGAAGCAGGGTACAGGCTCATAGAGCTTTGCCAAGAGAACACATCAATCATAGCAAACACCATCTTCCAACAACACAGGAGAAGACTCTACACATGGAGATCAGCAGATGGCCAACAATGAAATCAGATTGATTATATTATTTGCAGCCAAAGATGGAGACGCTCTATAAAGTCAGCAAAAACAAGACTGGGAGCTGACTGTGGCTCAGATCATGAACTCCTTATTGCTAAATTCAGACTTACATTGAAGAAAGTAGGGAAAACCACTAGACCATTCAGGTATGCTCTAAATCAAATCCCTTACGATTATCCAGTAGAAGTGGGAAATAGATTTAAGAGATTAGATCTGATAGAGTGCCTGGTGAACTGTGGATGGAGGTTCATGACATTGTACAGGAGACAGGGAGCAAGACCATCCCCAACAAAAAGAAATGAAAAAAGTCAAAATGGCTATCTGAGGAGGCCTTACAAATAGCTATGAAAAGAAAATAAGCAAATAGGTGTTTTTCTGGAACTCTTTGCTTTCTTCATGATTCAACAAATGTTGGCAATTTGATCCCTGGTTCCTCTGCCTTTTCTAAACCCAGCTTGTCCCTATGGGAGTTCTCAGTTCATGTACTGCTGAAGCCTAGCTTGAAGGATTTTGAGCATAACCTTGTTAGGATGTGAAATGAGCGCAATTGTACAGTAGTTTAAACATTCTTTGGCAGAAAAACATCTCTGCATCACTGACTATGCTAAAGCTTTTGACTGTGTGGATCATAACAAGCTGGAAAATTCTTAGAGATGGGAATACCAGACCACTTTATCTATCTCCTGAGAAATCTGTATGTGGGTAAAGGAGCAACAGTTAGAACTGGACATGGAATAATGGGCTGGTTCAAAATTGGGAAATGAGTAAAACAAGGATGCATATTGTCACTCTGCTTATTTAAGTTACATGCAAAACACTAGGCTGGGATCACAGCTGGAATCAAGATTTCTGGGAGAAATATCAACAACCTCAGATATGCAGATGATACCACTCTAATGACAGAAATTGAAGAGGAATGAAAGAGCCTCTTGATGAGGGTCAAAGAGGAGAGTGAAAAAGTTGGCTTAAAACTCAACATTCAAAAAACTAAGTTCATGGCATCCAGTCCCATCACTTCATGGCAAATAGAGGGGGAAAAGTGGAAGCAGTGACAGATTTTATTTTCTTAGATTCCAAAATCATTGTGGACAGTGACTGCATTCATGAAATTAAAAGACGCTTGGTCCTTGAAAAGAAAGCTATGACAAACCTAGACAGGGTGTTAAAAAGCAGAGACATCATTTGGCTGACAAAGGTCCATATATCAAAGCTATGGTTTTTCCAGTAGTCATGTATGGATGTGAGAGTTGGACCATAAAGAAGGCTGAACACTGAAATATTGATGCTTTTGAACTGTGGTGCTGGAGAAGACTCTTGAGAGTCCCTTGGTCTGAAAAGAGATCAAACCAATTTGTCCTAAAGGAAATCAATGCTGAATATTCATTGAAGGACTGATGCTGAAGCTGAAACTCCAATACTTTGGCCACTTGATGTGAAGAGCTGACTCATTGGAAAAGACCCTGATAGTGGGAAAAATTGAACACAGGAGGAGAAAGGTACGACAGAGGATCAGATGATTGGATGATATCACTGACTCAATGGACATGAATTTGAACAAACTCAGGGAGATAGTGAAGGGCAGAGGAGCCTGGTGTCCTATAGTTCATGGGGTCACAGAGTTGTACATGACTTAGTGACTGAACAACAACAACAACAAAAGTTTATTACAATGAAAATGGGATAATTCAAAGTGGTACTTGAAAAATTTATATATAATCTTAAATGCATTTATGTTTAAATAAGAAAAATTTTAAGTCTCCAACTAATCATTTACTAAACTTAAGAAATTCAAAAAATGACAATGAAGTACTTTAAAAATGTAAAAATGTATTTAAGAAAGAATTAATAAAGTATAATTATATAAATAGATTAAACAGATAAAATGGACAAAAGTAGACTTGATAACCAACAAAATTGTTTTTTTAAAGGACAACAAAATAGACACTCTCCATAATATTGAATAAAATATAAAAGAATATTTAAACATGTATCATTCAAAAAGGAAGAAGCAAAATATAAAAATAAAGCTTTATTAGAATATATTCAATCTTCACTAATACTAAAATCTGGAAAATTGTGTTAGCCATGAAAAAACTGAATTATAAAATGTCAAGAAGTTCCAGTTAAAATGTCAATGAGATAAATAAACATTACAAAAAAGAATGAACACTCAAAACCTATCCTCTCACAAGACAATTAGGTAAAGGCCCAGTTAATTTTTCTGTAAAACTTTCAAAGGATGGAGAAGTCCTGGGCAACTTCAATTATATTAGAGCAGCTTTTTCTTTAAAAGGTCAGATAATAAATTACAGTAGCTTTGAGGACCAGGAAGTCTCTGTTGCAATTACTGAACTCTCCTGCCATAGGTTAAATGCAAGCCTAAACAGATAACATGCGATTCAATGAGCATGACTGTGTTTTAATACAACTTTATTTACAAAGCAGATGGTAAGCAGACGTTGTCCTGTAGGTTATAATTTGCCAATTCTTGCCCTAGCATAAAGAGATAGATAATTCTGCTCAGGATTCTGTAATAAGCTAAACAGGAAATGAATTTGAAAAAGAATATATACATGTATAGGTATAACTGAATCACTTTGTTGGACACATGAAACTAACAACACTGCTAATAGATTATGTCCCAATATAAAATTTTATTTTAAGTTAAAAAAAGAGATAAAGATTGCCTAATTCATTTTATAAAGGTCATATAAAATCAGGAACTAAAATTTGATCATGATCAATCACAAAGGCAATAATATTAATCTCATTTGGGATTACATAAGCAAAAATCTTAATTGAAAATTAACAAGTATAATCCAGTAATATACTAAAAGAATAACACATTCATTAGTAGGATTAATCCTAGCAAGACAAAGACAATTTCTCTTAAAAGATCTATTACATTAGTAACTCTTCATATTAAAAAGGCAAAGAGATAAACATAATTTTTATTATATTCCAAAAACATTTGAAAAGGTTCAATATCCTTTCAGTAACTAATAAAATTTGAAAACTTTTATAACATAAATAGAAACTTTAATTAAATTGAAAAGTATTTATCTAAAACCAACTGCTGAAGTATTTTTAATAATGAAATACAAGATACATTTCAGAATAAGACAAGGAATCTTGATACTAGTTTTATTATTTAGTATGCATTATGATAATAAATAAGAGGTATAAATGCTGAAACAGCAGTCTAGCAAGATAAATTGTTTAAAAGTTTTTAAATAGATTTTCCCATACATTAACTTTATCCAGGTATGCGTTACAGTATATTTAAAAATTATCTTTAAAATAAAAACAAAATACAAATGCTTTATTAAACTTAATAGGAAATATACATTTAAAAATGGTAAAAGAAACATCAAAATAAGAAAATCAGTGAACATACTTAAGAACTTTCTGTGAATGAGCACTCCATTTTGCACAGCTGTCTCTCCCAAAATTAATACATAAATGCTATTCAATTGCAACTAAGATCCTAAAAGTATTTTAATGAGGGATGTTGGTGGCGAGGAAGGTAAGTTTATAGATCAAATACACGAGAGATGAGATTAGTCAAGAATATAATAATAAAATGACTTGGGGGATTCATTGGATCTACTATATATTGAAATATGTTTTAAAGGAAAAATAATGATTGGTCATAGTACTGAATTCATCATAGACAAAGAGATTCCTGGAAAATAATACAAAATTCAAAGAACTAAATAAATATAAACTATATATAATATGGTAAAAGTAACATCCCAAACAAGTGAGGAAAGATTGAATTATTAATAAATATTCTTGGGACCACCTGCTAACAAAGTTTATAAAACTTTTCTGAAAGAAAATTGGCAATATATAGTTTCTAATACACGTTTTCCTTAAAGTAGGTTGACTTTAAGAAACTTTCCCAGGAAAATATCAGATAATTGCTTGGTTACACTGCCTTTTTATTACGTAGTGAGTTGTAGTAGGAGAAATGAAAAGTAGTCTAATGTCTAACAATTAAAATTAATTAAATAAAACATAGTACAACCCCAAAGTAGAATATTTTTGCAGCTATTAATGATTTTTTTTCAGTTTTTATTTCATATTGGGGTATAGCCGATTAACAATACTGTGATTGTTTCAAGTGAACAGAGAAAGGACTCAGCCACACATATGCGCATGTATCCATTCTTCCCCAAACTCCCCTCCCATCCAGGCTGCCACATAACACTGAGCAGGATGAGGTGCCAATAGACTTTCCCAAGAAATGCTGAAGCTACCTCTAATAGAGAAATTCATTCTAACTTTCGCCTAGCGGATGCTGACCTTTTATATACATCAGTCTAATGAATAGACATCTACTATTCTACTTGCCTGTCTTTATATTTCATCTATTTTTTCTCTCATTATTCTAGGATTCATTAGAAAACCCAAACCTCAAATGATTCTCTCTGTGTGTAGACACACAGAGAGAATATAGGTGGGTGTGTGTTGTTTTGGAAAAGTTACCATTTCCAGAATAACATTTGGCCCCTAAATAAACTGCTAAATATTTCTGCATTCTCTTCCTAGGTGTACTAGATGCCAGCTGAAACACACATTCATTTCTACTTCTGAAGCAACAAAAGTTTTCTTGAGGAGAATAAGTGAAGACAGGTCTGAAAAGTTACATATGGACCCTTTCTCTCCACACAGATGGGTGTAGGTCCCTAGAGAGCTCTGTGGACTCCTCTGGAACTTAGTTCTACATGCTGATCAGCCAGCTCTAGAGGGGTTCTCAGTGAAGGATCGAAACTGTAGGCTAAGAAAGACTAGTATTGTGCAGTTTCAGCATGTAAGACTCACACTATACTCTTTGAGGAATGTGGTCTCCATAATGGCATGTAAGTGTGTGCATGAAGAGAAAACATCTTTTACCCATGATTTGATGTATGCCACAAGGCTAAGTACCATTATGTAACACAAATCTGCAAGAAAATCTTTACTGGTCAAGTGAACTTGGCCTGGCAGAGAGTGATAAATATGAACTGAGAGATTATATGATAGAAAGCAGATTTACAGGAAACTGCCATTCTAGTGTTTAGATGTTCAATCACTTTTAGCATCGATAGAGAGCTATGAATGTAGCCAGAGATGATGGATGGAATTATCTCTGAAAAAAAGCAAACAATTATAAACCCCTCATCCTTGTAGTGGTGAAAGTGTCTTAACTGTAACACATCAGTCACAAAGATATTTGTTTCCGGCTACTATAAACTAAATATGCATCAAAGTGGTCCAGTGATACTACAGATTTGAGGGTTAACACAAACTATGGAATATCATACTTATTTCCCTAGTTCCCATCAGAGTTCATTTCTCAATCATTTCTCTCTAGGTCCTTTGAAAGACACAGCCTCCCAGGTCCTTAGACCCAGAACTAAGGCACATTATGAATACTTGATACACATGAGGAACTTTAACAGGCATGCCCTCAGTCCATACTAGTCATTGATTAGAGATGGTTCTTCTGCAGTGATACAAGCTGTTCATGAGAAAGTTGGATAAGCTGAATCAGTCACACAGCTTGGTTGTTGGCAGCAAAGACCAAATCCCAGGTCTACCTGTTTCATCATAAAATTGATGTTTTTATCTACTACACTATGCAACTGTTTCAAGGAAAATAATTTAAAGCTAGATAAGAGCTTCCACATTTAAAAGGAAATTGCTAGAGTTATAAGACAATTTAGAAATCACTTAATCAAATGGCCTACCACTAGAGATATCCCTTGTGCCACATCCTTAAGTAATGATCACCCAGTCTCTGCCTGAATGATCCCAGTGACAGGTGGTCATTACTCCATTGTTTGTTAGTTTTTTGTTTTTGTTTTTTGCTGTTGTTTTCATGGGACATACCATGTCCATTAATTAGAAAACCATATTTTCCAGAACAACAACAACAAAGCCTCCAAATTTTACTATTGGTATTTCCAAATTTGATCTATAGTTCAGTTCAGTTCAGTTCAGTGGCTCAGTTGTGTCTGACTCCTTGCGACCCTATGGAATGCAGCACGCCAGGCCTCCCTGTCCATCAGCAACTCCTGGAGTTTACTCAAATTGATGTCCATTGAGTTGGTGATCCATCCAACCATCTCATCCTCTGTTGTCCCCTTCTCCTCTCTCCTTAAATCTTTCCCAGCATCAGGGTCTTTTCCAATCAGTTAGTTCTTCACACCAGGAGGCCAAAGTATTGGAGTTTCAGCTTCAGCATCAGTCCTTCCAATGAATATTCAGGACTGATTTCCTTTACAATGGACTGTTTGGACCTCCTTGCAGTCCAAGGTACTCTCAAGAGTCTTCTACAACACCAAAGTTCAAAAGCATCAATTCTTTGGTGCTCAGCTTTCTTTATGGTTCAACTCTCACATCCATACATGACTACTGGAAAAACCATAGCTTTGACTAGATGGACCTTTGTTAGCAAAGTGATGTCTGCTTTTTAATATGCTGTCTAGGTTGGTCATAACTTTCCATGCAAGGAACAAGCGTCCTTTAATTTCATGGCTGCGGTCACCATCTGCAGTGATTTTGGAGCCCCCCAAAATAAAGTCTATCACTGTTTCCACTGCTTCCCCATCTATTTCCCATGAAGTGATGGGACCAGACTCCATGATCTTAGTTTTCTGAATGTTTAGGCCAGTGAACATTAAAGTGAGCTTTAGGCCAACTTTTGCACTCTCCTCTTTCACGTTCATCAAGAAGCTCTTTAGTTCTTCTTCACTTTCTGCCATAAGGGTGGTGTCATCTGCATATCTGAGGTTATTGATATTTCTCCCAGCAATCTTGATTCCAGTTTGTGCTTCATCCAGTCCAGCATTTCTCATGATGTACTCTGCATATAAGTTAAATAAGCAGGGTGACAATATATAGCCTTTATGTACTCCTTTCCCTGTTTGGAACCAGTCTGTTGTTCCATGTCCAGTTCTAACTGTTGCTTCCTGACCTGCATATAGATTTCTCAAGAGGCAGGTCAGGTGGTCTGGTATTCCCATCTCTTTAAGAACTTTCCAGAGTTTATTGTGGTCTATACAGTCAAAGGCTTTGACATAGTCAATAAAGCAGAAGTAGACAATAACAGTCAATGTGCAAACATATAATTTGGATATTACAAAAGCAATTTTATAGTTGATTTAGGAATATGGAGAAATAAGAATAGCTTAGGACCATGGTAGACTTTTTTAAAATGGCTGAAGAATTTCTTCAACCATATTTTAAACAGCAATATCTTCATCTCTGTGACAAAAATTCCCCAAAAATAAAACCCATTCTGATTATATCTAACAGTAGAATGTACTTAGACACAGCTTTAATTATTAGAAAGCTCATTCTTCTATTGACCTGAAATCTTTCTCCCAGAAGCTCTTAGTATTTGACCGTATTTCTAACCTCTGAAGAAACAACAGATACGTTTACTTTCTCTTCAACTGAGTGATGACATTACTTCTTGGAACAGAAATAGAGAAGGAGGGGATAAAAACTACTTCAAGATTTTTAAAAGTGCTATAAGCTAACTTCAAAGACAAACTGTTCATTAATTTTTTAAATATCCATAGGCTCCTATGTAATTAGTCTCCCTTAGCTTTGGGTTGGCCAAAAAGTTTGTTTGAGCTTTTTCCATAAAATGCTACAAAAAAACCTGAATGAACTTTTGGCTAACCCAATAGTTAAAACAGATGAAGTACATTAAGCCTCTTTCATGCTTGTAAAGTGAGTTAAAACTTACTTATCTCACAGGTTTTAAATGAATAGTGTGTAAAATGGGGACAATTAGAAAACACAGATTTTTTTTTACTAGTGAAAAATCTAGAAGTTCTTCAGTTACAGAAATAAAGCAAAACAAATCAATAAATCAATATTTTACATCGAGGGACAGCTATTCTTTGGTCTTCTCAATGATATAACTTCATTACATGGTGTACCCTGTGGTGAATTTAAAGAGCAAATATTAAGTATCAGAAGCTTTATGTGCAACATTGATCCCAGACAGGTTGGTTTTTATATATAAAAAGTATTCACTCTCAAATAGAATCTTAAATGTGCTATGTTTTTGCGGTGAGACATTTCTTTGATTATAAATATTATAAAGCATTTAATATAAGCAAGAATTGGGATGCAGATACCATATAGCAACATTTTCATTTTAGATGATTTTTTACTCAACAAATATATTTCAATCAATAATAAAGTACTATTTGTTTTGTATTTTACAGCTTCACTCATACATAGTTTAAGTGCTAATTAAAATGTCACATAATATTTTTAAAAAGATATCAAGTGGAAAAGAGTAGGGAAGTATGCATGGAGCAAGGATTCTACAAATTCTGTGCAAAATTTTTTCACCAACTATTCCCAACATCTATTACAGAATCAATATATGTTAGCTATATTGATTACATTATGTGTATCAAGTAAATAAACTAAGAAATTAAAGTATATTATCTATGCATTCCTTGGATGCAAAAGAGTAACTTAATTAAAGCCTTTAACAACTGGAGATATTTTTATTAGTGCTTTAAAATCTCAACTAATTTAATTAAAAGGATAGATTCAGAGTAATTATTTTCTCTCTCCATTTAGACTATTAAAACTACTTCAAAACCATTTTCTTCTTTTTAGCTTGAAAAACAGAATAAATTATAATAACTATAACAAGAAAAGTTCTTCAGCTCTTTGTGCCAGGCACTATTTTAATTGATTTGCATTAATTAACTCATTTAGTTGCCACAACAGCCCTTCCAGGGAGGTATTATTATTATCTTCAATTGTAGATGAGAAAACCAAGGCATATGAAGTTAAGTCACTTTTTCCAGGGTCACAACTAGGAAGTGGATTCTAATTCAGGGAGTCGACCCGCAAGTTTACTTAGGTCACAAAACAATATCTCCTGTCATCTAGGATAGTACCTAGCTCATGGTAGATTCTAAATCATTATTTTTCAACTGCTCAGTCATGCCTGGAAAGATTAGTTCACCAGATACTATAGCAATGTGTGATGAAATGTAACCAAACCTTTTTCCATGGGTTTCAGGATGAGAACCCTTCAGTGAAGCAACTTAGAATTCAAAGAGGAGCCTTGCAGTTCATACCCGGACAGGAGAGAGATACAGCAGGGGGAACCATAACACCTGGAGCAGGGACACGGGCCACTGGTAGAAAATGTAACTTCTCTGCCTGTTAGTTTCCTAATTTATAAGTTGAGGAAGATGCTGACCAAGGTGGTGGTGGTGGTGATGCCCATGCCACTGGACTGATGTGAAGAAGACATGTCTGGTACAAAAGTACACACTCTATGGATCCTAGGTACAGTAAGTCTGCTGTGAACATGCATCTGGTTCCAGCAAGGAACCAGAACCTGTGCCATCAACGTCAGGCATGAATGAAGTTGCAGCTTGCCCTCCATCTCCTATTGCTGATGATCCTTCAGCTCTACCATTTCCCACCTCCTCTCCCTCCTCTAGTCAGTAACTCTTCTTGCCTGTTCCCTTGATGCCAGACCCTGTATGCCTGCTGTTGTACTTTATTACTGTACTTTTCAAGCTACTGTAAAGTTAAAAATGTTTTCTTTATTTTTGGTGTTTGATTTTTTATTTATTATTTGTGTGAAATTACAAACCTATTAGAGTACAGTACTATATAGCTAATTGTGTTAGTTGCATACCTAAGTTCATTGGACTTAACGAACATGCTCTCAGAACAGAACTCGTTTGCATGTATGTAGAGGACTTACTATATTATCATCATTACTATATCCCAGCTTTTTTAGCTGACTCTCTTCTGAGTACACAACTGCTCAAGGCTAGGGAATTTTTTCATCCATCCGAAAAAGAGGTTATTTGGGCTGATTTGCCTGTCTTGTAAGAGACTGAATCCAATACTGTAAAAGGGGAATCTGTATAAGTCTGTTCATATTCATTAGCTGTTGTCAAGGCTTGCTAATTTCAGATTGTTCTGAGACACTAGGGAGAGAAAGGCGGATCACAGAATGCAAATTTTCATATGCTAGATGCCCTTGAAAGTCAGTAATTCTGTTTCTGTGAAAGTGTTAGTCGCTCAGTCATGTATGACTCTGTGACCCCAGTGACTGTAGCCCGCCAGGCTCCTCTGTCCATGGAATTCCCCAGGCAAGAATATTGGAGTGGGTCACTATTCCCTTCTCCAGGGGAATCTCCCAACCCAGGGAGTGAACCCAGGTCTCCTGAACTACAGGCAGATTCTTTACAGTCTGAGCCACCAGGGAAGCCCTTCTGTTGCCTGTATCCTCTATCAAACCCCAAACTCCACTTCCAGAAACAGGGACTGAGAGAAGCTGTCTCCTGCATCTTTCTGGGTTTTGAGTAGGGGGTGAGCGATTGCCCTCCTCTGCCCTCCACTGTCAGGGACAATTGGTGGGCAAGTCCTTCACATTCTTGCAGTTTAGAAAGCCAGTCACAGCTGCCTCCTTCTTTCATCTCAGCCCTCATAAGAATGCACACAGCAAACAGATTCTGGGCATAGCTGTCCACAGGAAACTAGTCTTTCTCCAAAAGATACCTCCTTCCACATTGTATAATTTCTGGATCAAATTAACATTGACTCTCATGATTGCCAAATACAAAACGGACAACACACTGATCCCAGAGTAACACCTCTTTCCCTCGACTCACCCACACCTGCCCTAACCCTGGCTCTGAGATTCCAAAAATACATGGAACAATTCATTTTCTAACTATATTCCCTATAGAATCAGAAACACATCTTTAGCATGATACTCTTTTCATCTCAATCACTGCCATGTGAGTGACAGAATGCAAACAGATTGATGGGACATGCTGCAAAATTAATATCTAAAAGAGAAATAATATGCAGTTGCTTTCACCGCCCCCCCCCCCCCACAAATCCCTTTAGGATCTACAAAGGAAAAGCCATAATGCATTTACAATACACGTAGTTATAAAATGAAGACATAGAGACACTAAGACTTTTTGGCAAAGGCTGACAGGGTAATGCACAACACTGGTTTAGCCTCATCGCTTGACTTCACAGACACACTTGCTACTCGGAATCAATGTTCTCTATGGTGCTGACCTCCCAAAATTGGCCCATAAGCACTGGTTCACTCTAGGAACGGAGGCAGTGAGGTGCATCACTGCAGATAACTTAGGTATGAATTGTGCTTTTGTTATTTGCTACCCGTCTGGGTTGAAATTAACTATTTAATTTTTCTAATCTTCAGGAGGATCATCTATAAAGCATACACACTACAAAATTTCTCCTAGAACTCTAGAAGAGAATGTCATTGTAACCTACTTAGCACAAAATTTAGCACTTGGTATGAGCTCACAAAATGGTGATCATTAACGTAACCGCTAAACAGCAGATACAACATAGGATTTTAACTATAACTAGCTACTAAGTAGGGCAATATGTGCATGCTAAGTTGCTTCAGTCATGTCCTACTCTTTGTAACCCTATGGGACCTTAGCCCACCAGGCTCCTCTGTCCATGGGATTCTCCAGGCAAGAATACTTGGAGTGGGTTGCTGTGCCCTCCTCCAGGGGATTTTCCCAGCCCAGGGATCAAATCCGAGTCTCTTACGTCTCTTGCATTGGCACCCAAGGATGCTGCCTGCTTGCTATCTTGCTTCTCCTTCTCGCTCACCATGCTTGTCACTACCTCATCTTCTTCATTCCTATGTATGATTTCCAAACACAATCAGAAATATATAGGGATAAACTGAGAGGGCATTGGAGGCAGAGATGTAGGATAGCATGAAAACAATCATATGTAAATATTAGACAACATATTTTAAACTCTTTTTTCCTATAAGTGATGTGCTATGGTATTTTCTATCCTGTAGTCTGTCCAACCCTATCCTATCCTAGCTTATCCTGTTCTGCCCTGTCTTATCCTATCATATCCATTCCATTCCAGTCAGGATGGCTAATATTACAAAGAAATGGAGAAAGGGAACCCCTCATACTTTGTTGGTGGGAATGTAAATTGGTAAAGCCACTGGAGAAAACAGTGTGGAAGTTTCTCAAAAAACTAAAAATAGAACTATCACATGACCCAGCATTTGTATGACTGCATATATATCTGAAAAAACTGAAAACATTAATTTGAAAAAATATATGCCTCCACCCTGGCAATGTTCATATCAGCATTATTTACATTTGCCAAGATACAGAAGCAGCTTAAGGGTCCATCAACAGATGAATGGATAAATAAGATGTCACACACACACACACACACACACACACACACGCACACAGTGGAATACTTCTCAGCTATTAAAGAGAATGAAATTTTGCCATTTGCACTAACATACGGATTTGGAGGGCATTATGCTAAGTTGCCTGGAGAATCCCAGGGACAGGGGAGCCTAGTGGGCTGCTGTCCATGGGGTCGCACAGAGTCGGACACGACTAAAGCAACTTAGCAGCAGCAGCATGCTAAGTGAATGAGATAAAGAAAAATTCTGTATAATATCACTTACTTGTGGAGTCTAAAAAATACAGAAAACTAGTGTATATAAGAAAAAAGAAGCAGACTCACAGAGAACAAACTAGTGGTTACCAGTGGGGAGACAGGGTGGGAAGGAATATAGGAGTGAGGAGTGGAAGGCACAAACTACTGGATCTAAGAAAGACTTACGAATGTATTGTGCAACATGGGGGGATAGATATTCTGTAATGACCGTAAACAGAAAGCAATATTTAAATATTCTACCACTTTTTTGATTTAAAAAATAAAAAATGCTGGAGCCATCACTAAACTGATTTCATAATCCTATAATGAATCATGAGCCATGATTAAGGCACTGTTCTAGATCCCCTGTATCTATTCTATTTAGAGCAGTCAAGGTCACAGCTTGCTACTGCTAAGTCAGTTCAGTCGTGTCTGACTCTGTGCGACCCCATAGACGGCAGCCCACCAGGCTCCCCCGTCCCTGGGATTCTCTAGGCAAGAACACTGGAGTGGGTTGCCATTTCCTTCTCCAATGCATGAACGTGAAAAGTGAAAGTGAAGTCACTCAGTCATGTCCGACTCTTGGCGACCCCATGGACTGCAGCCTACCAGGCTCCTCTGTCCATGGGATTTGCCAGGTAAGAGTACTGGAGTGGGGTGCCATTGCCTTCTCCGGGTCACAGCTTAGGGCCTTGATTTTTCAAACCAGAAAAAGCTATCTGCTTCAGCAAAGCTCTTTTTCTCCTTTCCTAGACTGTGAAACTAGATGGTTATTTAATCATTTTACAATTTTTTTTTTCTTTCTGTTGCACACATTATTTCATGCATTTTTTAACAGTAACTTTATGAGTTCAGTAAAACAGACTTTTATAGACTTCTTGTAAAGATGAAGAAACTGAATCTTAGGTTGAGTGCTTTCTGAAGGTCACACATCTTGTGATTGGCTCTGCTTTAGAATCCAGACTCATGTTCATCTCTTCTCTATTTGCTTCTCCAAGAGCAATAGAGTATCACTTAAATCTCAATTTCCTAAGTAAATACTATTTGCTAAAAATACAGATTTCTGGTTCCCCTTCATACAGAAGCAGAATCTCTAGAGCTGGGCATGCGAATATGTGATTTCAAAATGGTCCAGAACTGGTATAGATCGAACTAAGTGTATATTCTCACTACAGAGAGAGAGAGAGACAGAGACAGAGAACTTCTTGGGGCTTCAGTAAGGATTGTGCTATTTTGTTTCAAAAGGATGTGAGAAAACACAGCTCCAATACTTTCGCCACATGATACCAAGAGTTGACTCACTGGAATAGACCCTGATGGGAAAGACTGAGAGCAAGAGGAGAAGAGGGTGACAGATAAGATGATTGGATAGCATCATTGACTCAATGGACATGAGTTTGAGCAAATTCAGAGAGATAGTGAAGTACAGGGAAGCCTGGCATGATGCAGTTCATGAGGCTGCAAAGAGTCAGACACAAGTTAGAGACTGACAACAAGAAGTC
Source organism: Bubalus bubalis (assembly GCF_019923935.1). NCBI lineage: Eukaryota > Metazoa > Chordata > Mammalia > Artiodactyla > Bovidae > Bubalus > Bubalus bubalis. The sequence continues at coordinate 78,437,561 of NC_059159.1, read as the reverse complement.
AAATACAACTGAACATGTACAAATTATGAATAAACCAAGTACGAAGACTGACTAACAAGAACCAGAACACAAAAACCAAGCCTGTCAGGAAAGTCACTTGGCTTTGAATTGGACTCGAATTCTTCTAGCAGCTAAGATAAATTAAAAGTGCTTTAAAAAGATATTATTTATATATATATATATATATATACACACACACACATATATATGCATATATATATATTTTTTTTATTCTGACAGTATTATTTTGGTTCTAATTCTTCCAGCATCTGAGCAAAAGAAAAGATGTCTGCTACATTTCATGTTCTAAGTCAGAACTGAAGGAAGTACTTAAACATATGGGTGCTGAGGAAGTCTACAAGTTTGGACACTACTCCTAGCATTAACAAAATTATAATATTAGTAGCAACTGAGTATCTATGCACAATAAGCATGATAAATAGATTTTTATATTTCATATTCATAAAATTGTTAGGATGCATTTTCAACTTTATGGATAAGAAAACTAAAGTTTAGCGATTTTAATCAATTTATCCAAAGACATACAAAGTAAGTGAAAAAACTGGGACTCAAGCCCAGCTACTTCATCTCTAGAGCTTATATTCTGCTGACTCTCAGAAAAATGGTATAAGTGAAATAACCATGACTCACATGCATCAGTCCTTTGAGGAGAGTGAAAGCAAAGATGAGAAAATAGAGAAGAGGAACAGTGTGTGAGAACATCAGAAAATCAGGCTGAATCAGCCATTATTTACCAGGAGGTGGCAGTGCATAGCCCCTGTGTGTGTGCACTCGTGTGTGCATGCATGCTAAGTCACTTCAGTCGTGTTCCACTCTGTGTGATCACATGGACTGTACATGGGATTTTCCAGGTAAGAATACCAGGGTGGGTTGCCATGCGCTCCTCCAAGGGATCTTCTGGACCCAGGGATCGAACTTGAGTCTCTTATGTCTCCTGCACTGCAGGCAGATTCTTTACCAAAGCGTCTGCCTGCAATGTGGGAGACCTGGGTTCGATCCCTGGGTCGGGGAGATCCTCTGGAGACAGAAATGGCAACCTACTCCAGTATTCTTGCCTGCAGAATCCCATGGACGGAGGTGCTTGGTGGGCTACAGTCCACGGGTCGCGAAGAGTAGGACACCACTGAGCGACTTCACTTTCTTTCACTTTCTTTACTGCTAGTGCCAGCTGAGAACCTGTGCTGGGGTACAATTTGATTTGACCCAATACAGGACATGTAGACATGTCTTCCAAGTCCTGGATTATCTCTGGCTCCCAATGACAAGTGTTTAGGTAATACCCGTACTAACAGAGGTCTGAGTTTCTTGAGAAATATGAAAAAACTCAGTTTAATAAGTTCTAAAATGTAGAACATAGGGATTTAATTTTTCTTTCCTTGGGTCACATATTAATCATCCCCATTCGATTCACTAGCATTAGCTAATTAGACGAGACTACGTGGGTATGTTCACTTGAAAAAATTCTTTATTTCAGACAAACTGTATTTAAAAAGAAATTCTACTAGTGTCTTCATGATTAATTTCTGAAACTTCTGTTCTATATTCATTAGATATCTTTAGGCTGACAATGATTTTTGTGTAGAGATATTTTGTTATATGATAAATAAGATACGATTGAAATATTGTACGCAATTATATACATGCCATACTATATATCTACATCCATACCTATATTTTGAAGGCTTAAGGAGTTTTGCACCCTTTGTAAACTCAGCTTCCTTTCCTATAAAGAATTGGACTCCTGGATTTGGCTCCCATGTCTAAGACCTGAAAATATGTCCAAAATTGTGTGATGTGTTGTCTGAGTTTCTTGGGTATAAACTGAAAAACTCTTCTACATGTATTGATGCTTTATATATAAGATCGGTTTTTCCTACAATAACCTTTTATACTATATACCCTGCTGTGTTGTTACATTTGTATTATGTCCATTAGACAAACGTACACGAAGATATATTCTTTGCAAAGCCCTTAGCACAATGCTCAGTACTTACTAAGTGCTAAGAAATGCTTCTCTCCTTTCTTCCTTTCTAAACCCAAACCCTTCTCCACTGTATGATCTGCGTCTGTCTCTGCTTTGTTCTTCTTCCGAGCCCATATTCACACTATGTTTCCAGCACTGCCTTTATCCCCAAACAGGAGATTGTTTTGAAATTGCCTTTTTGTTAAAGAAAGCTCAGAAGAGGAAATATGTGTTGTAATTATGTCCGTTAGGTACAAAAACGTAATTTCTCTATTTTCTCTCGGTCATGTGAGGAGAAATATTACCACTTTATTTCTCTTCTGTTTTAAAATAGTAGTTATTCTAAGCTTCCTCAGAGACTGAAATATACTGTGAACTATAGAATGCAGTCCCCCTAGACTCCCTCTGACTCACTGAGATGCTTTGCATGATTAGATATTATAGGCTATTCTATGAGAGCAAAGGATGTACCATCCATGACTGAGTAGAAATATTTTTTCATTCTTTTGTGCAAGAGTTTGGTTGTTTTCAGATGCTGTCTCTCTGCTCTGAGAACCATCTACTGCTGTTTGCTTTATTTTTCCTCTATATTGCTTTCAAACTGGGATACTAGGTAAGATGAACACCACAGTCAAAATGGCACCATGCTGCTGAAGCTGACATCAAGCACTTTTGGTGGTCCACAGGAAACAGCATCACTTTATTCTGTGTTTAATGTCTAAGACGGGGAATCGGCCGAGGCACCTGCCATTTTATACAACGCTCTAATCTTCCTCTTTATTAGCTGTCTGGCAACATCATCACACCGACTGCATGGTTTAAATCTTGTTCACTCTTGTAATATAAAAAGACAAGGGAATGTCTCTGAAGAGATGAACTTAGTCTCTTCTACTGTAGACAGTTTTTTTTTTTTCCAATGTAATTTTCCTTGAAACAAAACTGGTTTTATATTTTCACAGGAAAAGAGACCATCTCTTTGCCTTCTGAGTAAGTATTTTGCATTACAATTGTCCAGATGTTCAAGATGCCTACTGAAGCTTTCTCTGTTTAACAGCTAATTCTCTAGATCAGTTGTTTAAAAAGGCACATATTATAGTATATATCCTCATTCATTTACTTATTTATTTCATTCATTCAAATAACATCTATGGAGTTCTTGCTATGAATCACACACTAGGCTAGGTACTGTGAATACCAAAAAGAAAAAGGATACTTTTATTTGAGCAAACAAATAGGGAAGATAAACTTACAAAAAGATAAATTGTAACACAACACGTTAAGTGTTACGATGTAAGTATGAGCCTAATGTCCTAGAAACACACAAGGATTCCTGTTCAAGCTTGAATAGGAAAGTAGAAGATTTCACAGAGGAAGAAGACTTATTTGAGTTCCATTTAGCCAGTGTGTGTCTGTGAGAAGATAAGGGGGAAGGGCATTCTTAATAGCTTAGTGTGGCTGGAACAAAGTAGCTTGGTAGGAGAACAGGACAGAAGACTGGAATGCCACTTGGATCACAATGTGAAAAATTAATTGGAATTAATCAACTGGAATTAATTGCCAGGGAAGGGATGGCTAATATAAATATGGCTAAAAGGTAAGAACTGGATCTGGGCTACAGAGGTGGCCCGTATCTTCAAGCAGTGCATAATAAGTCGCTTCAGTCATGTCCGACTCTCTGTGACCCCATGGAACTGTAATGCAGCAGGCTCCTCTGTCCATGGGATTCTCCAGGCGAGGATACTGGAGTGAGCTGCGATTCCCTCCGCTAGAGGACCTTCCCAACCCAGGGACTGAACCTTTGTCTCTTATATCTCCTGTACTGGCAGGCAGGTTCTTCATCACTAGCACTACTTGGGAAGCTCCATCTTGAAACAGGCTTCATAGCAGAACAAGAAGGGCCATTAGTAGATGGCAAATCTGCAACATCCTAGATCCTGGAGCCACACTGCTGTCTAAAAGGGGGCTCTGGCTGGCCTGAGTGAGGGGAGAAGCAGCAGCAGCATGGGAAGAGGAGGGCAACTGAAGGAAATTGGGAGAAAGCTAAGCCAGGGAGGGCCAGAAAAAGACGAGGCCACAGAAAGCAAAGAGTGGTTTGGGGTAGGGATTTTTCACTTGTGTGGGAGTTTAACCTTCACTTTCAGTGTTAAAGAATCAGAACAAGAGCTAAGAGCAAAGTCCCCAACAGTCAGGAGCCCAGTTTTTCCCTCCTCCTCAGCCTATGGAAAGTGTACCTAGTTTGAGACTAACCCAGGAGCCTTAGAGGGCTTCCCAGGTGGTGCTAGTGGTAAAGAACCCACCTGCCAATACAGGAGACTTAAGAGATGCAGATTCGATCCCTGGATCAGGAAGATCCCCTGAAGAAAGACAGGGAAACCCACATGAGTATTCTTGCCTGGAGAATCCCATAGACAGGGGAGCCTGGTGGGCTGCAGTCCATAGGGTCACAAAGAGTCGAACACGGCTGAAGCGACTTAGCATGCACGCAGAAGCCTTAGAGCAGAGAGAGGAGAGAAAAGAAGGGTGTGTCCAGGTGGAGGAATTAAACAAATCAGTTTCTGCTTGCATGTGTGATGAGGATGGATTCCATAGCAAACGAACGCTGGGTCTGTCCTTTCCCAAGAGAGCTGCACTTCTTTCAAATGAGATGTTAGAAGTCTGCCCTTGAAGTTTATGGGAGTCTTCAAACTTTTTCAGTGTTAAATCTAGGGTTACATTTGGCTGAGATGGTTGCAATTCTGGTTTGGGTTTTTTTTTTTTTTTTTTGCATTTTTCTTAATGCTGAAAGCAATCAAAGCCTATTGCTTTCTCTTAAATCTCTGCAGCCACTGTACTAAAAGAGCTATACCCCACCTCTCTGCTGGTCTCTGCATATGTGGAGTGGACACAGGACATAGCATCATCAGGGCCATGGAGGAAAGAATGGAGAACATTAACTGGTTGACCCCCTAGTGTTAGCATTTCCTCTGTATTTCACCCCTGTTCATGATCCTGAGGCTATGTTGGAAAGACTACCATGGAGGAACTCACAAGTTACCCGTGCCTTGGGTACAACATGTTTTATAGTAATGTTCCTCCTTATATTTAGCTGGATATGTTTCTGCGATCCTTCTGGCTTCTTACTTTATCACTTGGTACCATAGGCTTAATCAGATCTGTCTTCCACCTGCTGCTGCTGCTGCTGCTGCTGCTAAGTTGCTTCAGTCGTGTCCGACTCTGTGCGACCCCATAGACGGCAGCCCACCAGGCTCCCCCGTCCCTGGGATTCTCCAGGCAAGAACACTGGAGTGGGTTGCCATTTCCTTCTCCAATGCATGAAAGTGAAAAGTGAAAGTGAAGTCGCTCAGTCGTATCCGACTCCCAGTGACCCCATGGACTGCAGCCCACCAGGCTCCTCTGAACATGGGATTTTCCAGGCAAGAGTACTGGAGTGAGGTGCCATTGCCTTCTCCACCTGAGACCCCTTCATATATTTGAAAACAGCTAACACACTTCTCAGCTTCTTCAAGAAGGGAATGCAAATGGATGGTGGAAGACTCACTGCTTTCTGTCACATATTAAGCTGGGATCATTCACCTGACTTGGCTCCTTTATGACGAAGATCAACATGAAAATAAATAAATAAGCAAACAAACCAGGAAAAAATAAGAAAAGAGAAATGAATCCCAAGGTAAGACCAAGATTTAATGCTAGAGTAAATTACACAATTAGTTGTATCAAAAATACATTTAAATTGAGCAGTGCTGTAATGATACAGTAGTATTACCCTAATAATACCTCACCAATGGATTCAATTAGAAGTGAATCCAGTTCTCTGCCCACTACACATGCTTCCTCTGCCTAACTGCTACTAACAGTGCAAGTCTGAGTCCATCACCATCCTCCTTACTGTACATGCATACAAGTATACATGCACTTATATGTATTTAAATGTATACTCATATACAGAATATAAATGGCTGAGACAAGATTTACTAACATGTGACTACCCTTAGTATTTCCAGAGTCTGTTTTGATTTTAATTTCTCTCACTGAAAAATCTGGATAATGTGCCAAGATAAAATCAGACTGATGGGAGAGACAGAAGGAAGGTTTAGGCAGAGAATCCAGGTTGAACAACATAATCAAATGTTGGAAGAAGAGAAAGAGATATACACAACAAAATTGTGAGAACTGGGGCATAAGAGGAGTTTAATATTTTGATTTCTGAAAACATTCAAAATATTGCCTGTTGTAAATAAAGGAGAGATGGGAAAAGGAGTTATTAATTTGATCATCTTAAATGATCTATGAAAGAGTCAAGTGAATATCAGAATTCTCTTTAATTAATAATCATTATCTAATCTGTGCTTTTTGAATAACACTCTATTTAAAAGCAAGGAAAAAAAATATATATATTTTTATAGCTGTCTAAATTTGTGGTACTCAAATCTAAACACAATGTTCCTGGTGTGAAAGAATCCTAGTACTAAAGAGTCCTGACATGGAAATAAACCTACATCCTATTTTCACATACACAGGAAGGACAAAGATAAATTAGATTTAGACTCTGTAATAAACAGGAAATTTGTGTTTTTTTTATTTGCAATCTTTCTTCTATATTTGAAAAATATGGAGACTTTTCATTCTAATAACATTCAGTCTCTGTACTCTTCTTTGGAGAAGGAAATGGCAACACACTCCAGTATTTTTGCCTGGGAAATCCCATGGACAGAGGAGTCTGGTGGGTTACAGTCTATGGGGTTGCAAAGAGTCAGACACAACTGAGCGACTGAACATGGATGGACCCTTCTTGCTATCTGCTCAAAGATACATTCACATTTTCCAAAGGCCTTCTCTATCTTTACCATTTGCTCTAATGATTCAGCTTGTAAGTCACTAAGCCCAAGTAATTCAGCTCAATGGAATGGATTAAACATTTCTTTTTGACTACCTTCCCTACACTCTTGTCCTAAAATATACATTTATGCCAGTAGAGACTATTTCAATGAGTTAATTTTTTGATATGTTCATTCTTTCTCTAATCCCATAGTAAAGTTGAAAACAAAGCAACCCCTAGACAACCCCAGAGCAAAACAAAAGCCTAATCATATGTGTTTGCTTTTTGGTCACCTTCAGGGGGAGGGTCTTCTATAAGTAATGTAAATAGAACTCAGCTAGTTGGAAGAGGTGAGGGTTCAGTGCTCTTGACAAGGCTTAGATCAAAATAAGCTGTACAATATTTACTGATTTAGAACTTTCTAAATATGGTTAAAATGCACAGAGATTGTAGCGATGAGCTCTACCCTTACGGAACTCTTGATATAGTCAGGGAAGTAAGACCCTTTGAGAAGGGCTTAACAACAGAAGATGAATGACAATTTCAGACCCCAGGATGGTATAGAATGCAGTGTTTCAGAAATAGTTTCCATTCCAAACAAGACCTTCCTGTCTTGGTGAAGGACTGCTTGGTGGTTGAGGTTCAGGAGTGAGTAAGGCAATGTGATTGTGGTCCTTATTTGGACACTAGTGTACTCCATGACTTAGGATAGTTAACTTCTATGTGCCTGAATTTCATTATTTGAGGGAAAAAAAGGCTAAAATGAATACTAGTTTAAAGTACTTTTTAGATATACAAGTCTGTAATGGATTCCCTTTCATGAGAAGGGCATGAGCAGACCTACAGGGGATCACACAAGTCATCAGAAACTCCTGTGTATATAAGGGACAGAGTGCTCAGGGATAATGTAGGGATAGACTAGATGTCACAGGCAGGTTCAATCAAAATGTCAGTATTTCCTTGAGATGGGTCTGGGACCATCATGATTTTTTTCTTTCAATTCCTCCTTGACCATTGTAGTTTCCACAGGATTAGAGATAATTGTTTTATCATGTACTGTGGAGTCAGTTGGAGAAGGCAATGGCACCCCACTCCAGTACTCCTGCAGAAAAATCCCATGGATGGAGGAGCTTGGAAGGCTGCAGTCCATGGGGTCGCTGAGGGTCGGACACGACTGAGCGACTTCACTTTCATTTTTCACTTTCATGCATTGGAGAAGGAAATGGCAACCCACTCCAGTGTTCTTGCCTGGAGAATCCCAGGGACGGGGGAGCCTGGTGGGCTGCTGTCTATGGGGTCGCACAGAGTCGGACGCGACTGAAGCGACTTAGCAGCAGCAGCAGTGGAGTCAGTGTGAAGACCATAACTGCGTGGCACCCCGTGATGTTTCAGACACTGATGGATGAGACTACTTGAGACTACAGAGCTGTGCTACCCCTTTACCCGTGTGTGTTTATAAATTAGGTTTTGAGTCTTGCTAACTCAGAGGCCAGATGAAGACCTTTCAGTACTATCCTGCTTTACTTGGATTATGAAATACCTGGCAGTTTCTATGACACTGAATTAGAAGTGCCATTTTTTCCTGTTGGATCAAAGCAGGCTCTTTCTCTATGAAAGGTCAAAGTTTAACCTGTATACATACTTGCCAGAACATGTGTCAAGATGAATCCAAGGATTTTTGTGGGGAGCTGACAAATCTCCCCTCCTTATGCCATCAGCCTGGTGGACCCTGGGGTGTCTGTTGCCTCACTGAGAGAGGCTGAACAGAGTAGGATCTGTTCACTCCAACCTCTTGCATTTGGGCTTACCCTGAGCCCCGGCACCAAGAGGCTCCTGTTGGATGGCCTTTGCATGTTGGTGACACGGTCTGGGGTCAGTGACCAGTCTCCACTGAGGGAGGGATGGCTTTCCTCTAATATGCCTGGATGCCAGCTACATAAAACACTCTGTAGGTCTCACCAAGAGAAAGGGGCTCTAGCTGCATTCTTTTATATGATTCTTCCACTTTGCCATTTTTATTGCCATGGAATAATAACTTCCAATCTTTCCTGCAGGTTTCCTCTCTTCCACCAATCTTCATCAACCTCCCGTCCATCTATCAGGCCTCACATCACCATGAATGAAGGAGCTCTCCGCACACAAAGGCACAGACAATACTAGTTTCTGTCCGAGTGAGATTTGGAAGTTGGCACCAAATCTCTCCTTCCAATGACTTCCTTCTTGCTATCACTCATTCTGTTCTCCACTCCTACCCCACCCCCAGCAATCACTCAGATTGCTTACTTTTCTCACCTTGGTGATGTTTATCAAAATCTTATATTTAGAAAAAAAAAGTAGATACTGTTTGCTACCAGAAGATGTCCTAACTTGATAGACAGTCCCAGGTTATCTATAATTTCACAGGCAACCAAATGTGACCATAAGGTGAATACATACATCTCTGATGGGGAAAATGAAAGATCATGTCCATAGAGAAGTTTATTTCAGAGAAGTGAAGATGCTGCCTGCTTTGTAATAACAGTAATAATAGAAAAGTAATAATAATGGCAACAATCATTTACTGTATTCTTACAATATGTCAAAGTGATTTGTAAACACACAGTCCCATTTATTCTCTAACAACCTTATGAAGAATGTAGTCTCATTTCTTTCATTTTACAACTGAAGAAAGCAGGGACAAGAGATGTTAATAAGCTGGCTCAATATGCAAAAAATATATGGGTAAATAACATTCAAACTCAGGCATGCTGATTTGAGAGACCAACTTCTCAGCCACTACTCAGCACTTCCCAGTAAGTATTATAATTACATAGATTAATGGCTGAGATAATTTAGACTTCTTTAGATTAAATGAGTTAAATTAGATTGGCAGATAGTCACTAGAGTCCCTTCCAATTATGAAAGTTATGTTTGTGAAAACCTCTGGCAGCAGAATTTTCTGTTGAGGACCTCAAGACTTCAGTTTTGTTTTGTTTTGTTTTTTTTTTTCTTTTAATGCTTTACAGGAAATCAATTTTAGTAAGGAAAATTAGAAAGCCTCTTTTAAGTAAATATAATAATGTTCATGATAATAAAACAATAGGAACATTCCCTCAAAATTAAAACAATATTTAGAGCATGAGTTTATAAATTTCTATTCACTAACCACTGCTGATTTAGCAGAGAAAAATTAGCAGAAAACTTTCAGTCTCTGTTTCCCACGAAGTTTGGTTCAATCTACCACTGCCATTCTTACAAAGGAGCCATTTCATGTGTATTTTGAATGCCTTGCTTGTTTTCAAATACAATGTAATAACACACTTGTTCCTGAAAGTCTTAAGATTGCTTAAATTGTATAGGGAAAGAAGGCCTATAGCCAGACTTTTGAGAAAAGATAACTGATATTATAGATTACAATAAATAGATTACTACTAAACTATGTTATAAGAAAGAAGAAGAAAGTCACTCAGTCATGTCCGACTCTTTGCAACCCCATGGACTGTAGCCTAGCAGGCTCTTCCATCCATGGGATTTTCCAGGCAAGAGTACTGGAGTGGGGTGCTCCCACATTGTAGGCAGACGCTTTACCATCTGAGCCACCAGGGAAGTCCACCTAAACTATGTTATAGTAATCTATAAATAGCAATGCATCTCACATAATAGTAAAAAACATCATACAGTTTATTAGTATGAAGAGAGGAGTTATTTGCTCATTGTCACACTAATGGTTTTCTCTCCACCATAATGGTTTTCTCTCAATTATTTGGGACATATCTGAGTGCATAACTGAGCAATGTGCTGGAAACACTGCTCGTGTATCAGATATAGCAAGTTAAATTGAAGATCTGTGATAATAGGTGAAGGTTTATTGTCAGAGATATCAAGGAACATTGGAAAAATGTGTGGGATTGGGAATATGGTGAAGGTCAGCTTCCAGTGGTCATGCATGGATGTGAGAGTTGGACTGTGAAGAAGGCTGAGCCCCAAAGAATTGATGCTTTTGAACTGTGGTGTTGGAGAAGACTCTTGAGAGTCCCTTGGACTGCAAGGAGATCCAACCAGTCCATTCTGAAGGAGATCAGCCCTGGGATTTCTTTGGAAGGAATGATGCTAAAGCTGAAACTCCAGTACTTTGGCCACCTCATGCGAAGAGTTGACTCATTGGAAAAGACTCTGATGTTGGGAGGGATTGGGGGCAGGAGGAGAAGGGGACGACAGAGGATGAGATGGCTGGATGGCATCACTGACTCGATGGACATGAGTCTGAATGAACTCCGGGAGTTGGTGATGGACAGGGGGGCTTGGCATGCTGTGATTCATGGGGTCGCAAAGAGTCGGACACGACTGAGCGACTGAACTGAACTGAGCCAAACACGGTATGAATAGAGGAAAATCAGGCCACAGGGCCTTGTATGCAGTATGTATGTAATAAGTATTCACTGAAAAAAAAAATATGAATGGTGGATGGATGGCATGATGAAGGAATAGAGTAGAAAACCATTGAATATTTCAAATTTCACAATTTTGCCAAGGATTTTATCAGATTATATTCAGTTGCTACATTGTGCTTTGTAACAATTTATGTTGTACTTCTCCATCCACGAGTGAAAAAAATAAAAGCATAATGGTTTCTAATCACTACCTGTGAAAAACTAAGGACACTCTGCTTCTTTCATACTCTGCTTCATATTAATAAGAGGTGTTAAAACATCATGAAAAGTACCAACCTTGAAAGCTGCATTCTGTTTTTCTCATATCACCTGCAAAAAATAAAAAAGACAGGGGGGAAAAAAAGGAAATTTAAATGAAAGCCAATTAAGGCAACAGCAGTAAAAATAGCATTTGTTAAAAAAAAAACTTTTAGCATTTTTTCCCTTGACAAAGGAGACACATTTAACTGTGAAGAGAGAAACCCTCTGATGAAACTTTTTCTCCCCTTAAACTATTTTTTAAAATATTTTGTGCTTTTTGTATTTTGTTAGTTTGCTTTTTAAAATTTCTTAGGGGCATAGCAATCATGAATGACAATGAGGAAAGATACAGGGGGGATGTTTACTAAAAATGATTAGATATAAGGAAAAATTACATAGGCAGGACTTAATCAACCTATGGAATTCTGCATCATGAGAAGACTGATAAATTCAGACAAAAGTGCTTTAAGAGGCTATTACAACTTATTCTCGGGTCCTGTGTTTCTACCCTTGAATGCTAATTAGAACACAGGCTCGTGCTACCCATCTCTTCTCACTCCCCCGATAATCTATTCTCCCTTATGGACCAAGTGATCATTGTGCTGTTTATAATAACTGTTCTACATTCCTTATGGAAATTGCAATTGTGATACTGAATATTCAAACTGCAAGCCACTTTTCTCAGGGAAATTGTAATTATGATAATGCACTATTTACCCAACTGATGTTTTGTAGTCATTGTTCTCTTTGAGGAATGGGGAGGTGAGGGAAAAACACTGAAATAAAACATCCTGTTGGGATCTCAGATATGTATTCTGGGAAACCATAATAATAATAGCATTTGTTATATGGTAGACATGACACAATCAGTTTGCCATGCATATGACATATGGGATATTATGTACAGTTATATGTGAATTACACACATTTCTCATTTACCCTACCTACCAAGCCCATAAGGTAACTAACATTTTTATTAAAATTTTCTAGGGTCCACAAGTATTAAAGAATTTACCTAACATCACAGAGCTAGTAAATCAAGAACATCCCAAAGTTAACGTAAAAATTATACTATTTCAAAAAATAAAATTCATGGCCAATCACTGAATCTGATTACATGAGCTCCTAGGAACATGGGAAGTGGATCTCTACTAACTCATCTCATTTCTCTGACTTATTCCTACTTTGCCAGATCTCTACAACCAGTGCCCCGAACAAAGAGGGGAGGCCTATCATTTCCCCCTTAGGAATTCAGCAGCAGTTGCTTAGGACTTTTTCAAAATTAACAAGAAGTGATTGAGGAGCTACCATACACAGTACTTTGTAGATATGCTTTTTTATCTCATAACTCTTCAGGCAAATACTTTCACTGTGATTTTCTTAATAAGGAAAATGAATCATATCTGAGGTGATTAATTTGCCCAAATTTTCCAAGTTGGTCTCTGTTCTTTTAACTTGGAAAATCAACTAGTCCACCAAAAAGTAATGAAGATGAAATGGAACCATGGAAATTAAGGGCAAACAAAATAGGAAATTAAAAAAGAAAGAATAATAAGTACATAAATTAGTGAGATGTTAGTAGACCACATTCTAGCCACTGGCTTACCACCATCTTATGCAGCTTAAACAATTCTGGGATCTAGTCTTGGTCCTTCTGTTAGCTTCTGATTCCTGTTTCTTATCCTTGCCCAAGAAGTTCCATTTTTCTCTTATATTTCTTTTTTAGGCCTTAGAATAACCTTCCCTTTGCTCTCTTGGTGGAGGCCATCTATTTGATTCAGGCCACACAATATATATTTCTATTTCCCCACAGCCCCATAAAGGCTGATGAGCTGCCTACCTTGGCAGTAACAGGGATCCGTGCTGAGCTTCAATTTCAGCACTATCCATAGGGAGCCCAACCAGCCACGTAATAGAAAGCTGATTATGACACTGGACTCCTGCCACCTTAAGAACAGTGATTCATTTTGACCTGAACTAAAACCAGTTCTAAATAAGGGTTTGCTTATCTGCCAGCAGAGCCTTATTCATCACTGTTATCCAAGGGCCTATAGAGTACCTGATTCATCAGTACACAACATGGCATAATATTACCTCTGACCAATGAAAGTACAGTGGAAGTCAGCAGTGTATATATAATCATGGGATCCACCTATCCTGATACATATGGCATGAGCTAGAAACTGCTGGCCTGACAGACATATGGAATAGCCTTTTGGAGGGGCAGCTGTAGCACCAGCTTGGAAATGATGTCCTGTGATGATGGGTGCCATGTAAAGGATGTGGGAAGCACTAACCCATGACCATTCTTTGGTATTTCATCTCCAATAGATAGGACTCCCCAGATGATGCAGTGGTAAAGAATCTGCCTGCCAATGTGGGAGACATAGAAGACCAATCCCTGCATCAGGGAGATGCCCTGGAATGGGGAGTGGCAACCACTCCAGTACTCTTGTCTGGAAATTTTCATGGACAGAGGAACCTAGCAAACTATAGTCATGGGTTCCAAAAAAGTTGGACATGACTGAGCATGCTCGCATGCACACATTCCAGTAGACAGATTACATGGGTCTAGGAAACAAGGGGAGGAAGTAGAAGTAGTCAAAACTTACATCACTCCCAGTGGCCTAAATGGGGAATCTGTGCTTTCTAACCCACAAATTTAAACTCTCTGCGTCTAGAGATCCTGGTTTTCAGAGGGAGTATGCTTCATGAGGGGCTTTTCTCATAGCTCAGTCAGTAAAGGGTCTGCCAGCAATGCAGGAGACCCGGGTTTGTTTCCTGGGTTGGGGAGATCCCCTGGAGAAGGAAATGACAACCCATTCCAGTATTGTTTCCTGGAGTATGCCATGGACAGAGAAGCCTGGCGGGCTGCAGCATATGGGGTTGCAAGAGTCGGACATGACTGATTGACTAAGCACACGCACACGCTTCATGAGAGGACACAGGAGGAGTCTTACTGAACTTTAGGATGTACCTCATATCCAAGTACGTTGGGTTCCTTGTGCTAGGAGACTGACACAAAGAGAGGAGTCGTACGATTAGGGATAAGTGATCATCATCAGGAAGAGGGGCTACTGTCAGATAACAAGGGCAGGGAAGAATTTGTAGTATTCAGGTGATTCACTGGGAATTTCTTGGTATTTCCCTGTTTTTGATAATAAATGGACAAGTGCAGCAGCCATGGACTAAGAAGGGACTTGTGAGGAGGGGTTGAGACCACTCATGGATCAGTAGAAGTGCTGGTTAAGGATACCCTAGGACAGTTAATAGAAGAAAGAAAAGAATAAAAGGAGAGTAGTTCTCAGCTGTGTCCTTGAAACTAGCTGCACTGGTATGGGCTGGAGTTCTAACCTTCCTCTTAGGGGCTTTGCCAGGAAAGGAGACTTACCAGAATGCTGAAGGGGCTGTTCCAAGATGCGATAAATGTAATACATGAAGCATGAAGAGCCAAGAGTCACAGGAATAGACATGGTAGATGCTGCAGGACAGAACCCAGATCTCCCTCAGGACAAGGCACTCATCCCCCAGCTGCCAGAAGTACTGGTTCCTGGTGGCTCACAGTGACTCTTTCTCTGGGGATTGTCCTCATTCCACCAAAGGGAAGTGCTTGACCCAAGATCATTCACCTTCCCACAGGCAGCTCACTTCTAATGACTGATCCTTATACAGATACAAGGGCTTCCCTGGTGGCTCATATGGTAAAGAATCTGCCTGCAATGCAAGAGACCCGGGTTTGATTCCTGGGTTGGGAAGATCCCCTGGAGAAGGGAATGGCAACTCACATCAGTATTCTTGCCTGGATAATGCCATGGATGGAGGAGCCTGGTGGGCTACAGTCCATGGGGTCGCAAAGTGACCAGCTAAGTGCTTTGACTGAGAGACTAATGCTTTCACTTTCTTTCACTCATATGGGTAGAAAGACCAGGCCCCTCTTTGGCCTTCTGGGACACCTATAATTAAACACAAATACACTCTTCAACAAACTTCCTACATCAAAACCTCCATCTCAGAGTCTGTTTCTTTGGAAAACTGACCTAAAGCAAGAATACAAATTCAGAATACATGGAACTGAGAATTGAACACAGATATGACTGGATCTAAAGTCCATATCCTTATTCATCTGATCTTCCCATCTTCCACAGAGAACAGTTTAATCTAATTTTCAACATATTTTTATCTAGGCAGTAAACACAGTTGATAATGATATGTTTAAACCTGTAAATTAAAAAGCATTCTTCAGTGTTACCCAATGACTACAATTATACTGCTGTAGGAATATTAATCTAATCTATTTATGTCTCTTAAATTCCAGACTGAGATAAATTAGTAGATACAGAAATCTCTATCTGTATATCTACATTTATGAATTTATAACATTATATTAAAATATATATGCACATATGTGTATGTATCTGTGCATATATAGGGTTTCCCTGGTGTTTCAGATGGTACGTCTGCCCGCAATGCAGGAGACCCAGGTTCAATCCCTGGGTCGGGGAGAGCCCCTGGAGAAGGAAATGGCAACCCACTCCAGTCCTCTTGTCTAGAAAACCTACAAAATATAATTCAAGACTAATTTCAAAGATAATTTGAGAAAAATTCCTAATTATGCTAGTCTATTTTTGAAGAACAGTATTCTTTTAGTCATGCCATTTTCTAGGGAAAAAAAAAAAAAATCCCAAACTGCTCTGTTTTGGAAAACTTAAAAGATTAGTTACAGAACAAAGGCTTAAATTTTCTACCATAAATGTAAGGATTTTATCAGGCATGAAATGTAGTCTGAACAATTTATGGTCCAGTAAAATATTACTTCAGGCAGGCTTTACAATCAGAACACAGAATCCTGTTACCTAATTCTGTGTAATTTTGAGAGACTGCAGTTAGGATTTTACAACCAGCAAACAGTTCAACTCAGCAGTCATCATCTTTCTGTAATCTCTTGTCTGGAATTATATTGCTTTAAGCTGTTTCTAAAGAAATTCCAGATCACTAATTCCTTTATTTCATTTGCCCACTCTTAACTCTGGGTGACATTATCATACTCTTCTATTTAAACATACATGGTATTCTTGGTTTACTCATGTGATTCCATAGAAACGCTGCACTAAGGGCTTAGCATGATAAATAAACACAAGACAAAATCTGATAAACTGAGACAAGAAAGACACTTGCCACAGTGAGGCAGAAAATAGTTGTTATCCATTGAGGAAGAGCCTACCAGTTGCTGGTGCTTGGCATTGTAACCAGCAACGTGGTAAATACTTGATAAATATCTTGGTGTGAGTAACTGAATATGTATATGGGAAGATAAAATAAAAGGGAGAGAATGGATGGGACAAAGATCACAAGTGTCTGAGTGATGAAATAAAGGTAACACAATGCATTTGGTGAGAATCATTATCTAGTGGTAAAGAACCCGCCTGCCAATGCGAAGACTAAGAGACCAGGGTTCAGTTCCTGGGTTGGGAAGACCCCCTGGAGGAGAGAATGGCAGCCCATTCCAGTATTCTTGCCTGGAGAATCCCATAGACAGGGGAGCCTGGAAGGCTATGGTCCATAGGGTTGCAAAGAGTTGGATACAACCTAAGTGACTTAGCAAATGAGATTATAGATATTATTTATAAACTAGTCTTTCATATCACTCTTTCAAAATAAAATAAGAAAGCCATATAGTAAAACTATGAGACTCTCTATTCAGTCTCCACTCCTCTCTACCCCCAAACACTACATAATATAGAATGGTTTAGAATTTAGAAGTCTCCAACCGTTTTGGCCACAGGGGACAATTTCATGGAAGACAATTTTTCCATGGACCAGAGAGGTGGGGATGGTTTTGGAATGATTCAAGTGCATTACATTTATTGTGAACTTTATTTCTATTATTACTACACTTCAGATCATCAGGCATGGGATCTGAGAGGTGGAGAACCCATAGTTTAGATAAGAGTATAGAGCTGCGCTATGAGAGTTCTGAACTAGCTACAGCATAAGTTCTCCCCTACAAATGCCATGGCAAGTTTTATTATTACATCTGTTCCATATAGAGTAAGGTAGGGAATGAGCTTGAATTGCTTTTCAGTAGTCATATCAATATGAAGTACTGCTTTTTGTTTTGAAAAATCCACAAACAATTGGGACACAATATAGGAGAAAGGCTAAGTTAGTAAAGAAAATCAAAATAACATTAATACAAGAAATCACTGAAAGAATTGAACGTGAGCACAGGAAGCATGTGAGCTGTTTTGGAACATCAGAGAAAACATTATAAAATTTTCCCTAGAGATATTTGAAGTAACTAAGGAAGAATACTAAAAACTGTTTAGAGATGGTTTGTGCCTTAAGACAAAAGTTGGTGAATTACAGACTGCCAAATCTTGCCACCAATTCTACGCTTTTTATTTAGAGACATTAAAAACACATTGTTTTTGTCTGCTTTATTGCTACAGTAGCAGATGCGAGGAGTTGTGACAGAGATCATACACCCCACAAAGCCAAATTCATTTACTACGTGACCACTTACAGGAAATGTTTGCCGGCACCTGCCTTAAGAAAGAGTCACTCATTCATTTATTCATTCATTTAGCAAAGATATTTCAAGAAAATATACTCTTTCTAAAATGGGTCAGACCCTGACAATACACAGGTAAGACAGTTTTAGCCCTGTACTAATTTCCCTGCCACCAGACATAAATTATGTGACCGTCAACATATTTTGGAGAAGAGCAGATCACAAAATCTATTATTGACCTCAGTGCCTTCAAAGGTTTCTTTCAACTGTGAAATTCTTTAAAAGGGGAATTGTTATGGAGGAAAAAGTCTTAAAAAGCAGGTAAATGAAAACAGATGAAGAAATAGGGAGCTTGGGGTTCCTTCAGTTACGGGGAAGAGTCAAGGTAAATGATCAGAGAATAAAGACCAGTAAAGTTATATCAGTATATGGGGTAGAGTGAGTACAGAGGACATATGTCTGGATAGACCAAAACACTGTATGTGAAAGATATTCTTTGTCAGGCTTGACAATTTTTCAGCTTATTTCAGACAACAGGAAGCTATAAAGTATTTTTGAAAAGGAGTAGTATAAAGAAAGTGAAACTCGGGGGAGATCAATTTGACATAGATATGTAGCATGGATTGGAGGTGAAATATAGAACAGTTGCAGTACAGGCTTAAAATAAGCACAAAATACTAAAACCTGGATGGGAAGAAAGAAGCAGGAATGCATGTGTATTTCACATGTATGGAGCGTGTTGGGTCCACAGCAACTCAGGCTCATTAGGCAAAAAAAATTAGAGCAGGAGCTGGGTGTGACTAGGGTTCTGCATCTGGACGTGTCTTATTTCTTCCCAGAGCCAGAAAAGTCCACTGTCCATGGCCCAAAGGAACATGGTAAACTCTACTGTGCTTGGAGTCAATATCCAAGAAAGTCCAGCATGATGGGTAGAAAATAATGCCGTTTGGAACAGGATCCCTGACAGTGATGATGACTAATAGAAAGTGTTTGGACTTTCAGAGAGGAAGCCATCATCATTTCCAGGGCCCTAGTTAATGAACCGGAGAAGGCGATGGCATGCCACTCCAGTACTCTTGCCTAGAAAATCCATGGATGGAGGAGCCTGGTGGGCTGCAGTCCATGGGGTTGCGAAGAGTCAGACACGACTGAGCGACTTCACTTTCATTTTTCACTTTCATGCATTGGAGAAGGAAATGGTAACCCACTCCAGTGTTCTTGCCTGGAGAATCCCAGGGATGGGGGAGCCTGGTGGGCTGCCGTCTATGGGGTTGCACAGAGTTGGACATGACTGAAGCAACTTAGCAGTTAATGAACAACTGAGAAGAGGATTGTATCAAGCCTGAAAACAAAACACAGAGCAAACAAACAAACAAAACAGTCCCCTACTCACCTAGAGCCAGACATCCTGGAATGTGAAGTCAAGTGGGCCTTAGAAAGCATCACTACGAACAAAGCTAGTGGAGGGGATGGAATTCCAGTGGAGCTATTTCAAATCCTGGAAGATGATGCTGTGAAAGTGCTGCACTCAATATGCCAGCAAATTTGGAAAACTCAGCAGTGGCCACAGGACTGGAAAAGATGCATTTTCATTCCAATCCCAAAGAAAGGCAATGCCAAAAAATGCTCAAACTACCGCACAATTGCACTCATCTCACACACTAGTAAAGTAATGCTCAAAATTCTCCAAGCCAGGTTTCAGCAACACGTGAACCATGAACTCCCAGATGTTCAAGCTGGTTTTAGAAAAGGCAGAGGAACCAGAGATCAAATTGCCAACATCTGCTGGATCATGGAAAAAGCAAGAGAGTTCCAGAAAAACATCTATTTCTGCTTTATTGACTATGCCAAAGCCTTTGACTGTGTGGATCACAATAAACTGTGGAAAATTCTGAAAGAGATGGGAATACCAGAGCACCTGACCTGCTTCTGGAGAAACCTATATGCAGGTCAGGAAGCAACAATTAGAACTGGACATGGAACAACAGACTGGTTCCAAACAGGAAAAGGAGTACGTCAAGGCTGTATATTGTCACCCTGTTTATTTAACTTATATGCAGAGTACATCATGAGAAATGCTGGGCTGGATGAAGCACAAGCTGGAATCAAGATTGCTGTGAGAAATATCAATAACCTCAGATATGTAGATGACACTGCCCTTATGGCAGAAAGTGAAGAGGAACTAAAAAGCCTCTTGATGAAAGTGAAAGAGGAGAGTGAAAAAGTTGGCTTAAAGCTCAACATTCATAAAACCAGGATCATGGCATCTGGTCCCATCACTTCATGGGAAATAGATGGGGAAACAGTGGAAACAGTGTCAGACTTTATTTTTTTGGGCTTCAAAATCACTGCAGATGGTGACTGCAGCCATGAAATTAAAAGACACTTACTACTTGGAAGGAAAGTTATGACCAACCTAGATAGCATATTCAAAAGCAGAAACATTACTTTGCCAACAAAGTTCTGTCTAGTCAAGGCTATGGTTTTTCCAGTGGTCATGTATGCATGTGAAAGTTGGACTGTGAAGAAAGCTGAGCACCGAAGAATTGATGCTTTTGGACTGTGGTATTGGAGAAGACTCTTGAGAGTCCCTTGGACTGCAAGGAGATCCAACCAGTCCATTCTAAAGGAGATCAGTCCTGGGTGTTCTTTGGAAGGACTGATGCTGAGGCTGAAACTCCAATACTTTGGCCACCTCATGTGAAGAGTTGACTCATTGGAAAAGACTCTGATGCTGGGAGGGGTTGGGGGCAGGAGGAGAAGCGGATGACAGAGGATAAGATGGCTGGATGGCATCACTGACTTGATGGACAGGAGTTTGGGTGAACTCCGGGAGTGGTGATGGACAGGGAGGCCTGGCGTGCTGTGATTCATGGGGTCACAAAGAGTTGGACACGACTGAGTGACTGAACTGAACTGAAAACCCAAAAAACAAAAACTCCAAGCAAAAAAAAGAAAAGCTGGAAATTCGACTGTAGAGTTTTAATTAACATGATAGAAAAAGCGAAAAGATGTGTCTCTGGATATTTGTGTGCCAAGGGCAGCGAGAATAATTCCAGGCCCCACTGGTTGGTGAGTTTGAGGCTGTTGATATGATATATAATGTGGAGCTGTGTGTGGCTTTGCATATAGGTAGCAAATCTCAGGAAATATAAGCACTTCTCAGGGAATAATTATAACTGCCCTTTTCAATTTGGACTTGACATGTATATTGAATATACAAGACCATACTTAATGTCTAAATGGGTATCATCAAGAAGGAAAAAAAAAAGGCAATGATCTTTTCAAAGAAGGTCAGATACTTTAAGGTCCTCATTAGTCTTAGATTATAACCATGACTTAAAAAAAAAAATCTTTACCTTCCACCCAGAGTCTACTCAATTGTGTCTGATGAAATTGTTTAGCGTAGAGAAAGTTGACCCTGTACTGACAACTGAGGAGATCATCCGGATGGCCATTTATATTGCATTTCTAACCTAACCATCCTATTGTACTGAGAAGAAGCCCACAACTGCCAGTTTGGGGAAGACTATTAACCACATCACTAGAATGTTGCCTTGTGGATCAATAGACTCAGAACATCATTCAAATTTTGTATCTTAAGTGTTTTTTTTTTCCTGTTTACATATCCAAAAATGTATACATACTTTTAATGCACATAGTGATCATGTATTGAGTAGGTCACAGTAAAAACAGCAGAATCTTTGGGGTCAGACACACCTAGGTTGGATCCCAGCATCAGTACATATTTACAGGGAAATACTGGGCAAGTTCCACAGCTTCTCTGAACCTCAGTTTCCTTATCTATAAAATGGCAATAATTAAAAGATACTTGCCCCTTGGAAGAAAAGCTATGACAAACCAAGACAGCATATTAAAAAGCAGAGACATCACTTTGCCAACAAAGGTCCGTATAGTCAAAGCTATGGTTTTTTTTTTCAATAGTCACATGAGGATGTGAGAGTTGGACCTTAAAGAAGACTGAGAACTGAAGAATTGATGATTTCAAATTATGGTGTTGGAGAAGACTCTTGAGACTCCCTTGTACAGCAAGGAGATCAAATCAGTCAATCCTTAAGGAAATGAGTCCTGAATATTCACTGGAAGGACTGATGCTGAAGCTGAAGCTCCAATACTTTGGCCACCTAATGCAAAGGGCCGACTCATTGGAAAAGACCCTGATGCTGGGAAAGATTGAAGGCAGGAGGAGAAGGGGACAATAGAGGATGATATGGTTGGATGGCATCACCGACTCAATGGACATGAGTTTGAGCAAACTCTGGGAGATGGTGAAAGACAAGGAAGCCTGGTGTGCTGCAGTCCATGGGGTCGCCAAGAGTCGGAGAGGACTGAGTGATTTACCTACCTCAAGATTTGTTTTGAGAAATAGTGAGATGCTATACAGATAGTGGGCTTCCCTTGTGGCTCAATCGGTAAAGAGTCCACCTGCAGTACAAGAGACCTCGGTTTGATCCCTGGGTTGGGAAGATCCCCTTGAGAAGAGAATGGCAACTCACTCCAGTATTCTTGCCTGGAGAAGCCTCTAGGACAGAGGAGCCTGGTGGGCTGCAGTTCATGGAGTAGCAAGAGCTGGACACGACTGAGACACTAAGCAGATCACACACTGATAGTGCCCAGCATTTATTAGACATAAAGTAAGTATTAGCTCCTTTTCTTCTTTGATAATATTACTGAAGTATTAAACTATCAGTTGATTGTATTTATCATCTGTGTCATTCAAAATATAAAAGTATTATTAGAATATCTCAAATGTCTAGAATCCAGATATTCTCACATGAAGTGATTCACATGCAAAGATTCACATGAAAAACTCTTTATACATGTCTCTGTAAAACCATCACATCAATAAATTATATATTAAATGAGTTTAGCCAACTACCTAAACACACTGTAGACCATTAATAGGTGTTCATTTATATTAAGGACAGAAATAATATCCATAGAGAGAGTTAGTTGAAAGCCAAGTAAACACATTTAATATTTCCTTTGCTGTACATCAGCAGTATTCAGAGCAAAGCCCTGAATCTCACAGGGCTCATTCATGTGCGATCTCTGGCTCCTCAATGGCTGGAAACCTCATATAGGAATATTATAATTAAGTTCTGCAAGCCACGTGCACATTTCAATGGAAAGCACTAAAGCATAGGGGCTAATAACACTCGCTCTGCTTTGAGACAGCCTCCTCATGCTCGTCAACTTACTGTGTGATCTTTGACAAATTTTTTAACTCCTATGCTTGTGTTCTTGATCTGTAAAATGGGAGTGGTAATAAAAGAGCATCTATCTCACTGGACTCCAGTAAGGATTAAATGATGAACAGCAATTAATGTGTTTGATACTTTGGAATCACCAAATAAACACTATCATAGTTTCTTTCATACTTTTTTTTTTTCCCAAACAAGGTTTGTGGAGATTTATATCATACATAACAATTAGAAGAAAGACAAAAAAAAAAAAAAAAGGGAATCCTGTTGTAAAAGGTCATAGGTGTAGAGGCAGGGTTTTCTACCCTTCCTCAAGCCCAATCTAGAACCAAGTTTCCTGGTTAAAAATCTTAATTTGCACTTGCCTGGTGGCTTAGATGGTAGAGAATCTGCCTGCAGTGTGGGAGACTAAGGTTCAGACTCTGGGATGGGAAGATCCCCTGGAGGAGGAAATGGCTACCAACTCCAGTATTCTTGCCTAGAGAATTCCATGGACAGAGGAGCCTGGTGGGATGCAGTCCATGGGGTCGCAATGAGTCAGACATGACTGAGCGACTAAGACTTTCACACACACATGTGCCCTGTAAGATGAAGACTATTCACTCAAGTGTGCGCTTCAGGCCGTTGGTGGGGTGGCCTCTGTCCATCTTACAGGAAGTACTCAGCCTTTAAGCTGAAGTACTATAGGCCTTCATCTTTTCTGTGCATAAGAGCAGAGATTTCTGGGCTTCCTCTTATCTTTCTCTATGGCCCCTTTTCTACCTGGAATGCTTTTTCTTCCCTTCCTTAATCTCCCAAAAATGACCATAGAGTGTGGGAAAGGCTTATTAGGAAAGGAAGTATGTGGACTTCTTGGAAGAAGGTTTTCAGAAAAGGACAACATATTCAAAACAGTAGAAACTGGTGGGAAGAAGCAACTCCTACAGCTCAATTCCAGAAAAATAAATGACCCAATCAAAAAATGGGCCAAAGAACTAAGTAGACATTTCTCCAAAGAAGACATATAGATGGCTAACAAACACATGAAAAGATGCTCACCATCACTCATTATCAGAGAAATGCAAATCAAAACCACTATGAGGGACCATTTCACGCCAGTCAGAATGGCTGCGATCCAAAAGTCTACAAGCAATAAATGCTGGAGAGGGTGTGGAGAAAAGGGAACCCTCTTACACTGTTGGTGGGAATGCAAACTAGTACAGCCACTATGGAGAACAGTGTGGAGATTCCTTAAAAAACTGGAACTAGAACTGCCTTATGATCCAGCAATCCCATGGCTGGGCATACACACTGAGGAAACCAGAATTGAAAGAGACACATGTACCCCAATGTTCATCGCAGCACTGTTTACAATAGCCAGGACATGGAAGCAACCTAGATGTGCATCAGCAGATGAATGGATAAGAAAGCTGTGGTACATATACACAATGGAATATTACTCAGCCATTAAAAAGAATACATTTGAATCAGTTCTAATGAGGTGGATGAAACTGGAGCCTATTATACAGAGTGAAGTAAGCCAGAAAGAAAAACACCAATACAGTATACTCACGCATATATATGGAATTTAGAAAGATGGTAACAATAACCCTGTATACGAGACAGCAAAAGAGACACTGATGTATAGAACAGTCTTTTGGACTCTGTGGGAGAGGGAGAGGGTGGGATGACTTGGGCGAATGGCACTGAAATATGTATAATATCATATATGAAACGAGTCACCAGTCCAGGTTCGATGCACGATACTGGATGCTTGGGGCTGGAGCCCTGGGACGACCCAGAGGGATGGTATGGGGAGGGAGGAGGGAGGAAAGTTCAGGATGGGGAACACATGTATACCTGTGGCAGATTCATTTTGATATATGGCAAAACCAATACAATATTGTAAAGTTAAATAAAATAAAATTTAAAAATAAATACATAAAAATAAAAGGGAAAAAAAAAAAAAAAAAAAGAAACTGGTGGGAAGGCCTGTGGCTTCCAGACAGTGGGAAGACAAGCTCCCCACTTGGAAGGAGGCGGTCCCTACTGAGAATCTCCCAGTGAGTGAAGCCATTAACATAGACAGGAATTTGGAGTTGAGGGAATAAAAGGGGGTTGTCAGCTCTAAGCCCCAGCCATTAAATTAATGTTGAATCTTGATTTATGCTAATGACACTTAGCAATGTAATTCTCTGTAAGAGCATCTGTACAATAGCTCAGATATTCCCAGAGGTGTTTAGAGAGAGGGAGTAAGTCAACCAGATAATATTGTGTGAAATTAATTAAACAGGGACTTTAATATAAGGATGCTCTGAATTGGAAAATACATCTGGTTTGTATAAACATTTTCTTTCACCCCACCTGCAGTATTTAGGTTTACCTAGAATTCTCATGGGAGAAGAATTTGGGGTAGAAAATTCTATGATCTTATGCTAATGCAGAAAATTTTATAAGTCTTGAGAGTAGGACTGCATCTATTAAATCCTTCTCATATATTTCATATTCACTAAAACATTATACAATATGACATGTGGAAATTTACAAATATTAAATTAGTAGTAATGGACATGAGTTTGAGTACGCTCTGGGAGTTGGTGATGGACAGGGAGGCCTGGGGTGCTGCAGTCCATGGGGTCATAAGAGTCGACGACTGAGCGACTGAACTGAACTGAGAGTACTGAACTACTGATTTCTACTGCAAACGGTAGTTCAGTTCAGTTTATTTCAGTCGCTCAGTCATGTCTGACTCTTTGGGACCCCATGAATCGCATCACGCCAGGCCTCCCTGTTCATCACCAACTCCCGGAGTTCACCCAAACTCATGGCCATCGAGTCGGGTATGCCATGCAGCCATCTCGGCCTCTGTCGTCCCCTTCTCCTCCTGCCCCCAATCCCTCCCACCATCAGAGTCTTTTCCAATGAGTCAACTCTTCGCATGAGGTGGCCAAAGTACTAAAGCTCCAGTACTTTGGCCACCTCACGCGAAGAGTTGACTCATTGCAAAAGACTCTGATGCTGGGAGGGATTGGGGGCAGGAGGAGAAGGGGACAGCAGAGGATGAGATGGCTGGATGGCATCACTGACTGGATAGACATGAGTCTGAGTGAACTCCGGGAGCTGGTGATGCACAGAGAGGCCTGGCATGCTGCGATTCATGGGGTTGCAAAGAGTCGGACACGACTGAGCAACTGAACTGAACTGAACTGATGGTATTTTCATAACCAGAATTTTAATTTTGTATCAGCTTGCATATGTTTATTGTTGTTCTTTTCTCTTGGCAAGTTTTAAAACTATAATTTTTAACAAAGAATAAAAACTTTTAAAATACCATATATTTCTTAAAACATTACCTAAGATTTATCTACTTTCTTATTTAAATATTTATGCAAACTGTTCCTGGCATGGGTCTTTAGCAGAGTTTCAAAGGCTTTGTATGATAGAGAATATCATCCTCTCATTTAAATAACAGCTGGCTATGAAATATTATGTTTTCTGTGCTTTTAATACTTTAAATGCACTCCACTGTTTTCTGGCATTAAATGTTGCATATGAAAAATCTGAAGTTGGTCTGATTTTTGTTTCTTTTGTTCATTGTTTCTTCATTCAGTTAATATTTACTAAGTAGTTACTATGTGATACAGTAAGTTAGGCACCAGGGTCCAAGAGTATACAGAGAGGCCCATCTACAATAATTGTGGGTGGCTGTCCTCTATTGAAACATAAGAATATATATATATATATATATTTTTTTTACTTTTTAAAAACTTTATTTTTAATTGAAGGATAATTGCTTTACACTATTGTGTTGATTTCTGCCAAACAATAAACATAAAAGTTGTCTACATTCCAGTAGTCATTTTATATTCGATATTCTTTGCCATTTAAAAAGAGACATTAAGTGTTTGTGGAATAGAAACATGGGACACATCTGGGTTTTACTTTTCCCTGGTCACCTAATTCTTACCCTGAATCTACTTACTACTATTTTTTGGTCAATTTTAATAAGTAAAGATGATTTCTCACCTCACCAAATGGATGCTTTGGAAAATCACAAGTGAGTGGAGGACTCCTACAGACCAGCCAGTGAAACGTGGTAGTGGGAACAGTCAATAAACCAATGGCGATGGAGAAAATTGAACAAAGGGAGGCCACAGCAAGCAGAGAAACTAAACACTCAAAACACTGATACCCAAGGCCACGGAGTAAAGGAATAGAGAGTCATAAACATTTTGACAGCTCCTGTGGGCATCACTGACTTACAGGACAGCATAATGACAGACACAAAATCTTAGAGTTGACTTTACTGTCATCTACCATTTATCGTAACTTGATAAACAGGAGGTGGCTTAGATCATTTCCACCACATCACAGCTATTATGGAAGTCTGTATAAGATGCTAACATTTCCTCAAATATGTTATTAAAGACATTGGCATTGTAGACCTATGGTATGAGACCTCCTTAACATTTCTTTAATTATGTGATAAAGGAGGAGGAAAATGCTTGGGTACAAAGATAAAAAATAAATAAATAAAGAAGCATGTGTCTTGGTGTTTAAGCTACTAATACAAAAATACCATAGATGGGATGACTCGAACAACCAGCATTAATATCTCACATTTTAGAAGGCTGGGAATTCCAAGATTATGTCACTGGGAGCTGCGATGTCTGGTGAGGCCCTCTTCCTGTTCCAAAGATGCTGGTTGTCCCAGTGTGAAGGAACTCTTTGGGGACTCTTTTTCTTTCTTTTTTTTTTTAAATTTATTTATTTTTAATTGAAGGACAATTACTTTACAATATTGTGTTGGTTTCTGTCAAATATCACCATGAATCAGCCATAGGTACACATATGTCCCATCCCTCTTGAATTTCCCTCTCACCTCCCTCCCCATCTCACCCCTCTAGATTGTTAGAGAGCTCCAGTTTGAGTTCCCTGATCCATACAGCACGTCCCCATTGGCTATCTAATTTACATATGGTAATTAAGTTTCCATGCTACTCTCACCATACATCCCACCCTCTCCTTCCTCCCCACCCACCAGGTCCATAATCTGTTCTCTATGTCTGTATCTCCATTGCTGCCCTGCAAATAATTTCATCAGTACCACCTTTTTAGCTTCCATATATATGCATTAGTATATGATATTTCTTTTTCTCTTTCTGACTTACTTCACCCAACTGACAAAGGATTAATTTCCAAGATGTACAAGCAACTCATACAGCCAATACCAGAAAAACAAACAACCCAACCAAAAAGTGGGAAAAAGACCTAAATATACATTTGTCCAAAGAAGACATACAGATAGCTAATAAACACATGAAAAGATGCTCAATATCGCTCATTATTAAAGAAATGCAAATCAAAACAGCCATGAGATATCACCCCACACTGATCAGACTGGCCATCATCAAAAAGTCCACAAACAATAAATGCTGGAGAGGGTGTGGAGAAAAGAGAACCTTCTTGCACTGCTGGTGGGAATGCAAATTGATTCAGCCACTATGGAAGATGGTATGGACATTCCTTGAAAAACTAGGAATAAAAACACCATATGACCCAGCAATCCCACTCCTAGGCATATACCCTGAGGAAACCCAAACTGAAAAAGACACATGTAATCCAATTTTCATTAAAGTAATCTGGATGTCCATCAATAGATAAATGAACTATAGGTTCTCTACAGAGTTTAAAATAAAAAAAAGTTAAATATGTAGTAACAAATATCATATATTAACACAAATATATGGAATCTAGAAAACTGTTCTTGTTTGTAAAACATAAAGAGACATAGATATAGAGGACAAATATATGGACAAAAAGGGGGAAAGGGGGAGTGAGTTGAATTGGGAGGTTGGGATTGACATATATACACTGTTGATATGTACAAAATAGATAACTAATGAGAACCTACTTTATAGCTCAGGGAATCCTACTCAATGATCTATGGTGACCTAAATGGGAAGGAAATTAAAAAAAAGGGGGGGATCTAACTATCTATAACTGATTCACTTTGCTGTACAGCAGAAACTAATATAACATGGTAAAGAATTATACTCCAATACAATTAATTAAAAATAATGTTTATAAACACTGTGTTAGAAATAAAGATTTATGATTTAATAAGGACTGTGTACCTACCACCCAGTATAAGCAACAGGACACATCCTTGACCCTTAAGGCTCCCACATGTCCATCAGTAACTGCAAACACCAAATTTATGTTTTCCTATTCCCTCACTCTCCTTCACAGCTTACCATACTGGTCAATATCACTAAACATAGTATCCTGGTTTTCATGGTTTTCAAGCTTATAAAACTAGACTTGATTTTTTTCCCCCCCTCAGGATTATGCCCCTAAGATTGATTCATGTTGTGCAGCTAATTTTATTCACTCTTATTGCTGGAGAGCATTATTTTATGTGAATATACCACATTTCCCCCTCTGCCCACTGTTGAGAGGCATTTGGGATTTCCCCAGCATTTTGCTGTTAAAAACATTGCCACTTTTAATATTCATGCATGAATATCAGGTTTGGGCATCCTGGGACACAAAAAGAAGAGCTTCTCAGAAGGCAATGGCACCCCACTCCAGTACTCCTGCCTGGAAAATCCCATGGACGGAGGAGCCTGGTGGACTGCAGTCCATGGGGTCGCTGAGTCGGACACGACTGAGCGACTTCACTTTCACTTTTCATTTTCATGCATTGAAGAAGGAAATGGCAACCCACTCCAGTGTTCTTGCCTGGAGAATCCCAGGGACGGGGGAGCCTGGTGGGCTGCTTTCTATGGGGTCACACAGAGTCGGACACGACTGAAGTGACTTAGCAGCAGTAGCAGCAGCAGCAGAGTTGCCAAACAATAGGAATGCCTGAGTTCACATTCACTATGATATGCCAGACTGTTTTCTAATTCTGTTAACTTGAACCATGGACTTTTAAATATTCTGTTCATTCCATGCCTTTTAGTGTTTGCCAATCATGTATCTTACTCTTGATTTTAATGTATATTTTTTGGCTACTACTGAGGTTGATGATACATGACTTCTCATCTATAAATGCCTTTTTAGGTATTGTGTGCTTTGTGATTTTTTTTTTTTTAACTCTGATCTCATATTCCTTGAGTAATTATTTGATGTAGTAATTTCTTGATGCCTGAGCCAAATGTGGATTCACCCAAATATAATTTGCATTTCTTTCCTTCCATTCACATAAAAGCTTTATCAAGCTTAGCAACTTGAGGCTAAAGATTAGGTTTGAGGGCTTGTTGGGAACCCCCAAGAAGAATGAATTCACACATGAGGACCTGCTTATGGTTATCAAATTTCTCAGGGATTTTTTTTTTTTTCTACACTGAAAGTCAAGCTTCAAGGACAGCTATTATTCTTGCTACTCTCTGGAGTGTAGATAATCTATTAGTAACTTACATGAAAGCAAGGGCGCACAGCCCTTTAAGTTACCAGATTCCTGGGCATGACAACCATGACACAGAGGCATCATTTTCATTTACTCAGGACTTCCAGACCTCAGCACCCCAAAACTTTTAATCCATCTCCTAGAAAATTTCACAGTCAACTCCACTTAATGATGTATCCTCCAACAAGGAGCCTATTCATCTTTCTAGACAACAAGCATCTCAACTCCAACAAACAAACAAACAACAACCCTGTGATCAATTCATTCAGAACTTTGCCATTAGAAACATCTAGAAACTGTTTTAAATTCAACAGAAATCTAAGATTTCATTGTGCAGTGG
Source organism: Bubalus bubalis (assembly GCF_019923935.1). Taxonomy (NCBI): domain Eukaryota; kingdom Metazoa; phylum Chordata; class Mammalia; order Artiodactyla; family Bovidae; genus Bubalus; species Bubalus bubalis. The sequence goes on along the minus strand of NC_059159.1, from coordinate 78,406,622 downwards.
AATAAAAATTTTATTTTGAATTACCTATGGAGGGCACTAGATGTTTCTAGGTTGAGATGAAATAAAGTCTTAATCTATCCCTGGCATCATGTTCCACATTTCATATTCCCCTTTCTCTCTTCCTTTGTCAGGATTTGGAACAGTACTAAAAGACCCTGAGTTAATTTGATCAGTTAATCAAAATATTTTAGGGGTCTGGACAAATTTGCATCTCTTGTAACCGAGCAATCTATTTTTATTAGAATCAAGCTCAGGTTTTATAGCTTGATAAACCACTTGACTAACACTAGCTACCAATTTTTTTGAGTGTCTACTATCTGCCAGACAATATGTTACTGTTTTACATACATTTTAACCATTATAGCTCTCCATGATGGCCCAAGATCGCTTAGGTTAGTAAATGCCTGAGCTGTATTCTTCCACAGTCTCTGCCTTACCCTCTACCACCTGCCACACATCATGAGAAAATAACATCCCATTGTTCAAATCCAGCAGGTGACTACAAAATCAAATTATCTTTTTCAGCACAAACAGGTTTCAAGTTGTTTGGCAAATAACAATGGAAGAACCTTTTTACTATGAAATCTTAATTCATATCCATACATAGTAGGTATTTATTCTGAAGCTGTATATTATTAAACAATTATCTAGTTAATTCACTTTATATATTAATCTACCAAGTATGGAGTAAAAAATGGCACAGCAGATTTTTCCAGCTTTGGTGTTCATGAACAGCTTCCACTGGTCTCCTGCTATTAAAAGATTGATATATGCACAGCAGAACAGAAAAAGGTTTCCTTTGAATGCCATTAAAAAAAAAAAAAAAAACTTCATAAAGGAGCTTATAATCATAGTCTGGTAGACCTTGATATATATATATATATATATATCTGCCATCTCCTAAATGTTCCTGTGCATGTTTGAATTCTCTCAGGTAGAGAGGATTTAATGAAGACACAAATGCAAAGCAATTTAATTCTTCAGAGCTGAGAATTTTATAAACAAAAGGCATTGTCACTGATGCTCTTGCTATTATTCACTCATGGTATAAGAAAACCTACCAAATGTAGCTAAAGTATAAAACTGATCCAACCTAGAATATCAGTGAAAAAGCTTTTCTTCTTTGCTCTTCTATCTTAGCAGCATTAGTTTAAAAGATGCTTGAATTACTTGACAAGTCAGAAAGAACTATTGTTACAGACAGAAAAGTAATCTATATGCAGGTATAGGTCCAACAATATACTACTCTAAGACATGTGAAACCACTAAAATACAGATATGGGTAATTGTCAGAGTAATTTTAATTCATCTTTCATTTGCTTGCTTATTGACCCATTAACTTATATCCAGTTTTATTTTAAAATCAACTTTATATTGGTATAATGTATGTGTAATACAATTCACACAGTTTGACTGTGAAAATTAATGAGCTGTGACAAATTTAGAAATTCAAATAATAACTACCACACTGATCAAGACAAAAGATGTTTCCATCTCCTCAGAAATTTCTCTCATGCTTCTTTGCATAGACCCAGTTTTAAATCATTAGAAATCAGATCTATGCTTAAATAGATGCTATTATCTTGGATTGAAAAAAAATCCAGATCCTGGATTTCTGCCTGGGGGATGAGGATTAGGGCGGGGGGAGGGGATCATATCTGTTATCCTATTATTTATGAGTTATCATTTCTTCAGAAAGGCCTTCCCTACTCTATCAGCCTTATTTTTCTCTCCTATTGCACCTTGTTTTTTTCCTTTATACTTTTTATTACAATTCATAACTCTCTATTTATTTGTGTATGTATGTAAGAGTGTGTGGTGTGTTTATTCAATGTCTCTACCACTCACTGGACTTGAAACCTTCCAATATTAAGAATCATGTTTTCTTCTTTTTCTATTATTGATATGTTCTTAATGATGCCTGACACTTTCCTGGCAAAAGATAGTGCTCAAAAATGATCTTTGAATGTACTAATAGACAGCTAATTCATTTAAACAACATTTACTAAGTACCTACCATAGGCAGGTAGATTGCATTGTACTGGAGATCTAAGGGTGAAAAAGGATTTTAATAAGCAGATCTTAACTTATGTTGAATCCATAATTATGTGGCTATAAAAAAACAAAACCCTCAGCTTTTACCTTCTTATTCATTACTATCACTAAGTTTCTACTGTATGCATGGTACTAGGTGAGTTACTTGATGCATGTTAATTTGAGAATATTTCAAAAGTAGCCACAGATAAGCCTAATCTAATAAATTTTTAATTATTTGAAGCTTTGTTCCAAAAATGTAAATTTAGGAATCAAATACAAAATTCTATAATGAGTTATTTTCTATTAATTCAGAGTAGAATATCCACACAATAGAATGACTGCAACTGTTTTCAATGATAAAATGTGGATCTGACTATTAGAATTTAAATGAGTTGTTTAACAAGTTATGGGTTTTTTTTTTTTTTCAGCTCTAGCTGGAGGGTATACTCACCCCAAGGGTGAAATTCTGAATCTTATTGAGGGAGAATCTATCATTAGGGCCAATCTTAATTAAGACAACCTTGTGAGAAAGCTATCTGAGTGGTGAGTTTCAGAAAAAAAAAAAAAAAAGTCTCTTAGATAAAAATTTGCCTGAATCAAGCAAATAGATGACTTTACATTTGAATTCAAGACAATCTACTCCAGTGTTTACCTTCTTTAAATGAATGTTTCTAATAGCTGCACTGCACCATCTACTACGTACTTTTCCAGGCACTGGGAACACAATAGTGAACGAAGCATGAACACTGCCCTCACACAGCTCACATCCTAGAACATGCGATAAGAAAACTGATGTTTACCAGCATCTGGTAGAGCACACTTTCTGTTAGCTCATCATGTCCTTACAGTACCCTGGGAGTCCAGCTTGCAAATGACATCATTCTCTTTTCATAGACATGGGAACTGAAGCTGAACAGCTAAGACTGGAGCCTACACCTTCTGACTCAAACCTGATGTTTTGCTGACTGCCAAATCAATGAAACCTTCAAATTTCATCCTTAATGTAGAAGATGTGGTGATCATACTAACATCAATAGAGGGAAATACAAGGCAAGACCATTTATCAGGAAGACAGGAGTGGGTGGTGGTTGGTAACAAAAGACAGATGTTAATAAATAGCTATAGAGTGAAATGCAAAGCAAGATCGACTGTCAGATGCTAACACAGAGCCTCACCATGTAGAACACAACAGCCTGACTTCCGTCTTCTAGCAGCTTCCATCCCTCAATGGCTTTATATAGAGACTGCAGAGCCCCAGGGTAGCAGGAAGGCCAGAGATACCAGAGAACTCATACTAAAACCCTTCTTTCAAGCAATCATAGGATAATGACTAACAGGAGTTGGTAAATGTATATTCTTTGCTCCTTAGATGGGTAACTCTGAGAAAAAAATCTTCCTATGCTGGCTGCCAGAGTTCAGCTCATCGAATTAGGTTCCAGTTACAGGAGAGCTGGGCTTCCCTGGTGGCTCAGATGGTAAAGAATCTGCCTTTAGCTTCTTTACCATCTGAGCCTTCTTTACCAAAGGAGGCTCGGGTTCATTCCCTGGGTCCAGAACCCCTGGAAAAGGCAATGGCTACCCACTCCAGTATTCTTGACTGGAAAATCTCATGGACAGAGGAACCTGGACAGAGGAATCGGACACGACTGAGTGACTAACACTACAGGAGGGCTAAGTTGATTGAGGTCACATCCTTTACTGGCTCCTTTTTACTCCTTGTCTCACTCCCTACCAATGATTCTTAGGATTAACTCCTGAATACATTCCCTTTGTACTGGACGCTGTGCTTGGGGGAACCAAGGCAAGTCTATCAATTGATTCACAAAAGTGAGGGCACCTAGCCAGTAGCCCTAGAATTAATGGATGAGTATCAAAGCCATCCTGATAAATCCAAAAATCTCTTGGAGTGTTTCATTCTGCACAGAATCGATGAACTTTCCCTTTGAGGAATTCACTGCAATATTCTCTAATTCTGAATGCTGTCAGGGATATGAAATGTGGTTTTGCTTACAAATCAAATAGCAATTGATTCCTCCACCACCAAAACAGAATCATATCACAGTGAAGAATGCCCACCCTCCCCTTTCTCCCACTGCCCCCCACCAATGTTTTCCTCTCTCTCCTCCACCTCTTTCTGCCTCCTTCCATCACTTCCTCCCTAATTTTACTATTTCCTTCCTTTCTTCCTACAGAATATATAATCTTACCTAAATCATAGCTTTTTTAAAAAGAGACGTTTCTTTAGTTAAGAAAGTAGGGAGATACAAAGTAACTGTTATTATCTTTCCTCCCTTGATATCTTTTGTTTTCTAAAACTCTCTGAAGATTTATGGAGGTAGGTAGAGGTACTAAGAAAAAAAAATATTATTAGTCTTGAGCTGTACCTGGAGCTCTTTTTTATTATCCAATACAATACACATAGATTCTTATTAAGAAAGAAAATCCTCTGTGAAGGAAATAATCCATTTCATTTTCCAAATGAGCATAGCACAGCTAAGAGAAAGAACAGAATTAACAATAGAATTCTCAGCCTAAACCCCTTGTCATTGCCTTTAGTAAAATGAACACAGGTAGAGAATGTATTAATTTCATTATAAGATAGAAGAACTAAATTCACCTTATATTTTTGTATTTAACTCCTGTTTGGCATGAGGCTATTGCTATCTCATTTATTAAATTATCAGAGCTCAAACAACTACCTATCTTGGCACTTGGGAAGAGAAAGACTTCCTTATTTTATTAAAACACATAGAATCATTGACACAGGAAACAATATTAACCTGTCCTTCATAAAGTTCCTGCTCGTAAGTCAGTCCCACGTCATCATCACAACCGGTAACTGTCCACACTTGAAGCCAACAGATGAAAGCCCTTCATTCTATTCCCTAAAGTAAGCTCAATAATCACAAATTAACCTTGGTCAGTTATGTGCTTACAAGAAATACAGGTGATACAAGAAAACTATGTAAATAATTTATCAATAACCAACTTTATTCAAGAAATTCAAGGTGAGATGTGTTGGAAAATATCACTTTCTTAATTGTGATATTACTTCAAATTGGCATTCTCTTTTTCAATGCCAACATATTAGATGTTTACAAGAAAGAACAGGTGTTCATTGCCAAGAATGTGGATATTGTATAAAGTATATTTCAAAGGCATTTCAACTGTGATATTGAAGTAAAAGCCAAACACACAGAAGTAAAGCCGCTTCTACAATAACAGAAGTGAAACTATATTTAGGTTCATACTGCTCAGAGTGGGAAGCCTGGCCCCCTCTGTGTACATCAGTATGGCAGGATTCATACCAAGCCAATGGACAAAACTGGTGCATGGCTCCAGTTCAGGGGTAGGTAAATCAAAGTATTATTTATATAAAAAAAATAAATTGACACATATTATGGCAGACTCTACTTCTGATACAAATTTATTGTTATGGTAAACCAGGCTGCAGAAAAAAAAAATAGCTATTATAATGAACTCAATGCAATTAAATTTTTCATGCAAAAAAAATCATATAGATACAAGGTAAAGTTGAATGCAAAAAGCTGACTGTATAACTTCTTGAGATAAAGTATTAGCATTCAGTTACATCTTTTGATTGCAGATGATCCATTTAGTTTGTTGCCCAAACCTCTGTAGGCCAAGTTCACGGCTCTGGCATTGAGTATATTTTTATGGAAAATTCTGAAAAGCACTTATTAAGTTTGGTTAGTAGTGGTTGTAGGAATTCCAGCAAACATTCCCTCTTGGCACATAAAAAATTCATATTAGATCTTAAATTCGGCTCTTTGGTCTTTGATATTTAGATTCATTTGGTAAAGCTGGAAATGTGCCCTATATCACATTCCTATCAGTTTGTCTCAGTTAAAAAACGTACTAAAACTTAAAATGTTCATTGGGCAACAGGAGGCAGGAAAGGCTCAGTTCACCACCACCAAGCACACTGAGCCCTTGGTAACATAACAGAAAACTGAGGATCCCTTCCAACTAGGTATACGGCACTTCACTTCTGACTCTCCATTTCCTCTCTGCAAAATGTGGTAGATTATTTATTCAAAAGACACATAGAAATTACTGCAGGCCAAGTGCCACTCTAAGCAGTTTGCACGAATTGACTCATTTAATCTTACGGCAAATGTCTGAGTTTTAAGTGCCACGAATAATGTGCAAAGTAAATCCAAGGAAGGAAAGAGAGAGAGAGAGGAGTAAACTATTCTAGAGAGTCTGGTCAGGATATGTTATTCTCTTACTTAATATTTTATATGATACATTTGGAGTTGACTACATAAAAAAGTGACATTTGAATAGTCCTGACTAAATTAAAGGGCCATCCATGTAACTTTATGGGAGAACAGTTTCAAGCAGACAGATCAGCAAGTGCAGAGGCTCTGAGATGAAAAATATGCTTGAGCGGTAGAGAACTAGTAAGCTGGCCAACTTTCCAGAGAGAAGTTAGTGAAGAGACCAGCGAGCAAGACTACAGGAGTAGGAGATGACATCAGAGAGGAAAACGGTTTGGGTTTACTTTATAGTTGGTGGAAACAGAATGATTTACCATCCTTCCAAACTGATTTTGCAAGTATTCTTCCAGTCTAGCCTGCTCCTGGGTGGGGGTGTGTGTATGTGTGTGTGTGTGTGTGTGTATACATATACACACTTACATTTGAAATAATGTACAGACAGCCACTCCTCAACTGGGAAAAATAAATCATGATGGAGTAGTGGGAAACGTAGTAGTAGGGGAAAAGGAGGAGGGAGATAGGAAAGAGTAGCGCTCGGATTATTTTACTACCTTACTTAAAATTCTTTCAACAGCTCTGTGGTCTATAAAGGGAGGCAGTGCTGAGTGACTGTCGGGTAAGACCAGCAGAGGTCAGACTACTGAATCTATAGCATATTAGGGACAGGTGATAATTCCAGGGACTGAGTTATCTAGCTCACTAGTACTTGGATTTAGAAGGTGTTTAATAAATGGGTTGATTTTATCAGTTGTCAAGTGCTAATGGCACTTTAATATCCAAATCCATTCGTTTTACTTTCTAGTACAAGTTTAACAGAAATCCTTTTCTTAATTTCATTATGAATAAATCTGTAGTCATTTCCTTGCTTTGGTTCTTTTTTCTAGAAATTGGCTTAGATAATTGGGAGTAAGAACTGACTTAGGTATAGTTTGGCTAAAAGGAAAAGTAAGGTAATTTGCTAATAGGGATTAAAATCTATTCAGAAAAGAGCTAAGCTATAAAGGTAGAAAGTGAAGTGTTTTCAATATGCAAATAGGGCCAATAGACTATTATAAAACCACAGAGCAAGCTGAGTAGCAGAAATCTACACTGTCAGTTTATTAGAACAGGTAAGAAGGTGAGTGAGGACCAGACATAGAGAGAAGGCCTAAGGAGAGGCTATGTACCTTGCATAATCCTCTGCTTCTATAACCTGGATTTTCTTTATATTTTTATTCATTTAGGAAATTTCTTTCTTGAAGAAGGCATTCAAATGGTATTTAGGAGATTGATTAAGTTAAATATCTCAAGAACTGTCACTTCCAATGTTCTGATGATCAGATCATGGTGCTATTACTTGTAAAACTCCTATCTCACATTCAATTTCCCTAAAACACAAAATTCAAAATTCTAATTTCATCTCGGCTCTTTCAGTCATGGTCCAGCATTCAAAGCAGCAATCATAGAGATATTTCTACTCTTGGACAGGAAATGGGATTTATTGTTCAAAGGCATTTGCCTGAACTCTGGAGAGTTTGGTAGCATCTTTTCTCACCTCCTTCATTGTCAACAAGATTAGGTCATTTAGATATGCTCCCCAAGAAGAATCTCTGTCAAAGTGAAGTTCTGCAAGACTGGACCCAAAACAGTGACTACATATATATTCTTCTTCAAAGATGAGGAGCCCAAGAAAGTGGACACATAAGTTGGAAACTTGTGCAATATAAAGCAATAGCCTTAGATGTTTATACAACATTTGACCCAAGTAAAATTCTAGGAATTTATCCTGGAGAAATAATAAAATAAATGTGCACATTTTTTTTATCACAGCATTAACTGTGAAAGTGAAAAACTGGAAAGAATATAAATATTGACAGTGGTAAACTGGTTAAATAAGTTATGGCTGACTTACAGACTTTCTTTATGAAATATGTGTGCGTGTGTGTTAGTTGCTCAGTCGTGTCCAACTCTTTGTGACCCCATGGACTATAGCCCGCTAGGCTCCTCTGTCTATGGAATTTTCCAGCCAAGAATACTGGAGTGGGTTGCCATTTCCTTCTCCAGGGGAAATGAAATATAATTCAATCAATAAAAGAAAAATTCCCATAACTGCTGAGAACAATTACAAATAGAAATATGGGGTAAAATATAATTTGAAAACCTTATTAAAGAAGAAAGATACCAATGACCAGAAAATAACGTGTCTGAAATGTACATTTAAACCAAAAGTGATATCATTTCCATCCCGATATAGACTATATGATACCAAAGGTTTAGTGTTTCCTGTGACGGGCAGGAAAGTTTTGTGATTAGAACTGGCCTGGAACATTAGAAGAATTTCCAGGGAGGCAGAGTGGGGAATTATGCTAATTAGTACATTGAATTATGGAATTTGACCTAAAGGCACTTAAGATTCACTGTTTCCAGAATGCTAAAAGATATATTTAGATATATTTGCTGTGGGAATGTTTTAAAAATACTATCTAATGAACATATTAATAGTATTTATTGAAGAATCATTATTCTAGGTAATGATTAGCCAATACCATACCTGGATTAGAATTTAGTTTACAAAATGGAAAGACATGGTCTATGGCTCAACAAAAAGCTGTTCGTTTAATCATGCAGCCTGATTCTGTTGGAAGTGAGTAGCAGTGGCAGGTCCATCCATGTGGACATAACAGCTAGACTTCAGAATGCCATGGAGGAAGCTAAAACAGACTGGCTTTATTGTAACCCTCTGGCAGCAGAAAGACCAACCTAAGATACAATCATATCTTTGAATGGCAGTCTATTTTGAGGAAGAGAATTTATCTGGAGTCAGAAGACGTGGATCCAAAGGTCAGATCTGCCATTTATCATCTGTGAAGGTGAAGGTGAAGTCGCTCAGTCGTGTCCGACTCTCTGCAACCCCGTGGATTGTAACCTACCAGGCTTCTCCGTCCATGGGATTCTCCAGGCAAGAATACTGGAGTGGTTTACCATTTCCTTCTCCAGGGGATCTTCCCGATCCAGGGATCTAACCCGGGTCTCCCGCATTGGAGGCAGACACTTTAACCTCTGAGCCATCATCTGTGAGAGCTTACAAAACTCATGAATTTTCCTGAATTTCAGTGCCAGTGGTGTGCAGAATCTGACTCATATGGGCTCGTGGAGCCAATCATGAACACCTCCTCCCAGGTCAGTGTTCAGTGATGTTACATTAGAAGTCTGAAATTAAGCATGATGGGTGTGCTTGTATCATGGAACTAGCAAAAATCATAAACCAGGGCTCCTCCCACCCAAACGAGTTGGTTGTAAGACATTGCCAGTACATCGCTGGTTTAAACAATGGGCTTTTGAATAATTATGAATGGCCACTCTGGTCTTTGTATTTACATGCTTGTTTAGTTTGTCCATTTATTTTGTTTATTCATATTTTTTTTATATTCCACACATAAATGAAATCATATGTGACTTTCTCGCTTCACTTAGTATCATATCCTCAAGGCTTATTGTCACAAATGGCCAGAGCAGTGGTTACCAGAGAGAAAAGGGGTGGGGGAGAGCAAAATGGGTAAAGAGGCCAATTACATGGTGACTGATGGAAACAAACTTTTTGATGGTGAGTATCGTACAGTGAATACAGATGTAGAAATATAATATTATATACTTAAAGCCAATATAATACTATACACCAATGTTACCTCAATAAAAGTCATTTAAAAATAATGTGACTAAGGGATTTAAAAGCACCTTGTAAAACAGCATGCATTGGGAGCTTTTGTTAATAATATTCCTCTATGCATCGTGCTTTGATAGCTTAAATCCAGAACAAAGAGTTAACAACAACATCCTTTACTTCTAATGGGAAAAAAAGAAATAATTGAGAGAAGAAGGTAACTAATGACACTGAAGTAGGCTTCCTAGAACTTAAAACTTTGTGGGGGTGCAGGAAAACATGAACAGAAGATGAAAGCTAAAAGAACAATCTGAATTCTGAATTAGATAAAGGGAACATTCTGAAAAAGAAATCAGGCCAAACTATGATAGTAATTAAATTTTAGGCAGAACTGCAAACAATATAAAAGATATATTATTTAATGTTCTAGAAAGGTCAGATGAGATCTCCTGAAATAATTTTTTCCTTTCTATTTCTTTCACTGATATTGAATCAATGTGACTGCTCTTACCAATAAAATAAATACACAGAAATGTGTTTACATTATGAACAAAAATGTACACATTGTTTAGATATGAAAAGATAAAATATACTATTGGGCTATTGTATTAATAATTCTGCATGTAAAGGGAATTCAGTGACAAATATAAGACTGTAAAGTGTTCTTTGAACTAAGAAAAAATATAGTGAGGTTTGAAGGGGAAGACAAGTTTTTTGCAATTAAGGGATCATAGGCCTCACTAGAGCATAGTCGGTTAGTAGCTCAGTCATGTCCAACTCTTTGTAACCCTATGAACTGTAACCTGTCAGGCTCTTCTGTCCATGGGATTCCCTGGGCAAGAATACTGGAATAGGTAGCCATTTCTTTCTCCAGGGGATCTTCTGGACCCAAGGAATGAACCTGGGTCTCCTGCATTGCAGGCAGATTCTTTACCATCAGAGCTACCAGGCATAAGTAATTCCAAAATCCCACCCACATGGATGGAGTCAGTGTCACGCCAACTTGTCTATTTTCTCATTTTATGAGCACCTTCCAGAAAAACATCTATTTTTGCTTTATTGACTGTGCTAAAGCCTTTGACTGTGTGGATCACAACAAACTGGAAAATACTGAAAGAGATGGGAATACCAGACCACCTGACCTGCCTCTTGAGAAATCTGTATGCAGGTCAGGAAACAACAGTTAGAACTGGAAATGCTTCCAAACAGAAAAAGGAGTACATCAGGGCTGTATATCGTCACCCTGCTTATTTAACTTATATGCAGAGTACATCATGAAAAATGCTGGACTGGATGACGCACAAGCTGGAATCAAGATTGCCAGCAGAAATATCAATAACCTCAGATATGTAGATAACACAACCCTTATGGCAGAAAGTGAAGAAGAACTAAAGAGCCTCTTGATGAAGGTGAAAAAGGAGAGTCAAAATGTTGGCTTAAAACTCAACATTCAGAAAACAGATCATGGCATGTGGTCCCATCGCTTCATGGCAAATAGATGGGGAAACAGTAGAAACAGTGGCAGACTTTATCTTTTTCGGCTCCAAAATCACTGCAGATGGTGACTGTAGCCATGAAATTAAAAGATGCTTACTCCTTGGAAGGAAAGTTATGACCAACCTAGACTGCATATTAAAAAGCAGAGACATTACTTTGCCAACAAAGTTCTGTCTAAAGGCTATGGTTTTTCCTGTGGTCATGTATGGATGTGAGAGTCGGACTATAAAGAAAGCTGAGTGCCAAAGAATTGATGCTTTTGAACTGTGGTGTTGGAGAAGACTCTTGAGAGTCCCTTGGACTGCAAGGAGATCCAACCAGTCCATCCTAAAAGAGATCAGTCCTGGATGTTCACTGGAAGGACTGATGTTGAAGTTGAAACTCCAATACTTTGGCCACCTGATGAGAAGAGCTGACTCATTTGAAAAGGCCCTGATGCTGGGAAAGATTGAGGGCAGGAGAAGGGGACAACAGAGGATGAGATGGTTGGATGGCATCACTGACTCAATGGACATGAGTTTGGGTAAACTGCAGGAGTTGGTGAAGGACAGGGAGGCCTAGCGTGCTACAGTCCATGGGGTCACAAGGAGTTGGACATGACTGAGCAACTGAACTGAACTGATTACCATACAACGAAAGAAAAATAAAAACTTGACAGCAGCATTATAAAACCATGACAAAATTCTATTATTTTTAATTATTTCTCCCCCTACTGTTTATTGAAAAAAAAAAAAGTTATAAAATATGTGAAAAGAGGGATAGTACCTCTTGTCCTACCAGGATTCTGACTGATACAGTAATAATGATGGTCTTGGTTTGGCTTAAAATGTTGTTGTGGTTTACTCACTCAGTCATGTCAGACTCGTGCAACCCCATGGACTATAGCCTTCCAGGCTCCTCTGTCCATAGAATTCTCCAGGCAAGAATACTAGAGTGGATTGCCATTTCCTTTTCCAGGGCATCTTCCTGACCCATGACTCAAACCCATGTCTCCTGCATTGAAGGTAGATCCTTTACTACTGAGCTATGTGGGAAGCCTAAAATGCCATTATTTAAACTCTTCAAAACAAACTGAAGCCCTACCTTATCTTTAAACAAAAATGATATGGCAAAAATTTTGAGGAATTATTCCAAAACTGCCATTGCTTTATAAAAAGAAAAAAGAGTGACCTTAGAATTCTCCTGAAATCCCAAAGCAATATGCTTGTATTTTAATCTATTTTGGCAAGTAGCAGAGTTTGCATAATAGTGATGAGATTCCTGCCTATAAAACTGTAAGCCTGTTGGAGATGAGGGACTGGGTATTACTCAATTTTACACCCTCTAAGCACTTGGCACAGTGATTTACACACAGAGTGTGAAGGTAAGACTTTATAAATTAAATTGAATATTTTTCTGGGCATGAGCTCTTTTCTCCCCCTAGCTTTGTATGCAGAGATTAATTTACACTTCCTGCTTTCTCCATTTATCTGATAATTTTTTTACCTAAATTTGGATGGATAGATGGATAGATAGATATAGATACAGATGGATAAAGGAGAGTGCAGAAGCTGATCCAATGGGCCAACATCTTTCCCCCTTAAAGAAAAAGTGAATATGGGCAATACTCATGCAGGAATATTTTTTTCTTTCTGGTGAACGGTCATAATTATGCCCACTACATTTCTTAAAAAGTGCTCATGCTACTCTTTATATTACTCAGTATAGATTCCTGCATCATATTTTTCTTTTTTCTTTCAGACCACAATAATAACTGAACTTTCTTTCATTGCTTGAATGTTCGTTTTAATTTTTTATATTAAGCAAATAATACATTGCTCTTTTGTATCACAAAGGAATACATATATTCTCCAAACGATTTGTGATAGGAATTTAAAGGACAAATCATCTCACTTATTAACAAATTTTTTCTTTTTTAAAAATATATTAAGCCTAATATGTACTCTATTTCAAATATTTCGAAACTAAGAATATCATAGGGGATTCCCCAGTGGCTCAGGGGTAAAGAATCTGCCTGCTAATGCAGAAGATGCAGGTTCGATCTCTGGGTTGGAAGGATCCCCTGGAGTTGGAAACGGCAACCCCGTCCAGTATTCATGTCTTGAAAACTCCCATGGACAGAGGAGCCTGGCTGGCTACAGTCCAAAAGAGTCACAAAGAGTTGGACATGACTGAGCATGCAGGAATATTGCAGATTTTATTGATATTTCCTCTAAATTGTGTTACTGAAAAGACTATTCAAAGTGTTAAGAACAAATTCCTACAAAAGATTATTTTACAGCTGTCAGTCACAATGAAATGAATGAAACTACATTTAAAGGAAAAAATAAAAGATATTAAGTATAAGAACAAATGATACTACCATGTTGAATTATTTCAAACTTGGCTTGAGAAGCTAAATGTTGCCATCTTGGGATGCAATAATTAGAAAGGACCTAATTCTTTTGAAATAATCCATGGGATTTTGTTTCATTTGAGTGCCTGCATTCAGGCTGAACTTTGACAATCAGCTGTTTATCATCATCTCACTTTGTGTATTGACATTTTGCCACTGTAAATATGACAAGGCTGAATCATTTCATCCACAGTGACTTTCAGTGACCTCTGGAGGAGGAAGTTACAGCTGTTGAAAGGTATGAAGGAGCATAACTGTTAATACAAGAAATGGAGCTGCCCTAGTTTTCACTGCAAAATTCCAGGAGGCCCACAACTTTCAATTTGGCATAGGAACCCTTGAACTGAGGAATTTCATATGGAGCAGGTCAGAGGAGACTGAATTTTCAATTAGATTAAGAGATTAACTCAACCAGGAGGAATGTGCCTTTCTCTTCAGGAGGCATAAAAAGGTTCTTCGAAACAAATCCCTGCCTAGGAGAACTTGGTTAAGAATAAGAACTTAGTTAATTAAGAACTTGGTTAATACAGAAGCTCTTGGTTAAGTTTGTTGATACTTTAATATTGTACGGGCTTAAACCTTTGTAAGAACATCAATGTATATTAAAGTAACTTGCAATTTAATTTAAACTATTTTATTTTTATTCTCCCTCGGGCTTTTGAAACACTGCATTATTATTCAACATTGCTATATACGTAGGTGTCTCCTTAATTGAAATACAAACAGGTTCTTCAAAAAGAGCTATCCTTTTGAAATACCTATTGTATTTAGCTCTAAAGCTGAGTCTCCACTCTTTTTTTTTTCTGGGGAATTCAGAACTATCACCTCCACCTCAGTTTAACTCGGTATTTCTAGTACCATGCTCACCAGCTCCTTCGTTGAACAGATTTTACTCAATTCTTAATTGAAAATCTATTAATTTTATCTCTATCAGAGTCCCTTGGACTGCAAACAGATCAAAGCAGCCAATCCTAAAGGAAATCAACACTGAATATTCATTGGAAGGACTGATGCCGAAGCTGAAGTTCCAGTACTTTGGCACCTGATGTGAAGAGCCGACTCATTGGAAAAAACCCTGATGCTGGGGAAGACTAAAGGGAGAAAAAGGTGACAATAGAGGATGAGATGGTTGGATGGCATCTTCGATTCATGGACGGGAGTTTGAGCAAACTTCAGGAGATGGTGAAGGACAGGGAAGCCTGGTATGCTGCTGTCCGTGGGGTTGCAAAGAGTCAGACACAGTTTAGCCACTGAATAACAAACAACAACTATTACAATTAGCTTTACAACATTGATGACAGTAGAAACACAAACTCCTTCATTCAAGAGGGTAAAATAAAGTACAATTACTGCATCATTGTTCAGTTCAGTTCAGTTAGTCGTGTCCGACTATTTGCAACCCCATGAACTGCAGCATGCCAGGCCTCCCTGTCCATCACCAACTCCTGGAGTTCATTCAGATTCACATCCATCGAGTCAGTGATGCCATCCAGCCATCTCATCCTCTGTCGAACCCTTCTCCTCCTGCCCCCAACCCCTCCCAGCATCAGAGTCTTTTCCAATGAGTCAAGTCTTCACATGAGGTTGCCAAAGTACTGGAGTTTCAGCAATAGCATCATTCCTTCCAAAGAAATCCCAGGGCTGATCTCCTTCAGAATGCACTGGTTGGATCTCCTTGCAGTCCAAGGGACTCTCAAGAATCTTCTTCAACACCACAGTTCAAAAGCATCAATTCTTTGGTGCTCAGCGTCCAACTCTCACATCCACACATGACTGCTGGAAAAACCATAGCCTTGACTAGACAGACCTTTGTTGGCAAAGCAATTGTGCTGTTTTAATTATCCATGGAAAACAGCTTTAGAGACAATTGTTTTTGGAATACAAGCTATTTCTTTCTATTAAGTTTTCAGCCATTGAATTCTAGGCTATTTCAGACCTCCTTCTCTATCAATATTTAAATCTCCCTCAGTTGGTTATATGATCTCTCTTCCTTCCATGTCATTTTTCACCAACAATGTGGAGATTAAAGGCTAGTTAATTCCTTTACTCATTTAACCTAAAAGAATCTATTAAGTGACAGCTATTGGCAAGGCACTGTGGTACTTTAATTTCTAATATGCCAACAGCTTTCTAATTAATCTCTGTGGCTCTACTTCCTCCTGCAGTACCAATGCATTAAAATTCTTATCTTTTTTATCTCTTTGTTTCCAAAATTTCAATAATGTACCATGATTGCCCATCAGTTTTGATTTACATTCAAGATTTCTCATATGTAAATTAGACTTCTACTAGCTACCTGTCCAACTTTGCCTTCCACGATTGCCAACTGTACTTAATCTATGATTATTACTAGCCAGGTATATTAGCTTGCTATTCTCTGCATACATTCTTTATCTTCTTGCCTCTTGAACAATAAAACCATATTTTTCAAATCAATTAAAACTACAGGTGAAAACAACACTCTCTAATCTAACTTCACTCAGATTCTTACTCTTTATACTTTAGAAAATTTGCTTTAGGATTTCTCAAAAAACAGGAGGCTATATGCAACATATCCTAAGCAAACTGTTCTTCTTTTAATGTCCTATTTATTCTTTAAGGTATGAATTAAATAGTCAACCAGGATAAACATGCTTTCACATGAAAAGGAATTGAGAAGGAGCCATTTTAATCCTTTCTTCCCAAAAACATCAGTCTTGAGGAAAGATACCAGACTGGTCAGAATAATGAATCTCCAACTGCATTGTCCTATTGAAACTTGTCTTCTAGAGTTCATGATGACTCTATAATCCAAACAATCAGAATTGCCACTAGCAAAAACCTTATCTAATCTCTTCATCTCTGCATTGAGTGCTGCTGCTAAGTCACTTCAGTCATGTCCGACTCTGTGCAACCCCATTAACGGCAGCCCACCAGGCTCCCCCGTCCCTGGGATTCTCCAGGCAAGAACACTGGAGTGGGTTGCCAGGTTACTCAATTAATCTCTGGTTACAGGAGCTAAGTATTACAAGAGGATATGGTACCTCTTACCTTGTTTTGTTTTGTTTGTTTATTTCTAGGGACATATATATACACATGTGTAGATACACACACACACACACACACACACACACACACACACATATTCTAAAATGTATTTGTGATGGTTTTGTGGAATGGGATATATCAATAAACAAAGATGTAACAGTCATCAGTGACTTGGGGCCTCCAAATGTGAATGAGGACCCTCAAAAGGGAAAACAAAGCCTGTGATCCAGCAGATGCCACCCCCACTCCATCCCCAGCGATTGCTGAGGAGCTCTGAGGAAGTTCAGAGAATGTGAAAAATCAAAAACACCCAGGATGCTGGCCTTGGATAGCAGAGATGCATATGAAAGGAATGACTTCAATAATCCCAGACTCTTGTATCTTCCCATACATAGAAGAGCACTGAATTCCTTAACTTGAGATGTCTGTTTTTCCTTAATTAATGGTAATCTTTGATGTTCACACTGC
Source organism: Bubalus bubalis (assembly GCF_019923935.1). Classification (NCBI taxonomy): domain Eukaryota; kingdom Metazoa; phylum Chordata; class Mammalia; order Artiodactyla; family Bovidae; genus Bubalus; species Bubalus bubalis. The sequence continues at coordinate 78,389,314 of NC_059159.1, read as the reverse complement.
TTACTCCCCTTTGTTACAAACTCCTGTATATCCTGACTCCATCCTCTGCCTCCTCAAAGCAGGTTCTCAGGGCTACCTGAGATGCTGCCTCCTGGGCTTGAAGTCCTAACATTCCCATCAAATAAAACACCCTCTACTTTCAGGTATTTTTTAGACAACAGTTAGTAATGATTTATAAACTACCAGGATTAGAAAAATAGTAAAGAAAGAAGGAAAAACAGGACAGAAGAGAAGGAAAATGAAAGAAAAAATAAAGAGAAGGAGTGATAAAAGGAATAAAAATTGAGGCAAATATAAAAAAAAAAGAAAAGAGTAACAGCCAAAGTCAGGTTATAAAACAAATCATTTATGATATAGAAAATCAATTTCCTTGTAACTCAGCAAGTTGTTGCAGAAAGGAGAAGCAACCATGCATAAAGGTGCTATTCAAAAGCTATGATTACTCATTAATGGATGCCTCTATCTGGGGACAGTTGGTTAAACAGAATTAAAGAGAAGGACTCAGGTTCTGCAGCTCACCCAGTTCCCTATACTGGGACAGGCTCATCAGAGAGGAGAGGTTTCTAAGGCCACAAACAACTTGAGAAATGAAATTTGGATTTGGTGCCAATACTTGCAAATTTTCTTAAGGGTTCCTGCTAATTTGCAGCAGATAACAAACAAGTGTGAAAGTGTGAAATGACATATGCTAGAGGGAAGGGTGGAAGCTGGGAGAGAGGAAGTAGAGGAAAAGGAAGCATGCTATTTTAAGAGGATGCTTCATGTCTTTATAATTAACTGTTAGCCTTTTTCCTTACATTATTGTTTACTACTCAGTTCAGTTCAGTTGCTCAGTCATGTCCAACCCTTTGACCCCATGGACTGCAGCACACCAGGCTTCCCTGTCCATCACCAACTTCAGGAGCTTGCTCAAACTCATGTCCATTGAGTTGGTGATGCCATCCAACCATCTCACCCTCTATCATCCCTTTCTCCTCCTCAATCTTTCCCAGCATCAGGGCCTTTTCAAATAAGTCAGTTCTTCACATCAGGTAGCTAAAGTTTTGGAGTTTCAGCTTCAGCATCAGTCCTCCCAGTGAACACTCAGGACTGATTTCCTTTAGGATGGACTGGTTGGCTCTCCTTGCAGTCCAAGGGACTCTCAAGAGTCTTCTCCAACACCACAGTTCAAAAACATCAATTCTTCGGCACTCAGCTTCCTTTATACTCCAACTCTCACATCCATACATGACTACTGGAGAAACCATAGCTTTGACTAGACGGACCTTTGTCAGCAAACTAATGTCTTGCTTTCTAATAAGCTGTCTAGGTTGACCACAGCTTTTCTTCCAAGGAGCAACCGTCTTTTAATTTCATGGCTGCAGTCACCATCTGCAGTGATTTTGGAGCCCCAAAAAATAACTTTTTAATTCTACTACTTTTTAATTTTTATTCCTGGGTTGTCCAAAAGGTTTGTTTAGGTTTTTCCATAAGCTCTTCTGGAAAAACCAGAGCGAACTTTTTGTTCAATCCAACAAATAAATGTGTGTCTGAGTTTCAGCCATAAACCCCCGCAGAAGCAAGAAGACCACAAAATTCACTCTAAAGAAGACTTCTTAGTTGGCCAAGGCATCCTAACAAAACAACAACTTGGAAATCAATGTGCATTTGATATAGTATAGAGGCAGCTGGTCCTCTACATTATAAAAAATTTATTTATAAATAAAATAAATAATAATTTATTTGGCAAAATAAATCAGGATGGAGTACTGGGAGACACAAAAGTAGGGGAGAAAGGGGAGAAAGACAGGAAAGAGAAGTAACCTGATTATTTCACTACCATGCTTAAAATTCTTTCAGCAGCTCTGTGGTACATAAAGGGAAGCAGTGCCGAGTGACTTTTGGTAAGGCATTTGTCTTTGGAACTATACAGCCTGCATTCATCAGGTCTGGTTAGTAACTCATGGGGAGACCTTGGATACATCATTTATCCTCTTTAATTTTTAGTTTATTCATGTGTAAAGGAAGGAAATATTATTAATATTTACCTATGGTGAGATCACTTTATCAAGCATTTTGTACACTGTTAGAGTGTGTACTCAGTCGCTCAGTTGTGTCCTACTCTTTGTGACCCCATGGACTATAGCCCGCCAGGCTCCTCTGTCCATGGAATTTTCCAGGCAAGGATACTGGAGTGGGTTGCCATTTCCTCCTCCAAGGGATCTTCCTAACCCAGAGATTGAACCCCGCAGCTTCTGTATAACAAATCAGAAACACTCAAAACGTCTTGAGTATCATCATTATTATTACTTGGAATATAGATCGGAAGATTTGGAAAAGCCTTCATTATAGAAGGTGAGCACTTGGGCTCACAGATGTTTTCCAACTTTCTGAAAGTCATCCAAATAGGAAGATGGCCTTTCATTCCACAGCCCATAGCCCCTGTATGTGACAAAAGAATGCCTGCTTTGAAACTCATAAATAAAGAATTTAGAACATTTGCATCATAGGTGGTGGCTGAATTTCTAACATTTTCTCCAAAAGATTCTGCAAACATTATTAGAAATTAATTTCATTGTCTTTAGTGTCATATCTTCCTCATTACTGAATGATATGAGGAACACAAGACAGATTTCCAATGACCAGTCCCTCCCTCATATGACCTTAACTCCCACTGGGTACCTGTTTACAAAATTCTTTTCATGTTGTAATTTTTCAAGAAATCATGGTTCATGTATTCAAATTAATACTTTCTGAGAACAAATAGGAAAGGTTTATGTTGTGTGTGCAGTTACTGATGGTACTTATTTTCTGTGCTTCTGCTATGATATAATTTCCTTGTCTAAGTTCTCACTCAAAGGACTTACACAGAGTTCAGCCAAGGCCATCTTTCAGAAAAACAGGCCAATATAATTTTTAATACCCCTATCAGCTTTCCTTTTGGGAAGAAAACATCAGACCCATCCCATTCATTTCTTTTTTTTTCCATTAATTTATTATTGATGTATTCATTTTGAACTTTGCTGTTGATAGTGGAGTTCCTGAATGACTTGACTTGAACCTGATGTGGCTTTCTTCGACAGTGTTAAATATATTTCCTAACTGAGATTCTGAAATATAGCATTCAGATTTTGATGAAGGCTTAAAATGCAGATTTCTTATTTCAAAACTGACTTGACAGATATGCAAGTGTGTGTGTGTGTGTATGTGTGCATGCACAGGTATATGATATTTTAAAGCCATTGTAAACAGAAACAGCACCAATGATCACACGGTAAGAGTGCCCAAGATACCATGAAAAAGAGCATGCTGGTCCGGTTGTTACCCTGCTCCTAGTGGCCACTAGAAACAGAGTCATCGCGTGCCAGAGTGGAATGGAGGTCAGATTTCATCTGGTCCATTAATGTTATTCCACTAATGGTGAAGCACACCCAGGAAGATGGAAAACATACATTTTGCTATTGAGAGAGGGAAGAGAGAGAGAGAAAGAGGAGGAGGATGAGGAGAGGAAGGAAAGGAGGAGGGGCAGGAAGAGGGGGAGGGAGGGAAGGGAGGAAGGAAGGGAGAAAGACTATAGAGCACAAAAAGTTAAAATTCAATTCAGCTGTCTTAAAAATTTATTCATTTTATTTTATGATATGGATATAATCAAATTACTAAGCAGATAAGCTAGGAGCTATAAGGACCACTCAGAGTTGAATAGTTTTTTGTTTTATGGGGTTACTGATTAAAAAAAATAACAAGATACTGCTCATATTAAAAGTGCTAAGAGCCTTTAGCAGGACTGCGCAGGCCTAAAGATAAGAATGTCCCCCCAAACCAGCTAAAAGGCTACTTAGATTTTTTTGTTCAACTAAGAAAACAAGCACACTATAAAAAACAAAACAAAGAGTGTCAGAGCGAAGAGTCCCATGAGATTTTCTATGACTTAAGCCCTGGCGTTAATGAGAGCATGAAGCTGCTGCTTCAGGACTGCCAGTGGCTCATTATTTCCAAGATGAAGACCCAAAAGATATAGTAAGGGGAAGTTTGATTAGAATTTATACTAGAAAATTCTGAACAACAAGCACGGTAAGTGGGAAATGTGTGGTGTATATTTTATTTGCTTTTTCTCACAACATAAGCTCTGACAGTTTACTCAGATAGCTTGAAACTCCAATTATTTTTTCTTCTGATATCAGTCTGAAAAGTCAATTGTTGGGCAACAGTTTCAACATGTGTCTTAGAACACTTCTGAAAATGAAGTAAATGTCCACTGCTTCTCAGTAATTAATTGCTGAAACAGGTCTGGTGCTCTTACAAATAGCTTCCCCCTCCGTGTCACACTCAGGGGACCCAAACGCTGGCTGAGATTCAAGAAGCTGCTAAGAGTTCACAGGCACACACCTCTGAAGGCTGCCAGCTGCAAGAATAAATTCTCAATGCAAGCTGTTCATATCTAGGAATTTTCTTTATTCCTTTAAATATGCCCGCACATTATGATGAATCAGGTATTCGGGGAGAGCATTTAAAAAAAAAAGCATGAATTTATAACTGGCTATATAAAAACAAGCTCAAATCAGTAATTTACAGACCAGATTTTCCTGAAAAAAAAAAAAATGAAATTTAATGAATTACATATTCCGTTTTAGGCTTTATGGCAAAAATCTAACAACGACCCAAAGGGGCCAAAGAATTTTCTGCTTGGCTTTCTTTTGCCCCAGTTTTTCACTGTGATAGAAATCATATAACATAAAATTGACCATCTTAGGCATTTTAAAAACCACTTGAGATATGATTGATATGTAAAGTGCTGTATATATTCAATGTATACAACAACTCAGTGAGTTGTTATATGCCCATGAAACCATCACGATGGTCCTTTGACCATTTTGGAATCAGGTTGATTTTTTGTTGTTGAGTTTTAGGAATACTCTATATATTTGGTATAATAATCCCTTATCAGATATGTGATTTGCAAATATTTTCCCCATTCTGTGGCTTGCCTTAGTAACCTTGGGGGGCACAATTTGTTCTTAAATTCTCCTAAAATCCAATTTATATATATATATATATTTTTTTTTCTCTTGTTACTTATGCTTTTATTGGTCACATCCAAGAAATCATTGTCAAATTCAATGTTGTAAAGCTTTTAATCTTATGTTTTCTTCTATGAGTTTTGTATTTAGGTCTTACATTTAGGTTCCTGATTCAACCTTAGTTAATTTTTTCATATGGTGTTTGGTAAGGGTCCAACTTCATTCTTCTATATATGGATACACAATTTTATCAACACCCTTTGTGGAAAAGATTGTCCTTTCCCTATTGATTGGTCTTAGCATCTTTGTCAAAAATCATGTGGCCATACATGCCAGGGGTTATTTCTGGAGTCTGTTCTATTCCATCTGTATATACGTCTGTCTTTATGCCAGTACCACTGTTTTGATTACTACAGTTGCAGTAAGTTTTGAAATGAGGCAGTGTGAGTCCTCCAAATTTGTTGTTTCACAACATTGTTTGGGATATTTGAAATCCCTTGAAATTCCATATGAATTTTAGGATGAATTTTTAAGTTTGTGCAAAATGTGCTATTGGGATAATTCTTGCAATCCATGACATGGAATACCTTTACATTTATTTATTTGCTTTTGAGAATGGCATTGAAACATGTGTAATATCATGTATGAAATGAGTCGCCAGTCCAGGTTTGATGCACGATACTGGATGCTTGGGGCTGGTGCACTGGAACGACCCAGAGGGATGGTATGGGGAGGGAGGAGGGAGGAGGGTTCAGGATGGGGAACACATGTATACCTGTGGCGGATTCATTTCGATATTTGGCAAAACTAATACAATATTGTAAAGTTTAAAAATAAAATTAAAAAAAAATTAAAAAAAAATAAAAGAAAAAAGAAGAAAGGTTAATAGAAAAAAAACTTTTTAATTTTGATAAAATAGATCAATATTTGTATCAATATTTAACATAACAGTTATCATTTTATCATTTTTAAGAACACAATTCAATGGCAATAAGCACACTCACACAGTCGTGCAACTATCATCACTGTTCATCCCCACATATTTTCATCTTTCCAAATGGAAAGTCAGTACCCTTTAAATAATTTTATCTTCCTTACTTTAGAAATGCTTTGCAATTTTTTTTTTTTTTTTTTAGTTTTTTGGCCACACCATGTGCTGCACGAGGGATTTTAATTCTCTGACCAAGGATCAAACCTGTGCCCCTAACAGTGGAAGTATGGAGTCTTAACCACTTGACTGCCAGGGAAGTCCCTGCTTTGTATTTATAATTCTACAAGTCTTTTTTCCTTTGTTAATTTCTAAGTAATACTTTGGATGCTATTATAAATGAATAATAAATATATTATTCTATTAAATATAGGTAAATATATTTAATAGATTATTATATTATATTTAATAGATTATATTTAGATTTAAATATATAAAAATATATTATATTTATGGATTATAAATTATAGATTATATTTATGGATTATAAATTATAGATTACAAATTTATAGATTATAAATTTATAATTATATCTATATATAATTTATATATACAATTATATATATTATTAATTACATATATAATATATATTATATAATATAATTTATATAGATTATAAATTTATTTATAATCTATATAAATTATAAATTTATAGATTATAAATAAATATATAGATTATATTTATATTCAACAGATTATATTTATATAATATATTTATAATGTTATAAATATAATATATAATATAACATATATTATAATAATAAAATCTATTAAATATATTATATTATATATTAAACATTAATATATTAAATTATATTAAATATATTATATTTAGTAGATTAAAATATAATAAATATATTTAATATAATCTATATAAATATGCTATTATACATGAATAATAATAAACTGCTTTCTTAACTGGTAAACAGAAATGTCCCCCAAAAAGGAAAGCCTTGGACCTGATGGCTTCATTGGTGAATTTTCTAAACACTTAAAGAATAGAGGGATGGTACAGGGAGGGAGGAGGGAGGAGGGTTCAGGATGGGGAACACGTGTATATCTATGGCGGATTCATGTTGATATATGGCAAAACCAATACAATATTGTAAAGTTAAAAAATAAAAAAAAGAATAACTAACATCAATCTTTCTCAGACTTTCCCCCCCAGAAATGAAAAGAACTTTCCCTAACATATTCCATGAGCTCAGCCTTTTCCTTGATGTCATAGCCAGACAAAGATACTATGAGAAAATAAAATTATAGACAATATTCTTTACAAACATCAATGCAAAATCCTCAAGAAAACTGAATTCAGTAGCATATTAAAAGGATTACACACCAAGACCAAGTGTCTTTATCCCTGGAATTCAAGAATGGTTCAAAATATGAAAAAAATTAGCACAAAAATCCACATTGACAGAAAGAAGGAAAAACAGATTATAATAATTTCAACTGTTGCAGAAAAAGCATTTGACATGTTTAATGCCCTTTCATGTAAAAAATACCCAACACAGTAAGTAAAGGAGAAACTACCTCAATATAATAAAGAAATATAATAAGAAATTATTAAATATAAGAAATATAATAAGAAAAACACAGCAAATAACCTACTCCATGATGAGAGACTGAATGCTTTTCCTCTAAGATCAAGCAAAAGGAAAGGATGCTCAATTTAGCCACTTGTTTTCAGCAGAGTATTGATGTCGTAGCCAGAGCAGCCAGACAAAAAAGAAAAGAAAAAAAAAATCCAAATTGGAAAGGAAGAAGTAAAATTATCTCTACTCATGAATTTATGGTGATACTTTATATGTAGAAAACCCTAGAGACTCCACAAAAACTCTTAGAACTAATAAGTGAATTCAGCAAAGCCACAGGATACAAAGTCAACACACCAAAAAATCAGTTACATTTCTATATTATAACAATGAACACTCTGAAAAAGAAATTTGTGGCGGATTCATTTTGATATTTGGCAAAACTAATACAGTTATGTAAAGTTTAAAAATAAAATAAAATTTAAAAAAAATGAAAAAAAAAAAAAGAAAATAGCATTTTGGCCTTTTAAGATTTCACATAAAAAGTATATTTGGAGGCAAAACTGAGGAAATAATATCAATCTATGCATTAGAAAATTTGAATTGTCATTTAAAATATAACATTCATAATAAATTTTTAATTCATTTTTGTCTTTTTCTTAAAATGATAAATATGATCATTTAATTTTCAATATGTTGGGGGTTTCTCTGCAATTTAAGCTTCCATTTTATAATTGGAAAATGACTTGCCCAAGTCTTCACAGCTAGGGTTTTATTCATATTCTATGCTATCTGCTTCCCTTTGCATAAAATTTACATATACAACTGCATACAAATGTAATTGAGGAAGAGTAGAAAAAGAACTCAATTAGGCTTAAACCCTCTTTCCTTTTAGTCCTCCTTCTCATAGCTCTCTGGTAATGGATAAATCATTGCTCTCACTGGGTTTGATTTTCCTTATCCAGAGAAAACACAGAAGGGACCCTATTTATTTAATCTGGCCTGCACAGATTGCTACAGTTTTTCTAGCTATGCAACACTGCTGAATGGTTCAGAAGATACTTGAGGGACAATAATTGAGCACTGGGGGCTCAGTTATGAGTAAGTTTAGCGTGGCAGTTGCTCTGCAGGTAGACGGTGGACCAGCCGTTCTTATTTCCATGTACTTCATTGTAGAGTCTAAGCTTATGTCTGTATTATAATTGATACTCAATTATCAGATTCATTTGAAGTCAGGATTCTGCCACTGCTGATTATTACGATGATCAAGAAGACTAGCACTTTGAAAAGAGGCTTTTAAAAATGTAAGAGGTATTAATATTATAATTTAATCAGCATTAACTTAATAATAATTTGAATCCAATGTTAAAAGTCTCTTAATAAAGTGAACTATAAAACTCTTTCAAGACATATATTAGCATGGGATCAGAGTCACACATAAGCAAAGCAGCAACTTTTCTTCTTTTTTACGAGTATTTTTGACAAGTGAAGGGAACAGACTTCACAAATTTTACCCCATGGTTTCCCATTCTAGACTTCCAGCTATCAAATATAAAAATAATGTCTTTAAAAATAGTGCTTTGCTTTTGTTTTGGGGGTAGAGAGAGTCCCTAAATTTTTCCAGAATTTTATTAATGTCTAAAGTCCATAAGACTGTTTGATTCACCCCTATTTATTCTGATCCAGCCCTTGAAGGAGACAGAAACACATAAAACTATTGATGAGCTGAAAAATATTATATGTATAATAGATGTGTATGCATGTGTATGCTTATTAAAACATACATGCATATACAGATAGGCTTCCCAGGTAGCTCAGTGCTAAAGAATCCATCTGCTAATGCAGGAGACACAAGAGACGCAAGCTTGATCCCTGGGTCAGGAAGATCCCCTGGAGAAGGAAATGGCAACCCAGTTCAGTATTCTTGCTTGGACAATCCCATGGACAGAGGAGCCTGTCCATGGGGTTGCTAAGAGTCAGACATGACTTAGCAGCTGAGCATGCATGCATAAATATAAAGATATAGAAATGTTTCAGAATAGTTTCCCTTACCAAGTGCTTCCTAGCTTTTAAAATCTGCTGCAATTATCTTAGTTTGGGCTACTATAATCATTTACTAGAGATTGGGTGGTTTAAAAACAAATATTTATTTCTCATAGTTCTTGAAGATAGAAATCCAAGTTCAGGGTGCCATCTTGGTCAAGTTCTTAGTTAATGACCAATTTCTAGTTTATAGAGGAGTGTCTCCTTGCTGTGTCCAACATGGTGCAGAAAGTGCTAGTAAGCTCTCTGGCTTCTGCTTACACAGACACTAATCCTATTCATGAAGGCACCATCCTCATGATCTAATTACTCCCCACAAAATCCCACCTCCAAATAGTATCATATTGGGATTAGAGTTTCAACGTATGAATTTGATGGAGGATATAACATTCAGTGAATGGCAACAGTTTGAAGGGGCTGGTGTTTGGTAATGGTTTTCCAAACCATGAGCTGGTATAGAATAAGGAGATTAGAGAAATCATACCTTAAAAATCGTGGATTTAATATTTACAGTTGTCTTTGCTAAAAAACCTGCAAGTGCCTGACATGTAATAATCTATTAGACTGCTGATTTTGGGTCATCTTCTGATGGATGGATAAGGGAAGGGGGGGCATTCCTGATACTGGGCAATGAATCATTTACTAAGGAGTCAACCACGCTGACTTACTATAGCTTAATCGCTGCTCAGCTTCACTGTTTTGTGGGTTTGCCACAGAAATGATGAATGCTTGTCTCTGAGAAACTGATGGTTTTACACCAATAATATATCTTTAGAAAGTCATTAAAGATATGTATTAAGATTTGCAAGTAGAGAATTATTGAAAAGTTATTTATTACACAATAGCTTTGAAGATAACTCCAGAGTCCAAAAATAAGGAACTATTTAAATAAATGCATAGCATGTCTAAACAGTGAAATTTTGCATTTTAAATATGACACTGTAGGATAGCATTTAATGATATGGGAGGTTAGACATTAACTATACTCTAAAGTGCCAACAGCACACTATATTATCAGGAAGGAGCAATAAACATTAGAACAGAAGAAGACATTGATATGTACCAAAATCCCTCATAATAGCAAATTCTTCAAAATTCATTTAGAATATAAATCAACTCAAATGCTAATTCTGTTTTTAGGTCCCCGCCTGTCTGTTTCTACTTTGACATACTAAAAACTTTTTTTGAAGACAGCCAGCCAGGATGATGCATTTAAACTGAAATTTGAATGTTAACACTTCCCAGAATGGCATCCCATTCCATTGACGGTAAATCCCATCAAATTTAACATGGCCTGCAAGGCCCTGCTAAACACCACCGCACCTGCCTGCTCTCTCATTTCATGATGTTCTCCCTGAAACTCACTCAACTACTATCACATTGACACTCTCCAAAGATTTCCCCCAACTCAGGGTCTCTGAATATGATGTCCTTTTCCTTGTAATACTCTCCAGTTTCTCATTTTTCAAGTTCCAGCTTAAATGATATTTCCTCAAATACACTCACAATCTCAGCTAAAGTAGGCCATTCTATAGCTTACATCACTTTCTGTAGCAACAGTTTTATTAGTTTTATCTGTCTGTCTAGCCTTTGGAGAAAAAGTATCAGACAATGAATTCTGTGACAGTTGTAATCTTACCTTTTCCACATTTACCACAGATGGCACATAGTTGGTGCTCAAAATAACTGTTACGTGAATGCATGAACAAAAACCTTATCATTTTTGGTAAAGTCATATAAATTGTGGTTATGACCTCTATTACAATCAGAAAGATCAACCATAGTTTAAGACTGTTCAGGTTTTAATTTTTGTAGAGTACAATAAGTCAAAGTTTTGAACAAAATTAGCTCCATTTACCTGTATAGCTTCTACTTTATCCAAAAGTGATTTTAAATATTGAGGATTTTTCACATTATTCAATGACTGTATCCAAATCTTAGGCCAAATGCTTATAATAGTGATCTCAGGAGCTACAGCAGATATATAAACAATCTGGCTTCTCTGTTTGCCAAACTAAAGCCATAAAATTATATTCTTTTTAGTCAAATTAAACATTTCCTGTTAAATAAATACACATCATCATTATCCACTTTAATGAAAGATTCTAGATTAATAAGCTTGGATAGGAGTTATCACTATAATCAACAGCATTCCTGAAAAAGAACAGAATTACTATGGTTACTCCCCTTTATGGTTGTTCCTGAATTTAAAACATTTACACACACTGAGACATCTTGTTTCTCAGAATATTTTGAACATGCACCACTTACTAAAATATGTCATCTCCTCACTATCACTTAAAACAGATTTTTAAATTAAATTTGCTTCAAGAGATATTACCTTTTGTGAAGTATTAGTTATTTTTAAAGAGAGATAGGGAAACTCAAGATTATTAAGTGCTCCAGATGAACTACAATGAGTGGTTGTCTCCCATCCCAGCATATGCATCTCTGAATCCCATGTGCGAGACCCTCAAATCATCTATCAAGAAAAAAAATTTCGACATTATCTCTTCACATCAAGTATCTTAGACAAGATCAGACCCATCTGGAAAGCAATGGACAGTGGAGTGATTTTGCTCAGAGGACTCCAGTCTAAGAAGTTGCTTTTATTAGGCTATATTTAAGCTGTGAATGTTAAGATAAATGCAGGTAGTATACCATAAAGTTCTTTGTAAATGTAACTTTTCCTACTATACATTCAGAGATTAGGATTATATGTGCATATTCAATTATATGCATGCACTCAATTAGTTGTACTCAATTAGATAAAAGAAATACATGGACATACACATATGGATTTTATATACCCCCAACTCTTTACAAATTTATTTCAAGTATCAACAGACTGTTTCAGTTATGTACTGATGTAAGACTTATAGAAAAGAGTCAGTTAAGAAAATGGTTAGTCTATGAAGGACTTTGGCAAGGCCAAATTGTCCTTCATTTTCTTTTTCTTTTTTTTTTTAATTTTTTTATTTTATTTTTAAACTTTACATAATTGTATTAGTTTTGCCAAATATCAAAATGAATCCGCCACAGGTATACATGTGTCCTTCATTTTCTAGGGCAAGGAATGGTTAGGGAAGGAAATTTCAGGTCAGTGGAGTGGGCTAAACTAAGCTCTATTAGGAATGGCTGTAGCTCCATGGAGTTTGGTTACACTCCATTAAAACACAAACCACGAAAATCAACACGGTGCTAGGCTCTGGTATATAGGGACACATAAGTGCCCAATTCTGGTCTGTAGGAATTTCCGATCTCAGAGGAAGAGCTGTAAGTAAGAAAAGATTATTATAATGCAGGGCATCACACAATGAGGTAGTGAATTGAAATCTGGAATTTAGTCTGGAAAGATGAATTTCAGGGATAAATTTAGAACTAAAAAGAAAGCTATCAACACTTGGAGAGACAAAAGAGTTAATTAGTTCCCGTAGGGTTGCTCTGCATAAAGTTATTTATGTAAGGTCCTTAAAAGGACAAATGGTATTAGTTGAGGTGTTAGAAAAGTGTATCCATGCAATTACACACTTGGTGAAGAAATGCTTCCACTTTCTCAGCATTCATTCCAAGGAATGAAGAAAGTTACTGAAGGACTGCAAAGGACTGGGATGCTACTCCTTTTTAGTGATTCCAAGAATGACAGAGAAAAAAATAAAATTTCTGATAGGATGCTTTTGTATCTTTCCTCTTCTTTTGATGTCACCATTAGCAAAGAAATTTAAAATTTTTATTTTTTATTTATTTATTTATTTTTATTTATTTTTATTTATTTATTTTAGATTTTCTTTTTTTTTAATTTTTTTTAAAATTTTATTTTATTTTTAAACTTTACATAATTGTATTAGTTTTTCCAAATATCAAAATGAATCTGCCACAGGTAAAATAGCTCACTCTCATGGTCATGGAGCTCACAGAATTGCCACCGCATCCTCACTGACATCTTCAAGACCTGATGGTGGTTTATGAATCAATGACAGTGAGCTAACACTCAACTCAGTTATTTTGGAGTTTGGTACTGTATGAGATAATAAATAAAATATAGCTGGTATTTTTAAGACTTTGACTCTAAATTAAAAATTTCAGATCTAAAGTTCCTATATTGATCTAAGAAGTAGCTGAATCAACATGCAGAGATTTCTGGCATTCATGCTTTTCATGTATTTCCTTCCCCTCTCCTTTTCTTTCTTTCCCAAGTAGAAGATGGGGTTAATTGACAAAAAGAGATCAAAACAAATGGAGGAGAATAAATATTCATATTAATTTGAAAATTAGACACAAGAGAAATTGAAAAAAAAAATAGTACTTCTTTCAAGTTCCACATGGAAGAAAGCACGAGTAATGTTCTGATAGTGGATTAGTTCATTTGTGGACTAGACAGAAAGAAAAAAAAGAAATAAAATGGAAGGCTCCAGAGACACCGTTTTCCTCACCATCCTTTTAATGACTATTTATTATGTATAATAAATGGCTCGATGCCTTCAAACAGAAATATACAATAGGGAATTTGATACAATTGCAGTTACATACTGACTACATAAGAAAACTAAAGAAAATGAAGATTTCAAAGACAGATACATGCTAATGATTCTGTAGAGATTAAATCCTCAGGTTCCATTCTAAAAGTTATTGTTAAGTGTGCCCTGAGTAGGACGGACATCAGCTCAGGTGATTCTCATGTAGTGGTCCGCAGATCACACACAAACACTGCTATCTTCCTTCACTTAGCTTTTCTAAGTGTAATAGTTTAGTAGCAAACACTGGTAAGGGGAAACTCATCTCTACTATTACAGACTATCTGTCAAATTTGTAGCTTGCTAAATATTCCCTCCTTAACATAAAATAATAAAGTACTGAAGCATTAATCACATATCAGTTCAATTCAGTTAAGTCACGTCCAACTCTTTGCGACCCCATGAACCACAGCACGCCAGGCCTCCCTGTCCATCACCAACTCCTGGAGTTTAATCAAATTCATGTCCATTGAGTTGGTGATGCCATCCAACCATCTCATCATCTGTCGTCCCCTTCTCCTTCTGGCTTCAATCTTTCCCAGCATCAGGGTCTTTTCAAATTAGTCAGTTCTTCACATCAAGTGGCCAAAGTTTTGGAGTTTCAGCTTCAGTATCAGTCCTTCCAAAGAACGTTCAGGACTGATTTCCTTTAGGATGGACTAATTGGATCTCCTTGCAGTCCAAGGGACTATTAATCACATATATGTGGGATATTAATCACATATATATGTATTTTAAAAGCATTCTACATTATTTTCTTGTTGGATTATGTTTTTATAATACTTATATATTATAATTCTAAATTTAAAAAAATGTAATAGCTAGGGTTAGGTGTTGTGGAAGAAGATAAGGAAGAGATTAAAAGGAACAAGAAGTTTTGACTTCAAGTTCCTCTGCTTATTTCTTGATTGAATGACCTTTAGCAACTTTTTATTTACCCATAATGAAGGAAATGAATGACATCTTTCTATATCCCTTACAAATCTTAATTTCAATAATTATATTCAGTGGCAATTGAAGACATATAGTTACTTATCTAGTTATTTATATATAATATGGTAGAACATGTTTTTAAGTGTGGTGCTATAGTTAAATGTCACAATGAATAAAATAAAAGCTCTTTAACACATTTTATTTGTGTTTTAGAGCAGTGATAATTAATGACATCCAAAATGTGGCCTGAAAATGATTATTTAATAATATAGAAATGTATATATTACAGAATTATTAAGGGGTGATGATTTTGTAAAGAAAAAAAATCCCTTAATTATGTAATTTATGGTTTATAATTCCCTGAAAAACATGTTAAGCTATTTCAAGTTTCATGGTGAACTCTAACTGACCTCTCAAAGCCCTACTCCAATACCAACTTCAAGACTTCCTTAAAGTAACCAATCCATACCCTCACTTTCAGATGCTTTATCAATCTTTGTGATACTGTATATCATATATGATTTCCACTGTTGCACGGATCATACTGCGTGTTGTTTACAGTCCTATTTAGCCTTCTACACTATGAGCATCTTAAAGAGGAGAGGCTCAGTTGTATTTGTCTCTGTATCCCTCATCCTGAAGAAAACATGTAACATAAGGTAGATTCTGAATGGATGTTTGTGAACGAACACATATGAATTTATATTTGTCTTCTTAGATAAGTGTACTTTTTAATACTTAGAGCAGGAACAAGGGTACAGAATTATAACCTTTGACTTAAAGCACTGAAAACTGTACTGGACCATCATTCTAAGAATGCCTAAGAGGGTTCCCACTTTTCCCTCATCATGCTTACTCTTTTAAACTGGCAAATTCTTTCAACTATCAAATTCTTTCAACAATGTATTTGATGTTCCTAAACATCCATTAGTGCCCTAAACATCCATTTTCTCGTGTTATAAACATCCATCTAGTGTTCTTGTTGGGTATGAAAGCCCTGAGCATTAAAGAGAATGGTCCTAAATTTAGGACTTGAGTCCTAACTTTCCCATTTATTAACTACATAATGTTAGAAAATATATTTTATTTCTCTAAGACATACTTGCCTCATTTTCTCATCTGCAAAACAAGGACAGAAACAGTACTTACCCTTCCAAATTATGTGAGAGGCTTAAAACAGAGCACTTAGATTCAGTACTTAGCATATAGAAAATATTTAATAAATGTAAATAGAGTCTACAAACTTTTGGTTTTAATAAAAATGTTTTGATTACAAAGGAATCTTTGATTGTAAGAGAAAATGCCTGCACTGTTCCATCATACAAACCTTTTTCTGTCATGTTAAATGCTAAATTATCTTTAAAAAATCTAGAATGAATATTGTTGATTTCAACAAATGCATTCTTAGCACCAATACAAATATTCATATGCATTTTTCCTTTGATCAACAAATGCAATTAATTTACACAAGTTATTTCCTAATTTTAATCAACTCAACATTTACAGAGTAAATTCTTCATGATTAAAGTACAGTATTGTTTTACAAAATTGCTGAATTAATATTATTGCCTTATTATTTTACTGTCTCCTTTTGTGTTATTTTTAGAGGTTAGGTTGTTTTGGTATTAGGGTTACTGAAATGAACAGAAGAGATTCCATCTTTGTCTCTGATTAGCCAATGGTATAAAAACTATTTGCTTCTCGTGTTTTGCTTATTTTAAAAACCTTATTCATGACTTCTTGTTTTTTCCAAATTTATTTATTTCCAAAGAAATGCATATTTATCAAACATTTACTGATAGACTTTTCATATATATTATTTCATTTTTGTAATACTCACTTGTAGTTAGTAAGTATATTATATTCGTTATCATTAGCCTCATTTCTTTGATGTGGAAATATATTCAGAGGGGTTATTGGCCTAAACTGGACTGTTGAAAAGATATTTATATAGGCCAATCTGACTCCATTAAGACATCCTATTATTAATCACACAATGCAAAGTAGAATGAGACTGACTAATATATATATTTTTTAGTTCTACCAGTTTATTGCTACCAACCATCACCCTCCACCCTCATGCACACATGCTCAGTCATGTAACCCCATGGACTGCAGCCTGCCAGGCTCCTCTGTCCATGGAGTTTTCCAGGCAAGAATACTGGAGTGGGTTGCCATTTACTTCTCCATAAAAACAAAAGTTAAAATGTGGAGATAGATGAGAAAGAAATATCAGTTTGCAGTCATATAATTCTGAAATAAATGAAATTTAGCAAAAAGGGTAAATGCAGCAATTTTAAAATTATATTCAGGAAATAATTTTAGCAGTTTTAAAATTTGTATTCCTTATTGTTTCAGACACATAAAGGTTAAAGGGTTGACTGATTTTTATTAAATTTGAATATAAATCTCAATGTATACTTGAAAAAAATAAATAAAATTTACATTCCAAAGAAACTAAATTTGCAACATTGCCAATCAAATCAATATTATAAGGGAACAAAATTAAATAAACAAATGTCATATATACATATAAAATTCCTTTCAAAATTTATTGAAATATGGGATGGAAAAAGAAAATGAATAATAAAAAGTAATAAGTGGGCCATCAATATATAATAAGTTCACAAGTCATACTTTAAAATATATATATATATAAAGTAATTACATTGTAGAAAAATTATAAAGGAAAAATTTAAAATATCATCAACAGCAAATGATACATTTGCAAGTTTGGCAATGGTAGCAGCAAAAGTTAGGGAATCCCTGGCCTCAAATTGGGAGGGTATATAGTTCAGTCCTTTGGTCATTTACTATAGTTCTCATATTTCCATATTTGTAACCTCACAGAGAAACCTCAGACACGCAGATGGTACCACTTTACTGGCAGAAAGCAGAGGAACTAAAGAGTCTCTTGATGAAGGTGAAATAAAAGAATGAAAAAGCTGGCTTAAAACTCAACGTTCAGAAAATCAAGATTATGGCATCCAGTCCCATCATTTCATGGCAAATAGATGGGGGAGGAAATGGGGTCAATGTCAGATTGTATTTTCTTGGACTCCAAAATCACTGCAGATGGTGACTGCAGTCACAAAATTAAAAGATGCTTGCTCCTTGGAAGAAAAGCTATGACAAATCTAGATAGCATATTAAAAAGCAGAGACATCACTTTGCTGACAAAGGTCTGTATAGTCAAAACTATGTTTTTTCCACTAGTCATGTACAGGTGTGAGAGTTGGACCATAAAGAAGAGTGAGAAATGAAAAACTGATGCTTTGATTTGTGGTGCTGGAGAAAACTCTTGAGAGTCCCTTGGACTGCAGGGAGATGAAACCAGTCAGTCCTAAAGGAAAGCATCAGTCTTACATTGGAAGGACTGATGCTGAAGGTGAAGCTCCAATACTTTGGCCACCTGATGTCAAGAGCCAACTCATTGGAAAAGACCCTGATGCTGGGGAAGATTGAAGGTAGGAGGATGAGGGGACAACAGAGGATGAGATGGTTGTATGGCATCACCGACTCAATGGACATGAGTTTGAGCCAACTCTGGGAGAGAGTGAAGGATAGAGAAGCCTGGCATGCTGCAGTCCATAGGGTCACAAGGAGTTAGATGTGACTTAGCCACTGAACAACAACACAAAGAAAATCTCATTGGCCAAATAAAATTACAGCCCAAAAATATCCAAATAAAATGACACGAAAATACAAATCAGACAGTGGCCAAATACTCTAGAAGTAATCCTCTATTTTTTAAAACCATCAAACTTCTTATTTAGGCCTGCCCACTAATAGGGCTCTTTTTCATTACAAAGTCCGTCTTAGGAAGCATAGGTGACATTTTCTTCTTGATAATTAGCAACACTATTGTATAGTTACAGTAGGACTATTCCATCATGGTTAAACAGTTTTCAATTTAAACTTATTAGCTAGCTATAAAGCCTGGCTTCATCTATTAGACAATGATGTATTTTTCTACATATTGATTCCTGCGTAGCACATGTATGTCACTGTTTGTAGGGGAGACAGAATGAGGGACAGCAAGGGGATTATTTACATTCACTGCCATTTCTGGGGCTGGGGCCGGAATTACTGATGGGCTATGGGTCACAGGACTGGACCATAGTGTCCTTGTTCTCTATGAAAGTGAAAGTCAGTCAGTCATGTCCAACTCTTTGCAACCCCATGGACTATATAATCCATGGAATTCTCCAGGCCAGAATACTGGAGTGGGTAGCCTTTCCCTTCTCCAGGGGATTTTCCCAACCCAGAGATCGAACCCATGTCTCCCACATTGCAGGTGGATTCTTTACCAGCTGAGCCACCATGGAAGCCCAAGAATACTGGAGTGGGTAGCCTTTCCCTTCTCCAGGGGATTTTCCCAACCCAGAGATCGAACCCATGTCTCCCACATTGCAGGTGGATTCTTTACCAGCTGAGCCACCTTGGAAGCCCAAGAATACTGGAGCGGGTAGCCTATCCCTTCTCCAGCAGATCTTCCTGACCCAGGAATCAAACCAGGGTCTTCTGCACTACAGGAGGATTCTTTACCAACTGAGCTCAGGGAAGCCTGACATGTTCTCTCTGAAGGACATATAAACCATATTCAAGGGGAGTAGATATAAAACTTTACTTTGTTGTTTTTGTTTAGTTGCTAAGTTGCTATGTTGTTGTTTAGTTCTTTTATGTCCAACTCTTGCAACCCCATGGACTGTAGCCCACCAGGCTCCTTTGTTCATCGGATTTCCCAGGCAAGAATACTGGAGTGGGTTGCCATTTCCTTCTCCAGGGGATCTTCCTGACCCACAGATAGAACCTGTGTCTCCTGCATTCGCAGGCAAATTCTTTACCACTGAATCATGCAGGAAGCCCTTAAAACTTTACTGCTGCTAAGCTACTAAGTCACTTCAGTCGTGTCTGACTCTGTGCAACCCCATAGACGGCAGCCCACCAGACTCCCCCATCCCTGGGATTCTCCAGGCAAGAACACTGGAGTAGGTTGCCATTTCCTTCTCCAATGCAAAAAAGAGAAAACTTTACTAGAGCTCAGGAAATTTTACCCTTACCCCTTTGCTCTCTTTGTGTCAAACTCATAGCCTGGTTGCGAAGTACAACAGCCCTACAGTGTGAAATTTATGGGTAATTGATTTGGACTATCTTTTCCTGTATTCATCTTTATTTTATAGCCATATTGAAAAGGATTGAATTTTTCCATCTGGTATATAAAGTCTCTGTGACTTAAGACTTTGAGATATGAATGTTAAAATGACTAAATGACTAAAAACATTTAGAAAATGACTAAAAACACTACGTGTATTTTAAAGGTTCTGTAATGATTGAAGATAATATAGTTGGTGGTGCTATGCATCAACAAATTAAAATTTAAGATTTCTCAGGGTAAATACCAAACGGCCTTTCTCCTGCTCCAATTTTCCTGATCACTATGGAGTAAAGGTAATTACAGTTATAGAAAAGTGCAGACTTTAAAAAAAATTTGGAGATGATATAGCAATCCATAAAATCTTTGTAAAACTTTTCCTTTCTGAGTAGAGTTAAGGTTGGTATCATGGACTCATGCTATTAATTTTCATCAGCCATTTGCTTTTTTACATTGCCTGTCATGCTAACTTCTAAGGAAATTAAGCCACTTGTTTCATCACTTCCAGATAATCCATGGTCAGATGGCAAAAAGAATGACAATATTCTTTGTGAATATTTGAAGAAGAGGAATATCTCGTCCTGCTATTGAAATTGGCCTGGCTTTGAAACTTACTATGTCTAAAAGACAGTGAAGAAAGTGAGGCTGTGCAAATCCTCACCCTAGTCCTCAACAGCCCTTTCTTATATTGCTGCCACCATGAGAATAAGCCCAAGTTAGATGATAGAAAAGAGACCAAGTGGAAGAGAACCAAGGCCCCCCAGCCAACAGCCAGTTAACTGTCAACCACGTGAATGAGAATGATAAGCCCCCATTTATCATACTGACTGACTATACACAAGATCAGCAGAGCCCAGCCAAGATGAGAAGAACCACACAGAAGAATTGTGAACTACATACATGGTAGTTGCTGTTGCCACAAGATTTTGGAGTAATACTTTATGGAGCAACAAATGATCCTTAACGTCATGCCATTTTAGTACTAATAGCGCACTAGTTATTGATATTTTTGTACCATAACTAGTTTCTCTATAATTACAATCAGGCTAGATTTCTCTTTCATATGCTTTGTAAAATATGGGGCTAAATAAACCTATACTCATGTTACTGTGTTCTACATGTAAAGATTGGGGTTACACAAGAGGCAGCCTCATACAGTAGTTAAGTGGTCAGGTCCTAGCACTACACAGATTTTCTCTGAGCCCTTCCCACCACATACTGGTTCTTTGATTTTAGACAAATGGATAAATTTCTCCATTTTTTCTTAGAAAATAAGTATAATAACATCTCCCTTATAAAGCTATAATAGGGAGAAAATAGCATACTTAATCTCTCATGTGTAGTAGGCATTCAATGGATACTTATTTTTAAAATTTGTAGCACACTGCAGTAACATTGATGTTTTTGATTAATATATAATTCCAACTCCTTTAATTCCCATAGCTTATCTTTTAATGCCTTTATATTCTGTAACGAAAAAGAAACTCATAGAGCTTGCTATGTGAAAGAAACTATTGTTTATGCTTTCAGTACTGCATGAGGCTGCAGGTCTTCTACTTTTACCATGATCTGGAACATTTCCATCACACGATCACATTTATATGGGTCTAAGCCAACATTAGAGCCTTCTTATTTGTTTTTTTTTTTATACTCAGAATCAAGTCAAAAGGAAAACTGTGTTTAATGATTCAAACCAATAAAACCAGAAATTGTGTTTATTAAGACATCTTTTCCAGGGAGTAATGTCTTAATACCCAGTGCACTAGCTACCTACCACCTGTGAATCAAATGCAGTTTCACAACATGAAGGCTGGACAGAAATGTCAAAACAGGAACTCTTTCAAAGAGCAAGTTCTTTTTTTTTCTTTTAAATTAATTTATTTAGTTTGATTGGAGGCTATTTACTTTATAATATTGTAGTGGTTTTTGCCATACACTGACATGAGTCAGAGTCTGACTATGGGTTTTTGTTACTGCTAAATGCAGATAAATCACTTTCTTTTTGAGATCCCTATTCAGCCTGTTTCTTTTTGAGATCCACTTTTGCCATATTTTCATTTCAAGATTAAATTTATCTGTAACTAGAAATTGCTTTACTTTAGAGAGTCAAGTCATTCGTTTTGAAGTTGAACACGTTTAAGATACTCTGAATTGTATCACTGAATCAACTACTTAAAATTCTTCTTGTTGCCATTATGAAGGTCAAATGGAAGAGGAATACACAAACACTATAATGCAATAATAAAATATATCCTATCAATAAATATTTATGAAAACTAAATAAAACATGTCCCCAAATGTCTATACATATATGGCTATATATGAACACATGCATCTTAAAAGATGTCATGTATGTGAATAGTTATTATAAAATAGTGGATGGGTCACTAGCTAGATAAACAGAAAATATACCTGAAAAGCTGCCTCAAGTCAGGAATTTAAAGTACCTCCTCCTAATTTAAAAAACTGAACTTAGGAAAATGAACACAGTTGTTCATTAAATTCAGACAATCAATAAGAGAGGTGTGTGAGGCATATTAGAAATCAGATAGGTGACAGTTTTGAAATCCAAGAATACAGTCTATTTTCTTTATATTTCCAGAGGATAAGTAACTGCCTAGCTTACTAGAAAAATGCTGTCATTTGAAATATACAGGGGATTTATAATACTAGAACTGATCTCAAATATCTGAAAAATAATTATTTAACTGATGTTTTTAAATAAAATAGTATGTTCAGTGACTCAAAGCTTGTATTTACAGCCATATTAATTTGGAAAGTGGGAAGGATGGCAAAACTTCGTATGGAATAGCACAGTTCTACCACCATTGAGAGAAAAATAATTTCATATAACATTTGGCTTTGTATAATTCGGTGTTCAGCTTTGGAGAAACACTATCAATAGAGGTTTTAAAATATATAGTATATTGCTGGAACTTCCCTGGGGGTCCAGTGGTTAAGACTTCAGCTTTCAATGCAGGAGGTGGGGATTTGATGTCTGGTTGGGGAGCTAAGAACCCATGTGTCTTGGGACCAAAACAAAACATAAAACAAAAGCAATGTTGTCATAGAGTCAATAAAAACTGAAAATAATAGTCATTAAAAATGACCATTCATTAAAAATGGTCCACAGAAAAATAAATCTTAAAAAAATAGAATATGTAGTATATTGTAATGATGTTTTTATACCCCTTGCCGTATTTATAAAAGATGAGAGCAGAGATGCTGCTCCTGAGAAGTAGAGGACTTAAAATGGAGGTTTAAGGTCCATTGGAAAGGATGAGGCTCAGTAGATATTGTCTGAAGATGTTTGAATGAGAGGAAAATGCCCCAAGCATCTTTTTTTCATTCCTGCACTGTTTCTGTTAATTGCAGCAAGAAACACACAGCATCACTGAAGATCCCTTGGAAAGGATGAGGCTCAGTAGATATGGTCTGAAGGTGTTTGAATGAGAGGAAATGTCCCAAGCATCTTCTTGCTTTCATCCCTGCACTGTTTCTATTCACCGCAGCAAAAAGCACAGAGACTATCATCAACTCATCAAACTCTTCTTTGACAATGAAGATCCAGTTCAGATGTTACTTCTTCCTCTCTCTCCTCTAGAACCTAATGGTATGTGGTTCAGATTTTTATTGTGACTCTTATTATATTTTACTATAATTTTCTTTTAAAAGATATCCTCTCTCTCGCTCTCACTCTCTCTGCCATATTGGTATCCTTTCAAAGGGAAAGGTCATTAAATTTTCATCTCATTCATTCATCCATTTATTCAACAAATAGATGGGTACCTAATATAAGCCAGATATGATACCAATGACTAATTATACAAAAAAAATTAAGATACCAATCACAATTTCTACTATCAACAGCCATTGTATTTAGTTGGGAACACTGAGTGGTACATATATGATTACCGTATTGCCTTATATAAGCTATGAGAAATAAAGTGGTATGAGGTCATGTAGGGAGAACCCTTAAAATAAAGCCAGGGAGTTAAACAAAGGTTTCTTAGAGGACAAGGCACTTCATGTGAGGTTAATGAGATGAATAGGAGGCAAAAGTGTGTTTATAGACTTGTTGGTGTCCTAGAGCAAATTAGAAAATAGGAAAAAAAATCACCGTGGCTGAAGCACTGAGTGAATGCCATACCTATTATTCTTACACAGGTATTGAGGTAGCAGGACCTCAATAAATGCTGAATAAAGACTGAATAAAGCTCGGAAGACAATGCTGCATGGTTGACAGATCTACAGAATGGAACATCAGTTTACGTGATTCCAGGAGGTGGAGACAGAGAATAACAGCAAGTGAGTGTAAAGTCTTCCTCTCTCCATCATTCAGCCCAACAACATTAGCCGGTAAAGACTCCCAGGGACACGTCAATGTATGCTCTGTCTGCAGGGGAGGGGAGTCAAGAATAGCCTATTAACAATCTTTTGAACAGTCAAATACTGCAATAAGTAACCAAAGGCTGGGACACAGGGGCATTTTAGAAAACATGCTCAGTGATTCCTTATGTCTCACATGCTTTAGATTTCAAAGAAATCTTTCATTTTTCTATTTATTTTTCTTTCATTAAAAAAAATACATAAAAGATGCATATATGTAGAATTAGGAAAAAATAGCCCCGATGAACCTATTTGCAAAGCAGAAATAGAGACACAGATATACAGAACAAATCTATGGACCTCAAAGAGGGAAAGAGGAGGATAAATTGGAAGACTGGGATTAACATATTCACATTACTATGTATAAAATAGATAATCAATGAGAAGCTACCTCATAGCACAGGGTGGTAGGGGGGAAGAAGGTACAATCTGTTTGTAGGATATAAGTTAACCTAAAAAATGCATTCCAGTATACAGTAGGTGCAGACAAATACTGTGATTCCACTTATATGAGGTACCTAGAGCAGTCAAATTCAGAGTCAGAAAGTACATTGGTAGATGCCAGGGGTGGGGGGTGGGGAGGGAGAATGGGGAGTTAGTGTTTAATAAGGACAGAGTTTCAGCTTAAGAAGGTGAAAAATTTAGGAGACAGATGATGGTGAGAATTGCACAGCAGTGTGTATGGACTTAGTGCCACTGAAATGCATAGTTAAATATCAGTGAAATAGTATGTTTTATATTATGTGACTTTTATCATAATTGTGTGTATATGGTTAGTTGCTCAGTCATGTCCAGCTCTTTGCAACTCTTTGGACTCTAGCCTGCCAGGCTTTTCTGTCCATGAGATTTCCCACGCAAGAATACAGGAGTGGCTTGCTATATCTTACTCCAGGGGAATCTTCCTGACCCGGGGATCAAACTGGCTTCACCTGCATCTCCTGCATTGGCAGGAGGATTCTTTACCCACCGAACCATCGGGGAAGCCCCTACCACAATTAAAAGCACATTAAAAACACTACAGGAGGATCCTTCCTGTATGCCAGACACTGTGTTAGATACTGAAGATACCAAAAGACATAGACCAGAGAAGACAAACTCACTAAGTACTCCCTTCTCAGGGCTCTGATGTAGATGAATAGCAGGAACCTTGGGTGGGTTTCTCACAAGTCAGATAACCCAGCTGCTACTCTAAATGTTCCTTCTTAGGAGATACGTAAGCTGATATGAGTGAATAAGATCTCTTCACTCAGGCACAGAGCTATTAGTATTTATTGAATGCCCATTATATCCTTTGCATTTGATGCAGATTCTCTTCTTAACCCTCACCATAACCCTATGAAGTAATAATCTTCATTTTGCCTTTTATGAAACAAAGACTGCTTATTTAGGAAGGTTAAATCATTTGCACAAATTCATATAAGTAATAAGTGACAGAGATTGATTCTGCAAATGTTTGTTTCATTCTAAAAGCCTCAATTGTGAGTTTCTACCCTAAAAATGCTTTCTTGCCATGCATATCATGATTCTATTCCATAGATTGTTTTATGTGAATGTAAAATCAGTCCAAGATAAGTATCTTAATAATACATTCTAGACTATATTCTACACACCCCAAATAATATCACTTCTGTGCTCCCTCTGCACTGACTCTGAGGATGTAATACAATCAGGCACACCCAGGATAGGAACAGCATGAAATGTGTATGTTCGTTTCTCCAGGATCTCCTAACATGGTGAAATATTCCTTAATCATAAAAAGGTAGCGGGTTGAAACCAGTTATAGCCATGCATCACTTCCTAATTTAAAATGATGCCTCTCCTAATAATGTAATTTCACAGAACAATAAACAAAACCGCCATCTATTTGGTTTTTATATTTCATCTGTGCATCAGGAACAAGGGTTTCTGATATGTGAGAGGATTCTTTGGGCAATCTTTGAGAAAAGTGTTTAAGGAAGTCACAATGTGAATAATAAGTGAGGGCAGAATGGGGATCGTGTCTGCCTTCATCCTCTGCTTGATAAAGCAGCATGACTGCTTCTCTATAGAAGAAGGAAGCTATGGGGTTGTTTCAGCATTCTCATTTCCCCCAAAGAAGGTTATTTTAGTGTCTAATCAATTCTCTGGTTCAGCCAAATGGTTAATTGCTGAGAAAGTCATCTGATCAAAGCGACTGGACCTTATCAACTACTTGACAATGCAGTGGGGTTTTCCATTATCAACCTCAATTGACTCAAAAAATGGATGATTATTTAGCTTTAATCAGGCCAGTGAGGCTATTATAAAACTTGACTCTGCTTTTCATTGGGGCTACAGTGGACTCGAATGGAGTTGCCATGGATTATAGTAGAAGGAACACCATCTTTGGAATAAGATGTGAATTTCAAACTACCTCTGTCATTTATGAAGGCGTCCCTGATGGTTCAGTGGTAAAGAATTGGCCAGCAATCCAGGAGATGTGGAGATGCAGGTTCAAACTCTGGGTAGGGAAGATTCCCTGGAGAAGGAAATGGCAACTTGTTCCAATATTCTTGTCTAGAAAATCCCATGGACAGAGGAGCCTGTCAGGCTACAGTCCATGGGGTCACAAAGAGTCAGACATGACTGAGTACCCACGCACACCTGTCATCGATGAATGATTTCTGACAACTGACTTGACTCTTTCAAGGATATGTACCCTCATCTATACACGAATGAAATTAATATCTACCCAATGTAGGGAGAACATAAAGTAGTATTAAATAGTTAACTATTTAATAGTTAACTCCTAGTTAACTCCTAGTTCCTCCTAGTTCTCCTAGTTCTGTTCTATTATCTTTGCAATCAAAAGGCAATCCTAGCAATATGAACAGGTAGCTGGAGAGAACATGACTCTTCATCTTGCCTTAACTTTCTGTCTAGCTTGTTAAATAACTTTGGTGGAAATAAAGCACACTATTTACTTACATACTTCTCTGACAATTGTATCACAGCAGTGGAAAATGGAAACAGCACTATTCTAATAAATCATCTTAACAGCTCAGTAAAGTTTTAATGTTGCCTTAGCACTTTTATCTGTTTAAAGAAAAATGAGATAGAAATAGAGTATTCTGCTATTATTCTACCTCTGCAAGCTTGCAGAGCACATTGCAAAGGCACTGTGCATCAAGAATCCATTGTGTACCCTGGACTTTTTCTTCCCAAAATCTCACAAAAGATTTAAAGTTAGACCAAAAAAGTGATAGTTATAATAAAGCCCTTTCTTCCCACCATGGCCTAAAGGCTACATATTAGTTCCAAAGACATGACTTTGGGTTATGAGTCAGATTAAGAAGTTGCATCAAGAAACATTCTTACTCAAGTGGATGAGGTCCACATTCCCTTAACTATTCCATAATATGCAGTGGCAAACTAATACTATGGAGCTCTGCATAACTGATAACATTATTTGGGGATGTTCAATAAGTCAGTGTCCCCTACCTTTTGCAATTGGGAGCTTTGAAATGCTAGAAATTTGCAACAACATGGCACCCCACTCCAGTACTCTTGCCTGGAAAATCCCATGGACGGAGGAGCCTGGTAGGCTGCAGTCCATGGGGTTGCGAAGAGTCGGACACGACTGAGCGACTTCACTTTCACTTTTCAATGTCATGCATTGGAGAAGGAAATGGCAACCCACTCCAGTGTTCTTGCCTGGAGAATCCCAGGGACGGGGGATAGACGGTGGGCTGCCATCTACGGGGTCTCACAGAATCAGACACGACTGAAGCAACTTAGCAGCAGCTGCAGCAAGGATTCTTGCCTGGAAAATCTCATGGACAGAGGAGTCTGGCATGCTACAGTCCATAGGATTACAAAGACTAGAATACAGCTGAGCACACATACACACACACACAAGGAATCCTTTAGTAGAAAATAGTGGTAAAAATAGTCTTCAAGTTCCTTAGACAAAACTCAGTAATGACTAGTCCCACTGCCACTAAAGGCCTTTGACTTTATCTTCTCTCAGTCTGTTTTTTGGTGGCTTCTTAACCTTACCAAAGATGCTACCCATGGTATTCAATTGTCCCTGAGTTCATGCATTTAAGTTGAGAAGAGAAATAAAGAGGAAGAGAGGCAAAAAATTGAGGATCGCCCAGAAGGTGTTGAACAAGATTTGTGGTTCGATTCAACAACTAGGTATTGAATCACTGCTTTTCCAACCTCCTGAGGTACCTACAAAATGAGGTAGATATAGCTCCAAATTGTTCACACACTGAGTTGGATATATATGTCTGATTTCCAAAAGCCACTAGAAAGGTCTGAGTAAGTTATCTCCAAGGCAGGAGAGGAGGGAAGATGGTTTCCTACAGTGTGTGTGTGTGTGTGTGTGTGTGTGTGTGATTTTAGGTAGTTTAATCCTCAAAGACTCATATGCATATATTTTATTCCAGTGCTGATCAATGGATAACAGCTGCCTGGAACACAGTGTAAAAGAGGCCCCTGAGGTTGTTTGTAGGCTTGACAGAAGAGGGGCCAGGTCAGAGGATCAGTGATATGAACAAGGTGGGTGAAAGGAGCAAATTGTGTTTTCAGTGTATCATCCCAGGGCCTACAGGGTAAAATTCAGGCTTACTAGTACGGCATAAAAGATGCATATTCCATGTTGCATCCCGTGTTCCGGTACCGTACACAAGGATGACAAAGTGCTTGGTTACTCTACCTGCCATGCTGTTCCACATTTTTGAACCTCTATTTATACAACTCCCTTTTCCTGGAATAATTTACTTCCATTTCAAGATCTTTCTCTTAGGGAAAATCTCTTTCAAGTTTGAACTCAAAAGACTTCTGACATCATTTCCATCCTAAGTAGATCTGACTTCTTCTGTCTCCCCACATTATCCTACAAGAGGACTTCAGCATACAGTTATAATAAAGGGGTTTGTTTTACACTCATTATCATATTAGTGATCTATTTCTGGGCAACAGATTGCCCTAAAACTTAATAGTTTAAAATAACAACAACTCTTCTTTATGTGAGTAGTTTAGGACTGTCTCAGTTGATGGCTCTGGCTCAAGGTGACTCATTAGGTTGTGGTCAAGGTGTCAACTGGGATTACTGTCATTGCCAGACTTAATGGAAGCTGAAAGTTCACTCCCAAGCAACTCATATGGTTGTTGTCAAGCCTTAGTTTCGGTTATTGGACCGAGGGCCCTGGTTCTCCATCATAACAGTGAACCTCTTTATAGGGCTTCTCACAACTGGCAACTTGATTAGCTCAGAACAAGTAGTTTGAGAGAAATAAAGAAATGCCAAGGCAGTAGCCACAGTCTTTTTAAATAACCAATCTCAGAAGTGGCACTCATCATATTTGTCAAATGTTATTTATTTGAAGCAAGTCCAGTAAGTTCAACCCACACTGATGGGGAAGAGATTCCACAAAGGCATGAAAATTGTGTCAGGAATCACTATAAATCATCACAGAGTCAGTCTATCACATTCAGTATTTTCCCTAACTGGGTTGAAACCAAAATATTGCTCTGTATTTTCCTAGCATCTGTCTAATGTTTGGCACAGTAAACAATGAAGAAAGGAAGGAGGAGAAAGAGAAGGTAAGAGCCATCAAAGTCAAATCATAAATTAAGTCTCTTAACAACTGGAAGGAAAAGGCACGGGCGACCCACTCCAGAACCCTTGCCTGGAAACTCCCATGGATGGAGGAGCCTGGTGGGCTGCCGTCCATGGGGTCACTGAGAGTCGGACACGACTGGGCAACTTCATTTTCACTTTCATGCATTGGAGAAGGAAATGGCAACCCACTCCAGTGTTCTTGCCTGGAGAATCCCAGGGACAGGGGAGCCTGGTGGGCTGCCATCTATGGGGTCTCACAGAGTCAGACATGACTGAAGCGACTTAGCAGCAGCAGCAGCAGCAACTGGAAATGACCAATCTATAAAACTATTGTTCAGGAGAGAGAAACACAATTTGAATATCTTAGCCAAGACTGAAATTACATGGACTTTCTAGCATTATGGCCTTTGATTATGCCATTTAGCAAAAAAAGAATTTGTAGTTTAGAACTGCTATATAGGTCTGGAAAAGAATCTCTGAATTTAGAAATATAAAGACTAATTATATTCATTTTCCTGGTTCATAGAGGTTCCTTGTAGTATATTTTATGACCAAAAGGCCCTGTGGCTGAAACACTGACATTTATGGATGCAGTTTTATGTAATAAACAGAAGCTCAATTATCTTAAATGGGTTTTCTTAAGTGCTATATCGAAAGTGAACTCTAATTTAGGCTGATTTCTCTTCAAATGATGAATGTAGAAATGTCAAGTCTCTCGCTTTAAAATACTTGATATGACATTTTTCCCTTTGAAATATAGCTCTCACTCCATCCCTCCCTTCCTCCTTCACTCTCTCCATAAACATGTAGGTGGTAGGAAAACACAAGTGATTAAAATCTGGTGCCTACTCTCAGAATCCAGCATGTGTACATCCAGATATGCATGCAACCAAATAATCAAAATATAATGTGAAATAACGATTATATAATGTGAATAAAGTATAATGTGAATGTAATAAACAAAATACTGTAGGGTCATAGGAAAAGAGGGATCGGCTTTGTCTGGAAGAGATCAGAAGATAATAGATGAGTTATGCTGCTGCTGCTGCTAAGTCGCTTCAGTCGTGTCCGACTCTGTGCGACCCCATAGATGGCAGCCCACCAGGCTCCCCCGCCCCTGGGATTCTCCAGGCAAGAACACTGGAGTGGGTTGCCATTTCCTTCTCCAATGCATGAAAGTGAGAAGTGAAAGTGAAGTCGCTCAGTCGTGTCTGACTCTTAGTGACCCCATAGACTGCAGCCCACCAGGCTCCTCTGTCCATGGGATTTTCCAGGCAAGAGTACTGGAGTGGGGTGCCATTGCCTTCTCCATGAGTTATGCTACAGACTTTTAATGATGAAATAGAGTGTACACAATGGTTTGATATATTCCTTAAAAGAAACCAGTTATAGGAGGTAGTTATGTTATGTTATGGTAGGTAGTTTAGTTATGGGTCAAACTTCTTGAAACTTATTTAGTTCTAGTAAAAGCCCTCTTTGACATTAAAAGACTTTATTTGAGATGAAGTTGTATAGGATTTCAATAAATTATTCTGTCCTAATGAGCATCAATTTATTTTTTTAATAAAAAAATAAGTTAGGAGCATTTCAACTGCAATTTCAAGAAAAAGAAAAGGAACTAATGATGGAAGAATCGCAAAGCAGAACTATTCCTGTTCCTGCTCAGAGAGGCAACTGTAATAGTTTCCAGTTCAGCTTAACTGTGATTGATTTCATGGCAATTTAAATGTATAAACAATACATTTATTCACACGAGTTAATTTGATTGCAACTTCAGAACTAACAAAGGGCAGTTTGAACACTTTCAGATCTGAATTCTGTTTCAATTTTCTTTGCTTTTATGGTCACATTAATCCTTAAATTAGAATAGGAAAAAAATGTTGTTATAAGATACAGTTCGACTATATTAATTGTACTTTCAAGATAAAGGATTCTGATGTTTGTATTTAATTTTGATTAATTTTCATAATAGAACATTGCAGCTAAAAGAAACATTAACTCCAGCTTAACTATATTTTCAATTTATTATCAATCAAATATACTGAAAATTAAACACAGTTCCATTCAGAGAAAACAAATGTTATATGAAGTCTTATTTTAATTGAGAACTAGAATGAGTGTGAAATGACATGCATTTGCCCGATTAAAATATGCATTTTAGCATTCAAAATGGCTATCAACTCTTGGAAAAGAAGTAGATTATAAAAAGGTGGGATAGGAAAGAGCGGGTATGGTTTGTTGGGAAGACATCATTACATACGACTTAGAGTTGAGAAAGTATATAAAATATGATCTAGTGGACAGACTTCCTCAATTAAAAAAGTCAGGCTGGTAATCTGTCTCCTCTTTTCTCAGCTACCATACTCATTGCCTATATTAAAGGGAAGATTCAGATCACTGAATAGAGACCAGTCTATAAAGGTATTTCCTTTCTTAATCATTTAACATAAAACATTTGCAAATCTTCTATATGCAAGAAAATCAGATAAATTAAAAATAGTCCTTTTAGCTAAGGCCTTATGACCCAGTAAGAGAAGACAGATCTCATTAAGTCTGGAATCATGTTGATGACAGAGAAGGCAATGGCATCCCATTCCAGTACTCTTGCCTGGAAAACCCCATCGACAGAGGAGCCTGGTGGGCTGCAGTCCATGGAGTTGCTAACCAGGGAAGCCCGATTTCTTAAAGGGGGTGAGGTAGGTAAATCTCAAATAGAAACTTGAGAAATGCCATTTTTTCCCCGTATTAGGTTTCTTCAAGCTGGAAGTCTTCTGTTTCAACATTCTCCATAAATGTTTTATTCTCTTCTTCTCTTTGGTCCAAAATCATCATAATTTCTTCAAATGAGAAGACTGAAATAAACAGATATGAACTTTCTTTTCTCTTCCTTCTCTAATCCATCATTTAAACTCACCTCAATTTTATCCTCTACTTTCATTCATAGCTTTGATATCCTTTCTTCTTTTTCCTTTTTGAATTATTTAATAGCTTTTTTCTATGCAAATATTCTATAAGGAATAGAACATTTATACAAAAAAAGAAAAAGAAAAAATAAGAGGGAAAACCCATTGAGCAAACCTACCAAGAATATATTTTATAGACAGACAGCTTAGACTCAACCCACACTCTTTCCTGAGCCAATGTGACCTCTATATTTTTCTCTTCTTATATTTCCATTCACTTAAAAAATATTTCCCACTTTATAAATGCCCACTTTTTGTTTTTTCTTCAGCAGATATAACTTTTTGGGAAAAGAAGTATATCACATGTAGATTTGTTTTTAGTAAAAAACACACAGTGAACATTCAATGCATAAATATTAAAACAAAGACACGAAGGAAAAGAGTTAGGCATGAGAGACCAAATGCTACAAGGTATAAGCACTAAGAACTATTAATTAAAAGAAAAACTTTATTTTATTGTAAAATAACTCAGTTATAGTTTATCATAAATTATTTTAAATGTAATTTGGTGATCTTGAAGTTTTAAAATGACATAACCTAAGAATTACATCTATCACATCTATGGCAGGGATGTCATTCAGCATAAAAAGAAGCACTATTGTGCTTTGCTAGTCTAGACGATCCCTAAATTAGCAAATGTTGTGATGCTTCATCTTCCAAGTCTAAGAAATGCTAAATAAGACAACAAATAATACAAGGGCTGCCCACAAAAGTTATGATGAGCTCAGTCATGGAGTTTGATTCCCAACTGTCATTCCATCTCACTTCAAGATTTCTGCAGAAGACTAATGAACACAGAATGAGAATGTAACAGAAGACAGTGTAAACTGGTTGCTGGAATGTAGGCTTATATATCTATCCCTTGATCTTTATTCTTAATTTATAGGGTTATAATGAGAATATATTCTCTGTTTTTGTGCATGAAACAGCTCTCTTCTTGAAGAATGGAGCATCAGACTAGGGAGGAAAGCCATAAAAACAAAAAACCAGTAATATTGCAGTTATTATGTGCAATAGGGTCAATAAAGTGAAAGTGAAATTACTCAGTCGTGTCCAACTCTTTGTGACCCAAGGGACTGTAGCCTACCAGGTTCCTCCATCCTAGGATTTTCCAGGCAAAAATACTGGAGTGGGTTGCCATTTCCTTCTCCAGGAGATCTTCCTGACCCAGGGATTGAACTCAGGTCTCTCACAATTGTAGGCAGATGCTTTACCGTCTGAGCTACCAGGGAAGTCCATAGAGGATCCATATAGGGTCAACAGAGAGTAATAAAATCAATATAAAAGATAATGGAACAAAACTTGAAAAAGTACTGGATAAATCTATAGAAATAGTGGACTTGGGAGCAGGTGAGGTTTTAGAGGAGTAAATATGTAGTGACTGATAGGCTGGTTAACATTCTTTTCATTTATTTTACTCTTAGGTATACTGTCTCTCTCTGTCAGCAGTGATTCACAGTGAAGAGCAGTTACCAAGGTTTTCAACCTGAAGTTTACGGGGAAGCCTGGTGGGCTGTCGTCTCTGGGGTCACACAGAGTCGCACACGACTGAAGCAACTTAGCAGCAGCAGCAGCAGCAGTTCCACTTTCTGTTCTTAACATAATCAATAGCCTGCTTTATAGTATCTCAGAAACATTTGAATGAATTATCCAGAGCAATAACATGCAATTACAAGGACTTCAGATATTTTTTTTAACTTGATAAAAGTCAGGACTTAAATTCACTCTTCAAGTAATAGTGCTGATTATCCCCCCACTATCATCTTGATCTCTTTAGGAACTTTTGGGAGCCTAGGAATATGAAATATTAATGGAGATTATTTTCTGCTGAGATCTTTGTAATCTTGTCATTCTAATTATTGACCTTGGATCTAAACACATATCAAAACACCTGGATAGTTACTGGATTAGTTAAGACCATGGCAGGAAACAGGCATGATTGTTTGATGGGAGACACGAATAAGAAAAAAAAAAATTATAAAGGTGGACAAGGTGTGAGAAAGAAACAGCATATTGCAACACTTCCGGAATAGCAAGAGCAGAAAGTCCTTACTACCACAAGGCTTTACCCAAAGGAAACGGTCATTGAGACATTGAAAGCATAGGTGCCTGTATGAACAGGGCCACCTGACAGGAGCTGTAACCTTTAGTAAAGAGACAAGTCCATTCTGTGAAGACCTGGCAGAAAGTGAACAAGGGATTCAATATCCCAACCTCATCCATCTCCCCACTGTTCATATCTTGACAGTGTCTTCATTATCTAAACTCAGAAAGCCAACAACAAGCAAACCACACATGCCAGCCTTCTAGGACTATAGAAAGGTGCTTGCATACTCAGTCGCTCAGTCGTGTCTGACTCTTTGTGACCCCATGGACTGTAGCCCACCAGGCTCCTCAGTCCATAGTATTTTCCAGGCAAGAGTACTGGAGTGGATTGCCATTCTTTCTCCAGAGGAATATTCCTGACCCAGAGATCAAACCCATGTCTCCTACTTGGCTGGCAGATTCTTTACCACTGAGCCACCTAGGAAGCCCTTAATGATAAAGAGGGGGTTCTGGAGGACAAACATAGCATATTTGGCACAGAAGACCCTTTCATAATTTGTTAAAGCAGCAGGGTAAACTCTGGCAGGCAAATTCATTTTTAAGAGTTTAAATTTTCATTGCTATCACTGTACAGCTATTTTCCCCTCTCTCAAATATATTTAATATAAGGAAAATGTATTTTTTTCATACAAGAATTAAAAGAATTGATTCAGGAATATTATAAAGTTGGAAATGTTGACTTTGGTTCCATTAATCTAGTTTTCTCCTTTCCTTGTTCACCAAAGCCTAGGTCTTTCATGATGGTTCCCTCTCCCATCACATTGGCCTCTAGAGCTATTGAAAAATGGTATCACTTAGCTACTCTTTTTCTCTCCCAAACCAGCTATCAGCAACTAGTGCTAATGACATAAGCTTGCAAATCTTCACTAATGCCTTTGAAGCTTATAAAAGCACAACACCTTTGCCTGACATTTCAAAAACCCAGGTATGGAAGATAGTTTTGATGTCTGGGATAAAAGAAAGAAGACTGTCATACAAATGCCCTGTGAGCCACGCCCAGTAAGTGAGACTCCTTGGGGTAGTCATCATGCTGTTGGTCAAATATTTGTGGTTCTCCTAGAATGTGGTGTCATTGCACCTTCTTGTCCACTGTGGTTTGGTATGGTCATGCAATTTGCTTTGTCCAATAAACAAGTATTGATTATGGGAGGAAACTTTAAAATCCAGTGCCTGGTTCATATTTTTAGCTCTTTCTCCCTATCACAGTACTAAGCAATGTTCAGATAGTGACTCCTGTACAGCCAGAATCCTGAACTGAGTATAACTTGATGGGAATATGCCATCAGCAAGCAATACATCTCAGCTGTTTTCAAAACTCTGAAATTCGGTGTTATATGTGACCATGGCATAACATAGCTCATACAAATTGACAAAATCCTCAGGGAATTAATTTATACCACGAATATCTTCTTTGTATGCAATGATACTCTGATTTCCCCCAAACTCTGGTTTTTATTATTTTGTTTTTAAAGTCCAAAAATACACTCAGGGGCATGTACATGTTGTGAACAGATTTATCTGATATATATGTCTGATATATCAGGGAAGGCTCAAGAAATTTCTGGAATATTAACTGCTCATACTTAAGTGATTATTTTATATTTCACAAGTCAAAGATACAAAAATTGTGTGAATAGTGTAATTATACAAAATAACAGTAATGTTATCAATAGAGCTCACAAGGACATTTCTTAAACATGTGCTTTTAGAAAAATGTCTTATAGCTCCTCAGAAGAATTTGGAAATATTCCCACTCTGAAAAATAATTCCCTAAATTATGAGGCTGGAAGGTTACTTCTGATATTCCCATATTATTGGTTTCATGAGTTCTTTATTTATTTATTTAGTTTCTTAAACCATCTAGAGTTTTTTTTTTTTTTTCCTAAGTTGAAATTATGTCTTTTAGAAATACTGTAGGAAGGAAACAAGGAAACAAACAAAAAACCCTGAAAGTAAAAGTAATTTAACTTTGGATATAATAACTAAACGGACATAAATATCTCAGAGAATGTTTTCTGTTTCAACCATGACTGTTCGATGGAGTGAATAAACACACAGGAATCACATTAAAGTAAAATTTATCAGCTGAAACATACTACATATGCCTCAGTGATTAACAAGAATATTTTATTTCTATCAGTTATGCAAATTGAGAACAAGGTATTTTAAGGTTTTCCCAGTTCACATATTAATTCAGAATATATCAAATAATTTGAATGAAAATGACCTAGAGGCATATCTCAAAAAGTCCATATACAAGCACAGAATTATAAACTCATTGGCCTTTTTGTGCTATATTAGTCTATCCTCGTCAGAAAGTTTACCATTAAAACAATGTTCAGTTAAATAAAGAAGCCTTTTGCTTTTAAAGAGAAATTTGAAATCTTTGCTAATGATTGATGGAGTTTACCTTAATGTTCTCAAACCTCATGAACGTCAAATTTACCTTGGGCACTTATTGAAAATTCAGACTCCTCTGTGACTCCAAAGAGCTTGATTTGGTGGTCAGAGGTCAAATTGATCAGGTTATTTCTGATGCAAGCCTAGTCATTGACCATTGAGAAACATAGCCAAGACAGAGCCCTTACAAGGGTATTGGACATTGATTTTGTCCATTTGCATCACACATTTTTAGTTAACATGCTTTCTATAAAATTCTCTTCTCTAACAACAAAGGAGAAAGGAACATATTATCCCACTGATTTATTTTCCTTGATGAAGAGTAAATTATTCATTTTTTATTAAATGAGTAAACCATTTACTATTCAAGTCACATATTATTGGACATTTTTTACAAGCAAATAACTTCTCAGAAATTCTGTGACTGTGAAAATTAGACTGATAACTTGCTGTATTTAACACTGTGTTAATGGTATCTGACTTCACTGAACACAGACACCCCCTAATTTCATCCACTGTTTCTTATTGAGAATAATCTTCAGACTTTACATTGATTAGACTATTTTATTATTGTTTTATAAAAACTTTCTCACCACTGGCAATGCCTTTGTAAATGTATCTCTATTTGACTTGTATGAATTCTATAAGCTCTTTTATTTTCCCTGGGAACCTCTGAGACATTTCCTGAACATATAAAATATTGTTCAGTTGTACACATTACAAAAATAAATGGACCTTACTAATTGTCATTTGGTCAGCTTACTTTGCATTTCTGTTTGTTTCTTCTTTAAAAACATAAGAAATACATGGTGTAATAATTGAAAAATAGCAAAAAATGAATAAATGAATGACTATCCCCAAATCCTTCCACTAAGATACAACTACTCTTAAATTTTGGCTTTGTATGCTTTTATAATTTTTTATCCTAAGTGCATATAATTAAAACATTAAAAATCATGATAAATATAATTAACACTATTGTCTGTTATATATGAAAGTCAGTGAGAGAGTAAATCCTAAGAGTTCTCATCACAAGGAAAAAACATTTTCTATTTCTTTAATGTTGCATCTACATTAGATGATGGATGTTCACAAAACTTATTATGGTAATCATTTCAGGATGTATACTCAGATCATTATGCTATGCACCTTGTGCTGTATGTCAATTATATCTCAATAAAACTAGAGGGAAAAAGTAATAAAAACAAACATCAATCATCTGTTATTCAACCTGCTTTTTTCCCTATTAACCTGTTTCCTTCTTCAATGCTTACCACCTATTCCTCTATTTCATCTTCCCTGTTTTATTGTTTTGCTGCTCCTAGGCTGATTCAGCTATAACTGACCTATAGGACTGTATAAGTTTAAGGTATACATCTGTGATGATCTGATACATGTATAGACTGCAAAACGTTTACCAAAACAAGGTTAGTTAAACATCCTTCATCTCAAGTTTATTACCTTTTTATTTGTTACTGTTATGGTGAGAACAGTTAAGATCTATTCTCACAGAACTTTTCAAGTATGCAGTATATAATTGCTAGCCCTAATCATTATGCTACAGTCTACATTAGATCCCTGGGACTTATTCTTCTTATAACTGTACATTTGTATCCACTGACCAATATGTCCCAATTTCTCCCACCACCTCCAGCCCCTGGAAACCCATTCTCTGTTTCTATGAGTCTGATGTTTTTAGATTCCTCATATAAGTGAGATAATACGAAGTTTATCTTTCTCTCTTTGACTCATTTCACTTATCACAATGCCTTCAAGGTCCATCTACATTGTACAAATGGAAGGATTTCTTTCTTTTATATGACAATAATATTTCATCACACACAATACATACAACACACACACACACACACATCACACTTGTATCATCTATTTATCTGTTCATGGACACATAGGTTGCTTTCATGTCTTGGCAATTGTGAATAGTGTTACAATGAATGCAAAAGTATAGATATCTCTTAGAGGTAGTGATTTCATTTCTTTTGGTTATATGCCAGAAGTGGGATTGTTAGATTATACAGTAGTTTTAAATTTTTGAGGAACCTCCATCCACATTACTTGTCACAGTGGTTACACCAGCTTACATCCTACCAACCATGCACAAGGTCTTTCTCTATATCCTTGCCAGCTCCCTGTTTTTAGAACCAAAGAAGCAAATGCTTCAGTTACATGCATTTACATTCTTTCCTTTCTTTAAACATACATTCTTCTTACAAAGACAACCAAGAGATTTTGTTCAGGGAGCCAGGGTCCTCTGCTGAGAGTGATGAGGCTCATCTATATTTCTTTAGAATCTTGATCGGTGTCACACTTGTGTACATTCTTGTGTCAGTGATATATCCACATTACAAATCATTGTCTTTCATTAGTTGAGATCATAACCCCATGATTTTAAAGGTATGATGAATCTTGTGGTAGAGAATCTGCTTCCTTTGGTGGAGCTTCATTACATGGTATATATTCTTAATATACTTGATATTAAAATGATGAACCTGAACAATGTAGTTTTTAACAAATGAGGATTTCTACAGGAGTGATCCCAACATGCATGTTCTGACAAACTTCAAAGTCAGGACTACCTCAGTTATAATTTTAGATGGATCATGGCATATACACATGTAGAAAAGGAAAGAATACTATATTAATGAGTCAAATAGACAATGAATGTACATATGAAAGAGGGATAGAATGGCAAAGTGTGAACAAGTGTGAACTCTTATACCAGTTGTCCTATTTCTTCTACTAAGCACTTATCACTGCTTATTAAAGGATCCAACTGGGTAAGTGCATTAAAGTAACAACAATAATAATAACAGCTAACATTTCTCCAGTGCTAACCATTTACCATGTATTGCACTGAGCTCTTTATGTGTCATGCCATTAAGCCTCCCAACACCCCGTGATTAACTCATTGAAGTTAAGTAACTTAGCCATGATTACAAAGGTAGTAAGTCTCTGGAGTGAGGGTCCAGAGCCTGTGCTCTTAACCACTCCGTGGTGATAATGTTATTAATAATAATATGTGCTCTGAAAATGCTGCTTCTTAAGCCTTTACTCTCAGAAACTATCATTAGTTCTTGATTCACTCAAGTTTGAGCCCCTTGTCTACAGGGATGGTGAAGTTTCTGTTCTGCAAAACAACAATTTCTTAACTGGTATTTACCACTTTCTGCCCAATGTCCCCCAAGGATGGAAATTCATGGGCCATGCACCTTATCCTGACCATTCTGAGGATTGCAGTTAAAGCCACAGATTGAGCTATCCTCCACAGACCCAGCATAACAGGGTATAACTTGGATTTGCCTCTTTTGGAAAAGGAAATAACTGGAGAAATAGCTATGTACACCATAGTAGGCTTGTAAAGGAGACAAAACCATGTCACCAGCTGCGGTGCTCTAGAAACATTTAAGATAATTAAATATTTTATTACTCACTCATCTTAGTAAAGTGTTGCAGTGTTATGTGCAGTTACATCTAAAAAAATATAATACATCACATAGTATCCTGAGCTGTCAAAGAAACATGAACTTCACTTTTGGAAGGCAAATCTCAAATGAAAATTTAAGGATAGGATGGAAAAAAAAAAAAAGCACCAGCCTAATCACAAAGTTACCTCCTGGTGGCAACATTTTTTAAGATGAAATCCTATGGTTATAATTAATTCCTTGATTCTCTTTTAACCCAAAAGGGAAAAGATCATGATTAAGGATTATGATTTATTACTTCATATTTCTAAAGGTATTTACATTCAAAAAAGGAGAGATTCTACCTGATCTCAGATATGCCTAATTCTCCTGATCTGCACAAATATATAGTACTTGAGAAGAGACACTGAAATTTTAGTATTATTCAATAAGACAGAGTAATATATAAAATAATATGAAAAATACATGATTTGGGGAAAAACTTTTTCTTTGATGTAAGGATCCTAGGGAATGCATACTTTTCATTTTATCTTGAGTAAACTCATTATGATTATTATTGCTAGCACCAGGCTACAGAATGAAACACAAGTGATAGAGCCTCATATTTTGCAGCTAAAGAGTCAGAAGAGCAAATTTTAAACCACAGAAACTGAACCTGTTCCACAGTCCATTTTGCATTGTACACGTCTCTCTGGTATGTTATCTCACATGTGTAAGTATTTATATTGTGGAATATATACCGCAGAATTTCAAATACTGAAATGTTTGACCATTTTAAGCTATGTTACAGAGGATCATAATGTTGAAAACCCACATTTTGAATAAGGTCCAAATCCCTAACACTCATTAGCTGTTTGTCCTTAGGCAACTATTTAATTAACATCCATCCACCCAGTTGAACAAGCCTTGACTTTTTTCTCATCGTCTCACTCAATCCATTACTAAGTCTTGCCAGTTCTATTTCCTAAACTTCTCGACCCCATTCACTTGTCTCTGTCCTCTGTGTCATTACCTGCTCCAAGGCACGTGGATCTTTCTCCTTCACTCCTACAAAAGCATCCTAACTGATACCTATCCATCCTCTTGTGTTGTTTTCTCGTCCAGTACCAAAAGAGCAACCAAAGTGACCTTTTTACAGTACGAATCTGATTCTAGTTCACTAGTTAAAATACAAATAAGCAAATAACACTTTTGTTTTCCCATTTTCTTTAGCCTAAAATCTAAAATTAATAGTTGGTCTGCAAGAAGGCCGAGCAAGAGCCAGAATCTCCTTTCTCTACTCCTTTTTCCTTGTACCGCAATCACATGAGCCATCTTTGATTTTTCTAAAATGTGTCAGACTCCTTTCCCAGGTCAGGACCTTTGCAGACATTATGATTCTCTTTCTGATTCTGTCCTCACCTCCCCCACCCCACTGCCAACCTCTCCTTGGCTTTCAACTTCTTCTTCAGGACTCCCTAAGCTTCCATTTTACATCAGGTGTACTTTATAATCTCATACTGCTCTGGATTTCTCTGTAGCACTTGTCACAGTTGTGACCAACTGACTTGTTCCTTAATCAGCTGCACAGGATTCCTCCAGTGAATTAATGGAAATCCCATACCCCATCGAAACACAGATTCAGTGGACCATACGCATCATCTCTGCAAGAGACAGAACAGGCAGTTGGTCAATAATTGTTGAGTATATAAGTGGAACTCTGACCCTCAGATTCCCTTCTGTGCAATGGGATAATAAGTATGTTTATTTCATAAGAGTTTAATGAAGATTGATGAGATATCATCCCTAATGCAGAAAGCATAGTGCCTATCACACAGTAAACACTATCATGTTTGCTTTTTAACTTGATAGGTTTAAAAAAAATACTGGAGGATAATTGCTTTACAATATTATGCTGGTTTCTGTCATATATCAACATGAATCAGGTATACACATGTTCCCTCCCTCCTGAACCCCCTCATCTCCCCCATCTAGGTTGGCACAGTGCACTGGGTTGGGCTCCCTGTGTCACACAGGAAATTGCAACTGGCTACCTATTTTACAAATGGTAAGGTATATGTTTCCACGCTACTTGCAATTCATCTGGCCCTCTCCTTCCCCTGCTGTGTCCACGAGTCTGTTCTCTATGTCTGTGTCTCCATTGCTGCCCTGCAAATAGGTTCATCAGTATCATCTTATATCTGTCAGTTCCTGTGATGATACAACTTATATTGTTTATTTATTTTTACTTTTTTTGGTAATAATAATTAAAATTATGGACAAAAAGACAAAATTAATTACTTTAAATACTTAGAAGCATATACTAGCAATGGAAGATTAGAAAGATAAATTAAGGAAATAATCTTATGTATCATCACAAGAAGAATAAAATACTTAGGGATAAACCTATCTAAGGAGACAAAAGATCTTTACTCAGAAAACTATAAGGTATGGATGAAAGAAATCAGAGATGACAGAAACAGATGGACAGATATACCATGTTCTTGGATTGGAAGAATCATTATTGTGAAAATGACTATACCACCCAAAGCAATCTATAGATTCAACACAATCCCTATCAAATTACCAATGGCATTTTTCACAGAACTAGAATAGAATATTTTTACAATTTGTCAGAAGACTCCAAATAATCAAAGCAATCTTGAGAAAGAAAAAATGTAGCTGGAGGAATCAGGCTCCCTGACTTCAGACAATACTGCAAAGCTACAGTCATCAAGACAGTATGGTATTGGCACAAAAACAGAAATACAGGTCAATGGAACAAGATAAAAATATCCAGAGATAAGTCCACACAGCTATTGTTACCTAATCTATGATAAAGAAGGCAAGAATATACAATGGGGAAAAGACCGTCTCTTCAATAAATGGTTCTAGGAAAACTACACAGTTACATGTAAAAGAATGAAATTAGAATATTCCCTAATACCACACATATAAGTAAACTAAAAATGGATAAAAGTACTAAATGTAAGGCCAGATACTATAAAACTCTTAGAGGAAAACATAGCAGAACACTTTTTGATATAAATTACTGCAAGATCTTTTTGGATCCACTCCCTAAGAGTAATGAAAATTTAAAAAAATAAATAAATAAGCAAATGAAATCTAACTAAACTTAATAGCATTTGCATAGCAAAGGAAACCATAAACAAGACAAAAAGACAACTTTCAGGATGGGAGAAAATATTTGCAAACAAAGTACCAACAAAGGATTAATCTCCAAAATACACAAAGAACTCATGTAGCTCAATAAAAAAAAAAAAATACCCAAACAACCCAATCAAAATATAGGCAGAAGATCTAAATAGATATTTCTCCAAAGAAGACATATAGATGGCCAAAAAACACACAAAAAGATGCTCAACATCACTA
This sequence comes from Bubalus bubalis, assembly GCF_019923935.1. Classification (NCBI taxonomy): domain Eukaryota; kingdom Metazoa; phylum Chordata; class Mammalia; order Artiodactyla; family Bovidae; genus Bubalus; species Bubalus bubalis. The sequence continues at coordinate 78,344,886 of NC_059159.1, read as the reverse complement.
ATTATTAGAGAAATATAAATTCAAACTACAATGATGTGTGTGTTTATGTATGTGTGTGTATATATATATATATATATATATATATATATCTCAATGATTTACTTTGCTGTACACTTTAAACTAACACAACATTTTAAATCAAATATACCCCAATAAAAATTTAAAATAAATATTTAGAGGATAGTCACTTATTTGGTATAAACCTAGCATATTAGATAAAAACTATCAGTTTTTACTATTTTTGAAAGGATTAACAGGGCCTTCTATATTGTCTTTAAGTTACTTGATTGGTCTACTAAATCCTTTTTATTGTTATATCACTTTGAGAAAAATAAAAAGAATACCCATTGATTACAGTAAAACAGTGAAGAGCTCTCATGATATTTTTGTGGATAAGATAGAGGATTATGGTCATATTGGAGGATTCAGAATGTGCTGATTTCAACTGATGCCAATCAAAAGAGAGTTCTCTATTATAGTTCGTTTTCTATTCATTTTTATTAATGAATTCCTTAAAGACAGAGAAACTAAGCTTCTCCTGTGAGATTATTACTTGGAGCTAAGGATGAGAGAGTGGGGGAAGGGAGGGAGATAGTTAGTCTGTTTACTGGCAGAACTGATTAACATCCAAAAATAACTTGAAAGGATAGAATAAAAGGACAATTAAAAACAGCATTAAAATGCTGCATGGGTTTGAAAACTGTACAAATACAAAACAGGGAGGACTTTCCTGGGTAAATAGAAGCTGGTATAAGGATAAAACCTGCAGCTTTTAATGATTAATGATGTGATGGTGGTGGTGGTTTAGTGGCTAAGTCATGTCCAACTCTTGTGACCCCGTGGACTGTAGCATGCCAGGCTCCTCTTCCATGGGATTCTCCTGGCAAGAATACTGGAGTGGGTTGTCATTTCCTCCTCTAGGGGATCTTTCCAACCCAGGGATCAAACCCAGGCCTCCTGTGTTGCAGGCAGATTCTTTACTGACTGAACTCCAAGGGAACCCCGGCTGCTAACACAAGGAAAAGGAATTTTTCCAATAGGCATTTCATTAAAAATTAAAACAAAGAAAGGAAGGACTGACAAACCTGACCCTTTTTCACCCTTCCAAATTCATGCTTTTTCAAAAGCCTCAGCTTCACAGTTAAACAATAGCAGCCACTATATATAAAATATCATTTTAAAACTATCACAACAAAATTTTAGATTTATTAATAGACATATAAGCATGTACAGAGTTGGAAAGCATTTTGCCTATACAATTTCAAGTCTCACTCTTTTAAAGTCTTTTTACTAAAATACTTACTGAAGGAGGAGGACATCCATTAAAAATGTATTGCAAACTCACCATACATATAAACTTATGCACCAAGGGGAACTTTAAGAGGGGAAAGACATCGTTCTTGATTCCAAGAAATTTACAATTTCGAACAGGAGAGGATCCAAATGCAGATAAACATAACATATATGAGAAAAGAGAATGAGAAAAGAAGGGAATGCTAAACATGCTGATATTGAAAAGAAGGAGATTTACTTCCTTCTGATCATGAAGAATAGATGACTTCCAGGTGGAGGTGGCTTTAACTTATGCTCTGAATGACTGGTAGTATCAGACATGGAGGGAATAGTATTATCAGATGGAAGGAAAAGTGTGAGAAAAGCATGGCTCCGGTAGTAACTACAGTGATTATGGGAACAGTGAATAGTCCAGTTCCACTGAAATGCAGGGCAAGTGAAAGGAAGTGGCAAGAGAAGCAAGAAAAGCAACATCACTGGTAGTGAAAATCATTAGTGGCATGTCAAAGAACTAGAACTTATTTTACAGGCAATGGTGATTTTAAATAGATAGATATAAATGTATACATATTTGAAGTGTTAAAGTCTTGCTACATATTTTAGAGCTATAATTTTGAATGAGAGAAGTCTCAATTCTGAGATTGACTATAGAAAATAAATTAAATTATATAACCAGCTGAAATGCCTATCAGTTTCTACCTGTCTTAGAAAGTTGGCTGTGGCTGAACCTCTTTTCCATACCTCTGGTCACTGGGTTGAAGGAGGAAGGGTGGGACTGTTTTCTGAATCTTTAGACACACAGCGACCACCATTCCACATCACTTGTGCATCACACCTGTGCATTACACTGTCACCTGTATACCATTTTCTATGGAAGCTGCACCAATTTACATTTCCACCAACAGTGCATGAAGGTTCCCTTTTCTCCACATCCTCACCAGTACTTGTAACCTTTTTTTTTGTTTTTATAATAGTCATTCTAACAGGTGTGGGATGATTATATTTCATTGTGGTTTTAATTTGCGATGATTAGTAATGCCGAGCACTTTTCATGTACCTGTTGGCTATTTGATTGTCTTCTTTCAAGAACATTATCTCTTTGCTATCATAAATCCATATATTATGTGCATAGCACAGTGAGGGCTGTCAGTTGAAATGCTATTATAAAGAAAAAGCACAACTTTTATGTTTTCATGAATGTTTATGTATAACAACTCTGCTAGAAGATATTCTGGATGTTTTTATTTTATACTCTTTTTATGTTATAAAAAATTGGGAGCTGCGTTAGGCATTACTGACAAAAAACATTAGGGAATTCCCTGGTGATCCAGTGGCTAAGACTTCACACTCCCAATGCAGGGAGCCTGAGTTCAATACCTGGTTCAAGACTATATCCCACATGCCACAACTAAAAGTCCATATATGCCTCAACTATAAGGTCCTGCCTGCCACAATGAGGACCCAGCAGAGCCAAATAAATAAATAAAAATTTAAAAAGTTAAGCCATATAAAAATAAATGATTAATACGTATATTTAAATAGTCCAGTCTTCTCACTGATTCTATCACTTAACTGCAGTGAGTAGCATGAATAAGCCCAAGTCTTATCCTTCATTTTGAATAGAAATGGTCTTATGAAATTGTCATGTGTTGAATAGGGCATCTGGAGTGTAGTTTAGGAGACAAGTACAACTTCAAAGAGAAAAGAGACACAAATTTCAAATGGAAGTGTGAAATTGTATCAAATTGCTTAATAAAAATATGGGTGCATGCACCTAACCAATAAGGATCAATCATTAGTTCCAGGTCTTTAATGCTCCTCTATGTTTCATAAGTACGCTACTTTGGAATGAGGTTTCAGTGATCCGTATGATCATGCTCCTTTGGACACTGCTGTCAAAATTATCTTCCCTCAGTATTTTAAAGTAATAACTCAAGAAAAACAATTATACTATTTAGGGTAAAAAAGAAGAGAAGTGATAATGGAGTGCTTCTCTGACATCCCAGTTTACAGTCTAACTCACTACAGGAAAATATGTTTAAAAGGTGGGATAGAATGTCTACACAAATAATTTTGCCAAAATTTTATTTGTTTTAATTGAATGAACTAGTGAATTCAATAAAACCACCAGATACATTCCTTCTGATTACTTAATATTCACCAAATAGACAAACTCAAGTTTTTGTTAATATTAAAATCTTCATTTTTGCCACCAACAGTGTTAGTTTTGAGGAGGAAAGGTCTCAGTCTATTTTAAACCTGATGCTCATTAAATACATATGACAATAGACCTTCGTGAGCAATATGGATGGTGTCTCAGAATGGAAGACAGATAAATATAAATGTGTGTCTGTTTTCACCTTGGCAGAATTTTGCTGTTCATTTGTATGAATATTCTGTTGTTATGTCACATACTATAAAGAGACTTCTTACAGAGTGTGAATTCAGAAACATCTATGCTCTCAAATCCTTCATGGGAAGGACTGATGTTGAAGCTGAAACTCCAATACTTTGGCCACCTGATGCGAAGAGCTGACTCATTTGAAAAGACCCTGATGCTGGGAAAGATTGAGAGCAGGAGGAGAAGGGGACAATAGAGGATTAGATGGTCGGATGGCATTACCAACTCAATGGACATGGGTTTGGGTCAACTCTGGGACTTGGTGATGGACAGGGAGGCCTGGCGTGCTGCAGTCCATGGGGTCTCAAAGAGTCAGACATGACTGAGCGACTGAACTGAACTGAACTGATGCTCTCAAATATAATAAATATAGGTTTAACTATAGTTTTAAATAATTAGGCCTTGTTCTATAGAATTAAAATTGGAAATGTCCAAAATAATAAACATTAAGCAATTTTCAAGATTAAATATTTTAGGGCTTCCCTGGTGGCTCAGAGGGTAAAGCGTCTGCCTGCAATACAGGAGACCTGGGTTTGATCCCTGGGTCAGGAAGATCCCCTGGAGAAGGAAATGGTAACCCACTGTTTATAAAAACCTAATTTCATATAGTTTAAACCTTTACATTTCTGTAATTATAAAAATATACTGAAATGGTGAAATTTAACAGATGAAAAACAGTAACTTCTAGAAAGGTAGAGTACAAGAGAAAAATACAAACACATAAATTATAGGGGAAACTCTGAAATTGTTTTCAGATAAGTAAAATGGTCCAATTCACATTTTAGAAATTTATACCAGATTTCTAGAACATAACCATCCAGATGAGTGTTGAAGCCTGTATTTAATCTCTATTTTCATTTTATTTACATGCTTCATTTAATTACTAATTTATCCAGTGTTTATTTCTGCTGTTTCAATTACAATCACAACAAATAAGATAGATGAAATGGATGAATAGATGTGCATTTTTGGTCTATCTGTGAATTTTTGGTAATGCTTGAAAGTAAAATTTTGAATTGTTGTTGTTTAGTTGCTAAGTCATGTCCAACTCTTTGCAACACAATGGACTGTAGCCCACACCAGGCTCCTTTGTCCATGGGATTTCCCAGGTAAGAATACTAGAGTGGGTTACCATTTCCTTCTCCAGAGGGATCTTGCCGACCCATAGATGGAACCCATGTCTCCTACTTTGGCAGGTGGGTTCTTTACCACTGAGCCACCAGGGAAGCCCCGCATTTTGGATCCAGTCTATTAAATTACAAATTGAATGGAACATTCAGATGCAATTTTAATTCCAAGACAAAGAAATTTCATTTATGTTTCTTTGATTTCAGATTTTTACTTCTACAAAGGATTTTACTTTTAAAAAGTTTAAAATCACTATATAGTTCAGAGAAGCTTGATTTTTTTTTCCAGAAAGTAAAAAGGTCCCATCCATATTTCTAGGAAATCATACCAGATTTCTTGCTAATGCTAGAATAGATTTATTCAAATGTATGTTGAGTCCTCTATTTTATTGATATTCCTGTTACTCAAGATATTTTCTGAACTCCTCTTTGGTATATAACTTCAGAGCTCATGGCACATTATTTAAATAACTTCCTAATTCTGTGTTGAGCATCAGTGAGATTAGAGGGTTTGTGTGTGTGTGTGCACCATTTTTTTTAATCCTTCAGATGACTTTTCTGACCAATGCAGATATAAATATTGACCAATGCCTTCAATCTTTACTCCAGCTATCCCACAGTCTGCCTGTATTCTTGGCAGCATGGATAAAATTAGAGGACTGAGAAGACTAAGATGGACTAAGAGCTTGGAACTAAGCTCTTCATAACACTTGTAGAAATCATTCTTGTGTACACACACACAATACTTAGTGTAGATTTCTGATCATGAAACTTCAAGATAAAGACACTTGTATTGCATGAGATAAAATGAAAGTGTGGGAAGCAATACTGCAAAAGGAATGAATTCAAAGCAGTGAATTATCATGGCTAATTCCTTTAAATAGGTTTATACACTTGACAGAAATCATAGAAAATGGATTTTTCCCCCATAATAAAGGATCAAAAACATTTCTGAAACTACTCTTTTCCCTTTGGGACAATTTTAATACAGATGAAGGAGCTTTAGAAGAATGAGTTAACAAAAAACACTACTTAACCATCTGCTAGAACACAACGTGGAACGTTTTCAATACCTCTCAGCTTGCTTAACTGAATTTCAGAATGCAAGCATTAGTATTAAGAATAAGAACTAAGGATTTCCTGAAATCATTTTGCTTTTATCCTTGCTGTCCCTAGTATACTTTCCAACCCCTTCACTAACTCTCTCTATTGCTTTTCCATTCCCTGAAGTTTAAAATTAAATTTATGTTTATTTGGCTTATAGAAAACCATAATGCTTGTCACATGGAGAGAATATGAATTATAAAAATAATCACGAGGGGACATTAGTTTAGGGACAAAAGACATTAACATTTTTTCCAGAATATGAGGCTTGTATGTCTGCTGTTGTATACTGGTCTATCAAAGGAGTTCTTTCTTTGTCCTAACTGATAGACACTATTGGTAAAACTGGATACATTTCTAATATAAATCTAATGTATTTTTATAAAAAAATTATTCACAAAGTCATTTGAACATGAGCATGATTTCCTATCTAAATGCTTGTGTGAGGACAAATCTACCCTTTCTCTAATGTGCTTACAGGAAAATTATATAAGAAGCAACCCAAACAAGTCTGTAGTCAAATGACAAATAACAAAGACAACCGAAACCAATGCATGAGTACAGGATGCAATTAAAGTCAGGAGCCAAAGGGGAAAAGGGGTGTAAATACCAAAGTGGAAAATAATAGTAATAGCACAATAAAAGTGTTTTAAGAAGGAACTATAAGAAGAGTAACACATTTATTATTTAAATCTTTGCTCTCATTACAGTCTAGGAGAAAAGGGCATGCTACTTTCTTGATTACAATCCATCAGTGTTATTCTAATATACAAAGGGGCAGGTACAAATTTCTTACACAAAATATTAGAGCATTCTTGAGACAGCCTTTACCTAGTTCTGAAATCTCATCTCCCACCTCCCCCTGCCTTGCACAGCACACTCTTGCAATACTAAACATTTTGTGGTTCCCTACCCACACCATGGAATCCTTTATCCATACGCTATTCTCTCTGCTCACGCTGACCCAGTATCTGGAAGACCCCTGTTTTCTCAGGTGCCAGACGTACACAATAATCCTTAAAGACTCATCTCAACATATTAGTCCTTCCACATCCCATATTCCCCATGCATTTTCTTCCCTTTCATTTTTATCCTCAAATTCTGTTTCTCAAATAATAATGCATATTTGTTGGTACATTTCATTCATGGGATAATGGCTAGTAATTTTTGAGTGTTTCTTTTACAATGGGTGCTGTATTAAGTGCTTCACAAACATCATGCTTTTCAATCACCACATCAACTTTCTTAAAGTAAGTACTATTACTGATAAAGTAATTACTGATAAGTACTATTACTGATAAAGTAAAGTAATTACTGATAAAGTAAGTACTATTTTACAGATGAGCAAATAAAAATATCAATAACTGAAGTCACATGCTGATTGGTGTTAAGACCAAGATTCAATCCACACGTGTCACAGAAGCTGGCCCTGCTCCTCAGTTTATTTACTTCTACCCCTAACCCAAGCATCACTTCTATAGTAGGCTGCCTCACTTACAGCTCCCCCAGACTTTGCTGGGAGTCTCCATCTTTTCTGTATCTACTACCTCAGAGGCACGGTAATATAACTTCCAAATGCATAAAATGAGGAAGGAGAGAAATAAATCAAAAATATGGAGAACACCAAAGGAGAAATTTGGACTTTCTGAAGTCTCCTTTCACATCAGATGCTTGCTCAATTCTGAATGCTCCCTTTCCAGAGTACTATATGGACAAGTGAGTGTTTTAGAAGTTCTGTGAGAAACTGTCCAGGGATGCACATATTGGAACCAGGGTCATCTTTCTTTCTCTGCCCTACACTGTCACTTTGGAGACCCATGAAGATTCTTCTCTCTGATATGCATGACACAAACTGGACATAGAGATATATGTAATATTCATTAATCTAAAGCTTCTAATTCAAGGAATGTCTGTGAAAAATATAAGGAATGATCTGGGAGCAGGCTTTTCCATTATGAAGGATCAGCAGTCTTTATACACAACTTTTATGAACCCTCTTGCATCCATTCCTCATGGGTATTTATTCAAAATAATTTGAACTCTTTCTACTCTAAAAGTCTTTTCATCACTTCCTGAGTTTGGGACCTTCCAGAACTTTGGGAGTAGGAATCATATTCTACAATCTATAATAAGGAGAGGGCACTGGCCTGAAATTGCTGAAGTGCTGTTATGTAGCTTTTTGTTGTTGTTTAGTTGGTAAGTTGTGTCCAGCTCTTTTTCAATCCCATAGACTGTAGTCTGCCGGTCTCCTCTGTCCACAGAATTTCCCAGGCAAGAAGACTGGAGTGGGTTTCCATTTCTTTCTCCAGGGGATCTTCCTGATCCAGGGATCAAACTTGCATCTCCTGCATTGGCCTTTACCATCAGAGACACCAGTAGCTACTTAAAATCATAAATGAACATAATCTATCTCACAGCTAATTCCAGATGCAAAATAGTCAAGTACTCTGTTATGGAAACACAAAACTCTAAAGAGATCAGGAAGAAACCTTGACCTGTTGCAGTGATTAAAAAAGTGCTGATGATCTCTGTTTTTCCGGTACTCTCTTGCTTTTTCTATGAGGTGACATATGTTGGCAATTTGATCTCTGGTTCCTCTGCCTTTTCTAAATCCAGCATGAACATCTGGAAGTTCTTAGTTCATGTGTTGCTGAAGCCTAGCTTGAGAATTTTGAGCATTACTTTGCTAGTGTGTGAGATGAGTGCAACTGTATAGTAGTTTGAGCATTCTTTGGCACTGCCCTTTTCTGGGACTGGAATGAAAACTGACTTTTCCAGTCCTGTGGTTACTGCTGAGTTTTCCAAATTGGCTGGCATATTGAGTGCAGCACTTTAACAGCATCATCTTATAGGATTTGAAATAGCTCAGCTGCAATTCCATCACCTTCACTAGCTTTGTTCATAGTGATGCTTCCTAAGGTCCACTTGACTTCACACTCCAAGATGTCTGGCTCTACATGAGTGCTCACACTATCATGGTTATCTGGGTCATTAAGATCTTTTGTGTGTAGTTCTGTGTATTCTTGCCACCTCTTCTTAATATATTCTGCTTCTGTTATGTCAATACAGTTTCTGTCCTTTTTTTGGGCCCATCTTTGCATGAAATGTTCCCTTGTTATCTAATTTTCTTGAAGAGATCTCTAGTCTAGAGAATTCCAGAAATACATTTACTTCTGCTTCATTGACTATGCTAAAGCCTTTGATTGTGTGGATCACAACAAATTGTGGAAAATTCTTAAAGAGATGGGAATTCCATACCACCTTATCTGCCTCTGGCAAAACCTGTATGCAGGTCAAGAAGCAATAGTAGAATTGGACATGGAACAATGGACTGGTTCCAAATTGGGAAAGGATTATGTCAAAGCTGTATATTGTCACCCTGGTGATTTAACTTATATGCAAGGTACATCATGAGAAATGCAGGGCTGAACAAAATACAAGCTGGAATCAAGATTTTGGGGAGAAATATAAATAACCTCAGATATGCAGATGACACCACCCTTATGGCAGAAAGGGAAGAGAAACTAAAGTACCTCTTGATGAAGGTGGAATAGGAGAGGGAAAAACCTGGCTTAAAACTCAACATTCAACTGTTGCTGGACATCTAGGCTTCTTCCATGTTCTAGCTATTGTAAATAGTGTGGAAATGAACAATGGGATAAATGTGTCTTTTTCAATTTTGGTTTCCTCAGGGTATATGCCTAGGAGTGAGATTGTTGGGTCATATGGTGGTTTTATTCCTAATTTTTTAAGAAATCTATCAATAGATGAAATGGATAAAGAAGCTGTGGTACATATACACAATGGAATATTACTCAGCCATAAAAAGGAACACATTTGAGTCAGTTCTGATGAGGTGGATGAACCTAGAACCTGTTATTCAGAGTGAAGTAAGTTAGAAAGAGAAAGATAAATATCATATTCTAATGCATATATATGGAATCCATAAAAATGGTACTGAAGAATTTATTTACTGGGCAGCAATGGAGAAACAGACATAGAGAATAGATTTAAGGACATGGGGAGAGGGAAGAGAGGGTGAGATGTATGGAAAGAGTAACATAGAAACTTACATTGCCATATGTAAAATAGATAGCCAATGGGAGTTTGCTGTATGGAAACTTAAACAGGGACTCTATATCAACCTAGAGGGGTGGGATGGGGAGGGTGATGGGAGGGAAGTTCAAATGGGAGGGGATATATGTATACCTATGGTTGATTCAGGTTGAGGTTTGACAGAAAACAGCAAAATTCTGTAAAGCAATTATCCTTCAATTATATTAATTTTAAAAATCCTTTTGTTTATTAAAACCCTGCAATTAATACTGACTGTGCATTGGAAGAGGCCTTGAGTATAGGCCTTGAGTACAAGTATAAGCTGGAACAAGGACTCTCCAACACTGAACTGACCCCACACTGCCCACAACAGCACCAGAGATATTCCTAGATATATTTTTACTATTATTACTTTTTAATTTTTTTTTAATTAAGCTTTTTATTACTCCTTTAATTTTCATTTTTATGACCTACTATTACCTTGCAAAAAAACCCACTATTTTTAAAGAAAATTTCATATGTACATATTTTTTGTGATTTATTTTGTTTTGTATTTTTAATATTGTATTTTTGAGAGTCTAACCTCTGTTCTAGATTTTTAATCTTTGTTTTTTGGTATTTGTTATCAATTTTGTACTTTTAAGAACTAATCTTCAGTATCCATTTTCACTTAGGGATTTGATTACTGGGTTGATTGCTCTCTCGCCTTCTGACTCTCCCTTTTCTCCCCCAGGTCACCTCTATCTCCTTCTTCTCCCTTCTCTTGCCAACTTAACTCTGTGAATCTCTGAGCATTCCAGGCTGTGGAGAACACTTAGCGAACTGATTACTGGCTAGATTGCTCTCTCCCCTTTTGACTCTCTGCCTTCTCCACGTGGTCCCCTCTATCTCCCTCCCCTTCTTCTCTTCTCTCCTCTCTGTAACTCTTTGAATCTCACTGCATATTCCTCGCTGTGGAGAACTGTTTCAACATTAACCTAGACATCAACTGTGCTGTGTGGACGGAGAAGTTTTGAGGCTTGGAGAAGGAAATGGCAGCCCACTCCAGTATTCTTGCCTAGAGAATCCTGTGGACAGAGGATCCTGGTGGGCTGCTATCCATAGGGTCACACAGAGTCGCACATGACTGAAGCAACTTAGCATGCATGCATGCATCAGAGAAGGAAATGGCAACCCACTCCAGTATTCTTGCCTGGAGAATCCCAGGGACAGGGAAGCCTGGTGGGCTGCCATCCATGGGGTCGCACAGAGTCGGACATGACTGAAGTGACTTAGCAGCAGCAGCAGCAGTCCTGAGGCTACTGTAAGAAAAGGACTGAAAGTGAGAGGCAGGAGACTTAACTCCAAAACTTGAGAATGTCAGAGAACTCCTGATTCTAGTGAACATTAATAGATAAGAGCTCACCCAAAAGTCTTCGTACTTACACTGAAACCATACTCCATCCAAGAGTCAACAAGTTCCAGAGCAAGACATACCATGTTAATTCTCCAGCAAAACAGGAACACAACCCTGAGCATTAAAAGACAGGGTACCCAAAGCCATGCTAAACCCATAGACACTCCAAAACTCACTACTGGACACTTCATTGCACTCCAGAGAGAGGAAATCCAGCTTCACCCACCAGAACACAGATGCAAGCTCCCCCAACCAGGAAACCTTGACAAGCCACTAGTTCAACCCTATCCACAGGGAGCAGATTCCACTATTAAGAGGAACCATGAACTTCCAGCCTACAGAAAGGGCACCCCAAAACACTAATCTAAACAAAACGAAAAAGCAGAGAAATATTCAGCAGGTAAAGGAACATGATAAATGCTCACCAAACCAAACCAAAGAGGAGGACATAGGGATTCTAGCTGAAAAAAAATTCAGAATAATGATAGTAAAGATGATCCAAATCTTGAAAATAAAATGGAGTTACATATAAATGGACTAATAACAAGGACTGATAAGATGCAAGAAATGTTTAACAAGGACCTATAAGAAATAAAGAAGAGTGAGTCAATAATGAATAATGCAATAACTGAGATAAAAAGAATTCTAGAGGGAACAAACAGTAAAATAATTGAGGCAGAAAAGAGGAAAAGTGAGGTGGAAGATAGAACGGAGGAAATAAATGAAGCAGAGAGGGGAAAAGAAAAAGAATTAAAAGAAATGAGGACAACCTGAGACCTCTGGGCCAATGTTAAATGCCCCAACATTCGAAGTATAGATGTCCCAGAAGAAAAAGACAAAGAGAAAGGGCATGAGAAAGTACTTGAGGAGATAAAAGATGAAAATTTCCCCAAAATGGGGAAGGAAATAGCCACCCAAGTCTAAGAAACCCAGAGAATCCCAAAGAGGATAAACCCAAGGCAAAACACCCCAGTTCAGTTTAGTTCAGTCACTCATTCATATCTGACTCTTTGCAACCCCATGGACTGCAGCATGCCAGGCCTCCCTGTCCATCACCAACTCCTGGAGTTTACTCAAGCTCATGTTCATTGAGTTGGTGATGCCATCCAACCATCTCATCCTTTGTCACCCCCTTCTCCTCCTGCCTTCAACCTTTCTCAGCATCAGGGTCTTTTCAAATGAGTCAGCTCTTCCCATCAGGTGGCCAAAGGATTGGAGTTAAAACTTCAAAATCAGTCCCTCCAATGAATACTCAGGACTGATTTCCTGATGTATCCATTTAGGATGGATTGGTTTTATCTCCTTGCAGTCCAAGGGACTCTCAAGAGTTTTCTTCAACACCACAGTTCAAAAGCATCAATTTTTTGGTGCTCAGCTTTCTTCACAGTACAACTCTCACATCCATACATGACTAATGGAAAAACCATACCTTTGACTAGATGGACCTGTGTTGGCAAAGTAATGTCTCTGCTTTTTAATATACTGTCTAGGCTGGTCATAGATTTTCTTCCAAGGAGCAAGTTCATGTTAATTTCATGGCTGCAGTCACCATCTGCAGTGATTTTGGAGATCCAAAAAATAAAGTTTCTCACTGTTTCCCTATCTATTTTCCATGAAGTGATGGAACCAGATGCCATGATCTTAGTTTTCTGAATGTTGAGTTTTAAGCCAACTTTTTCACTCTCCTTTTCCACTTTCATCAAGAGGCTCTTTAGTTCTTCTTTGCTTTCTGTCATAAGGGTGGTGTCATCTACATATCTGAGGTTATTGATATTTCTCCTGGCAATCTTGATTCCAGCTTGTCCTTCATCCAGCCCAGCATGTCTCCTGATGTGCTCTGAATATAAGTTAAATAATCAGGGTCACAATTTACAGCCTTGATGTACTCCTTTCCTGATTTGGAACCATTCTGTTATTCCATGTCCAGTTCTAACTGTTGCTTCATGACCGGCATATGGATTTCTCAAGAGGCAGGTCAGGTGGTCTGGTATTTCCATCTGTTTAAGTATTTTCCACAGTTTGTTGTGATCCAACAGTCAAAGGCTTTGGTATAGTCAATAAAGCAGAAGTAGATGTTTTTCTAGAACTCTCTTGTTTTACAATGATCCAATTTTGATATCTGGTTCCTCTTCATCTTCTAAATCCAGTTTGAACATCTGAAGGTTCATGGTTCACATACTGTTTAAAAGATTGGCTATATATAGCATATATATAAACCCCTAAATATGCTGTCTACAAGAGACCCACCTCAAACCAAAGGACACATACAAACTGAAAGTGAAGGGCTGGAAAAACTTATTTTGTACACATGGAGACCAGAAGAAAGCAGGAGTAGCAACCATATCAGATAAAATAGACTTTGAAATAAAGACTGTGAAAAGAGACAAAGAAGGACACTACATAATGATCAAAGGATTAATCCAAGAAGATGTAACAATTATAAATATGTGCACCCAACATAGGAGCAGGTAAGGAAAATGCTAAGAAGTATGTAAGGGGAAATTAAAAGTAACACAATAATAGTGGGAGACTTTACTACTCCACTCACACCTATGGATAGATCAAGGCAATATAAAATTATCAAGGAAACACAAGCCTTAAATGATATAAGGACCAGTTAGACCTCGTTGATATCTATATGGTGTTTCATCCCAAAACAATGAATTTCACCTTTTTTCTCAAGGGCACACAGAACATTCTCCAGGATAGAGCATATCCTGGGCCATAAATCTAGTCTTGGTAAATTCAAAAAAATTAAAATCATTTCAAGCATCTTTTCTGATCACAATGTGGTAAGATTAGATGTCAAATACAGGATAAAACTACTAAAATACAAATATATGGAGGCTAAATAACACCTTTTTGAATAATCAACAGATCACAGATGAAATAAAAAAGGAAATAAAATTTTGTATAGAAAAAAATGAAAACAAGACAACCAAAAACCTATGGGATTCAGTAAAAGCAGTGCTAAGAGGAAGGTTCATAGCAAAACAAGTTTTACCTTAAGAAACTAGAGAAACAACAAATAAATAACATAACTTTACACCTAAAGCAACTAGAAAAAGAAGAAATGAAGAACCCTAACATTAGTAGAAGGAAAGAAATCATAAAAATCAGGGCAGAAATAAGTGGAAAAGAAACAAAGGAAACTAGCAAAAATCAACAAAACTAAAAGCTGGTTCTTTGAGAAGATAAATAAAATATAGAAACCATTGCTGCTGCTGCTGCTAAGTCACTTCAGTCGTGTCCGACTCTGTGCGACCCCATAGATGGCAGCCCACCAGGCTCCTCTGTCCCTGGGATTCTCCAGGCAAGAACACTGGAGTGGGTTGCCATTTCCTCCTCCAATGCATGAAAATGAAAAGTGAAAGTGAAGTCGCTCAGTCGTGTCCGACCCTCAGGGACACCATGGACTGCAGCCTACCAGGCTCCTCCGTCCATGGGATTTTCACCATTAGCCAGACTCATAAAGAAAAAAAGGGAGAAGAATAAAATCAATAAAATTAGAAATAAAAATGGAGAAATCATAACAGACAACACAGAAATACAAAGGATCATAAGAGACTACTATCAGCAACTATATGCCAATAAAATGGACGACTAAAAGATGGACAAATACTTAGAAAAGTATAACCTTCCAAAACTAAACCTGGAAGAAATAGAAATGCTTAGCAGACCAATCACAAGAACATAAATCAAAACTGTAATCAAAAATCTTCCAACAAAAAAAATACCAGGACCAGATGGCTTCACAGGTGAATTCTACCAAAAATTAGAGAAGAGCTAACGCCTATCCTACTCAAATTCTTCCAGAAAATTGCAGAGGAATGTAAACTTTCAAACTCATTTTATGAGGCCACCATCACCCTAATACTAAAACCAGAAAAAGATGCCACAAAAAAAGAAAACTACAGGCCAATATCACTGATGAACATAGATGCAAAAATCTTCAATAAAATTCTAGCAAACAGAATCCAAGAAGATGTTAAAAAGATCATACATCATGACCAAGTGGGCTTTATCCCAGGGATACAAGGATTAGTCAATATTCACAAATCAATCAATGTGATACATCATATTAACAAATTGAAAGATAAAAACCATATGATTATCTCAATAGATGCAGAGAAAGCCTTTGACAAAATTCAACACCCATTTATGATAAAAAAAAAAAACTCTCCAGAAAGAAGGCATAGAAGGAACATACCTCAACATACCTCATATATAATAAAAGCTATATATGACAAACCCACAGCAAATATTATCCTCAATGGTGACAGATTGAAAGCATTTCCTCTAAAGTCAGGAACAAGACAAGAGTGCCCACTCTCACCACTAATATTCAACATAGTTTTGGAAGTCTTAGCCATAGCAATCAGAGAAGAAAAAGAAATAAAAGGAATCCAGATTGGAAAAGAAGTAAAACTCTGTTTGCAGATGACATGATCATCTATGTAGAAAACCCTAAAGACACCAGCAGAAAATTACTAGAGTTAATCAATGAATATAGTAAAGTTTCAGGATATAAAATTAGTACACAGAAATCCCTTGTATCCCTATACATTAACAATGAGAAAACAGAAAGAGAAATTAAGGAAACAATTCCATTCACCATTGCAACAAAAAGAATAAAACAGTTAGGAATAACTTGACCTAGAGAAACAAAAGACCTATATATAGAAAAGTATAAAACACTGATGAAACAAATCAAAGATGATACAAATAAGATGGAAAAATATACCATGTTCATGGATTGCAAGAATTAATATAGTGAAAATGAGTATAGTATCCAAAGCAATCTATAGATTCAATGCAATCCCTATCAAGCTACAAATGGTATTTTTCATAGAACTAGAACAAAAAATTTCACAGTTTGTATGGAAACACAAAAAACCTCGAATAGCCAAAGCAATCTTGAGAAAGAAGAATGGAACTGGAAGAATCAACCTGCCTGACTTCAGTCCACACTACAAAGCTACAGTCATCAAGACAGTATGTTACTGGCACAAAGACAGAAATATAGATTAATGGAACAAAATAGAAAGCCCAGAGATGAATCCACGTACCTATGGTCATCTTTGACAAAGGAGGCAAAAATATATAATAGAGAAAAGACAATCTCTTCTAACAAGTGGTGCTGGGAAAACTGATCAACCACCTGTAAAAGAATGAAACTAGAACACTTTCTAACACCTCACACAAAAATAAACTCAAAGTGGATTAAAGATCTAAATGTAAGACCAGAAACTATAAATCTCCTATAGGAAAACATAGGCTGAACACTCTCTGACATAAATCACAGCAAGATCCTCTAAGACCCACCTCCCAGAGTAATGGAAATACAGCAAAAATAAACAAACAGGACCTAGTTAAACTTTAAAGCTTTTGCACAACAAAGGAGACTATAAGCAAAGTGAAAAGGCAGACTTCAGAATGGGAGAAAATAATAGCAAATGAAACAACTGACAAAGAATTAATCTCCAAAATAAACAAGCAGCTCATGAAGCTCAATACCAGAAAAATAAATGACCCAATCAAAAAATGAGCCAAAGAACTAAACATACATTTTTCCAAAGAAAATATACAGATGCCTAACAATCTCATGAAAAGATGCTCAACATCACTCATTACCAGAGAATTGCAAATCAAAACCACAATGAGGTACCATCTCACACCGGTCAGAATGGCTGCTATCAAAAAGTCTACAAACAATAAATGCTGGAGAGGGTGCAGAGAAAAGGGAACCCTCCTACAGTGTTGGTGGGAATGCAAACCAACATAGTACAGCCACTATGGAGAACAGTGTGGCTGCTGCTAAGTCGCTTCAGTCATGTCCGACTCTGTGCGATGCCATAGATGGCAGCCCACCAGGCTCCCCCGTCCCTGAGATTTTCCAGGCAAGAACACTGGCATGGGTTGCCATTGCCTCCTCCAATGCGTGAAAGTGGAAAGTGAAAGTGAAGTCACTCAGTTGTGTCTGACTCTTAGCAACTCCATGAACTGCAGCCTACCAGGTTCCTCCATCCATGAGATTTTTAGGCAAGAGTACTGGAGTGGGGTGCCATTGCCTTCTCCGGGAGGAACAATGTGGAGATTCCTGTAAAAAAAAATGGAAAAAGAACTCCCATATGGCCCAGCAATCCCACTGCTGGGCATACACACCGAAGACCAGAATTGAAATAGACACATGTACCCCAGTGTTCATCGTAGCACTGTTTACAATAGCCAGGACATGGAAGCAACCTAGATGTCCATCAGCAGACAAATGGATAAGAAAGCAGTGGTACATATACACAATGGAATATTACTCAGCTATAAAAAATGCATTTGAGTCCATTTTAATGAGGTGGATGAAACTGAAGCCTATTATACAGAGTGAAGTAAGTTAGAAAGTAAAACATCAATATAGATAAGAGCATATATATGGAATTTAGAAAGATGGTAACAATAACCCTATATGCAAGACAGCAAAAGAGACACAGATGTAAAGACAGACTTTTTGGACTCTGTGGGAGAAGGTAAGGGTGGGATAATTTGAGAGAATAGCATTGAAACGTATATTATTACCACATTTGAAAGAGATGACCAGTCCAAGTTTGATGCATGAAACAGGGCACTAAATGCTGGTGCACTGGGATGATGCAGAGGGATGGGATGGGGATTTGGGACGGGAGTGATTCATCACACCCGTGACTGATTCATGTCAATGTATGGTAAAAAAAAAATCACAATATTGTAAAGTAATTAGCTTCCAATTAAAATAAATTAAAAAAAAGTGATGGTATCCAATCCCATCACTTCATGGCAAATAGATGGGGAAACAATGGAAACAGGGACAGACTTTGTATTCTTGGGCTCCAAAATAACTGCAGAGGGTGACTGCAGCCATGAAATCAAAGACACTTACTCCTTGAAGAAAAGCTATGACAAGCCTAGACAGCATATTAAAAAGCAGAGATGTTACTGTGCCAACAGAAGTCTGTCTGATCAAAGCTATGGTTTTTCCAGTAGTCATGTATGGATGTGAAAGTTTGACCATAAAGAAGGCTGAGTGCTGAAGAACTGATGCTTAAGCTGTGGTGTTGGAGAAGACAGTCCCTTGGACTGCAAGGAGATCAAACCAGTTAATCCTAAAAGAAATCAGTCCTGAATATTTGATTAGAAGGACTGATGTTGAAGCTGAAACTCCAATACTTTGGCCACCTGATGCAAAGAGCCGACTCACTGGAAAAGACCCTGATGCTGGGAAAGACTGAAGGTGGGAGGAGAAGGGGATGACAAAGGATGAGATGGTTGGATGGCATCACCAACTTGATGGACATGAGTTTGAACTAGCTCTGGGAGATAGTGAAAGACAGGGAAGCCTGGTGTGCTGCAGTCCAGGGGGTCATAAAGAGTCATATACGACTGAGGGACAGAACAACAACAACATGGTCTCTGTATATGATATTTCTCTTGCATGAAAACAGAAACTTTCATTTGACCAGGTCAAGTTATATATCTCATCACATAGTGCAATGAAAGAAAGATGTTTTAAAGAGGACTAAAATGATGGTAAAGCACAGTGAAGTCCTCAGATATATTAATGAGACTAAATGCTATATCAAAATCTTAAATCCTCAATATTGTCACCAAGTCATAAAGAACATTTTTACCTAAATGCTAGTTTAAGAAGTCAATATTCTACTACATTATTGTAGCTTCCTGGGCCTAATATAGTGTGAAATACATGTTTAGAACTCAAAAACCACTTGCTGATTAACTTGTCTATTTTTTTATTTCAGCCTTGTTATTTGTCATGGGCAAACTCTTATCTTACTCATCATGAGAAATGTCCACATTTCAGTTATATTAACTAAATCGCTGTTAATACAGCTGTGCTGCTCTTGTCATATCTAGAAATATTACCAACAATTTGAGAAACTTTGTAACTAAAACTCTATTACTCCTGTGATACTCTTAGGATCTGAACTTCCCTCTCCAAAATCCATTTTTCTGTACGTAGCTCTTGTTAGTTGTTTTCTGATCTGTGCTTCCTGGTACTTGTTTGATGACCACTTCCAGGCTCACCAAACTTCAGACAAACCCTCACATTCTCCTCCATCCTATTCTTTTTTTTAAATTTTTAATGATAAATTGTTTTATTTCTTTGATTGATAGCAAAGTTCAGTATTTTCTCTTTTTTGGCATTTGTATTTTTTCTTCAGTTAATTGCTTATGTTTGAACAAGCTCCAGGAGTTGGTGATGGACAAGGAAGCCTGGTGTGCTATAGTCCATAGGATTGCAAAGAGCTGGACATGACTGAGTGACTGAACTGAACTGATTATCAATTTTATTTTTCCTAGGGCTCTTCATATATCAAGATATCTCTTCCATATTGCAAATGCTTTTCCTGATGGTAGTTTGCCTTTTAATTGTGTTTTTGATGTTTTATTTTACATTAATTTTTCATTGGAGTATACTTGACTTAAATGCTGTGTTAGTATGAGGTGTAAGTAAAATGAATAATTTATACATATACATATATATACTCTTTTTAATATTCTTTTCCCAGAGTAGAAATTCTACTAGAGTACTGAATAGAGTTTCCTGTGCTGTACAGTAGGATTTTATTTGTTATTTATTTTATATATAGTAATGTGTTTATGTCAGTCCCCAGTTTCCAATTTATCTCTCTCCCCTTTCCCCCGGTATTACCCCTTGGTAACCATAAGTTTGTTTTCTACATCTACTTCTATTTTGTAAAGTTCATTTGTACAATATTTTTTTTAGATTCTCCATCCTACTCTTGAACTTCTCCTTACTCAACTACACACTCTTGAAAAGTCTGCCCTGGCCACACACACTAACCACATGGTTTATCTTGAATGTTACACCCCAACTAGATACTTTAAAAACTGGAGAAGAGCAAAAGCCAAAAGAAACTATGAAGTATCTAAAATGGCACATGCCTACTTTGTGTACTCTTGTATTTAGTCACTAGGTTGTGTTTGACTCTTTGCTTCCCCATGTATTATAGCCTGCCAGGCTCCTCTGTCCATGGGAATTCTTAGGCAAGAATACTGAAGTGGGTTGTCATTTCCTTCTCCAGGGGATCTTCCCAAGCCAGGGATCAAACCCTTGTCTCCTGCTTTGCAGGCAGATTTTTTTTTTTTTTTTAAATCACTGAGACACCAGGGATGCCCATGTGCCTACATTAGGGGACTCTGGATACAGAGTCAAGCTGACACAATATAGAGCCCAAATGTGAATTATGATTCTGCTTTATAGAAATCCAATGCAACAACCTGGATTTTTTTTTTTTAAATAAGCATCAGCAAAATAAAATCCTAGCACCACTGGGCATTTGTTCTATTCCAATGTTCCCAACAGGACACTGCAAGATTATTTTGCATTAATTTGCAAAAAAAAAAAATGATGCTTAAAATATGAAAATGACTTAACTAAACTCTAAAGAGCAAACCAAACAGATTCCAACATGATGTTCTGGCTCTTTCATCTGAAGCTCTGGAATTACACATTTAAAAGGATAGGAAAGAATATTCAACACAAACTGTGTGCTATGTATTTCACTTTTTACTGAATCTTCACAATAACTCCATAAGTTAGGTATCTGTATATCTATCTTACAGTTAATGAATCTAAGTTTAAGAGATTTAGCAACATGTTGAAGGTCAACAGGGATGGATGGTGGTAATTTTTGCCTCATTGGGTTGTTGAGAAGAAAAAATGGAATTGTGAGTGGAATCGATATCAACAAACACTGATTGAGTCTCAGGTGCCACAAAATTCCACTTGTATTATCTCATTTAGTGGTTTTAAGTGGGCAAAAGGACATTCAGTGTGACTACCAGTGGGGGCCTAGGTCCTATGTAGACTTTTGTTCTTCCAGGTTAGTATTAATGTCTTATTTACAGTTGCACTCTTAGTTTTAGACAATATTCCTGACCCACATAATAGATGTTCAGGAAATACTGGATTTATCAAAAGAAACATTATCATGTGATGTTCTTGAAAGAGGGTTGCCTGGAAATATTTAAAGACTTAAAATGTCTATACCATTGTCATAATACTACTTTATGTGCTTTCTAATTTGCAGTGAAGAAAATACATTTGCATATTGTTACTACTGAAGAAAATATCTGAAGTCACACCAGAGAATTTATAAACATGAAAAAATATATCCAGTAGAAACCAGCAAGTGACTGACAAAGTTCATTTTTAAAATTTATCACATAAGACATTCATATCTTAAGCATAATAAACTGAACATAAATTTATTTTTCTGAGTATAAGGAATTTACTTCAATGTCAACAATAATTTCATTTTTTGTAAATTCTTTAATCTGTACATTTGAGTGTGTTCCTTACTTTGTCAATTGCTATTCTGTCTGCTCTCCATTTTGGACACTGCCAGTAGACCTGATTTAAATGGACTGATGCTGAAGCTGAAACTCCAGTACTTTGGCTACCTGATGTGAAGAACTGATTCATTTGAAAAGACTCTGATGCTGGGAAAGATTGAAGGTGGGAGGAGAAGGGGCTGACAGGATAAGATGGTTGGATGGCATCACCAGCTCAATGGACGTGAGCTTGAGTAAACTCTGAGAGTTGGTGATGGACAGGGAAGCCTGGTGTGCTGCAGTCCATGGGGTCACAGAGTTAGACACAACTGAGCAACTGAACTGCACTGTCTCTTTGTAGTCTAGGAAAACAGACAATAGAGCCAGTTCGAATTATGCTGAATATGAGAGCAAATGTATTATGGGCAAAAACCCACTAGAGGTATGATATCTGTTTTTAATTTCTTAATCCTTTTAGAATATTAGGTCCAAAAATCAATGACTTAAAAATAAGTGAAAGATTGGTGTGTTTGGAAAACTACCAGAGAACTATTAGAAAAATACAGTCTATGCTCACTAATACATATTTCCCAATACTGAACACTCAGCCTTTCAGTAGAGTAAGGCTTTAAAAATCCGGATTATAGATTGCTTGCTAAAAATGATGGGTGTCACTAGGATTACGCATAAGAATAGAAAAAAGTAGGGAAAAAATGAGGAACTGAAAAACTCCAGGCAAAGGAGCTAGACAAATATTCTTTCAATCAGAAGATATTATGTTAAATTCAGTACATTTTTAACTGGAAATTTTACTTCTCTTGTTGGGAATTAATCCCTTTAGTATATGGGTATTTGGAAAGAGGTTGTAAACTGGATAGTATTCCATGAGAATATATTTCTTCCAGCCTGGAGGACATGTTGGGGGTAAGTTAAGAAAAGATAAATGAGTAAGATCTCAACTTCATAATACAAGATTAAAAATGTCTAGAACCCTATGTTTCTTTTCTTCAGGTTCACTTTTTTAAAAAAGTTAATTGAGAAAATTAATGAATTTTTAAAATTAAAGTCTGGAGGTTAAAAGCACCTAAACACCACTGCAACTACAATAGGATCCTAAACACCTAGGTACAAATCCACTTTGCTTCTCCTTCCTCCTCCTCCTCATCTTCCTTCACTTTTTTTTTTTTTCAAGAGAAATCTATAGTCAGCCATAAATGTTTGATTCACTGTATAACAACAGAAAATGACAGAAGATAGTACTGGAAATTGAAGTTGACTTATAGGAATACAAATCAAAACGATGCTCCAGATGGGCATTTTGAAATGTATTACACAATCTCGAGATGGTAAGACACTTCTTGATCTACCTCAGCAGGAGCCTAATATGCTACACAAGCCCTCTTTTCACAATCTAATGTCTCTCCCACCCATTTATCCCTCACTGTCAGTTGTTTGGAGGACTTCTGGAACATAGTGTGTTCCAACCGTGTAGGGCGTCCTAAATTTTTTCACTTATTCTGTCAAAGATAGTAACACATTTTATGTCAAATAAAGTGCTCATGACCAGGCTGGGCATATAGCCTTTTCTCCAGATTAAAAAAACAATTATAAACTTAAAAATAATGGAAAGGAATGCTGTATTCTCAAAATATGCAAAACATTTGCTCTAATGAGTATTGAACATTTGGCACTGGTGTCCAAAAAGATAGTCCCTATCTTCTGAATTAGCACAGCTTGTGAATTAGTTATTAATGCTCACATCTGGGATCACAGGGTACAGGGAGAGATGGCATGTGTTAGTTTATGCAAGCCTAATAAAAAACAAGGTTTAGGAAACAACAACAACAACAACACTTTGTGTCTGACTCTTTTGAACCCATGGACTGTAGCCTGCCAGGCTCCTCTGTCCATGGGATTCTCCAGGAGGAATACTGGAGTAGGTTGCCAATTCCTCCTCCAGGGGATCTTCCTGATGCAGGTGGTCTAAGATTCTCAGTCAAGAAAAAGTAATTGATATGAGATCTGTGACACTACAGTGACTGCTGGAGCTCTACTTACTTAATTTTTGCAACTATTCTTTGAGTTAGAATTAATAGTCCATTCTATGAATGAGGTAAATAAGTCTCAGAGAATAAGTACCTTGGTCTATAACTTGGTCTAAGATCATAAAACTATTACCAGTAGAGATGAGATTTGAACTATGATCTATTTCTGCCAGAATGTGGTCCACTGGAGAAGGGAACAGCAAACCACTTCAGTATTCTTGCCTTGAGAACCCCATGAATAGTATGAAGAGGCAAAAAGATAGAACACTAAAGGATGAACTCCCCAGGTCAGGAGGTGCCCAATATGCTACTGGAGATTAGTGGAGAAATAACTCCAGAAAGAACGAAGGGATGAAGCCAAAGCAAAAACAACACCCACTTGTGGTTGGGACGGGTGACAGAAGAAAGGTTCGATGATGTAAAGAGCATATTGCATAGGAACCTGGAATGTTAAGTCCATGAATCAAGGCAAATTGGAAGTGGTTAAACAGAAGATGGCAAGAGTGAATATCAACATTCTAGGAATTAGTGAACTAAGATGGACTGGAATGGGTGAATTTAACTCAGATGACCATTATATCTACTACTGTGGGCAGGAATCCCTTAGAAGAAATGTAGTAGCCATCATAGTCAACAAAAAGTGTGAAATGCAGTACTTGGATGCAATCTCAAAAATGACAGAATGATCTCTGTTCATTTCCAATGCAAACCATTCAATATCATGGTAATCCAAGTCTATTCCCCAACCAGTAACGCTGAAGAAGCTGAAGTTGAACAGTTTTATGAAGACCTATCAGACCATCTAGAACTAACACCCAAAAAAGATGTCCTTTTCATTATAGGGGAATGGAATGCAAAAGTAGGAAGTCAAGAAACACCTGGAGTAACAGGCAAATTTGGCCTTGGAGTACCGAATGAAGAAGGGCAAAGGCTAATAGAGTTCTGCCAAGAGAACGCATTGGTCATAGCAAACACCTTCTTCCAACAACGTAAGAGAAGACTCTATACGTGGACATTACCAGATGGTCAAAAGTGAAATCAGATTGATTATATTCTTTGCAGCCAAAAATGGAGAAGCTCTATACAGCCAGCCAAAACAAGACCAGGAGCTGACTGTGGCTCAGATCATGAACTCCTTATTACCAAATTCAGATTGAAATTGAAGAAAGTGGAGAAAACCACTAGACCAATCAGGTATGACCTAAATCAAATCCCTTATGACTATACAGTAGAAGTGAAGAAATAGATTTAAGGGACTAGATCTGATAGACAGAGTGACTGATGAACTATGGATGGAGGTTCATGACATTGTACAGGAAACAGGGATCAAGACCATCCCTAAGAAAAAGAAATGCAAAAAAGCAAAATAGCTGTCTGAGGAAGTCATAAAATAGCTGTGAAAAGAAGGTAAGTGAAAAGCAAAGGAGAAAAGGAAAGATATACCCATTTGAATGCAGAGTTCCAAAGAATAGCAAGGAGAGATAAGAAAGCCTTCTTCAATGATCAATGCTAAGAAATAGAGGAAAACAACAGAATGGGAAAGACTAGAGATCTCTTCAAGAAAATTAGAGACACCAAGGGAACATTCCATGCAAAGATGGGCTCGATAAAGGACAGAAATGGTAGGGACCTAACAGAAGCAGAAGATATTAAGAAGAGGTGGCAAAAATACACACAAGACTGTAAAAAAAGATCTTTACGACCCAGATAATCATGATGGTGTGATCACTCACCTAGAGCCAGACATCCTACAATGTGACATTAAGTGAGCCTTATGAAGCATCATTACGAACAAAGCTAGTGGAGGTGATGGAATTAAAGTTGAGGTATTTCAAATGCTGAAAGATGATGCTGTGAAAGTGCTGCACTCAATATGCCAGCACATTTGGAAAACTCAGCAGTGGCCACAGGACTGGAAAAGGTCAGTTTTCATTCCAATCCCAAAGTAAGGCAATGCCAAAGAATGCTCAAACTACCACACAATTGCACTCATCTCACATGCTAGTAAAGTAATGCTCAAAATTCTCCAAGCCAGGCTTCAGCAATACGTGAACTGTGAACTTCCAGATGTTTGAGCTAGGTTTAGAAAACGCAGAGGAACCAGAGATCAAATTGCCAACACCTGCTGGATCATTGGAAAAAGGTAACAGAGTTCCAGAAAAACATCCATTTCTGCTTTATTAACTATTCCAAAACCTTTGATTGTACTGATCACAATGAAACATGGAAAATTCTGAAAGAGATGGGAATACCAGACCACCTGACCTCCCTTTTGAGAAATCTGTATGCAGGTCAGGAAGCAACAGTTAGAAATGGACATGGAACAATAGACTGGTTCCAAATAGGAAAAGGCGTACATCAAGGCTGTATATTGTCACCCTGCTTATTTAACTTATATGCAGAGTACATCATGAGAAACGCTGGGCTGGAAGAAGCACAAGCTGGAATCAAGATTGCGGGGAGAAATATCAATAACCTCAGAAATGCAGATGATTCCACCCATGTGGCAGAAAGTGAAGAGGAACTAAAGAGCCTCTTGATGAAAGTAAAAGACGAGAGTGAAAAAGGTGGTTTAAAGCTCAACATTCAGAAAACTAAGAGTATGGCATCTGGTCCCATCACTTCATGGCAAATAGATGGGGAAACAGTGGAAACAGTGGCTGACCTAATTTTTTTGGGTTCCAAAATCACTGCAGATGATGACTGCAGACATGAAATTAAAACACACTTACTCTTGGAAGGAAAGTTATGACCAACCTAGACAGCATATTGAAAAGCAGAGACACTACTTTGTCAACACAGGTCCGTCTAGTCGAGGCTATTGTTTTTTCAGTGGTCACGTATCAATGTGAGAGTCGGACTGTAAAGAAAACTGCTGCTGCTGCTAAGTCGCTTCAGTCGTGTCTGACTCTGTGCGACCCCATAGATGGCAGCTCACCAGGCTTCCCCGTCCCTGGGATTCCCCAGGCAAGAATACTGGAGTGGGCTTCCATTTCCTTCTCCAATGCATGAAAGTGAAAAGTAAAAGTGAAGTCGCTCAGTCATGTCCGACTCTTAGTGACCGCATGAACTGCAGCCTACCAGGCTCCTCCGTCCATGGGATTTTCCAGGCAAGAGTACTGGAGTGGTTCGCCAGTGCCTTCTCTGAAGGAAAACTGAGCGCAGAAGAATTGCTGCTTTTGAACTGTGGTGTTGGAGAAGACTCTTGAGAGTCTCTTGGACCACAAGGAGATCCAACCAGTCCATCCTAAAGGAGATGAGTCCTGGATTTTCATTGGTAGGTCTGATGTTGAAGCTGAATCTCCAATACTTTGGCCACCTGATGCGAAGAGCTGACTCATTTGAAAATACCCTGATGCTGGGAAAGATTGAGGGCAGGAGGAGAAGGGGACGACAGAGGATGAGATGGTTGGATGGTATCACCAACTCAATGGACATGGGTTTGGGTGAACTCCTGGAGTTGGTGATGGACAGGGAGGCCTGTCATGCTGCAGTTCATGGGGTCACAAAGAGTTGGACTCGACTGAGTGACTGAACTGAACTGAACTATTTCTAATTGTTTTAAATATATTAGTTCCACTCTAAATATATATGCATTTTACATATTTATAAACAGAAACATATTGCTTTTCTTCCAGAGTTATCCTTCATCTTAATACTAATCTTTATCTTAGTTTAACCTTCATCCTAAGTCATATAACCTTCCAATAATAGAATCAGACAAAGTATATGTACTTCCCAGGCCTAACACTATCCATCACTGCACTGGCAAAGAGAGAACAATTCTAGAGCTTCCATTATTACTGCCAGAAAGCATGCTAGGGTCCCCAGGGTGATATTCTTCTTTCAGTGCAAATAGCACAGAATCCTACAGATAATATGGTTTAAATAATGCTTTAGGAATGAATAAAAATCCTGGTGCCATTATTTTCATTTCATGATCAATAAAAGGGGTCATATGCTTCTCTAACATTTATCATCCTCTAACCAAAAAATCTTATACTGGAGTTTTCAATGATGTGTTATTTTGAAAAGAGATCAAGCATACTTGGTGCATGAACAACAGACAATAAATAGGGGGAGAAGGGTGGTGCAGGTTTCTATAACCTGTCTCTTCAATCATTATAAGAGAGGCCTAAAAATTCACATCGTTTGTATATAAATGACTTTAGTTTGTGCTGTTATGTATTAGAAGCATGAAAGTCTTTTAGAACTGTTGCTCAGACTCAGAATGTTTGTGCTGGAAATACCTTTAGAACAGAAACATCTATTCGAATTACTCTTTCCCACTATAGATCAGGAAATAGAAGCACAATGAAGTAATGTAGATGCATAGAGTAACTTGGTTTTTGAGGAGGAGAAATCAAGTTCTGTGCATTTTTTCAAGGGACTACATACCATACTAGCCATATACTATACTAATACCACATCCTCTCTGTTTAGATTTGGAAAATTCCCTACCCTAGGATTTCTATGCCCTCTCAGGGACAACTCACAGAGCAATATCATGCATTTGTTTTGATCTGAAGTTATACAAGACAGCATTTGTCTGCAAATTGTGGAAACCACATGTAGGGCTGGATACTGTAGACAGAGCAGCCTAGAGCTAGAAGATCACATGTTAGGTTAGGGAACCATGCATTTCAGTTTGCCAGGGACAGTCCTAGTTTACACCATTATCCCCACGCAATTTTTTTTTTAATTAAAACCATAAATTTTATTTCAGAATGTACAGACTTGATCTTTTTTGGGGGGGTGTACGCTCTATATTTTTCTTACATTTATATTGTTTTAAAAATAACAACTGGAATGTATAGATTCTCATACACCATTGTGTGTTTGTATGTGTTTTGTTTTAATTTATTTATTTTTCATTGAAGGATAATTGCCTTACAGAATTCTGTTGTTTTCTGGCAAACCTCAACATGAATCACCCATAAGTATACATATATACCCTCCCTTTTGAACCTCCCTCTCATCTCCCTCCCCATCCCACCCCTCTAGGTTGATACAGAGCCCCTGTTTGACTTTCCTGAAACATATAGCACATTCCTGTGGGCTATCTATTTTGCATATGGTAATGTAAGTATCCATGTTATTCTTTCCATACATCTCAGCCTCTCCTCCCCTCTCCCCATGTCCATAAGTCTATTCTTTGTCTGTTTCTCCATTGTTGCCCAGTAAATAAATTCTTCACTACCGTTTTTCTTGATTCCGCATATATGAATTAGAATACGATATATATCTTTTTCTTTCTGACTTATTTCACTCTGTATAATAGGTTCTAGGTTAATCCACCTCATCAGAAACTGACTCAAACATGTTCCTTTTTATGACTGAGTAATATTCCATTGTGTATATGTACCAAACTTCTTTATCCATTTGTCTGTTGATGGACATCTAGGTTGCTTCCATGTTCTAGCTATTGTAAATAGTGCTGCAATGAACAGTGGGATACATGTGTCTTTTTCAATATTGGTTTCCTCAGGGTATATACCTAGGATTGGGTTTGCTAGATCATCTGGTGGTTTTATCCCTAGTTTTTTAAGGAATCTCCATACTGTCTTCCATAGGGGCTGTATCAATTTACACTCCCACCAAGAGTGTAAGAGCATTCCCTTGTCTCCACACTCTCTCCAGAATTTACTGCTTATAGACTCTTTGATGGTGGCCATTCAGACCAGCGTGAGTTGAAATCTTATTGTAATTTTGATTTGTATTTCCTCTAATAATGAGTGATGTTGAGCATCTTTTCATGAGTCTGTTAACCATCTGTATGTGTTCTTTGCAGAAATGTCTATTTAGGTATTTTCACCACTTTTTGATTGGGTTGTTTGTTTTTCTGGCATTGAGTTCTATGAGCTGCTTCCGTATTTTGGAAATTAATCCATTGTCAGATGTTTTGTTGGCTGTAATTTTATCCCATTCTGAGGGTTGTCTTTTCACCTTAGAGTTTCCTTTTATCCTTATCCATTAGATGTCAGACAGAATGCAAACCACAATCACAGAAAACTAACCAATATGATCACATGGACCACAGCTTTGTTTAACTCAATGAAACTATGAGTCATGCCCTGTAGGGCCACCCAAGACAGATGGGTCATGGTGGAGAGTACTGACAAAAATGTGGTCAAGGGAATGGCACATTCCCTGGAAAAGGGAATGGCACACCACTTCAATATTCATGCCTTAAGAACCCCATGAACAGTGTGAAAAGGCAAAAAGATAGGACACTGAAAGATTAATTTCCCAGGTCGGTAGGTACCCAATATACTACTGCAGATATATAGAGAAATAACTCCATAAAGAATGAGAAGACAGAGACAAAGCAAAAACAACACCCAGTTGTGGATGGGACTGGTTATGGAAATAAAGTCCAATGCTGTAAAGAGCAATATTGCATAGGTACCTGGAATGTTAGGTTCATGAATCAAGGAAAATTGGAGGTGGTCAAACAGGAGATAGCAAGACTGAACATCAACATTTTAGGAACCAGTGAACTAAAATGGACTGGGATGGGTGAATTTAACTCAGATGACCATTATATCTACTACTGTGAGCACGAATCCTTAGAAGAAATGGAGTAGCCCTCAGAGTCAAGAAAGAGTCTGAAATGCAGTATTTGGATGCAATCTCAAAAATGAGAGAATGATTTCTGTTATTTCCAAGGCATATCATTCAGTATCACAGTATTCCAAGTCTATGCCCCAAACAGTAATGATGAAGAAGCTGATGTTGAATGGTTCTATGAAGAACTACAAGACCCTCTAGAACTAACATCCAAAAAAGATGTTCTTTTCATTTTAAGGGACTGGACTGGAAAGGTGGGAAGTCAAGAGATACCTGGAGTAACAGGAAAATTTGGCCATGGTGTACAAAATGAAGCAGGGCAAAGGTTAACAGAGTTTTTCCAAGAGAAGACACTAGTCATAGCAAACACCCTCTTCCAACAGCACAATAGGAGACTTTACACATGGACATCACTAGATGCTCAATAATGAAATCAGATTGATTATATTCTTTGTAGCCAAAGATGGAGAAGCTCTATACAGTCACCAAAAACAAGGCTGGGAGCTGACTGTGGCTCAGATCATGAACCTTTTATTGGCAAATTCAGACTTAAATTGAAGAAAGTACGGAAAACCACCAGACCACTCAGGTAGGATGTAAATAAAATCCCTTACACTTATATAGTGGAAGTGAGAAATAGATTCAAGGGATTGGATCTGATAGGCAGAGTGTCTGAAGAACTATGGATGGAGGTTCATGACATTGTATAGGAGGCAGGGATCAAGACCATCTCCAAGAAAAAGAAATGCAAAAAAGCAAAATGGTTGTCTGAGGAGGTCTTACAAATAGCTGTGAAAAGAAGAGAAGCAAACGGCAAAGCAGAAAAGGAAAGGTATACCCATCTGAATGCGGAGTTCCAAAGAATAGCAAGGAGAGATAAGAAAGCCTTCCTCAGTGATCAATGCAAAGAAATAGAGGAAAACAATAGAATGGGAAAGACTAGAGATCTTTTCAAGAAAATGAGAGATACCAAGGAAACACTTCATGCAAAGATGGGCTCGATAAAGGACAGAAATGGTATGGACCTAGCAGAAGATATTAAGAAGAGGTGGCAAAAATACACAGAAGAACTGTACAAAAAAGATCTTCACGACTCAGATAATCACGATGGTGTGATCACTCACCTAAAGCCAGACATCCTCGAATGTGAAGTCAAGTGGGCCTTAGGAAACATCACTATGATGGAGGTCATGGAATTCCACTTGAGTTATTTCAAATCCTAAAAGATGATATTGTGAAAGTGCTGCACTCAATATGCCAGCAAATCTGGAAAACTCAGCAGTGGCCACAGGACTGGAAAAGGTCAGTTTTCATTCCAATCCCAAAGAAAGGCAATGCCAAAGAATGCTCAAACTACTGCACAATTGCACTCATGTCACATGCTAGCAAAGTAATGCTCGAAATTCTCCAGTCAGGCTTCAATAGTACATGAACCAAGAACTTCAGGCTGGATTTAGAAAAGGCAGAGGAACCAAAGATCAAATTGCCAACACCAGTTGGATCATTGAAGAAGCAAGAGAGTTCCAGAAAAGCATCTACTTCTGCTTTATTGACTATGCCAAAGCCTTTGACTGTGTGGATCACAACAAACTGGAAAATTTTTAAGAGATGGGAATACCAGACCACTTCACTTTCCTCCTGAGAAATCTGTATACGGGTCAAGAAGCCACAGTTAGACTTGGACATGGAACAACAGACTGGTTCCTAATTGCAAAAGGAGTGTGTCAAGGCTGCATATTTTCACCTTGCTTATTTAACTTATATGAAGAGTACATCATGCAAAATGCTGGGATGGATGAAGCACAAGCTGGAATCAAGATTGCTGGGAGAAATATCAATAACCTCAGATATGCAGATGATACCACTCTTATAGCAGAAAGTGAAGAAGAACAAAAGAGCCTCTTAATAAAAATGAAAAAGGAGAGTGAAAAAGTTGGCTTAAAACTCAACATTATTTCTCCAAAGAAGACATACAGATGGCTAACAAACACATGAAAAGATGCTCAACATCACTCATTATCAGAGAAATGCAAATCAAAACCACTATGAGGTACCATTTCACACCAGTCAAAATGGCTGCTATGCAAAAGTCTACAAGTAATAAATGCTGGAGAGGGTGTGGAGAAAAGGGAACCCTCTTACACTGTTGGTGGGAATGCAAACTAGTACAGCCACTATGGAGAACAGTGTGGAGATTCCTTAAAAAACTGGAAATAGAACTGCCATACGACCCAGCAATCCCACTGCTGGGCATACACACCGAGGAAACCAGAAGGGAAAGAGACACATGTACCCCAATGTTCATCGCAGTACTGTTTATAATAGCCAAGACATGGAAGCAACCTAGATGTCCATCAGCAGATGAATGGATAAGAAAGCAATGGTACATATACACAATGGAGTATTACTCAGCCATTAAAAAGAATACATTTGAATCAGTTCTAATGAGGTGGATGAAACTGGAGCCTATTATACAAAGTGAAGTAAGCCAGAAAGAAAAACACCAATACAGTATACTAAGGCATATATATGGAATTTAGAAAGATGG
Organism: Bubalus bubalis; assembly: GCF_019923935.1. Taxonomy (NCBI): domain Eukaryota; kingdom Metazoa; phylum Chordata; class Mammalia; order Artiodactyla; family Bovidae; genus Bubalus; species Bubalus bubalis. Next base: position 78,311,999 of record NC_059159.1, on the reverse strand, counting down.
TAACAATAACCCTATGTACGAGACAGCAAAAGAGACACTGATGTATAGAACAGTCTTATGGACTCTGTGGGAGAGGGAGAGGATGGGGAGATTTGGGAGAATGGCATTGAAACATGTATAATATCATGTATGAAACGAGTTGCCAGTCCAGGTTCGATGCACGATACTGGATGCTTGAGGCTAGTGCACTGGGACGACCCAGAGGGATGGTATGGGGAGGGAGGAGGGAGGAGGGTTCAGGATGGGGAACACATGTATACCTGTGGCGAATTCATTTTGATATTTGGCAAAACTAATACAATTTTGTAAAGTTTAAAAGTAAAATAAAATTAAAACAAACAAACAAACGAAAACTAAGACCATGGCATGTGGTTCCATCACTTCATGGCAAATAGATGGGAAACAATGGAAACAGTGAGAAACTTTATTTTTGGGGGCTCCAAAATCACTATGGGAGAAGGCAATGGCACCCCACTCTAGTACTGTTGCCCGGAAAATCCCACGGATGGAGGAGCCTGGTAGGCTGCAGTCCATGGGGTCGCTAAGAGTCAGACACGACTGAGTGACTTCACTTTGACTTTCCACTTTCATGCATTGGAGAAGGAAATGGCAACCCACTCCAGTGTTCTTGCCTGGAGAATCCCATGGACGGAGAAGCCTGGTAGGCTGCAGTCCATGGGGTCGCACAGAGTCGGACACAACTGAAGCGACTTGGCAGCAAAATTACTGTAGATGGTGCCTGCAGCCATGAAATTAAAAGACACTTGATCCTTGGAAGAAAAGTGACCTCCTCCTTCTCGGTGAAGGTCATCATCAGCTTTTTACTTTATGGTGAGGGATGTAGCTAGAAAATTAATAGCTCACTACCTTAAGATTTTCAGTAGAGCATTGGTTTCACTGTAATTGTTACTTAAATTTCATGTTTTCTTTTTTTTTTATTAAATCTAAAAAAGGCATTTATAAAATCACATGAACACTTCTGTATTTCATGCATGTTACTTAACTGTTGGAATGGTGCTACACATTGATCAAACTTTACTAAAACTTTTACTTATACATAATTAATTCCAAACTAACTCTGGTACTAAGACACAGAAACAAAATAGGTGGATTTGATTTAACAATAACAGACTCAATCTCAGCACTCTCTCCCTTCAATTATATATTAAACTAGCAAACAATGTAGAAGGAACACTGTTGACATGAAGACTTTGCTGACTCTGGCTTCTCTACAATGACAGACTCAGAACAAATTTTTAAGTCATTGAAGTCTTCTATATCAATGCTGAAATCATATTCAAAACAAAGCATAATTCCCTAAATACCACAAAGTGCACTCACTACTTCGAAAGTGAGGTGATATCACTGCTCTTAGTTTGAATAAAGAAGTGAATAAAACCAGAATGAAATTGAAGTAAATAATATTATTTGATATTATTATTTTTAATGAGTAGAAACTGGCTGATCTACTGAAACTTTTTTAAAAGACTAGTTCAACAAGGTACTTACTGGCATCATATAATACAAATAAAAGTCAGGTAGTAAGTTAGTTTTTTTACTTTGGAATGGCAATCTTGTATTATATTCAAAAAGCATTTGGATCAAAAGTTAAAAAAAAATATCAAACAGGAAACTAGGAAGTTCCAAGTTTCTATTCCTTCACAAGAAGAAAGAACGTAATTACACATTACTTGAAAGAATCTTATGAAAACTCTGGAAATCAATGATACAGTAACCAAGCAAATGCTCAGTCAAGACAGTGAAGAAGTGAAGTGAAGAGAAGTCGCTCAGTTGTGTCTGACTCTTTGCTACCACATTGACTGTAGCCCACCAGGCTCCTCGGTCCATGGGATTTTCCAGGCATGAATACTGGAGTGGGTTGCCATTTCCTTCTCCAGGGGATCTTCCCGACCCAGGGATCGAACCCGGGTCTCCCACATTGTAGGCAGACGCTTTACCGTCCAAGCTCAATCAAGAAAAGGCACATTCAAATCAGTAGGGAATTTTGTGGTGTTTTACTCACCCTTGTCCCATTCCCTCATGGGTATAGCCTTACATAGTCAGGGAGAAGTGACCCAATTCCTAGTTCCCTGCCTCAAGCTAGAATGAGCAGAGTAGAATATATTTGCAAAGTTCTAACCTGTCTGCACTCTGACAAAATAATTTCTGTCTCACCTGACTCAGAGCTTAGACGGGGAAGAGCAGCAAAGTTTAGATTTCAGGTCGGAAGCCATGTGAAGCGTGGCAGGCCTACAAAACCGCAGGGGCCCTGCAGTTTCACAGAAGTCTGAGGTAAGGTGACAGGCAGAAAAATATCATAGGATATCTAAGACATTGAGAAGAAGCTGGAATAAGCCTCTTTGGGAAATTAAGGCCTTGAAAACAGTGACTAGCATCAGCAAATTACTGGACTAGGAAGCTCCAGGCTCTTATTCCCCTACAGGAATATTAAATCAACTATAGATTGATGAAGATAGTTTTATGAAAGCCCTAAAGACAAATCAAAGATCTACAGTTTGGACAGACTAGCGTAGGGAAGAAAGTATATACACAAATACCCAGACAGGACACATGCCCAGAAAAGACCTGAGAAGGTCTCAACCTTTTACTGGGCTTATTAGTGATGGTCTTTTGTACAGAGACAGTCTGCGATCACTGGGAGAGAAGACGACTTCTTTTACAAATGCCTGATTTTCAACAAAAGACCACAGGCATTTAAAGGAACGGAAATACGCCCCATCACAAAAGGTTAAACTGGTGACTTTTTAAATTTTGACCTTATTTCTTTTGTACTTGGAAGTTTATACCTTTGACCACCTTCATCCTCCTCTCCTTCCTTCCTCCTCTGGGAACCACACATCTGATTCAGCTAATTTCTGATAACATGGCTTCATTTTAGCAAAAGCATGCCACTTGACAACACAGTATCAAACTATGCACTTCCAAATTGTCTCAACAATGGAACAGCCAAGCTCTCACACAGTTTGGAAACTAATACTAGTGGAAGCAAAGGAACCATGACACAGCCCACCAGAGGAAATGGCTGGTGGAGTGATGGAGCTTCACACAGGCTGCATGGGTGAGAGCCCTAGGCACTTTGTCCAAATCCTGCTGCCCTCCTGGATCACTCTCATGCCTACTACCCACTGCCATCCCCAGTTTCAAATGGCTGGACAGATAGTTTTCCCAACTCAGAAATGGACAGTGCAATCATTCTTCTGCAATAAATTCTAAACAGCATGATTTAGCTGAGATTCTACAGTCATAAGATTGCTTTGTACCCAATGAAACCAGACAAAATGGATAGATGGTAATCCTTTAATTGGCTAATGGGAAATTAAAAGTTGGGCAAAATTGATAGGTTCAATTTTCATCAGCAGATAATTGTTCTTAGAAATAATATCCTAGAGGTCAAAATTTTAATCTTTTATCTTAAAACAGGTTTATAAAAAAGGGAGGAGGAAGAATGTAGAGAAGTGGGAAAAAGAGGACCATCCAGAAATGAAAAACTACAATATAAAATTATGCTTGTTTCTTTTTTTAACTATTATTCTTAATTTTGGAAAAAATACCCATGAAATAAACATGATCATCTTAACCATTTTGGTCTACAGTTCATTTTTAAGTCACTAGTGGCATTAACTACATTCGCATTGCTGTGAAGCCATCACCACCGTGTATCTGCAGAACTCTTTTCATCTTGGAATGAACTCCTAAACCCATTAAACAACAACGCCTCATTCACCTGGAGTCGTTTTTTGCAACAACTAGAAAAAATGCTGTTTCTTGTTGAAAAGAAAAGGTACAAACTCTCCCTTTTTATTGAAGCATAGTTGCTGTATGATAAGTTATAAGTATGTGTGCGTGGGTGTTAAGTCACTTCAGTTGTATCTGACTCTGTGACCCCATGGACTGTTGCCTGCCAGGCTCCTCTGTCCATGGGATTCTCCAGGCAAGAACAGTGGAGTGGGTTTCCATGACCTCCTCCAGGAGATCTTCCCAACGCAGGGATCGAACTTGTGTCTCCTACAGCATCTCATTGCAGGCAGATTCTTTACCACTGAGCCACTGGGGAAGATCAAGTTACAGGGATACAATAGAGTGATCCACAATCTTTAAATTTATAGTTATTATAAAGTATTGACTATATCCCCTGTGTCATAAATATCCTTGTAGCTTATTTTGTATATAAGAATATTTGCCTCTTAATGCCTTAATTCCTCTCCGCTATCCCTCTCCCCACTGGTAACCATTAGTTTGTAGTTTGTTTTCTGTATCTGTGAGTCGGTTTCATTTTTGTTATATTCACTGGTTTTTTGTATTTTTTTAGATTCCACATATAAATGATATCATACAGTATTTGTCTTTCTATGTCTGATTTATTTCCCTTAGAATAATATACTCCAAGCCTTTCCCTATTGTTGCAAGTGGAAAAATTTCATTATTTTCATGGCTAGGTGGTATTCCATTATTCCACAATATCACACGCACACACATTTAGGTTGCTTCCATATCTTGGAACTTCTAAATAATGCTTCTATAAACATTGGGGTGATGTATCTTTTTGAAGTAGTTGGCTTTTTTGGGAGTATTTGCTTGTTTGTTTATTTTGGATACATACCCAGGAGCGCAATTGCTGGTTTATATTGTAGTTCTAGTTTTCCTTTTTTGAGAAAGCTCCATACTGTTTTACCTGGCAGCTGTACCAATTTACATTCTCACCAGCAGTGTATGAAGTTTCTGTTTATTCCATATCCTCATCAACAATTATTATTTGTGCTCTTTTTGATGGTAGCCAGTCTGATGAGTGTGAGGTGATATCTCATTGTGGTTTTGATTTGCAAATCCCTGATGATTAGCATTGTTGAGCATCTTTTTAAGTGCCCATTGGCCACCTGCATTTCTGCTTTGGAAAAATGTCTATTCAGGTCTTCTTTTGGCTATTTTTTTATATTAAGTTAGTTGTATGAGCTATTCATACATGCTGAATGTTAACCCCTTATCAATCATATCATTTGCAAATATTTTATTCATTCAGTAGGCTGTATTTTCAATTTATTGATAGTTCCCTTGCCATACAAAAATTTTTAAGTTTAATTAGGTCTCATTTTTGCTTTTATTTCCTTTGCTTTAGGAGGCAGATCAAAAAATACTGCTATGATTTATGTCAAAGAGTGTGCTGCCTGTGTTTTCTGCTAGGAGTTTTATAGAATCCTGTGTTGCATTTGTTTTTAATCCATTTTTACTTTATTTTTGTATATGGTATTGTTCTAAATTCATTGATTTACATGATGATGTTCTAAATTCATTGATTTACATGATGATGTCCAGCTTTTCCAACACCTCTTGCTGAGGAGACTATGTTTTCCCTAAAATAAATTCTGTCTCCCTTGTCTTAGAATAAACGATAAGAATTGAATGGGTTTATTTCTTAGTTCTTTATTCTGTTCCATTTATCTATATATCTGTTTTTGTGCCATTACCCTACTGTTTTGATTTCTGTAACTTCGTAGTATAATCTGAAGCCAGGAACTCTGATTCCTCTGGCTCGGTTCTTTCTGAAGACAGTTGGCTATTTGGGATCTTTTGTATTTTCATTCAATTTTTAGAATAATTTGTTCTAGTTTTGTGAAAAATTCCATTGATATATTGATGGAGACTGCCTTGCATCTGTCGATAGCCTTGAGAACTATGCTCATTTTAACAATAGTAATTTTTCCAATCCAACAGCATGCTTTCTATCTGTTTGTATCATCTTCAGTTTCTTTCATCATTGTGACACAGCTTACCAAGTGCAGGTCTTTTATCTCCTTAGGCAGGTTTTATGGCTAGGTAGCTTACTCTTTTCGATGGAATGGTAAATGGGATCATTTCCTTATCTTTCTGACAGTTCATTGTTAGGGCATAGAAATGTGTAAGGAATATTTTAAAATTTTAATGACATTACACACAATTGTTACAAGGAGAAAACATGATTCAGAGGAGGCACAAAATTGCAGTTTCATAACTGATCCTGACAACAACTCAAGTAAATTGGGGTCTGCATTAGATGTAAAAATACAGCAATTTCAGACTCCTTTATTTACAAGTAAACTATATAAACAGCACAGTTCTGTTTGTCAAAATGCCTATTCTGAGAATGTCATCATGGATGAAGAAAGCTAGGTAGGCAGCTAATGCACACAATTCTTACTTAACACAATAAGAATTCTAAATGAAAATTAGAACTAGAGGCCAACACCAAATATGAGAACAAATTTCTGTGTATTAATTTTGTATCCTAAATCTATTAAATACATTGATTGGCTCTAGTAGTTTTCTGGTGGTATTTCTAGAATTTTCTAAGTGTAGTATCATGTCACCTGCAAACACTGACAATTTTAATTCTTCCTTTCCAATTTGGATTCCTTTTCTTTTTTGTCTGATTCCTGTGGACAGGAATTGTAATACTATGCTGAATAAAAGTGGCAAGGGTGGACATCCTTATCTTTTTTTCTGATCTTAGGGGAAATGCTTTCAGCTTTTCACCATAGAGCATGATGTAAGCTGTGGTCTATCATATATGGCCTTTATTATGCTGAGGTATTTTTCCTCTATGCCCATTTAATGAAGAGGTTTCTTTCTTTCTTTCTTTCTTTTTTGACCATAAATGGATGCTGAATTTTGTCAAAAGAATTTTACCCTTCTATTGAAATGTCATATGGCTTTTATTGTTCAATTTATTAAAGTGGTAAATCTCACTGATCAATTTGCCATATTGAAGTCTTTGCATCCTTGGGATAAATCCAACTTGATCATGGTGTATGATCCTTTTAACATATTGTTGGATTTGGATTGCTAATATTTGGGTGAGGATTTTTACACCATGTTCATCAGTAATATTTTGTTGTTATTTAGTTGCTAAGTCATGTCCATCTCTTTTGCAATACCATGCAACATAGCCTGCCAGGCTCCTCTGTCCATGGGATTTCCCAGGCAAGAATATTGGAATGGGTTGCCATTTCATTCTCCAGGGTATCTTCCCAACCTAAGAAATGAACGCACATCTCCTGCATTGGCAAGTGGATTTTTTACCACTAAGCCACCTGGCAAGCCCTTGTATTTATGTGTGTGTGTGTGTGTGTGTGTGTGTGTGTGGAGAGAAAGAGAGGGAGGGAGGGTAAAGGAAAGAAGGATAGAGTGGGTGTTTCCCACGTAAAATCATCAAGATACACATTCTTCTCAAGGCCACATGGAACATTCTTTAGGTTATATCACATGCTAAGCCACACAATGAACCTCCATAAATTTTTTTTAAAAATTGAAATTATATCAAACATCTTTTCTGATTACAACATTATGAGACTAGAACTCAATTACAAGAAAAAGCTGAAAAAATAAAAAAAAAAACATGTGGAGGTTAAGTAATACCTATTAAATAATAATGGATCACTAAAAACATCAAAAAGGAAATAAAAAAATACCTGCAGACAAATGAAAACAAAGATGTGATGATCCAAAATCTATGGAATACAGTAAAAGCAGTTCTAAGAGAGAAGTTTATGGTGATACAAGCTTATCTGAGAAAACAAGAAAAATTGCAAATAAGCAGCCTATCCTTAAACCTAAAGGAAGCAGAGAAAGAAAAACAAATGCCCTAAGTTAGTAGAAGGCAAGAAATCATAAAGAGCAGAAATAAATGAAATAGAGATTTTTAAAAAGAAAAGATCAATGAAACTAAAAGCTTGTTCTTTAAAAAGACAAACAAAATTGATAATCCTTTAACCTGACTCATCAAGGGAAAAAAAAAAAAAAAAAAGGAGAGGACCCAAATCAATAAATTCAGAAATGAACAGGACAAGTTACAACTGACAATACAGAGGTACAAAAGACCATAAGAGACCACTATGAACTACATGTCAATAAAACAGACAACTTAGAAGAAATGGATACATTCTTAGTCATGTACTATTTCCCAAGAGTGAACAAGGAGGAACTAGACAATCTGAACAGACAAATTACCAGTAATTAAATTGAATCAGTAATTAAAAAATTCCCAACAAACAAAAGTCCAGGACCAGATGACTTCACAAGGGAATTCTACTAAACATTTAGAGAAGTTAGCACCTATTCTCAAACTATTCCAAAGAATTGTAGAGGAAGGAACAGTTCAAGTCCTTAATATCACTGTGATACTAAAACAAGACAAAAATATCAGAAAAAAATAAAATTACAGCCTAATATCACTGATGAGGCTTCCCTGGTGGCTTGGCAGATCAGCCTGTAAATAAATAGCACTTATATATACATGCTATTGTTTTAAATGTCTGATTTCTTAGTTTCAAATGCATTTTAACAGCTCTGCATTTGTACTCTCCTCTCATAATTACTGTTTTCGATATTGTGTTTTGCATCTAATTGTTTTTTGTATCCCTTAATTGCTAACTGTGGATAGAGAATTTTACTATTGTCTTTTAACCTCACTGCTAATGATTTCCTCCTTTTACTGTATATTTGCTTTAACCAATGAGGTTTTTAATTTTGTAATTTTCGTGTGTCTATTTGTGGCCTTTTCTTTTCTGCCTAGACGAGTTCTTTTAGTATTTTGTTGTAAAGTTGGTTTGGTTGTGCTGTATTCTTTTACCTTTTTCTAGTCTATAACACTTCTATTCTCTCCATCAAATATGAAGGAAAGCCTTGTTGGGTAGAGTATTTTTGGTTACATATATATCGAGAGTCCCTTGGACTGCAAGGAGATCCAACCAGTCAACCCTAAAGGAAATCAGTCCTGACTATTCACTGGAAGGACTGATGCTGAAGCTGAAACTCCAATACTTTGGCCACCCAATGCAAAGAATTGACTCATTGGAAAAGACCCTGATGCTTGGAAAGATTGAAGGCAGGAGGAGAAAGGGACGACAGAAGAGATGGTTGGATGGCATCACCAACTCAGTGGACATGAGTTTGTGCAAGCTCCAGGAGTTGGTGATGGGCAGGGAAATCTGGTGTGCTGCAGTCCATAGGGTCGCAAAGAGTCGGACACGACTGAGTAACTGAACTGATATATATATATATATAGTTTTTTTTTCCCCTTTCATCACTTTAAATATCTCATATCATTCCCTTCTAGCTTGCGGTTTCTGCTCAAAAGTCAGCTGATTGCCTTATGAGAGTTCCTTTTATGTTACTTGTTAACTTAGGCTTGCTGCTTTTAGTATTTTCTTTCCAGTGTTTGCTATTTTAATTACAATCTGCCTTGGTTTCTTCCTCTTTCAGTAAATACTGCATGGAACTCTCTGTCCTTCTTGAAATAGGATGACTATTTCCTTCAAATAGTTTCTCAGTTGCCCTCTCTCCCTATTCTCCTTCTGAGACTCCTGTAGTGAGGATAATAGTGTGCTTGACCCAGAGGTCTCTTAAAACTATCCTCATTTCTTTTAATTCTTTTTTCTTTCTTCTGTTCTGCTTCAGTGATTTCCACTACTCTGTTTTCAGCTGGCTGATCCATTCCTCTGTATCATTTAATCAACTTACTATTCATCCTTCTAGTGTATGTTTTCATTTAATTATTGTACTCTTCCCCTCTGTTTGGTTCTTTATATTTTCTAACTCTTTGTGAATAATGTTTAACTTCTCACTCTGCATCCATTTCTTCTTCTTCTGAGAGAAGAATGGATCATCTTCATGATCATTATTCTGGACTCCTTCTCAGGTAGATTGCCTACGTTCACTTTACTTAGTTCTTCTTGGGTTTTATCTGGTCCTTATGTGGAACATGTTCCTCTGCCACTTCATTTTTCCTAAGTTGCTGTTTGTATCTTTATGTATTTGGTAGATTAGATATGTTTCCCAATCTTGGAGAAATAGCATAATGTAGGAAACATTCCATGCATCCCAGCAGCACACTTCTCTCTTGCCACACAAAATGTATGCTCTGGAGTCTCCCCCCCTGAGGGCTGTCTGAGTCCCGTTGTGGTGAGCAGACTATGTCAGCAGTCTGGTAGGCTTGACTTATTCCTGGTTTGGTTTGTTGCTAGGCCCTGCCGTGTGTGAAGGCTATTGGTTACTGGTTGGTACCACCTGGTCATGAGAAGCTGACTACAGAACCCCAGTGGCCCCCATGGGTTACTGTTGGCTGACTGCTGGATGGATTCGGGGTCTGGAAGATCCATGGCTCTTCTCCACTCACTGGTAGATTATGCCAGGTTCTGGGGTTAGTGCTGTACTTCTGGCAGGCAGCACAATGACCTGAAATGTGTTTGCAAGGCCCAAAGCTCTTGTCCTGAAGTTTGTGTTGGCCTGCTAGTGGGGAGGGCAGGCCCCAGATATTCCCAGGGCATGGTCTGGCATGCTGAGGACAGGATGAGTCCACGGGTTGTATGATTTAGTTTTCCTGCATGTGGAATCTACCTCTTAGTATGTGAGGCTAGTCAAGTCAAGAGCAGTCTTCCTGAGAGCAGAATCAGAGCCCATGTGATTCTGGGACTGATCTCTGCCTGCTCATGGATGGAGCTTGTTCCTGGGCCCTCTGATAGGCAGGATCATGCTCCAGGTTGCAATGGGCTCAGGAGGACTTTAGGCAGACTGCTGGCTGATGGGTGGGGCTGTGACCTCATCTGATGTGTTGCTTGGCCTGAGAGGCTCCAGTACTAGCACCTACTGGCTATTGGGTGGGCCCATGTTTTGGTGCTAAGGAGCTAGTGGGAGGATCCCCTAGCTGTCAACAATGGTGCCTGTCAACACCAGTGTCCACGTGGCAGAAGAAACTCTAAAAATTGCCGCCAGGGTCTATGTCACACCTGCCAGTTCCCCTGCCTCTTCAGGAGTCTCTCCAAGACAGTAGTAGTTTTGTGTGGTTTTGTATGCTCCCTTTAAGAGGGAAGTCTCTATTTCCCTCAGTCTTGTAGGATTCCCCAAATTAAGTACCACTGGCGTTCCAAGCCAAATGCTCTGCAGGCTCATTTTCCCAGTGCAGGACTCCTAGGCAGGGGAACCTGATTTGAGGTTCAGAACTCTCACGCCTTTGGGAGAACCACTGTAGCATAATTATCTCCAGTTTGTGGTTCACCTACCCATTGCTATGGGACTTGACTATATGGCAAGGTCACCTCTCCTATCATCTCATTGTAGTTCCATGTTTTTAGTTTTAGAAGATTTTTTTCTGGTAGATACTGGCTTCCCTGGTGGCTCAGACAGTAAAGAATCTGCTTGCAATGCAGGAGACCTGGGTTTGATCCCTGAGTCAGGAAGATCTCCTAGAGAAGGGAATGGCTATCCACTCCAGTATTCTCACCCAGAGAATTCCATGGACAGAGGAGCCTGGAGGGCTACAGGCAGTAGGGTCTTAAAGAATTGGACAACACTGAGCGACTAACACTTTCACTTTTTTCCTGGCCTTTTTAATTGACGGTTGTTCTGCAAATAGTTGTTGTTTTGCTGTGCTCTGGAGAGGAGGTGCGCTTAGGGTCTTGCTACTCTGCCATCTTGGTCAATCTCTCAATAAGCTGAATTTTAAAGTTGGATGATATTGCCAGGCATGCATACATTTAAAGACATGTTTTTATACAGTTTTTCATTCTCTACCATAAAGAGGAATTTTAGATCCCTTTAGACTGAATGTTCATTCAGTGAAGGTTAATAAAGTTACGACCTTTCTTTATACTCCCTCTAAATTTCCACTTGCCTTTTAATTTTGGGGTATCTAGGGGATTGTTCATCTGAGGTAGCAAAGACACTCTTCTCAGTCACCATGGAAATGCTAATTAAAACTATAATTAGATACCACAACACATTCACTAGAGTGCTAAAATAAAAATTTCTTGTAATTTCAAGTGTTGGTAAAGAGGTGAAGCAAGTAGAACTCGTATACGCTGTCAGTGGGAAAGCAAATTAGCACAACCAGTTTGGGAAAGTTGCAGTATCTACTAAAAATGAACATATATGCAACGTATAATTAATAACATATCCAAGAGAAATGTGCATATCCATGTTCCCAAAGACAAGAATGTAAGAGCCCAAAGTGGCCATGATAAAATAGTATATAGCATTGAAAGGTAAATTATTACTGCTACACATAGAAGTCTCACATAAGTAATATTGAGAACAGGCCACACAACAAAACATGTACAAATTCTATCATTCTGTTTATGTAAAACTCAAAGAAAGATGAAATAACTAATGGCATTTGAATTTAGGAAAACTGCTATCTTATTGAGGATTGGGATTTATAATTTTGGAAGAAAAAGAGCACCTTAAACTACATTGATTTTGTATTATTTCTTAATTTGAGTGGTTAACACACATGTCTGTTGGTTTTGTGATAATTTATTGAGCTGTTCACTTATAATTTGTGCACTAAGCATATTTAAAAAAAATCTTTAATTAATCAAATATATATGATTATACCATATGCCAGATAACATATATGATATTAAAATAGAAAAATAAAAAGCACTTAATTATTCCACTGATGCATAGATTTCAAGTCTTTTTTTTTCTATGTGAATATTCATACATGGGCACTTACTTAGCATTGATAGTTTTTCTAACAGAAATTATCAAAATTGTTTAACAAAAATAAGAAAAGCTGAGTAGACCAACCTTCTATAGTCTTGGAAGCATTAAACATTAAAAAATAATCTACCAGTTCCAAAATAACGTTTCACATTAATTTACCACTAAATTTTCCTAACTTTTAAAAAATATGGAATTCCCACACAATATTGGATGCTTGGGGCTGGTGCACTGGGAGGACCCAGAGGGATGGTATGGGGAGGGAGGAGGAAGGAGCGTTAAGGATGGGGAACACATGTATACCTGTGGTGGATTCATTTTGATATATGGCAAAACCAATACAATATCGTAAAGTTAAAAAATAAAATAAAATTAAAAAAATAAGATTAAATAAAAATAACTTCTATTATTTTTCAAAAAAAAATCTATCTTAGCAAGTAAATTTGAGAGGGATAAGACATGCTTTTCATTTTTTTTTTCTTGAGCAACACTTCTTTCCCTTGTGATTTGTTGATTAGGACTTCTTTTTATTTATTTGTTTCCTCTCTTTTCATGAATAATTATCATGTTTTATTTGTTTGCCATATTGGTCATTATTTTTTTCCTCATAATTTTCATCATTGTCCTTATCTTCTGCATTCTAAAAGTGCTTCTTCAGTCTTCTTTCCATAAATCTAATTATGTTAGTTGTTGCCTACAAAAGTGAGTGAAAGTTGCTCAGTCATGTCTGTTTCTTTGCGACCCCATGGAATTCTCCAGGCCAGAAGACTGGAGTGGGTAGCTGTTCCCTTCTCCAGGGGATTTTCCCAGCCCAGGAATCGAACCTAGATCTCCCACATTGCAGGCGGATTCTTTACCAACTGAGCCACCAGGGAAACCCAAGGATACTGGAGTGGGTTGCTTGTTCCTTCTCCAGAGCATATCTTTCTGACCCAGGAATTGAACTGGGGTCTCTGGCATTGCAGGCAGATTCTTTACGAGCTGAGCTACCAGGGAATTCCCTCACCTATGAAGTTCAATTTAATTCTTCTATTATGTTTTCTGTTTCCTTTTAATCCTTTGTATTTCAACTTTTTCAATATTAATGGCTTGTATTTCTAAGTTAATCAATGCATATGTTAAGGATAAAACACAATTTTCTAAACTATCTTTCTGGTTTTCATATTAACTCACTGATCTACATATGCTTTACCTCAGGTTTTCATTCCCCACATTAAAGTAATCATTGTCAAGATCATGTTTGACTTTGATTGTGTTGTTGCTATTGCTTCTGTATTTGAGAATGTGAGAAAATCCATTGAAGGGTAGTATTTCTCAACAGACAAGGCATAAGACTGACCATTAGCCCTTGGTCCTACTGATAACTTGATTTTTCTGTATAAAGCCTCTAAGCTTCACAGTTGAGTAGACTGTGAACAATCTCAGGCCTAAATTCCAATGAGTATCAGGCATTCAAAGCCTCTGTTAGAATGCTAGTGAACCATCCTCTCTCCACACTGTCGTTCTCTGATCACACACATACACAATATTATTACTATCGTCACTAATCCCATTATCACCACACCTGCAAAACCTATCTTTATCCTTGGTTACAATGCATTTCCATAAGTCCTTCCTTCCTTTCTACCCTTTTCAGAGGGATCAGGAAAGATAATGCTAAAATGGATACAGATATGAAGGCACTGATTGAAGGGAGGTGCCAAGATATGGCTGCTTAACTCTTTAAGTCATACCAATCATGGATCTCTGAGTTAGCAGGCAGAAAGTAAGTGAGGAACACAGAGTCTTGCTCTCTATTACTTAAGGCCATGGGCTTGCTCTACTTCAGATGGCAAATTTTAATTTAGTAATATGGAGTCTTCCCAGAAGCTAATAATAGATTGGTTGAAAGTCTCAGTTTTGAATTTTGTCATAAATTTTCATCTTTATCGCACCCTTATAGCCATTTTAAGTTGTGTTAAGGACTATTAATCTGGTAGAACTTCCAAACAACAACTGACATCTTAAACTGTGATTAAAAAACCAACCCATCAGCATCATTTGGAGAAAAATTCAATCTTCCTCTAATATTTACTCACAACCAAAAGTTATTCCTGTGCAATATTACTTTGACACAGATGGCAAAATAGTTATTAATAACATAGCACATGTAAATATTTGGATCCATCTCAGTAGAACTGAGAAAGCCACAAAACTGTCTTATGAAGTAAATTTTCATTGCTGACTCAGTGTTCATTTTCCTTTGCCCCCAAAGTGCTGTAATCTTCTTTGGTACTTTTTGAAATAAACAAGTAACATTTATTTTCAGACTTTTTTAGTGTAGTGGGGAGAGGAATTCATTTACATTTCATAGCTGGCCCAGATCGACTTTATTTCTTAGAATTATACAAGGTCTATACACTGTTCAGGAAGTGACAAGGCCCAGCCTTCTAAATACAACTTAACTTCACTTTTCAAAGAATAAATAAAATGAAAAAAGAAGGGGAAAAAACATATCATGAGAAAATCAGCAGCATATAAAATTTTTTTTAAGTCTTGGTTTCTTATAAATAAAAAGAAATCATCTTTATAAACTCAACTTTTTTTTCATGTTAATTGTTTTATATAACTCTTTTAAGATACTTTGTTATGGTCAATTCCCTTTCAATGATTGAGAACAATTCAATCTTTTGTCCCTTAGATTATAAAACAAGCTTCTTGCTGTATGTTGAGGCAATAGGAGCAGTATGAAAAGACATGGACTAGAAGCCTGAATGTAGATCTACAGTCTGGTCTACAGGTTGGTGCCAATCTCCACATGCTAATTGGTCTGTATCATGAGAAGTGTGGAAACAGAGGACAAGCATTAGAAACTTTTATAGACATTTAGTAATTTTATGTCTGTAAGATAATGACAAATGATAATAAATATGTGGATTTGTATATTTTAGCATATTATATTTATATGCCTTTTAGTCATTTCCTAGTAATAATTTTTTAGCAATTTTATAAAAGCATTCAGTCTATAATGGATTTAAATGAATTAACAGTGACTGACCCTTAACCACAGGGTCTGAGAAGCACAGAGCTATATGCACATGGAATGGATTCGTCATGCTGGACCTCAATTTCTCCACCTCTAAAAATATGAGAAAATATCTCAACTTTGTCTTCCATAGAGATTATATGGAAACTAGACAGAATTACTTATTCATAAATTATTTATAAGCTCTAATGTGAAGAGCTGTCTCATTGGAAAAGACCCTGATGCTGGGAAAGACTGAAGGCATGAGGAGAAGGGGGCGACAGAGGGTGAGATGATTAGGCGGCATCACTGATTCAAGGGGCATGAGTTTGAGTGAACTCTGGGAGATAGTGAAAGACAGGGAAGCCTGGAGTGCTGCAGACCATGGCGTCACCAAGAGTCAGACACAACTGAGCAACTGAACAGCATAAAACTTCATATAAGTATATGGCTGTTATATTCTAAGTAATAATCACTTGGGAAACAGCACAGTATCTTAGCTAAAAGCAGCTTGGTATTTATTAGATGCCTAATACATGTCTTTTGGCTTTCTGCATAAACATAAGAACAGAAACTCAGGCATCAGACAGAACGACATTCAATTGTCACAGGAGCAAAGTGTGATTTAACGCAGGCCACACATCTTTCAAAAGCACAATTTCTCCATCAGCAAAATGAGAGTAATAATACCTTCAAACTTAAGGGTTGTTGTGATATGCAATAAAGTAATGCAGCATTTAGTATTTAGTACGTGACACATGGAATGCATTCAATAAATATTAGTCATATCTTTTATCTCCTCTTCTTTGTTAAGGAAATGCTCAACTGTTCATAGGCAATTTCTTACTTAATTCATAGGAAAATACAACAAGGAAACAACCATAATCTCCATTTTAAAATTAGAAAATAAGACTGAAAGAATTAAGGAACTTTCACAAAGTCACAAAGCTAATTTAAATCCCTGTCTGTCTGTAACAGAATTGGTGACTTTTCCCACCTAATGCCATCTCCCTAAGGTATTCTAAGTAATGAGAATAAATTTCATAGGCAATATTTTAGAAGCATTCTCATTTTTATTTATAAGCTCTGAGGATATTTTGTGTAAGAAATGGCATCAACAGACTTAATAATGCATAAAAGAGACACCCATGAACCATCTCTTTCACTTACCAGTTTGACTCGTCGGTCTCCTCATGCTGGGGCACTTTTAGTATACTCTCTAAGTCTCTTTTCATAACCTTGTTTCAAGGCTGCCAAAACATGCAAAAAGAAAAATGATATTTGCTTCTGGAAGGATTTCCATATATTAGTGGCCAGAATAATAATAATTCAAATTTACATAGCATGTTTTATAAAGCATTTAAAGAAACACAATAGGAATTAACCTTTTCACATGTTTGGTGTTTTGCATCCTGAAAGCAAATATAGTATCATGCTTTACCCTGGAATTCTCAGAACATGACAAAGTATCTATCATCTAGCCATTTATTAAATTCTTTCCTTTTTTTTTTTGTTAAATAGTTGAAAGAAGGAAACTTATGTTCAAATAATTAATATATTTGAAGATTTTCAATCTTTCACTTCAGAAGGCAAAATGGTATTTTGTTATAATGCACTTGTCTGAAGAGAAGAAGAAAATAAACCTGAAGGAGAAAGTATTTTTTGCTATGCCAATAAACCTGACATTTCAAAGGATAAAATTTGACAATGAGGTCAACATGCAAGACACAGATTATTCTGCATAGTTTCAGTATTTAATAATTATTGAATGAAACTAAAAATCTATTATCAAAAATAATGACTATATATTTATACAGGAAATTTAAATTCAATGAATTTTAAGTATGAATTTACTTTTGGAGTAACTATACATTTGAAAAAGGGAGATAAAATGTTCTTTTTAGATTTAGAATGTTTTTCCCATTGTCCTAATGCTACTTTCCAACTCTCCTCTGCAATCCACAAAAACAGAGAAAGAAAAAGGAAAGAAAGATTGGTAGACAAAAAAAAAAAAAAAAACACAAACAGTAAATGCTATCCTAGGATAGTGTTTATTAACTCAAAAATAAGTGTAATGAGATGAAGTGTTTCTTAAATTAATTAATCACTGGTCTTCTAAATCATATTTTATACCATTGTCTCTTTGATATTGTGACTTTTTTGACCAATAATAATAGTCATATCATATCATAAGGTGATGATGACTACTTTTTTGCTTACAATGTATCAGGAATTGCTTTTTATCATTTTATAGGAATTGTCTAATTTAATATTTCAGATCAGATCAGTCGCTCAGTCGTGTCCGACTCTTTGCAATCCCATGAATCGCTTAACATCAGGCCTCCCTGTCCATCACCAACTCCCGGAGTTCACTCAGACTCATGTCCATCGAGTCAGTGATGCCATCCAGCCATCTCATCCTCTGTCATCCCCTTCTCCTCTTGCCCCCAATCCCTCCCAGCATCAGAGTCTTTTCCAATGAGTCAGCTCCTCACATGAGGTGGCCAAAGTACTGGAGTTTCAGCTTTAGCATCAGTCCTTCCAAAGAAATCCCAGGGCTGATCTCCTTCAGAATGGACTGGTTGGATCTCCTTGCAGTCCAACGGACTCTCAAGAGTCTTCTCCAACACCACAGTTCAAAAGCATCAATTCTTCGGTGCTCAGCCTTCTTCACAGTCCAACTCTAATATCCATACATGACCACTGGAAAAACCATAGCCTTGACTAGCCGAACCTTTGTTGGCAAAGTAATGTCTCTGCTTTTGAATATGCTATCTAGATTGGTCATAACTTTCCTTCCAAGGAGTAAGAATCTTTTAATTTCATGGCTGCAGTCACCATCTGCACTGATTTTAGAGCCCAGAAAGATAAAGTCTGACACTGTTTCCACTGTTTCCCCATCTATTTCCCATGAAGTGATGGGACCGGATGCCATGATCTTCGTTTCTGAATGTTGAGCTTTAAGCCAACTTTTTCACTCTCCACTTTCACCTTCATCAAGAGGCTTTTGAGTTCCTCTTCACTTTCTGCCATAAGGGTGGTGTCATCTGCATATCTGAGGTTATTGATATTTCTCCCGGCAATCTTGATTCCAGCTTGTGCTTCTTCCTGCCCAGCATTTCTCATGATGTATTCCACATATAAGTTAAATGAACAGGTTAACAATATACAGCCTTGACGAACTCCTTTTCCTATTTGGAACCAGTCTGTTGTTCCATGTCCAGTTCTAACTGTTGCTTCCTGACCTGCATACAAATTTCTCAAGAGGCAGATCAGGTGGTCTGGTATTGCCATCTCTTTCAGAATTTTCCATAGTTTATTGTGATCCACACAGTCAAAGGCTTTGGCATAGTCAATAAGCAGAAATAGATGTTTTTCTGGAACTCTCTTGCTTTTTCCATGATCCAGCGGATGTTGGCAAGTTGACCTCTGGTTCCTCTGCCTTTTCTAAAACCAGCTTGAACATCAGGAAGTTCACAGTTCACATATTGCTGAAGCCTGGCTTGGAGAATTTTGAGCATTACTTTACTAGTGTGTGAGATGAGTGCAATTGTGTGGTAGTTTGAGCATTCTTTGGCATTGCCTTTCTTTGGGATTGGAATGAAAATTGACCTTTTCCAGTCCTGTGGCCACTGCTGAGTTTTCCAAATATGCTGGCATATTAAGTGCAGCACTTTCACAGCATCATCTTTCAGGATTTGGAATAGCTCAACTGGAATTCTATCACCTCCACTAGCTTTGTTCGTAGTGATGCTTTCTAAGGCCCACTTGACTTCACATTCCAGGATGTCTGGCTCTAGGTCAGTGATCACACAATCGTGATTATCTGGGTTGTGAAGACCTTTTTTGTACAGTTCTTCTGTGTATTCTTGCCACTTCTTCTTAATATCTTCTGCTTCTGTTAGGTCCATACCATTTCTGTCCTTTATCGAGCCCATCTTTGCATGAAATGTTCGTTTGGTATCTCTGATTTTCTTGAAGAGATCCCTAGTCTTTCCCATTCTGTTGTTTTCCTCTATTTCTTTGCATTGATTGCTGAGAAAGGCTTTCTTATCTCTTCTTGCTATTCTTTGGAACTCTGCATTCAGATGTTTATATCTTTGCTTGTCTCCTTTGCTTTTCACTTCTCTTCTTTTCACAGCTATTTGTAAGGCCTCCCCAGACAGCCACTTTGCTTTTTGCATTTCTTTTCCATGGGGATGGTCTTGATCCCTGTCTCCTGTACAATGTCATGAACCTCATTCCATAGTACATCAGGCACTCTATCTATCAGATCTAGGCCCTTAAATCTATTTCTCACTTCCACTGTATAATCATAAGGGATTTGATTTAGGTCATACCTGAATGGTCTAGTGGTTTTCCCTACTTTCTTCAATTTAAGTCTGAATTTGGCAATAAGGAGTTCATGGTCTGAGCCACAGTCAGCTCCTGGTCTTGTTTTTGCTGACTGTATAGAGCTTCTCCATCTTTGGCTGCAGAGAATATAATCAATCTGATTTCGGTGTTGACCATCTGGTGATGTCCATGTATAGAGTCTTCTCTTGTGTTGTTGGAAGAGGGTGTTTGTTATGACCAGTGCATTTTCTTGGCAAAACTCTTTAAATTGTAAATTGTTGTAAATTTAATATTTACAGCAGCCCTATAAGGTAGGTAACATTAACCTCTCTATATTTTAAAGATGAGAGATCTCAGGCTCAGTTTTAGTAAATTAATAAAGAGTCACTGCTAATAACCAATCAAGTAGGATTTGAGCCTTTCCCTGTATGACCTCTATGCAGGTCAGGAAGCAACAGTTAGAACTGGACATGGAACAATAGACTGGTTCAAATAGGAAAAGGAGGATGTCAAGGTTGTATATTGTTACCCTGCTTATTTAACTTATATGCAGAGTACATCATGAGAAACGCTGGGCTGGAGGGAGCACAAGCTGGAATCAAGATTACCAGGAGAAATATCAAAAACCTCAGATATGCAGATGACACCACCCTTATGGCAGAAGTGAAGAGGAACTAAAAAGCCTCTTGATGAAAGTGAAAGAGGAGAGTGAAAAAATTGGCCTAAAGCTCAACATTCAGAAAACTAAGATCATGGCATGTAGTCCCATCCCTTCATGGCAAATAGATGGGGAAACAGTGTCAGACTTTATTTTTTGGGGCTCCAAAATCACTGCAGATGGTGACTGCAGCCATGAAATTAAAAGATGCTTACTCCTTGGAAGGAAAGTTACAACCAACCTAGACAGCATATTCAAAAGCAGAGACATTACTTTGCCAACAAAGGTCCGTTTGGTCAAGGCTATGGTTTTTCCAGTGGTCATGTATAGATGTGAGAGTTGGACACTCAAGAGTCAATATTTATCGCAGGCTTAGGTCATGCTGATGGTGCTCATCCACTGACTACATATTGGGTCAGATCAGATGATAGCTCCAAATGATTTAAAATTCAAGTTGTGTGTATATGTGTGTATACTATCCATGTGCAAAAATATTACAAAATAAATGAAAGTGAAAAGTGAAAGTGTTAGTTGCTCAGTCATACCCAATTATTTGGGAGCCCATGGACTGTAGCCTGCCAAGCTCCTCTGTCCATGGAATTTTCTAGGCAAGAATACTAGAGTGAGCAGCCATTCCCTTCTCCAGGGGATCTTCCTGCCCATGGATGAACCCATGTCTCCCGCATTGCAGGCAGATTGTTTATCATTTGAGCTACCAAGGAAAACCATACTATTAATAATGAGTTTTAAGTTTACATTTTCCTTGTTTAAAAAGTGCCATTACTGTGAGCTTTACAATATTAAATAAGCATATAGCAAACTTTACATATTTCTACTTTATTTTGTAATTTATTAATAATTATGAATAAATAAACATTTTCCTTGCTTTGAAAAATGTGATCTCACCTAGTGCAGGCTCCCAAAATTCAACAATATATAACAAAATAAATAAAATACTGCCTTTTTGTCACTGGTTAAGATTTTAGATGGGGAAATAGTGGAAACAGTGTCAGACTTTATTTTTTGGGGCTCCAAAATCACCGCAGATGGAGACTGCAGCCATGAAATTAAAAGACACTTATCCTTGGAAGGAAAGTTATGACCAACCTAGATAGCACATTGAAAAGCAGAGACATTACTTTGCTAACAAAGGTCCATATAGTCAAGCCTATGGTTTTTCCTGTGGTCATGTGTGGATGTGAGAGTTGGACTGTGACGAAGGCTGAGCGCCGAAGAATTGATGCTTTTGAACTGTGGTGTTGCAGAAGACTCTTGAGAGTCCGTTGGACTGCAAGGAGATCCAACCAGTCCATTCTGAAGGAGATCAGCCCTGGGATTTCTTTGGAAGGACTGATGCTAAAGCTGAAACGCCAGTACTTTGGCCACCTCATGCGAAGAGTTGACTCATTGCAAAAGACTCTGATGCTGGGAGGGATTGGGGGCAGGAGGAGAAGGGGACGACAGAGGATGAGATGGCTGGATGGCATCCCTGACTTGATGGATGTGAGTCTGAGTGAACTCCAGGAGTTGGTGATGGACAGGGAGACCTGGCGTGCTGTGATTCATGGGCTTGCAAAGAGTCGGACACGACTGAGCGACTGATCTGATCTGATCTGATGTTGAGTTTTTAAGGTACAGAAATTAGTTCAAGATTATATGACCTAAAAGTAGTAAAACTGAGATTCAAATTTAAGTATGTTAGATTTTATTCTTATAATAAAGTAAAAATTGATATATTTTGAAGAATCAAGTAAATATCTTCCCTGATGGAAAATATTTTAGCATCCAATAGTATTGCAGTAGTAAACATAGGACTCAACCTCTATATTACATGCTTTATTAAAAGAAAATATTTACATTAAAATAAGAACTATTTGCAAGAGCACAGGAAAAGTCATTATAAACTTTACAGAATACTGATTCTAGTCCTCATTTCCAAAGCTTAGCAAGAGATTTTTTCATTGCTAAACATTACTTTATTACTTATGATGACTTCCTAAAAGTATGATTTTATCACTGTTGAAGGGATGAAGAAACTAACTAGATATTGAAAGATAGAAATTCAATAGTCGTGTATACATATAACAAGGATATGCTTATTTCTGACCTTTTCAGCTAATTTCCAAGTATCAATATATTCCATAAGCAGGTTCAAATTCCACTAAAGAAATAGCCACTATTGGGTATACCTACAATCACCATTTCTCCCATTTTAAGTACCATTATTGAAGCATATTTTACCTATGGGTTCATACACTCATACACACACACACACACACATGCACACACATATAACCATACGAGGTAATTTTTTGAAGTTATGAGTATTGTATTTTGGAAAAACTTTAATAGGAGTACTTCCAAAACATAGTTTTAATATCAATAATAAATTATTCTTATCTAGTTCAAAAAATTGGAGAAGGAAATGGCAACCCACTCCACTATTCTTGCCTAGAGAATCTTGTGGACGGAGGAGCCTGGTGGGTTGCTGTCCATAGGGTCGCATAGAGTCGGACACGACTGAAGCGACTTAGCATGCATGCATGCATTGGTGAAGGAAATGGCAACCCACTCCAGTATTCTTCCCTGGAGAATCCCAGGGATGGAGAAGCCTGGTGGGCTGACATCTATGGGGTCGTGCAGAGTCGGACATGACTGAAGTGACTTAACAGCAGCAGCAGCAGTTTGAAAGATGATGTACTGCCAATGATTTCACGTGAGGTTCTCTTAAAGTTCCAAAGAGTTGATATTATAATAATTGTAAGTTATAATGGTTTCTCTTACATTCACTACCAAATAAAAAACTTCTAACATAGAAAAGGCATGGTCTCTGCCTGATACAGTAATAAGGCTCATTTCTAAAATAAGTTTAAGAACTGGCCAGTTTTCATTTTCTTCATTAGTTCTGAGAGCCAGCCTCTCATCTTCTTTGCCTGTATCTTCAAATGCTTTCAACAAACTCTTTGTAAAGAAGCACATCAATGCCTCCATAATACTGGGCACCATGATTCTGATTATATTTCCAAATCAATTATTCAGAAGTTATTCCTTTGAAAGTAGTTGTGGAATCATTCAGGAAATTCCTGGTGCAAGACCCAAGTACAGGGATAAAAATAGCAATTGTTTAGATAAACTTCAAAGAGTAGAAAAAAAAATTGTATATATAAATGTGTTGTTGGGGTGGAGTAAGTTTCAATATCTAGGGAGAAAGTACTGTTAGGAGGAAGAATCCAAGAATTTTAATATCCTTGGGTTAACACTAGAATTTCTGACCACCTCCTAACAGGCTTCTTTGGCCACCTGATGTGAAGAGCTGATATATTAGCTCTTAGGAGAAATGGATAGGAGAATAGATTAGGAGAAATGGGTAACAGAAGATGAGATGGTTGGATGGTATCGCCCACTCAATGGACATGAGTTTGAGTAGGCTTCAAGAGATGGTGAAGGACAGGGAAGCCTGGCATGCTGCAGTCCATGGGGTCGCAAAGTCAGACCAACTGAGTGACTGAACAACAACAGGCCTCTTAGATTTCAGCCACTTAACTATTCAATCTACATACTCCTAAAATGCTTCCATAGTTCCTAACCAATATTCTTATATTAATTTTCCTATTATTTATTTTTAATGTCCAAACTCACATGTCAGGCCTTGATGTTCTTTTATAATCTACAATTTGAAAGAAGGCAGATGGACTTTTCTGAAGAAACAAAGGATGTTTGCCATCCTTTAATCCATAATGCCAAATCACCTTTATTACTGCATCCGATTTTTAGCTGAGTCAATTGCCTCAACAATAGTGTTTCTCTCTTTCCCTGTATCAAGTCCTTAGCCAATTTCACCAGATTAAGTTCTCTAAGTCAAAGCCAGAATCCTGTCAATCCTTTCCCAAAATGTTTTTAAGGCTCCCCCTTCTCTGCAGAATAAAAGGGGAAAATGAAGCCAATTTCAAACTCCTAAGTCTGGGCTCAAAGACGTCAACTATCTTTGACCTTTTCAGATTCATTTCTGCAAATGCATAACGCAGACATGCTTTGCAAACTGCAAAGATCTTCACCACTGTGAGCAATTTCATTCTTAAAGTAAATCTGTGAAGTGAGACTCCTGAAACACAGAGATGTTGTAACTGCCTTGAGTCTTTGGTTAAGCTGATAAATGGTGGAAACCAGGTTTCCGTCTTTTACCCGGAGTCCACATCGCATACAATGTTTTTGTCATCGAACTGAATGATTAATCACTTTTTGAAATACTTTATTTTCTTTTCTCTGAATACAGACTTGTGCTGTTTTTCACCTGAAAAGATAGTGAGGTGTCAGAGTGAGAGTTCATGCCTATCAGAGGTTATAGAGATCTATCAGGCGCAGTTTGAGAAAGATTTTTACCTAGTCCATGGAACTCTGCCAAGATAATTCTATCATCTGGTAGTAGCTTCCTAAGTTTACAGATACATCAAGTAAGAAGAATTAACCAGCTTCCAATGGGTTCCCCTGGTGGCTCAGTGGTAAAGAATCCTCCTGCCAATGCAGGGAATGTGGGTTCGATACCTGCATCAGGAAGATCCCCCAAAGAAGGAAACGGTAACCCAATCCAGTATTCTTGCCTGGGAAACCCCATGGACAGAGGAGCCTGATGGACTATAGTCCGTGGAGTCTCAAAAGAGTTGGACACAACTTGGTGACTAAACAACAACAACATCAGCTTTACATTTCAAAACCTAAGAGTTTTAAAGTATCCAAATCTCCTTAGAGCTACACAAGTTTAGGACGGGTAGGTTCATTTACTATAATAGAACTTTTCTTAGAATTGTTTCTCTTTAAATTTATTATCATCATTTATCTAAATATCTATACCATAGAGAATTTTACTGTTGTTTCTATCTCCACAGCAATGGACTATCGATAAAGTGCTTTTCTGTATACCGCAGGCATTTTGGAAATAGCTCTCGGATCAAACTAAATGAGTTCCAGTATAAATACAGAACCTGAGACCTTGCAGACGGCACTTAGCAAGATATTGGTGTGACAGCTAGGAAGATGCAGTGTGACCCTCTGCAATTGATGTTTTGTATTGAGTGCAGGGTCTAATAAAATGAGTTCTATCATAGAACTTGTGTGTTCAGTGAAATCTGTATTAAACCTACATATGAGCTTTGACTGCCGCTTAAGTGAAATTAAAAAAAAAAAAAAAGGATAAAAGACGAACTATAACTGGAATGGTAGTTTGAGTCACATTCAAATCTCAAATTAATTGTTAAATATGTACCTTCTATCCTAATGAAGGTGAGAAGTGAAAGGATATTGCTTTATATATGTTGCCTCACAGTGAACATTATTTCAGTATGATTTGAAATATGATTTTATTTTAAAACCTCTGGCACATTTTACAGTTTGATTCATTCTCTGTCACTTTCAAAGCTGTATTTCATTAAATTACACTTGTTTTATATAAGCTGCTCTGAATATCTACTGTTGACCTACAAAGATTGAGGGGACAAGGATTTATTTTAAATACATTCTACTTCCTTCATGTAGATCAATGCAGACAGCCGCCTAAAGAGCTATACTGTTTCACTGTTATAGGAAAAAATTCACACACTAGTGAGTTAAGTAGAACGGAAGAGAACATCTCAGGATAACAGGCTCCAAACCTAGAGTATATTATACAGAGTGACATAAGTCAGAAAGAGAAAAGCAATTATATTAATGCATATATATATAATCTAGAAAAATGGTACTGATGAACCTATTCACAGAGCAGGAATAGAGAGGCAGACATAGAAAATAAACTTGTGGACACAACGGGGGAAGGAGAGGGTAGGACAAGTTGAGAGAGTGGTACTGACATATACATGATCATGTGTAAAACAGAGAGCTAGTGGGAAGCTGCTGCATAGCACAGGGAGCTCAGCCCGGTCCTCTGTGATGAGGGCCGGGATGACGGTCAGGTGGGTGGAAGGCTCTAGAGGGAGGAGATACATGTATACTTATAGCTGATTCACACTGCTGTGCAGCAGAAGTCAACACAATATTGTAAAGCAATTATCCTCCTATTAAAAAAATATATGTTATTAGAAAAGATAACAGGCTCTATTCTATCTATATCCTCAGCAATTAATCACAAGGCTCCATGGGATTCTCCAGACAAGAATACTAGAACAGGTAGCTATTCCCTTCTCCAGGGCATGTCCCTGATCCAGGGATCGATCCCTGGTCTCCTGCATTGCAGGAAGATTCTTTACCATCTGAGCCACCAGGGAAGCCTCCTGGTGTCAGCAATGGCTTCTAATGCATCATGTCTCCTAAAATGCTCTTCATCTGAGTGAGGTGAGTGAGAGAACTGAATGAGGTTTGGTTGTCATAATTTGGATACAACTTAGAGACAGATAACCACACAGTCTTAAAGTCAGAAGTAACTCGGGTCATTCGGGCTTTCTCCCATTTAATACTGGGATACTGGCTTTTGCTGACAAGTTTCCCCAGTACAGCTCCAATGGTATGAAAAAAAAGAGTTGAAACAACAACTCAAATTATTGCCCTTGTACCTGCCATACACTGGTCCAAATTCTGCCCTCTGGAACTATTCAGAAAATATAGAATCCGAGTTTCACATGGCAGCTCTTCAGATAATTGAAGGAAGTTATCATCGCCCTGCAGGGAACTGGAGCATCTTTCTGACTCAACATCACTACTTTCCAAACATAAAATGACAGACACATTCCTCACATGACATGCTTCCAGACATTTCACCAGTCTGGTCACCTTCTTTTGGATGCACTTCCATTTGTCAATGTCTCCTTTTAAAATGTCTCGAACATCCTATGACATTTCTGAAGCTTCCAGCAGAAATGGAATGCCCTGAGAATAACAGTAAATTTCTCTCATCTGTGAAGAGTGGCGAGACCTAAATTTAAAGAAAATTTCCACTTCTCAAAAGTAGACAGAGAGAGAACTAACCGTTAGAATATTAATAGAAGAAAAATTCACCTCTAAGCTTGCTGATGTTACAGAGTGGTATCTGAGAGAATGTTGTCTATAGTGTGTTGCCTGCAACCCACCCACGGGCAAGACTCATTAGATTGCCTATACTGTTTGCTAAATCCCCCAAATATTGGACTCCTCCTAAGACAGATGACCTGGGTCACGATTCTCCAGCTAAGTCACCTTGGACAAGTTGCTGACATACATGGTTTCAAGTTTATTCAGTACTATACTGGTGATTTTCTCTGTCAATCTGACTGGATCACGGGGTGCCCAGATATTTGGCTAACAAATGTTTTTAGGTGTGTCTGTGAGGGTATTTCTGGTGAAATTAGCATTTGAATTGTTGGATCTGATAAAGTGGTTTGCCCTTTTCCATGGAGTGGACATCACCCAATGTGTTGAGGGCCTGAATAGCAGAAAAAGTTGGAGAAACAAGTTAGCCCTTTCTGCCTAATTGTTTTGAGATGGGACATAGATCTATTCCTACCCCTGATACTCCTGACTTCCTGGCTTTCAGACCCACACTGAACTACACCACAGGTTTTCCTTGGTCTCCCAGCTCACAGAAACCAGATCTTGAGACTTCCAACCTCTATAATTGCCTGAACCAATTCCTTGCAATAAATCTATTTATATATATATATATATATTATTGGTACTGTTTCTTTAGAGAACTCTAACACAGTCATCAAATGAATTAAATATCTCTAAGATTCTATGTAAACTATAATTTGTTCTGATAAGAAATTTCAGCATTTCAAAATTTCTTGTCAAGAGTCATATCTTTGATTTTAATTTAGCCCAGATGTAAAGTTTCATCTTCAATAAAATCTGAGAAAATGTTTTGCCAGTTCTCATCATATTATGATTCAAGTATTAATTTGTTGGTTCACCTAGCAACTTACTTTTGTGCATATGTGAACCTATCACAGTGCTTGGCAATATGGATGATACAAAGAAACATAATTGCAGCTCTTTCTCTTGAATTTACAAGAGAAACCATCTAGTATTTACAGTATGTAACAGTCTAGGTATTATATTTAAAGCAGTAAAAATACGAATGTCAAATGTTGATAGCAACAAATGGTAATGGAATTCAGAGTGGGGAAAGATCAACATGGCCTAAGAAGATGGAAAGGATTTCATGAAGGCGATGGAAGGAGACAGGGCACTTGATGAACTGGGAGAAAGGAGTATTCACAGCCTAGTCAGAGTGATCAAGCTTTTAAAGAGCCCTCTATTGATCTAGAAACTGTGTGGCAACTGCACATAACAGCTCTGAAATGGAACAACTGGGTAAGGATCCAAATATAAATACTGGATTTTAGCAACTCCTTGTATACACAACATCCCACTCTGCTTAGTTAACAAGATATAACCATCAACTACATGGTTTTAAAATCCCTATGGGGTCTGTGCAAAATCATAAGTAAAAAAAAAAAAAATCAAGAGATACAAAAACAAGAGGGTACTGATATCTACTTTTGAAGTTTGACTATAGATACATTAATAAACTATATATATATGTATACATATATATATACCTATACACATGTATATATGTATATATATGGTATATAAACTATATATGTATACAAACTGTATATATACATACATATATATACATATACATATATACATATATTGTGCGGTATATTGTGTACCGCACAATTGCACTCATCTCACATGCTAGTAAAGTAATGCTCAAAATTCTCCAAGCCAGGCTTCAGCAATATGTGAACTGTAAACTTCAAGATGTTTAAGCTGGTTTTAGAAAAGGCAAAAGAACCAGAGATCAAATTGCCAACATCCGCTGGATCATGGAAAAAGCAAGAGAGTTCCAGAAAAACATCTATTTCTGCTTTATTGACTATGCCAAAGCTTTTGACTGTGTGGATCACAATCAACTGTGGGAAATTCTGAAAGAGATGGGAATACCAGACCACCTGACCTGCCTCTTGAGAAATCTGTATGCATGTCAGGAAGCAACAGTTAGAACTGGACATGGAACAACAGACTGGTTCCAAATAGGAAAAGGAGTACGTCAAGGCTGTATATTATCACCCTCCTTATTTAACTTATATGCACAGTACATCATGAGAAACGCTAGACTGGAAGAAGCACAAGCTGGAATCAAGATTGCCAGGAGAACTATCAATAACCTCAGATATGCAGATGACACCACCCTTATGGCAGAAAGTGAAAAGGAACTAAAAAGTCTCTTGATGAAAGTGAAAGTGGAGAGTGAAAAAGTTGGCTTAAAGCTCAACATTCAGAAAATGAAAATCATGGCATCCGGTCCCATCATTTCATGGGAAATAGATGGGGAAACAGTGGAAACAGTGTCAGACTTTATTTTTTTGGGCTCCAAAATCACTGCAGATGGTGACCACAGCCATGAAATTAAAAGGCGCTTACTCCTTGGAAGGAAAGTTATGACCAAGCTAGATAGCATATTCAAAAGCAGAGACATTACTTTGCCAACAAAGGTTCGTCTAGTCAAGGCTATGGTTTTTCCTGTGGTCATGTGTGGATGTGAGAGTTGGACTGTGAAGAAGGCTGAGCACCGAAGAGTTGATGCTTTTGAACTGTGGTGTTGGAGAAGACTCTTGAGAGTCCGTTGGACTGCAAGGAGATCCAACCAGTCCATTCTGAAGGAGATCAGCCCTGGGATTTCTTTGGAAGGAATGATGCTAAAGCTGAAACGCCAGTACTTTGGCCACCTCATGCGAAGAGTTGACTCATTGCAAAAGACTCTGATGCTGGGAAGGATTGGGGGCAGGAGGAGAAGGGGACGACAGAGGATGAGATGGCTGGATGGCATCCCTGACTCGATGGATGTGAGTCTGAGTGAACTCCAGGAGTTGGTGATGGACAGAGAGGCCTGGCGTGCTGCGATTCATGGGGTCGCAAAGAGTCAGACACGACTGAGCAACTGAACTGATATATATATATATATATATATATATATAAACTATATATATATATATATAAACTATATATAGCTCTAAAGAACTATAGTTTTTCACTTTTATAGGAAAAGCTTCACACACTGGTGGGTCAGGTAGAATTGAAGAGAACATGTCAAGATAACAGGCTCTGAATCTAGAGTATATTATACAAAATAACGTAAGTCATAAAGAGAAAAACAAACATACTAACACATTCCATGTACATGGAATCTAGAAAAACGGTATTGATGAACCTATTTGCAGGAGTACAGACATAGACGTAGAAAATGGACTTGTGGACACAGTGGAGTAAGGAGAGGGTGGGATGAATTGAGAGAGTAGCATTGTCTGTGTGTGTATATATATATACACATACACACACACACACACACACACACATATATATATATATCCAATAGATACATATTTGAAAATAAAAGAACTTGAATTTGTCAACTGGCTTTGGAGGGAGTGACTCTAAAAGCTCAGCTACTGCAAATCATTATTTTCAGTAACCTCTCCAACTGGTGCAGCAGACAATCCATGATTTTAATCATGGGGCCAAGTGACACAGCTCTTGATGATCGATTCTGTGATAGGAGCAAAGGCACAAGCCTTCACGATCAGTTTCCTACAGATGGGGAGAGCTGAAAATATCCTTCTGATGCCTGATTAGGGATCCAGCAGAACTGGCCTGTTGGGTCTGGCTGCTGACCTCTTCCACCAATCTCCTTGAAGGTAGTACTAGCTGCACTTGGCACAGAGGAGACAAGTAAAAGGTTTTGTGCACCAGTTTCTTACACTCAAGTGAAGTAAATGTAGACCCATTATCAGAATGAGAGTGCATCACAAATGGCTGAAGCAAAGTAACAGGTGCTCAGTAAATATCTACTGAGTGAGGTTCATAGAAACTAGAATTTCATTGTGTCACTTGGATAAAAAAATGCATTTATCACAATCAAGAAATTATCCATGGAAAATTTTCCCAACTCCTTCTCTCCCTAAAAGAAAATACACACAGAGACAGAGGCACATATGTATGTCCTCATGTGTACATAGGTGCCTGTGTTGTATCTTTCCTGCTGCTTTAATTTCTCTTTTCAAAAGGTATTCCTTCATGCAAGGAAAATTTTTCTCCTTTTACAAGGAACAGTGTGCTGATCATATTAGGGCCCCAACTAAATACTCCTCTCATCTTAACAAAAATATATTGTCTTTATCTTTAGCTCATATTTAACTCATGAAAGCCATCCCAAGTTCCAAGGAACAAAATAAGTGGAATTTTTAAAAGAATGAAAATAATAATATAAAATATTAATCTGTGGACAAGAGACAGAGCTTATAGTCCTTCTCTGAAGAGCTGAAATATAGAGCCAGACTCCCTTTTAGAAGGTGCTAGTATTCTTTGTACTGAGGAAACTGACTTAGTTGAGACACACAAAGAAACTATTCAACATGCTCAGTGCCAAGGATAGAAGGCAGGAGCAGTTCCAGAGGAAGATGGCATCAAGTTAGTGTGATAGGAAGGTAGAGGATGGAAAATGTCAACAGTCATTGGACAAGACCCTGATGCTGGGAAAGACTGAAGGCAGGAAAAGAAGGGAACAGAGGATGGATGATATCAGATGATATCAGAGACTGGATGATATCACTGACTCAAAGGACATGCGTTTGAGTAAACTCTGGGAGCTAATGAAGGACAGGGAAGCCTGGTGTGCTGCAGACTATGGGCTCGCAAGGAGTTAGACATGACTTAGCGACTGGACAACAAATATATTATATATAAATACACACACACACACACACACACACACACATAGTGAATTACAGAAAAAAAAAAAGTAGACTTCTGCTTTGTATGAAAGAAAGCCCAAAGTTACTCAGTGACCTACGAGATAAAATTGTGGCAACAAACACTGGCTCCCTCCTTTTATCAAATTTATTTACTTTTGGATGTGCTGGGTCTTTGTTGTTGCATGCGGGCTTTCTCTAGTTGCAGCGAGCAGGATCTACTTTCTCATCATGGTGTGTCGGCTTCTCATCTGGTAGCGTCTCTTAGTGCAGAGCATGGGCTCAATAATTGTGGTGCATGGGCTTAGTTACCCCAAAACATGTGGAACCTTCCTGGACCAGAGATCAAACCCATGTCTCCTGCATTGGCAGGTGGATTCTTAACCACTGGACCACCAGGGAAGTCCAAACACTGGTCCCTTTGTTATAGGGAACTAGCATTGTTTCATCCTCTGTGCCTTTTCAGAAGCAATCTATCTTCTAAGAGTGCATAGAACAGTGGAATCTTTTGATAAATATTTTTTGGTATGCTTCTTTCACCACTGCAATTTGGAGAATGTGTTGTTCTGTGCTTAGTCATTCAGTCATCTCCAACTCTTTGCAACCCGATGGACTGTAGCCCACCAGGCTCCTCTGTCCATAAGGATTCTCCAGACAAGAATACTAGAGTGGGATGTCATGCCCTCTTCCAGGCCATCTTCCCAATCCAGGGATCAAACCCAGGTCTCTCACATTACGGGCAGATTCTTTACCACCTGAGCTACAAGGAAAGCGCAAGAATACTAGAGTGGGTAGCCTATCCCTTCTTCAGGGGATCTTCTTGACCCAGGAATTAAACCGGGGTCTCCTGCATTGCAGGCAGATTCTTTACCAGCTGAGCTACTAGGGAAGGCCAGTTTGGAGAATACATTATAGTATTTCTGGACTACAGATAGTGTGGTTTAGCATAAGTTGATCCCATTTTGACAGGTCTCATATGACTATTTTAGAAGCCACTAAATAGAGTTTGGGTCATAGGCATGATAATTCTCATATTGAAAATTTTAAGGAAATTTGTATAAAAGTATTTGAAAGCCAAATTTACCAGAGCTAATTCAACATAATCAATCCTCCTATTAAACAATCTTTGCTCCTACTCAACCCACCTAGAATATGTGTGAAATACCAAGTTGCCCAGTGGAAGACTGAGTAAAGTGTACACAAACACCCATAATATACCCACAATTCAGTTCAGTCGCTCAGTCGAATCTGACTCTTTGTGACCCCATGAACTGCAGCACTCCAGGCCTCCCTGTCCATCACCAACTCCTGGAGTCCACTCAAACCCATGTCTACTGAGTAGGTGATGCATCCAAGCATCTTATCTTCTGTCGTCCCCTTCTCCTCCTGCCCTCAATCTTTCCCAGCATCAGGGTCTTTTCCAATGAGTCAGCTCTTAGCATCAGGTGGCCAGAGTATTGGAGTTTCAGCTTCAAAATCAGTCCTTCCAACGAACACCCAGGACTGATCTCCTTTAGGATGGACTGGTTGGATCTCCTTGCAATCCAAGGGACTCTCAGGAGTCTTCTCCAACACCACAGTTCAAAAGCATCAATTCTTCTGCGTTCAGCCTTCTTCACAGTCCAACTCTCACATCCATATGTGACCACAGGTAAAACCATAGCCTTGACTAGACGGACATTTGCTGACAAAGTAATGTCTCTGCTTTTTAATATGCTGTCTAGGTTGGTCATAACTTTCCTTCCGAGGAGTAAGTGTCTTTTAATTTCATGGCTGCAGTCACCATCTGCAGTGATTTTGGAGGGCCCCAAAAATAAAGTCAGCCACTATTTCCACTGTTTCCCCATCTATTTGCCATGAAGTGATGGGACTGGATGTATGATCTTAGTTTTCTGAATGTTGAGCTTTAAGCCAACTTTTTCACTCTCCTCTTTCACTTTCATCAAGAGGCTTTTGAGTTCCTCTTCACTTTCTGCCATAAGGGTGGTGTCATCTGCATATCTGAGGTTATTGATATTTCTCCTGGCAATCTTGATTCCAGCTTGTGCTTCTTCTAGCCCAGCAAGAGCTTCCTCCATACCAATAAGAAAGATGAATATAAGCAACATAAGTCTTAATCTTTTCTGTCCTGTGACATCTCAGGTCTGGGAATGCAGTGAGCTGCATTCAGATTTGATCCTAATTTACTACTGATGTGGCATAAATGTTAAATACTGCTGCTGCAGACATTAACCCAAACTCCTTAATTAGGGATGGAGATGATGGAATATATTTTCAGCTTAATTACCAAGCTGGTCTCAGTCAATAAAGGTTAGCTATTTGATAAGGCTTCTCAGCTATTAATATGACCCACAGTGTATAGATCAAAAAACTACATAAAACAGGGGGAAAAAAACCAATTGCTCCTACTTAATGGTTCCATACCCTTAAATATGGCCCTACACACATCTATTTTGCACATGTACATATTCTTCCCTATCAAACCAAATAACAATCATTTACTAGGATAAAACTTTCTTCTACTTTTGCCAAAGAGATTGTCTTGTGTAACAAAAGCTACATAGGACATGAGGATGAGAATTACAATCAGTATGGATTCTTAATTTCTTGTGCTTTTTAAAACTTGACAAGTATTTGGGAGTGCCCCTAAAATTTTGAAAAATCATTACAAAGGAAATTTGAAGATGTGTAGTGATATCCAGAGTTTCTGGGGAGGGGTTTTGGTAAAAACAACAACAACAACAAAAAAAAACCTCTCTTTCTCTAAGCTTTGGAGACCAAGCTCAACATGAAGACAGGGAATTTCTGAATTAAATATGTTAGTTGTACTAGTGCATGTTCATGGACAAAAGGATGGCTAAATTGAAGAATATTTTAAAACCTTAGTTTAAGGAATGGACTACAGACAAAAATTTAGAACTCTGTTGAGCACATATTACATTCCTCATTCTGCCTTAAGTCACCCTTTGAGGTATTCCTTGCAAAATGTATTGGATAAAAGCAAATAAAAAAAAATTGCATTTATGTGATTTTTTTAAAGCATTCAACTTAGTTTTAATCATCAGAGTTTCCCTCCATCCATACTTCACTAATTTATAGAAACATTATGCAAATTATGCAATGTTGGTAATAAGAACAGTTAACATTTAAGATTTTAAACTGACAAAGCAGATAATAGACTCTTGGTGGGAGCAAAAACGCTTGTGTGTGTTAGACAGTGACGTCTGGCTGTGCCCAGAGCATCAGCAAGTGTGTTTTACAGAAGAAACAGACAATTTAACTATTCTAGTGAGCATGTTAGAGGGTTACTAGGTCAGCTGTTGAGAGAGTTCTTCTTGCGTCTGGACCTAAAGTTGGTAATAAAGTAGAATAGACTTTGTCTTTTGTCTGTTCAGTTCTCTGAGAAATCCTGTAGAGAAACAAGTTAATTGGATCACCATTTTGGCCATTTTTGGATTGACCAAATTCCTCCCATGCCACTAATATTCACAAATATGGCAAGATAATGACTGTTAATAGTATCAACAAGCACAACAAACAAGCAAGCACTGAATTAAGTCTTCTAATAGCATCAAGGCAGTCAGCAAAGTTCCAGATTGGTATAATGGTGTACGTGGTATGCTATTTTCAAATCCTAAGATGGTTAAAGATTCCATATAGAAAGCAGACTCAAGGGAATGCCTAATACCCAGGTCCCATTATAACATGAAGGTTAAGCCAATCTTATATTGCAGGAATTTAAGAAAAGGAAGCAATCCTCAGGCTCAATACTCAAATATTAAGGCTGCTGCTGCTGCTGCTAAGTCGCTTCAGTCGTGTCCGACTCTGTGCGACCCCATAGATGGCAGTCCACCAGGCTCCCCCATCCCTGGGATTCTCCAGGCAAGAACACTGGAGTGGGTTGCCATTTCCTCCTCCAATGCATGAAAGTGAAAAGTGAAAGTGAAGTCGCTCAGTCGTGTCCGACCCTTAGCGACCCCATGGACTTCAGCCTACCAGGCTCCTCCGTCCATGGGATTTTCCAGGCAAGAGTACTAGAGTGGGATGCCAATTGCGTTCTCCAAAATATTAAGGCAGTTGTTCTCAAATGCAGTCAAGAGCCTGCTCCTTAGTGGAGATACAAAAATCTGATCAAGAGCTTTTTAAAAAGCAGATTTTTTATTCTCCACTCCAGAAAGTTCCGATTAAGTAAAGGCGAGTGAACTAGAAATGTGTGTTTTACACCCCAGGTAAAGCTGCTAGGAAGGTAGGTTTGTGAGCAACTGGGTTAAGCACTTTGCTCAGAGTCCTACGTTCAGTGAGTGAAAATGCCAGAACAAGGAGAAACCATTTTCCCAGGGCTTCTGTTATCACAACAGACGCCCTAAATGTAATGTGGAATTAATTCAGTCTATTTATTTGTAAGACAATAGACACAAAGAAATACTCTTGGACTAAATTAAGGAGCTCAAACTATGGCCACTATAAAACTTACACCTTCAAGATCAATACCTTGATGGTATCAGTAAGGGTGGGGAGAAATGGCATTCCTATTCAACCCTGAGATTGTACAAATTAGTTCAACCTTTCTGAAGTACAATTTTTCAAGGTCTACTAAAGCTACCAGATTATTGATCATAAACTATAATCTAATAATTCTACATTAAGAAAATCATTCTATAGATATGCCTCTCATATAGTCAAAGACATATAAAAAGATAAAAATTTTTGCGACTACAAAAATCTGAGAAAACATACAAATCCACCTAAATAGAAAATAATATATATAGTATCATTTCATTTGTTTATGATATGAATATGGTGATGCATGTAATGAAAATTCCCTGAAGGATACATGAGAAATTCTTAGTGGTTAATTTGGGGGGGGGGTGGATACAGTGGGATATTGGGGTATGTATTAATTTCCTGTTGCCATTGTAACAAATTACCACAGCCTTTGTGGCTTAAAACAACAGAAATTTATTCTCTAAAATTCTGGAGTTAAGAAGTCTGAAATTAGTCTTATGGGGCTAAAAGTTGGAAACAGAGCTGGTTCCTGTTGGAGGCTCAAGGGGCAAACTTATTGCTTTTATCTTGAGCTTCTAGAAGCTACTGGCACTCTTTGGCCTACCATCACATTACTCAAACCTCTGCTTCCTTAGTCACCTTGCTTTCTCATCTGTCTAATCTTCCTTCATTTCCCTTAGGAGGATCCTTGTCATTACACTGAGTCCATCTATGGGGAGATACAAAATCCTTGATTAGTCTACCTACAAAGTCATTTACCAAGTAAGGTAATATTTACCAATTCTGGTGACTAAGAGATTACTATTGGGGGAGAGGGAGGCAATATTCTATCACAGGAAGGATGTGAAGGTACTTTTTATTATGTGTGCTTTTAAATTATGACTTTTTAATTAGAGG
Source organism: Bubalus bubalis (assembly GCF_019923935.1). Taxonomy (NCBI): domain Eukaryota; kingdom Metazoa; phylum Chordata; class Mammalia; order Artiodactyla; family Bovidae; genus Bubalus; species Bubalus bubalis. Next base: position 78,274,387 of record NC_059159.1, on the reverse strand, counting down.
ATAATTACTTTACAATATTTTGATGGTTTCTGCCATGAATCAGCCATAGGTATACATACATGTGTCCCTTCCCTCTTGAGCCTCCTTCCCACTTGCCTCCCCATTGCATCTCTCTAGGTTATCACAGAGCAATGGATTTAGGTTCCCTGTGTCACACAGCAAACTCCCACTGATTAAATATTTTACATATGGGAATTTATGTTTCAATGCTACTCTTTCAAATCATGCCACCCTCTTCTTCCCTCACTGTGTCCAAAAGTCTGTTTTTTATGTCTGTGTCTCCTTTGCTGCCTTAAAAGTAGGATCATGAGTACTATATATCTAGATTCCATATGTATGCATTAATATGTGAGATGTGTCCTTTTCTAACTTCACTCTGTATAATAGGCTCTGCTGCTGCTGCTAAGTTGCTTCAGTCATGTCCAACTCTGTGCAACCCCGTAGACGGCAGCCCACCAGCCTCCCCCGTCCTTGGGATTCTCCAGGCAAGAACACTGGAGTGGGTTGCCATTTCCTTCTCCAATGCATGAAAGTGAAAAGTGAAAGTCAAGTCACTCAGTCGTGTCAGACTCTTTGCGACCCCATGGACTGCCGCCCATCATGCTTCCCTGTCCATGGGATTTTCCAGGCAAGGGTACTGGAGTGGGGTGCCATTGCCTTCTCCGAAAATAGGCTCTAGGTTCATCCATCTCATTAGAACAGACTCAAATGCATTCCTTTTTATGGCTGAGTAATATTCCCTTGCATATATGTCCCAGAACTTACTTATCCATTCATCTGTTGATGGATATCTAGGTTGCCTCCATGTCCTAGCTATTGTAAACAGTGCTGCAATGAACAGTGGTGTACATGTGTCTTTTTCAAAGATGGTTTCCTTGAGGTATATGCCCATAGTGGGATTGCTGGGTCATATGGTAGTTTTATTGCTAGTTTTTTAAGGAATCTCTATACTGTTTTCCATAGTGGCTGTATCAAACTGCATTCCCACCAACAGTGCAAGAGAGTTCCTATTTCTCCACATACTCCCAACATTTGTTTGTAGACTTTTTCTTGATGATGGCCATTCTGACTGGTATGAGATGATACCTCATTGTAGTTTTGATTTGCATTTCTTTAATAATGAGCAATGCTGAGCATCTTTTCATGTGTTTATTAGACATCTGCATGTCTTCTTTGGAGAAATATCTGCTTAGGTCTATGCCCACTTTTTGATTGGGCTGTTTGTTTATTTTAATCATGTTTACATACCAACTTTAAAATCAAAGCTGGGCAAACATTCAAAATAGAAACCTGTGTCATTCTGAGAAAACTATGATACATCTAAACCAACCAGAAGAACAACAATTCATTTTTAAAGTATGAGGTATTTATATTTCACTTTGATCTAAAGTGGATTTCAGTTCAGTTCAGTTCAGTCGCTCAGTCGTGTCCGACTCTTTGCGACCCCATGAATCATAGGCACGCCAGGCCTCCCTGTCCATCACCATTTAGGCAGTTACAAAACAGGTACCTGCATTAAAATTAATAAAAATTTTAAAAGTTATTAGAGCTACAATAACAAGATAAGAGAATACTGACTGCTATAAGTTAAAATTACTTACTTTGATTGGGAATGAATCTTGGCTCTGGGTTTCCTCCTGACAACTAAAGCATTAAAAAAAAAAAAAACTGAAGAAAGAAAGGTCACCTTATTCCTGTTGTTGGCAAATGAGGAAATATATCAATCACCAGGAAGAGTCAGATTTTTCTGGTACTAAGCTCTATGGAAAATTTCTCATGTGCATCATGGTATGGGAGCATTTGGTATTGTTGCAAATATATCTTTGGAAAATAATTTACATCAGCCTTCAAAAATTTGGTTTCAGCCCTCTCAGCTATGCCCTTTATAAGAGAGATGTGGACAGAAATTTTTTACACAGAGTTGAATTCCATCAGGTGCTATGCATCTTGTAAGTGCCAATGAATATAAGTGGGATACAGGGAAAATGTCTGATCAATCCACCTGAACTATCCCATCTCCCAGTTCTAGTGTCCTGAGGGACAGCTCTCTATGCCAAACAAATATAGTATTAACAACAACGTACAGCATTAACTCATATGCTGAGAACTTGAAAGCTTTGTGCTAGCCTGGAGCACATTTTCAGAAAGACCCCAAAATCACTGCAAAGTAAGGGTGTAATATAAATGCTTCCACTGTTGTAGTTAAGGATATGCTATAGGCAATCTGGAGCTGCAGAACATAGCTTCAGGTTACAAGAAAAAACCATACAGTTCTGTCAAGTCCGATTTTGTTGTTTTCTTTAAAACCATAGCTTTAAAAATATTTTTGGGTCCCTTCCAAAAGCTGTTAATTATCCCATCCTTTGGAAAGATGCATGGAATAGCTTCAGTTCAAGGGAACAGACCTAGAAGGACTGTGAAACATCGCTACTATACAGAATACTTAGAAAGATCTTCTGCCCATCCTGGAGAGAAGAAGAAAATATATGCTAAACTGTCAGGAACTCCTAAAAGAATCATGTGTTAAACTACTTCAACATTGAGGAATCATCCTAAAAAACACTGGTAGTTTCCTTGGTTTTAAAAGTTTACCTACTAGTAACCAATTTTATTGGTCTAGCTACCAATAACAGAAAACCCATACAACTCTATCAGAGAGGGGTTTATTTGTCTCAAATTCCTGGGCTGGTTGAGATGTTTAAAAATGTACGTCATTTTGGGAAAAATGTATGTTGTTAAGAACAAAAGAGTTCTCATTTCTCCTGATCCATAGTCCTTAGTTGCAGACTTTATCCTATTATATTTCTATGCAACAATTTGCACTTTCAGGTAGCCAGAAAGGGAAGTGTCAGAGAAAGAAGGACAAAGGGCTTCTATTTAATGAGGCATTGTCTTTTTTTTTTTTTTTTAATGAAAATAACCCCTCTGTTAGTATTTCTACCTACATTTCTTTCAGTGGAATGTAATACATGGTCACCTTTCAATGCCAGAGGATCCAGGGAAAGAATGTATAGCTGACAAATTGCTTCCAAAATCAATACTGTAGTCAAATGAGGGTGGCTATTGGGTAAGCATTTAGCTAAGCATACCACAGCCATCTAATGAAGATATAATAATAAATTTGGGGAGCTATATTGGTAAATGTGGTATCTACTCGCTCTATCTCTTCAAGAGTTCCCCAGCTATCTTGAAGTAAAGTTATTAATATAAATATGTGATTTATTTGAAAAATCACTGTCAACATATATCAATTCAGTTCAGTTCAGTCGCTCAGTCATGTCTGACTCTTTGCGACCCCATGAATCGCAGCATGCCAGGCCTCCCTGTCCATCATCAACTCCTGGAGTTCACCTAAACTTATGTCCATCAATTCGGTGATGCCATCCAGCCATCTCATCCTCTGTCGTCCCCTTCTCCTGCTGCCCCCAATCCCTCCCAGCATCAGGGTCTTTTCCAATGAGTCAACTCTTCGCATGAGGTGGCCAAAGTATTGGAGTTTCAGCTTTAGCATTGTTCCTTCCAAAGAACACCCAGGACTGATCTCCTTCAGAATGGACTGGTTGGATCTCCTTGCAGTCCAAGGGACTCTCAAGAGTCTTCTCCAACACCACAGTTGATAAGCATCAATTCTTCAAAGCTCAGCTTTCTTCACAGTCCAACTCTCACATTCACACATGACCACTGGAAAAACCATAGCCTTGACTAGATGGACCTTTGTTGGCAAAGTAATGTCTCTGCTTTTGAATATGCTATCTAGGTTGGTCATAACTTTCCTTCCAAGGAGTAAGCATCTTTTAATTTCATGTGGTAGGTGTTGTGATAGGGCATCAGAGGGCAGACACACTGAAACCATAATCACAGAAAATTAGTCAATCTAATCACACGGACCACAGCCTTGTCTAACTCAATGAAACTAAGCCACGCTGTGCAGGGCCACCCAAGACAGGCGGGTCATGGTGGAGAGGTCTGACAGAATGTGGTCCACTGGAGAAGGGAATGGGAAACCACTTCAGTATTCTTGCCTTGAGAACCCCATGAAAGAACCCCATAGAACAGTATGAAAAGGCAAAATGATAGGATACTGAAAGAGGAACTCCCCAGGTCGGTAGGTGTCCAATGCTACCTGGAGATCAGTGGAGAAATAACTCCAGAAAGAATGAAGGGATGGAGCCAAAGCAAAAAGAATACCCAGTTGTGGATGTGACTGGTGACAGAAGCAAGGTCCAATGCTGTAAAGAGCAATACTGCATAGGAACCTGGAATGTTAGGTCCATGAATCAAGGCAAATTGGAAGTGGTTAAACAGGAAATGGCAAGAGTGAATGTTGACATTCTAGGAATCAGCGAACTGAAATGGACTGGAATGGGTGAATTTAACTCAGATGACAATTATATCTACTACTGCGGGCAGGAATCCCTCAGAAGAAATGGAGTGGCCATCATGGTTAACAAAAGAGTCCAAAATGCAGTACTTGGATGCAATCTCAAAAACGACAGAATGATCTCTGTTCGTTTCCAAGGCAAACCATTCAATATCACAGTAATCCAAGCCTATGCCCCAATCAGTAATGCCGAAGAAGCTGAAATTGAATGGTTCTATGAAGACCTAGAAAACCTTTTAGAACTAACACCCTCCCAAAAAAATGTCAACATATATACAGCCTGTCTATTAAATTCTAAAATTATGAGTTAATAGAGCATTTAATTTAGAATGACTATTAATAGACATTTAGACTGACATGACGTATGTGTCTAGTACATGGGAGATATAAAAGTATACAGGTGTATGACAAAGATAGAATAAAAGAATACTAACCTCTGTGGGATTGAGATTAAGGGAAACACTCAGAAATAGTCAAGACCCCAGGACACATATTTTTTGCTCAAAGTCTTTTGGAAATTTGTTGTTCTTTCTTCTTCTTCTTCTTTTTTTTTTTTTTTTTTGATCATTAAATCTCAGAAAGAAGACTAACCTACATGGACTTAACCTATATTTATAGTGTTTGTATATATCTCTCACAAGAAACTAGCCTTGGTTCCATATCCTAGAGACAAGGGGACTTCTCAGGTGGCGCAGTGGAAAAGAATCTGCCTGCCAGATTCTTGTGGATTCAATCCCTGGGTTGAGAAGATCCCCTGGAGTCGGAAATGGCAACCCACTTCAGTATTCTTCCCTGGAAAAATCCATGGACAGAATACCTTGACAGGTTATAGTCCACGGGGTTGCAAAAGAGCCAGAACATGACTGAGTGACTGAGCACAGGCACCACAAAGAGAAGCTGCTCACCTCCAACATTTTATAGCTGCTACAATTGCCATCTTTTTTATTTTTTTCCCCTAAGTCAATAGGGACAAGGGAGGATCAGCTGGAAATGCAGAGGAAAAATTGAGAATGACATTGCCTAGCTTTGGTGTGAAAGAGAGATGGCTTGCCTATTTTCAAAAGTACTCAGTCCAGAACATGCTGTATCAAGAAGTAGAAAGATCTCTGTCTTACCTGGGGCTTTTTATCTTATTATGTAATATGTATACATGAATGTACATGATAAAGTCCTGGGTGATCATAGTCCTTGGGAAAGCTGGCCAGTTAATATGCTTCTCCTGTCTTTTGCTCATAAAAAAATGGAAGCAAATTTTTTGTTCTAATTCAGTGAGTTCAATTCAACTTCCTGGGACCAATTACCTCTATTTTATTTCAACATTAACAGGTTCAAACCAAGACTTATCATTTACTGGCTGAATGACTGTGAGTAACTTACTTAAATTTACTAATCCTGATTTTCTTCAAATATAAAGTGATGAAGGTAAATTTCTGAAAATTAAATGATATGACATACATACAGACACCTAGCGTAATACACAGCCATATTAGTTGCTAAACAAATGGCATTTTTTTCACCTTTCTCTCATTGAAAAGCCATCACTTTACAGCCAGGGCATTTCCACAGATACTTGTAAAATGATCTCTCTCCTAAAATCCCATTTCTTTGATTCACCAGTCTTTCTAGATTAGTCAGAGGGTAGTGCCTAACTTCCTGGATGTCCCTACTGGGGTCATTACTTGCACAACCACAAAGATGACAGAAAGTATGTTGCCTTCTAGAAACTTCTTTTGTTGACAGTGAATGAAAATAATGCCAATCTTGAAGGCAAACTGTGATCCCAGAGAGTTTCCTTAGTGTTTCTTTTCACCTTAACTGGTAACTTCTCACTCCAAGCAAGAGCAGGACACATTGCTCCTATTCCTGTTTTGTTCTAACATCATCCTTACTCTTTTAGACCCAGGATGAAATCCTGAGTGGAATCATCAGGCAGGTGTTTGACTTGGAAGGCTACTAGAACTGGAGCTAGGGCTGAGAAATAGAATTGTGCTTCTGGCAATTCATGGAGTCAAGTAAACATCAGTGCCTGCAGACCAAGAAAATCCACTACTGACATATCTCCTCATACTAAACATCCTGTGCTCCTTTCTAACTACTGAGCAGAAGCCCCAGTAATCACAATCTATATTCCTGTATAGATAGAAAGGCAATGGCAAAGAATGCTCAAACTACTGCACAATTGCACTCATCTCACACACTAGTAAAGTGATGCTTAAAATTCTCCAAGCCAGGCTTCAGCAATACATGAACCGTGAACCTCCAGATATTCAAGCTAGTTTTAGAAAAGGCAGAGGAACCAGAGATCAAATTGCCAACATCTGCTGGATCATCGAAAAAGCAAGAGACCTTCAGAAAAAACATCTATTTCTGCTTTCTTGACTATGCCAAAGCCTTTGACTGTGTGGATCACAATAAACTCTGGAAAATTCTGAAAGATGGGAATACCAGACCACCTAACCTGCTTCTTGAGAAACCTGTATGCAGGTCAGGAAGCAAGAGTTAGAACTGGACATGGAACCACAGACTGGTTCCAAATAGGAAAAGGAATACGTCAAGGCTGTATCATGTCACCCTGCTTATTTAACTTATATGCAGAATATATCATGAGAAACGCTGGGCTGGAAGAAGCACAAGCTGGAATCAAGATTGCTGGGAGAAATATCAATAACCTCAGATATGCAGATGACACCACCCTTATAGCAGAAAGTGAAGAAGAACTAAAGAGTCTCTTGATGAAAGTGAAAGAGGAGAGTGAACAAGTTGGCTTAAAGCTCAACATTCAGAAAACGAAGATCATGGCATCTGGTCCCATCACTTCATGTCAAATAGATGGGGAAACAGTGGAAACAGTGGCTGACTTTATTTTTCTCAGCTCCAAAATCACTGCAGATGGTGATTGCAGCCATGAAATTAAAAGACGCTACTCCTTGGAAGGAAAGTTATGACCAGCATAGACAGCATATTAAGCAGAGACATTACTTTGCCAACAAATGTCTGTCTAGTCAAGGCTATGGTTTTTCCAGTGATCATGTAAGGATGTGAGAGTTGGAGTATAAAGAAAGCTGAACGCCAAAGAATTGATGCTTTTGAACTGTATGGTGCTGGAGAAGATTCTTGAGAGTCCCTTGGACTACAAGGAGATCCAGCCAATCCATCCTAAAGGAGATCAGTCCTGGGTATTCATTGGAAGGACTGATTTTGAAGCTGAAACTCCAATACTTTGGCTACCTGATGTGAAGGGCTGACTCATTGGAAAAGACCCTGATGCTGAGAAAGATTGAGGGCAGGAGGAGAAGGGGACGACAGTGGATAAAAGATGGTTGGATGGCATCATCGACTTGATGGACACGGGTTTCGGTGGACTCCGGGAGTTGGTGATGGACAGGAGGCCTGGCATGCTGCGGTTCATGGGGTCGCAAAGCGTCGGACATGACTGAGCAACTAAACTGAACTGAACTGAAGACACATTACTTTGCCAACAAAGGTCCATCTAGCCAAAGCTATGGTTGTTCCAGTAGTCATGTATGGATGTGAGATTTGGACTATATAGAAAGCTGAATGCCGAAGAATTGATGCTTTTGAACTGTGGTGTTGTAGAAGACTCTTGAGAGTCCCTTGGACAGCAAGGATATCCAACCAGTCCATCCTAAAGAAAATCGGTCCTTAATATTCACTGGAAGGATGGATTCTGAAGCTGAAACTCCAATACTTTGTCCACCTGATGCAAAGAACTGACTCATTAGAAAAGCCCTGATGCTGGGAAAGATTGAAGGCGGGAGAAGGGGATGACAGAGGATGAGATGGTTGTATGGCATCACTGACACGATGGACATGAGTTTGAGTAAGCTCTGGGAGTTGGTGATGGACATTGAAGCCTGGTGTGTTGCTGTCCATGGGGTCTCAAAGAGTCAGACACGACTGAGTGACTGAACTGAACTGAAGTCAAATTTGCTGAAATTTGAGGCAAGATATATCTTAAGAACTGTATTACAAAAAGATAAATAATTGAAATGTAAAACAGAAGATTTAAGAGGAAGAATGTTTCAATATTTTTTCAGAGGAGTATTATAGATGATGTGGAGAAAATAGTTTTTTAAATAAAATAGAAAAAAAAAGATCCCCAAATTGAACAAAATATATTTTCTGCAAATGGAAAGGAGATTACTGGGGAAAGGGGATTACACAGAAAACTAGAAATGGAGAAATGTGACCATATTTCAGAAACCAAATAATAAAAAGCTACACACACACACAAAAACAAACAAACAAACAAAAAAACCCTCCACTATATTCAAAGATATGAGAATCAGGTTATGATATTTTAGAAGTTACAGTGGATGATGTCTTAAAAAACTTGATCCCATATTTAGCAAAATAGCAGGTAGTAAGTAGAGCTAATGAAAGGTATTTGATAACGTTCTATTTAGCAACAGAAAAAAAAATTTTTTTTCCAAAGTATGTACCGTAGCAAATTGAAAAAATATATATACTCCTGAATATATATTTTGTTATAATGTAAATTTGGAGCAAATTTTTCATCATTATGCTTGTATGAAAATATAATTGAAGCATCACACATAACTGGTTAGCAATCAGGAACTATTTATTTAGACTGTGGATAAGGGAGGGACAGGTTAAAAAGAAGTCATGCTGAATTACTTGATTTGTTTTAATGCGATTATATATACTAATTAATTCCTTCCAGATGTTTGTAGAAAAATAAAACTTTTCAAAGTTTAGCAAAATCTTAAGAATCATTACCACTGAAGAGCCAAAATAGGACCAATAAAAATAATGAAACAGGGCAAAGAATGCCCCATTATTTCAATAAAGACAAGAGAAAACAGAAAAAAGTCTAACAAGTAAAAGCAAAAAAATAACCTAAGCTAAGGTGCTAAATAGGAAAAGGAGTACGTCAAGGCTGTATATTGTCACCCTGCTTATTTAACTTATATGCAGAGTACATCATGAGAAACGCTGGGCTGGAAGAAGCACAAGCTGGAATCAAGATTGCTGGGAGAAATATCAATAACCTCAGATATGCAGATGACACCACCCTTATGGCAGAAAGTGAAGAGGAACTCAAAAGCCTCTTGATGAAAGTGAAAGAGGAGAGTGAACAAGTTGGCTTAAAGCTCAACATTCAGAAAATGAAGATCATGGCATCCGGTCCCATCATTTTATGGGAAATAGATGGGGAAACAGTGTCAGACTTTATTTTTCTGGGCTCCAAAATCACTGCAGATGGTGACTGCAGCCATGAAATTAAAAGATGCTTACTCCTTGGAAGGAAAGTTATGACCAACCTAGATAGCATATTCAAAAGCAGAGACATTACTGTGCCAACAAAGGTCCGTCTAGTCAAGGCTATGGTTTCTTCTGTGGTCATGTATGGATGTAAGAGTTGGACTGTGAGGAAGGCTGAGCGCCGAAGAATTGATGCTTTTGAACTGTGGTGTTGGAGAAGACTCTTGAGATTCCCATGGACTGCAAGGAGATCCAACCAGTCCATTCTAAAGGAGATCAGCCCTGGGATTTCTTTGGAAGGAATGATGCTAAAGCTGAAACGCCAGTACTTTGGCCACCTCATGCGAAGAGTTGACTCATTGGAAAAGACTCTGATGCTGGGAGGGATTGGGGGCAGGAGGAGAAGGGGACGACAGAGGATGAGATGGCTGGATGGCATCACTGACTCGATGGACGTGAGTCTGAGTGAACTCCAGGAGTTGGTGATGGACAGGGAGGCCTGGCGTGCTGCGATTCATGGGGTCGCAAAGAGTTGGACACGACTGAGCGACTGTACTGAACTGAAGGTGCTAAAAGTAAGTCCAAAAATATCAGTGACCAATATCATATTATTTTCAATTTTTGTGTTTTTTCAGTCATCAAGCCGTGTCTGACTGTTTGTGACTCCATGGACTGTAGCCTACTAGGCTCCTCTGTCTATGGGATTTTCCATTCAAGGATACTGGATGGAATGGGTTGCCATTTCCTTCTCCAGGAGATTTTCCTGACCCAGGTATTGAACCTGCGAACCTGTGTCTCCTGCATTGGCAGGCAGATTATTTTAGTGCTGAACCACCATTAAAAGCCAGAGACTAATAATGTTGGGGAGGAAAGGCAGAGACAAGAAAATTCAACTGTCTACCCATAACCTGTTTACAAGAGATACACCTAAGAGATGTATGTATCCATACCCATCCTGCAGGGAGGGAGGGAAGAAGGATAGAAGGAAAAGGAAAGGAAGAGTTGATAATAATCTCCCTATCTTTGATTTCCAGGTCTGAAGATGAGAGAAGCAACGGCAATAAAGCATCATTTTCTCTGGTATCTGACACTCACTTTCCATGGATTTTCCTCATTAGATTTCCATGACACCACTGTCTGCTGGTCTGTATGTGTCCTTCTTTACCTATCTGATCTCATAGGCACTTGCTTATTCTCCACTCCTTAAATATCAAAATTTTCAAAATTCCACCTTTGACTGCTTTCCTGCCACACCATCTTCCCAAACAGTTTCATTCACTCCTGTGGTTTCAGCAACTGAAGACTCACATTATTTCCAAATCTTCTTGATGAAATTCTAATTTTTCCATCCAAATGCTCACTCATTAATATTTGAAAGAGACCCTAACTAAATTCAGAATGTTCAAAAATATGTGTTATACTTTTGCTTGACTCTCACAGCAACCCCATCTTAAAGTTATATATAATAATAAATTATAAGTATTTTAGAGGATTTAAAAGTGTGTCAGATGATGTGAATATTATAGTGATATTTGTTATTCAGCAGGTTTGACAAAACAAACTTTTAAATCAGAAAATAATTGAACTAATAATGTCACCCAGCTCTAGAATATTTTATAATTTTATATAGTACAAGCCAATAAATGTAGCAGTAAAAAACAGTCTTTGATACACAAGTATTGCTTTTCAGTGCCATAAAATTGTACTTTTGGGAGAGAGGCACATTATAGTTTAAGTGAAGCTCTTCATTAGATAGTATGAGAAAATGAGCCATGAAAGGAAGATGGAAAAGCCTCCTTAATAGTTCCTGTGCAGATAATGTAGGCCAAAGACAATCAATAGCCATGCCTCATTTATTTTATGTCCATGAGCACTTAGAGGCAAAATGTTAGTGTTTGCTATTCTGTTGGCTTGGCCTTGCTCTGCATCAGTAATGAAAAAATGGATTTGCATATTAAGGTGTAATTTTTTATGAATTTAACTCGCATAACAAGCTGTTATTGTTAACCAATACGAAAAAAAAAAAAAAAAAAAAACCACCTCTTGTATTACCTTCAGGTCCATTAAAGTCACCTCTAAGCAGCTTGGATAATAAATTTAGTATGTCTCCAAAATGAGCTAATCAATGTAAAATTTCATAAATACTTTATAAAAATATATTAACTGTACATAAAAATGAAGAATTCCATAAAATACCTAATTTAGAAGCTGTCACAATAATTGATGAAGGCAATCCTAAAATCAGCATACTTTAAAAAAGATTATTGATGATGTTTCCATCTGAAACACACCTTTAGCTATTATGTATAATGGTCTACCTGGTACCACCTCTAGGGTGATGGCATATTGAAATATATGATACATGCCTATTTAAAGTCCAAAGTTTTATTCATTATTACCATCATATTTATGGGAACAGGCTTTTGGTAAGAAATCTGAGGTAAATAAATTTATGATTTTCTAAAAATTGGTTTTCCATATAAAATGGATTAATATTTACTTTTATGTAAGATAAAGGAATCTTAGACATTAGATTCTGACCTGGCAATAATAGGAAAAACAAAGGGAAAAATGAAAACCAAAATCAGAAAGGCTAACCAATAAATAAGACAATAGGAAAGGCAGAAAAAGAGCAGATGGCTTGGGTGTAAAAGTAACACTGGGAGTTCTCCTGAAATTTGTTGGAGAGTTCACTTACTACCTCTGGATTCCAAACTTCAAAAGTGGGAAACAGGGTAAGATTCTATGCAACAGAAAAATTATCATCAAGGTAAGATGAACAGTGCATACAGTCCAATGATTTATTTTGATTTTAACAGTTACAGTTTAACAATTATAGTCAAAATAGTTTCAGGAAAAAGTTTATTTTCTTTTTTTTTATTTAATTAATTAATTAATTTATTTTATTTTTTAACTTTACAATATTGTATTGGTTTTGCCATATATCCACATGAATCTGCCACAGGTATACACATGTTCCCTATCCTGAACCCTCCTTCCTCCTCCTTCCCTGTACCATCCCTCTGGGTCGTCCCAGTGCACTAGCCCCAAGCATCCAGTATCGTGCATCGAACCTGGACTGGCAACTCATTTCATATATGATATTATACATGTTTCAATGCCATTCTCCCAAATCATCCCACCCTCTCCCTCTTCCACAGAGTCCAAAAGACTGTTCTATACATCAGTGTCTCTTTTGCTGTCTTGTATACAGGGTTATTGTTATTATCTTTCTAAATTCCATATATATGCATTAGTATACTGTATTGGTGTTTTTCTTTCTGGCTTACTTCACTCTGTATAATTCTTACTCAAGTTTAAAAAGCTAAGAAAATGTTCTAGATAGAATAATGCAAAAAAAAAATTTATTTCTTCCATTTCTTACCTATATTTTCCTGTATACTTATGTACTTAGTCTCCATAGTATTTTGTTTAACATTTAAAACATTTTAGATTTCCAAATGGCTGTCCCATTTTCACTAGTATTTTTAATTTACATATACTTACATTGCAATTTTCAAATATATAGTAATATTGGTAGGAAAACAAAACTTTTTATAATATATGAGACATGGTATGGCATAATATTTCACAAGAGGCCTATTTCAAAAGAAGCAAAGAAGTTACCAGTGCAGACATAAGGCTTATAAACTGGGAAGAGAAAAAATAAGTCCCTAATGTGTCATATTTACAGTGGCACAGTTCTAATGTGGTTGTTTGTAAAGTGTTCTTTCACTCGTTTCTAGTCTCATTGTTATTTTGCTTCTGGATTTTTACTGTATTTTTTCCTAAAGAAAATGCATTTAGTTACGTCATGGAAATGATAAAACATTAATGTTTTTCACAAATTATGCATTTGATATGGGCCAGATGCTAGAAATAGTTAAGGGGGAAAAATCCCATTTTCAGTATCCTAAATCAGTTTATCAGTTAGCTGAGAAACACAAATTCAGAAATGAGAAAGATGTAAAGAGGAAAGGTGTACTTGATGAAAAAATTAAGTGGTATAAACTCAAGTGAAATTAGCAAGGCTTCACAGAGAAGTATACTTTGGAAGTATGGCTTGAAAGAAGAAGTGGGGAGCCTTTATAAGTAGTGGAAAGCTCATGAGCATAAAAGGACACCAGGAAGACCAAAAGGAATGGAGTGAAGGATTCCAAGTTAGGGAAAGATGGGAAACCATATTATTTAACTAGATGTGAGTCAATTTAAGAAGGACTTAGAATATCAACAGGCTTCACTATTGGCTCAGTTGGTAAAGACTCTGTTGGCAATGCAGGAGACCCAGGTTCAATCCCAGGGTGGAGAAAAACGCCTGAAAAGGAAATGGCAATCCACTCCAGTATTCCTATCTGGAAAATCCCAAGGACAGAGGAAGCTTGCAGGCTACAGTCCCTGGGTTCACAAAGAGTCAGACATGACTGAGTGACTAATCCTAGAATACCATAATGAAAACATAAAACAATCCTAGTGACAGCAGAAAGGGAATGTTTTAATGATACTGGTTAAAACGTTGGTCAGTCAGTACAGTCGCTGAGTTGTGTCCAACTCTTTGTGACCCCATGGACTGTAGCACGCCAGGCCTCCCTGTCCATCACCAACTCCCAGAGTTTACTCAAATCCATGTCCTTTGAGTCAGGGATGCCATCCAATCATCTCATCCTCTGTCATCTCCTTCTTCTACCACCTTCAATCTTTCCTAACATCAGGGTCTTTTCAAATGAGTCAGCTCCTCCCAGAAACTGGACAAAATACTGGAGTTTCAGCTTCGACATCAATCCTTCCAATGAACAATCAGGACTGATCTCCTTTAGGATGTACTGGTTGGATCTTCTTGAAGCCCAAGGGACCCTCAAGAGTCTTCCCCAACACCACAATTCAAAAGCATCAATTCTTCAGTGATCAGCTTTCTTTATATTCCAAGTCTCACATTCATACATGACTACTGGAAAAAATCATAGCTTTGACTAGATGGACCTTTGTTGGCAAAGTAATATCTCTGCTTTTTAACATGCTGTCTAGGATGGTCATAACTTTCCTTCCAAGCAGTAATAGTTTTTTTAATTTCATGGCTGCAATCACCATTTGCAGTGATTTTTGAGCCCAGAAAAATACTTTGCCACTGTTTCCCCATCTATTTGCCATGAAGTGATGGAACCAGATGACATGATCTTAGTTTTATGAATGTTGAGCTTTAAGCCAACTTTTTCACTCTCTTCTTTCACATTCATCAAGAGGCTCTTTAGTTCTTCTTCACTTTCTGCCATAAGGGTGGTGTCATCTGCATATCTGAGGTTATTGATATTTCTCCCGGCAATCTTGATTCTAGCTTGTGTTTCATCAGCCCAGCGTTTCTCATAATGTATTCTGCATATAAGTTAAATAAGAGTGTGACAAGATATAGCCTTGATGTACTCCGCTTCCTATTTGGAACCAGTCTGTTGTTCCATGTCCAGTTGTAACTGTTGCTTCCTGATCTGCATACAGGCTTCTCAAGAGGCATGTCAGGTGGTCTGGTATTCCCATCTCTTTCAGAATTTTCCACAGTTTGTTGTGATCCACACAGTCAAAGGCTTTGGCATAGTCAATAAAGCAGAAATAGATGTTTTTTCTGGAACTCTCTTGCTTTTTCGATGATCCAACTGATGTTGGCAATTTGATTTGTTTCCTTTGCCTTTTCTAAAACCAGCTTGAACATACAGAATTTCAAAGTTCACATATTGTTGAAGCCTGGCTTGGAGAATTTGGGGCACTATTTTCCTAGTGTGTGAGATGAGTGCAATTGTGTGGTAGTTTGAGCATTCTTTGGCATTGCCTTTCTTAGGCATTGGAATGAAAGCAACTTTTCCAGTCCTGTGGCCACTGTTGACTTTTCCAGATTTGCTGGCATATTGAGTGCAGCACTTTCACAGCATCATCTTCCAGGATTTGAAATACCTCAACTGGAATTCCATCACCTCCTTTAGCTTTGTTCGTAGTAATGCTTCCTAAGGCCCACTTGACTTCACTATCCAGGATGTCTGGCTCTAGGTCAGTGACCACACCATTGTGATTATCTGGGTCATGAAGACCTTTTTTGTACAATTCTTCTGTGTATTCTTGCCACCTCTTCTTAATATCTTCGGCTTCTGTTAGGTCCCTACCATTTCTGTCCTTTCCATGAAATTTTCCCTTGGTATCTCTCATTTTCTTGAAAAGATCTCTAGTCTCTCCCATTCTATTGTTTTCCTCTATTTCTTTGCATTGATCACTGAGGAAGGCTTTCTTATCTCTCCTTGTATTCTTTGGAACTCTGCATTCACATAGGTATATCTTTCCTTTTCACCTTTGTCTTTTGCTTCTCTTTTTTTCAAAGCTATTTGTAAGGCCTCCTCAGAAAGTTATTTTGCTTTTTTTTCATTTCTTTTTCTTGGGGATGGTCTTGATCCCTGTCTCCTGTATAATGTCATGAACCTCCATCCATAGTTTATCAGGCACTCTGTGTGTCAGATCTAGTCCCTTGAATCTATTTCTCGTCATACCTGAATGGCCTTGTGGTTTTCCCTACTTTCTTCAATTTAAATCTGAATTTGGCAATAAGGAGTTCATTATCTGAGCCACAATTAGCTCCCAGTCTTGTTTTTGCTGACTGTATAGAGATTCTCCGTCTTTGGCTGCAAAGAATATAATCAATCTGATTTCATTATTGAGCATCTAGTGATGTCCATGTGTAGAGTCTTCTACTGTGCTGTTGGAACTGGGTGTTTGCTATGACCAGTGTGTTCTATTGGTAAAACTCTGTTAGCCTTTGACCTGCTTCATTCTGTACTCCAAGGTCAAATTTTCCTGTTACTCTAGGTGTTTCTTGACTTACTACTTTTGCATTCCAGTCCCCTGTAATGAAAAGGACATCTTTTTTGGGTGTAAGTTCTAAAAAGTCTTGTAGGTCTTCATAGAACTGTTCAACTTCAGCTTCTTCAGCATTACTGGTTGGGGCATAGACTTGGATTACTGTGATACTGAATGGTTTGCCTTAGAAATGAACACAGATCATTTTGTTGTTTTTGAGCTTGCATCCAAGTACTGCATTTCAGAGTCTTTTGTTGACTATGATAGCTACTCCATTCCTTCTAAGGGATTCCTGCCAACAATAGTAGATATAATTGTCATCTGAGTTAAATTCACCCATTCCTGTCCATTTTAGTTCACTGATTCCTAGAATGTCAACGTTCACTCTTCCTATCTCCTGTTTGACCACTTCCAATTTGCCTTGGTTCATGGACCTAACATTCCAAGTTCCTATGCAATATTGCTCTTTATAGCATTGGACCTTGCTTCCATCACCATTCACATCAATAACTTGGTGTTGTTTTTGTTTTGGCTCCATTTCTTCATTCCTTATGGAGTTCTTTCTCCACTGATCTCCAGTAGCATATTGGGCATCTACCGACCTGGGGAGTTCATCTTTCAGTGTCCTATCTTTTTGCCTTTTCTTACTGTTCATGGGGTTCTCAGGGCAAGAATACTGAAGTGGTTTGCCATTCCCTTCTCCAGTGGACTGCATTTTGTCAGAACTCTCCACCATGACCCGTCCCTCTTGGGTGGCTGTACAGGGCATGGGCTCATAGTTTCGTTGATTTAGACAAGGCTGTGGTCCATGTGATTAGATAGGTCAAGTTTCTGTGACTGTGGTTTTCAGTGTGTCTGCTCTCTGATGGAGAAGTATAAGACACTTATGGAAGCTTCCTGATGGGAGAGACTGACTGCTTGTAATGTGGGTCTTGTTCTGATGGGCTGGGCCAAGCTTGGTAAATCTATAATTCAATTTTCTGTTGATGCATGGAGCTGTGTTACCTCCCTGCTATTTACCTGGGGCCAAACTATGGTGGATGTAATGAAGATAATGGTGACCCCCTTTAAAGAATCCCATGCATGTACTGCTACACTCAGTGCCCCCAATCCTGCAGCAGGGCACCTCCAACCCACGCCTCTGCTGTAGACTCCTGGACACTCACAGGCAAGTTTGGGTCAGTTTCCCGTGGGGTCACTGCTCCCTTCTCCTGGGGCCTGGTGCACAAGATTCTGTTTGTGCCCTCCAAGAGTCTTTTTCCCAGTCCTGTGTAAGTTCTGGCACCTCTATGGTGGGGTTAATGGCAATCTAATACTCAGGACTGATCTTCTTTAGGATGGACTGGTTGGATCTCCTCGCAGTCCAAGGGACTCTCAAGAGTTTTCTCCAACACCACAGTTCAAAAGCTTCAATTCTTCAGCACTCAGCTTTCTTTATAGTCCAACTCTCACATCCATATATAAATACTGAAAAACCATAGTCTTGACTAGACTTTGTTGGCAAAGTAATGTCTCTGGTTTTTAATATGCTGTCTAGGTTGGTCATAACTTTCCTTCCAAGGAGTAAGCATCTTTTAATTTAAAAGATTAAGGTTAAAATATTAAGCAGTTGTAATAATTTGGTCATACGTATTGAGCAAATTACCTGATGTTTAAAAAGCAATTATCACTGGAAAGATTCTAGGAAGGGTAAACCGAAGGGGAAACATGAGGCAGTTTTTAATGGAACAAAAGAGATCCTCAAAACTCAGAAGTGACTTTCAGGTGGGGCCAAAGGCAAACAGTAAACAAATGTTCTTCTGCATCTTTGATTTAATTTCTGTGGAAAACATTAAGGTTTAGTCAAGCAAGAGTTAAGAAAGTTGTGGAAATTTTGCTGGATATAATTTATAACACCATAACATTTTTTCAGGTTTTGGTAAGCTAAATGTCTGTTTAGTTAAGGTCTTAAATAGTGACCAATGACACACTGAATAGGAAGGTCTTACACTTTTATTATAAGCCAATTCATATGCTTTTTTAGAAATAAGTCGTTATAAAGTATAAAAGAATATTCAATAGAAATAAGGCTTTTGCTCCCCAGAGGACATTTATAGTATCTTTTATGACCTTAGGTTAACTGATAACATTTAGCAACTAATACTGTTTGGCCACCCCATGGACTGCAGCCTCCCAGCCTCCTCTGTCCATGGGATTTTCCAGGCAAGAGTACTGGAGTGGGTTGACACTTCCTTCTCCAGGGGATCTTCCCTACTCAGGGATTGAACCTGGCTCTCCCCCATTGCAGGCGGACGCTTTACCCTCTAAGCCATGAGGGAAGCCCAATACTACTCTTTAATAAACCTTAATTCTGAACCTAATATTAGGAAAAATCAACCTAACATAATTTTCAGATTCTTTATCTATTGACTCTTGTGATTTCCATTTAACTTACTCTTGCATTCAGTCTAGTTCAGTTCAGTCACTCAGTCATCTCTGACTTCTTGTGACCCCATGGAGTGTAGGACACCAATCTTCCCTGTCCATCACCTACTTTCGGAGTTTGCTCAAACTCATGTCCATTGCGTCGGTGATGCCATCCAGCCATCTCATCCTCTGTTGTCCTCTTCTCTTCCCGCCTTCAATCTCTCCCAGCATCAGGGTCTTTTTCAATGAGTTAGTTATTCCCATCAGATGGCCAAAGTATTGGAGTTTCAGCATCAGCATCTGTCCTCCCAATGACTATTTAGGATTGATTTCCTTTCGGATGGACTGGCTGGATCTCCTTGCAGTCCAAGGGACTCTCAAGAGTCTTCTCCAACACCACAGTTCAAAAGCATCAATTCTTTCGCACTCAACTTTCTTCATGGTGCAACTCCCACATCCATACATGACTACAGGAAAAACCATAGTTTTGACTAGATGGACCTTTGTTGGCAAAGTAATGTCTCTGCTTTTCAATATTCTGTCTAGGTTGAACATAGCTTTTCTTCCAAGGAGTAGGCTTCTTCTAATTTCATGGCTGCAGTCACCATCTGCAGTGATTTTGGAGCCCCCCCAAAATAAAGTCTATCACTGTTCCCATTATTGCCCTATCTATTTGCCATGAAGTGATGGGACTGATTACCATGATCTTAGTTTTCTGAATGTTGAGTTTTAACCCAGCTTTTTAACTCTTCTCTTTCACTTTCATCGAGGCTCTTTAGTTCTTCTTCACTTTCTGCCACAAGGGTGATGTCATCTGCGTATCTGAGTTTATTGGTATTTTTCCCGGCAATCTTGATTCCAGCTTGTGCTTCATTCAGCTCAGCATTTTGCATGATGTACTCTGTATATAAGCTAAATAATCACAGTGACAATATACAGCCTTGACATACTCCTTTCCCAATTTGGAACCAGTCTGTTGTTCTATGTCCAGTTCTAACTGTTGCTTCTTGACCTGCATACAGCTGTCTCAGGAGGCAGGTCAGGTGGTCTTGTCTTCCCATCTCTTTCAGAATTTTCTACAGTTTGTTGTGATCCACACAGTCAAAGGTTTTGGTGCAGTCAATAAAGCAAAAGTGCATATTTTTCTGGAACTCTCTTGATTTTTCGATAATCCAGTGGATGTTGGCAATTTGATCTCTGGCTCCTCTGCCTTTTCTAAATCCAGCTTGAACATCTGGAAGTTCACAGTTCACATACTGCTGAAACCTGGCTTGGAGAATTTTGAGCATTACTTTGCTAGCATGTAACCACATATTGGTTAATGAACTGTATACCTTCCAATTTTATCTCTTTGGGTTAGTAATAGGGAAAAGGTATAGTTTTAATAGCTTACCATGAACAGTGTCTGATTCATTATCTCTGAAGAAGATTTAGCTTTGGGACCAGGGAACAGGCTTGATCACTTGAGAGCTTTTGTGTAGCAGTGTTTTATTAAAGTATAACAAGAGACATGAAATTAAGAGACGCTTACTCCTTGGAAGGAAAGTTATGACCAACCTAGGTAACATAATAAAAAGCAGAGACATAACTTTGCCAACAAAGGTCCATCTAGTCAAGGCTATGGTTTTTCCAAAGGTCATGTATGGATGTGAGAGTTGGACTGTGAAGAAAGCTGAGCGCTGAAGAATTGATGCTTTTGAACTGTGGTGTTGGAGAAGACTTTTGAGAGTCCCTTGGACTGCAAGGAGATCCAACCAGTCCATTCTAAAGGAGATGAGCCCTGGGATTTCTTTGGAAGGAATGATGCTAAAGCTGAAACTCCTGTACTTTGGCCACCTCACGCAAAGAGTTGACTCATTGGAGAAGACTCTGATGCTGGGAGGGATTGGGGGCAGGAGGAGAAGAGGATGACAGAGGATGAGATGGCTGGATGGCATCACTGACTTGATGGACGTGAGTCTGAGTGGACTCTGGGAGTTGGTGATGGACAGGGAGGCCTGGTGTGCTGCGATTCATGGGGTCGCAAAGAGTCGGACACGACTGAACTGAACTGGACAGGGGACAGAGAAAGCCTCTGATATAGACATCAGAAGGGGTCAGAGAGTGCCCCCCTTGCTAGCGTTAGCAAAGGAGTTGTATACTTTTTTAATTGGTTATTAACAATAAATGAAAAGAATGTCTCAAGGTTATTAAGATCTTACTAGACCCACTCCCACAATCTACATGTTAAGATGACAAGATTAGAACAAAGAATAGAAAGATTTTACCAGAGCTTCTCCCACAATATACATTCTAAGATAACAGGATTAGTCAGAAGGTTTTCAAGGAGGAGAAACTGTCCTCAAGCAGGATACATTGTTGTTATATAATCCTTAGTACAGAGTTTAAGCTGAGTTGTTTTGTTGTGTAATCATCAGCAACAGGCATAAAGGGAAAAAAAAAAAACCCCAAAACATTTTATGTGACTAAGACTAAGGAATGCAGGAAAAAAAAAAAAAAAAGATGTTTGTCCTTTCCTCCTCCTTGCCTGGCGTGCTGTGATTCATGGGGTCGCAAAGAGCACTGAGTGACTTCACTTTCACTTTCTATACTTTACTAACAAAGGTACTTTAGGTAAACTCAAAACCCAGAGGCTTAGTGTGTTCATTTATTAGGTGTGAATATTAGCCTGTATTCAGCATGTTCAATTTTAAGATTAAATTCTAATGTATTATTAATGGAACTCATTCTAATTCTTGTAAATGATTTAGAACTACAAAAGTATACTTGGCTTTCTTAAAGCACTAACTTATGAATTTAAATACTATTGACATAAAACCATCAATACACATATTTCCCCTCTTGTTACTTTAGTTCTTGCTTGTCCGTTTATTCAAGTTCAAGAATTTTGTTACATTCATTTGCCAGCAGAATATAGCTTTAATATATCATTATGAACATCAGAAAGTGTTCATTTGCATGTGTTATTCTCTAGGGCTCAATAGTTGAGTGATCTTTTACTCGGATGACTTGTAGCAGTACTTTAAGATGTCACCTTCAGGCATGTACAAAGTACTAAAGGAAACTGGAGAACTAAAGCTCTTTCTGTTTTCTACCATCTTCTTTGTTTCAGTTCAGTCCCTCAGTCATGTCTGATGCTCTGTATCCCCATGGAGTGCAGCTCGCCAGGCTTCCCTGTCCTTCACCATCTCACAGAGCTTGCTCAAGCTCATGTCCACTGAGTCGGTGATGCCATCCAACCATCTTATTATTCTGTTTACCCTCCATCTTTCTCTCCCTTTGCACTCTCTTTCTTTGCTAATGATTTTTTTTTTTTAAGTCTAGCTTTTATGTGGAATGATTTTTCTGCCTTTTTTGCACTTATATTTAACTGAATACTGGAATTGGGCTTCTATTAACCCCTACATTTCATCTTGTGTTCCAGAGTATTTCCTCTCCTTGACTAGTATGTAGAAGGTTGGCTATTTGAGTATTTTTCTTGGGGGTGGAGGGTAATATTGGCAAAAATTCTATGTCTTTCTTGTTGTATATAATATAGAAAACCCCATTTTGAGAGTAGAAAGATAATGAAATATTAACAGAGAGAAAACAACGTTTGCTTATCTTTGCTTATGCCCTTTGGGTTAATATCTTACCTTACCTGAGCATAGATGTCACCATCTGTAGTACAGAAATGAGAACTTTATGGAATAGTTGTGTGACTACATGAAATAATGTGCCAAGAATCTAGCAGAGAGGCTGTGATACTGTACCTGTACTTTCCCCAACCTAGAACTTCACAGTTCTGGTCTAAATTAGTCTCACTCTACCTATAATTTCATCTCAGGCTCTTGCTTGCTCCCCTGAGTGAGATTCTTTCTACTTTGCATACCACTCCTAAAAGCTGAGTCAAGCTTACTTTCCCCTGGTTACCCTTCCATTAAGCTACTGCCCCTGAAATTGAGGTTTTCACTCCTCTTTTACAGAAAGCACTTTACATAATGAAGTGTGGCCATTCTACCACAATCTTTATGGCTTAAAACTACTTCCTACTACTGCACCTCCTGTCGGCTTGTTGCCTTTTAATTCAAGATCTGACTGTTGATCACTGTTTTAAACCTCTGCCTGAAATATTTTTTTCTGGCTGGATATTTTTCCAGTTAGTGTATTATAACCATTGTCTCCACTGAAGGTGCTTAAGAGAAAACGTGGCTTTCCATGTATTATTATAAAATGAATTGGGCCCCTCCCCCACACTCAGATGTTGAAGACTTTACATCCCTGATAAGACAGAACCTATGGAGGTAATAAATGTTAAGTGAGGTCATAATGGTGAGGACTGGTAGGACCGGTGTCCTTATAAGAAGAGGAAGCAATGTCCTCCTGGACACAGAGGAGAAGCCATCTGAAGATACAGTGAAGACATATCTACAAGCCAGAAGAACATGCCAGAAGCCAACTCTGACAGCAAACTTCATCTTGGACGTCTAGCCTCCAGAGCTGAGAGAAACAAATGCCTGTGAGTTAAGCCACCCAGTGCTGCAGTATTTTGTTATGACAGCCCCGGCAGGCTAATCCACACAGTCTAGGTTTCAGTTATTCTGCTATTTCAACCAAACCTAAGTACTTTTGCAGAGAAATAAAACAAGTAGCCCTTCAATCAGTTTACAATAATTATAGCATTTCATGAATCGATATTAACATAGGGACATTTGCTCATTTTGCACTGTGATAGAAGACTCTTGTCCTCAGGCAGATTACAGCCCTATACTTTTTAGTGCCCGACTATTTATTATGGCTTGGAAATGTGAAACTTTAAATACATTTGTGGAAACTGAGACATGCTATTGATTGAATTCACTAAAATAATTTCTTCAATATAGTTATTATTGTATATAACTCTAGTGAAACAGTCTAGCAGTTATCCCTATATGCAAACTTGTTGTGTTTTTTTTTTTTTTGGCAAGCAGACAAATGAAAGTTGGCATATGTAGGTATTCCCATCTTGTCTGCCTATCAATCATCAATTTGTATTTATGTAAAACATATTATGGGTTAACTTCAGGTTAAATTATTACACTGTCTCACAATAAATATTTTTAAAATTGAAATGTACTTAGTACAGTGCTTCCAGAGAAGGCAATGGCACCCCACTCCAGTACTCTTTCCTGGAATATCCCATGGATGGAGGAGCCTGGTGGGCCACAGTCCATGGGGTCGCTAAGAGTCAGACAAGACTCAGCAACTTCGTTTTCACTTTTCACTTTCATGCATTGGAGAAGGCAATGGCAACCCACTCCAGTGTTCTTGCCTGGAGAATCTCAGGGACAGGGGAGCCTCGTGGGCTGCCGTCTATGGGGTTGCACAGAATCGGACACGACTGAAGCGACTTAGCAGCAGCAGCAGCAGTACAGTGCTTCAAATTCAGTGTTTCCAATAAAAATGGCAAAGCTCATGATTTTCAGGGTGTTCCCCTATATTCTTAGCTTCTGGATTTGTCTGTGATCTTCCTGTTTATATCTCTGTGTGTGTCTGTGGCCAGTGATGTCCGACTCTTTGTGACCCCACTGACTATAGCCCACCAGGCTCCTGTGTCCATGGGATTTTCCTGACAAGAATACTGGAGTGGGTTGCCATTGCCTTCTGCAGGGGTTTATATCTAAGTGTATGCAAAATACAAAATTACAGAAAATGCACTTTCACTATAATTTGTGTTTTTATTCAATGTAAAGAAATATTTGAGTAAATATTTTCATCTACGCTTTTTTGTCATTTGAGTTCTACAATGAGATATTTCCTTAAACTTTTTTTTCTTATAATATTTGGGCATTGTTACACAAAAACACTGATGATTCTACTTTTGCCAACATTGTTTTGTAAACTCTGAAAATCTTCCATAAAATTTACATGAAAATAGTCTATTTTTCTTCCTTATGTGCATACTATGCTTATGTTACAAATATTTTGGGAAGGGATAGCCAATGAAGTATTTTGGGAAAAACTAGAAGGTGATCAAATATAAAATGGTTATAAAGGGACATAACAACTTGGTAAATGCGGGTGTAGTAAAATTCACATGTTTATTGCTTCATTCCCAAAGTGGGGGGAGCTTCTAATATAGGTAGGATCATATCAAAATGATTTGCGTATACTTGACTATGTTTCAATTGATGGTTTTGGAAATAAGAGAGGGATACACTGTCTTATGGACTCAGCCATGTCTTAGGTTGTGATGGAGCCACAGCTGCTTCAAAAGGCACAGGGCCTGGGTGTGCATTCCTCATGGCTCCATTTCTTCCTAGCTGAGACCCTGGGGAAGGAACTTAAATTTTGCAAGGTGCATCATCAAATCTAATATGGTATAACTATAGCATTTACTGCATAGAAATGAATAAGAATTTTTTTTAAAGTCAATGAGTAAAAACCATTGAGGAATATCTGACACCCTCACCATTAACTTGTTATGGACACTAATTTCTTCCACTCTTTCTGTTGAAACAAAACAAAACAAAAAACATTCTATCCCGAGCAGTAAGAGCTCAGCTTTAAGAGTCTTCTCTGTTAGGCTTCCCTGGTGGCTTAGATGGTAAAGAATCTGCCTGCAATTCAGGACACCCAAGTTCAATCCCTGGGTCGGGAAGATCTCCTGAAGAAGGGCATGGCTACCCACTCCATTATTCTTTCCTGGAAAATTCCATGGAAAGAAGAGCCTGGTGGGCTACAGTCTATGGGGTAGCAGAGAGTCAGACATGACTGAGCAGCTAACACTTTCTCAGGTTTAGAACCTGGATCAGATCTCATGTCAGCATCCTCTTTCTCTGTCAGATTCTAAAAGGTATTTGAAAATACTAAAACCAGTAAGACCTGTTCTGAGGTCATTGTTCCTTTCTTAAGTTTTAGTAACAATGCGAATTCAGAGCAATTCCAAAGTCAAGTATGGTAGGGGCTTGTGCTGTCAGCCTGAATCTATGGTGATATGTACAACTTGATAATCAAGGTGTTGAAACAGCTTGGCAAATATCACTTAGGCCCTTCATGCCTGGTAGGCAGAATAACCACCTCAATTTTTCAAGGTGATTAAGCTGATTAAGTAAGAACACTGTGATTCTTCATTCATCTATCTCCACTTAATCAGATGGAAAGGTCTCTACCACAGATAAAGGCATTTATGTGTTGTAACTTAATGTTTCTCTTCACTTTCTTTCCCCTCAACACCCCCACCACAGCCAGGACCCCTTCTAAGAGAGCCAGACGGTTAACAGAACACTAATTCAAAGCCCCTCATTTCAGAGGTGAGACATTTCCCTCTTTCTTTTTAATTGAAAACATTTAACAGACTTTCTAGGAAATAAATGCTAGAGCACTAACCTCTGAATGCCATTTAATCACTTGTTTCAATCAATTCACATGTTTATTCATGAGAATTGCTCTACCTGTTAAGTGTTGAATTAAAAGGATTGGAGGGGAGGAAGACACCATTAGGAAAATACCCAGAAAGTAGTGTTACCTGAAACATTTATGAACATCTATTGCAAACACTCTTAAAACCTGGTAAATTGCATTTTAATTATTTTTGTAAATGTATTAAAGTTAAGGAGCATTTGGAAAGCAGTCATCTAGAATTGAGGAGGTATAAATTAATCACATGGTTATATTGAATATTCAGAAATCCTTAATGGAGCAATAATAATTGTCGAGCAACATTAGAACTTCTTGGCACATACTTGGGGATGCTTAGAGCATATTTTCACACTGAGGAAATGTTTACTTTACCCAGCAGCCTATTTCCCCCAATAGAAACACAATAAAAATTCAAACACAATAAATCATTCCCAAGGTACAGAGATTCAAATGCCACAAGTGCTTTGATTCACTTTGCTTCAAGGGTACAATTTATAAATTGAAGAACTTTTACATTTGTTAGAACATAGCACTCTGGAAATGAGGAAAGCAAAGCAAATTGGATTCTGGGATCTTATTTGAGTGTCACTCAGCATTACCCTTGGCACTGAGTCACTGGCATCAACAGTGGGGGCAGAGCCGTTTCACCTCTACAGCCAGCAGGAGACCCTCAGAGAGAGTCAGGCGCAGAAAGGATCTCAAAGGGCCCCCAGAATTTGCCTCTACCTTTTTGAAAGGGAAAAATGAATTTGAGAGATGAAGTTAATTAATTCTGGCTTCAGACCCTGATGCTGGGAAAGATTGAGGGCAGGAGGAGAAGGGGACGACAGAGGATGAGACGGTTGGATGGCATCACCGACATGATGGACATGGGTTTGGGTGGACTCCGGTAGTTGGTGATGGACAGGGAGGCCTGGCGTGCTGCGGTTCATGGGGTTGCAAAGAGTTGGACATGACTGAGCGACTGAACTGAACAGTCAAAACAAACCAAGAAGAAAATAGGTTTCCTGATTTCCAACACAGTTTGTTCCTCTTCACAATTCAAAAAAAAAAAAAAAGACAAAGATCACTGTGAATGTGTACACTTTTTTTTTTCACCAATAATGAATGAATCAGACACATTGGCTTAATCTGTGTTACACTTTCTACTTTTTTTATACTATTGAATCCTATAAACATTTTGCCTGTTTAAAGAATATCTGTTATCACAAGGTCTTTTCTTTTTCACTTTTATTTTCCTCATCTCTTCAATAAACTGCTAAAGTAAATAAAGAGCTAGTGCCACTGATATTGTTACTCAATTTGGACCCTGTATGTTTGGAAATGCTGAGCTGTGCCTAACTCCTAAGATGTTAAAGTATTTATAGAACACTCCCTGCTCTACTTAACAAATCATTTGTTTCTCATGTACTGTGGTTGCTACCATCAAACTTCTGTATCACATTTATGGAAACTCAAGATGCTACAAAAAGTTACAGCAGCATAAATGAAGTTGTAGATGACAGATCTTCCAGATAAGAAATGTTACTTGTATTCTGCATCCTTCACTATACTTAAGATTTTCATGAAGGAAAACTATCTATAAGCCAAGTCTGTGGATTTTCTTTTCATCCTCTTCACTTGACTTTTATGCAGAGAAGTAGATTTTAATTTTGATGGATTCAAATTTATCAGGGTTGATGGAACATGTTTTTGGTGTCAAGTCACAGAACATTTTGCCTGAGACTGGATCCTGAACATTTTTCCTTGTGTGTGTGTGTGTGTGTGTGTGTGTGTGTGTGTATGTTGACCTCAGGTTTTCTATTTACAAATTTATTTTTTGTTTAAACTGTGAGGTTTAGGTCAAGCTTCATTTTCCAGTTGTTTTTTTTTTTTAACTATGTATAAGAATGCTATTGATTTTAATGTTTTGTATTAACGATATTTTTATTAGGCTTAAGAGTTTATATGTAAATTCTTTTGGATTTCCAATATACACACCACATTATAAGAAAAAAGGTAGTTTTTCCCACCTTCTTAATTCTTGTACCTCTTCTATTTTCTTATTGCTTTGCTAGAATCTTCAACAGAATACTGAATAGAAACAGAAATGGCAGATGTCCATGTGGGTCCTTTCCTGCCTTTAAGAATTTTTCTTACATTTTATTATTAATCATTATAATATAGGTCTTTATAGATAAAGCAATTCTCTTTTACTAGTCTATAAAAAATCTGTTTTGAATATTTATTGGATTTTATCAAATATTGTCTGTGTATAGTAAACTTCAGGAGTTGGTGATGGACAGGGAGGCCTGGTGTGCTACAGTCCATGGGGTCACAAAGAGTCGGACACAACTGAGTGAACTGAACTGAACTGAACTGATGGAACAGATATTGTCCCATTCCTTTAATCTGTTAAGGGATTTTCTATGATGATTCATTTTTGCCACTCAAGAACAAATCTCTCTTGCTTTTATTTTCTATTCCTGTATACACACATACACACACATACATATATTTAGGATACTGTTAAAGCCTGTTTAATAAAGATCTGAGTGGCAAACTCTTAAATATCATATATTTGAAAATATCTTTTTTTGGCTTAATCTCATAAAGTGCTTAGCTGGGTATACAATTTTATTTGTTTTTTCTTTCCCTAAGCCCACTGAAGATATTGATCCTTCATTTTCTGCTACTGGTGAAAGATCCACAGTTACAAGTCTACTGCCATCAAAATGAAAATATTCTGTCCTTCCTTTCTGGCCAATTGAATTGAAATTCAGATTCAATTTCCAAAATTTCTGATTGGTCTTATTCTATATTTATCTGTCCATTTGGTTTTTCTTACTCTTATATTTTAAATTATAAAATTACTTTAACTTTGAGCATACTAGGCATCCTTAGTTTTAAGTCTTTGTTAGATTCTTTCACATAATTAAGTTCACTGGCAGTAAATCCATATTTGAAATAATGATTTTTATAAAATTTTTACTTACAAGTTTGATTTTGTAGTAGACATTTTTATTATTCTCTCTCTATTCCTCTTTTATCCATCCTTTCTCCCTAACAAATGTATCAGTACCTTCACCTAGCCCTTTGGGTACCCAGCTAACTAGTCTGGTGAACAAGCTGTCACTCTGTTTCCAATCTCCCTAACTTCATGTTTTCCAACAAAGAATCAGGATTGGAATGTTTCAATTCCCTCCAAGTCCACAGGAGGTGAGCCACAATATGCCATTACCAGTTTCCACCCCAAGTGTCTGGACAGCTTCTCAATCACCACTTTGTTACTTTTCTAATTCATGGAGGTTTTCTGTTTGGTTTGTTTGTGTTTTTATAATCCAGCTATGTCTTTGCTTTCTCCCTTCAGATTTTATCAAATTTTGCTACATACTAGATCCAAGACAGTCCATCAAAACATACTTGACATCTTGCCCTGCATAGTCCCATGCTGTCTTTAGCTCACTCTAATTAGGCTTTCATCTGCGCAGGAAACTTCTTGGCAGAGTCACCAGTAAAACATCCATCCTGACAAATCTAATGGTCAGTTTTCGTCTCAGCAGTAGCTGACAGAAGTGATCATTTTCTACTTGCTGATGTATTTCTTTCCGTGTTTTTCAGGATAGTCTACCCTTCTTATTTATCTGAGTGAATGGCCTACATGCAATTTCCTTGCCTGGCTCAACTTTCTATTGAATTTTAATAATTGGAGTGTCCCAGTGCTCCTCAGATATGTTTCCTCTTTCTCTGTAATTACCTATGTTATCCCATAGAGCCATGAATTTTCTATATATACATATTATATAATATATAAATATAGTATATATTAAATAACACAAACTATATATACTATAATGTACAATTCTAACAAATTATATAATACAGTGTGTGTATATAAACACACACATATAATATATCCTGTCAATATTATATCCCTATTTTTTCTCCTCTTACCTCTTGAATAATTTATACACTATTTGTTTCTGCATATCCACTTTAACATCTAACAGTCATCCCACACAAAAACCACTGAAACTACTAAATGAATCCAGCAAGGTAGCAGGATACAAGATCCATATATAGAAATCTGCTGTGTTTCTTTACACTGTCAATGAAATATCAGAAAGAGAATGTTAACAAAAACTCCTGTTTAAAAGCATGTCAAATAGATACCTAGGAATCAACCTAACCAAGGAGGTGAAGGATCTATATGCTAAGAACTATAAAACATTGATGAAATCAACTAAAATGATATCAAGAAATGGAACGATATTACACAGTCTTGGATTGGAAGAATTAATACTGTTAAAATGGCTAGCTATACTTACCAAAGCAACCTATACATTTAATGTGATCCCTATGAAGTTACCCCATGACATTATCCACAGAGCTAGAAAACATAATCCTAAAATTCATATATACACTCGAAAGACTCAGAATTGCCAAAGTGATTGTGAGGAAAAAGAACTAAGCTGGAGGCATAACTCTCCCAGAGTGTACATACGACAAAGCTACAGTAATGACAACAGTGTGGTATTGGCACAAAAACAGATATATGGATCAGTGCAACAGAATAGAGATCTCAGAAATAAACCCATACATGTATGGTTAGTAATCTTCAACAAACGAGGCAAAAATAAACAATAGAGAAAAGACAGTGTCTTCAGCAAGAGGTGTTGGGAAAGATGGACAGACTCATATAAAATAGTGAAGGTAGAATATTCCCTCACATCATACATAAAAATAAATTCAAAATGCCTTAAACACTAGTATATAAGACATGATACCCCAAAACTCCTAGAAGAGAACATAGGTTAAATATTATCAGACATGTATTATAGTTAAGGTTTTTTTAAATCAGTCTCCCAAGGCAAAAGAAAGAAAAACAAAACTAAACAAATGGGACATAATTAAACTTAGAAGCTTTGGAAAGCAAAGGAAACCATCAACAAAAATGAAAACACAACCTACAGAATGGGATAAAAGTTTTGCAAATGATCAGACTGACAAAGGCTTTATTTCCAAAATGTACAGACAGCTCATACCACTCAATATCCAAAAAACAAACCAATCAGAAAGTGTGCAGAAGACCTAAACAGACAGTTCTCCAACGAAGACATACAGATGGTGGCCAACAGGAACATGAAAAGATGTTCCATGTCCCTCATTATTAAAGAAGTGCAAATCAAAACTACAATGAAGTTTCACCACATACCAGTCTGATTGGCCATCTTCAAAAAGTCTACAAATTTGCTGAAAAGGATGCAGAGAAAACAGAAACCCTTGTTGGTGGGAATGTAAATTGGTGCAGCCACTAAGGAGAATAGTATGCTGCTACTGCTGCTGCTAAGTCGCTTCAGTCATGTCCGACTCTGTGCAACCCCATAAATGGCAGCCCACCAGGCTCCCCCGTCCCAGGCATTTCTTAAAAACTAAAAATAGAGTTATCGTAGGATAGAGCAATCCCACTCCTTGGTATATCTGCAGAAAAATGAAAGCTCTAATTTGAAAAGATATATGTACCTCAATGTCCATAGCAGTGCTGCTTACAATAGCCAACACATAGAAGCAATGTAAGTGTCCATCGAGAGATGAATGAATAAAGATGTGGTATCTGGTTCCATCACTTCATGGGAAATAGATAGGGAAACAGTGGAAACAGTGTCAGACTTTATTTTTCTGGGCTCCAAAATCACTACGGATGGTGACTGCAGCCATGAAATTAAAAGATGCTTACTCCTTGGAAGGAAAGTTATGACCAACCTAGATAGCATATTCAAAAGCAGAGACATTACTTTGCCGACAAAGGTTCATCTAGTCAAGGCTATGGTTTTTCCTGTGGTCATGTATGTATGTGAGAGTTGGACTGTGAATAAGGCTGAGTGCCGAAGAATTGATGCTTTTGAACTGTGGTGTTGGAGAAGACTCTTGAGAGTCCCTTGGACAGCAAGGAGATCCAACCAGTCCATTCTGAAGGAGATCAGCCCTGGGATTTCTTTGGAAGGAATGATGCTAAAGCTGAAACTCCAGTATTTTGGCCACCTCATGCGAAGAGTTGACTCATTGGAAAAGACTCTGATGCTGGGAGGGACTGGGGGCAAGAGGGGAAGGGGATGACAGAGGATGAGATGGCTGGATGGCATCACTGACTCGATGGACGTGAGTCTGAGTGAACTCCGGGAGTTGGTGATGGACAGGGAGGCCTGGCGTGCTGCGATTCATGGGGGTCGCAAAGAGTCAGACACGACTGAGTGACTGATCTGATCTGATGCATGTATATGTGTGTGCATTGTGTGTGTGTATATACATGTGGGTGTTAAGTCACTTCAGTCGTGTCTGACTCTGTAACCCTATGGACTACATATAGCCCACCAGGTTCCTCTGTCCATGGGATTCTCCAGGCAAGAATACTGGAGTCTCTTATATCTTGCATCTTCATAATTTGTGTCTTTAATAACTTGTATCTCTTAAATGCCCTGCATTGGCTGATGGGTTCTGTGGATTTACCTTAAGTATGATGGAAACTTCTTGGATAGTTTTAAACAGGAGTATGATGTAATATGATTTCTGTGGCTGCTAGATAAGAGATAGAGTATAGGGGACAACGGTGGAATCAGGGAGGCCAGTTAAGATGCTACTGTAGGAAGCTAGACAACAGAAGATAATGGTGTGGACTAGAATGTTAGGTCAAAAGTTATGTTTTAACCATATTAGGCTTAGATGACTTTCAATTTTTTTCTTTATTTAACTAGAATTGATCTATGATATTGTGTTACTTTCAGCTGTCAAAACCTGACTATTGTTTTAGGTGTACAACTTCAGATTCTTTTCCATTATAGGCTATTACAAGATATTGAATATAGTTCCCTTTGCTATATAGTAGGTCTTTATTGGTTATTTTATATATATATATATGTGTGTGTGTGTGTGTGTGTGTGTGTGTATAGCATTATGTGTATGTGTGTGTGTGTGTGTGTGTGTGTGTATATATATATATATATATATATACACACACCATATATATAGTATGTATTTTTTAACCCCACACTCCTAATTTATTCATCCCCGCCTCTTTCCCCTTTGGTAACTGTGTGTGTTCTATTTCTATGAGTCTGTTTCTGTTTTACAAATAAGTTGACTTGTGTTTTTTTTTTATTTTAGATTTCATATATAAATGATATATAATATTTGTCTTTCTCTGCCTGACTTACTTCACTTAGTATAATAATCTTAGGTTCATCCAGGTTGCTGCAAATGGCAATATTTCATTCTTTTTTATGGTAGAATAATAATCCATTATATGTGTGTATGTGTGTGTATGTGTGTGTGTGTGCATGTACATATATACACCATGCCTGCCAGTGCAAGAGATATGAGAGAAATGGGTTTGATCCCTAGGTCAGGAAGATCCCCTGGAGGAGGGCATGGCAACCTACTCCAGTATTCTTGTGTGGAGAATCCCATGTACAGAAGAACCTGGGGGGCTACAGTCCATAGTGTCGCAGTGAGTCAGACATGACTGAAGTGACTTAGCATGCACGCACACTTACAATGGCCCTAGAAGACTTAACAGGTCTCACCACTATCATCAGAGAATTCTTTCCAACAGTCTTGGCATTCTTATTACCTTTTAGAATATTACCCTGGACTAATAATGTTTCTTTCCCAAATCTTTGCCTAGTTCTTTTTATACATCATTCAGTTACTGTTTAATTGCTACCCCTTGAAAAGGTCTTCTATAATCACCCTAGTTAAAATACTCTCCTGTCACTCCTTTGTCCTGAAATTTCTTTTTCAGTTTATTGGATATTCTTTTTCTGGAATTCTTGAAGTATAACTGACAAAATTGTAAGGTATTTTAAGTATATATCATGATTATTTGATAACATATATATTGTAAAAGAATTGTCGCCTAGTTAACTTACCCATACACATGTGTGTGTGTGTGTGTGTTAAAACTTAAGTTCTACTCTCCTAGAAAATTCCCATTATACAATACAGTGTTATCAACTATATCCATTATTTTATAAATTAGATTCTCAAACCTTATTCACTTCGCTATTCTTTTATAAAGTCTCAATTATTATTGGATATTTTAATATTTATTGTTTAAATAAATTAAGCAAAAAATATTTACTTGTTTCTTATCTATCTCACCCACTTGTATTCAAGTTCCCTGAAGGTAGGTATTTGATTTCTCTTATTCACAACAGTTAACCCTGACATCTAGAAGAGTGTCTAGTACTTAAGAGACATTCAATAAATATCTGCAGAATTAATAAATTACAGCATTCCACCAATGATTAGGAATCTAATTAGACTGATCAGCTGACACAACTCCTATACAAAGGAAATGGTATATAGTATATTTTTATATCTGGCAACCAAAAACATAGAGAAATAAATATTTTTCAACTTTTTCCATTAAATTTCCTTTACTTTAACTCTAAAGTAAGAGCACAAACAACACCATACAAAATGTTAGCTGTCAAGGCATTTCACAAAACAGTGGCTAAGTCACCCTTTGATTCCTTTTGATCTGTGCATTTTGGATTTCCAGCATTTCCATTCCCAATGGCTGGATGTATGGAAAATCTTTACACCTCTAAATTCAAATTCATTCTAAATGAATGATCTTGTCTCTCCATTGACAGCTGTGCCTAATAAAGCCTAAAATTTGAGAGACTATTAATTCTCTGAATTATTTGTTGTGATAGCAATATTCCATTGAAGGTCCTCTGACATGTCTTTAATATATTCTAAACTCTGTTAATATTTTTTAAAAGCCATTGAATTGTCCTCTTTTAACTGGTGAACATCACTGATTATAAATTACATCATAATAAAGGTGTTAAAATAGCAAAATAAATAACACAACACTGAATTTTAAAATGTGATACTGGAAAGGCACACCATATTATGGAGAAAAGTGACTCAAACATTAAGATACATGTTTGATGAAAAAATTACTAGACATTAAAAATAAAGGAATAATTCTTTGAGCACCCATTCAGGAAAAAATAACTGCTTTACAATGGATCAAATATCAGACTGGTATCAGGTTTCTTAACAGCAACATCTATGAAAGAGCAAAGCAGCAACTACAAAGCACTCAGTTTAGTGTCCATGTTCTCTCTGCCAAACCGTAGATCATTTATTAGGTTTC
This sequence comes from Bubalus bubalis, assembly GCF_019923935.1. Lineage (NCBI taxonomy): Eukaryota > Metazoa > Chordata > Mammalia > Artiodactyla > Bovidae > Bubalus > Bubalus bubalis. Next base: position 78,239,000 of record NC_059159.1, on the reverse strand, counting down.
CTGAATCCACTGCTATCAAAACTGATGTTCTAGATAAACCTCAATGAATTTAGGGTCTTCTAATAATATTAAGGTAATAGAGGCAGAGGATACCTGTGTTACTAAGAGCAGACCCAAGGGCCAAATGACCTCCTACCACTGTGGACAGACAGACCCTGGATTTTTCATTTGTTGAATCCATCTCAGACAATATCTGAGTTGTCTGAGTCAACCTTTCCAGTTAGATTTATTATTTATTTTATAATGTAACAAACATTTCTGAGCTTGTCATTGTATCTTCTATATGAATTACTTATTTCTTTAAAAGATTATAGCAACTTTCCTAACAATTAAAATAAATGTTTGTCTCTTGGGAGCATTCAAAATAAGTATCTACTATATAAGGCAGTTTGATATAAACCACCTTCTATCTTACTATGTTAAATTTTATATTATATTGAGATCATGTAGAGTAGAAAAATCAACTCTAAACTGCTCAGTAAAATCATTTAGAAATCATTTTCTAGAAAAATAGTAAGAATCCAGGCTTTTTTTTCCCCCCACAGAAGTAGAGTCATGTTATGCATTCCAGATATCAAGGGACCTTAGAGATTATGTCATCTCAACTTTTCATTGTACAAGTCAGTGAATTTGGCCCCTTGGAGAATTAATGACAATCACATAATTGTAGGGCTGGGACCATATTCTAGGATTTTGGTTGTCTCATTTAACATTCCTTATATAACCTCCTTTCTTGTTGAGATCTGTACTTGTAAACATTTCCTTATTGTATTCATTTCACAGATATGCACCACTCTGTCCTAGCTAGTCTTTGCAATTCAGGAAACGTGAGGTAAAGAAGACAGGTAAGATCCATGTCCTCTGGGAGTCACTATTTCTTGATCACACATGGCTTTTGCAAAGATTCACTAAAGACCCTCCCATGACTCTTCACTACACCATTATCTTCCCAAGCTCCACTTTCTTCAGAGACCCAGGGCATTCCTATTCTGAGCTATAAGCCCAAGGCAGATTCTTCAGGAAGCCTTCCCTGCACCCCTCACTGCCCCAGTCTGGGCTACATGCCCTTGCTTTGTGCTTCCTTATGGGGTCACACAGAGTCGGACACTACTGAAGTGACTTAGCAGCAGCAGCACTGTATGCTTACCTCTGTCAGAGCATCACAACTTGTAAAGGTGTTCGTCTACTTCCTTGTTATTCCTTCCTCTTAAACTATGGCCTCCTTGAGGCCTCCTAGTGCTCTGTTTGTTCCAATATCTCTAGTATCTGCATAGTACCTGGAACAGAATGAATGCTCACTAAATATTTGCTGTTGTCTAAATTGAGAATGAATGCATAAACATAAGGTCTTATATGAACCATTTACATCTCACTGTCAATGAGTTTAAAGAAATTAATTTCTCCCTGTAGAGTTGCTATGCTGCATGCTTAGTAGCTCAGTTGTGTCTGACTCTTTGCAACCCCATGGACAGTAGCCCACCAGACTTCTCTGTCCATGGGGATTCTCCAGGAAAGAACACTGCGCTCTCTTCCAGGGAATCTTCCTAACCCAGGAATTGAACCCAGGTCTCCCACATTGCAGGCAGATTCTTTACCATCTAAGCCACCAGGAAGGCCCCCAAATACTGGAGTGGGTAGCCTATCCCTTCTCCAAGGGAACGTCCCTACCCAGTAATTGCAGGAGAGCCGGGGTCTCCTGCATTGCAGGTGGATTCTTTACTAGCTGAGCTACCAGGGAAGCCCCTCTGGTAGGATTACTTGTACCTTAATAGCTCCAAACTAATCATTAATAAATAATGTTGAAACTATCCAATGTACTTCTAGGACTGCAGTTGACCTTGGAACAACACAAGTTTCAACTGTGGTGAGAACACTTACAGGGGATTGTGTGTGTGTGATAGTACACACTGCAGTAACAACAACAATGGAGCTTTCCTGGTGGCTCAGTGGTAAAGAATCTGCCTGCCAGCGCAGGAGACACGTTTGCTCTCTGAATCAGAAGGATCACATGGAGAAGGAAATGGCAACCCGTTCCAGCATTCTTTCCCAGGAAATCTCACGGACAGAGAAGCCTGGCAGGCTACAGTTTCCATGGGGGTCACAAAGATTCAGATGCAACTTAGTGACTAAACAGAAACAAACACACTAGAGTTACTATGCTATAGTAACTATATGGTTGAATATAGTAACTATAGTAACCATAACATAGTAACAATAGTATAATATAGTTACTATAGTAACTATAATATAGTAACTATATGGTTGAATCCATGGATGCTGGATCACAAATAATGAGAAATCATGGATATAGATGAACCACATATATATAGAGGGCTAATCGTAAGTTATACTATATTGCTACTGCTTAGAGGGTGGGTGCTCATAAAACCCATGCTATTCAAGGGTCAACTGATGTCATGTACTCTCTACACGTCTCTCAGCAATGGACTGCTCATATCTACACAACCCTCTCATCTGATCAACTAGGATAAAATGCTGATGCTGGAATTTTAACACACACGAGATAGGCTTCATCGAACTTCTGATAAAATTACTCTGGTTTTCTGTTAAATGCCAAGCTGATTTAAAAATTGCCACATGATGACTTGCAGCTAAAGAAATCCATGATTTAGAACTTGGATGCTTGCCAGAAGGTATTTTTCAGAGTTGAACTCTTGTCTGTGATTAAGGGACAAAGGTCTGCGGTCTACTTTCAGAAACAGAAAACCATAACAACAAAATCCTCAATGAAATAAAAAACTCTACACATTCCAGTTTAGTTATTACACAGGCCAATTTATAATTCTTTCTCAGCTGGAATCTGATATCATAGAGTCAATAGATTCATTCAGATCTAAACTTCTATCTTTTCACTGGGGCATGCTCTCTAATTGAACACTGCTTATACTTTGTGCTGGGAATGGGAAAACACTCCAGGATGTCTCTGCATTAAAGGAATCTATGGGGGTTGTACAACATAATTGTCTTTGAGTTGTATTACAAATAACTCCACAGGAGACACTAAAATTGGCCTACTATCTAAATACTAAGAAAAAGAATGTCAATACTCAATCTAGTATTTGAGGCAATGATATTATTTGGTCTTGTCATGAAAAAAAAAAAAAATCATCATTTTCTCAAACAAGTGAACGCCTTATTTATAATACAACATACTTTCTTCATTTTTCTCCATCATTAAGCATTAGGTGTTGTTCCAATTATTAGCAGAAATAGACCCGTGACCTTCTTGCTGGGGTTCACATGAGTATCATTCAGAGTAATTCTAAATCAGAGGAATAGTTTTTGAAAGTTAATCTTGTTTCCTCCTTTTCTTCAGGAATTCCAGGTTGAAGCCATCAGGCTCCCATCTGGTCACTAAGAAGATGTTTAAGGCCACTTTCAACACTATACTGGTCAGTCTCCTTTCAATATCACAAGTGGAATTATGGGAAAGCATATAAACATACTGCTGCTGCTAAGTCACTTCAGTCGTGTCCGACTCTGTGCAACCCCATAGACGGCAGCCCACCAGGCTCCCCCGTCCCTGGGATTCTCCAGGCAAGAACACTGGAGTGGGTTGCCATTGCCTTCAAGGTGTAATTAAAGTAAATCTATCCTGATGATGAAGAAATATTTTTAATATAATTTTACTTATATTGGAGTATACTTGATTTACAATGTTGTATTAGCTTCAGGTATACAGCAAAGTGATTCATTTATACATATACATATATCCATTATTTTTCAGATTTTTTTTTCCCATTTAGGTTGCCACATAATATTGAGTAGAGATCCCTGTGCCATACTGTAAGTCTTGTTGATTGTCTATTTTATATATTAGTGTGTATATATTAAACCCAAACTCCTAACATTGTAAATCAATTGTACTCCAATATACAATAAAAATTAAATTTAAGAAAATAATAATTTATCTAGAACAGAATTTAACATTAGAAAGATTAGGATTAAATCCCTATTGTTCTACATATTAGTTGTATTACTGATTTAAGGCTCAGCTTACGCACAAACAATTTTGCATTTTAAATATGATACATGCCAAGAGTCTAAAACACTTGTTTTCACACATTAATAGTTTAATGTACTTTAGTCCTTAGTTCATTCTTCACAACCAACAGTGTACAATTTCATAGTGAACAGTTAAGGTAGCCATCTCTAATTCAAAATGGCAAGCTTCCCTGAGGCTTCAAAGTCCTACCTAAACTATCCCTTCAGGCAACTATTAGGATCAAATGCAATTTTTTTTTTTTTTTTTTAATTTGCCACCCTGTTTTAGCTACTCAGTTTATTGCTCTGGGAGATATAAACAAGTTTGAAACACAATGTTTTCTGTAAAAATCTTGAATCTGGTTAGTTAGACAAATAAATATAAAATAATGAGTAGTGTGAGGTTGAAGACCAGCTTCTTTGAGGTTTATAAGTCTATAATTATAAATTCAAAGGAGTAATTTATATGGTAAACTTAAAGAGGATGCAAGAGTGGAAAAGGCTCTTAAAAAAACATGTTTTTAAAAATTCTATTTGTTTCCTTCTTCCTCTAACTCCACTTGCTAACTTCTCTGGGCATCAATTTCTTCCTCTTTAAAATAAGCAGATTAAATCTGACATGGTGTTTTCCAACTCTATCATTCTGTGATTAGGTCTAAAGGAATCAGTTGGAATGACTGGAAATTTAGGGAGTAAAAGAGGGTCTACAAAGCCTCTGGAATGAGCATTAAAAGATGAGTTGAGTTCAGGCTGGTAAAAGAGGTAAAGAAGGCAACCCAGATGAGAAAATACTTGTGAGCAATGGCTCTTGATCAGAGGCTTCTAGACAAATTTAAAAGCATGATAATGGTGATGAGGAGGAGGATGCAAAAATAGTTGAGATTATAGCAATACATCACAACACACCATCTGCCATTCCATTTTAAGCAAATCACTCCTCAGGCAATAACTGCCAGAGTTTACACAAAATCTACAATACGTTTTGCTCAAATAAAACCATCTACAACTGGAATGCCTTTGCCCCAACAACAACAGAAGAAAAGGAGCGTGAGGTCTTCATTAATATGTTAATTTGCCCATTTCCTAGCTGCGTTAACATAAAGGCCCTATGCACAGGTTGACCCAATTAACACCATATCATTGTTTCCTTCAAACTGCAGAAAGTATCTCCCCCAAAAACACTGTATGAAAAAAAGAAACCTGGGAGGATTTGAGATTTCATGGAGAAACAGGATTAGATCTGTAAGAATAGACCTATCAGGTCTGGTTTTAATCACTAAATAAAAATCAGTAACATATTACATAAAGACATTGATAAGATATTTTGAATGAGTATTATTGACATTTTGACACCTGACTTTCATCTGTCATCTTCTGATCATGATACATTTCTCAGGGTTTCCCTTCTCCAAAATTTCAATATTTATACATATGTCTATTTTACTGCATAGTGCAAGTATGCATACACACTCATTCATATCTGTCACTTTGAGGACCCGTGCACCATAGCCCACCAGGTCCCTTTGTCCATGGGATTTTTTCAGGCAAGAATACTGGCGTTGGTTGCCATTTCCTACTCAAGGGGATCTTCCTGACCCAAGGATCAAACCCGCGTCTTCTGGAGCTCCTGCAGCTCCTGCATTGGCAGGCAGGTTCTTTACCCTGTGCCACCTTGGAAGATATTAAATGCATATTAAAAAGCATCATCTTTCGTACCTAGTCCTTTTTCCTAATGTGTCATACCATGCTTCATAATTCCCATATGCTAAGTCTTGCCATATTCTCAGAGATGCAGTGACTAGGCTTGCCAGATTCAGCAAATAAAAAACTGCAAAGTGAAACTTCAGATAAACAATAAAAGTATTTTTAGAAAAATGTCCCCCATATAATATTTAGGACATAACTTGCATACTGTTTATCTCTAATATATATAACTCAACATCATGGACTTGATCTGGCAACCCTGTGACTGAAATGATTGATGAACAAAAATCATTTCTGAGCAAATATTTCTTAAGCCTTCTCCACAAAATTCAAAATGATATATTATTAGTTCCCCATACAGTAATGCCTCATCAAAGTGGATACTCACAGCCTCTTTTATAGCAACCTTAACTCCTTCCATCCCACATAATCCTAGAAGTTCTAAGGCTATGGCTATCTTTGCTACTGTCCTTTGATTGACTGAGTTTTGAGACTATATTGCTCTATTATGCTTTATATACTTTTTCCCCTTTGCTAAACATCAGTGTTCTCTCTTTTTAATTTAGCCTAACAATTTGCATTGTCAGATTTCATATTCTTTTCGAAATATAGATCGAATAAAATTTGCATATACTCTCCTAGATTTTTGCATACATTTTGTAAGTTATCTTTGTTAGACATCTATAGTTTTCTTTGACTCAGTCAAAATACGAAGACAAGAGATAAAATCAAACATGTTTATATAAAAGTACTATCAGCAAATTGCCATTAGGGTATATATTTAATTTCCAAATGCTATTCACTTTATTTTCACTAATGTGGAAACATTATGTAAACCACTGATTTTGCCATACACTAAGGACCAGCTCTTGAACTTTACAGAGTGGTATAAAGGAAATTTAGTTTAAGTCTTCAAAGACTGAAAAAAAAAATAGATTTTTTGTGTGTGAAAATTCTGGAGCATTTCCAACACAAAACTTTAAGCAGCAATGAATTATTCATTTTTATTTGGAGAAAATTATGGACTAACAGCTTAATAAATAAAATAGTATGCTAAAATTGTACTATTGGTATCTAAAGACATAAAAATGAATTTTAAACTGTTATGAGAGCTTTCTACCTTATTTTACAAACTGGTAATGTTTCAAGAAGAGTCATTCAGATTTACAAAAATGAGGCAAGTATAAGTGGCAAGATATTGAACCAAGAGCAGAGTCTCTCATTCTCATTTCTTATAAAAGCAGAAGTCAGATGATATTTAATAGAGGTTTCCTAACTGTGCTTTCTCATCTGAAAAGTAGGGATAATATCTTTTCAGAGAGCTTGGGTTGAGGGAAAGAAAAGTGGAACAGACATTCCCTATTTAATCTCTTTTTCTCTGGGTCCACATTTTACCTATAGCAGAGGAACTTACACCACTCATTTTCCAGAAGTGAGGCTGGAGGAGTGAATGCAGGCTGGGTGGACAGGCGAGGGGAATGAGCGATGGAAAAAAAAGGAAGAGAGGAAGGTTTGAGTTCAACAAATCAGTTATCAGATCCTGCTTTAGATAATTTCTCATATTCAGCTGAAGGAGATGATGAGATTTTAAAATGCCAAAACAATCTTTTTGTTGTTGATGATTTTTTTTTTTTTTTTAATTCTCAAGATTACTCCTCAGATGTTTCTTCCTAAATGCACTTTTCCCCCAGGAAAAAGCAGGCTTTAGACACTTCCATTTGTTACATTAGGAAACAAAACAAAGGCTTTGAACCTGCCTTGGGAATGAAGATACTTCTTCAAGTTGACATTCCTTAAACATTCATTGTCTATTTATTCAACATTTGGCGGAGAGGTGAAACTAACAAGAAAGAAAAAAAGTAGCATCTCCAATTATACTCAAAGTTTGATCCCCAAGTCCAGATCTCCAAATGGTTCAGCTCTGAACTCAGCTCAAGACAGGAGAGTTAACCCTACCAGCCCACACTTGGAAGGCTGACTGTAGAGGCCAGAGGACAGCATCAGAAAACTTTCAAATATGCAGACTCTCCCCGAGAGTTCTTATGAATAAAACTTCCTCCATCATACATTTCTAATGATGTCTAATGCCTCCAATGGACGAAATCCGGCCTGCGCTTTGTCAGTCTTGGCAAGGCAATACCTTGGGCCCTGTTCATGAAACTTGTCATCATACAAGGAAGGACTTAGGACATAAACGTGTCATTGGAATCCTGATTGAGTTGAGAATCTCAAACTTAGGTTGTTTAATTACAACAGGTAATGAATGAGTTGGAGAAGGCAATGGCACCCCACTCTAGTACTTTTGCCTGGAAAATCCCATGGATGGAAGAGCCTGGTAGGCTGCAGTCCATGGGGTCGATAAGAGTCGGACACGACTGAGTGACTTCATTTTCACTTTTCACTTTCATGCATTGGAGAAGGAAATGGCAACCCACTCCAGTGTTCTTGCCTGGAGAATCCCAGGGACAGGGGAGCCTGGTGGGCTGCCGTCTCTGGGGTCGCACAGAGTCAGACACGACTGAAGCGACTTAGCAGTAGCAGCAATGAATGAGTTAAGTGCATTATCTGGCAGTGCTGAGGTCTGAAAGTGACTGCAGATTGTACATATCATTTTTTGTCACTAGATTGTGCCTTTGAGAAAAACTATGCTTAGAACAAGAATTGTTTTTGTTTTCCTTTAAATAAAAGAAGGTCTGTAATACAATGCTGCTGCTGCTGCTGCTGCTAAGTCACTTCAGTTGTGTCCGACTCTGTGTGACCCCAGAGACGGCAGCCCACCAGGCTCCCCCATCCCTGGGATTCTCCAGGCAAGAACACCAGAGTGGGTTGCCATTTCCTTCTCCAATGCATGAAAGTGAAAAGTGAAAGTGAAGTTGCTCAGTCGTGTCCAATCTTAGCGACACCATGGACTGCAGCCTACCAGGCTCCTCTGTCCATGGGATTTTCCAGGCAAGAGTATTGGAGTGGGTTGCCATTGTAATACAATGGGAGATTAGTAAATGGTAGCTAATATTTTACTTCAGTATTTCCAGCACCTAGAAAAGTATCTGAATTAAGAGATATTCATGAAATATTTGATGGATTGGTGAATTAGATTAAACATGATGGCATTTTTTTTTTTCTGTTTGAGGAGTGGTATTATTTATTTCAAACTTAAATATCTATTGGACATTGGAATTCCATGTTAAAGATGAAGTTACATAATAAAAATGAAGCTCCTCTGTGAGTCTAGCTGCTAAACAAATCTAATATATTAACATGCTACTGCTAAGTCACTTCAGTCGGGTCCAACTCTGTGAGACCCCATAGACGGCAGCCCACCAGGCTCCCCCGTCCCTGGGACTCTCCAGGCAAGAACACTGGAGTGGGTTGCCATTTCCTTCTCCAATGCAGGAAAGTGAAAAGTGAAAGTGAAGTCGCTCAGTCGTGTCTGACTCTTAGTGACCCCGTGAACTACAGCCTACCAGGCTCCTCCGTCAATGGAATTTGCCAGGCAAGAGTACTGGAGTGGGGTGCCATTGCCTTCTCCAAATATATTACTATAGTTAGGCTCTTTCAACTTAAGGGTTGTGAACCAATTGGTATAAGTAATTGAAAATATGATTAGCAATTTATCTCCTTCATATCACATTAGTTAAGGAGACACCTTAAGTGGGTTCACAGTTCAATATCACCTAGTTTTCATGAGATACCATTCTGTTCTTTTTGACCAGTTGATACTTAAATACAATTCAGGGATTCATAGAGGATTTAAAAGATGAATTTCCATTGATTAAAAAGTATGTCACAAGAAATATACTATATAAATTGCTACGATTAAGTGACTCACCATTTTTTGGTACTGTTAATGAGTAAGTGCATCACCATTTATTGATACCGGTAATGAGTACATTCTTTGCCCCGGCATTGTTGATAAGAATCCTATTTTCATTCGCACAAAGCCACAATGGCTCACTATGGGGATGTGTTAGGTGGGTGCCGGGTAAACAGAAGAACTTAGGCCATGCTGAGATGGCAGCTTCTGTTCAACTCCATCCAATTTTTGCATGAAGGGACAATATTCCTAGTTTTACTATTGCTTTTGACCTTTCCATGGACTGGATTTTTGACTCCTTCCAAGTTTTCTAACGTTGTCAACTAATTCTATTGACAAACCAACAACAACAAAATTGTCAACAACACTGAATCACTGAGGCTAATGCAGTTGAAGGTCTTTATCCAGTTCACAGCATTCCAGCTTGTTACTGCTGTTCTATTTTGCTTTCCAGAATGCTATGCTGAATCTATTGCTTTCTGTCCTTGATGATTTCTTTGGTAACAATGCATGTTCTTCTGGTTTAGGTGAACCCATAGGAAACTGGTACTTGCAACATTAACTCTGTAAAGAAAATCTGAGTCTCTGTATTAATTAAATATTGGTATACTGCTGCTATAAAGCAAACAACTACAAATTATCAGTACTACACAATAAATGAGCATATATTTCTTGCTCATGAGTTTGTAGATCAGCTGGGGTGCCTACGCTTCAGGCTACAGTATTTGGAGCAGTTCTACATGTTGCCTGTTGGAGAGTTGCCTTTCCTCCATGTGTTTAGCATCATCTCCCAAGAGCCAGTAGGCTAGTGGGGCATATTTACTTTATGTGAAGGCAGAGGCCCAAGAGAAAAGTAGAAACGTGCAAGCTCTCTTGAAGGCTTTGAGCCTGGTAAACTGCTGTTTCTATCTACATGGTGGTGGCAGTGGTTTTGTTGCTAAGTCATGTCTGACTCTTGTGATCTCATAGACTGTTGCTTGCCAGGCTTCTCTGTCCATGGGACTCTCTGGGCAAGAATATTAGGTGGGTTGCTATTTCTTTCTCCAGGGGATCTTTCCAACCCAGGGATCGAACTCGCATCTCCTGCATTGCAGGCAGAATCTTTACCGATTGAGCCACCAGGGAAGCCCTTCTATCTACATACCATTGGCCAAACAAGTCACGTGGCTAAGCCCAAAGTCAAGGAGAGAAGAATTCACTTTTCCCAGGATAAGTCATGGCAAGAACGTAGATGCAGGGAGGGAGGAAGACTTAGATCCAAGCATTCAAACTATTAAATACTATACAGTTTCTTGCTTTGATAATACCAGAGGTCATTGACTTTATTGATTACATGTTAAGGTCATAGACTGGAATCTTTTCTGGGCCCTCTGGAATTTTTCTTTCTTCTATTTGACAACAATATCTTGTATTATAGCAATTCCACCTTGAGTTTTCCATTTCTCACTAACACTCCATAATCTTGTTGTTCTTATTTTCCGTTCTAAGAAATTGGTTTAATTTCCTGTCTTACTTTATATACAACACTGCTTACTTAAAATGTTTGCTTCCCTTAAAAAAGCCCATACATTCTGAAAAATCAGCAAACTAAATAGCTATTAAATTATTCTACTGAATTAAATATAGAAACTTAGAGCAAACGAATAGAAATTAACATTGTAAAATCACAGAAAAAATATCTGTATACTTAAATCTTGCCTGTATGGCAGCAGGAATGCAGCTGAATTTAAAACTTTAGTTATTATTCAAGGTACATTATTCTGGTGTTTTGCCAAAAAAAAATTAAAAGGCTGTTCCTTTATTTTAAAATGGTTGAGTAAAATTTTTTAAATTGTATACATACATTTTTAAAAGCACAAATGTAACAGGAAAAGACAGTATATTATCTGTAATTTAAACAGTGACTTTTCTACTTGACCCCAAAACTCCACTCCAAAGAAATTACTTCAGGGAAATGGTTAGATATGAGGTCGTGTATTTGCTTTTGAGAATGTTCACTGCATTTTTCATTATAGTAACCCATATGGAAAAATATCTAGAGTCCAACAATTCAGGAATTTCATATAAATTTCATCATGTTCATAAAATGGATAACTAGGTTATTTTGAATCATGCTTTATGAGAATGTAAAGTGGGCAATGGGCATAATATAATTTGCATAAGGGTAAAATATTTTCAAAATTATATTTAATGTGTCTTAGATTTTTACAGGAGTCGCAGATTATACTGACATTCTGATAAAAGCTATAAACCTCCCACCTAGAGAAATGCACTCATGTACACAAACAACAAAATGGCACGCAACTGGGGCTGGGGGTATGAATTTCTGGCATTTTTGACATGTTGGATAAAGAAAGCCTGATAAATATTGTGATGATTAAAAAGAAAGAAGAAAAAGAAAAAGGGAAAGAATTGTATCTATTTCTTTATTTACAAAAAAAGTTTTCATACTCTCTGAAAATATTTGGGAACTTCAATAGCAAGTGGGGAAAAGTTTTGCCACAAACACAGAGATACGGTGAGTAATACCGAGTCCATACACACATGTGCATACACACACTCACAGAGCCAAGTCAGAGAGCTGCATTTCCACATCTGCAGGTATGAAGACAAAGGGAGTAGCCAAATCCACAACAGGAAGTGTCACTGATATCATGATGGTTGAAGTTTCAAGGACGATCTAGTCCTGGGCTTTAAACGCTCTTGGCGATAGATGATGTGACCTCTGGCCTCAGCTAAGCCAGAGAGCTGGACCTGAGACTCCTGCACAAATGAAGTTTTCTTCTCCAAGGACTATGGTGGCATTTTGCATATTTTATTATTTTGTTTTTAATAATGGGACAATACTGATTTTTGATGGTGTCTGGTCACTCAAGATTCAGCAGTTTGAGTGTTCTAGACTATAGACAAATTTAGGTAAAGGGTATGGACTCTCATCTGAAAGAACAGATACCAGAGATTGAAGATGTACGTGTTTATCCATGCTCAGTGGCTGAGTCATGTCCAACTCTTTGCAACCCATGGACTATAGACTGTAGCCCACCAAGTCCCTCTGTTCATAGGATTTCCCAGGCAAGAATACTGGAGTGGGTTGCCGTTTCCACCTCCAGGGGAACTTCCTGACCCAGAGATCAAACCCGCATCTTCTGCATTGCCAGGCAGATTCTTTACGACTGAGCCACCTGGGAAACCCCCGAGACTGAAGATATGCACTGCCAATAACAGATTTTTAATTCTCTGTGCCTAAGTATGGTAGGGAAACTACAGACATGATATCCAATTTTACATGATTTTTATTTTTCTAGAATTCCTTCCACTCCTTCCTTCCCTCAAATAACTCAAAAGTGAACACATATGTTCCCTGGTTAGGGATTCTTAGCCCTTAAAAAAATAAACTCTGTATTGCCTCAACTATTTTAAGTGTAGTCACAGTTTTATCCAGGCAATTCTTCAATATTTTCCAGTTAAGAGGAAAAGTAAGGTCACTGAAAAAATATAACTGCCACTGTGCATCTAGCAGAGTTGAGCAGCAACGCACGAATGACTAGAATACCTCCACTTGCCCCAAGCCAGTCATGTGGGAGAACCTTGAATAAGCCAGTCATGCGCAAGAAACAAAGGTGGACAGAGGTGGTTGAATGGGTCACTGAAAGTGCCTTCAATGCTGAATGTATTCAGTGTGTTCTAATTCCATAAAAAACCATGATAAATGTAACTCCAAGTCAAGAATCTACTCAAGAGCACATCAATAAGCAGCCAGCTTGACAGAATTTGAACAGACCCAGGTGCCACCAGTAACCACACTGAGTTACAAAATATGGCACTTGGTACCGTGCAACTTTTATGGCGAAGTGATAACTGACTGTTACAGATGTGCGACCAGTGTGATTTAAAAACTTTAGGGAGCTGTGGAAATGTGAGAATGAACAGAAATACTTTCTAGGGTTACAAGGCTAGCTCTTATATGTGGTTTAGAATCAGCCTTTTCACTCGATAGCATTATAACACTATGGGTTCTGCAGTCAAGCCGACCAAAGTTTAATCCATTCTTCAACTCTTAGTGGCAGTGGAACTCCGGACAAGTTACTTCACTTGTTGGAGAGTCGGTTTCTTCATCTGTAAAATGGCAGCAACCATCCTCTTTGTCTTTCTGTTGATGATTAAAAGAGACAACGTGCAAAAGGGCTTTGTGTAGGGTTGGATACAATAATTACTCAATAATGTGAGCTTTCTTCAAATGAGTTCTTGTAACTTCCCTCACTGTTCCACATCAGTCTTATCCTAGTCACTGCTAAAATATTCTTTATTCCTTTCATGTGTAAGCACATGAATTCCCACAACGTCTGATGTGAGCAGGCAGAACTTCAACAGATAATAGGGACATGTCTCTCACCAAGAAAGGATGATAATAGCTACTGTTCATTGAGGAAGTGACTTGTGGTAGATACATGAAATGTGATGCATTGTGTATCATATACATTTGACTAGTTCTCAGTATAATCATTGTTTCCTTCTTTTAACAGATAACGAAAAAGGAGAAATCATTGACGCTAGTAACTAGCAGAGACTGACCTCAAATTGAGATCTCTCAGACTCTAAATTTAAGACACCTACTTCCAACAATGTCTCTGTTGTAGGTCGACTTGTGTCCTCCCCCACCCCCAGATTCATGTTAAAGTCCTAACCCCAAGTATCTGAGCTATCTGGAAGCAAGGTTATTAAAGATGTAATTCCTTAAGATGAGATCATACCTGATAAGGATGGGCCCCCTAATCCAACAGGAATAATATCCTTACAAAAAGGGAAAATATGGACATAGGCATACACATAGGAAATGCCACATGAAGTTGGAGGCAGAAACTGGGTGATGGAGCAGAAGCCAAGGAATGCCAAGGATTGCCAGCAAACCACCAGAAGCCAGGAGAAAGACTGGGACAGATTTTCCCTCACATACCTCAGAAGGAGCCAACACTGCAGACACCTTGACTCTGAACTCCTTGTCTGCAGACTTTGAGACACTGAATTTCCAAAGTTTAAACCACCTGGCTTATGGTACTTTATTATGTCAGGCCTAGTAAACTAACACAGTCTCCTCTTTTCTCATTCCCTTTCATTAGTATTATCTGCATATTGATTCTTTCATATGTAGAATACCAAGTAATTTTGATTATTTTTGAGGCCTTCCAAAAACTAATATAATTTATTTAGAAAAATGGTCATGAACTTCCAGCACTATGGTAGTCTAGGTTACTCAAAACCACCTCCTTCTATGAACATAGAGGAATGCTGGATAAAATAAGAGCAAAAAATATTTTAAAACAGTTAAATTGAAAAGAAATACAAGTTAGTCAGAGCTGAAGAGAAATTTAGTAAACTAAAAATAGAACTGAGGGTATTACCTGTAATTCAGCTCAGAGAATCATTTAGAGATAACTGAAGTTAACACTTGAAGGGAAGGATATGATGAAAAGTAATAATGCATGTACAACATTAATTCAATAAGGGAACAGACAGAAGAGGAAAGGGAGAAGCAATATTAAAAGTGCAAATGGGAACTTCCCGGTGGTCCATGGGCTGAGTCTGTGCTCCCAATGCAGGGGGCCCAGGCTCGATCCATAATCAGGGAACTAGATCCCACGTGAGGCACTGAAGACAAAAGATCTTGTGTGCCAGAACTAAGACCTGGTGCAGCCAAATAAATAATTAAAATAATATATTTATTAAAAAAACAAAGTGCAAAGGATTCAAAATTACCCATAATTGAAGAAAGGCATGAGTGTTGAAGCAAAGCAATGAGTATCAAACGTGATGAATGAAGGACAAACCCATACTTCAACATTTCATTAAGAAACTTCCTAAATATAAAAACCCCTAAAATTCCTAAAAATAATGACTACTATATTGAAACAGTCCTACAATCAACCTCAATAAAGGAGAGAAGACAGGGAAAGTATACATTTAATGTGTAAAAGGAAAAGATCTGTCACTCTAGAATTGTATATCCAGTTGGACTTTCCATCAAGAGTGAGGTAAAAATAGACATTTTCAGTCAAATTGCAGAGAATGTAGCACTCACAGATCTTACTGAAGGAAGTGCTACCAGAAGCACTTCAACAGAATAAAATTTAACTCAGAAGAAAATGCTGAATATAAAATACAATAACAAGCAAATACGTTAATGAATGTATTGGTTATAAAAAGGAGCCAGGCCTCGCTGTCCATCACCAACTCCCAGAGTTCACTCAGACTCACGTCCATCGAGTCAGTGATGCCATCCAGCCATCTCATCCTCTGTCGTCCCCTTCTCTTCCTGCCCCCAATTCCTCCCAGCATCAGAGTCTTTTCCGATGAGTCAACTCTTCGCATGAGGTGGCCAAAGTACTGGAGTTTCAGCTTCAGCATCATTCCCTCCAAAGAAATCCCAGGGCTGATCTCCTTTAGAATGGACTGGTTGGATCTCCTTGCAGTCCAAGGGACTCTCAAGGGTCTTCTCCAATACCACAGTTCAAAAGCATCAATTCTTCGGCACTCAGCTTTCTTCACAGTCCAACTCTCACATTCGTACATGACTACTGGAAAAACCATAGACTTGACTAGATGGACCTTTGTTGGCAAAGTAATGTCTCTGCTTTTGAATATGCTATCTAGGTTGGTCGTAACTTTCCTTCCAAGGAGTAAGCATCTTTTAATTTCATGGCGGCAGTCACCATCTGCAGTGATTTTGGAGACCAGAAAAATAAAGTCTGACACTGTTTCCACTGTTTCCCCATCTATTTCCCATGAAGTGATGGGACCAGATGCCATGATCTTCGTTTTCTGAATGTTGAGCTTTAAGCCAACTTTTTCACTCTCAATTTTCACTTTCATCAAGAGGCTTTTTAGTTCCTCTTCACTTTCTGCCATAAGGGTGGTGTCATCTGCATATCTGAGGTTATTATATTTCTCCCGGCAATCTTGATTCCAGCTTGTGTTTCTTCCAGTCCAGCATTTCTCATGATGTACTCTGCATATAAGTTAAATAAGCAGGGTGATAATATACAGCCTTGACAAACTCCTTTTCCTATTTGGAACCAGTCTGTTGTTCCATGTCCAGTTCTAACTGTTGCTTCCTGACCTGCATAAAAATTTCTCAAGAGGCAGATCAGGTGGTCTGGTATTCCCATCTCTTTCAGAATTCTCCACAGTTTATTGTGATCCACACAGTCAAAGGCTTTGGCATAGTCAATAAGCAGAAATAGATGTCTTTCTGGAACTCTCTTGCTTTTTACATGATCCAGTGGATGTTGGCAATTTGATCTCTGGTTCCTCTGCCTTTTCTAAAATCAGCTTGAACATCAGGAAGTTCACGGTTCACATATTGCTGAAGCCTGGCTTGGAGAATTTTGAGCATTACTTTACTAGCGTGTGAGATGAGCGCAATTGTGTGGTAGTTTGAGCATTCTTTGGCATTGCCTTTCTTTGGGATTGGAATGAAAACTGACCTTTTCCAGTCCTGTGGCCACGGCTGAGTTTTCCAAATGTGCTGGCAGATTGAGTGCAGCACTTTCACAGCATCATCTTTCAGCATTTGAAAGAGCTCAAGTGGAGTTCCATCACCTCCACTAGCTTTGTTCATAGTGATGCTTTCTAAGGCCCACTTGACTTCACATTCCAGGATGTCTGGCTCTAGGTCAGTGATCACACCATCGTGATTATCTGGGTCATGAAGATCTTTTTTGTACAGTTCTTTTGTGTATTCTTGCCATCTCTTCTTAATATCTTCTGCTTCTGTTAGGTCCATACCATTTCTGTCCTTTATTAAGCCCATCTTTGCATGAAATGTTTCCTTGGTATCTCTAATTTTTTTGAAGAGATCTCTAGTCTTTCCCATTCTGTTGTTTTCCTCTATTTCTTTGCATTGATCACTGAGGAATGCTTTCTTATCTCTCCTTGCTATTCTTTGGAACTCTGCATCAGATGCTTATATCTTTCCTTTTCTCCTTTGCTTTTTGCTTCTCTTCTTTTCACAGCTATTTGTAAGGCCTCCCCAGACAGCCATTTTGCTTTTCTGCATTTCTTTTTCATGGGGATGGTCTTGATCCCTGTTTCCTGTACAATGTCACGAACTCATTCCATAGTTCATCAGGCACTCTATCTATCAGATCTAGGCCCTTAAATCTATTTCTCACTTCCACTGTATAATCATAAGGGATTTGATTTAGGTCATACCTGAATGGTCTAGTGGTCTTCCCTACTTTCTTCAATTTAAGTCTGAATTTGGTATTAAGGAGTTCATGATCTGAGCCAGAGTCAGCTCCTGGTCTTGTTTTTGTTGACTGTATAGAGCTTCTCCATCTTTGGCTACAAAGAAAATAATCAATCTGATTTCAGTGTTGACCATCTGGTGATGTCCATGTATAGAGTCTTCTCTTGTGTTGTTGGAAGAGGGTGTTTGTTATGACCAGTGCATTTTCTTGGCAAAACTCTATTAGTCTTTGCCCTGCTTCATTCTGTATTCCAAGGCCAAATTTGCCTGTTACTCCAGGTGTTTCTTGACTTCCTACTTTTGCATTCCAGTCCCCTATAATGAAAAGGACATCTTTTTTGGGTGTTAGTTGGATGGGAGGGGGGAAATTGGCGTTTGGACAGAAGTCTCCCTTTCCCCACTCCTGCCCCCTCTCCCAGTCCACCCACCCAGTCACACACACATCCACACACACGACATGAAAAATGGGAGAGACAAGTGATTGAAAAGATTCTGAGGTCTTTGTATTTGGTTGAGGACAAAGTCGATATCTGTTAATTTTAGACACGGTTAGGACAAGCATTTCTTAAGTATTAAATCATTAGATTTAAGACTCTCACTACAAGAATACACATAGAATGAGAACTTCAAATTAAACAGGGTATAAAGGAGTATCAAGGAAACAACTCAAAAAAAGAAAGAGAAAATAATTTTTAAAATCAAAGAAAGAACAGCAGAGGAAAAAAATACACACAAAATAAGGCAACATATCCAAATAGGTCATTATTCTCAAAAAAATGTGGTGGATGGATAAAACTTCCCAGTTTTAAGTCAGAGATTTTTCAAATGTCTTTTTTTAAAGATATGTTTATAGCAGACACACCCAAACATAGTTTCCTTGAGCAAGTTTGAAGTGAAAGATAGCAAAAGAAAACAAATCAGGTAATACCATTCTAAAAAAGGTATGGTGCAATATTGAGACAACATTGATTTTAAGTAAGATCTATTTTAGAGTGGTTTATTTTATCAGCATGTAAGCAACATAATGATGAAATTTTTCTATGACATTAATCAATATATCCTAAGTTTAAATATATAATAAGTAGTACCCGGCACATATGTGTTCAGAAATGTTTGAGTGAATGTTGAATGAATATTAATAGAAAAAAGTATCAGAGAGTTAGTACCATTCTGAATCTATATGGCATTAACAGCCTCAAAAAATAAACAAGCACTCCTTATATTTTTAATATATGAATACAATTGGATATGAGCATACACACATATGAAATTTTAGAAGAAACAAAGGCAAGCAGTTTGCAAGAAACAGTGAACCTTGTAAATAAATCCTCATACCATCTGCCAGACTGTGCCACCTGTTGGAGCTAGACAATGTAATGCTAAATTACAGGTACTGTGACTCATACCAATGAGACTGTTGTGTAATATCATGCTTGTGTTCTCGTCTCTGCTTATTTAATAAAGGTATGGGGTGCACAGATAAATCTTGTTTCACTGAGTCCCGGATGCTAACAGGACAAGGTGATCTTCAAATTCTGTTTTCAATGTGATTATGTGGCTGTCTCCTTCACATTGCTCAGTAGCATCTGGTGAGCATGCAATGTGAATTGCTAATTTCAACTCTAGCTGTAAAATGAGTCCAGATTCAGTAGAGAATGCGGAAGCAGCTGGTAAACAATATGAGATCCCACAGGCTTCACTAGCTGGATACACTTCAACAGGATGCCTGACTCATTTTTATCTCATCCTTTTCTCTTATCCAGTGATGCTGCAAAATTTGACAAGCATTTCTAGAAAGAAAGCTTGGATTATGATCTGTGGATGGAGGGAGTGATTTCAAATCCAAAAGAAATAACACAAGTCTGAAAAAGCAAACACTTATTGCCTTTTCCAGAACTATCACATGTGGCTACAGCCATGATGAACTCACTTTTCATACCATTTCTCAGGCCTCTTTGCCATTATCTTCTGCATGAAATAGAAAAACACTCACTCAGTAACAATTTTGTATCTGTTTAATCAAGGAATGATCTCAGTCACTAGGACTTAGTAATAAAAGATGCAGGTGCCATCATCACCCCACTAAGCTTACAGTTTAAAAATTAGGTTAAATCTATATCTGAGGGACTTCCCTGGTGGCCCATTGGTTGGGAATCTGCCTGTCAATGCAGGGGACAGAGTTTGATCCCTGGTCCAGGAAGATCCACATGCCGTGGAACAAATGCGCCTGGTGCCACAACTACGGAGCCCACTCATCCTAGAACCCGCGCTCTGCAACAAGAAAACCCACTGTAAGGAGAAATCTGGGTGCAGCAATGAAGATGCATAGTCAAAAATAAATATATATATATATATATATATATATATATATATATATATATAAAACGCTATGTCTCAGCAAGATGAGATTTGTTTTGCCATCAGAAAGTGTTCCAGTCTGCACCTTGTCATCACAATGTCATTGGCTGGGATCTTGCCCAGGTGGATATTTACTTAACCTATTGCTCTGAGCTCTGAATCCTTATAAACTTTTGTTTTTCTCATGTTTCCATTAAAAAGAGTCTTTTATTTCTTGTGGCTTTGTTTTCCTACCTACCTAAGAGGCAGGTTCATACCAAAAGAAAGGTAAAAACAACTGAAGCTATGCAATATTTCCCAGCAGAAAACCATTTCATCCCATTATCTAAGATAATGTCCAGAAGTCAGTGGAGGAGTTTAGTAGTTAACTTACCTCAGAATACTGAAACAAACTCTGTGATTTTTTTCAAGATGGAGAATAGCTTTGGCTCAGCAGTGAAATTCCTGGAGGTGGGCATGGCAACCCACTCCATTATTCTTGCCTGGAGAATCTCATGGACAGAGGAGACTGGCAGGCTACAGTCCACAAGGTTGGAAAGAGTCAGACATAAACTGAAGTCACTTAGCACAGGCAAAACAGTGAAGTTAAAAACAGGTGCTTCTCCTAAGGAGGAGGGGCACTTTTCTAACACAGGTTTATGTAATTTGGTGAAGTTAAGTGGTCCTGATGAGAATGGCTTAATTAATCAGAAACTCTGCTTTCAGAATAACATCTACCAGCAGAAGAACAAATTCTCAAGACAGCATCATGGATAGAAAAATAAGGAGAAGAGTCAACTTTCCAGATAGGGAAGAAAATTTCATGTTTGGTTACTTAGTTTTCAGAATCAGAGGTCTCAGAAGCCATGTTTATTAATTATACATAAAACAAAGTAAAAGAGTCTGGTGAAGCAACAAACATGCTCTCATTTCTCTGACACAAATGCCCAGAAATGCACATTAAACAACCAAACTGATGGCATCTCCTTTGTGGACAGCAAAAATCACTGCAAGGAGTAGCTGGCCAAGTTTGGATTATAAAAATAGAACCTGCCCATTGGGTTCTTCAATATGGAAAATCAGTACCAGTGCTGAATTTGTCAACTTAAAATTTAGAAGAACTGCATATTCTAAAGGAAAATAAATATTAGAAACTTATCTTCTTGGTGAGAGAGGCCCAGGGACCTGAGATAAGCTATTTTCAGACAAGGGAAAAAGCTGCTACAGTGTTACTCTTGATGAAGACTGTTACATATCGGGTTCTCTAGCAGATGCTAAAATGGTGTTTTCAGTGCAAGAGGTTCACTAGGTATTAACATCTATGAAAAGAAAGGTAAGAATCAGGATTAGGCAAGGAAACAAGCCAAGATGTGATGCCGGAAACAAAACCTCAGGCGGGGAACTCGAGAGTGGAAACTGCCTGAGAAAGTTGACTCGCAACAGGCTGAAATGGTCGTTTCTGGCTTGCTCAGAAACCAGCTGCTAGAAGCACAAGAGGTGGAGTGAGGCACCCTCTCCAGTTAGAGTGGAGCCTGAAGCACACGCAGCTGCAAGGCGTGTGCTGATAGCTCTCCTTGCAGCTGGACAGCAAGGCCTTCCTTGAAGCAGAACCTGGGCAGCACATCTCCACATCTACCAAAGAACCCTAAAGAGAAAGTGGCTCTCTGAGACATTCTTGTTTCCTGGATGCCCAGAAAGCATCCACACAAGGATGCCCAAGAACCAAATTTCAATGTTTTACATTTTATGCTCATTTAGACAGATGATCCTTTCTGCCTTCACCTCTGATTGACCTCAAAGAGTTCTCTTTAGTATGATTAAGAATCATCTAAGGCACCTGTTGCAAATACAGATTATTAGCTAGGATCATGGGTGTATGCTCGGTCACTCACTCCTGTCTGACTCTTTGCGACCCCATGGACTGTAGCCTGCCCCAGGTTCCTCTGTCCATAGGATTTCCCAAGTAAGAATACTGGAATGGGTTGTCATTTCCTACTCCAGAGCATTTCCCTGACCCAGGGATTGAACCCACATCTCCTGCGTCTCCTGCATTAGCAGGAGGATTGTTTATAGTTGAACCACCTGGGAAGCCATTAGGTAGGATCCCCAAGGATTAATTCTTGGAAGCAGCTCTGAGTTCAGGGGTTAGGATTTTTGCATTTCAGCAGTATTGCTGTGGGTGAGAAAAACACTTGAAAAAACATCCCTAAAGCTTCAGTAGACTCCACTTCATTCAAAAGTCCCGTACTTAGAAAGTAGAGGGCATTCGAGGAAAGTGCACAAAGGAGGAGAAAGAGAAGGCAAATGAGCACAAAAACAGTGGTCATGAGGCGAATACCAGGGGGGAAGCAGGCTTCAGGGACAAATACAAGAAAATGTGAGTTCCTAGTTACAAGATAAATGACTCGTGGGAAAACAATACACAACATAAGAATATAGTCAATATTACTATAATTATTTTGGGATTCCCAGGTGGCTCAGTGGTAAAGAATTTGCCTGCCAATGCAGGAGACGCGAGTTTGATCCCTGGGTCAGGAAACTCCCTTGGAGGAGGAAATGGCAACCCACTCCACTGTTCTTGCTTGGGAAATCCCATGGACAGAAGAACCTGGTGGGCTCTAGTCTGTGGGGTTGGCAAGAGTTGGAAGCGACTGAGCACACACTGTGATTATTTTATGCAGTGGCAGGTTTTAGTGGACTCGTGATGGCCATTTTTAATATATTTGATTACTGGATCACTATGTTGGGCACCTGAAATTAACATAAAATGCACATCTTCAATAAAGAATATATGTAGTTGCAAAAAAGAAAAGAAAATGTGTCTTTTGCCAAATGTTCCAGAGTAGATAAATTAGGGGGAAGAAGGGAGCAGACCTTTCTAAAATGCAAATAAGATGTCAAATGATATATGTGCTACATGAGGAAATGACAACTTCATATAAAAACACAAAAGAAATATGAGACTTCCGAGTAGCAAAGTTATCCAGGGGTCTTTAACAGATTTAACAAGCCTCTGAATGTCCCACTTACAACTCGATCAGTCTAATGCCTGTTTAAACCTATGCTTTATTTAGCTTATAATCAAATTCTTATAAATCTCCTTTATGTTGATATTTAACTGTAGAACAGTACAGTTCTGGGGCCAAGAGAAAGTTTTAAGGGCTACTTGTTATCCTTCTTTCAATGTCTTTAAATTATTTTATTCATTATTCAAAAAGCAGTTCTGGATTATCAAGAACTAGATCTCTTCATTTATGCCCTGTGAATAAATTTGACACATTTATGTAGAGCACTGAATAATTTAATGAATCGAGGCCACTTGGAACTGAGCAACACTCATTTTCAGAATGCTTCAGAATTGTTATGGATATTTTAGTTTAAACCCAGAAATGGTGACAAAAATGTATTAACAACAAAAAATGTAGATATATGAATCCATAAAATCTCCAACTTAATTCTTCCATTTTTAGCATAAGTCTACATGCTTTTTATTTAACACTGCATGCAAAGCATTAAAAATGCTTGAGAGAATGCAGAACAGTTCATTTTAAATAAAATATGTTTTCTTGCTTTTAATCAATAATGTAAAACTCAGTGTTGCTTCACCAATTTCAAACTAGTCATTCAGAGGGGATGAGATGGCACCTAGTGACATATTTCATGTCAACATGATCTTGAATCCTTTGTTAAATCATAAAAACAAACAATGATGATCCCTGCAAAAAGAAACTTTAACAATTAGTGATAAGGGCTTAGGTTTGATGAGCTCATTTTTATCAGATACTGTTGCCTGCTCTTATTGAGCAACTTCACAGATAAAAAATGGCTGTATCTGGGAACCTTAGATCTAAGCAGAGGGAGCTCTGTTGAGTGACTTGCACTTAGTAGGTGCTGGGTTCACAGAATCCCTGCACTGATCTCTGTAAACTTCACTGACTGATGTTCCAGGTATATTGAACCCTCTCTGAAGTAGACCAGCCACTTGTCTGTTCACACACTTCTGTTCCATTGGCTGGTCCTTCCATCAACAGGAGTCAGTGGTGTTTGCAAGGACCCACCAGGGAGTCTACAGTGGGCACTCTCACCATGCTAGTATCCTTCTCTCTTGCTCTCTACAAAAGAGCCAGAAACTGTTAGAGCAAGATGAATGTTAAATCCCAGTTTTATTAATGGAGATCTGTATCAACTAAGACTCATTTCCTGAATAGCTCTTTGCTACTTTGCTATATCATTATAAAATGTAATTGAATTATTTAAGGACACTCTGTTTCTGAAGCTTATCTCACTAATCTATCTTTGGACAAAGATCAGATGACTAACGACCTACAACCAGGATTTGAAAAAGACATAATTTAAGGGACTATCTCCAACCTGGATGGAAGGACTTGTTATCAGGTACTCTTGGATAGCTCATGTACACTGATACTGAAAGGATTCATATTTCTCACTTAAAAAGGACCCCTGCACCAGACTGGACTACAGAGGGTACTGCTAATCTCAAACTCACTTTAAAACAATGCTCAAATAGAGGAAGAAGGAGACAACATCAGGAGTAGACAGCCTGCCCAAGGTCTTGGACCCGATTTGTATGATCATTTATAATGATTTCTTGACTTCTTGGATATCTGCATATAAATCAAATGTTTTCTATCATGGACACAGTCCTATGCTAGTTTTAAAAATCAACCCAATTGTTGGGTTTGCCAGTTACCAGTATCTGCTGCTGCTGCTATGTCACTTCAGTCATGTCTGACTCTTTGCGACCCCATAGACAGCAGCCCACCAGGCTCTGCCATCCCTGGGATTCTCCAGGCAAGGACACTGGAGTGGGTTGCCATTTCCTTCTCCAATGCATGAAAGTGAAAAGTGAAAGTCAAGTCGCTCAGTTGTGTCTGACTCTGCGACCCCATGGACTGCAGCCTACCAGGCTCCTCCATCCATGGGATTTTCCAGGCAAGAGTACTGGAGTGGGGTGCCATTGCCTTCTCCGTACCAGTATCTAACACTTCTAATTACTTTAGTGGAGTTTGCCACTCCAAGGCTCTGACTGGATAGCCCCTAGGAAATTTCTTTTACAAGAAAGAGAGTTCGGTCCTGTTCTGTCTACTCACAATAGCACTAGATGGGATCCTCTCACCTGGCCTCTTAATAATATCTGCTCTGCCCCTGGCCATGTTAATTGCTCAATTGTGTCCGTCTCTTTGCAACCCCGTGGACTGCAGCCCGCCAGGCTCCTCTATCCATGGAACTCTCCAGGCAAGTTCTCTCTTAGAGTCACTAAAACTCAATCAGAGTGAGTTTCAATCAAAAGCTAGGTCTCAATCAAAAACTGTAACCTATAGTCTACTAAAAGGAAACCTTACACACACACACACACACACACACACACACACACAAAGTAGCAAACTATATTATCAGTATAGCATCAGAAATGTCAAGGTAGTATGCAGGTGTACACTGAATTATAATATTCAGGAACAAAGAGTATTACATTAGATTTACTATATTATATTGAGAAAAAATCACAAGAGATATAATACTTAAATGTAACATTGGGAATTCCATGGTCTCCTACTGTTTTTGAGCTAGAAAGAGGATATGGATGATTACCTAATTTCAATGTCCACATGTAATAAATTAGCAAACAGATTCAGAGGGTCTAGATTACTTCTTTGGGACCAGGCGCTATGCTGGTTATCTTAGATATTATGCTCTTTATGTAGTTCTCAAAACAAACCAAAGAGAATTGTGATTTGCATATGAGAATTGCTTTCTTCACTTTATAATAAGGAGTCTTGCTATACGTCATCCAATTATTAGCTGCAGAGATTAAAATCAATTCTGTCTTACTCCCAAACTCACTTTTTCTGCCTATGTCAGATAGTATAAAGGGACCAATAAAATTTTAATTGAATTGAGGGGAGGCAGACAAGGTAGTGATTCTTTTAGGCTAACTTTAATTAAGAGAAGGAGTTCTAGTGATAAACCCAGTGACTTCAGGGGCCAGGCAGGAGGCCTAAGTATGTGAAGGAATCATGCCTATTACAGGGCACTGTGGATTTCTTACTTTTCCTAAAGGCATTCCCATTCAATTAAAAAAATTGGACTGCCCCAATAAAGCATATCTGCCAGAGGGTTACCAATTTGCAAGTTCTGAAAGGAAAGAAAGGCAGTATCTGGGCTTGGGATAGAGGCAGTACAATATGTAGGAAGGCACAGTAAAAAGATAAACAAGATTTAAAAAAAAAATCTGGGATTGGTTGATTTAAACATATTCAAGAATGTTTTACTTACTATACATAGGGAGGGCAGACTGGGCAGTGAAAGTAGAGGGAGAGTGGAAAATGAAAAAAAAAACAAGTCTTGGTAGTAGTCCTTAAATACCAGCCAGTGTGAGAAAGAAACATACTTAGAGGACCTCCCTGCTGGTCCAATGGTTAAGAATCTGCTTGCCAACGTAGGGACATGGGTTTGATCCCCGGTCCAGGATGATGCCACATGCCACGTGACAGCTAAGCTACTGTGCCACATCTACTGAAGCCTGTGTGCCTAGAGCCTACATTCCACAGCTAGAGAGTGGCCGCTGCAATAAGAAGCCCACACACTGAAGCTGAAGAGCAGCCCCCCCTCGCTGCAACTAGAGAAAGTCTGCACACAGGAACAAAGACCTAGCACAGCCCAAAATAAATAGATACATAAATAATTTTTCGAAAGATCTTAATAGAAAATCTTAATTAGAAAAAATACACTTTGAGATTTGCCAAAGATTCTCTTAACTCTGTGTAGGTATGCATTCTGTATGTTAGGTCTTCATAAGAACCCTTATACTTCATAGATTTGTTGAATCTGTATTGGACAAATCTGCAATTAATTGGAGATAAACAACTTCCCCAGTGTCACGAGGGAGGTAACAAATGAGGAAGCCAAAATTCACTTGTGTCTGTCTGAGTTGACAAATAATCCATATAACCCAAAATGTTTTCTATAAGAAATAAAAGATCCAGGTTGTGGTGTAGGAGACTTCTGCAACTGGTCAAAGATTGAGTGAAGAAATACAGTTAGGTAGTGATTATGGGGTCGCGAAGAGTCGGACACGACTGAGCGACTTCCCTTTCATTTTTCACTTTCATGCATTGGAGGAGGAAATGGCAACCCACTCCAGTGTTCTTGCCTGGAGAATCCCAGGGACGGGGGAGCCTGGTGGGCTGCCATCTATGGGGTTGCACAGAGTCGGACACGACTGAAGCGACTTAGCAGCAGCAGCAGCAGCAGCAGTGATTATGAGACCAAAAAAAGAAGGTGTATTTGATTAAAATGCTAATTATAATAACCAACATAGGGTTACGTACTGGGTTGGCCAAAAAGTTCCTTTGGGCTTTTCCATAAGACACTATACAAAAACTTGGATGAACTTTTTGGCCAACCCAATACTTAATAGAAATCACCATTACTATAAGTACTTTTCACATATGAGCTAATTTTATTCTCATAAGAAACCTATGTGATAAGTACTATAAAAGCATCATTCCCATTTTACAGATAAGAAAACGAGCACTAATGTCTACACAATGAGTTTAAGGGTAAGCAGAGAGAAATGGTGAAACATGTAATTTTATTTTTATTTTTTTATTTATTTTTTTTTACCTTAACCTACAAATTTAATTTATATCTTAACCCATTACATTTTATGATCACGATGACATGACTATTTTTAAGTATATATGCCCTGGATGGCATCACAGTAACATTAGCATAAATAGTGTATGTTAGTTCCATTTACATAAATGTTTTAAATTGTGACAATTATTATCATTAGGTGCATTAATAGGGAGTCTTGTTCTCGGAGAAGGCAATGGCACCCCACTCCAGTACTCTTTTTTTTTTTTTTTTTGCTTTATGAGAGGTTTTTTTTTTTTTTCCATCAAAATAAACCAATTTGCTCTTAACCAAGAGAGAGTGAAATACCTTGATAAATTAAGGGAAATGTGAAAAGGGAAAAGACCTGCAGACCCATTACTTTTCATTTAACATAAATATGTCTTTGATAGATCAGTTCAGTGTAGGTAAGCAGAATGATAATGAGGTCAAATATCTGCATTCAAACCCTCAAGAAGTTTTATAGTCATCCTAAATTGCATTTAGAACCTTACCCTTGAATCTCCATCAAATATCTCAAAACTGCAGGGAACCCAACTTGGAAAATCTGGTGGTGCAAACCAAATCCATCAAATAACTCTGAGTGAGCCTTGCTAGAAAAATAAAAATAGATAGTGTGATCCTTTGATAATAAACATGCATCCATTGTCTTTACATATCCTACTGCTTATTGCTAGAGCCCAGAGTTGAGTGGTAAACTGGTTTCCAATTAGTTTATGTACAAAATCAAGTGTTTTCTCTATGTAATCGCTATGTGAATAATGTACAAATGAGGCATATATCTATTCTATAACCTTCCTTTTTTTTTCTTCCTCTTTCAAAAGTTTTGCTAAGTTACAGAAATTATGTGAAAAAGTTTAGTAATCATCTAATGAAAACACTTTGGGAAGAGATTCTGTTGAATGTTGCATTTCCATTTCTCTGATATAAATTTCAAAGTCAGACTTCCATCAAAAAGAAGAAACAAAAACTGCCATTAACTAGAGACAGGGAATTTACTCTTAATGGAAACATTGAATTACTGCTTTCAAAACTAAACCATAGAAACAATCTTAGCTTCTTTAAGAAAGGATGAAGACTCTTTTATTTTTTAAATGAGTATATGTTATTTTTATTTGCCTTAAATGACACATAGAAATTAAGAAGAGCCTCCTATTAAATTTGGAAAACTCAGCAGTGGCCACAGGACTGGAAAAGGTCAGTTTTCATTCCAATCCCAAAGAAAGGCAATGCCAAAGAATGCTCAAACTACTGCACAATTGCACTCATCTCACACGCTACTAAAGTAATGCTCAAAATTCTCCAAGCCAGGCTTCAGCAATACGTGAACTGTGAACTTCCAGATGTTCAAGCTGGTTTTAGAAAAGGCAGAGGAACCAGAGATCAAATTGCCAACATCTGCTGGATCATCAAAAAAGCAAGAGAGTTCCAGGAAAACATGTATTTCTGCTTTATTGACTATGCCAAAGCCTTTGACTGTGTGGATCACAATAAACTGTGGAAAATTCTGAAAGAGATGGGAATACCAGACCACCTGATCTGCCTCTTGAGAAATTTGTATGCAGGTCAGGAAGCAACAGTTAGAACTGGACATGGAACAACAGACTGGTTCCAAATAGGAAAAGGAGTACGTCAAGACTGTATATTGTCACCCTGCTTATTTAACTTATATGCAGAGTACATCATGAGAACCATTGGGCTGGAAGAAGCACAAGCTGGAATCAAGATTGCCGGGAGAAATATCAATAACCTCAGATATGCAGATGATATCACCCTTATGGCAGAAAGTGAAGAGGAACTAAAAAGCCTCTTTATGAAAGTGAAAGAGGAGAGTGAAAAAGTTGGCTTAAAGTTCAACATTCAGAAAACAAAGATCATGGCATCTGGTCCCATCACTTCGTGGCAAATAGATGGGGAAACAGTGGAAACAGTGTCAGACTTTTTGAGGGTGGCTCCAAAATCACTGCAGATGGTGATTGCAGCCATGAAATGAAAAGACGCTTACTCCTTGGAAGGAAAGTTATGACCAACCTACATAGAATATTCAAAAGCAGAGACATTACTTTGCCAACAAAAGTCCATCTAGTCAAGGCTACGGTTTTTCCAGTGGTCATGTATGGATGTGAGAGTTGGACTGTGAAGAAAGCTGAGCACCGAAGAAATGATGCTTTTGAACTGCAGTGTTGGAGAACACTCTTGAGAGTTCCTTGGACTTCAAGGAGATCCAACCAGTCCATTCTAAAGGCGATCAGTCCTGGGATTTCTTTGGAAGGACTGATGCTAAAGCTGAAACGCCAGTACTTTGGCCACCTCATGTGAAGAGTTGACTCATTGGAAAAGACCCTGATGCTGGGAGGGATTGGGGGCAGGAGGAGAAGGGGACAACAGAGGATGAGATGGCTGGGTGGCATCACCGACTCGATGGACATGAGTTTGGGTGAACTCCAGGAATTGGTGATGGACAGGGAGGCCTGGCGTGCTGCGATTCATGGGGTCGCAAAGAGTTGGACACGACCGAGCAAATGAACTGAACTGAACTATTAAATAGACAAAGGATTGTAAGGAATGAAATACAATACCAATACAATACTAACAAGAATTTACACGGAGGCTATGGAATAGTATTCATAATAAACAGGTAAAGGGGAGGCAACTGGATTTCACACACAGAAAAGAAGGTTAAAAAAAAAGAAAAAGAAAACACTGCTGATATATATAAAGTAAGTAGTGAGAAAAACAAGCCAAAATCAATAGATTTATCTGTATTGCCTTTCAAAGAAAATTATAGGACTAGAGCCAGTAAATTTCTAAGTTTATATATAAATCTGAGTAAAATGCTCTATATTAATAGTATGTTACAGTTATTTTGGGTAACAATAACAAAATCAGCCTGAGGAAAATTCAAGCCAAACAGGAAATTTATTAGAAGAAGACAGGCTATACTGCAGAAGACAAGGAAAAGCCACCCAAGCAAACCATCAGAAAAGCAGTTAACATAGGGACCTCATAGGTTCTCACTAAAGATGCTAATTGAATTTAAAGAATCATGATCAGCTTGTTAGAGATTCAAAAATTACAGCTCTTTTTACCCCTCAAAACCAAATTTTAAATCTGAGTTAGGGGTTCATCTTCTGACCAGTCAGCTTTGAGCAGAGGACTGTCTTCTGGGACAGACAAGGCAACTAGGGTCTACTATTTGAGAAGAAATTTCTAAGATAAGATTTTGAGCTAATAATTTTTATAGTAAATGTAATTGCTATTTTTAAAAGGCATCTGAACATTACATTGGATTTCTGATTCAAGAATAAACTAATTATCTGCAGTGCTAAGACAGAAAAAAACATGATTATGTGTTATTGCAAACTACAGACCTGACAAAATCACTGTAAAAATGTAAACTTGGAATTGTTACCACCTCTTTTAATATTTTCACCCAAGAAATACTGACTACGATACAGTCTACCTATTTTGTATAAATTGATGTTTGTGAATTGTAGTGCTGGAGAAAACTCTTGAGAGTCCCTTGGGCTGCAAGGAGAACAAACCAGTCAATCCTAAAGGAAATCAACCCTGAATACTCATTGGAAGGACTGATGCTGAAGTTCCAATACTCTGACCACCTGATGGGAAGAGCAGACTTATTGGAAAAGACCCTGATGCTGGAAAAGGTTGAAGGCAAAAGGAAAAGAGGCCAGCAGAGGTTGAGATGGTTATATAGCATCACTGACTCAACGGACATGAATCTGAACAAACCCTTGGGAACAGTGAAGGACAAGGGAGCCTGACATGCTGCAGTCCATGGTGTCACAAAGAGGCGGACACGACTTAGTGCCTGAACAACAGCAACCAAGGAATACTGACTGCAATTTAAAATGCATTTATTGAGTCTACACATCTATTTTGTATAAATTAGGTAATATTCCAAAAGTGTAGAAAAGGTCAGAAGATAGTAAACACCTGTTTTTACTATCTAGATATAACCCATATTTTATCATGTACAATGTTAACCCAACACTATAGTTCTTTAGATTTTAACTTTAAAGAAAAAGGATTCAGATATAATTAAACCATTCCTCTTTCCTTCTACTCCAGAGGTAATCATTTTCCTGAAGGTGTTTTTTACTATTCCTATGCATCATTCTGAATAATTTATACATTTCCAGATATCTAGAAATACCATATATCATTGTTGTGTGTTCTAAATTTGCATAAATATTATCATACTCACAGTGTCTATCACCAACTGGTTTTTATCATGCAATAGCATACTTGACTGAGTCATGTTAGTACTCATGTAGTTATGATTCATTCATCTTAAATACTAAATAGAATTCTGTTGCATGACTCTGAACATATATATTGACAGATATTGAGGCCGTTTTAGTTTTTCTTACTTCCTGCTTGCCTACCTATAGGAATGATGCAATAAGAGTTATTACAGAATTATCCTAATCAACACATCATGCATGGATAGTTCAAATAGAACACAAAAAAAGAAAGAAGAGCTTAGGAATAGACATATACATAAATGGAAGCAAATAACAGAAGTTTCTTGGGAATATGATAGAATATTCAATGATTCTGAAAGCATGTGAGAAAAAAAATATAAAATGTGATTCACATTTGCTTAATACACTGCCCAAAACCAGTATCAAGATTACCATGACACAGAAAACTATATAATTTTAGATAATGCTTATGAACCTGGGGGAGAGTGAAATTTCTTTAAAAATATACAAAAAAAGATAATAAAGGAAAAGATCAATAAATTGGATCTGCTTAAAAATTAATACTTGTATTTATATTTGTATTATTTAAAATGCATAACTAAAAATGGCAAAAAAAATGAGAGAAGACATTTTTAAAATATGCAATATACTTTGTATATTAGTATTAAAAAAGATGTAAAAACTTAAAAATAGACGAAGAACCATAATTCAGAAGAAAAATGTGTAAAAGTTAATAATACACAATTATTCTGTGAAAAATGTAAAATTACACTTTAATTTTAATAAATGTGATATTCTGTTATTAGATGGGATATTCTATTCAACATCATCAGAGAAAAATATTGAAGTATGGTATTAACAAATGGCCAGTAGATATATATAGGAATAGGGGTCATAAAATGCTATTTGGAATTTAAGCTTTCCAAACATGGAAATTATGTTTCTTATATATGAGAAACATTTATAAGAATGATTATTGCAACACTTAAAATCAGAGGCAAAATGTTTATCAATAGAAAAATAGTATATTTTTTGTTGTTTTTCATAAACTGGAGTAGCAAACACTAGACTTTTCATTAACTGGAGTAGTAACCAGCAGTAAAAAATAAGTGAACTAAAGTTATGTGTATCCACACTGAGAGCTCTCTATAAAATAATGTTTTACTAGATTCTTAGTTAAAAAAAATACAGTATGGGAAGAGAACAAGATGGCAGAAGAGTAGGTGGACGCGGAGCACATCTCTCTCCATGGATACATCAGGAATACACCTTCAGACACAGAAATGCATGCAAAACACCAGCTGAGAGCAGACAGGAGTACCGGACCAGCAGAAAGGAATATACAGAACCATGCAAAACTCGTAGGATGTGGGTACTAGGGGGACAAACAGGAGTGTTAGTAGGACAGGACCTGCCCTCGGCGGGTGGGGGAACTGAAGCAGGATCTGATCCCCACATGGGGGCAACTCTCTGAGTTAGAGGAGAAACATTTAAGGCTGAGAGTGAAACAGCTGACCTGTGGCAGCCTAAATGGAATGAGAATCAGACAGTCCTTGCTGCAGCCATACATATCCCGGACAGGGATGCAGGTCCCCTGGAAGGTGCAGCAGCTGGGAACTGGAGTTTAGGGACTACGGAGCAATCCCAGGGCAAGGGCTGCTGTTGACTGCGGAGAGACTGATCAAGGGGATGTGAAGGAGGAAATTGTGGTGGGAAATGCCTGTGGGGGAAAGCCGGGCAGCCATGGAAAAAAGGCGATACTGCTGAGTCACGTGTAGTGGGTGGAGCCATCACCACAGCTTCTCTCCCCAAGTGCCGGCATTGGCAGCTGCACAATAGACAGGCTGCCCCATCAAACACTGAACTACAGAGTAGGACCCCACCCAGGGTGCCCCTTTAAGTGCCTGACATGCCGATCTAGAGTAGTAAACACCATCTACAGAGTAGGACCCCAGCCAGAGGGGCCCCTCTATGTATCTGAACAACAGAGAAAGACCCCAGGCAAGGGAGCCCTCTAAGTGTCTGAATGGGCTGAGCTAGGGATACTGGCCCATGGACGGAGGAGCCTGGTAGGCTGCAGTCCATGGGGTTGCAACTGAGCGACTTCACTTTCCCTTTTCACTTTCATGCATTGGACAAGGAAATTGCACCCCACTCCAGTGTTCTTGCCTGGAAAACCCCATGGATGGAGGAGCCTGGTGCGCTGCAGTCCATGAGGTTGCGACTGAGCGACTTCACTTTCATGCATTGGAGAAGGAAATGGCAACCCACTCCAGTGTTCTTGCCTGGAGAATCCCAGGGACAGCGGCGCCTGGTGGGCTGCCCTTTATGGGGTCGCACAGAGTCGGATATGACTGAAGCGACTTAGCAGCAGCAGCAGGGAGACTGGCCAAAGAGGACTTCTGATTGCCAGCTACAAAAGGCTCAAAAAAAAAAAAACAAAACACTCTCATAGGGCCATAACTCCTGGGGCGGAGGCAGTCTGTGTCCCTGAACACGTTGTGCTGCCAGGGTCCCCGCAAGCCAAGCAGCTGTGCTGCCTTCACATTCCACTCTCATGGGGGCAAAGCTGCCACAGACAAAAAAAATTTTGTGTCTATGTGCACAGGGTCACTTAAGTTATGTCCAACTCTTTGCAACCCTGTAGACTGTGGCCTGCCAGGCTTCTGTGTCGGGGGACAGGGGGGTTCTGCAGGCAAGAATACTGGAGCATATTGGCCAATACTGGTTGCCATTCCCTTCTAGAGCACGATATTTCCTGCTGCCCTAGCTGCCAACCCCCCAGAGTACCTGGTGCTGCCAGAACCCCTGCAACCCAAGCAGCTGCACCACCTCCACACCTGGCCCTCACAGGGGCAGACCCAAGTCCTCCAGGGCAGCCTTAGGAGCAATCCCCAAGGGCCAACCCACATGCAGAGGTGGAAATAAAACCACAATTAAAAACCAGGGGCACTGTGGCTGACGAAAAAGACTCAAACCTTCCCAACAGCTGTATAAGCTGCAGATTAAATGCACACAATCAACTAGGCAGACGCTGTGTCTATGGAATATATAAAAGGACATTGAGAGTTCCCACAAAAGAAAACGCACTAGTTCTGACCGCTGTGGACACTGGAGGCAAGAACACACAGGAGCAGGACCAGATTAGAATCTGAGCTGCCCCACAGCAGGTCCAGAGATCAGCACAGTGCATCCTAGGGAGCTGAGGTGGACTGTGACTCACAAAGAGGGAAAGAACTCTGACAGCAGTGACTCCAGAAAACATCTGAACATTTATTATTCTTATGTTTTCACTTGTTCTGTAGGTTCTTTTGGATTTTTTTTTTCCTTTTATTCTTTTTTTTTTCCTCCCTCTGTTGCAGCTGTTGATTTTATTCGTACTAGGAAAATCTAATTAGGCTTTTGAGCTTTTTTTTTCTCTCAGTTACATTTTTTATTGTTGTTATAAACCTCTGCCTCTACGTTGGGGATTTGCAGTTCTGTGAAGTTTTCCTTTTATTCTTTCTTTTCTCTTTTTTTAATTTTAATTTTTAAACCTATTATTATTTTTTATATTTATTCTTTTGTTTGCTTTTCCTACTGTACTTTTCCCCTTGCACCTAAACTTTAATGTATATAAATCTTCTCTATCTACCCCTATTTAACTTTGCATATCTCTTCTTTCTTTCCTTTCCTTTCCTCTCAACATATTTGTTAGTTTCATTTTCATTGCTTTATTCCCCACTTGGCACCTTGCTTTAGTTTTGTTATCTAGTTTGTTCTTTAGTTAGTTTTGTTCTTAACTGGTAAATATAATTTTTTATTTCCTTTCTTTGCTGGATCAATCTATTGTACTTTATTTTAGTTGGATTGTTTTGACATTGTTCACGGGTGTATATGTATATGTGAATATTCCATTATTTTAATTATTATTTGCCTGATTTTGTAACTGCCATTTATCTGGAGTTCATCTTTGGTTTCTTATATTTGGGTATTTTTTTTTTACTCTCACTTAATGCCATAACAAACCACTTGTGGAATCTTCATTCCTGACCAGAGATCAAGCCCTGAGCCTTTTGCGTGGGAGCACTGACTCCAAAGAGAAGGCAACGGCAACCCACTCCAGTACTCTTGCCTGGAGAATCCCAGGGACGCAGGAGCCTAGTGGGCTGCCGTCTATGGGGTCGCATAGAGTCGGACACGACTGAAGCAACTTAGCAGCAGCAGCACTAACTCCAAGACTACCAGAGAACTAACTTTAGGGAGCATCAAATAGATACTCCCTATTTGATAGAGAGTATCAATAGAGAAAATCACACAAAGGAAACCAAACCACTTGAACACAAGACCCGGCATCACACAACCACCAGCAGAACCCTGGGCAGGACATCTCATCTAAACAACATAAAAAGCAAAAATACAAACTCTATCCTCAGCAACAGGATTCCCACCTGACTCAGCCTTGCCCATCAGAGTAAAAACACCAAACAAAAAAACTCAGCGCAAATCTCACCCTACACAAACCCCTGGACCAACCTTAGGAGGGCAGAAACTAAAAGGAAGAAAGAATTCAACCTTGAAGCCTGGGGAAAGGAGAGCTCAAACACAGTAAGTTAGAAATATATATATATAATGAAAAGGCAGAGAAATGCTACACAAATGAAGGAACATATTAGAAACACAAAAGTCCAAATAAATGAAGAGTAAATAGGCAAACTACCTGAAAAAGAATTCAGAATAATGATAGTAAAATGTTGAAAATAATCAAAAACCTTGAAAACAAAATGGAGAAAATGCAGGAATCAATTAACAAAGACCTAGAGCCAGGCTTCAATAGTATGTGAACAGTGAATTTCCAGATATTCAACCTGGATTTAGAAAAGGCAGAGGAGTCAGAGATCAAATTGCCAACATCCACTGGATGATCGAAAAAGTGAGAGAGTTCCAGAAAAACATCTACTTCTGCTTTATTGACTATGCCAAACTCTTTGACTGTGGGGATCACAACAAACTGTGAAAAATTCTTAAAGAGATAGGAATACCAGATAACCTGACCTGCCTCCTGAGAAATCTGTATGCAGGTCAAGAAGCAACATTTAGCACTGTACATGGAACAAAAGACTGGTTCCAAATCAGGAAAGGAGTTTGTCAAGGCTGTATATTGTCACCCTGCTTATTTAACTTATATGCAGAGTACAACATGAGAAATGCTGGACTAGATGAAGCACAAGCTGGAATAAAGATTGCCAGGAGAAATATCAATAACCTCAGATATGCAGATGATACCACCCTTATGGCAGAAAGCAAAGAAGAACTAAAAAGCCTCTTGAAGAAAGTGAAAGAGGAGAGTGAAAAAGCTGGCTTAAAACTCAACATTCAGAAAGATAAGATCATGGCATCCAGTCCCATCATTTCATGGCAAATAGATGGGGAAACAGTGGAAACAGTGTCAGACTTTTTGAGGGTGGCTCCAAAATCACTGCAGATGGTGACTGCAGCCATGAAATTAAAAGACTCTTGCTCCATGGAAGAAAAGTTATGACCAACATAGACACCATATTAAAAAGAAGAGACATTACTTTGGCAACAAAGGTCCATGTAGTCAAAGCTATGGTTTTTCCAGTAGTCGTGTATGGATCTGAGAGTTGGACTATAAAGAAAGCTGAGCAGCTAAGAATTGATACTTTTGAACTGTGGTGTGGAGAAGACTCTTGAGAGTCCCTTGGACAGCTAGGAGATGCAACCAGTCCATCCTAAAGGAAATCAGTCCTGAATATTCATTGGAAGGGCTGATACTGAGGCTGAAACTCCAATACTCTGGCCATCTGATGCAGAGAACTGACTCATTTGAAAAGACCCTGATGCTGGGAAATATTGAAGGCAGGAGGAGAAAGGGATGACAGAGGATGAGATCATTGGATGGAATCACTGACTCAATGGACATGAGTTTGAGTAAATTCCGGGAGTTGGTGATTGACAGGTAGGCCTGGTGTGCTGCAGTCTATGTGGCTGCAAAGAGTAGGATACAACTGAGTGACTGAACTCACTGAACGAACTAGAAGAATAAAAGAAAAAACATACAGAGACAAACAACACAATTAATGAAATTAAATATAGTCTGGAAGAAATCAATTGCAGAATATCTGAAGCAGAAGAATGAATCAGTGAGCTGGAAGATAAAATGGTACAAAAAAACTTCTGAAGAATAGAATAAAAGAAAAATAATAAAAAGAACTGAGGATAGACTCAGAGACCTCTAGGACAATATCAAATGCACCAACATCTGAATTATAGGGGTCCCAGAAGAAGAGAAAAAGAAAGGGCATGAGAAAATTTTTGAAGAGATTATAGTTGAAAATTTCCCCAACATGGAAAAGGAAATAGTCAATCAAGTCCAAAAAGCAGAAAGAGTCCTATACAGGATAAGCCCAAGGAGAAACATGCCAAAAAACATACTAATCAAACTAACAAAGACTAAACACAAAGAAGAAATATTAAAAGCAACAAGGGAAAAAGAACAACTAACAATACAAGGCAAACCCCATACATTTAAAATAAAGAAGATTAAAAGAAATAAGGAAGGACACTACATAATGATCAAGGGATCAATCCAAGAGGAAGACATAACAATTGTAAATATCTATGCACCCAACACAGGAGCACCTCAGTACATAAGACAAACATGAACAGACATAAAAGGTGAAATTGACAGTAACACAATAATAGTAGGAGACTTTAACACTCCACTCACACCAATGGACAGATCATCAAAACAGAAAATTAATAAGGAAACACAAGTATTAAATGATATATTAAATGAGATGGATCTCACTGATATCTTCAGGAGGTTCCATCCAAATGCAGAAGAATACATCTTCTCAAGTGCACATGGAACATTCTCCAGGATAGATGACATCTTGGGTCACAAATCAAACCTCAATAAATTTAAAAAGGTGAAATCATATCAAGCATCTTCTCTGACCACAACACTATGAGACTAGATATCAATTATAAGAAAAAACTGTAAGAAACACACACACATGGAGACTAAATAACACATTTCTAAATAACCAACAGGTTACTGAAGAAATAAAAAGGGAAATAAAATTTCTAGAAACAGATGACAATGAAAGCATGATAACTCAAAACTTATGGGATGCAGCAAAAGCAGTTCTAAGAGGGAAGTTTATAGCAATACAATCCTACCTCAAGAAACAAGAAAAACATTGAATAGAGAACTTAGCTTTATACTTAAAACAACTGGAAAAAGAAGAACAACAACAAAAAATTAGAAGGAAAGAATCATAAAGATCTAAGTAAAAATAAATGAAAAAGAAATGAAAGAAACAATAGTAAAATTAAGAAAACTAAAAGCTGGTTCTTTGAGAAAATAAACAAAATTGACAAAGCTTTGGCCAGACTCATCAAGAAAAAAAGAGAGAAGAATCAAATCAACAAAATTAGAAATGAAAAAGGAGAGTTTACAACAGACAATGCAGAAATACAAAGGATTATAAGAGACTATTTTGAACAACTATATGAAAATAAAATGGATAACCTGGAAGAAAAGGACAGATTCTTAGAAAAGTTCAATCTTCCAAGATTGAACCAGGAAGAAATAGAAATTATGAACAACCCAATTACAACCACTGAAATTGAAGTTGTGATCAAAAATCTCCCAAAAAACAAAAGCCCAGGACCAGATGGCTTCTTAGGAGAATTCTATCAAACATTTAGAGAAGAGCTAATGCTATCATTCTAAAACTTTTGCAAAAAATTGCAGAGGAAGGAACACTGTCAAACTCATTCTGTGAGGCTACCATCACCCTGATATCAAAACCAAAGACAACACAAAAAAAGAAAACTACAGGCCAATATCACCAATGAACATAGATGCAAAAATCCTCCACAAAATTTTAGCAAATAGAATTCAGGAACAAATCAAAAAGCTCATTCACAATGATGAAGTTGAGTTTATTCCAGGAGTGCAAGGATTCTTCAATGTATGCAAATAAATCAACATGATACACCATATTAACAAACTTAAAGATAAAAACCATATGATGATCTCAATAGATGCAGAAAAAGCCTTTGACAAATTCAGCACCTATTTATGATTTAAACTTTTTCAAAAATGGTCATAGAAGGAACCTACCTCAACATAGTAAAGGCCATATATGATAAGCCTACAGCAAACATTATTCTCAATGGTGAAAAACCGAAAGCATTCCCCTAAGATCAGGAACAAGACGAGGATGTCCACTTTCACCACTATTATTCAACATAATCCTGGAAGTCCTAACTACAGCAAACAGGGAAAAAAGAAATAAAAGGAATCCAGGTCTGAAAAGAAGTAAAGCTCTCACTGTTTGCAGATGACATGATCCTGTACATAGAAAACTCTAAAGATAGAATTAGAAACCAACTAGAGCTAGTCAGTGAATATAACAAAGTTGCAGGATACAAAATCCATGCACAGAAATCCCTTGCATTTCTATATACTAGCAATGAAAAATCAGAAAGAGAAATTAAGGAGGCAATTCCATTCACCACTACAACAAAAACAATTCAATACCTAGGAATAAACTTACCAAAGGAGACAAAAGAATTGTACACAGAAAGTTATAAGACACTAATGAAAGAAATCAAAGGTGACATAAACAGATGGAGAGATATTCCATGTTTCTGGGTGGGAAGAATCAATATTGTGAAAATCACTATAGTACCAAATGCAATCTACATATTCGATGCATACCCTATCAAATTACCAATGACATTTTTCACAGAACTAGATCAAAAAGTTTCACAATACTTATGGAAACACAAATGACCCTGAATAGCCAAAGCAGTCTTGAGAAAGAAGAATGGAGCTGGAGGAATCAACCTTCCTGACTTCAGATTATACTACAAAGCTACAGTCATCAAGACAGTATGGTACTGTCACAAAGAAACAGAAACATAGATCAATGGAACAAGATAGAAAACCCAGAAATAAAGGTACCCATGCACCTATGGGTACCTTATATTTGACAAAGGAGGCAAGAATATACAATTGGGCAAAGATAGCCTCTTCAACAAATGGTGCTGGGAAAAATGGACAGCTACATGTAAAAGAATGAAATTAGAACACTTCCAACACCATACACAAAGATAAACTCATAATGGATTAAAGACCTAAATATAAGACCAGAAACTATAAAACTCTTAGAGTAAAACATAGGCAGAACAGTTGATGACATAAATCAAAGCAAGATATTCTATGACCCACCTCCTAGAATAATGGAAATAAAAACGAAAGCAAACAAGTGGGACCTGATTAAACTTAAAAACTTTTGCAAAGCCAAGGAAACTTTAAGCAAGGTGAAAAGGCAACCCTCAGAATGGGAGAAAATTATAACAAATGAAACAATTGACAAGGATTAATTTCCAAAATATACAAGCAGCTCATACAACTCAATACCAGAAAAACAAACAACCCAATCAAAAAGTGGGCAAAAGACCTAAACAGTCATTTCACCAAAGAAGACATACAGATGGCTAACAAACACATGAAGAGATGCTCAGCATCACTCATTATTAGAGAAATGCAAATCAAAACTACAATGAGCTATCACCTCACACTGATCAGAATGGCCATCATCAAAGAGTCTACAAACAATAAATGCTGGAGAGAGTGTGGAGAAAAGGGAATGCTCTTGCCCTGTTGGTGGCAATGTAAATTGATACGGCCACTATGGAAGACAATATGAAGATTCCCTTAAAAAATAGGAAGAAAACCACCATGTGTCCCGGCAATTCCACTCCTAGACATACACCCTGAAGAAACCAAAATTGAAAAAGATACGTGTATCCCATTGTTCACTGAGGCACTATTTACAATAGCTAGAACAGGGAAGCAACCTAGATGTCCATCAACAGATGAATGGATAAAGAAGTTTTGGTACATATACACAATGGAATATTACTCAGCCATGAAGAGGAACACCTTTGAGTCAATTCTACTGAGGTGGATCAACCTAGAATCTATTGTGAAATAAGTTAGAGTTAAATAAGTTAGAAAGAGAAAGATAAATGTCATATTCTAATGCATATATACAGAATCTAGAAAAATGGTATTGAGGTAAATTGAAGAATTTACTTACAGGGCAGCAGTGGAGAAACAGACATCGAGAGTAGACTTTGGGACATGGGGAGAGGGGAGGAGAGGGTGAGACGTATGGAGAGAGTAACATGGAAACTCACACTGCAATATGTAAAATAGATAGCCAAGGGGAACTTGATGTATGTCTCAGGAAACTCAAACAGGGGCTCTGTATTAACCTCGAGGGGTGGGATGGGAGGGAAATGGGAGGGAACTTCAAACGGGAGGGGATATATATATATATACTTATGACTGATTCCGGTTGAGGTTTGACAGAAAAAACATAATTCTATAAAGCAATTATCCTTCAATTAAAAAAAATAAATTAATTAAAAAAATACAGTATGGCATCAACTACAGAAGTTTAAAATATGTTAATAAATAATACACATTAATGTGAACTAATGCTATTCTTTAGGATTACATGTTCATGTAATAAAATTTAAGCACATACATCAAAGTGATAAGAACCCAAATCAGTAGTTACCTCTGAGGAAGAGGAAGTAGAATGAAATTCATGATGAACACACAGGAATCTAAAAATAGTTTGCAATTATTCAAAATCTTCAGAGTACACATATGTTCAATATAGTGTTCTCCTTTCATTTCAGCATGTTAGAAATGTTTTATATTAACAGAAAGGCAATAAATTCATTGATTGAAGAGCTTCTTTTCCAAATATAACCCAATATAATGAGATAATCATTAAAGTGATTTTTGTTAATGTTTTTATCATTAAGTAGATGAATAAAATAAAACTAGAATACCTGAAATAGTCCCAACTAGTCCATTAGAACTTAATATACTATTATTAATATACTTAGTATTAATATACTTAGTATATTCCATTAGAACTTATTATATGCAAATCAGTGAATACCATTAAAAATTGTCAAGATTAATGATTTGTTAATTTTAGAATAATTATTAATGATCTTATATCAATAAATTCCTCTACATGATATATTATGCAGTATTTATTTATGATTAGTTACATATCTAATTATCTATAACTATATCAAGTTAGAAATAAACAAACTAAAGTATTATCTGTGGTTTAACAGAAGTGGAGTTCTAGGTGATTTTTAACATGTATAAAAGCTCAGTCGTGTCTGACTCTTTGCAACCCCATGGACTGTAGCCTACCAGGTTCCACCATCCATGGGATTTTCCAGGCAAGAGTACTGGAGTGGGGTGCCATTTCCTTCTCTAGGAGATCTTCCCGACCCAGGGATTGAACCCGAGTCTCCCACATGGTAGGCATTGTAGGCAGATGCTTTACTGTCTGAGCCACCAGGGAAGATCAAAATAGTTTCTATTTTAAAGTTTTATCAAAATTAGATGCACTTGGTTTAAAAAGTTACATAATTATATGAAAAAGCCAGAGTCTACCACAACATAGTCTCTTTTCCAGAGGTAACTGCTTTTGAATAGTTTATATGATTCTATTGATATTTATCTGGGCTTCTTAGATGGTGCAGTGGTAAAGAATCTATGGACATGACTTAGTGGTTAAACCACCACCACCACACTCAGATCATCGGGGTTTTTTTCTAACTGTGGCTGGCTAGCTTGGAAGATACAGGCAGGAAGACCAAAGGCAGCTTTGAGTAGGTTGGTACACGAGCTTGTTCATGCTTTCTCAGTTCTCATTGCTATCCCTACTGTATGCACAGGTGCTGGAGAGTAGAGGGAATGATCTCATACTTTCTTTTTAACTGGTGAAAATAATTCCTTGGATTATTCAATTTCTCCAAGATTCTAGCCTTG
The DNA here is from genome assembly GCF_019923935.1 of Bubalus bubalis. Taxonomy (NCBI): domain Eukaryota; kingdom Metazoa; phylum Chordata; class Mammalia; order Artiodactyla; family Bovidae; genus Bubalus; species Bubalus bubalis. Next base: position 78,195,120 of record NC_059159.1, on the reverse strand, counting down.
GATCCAACTTAAGTGCATTCACTTTTTCTGGAAATGAGAATCTTCCTGGAGATGTAAATACTTTGCCCCTAAAAAACTTAGAAATGCTTACAAACATAAAAAGACTATGTTGCACATAACAAAAGTACTAATAATTTAACAGAAAAATGAAGAAAAGGGCACAGCACTGACACATAAAAATTTTGTGATTAACAAAAGAAGGACAGTTTTGTTTTTATTTCTTATATAAGTTGCACACATTGGAAGGAGGTAGTAAAAGTTACTACAGAATGTTTAGTCAAGAAGTTTCATTATTACACAGTATATACTAAAAACTATTAGGTACTTTGGGGCTTCCCAAGTTTGCTAATGGTAAAGAACCTGCCTGTGTGGGTTTGACTCCTGGGTCGGGAAGATTCCCTGGAGGAGGGCATGGCAACCCACTCCAGTATTCTTGCCTGCAGAATCCCATGGACAGAGGAGCCTAGTGGGCTATAGTTCATAGGGCCGCAAAGAGTCAGACATGACTGAAGCAACTTAGCACACACACACATAAGGTACTTTAGTGGTCATGTTCTATAGAATTCTGGAACCTGAGGTTGGAAGAGATTATTACAAGTTATGTGATTTACAGACAACAAAAACCACAGGCAACAGCCTATTATGCATGGATTTCTACACGTGATACTTCTGGACTAGAGACAAAACAAAATGCATGGTGCCTACCTGGAAATAACATTCTACTGGGCAAAATGGAATATATATCCACAGGCTGCATTTGAGGACTTTCCCAAGGAAAGATCTGAATCTTCGTATTGAGACTTTGAGCAATGATTGTGGATTAAAAACTGAAAAAACAAATGTCTTTTTTTCCAGAGAATGTTAGTAAACTGTCAGACCAAATACTGGCAACTCCTCCAGTAAAATGGTGACAGTGTGTGTTTACTTGATGAGAGCTCCAGTAATTGGTCTCACTGCAAAGTGAATATATACATGCATCCTAAGGAAGTAAATGACTTAATGAATATTGCTGCTGTTGTTTAGTAGCCAGGTCATGTTCAACTCTTTTGCAACTCCATGGACTGTAGCCCACCAGGCTCTTCTGTCCATGGAATTTCCCAGGCAAGAATACTGGAGAGGTTTGACATTTCCTTCTCCAGGGGGTCATTCCAATCCAAGGATTAAACCTGTGTTTCCTGCAGTGGCAGGTAGATTCTTTACCACTGAGTCACCAGGAAGCCTAATGAATATTACCAATTCACATATTTAAGAGTAGTTAACCAGAATCAAGATTGCCAGGAGAAATATCAATAACCTCAGATATGCAGATGACACCACCCTTATGGCAGAAAGTGAAGAGGAACTAAAAAGCCTCTTGATGAAGTGAAAGAAGAGAGTGAAAAGGCTGGCTTAAAGCTCAATATTCAGAAAAGTAAGATCATGGCATCTGGTCCCATCACTTCATGGGAAATAGATGGGGAAACAGTGGAAACAGTGTCAGACTTTATTTTTTGGGGCTCCAAAATCACTGCAGATGGTGATTGCAGCCATGAAATTCAAATACGCTTACTCCTTGGACGGAAACTTATGACCAACCTAGATAGCATATTGAAAAGCAGAGATATTACTTTGCCAACAAAGGTCCGTCTAGTCAAGGCTATGGTTTTTCCAGTGGTCATGTATGGATGTGAGAGTTGGACTATGAAGAAAGCTGAGCACTGAAGAATTGATGCTTTTGAATTGTGGTGTTGGAGAAGACTCTTGAGAGTCCCTTGGACTGCAAGGAGATCCAACCAGTCCATCCTAAAGGAGATCAGTCCTGGGTGTTCATTGGAAGGACTGATGCTGAAGCTGAAATGCCAATACTTTGACCACCTCATGCAAAGGGTTGACTCATTGGAAAAGACTCTGATGCTGGGAGGGATTGGGGGCAGAAGGAGAAGGGGACAACAGAGGATGAGATGGCTGGATGGCATCACTGACTCGATGGACATGAGTTTGAGTGAACTCCGGGAGTTGGTGATGGACAGGGAGGCCTGGCGTGCTGCCATTCATGGGGTCACAAGGAGTCGGACACGACTGAGCGACTGAACTGAACTGAACTGAATCTGAATTATTACATCCCCCCCAAAAAAAGTCAATACATTATTTTCATGAGAGTTGGCAAACGCATTACTTACTTATTTCTTTACCTCTCTTTATTTTGAGGCATTGTTTACCATTCAAATCATCATCAAATGGATTTTATTTAAATGGAGGCTTTTTGGATTATTTCATTTTTAATGATGCAACAAAGCAGTAAAAGGTAAAGACATATGGACCCATAATGGAAAAGAGAGAGGAAGGAGTCAGAATTGCCACCTTTTAGAAAGCAGATAACTAAGAGTCAGTGTTTTGTTTGTTTTGCCAAAGTGACAGTGTAGAAAGAGAAGAAGCACCCCAATTTTCATCACATTACTCCTCAAAATTTAGTACTGGTCCCAGGTACTTCTGGCAGTAGAGAAAAAACTATGACTGGAAACTCAAGATTGGCTTAAAGTTTCTTTAGAACAGTTAGGCTGCTATATCTCTTTCCTTGTACTTCAAAATGAGGTCACTGCTCCTCAGTCCTCTGGTAGAACAGAAGAGGTTTATTCCCCAGAAAGGAAAAAACCAAGGTTCTCTGACCTGGAAGAAATCAGGACAACAGAGTGAAACTGCACTGAGAGATCAGCACACTAAGTGTGAGACACCTTCCCCTGCCTGACTCCCTCCTCCAACTTAGATCCTTGCAAGCACCCTGGCAGCCACACAGTGTCTAGACAGGAGAAGGGAAGAGCCTTCTCCAGGGATCTGTCCCATCCAAGGAAAAAGGTCTAACAAAAATGACAGTAGGAATTCCTCAACCAGAATCAAATCAATGAGATCACAATGAGGACTCTGGGGTTAACAAGACCCACTCTTAATATATTAGCACAAACCCAAGAATTATTAGATACTTGAAGAGATCATCTTTTATCAAAAAGACTAAAAAACAGAAAAAAATAACTTAGAGAAAAAGAAAAGATTATGCACAAAAATAAAATTTAGTATACGTGATTAATATCCTCAAAGATAGGAGGTTTTGTATCCTTGAAATAAGAACAGATTTTTTTTTTAATGTTGGAAATCAAAACATGATAGTATAAGTGAAAAAATTCAATAAAAATTTTAGGGGAGAAATTTGAGAAGCTATTGCAGAATGAAAAGCAAAATTTCAGAGATGGAAATTAGGAAAAGAAAAAGAGGGAAAAAATGGAGAGCCAAGAACCAGTAGAGCTAACATCTTAAAAAAAATAGATGCCAGAAGTAAAAAGAAATAATAGAAAATATAGGATAGAAAATCATGAAAAGTTCCCAGAAAGGAAGAACACATGTTTTCATATTGAATAGACCCACCATGTTCCCAGTACTATGGACAGAAATAGACACATATAAGGTACATCAAGAAAAGGTAGTACTCAGGGAATAAAGGAAAGATTTTTCAGCCTTTTAGGGAACATTCATGTGAAATAATATAGTAAGACTAGCAATACTGGAAGCTATTCATAGAAGACAACAGGACCAAGTCTTTGTGTGTCTGATGAAACAATAGGAGTTACAACCTAGCAGTCTATGGTCAGTTATATGTGAGTGTACACAGAAAGACTTGTATCTCCCATGCACTAATTTTCAGAAACCTACTGCAAGAGGTTTCCCACTAAAATGAGGGAGTAAACCAAAAAATAAGAAGATCCAGGAAACAGGGATCCAACATAGAAGAAAGGTGGAGAGAATGACCAATCAGGACATGATAGCTGGGGAGCAGGTTTGGAGATTTAAGAATACACCAAGAACAATTTGGAGCAGACCAGTGGTCATGTATGGATGTGAAAGTTGGACTGTGAAGAAAGCTGAGCGCCGAAGAATTGATGCTTTTGAACTGTGGTGTTGGAGAAGACTCTTGAGAGTCCCTTGGACTGCAAGGAGATCCAACAGTCCATTCTGAAGGAGATCAGCCCTGGGATTTCTTTGGAAGGAATGATACTAAAGCTGAAACTGCAATACTTTGGCCACCTCATGCCAAGAGTTGAGTCATTGGAAAGGACTCTGATGCTGGGAGAGATTGGGGGCAGGAGGAGAAGGGGACGACAAAGGATGAGATGGCTGGATGGCATCACTGACTCGATGGATGTGAGTCTGAGTGAACTCCGGGAGTTGGTGATGGAGGGAGGCCTGGCATGCTGCGATTCATGGGGTCGCAAAGAGTCGGACCCGACTGAGCGACTGAACTGAGTGTCATGGATAGAGATGTCTTTAACAAGATACATTTACTGTGTGTTGCATATTTAAGTGTATTAAGAAGAGTTATATCCTGGTGGAGGTAGGAGAAAGAAACAGAAGCTCTTAGTTGTTATTACTATAAAACTAAGAAAATAATAGCAGCACAAAAAATACAGTTAAAGAATCTTACCACAATAAGCCAAAAAAAAAAAAAAGAAAAAGGACCAATATTTGCATACAAGGAAGAGTAATCATAATAGCTGACATTTCTGTGCTGTGTGTTCTGTTTATGTCGACTTCACAAGGTAAACACTGATTATTGACTCAATCAATAATATGGCATGATAATAATGAGAAGACAAGGAGGGAAACATGCATGTGTATCAGGGGCTAAGACCTGTCAGGTTGGTGTTAAAAGAGACCTCAGTTTGTATCTGCCCCAAATAAAAAGTCAATACACACTCCCCAAAATCAAGAAGTAGCAATAAAAAAATCATCGTATAGAGAGGTTTCATATAAATACCAGTGCGCATGTGTGCTCAGTCGTGTCCAACTCTCTGTGACGCCATGGACTGCCTGTCAGGCTCCTCTGTCCATGGAATTTTCCAGGCAAGAATACTGGAGTGGGTTGCCGTTTCCTTCTCCAGGGGATCTTCCTCACCCAGGGATGGAACCCAGGTATACTGCATTGCAGGTGATGTGAATGTAAGTGGAGTAAAAAAAAAGTGCTCACAACTACCAGTGAAGTTACCTTTACCTTTTCTCCATTTTCCTCAACTTTTGAGGCCCGGTATGGTTAATTCTATGAATCAACTTGGCTGGGCCACGGTGCTCAGAAGTTGGTCAAATATTAATTCTGAATGTTTCTGTGAGGATGTTTTTTAGGTGAGATTTACACTTAAATTGGTACACTTAGGATAAAGTAAATCACTCTCCATTACATGGGTAGATCTCGTCCAATCAGTTGTAAGCCTGACTAGAACTACAGAACTAAAGACCAACCTCCACTGAGCAAGAGGAAATTGTCCAGCCTGGTAGCCTTTAGACCTGAATAACAAAACGGGCTCTTTATTGGGTCTCCAGACTGCTAGCCTACACTGATTTTGGACTTCCCATATTCCATAATCATGAAAGCCAATTCCTTAAAATCATTCAATCTCTCTCTCTCTCTCTCTCTCAATACATGTGTGTATGTGCATGAATGCTTAGTCACTTCAGTTGTGTCCGACTCTTTGTGACCTGTGGACTGTAGCCCACCAGGCTCCTCTGTCCATGAGATTCTCCAGGCAAGAATATGGGTGCCATGCCCTCCTTCAGGGTTTCTTTCTGATTCAAGGATCAAACTCGTGTCTGCCTGCATCTCCCAACCAGCCTATAGAAAATAAGTTTAAATTCTGATGACATCCAGCTAGTCTAAAAGTTAGGTAGAATTATTATTAAAAAAAAATCAAAAATCACTCAGTGCTATTCACGGTCATTTGAAAAGAAATAGCTCTATTACAAGCTATGGACCAGAATAATACAGGGAGTCCATGGAACAAACACAACAGCAAACATAATAAAGTGTTGGGGCGCCTCTAATAATCACTTTAATTTACTGAAGGAGATCTGTCCATGTTTCTATAATAGGTTTACAGGAAAATATATGGTATATGTTAGTAATCAGTTTTATAAATTACGAATAATATATATATATATATATGTATGGCTAATCAAGGTATAACAGAATCCAGAGAAGGAGGCTGAATAATTTGGGCTTTCTACTCCTGCAGACACATCTTCACACAGTGAGAAGGGAGCACTGAAGGCAGCTTTGCAGTGTGCTAATACCAGCTAATATGCACTTAATGAGACTTCCAGCTGTCTACTTTTCAATTTGCACTCACTGAATTTATTTAGAGCGTTTTTTTTTTTTTTTTTTTTTTTAACTGCAAACTAATTAAGATACCCTCATCCTTTTTCCTTGCGGTATCTGCAATAGCTACATTGAACTTTTCTGGCACATTAGCAAATGATCCCATAAAGTGGGCAGTATAGTCAGTACAGACTGCAAAGGAAATACAAAAAGGATACGCAGGGTGTGTTAAACACTGAGCTCAAATGCTCTAATAACAAACAAAGACAAGCTGAGTATTCTTACTGGTATAGATTTTCAGTTTTTTTTTTACTTGATATTCAGTTATTTAGATGATTCTTTGGGGAAAGAACTCTATGTAGTGAAACAATAACCATCAAAGATCAGAAAATCTCATTCTTTTTTCTTCTGGTGAATTATTCTCAGGCAGCTAAAGCCTTCCTGATCCCCCAAATTTTACAATACTCCAACCTAACCATATCTAAACCCTTATAATATATAAAGTCAAAAGGAATGCTCTCCAAGAATTCAATAATCTCCAACAGGAAACGAGCAATATGGAAATGCTCAAAATGGTCAAAAAGGAAATGAGCATTTACTTTTAAAAAAGGAAGGAAATTGGTTCCCACTAATCAAATTTCACCAAGAAAATGTATCTTTCTCTCACCAAGATATGGAAAGATAAATTTCCTCAAACCTTTTCTGTGTCATGCTAAAAGGGTTATCAATGAGGTTATAAGGTTTACAATGTTAGAGTTGCAAGGGTATATGTCTTTATAATGAGGTGAGTCTCTTTTTGATGTTGTAAAGGTGCTTTTTCATTCCTCACCCTCCCATCTTGCTGAAAGATCAGCCTTTTAAGAGTGGATTGTGAATTCTTCTGGTATGACAAAAGGAAACTAGTTCTTACTACGTTTGACATATAGTTACCACATTTAGTCACTGCAATACCATGGCTGTGTAAAACTTCTTTTCCTCATTTTAGAGATAAGGAAACTAAGGGTCAGTGAGATTCTGCCAGGCTCCTCTGTCCATGGGAATACTCCAGGCAAGAATACTCGAGTTTGTTGCCATGCCTTCTCCAGGGGATCTTCCCAACCTGGGGATCAAACCCAGGTTTCCCTCATCGCAGGCTGATTCCTTCCCGGCTGAGTCATCGCTGCTGCTGCTGCTGAGTCGCTTCAGTCGTGTCCGACTCTGTGCGACCCCATAATACTGTGTCCAAGATCCCATAACTGGTAAGGAAGAGACTTGGGAATTAAACCAGATCTATTCAGTTCAATTCAGTTCAGTTGCTCAGTCGTGTCCGACTCTTTGCGACTCCGTGAATTGCAGCACGCCAGGCCTCCCTGTCCATCACCAACTCCAGGAGTTCACTCAGACTCACGTCCGTCGAGTCAGTGATGCCATCCAGCCATCTCATCCTCCTTCGTCCCCTTCTCCTCCTGCCCCCAATCCCTCCCAGCATCAGAGTCTTTTCCAATGAGTCAACTCTTCGCATGAGATGGCCAAAGTACTGGAGTTTCAGCTTTAGCTTCATTCCTTCCAAAGAAATCCCAAGGCTGATCTCCTTCAGAATGGACTGGCTGGATCTCCTTGCAGTCCAAGGGACTCTCAAGAGTCTTCTCCAACACCACAGTTCAAAAGCATCAATTCTCCGGCGCTCAGCCTTCTTCACAGTCCAACTCTCACATCCATACATGACCACAGGAAAAACCATAGCCTTGACTAGATGGACCTTTGTTGGCAAAGTAATGTCTCTGCTTACTGTTTACTTTTCTATACTATATCTTCTCAGGAATTATCATTAACTTAAAACAGGGTGCTTAAAGCATTCTCAATTGGAACAACACATCTAGAATACGAGAGTTTCTATACTTAGTGACCAGAAATGATAAAGCTTTCTGTTTATGCCTAAATCCAAAAGCTATTCTGGACAATAAAAGAATAATCCCCTCTAAAGGCAAATTTTGGCAAGGAAAAAAATGCAGTCCAATTCGCTTACACTACAAAAATAGAAACACCTGTAATCTCAAATTAACTTTCTTTGTTTTCTGCAGTTCTATGCAAATGTAAATATGCAAAAGAACAAATCCTTGAAAGAGAAAATAAAAATGTACAGGCAACTGGCTGTCTTTATAGTTCTCTTAACTGATGAGTGCTTTCTCTGCTGGGACTCCTGAGAACTGCTCAGATTCTCTGACATTGGTCCTCCTGAAATCCCACCTAAATGATATCTTTGTGGAGACCATGACGCTCCGTCAGACAGTCTGGCTGACATATTAGGCTGCTGACCCCAGAACTGCTGGTGCTGAGCCGCACAAACCATCCCTTGGTTGTTTCCTGCCTAATCTGTGGTATCTCTGCCAACAAGTTTTTGAGGTGGCCAGAACTCCTCTACCATGAGCATGACAGTGAGCCCAGAATGAGCTAAGGCCCGAGCATCGATGAATGCAGTGATACACACGGCAGACAAATAGATGCAGTGATGAACAGAACCAGTCTCTGTGTGTGAATGTTGATATCAATTACAGTGATAAAAAACTGTTTTATGAGAGGCCATGACTATTCAGAACTTTATTTTAGGCGCTTAACACAGGGTCACCGTCATACAAACAATGAAGGAAAATGGGGGAGGGTAAAATAATTGACTGTCTTCTGTTGATTCATAGAGCAATAGTCTTGAACACGTAGGGAAAACATAGTTCTATTATTGGAGCATCCTATACCATGAAGAATTTTTAAGTCACTTTAGACAGTTTCCCAAGATTATAGGTATACACAGAAAATATAGAGAAATCTAGATTTGCAAAATTAATGAAACAGGGAGGAGATAATCCTTGATAAACTCATTCACTTTCTTATAATAAATACTCCATCTGACATGTGACACCTGTCAGGTTGACTAGAACCACCCCTTCTACTTCTGTCCTGGGCTGTAACTACCAATTCCTATCTCTCACCCTCCTCTCTCACAGTGGCCCATTCAGACCACAACCAGAGTCTCCTAAAAAGCACTATTTGCTTTAAAATATTTTTTTACACAAATGATATTATTGCTCCAATGTATTTTTTTTTCTGGGAATTTTCTTCCATGCCTTCCTAACACAAGCTCCTACTAATAAACTTGCACTATCTAATATAGCGGCCAATAGCCGTATTTCAAGCCTAAATTTAAATTAAGTAAAATTAAAAATTCGGTTCCTCTACTGCACTAGCCATATTTCAATCCTGAGCAGCCACTTGTGGCTAGGGGCTATTATCTTAGACATAGGGAACTGTCCATCAATGCCGAGTTCTATTACTTAGCCTCTAAATCCCAATGTACAAATCTGCCTGCAAGTTCCAGTACAAACCATTCCCTCCAAGTGGAAAAGCTCTGACTTCTTATCCACTCTTCCAATTTACATTCCTAAATCTCATATACCTTTAAGGTTCAGACTGCATTTTATTTATTGCATTCTACTCCCTCCCTTATATGTTCCAGTCAGAAACAATCACCCGTTTTGATCTTTTGCATTTTGTTTATAACAGTCACATACTAAATCTGACATTGCTGCTTTAAAGAAATTTAGGAAAAATTATTATTTTCTTACTAATTTGGAAGGAGGCAGAAGGAAAAACAGAGAGAGAGAGAGAGACAGACAGACAGAGAAGGAGGAAGAGGCGGGGGGTAGGGCAACCATAGAGTTTTGTTCTCTTCTCAGAGAGCCTGTGCCTTATAGGCACTCAATACGTATTTCTAAATAACAAAATATAGTTCAAATTTTGAACATCATTTTTTTGCAATGAAAGAAAATACCATCTTGCCCAGCTTTTTCATTTATAAGAAAGAAACTGAGGACCTGAGATGGTGCAAGCTGAGGAGATAGTAAAACTATGTAACAAGGACTCTGGCATCAACCTATGAGAATGGAACCGTTCTTAGCACCAGAACTGGGTCTAAATCTTGGGTAGATCCAGGACTTTTACAAAAAACTTGGAGAGCCAGGAAAATATTGGGGGAGAGGCTTTTAGAGGCTTAAAAGCCTCTTTCCACCAGGACAGCAGTGCTTTGGGAGTTTATCTGAGCTTAGTGAACAGTTCTGGGGATGTAATTGTCCCAGGATCACATGTTAGTAGAATTCGCCATAAGTCAATTTCAGTACAACTTTTCAGGAACATATCCACTGTGTTACATGAGACACCCACCTTCTGCGACACAGACACAAAATCCTTTCAGCTGCTAAATAGACGTGTGATCTTAATCCATTGCTATAATGTCACATGCATTTGCGTACAGATTATAACATTCTAGAAAACTGTTCCTTAGATGTTGTATTTGGGGTAATTGATGCTTTAGGCCTAAAAGTCTTAATAAGCTGACACTTTTATTTTCAGAAGTGCCTGCAAGGAGTGCAATTCTAAAAAATTATGTTCCAACCTGGCTGATTGGCTAATAAAATGAAAGTAGTTTGTAACAAATAAACAAAGGATATGGCATGCCTTGCACAGCTTTTAACATAAATGGGTGAAATCACTTCATTTCTTTCAATAAAAACATCTTGCACCTAAAATAAAATGCCTGATATTTATATAGAAATAGCATGCTTTTGTATAAAAATTCTTTGATAGCTCGTCACTGCCAACATTTAAAGAGTTATGACTGTTTAAAAATGGAAAACCATAGTTGTACAAAACCAATAGCTGATAATATCCCTTTTGGTGATAATCATACAGTCTTAAATAATGTTCACTTTGTAATTAAATGCATTACTTATTTATGGATTTTTCTTTATAAATGATAGGAAATAACCCCTCACAGAAAACAATAAATGCAACTGATCTGTAAAGTTGTCTATAAACCAGTAGTCATGTTATATTCAGTATTCTTTGTCATTTAGAAGAGTCATTAAGTGTTTGTAGAATACAAACATTTACTCTTCCCTGGTCACCTAGTTCTTATTCCAAATCTACTTAATTACTATTTTATAGTCAATTTTAACAAGTAAAGCTGATTTCTCATCTCACAAAATAGGTGCTTCAGAAAATCACAAGTGAGTGGAGGACTGCTACAGACCAGCCAGTGAAACGGGGTAGTGGGAACAGTCAATAAACCAATGGCGATGGAGAAAACGGAACAAAGGGAGGCCACAGCAAGCAGAGAAAATAAATACTCAAAACACTGATACCCAAGGCCATGGAGTAAAGGAACAGAGAGTCATAAACATTTTGACAGCTCCTGTGGGCATCATTGACTTACAGGACAGCGTAATGATAGATACAAAATCTTAGAATTGATTTTACTATCACCCACCATTTCTAGTCAAGGCTATGGTTTTTCCAGTGGTCATGTATGGATGTGAGAGTTGGACGGTGAAGAAAGCTGAGCGCCGAAGAATGGATGCTTTTGAACTGTGGTGTTGGAGAACACTCTTGAGAGTCCCTTGGACTGCAAGGAGATCCAACCAGTCCATCCTAAAGGAGATCAGTCCTGGGTGTTCTTTGGAAGGAATGATGCTAAAGCTGAAACTCCAGTACTTTGGCCACCTCATGCGAAAACTAACTCATTGGAAAAGACTCTGATGCTGGGAGGGATTGGGGGCAGGAGGAGAAGGGGACAACAGAGGATGAGATGGCTGGATGGCGTCACTGACTCGATGGACATGAGTTTGAGTGAACTCCGGGAGTTGGTGATGGACAGGGAGGCCTGGCGTGCTGCGATTCTTGGGGTCGCAAAGAGTTGGACATGATTGAGTGACTGAACTGAACTGAACCATTTCTCATAACTGGACAAACAGGAGGTGACTTAGATCATTAGACCACATCACAGCTATTAGGCAACTCTGTTTGAGATGCTAATATTACTTTTTCCTCAAATGTGTTATTAAAGACATTGGCACTGCAAGCTAAACATGAGTATTAAGTAGACCTATGGTATGAAACCTCCTTAATATTTCTTGAATTATGTGGTAAAGAAGGAAGACAGTGCTTGGGTACAAAGATTAAGAAAATAATAATAATAGAGAAAGAAAGAAGTATGTGTCTTAGTGTTTAAGCTGCTATTACAAAAATAGCATGGATGGGATGACTTGAACAACCAGCATTAACATCTCACAATTCTGGACGCTGGGAAGTCCAAGATCATGTCACTGGTAGAGCCAATGTCTGGTGAGGACTCTCTTCCTGTTTCAAAGACAGTGGTTGTCTCACTGTGTCCTCATGTGGTGGAAGGGGTGAGGGAGCTCTCTGGAGTTTCTTTTATAAAGGTCTCAATCCTACCCTAAAGGCCACTGCCTTGTTCATTGAGGATTTGGTTTCAACATGGATTTTAGAAAGACACAAACATTCAGCCTATGGTGCTTAGTGCTTCTTTGAATCAGCCCAGGCCACGGAAGCGAGTTTATGCAAAACTCCACATGGGATAAGAGACTGAGTTTATGCTTGGGGATTAGCAATGGGGCTTCTTGTTGTAAGAATGCCCTCTCTGCCTTAGCATATCTACCACAAAAACAAAACTGCATCTACTAGTCAGGTTTTTTATAGGTTAGCATTAAAAACAGTATGATTTAACATTGGGTTTGGCTAACATTAGGACAGTCATTTAAAATATTTCTGAATTGTTTTTCATGTCATAAAGCCAGGTTTTCATTCATAGCAGAGCTATTTTTTGAAAAGGTTGCCTAGGTTCTTACTACGCAGACATGGCTGTGAATGATATTTGTGCTTAACAAGATTCTTAATTTTAAGTTGTAGTATCTAACCAGCTGAAGAAAAAGTTCTAGTGACATTTACTTGAAAAAAAGAGAATAGGAAAAATAAATTCAAAATTATGAAGTAAATGGAAAAAATAAGAATTGAGCATATCAGACTCATAAATCCAGATGAAACAGAATGTGTCATTGGAATGTGAGACTATGAGAGAAATAAATGAGATGAGATGGTTGGAGTTATCTGAGCAACTTGGAAGAAAGAAGCTGAATCCATTCAAGGTATCATAAAGAAACACTCTCATGACTATTTGTTAGACTATATTTATATGTTAGACTATTTTCCTTTTGGGGAGGAGGGGTGAGAGAAATAAATATCTTTTCAAAAAACTATAAGTTCACAAGGCCAGTTAGTTTCCTAACAGCTGTTGACATAAAAGTAAAAGTACTCCTTCAAGGTTCTCTTTTCCAGAATGAACAGGATGAAAATTTAGTAAAAAAGATGGTTTTAATTACTTGTCTTCCCTACACTGGCTTGGTTATTTATACAGAGCAAAATGCTCCTCATACCGAAATTTGCTAGTAAGAAACACTTTATAAACTCACACACATAAGGATAATCACTGCCACATGCTGAGAGCCCATTTACAGCAGACACTTTAGACTCATAATCTCTAATTCATAAAATGATTCTGTAAAATGGGAATGATCACCAGTCACATTATATAAATGAAGAAATGGAGACTCAGGGATGTTAAATGAATTGTGTAATTTCATGCCACCATTTAAACCACATACCACAAGATTTAAACCACATACTACAAGATTTAAACCACATAGTACATACGGGTTTTGATTATTTACTCCATATAGATGAACACTTTGCATTAGCAGAGATTAGAAAATGCCATTATTTTATTTATGGTGTGTTAGTCTTATCATTCATGAAATATTTAAAACTCTTCATGCTGTGACATTGTTCTATTTTGAGAGCACAGCAGCAATCAAGACAATGTCCACAACATCATGAATCAAGAATGAAGTCATTACTCATAAAGGACAAGGTCAGCATACTGGCCATAGTAAGCTAATTTGCTCCCACTTTGGATTTACTTTAAAATTTTTGCTTTGTACAGTGAACTACAAGATTGTTCATGGTGTGAGAGCTTGGCATGTAGGAGTATTATGATCACAGTGGTCCCTCACTTGTAATTTGAAAATTACAAGAAGGCTATGTGAGCCAGACTGACTGCCTCGTCGGTCACCTGTATAAACTCTATTCTTTGCATGTAGGTCCCTCCTTCAGCTCTCATTTTCCAAAATTGTTTTTGTCTCCAGACTTGATACACAGTGTTCTCTCTTCTCTCTTCATAGTTCTTAACTACACAAGGAAAACATCTAATTAAGTTTTAGTTTCTATAAAACACAAATAACTTGCCATTATCCTTGGGTTGTATCTCTCAAGGCAATATTTATTTCATCAAAAGGAATCGATATATAAAAGGCCATATTTAGGGATAATATATGGATGCATAAAGATTTCCTGACAAACTTGCATGCACACAGTTCCTCTTCCACAGTCAATGGCCATCAAAGGCAGGGTCACACAGTCTATCATTAATATTTTTGAGGTACAGTTGACATGCAATGTTATATTTGCTTCAGCTACACAACTAATAATTTGATATTTGTATATATTACAAAATGATAATCACAATATTTAGTGAACATCCTTCACCATACACAGTTATAACTTTTTTTTTTCTAATGACAAGGACTCTTAAGATGACCCTTTCAAAATGACCCCCCATATTTACAGCTCCTGCATCTAGAAATATGAAAGGCTAGCTATCCCATTCCATTTCATATGTATAAAGGGCTTGAGATCTGTGGATTTTGGTACCTGCAGGAGGTCCTGGAACAAATTCTTTGTGGATGCCAAGGGATGACTATACTCTCAGCAACTTTTAAGTATGCAATGCAGTAAAACAAATCAACCCTGAATACTCATTAGAAGGATTGATGCTGAAGCTGAAGCCTGGCCTGCTGCAGTGCACAGGGTTGCAAAGAGTTGGACACGACTGAGCGACTGAACAGCGCAATATTGTTGACTGTAGCCATCATGCTGCAAATTAATTGTTTTATAACGCTAACTTTGTACCTTTTAACCACCTTCATCCCTTTTTCTTACCTCCCAACTTCTGCCTCTGGCAACCATCAATCTGCTCTCTGTATCTAAGAGCTTAGTTTTTGTTTGTTTTAGGTTCCACATTTAAGTGAGATCATATGAAATTTGTCATTCTCCATTGGACTTATTTCACTGAAAATAATACCCTCGGGGTTCATCCATATTGTTGTAGCTAAACAGTATTCCACAGTATTGCTTTCATTATCCAGTTATTCACTGATGGATGAATAGGTTGTTTCTATGTCTTGGCTGTTGCAAATAATGCTGCAATGTACTAGGGGACACGTATATCTTAAGGAGTTAGTGTTGTCATTTTCTTGGGATAAATATTCACAAGTAGAATTAATTGCTGGATCATATGATAGTTCTCTCTCTCTCTTTTTTTTTTTTTTTTTGAGGTAACTCCATCCTATTTTCCACAGTGACTGCACCAATTTACATCCCACCAATATTACACAACCCTTCCCTTTTCTCCGTATTTTTGCCAAAATTTATTCCTTATCTTTTTGACAAGAGCCATTCTGATAGTGTGAAGGGGATATCTCTGAGGTTTTGATTTGCATTTCCCTCGTGATAATTGATGTTGAGAATCTTTCCATATATTTTTTTGGTCATGCATGTGTCATCAGAAAAAAAGTTTGTTCAGATCTTCTGCCCATTCACTAGCCAGATGTCTTGTCGTTGTTGTTTCCTTTTTTGCTATTGAGTTGTATGAGTTCTTTATATATTTTGGTAATTAACCACTTGTTATATTACTGGCAAATATTTTCTCCCATTGTATAGGCTGCCTTTTCATTTTGTTGACTGTTTCCTTCACTGTGTAGAAGCCATCTGAGGCTTAGTTTAATGTAGCCTCACTTATTTATTTTTGCTCTTGTTGCCTTTGCTTTTCATCTTCAAAACCACCGTCAAGGAGCTGACTACTTATGTTTCCTTCTGGAAGCTTTATGGTTTTGGGTCTAACAGTCAAGACTTTAATCCATTTTGAGATAAGTTTTGTGTATGATATAAGACAGTAAGTAGTATAGGTTCATTCTTTAAACATGGCTGTCCAGTCTTTCCAATACTATTTATTGAAGAGATGGCCTTTTCTTTTCCCATTGTATAGTCCTGGCTCCTTCACTGCAAAGTAATTGACCATATATGCATGGGTTTATTATTTCTGGACTCTATATTCTGTTTCATGAACTAGGAGTCTATTTTAATGCCAATACCATACTGCCTTGATTCTTATAGCTTTGCAATATATATATATATATATATATATATATATATATATAGTATACAACTTTGTAATACAGGGGAAAGTCATCAAAGGCAGGGTAATAAAACCTGCCATTATATTTTATTTTTAAGTCTAGCATTCTAAGGCACAAAGCAACAGATGTGATAACTTCAATTAGCTATGATTATATATCAGACGACCTTCAGCCAAATTCAAAATTGAAAGCTTTAAGGGAAAATGGAGATATCTTTCCACTATTATTCTTAAATATAATAGCAAAATATTCTGTGATTCATTCTTCTCTGTGGACAGAGCTCTCTGATATATACCTGTGGATAACTTCAATCCACAGATCCCTGAGAACTGCTCTGCATAACTAATACCCTAATACATAGTACAATAGTTGCATTCCAGTAATTTCTATAAGAAAAGTATATTATCTTTATTCAAGGAACCCCAGAAACTCAGTTTATCACTGCCCTTTCAAGTTTATGACTGGTGATATCCTTGGAAGTAAGGTTACTTGATAAAGATGCTATTTTACTGCCTAAGTAACTAAACCTCCTTGGCCACAATTCAAGACAAAGTCATTGTATTTTATCTTATTCTGTATATTCCACAGTTTTCATATCCTACAAGTGTATTCCATATCAATTTTTTCAATATTTGCTGGTAAAATAGTTGCAGGAATTTATTTTCCTATTCCTAAGAAGTAACTGTTTATTGTGATCCACACAGTCAAAGGCTTTGACAGTGCGGATCACAATGAACTGTGGAAAATTCTGAAAGAGATTGGAATACCAGACCACCTGACCTGCCTCTTGAGAAACCTATATGCAGGTCAGGAAGCAAGAGTTAGAACTGGACATGGAACAACAGACTGGTTCCAAATAGGAAAAGGAGTATGTCAAGGCTGTATATTGTCACCCTGCTTATTTAACTTCTATGCAAAGTACATCATGAGAAACGCTGGGCTGGAAGAAGCACAAACTGGAATCAAGATTGCCGGGACAAATATCAATAGCCTCAGATATGCAGATGACACCACGCTTATGGCAGAAAGTGAAGAGGAACTAAAAAGCCTCTTTATGAAAGTGAAAGAAGAGAGTGAAAAAGTTGGCTTAAAGCTCAACATTCAGAAAACAAAGATCATGGCATCCGGTCCCATCACTTCATGGGAAATAGATGGGGAAACAGCGTCAGACTTTATTTTTTTGGGCTCCAAAATCACTGCAGATGGTGACTGCAGCCATGAAATTAAAAGACACTTACTCCTTGGAAGGAAAGTTATGACCAACCTAGATAGCATATTCAAAAGCAGTGATGCAAAAGCATTACTTTGCCAACAAAGGTCCGTCTGGTCAAGGCTATGGTTTTTCCAGTGGTCATGTATGGATGTGAGAGTTGGACTGTGAAGAAAGCTGAGCACTGAAGAATTGATGCTTTTGAACTGTGGTGTTGGAGAAGACTCTTGAGAGTCCCTTGGACTGCAAGGAGATCCAACCAGTCCATTCTGAAGGAGATCAGCCCTGGGATTTCTTTGGAAGGAATGATGCTAAAGCTGAAACTCCAGTACTTTGGCCACCTCATGCGAAGAGTTGACTCATTGGAAAAGACTCTGATGCTGGGAGGGATTGGGGGCAGGAGGAGAAGGGGACGACAGAGGATGAGATGGCTGGATGGCATCACTGACTCGATGGACGTGAGTCTGAGTGGACTCCGGGAGTTGGTGATGGACAGGGAGGCCTGACGTGCTGTGATTCATGGGGTCGCAAAGAGTCAGACACGACTGAGCGACTGAACTGAACTGAACTGAAGAAGTAACTGAATAGATTATGTTTCAAGTGAAAGAATAATGACACAATAAAAGCTGAACAATCTTAATTAAGCTTATTGAAATCAAGGCAACCCAGAAAAAAAATCTAGATAATGGACCTATAAATGGAATTTCCTTCAGATTGACTATTTATCATCTGCCAAATGAAATTACTTACATATATACACCAATTCTACCCCATTTTGGAAACCTTCCAATTAAAATTCACAAAGAAAACCTTCAGACCAAGATTTTAGAGGTCCACCAAGGAAACTTTATAGTACAGCTGTGCTACCTCAAAATTTAATTCAAACAGACTTCAAACACTGTAAGAAAGTTTCTAATTATTCAGGATTTAAATTTCACAAGACTTTGCCAACATTCATTCCCAAATATACTGCAGAAACATGTTCATTTCCCTCTAACACTACAATGTAAAATGCCACAGGCCTTATGCATTTGAAACTTTTTGTCACATAATTGTTTTCTGCTAGATGCTAACATGATGTGTAAGCTAGTTTTATAGCCACAAATTACTGTGGCAGAGATATATTTTTTGATATTTTACTATTTGTTTTTCTCAAGAATAATAAGCAATTCCTACCTATATTCTAGAAGTGAGAAAATAGATGAACCATTTTCTTGACAAATAAAACATGAAAATAAATAATAGACTGAAAACCTTTATAAATATATACTTTTGATGTTAAAATATTACATTAACAGCCAACAATTTTTCATGAATAGAACAAAATAAGAAATGTGCACTATAGATAATTTGTGAAAATGAAGATTCAATTTCAAAGAGAAATAGCTATTTCCCCCAATAGCTAATTTCTTAAAATCATGATTGACTTAAAAATTAAAATGATTATCTTCATAGACTTAAAGCCCCTTTGATTGATATTTAGTGAAAAATCTGATCTTTATATAAAAGTCAGAGGCAGATACAGACAGAATATGAGGTAGCTTTCACTATAGACTTTTAAGCTTAACCTATGGTCACAAAATGAATATGCACCTGTGAGTGAATAAATGAATGAGTGAGAGTGTGTGAGAGAGAGAGAGAGAGGGAGGGAGGGAGAGAGGGAGAGAGAGAGAGAGAGAGAATGAGGCTCACTCTGGATGTGCTTTATAGGATAGACCTACCCTATCAATTATGTGATAAATTTCACTTGTATAACTATGTGAATTCCAACAGTAATTTTAGGTCTGAGAAAAGGTATATAGTTTTCATCAGATCCTAAATGGAACTTATGACTTTCTCAAATGGCTAGAAATCTCTTTACATCTAGCCTGTTGTTTTTATACATCAAAGTTATAGTAGAATATGTCAGTACATCTCCTAAGAGAGTCACTGCTCTTTGCAGGCTGAGATCCAATGCTGACTACGGCATGTTTTGTGTTCAATGGTGGCTGCTGCTTGTGATTTTTGATTCCTAGTTATTGAACCAATTAATGTGTACATTTTATCAAAGCTAATGATGTACTGAAAAATTAGATGAAGGAGATCCAACCAGTCAATTCTAATGAAATTAGTCCTGAATATTCACTGGATGGACTGATGTTGAAGCTGAAACTCCAATACTTTGGCCACCTGATGCAAAGAACTGACTCATTGGAAAAGACCTTTATACTGGAAAAGATTGAAGGCAGGAGGAGAAGGAGGTGACAGAGGATGAGATGGTTGGATGGCATCACTGATTCCAAGGACATGAGTTTGAGTAAGCTCTGGGAGTTGGTGATGGACAGGGAGGCCTGACGTGTTGCAGTCCATGGGGTTGCAAAGAGTTGGGCAGGACTGAGCGACTAAACTGAACTGAAACATTCTTGGGAAATCACCATGAGGAGAATCCAACCTTTTATCCATTATTTTTTCCCTCTCAGGTGACTATTCTAGACCTATTCACTACATAGGCAGATACTGAGTTATAGGACATGGTAAGGTGAATTCACCAAGCTTTTCCTAATAAAGATCTAATATAACTCTGGGCTAGTGGAGAAGGCAATGGCACCCCACTCCAGTACTCTTGCCTGGAAAATCCCATGGATGGAGGAACCTGGTAGGCTCCAGTCCATGGGGTCACTAAGAGTCAGGCACGACTGAGCGACTTCACTTTCACTTTTCACTTTCATGCATTGGAGAAGGAAATGGCAACCCACTCCAGTGTTCTTGCCTGGAGAATCCCAGGGACAGAGGAGCCTAGTGGGCTGCCCTCTATGGGGTCGCAGAGTCGGACACAACTGAGGCGACTTAGCAGCAGCAGCAGCAGGAATCATAACACCTGAATTCAAATCCCAGCTCAGTCTCTCTACTTGAGGAACATAAGGCAAATTGCTTAACATCCTTGCTTTCTCATTCTCACTACATACACCCATACACATATTATAGTAACTATGAGAAGTGATAGATGTGTTAACTAACCTATTATTTTGGTAATCTTTTCAAAATATATACATGTAATCGACTCATAATACTATATACCTTCAACTTACACAATGTTATTTGTTAATTATACCTCAATATGCTAGAGAAAAATACAACAGAATGAGCATAAGTTCATTTCAGTTCAGTTGGTCACTCAGTAGTGTCCAACTCTTTGTGACCCCATGGACTGCAGCACGCCAGGCTTCCCTGTCCATCTCCAACTCCCAGAGCCTATTCAAACTCATGTTCATTGAGTCCATGATGTCATCCAACGATCTTATCCTCTGTCAACCCCTTCTCCTCCTGCTTTCAATCTTTCCCAGCATCAGGGTCTTTCCCAATGAGTCAGTTCTTTGCATCAGGTGGCCAAAGTATTGGAGTTTCAGCATCAATCCTTCCAATGAATATTCAGGACTGATTTCCTTTAGGATTGACAGGTTGGATTCCCTTGCAGTCCAAGGGACTCTCAAGAGTCTTCTCCAGCACCATAATTCAAAAGCATCGATTCTTCAGCGCTCAGCTTTCTTTATAGCCCAACTCTCATATCCGTACATGACTACTGGAAAAACCATAGCTTTGACTAGACAGACCTTTGTTGTAAAGTAATGTCTCTGCTTTTTAATATGCTATCTAGGTTGGTCATAGCTTTTCTTTCTTCCAAGGAACAAGCACCTTTTAATTTCAAGGCTGCAATCACCATCTGCAGCCATTCTGGAGCCCCCAAAAATAAAGTCTCAAAGTTTCCATTGTTTCCCCATCTATTTACCATGAAGTGATGGGACCAGATGCCATGATCTTAGCTTTCTGAATGTTGAGTTTTAAGCCAGCTTTTTCACTGTCTTCTTTCAGTTTCATCAAGAGTTCTTTGCTTTCTTTCATAAGGGTGGTGTCATCTTCATATCTGAAGTTATTGATACTTCTCCCAGCAATCTTGATTCTAACTTGTGCTTCATTCAGCCCAGCATTTTGTATAATGAGCATAAAGTCTTTTTAAATGACACTTCAAGACCACCCAATATATCAACAGCAAAGTTAAAGAATTGAGTCCTAAGAGTTTTCTAATATTTTTGGACTGTTATAAAATATTTTCATGATTAAACATTGCACATAGATAAAGAACATCATTTAGAAAATAAGCTAAACTACGTGCAATATTCATTCCTCAAAGTAAAATAGAAGCAACAAATGTCAAGTAACACAGGGCAATATGGAGACAATGATTATCAAGTGTTCCTTTTGAGGAATTTGTGGTCTATTTCAGGAGACAAACTTGTGAACAGATTTTCATCCAACTGCTAAGCAAACACAAAGAAAATGGCACCTAATTTTGAATGGCGAATCTGTTTAAGACTTTACAGAGAAGGTGATAACAGCCTACGGAAAAAAACAGTCTTCTTGTGAAGGGGGAAGAGGAATTCTTGATGTTGGAGATAGCAGACAAAGGGGCAGGAAGATACCTTGGGGTCTCCTCTACATTCAGGAGATGGTACTCAATAAGGAGGCAGGGTGGGGCTTATAAAGATAATCTACAAATCTAATACAGTTATGTAAAGTTTAAAAATAAAATAAAATTAAAAAAAAAAAAAAAAAAAAAGATAATCTACATAGGAATGAAGAGCACTTTGCCTCCAGGTTTTGGTTTTGAGCTACATTCTTAAAGGAGTGTGCCCAAAGTACATGGTCATTTGAGTGGGGGCTGGGGATGGGTAAGAATATTAGCAAATTCAGACTCTGCTTGCTCCAGGATCTCAACAGTTCTTATATTTCTCAGTTTGGTTTAAGAACTGGATTCAATTTGTCTAATTAATCTTAGCCTTTGGGTAATGTTTTTTTTTTTTTTTTTTAATTTCAGAGTATGAGCATTGTACACTGGCTTTATATTTAGAGGTTAAGCATCACTTAATATTATCATGTGGAGAAGGCAATAGCAACCCACTTCAGTGCTCTTGCCTGGAAAATCCCATGGATGGAGGAGCCTGGTAGGCTGCAGTCCATGGGGTTGCGAAGAGTCGGACATGACTGGGTGACTTCACTTTCACTTTTCACTTTCCTGCATTGGAGAAGGAAATGGCAACCCACTCCAGTGTTCTTGACTGGAGAATCCCAGAGACTGGAGAGCCTGGTAGGCTGCCGTCTATGGGGTCGCACAGAGTCAGAGACGACTGAAGTGACTTAGCAGCAATGTTATCATAGAAACTTTTTCTACGCTTTGTTTTTCTGTTTATTTTGTAGTATAATTACTGATCACAAATAAAACTTTCCTCCCAAAACCCAATTTATACACAGTATTGGTAACTAGAGAAAACAATTTCTTTACTTTTAAATGGCTGCTGCATCCTCCTAACTGCAAAAGAAACCATTTTAACTCAAATTAGAAGAATGTCCTTTTGTTATCAGACATTATAGTCGTAAATTCCGTTAAAACCAACTACTCCATTCTAAGTACAAAGATCAATCTTTGTCTTCCTTAGGTTTCTTGGTGAATGCTAATTAACATTTCTCAGTATAACCTTAACTGTGACTTGCTGGTTCTCCTTGAAGGTCAACAAGCTCTTTTAGGAAAAATACGTACAAATCCACACTTTGTTTAAATGCAGACATAGCCTATTTTTAAAAAGTGAGTAAAATAGGTTAAGCTGAGATCTCCAGCTTGGATCTTGGATATTAAGGAGTTGTTTGTTTCCCAGTTATGGTATTACTTCTAAATAGCATCTGAGAATGCAGATTTAAGATAAGCTGAAACAAAGGTAGTGTGGGATTTATTTTATTAGGGTGTGTTTACTACACCTTAATAAAAGTCAATGTTTAAGTAATAAAAACTCTTAGTAGGTCCCATAGCATTTAAAGGCTTCAATTTGATTAGCCATCCTTTATGGACGTACCACATTGGACATTAAGTCAAGAGCCTGGACAAAGTGAGAATTCTGAGAATTAGCATCACCTATTGTGAGGCTTCTTTTTGCTGATTCCTGGCTTCTACTTGATGCTTTCATCATTTGCCCCACTTCCTTAGCCCATGAGAAAAATACATATTTCTCTGGAGTGGTTTAAGAAGATAAATTTCTGAGAGAAGAGTAATGATGTAAAACTATACCCATTTTTCATTAGTGTTAATGAAACCATATTGGTGTTTGTTGTTGTTGTTTAGTCCCTAAGTTGTATACAACTCTTTTGTGACCTCCTGGACTGTAGCCTGCCAGGCTCCTCTGTCCATGGCATTTCCCAGGCAAGAATACTGCAGTGGATTACCATTTCCTTCTCCAGGGGATCTTCCCAACCTAGAGATTGAACACAGGTTTCCTGCATTGGCAGGTGAATTCTTTACCACTGAGCCACCAGGGAAGCTCATATTGGCCATTAATCACTGACACAACAACACTTTAGTGTTAATTGTTTTCTATACTTAACTGTCAACCTATGAAAGGAAACTTTTGAGAATACATAGCAAATAACATCTACAAGTCACATTTGTGGGCTACAGCTGGAAACAAGGTTTGGAAAAGAGTTCAGAGATTTTTAATGGCTATGTTTTCTTGCAAACAATGTTACACAATCTCCCCAAGTAACTGAGTTAATATATTTTAATGAATCAAATAATAACAAAAACATAAACGCTATAAAGTGACAGCAATGTGTTTCCAAGAACATCAGTGCACCTAGTCATTCACTGTTGACTATCCTTGAGGCCGATTTGAATGGGCCTTCAAATTTTGCTGAACTATTATATATTAGATTCCCTAATATCTTTTTTCCATAAATAATGGCTTTCCATAAACAATTGATTTGGGAGAGAATGATATGGCAGGAGATAAAGAGTCAAGAAATATCAAGCATACTCCTATTGAGAAATCACTCAGTCTTCTAAGCCTTAGAGTGAAGCACACATTATAAATATGACCATGCATCACCCAAAATTCACTTCTATGAAGCTGAGCAGGCAGTCAATTACTCTAACTCACACGGGATTTGTAGAGCTGGTCTTGGCTTTCATAAGATAGATCAACATATGAAAACCCATGGTCTAATTGCCATCTCAAAAGAAGCAATACACAATGTGGGTGAGTCTCTGAATCACATGGAATAGAATCATTTGTCAAACCATGTTTCTCTGCTTTCATGAACCTAGTAATTGGGGAGAGGGGTTTTGAGGTGGGTGGAACATTGTGTTCTAGCAGAGAATTCAATTCTTTAAAATATGTGAAGACAGTGAGGGGTAAATCCAACATTTCTGACTATTACTTTAATGTTACCATCTGTGAAGAACAGCCACTCTATAATTATCCTCCAAGTCACAGACAAAAACACCATGAAATAAGCCCTTACTCCAATGTTAGCAAAGCCTTAAAAGTTACATCAATAATATCTCCATTTTTTAAATGTATGCAATCCTTTGACTTTCCTGGTGGCTCAGGTGATGAAGAATCTGCCTGCAATGTGGGAGAACTGGGTTCAATCCCTGCATTGGGAAGATTCCCTGGAGAAGGAAATGGCAATCCACTCCAGTATTCTTGCCTGGAGAATCCCATGGACAGAGGAACCTGGTAGGCTACATTCCATGAGGTAGCAAGGAGTCAGACATGACTGAGCAACTAACATTCACTCACTCAATCCTTTTACACCAGTTACCATTGGCTACCACAACCTCCTCTCTGCCACACATCATGGCATAGATATCCTTCATGTCAGAGATCTCTAGAGAAGGACCATGCTGGTAAGTCTATTTTAGTTCTTAACCACTTGCCATTTTGGGTATAAAAATCTCTGCTGTCATGGGAGAAAAGTGACACATTAACTGAAGAAATAGAATGCTGTGGTTATACCATCTGCTAAATCCACGGAGGTGCCCAGCATGTATCAAGAATGCCCAGAACTTAGACATTCAAATAGTCCTTTATGAGAGGATACAGGAAGATATATCTTTATTATATTTTGATGATCAAAATTCAGCAACCTCTGGGCAGTAAGATAAGAAACCAATTTAGGATTTCAAAAAACAAAACTGAGCCATTACTCGCTTTGACACTCCAAATACTGGTATTTTTCACTCAGCAGCCATGTATAAGGATGCTCCTGGAGTGACATTTTAACCTTTTATAAAGTAAACATTATTTTCCCCTTAAACAAAATAAAATTCTGCTGCCTCTAAGACATTCTAAATAGGTAAATAAACCACTTCAAATGTTGAATTGGGAGAGACAAATGACAGCAACATAGCTCCTCTATTCTTAAAAATTGGAAGAGTGGTATTGAAGGCAGGGTCATGTACCTAGTAAGGCAGGAGAAAGAAGGAGGGACCTTGGGCAGCAGGCATTTGCTGATGAGTTCTTGGAGTGAATGTTAATCATTTTGTTACACAGAAACTTCTACCCAATAGATATATTCCGAGTTTCCTTGAGTGATGAAATATTCTGTGTGTGTATGTGTGTGTGTTCACCAAGAACTGACTCCTTCACCACTGAATCTCACATGAGAGTCAAACCCACATCCTATCAGTAAAAATTTTGTAGGAGAAACTGGAATACCTGTGGGTACACAATGTCTGACTCCACTATTTTTACCTTTTTTTCTTTAAAAATTTTTAAAGATCCGATCACTCACAAGGTAAAAGGGAAAATTCAAAAGCCTAAACCCAATATTTATACAAATAACATAGTACGTGAAATCATACACACATTGAAAGTAACATGCAGATGGACCTCAAAGGAAAGTTTATCTATAATCATTTTAATGTATGTCAATTATTAGGTATGCCAGTTTTCATATTGTTGCATTATATGCTGTAGGGATTCCTGTGTTAGATGCTAATTATAATGTAAACACACACACACACACAAATAAGAATGTGTACATCTATTCTGCCAATTAAGACACAGAGGTTTCCTATAATTTCAAGGGAAGTTTTCCTTCTAGTGATAATACTTTACAAGTATTAATTTACTTAATCTTATTTCTGAGAGCTGGTTTGCAGAACGCATGTTTATTTAATTATTTTTCTTTTAACAATCATTCATTTTAAGTGTGTCCTAATCTTTGTGCTATTTCCCACCACTTAGCTAATTTTAGTTTATAATCTTTCCATTACACAATTGTAAATACACAGAACATCATCTTCATATTGCACCTATTTCTTGGGTTGCTAGACATGTTCTATATTTAATGATTTTGTCCGGCACTCTTTAGGGAATTTGTCAGGATACCCTAAATGTCCTATATTCAGCCTTTTCATTAAATAACGCTAAAATATAAAGAAATCTTAAAATACCTTTAGAAGTGCTTAAATGACAAATGACAACACTACCTGAGAATTACATCTCCACAAGTAAAGATCTGGACAAGGTTAATAGCTTGAGAGAAGACCAAAAGAGAAGCCTGCAAACTAAAAGTATGTAGTTTTCATATTGAAGAGGAAAAAGACTACAATGACTCTTGTTTGCCCAAAATCCCTAGTCAGAGATAATAACACCTGGTCAGCTCTCACATGCTGCGAACCTCAGCCAGCCAGGACAGCCTCCTGGTGGTCATGCTTCTGAAAGTCAGTAGTCCACAGAGCTTAGTCCAGAGATGTCAGCATGACAGCTAAACTCCACCAATCCCTAAACACTCCATCTTCTGAAAGACTCGCAACCCCTGAGCACCAGGTTTCCAAAATATTTATGTAAAATCAATCTGGCATCATTGCCAGAGATTGTGCCTTAAGAATACAGCTCTCCTTTGCAGTCAATCAGAAGTCTGCATCACCTAATAAGTTCACTTATCATTATTAGTTCACAGTTCTTTCAATGATTCACCGGTTTTTATGGTTAGTTTTGAACTGGACTCGAGTTACTGGCAAAATGACACTGACACAAAATTATCATATTCAATCCTTCAATTTTTATAGTGGATGATACCATCTAATTTTTATTTGTGTATATACAAGACAAAACTTGTCAAAATGCAAGCATGGAGTTCATGATGAATATCTGAAGCACTGGACAACTACTTAAATGAAGAAAAATAATTTAAAAATATGTTTGTACAGGATGTTTTCCTCAACTAGCACTGAAGAAAACCAATTAATAAAATTCAGAAGATAAAGTAATATCAGCAGAAATTGTACTCCCCATTCACTAGTATACCATCAGTTTTACAGCTCAAATGACTGCATATCCTTCTGTGTGTGTGTGTGTGTGTGTGTGTGTGCACGCACGCTCAGTTGTGTCTGACTTTTTGCAAACTCATGGACTGTAGCCCACCACGATCCTCTACTGACTGGATTTTACTGGCAAGAATATTGGAGTGGGTTGCCATTTCCTTCTCCTTCTTCAGGGGACCTTCCGGACCCAGGGGTCAAACCCACGTTTCCTGTGTTGGCAGGTAGATTCTTTACCACTGTGCCACCTCTTTGGAATTTTCTGATTCCAAAATTGCAAGAAAATTTTCAAGCATCAAAAGGAAATCTATACAAATAAAATATGCAACAGTTCCATTCACTTTTATAGAATTTATCAAAGATCTAAATGTCTCACGTTTTCCTGTTATAGCCATGGTTCCTAATTATCCAATACAGAAAAAATTCCCTTTTGCTTCTGTAATATTTTTCTCCTGAAAAAGCCTTGCTTATAATCTTCCTGTCCCCCTTGGCTGCTTTCTTTCCTACTCTGTCCCTTGAGCTCCCTCCAGGCAGGGAAAACAGGCCAGGTGCTAAAAATGAGCCTTTCTGGAGCACGTGAGCAGGGGAAAGCAGGCGCCCTAGCCGGGCACTCCTCCTCCCAGCAGCTGAGGTGGGGGAGGGTACCCCTCCGCGTGGCTGGAGTGGAGGGGATCTGTGCGGCCAGGTGACCCAGCTGCTGTCCCTCTGTGTCTCCCTGAGTGACCGCTGACAAGGCACTGCCG
The DNA here is from genome assembly GCF_019923935.1 of Bubalus bubalis. Taxonomy (NCBI): domain Eukaryota; kingdom Metazoa; phylum Chordata; class Mammalia; order Artiodactyla; family Bovidae; genus Bubalus; species Bubalus bubalis. The sequence continues at coordinate 78,166,784 of NC_059159.1, read as the reverse complement.
CTCCTGGGCTGCGGTGCCTTCCTGGGCAAGAGGAATGAACCTCACTAGCTGATGGCAGGCCCCCTTCTCAAAGATGGGAGGAGCCTCCGCCTCAGTTTCCCCATCTGGACAGCAGAGGGCTCTGCCTGTCCCCCATTGATACCATTATGGAACCCAAGCTGGGGTACCCTATTCAGCGCTGACCGCCCCCCATGCACACACACAGCAGCTGCTCCTCCAACCACACCCCTCCTCCTGCTCCCCCACCCACAGCCCTTGACCCTGGCCAGCCTCCCCCTACACAGGCCACCAGATGGGCTCCTGAGACCCTCCCCCCCCACCACACACGGCAAAAGGCTGCCTATGTGCAGCTCATTCTGCTGGGGGTGGAGAGCGGGAGGGTGTACGCTAGACTTGGACTGGAAAATAGAGGCCTGGGGTGGGGGGTCAATGTGCCTCAGTTTCCTCCCTAACGACAACGGAATTTTTATAATATCTGAAAACTGAGGGGACTTCCCTGGTGGCTCAGATAGTAAAGAATCCACCTGCAATGCAGGAAATGTGGGTTTGATCCCTGGGTCGGGAAGATCCCCTGGAGAAGGAAATAGCAACCCTCTCCAGTACTCTTGCCTGGAGAATCCCTTGGACAGAGGAGCTTGGTGGGCTACAGTCCCTGGGGTCGCAAGAGTCGGATATGACTGAGCAACTGGCACACATAAGGCTATTGAAAGGAAAACTCTTCCAGATGAGACTACAGAAAAATGGTAAAATTTTTGCAGAGAATCTTTTATTGAATTAGAAGTTAATATTTTTTTAAAAAGTGCTCTTTTGTTGGATAGAATCCAAATACAAGACGTTGGGTGTTTATGTAAAGGTGCAGACATTTACTCAAATGTAAACCAAAATATGAATGATTTTATGGATGATGCTGGCTGTCCTCATGTTCTGTGTTATACTGCTGAAACAGTATCAGTGTTCTTCCTATTGATACTGAACTAACTGTGGTGAAACTGTTCTCTTCATCATTTATACTGTTCCATTGTTCAAATTCAGCAATTAGATGATTTTTTGTGATTTTGTTTATATTCTGTAGTCTTCAATTCCTACATTAAAAAACCTGTTGGGTCTCCTTAACAAATGCAGTTGGGAACATTTCAATTTATTTGAAGCACTAAAATCATACTTTAGTTCTGAAGAAAAGAGCCTTCCAAATTTTGGTTAACATGCTTAATAATCCATTGAGTGAAGCTCACTTATTTCTTGTTCATAGTTCTCAATATCTCTTTAGTAAATTGAAATAAAATCACAGTTATTAATATATTCTGTTGCTTAAAAGAACTTGTTGAATGTATTAAAGAAAGATTTCATAAAAATTCTTTTAAGTGTATTCCTTTAAGTGTCAGGGGTGATATGACACTTGACACTATTACTTATGAACAGGAAAAATTCAACCTATAATGAATAATTATTATGGCCCTAACCATGATTTTTGTTTAGAGTAGATTTCAGTCTCTGAAGAATTTAATTTTTACATGCATGTTGTTAAACAATCAGCAGTATGAGAACACGTGGATGCATGAAATGAAATGAAATGAAATGAAGAGGAAAGAAACAAAAAACTCATGACAATGCTGTTTTGCTGTTTGTGGAGCACATTTTTAAAACCCATTGATCACTGCAAACAGACTAGAAAAGCAAGCTGTGTGATGAAGATGGTATTTAGTGCCTCAAAATATTAAATTTGAAGAATAATTCTCAGAGTTGTTAACTCTGTGCAAATAAATGTTCAGTCTACTGGCTCATAATATTAATATTTTATCATAAATGAATGGTCAATGGACAAAATAGATAAGTTACATGTGGCTACTGTCGAGCTATGTTACAATGTAAATAGAAGGTTGACTAATTGCAATAAATTTTTCAAGCAAATTGTGCAAAACATGGAACTGTTAAGAAAAGCCAGAACTCAGGAAAATGATATTACAGAAGGTATGCCATTTAGCTATACAGCTAAACAACAAATACTATTTTCAATAGAAATAAGTCCCATACAACGTTTTAAAATCTCTCTGTATACATTCATAGGCAAACTAGAAATAATTCTAATTTAACAGGGTATCCTATATTCTACTTGCTAAATCTGGCAACCGGAGCTGGTGAGCATGTTGTGTGTGCTAAGTCGCTTCAGTAGTGTCTGACTTTGTGACCCTATGGACTGTATGCAGCCTGCCAGTCTCCTCTGTCCATGGGATTCTCCAGGCAAAAGTACCGGGGTGGGTTTTCATGCCCTCCTCCTTCCTGACCCAGGGATTGAATCCAGGTCTCCTGCATTGCAGGCAGATTCTTTACCATTAGCGTCACCTGGGACACCCCTGATAAGCATGACCAACCGGGAAACATTTTAATGTAGTTTCTTGGGCTGAGTTTCACAGATTGAGAGTACTGTATTATTCAAATCCCAGGACTCCATGAGAGGAGAGCTGGAGATACTATTGGGAAAGATTATTCATTTTAGAAATAGTAATTTTTCCATCCTAGTTCCAATAGAGATAGATTGCTTTTTTGGTTGGTTCATTTGGCAGGCAGGCGTCCTAGCTGTTGAGGAATGTCATTTTTGAGTATCTGCCTTAATGTGTGTGGGAGGGGAAGAGAGGGGTCCCAGCTTCAGATCATATCGTTGGCAAGTTCAAATACCATTCCATAGGGGGGCTGATAGCCAGTGAAGTCTGAAGTTTCTGGGTTAGACACACTTCCAAGGCAGTCTTGGCTTCTGAGTGGGTTTTCCACTTTTATTGTATTATTTATTTTTTGCCTGTGCTTTATGAGGACTTTTGTTGCGGTGGTGAGTCCTAAAGGACTTCTTTTATGTTCTTGTGACTCAGTAATGCTCTGCAGAGTTTGTTGGCTCCAATTTATTCAGCATTAGGTGTTTCGTGGAGAGAAAGGGTTTGTATTTCAGGATATCTGATCTTGTTAAACTGCAGCCATGGACATTTTATAAAGTCCCTTGAAAATGGAATTAAAATTGAGTTTCCTGGTAAAATTTAAAATATAACTTGTGTGAAACACTTTGGGGAATTTCTTGTAATTTTAAAATTGATTTTAATATTTCTCAGAGTACGACATGAACATTCTTTTAAGAGTCGTGTTTAAGTAGTCAAATAATTTCTATAAATCTTATGAGAATAAAAGTGCCATCTCCTAGCTGCACATCCTTCTTCCACATGTTCCACATCGCAGAAACAAACTTTGCACCCTGAATCTTGGCCCTGTGCCCACCATTCTCTCAGAAGATGCCAAGAGAACTGTGCTTGATTAAAGTGCGAATTGGATCTTCCAATTAACATTAGCATCTTTTTTATCTTTTGTAGTTTGACTTGCTTGGAGGGATGGGTAACCATAGTTATTAACAGCTACTAATTATATTCCCTGCTTCAGGCCCAATTTCTATTACTTCTCTTAGATTGCCCATTTCCTCCATAGATTAAGAATTCAGTTAATTCTGAGGCCAGATTATGCAATAATTAGGTGGTCTTCTATTTCCTAGTCAAGAATAAGAATGATAGTAAGGCTTAATTATTCATTAAGCACCTACTATGTGTTCAACTCAGAATTGCTTCATAAATATCACTACCCCCCGTACAGTGCAGCCTTACAGAGAAGATATTATTACCCTATTGGCAAATAAGAATGCTCTGGTTATATGTAGTACTCATTTTTTTTTCTTATATTTCTTACCAGCTCATAATGATATTTTTAACTGTCCTCTCACTCACTTTAGGTGGTCCTTTTTTGTCCTCCAAATCTGTTTTACAAAATAGACCAAATTGGTCTGGAGACAAAGAAGAATAGAATAGATATACCACCATAGTTGCCTGAATTTCTAAATATCCAGTGTCTTCACATTTTCTGGTAAAGGAGTCTGACTACTGCTATGAGGTTCCATACAACACTCTGAACCTTGAAAACTTCTCTTATAAGCCACATCTTAAAAGGAATGCATATCTTTCAATTACAAACTAAAATTAACTTGCTCAAGATCATATGACAAAGAAGTAATAGGTCAGGATATATAAACTCAGTTCTATGTGACTCTAAAGCCAGTGTTGTATAATTGTAATACATATTCACTTAAAGATGCTGCAACTGAAATTCTTAAAATTCACATATTTAATCCCAACGAACATAACACTTTTAGGTAAAATTTAAAAAAAAAAGATAAGCAGCTGCTAGATAACTTTCATATTTTGAGAAATTTATGTTTTCAGAGGATATGAATCACCACAGATACAGTGATTTAGATGAAAAGACAACTGTCAGAATGGGAGAAAATATTTGCAAATGAAACAACTGATAAAGGATTACTCTCCAAAATACACAAATAGCCCATACAGCTCAATATGAAAAAAACAACCCAATCAAAAGATGGGCAAAAGACCTAAATAGACATTTCTCTAAAGAAAACATATAGATGGCCAAAAAGCATATGAAAAGATGCTCAAGATCACTAGTTATAAGAGAAATGTAAATCAAAACTAAAATGAGGTATCACTTCACAGTGGTCATAATGGCCATCATTAAAAAATCTACAAACAATAAATGATGGAGAGTGTGTGGGGAAAAGAGAACCCTCTTACACTGTTGGTGGAAATGTAAAACAATATAGCCAATCTATAGAACAGTATGGAATTTCCCTAAAAAAACTAAAAATAGAACTACCATATGACCTAGAAATCCCCTTACTGGGCATATACCCGGAGAAAACCATATTTCAAAAAGACACATGCAGGATTTACAACAGGCAGGACGTGGAGACAACCTAGATGTCCATCCACAGAAAGGGCAAGTGCAAGTCGCTCAGTTGGGTCTGACTCTTTGCTACCCCTAGGACTATACAGTCCAGGGAATTCTTCAGGCCAGAATACTGGAGTAGGCAGCCTTTCCCTTCTCCAGGGGATCTTCCCAACCCAGGGACTGAACCCAGGTCTCCCACATTGCAAGCGAGGAATGGGATAAAGAAATTACAGTACCTATATACAACAGAATATCACTCAGCCATAAAAAAGGAACACAACTGAGTCATATGCAGAGATGTGGATGGACCTAGAGACTGTCACACAGAGTGAAGTAAGTCAGAGAGAGAAAAACAAATACTGCATATTAACACATATGTGTGGAATCTAGAAAAAATGGTATAGATGATCTTATTTGCAAACACAAAAAGAGACACAGATGTAGAGAACAAACATTTGGACACCAAGAGGGGAAAGGAGGGGTTGTACATATTGGGAGATTGGGATGGACGTATATACACTATTGATTCTTTGTATAAAATAGATAACTAAAGAAAACCTGTATAGCTCAGGGAACTCTACTTAGTATTCTGTGGTGACTTACATGGGAAGGAAAGTATAAAAAGAAGGGATATAAGTATACATATAGTTGATCAACATTCTTGTACATCAGAAACCAACACAACTATACAAGTAACTATATTCACATAAAATTAATGTAAAAATCAATTAGCATGGTTGATATTAACAATGAATTATAAAATTTCAATGTTAAAAAATAGTAAAACCAACATGGTAGAAATTAGACAGCACAAAAATACCCATGTTAGAGTATTACACAGATAATATCTATAAAGTAGAAGTGAAATTGTGTTTGTGGGTGTGTATAAAAAGTAAAATCAATTGCATAATCTAAAATACAGATTATTTAAAAGAAACATATTGAAAAGACATTTAAGTTGCTCTCTAGATAAGAGCACAATATCTTTTTTTTCTGTTCTTTTGCTAAATAATGAACTATTCATAATTAACCAAATCTTATTTAACCTAAGTATGGAACTTAGAATTTATTTTTTAAAAATTATCATCCATCACAGTTCATTACCTTCAAATCTTCACATTTGTTTCAGAGCTTCTTTCTTTCTTTAATCCTCCACTAAGTCAAACTGCTTGCAAATACACTTTACAACAAATCTGTACAAAGGGAATGACTACTTGTACTTTTCATTTGTGCTTAAGCTTGCCTTGATCTGTAACTGTGATTTTAAAGTAATGGTTATACATTCTCAGTTATTTGATAAAGAGAGGGCTTATTTACAAAGTACAGCAGAACAGTGCATTCAGTTCAGTTCAGTTCAGTCACTTAGCCGTGTCCGACTCTTTGTGACCCCATGAATCGCAGCACGCCAGGCCTCCTTGTACATCACCAACTCCTGGAGTTCACTCAGACTCACATCCATCGAGTCGGTGATGCCATCCACCCATCTCATCCTCTGTCGTCCCCTTCTCCTCCTGCCCCCAATCCCTCCCAGCATCAGAGTCTTTTCCAATGAGTCAACTCTTCACATGAGGTGGCCAAAGTACTGGAGTTTCAGCTTCAGCATCAGTCCTTCCAATGAACACCCAGGACGGATTTCCTTTAGAATGGACTGGTTGGATCTCCTTGCAGTCCAAGGGACTCTCAAGAGTCTTCTCCAACACCACAGTTCAAAAGCATCAATTCTTCGGTGCTCAGCTTTCTTCATAGTCCAACTCTCACATCCATACATGACTAATGGAAAAACCATAGCTTTGACTAAACGGACCTTTGTTGGCAAAGTAATGTCTCTGCTTTTGAATATGCTATCTAGGTTGGTCATAACTTTCCTTCCAAGGAGTAAGCATCTTTTAATTTCATGGCTGCAATCACCATCTGCAGCGATTTTGGAGCCCCCCAAAATAAAGTCTGACACTGTTTCCACTGTTTCCCCATCTATTTCCCATGAAGTGATGGGACCAGATGCCATGATCTTAGTTTTCTGAATGTTGAGCTTTAAGCCAACTTTTTCACTCTCCTCTTTCACTTTCATCAAGAGGCTTTTTAGAACAGTGCATAAGATTCACTATTTCAAAACTGGGTAATTACACCAACCAAAGCTTAAATTAATGAGTTTCCTAAATGGCTTAGGAAGAGAGATCACAGTATAAAAAGCACAGTTTGAAAGGGATGGAGATTATCTACTCCATCAGAGTTCCATCTCAACTATTCCAGAAAGATAGTTTTATATCTTATTTTCAAAATCTGTCCAAGAAAAAGATTTGAAGTTAAAATGTGTATTAACAAATAATCCCCCAAATGATTCTATTACTGATTTTTCATGTGTGAAATGGCACTGAAGAAGTGGTTTACAAATCAGAAATGACATTTGAAACCAGTTATTTTCTTGAAAATGTATGGTTTCAGGTGACGAGGCCCTATTAAGAACTGCTATGGGTAAAGTCACAGAGACATTGCCTGAAAACTCAGTGAACTCCATTATGATCAGAATGCATATTTGTAGGCATTCAGTCACTATGGGGTCTAGGAAATTAATCACCCCACTGTTACCTGCCAATACTCACTTGGCCTCAGGCTTCATATTTATCAATTAGCATAGATGAGAAAAACTCAATGTATAGAAAAAAACCATGGGGAGTTAAGTCAGTGCTGTGCCATATTAAAGGAATGGACCCATTTTGAGAAAGAAACGCAGAATAGGACTCTTCACTCTTCACTGTTTTCCTAGAGTATATATTGAACTCAGCCTTCTCAATCTAACACTCATTTTTCACTCATCCCACTTCCATATAGTGTGTTTATCTGGATAGCTTTCTGAATAACTTCACTAAGTAAACTGCTTTACTAAGATGCATTTTCTTCTTCCCATCATTGCAAATGTTTCTGGCTGAACTCAAACTTTTTCCCAGTCTGGCCATGGCTGAACTCAAACTTTTTCCCAGTCTGGCCATCTTATTAATATTTAAAAGTTGCTAATGTCTCAGGGTTTACAGAATCAGTTCAGCCTGCGGTCTTTGCTCTCTAATCTTACACTTCATAGTATTTGCAGCACTTGTCACACTAAATGTCAACAGTGGGCATTCAGTAATTGCGTGTTGGTTATGAGGGGAAAAAAAACAAAACAAGTAAGATTTATCTTCAGGGAAACGAGCAATCCTTCATGTGGTATGAAAACAGATGATACTAGTTTACTTCAATAATCTCATCTATCAATTCTATTTCAAGGACCCAGAGGTTGAAGTAGAAACTAGGGAAGTAGGTACATTGCAGGGGAACTAGAGATAGACTTGTACTGTCATATGTATGTGTTTCTATGTTTGTATAAGTTCTCATAACCAGACCGTAGCTAATGGTAAAACATGGTGTTTGTAGATATTGAGACCAGTATACATAAAGATATTAGCTACAATGGTTTATTTCACATAAGGGAACAGCATAATGCTTTCTAAAAACAAAGAATTTTATGTATGTTCTGTTTGCACATAATTAGTTATGTATTTGCATTGTATATTGTGATTACTCTAAACACTAAATCCAAAATTCTGCATTGCATAGATAACTCAAGGAAACAGAAAAGTTAATGATACTTTTAAATGTGTTATCATGACTTTTGGTGAGGTCCTGAAGACAGCATAGATTTGCAAGGAAAGGATGTTAAAATGCTATCTTACTGAGTTCTGAACTTGGCTATTTCTTTTTTCACATCTGATCTTTGGTACAGAGGCTTATATCACAACACTGGGCTGGAATTTCTGTAGAGGGAAAGAATATAACCTAACTCTTGTCTTGGTCATAGGGTCCCAGTGAGCACAAGCAAGTGACTTAGTTCTAGTCAATAAAATGGACTAAACGTATTTGCATGAATATGAAAGTTGTTCCATTTTTTACATATGAGATGCAATAAAGAGTTTCACTTTTTGCCAAATCATAAACCAGTGTTTTACTTATATACTTCTTACAAAATCAAAATACTGACTTTTTCCCATGCTGAAAAATAAGAAAAATCAGTTCCTATTAGAATATATTCTGTAACAGAAGCATGAACCAGCCAACAATGCCTTTCATCTAATCATTATAAAGATTATCTAAAAATTTCATTGTAGGCTTTAGTGATAGATTACAAATAAAGAAATTCAACTATATTTCTGAACTAATTATAAATCCAGGGTTGTAAAACCACTCTAAAAATTAATTATCCTTAGGACTACATGACACCAATGCCTTCAGTATAAAACTATCATTTTCCTTGATTAACACGTAACATATATCCATTAGCTGAAAGCTATCGTCTCATAGTATTGTCTCAACCACTCATTAATTACAGTTTCCAAATGAAAAAAACTGCTCCTTTCTAGGCAAGTAAGATCAAGAAGCAGGGGAACTGAACAGTTCTGTCCTATTCTAGCACTTGATAAACCAGCCAGCCTCCAGTGTGGGTGGGTCACTTGGGCCCAAAGTCACACAAATCCCATTTATATTTCTTAAAGTGACAAAAAATGACCATCTACACTAGCATTATGCACAGGCATCTGCAAATCCTTTATAATCAACAACTGATGGCACCACTTGGATGTGTAAATGTATGAGACGAAGATATCTGACATACATAGAAGAGCTGAATTTACTGAATTACAGAAGGCTGACATGGAGAAGGCAATGGCACCCCACTCCAGTACTCTTGCCTGGAAAATCCCATGGACGGAGGAGCCTGCAGTCCATGGGGTCACTAAGAGTCGGATACGACTGAGCGACTTCACTTTCACTTTTCACTTTCATGCATTGGAGAAGGAAATGGCAACCCACTCCAGTGTTCTTGCCTGGAGAATCCCAGGGACGGGGGAGCCTGGTGGGCTGCCATCTATGGGGTCACACAGAGTCGGACACGACTGAAGCGACTTAGCTGCAGACATAAGATAGGCGACGTTCCCTGGTATTGTTGTGAACAGCACCCACTGGAGGTGTGGAAGCCAATGTTTGGAGACAAATTTCATTTGTAAGCAAAGGACAAAGCATTCACTGGCTTTGATAGTACGGCTTAGTGGAGAAAAAAGCCTGAAAAATTAGAATACAAATTCATACAATAGTTTGAGAGTCTCAAATTCAGATTCAGTCACTGCAATGGATTTTGTTAACTGGGAAAGTAATCAGAAAATGCAAGAATCAGCAAATGTAAGGTTTGGACAATCACTGAAACCTTATGTCTTAGGAACCTAATGCCATCATAAAAGCCAAACTCCCAACTGGACATGTGGGAGTCTATGCAAAACCCAGACCAAAAATTAATCAAGGCTACAGATGGATTTCACCTTAAACAAAGCTAGGCATCAAAAGCAAAACTAGGCTCAGAGGTTAGTTCTGAGAACTCTTCTGGTTCCTTGTCACTGGTATGAGATGCAGTTATTTATCAAGAAGCCCAAATTCAAAACCACACAGTGAAATACCTTTGCCTAAACAATGAGATATTGCATAGTCACAGAAGCATTGTTTCCAAAAGCTAGTTTGCTGGGGCTTGGAAATTGTAAAATTCGATTTTTTAACAGCTCTTTAGTTAAGATCAAACAGATTCAAAAGGTGGTAAATATCATCAAGAAAAGACTGCAAAGAAAAGTTCTTATATACAGCTTATATCCATTCATACTTTTTCCTCTGAAAACTAACATACTCCGACTTCAAGTATTCTCACTTGAAAAAAGAGAACTCAGATGGATTTACGCATTGATGGAGAGATGTGTTCACCTTGGGTAAAGACAGAACTAAAACAAAAGTTTTATCAAACAAACAAGGTAAATAGTAACATGGCTTAATTTAAAAGATGACTTAAAATCATCTCAGTGGAAAATAAAAGGTGCCCAGGAGCCTGGCCGGAGCATAGCAGGGCAGCTAGGCAGTAGGCAGGACAGAGTAGGTCTGCTGCCAGTTCCGTGGTGGTGCTTAGCCCAGTGGCCAGGTGCATGCTGTTGGTACTAGCCACCCCTGTTCTCATCCTCTTCCAGATGGTCGAGCCTTTGGCTGCCCCATCTGTGGACTCTAGGACTGCATCATTCAATCCCTGGCTATCCTAGCCTTCAATGAGCAAAATATTCAGTCTCTCTTCATTAAGTCCAGGCTTAAGGGAATTCCTCTTTGGTATTTCTCATCACGGTGGTGTAGATGATGATGTATAAGAAAAACAGCAATTTGTAGCCTTGATCTTAAAAGGATCAAAAGCAAAATTTGTCCTCAAAAACATATTTTATGAACAGGACATGCCATCAAAGCACAGGGACAGCTTGTCAAACCATTAAGTTTTTCAACAAATCATTGCCAGGTATGTTAGTATGGGAATAGTCATTGCTACTTTTTATGTTATATAGAAATTACTCAGCTAGCTTATTTGAAGTTGCTGTAAGTTTTCCTTCTTCTTTAGAAAGGCGATAACAAAATCTCTGCAATGAGGTGCATAAGTACCTGTGTTTCATAAGCCTGCCTGACACTTGTCTGAGACCCTAACCCTTGGCCTCTGTCAGCAGCTTCTCCAAACCTTCATGGCCCTCGGGCTGTGCCACTGCTTCATCACAAAGGCAATTGAGTTTATTACCTAAGTGATTCTTGCATTGTTTATTTGCACTATATAGAACACATTTCTTGCAGTGTCAAAGTATAATCTGTATCTAATAATAAATAGTACTTTTGCAAAGTGTGTGAAAACAAACCCATCAATGAGTTCATTAGAATTAAATCGTTTTGGTAACCGGCATTTTAAATGCTTTATATTGTGTAAAAACCCTCGGTGACTTGTTAAATACATGTTTAAAATGTTTTACAATCACATCAAAAAAAAAGTTGGTTGGTATCTTTCTGTGAATGGAGAACAGATTTTTTTGTTATTTAATCTATTTTAAATAATGAAATATCTGACAAGTTTTCAGAAGTAAATTCGATTTGGGTAATAAAGGAAACTTATTGTTTAAGCAGTTTTCTTTAAAGAACTGTAATAATCTTTCTCTCCTTATTTGACAGGCCACAATTAGATGGAAATGTTTATCATTTATTCTATGATTAGTCCCCAAAACATTTGTTTTAATTAATTATAAAAAGCATATTTAACTGGACCATTAAGACAAGACCAAGTGATTTATAGAAATGTTTCTTTCTATGTTAAATAAGGATAATTTCAGCCATTAAACACAAGATTAGCTTGGAGACTCCTGACAGTCAAGGAAACAAGGGAAACAATATGTATTACCTAATTTTGTAAGTTGGTGAACTGAAGCATACCTGTGTTGGGTTGGAGCAAATCTACTTCTTGATGTAGTGGATTATAAATCACAGTCAATTAAATTGATACAAAATGTTCTGAGATAGCAAAATGCCTACAACTATGAAGTATGCTTGTGTGTGTATTAGTCACTCAGCTGTGTCCGACTCTTTGTGACCCCGTGGACTGTAGCCCACCAGGCTCCTCTGTCCATGGGATTCTCCAGGCAAGAGTACTGGGGTGGGTTGCCATTTCCTTCTCCAAGTATCTTTAGATTCTACTACAGAGAGAGATCCCAGCTCCACCAAACCATTGCTGCTTAAAAAGATGATCATTTCGTAAAAAGAATGACAGTGACGTTTGGTTTGCCAAGGAAACTCTATAGAACGAAGAATCAGTTTATAGTGAAAAGGTGATTAAGGAAAGCAGATTTCTTCAAAATACATCATAACAGAAATAGTGGCTTAAGGAGCTTTTTCTGTTTGCTTGTGTTTTTCCTTAGTAATGAGAACAGGGTCAGCAAGAAATGAAATTATATTTTATCCTACCATTTTGACATGGTAATATTGCATTCAAGACAAGTTATCATTTACATCGTCTCATTGCTATATATTTATATCAATGAATCCACAGCATCGAGTGAAGATACAATACTATCTTTCCTTGAAACTAAAGAAAGCAGTGTATTTGTGATATTGAGAATGTCACAAGCATTATTATAATAAACATTAGCAGCCACCATCTCCTCAGCCACGTGGATGCCACCGAAGCATGCGAAAATCATTTAGGAGGAAAGCCAGTCTGAATACAAAATAGAGTCATGCAAATACTGTTCCCTGAGAAACAAAATGATCCCGTTTAAGAACATACAGTAGGTCGAAGTGGGCTACAAAACAAGGATCTGTCTAATGCAGTTCTCCAGGGAAGCGGGTTTAATGACCTAAATAATAACAACCAATAATTAGCATGCTAGCCATTTGTGGATAAATATGCTTTTGAAGTGCTTAATGGCTCTAGAGCAGCCTGTTCACTTAACTAGTCTAAAGATCCCCTCCCAAAATCTTGTTTGTATCACTAATTTACACTCTGCATGGGAAAAAGGAAGCATTTCAGATATAAAGATAACATGACTTTAAGCCACACATTTCAGAGTGGATCCTAAGTCCATGGATTACCATAAAGGACATAGGAAAATTTTAAAGAACAAATAAATAAATAAAGGTGAATAATTTCGGTTCCAAAGTAGAACATGGTTGTTCTCTGCAAAGAGATCTCCCAGAGACTGCTGAGCTCTGTGGAAAAGGAAAATACACGTAGTATTCTCATGACACACCCAGCAGGACATTTTTGAGTACATTTTATTTATTCTTGCAAGGGAGCACCTTGAGCAGGGGGGCACATATTTTCATATTTTCTCCTACTGCACTGAACCATATGCTTTGTATTCAGAGAGCTGGAAGAGTGGAAAGCCCAGATTCATCATACAGTCTTTTTTTGTGATAGCAACATGGTGTGAAAAGACATCCAAAGAGACATCACCAAGCATGTGCTACATGATCAAAGTCCTCATATTTAAGCTTACTCCCGGAAGAAACAGAGATTCCTCCACACAATAAGTAGCCATGTGCCCACAGATCCTGAGATCCTAAAAATTCTGGCCAAGTTGAGTTACTTCTGTGGTCTCCTGTTGAAAACTATGTTGATTCACATTCAACAGTAGGATGATGGGGACTGGAGGTGCGGGAGCACCTCGGGGTGAATAGGGCTTGATGTGCTTGCTCTCCAATCAGTGTCACTCAATCAGTGTGCATGACAATTAGCATCTTATTATGGTGTTTGCTTTCTTCTTTTTTGGTACTGCATAATCTGGTATTTTATCATACCACCTCATGCTCTTTAGCGGCTTCATGTGGCATTCATTGATTTGGAAGTCACTTCTCAAAAAAACTGAGACAACTCCAGCTGAGAAGAGGAAGTATCTGTGAAAGATCCAAGTACTCACTCAGAGCTCCTCATTCTAATTTTACACCAAAATCTATCAAGTCTGCAGCAGGTTGACCCATGAAAGTGAAGTTGTTAGTCACACAGTCGTGTCTGACTCTTTGCAACCCTATGTACTGTAGCCCGCCAGGCTCCTCTGTCCATGGGATTTTCCAGACAAGAAAACTGGAGTGGGTAGCCATTCCCTTCTCCAGAGGATCTTCTCAACCCAGGAATCAAACAAGGGTGTCCTGCATTGCAGGTATATTCTTTACTATCTGAGCTACCAGGGAAGCTCCCTGTACTAGGTTAGAAGTAGCAAAATGGAAAAGCCTAGAATGGGTTTCATAAGGCAAGTGGAAAAGGCAGTTAACAGAGTAGGAAGGGACAAATTAGCTATACAATTCATGTAGAAGAACTTTATAGGCAAATGTTTTTCTCGGGTTGCAATCTTAAGACACAAGTTCTAAAGTAAGGATTAAAGTGCAAGAAATTCTTGAAGAAAAGAGCAAGGAGAAGGGGAAGCAAATCAGAAAGTGTAAAAAAACAAGCAAACGTGTAATTTCACATAAAATCTCAGCCTCAGCTTTATTCCACATGAAGGTACATAGAATATATTGCACCTCAGAGATTGCCCTATTGCAAGGCCCAAAGCATTGTTTTTCTTGCTGTTCCTTTATTGATTATTTACTGGTTGAGGGCCATGAGGGTTGGGCGACAAAGGGGGAAATATTCTGTTTTCCAACAGATGGCACAGGAAGCAGGAGGCTGGGCTCACAGTGCCAGTAAAAGGGGGTCCGGTTAGGCCATCTATTACATCCACCTCCCCATGCCTAAGATTAAAAGGTGCTTGCTCCTTGGAAGACAAGCTATAACAAACGTAGTGAGTGAGTGAGTGAAGTCGCTCAGTTGTGTCTGACTCTTTGCGACTCCGTGGACTGTAGCCCACCAGGCTCCTCCATCCATGGGATTCTCCAGGCAAGAATACTGGGGTGGGTTGCCATTTCCTTCTCCAGGGGATCTTCCTGACTCAGGGATTGAACCCAGATCTCCCGCATTGCAGGCAGATGCTTTAACCTCTGAGCCACCAGGGAAGGCCAGAACAAACCTAAACAGCACATTAAAAAGCAGAGACATCACTTGACCAGCAAAAGTCCTGTAGTCAAAGCTATGGTTTTTCCAGTAGTCACATATGGATGTGAGAGTAGGACCATAAAGAAGGCTGAGTGTCAAAGAACTGATGGATGCTTTTGAAACTGTGGTGCTGGAGAAGACTCTTGAGAGTGCCCTGAATAGCAAGGAGATCAAACCAGTCAATCCTAAAGGAAATCAATCCTGAATATCCACTGGAAGGACTGATGCTGAAGCTGAAGCACCAATATTTTGGACACCTGATTGAAGAGCCAACTCCTTGGAAAAGACCTGATGCTGGGAAAGATTGAGGGTAGGAGAAGGGGGTGACAGAAGATAAGATGGTTGGATGGTATCACCGACTCAATGGACACGAGTTTGAACAAACTCTGGGAAATAATGAACGGCAGGGAAGCCCGGCATGCTGCAGTCCATGGGGTTGCAAAGAGGTGGACATGACTGAGCAACAACCACTACATACCTGAGGTGTTTAATGTCTCTACTAATCACTGAGGTCAATAATTTTTGCTTGCTGCTGCTGCTGCTAAGTCGCATTAGTTGTGTCTGACTCTGTGCGACCCCATAGATGGAAGCCCACCAGGCTCCTCTGTCCCTGGGATTCTCCAGGCAAGAACACTGGAGTGGGTTGCCGTTTCCTTCTCCAATGAATGAAAGTGAAAAGTGAAAGTGAAGTCGCTCAGTCATGTCCGACTCTTCGCGACCCCATAGAATGTAGCCTACTAGGTTCCTCCATCCATGGGATTTTCCAGGCAAGAGTACTGGAGTGGGGTGCCATAGCCTTCTCTGAATTTTTGCTTATTCAATATCAAAAACAGAGATCTATGATTGCAGCCATGAAATTAAAAGACACTTACTCCTTGGAAGGAAAGTTATGACCAACCTAGATAGCATATTCAAAAGCAGAGACATTACTTTGCCAACAAAGGTCCATCTAGTCAAAGCTATGGTTTTTCCAGTGGTCATGTATGGATGTGAGAGTTGGACTGTGAAGAAAGCTAAGCACTGAAGAATTGATGCTTTTGAACTGTGGTGTTAGAGAAGACTCATGAGAGTCCCTTGGACTGTAAGGAGATCCAACCAGTCCATTCTAAAGGAGATTAGTCCTGGGTGTTCATTGAAAGGACTGATGCTAAAGCTGAAACTCCACTACTTTGGCCACCTCATGCGAAGAGTTGACTCATTGGAAAAAACCCTGATGCTGGGAGGGATTGGGGGCAGGAGAAGAAGGGGGTGACAGAGGATGAGATGGCTGGACATGAGTTTGAGTAAACTCCAGGAGTTGGTGACGGATAGGGAGGCCTGGCGTTCCACGATTCATGGGGTTGCAAAGAGTTGGACACGACTGAGTGACTGAACTGAACTGAACTGATGTGCAATAAAATCATTTAGGTTCACAATCAGGAGCCTGAGTTAATTTAACTCAATAAGTGCTCACCCCCTACTTTTGGGGTCAAAATAAGAAAGTGAGTGCAGTAGAAAGACCACAGAATTTAGGAATTATAGGTTTTAAAGTCCTTCTCTACTGCCACTGGATACCTATATGATCTTGGTGTCTGTTTTAAGTTTACCTTATTGATATGAATGGCTTCTTTATACCCCAAGTGAAGTCGCTCAGTCGTGTCCAACTCTTTGAGACCCCATGGACTGTAGCCTATCAGGCTCCTCCATCCATGGGATTTTCCTGGCAAGAGTGCTGGAGTGGATTGCCATTTCCTTCTCCAGGGGATCTTCCCGACTCAGGAATCGAACCCGGGTCTCCCACATTGCAGGCAGACGCTTTACTGTCTGAGCCACCAGGGAAGCCTTCTTTATACCCCAAACATCCCTCAAAGGAAAAAAACAAAACAAAACGAAACAAAACACTAGAGTGTCAAAAATGAAATATTGAAAAATTTAGAGTCTGACTAACATAAAATGGTAAATAAATATAAACTAAAAACAAAAACATAAATAGATTCGGCCAATATTACATTTGGCTATTGATGAAAAAGAACCTGATGTGGTAAAGGGTCATTTACCAAGATCCTAATGTATTTTCAGACAAGCTATGATATGTTTTCCTTAAATTTCTGAGATTACACACACACACATTCATACACATATATACTCTTTAAATAATATATATATTATATATTTTAAAATATATATATCAGGTTGCAGACTTATAATGTGGTCATCTTTTTTCTAACAGTTTATGCATACAATTAAAGTGAATGAGTGGTCTTTCAATTGTCTATATATTTAAAACATGTTAATACTTAGAGGTCGGTGAAGGTGATGGCACCCCACCCCAGTACTCTTGCCTGGAAGACCCCATGGGCGGAGGAGCCTGGTAGGCTGCAATCCATGGGGTCGCTAAGAGTCGGACATGACTGAACGACTTCACTTTCATTTTTCACCTTCATGCATTGGAGAAGGAAATGGCAACCCACTCCAGTGTTCTTGCCTGGAGAATCCCAGGGACGGGGGAGCCTGGTGGGCTTCCGTCTATGGGGTCGCACAGAGTCGGACATGACTGAAGCGACTTAGCA
This sequence comes from Bubalus bubalis, assembly GCF_019923935.1. Lineage (NCBI taxonomy): Eukaryota > Metazoa > Chordata > Mammalia > Artiodactyla > Bovidae > Bubalus > Bubalus bubalis. The sequence continues at coordinate 78,149,075 of NC_059159.1, read as the reverse complement.
GCAGCAGTAGCAATACTTAGAGGTAATAATTTGCCAGTGAAGAGTAAATAAATACAGTTAACGCATACTTTATAAAGGTTTTAGTTATAGGTTTTTTTTTTTTTTTTTTTTTTTTTAGGAAAGGTTTTCTGTTTATTGTTTTCAGGACATGGAGAGCAACTCTTAACATTAATAATTAATAAATTTGTTGTTATTGTTTAGTTGCTAAGTCGTGTCCAACTTCATTTAAAAATTTGGAGGTTCTAGGGAGTTGTGTAGGGAAAAGTTGTCTCCTTATCTAACGTATTTGTCAGTATTTTCAGAAAGTCATATTTAGATTTTTGAAGGCAATACTGTATCAGTATACAGAGGGTTGAAATGATAATTTTAAAACAACAAACCCTAATCCCTAATGACTGTACATCTGTGTCAGAAAACAGTCACATCATCTGGAATGATTAAAAGGTTTGTTGATCAGAGTTCAATAGCTGAAAGCCAAGTACAGCAAAGTATGATCTGGTTTTCTGCTTCACAAATGCAAATAAAGACTGGCACACAGACCAGAGAAAACAGTTGTTCTTAAAAATCTAGGTCTGTACAATTTTGGTTGAAGAAAATGTCCCGAAGCAATAATTCCCTTGAAAACAAATACAGTCAAGTTTTTCAGGCTCACACTGTTAAGCTAAAGTTTCCACTTGTATAAATATGGGCTTAAAATGAAAATACAGGATGCCACGTTTTATGTAACCTGGAAAAAGACTTTAAATACCATTATTCTCATACCATGTATCATTATGGCATCAAGTTCATAATGAAAATCCACATGAAATTAAAGTCTACATTTAAAAAAATGATGACTACATTTTAAGAAACCATTCAATAATAATAACAATAATGTAAAGTTGTTTATATACTTATAAATAACCTCCAGAAAGTAATACTGTCTCTTTCTATGTCTCCATAGTATGTAGCCCTACTGGTGCCCACAATTGGCATTCAGTGAATATATTTAGTTGAAAGATTGTTGTTTGAATGGATAAAGAAATATGCAAACATGAAACACTTGTCCAAAGATAATACTAGGAATGATAGAGACCTTTGCCCTTACCTCTATAGAATACTAGAAGTTGCAACCACATTGATATAAAGACTCCACTGGACCAAGGGAGAAATATATTTTAGCATGGTAATTATTTTTTAAAGATAGAATTCATATTGCCATATATGCCTAATTATAAATTTTGCATTCTCTTCTACAACTATCTCTTTAGGGAGAAATAAAAAAAAGCAGAACACACTAAAGATGGAATTTGGATATCACAAAATTGACTTCACTAAACCCAGACTTTTTTGTGCTGCAGACATGCCAGCGATTTTAGATCAGACTCAGACAACACAGGACAGTGTAATTTAAATTTGTCACTTAAATTTGGTATTTTTGGTATAATTTGGCTTCTAGTATTTTTGACGTATCCCAGGAACGTACATGTCAAAACTGAAAAGTCCTGTTGTCTATATTTTATTGAAATGTTGTCTATAACAGAGACCGCTTGCTTATAATCACCTGCACCTACTACCTACTAAGGCCCTGGATTTATTTTTCTTTCCATTTTTTTTCTACCTCTTCCTTTTACTTTATTTGATCTCCGCCCTCCACCCCTAAATTTCATCCTTGGAGTTTTCGTCCAAGATTTACATTTCTGGATATTAAGCCATGCAAACTCTGTGTGATGCTTTCCAGTATGACTTTCCATATGCAACTAACTGAATTCCTAGTGGCAGGACAGGCTGCTTAACAAAGCAATGATCATACTCATTCAGGCCACTGCAAAGCTCACCTGTTCCAAATGTATGCTTATGCACGACAATGTTAGTTGAGAGTAGGGAACCAAATTTATGTGTCAGAGGTACTGAAAGATAAAGTACCCAGGTAATCCTGAGATTCAAAAGCCCCTTCTAAATTAACTGTGCCCCAACAACTGTGTTTCTTATGAGTTAAGGAAATCTACTCTTTGTTCTTCATAGGAGTTCCTGATCAATTTGGATTATCTTTCAGGGAAATGAATCTCCTGAAGAAGGTTAAAATGACATTTTATTTTAAATTAAGATTAGAAACAATGACATTTTATACTCCTGATCATGTATTTTTCAATAGATAATTATAAAGGATACCATGGTTTTAACATTTAACTTATTTTCAGAAGACTAAAAAGGGTAGGAAGCATTTTTATTTAACAATGATAGCACTTAGAGGCAAATAATTTTATCTGAAATCTAGTATCGTTGACTGCTGTACTTTTGCTATAAAATTAATCTGCAGTGAGCATTTATGAAGAAATATTTCTTTGAAGCAAGTATCTATGAAATCCTTGAATGCATCGAGTCTGATAATAGCATGTACATATGTCATTCACAGTTCTAATGAACCAACTGTATATGTATACACAAAGAGAAACAATATGCAACGATGAGAGAAAGTTTTCATCTATCAGTTATAAGTCATCTTAGCTATCACTTGAACGCTTGACATGTGTCGGCATGAAAGTGAATGTGTTAGCAGCTCAGTTGTGTCTGACTCTTAGAGACCCCACGGGCTATTCTTGCAGCCCCACCAGGCTCCTCTGTCCATGGAATTCTGCAGCAAAGAATACTGCAGTGGGTTGCCATTGCCTTCTCCAGGAGATCTTCCTGACTCAGGGATTGAACCGCATCTTCTGTGTCTCCTGCCTTAGCAGGCAGATTCTTTACCACTGAGTTACCTGGGAAGCCCTGTATAATGCCTCCTCACTTAGAATGTAACGAGAAATGCCTCTGTCAGTGCTCTGGGTGGACAAATTACAGCTTTTGACCAAATCCAACCCACTGTATCTTTTCGTAAATGATTTTTATCTAACACAGTCATGTATGTGCATTTAGATACCATTCATTGAGTAGTTGTTCCAGAGACCTATGACCCACAAATCTCAAACATTTACTTGTTGCTATTTAGTTGCTAAGTCATGTCTCTTTGTGACTCCATGGTTGTCACATGCCAGGCTTCCCTCTCCTCCAATATCTCTATCAGAGTTTGCTCAAACTCATGCTCATTGAGTTGATGATAACATCTAACCATCTCACCCTCTTCTCCTCCTGCCTTCAATCTTTCCCAGCATCAGGGTGTCTTCTAATGATTCAGCTCATCACATTTGGTGGCCAAAGTATTGGAATTCCAATTTAAGCATCAGTTCTCCCAATGAATATTTAGGGTTGATTTCCTTTAGGATTGTATGGTTAGATCTTCTTGCTGTCCTAGGGACCCTCAAGAGTCTTCTCCACCACAGTTCAAAAGCATCAGTTCTTCAGCTCTCAGCCTTCTTTATGGTCCAACTCTCATATCCATACATGACTACTGGAACAAAACATAGTTTTGACTATACGGACCTTTGTTGGAAAAGTGATGTTTTTGCTTTTTAATATGCTGTCTAGGTTTTTCATAGCTTTCCTTCCAAGGAACGAAAATATTAAAGAATATTTCTTTAAAGGCCTTTTATAGACAACACTTGCCAGTCCAGAAGCAAGTAATGCTACCATTGAGAGTTGATCCCATCCTTGGGTAACTTATATCTTAGGGAACAAACATACTAGAATAACATTATAATCTGATGAAATGACAAACCCTTTTAAAGCAATCTGAAACTCTAATTTGTTTCACATTGTGTTTCATGGATTCTTGCTGCTGCTAAGTCACTTCAGTCGTGTCCGACTCTGCAACCCCAGAGACAGCAACCCACCAGGCTCCCCCATCCCTGGGATTCTCCAGGCAAGAACACTGGAGTAGGTTTCCATTTCCTTCTCCAATGCATGAAAGTGAAAAGTGAAAGTAAAGTCGTGTCTGACTCTTCATGGCCCCATGGACTGCAGCCCACCAGGCTCCTCTGCCCATGGGATTTTCCAGGCAAGAGTACTGGAGTGGGGTACCATTACATCTTAATAATCACTTCTAGAATAAGAACCCTCAAATTCTTACAAGGCTTTGATATTATCTCTCTGTTAAGATATTGGGGCTGAGAAGAAATTTTGATATGTCCTCTATCCTGTCACCAGCTTAGGATTAGAGAGTTCAGGATTTCAAGACTTACAAACAGCATGTCCAAAATAGCTGCTGTAATACTTCCAAGGACAGAAAAGTCACTGTGGAGAAAATGAAGGATGTTTATGTTCTTGGGAGTGAGCTCTTTAAAGCCACTTGACTATAGAAGAAAGGGTAAAGAAATCAATAGAGATATAATATCATTACTAATGGAACCTGTCAATACAAGGCTATTTGCGTGTTTTATTTTATTTTTTTGTACCAACTGGGTTATTTGAAGGGCATAAGTGAGGGAAATTCTCATTTAAGCACATTTGTTTGTATTGATATAATCAGTTGACCTCAATTTTCCTAGATGTGGCAGACAAGGTAAAATTAGTTATTCTTAAACAAGGAATACTCTGCATCAAGGTTAGCAGGAAAAGGTAAAGCAACATTTTATCCATATTGATACTTCTACAACTAGCTATCATCAATGTTTCAAATATTGTCTTTATGGTGAACGCCACTGTGACAAGTGCTATGCATTCACTTATGTAAAACTGAACCATAAAGCAAAGAAACAAGACAGAAGGATACAGGAATTGTCAAAGATTTTTATAAAATTGAGCAATGAACTATTTTGTCCTGAGAAGGGTTTTTACAAACAAAATATGAATTGGAGTATTTTCCATAAGCATATTTACACTACATTATTAGGGGCTACTTATTGTGCTCAAAGGAGAACTGGAACACATTTAGGGGAAATCAATTTTAAAATCCAGTGAAGGCATTGAAATAGTTGAAAGAAGTATCTGTTTGGATAAACAAAAATATATTTTTTAATTCTGAGCTTCTAAGGAAATACATTATTAAAGAATGGTTGTCAAAGTTGGCGCACAAAATGAACCATTTGTGTGCAAAGAAAAAAGCTTCAACTTTTATCTAAAAGATAATAACATGATTAAGCTTTACTAATAATGAAACATGTATTGAAACTGACACTTTGCTTCATTCCTGCTGCTGCTATGTCGCTTCAGTCACGTCCGACTCTGTGCGATCCCTTGGACAGCAGCCAACCACTCCTCTGTCCCTGGAGTTTTCCAGGCAAGAATACTGGATTGGGTTGCCATTTCCTTCTCCAATGCATGCATGCATACTAAGTTGCTTCAGTTGTATCCGACTCTGTGCAACCCCATGGACAGCAGCACACCAGGCTCCTCTGTCCATGGAATTCTCCAGGCAAGAATACTGGAGTGGGTTGCCATTGTCTTCTACCAGTCACTTACAAGAAGAGGTGATCATGAAGAAAATGTGAGACCTGCACAATGTGGAGATGTGACCAGTGGTATCCTCATTCATACATTCACCTTATCAAACTTCAATAGGTTGGAGTTTATATGTAATGCATAAATGTATTTGTTTCCTTACTCTGAGTATTTACAGGGCCACAGTTTAAATACTATTAGTCTCTTTAAATTGTCATCATTCTCTTGGGCTCTAGACAAATTTTGTTCACACAATCAGAAAGATGCCCACTTGTCAATCAATCTCATACCTTATAGACATCAATTCTAAAGAAAATGAAATCAACAAGTTCTAGCCTTCCAAGTATCAAATCTAATTCAGTACAGCTCAATAGCTCAGTCATGTGTGACTCTTTGCGAGCCCATGGACTACACACCAGGCCTGCCTGTCCATCACCAATTCCCAGAGTTTACTCAAACTCATGTCCATCAACTCGTTGATGCCATCCAACCATCTCATTCTTTGTCATCCTCTTTTCCCCCCACCTTCAATCTTTCTCAGCATCAGGGTCTTTTCCAATGAGTCAGCTCTTCGCATCAGGTGGCCAAAGTATTGGAGTTTTAGCCTCAGCATCAGTCCTTCCAATGAATATTCAGGACTGATTTCCTTTAGGATTGACTGGTTGGATCTCCTCCCAGTCCAAGGGACTCTCACGAGTCTTCTCCAACATAATAGTTCAAAAGCATCAATTCTTTGGCGCTCTGCTTTCTTTATATTCCAACTCTCACATCGGTACATGACTACTGGAAAAACCATACCTTTGACTAAACAGAACTTTGTTGGCAAAGTAATGTCTCTGCTTTTTAATATGTTGTCTAGGTTGGTCATAGCTTTTCTTCCAAGCTTTTCTTTTACTTTCATGGCTGCAGTTACCATCTCCAGTCACTTTGGAGCCCAAGAAAATAAAGTCTGTCACTGTTTTCATTGTTTCCCCATCTATTTGCCATGAAGTGCTGGGACCAAATGCAATGATCTTAGTTTTCTGAATGCTGAGTTTTAAGCCAGCTTTTTCACTCTCTTCTTTCACTTTCATCAAGTGGCTCTTTAGTTCTTCATTTTCTTCCATGAGGGTGGAATCATCTGCATATCTTAGGTTATTGATATTTCTCCCAGCAATCTTGATTGCAGCTTCTGCTTCATTCAGCCCAGCATTTTGCATGTTGTACTCTGCATATAAGTTAAATAAGCAAGGTGACAATATACAGCGTTGAGTACTCCTTTCCCGATTTGGAACCAGTCTGTTGTTCCATGTCCAGTACTAACTGTTGTTTCTTGACCTGCACCCAGATTTCTCAGGAGGCAGGCAAGGTGGTCTGGTATTCACATCTCTTTAAGAATTTTCTACAATTTGTTTGATCCACACAGCCAAAGGCTTTGGCATAGTCAATAAAGCAGAAGTAGATGTTTTTCTGGAATTCTCGTGCTTTTTCAATGATCCAACAGATGTTGGCAATTTGATCTCTGCTTCCTCCTCCTTTTCTAAATTCCTCATAGCTTAGTTGGTAAAGAATCTGCCTGCAATGCAGGAGACCCCGGTTCAATTCCTGAGTTGGGAAGATCTGCTGGAAAAGGGATAGGCTACCCACTCCAGTATTCTTGAGCTTCCCTTGTGGGTCAGTTGGTAAAGAATCCGCCTGCAATGTGGGAGACCTGGGTTTGATCCCTGGCTTGGGAAGATCCCCTGGAGAAGGGAAAGTCTACCCACTCCTGTATTCTGGCCTGGAGAATTCCATGGACTGCATAGTCCATGGGGTCGCAAAGAGTCAGACAGGACTGAGTGACTTTCACTTCTACCTTCACTTTCCTCTGCCTTTTCTAAAGCCAGCTTGAACATCTGGAGGTTCAAGGTTCATGTACTGTTGGAATCTGCCTTGGAGAATTTTGAGCGTTACTTTGCTAGCATGTAAGATGAGTGCAATTGTGCAATAGCTTGAATGTTCCTTGGCATTGCCTTTCTTTGGGATTGGAATGAAAACTAAACTTTTATATTCCTGTGGCCACTGTTGAGTTTTGCAAATTTGCTGGCATATTGAGTGCAGCACTTTCACAGCATCATCTTCCAGGATTTGAAATAGCTCAACTGGAATTCCATCCCCTCCACTAGCTTTGTTCATAGTGTTGCTTCCTAGGGCCTACTTGACTTCACATCCCAGGATGTCTAGCTCTAGGTGAGTGATCACACCATTGTGATTATCTGGGTCATGAAGATCTTTTTTGTACAGTTCTTCTGTGTATTCTTGCCACCTCTTCTTAATATCTTCTGCTTCTGTTAGTTCCATACCATTTCTGTCCTTTATTGTGCTCATCTTTGCATGAAATGTTCCCTCGGTATCTCTAATTTTCTTGAAGAAATCTCTAGTCTTTCCCATTCTATTAGTTTCCTCTATTTCTTTGCACTGATCCATGAGAAAGGCTTAGCAATAAAGATATAGCACTATCTTTCAGCTAATCTCATTGGTTCTGTGGATTGATTGGGGATATTTCAACACAGGAACTGTTTTCATGAAATTCTTTTTTTAAGATGATTTATTTAGAATACACTGACACAGATTTTCCTATAAGGTTCTTATAGGAAATCAAATCTAATGGAAGGAATTTAATTTGGTTAAAATAACTGGTGCTGCCAATGAATCTCAGAATGTATAAAAATTAAATACCCCAGCAGTATTTCAGCGTCTATGTCAAAAACCATGACGTAAAAATAGAAGAAATCCAGAAGAAAAAAATTTGCATGTATTTATCCAGTAAATAATCTAAGTTGCATACACACAAAATTAGGAATTTGGGAGTGGGGATTTATATACACAAACTACTGGAGTAATATTGTTTTCACTAACTACACCCTTACTAGCATTCTAAATAAAGAAATAAAGATATAGCACTATCTTTCAGATATTCTCATAAGTTCTGTGGACTGTTTGGGGATATTTTAACACAGGAACTGTTTTCATGAAATTCTTTTTTTAAGATGATTTTATTTAGAATACACTGACACACATTTTCCTATAAGATTCTTTCTAACTATGAATCTGTCAATTATTAACATTCCAGGACTCTGATGTTTGTCCTCTCCATCGTCTCCCATAATCCTGGTGATGTTTTAAAGATTTAGTGTTTCAGACTAGTTGCATTTCTAAGATCATTCTTATAATGTATAGTAAGGAAACACTTTTCAGGTTAAAATTTTAAACTAGTAAATACAAATCATGTTATGTCTTTCTAAAATCCCCTGGAGAGTCTTTACTGCATGCATTTACACAGGTATTATATGAGTTAATAGCAGAAGATTCCACTTTTTAAAATATATGAATTGAGAACCAAGTTTGTTGAAAATAATAGTTTCTTTCAGCTCATGTTTGTTAAACTCCTTCCTATACATGAAAAGCATGAAGAGAGTACATTCTATCAGTTCTTATCTCAAGGAAAGAATCGTTTCTTTCCTTTTTTTGTTTTATTATTATTGTGTGACATGATAATGGTAATCATTTCACAATATATTTTACTATACATCCTAAGGTCTCTACCTTAAGCTTATTCAGTGATGAATGTCAACTACATCTCAATGAAACTGGAACTAAAAGATCTAGTATTATTGTGGGACAGGCCTTTCTAAAAATGAAACAACTATCAGCTTTGGTTGGCCGTCTCTAATCTAAACCAAACTGCATCATTTTAATTGGCAAGCAGTATATTTCACAGATAGTTTTTCTTTGAAACCATGAATATAATCAATATTTCGTTTGAATCATTATTTTCTTTTAAAAATAGAAGAAGCTATAAAACTTGGTAGGTATTAGGCATACGCAGTTTATAAAGTATGATCATACATTTAATTAATTTAAAGTTTAATTCATAGGCGCATCTGTTTCTTTAAAAAAGTGGGAAATGTATTTTTTGTTTCACATTTTCGTTTTTTGGGGTGGCGGGTGGTTGGATTTTATTAAAGTATTTGGCCAGGAATATATCATTAAAATAGCTATAGTTAGCTTTGATGCTATTTCAAAATTCAAGGTAATAACATATGTTTTCTTTTTTTTTATTTTATTTTATTTTTAAACTTTACATAATTGTATTAGTTTTGCCAAATATAACATATGTTTTCAAACCCAGAATATTATTTTTCACTTTTATCAAAGGTAAAACATGTAAAATAGCCATCCAAAGACAAATATGAAAGTCCAGGTTGATTGAAGAGTTATTTTGTACAGAACTGTAAAAAAATATATTAGGTGAAAATATTTTTTTAAATTAAAAGATAATTCTTATTTTAGGATCTATGGTTAGGAAAGTTCTTTGGATGGAGATTCAAAATATAGAATTATAAAAGCCTGAGATATTTGGTAATAATATGATTGGGGGAAAATACAGTTTAAACAATGTTCCAAGATGTGTGACAACTGGAGAAATTTTTAATTCAATAAATGTGCCAAATACTGTGTAAAGAATTCATATGAACCAACAATAAAAAGTAAACATCCTTAAGACTTCTCAGTTGAAAAAGTATATAGGTAGGCAATTCATGAAAGCAGGAATTATAAATGTTCAATAAACATTTGAAAAGTTATCTAACTCAACAATGAAAGATGATATATGGTTACATGAAAACAGCAAAATGTAGAACAATATATATTATGCAATGCACACTTTGTTGTTCAGTCATGTCCAACTCTTTGTCACCCCATGAAATGTAGCCTGCCAGGCTCCTTTGTCCATGGGGATTCTCCAGGCAAGAATACTAGAATGGGTTGCCATGCCCTCCTCCAGGGGATCTTCCCAACCCAGGGATCAAACACAGGTCTCCCGTATTGCAGGTGGATTTTTACCATTTGAGCCACCAGGGATGTCCATATTATACAATAATGTTCTTTAAATTATCTGAATAAAACAACCATCATTTTTACAACAATTTTTAGATTTTTTTTTAAAGATCTGTACCAAAGTGTTAATAGTGGCTACCTCTGGGGAGGGAAAGACTGATGTTGAGAAGAAAGTTTCAGTTATATTACATGATTCTCAAACAGCTTGAATTTTAAAAAATAAACATTTTTTACTTTTGAAATAAAAGAGTATTTATATTTTTCATAAAATAATGGTGCAATTCTACTGCTAGTTATAGTCACATGTGCTTTTAAAATACGAATAGTCAAGAACAAATGAAGTCATAAGTGAAGGCAGGAGTATGGCTTTCTCAGGTTAGTGTCTCAGTGTTGAACTAGTTCCCTTTGTTTTGAAACACTGACAGAAACTTATTTCTTTTCTCTAATGATCATAGGCACAAATAAAATTGCAGAAGATAGGTAGAGACAATAAAGCTGTATGTATAAACTCTAACATGGGCTGATCAATTAATCATTTCCCCAAATCTTGAATAATGTTTACCCTTTTCCATAGATGGCAAATTTCTAGCTTTTAAAAAACTATGTTATAGTATCATAATATAAGATGCTAGATAAACATACATGGCCCAATTACACATCAAAATAGAGTAAATATCTGAGAAAAAAATGTGCTAGTGAAACTATTTTAGGTATCTGCTATGATGCCAACTGCAGAGCCGCCTAACGTAACAGAAATAAATTCTAACACTATTAGGTGTGATCAAGGTTTCTTTGGAGGAAAATTCTATACCCTTCACTCTCAAATAAATTAGATGAAGGTTAAAGTATCTTGAAAAAGAACTAGGCTATTTATTTTAAATGAGAGCTAAGGGACTACATGAAAATACCTAAGATAGAGGCAACACTAAATTTTCCTTAAAATACAATCTATTGAGATATCCATATTCAAACTGACATCTACCTATCCACATTTATCTATGTCTATCTAAATATTATGTATCATATACATATGCTGTGTGTGTGTGTGTTCAGTTGTGTTCAACTCTTTGCAACCTTATGGACCATAGCCCACCAGGCTCCTCTGTCCATGGGATTTCCCAGGCAAGAATACTGGAGTGGGTTGCCATTTCCTCTTCCAAGGCATCATCCCAACTCAGGAGTCAAATCCACGTCTCTTGCGTTACAGGCAGATTCTTCACTACCGAGCCACCAGGGAAGCCCCATATACATATATACTATATAATATTCTATATCTATCTCACTACATAATTATAGTTCCCTAGTGCTATAATAAATTCCCACAAATTTAGTGGCTTAAACAAAGCAAATACATTATATAGTTCTGTAGGTCAGAAGTCTGACACAGTTCTCACTGGGATAAAATTAAAGTGAAGTAGTACTGTATTTCTTTCTGGTAGTTCTAGAGGATAATCTGTTTCCTTGCCTTTTGAGCTTCTAGAGGCCACCAACATTCTACATTGGCTTGTGGTCCCTTTCCTCTTTGTTCAAAGCCAGCCATATCACAATTTCTATGCCTCTTCTTCAATCCTCACATTTCCCTCTGATTCCAACCAGGAAAGCTATCTCAAGACACAGCCCATCTCTAGTGGGATGAGGGATTACTAAGTGGATGATTGATGGGAAGATAGAGAGGAATCGACCCACACAAAGGGGTAAGGTAGGGAGGGGCATAGAAGGCCAACTGTATAAAATCCACAGTACTGCCTAAGACAAGTGCTATTTGTTAGAATGGGATAAAATAATTACTTTGATAAAGTAATTTATTAAAATTAGGATCTGGATCCTTGTTCTATAAAGGGCCAAAATATTACTATATTTTAGGTTTTGTTGGCCAGATAGTCTCTGTCCCAACATCGCAAATGCTTTGTGCTGCCAGTTAAACCTGCCTGTAGCCACAGATAATAGGTAAATGAGAGGGCAAGGTGGAGCTTCAGTGGACATAGTGTGCACTTAAAAAGTTTGAAACGTACATCATGTCTATATGTCAGGATGTTGTTATCTTTTTATCCTTGATTTACAAATATGAAATTCATTCTTAGCCCATGGGCTATTCAAAAAAAGCAGTGAACTAGTTTTGGCCTGTGGGTTCTAGTTCACTGATGGCTGGATGAGATTACTTAAAATGAAGAAAAATGCTTTTGACATCCATTATTTCAGATTTCTGAGGTATAGTCAAAGAGGCTATATGATGTCTCAAAAGCTTGAATGCCTCAATAGTTATTATATCTTTAAAATATTGGATCAGAAGTTATCTTCTGGATAGAAACAAGTATATCAATAATGAAATCAGTTTTTATCACAGATTATAGAAATTAAATCTAATATCTATGTTTTATTGGCAGAATAAATATGGGCAGCTGTCATAAGTCTAAATGAAGAAGCCTTTCTTTAGTGAAAATTATAGTTAACATCAAAGGTCAAAAGTCACAAATCTACTGAAACTCTTGTTGTTCAGTCGTTAAGTTGTGTCTGACCCCAAAAGGCATGCCGGGTTTCCATGTCCTTCACCATCTCCCAGAGTTTGTTCAAACTCGTGTCCATTGAGTCAGTGATGCCATCCAACCATCTCATCCTCTGCCCCCCTTCTCCTCTCATGCCCCCTTCTCCTCCTGCCCTCAATCTTTCTCCTCCTTCCAAGGAGTCAGCTCTTTGCATCAGGTGGCCAAAGTATTGGAGCTTCAGCTTCAGCACCAGTCCTTCCAATGAATATTCAGGGTTGATTTCCTTTAGGATTGACAGGTTGGATCTCTTTGCAGTCCAAGGGACTCTCAAGAGTCTTCTCCAGCACCGCAGTTTGAAAGCATCAATTGAAATGACTATGTCCTTTTAAATAAAATGTCCTAATTATAGAAAAACATAAACAAAAGATCTGCCTAAGATGCTTCTGAACAAGGAATGTATGTAAGAATTTTTCACCTTATTCCTATAATACCCCAATGTTTGCCAAAGAGGTGGTCATGAGTGAATAAAAAGTACATGAATATCTATGAATTCAGATGTGCCCATTAAAAGTAACATCCAGAATGAAATGTGTAAGCTTTAAAGAGGAACCTAGATTCCATATGCAGGGAGAGACAAGTACCAGAGACTTGGAGCTATAGTTAATGTAAATTAATTTGTACCTCAAATTTCTTAGGCTGGTGGAAATCCGGATATGATAGAAATATACAGGGCATAGTAAAGACTTGGCCATTGGGAGTGATTTACTTTTCATATTATGATGCTAATCTAAATAATTTGCTGGGCACATATTTTAATAGTGAGGCCAGGGCTTTAACTCAGTTGGAGGTCAACCCTTCCTTAACCTACAAAAATTACAGACTCAAAAGGTCTGAGCTGAGACTTCTCTGCCAGTCCAGTATTTAAGACTCTGCACTTTCAAAGCAGGAGGCACAGGTTTGATCCCTGGTTGGGGATCTAAGATCCCACATACTGCAAAGTGTGGCCAAATAAATAAATAAATAGATAAAATGTACAGTTCAATGAATATTTTTTTTAAGTACTGGACTAACCTGCTTCCTATGTTGAAGGTTATGAAGGCTTCTAGCAGTTTCCAACCCTATAGGCTCCTCACAGAGTTCATTCAACACTGAATAAACATGACTTTAAGTGCTATCAACCAGAATCAATATTACTGATGCTGAAGCTGAAACTCCAGTACTTTGGCCACCTGACGTAAAGAGCCAGCTCGTTGGAAAAGATGCCCATCTGAGAACATCCCAGTAATTAGATTTGGTTACTTTTTAAAACTACTTTTTGGCTACTTAATGTTATGTACAGTGTGAACATTCACTTATATGATTAAAGATGATTTAAATGCTGCATCTCAGCCTCATGGAAAACCTTGGATATAAAGGAGTAAACCAAGATTCCTTATCTCTATGTAAGTGAAATAAATTTCAGTTTCATAATTCAAAGTGTCTGTTCATTATAGCCAAAAGAAAAAGGGCTGAAATGTAAGCTTTGTGAGGGTAGCAACCTTAGTTTTCCTTATAATTATTTTATTCCTAGTGGCCTGCTCAGGCTTGACACAAAGTAGAATAGGTACTCAATATTTTCTGAATGAATAAAAACCATTGAATCCATAATATACAAAATTTTTTGTCAATTATTAACAAAATCCCATATAAAAAAGCCAAAGAATAGTAACAAGTGATTAACAATAGACATCAGATCAGATCAGATCAGATCAGTCGCTCAGTCGTGTCCGACTCTTTGCGACCCCATGAATCGCAGCACGCCAGGCCTCCCTGTCCATCACCAACTCCCGGAGTTCACTCAGACTCATGTCCATCGAGTCAGTGATGCCATCCAGCCATCTCATCCTCTGTCGTCCCCTTCTCCTCCTGCCCCCAATCCCTCCCAGCATCAGAGTCTTTTCCAATGAGTCAACTCTTCGCATGAGGTGGCCAAAGTACTGGAGTTTCAGCTTTAGCATCATTCCTTCCAAAGAAATCCCAGGGCTGATCTCCTTCAGAATGGACTGGTTGGATCTCCTTGCAGTCCAAGGGACTCTCAAGAGTCTTCTCCAACACCACAGTTCAAAAGCATCAATTCTTCGGCGCTCAGCCTTCTTCACAGACCAACTCTCACATCCATACATGACCACAGGAAAAACCATAGATAGACATACAGATGGCTAATAAAAAAATAAAAAATAAAACTACTAATGGCTCTGTGTTTTGCCCACAGGACTGGTATTCTTAAAACACTGAAACCTGCCAACTGTTGGTGAAGGTATAAAACACATTCTTTGGGCAATTATTGGAAGAATAAATTGCTAAAACTTTATGGAAGGCATTTTTACCGAGGCACCAAAATGTGAAAAAAAATTTTTTTGACTATTTCACTAACCAACCTGAACAGAACTTGGAAACATGTTGAACAGCAAAAAAAAAAAAAAAAAAAAAAAAAAGGAAGCAGAAGAGAACACAATATGGTATGACTCCATTATATAAAATTCAGAAACATATAAAAATAATGTATGGTGTTAGGAGTCATGCTGGAAGTTCTGTTCAGGGTGAAGGGATTAATAATAGGGGCTATGAGAGGGATTCACGTATTGTTGAAGCCTGGCTTGGAGAATTTTGAGCGTTACTTTACTAGCGTGTGAGATGAGTGCAATCATGCGGTAGTTTGAACATTCTTTGGCATTGCCTTTCTTAGGGATTGGAATGAAAACTGACTTTTTCCAGTCCTGTGGCCACTGCTGAGTTTTCTAGATTTGCTGACATATTGAGTGCAGCACTTTCACAGCACCATCTTTTAGGATTTGAAATAGCTCAACTGATATTACATCACCTCCACTAGCTTTGCTCATAGTGATGCTTCCTAAGGCCCGCCTGACTTCACATTCCAGGATGTCTGGCTGTAGGTGAGTGATCACACCATTGTAGTTATTTGGGTCATGAAGTTTTTTTTGTACAGTTCTTCTGTGTATTCTTGCCATCTCTTCTTAATAATTTCTGCTTCTGTTAGGTCCATACCATTTCTGTCCTTTATTGAGCCCATTTTCCCATGAAATGTTCCCTTGGTATCTCTGATTTTCTTGAAGAGATCTCTAGTCTTTCCCATTCTATTGTTTTCCTCTATTTATTTGCACTGATCACTGAGGAAGGCTTTCTTATCTCTCCTTGCTATTCTTTGGAATTCTGCATTCTAATGGATATATCTCTCCTTTTCTCCTTTGCTTTTTGCTTCTCTTCTTTTCACAGCTATTTGTAAGGCCTCCTCAGACAGCCATTTTGCTTTTTTGCATTTCTTTTTCTTAGGGACGGTCTTGATTTCTGTCTCCTGTACAATGTCATGAACCTCCATCCATAGTTCATCAGGCACTCTATCAGATTTAGTACCTTAAGTCTTTTTTTCACTTTCACTGTATAATCATAATGGATTTGATTTCGTGAAGAACTGATGCTTTTGAACTGTGGTATTGGAGAAGACTTTTTTTTTTAATTTTATTTTTAAACTTTACATAATTGTATTAGTTTTGCCAAATATCAAAATGAATCCGCCACAGGTATACATGTGCTGAGACTCCCTTGGACTGCAAGGAGATCCAACCAGCCCATCCTAAAGTAAATCTGTCCTGAGTGTTCATTGGAAGGACTGATGTTGAAGCTGAAACTCCAATATTTTGGCCACCTGATACGAAGAGCTGACTCCTTTGAAAAAACCCTGATGCTGGGAAAGATTGAAGACAGGAGGAGAAGGGGATGACAGAGGATGAGATGGCTGGATGGCACCTCACCAAATCAATGGAGAAGAGTTTGAGGAGACTCCAGGAGTTGGTGATGGATAGGGAGGCTTGGCATGCTGCGGTTCGTGGGGTTGCAAAGAGTTGGACATGACTGAGCAACTGAACTGAACTGATGAGAGGGATTGGTAGCTCAGTCGTGCCTAACTCTTTGCGACTTCATGGACTGTAGCCCGCCAGACTCCTCTGTCCATGGGGATGCTCCAAGCAAGAATACTGGAGAATATGGCAAGAGGACAGGCTACAGTCCATGGGGGTCACAAAGAGTCAGAAACAACTGAGCGATGACACATAGCACAGCACATAAGAGGGGCTACTGCGTTGCAAGTAAGATCTTATTTCTTGAGCAGGTTGTGCTTATATGGAGTTTTCAACTTGTGAAAGCTGTATACTCATCTTTGTAGTGTTCTATGTGCATGTTATGCATAAAAAATCTTTTTATTCAGAAACAAATGCTTATTAAGATATATCCTCAACTGGTTAAAACAAACGGTGCACATAAAATTATAGTCTTGTAAGCACCGAAATAGAATATCGTTTCTAAAAAGGGGATAATAAACAGAGGTTGTGTACTTGTGCCTGTGTGCATAAACCACATACATGCAACACACTCACTGAGATTCCCATTCAATGTCAGTTCCCTTGAGCTCTCTCTGACCCCCATCAGCGGTTATCAAAACAGATTGAAGTGATGTGTCTCAAGGTGACAGAAGACGGCTTTACAGAGACCCTTTGCGTCACCAGGCACCAGAAATGCCACATTGTATTATTGAAATTTCAGGGTATTCTTGCAAGTCAGAGCCATGGGAATGAAGGCACAGAAATGAAGTCCCTCTGGCCATAAACACCCTTTGCACAAATAGAAATGTACCTCTCTGAATTGATTATTGTCCCTACATGAAAACAAATAGAACTGCAAACACATACACTGCTCCTAGCTGTGTGGACACTGTCAATCATTTGGACTGGACAGTCTGACCGTCTGCCATCTAGTCCAGAAACACAGAATTAAACTAAGGATCTGCATACACCAAAAGCCACTTTCACAACTTTAATGGAATGAAAACTAGGCTAGTCTTAGTATATATTTATTATTTTTTCTAAAATCGTGACCATTTTCCACTTAAGAGATACTTTCCCTTAATTATAGTGTGGGAACTTGATATCTATGAGTCTCCTATTTTCTGTTTTAATATTAAATTGGTCATGGAATGACTATTAAATGAAAAGTAAGTCCTTATAGTTATGAAAAATAGAATTACAGAGTTTTACTAATAGCATATTGTACCTTTTATTCTGTTAAAGATGGAAATTAGTGGTTACTTTCAAATAATAGCATAAAAATACACAAAATTATGGGGCTTCTCTGATGACTCAGTGGTAAAGAATCCTCCTGCAGTGCAGGAGACCAGGGTTCAATTCCTGGGTCAGGAAGATCTCCTGGAGAAGGGAATGGTTACCCACTCCAATATTCTTGCCTGGAGAATTCCATGGACAGAGGAGCCTGGAGGGCTACAGTCCATGGGTTGCAAAGAGTTGGACACGACTGAGCAACTGACACTTTCAACACACATGCAAAACTACAAAATGATAATGGAATATAAAAGTCCTGTTTACCAATCTTTCTACTTTTCTTCTTTTCCTACTAGCTTCTTCTAGAGCATATTTCTAACTAATTATTCCTGAAGTCGTTTATAATCCAGAAGCTACTCTTACATGTTCTTAACAATAAAGTTCCTCCCTCTATTTTGACCCTGAAAGAACAAACTCATTGCTGTTTTCATCTTTACATTTTTTTAAATTTCCATAACTATAGCCTTACATAAAATTTTTATTTGAACAAGATTGTAATAGGACAATTTTATCTCATAATATATGCTAAGGTTGGATAAAATGAGAAATCTACTCACCCTTTTTTAATGTTACACTTTTGTAATTACTTCTTGGATTTCATTTTTTACAGGTTAAAAAAAAAGATGGTAAACATATTCATTTATGAAGATTTCTCTAATTATGAAATAAAGATATCATTGAAGTTGAAGCCTTTACCAAGCAAAATGAAATGATCATCGAGTTAATAAGGCTTCCAAAACTGGGACTCTCAGGAGAGGGATGTTAGTGGCAATCTAGTAGGATAAAAATTCAGACTTCGGTATCAGACAAAATAGGCCTTACATCCTAGATAAGTCACATGAGTGACTGGGAAAGTTAGTCATTTCCAAGTTGACGTGGCTGCAACATAACTCTTCTTCCCTCATTCCCAGTCTGATCCTTCTCTAGTTTTCCCCACATCAACAAAGTATGTGTTGAGGTGGACCATCACCCACCCAGTAATCAAGACAAAAATCTAAGAGCTATTCTTGATCTTTTTCTATCCCTCATCACACATTCAATCACTAGCATCTTCATATATGTCTTCCTGTCTCCAATTTCTACCACTATTTTTATTTTTTAACATGTGAATATTTTTAAATTGGGACTTCTCCGGTTGCTCAGCTGATAAAGAATTCACCTGGAATGAGGGAGACCTGGGTTTGACCCCTGGGTTGGAAAGATCCCCTGGAGAAGGGAAAGGCTACCCACTCCAGTATTCTGGCTTGGAGAATTTTTAAATTAGGGTTTAACATGATTAGAATGCCCTCCAAACTGTAAATAAGGATACATAATACATTTTAATCAATTAAATCTAGGATTGCCCAATGGGTTGCAATTTATTATATACACTGTGTCCTCATAAATAATGCTTTTTACCATTATTATCCACACTCAAACCATCATCAATATATCATTTGGATCACTGCAAGTACTTTCGAAGTTTCTCCATACAATTCATTCTATATGCAGCATCCAGAGTTGTTTTTTGTTTTTTTTTTTTTTAATTAAATCAAGTCATTTACTCCTTTTCTTATAACCATCCAATGATTCCCCATCACAAGTCAAATATCCAAATCCTTTAACTAGGCTTACAAAGCTGTATATGATCTCATCCTACTTAATCATCTTCCTATAATATCCTTCTCCTTCCCTATGACAATCCGGCCTCCTGAGTTCTATCTATGATCCTCCTCCTCCTTTCTGTCCTTCAATTTCAGTTTAAGGTGATCTATTCCTTCACCACTCCAAGGAAACACTGAGTGACTCAACATCAGACCACCCTATATCATTTTTTGTTTTTTCTCACTTCTGTACTTTTGTACCTGGCACACAAAATGTGTTCCTTCAATACTGTTGAATGAATGAAAGAACTTAAGAAAAGTGACTCTGTTATTTTAAAGTGCAGAAAATTCTACCTACCTCTCAGGATTGAAACAGAAATTAAATGGGACAACATATATACCATGTTTAGCACAATCCTTGGAGCAAAATAAGACTTTGTAAATGATAGCTATTGGCATTGTTTCTGTTTAGATAGAACTTACATGAAGGATTTGGAGAGGACTTGCAGCTGAGTGATATTACCTCTCCTAACTGTGCTGCTAGCGCTAAGTTGCTTCGTCATGTCGACCCCATAGACGGCAGCCCACCAGGCTCCCCTGTCCCTGGGACTCTCCAGGCAAGAATACTGGAGTGGGTTGCCAAACTGTAAGAGACTGTAAATTAGGAGGATTTGTATGCAGAAGCAAACTGAGAGTTAAAAAGATTAAGATTTATACTTGGTTGCTGATGAGACTTTGACAATTACTTATATGCACTGAGCCCCAACTTCCACATGTCACTTCTTCTAAAACCTGTTAGGAAGGATACACAACACAGTGAATACAATTCAGCTAGCACAATGTTTTGGAATGTGACTGGTGTCCAATTAGCAATACTTCCTCTCCATGTATGTCACTGAGAAATAGTCCTGGGAACAGCATTTGGACTTCTTTTTTGAATTAATATGTGTGCTTAGGCTACTTTTATTGTTGTTTATGCTTTCTTTTATTTCTTTATCCTGCCTCTGAATGTGCCAGTGTGACTGTCTACTAGGCTTTTTCTCATAGATACTTCTTATTGATGCTGTCTGTAAATATACAGCCTTTGTAAGTGGCAGCACTTAATTTGAAGAGACAAAGCCAAAATGAATAATAAAATAAATAATAATGGCTTAAAGGGGAAAGCCAATCATGAATGACAAGAGAAAGAGTCTTACTGGTAGTTTAGTTTCTTGAACTAAAAAATGCATACGCTTATTATTTCCATACACTTGCAAAGGAAACCGGAAAACAGAACACTGCCTATAGAGTAAACTTGCATCATTCTGTGGTCCATTAAACTCACTCTAGAAACTTTAATATGTTTCTGCTTCAGAGGGTTGTCCATGTGCAACCATATAACCACACTACCACAATTCCAAAAGAGCAAACTGCTGGACTCAGCTGCAGCAGTGGTCTTTCCACTGAGAAAGAAGGCAGAGTTTTCAATAGCCCGACATGCAGCATTCTCCTCAGTAAGGTAAATGCTCTCTTTTGCATTGTTTTCTTCCCAGGTGATTCAAGTTGCAAGGTAGACTCAGCGATGGAAAACAGAGAAAAGTAAACTGTGTCATTTTTCTAAGTTTTAGTCAAAATGTGTTCATCAAAAGCAGAGTTAAAATAACAGTCCAAACAGTAATTTGAAAAAGCAGTCCATTTTCCCAGCTACTCTGTTTGGCATCTGGTTCCATTATCTCCTTTCCTCTTTTCAATTTGAAGCATATTTATGCTACAAATCTTCTTCAGCATATCATCACTCAGATCTAATGCATAAGACACAGGAATTTACATTGCAAATGACGCACACACCACTACTGGGTCCCTGGAAAGGGCCTGAGGAGGCAGTTGAAATTTGTAACATAGCATCAATTAACTTTTAAGGCAGGGGCTAAAGTTTTCCTTTTCTTCCCCTCCCAACTTATTTGAGAAATAATTGAAAATATAATCCATATGTTTTCAAGTGTACAACATGATCATTTAATATACATACACACTGTGGGATGATTACCAGGATCAAGATAATTAACATTTCCATTACCTCACATTTTTTGTATCTATGGTGAAAATGCTTAAGATCTACTCTCCATAAGTTTCAAGTATAAATAAAATATTATCATAAAAGGATATATAAATATATCAGATCACATCAGATCAGTTGCTCAGTTGTGTCCGACTCTCTGCGATCCCATGAATCGCAGCACGCCAGGCCTCCCTGTCCATCACCAACTCCAGGAGTTCACTCAGACTCACGTCCATCGAGTCGGTAATGCCACCCAGCCATCTCATCCTCTGTTGTCCCCTTCTCCTCCTGCCCCCAATCCCTCCCAGCATCAGAGTCTTTTCCAATGAGTCAACTCTTCACATGAGGTGGCCAAAGTACTAGAGTTTCAGCTTTAGCATCAGTCCTTCCAAAGAAATCCCAGGGCTGATCTCCTTCAGAATGGACTGGTTGGATCTTTATATATATAAATATATAGTTATTCAATATTAATCATATATAATATAATCATTATTACAATAAATTATACTGCTGCTAAGTCACTTCAGTCATGTCCGACTCTGTGCGACCCCATAGACGGCAGCCCACCAGGCTCCCCCGTCCCTGGGATTCTCCAGGCAAGAACACTGGAGTGGATGTTTATATAAATAGTATAGACACTTTCATATATGGATTCTTTCACCCACTACATTTCTAGGATGCATCCGTGTTACTAGTTTTGCTTTTTGTTGTTGTTGTTGTTTGCATGGCATCCTTTCACTAAGCTAATCTCTGAGATTTATCAAAGTTGTTACATATTTAGTAGTCTGTTCCTTTTTGTTGCTGAGTAATATTCTATTATATTGTTATACTATAATTTATCTGTTGAGCAGTTCCATGTCTTTTTAAAGTATAAAGAAGGTTGATTAAGAACATTCATGTACATATTTTTGCATGGACACATGTTTTCATTTTTCTTGTGTAAATACCAAGGAGGAAAATTCTATATGTGGACATTTAATTTTATTAAAAAAATACCAACTATCTTCAGATTGGTAGCAACATTTGAGAATTCCACTTGTTCCACAATTGCCAACATTTGAACCAGTCTGTTATTGCCTAATGTCTAATGTCTGCAATCAAATGTTTCATATACTTTGTTCAGTTTTCTAGCTTTAATGTAGGGAAGGCAAGACTAGTTTTAGTTATATTGACATGACTAGAGTTGGGAGTTTCTAGTTATATTGCTACATATGTCTCATTTTTCAAAATTGTCTGCCGGGTATATAAAATAATGCTAGAATTTAAAGTATATACAAAAAACTTTTAGTCATTCTATATGTTGACCCAAATTGCAAATGATACTAAAAGCTGACTTTAAGGTAAAGTGTCACACATTTTATCTCTACTGTTGTTGTTAGGCATAAAAATTTGACCTTGGAAAGATAAGTTTTAAAATTTTACACATGCTTTAAAAAAGAGCTTTTTATACATACTTACTAGTGTGGTTTAAATCATTACTGTCTGCTTTCTGTTCCTATCTCAATAATTCCATTTTTCATGGCTGCAATGCTGGGTTTTGTTTGTAGAGTTATGAAAAATGCAGGCTGGGCACCCAAGCAGAAAAAGAATGTTGTGCTCGAAGCCAAATCCCCAGTGTAGAGAGGAATCGTCTCAAACCATGCAGCAGGTTTCAGCACAATTCATAGCTACTGACATTTTATAGACCAGGAAGATCCAAGCTTAACTAGCATAGAAAAAGTAATACATTCCCTTCCTTTTGTAGAAAGCTGCATACAATATATCTTTGAAGACAGGGTTGAGATTATCACCATGTTCTTCTATGGATAAATATAAGAGTTCAGTTTCTGGGGCTGTGGCATAGTTTGCAAGCAATAAATTCACATAATGGTAAAAAAAAAAAAAAGCTACTTGTAGAGAAAAAACATTGGCACTGTGTATTTCAGGGCAGCACACTAGTGTGCTGATTTAAAGAGATGGTTTCTCAGTACCTTATACTCTGCAAACTCATATTTCCTGTGTGCAGTGTAGTTGATCCATCAAGAGTGAGATTGTTTGGGGGGTAGGGGATGCAAAACATATATTCATTTGAGCATGATTGGCATTTAATGACAGAGTGATGACAAATGAATGCATCAGGGCTTAATTTTATCTACCTTATCCCCTTGCACCCTGTCTTTTGATTTCTGCCTTCATAAACTCAGCTCAATATTTTATTTCTGCACAATGAAATTTGTCTCAATAAAATTAGTGCCTGTAATTAGCTTTCTCAGCAATGATGAGCCAGCAGTAATATGGGGATTTTATACTAATAGCTGAAAGCATGGCATCAGCTAATACCTCTTGGAAAGGTATTAGTTTGTGTAGACTCTTAACTAGCTCATCAGGTTAGTAGATCAATCTCTGAAGATTTCCAGAGCCCCCAAAAGATTTACCACTCAAAGAAGCATAGATCCATTATCATATTTTATACAATGAGTAGCATTTATCAAACATATACTATAGGGCAGGCATTTATACAGGGCTTCCTAGGTGGGCTCAGTGGTAAAGAATTCACCTGCCAATGCAGGAGATGCAGGAGACATGGGTTTGATCCCTGGGTCAGAAAGACCCCATGGAAGAGGAAATGGCAACCCACTCCAGTACTTTTGCCTAGAGAATCCCATGGACTGAGAAGCCCGGTGGGTCGCAAAGAGTCACTAGACAACTGAACAACTGAGCATGCACACACTCGGGCATTATACAAATGCTTTACATACACCCTGTCACAAAAACCTTTTAAGCTAATCTCACAAAGCTAAACTAGTATGCTCATGTGTGCTCCCTGGGGTGGGAGTGTGAGTAGCCTGATTTCACTGAACTGTAGCTATGCTAACATGGAAGCAGGGGGAGCAGTTTCAGCATCTGCTCAAACCCCAATCAATTCTGCAGCCATCTTGAAAATCAACTGGGAACTGCTTGCCAGTTTCTGGGCTACAGAGAATGAATGGCAAACAGTGCTGAGGTTCCTTACAATATTCTCTGTAAGTTTGCTTGTGTCACTGGAGTTAGAAGAACAAACAAACTCCTTTCCTCTTCCCTCCTCTTTGCATCAAAAACTTCATCTTGGCATAGTTAAATATTCCTCTCCTTTTAGGAGAAAGAAGGTGGGTTCTCTTGGCAGTACACATGGTCTGTTTCATGCTAGAATGTGCATTTGGCCCACTTTATGTTATTTCTGGGGCTTCCCTGATAGCTCAGATGGTAGTTCTAAGATAGCCAAATAGCTAATTAAAAAATAAGAAGTTAAATTCAATGGCACACATTCAGCAAGGAGCTTAAATCTAAAAAAATGCATTTGTTGGTTTGGACCATAAAAGTAAATGCAATGCAAGTCTTGTGTTCAGGATACATGCTCTTTGGCAGATAGGGGCAGTAGGTGCAATATAAAACTTTTCCTTTTATTTTAATGTGAGAAAACTATGGCTCAGAAAAGAGAAATAAAAATATAAGAACCTTTCTGTTGGTGACTTTGGAAGCTCTTAAAAAATTACACCTAAAATGAATGGCACAGTGATGATAGTAAGTTAACTCACAGAGCGCATGAGGGAGACAGGGTTATCAGGTGGACAGAATGGTATGACACATAGGAACAGGACTTTGGAAAATGCTGTCATTAACTTAGAAAGCTATCTAAAAGTTCAGGATTGAAATGAACACATTGGCAGCCACAAGATTTTCACGTTTATATGTTTTAACTCTATTCTGATTGGTTAATCTCCTTTTCTATTATTAATCCTTCTAATTAGCGCCAATATTTAGGCTTCCCTGGTGGCTCAGCAGCAAAGCACCTGCCTCTAATGCACGAGACTCAAGAGACACAGGTTTGATCCCTGGGTCAGGAAGATCCCCTGGGGTAGGAAATGGCAACCCACTCCAGTGTTCTTGCCTGAACAATTCCATGTACAGAGGAGCCTGGCTACAGTCCATGGGGTCACAAAGAGTCACACACTGAACGCACATTTAGCCCTAATGTGGCAGATACACTCAACAAATTGATCAGACTGAGAAGAATTTCAGCTGTTTGTCATTGTCGAGTTTTTGTTCAGAGTGTTTTGCATGCGAGGCCCTACATTTGCTGTACTTCTGGAAATAACAGATGTGATACAACAAAAGCTCCTAAACAGGAAAATCCCACTAAACACAATCAATATCTATCAAATCATCAACCCACATATTTGTGTTCTACCCTCATATATGCTGAGGCTTTTAATGTACTCAGAACTAATCCTGAACCACTAAACAATGGCTAGTTATGCCAATGAAGTTGGCAAAGATATTTGAAAGATGTTAGTTAATCAAATGGCTGTAATTACCAAAAATGCACTTTAAAATATTATGTTTTGATTGACAAAGACCCTAAGTAAATGAAAGGGCATGGTGGAGTTCCAATGGACATAGCAGACACTTATCAAGTTTAAAATCTACATCATGTCTACGTATCAGGATATCATCTTTTTTTTTTTTCCTTGATTTATAAATATATAGTGTATGGACTAATTTTAGTAATTTTCAGAGCCATAAGAGCCTCTAAAGATTTTGGAGCACATAAAGGGAAACGATAGATATATAAGTATAAATTATCCATCACTTTCTAGTTCACTTTCTAGAGTATTGCAGGTTTTGATAATATGTTGCAGTTAGAAAAGATATTACCATTGGGGAAAACCAGGTGATGCATAGAAGGGACCACAATCTGCAAATCTATAATCATTTCAAACAAAAGTAAAAAATATGTGTTGCCAATTTTCCAAGGATCAACGCTAAATTTAACTAAGGAAAGAAACTGTGATTAAAGAAAGAAAGAAAAACCCACAATGTTCTTCTTCCCTCACCTTTTTGTCTGTAAGAAAAAGTAGGTTCTGAAAGCAGAATCCGGGTGTGATAGGGGACAGAATACTGATTCTTTTCTTTTCCTGTGGTTGAGTATATTATTTGAACTGCTTACTGCACATCCCAGGGGAGAGTTATTTCTTGCTAGCTTTATTCTTTTGGCAGCATCTTAAGAGCACTGCTTACCTTTCTCCTTCACTAGAGTGCTCTGGCTGTTTTCTGAAGGGCTTACCCTCGATGGCAAGGGCAAAGTGACTGGCAAAGGCTAGGCTTACAGCCAGATTGCACAACTGTATGGGAATGGAGAACAATGTAATGTCCTAAAAATGGGGAGGTCACTTCCACGAACTTAGAGCTCTTCATTTTCAGCTTCAAAATTCCAGGGTCTATCACACTCAGTGAAGTTGCCAGTGTACCTCTTGGAGTGTACTGGTTCATATCTTACTCAGATCTCTAAGAGGAAATGATACATGTATTCCATTCTGGGACTTAGGTCTTGAATCCCATCTGTAGTCAGGAATTACGGAGACATTGGAATTGGCAGACAATTTGGAACCCTATTAAGTTGGGCAGTTTTGTAGCAATGGCCTTTTAAGCTGGCTTTATCTACTTCTTTGAGTATTTTTTGGGGGTATATCAAGCTTCAGGGGGAGAAGGCAAAGGCACCCCACTCCAGTACTGTTGCCTGGAAAATCCCATGGATGGAGGAGCCTGGTAGGCTGCAGTCCATGGGGTCACACAGAGTCGGACACGACTGAAGTGACTTAGCAGCAGCAGCAGCAGCAGCAGCAAGCTTCAGGGAGTCAGGAGTTAGTTACCAATGCACGACACCATTCTAAAAAGTGAATAACCATTTAACATGATGTTTTGGTAAATGAAAATAATATTAAATTTTATCAGTCGAATTGTGTTTTCACAAATGACATAGAACCTACCCATTCATTCCTTTAATTCATCTTTGTGACCAAGGAACACGGTCATTTCTTGAGATGTCATCTCAGGTGAGGAGAGGTTGAGGGACAAAAACTCCAGCTTCTTTCCTTCTGCCCTCTAAATCTTGTCTGCCATCAGCTCAGACCATGGTTGCACTTAATAAATAGATGCATGGGTGAATGAATTACGCATGCTTGTATGATAGAATATATTCATATCCACCATTACACAATCTTTGTACACTTTCTGATTAACAGGCCAGGCACCATTCAACCCTGGTGTCTGGAAAAACCAGATAAGGAGGTAGAAAGAAAGAAGCATAGTAAACTGAAATTCACAGCTCCAAACTGCAAATGGTATACCAAAGGCCTCATAACCTCTAATGACATAGTTTTTAAGCATTTGAAGCCATTAAATCATGATTTCTACTGATAGAATTAAGAAAGCTATAAATTATCTGGTAAAGACCAAGACAGGGACATTGGCACTCCTCGTAACTAATGGTTATCACCACATTTCTGTTCTTGAATTATGCAAAGGGGTGTGTGTGTGTGTGTGTGTGTGTGCGCACACATGCAAGAATGCTTGTTATCATCATGTAACTATTTCATTCCTTGACTTTCTTGCTGTTGATCACCTTCAGGATGAGCCACCAGCTCTAGGTGTATTTTCTAGTTACTGCCTTGGTAGTGCTTCTCAAACTCCAAGAAAACCTCAGTTGATTGTATAGAAGTATGTATGTATGTATGTATGTATGTATGTATGTGTGGGTGTATATATACACCCACACATATATATATACACACACATGCACACTCCCTGGAGAAGGGAATGGCAACCTACTCCAGTATTCTTGCTTGGAGAATTCCATGGACAGAAGAGCCTGACAGGCTACAGTCCATGGAGTCCCAAAGAGTTGGACATGACTGAGTGACTAACACACACATACACACTCAGGTTTTGTGTACATATATGTATACTGCTAAGTCACTTCAGTCATGTCCGACTCTGTGCGACCCCATAGATGGCCTCCTACCAGGCTCCTCTGTCCCTGGGATTATAAAACAAATTTTATTTTATGCCATATAATATTATAGTATGTTATGATAATATTTTAATTCATTTATCTTAATCAATAATATTTAATCAACTAATATTAATCACAACATTTTAAATTGTGGAAAACATTTAGGCTCTTTCAGAAAAGCATAGAAAAAAATGCACTTATTTCACTACTTTTAGAATAGATGTGCTTACATTTTACATTATGGCTATAATGAAGTCAGTTTAAAACTCTATTTCAATCTGCTGTAAAGGATGTTCCATTATATGAGAAACAGGACTCTTTAGACAAGGCATAGAAAGAAATCCTTCCAGCATTCTCATTTTCTGGCTATTTCAATCCATTATCAACTGAAGTAGGCTATTATAGTAATGCTATTGAACAATAAATGGGAGGTGAATACACAATTATAATTTATTCAACATCTACTATGTGCTTTTTTTTCATTTTCTTTTGCTATGGAGTGCATATATTTGTTTTCATGGGTTAAACAATATTACTAAAAACATAGAACTACTGAGATAGGGTTTATTTTGGGGGGATTTGAGTAGTAGTAGATACACCTAGAGTTATCTCAGAAATTACAAAATTAACATCCTCATTTTACAAGCAATAAAACTGAAGTTCAAATAAAACTGCAGAGAGAATCTTTGTGCTTTCTATATAATAATTCCTACTTATTCACTCTGCATCAACTGTTCCCCTTACGCATATAAACATACTAACTCTCTAGGCTTCCTCTCTCCATCATGAGGCTTTCATTTCTTTCTGCCCCTTAATTTAAGCTGATTCTAAACTCGATAAACATTTATTGAGTAACTAACACTGTAATATGCCAGGAACTCTTCCAGGACATTGAGATACATTGGTGTCATCAAACAAGGCCTTTCAGAACACCAATATATCATAGCTAGAAGGAAATACAGATACATATATAAATTTATGCATATGTATAATTTTATGTATATCTATGTATATAATCACATAACACTGATGCATGCTATATTTATGGGAAATATGGGATGATAAATAAGCATATGGGAAGGAAATTTATCTTATGCTTGGAAAATAATGAGTATTGGAAGACATGCTTGAAACTTTAATAGGAAGCGAGACAATGAATATACTTATTTCTGATTAGACTTTTTATTTATTTTTTTAATTGAAGGTTAATTGCTTCGCAGAATTTTGTTGTTTTCTGTCAAACATTGACAAGAATCAGCCATAGGTGCACCCATGTTTTGAGTCGTCTTCAGGTAAGGATGCTGAATAGAAGCACATATGTTGCCATGTCCCCAAACCCACCTGTACTCATAGAAGACCGCATGGGTGGGTGACAATAGAATTTTGGTTTTCATTCAGACTCAGTTTCATGATTCTTCTTGAGACATTTCTCTAGGCAGCTATTAATATAAACTGAAAGCACCTTAAGAAGCAAAATTTTTGGTCCCAGAAATTAATCCCTTCAATAAATGTGCTGAACAACTCCTATGTGTCAGAAATATTTCTAATTGTTGAAGATGATGAGATAGTAAGACGGAGTCCATGAACTCCTAGAGATTACAAGTTGATTAAACAGACATGTGGGGCATGCAGAGTGACAAATGTTGGTTGATGTGCAGTGTTGCAGGACAGAGTAAAGGAAATGATCATATTTAGAGACAGGAAAAAGGTGTTACGGAAAGAGTGATGTATGAGTGGTGCCTTAAAGGATGAATGAGAACTAATCAAGCAGACAAGAAGATACAGGAACAAAACACATACAGTGCGCTGACTTATTTAATCACACAGCAAGTTCAAGGAGGTGTTAAGAATTTACAGTGGGGTGGAAGAGAGCAGTGAAACAAGGGTAGGAAGGAAACGTGTTGACTCAGTCATCACACATGGACAGTCACATCTCTGTGCAGGAAGACTAGAGCTATCGGTTTGGGGTGTCAGAGAGAGGGTTCTGGGTTCTGCTTGCTCAATCTCAGCTTATCCAGACTTAAAGATGAGTAAGAGGATGATCACAGAATAAGCAGGGAAAAAAAACAAAAGGAGCATGAAAAAGGGCAATAGAAGCTGCCTTTCATCAAGAGAATACTGTTTCCAGGCATGAAAAATGAAACTGAGATGCAAATGTAGTGTGGCCCAAATATATGGGATTTGCTGCATGACGCTCCACACACACACACAAAATCAAACTGATAAATTCCCACGTTCAAGGAAGGAATTTTGCATAAAAAAGACATTAATGATTTTGAGATATGAGGTGGTTTTGAGGTAGCAACTTTCAAATTGCACTTAAAGAATTTATGATGATTTGGGAGAATGGCATTGAAACATGTAGAATATCATATATGAAATGAATCACCAGTCCAACTTTGATGCATGATACTGGTTGCTTGGGGCTGGTGCACTGGGACGACCCAGAGGGATGGTACAGGGAGGGGGGAGGAAGGGGGATTCAGGATGGGGACCATGTGTATACCTGTGGCAGATTCATGTTGATGTATGGCAAAACCAATACAATATTGTAAAGTAATTAACCTCCAATTAAAATAAATAAATTTATATTAAAAGAATTTATGTCTCTCCTATAACATGTATTTCTAAAATAAAACTATCCATTTGAAAAGACTGGGATGTGAGTAGCAAGCCTGCTTCATTCTCTCTTCTGAATTAATTGGACTGTGACTTAGAACACAAGTCCATAAAAGTCTTTCCAACAATAAACTAAGAATATACTTTTCCCTTCTTGGCTTAGCCTAATGTATCACTGTGGTATGTAATTTCTCTTGAGTGTAGTTCCAGGAAAACAGATATCCCAATCCAGGAATATCCCAATCCAGGAATATCCCAAGCAACACTGGTGCTAAATGAATGTTCCTGGAATAAATAAATGATTGAATTGTTTTACTGAAGTATAATTGATTTACAAAGTTGTGTTAATTACTAATGTACAGCAAAATGATTCAGCTATACCTATCTATCTCTATATAGATATATATACACACATACTTATATGTCACATATAATCCTTTCTGTTATGGTTTATCATAAGATACTGAATATAGTTCTCTGTGCTATACAGTAGGCCCTTATCACTCATCCATTCTATATATAAAAGTTTACATCTGCTAACTCCAACCTTCCCCAACCATTAGTCTGTTTTTTATGTCTGTGATTCTATTTATGTTTCATAGATAGGTTCATTTCTGTCATATTTTAGGTTCCACATATAAGTGATATCATATGGTATTTGTTCTCTTTTTTACTTACTTCACTTAGTAATATGATAATCTCTAGTTCCATCCATTTTGCTACAAATGGCATTATTTTGTTCTTTTTATGGTTTAGTAGTATTTCAGTGTGTGTGTGTGTGTGTGTATATATATATATGCATGTATGTGTATATATATACATATACCACAACTTCTTTATCCATTCGTCAATGGATATGTAGATTGTTTCCAAGGCTTGGCTATTGTGAATAGTACTACAATAAACACTAGGGTGCATGTAACTCTTTGAATTATAGTTTTTTTTTTTTCTGGATATATGCCCAGGAGTGGGACTGCTTGATCATATGATAATTCTATTTTTAGTTTTCTGAGGAAATTTCATAGTATTTTCCACAGTGGGAACTTAGGTTCCCAACAACAGTGTAGGAGGGTTCCCTTTTTACCACATCCTCTCTAGCATTTATTATTGTAGACTTTTAATGACGCTGATTCTGACTGGGGTGAGGTGGTACCTCATTGTAGTTTTAGTTTGCATTTCTATAATAAATAGTGATGTGGAGTATCTTTTCATGTGCCTATTGACCATTTGTATTTCTTCTGTGGAGAAATATCTCTTTAGGTCTTCTGCCCATTTTTCAGTTGGCTTTTTGTTTTCTTTTTGTTGTTAGTTTGTATGTACTATTTGTATATTTTGGAAATTAAGCCCTTGTCAGTTGCATCATTCGCAAATATTTTCTTCCATTCTGGAGGTTGTGTTTTCATGTTGTTGTGGGTTCCTTTGCTCTGCAAAAGCTTGTAAGTTTGATCAGGTCCCATTTATTTATTTCTGAGCTTATTTATATTGCCTTTAATCTAAGAAATCAGTGGTACGATTGATGTCAGAGAATGTTTTTGTCTATGTTTTCTTCCAGGAAGAAATGGAGCCATGTCTTATGTTTAAGTCTGTAAGCCATTTTTCAGTTTATTTCTTTGTATGGTGAGAGCCAGGAACACATTGCTTCTCAATGAATATTTCTGAAATAAATAAATTGTTAAATTGTTTACTTCAAAATTTTTATTTATATTTTTGTAAAAGGCTCTAAGATTGAAGGCGGGAGGAGAAGGGGACGACAGAAGATGAGATGGCTGGATGGCATCACCAACTCAATGGACATGAGTTGGAGTAACTCCAGGAGTTGGTGATGGACAGGAAGGCCTGGCGTGCTGCAGTCCATGGGGTCGCAAAGAGTCAGATATGACTGAGCGACTGAACTGAACTGAAAAGGCTCCAAACAGAGGAAGTACTTTAAGCTGCTATGGTTCATTAAGTTTCCTACCCATTCTTAAAGAGGGGTCGAGGACTCTGGTCAAAACCAAAAGGGAGGCACAATTAAACAAGATAAGCAGTGGTGATTGCAGCCCTTCCTCTCTTCATAAAAACAGAGACTCAAATAACATTAAAATCTAACCCTATCCTATGAAATTATTTTTGTTTAACTGACTAAATATTTTACATCTATGATGAAGGTGAAAGTGGAGAGTGAAAAAGTTGGCTTAAAGCTCAACATTCAGAAAACGAAGATCATGGCATCTAGTCCCAGCACTTCATGGCAAATAGATGGGGAAACAGTGGAAACAGTGTCAGACTTTACTTTTCTGGGCTCCAAAATCACTGCAGATGGTGACTGCGGCCATGAAATTAAAAGACGCTTACTCCTTGGAAGGAAAGTTATAACCAACCTAGATAGCATATTCAAAAGCAGAGACATTACTTTGCCAACAAAGGTCCGTCTAGTCAAGGCTATGGTTTTTCCTGTGGTCATGTATGGATGTGAGAGTTGGACTGTGAAGAAGGCTGAGTGCCAAAGAATTGATGCTTTTGAACTGTGGTGTTGGAGAAGACTCTTGAGAGTCCCTTGGACTGCAAGGAGATCCAACCAGTCCATTCTAAAGGAGATCAGCCCTGGGATTTCTTTGGAAGGACTGATGCTAAAGCTGAAACTCCAGTACTTTGGCCACCTCATGCGAAGAGTTGACTCATTGGAAAAGACTCTGATGCTGGGAGGGATTGGGGGCAGGAGGAAAAGGGGACGACAGAAGATGAGATGGCTGGATGGCATCACTGACTTGATGGACATGAGTCTGAGTGAACTCCGGGAGTTGGTGATGGACAGGGAGGCCTGGCATGCTGAGATTCATGGGGTTGCAAAGAGTCGGACATGACTGAGCGACTGATCTCATCTGATCTGATGTATTAAGCATTTAAATGTATTCGAGATTGCATGATAGATGCTGTGGAGGGCTTGAAACACATAGCACAGTCCCTGCTATGTTATATTTATGATTGACAAATACACTGTTTTACTCTTTACTCTCCTCTTATAATAGCAGAATCTTGATTTTCCCTTTTAAATCACCCTCTTGTCCATTCTCAGTCATAGTAGTATTGGTGCAATTAATCCTCCCCCCTTTTTTTTTTACTTAAAGGACAAACTTGAAGCTTGTGTATAGTAAATCACTCTTTTCTATCCCTTTGCACAAATAACTGGTTTTTGATATAAGATGCAAGGCCAACTAAGGAGAAAGATTAATTCTGCAACTCTAGTTAAAACTATTAGAGAAGAGAAAACAAAATTTGAGGATATAAGCCTGGAGGTGCTGAGGGGACACCCTGAAGAAAAAGTGTACCCCAAAAGGAAGCTACAAGTAGGAACCCAAAACAAAATAGATGCTAAGAAATAGTTTCTTGATGCCACTTTTGAAAATTTGGATTAATCCACCACTGAACTTTTCTGCTGTATAATCAATGCATGATTATATATTGGGTTGCCTGCCATTTGTAACCAAAAGAAAAAATTTTTGTTAGAACTGCAATAAAATTCAAAATGTAAGGCTTACAATTGGAAGGATAAATTGGTTAAAAAAAAAAAAGCACAAAAGTAGAATTCTACTTTCATTTGTGAGTTTGGGAAGTTGTCCAGAAAAAAAGTGGCACTTTATATTCGATAATATGTAGTAATATGATATGGCTGTAGAGGAAATTAACCTAACTTAGTAGAGTAAAATGAAAGAAACTAGAGTGGAAACAGTGCAGAGTAAGTAGATGTAGAGGGAAAATAACATTTTAAATATGGTATTTTGAAAGGAGGAGCAGGAGATGAAGAATAGGAACATGGAAATTGAAGTAGGAGAGAATCCCTCAAGATATGGGATTCTTGATTGTTCAGTTTAGTTCAGTTCAGTTCAGTCGCTCAGTCGGGTCCAACTCTTTGCAACCCCATGAACCGCAGCAGCCAGAAGTCCCTGTTCATCACCAACTCCTGGTGTTCACCCAAACCCATGTCCATCGAGTCAGTGATGCCATCCAACCATCTCATCCTCTGTCGTCCCCTTCTCCTCCTGCCCTCAATCTTTCCCAGCATCAGGGTCTTTTCCAATGAGTCAGCTCTTCACATCAGGTGGCCCAAGTATTGGGAGTTTCAGCTTCAACATCAGTCCTTCTTGATTATTATTCATAATTATTAATTATGAAATGCACAAACCTTGGCTGAATAAGACTTAGTTTGGTTTCAAAATGATGTAAGTACAAAATACTCTGACAGCAACAACAACAAAAGCTATTCATTTAGGATAGAAGTGACAGAACCACAAAAAAAGTTCACCAAAATATTGTCTGGTTTGTTTTTTTTTTTTTTTTGGCCATGCCATATGGCTAATGTCAGTTCTCTCTGACTAGGAATTGAACTTGGGCCATGGCAGTAAAAGCGCTGAATCCTAACCACTAAGCCACCAGGGAACTCCCCCAAATATTGTCTTTAATGCAATCTTATTCAGATGGTTATTCTTCTAAAAGATTTCAGAGGCTTTAAGAAGTATCTTAAGACATCTTTTCACACTTAAATTATATTGAATTAGAGATACAACACAGTGTGTATCATTCATGTCACCTCCTAAAGAAACCAGGCCCCAAGAAAGTCACCACAGAAAGAAACCCTCACGTGCCACAATTTCCCATTGCCATAGTTGATCATACAAAGACAGGGCCTCTAACTCAAGATGACCTAATTTGAGTGAATGAGTGACCTTTGCTTCTTGCCTAAAAGAAAATCTGATCTGATTTCACAGGTATTTAAAGTGGGTCATATAATGGCACTTTTTCAGTCCTTAGTAGAGTTGAAAATAAAACATACCAACAGATTGAGTTGGGGCAAGAAATTTTATGAAGTCAAAATCATGGTTATGGATTAGGTCAAGCCATGGGGGAAAGCAAACTACGCATAAGGAGTCAAACTTAGCTGGTAGTGAGCAAAGAAAGACAAATTCCAGAATAGCCCCTTCATTCCTGGCCGGCTGGGGCCTTTATAGTTGCCATGAAATGTTTTCTCCCATATGCTCCACTTGTGCTTTTACAGTAACTCCTGTTTTCTTGAGCTAGCTGGAGTGGATCTTTTTCCTTACATTTAAACAAGTTTTAATATATAAACACATTTACTCAGACATGTGAACACATATTAAATGTCTTCAATATGCCATAAGTTGATTATGAAAAATGAAAAGCTTCGCTTTCAGAATAAGTGAAAAATGTATCCTTAGGAAATCCCAAAGTTCAGTAACACATATTCTGCTGGATATATATATTCTGCTGAATTTCTGGGAAGAACTAGATTTTTCAAATCATGTCAGGCATGTTTAATTTCAGCTATTGGCCCTATTCACACCTTTAAGGCCATCTAAATTCAACCATGCTGGTTTGATTACATGTTTCTAGGATCAAGAATAGCAATATTGTCATATGAAAAGAATAATTAAAAAATATTAAATGTGAAATAAGGGTTCCAATTACTTTTAAGTTCCTTCTTTCAGAGTTACCCACAGTAAATAAACAGATAACATTTTAAGATTTTGTTTTGATATAGACCATTTTTAAAGTCTTTATTGATTCTGTTATAATACTGTTTCTGCTTTTTTGTTTGTTTGTTTTGTTTTAGTTTTTTGGTGATTAGGCACATGGGATCCTACCTCTTTGATAAGGGATCAAACCAGAACCCTCTGCATAGGAACAAGAAGTCCTAACCATTGGATTGCCAGGGAATTCTGAAAGGAGGTAACTGTCAATATAGGCATGAATTGTGACTGGTCTCAAGTGATTTCTCCTTTATTTTCACAACATAGTCAAAATCTAGTATCATAATTCTGTGATCACAAAACCCATTGCATAAGGAAATTCTGGACATGATTAAAGAAGATAGAGGTGGGGCAGAGAAATATGACAAGAGGTCTGTGACTCCATATATTTATTATAGCAGTATATAAGAAAAATGTATCTGGTATACATACGGTCTATAATCTTTCATCTATATATAAAATAGTTGGCATGACCAGAAGAATATAAAACCATTTGCTGAATTCATGGCAGATTCTGTGTTCTGATGTACTTTCTCAAACAAAAGTTGCTGAAAGTTATACCTACTAATACACATGTATACAAAGAATTACTTGATGAAAGATCACTGATCTTTAAAGGGAATATTCAGCATCTCAAAAGGTTTCTTGATTTTTAAAAAAAAGAAGAATAACTGTTATATGTTACAAAAAGATGGGCATTGTTTACATCTAAGATTTTAAATTAGAGACCAATTTGAAGGTAGCATGAATTTATAACACATGTTGAACTGAGGCTAGTATCTATTATGTTAATGAAAGCCCTAGATACCAATCTTGCCAACAATTAATACACCTATATACCCTTAATAGTTCAAAAATCTCCTTTCTAGGTCTACACCCTACACTTTAATTCAGCATGTCATAGTTAGCTGATGAGAGAAAAGGGGACTGAATCACAGTTACTGCACTGAGAACTGCACATAACCCAATACCTCTCTTATCTAAGTGAGCCCAAAGTAATCAGCCATTATGGATTATGAGCAGGTCACTCATGTAAACATAATTCATCATTTTAATTAGACTAATGAAAGGACTTGAGGTGCCTTTATCTCAGAGTCAAGTCCACAGCACAGAAAACTAATCAAGCTCCAAACCAAACCAAAGTCCAATTGTGTAATTGTTTCTTTCTGCCAGGACAATATCCAGACCTACTAATGTTGGCAATTTGATAGGAGGGAAGGGCTCAAATTATTTCACTGTGAATGACATCACTATTATCAAAAGAGTTCAAGGTCTGCAAAAATATGCTAAACAGCTCATTGTTTGAGACCAAAGACTTCATTACATAGCAACCCTCGAGACATATTACGTGGAGAGAATGGCTATAAATGATAATTGCTGTGAAGAAGCCATACTAAGTATCTTATAAGACTTTGGTAGTCTCATCTAGTGAAAACAGTGCCTGATATCAGATCATAATCATCTTCTCAGGTGAAAGTATGGGAGGGGTAGGGAAAACCCAAGGCAAACTCAAGGTAACTACGAGAGTTCAGAATGAAGCCATGCTTCTAGCCTCATTAGCAACTAGCTTGGAAGGTGTGGGCAGACTGGTTAGAGTGTCAGGCTTTAGAGACAGACAGACAGGACTTTAATAACAGATTTCTCACTTACTGAGTTTAATAACCTTAACTATTTATCTTAATTTACTTGAGCTTCAGTTTATTAATTTTAAAATGAATTTAATAACATCTATCACATTCAATTGTTGTCAAGATCAAATTAGAAACTGTAGGTAAATTGCCTAGTAATATTGACTGGCTCATAGCAGGTCCCTCATAAATGGTAGCTATTAGCATTTTTGTTTTTTGCCAGAAGAATCTCCGTGGGCTCCCGGGAAGCACTCTAGGACCCCATGCTTACATATTTTCCTCAAAGTAGAGGTCCATGGAAAGGTCCATCCCTCCATCTGTATCACCCAGAACTCTTGTTTTCCAGATATATACGGGCTGGAACCACTTTGGAGATTAGAGAAATGAAGTAGAGACGTTGGGATGGTCATTCTATGGCACACACGTATATCATCGTGAGGGAGGTGAGTGAGGGTGGTAAGTTTGGAGTCTTCCATACTGTGCAAGTTGAAATTTGCACAATAAAAACTTGAAGAACTCAGAGAGCTGGGCTAATTCAGAAAGTATAGGAAAACAGTGAATCTTAAATCAGCACAGCAGTCTTTAACAAACTTTGATTTAAAAAATTGATCTAAAAGTGATATACATCAAGAGAAAGGATCGGATAGAAGTTGATCCAAGAAATCCAGAGAAGTCCTGTTGTGTCAAGCAACAGCATTTAGCATTGTTCAAGGGACATTGTTCAAGACACAAGATTTAGAAGGCTTCAGGAGTTCCAGTTCTCCATGTAAATTAGAAATAATTTCTCATAAAATATTACATTTAAACCATTCTTAGATGCTCTTTAATGCCATGACAGTAGCCTTCCATTGGGTGAATTAGTTTCCTATATAGCTGGCTACTAGGAGAGAATTGGAGAAGGAAATGGCAACCCACTCCAGTGTTCTTGCCTGGAGAATCCCAGGGACGGGGGAGCCTGGTGGGCTGCCGTCTATGGGGTCGCCCCGAGTCGGACACGACTGAAGCAACTTAGCAGCAGCGGCAGCAGCAGGAGAGAATAGTTTGCTCTTGACAGTGTTTTAAACTTTGTAATCACTGCAAAGAATTATTATTCATAAATTAGTATTTATGGTTTATGTACCACACTTGTGCAAGTTTAATAAATATGAGTTAATCACTGAATGTATTGACAACACATTGTTTCTGGTTCCAGAAAGTTGCGGGACATAATTCCAAATGGTGGTGACCCCACTGAGAAAGGTCCTGCCTAGTCTGTCTCCTACAGTGAAGCATCCCTTCACTGCAACATCCAAGAGAAAAAACAGCCCAGGTATAAGTTTGTCTCTGAGAAGCCGGCAGCGCTGCTGCTGCTGGCACTGCTGAAGCTTCTGTGTGTGCTCAGTCTCAGTCCAGGGTTATTGCCTGGGAAATTCCATGAACAGGGGGACTCTGACTCTTTGCAACTCCATGGACTGCAGCCCGCCAAGTTCCTCTGTCTATGGGATTCTCCAGGCAAGAATACTGGAGTGGGTTTCCATTTCCTCCTACAGGAGATCTTTCCGACCCAGGGATTGCACCTGTTCCTTATGCCTCCCGCATTGGCAGGCAAACTCTTTACAACTTGAGCCACCTGAGAGGCCCTAGAACATGCAAACACCATTCACATTTGGTCTTTTAACACCACTAGAGATATAGTATGGGAATGCTCAGTTGCCCTTCAATCTATCACACTAAGAGTATTAGAAGATGGATCCTAAAATGTATCACTCCCCATAATCACCTGTGTGGCTGTTCTAACTATTAGGATGATAGTTTCCTTATGTTTTCCCCACTGAGTAAAATAATTTTTTTTTTATTACCTTTAACTAACTTTTCAAGATGTAACAGGTACACTGCCAGTTCTAATATTTTTTTTCTTTGTGAATGACTGGACATAATCAGTGTCAATAATCCAGAATTGCTCCCTGTCTCTAGACATGGCTTTATAATAATGCTTGATAACATACTTTATTTTCTACTAGCTTCCTATAGCAGAAAATGACACATTTTATTCCCGAATCTATACTTGTACATATTTATTATAAAGAATGTGAAATGTTAGAACATCATTACAAAGAAAATTACATAGATGTACTAAAATTTCATCTTAGTTGCTCAGTAGGTTGCATTTATATAAAGGTTACTTTGCCCTTTAGGAATTCAAAAATAGCTAGCCTTTCAAAGCTATGCTTGCTTCCCCTAACATCGCAATAAACCAAA
This sequence comes from Bubalus bubalis, assembly GCF_019923935.1. NCBI lineage: Eukaryota > Metazoa > Chordata > Mammalia > Artiodactyla > Bovidae > Bubalus > Bubalus bubalis. The sequence continues at coordinate 78,108,830 of NC_059159.1, read as the reverse complement.
CCTTCCATGGAGTTTGGGATTATGCCATACATTAACTTGATATATTCTCCATTTAATTTTTATTATTACTTCAGCTTGTGTCAGTTTCTATTGACAATAATTCTATATGATGCTATTACTTTTTCTTTCTTTTTACTGCTGTTATAGCTTATGGTTAATTAATCACAGCAGAGTATTTAAATAAAATGAGACTAAGATATAGAATCATTTACTCCAAACAAAAGGCTTCACAAGGTAGGATTGCAGATGGAAAATGCCTGAGCACAAGCCAAGATGGAGTTAACAGTATCCTGGATTACAGGTAAAGCACAAAACCTTATCTGTGAAAGCTAACTCTAAGAACAATAATTCATTATTCTCAAACATAAAGATGAGAAAACTGGTTTCCATGAGAAGGCAAAGAATACCACATAAATTCAGTCCAGATGATGCTTTTTAAAAAACACACTATATAATCCATTCACCTTATAATTCAGACTCAACAGTTGTTCTAAATCTTTCATGAGAATGCATTGCCTCTTTCCATAATCATTATTTTGACACAAAATTTAAATCAATAAAATTTAAAACCTCACTCTGCATATTGCTCACTGGTCTTATTTCTCTCTCTAAAAAAAAAAAAAAAATGAATTTGGTAAATTCTCTGCATATAACTAGTGTGTATACACACACATGTACTGATATTTCTGTGGTTTTTTTTTTTTTTTTGGTTTGGTTTATATGTTTCGACTGAGGAATGATTTATTGGACAAATAATACCAAAGTTTTGGGAGATGTGATTATTCTACTTCACTGCAAGAAGGAGGGCAGTTGCTTTTTTAAAATTTGTTAAGATATGATTACATGTGAAAATTAAAGTCAAACAACATAGCATTTCAGAGAATAGTGATAAACTACCTGTCAGAAGACAAGTGGGCAGTGTGTAGGGTAAGGCTATTCTCTATTTCCTAATTTGAAGGATTAAGGTTGGTTGCTTGTTAGCCTGTCATTCAGGTACCTCAGTTACAATATTTGTGGACTAATGCCAAGATTTAATCCTTCATACTCTCAAATGTACTGCTGTTTGCATGGCAATCCGGTTTGACATTTCCCTCTTTCATACTTTAGTAACCATAAATATTCCCCAAGGCTGACTGAAATCCCTACTTTAGATAAGATCACCATGTCCTTTGAGATTTAAAGAAAATTGTCTCCATCCCACTAGCCAAAGCCCTGCAGGAAGATCAACACTTTGCCTAATAATTTTGCAAATGTGCACTTCTATAGTTATTCTGTCCTTTATTGTGCTCATCTTTGCATGAAATGTTCCCTTGGTATCTCTACTTTTCTTGAAGAGATCTCTAGTCTTTGCCATTCTATTGTTTTCCTTTATTTCTTTGCATTGATCTCTGAGGAAGGCTTTCTTATCTCTCCTTGCTATTCTTTGGAAATCTGCATTCAAATGGGTATATCTTTCCTTTTCTCCTTTGCATTTAACTTCATGCAAAGATGAGCACAATAAAGGACAGAAATGGTATGGACCTAACAGAAACAGAAAATATTAAGAAGTGGCAAGAATACACAGAAGAAATATACAAAAAATATGTTCATGACCCAGATAATCATGATGGTGTGATCACTCACCTAGAGCCAGACATCCTGGAATGTGAAGTCAAGTGGGCCTTAGGAAGGATCACTATGAACAAAGCTAGTGGAGGTGATGGAATTCCAGTTGAGCTATTTCAAATCCTAAAAGATGATGCTGTGAAAGTGCTGCACTCAATATGCCAGCAAATCTGGAAAACTCAGCAGTGGCCACAACTGGAAAAGGTCAGTTTTCATTCCAATCCCAAAGAAAGGCAATGCCAAAGAATGTTCAAACTCCCACACAATTCCACTTGCCTCACATGCTAGCAAAGTAATACTCAAAATTCTCCAAGCCAGGCTTCAACAGTACGTGAACTTCCAGATGTTCAGGCTGAATTTAGAAAAGGCAGAGGAACCAGAGATCAAATTGCCAACATCTGGTGGATCATCAAAAAAGCAAAAGAGTTCCAGAAAAATATCTACTTCTGCTTTACTGAACATGCCAAAGGCTTTGTCTGTGTGGATCACAATAAACTGTGAAAAATTCTTAAAGAGATAGGAATACCAGACAACCTCACATACCTCCTGAGGAATCTGTATGCAGGTCAAGAAGCAACAGTTAGAACTGGACATGGAACAACAGACTGGTTCCAAATCGGGAAAAGAGTACATCAAGGCTGTATATTGTCACCCTGCTTATTTAACTTATATGCAGAGTACATCATGAGAAATGCTGGGCTGGATGAAGCCCAAGCTGGAATCAAGATTGCCAGGAGAAATATCAATAACCTCAGATACAGAGATGACACCACCCTTATGGCAGAAAGCAAAGAACTAAAGTGATGAAAGTGAAAGAAGAATGTGAAAAAGTTGCTTAAAAGTCAACATTCAGAAGAGTAAGATCATGGCATCTGGTCCCATCACTTCATGGCAAATAGATGGAGAAACAATGGAAACAGTGACAGACTTTATTTTAACCAGCTCCAAAATCACTGCAGATGTTAACTGCAGCCATGAAATTAAAAGATGCTTGCTCTTGGAAGAAAATCTATGACCGACCTACATAGCATATTAAAGAGCAGAGACATTACTTTACCAACAAAGGTCTCTCTAGTCAAAGCTATGGTTTGTCCAGTAGTCATGTATGGATGTGAGAGTTGGACTATAAAGAAAGCTCAGTGCAAAAAATTGATGCTTTTGAACTGTGGTGTTGGAGAAGACTTTTGAGGGTCCCTTGGACTGTAAGGAGATCCAGTTAGTCAATCCTAAAGGAAATCAGTCCGGAATATTCATTGGAAAGACTGATGTTGAAGCTGAAAATCCAATGCTTTGGCCCACTGATCTGAAGAACCGACTCTTTGGAAAAGACCCTAATGCTGGGAAAGTTTGAAGGAAGGAAGAGAAGGGGACAACAGAGGATGAGATGGTTGGATGGCATCACCGAGTCGATGGACATGAGTTTGAGTAGTCTCTGGGAGTTTGTGATGGACAGGGAAGCCTGGCGTGCTGCGGTCCATGGGGTTGCAAAGAGTCGGACATGACTGAGCAACTGAACTGATTTGGATAGTTACTCTGAGGTCCTGCTTTCTCCTGAAATTTCTATTTCACTGACGTCCTTGGTTCCTTGATTGTCTCCTTTTTTCTGGTTTTGTCTACTCAGTGAGTCCCTTCTGTATAACCTCAAAGAAATAAACAAACACACCACTGGCACATTCATACATTTTATAAGTAGGAGGTGTGTGTACATGCACGCTAAGTCACTTCAGTCATGTCCGACTCTTTGCAAACCCATGGACTGCAGCCTGCCAAGCTCCTCTGTCCACGGGATTGTCCAGGCAGGAATACTGGAGTACATTGCCATGCCCTCCTCCAGGGGATCTTCCCCATCCAGGGATTGAACTCGCATCTCCTGTGCCAAGGGTGGATTCTTTATCACTGAGCCACCGTGGAAGCCCAAGTAGGAGACAGGAGTTATCAATACATTTCCCCTAGTCATGGTAGTCACTGTCACTATATTTTACTAATCTTATGGAGAAAGGAAAGAATGGGTTCTTTTTTGGCTTATCAGTGCATTTTACAGGCTCTACTAATATGGGTTGTATTTGAAATCATGTATCAGTACAAAAGAGGACTACTTTAACAGCTTTACCATAGTGTACTGATGATCACCCATGGATATAACTGGTATGCTGTTATATAAAAACAGTTATAAAGGGTATACTGTTATAGTGCTTTTTGAATAGGACAGGGCAGGGAATTTAATAGGTTTAGAGATTACCTTTGCCAGGGCCATGTGATTATTAAACAGAAGGACAAGACTAGCTACCAGACTGTCAGCTTCTGAGTCCCAGTTAAATTATTCTAAGGACCTCTACTGATTCTACTCCGCTCCACTGTGCTTACCATCAATAGAATCAAGAAAAGGGGATGCTACCAAACCTACCACCCACTGCATTTCTTGCCAGAGCTCTCTGAAGGCTCAAGCCTACTTATCAGACCCCACTCAACCCTCCCTGATGCAAAATTGAACTTGTAAGGCCAGTTGGACCATATTAAATGTTATGTTTTAGTAAAACTTAATTTTCCAAAAACTAAGTCTTTTTACATCATTTCATTTTTCTATTCTAAAATTTATAATGGGCCTGTCTCCCATTACCTCCAAAGGCAGATTCATCTTTAGCTGACTTCTGATAAGTTTCTAAATTATACCTCTGCATTTATCCATTTCCATACAGACACATCCATTCAGGTCTCAAGCCTTTCCAACCTCTAACAATTCACCAACCCCATATCATATCCGGTGTCTTCAGGTCTATAGTCTTTAACTTCTTAATTTTTTGTATTAAAGCCCAAACTACATGCATAATTATGCCTGATTTGTTGTGCAGCAGAAACCAAAACAATATTGTATAGCAATTTTTCTTCAATTAAAAATAAAAAAAAAAGGCCTTTAAAAAATACAGTCCAATTGTCCAAGGGTAACTGAACAATGCACACTTACCTAGCCCTTGATTTTTTTTTTTTTAATTTTAATTAAACTGGCTTCCCTGGTGGCTCAGCTGGTAAAGAATTCACCTGCAATGTGGGAGACCTGAGTTCAATCCCTGGGTTTGGAAGAACCCCTGGAGAAGGCTACCCACTCCAGTATTCTGGCCTGGAGAATCCCATGTACTGTATAGTCCACGGGATCACAGAGTTGGATACCGCTGAGCACTTTGGCAGATTTGTATTCTGAATGGTTGGTTCCCTTTCTGATTCATCAGAGCCCATGACATACCCATTGTGAAAATCATTCTTAGCTAAATATCAGGAAGTCATAAAGAAGCAATCAAATATGTAGGTGCCTTGAGTACCACTTTAAAATGATCACTGTAACATATGACAATATTGTAATAAAAATAATGGCAATGGACTCACAGAAATCAAGAGTCAATGAATACTGTCAACTACATACACTTTATAAGTTGGTCAGTTTCTTATACCAATATTAAATAGTATAAATAACTCAAATGTTTGGTTCAATGGGTATGTATACAATAGTTCTTTACAGTTGTATATCTACTTGATAACCAGAAAAGACTTTTTCCACAGTATGTCTAAAATTTGTATTTACAAAGATTACTTTTAAACAAATGAGCAGATAATTATGTCAAATATATTTACTTAGGACAAAAGAAAATATTTGAACTAAACAGATTATCTGAGCAAAAATGTATGGATCATCCAAATCATTCCTCCAAATGTCCTTTCATGTTGTAAGAAAGCAAGCAAAAGCAGTTCACGTTTAATTAATGTACAGCATATGCAGCATATTTATTTTAGAATTAAACTTTGAAACTGATATCATAGAGTTATATCATTGCCCCTGGTGAAATAATGGAGTGCAGTATACTTATTTTCATTTTACCAGACATTTATAGTATGATATGATGGAAAGTGAACAGGATTTATTAGACATCAGGAGGCCTAAATTTTGCCTCAACTTTACCCTAAGTAGTAAATAAGCTAACTTTTTTTTAAGCTTCAGTTTCTACAGCTGGGGAGAAACAGGAATGCTTTTTATCTTCTAACTTCAACTTCCTGTACCTTGGAAATTCTACATTTATATAGTTTTAAAAATATCTCATAGGTTTTCAGGAGGCAATCCTCTTTATGGCAGCACAGCAATTAAGGGTATAACTTCTGGAGATAGACTGCCTGAGTTCGACTCAATAGCTATATTATACTCTCTCTAGCTGAGCACCGAAGAAATGATGCTTTTGAACTGTGGTGTTGGAGAAAACTCTTGAAGAGTCCCTTGGGCTGCAAGATCAAACATGTCAATCCTAAAGGAAATCAATCCAGAATATTCATTGGAAGAACTGATGCTGAAGTTGAAGCTCCAATACTTTGGCCACATGATGAAAAGAACTAGCTCCTTGGAAAAGACCCTGATGCTGGGAAAGATTGAAGGCAGGAGGAGAAGGAGATGACAGAAGATGAGATGGTTGGATGGCATCACTGACTTGATGGACATGAGTGTGAGCAAGATCCAGGAGTTGGTGATGGACAGGGAAGCCTGGACTGCTGCAGTCCATGGGGTTGCAAAGAGTCAGACACGACTGAGGGACTGAATTGAACTGAACTGAGTCAGTAAAACATGGATAATAATAGCATCCAATCTGTAAGATGTTGAAAGGAGTAAATGAGTTAATACTTGCAAATGCATCTTGCATGTTGAAATATAACAAGCATTCAATGACCATTAGCTATTATTATCATTAGACATGTATTGCTATATAAAAATGCTATTATGTAATGGTGATCCAATTGACCAAGTTGCTATTAGGAGAAAGAGGGGAATAGGCTATGAACCCTTACCGTCAGGTGTTTAAGATAATCTGGGGACCATATGATGTGAATCCTTGGAGTATGGTGATACTGGAGAATACTCCAGTATTCTGTCCTGGAGAATCCCATGGATAGACGAGCCATGGGGTCTATCCCATGCAGTCCATAGGGTCACAAAGAGTCAGACACGACTGAAGTGACTTAGCATGCATGCATGCATGCATATGATGTGAATAATTAGAGAGAAGTCCCTCCCAATTTTAACAAGTAGGTAGTAACCACAATGCCCAGTGACAGCAGTCAAAGCTTAGAGAAGCAATTAAATAATTTCATATCGGCTGTACAAATAGGTATTAAATAGGAAACACTGTTTTGGTTTCTAGCAGTTGGTGAAAAAGATACCCAGACTGACTCTTATTCTAAAGACAACCTAAAATGTTAGATAAAATATTAAAACACAAAATTAAACATTTTTTAAATGCATTAATGATCCAGCAAGAAATTGCAAAAATATTTATTCTAAAGCAAGTAGGTTAAAATTTAATGACTATATCACATAGGTTCAATGTGTCTAATTGATTACAAAGGAAAACAAACAGGATTTCAAGGGCATCTTATTAATGACAAAAAAGATGGTGATTATATGACAGAGAAACCAGCAGTCACCAACTTAACCAGATGATTAAATTTAATGCCACCAGTAATGAGAAAAGTTGACAGCGTGGGCCTCCTTGTATGGGGCAATGAAAATATTACCTTTGAAATACTCCTACCAAAATGCAGAGCTGAATCCAATCACAAGAAAACATCAGACATTCAAACTGATGAGAGACAATGTACAGAAGAACTGGCTGTATTCTGAAATGCCAATGCCATTAAAGACAAAGACTGAGATTAAAGAACACAAGAAGACCAGTGATCACATACTTTCTACTGCTATAAAAGGACATAGTTGGGACAATGAGCAAAACTTGAATATTCTTCTGTGGTACTTTTAAGATATATTCACAAATCTTTGATGTTCTTCCTAGTCTAATTATTTTCTCCTTGGCTATACTTAGTGACTCACTTCTAATAAACAAAATCTGGTAGAAATAAAAAGACATCACTTCTAAGATTTAAAAAAGGCATCATGGCTTCCTCCTCACACTCTCTCTGAGGTCATTCACTATGAGGAGTGGTATTAACTATTATATTATGAAGACACCAAGCAACTCTAGGGATAGGTCCACATAGTGAGGAACCAAGGCCTCCAGCCAACAGTTTTGTGAGTGAGTGAGTCTTCATGCAAATAAATCATCAGGACCCTTTAAATGACTGCACTTGACAAAAATTACATAGCCACTCATCTGAAACCATCCAACTCAGTCACTTCTGATACCTGACGCACAGAAACTGTGAGATAGAAAGTACTGTGGATTTCTGTTTTGTTCATGCTCAATTATGGTTATATAAATATAACATAAAATTTACCATTTAAGCCATTTTAAATGTATAGTTTACAGGTATATTCTTGTGCTGCCACGACCACCATCCACAGAACTCTTCATCTTACTTGTGCAACTGAAACTCTATATCCATTAAATAATAACTCATTTCTCCTACCACAATGGCCTGACATTCTTCATTCTATTTTCTCTGTCTATGACTCTCACTATTCTAGGGATCTCACTTTAGTGGATTCATAGCATTTGCCCTTTTGTATCTGGCTTACTTCACTTAGCATGAAGTCTTTAAGGTTCATTTATGTTTAGCATGTCAGAATTTCCTTCCTTTATAAACTGAATAATCCATTGCATTACATATTACATTTATGTACCCCTTAATCCATCAATGGCCATTTAGGAATGCTACTATGAACATGGGTGTGCAAATATCTCTTTGAGCCAATTCTGTTTAGGGTCCTTTGCTACACAACAGATTGCAATTTTTATGTGGTCAATTGGTCTTTTTGTTAGCTATGCTTTGATATCCTATCCAATAAATTATTGCCAGATCCAATGTTGTGAAGCTTCTGTTTTACATATTTGTCTAAGAGTTACATAGTTTTAGCTCTTACATTTAGGTGTTTGGTCCATTCAGATTAGCATTTGCATATGGTACAGAAGAAGAGCCCCACTGTATTCTTTTGCACATGGATATCCACTTTTCTCAAGACAATTAGTTGAAAAAACTGTCTTTTCTCCATTGAATGGTCTTGGCACTCTTGTCCAAAAGCATTTAACCATATATTTGAAGGTTTGTTTTTGGACGTTCTATTCTAAATTATTGGTGCATTTTTCTGTTTATAAGCCACTATCAGGGTTTTGATTACTGTAGCTTTATAATAAAGTTCAAAGTCAGGAAAAATGTCTTCCATCTTTGTTCTCATTTTTCAAGATCATTTTGACTATCAAGAGTCCCCTGAGACACTACATGCATTTTAGGATAGATCTTTCTATTTCTGCAAAAAGAAATTGTTGATATTTTGATAAGGATGGAATAGAAAACATAGATTTCAGTGGATAGTACTGGTATAAATAGTATGAAATCTTCTAGCCAATGAACACAGAATGACTTTCTGTTTAATTTTTGCATTCTTTAATTTCTTTCAGCAACATTTTATAGTTTTCTGTGTAAAAGTTCCTTAACTCCTTGATTAGATTCATTCCTAAGCATTTTTTTAATATTATAAATGAAGCTGTTTCCCAATTTCCTTTTCTAATTTTCATTGTCTGTGTATATACATGCAACTGATTTGTGTGTTGACTGTATCCTACAACTTCATTTAAAAATCACTGATTAGCTCTACCAGTTGTGTGTGTGTGCATGTGTGTGTGCATGCATAAAAATAAGGATTTTTTTTCTTACTTATTTGTGAACAGATAACTTTACTCCTTCCTTTCCAGTTTGGATGCTTTTTAATTATTTCTCTTGCCTTATTGTTCTAGTTAAGACTTTTAGTACTATGTTGAATAGAAGCATTAAAAACTGGCCATCCTTGTCTTCTTCCTGATTTCAGGGAAAAGCTTTCCGTCTTTCATGGACATCATCAAGACATCATCACTGAGCATGATGTTAGCTATGGGCTTTTCATATATGGCCTTTATTATGTTGAGGTAGTTTCCTCTTACTTATGGTTCGTTAAATTTTTTTATCATGGATGAGTATGCAATTTTGTCAAAGGATTTATCTGCATCAATTGAGATGATCAGGTTTTTTTTTTTTTTTTTTGCCCCCTTTCTTTTGTTATTATAGCATGATTTATTTTCTTACGTTGAACCATCCTTATGTTGCATCCTTGCATTACAGGAGTAAATTCCATTTGGTAAATTCCTGATGTTATGTTCTTGAATTGAGTTTGATGATATTTTCTTGAGGACTTTTGTTTCAATATCCATTAGACATATGGATCTATAGTTCTCTTTCTTTCTTGTTTTTTTTTTTTTTGTAATGTCTTTGTCTGACTTTCAGATTAGGGTAATGCTGGATTTATAAAATAAATTTGAAAGTATTTTCTCTGCTTTAATTTCTTGGAAGAATTTGAGAAGAATTGGTGTTAACCACTCCTTAAATGCTTGGAAGGATTCACCAGTGAAACCATCTAATCTTGGGCTTTTCTTTTTTGAGAGGTTTTTGATTACTGATTCAATCTTTTAGATCTATTTAGATTTTGTCTTTTTCATTATTCAGCCTTGATAGGTTATATGTTTCTTAGAATTTGTCCATTTTATCAAAATTATCCAATTTGCTGTCATATAATTGCTCACAGAACTCTTTGTATAAAATCTTTTAGATTTCTTTAAAATCAGCAATAATTCCCATCATTCACTTCTGATTTTAGTTATTTAATTATTTTCTTTTTTTCTTAGTCTGGCTAAAAGTTTGTCAATTTTCTTAATCTTTTTGAAAAACCAACTTTGATTTTGTTGATTTTATCTACTATTTTTTGATTCTTTGTTTTATCTCTGTTCTAATCTTTATTATTTCCTTACTTCTGCTAGCTTTGGGTTTACTTAGTTCTTTTTCTAGTTCTTTAAGGTGTACAGTTAGGTTATTGATTTGAGATATTCCTTCTCTCTTAATGCCAATATTAAAGCTATGTTCCTTCTTCACACTGCTTTCATGGCATTCCATAAATTTTGGTCTTCTTCTTTTTCTTTTTTGTCTCAAGATATTTCCTAATTTTTCTTCGACCTATGAGTTATTTAAAAATGTTTTGTTTAATTTCCATATACTTGTGGGCTTTTAAGTTTTCCTTTTGATATTGATGTCCAGTTTCATTCCACTATGGTTAAAAAACATACTTTTTAGGATTCTAATCTTCTAAAACTTTTCAATGTTTGTTTATTGACCTAACATATGGCCTATCCTGGAGAAAGATCTATATGTATATTGCATACTCTTCCATTTTTAAGTGGAGTGTTCTGTATATTTCTGTTAGATGACACCAGATAATAGCATTGTTCAGGTCCTCTGTTTCATTATTCATTTTATGTATACTTTTCTTCCATTATTGAAAATGGGAATTGAAATTTCCTACTATTCTTCTAGTGCTTTCTATTTCTCCCTTCAATTCTGTCTATGTTTGCTTCATATATTGAGCTCTGATATTTGGTGCACATATCTGTAAAATTACTGTATCTTCTTGGTGAACTGACTTGTTTTTCATTATAGAAAGTCTTCTTTATGTCTCTTTCAACAACTTTTACTTAAAATCTATTTTGTCTGATATTAGCATAGCCATCCTTGCTCCCTTTTGGTTATGATTTTGAATATTTCACTTTCAACTCATGCATGTCCTTAGATCTAAAGTGAATCTCCTAGAGAAAACATATAGTTGGACATTGTTTTTTATTCTTTCTTTTTAAAAAATTCAGTTTGTCAATATATACCATTTGATTGGGGAGTTTACATGTATTTGTTGTTTTAAGCCACTATTTTGGAGTAATCACAGCAATACATAACTATAATATCTGTAGATTAATTAGTATTATCATGTCAATATTAATTTCCTGATTTTTATAATTATACTATGCTTATGAAAAAGATGTTTTGTTTTCAAAATAGGAAAATTATATTGAAGCATTTTATGATTCAGAGGTATTTTTACTTCAAATCATCCTTAAATGTTTCAGAAAGAGAGAGATTACAGTGCAAATTTGGTAACAATTAACAGTTGAAAAACTTAAATAACAGCACAGGAAATTCCTGTCTGATATTATGTCCCAATATAAACAAGATTAAAAAATGAAATTCAGAGACCAAAAATTAAGGATATATTAGAACCCCAAATGTGCATAAAGCATAAAGCTAATTTTTACTTTTCTGGATTTCCTTAATGAAAGGAGAGAGAAAATGATGAGAGGGAATATACAGATAAATAATTACTGGCCATTTTTCAGAATTAATGAAAGACACAAAGATTAAATAATCTAAGACAAACCAAAAAAGTCAAAACCAGGACATGTCACAATAAAACTGCAAGGCACTAAATACACAGGGAAAAAAAAGTAGTGGAAAGGAAAGATTGATCATCTTCACAAAAGCAATTAGCTTGACAACTGACTTCTAAATATAAGTGTATACCAGAAACCAAGAAAGTAATAGATTAAACATTCTAAGGCAAAATAACTATCAACTTAGACCAATATATTGACCAAGATATCCTTCAGTGATATGCATATATTTATAAACAAAACCTGAGCATTTGTTATCAATAGATAATTACTAAATGGCACTCTGAATGTAGTTCTTCAAACAGAATAATGTGATCTCAGAAGATCTCAGATGAAAGAAGGAACAGATGCAAACCAAGTGAGCAACAGTCTTATCTATGTGAAATAAAAATAAAACTGCCATTTGGACTAACAATTGCAATATAACTAAAATCCATGAAAATTACATATAAAATGAAAGGAGATTGATTGTAGTTATGTTATTCCAAGCTGTTATATTGTTGAGACATAGAGTAAAGATCAAACTTCACACTAACATTTCTAAATAATTAAAGACTAGAAAAGAGAATGCACCTATTGTACCAACTAATAAAGGGAAAGATAAATGAGAATAACTAATCAATTTAAAATAAGAAACAGACAGAAAGCATGAAAGTAGAAAAAACTCAAAATAATGTTGAAAATATAAAAAAAATTAACATTTGTGTTAGTATAAATAGACGAAATACTTGAGCTATTATAAAATTCAAAATTCAAAACAGTGGCTAACCGTGGCAATGAGGCAGTATGACCCCATTTCTGTATAATCAAAAATGTATATGTGTCCCACAACAAATATGCACTGATAAAAATTTATCCTAAAACCATAATAGAAGCAAAAGAATGATTAAAAAAAAAAAAATCCAGAACAGACATGATCTCTGAGGAAACAAGGAAAGAGATTGGATTGGGGAAAATAGAGGCCTTATTTCAGAAGATCGTTAACATTTGTCTTATGCAGAATGGTGAACATAGCATTGTACACTTTATGGTTTTCTTTATACCTCATATATATTATTAACATTTTTCATATTTCTATTTAATAAAAATAAAGGGGCAACATCAGAAATAAAAGATTCTGGGTGGATATAGAATGTTTTGTATTAATCTTCTGATGCTAGATTGAGCTGTCAGATTGATAAGAAATATCTTTGAATGGGGAACCAGCCTGATTAGAAACAGTGCAAGCAAACCAACAAAAAACCTAGGTCAGGTCTAGATAACCATTAAGCTCTGCTAGATAGCTGAGCTACGGCAGATTTCGAAAATGCCTCAGTTTTTCACTCCTCCCTGTATCCACGCTCTGTGCACTGTTATTTTACAGGTTCTGTCATCAAGAGGTGGGATCCATTTGTCTACCCTTTGCATCTGGTCTGACCTAATGACTTGCTTTGGCCAAGAGTAAAACCATATTGGGCCAGTTTTAAGCATTGGCCTTGAGATGCCTTGAAGGCTTCTTTCTCTTAAAACCCTGCCGTCCACTGTGTGAATATATCCAAGCTAATCGACAAGTGGCCCGGTCAACCTAGCACCTCAGCCAGAAAATTGTGAAAGTCAGTGAGGGAAGCCATCCTAGACTAGTCAGCGTGGTCTACCCACTGCCGCCCTCCTCTGTATAAGCAGGTTCATTTGAAATAAGTTGAGCCCAGGATCAGCGAAACTACCCACTGACCAAAAGTCCTGTGAGAAATAATCAAATGATCATCAAGTTAATAAGAAAGTGAGTTTGAGGGTAGTTTGTTACTCAGCAAAAAAAAAAAAAAAAAAAAAAAAGAAACTCAATCATGCAATCATGAAAGAAGATATTAATCATAAAAAAACTAATTTACAATTCTACAAGCATTTTGTATTTCTTTCCTATGTTTCTTTTTTTCTGAAAGTACTTGTAAAATGTATTTACTGGATTATAATTTTATAAATTCATGCAACAGATATTTCTATTGTCTATAAGATGTCCCCATTTTGGAATATTGGAGACAAAAAAGTCCTCAAAAATGATCAAATCTGAGTAGATGGATTTTAAACTACTTTAAAAAGTATATCAAATAGGATAAAGTTTCTTAAGAAAATGGAAAAACTCAAGGGAAGATGCACAGGTTTGAAGCTGAGGTAGGCTGAGGTCCCTTCTCTTAATTTATGGCACTGTGAAACCCAGCTGTACCACGGAGCCACCATATTCATGAGAACAAGAGCACAGGGGTGGCAGAAGGTACTTTTAACAAAGTCATCAAGGCACTCATGAGGACGGCACATTTTCCATGAACAAGCAGCATAACTTAGTGCTTTTCTCTAACACCACACAGCATAATGGAAATGGCAGTTTCAGAATACTGATTCTCCCACAGGGAACTCGACAGTAAGCTAGGAAAAAAGATCACAGGTTCTGACAGCTGATTGGTGAATTAATTAGGTCTTGCACTTTTTTTTCATGCTATTGTAAATTACATGTAGAGCATGCACTCAGAGTCATAAAAGATTCCAAGGATGCTAAGTGTCACACAATAGTAGGGCAAAATGTAATGAGAATCCAAAGGGAGGCTCAGTGTAAACAGGTTTACCAGAGACTTGGTGAGATTAAGCTCACTTCTTAGGGGGAAATTAAGACTTGGGTGGTAAAATTATTTAGTCTCCAAGCAAAAGGAATTAATGTATTTTTAAAAAGTACTTTCTCTAAAGTTTTCTTTATAGACTTAACTTCTTATTGTAAACTTTTTCTTATCAATCTTTAAAGTCATTTGTCCTCATGCATTCTATCAAGTGACAGGAAATTTTGAGGAGAGACCACCAAGAGAACCATTTTTCATTCTTCAGTGACTACATTTTTATTACTGCGAAGTATAACCTCTCAAGAAGTAGTTTTTTGTTGTAGGCCTCTATTGATAAGTGCATCTTGTTAGGTAACATATTCTATTTTATTTATCAGCTGTGAGCTTGTGAGCAAGTTAACCTGAGTCCTCAGTTTTTCCATCTACAGAATGAGGCTAATGATAATATTATTTTCATAAGGCTGTTATGAGGATTAATAAAGTAAACACAAAGTACTTAAAATAATGTCTGGCACAGTGTTATAAAAGCTGTTGCAAAAATACTGATACAAAAATGATGTTCTCTTATTTCCACTGACATCCATTTTCATTTAAACATTGGTTTACTTGGTGGACGAAGATCTTGATTTCCAACATTCTGAATGAAAATGGATTTTTCCTCGGAAGACAGTTTTCATGGAGTTGGAGTATAAAAACACTAACAGAACTTCACATATTGAGGGTACGTGTGTAAGGGTTCCCAGGACACTTACTATTTTCACTCTTATCTTCTGTAGCTGGGAAGATAAGGTGATAAACATAGGGCAGACACGATATTTATCAGTCAGAAAATACAAGGACTTAAATTCATTGCAAGCCTCTGTTCTGGCGTGGAGAAGGGAATGGCAACACATTCCAGTATTCTTGCATGGAGAATCCCCATGGACAGAGGAGCCTGGTGGGCTATAGTCGGTGGGGTCGTAAAGAGTCAGACACTACTGAGTGACTAAGCATTTCTGGTGACAAACTGATGGTGATCTAAGTGTGCGGAGGTGCAGTTGTGTTTTGATTAGCTATTCACCATGCCCTGTGGGAAAGGCATGCAGTACACGCAAAACTGATTCAGTGCACCTCAACTCGGAGCAAAAGATTGGGAAGGGCCATGAAGAGGATGCAAATCAAATGCTGAAATAAGTTCCTTGCCTTCAAATTTCTTCCCTGGTGGCCTTTAAAAGACTTCCCTGGTGGCTCAGACAGTAAAGCGTCTGCCTACAATGTGGGAGACCCGGGTTCAATCCCTGGGTCAGGAAGATCTCCTGGAAAAGGAAATGGCAACCCTACTCCAGTATTCTTGCCTGGAAAAATCCCATGGATGGAGGAGCCTGGTGGGCTACAGTCCATGGGGTTGCAAAGAGTTGGACACGACTAAGCGACTTCACTTCACTTCTTCAAATCTCCAAAACAGCTATTAATATTAGGTTGGCCAAAAAGTTCATCCAGGTTTTTCTGTAAAATGAAAAATCCATATGGACTTTTTGGCCAAACCCAATATTTTCACTTTTTTGCAATAAAACACTGATCGTTGACAAAACATATGGGTACAGAAAGAAAATGTAAAGCATTTAAAAGGTCATTCTTAAATTTAGTTCTTTTCTCTTCCCCTGTCTGCTGTTTACTGAAGGTAACTACTGAGTCATGAAGGAATCAACTATTGCACCCACAGGATGCCTGAAGACCAGTATAGGGTTGAGATAAGTGCAAAAGTGAACCAGTATTTCTGAAAGAATCCATTTGAAATTAAATCTGAACTGATAAACATTAAGAGAACTGAGGTATGGAAGTACCTTATTGAAATAAGTGGGACTCTGATATTCATAAGAAGCAAAGATGCTACCATAACTAGGTAATATGAGATATTTGGGAAACAGAAGTAAGAAATTAAATACTTACATTGACAGCATATGCTGCATTCTGCTTATTCCTAAGAGGATTTGAGATGGCTAACTAAGTTGTTTTTGGTATAAGATAAAAATATCTTTTTTTAACATGGATGGGTTCAATAATGTTAGGGATAAAGTTAGTTCCTGCTTGAAAACAAGTAGCTAGTGTCTAGAGGAATCCAGGACTACTGGACTTCTTTCTCAGACCACAGGGCTACTTCATATGTCATTTTTAAAGGAACTGTCTACAAGGAATACAGGCAACTGGGCAAAGCTCCACTTTCTTATTACCAGTGTTTAGGACCTAAATGCTAATAAGGAGAACTTTGATAAGCTGTGTTGGAACCAGGATTTGGGTTAGAAGTCTGAGAGATTTCTGTTACTCCACTTCGAATTCAAGACCAAATTGTATAGTAGACACTGATCAGATCAGATGCCTTCAAGGAAAATGCAGATCAGAGGGACCTGCCTAGGGATTAAGTCCTTGGTCAGTTTACCACGTGGAGAGATAGGATGGAAAGGAGAAGTGAAGTGAAGTGAAAGTCGCTCAGTCGTGTCTGACTCTTTGCCACCCCATGGACTGTAGCCTGTCAGTGCCTCTGCCCATGGAATTCTCGAGGCCAGAATACTGGAGTGGGTAGCCATTCCCTTCTCCAGGGGATCTTCCCTACCCAGGGATCGAACCCAGGTCTCCCACATTGCAGGCAGATTCTTTACCATCTGAGCCACGAGGTAGAAGAGTACCTTGATAAGATGACTGAGCTTCTCCATGCAGGAAGACCTCAGCCTTTAGAGTGAAATACAGATAAGGCAGACTCATGCCTACACACCTACATGTTCATCAATGACTATCCCACAGTCCCTTAGAATCGCTGTTTAGATTACTGTCTCTTCTTCTTGGGACTTACTTACATCTTCCTTCTCCTTAAAAGCGCTTCCAGCAGATATTGCATAGGTAACTCCTTTTCATTCAGTACCCAGCTTAAAATATCACTTCCATGATTAGGTCTTTTCTGATAACACAATTCAAAGCAGCTCCTCAGGCTCGCAACCTATTTTATTTCCAACTTAGCATGTCTTATTACTGAGTATTTTCTTTTGCCTATTTTTATTGTTAATGAACTCCACACCCTACAACACCCATTGAGAACATTAGCTCTGTGAGGACAAGCATTTTATCTATATTGCTTACTCACAGACGTAGGAATTATAAGTGAACATGATAGGCACTCAATAGATGTTAACTGAATGCATACATTCATGAATGTGTGTGTGTATGTGTTGGTAAGCCAAGAAAGGTAGCAGAAAAAGAGCTGCTTCTTGGGAACTTATTATATCAATATTAGCCATAGCTAACATTTACCAACAATATGTATTAATATATTAAGTGATTATCTTGGTTAACATTCACAACACCACCATAAGATAAACATTGAAAGAAGACAAGATGACATCCTGACCAAACCTACCCTAGAACCAAATAAAACACATGGTATTTGTGCTTAGACTGCTCAAAGGCAGTTGTGCTTCATACCATTTATGCCATTCAATCCTATTTACTCACTGACACGTGAAACAGAATCAATTATAAGCTTCCTGGCATCCTACAAGGAACTTCAAATAAATCTATTACATGATCTACTGAAATGATAAGCTAAAAATAAACAAGTTGCCAGGAGAAACCCGCCTCCCAGTTTGGAGTGCTGAAAATGGGGGGAAGTGTGTCGCGTCATCTCCTTATTGGAGACACTCTACACAGAATGAAGAAGAACCATACCATGAATAACAATACCACAATAAATGTAAGCATAGGTTTCAGACATCCTTTAACACAAATCAGTATAGGTTGATTGTATTGATTCAATTTAGTGACCTTCTATAGCATGAATACAAATATTTTAACAGTCTTATTTAATCCACTGATAAAATTACAGCTATATTTATGAATGAAAAATATTCATATCATTCAGGCAATCCTCCTTCAATGTTATTTCTTGCTACTACTTTGCTGATTAATACTGGCTGGGAAAAATTGTGGTGTATATATTGTATGATAAGTAACAGATTGTACTCATTTGGTGTTACTAATTAAAACATATCCTTAGGTTTTAAAGCATGCATAATTTTGGCATCATCTAGTACTTTGGCCACCTCATGCAAAGAGTTGACTCATTGGAAAAGACTCTGATGCTGGGAGGGATTGGGGGAAGGAGGAGAAGGGGACAACAGAGGATGAGATGGCTGAATGGCATCACTGACTCTATGGTCTTGAGTTTGAGTGAACTCCGGGAGTTGGTGATGGACAGGGAGGCCTGGCGTTCTGCGATTCATGGGGTCGCAAAGAATCGGACACAAATGAGCAACTGAACTGAACTGAACTGAACTAGATGCCTAAAGCAGAATACTTATGTGGACAGGCTACCACTGTACCTATGCAGAGAAGGACAAAAGGGAATATTTGTAGCCAACATCTGGACTTTCCTCAGGAAAAACTCTGATCTTACCCAATACATGAACTTTCTTATTGAAAGGTCAACACCTTATCCTAATCATAATCCTAAATTATTAAAAAAAATAATAAACAAGGTACCCATAAAATATTCAACTTTAATCCATTCTGTAAAATGTATTCTTAGGGAACTAACTGTTGGGCTCTAACTCAAGAACAGTGAAATGGCAAAGCATATAGTTAGCAATGGTTGATGTTAAGTCATTCTTTTTACCATCATTAATACATGAACCTCAATAACAATATCACACCATAAGCAGTAGTTCCATCATCCTATTTTCATAGATTATTAAAGCCTCAGAAACTTCCCCTAAATTCCCAAAGTGACAGACACAGTAAGTGGAAACCAGGAATGCTGCACTGGGTTTGAGATTACAACCACTAAAACATTCGGCTTCACTATTGGAAACATGTCAGATAGGTGAAATTCATAGATTTGGGGAGCTAAAAAGAATCTTGAGGTTCACTTTCATTCTAATATAGATGAACTAAAATTGAGTAAACAGTTTACTTAAAGTTGATATCCTATTCTACTAAAATAGAATTATTCCAGGCAGATTAAACCTCAACATGCTCAGAAAGGAAATGAGGGCTTAAATATTTCAACCCACATACTCCTGAATTTCTCTCTCAACTTCAGCTCTGAAGACAGCCTACTTATTTTACTTTCTTCAAGGTAATAAAGCCAACACTTCCACCCTCTGCCTCATTGGAAAAATTCATCATTAAAGTATTCCCAGATCAAGACTACATCCTCCAAGTTGCGCTACTACCACTGGGAGACAAGCCTAAACCAAAAATCCCTGAAGAAATTCTACATTTTTTCTAAATAAAATTTCTTTATAAAAATCATCTTAAATTAAGCAAACATTAGCAAACCTAATCCAACAATACATAAAATCGATCATACAACATGATCAAGTTGGATTTATTCCAAGGTTACAAGAAAGGCTGAACACATACACCTAGAGATTGTCATCCTGAGTGAAGTAAGTCAGACAGAGAAGGAGAAATACCATATGACACCCTTTATATGTGGAAGCTAAAAAGAGATGAAACAAATGAGCTTAGTCACAAAACAGAAAGATACTCACAGACTTAGAAAACAAACTTATGGTTGTTGGAGGTGGATGGAAGAAGGGATAGCTGGGGAGTCTGGGATGGACATATACATACTGCTAAGTTTGAAATGGATAGCTGACAAGGACATACTGTATAGCACATGAAACTCTGCTCAGTGTTGTGTGGTGGCCTGGATGGGAGGGGAGCTTGAGGGAGAATGGATACATGTGTATGTACAGCTTCACTGTTCACCTGAAATTGCCACAACATTGTTAACTGGCTACATACCAATACAAAATAAAAAGTTTAAAGAAAATCAATAAATGTGATATACAACATCAACAAAAGGAAAGATAAAAACCACATGATCATCTCAACAGATACAGAGTAAACATTTGACAAATTCAACAGTCATTCATGACAAAAGACTCCCATCAAAGTGGCTATAGAGGGAACATATCTCAACATAATAAAGGCCATTTATGACAAACCTATAGCCAACATAGCACTCAATGGGGAAAAGTTGAAAGCTTCCCAATAAATTCAAAAACAAGACAAGGATGCCTCTCTCACTAGTTCTCTTTTACATAGTATTGGAAGTCCTAGACACAGTAATCAGACAAGAAAAAAGAAACAAAATGTATCCAAATTAGAAGGGAATAGGTAAAATAATTACTATTTGCAGATGATATAATACTCTACATAGAGAATCCTAAAGTCTCCACTCAAAAACTGGTAGAACTAATAAATAAATTAAGCAAGGTTTCAGGACACATGATTAATACACAGAAATATGTTGTGTTCCTATATACTAATAATGAAATATCAGAATGAGAAAGTAAGAAAAAAAAATCCTGCTTAAAATCACATATCAAGAAAGATCCAGCATTAAAATTAATGAAATAGGGCAAAGGCCAATATGCTGAAAATTATAAAACACTGATGAGGGAAACTGAAGATGATTCAAAAGAAGAAGAAGATATACTATGTTCTTGTATTGTAATAATCAATAATATTAATATAGCCGTATTACTCAAAACAATCTACAGATTTAATGCAATACCTATCAAAATACTCAGGATATTTTAAGAGAAATAAAAAAAAAGTCCAGAATTTATAAGAAACCACTAAAGATCAGAATTGAAAAGGAATCATGAGATAAAAGAACAAAGCTGGAGGTATAACTCTCCAAGATGTCAGACAATACTGCAAAGCTATACTCAAAACAGTGTGGTATTGCGGGGGAAACGGATATATATTAATAGATCAATGTAAGAGAATAGAGAGTCCAGAAATAAACCCACATACCTATGGCCAATTAATCTATGAGGAGGAAGGCAAGAATAGGCAGTAAAGGAAAAACAGTCTCTTCAACAAGTGATGACTAGAAAGCTGGACAGTCACATGTAAAATAATGAAATTAGAACATTCCCTCAAATCATATACAAAAATGTAATTAAAATGGTTTAAAGACTTAAATGTTAGACAAAGTACCATAAAACTTCCAGAAGAGAACATAGGCAAAACCCTCCACTCTTTGACATAAGTTGTAGCAATATTTTCTTGGATCAGTCTCTGGAACCTAATTAAACTTAAAAGATTTGTACAACAAAGAAAAACTAATAAAATGAAAACAAAAACAACAGCCTTTCAGAACTGGAGAATGTAAAGAAGAGAGGATATATGCATGCCGCTGCTGTTGCTGTTTAGTCACTAAGTCATGTCTGACTCTGTGACCCCATGAACTGCTGAACCGCCAGGCTCCTCTGTCCTCAGGATTTTCCAGAAAGGAATACTAGTGTAGGTTGCCATTTCCTCCTCCAGAGGATCTTCATGACCCAGGGATCAAGCCCGCAGCTTCTGTCCTGTCTCCCGCACTGGCAGGCTGATTCTTTACCACTGAGCCACCTAGAAAGCCCAGATATATGTATGTGTGTGTGTGTGCGCTAAGTCATTTCAGTCGCGTCCAATTCTGTGCGACTCTATGGACTGTAGCCTGCTAGGCTCCTCTGTCTCTGGGATTCTCCAGGCAAGAATACTGCGGCGGATTGCCATGCCCTCCTCCAGGGGATCTCTCCAACCCAGGGATCCAACCCGCATCTCTTAAGTCTCCTGCATTGGCAAGCAGGTTCTTTACCACCAGCGTCACCTGGGAAGCCCCTAGATCTATATCTACGTATAACTGATTCACTTTGCTGTATACCTGAAACTAACACAGCATTGTAAATCAAACAATACTCTATATCTTCTTAAAAAACGGAATATATAATTCTTTCAAATTATAGGTTCCCTCATTATCACATTTGCTCAGGGCAGTTATCTTTGAGTTTATCACTGTCCTTCTTTAATTTCGGTATTCAGTTCTCAGTTGGGAGTCTTCTATTCCCATTCTGAGCTAACCTATTTTACAGAGCCTTCTCTGTTCAATGTGCCTATTAATTTCATTCACATTCTAACTGCACGCTGGCTATCACAGGGGATACATTTACTTTCTAAACTTGAATATATGCTTCTTTGTACAACATAAAATATCTCTGCTATATTCATAATTTATCTCACTCTTAACCAATACTGATATACATACACATACATATTCTGATATTTAGAATGAGGAAAATAATTTTTTAAAATTCACCTTAAGTTTTCAGGAAATAAACATTAGCAATAACAAATAGGTGCATAGTTCATTACCTGTGGGAGTGAGAGGGGCAGAGTTAAAATTTCCATCTGTCACTTCAGATGAAGATTGAGGGCAAAGGAAAAAGTCCGTGTTTGGGAGTGAGGGGCTGAAAATGGAAGTGAAAGTGAGCTTATTTGTTAGAAAAAGTCTCTAGAATATGTGGGCTCTGTCCTTTCATTCCGCTTATGATACCTGTTTTAAACTTCTGTTTAAAATTAAAGTTCTCAGTGCAAATTTCCATATGGCTTGGATGTTTTTAAAAACCACATCAACATTAAATGAAATATTAATAACAAACGAATTGTATGTATTTCTCCTTCTTTTGCTGAAAAAATAAAACCACCTTCTATCTACTATCAAAGTATATCTGAAGACAGCCAGTGTTCTTTGGGTTCACAAGAAGGGAGAGATGGTAGACTTTCACATATATTCAACCAGAAAACAAGATATGAACTTACCAGGATTACTTGAACTGACCAAAGGAACTATGAAAGGCTATACTATAGAAATATTCAAAGAAGAAATAATAGTTCACAGTGTCTTCAAATCACGTCAAATTTACCATATTATAAGTGCCATTAAATGTTCTCTTTGATTGGAAGGGCCCTGTGAATGATGGACAGTTTTGTGCTGAATAGATGAGCAATTTCCCCTAATTCTCTTCACATGACTGCTCATTCTTTGCCTCTTAGCTCATCCAAGTTAACATAATGGAGCCCCTTGTAAAACGTTGAGCCATGTGCTTCAGCGTGCAGTTTATGATTTAAGTTTTATCAAGATGTCTTGATATTTAAAATTTGAACAACTTAGTCTATTTTATGTATATTTAATTTCTTTCCTATTATGCCTTGAAATGTATTTCTATTTCTAATTTAAATTTCTATTTGAATGCATAGAAAATGTGTTTCATGTAGAAACCAAAACACCATTCTAGACTTATGTGTTTATGTTTGTGTCTGTTTCCGCCATTTGTACTTGGACAATTTACATACAAGCCATTCTGTCTTTACTATTATCGTTTGTTTGACAGACATGCGAAACAGTGCTAGAAGCAGGCATATTTCCTTTCTTAGAAACTCATTTTTCAGATGAAAATGTTCTTTTCTTCACTTCTTGGTCTTCATGAGGACTCAAGTGAGTAGCCCCATATATCTCCCTTTAGTTGTATTAAATGAGGTTTTCTTCATAGTTACTAGCCAAACCTTGTCTTCCTGGGCACCCCTGGAATTCTAAATCCTTTCTTTGTAATCTCAGGTGGTGAAAAGAAAGCAGTGATTGCAAATGTTTTACTCTCTTACAACTGAAAACAAAAATAAAACAAATAATAAAAATAAAATTATTGTTGTGATGGTTGATGAAGGACCACTAGTAGAGAAAGACAAAGTTGAAAAACTAATAACATCTTCCAAGAAAAAGAAAGTAATCCACATTATAAATACTCAAACCACTGAAGTAGTTTCTACTTTTGTAGCTGTAATTTTATAAACTATAGGGTGAGCAAATGTGTATTTAGGTATACCCTCTAGAATTAATGAAAAAAAAAAAAAAAAAGCCCAGATGTAACTCAACTACCACTCTAAATTAATAATAATCTGCCTCCAACACAACTACCTAAGTCATAAATACTAATAAAGAAAATACCTTTAGCCGTTAAATTTTGTGTAACATGTGAACATGTTAACATAGTATTTAAAGAGACAAGATGACTTTAAGCAAACAAAAAAAGAGAACAGATCGTCTGAAACACATAATACATATGATAGTTTTGCAGAGGAAAATGCATAAGCCTAGAAGTGGTTGTCAATATGTCAGTAACTTCCCCCAGTCACTTCAAAGCTAACAAGCCAGAGGAACTACTTAATTAAATGTATGACCAAATAAAAGAAAATTTACTTTCTTCTTGGCATAAAGAAAATAAATCTTAATACAAAAAATAGTATTTCATTACATCCTGAAAATACAAATAAAATAAATCCGGCATTTACCTTATGTGATGAAAAATCCATTGGACACTTTAGAAGCCCAAGTAGCTCATGATGCAGCTTCCCAGTGGCAGTCTTCAATTACTATAAATAAAAGGTGAAAGATAACGTTTAGAACAATATATGTCTCTGTAGAGTGATGCTGATTAGCTGTTAAATGTTTATTATCACTTATCTCCATTTAAATATTAACTCCCTCTTTATTGCTGTTATCATAGATTTTGTTAAATGCACAAAATAGAAATGCAAGTTATGCATTTTTGGGACTTCCAAGGCATCAAATAGGTTACAGATTACAAAACTACAAAAAATAAAAACTACTCAATCCCATCTTATTTTACTAGGAAAGGCAGTTGAAGTATGAAAATTAAAGCATTTATAATGGAAATGTTTTCTTATTATGTACACATTACCAATATAAATACTTTTCTAGTTATAACACTGAGTTATAAGTATTATGGGCTGTTGGCTCCTTGTCTCTTTTTACTATTGACTTCCTTGCAAGATTTAAGCAAGTATTCTTACTTTGTTTCATAATTTTCCTGGAGAAGATTCATAAAATGTGGAAAATAATAGTTATAAGTTTGATATGCCGATATATAATATGTAGGCATGTAGGTGGCGTCTACTTCTAGACAATATATACTATCTCTCTCTCTCTCTCTTTAGTTGTTAAGTCGTGTCTGACTATTGTGACCCCATGGACTGTAGCCTGCCAGGCTCCTCTGTCCATGGGATTTTCCAGGCAAGAATACTGGACTGGGTTGCCATTTCCTTCTCCAGGGGATCTTCCCAACCCAGGAATCGAACCAGGGTCTCCTGCATTGTAGACAGATTCTTTACCAACTGAGCTATGAGGGAACCTCTATACTATACAGAGTTCATAAATTAATAATACTGTTTGTATAGAATGGGACAATATTCCATCCCTCTCCTACATCTCCCTCGATCCAAACCTAATGCATAGACCTCAGGCACGGATCCAAGTCTCAGGCATGCCCTCAATAAAGCAGCATCATGGACATCTGTGTTCTACCTCCCACCCCTTTCTGAAACTCTAATCCAGTAAGTGGCAAAGAAGATGAGAGTAGGAACAGAGACAGTGGGGGAAATGGTGTTTCTAACTCGGAAGTATAACTTTGTCAAGGGATGTGCGGCACATTCTAACAGAAATAAACGAGCATCTTCTTATCCCATTGTAAGAGGGTCATATAAGTTCATGTTTTAAGGGTTGGATTCATATAAATTACATTACTAACTCAGTATTTCTAAAAGCTGCTATC
The DNA here is from genome assembly GCF_019923935.1 of Bubalus bubalis. Lineage (NCBI taxonomy): Eukaryota > Metazoa > Chordata > Mammalia > Artiodactyla > Bovidae > Bubalus > Bubalus bubalis. Next base: position 78,082,976 of record NC_059159.1, on the reverse strand, counting down.
AGAAACTGTGTGTGTGTGTGTGTGTGTGTGTGTGTCTGTGTGGATTAGTCACTCAGTTCATCTATTTAGTATATATAGATGCTCAGTATCTATAGATACTCTTTGCAATCCTATGGACCATTAGCCTGCCAGGCTCCTCTGTTCATGGGATTCTCCAGGCAAGGATACTGGAGTGGGTTGTCATGCCCTCCTCCAAGGGATCTTCACAACCCAGGGGCCAAATCCATGTCTCTTATATCTCCTGAATTGGGAAGAGGGTTCTTTTCCACTAGCACCACCTAGGAAGCCCCAATATAGATAGCAAATATCTATATACACTCAATACTTATATGTTTACACAAATATATAGGTATTTGCATATAATATATAGCATATATATACATATATATTTTTTTACTAGTTCCCCCACTACATGCTCTTTCATTTCTTTTGTCTGCTCTTGAGTATTAGAACTCACTTTGAAGAAAAATGCTTTCCAGACAAATAAATTCTGTATAGTGAATAACACGTTGGGTTAGATTCCAGAAAGACATCAGAAGCTACATTTACATTAGAGAGAAACAAACTTTGAAAGAAAATGTTAAACACTTATGGCAAGAAAGAGAACACTCTAAACTTCATAATAATGGGACGCTAGGCAAAAACTACTGAAATGCCATAAAAGACTGCACAGCATTTTATAAGTTTCTGGATGTACTGTAGAATTATCCTGCTTTCCTAAAAACACATCAGCTAGTCCAATGCCTCATCATATTCTAACTCTGTGTTAACAACTGATTGGCTTGATCTCATTTTGCTATTCATAATTCTAAACAATTCTGAACTTTTATTGAATGGTCTCTGTGACAAGTGCTGTAATAGGTATTTTCATATGGTGATCTCGTTTAATCAGTAAAGATATACACAGTGCCATACTTTGCAGACAGCCGCCACTGTCCTATATTATATGTCTCAGCATAAAGTCCCTAAATTGGAATTTGCATGTTCCATAAAATAAAGTGCTACCTGCAACTCATTATAAGTTTTGTTTTATATCATTAAGTCACTTAAAATATTTTTTAATATCTAAAGTGTTTATCGAATGATTACAAATATATATGGAATGTGAAAGCTATCAAATAAAATCTACTGTTTAGTTAATTGAAACATATTTTAATATTTCAGTGGAGTAGGGAGGTGATCCTGGAATATCACAAGTCATTTTCTTATGATCATATATAAAAATATGACATCTTTAATGAAATAGGAATGTGTATTATATCAGGATTTCCTAATGTTGCTTGGAGAAGACAATTTAGTTAAGACCAAATACTGTTTAAGAAAGACATAAAATAAGCTCTTACAGAAAAGTAAATGGCATATATGCAAAAGAAGTAGCCAGCTATAAAGAACGGAAGAGATTATTTTGTTAAATGAAAAAAAAAAAGAAAGAAAGAAAACAATGTTTGGGTCAGGTAAGGTAGTGGATAAAGAAGGTGGGGGAAATGTGTTGATAAAACCCATAAAAGTATGTGTATCTGTGTGTATTTCTTTTGGTGGGAGTTGAAGGAGTACAGCTATCTAAGGAGAAATTCCTTCTGAGTTTCCTGGGTTATTCATGGAATACTGAGGAAAAAATTAAAGCTATAATTCCTAAAAATGAAATCAATGGTTATAATAATGGGGTCAATAATCTGATCTTTGATACAGAAAACCTTCTGGATAAAATGTAATGGATAAGGTAAGAAGTCAGGTCCAGATGTGGTCCTAGATCATGTGACTCATTCCTCTTAAATTGAGGAGATCCTTTTTTTTCCAGTAGTCATGTATGGTTGCGAAAATTGGTCTATAAAGAAAACTGAGCACCAAAGAATTGATGCTTTTGAACTGTGGTATTGGAGAAGACTCTTGAGAGTCCCTTGGACCTCAAGGAGATCCAACCAGTCCATTCTAAAGAAAATCAGTCCTTAATATTCACTGGAAAGACAGATTCTGAAGCTGAAACTCCAATACTTTGGCCATCTAATGCGAAGAACTGACTCATTGGAAAAGATCCTGATGCTGGGAAAGATTGAAGGTGGGAGAAGGGGATGACAGAGGATGAGATGATTGGATGGTATCATAATGCGATGGACATGAGTTTGAGTAGGCTCCAGGAGTTGGTGATGGACAGGGACGCCTGGCGTGCTGCAGTCCATGGGGCCGCAAAGAGTCAGACACGACTGAGTGACTGAATTGAACTTTACAACAAAGGGATCTAAGAAAGTAGCAGGAGAATAGTAGTAACAGAGTAAATACTGCTCACAGGAAGCAGAGGCAAGGAATGAAAAGTCAGTTTCATAAAAATTTATCAATGTAGCTTGGCTGAGCTAGAATGGCTCAGAACAAAGAATTTGAGGAAATATACCCTCAACATTTTGAGTGAGGCACACAATTTGAGATAAGTGATAATGCCTGCTGCTGCTGCTGCTAAGTTGCTTCAGTCGTGTCCGACTCTCTGCGACCCCATAGACGGCAGCCCACCAAATTCCCCCGTCCCTGGGATTCTCCAGGCAAGAACACTGGAGTAGGTTGCCATTTCCTTCTCCAATGCATGAAAGTGAAAAGTGAAAGTGAAGTCACTCAGTTGTGTCCAACTCTTCATGACCCCATGGACTGTAGCCTACCAGGCTCCTCCATCCATGGAATTTTCCAGGCAAGAGTACTGGAGTCTGGTGATAATGCCTAGCACACAAGAAAAGGGGACTTGATGAATGCGTATCTGCAAGTATTTAGTAAACAGAAGATAGCCCAAGCCAAGTAAAAAATAAAGAAGAATCTGTTTACATGCTTAGATTGTTCAATAAAATCACACTTATAGCTGGCAATGTACCTAATAGAATCCTGAGTACCAACTTGGAAAAGGTACATAAAATGTAAACGTAATTTTTTACCATAGGTGTACAAAAATTAGGTGTTTCCCCCCAAGATCACGTGAGTAGTTATGACATAAATATACGACAATATTTTAAGTCTTCTGGGTTCCAAGTCAGTTCCCTTTTCATTAAGTGATATGGTTTGCCTTATTTACCATCTCCTATAATTAGATGTGTGCGTGTTAAGTCGCTTCAGTCCTGTCCGAGTCTTTGCAACCCTATGGACCATAGCCTGCCAGGCTCCTCTGTCCATGGGATTCTCCAGGCAAGAACACTGGAGTGGGTTGCCATTTTCTCCTCCAGGGGATCCTCCCAAGGATTGAACCCATGTTTCTTATGTCTCTTGCATTGGCAGGTGAGTTCTTTACCACTAACGCCACAAACGAGTCTCTACTACAATTGAATCCCAAATGTGTATAATACTAAGCACCTGATGACTGTAAGTACAGCACCGGGTTGATGTGGGGATGGACATATAGTGAACTTACCACAGTCCCCAGCACTTGGTGTGTGATTAAATGGTAGCTGTTATTATCTACAAAATGAGAAAAAATATTAATAAGAGGAGGATACAGTGGTAAAGAGAAAAAAAATATTCAAGGGATCAATGAACATGCTATAACACCAATTTTAGGTGGATTAATATTTTTAAAATACAACCAGGGCTGACTTAACCCCTATTCAAACAAAAGTGACTTTAATTCCAAGGTTAGACATATATCAATGTAAATTATAAAAGAACCACTCTTTTATTTACTTCTTTAAACAAATATAAAAATATTTTAAATTGATTGAAACAGAGGTAAGAATATACTTTAAGGAGTCTTTGAAAACAAGGGGAAAAACAGCCATCTTCCTGAACCTCCAATGCTATTTTAGAGGGAAAACATTCTTACACAGTGAATATTTATAGATATGAATACCATTTTGTTAGGAATTTATATCTCTACCTTCATAAGCGTTTAAGAGGAAAAGTTAGAAAAATCTCTGCTTTAAATAAAAAGGTAGACAATTTTACCATTCTTCTCTCGTTTTCCACAACATTTTCTAGTGATTCTTATACTTTATTTCAAAGTGAGGGAAAACAAAGATCCCCACCCTCCAACCAAGGAAATATGTAGTATGTATATGGCATCGTCTCCTAAATGTAAAGTAGTTCTCACACAGAATTTTTTTATCCACTATTATTAACACTTCGGAGAAGGCAATGGCACCCCACTCCAGTACTCTTGCCTGGAAATCCCATGGGCGGAGGAGCCTGGTAGGCTGCAGTCCATGGGGTCACTAAGAGTCGGACACGACTGGGCGACTTCACTTTCACTTTTCACTTTCATGCATTGGAAGAGGAAATGGCAACCCACTCCAGTGTTCTTGCCTGGAGAATCCCAGGGACCGTGGGGCCTGATGGGCTGCCATCTATGGGGTCGCACAGAGTCGGACACGATTGAAGCGACTTAGCAGCAGCAGCAGCAGCAGCAGCATTAACACTTAGTATACAATAGTCTGTGGGTTCTATGCAACCTAATTCTCAATTGATATATTTAAGAACCTTCATTTAAACATACGGGGTTTCCTGGTGGCTCAGTGGTAAAGAAGCCACATACCAATGTAGCAGACACAAGAGATACGGGTTTGATCCCTGGGTCAGGAAGATCCCCTGGTGAAGGAAATGTCAACACACTCCAGTATTTTTGCCTGGGAAATTCCATGGACAGAGGAGCCTGGAGGGTTGCAGTCCATGGAATCTCAAAGAGTTGGACAAAACTGAGTGACTAAGCACAACAAACACAACATTAGAATAGAAGGAAAAGGTGAAATAACATGCCTACTATGTGCCTGGATATGGATGGCTTAAAGAGATTATTTAATTTAATCATCATAAAATAAATCATGTGAGATAGATACTACTCTCTCTTTAAAAATGCGTAACTGTGATGACTTGGGTGGGGTGGGAGGGGTGGGAGCGAGGTTTAAGAAGGAGGGGATATATGTATACCTGTACGTATAGGTGATTCACTTGTTGTACACCAGAAACCAACACAACGTCATAAAGCAATTATCCTCCAACTACAAAATATAATTAAAAAATACAGAACTGAGGCTTAGAAAGTGACACAATAATTTTTTTCAAGATCACAGACCTTTCCGTTATGTAACACTCCCTTCCAAGTACTAGCTATGGATACCTTTGGTCATGGGACTGGTTAGAACAAACGTTAAACTGAATGCAATGATGCTTAATAAAACTCGAAACCTGTAATGAGTGTAGTAGGCCAGAACTGGATGAGTTAAGTGTTTTATCGTCAACATTTCAGGATTGTTACATAAAAGTGAAAGTCGGAAAAAAAGCTTTTCCTTCTTTTGTGTATTTTTGGCCACTGTTTCAAAAAAAATGGTTATTAAAATGTAATAAATCTGTTTTATAATTAATGTCAAATTTTGGACTTACTTGAAATTTTTATTAAGATTTATAAAAGTACAATACCCAATACCTTATAAAGGTATATTTGTATGAAAATAAAAACTAACTTGCTTAAGTAATAATATGATATTCTTAACAAATTAGATAACATAAATAACATTCCCTGGGAACATAAATTTATTCAACATTACTTTTCCATTAGCATCGAAAAAATATAATATACCATCCATTTAATCTTAATTTGAATATAACAAAGTAGCTGTATAAATCTTAATTTTAATATCACAAAATAGCTCTGCTAAAACTGAGTGAGGCTATATAATTCATAATTCTATAATATAGTAAATAGGCTATACTATTTTCTAGAGCACCTGAGGGTTTTTAGAAGGGAAAAGGAGAAATGCATCCACTGAGTAATTCATTCACTGAGTCTTGCATTCACTAGAAATTTTTAATATTAAATTTAACATTGTTTTTTCAAGTTAAATGACAGTATTACTTGATTGATTCACTCCACAGAGATTCCACTTATAACATGTTTCCCTAGAGCATGCCCAAAGAGAATTCTGCCCTTAGAGTACAGTAAATTTATTTGAGCATGAAATGCACATTGCCTGTTCTTCATATAGAAAAATAATAATAAAATTTGGCAAAACTAATACAAGTTGTAAAGTTTAAAAATAAAATAAAATTAAAAAAAATTAAACCATGGAACATTAAAAAAAAAAAATGAGGAATTTTGATTCCTTTTTAAGTTGCCTTGCTTACATCTGCTTTGTTTGGTGGCTCCCAGCAGAATGACAAGGACTTGAATCTGGATTGCTTTGGTGGTTTATATTTCCTTTTATTCTTGACTTTCTTAGAGATGTACATGGCAGAGATACCGGCACTTTATTTGCTTTAATCTTTCAAAACCCAAGAGTGAAAGAAATATGCTGTTATCAAGTCAAAAGTTTTCATTGTGCTTCAACTTTTAAAAAGTTGAAATTCTACTGCACCTACAAATTTTGCAAGTGAACTATGTATTTCATTGGCTATTAAAACACATTTTAAAAAAATCTATTTCTTTAAAATATACACACATACATATAAGAAAATTTTGTGCTGTGTACACATTAATATAATAATAATTGATATACACTTAAAGCTTATCATATGCCAGGCAGTAGGTACTTTACATCTATTTACTCACTTAATTCTCACAAGAATAAAATAATACTATTTTTCTCAATTGAAAGATGGAAAATTGAGGCACTGAGAGATTAAGTAACGAAGTGACTATCAGAACTGGAATTTAAACCAAGGCAGAATGACCCCAGAGATGAGCTGTTAACAATAATATACCTCTGATTAGAAGATATTAGGAATGGCATTTTGATAACAGCATATACAGAAAAAGTCTTAACTATCTAAATCCACACATAATCATAAATATCAAGCCACAGAAGTAATTTTAAGGTGGCAGAAACAGTTCTGTGAAAAATAATAGAGCTAGGGATCACATTGAATCTGTAGATTGCATTTAGTAGTATAGTCATTTTCACAATACTGATTCTTCCTACCCAGGATCATGGAATATCTCTCTATCTGTTTATGCCATCTTTGATTTCTTTCATTAGTGTCTTATAATTTTATGTGTACAGCTCTTTTGTCTCCTTAGGTAAGTTTATTTCTAGATGTGTAATTCTTTTTGTTACAATGGTGAAGGGGATTGATTCTTTAATTTCTCTTTCTGATTTTTCATTGTTAGTATATAGAAATGCAAGTGATTTCTGTGTATTGATTTTGTATCCTGCAACTTTGCTAAATTCACTGATTACCTCTAGTAATTTTCTGACACCAGGGTTTTCAATGTACAGTATCATGTTATTTGCAAAGAGTGATAGCTTTACTTCTTTTTTGATCAGGATTCCTTTTATTTCTTTTTCTTCTCTGACTGCTGCAGCTAGGACTTCCAGAACTATGTTGAATAATAGTGGTGAAAGTGGATACCCTTGTCTTGTTCCTGATCTTGGGGGAAGGCTTTCAGTTTCTCACCATTGAGAATAATGTTTGCTGTAGGCTTATCATATATGGCCTTTAATATTTGAGGTAGGTTCCTTCTATACCCTTTTTTTGAAGAGTTTTAATCATAAATGGGTGTTGATGCTGTCAAAGACTTTTTCTGTATCTATTGAGATGATCACAAGGTTTTTATCTTTCAATTTGTTAATATGGTGTATCACATTGATTGATTTGCATATATTGAAGAATACTTGCATCCCTGGAATAAGCCCAACTTGATCATGGTGTATGAGCTGCATGATATTTGCTGAATTCTGTTTGCTAAAATTTTATTGAAGATTTTGGCGTCTATGTTCATCAGTGATATTGGCCTTTAGTTTTCTTTTTTTGTGTCATCCTTGTCTGGTTTTGGTATCAGGGTGATGGTGGCCTCATAGACTGAGTTTGGAAGTGTTCCTTCCTCTGCAATTTTTTGAAAGAGTTTTAGAATGATAGCATTAGCTCTTCTCTAAATGTTTAATAAAATTCTCCTGTGAAGCCATCTGGTCCTGGGCTTCTGTTTTGGGGGATATTTTGGATCACAGCTTCAATTTCAGTGCTTGTGATTGGGTAGTTCATAATTTCTATTTCTTCCTGGTTCAGTCTTGGAAGATTCAACTTTTCTAAGAATCTGTACATTTCTTCCAGGTTATCTCCTTTATTGCCATACAGTTGTTCATAATAGTCTCTTATAATCCTTTGTATTTCCGTATTGTCTATTGTAACCTCTCCTTTTTCATTTCTAATTTTGCTGATTTGATTCTTCTCTCTTTTTTTCTTGATGAGTCTGGCTAAAGGCTTGTCAATTTTGTTTATCTTCTCAAAGAACCAGCTTTTAGTTTTCTTAATCTTTACTATTGTTTCTTTCGTTTCTTTTTAATTTATTTCCGCTCAGATCTTTATGATTTCTTTCCTTCTATTAATTTTTGGGTATTTCTTTGTTGTTCTTCTTTTTCCAGTTGTTGTAGGTGTAAAGTTAGGTTGTCTAGTCCATGTTTTTCTTGTTTCTTGAGGTAGGATTGTATTGCTATAAATTTCCCTCTTTTGCTTTTGCTACATGTCATAGGTTTTGAGTTGTCATGCTGCTGCTGCTGCTAAGTTGCTTCAGTCGTGTCCGACTCTGTGCGACCCCATAGACAGCAGCCCACCAGGCGCCCCTGTCCCTGGGATTATCCAGGCAAGAACACTGGAGTGGGTTGCCATTTCCTTCTCCAATGCATGAAAGTGAAAAGTCAAAGTGAAGTCACTGAGTCCTGTCCGACTCTTAGCGACCCCATGGACTGCAGCCTACCAGGCTCCTCCGTCCATGGGATTTTCCAGGCAAGAGTGCTGGAGTGGGGTGCCATTGCCTTCCCTATCAAATCACCAATGGCATTTTTCACAGAAGTAGAATAAAAAATTTCACAATTCATATGGAAACACAAAAGACCACAAATAGCCAAAGCAATCTTGAGAAAGAAGAATGGAGCTGGAGGAACCAACCTTCCTGACTTCATGTTATACTACAAAGCTAGTCATCAAGACAGTATGGTACTGGCACAAAAACAGAAATAAAGACCAATGGAACATGATAGAAAGCCCAGAAATAAACCCATGCACCTATGGGTACATTATTTTTTGACAAAGGAGGCAATATACAATGGGGCAAAGGAGAACTGGACAGCTACATGTAAAAGAATGAAATTAGAACACTTCCTAACACCATACACAAAGATAAACTCAAATGGATTAAAGACCTACATGTAAGACAAGAAACTATAAAGCTCCTAGAGGGAAACATAGGCAGAACAGACGATGACATAAATCAAAGCAAGATACTCTATGATTCACCTCCTAGAGTAAAGGAAATAAAAATAAATGTAAACAAGTGGCACTTAATTAAACTTAAAAGCTTTTGCACAGCAAAGGAAACTATAAGCAAGGTTAAAAGACAACCCTCTGAATGGGAGAAAATAATAGCAAATGAAGCAGCTGATGAAGGATTAATTTCCACAATATACAAGCAGCTCATACAACTCAATGCCAGAAAAACAAACAACCCAATCAAAAAGTGGGGAAAAGACCTAAACAGACATTTCTCCAAAGAAGACATAAGATGGCTAACAATCACATGAAAAGATGCCCAACATCACTCATTATTAGAGAAATGCAAATCAAAACCACAATGAGATATCACCTCACACCAGTCAGAATGACCATCATCAAATAGTCTACAAATAATAAATGCTGGAGAAGGTGTGGAGAAAAGGGAATGCTCTTGCACTGTTGGTGGGAATGTAAATTGATACAGCCAAATGAAAGAAGGTATGGAGATTCCTTAAGAAGCTGGGAATACAATCACCATATGACCCAGCGATCCCACTCCTAGGCATAGACCTTGAGGAAACCAAAACTGAAAAAGACACATGTATCTATTGTTCACTGCAGCAGTATTTATCATAGCTAAAACATGGAAGCAACCTAGATGTCCATCAACAGATGGATGGATAAAGAAGGTGTGGTACATATCCACAAAGGAATATTGAAAGTGAAAGTGAAGTCACTCAGTCGTGTCCAACTCTTTGCGACCCCATGGACTACAGCTCACCAGGCTCCTCCATCCATGGGATTCTCTAGGCAAGAATACTGGAGTGGGTTGCCATTTCCTTCTCCAGGGGATCTTCCTGACCCAGGGATCGAACTTAGGTTTCCTGCATTGCAGGCAGACGCTTTAACCTCTGAGCCACCAGGGAAGCACAAAGGAATATTACTCAGCCATAAAAAAGAACACAAATATTTGAGTCAGTTCTGATGAGGTGGATGAACCTAGAACCTATTATACACAGTAAAGTAAGTCAGAAAGAGAAAGATAAGTATAATATTCTAATGCATATATACAGAATCTAGAAAAATAGTACTGAAGAATTTATTTACAGGGTAGCAATGGAGAAACAGACATAGAGAATAGACTTATGGACATGGGGAGAGGGGAGGAGAGAGTGAGATGTATAGAGAGAGTAACATGGAAACTTACATTACCATATGTAAAATAGATAACCAACGGGAATTTGCTGTAAAGCTTGGGAAACTCAAACAGGGACTCTGTATCAACGTAGAGGGGGGTGATGGGGAGGGAGATTGGAGGCAGGTTCAAAAGGGAGGGGATATATATGTATACCTATGGCTGATTCACATTGAGGTTTGACAGAAAACAACAAAATTCTGTAAAGGAATTATCCTTCAATAAAAATTAATTAATTAAAAAAATAATAACAGAGATAAATCTCTCTGAAGGCATCGTTCATTCCTACTTAGTTCACCAGACACTCACATGGTAGATTATCAAATACATAGTAAACCAGTATCCAACAAATATTTGAGTGTATTAACAAATAAATCAAGATGCCCATGTGAGCACTGGCATTTGTGCAAACCTGAAATGGAAGTGCCAGTTCCAAACACAATAAACATGTAGACTAGCCTGGATTCAGGACACATCTTCATTGGGTTCACAGTTTTCATTCCTCACCCTCAACTCCACCATGCAACACTTTCACATCTTCTTTTGAGTCCTAGTTACTTATGTTCCACTTAGAACTGCCTCAATTCCTATTTATTAAATTCTTGTTCTACACTGCATTTATTTAACAAATGAATGAAAAAAATCCAGTGTGATTCCAGTTACTATTTGTACACTTTAACTGAGGCTATTGAAAGAAAATGTCATAATTCAGGATAGTGTCCTAATGTTGAGAACATCAGGCAATAATACCACAGGTCAAAAATCCAAACCCAGGAAATCATACGCCATTGTTATGTTATCCTGGGCTCTTCCTCTCGTGCCTGCTCAGGTGCATATTCTAAATTCACTGACATGCTGTCACCTTTACTATCTATCTCCCGGATTACTCTCGGGGCTTCCTAATCAGTTTTCCTACTTATCCTCTTGCCCTCCCAATGTAATCTTTATATCACAATCAGAATCATCTTAAAAGATCAACTGGATAACATCTCTCCATAAATGACTTCCCTTTGCACTTTGGAGATTTTATATTTTTCATTTTCTTCCAGTCTCTCTCTTTGCCTCCTTCCCTCTGTCTTTTTATCTTTCTAGCCACAGTTGAACCCTCCAGTCTAACTTCAGCACTCACCAGGCTATATCTGTGCTGAAAGTTTGGCCCCTTGCAGTTGCAAAGCCTGCACATGGCCTGTTCCTCTGTTAGAGCTGTCCTCTCCCCACTCTAACTAGCCATTTGCTTTTTAGGTCAGCTGAAATGTCATTTCCAAATGTATGCCTTATGCTAAATGGGAAAACTTTCATACTCTATTATGGCTTCCTCAAGTCTTCTTCCCTGTCATTTCTCAGAAAAAGTAGTGGGTTTGAGTACAAGGTTTATACCCAGACTCCTTGACTGAATCCTGAATGCATAGTTGCTAGTCTGCATGACACTGGAGAAGCTGCTTATTTTTTCTATGCTCCACTTTCCTTATTTATAAAATGAGATGCAATATTATCTACCTAAAGTGATAGTCGTGAGAACTGAGCTAATACATGCAAACACTGAGAATAGTGCCCAATAATTATTATAACATTGCCCACATTAAGTACCCAATAAATGTGAGCTATCATTGTTCAGTGAAATTGTAATTATCTGTGTACTTATTTGATTATTTTCTCATAAACACACAAACCTGAGGAAATCAGCAACCATGGTAATATTCTTACCACCATAAACTTGGTGCTTCTAACAGTGCTTAACATAGAAAGAGCTCAATATAAATACATATCGAATGAATCAGTTGAATAAATACATGAATCTATAAATGCATAAAAGAAAGAATTTTTGAAAAGGAAAGAATATGGATCAAGCATCTTTGGGCAGGTGGGACTTTGCTGTCCATGAAATTATACAATAAAGACTTGGGATAATACGTGACGGATTCACTTGTTTGGAAAGCTGACTAGATTTAAAGAAACCTTATTTATATCTATACAACTCTTTCACAATTCAAATGTATTGAAGAATGATTAAAACACCTGAAAAAAAAAATGGGAGGCTGTTTCATCCCCTTTCATTTCTGTCATGATTGCTTTTTAGCAGATACAAGAAATTTGATGACTCTCAGGAATAAAATTCTGATACAGTATTTCTGAGTTAAAAACAAACACACACACAAACAAAAATCTCTACCATTGTCAAAGTTCCAATACAGTTCTTGAGGACTGCTGCTACTGCTAAGTCACTTCAGTCGTGACCGACTCTGTGCGATGCCACAGATGGCAGCCCACCAGGCTCCCCCATCCCTGGGATTCTCCAGGCAAGAACACTGGAGTGGGTTGCCATTTCCTTCTCCAATGTATGAAAGTGAAAACTGAAAGTGAAGTCGCTCAGTCGTGTCTGACCCTCAGCGACCCCATGGACTGAAGCCTTCCAGGCTCCTCCATCCATGGGATTTTCCAGGCAAGAGTACTGGAGTGGGATGCCATTGCCTTCTCCGTCTTGAGGACTAGAGTACATCAAAAACCTTAAAGCCCACTTTCCCACATAATTCATCTTCCACATTTGGTTCTGATCTCCTTAAGTTGTTTTAAACCTGCTAATAATATAACCAACAAGGATGTAGATGCTTTTCAGAAAATTATTGCTACCCTTCTCCTCAGAAAAGAAAATATGACTAGATATCTTAAAAAAACAAAAACAAACAAAAAAAAAAAACCTCGAGCTCATAGTCCTGGTAACCTCTATTTTGATATAGATTTGCAGATAAAAGTATAAAAGGAACGTATGCATGCCAAGTCCTGTTGACCTGCTTTTTTGCTTTCTTAGACACACTTATTTGGTCTGTTAATGTCCTAGAGATATTGACTCATCTTGGCAAACACTCTGTTGACAATGTTTGTGTTGAACCTTCAGTTTCCTTCTCTAATACCAGGACAGAGGTATTATTGTGTGTAACTTAATAACTAAGCCCCTGAAGACAATGTGAATCATGGATCAATTCTAGCTTCTTCTGCAAAAAATTGTGTTCCTTTTATAAGATATTGAGAAAGTATTGAACAGTGTTGTTCAACAATTCACTTATTCGCTCTACATTATTAAACAAATACCTTGGGAAGGGACTGAGACTGAAGGAAAAAAAAAATAGGGCAAGCTGCTGCCCTGGAAAAATTCACAGATCACCAACCCAGCCGTTTCAGATGCATTAGAAAGTCTCCTTTATCATACGTAAGTTGCATGTGGGAGAATTTCAGTCTTGTTCTAATGTGTAGCTGTGTACCAAATACTCTATACCTCACCTATTGATGAACCTATTAAGTAGATATCATGATACTAAGTTACCAAAAAGGAGACACCTGGGCTCAGAATTCAAAGTAAACCTCCCTACATTATTTAGATAATAAGGAGCAAACCCAGGATTTGAACCTTGTGCTTTCTGCTCCAAACCTAAGCTTGCTGTGCTCAGTCTCTCTTTCTCTGTAATCACTGCTTTTTCTAACAAAGAAGATGAAAAGCTGGTAACCATACAGTTGTAAGGGACAGTTCATTTCAATGACTTCTTCTGCAAAAGGGGCAACATAGCAGAATTCAACCCCCACCAGTGGTGATAGGCATTTCAGCCACCTGTGCAAAGTCTCTGTATCTTATCACCACCACCTCAGCCCTTTTAGAGAGACCGATGGAGAAGATAGAAAAGTGGGAAATGGAGGGGGAAAATGGAAAGCAGGAAGAAGAGAGGGATGTGGTCATGGCTGGGATGTTTTTGCATAGAGAAAGGCATGTCTAGGTGATGGAGCTGACCACCCACACAGAGAGGGTTCAACCTGCATTGGATGAATCAACTCATGAACCACAATCATATGATTGCTGAAGGACCACAACATATTCAAATACCTTTCCAAAATGAATTCCTTTAAATTATACTAGTTTAGCCTAAGCACCATCTGAAGAATTTTGAAAGAAAACTCTAGTAGAGATTAGGAGATAGAGTGCAGACTAGAGAGAAATAGGCTCTTCTCAGAGAGAGTTTATGATTTACTCACCCATAAAATAATTTTAGTCTAGAAGGACCCATAAAATAGTCTAACTTCAAGTCATTTCTGAACAAACCAGGAAGTAGAGATGTAGAGGGACTGAATGGCTTGCTAACAGCAAGCAGAGCTGGGAGCAGATGGTAGGTATCCAGATTCTATGGTGTATGTTCTCTGACTTATTTCACTCTCTTACACTGTTGCCAGTGCTTGGGCATGGTGGGTCAGTTTTTCTGTCCTTTTCTAGAACAGCTGATCCCTGAACATATGTGCTGCTCAGGAAAGGCGAGGTGCAGTCCCTTATAAGAAACGGGCCTGGGGACTCATGACAGCCTCTCCGAGTGATGCTGCTCAGTTCCCAGAACACTGGGACATCATTATAGCCTTGGAAATGATGTAAAGGTAGGCGGAAAGGGACTCATGAAACCCAAGTACCCTGGCCTTTCCTGAGCTTGTCCTACATCCCCTGGATTGTGTCTTCTTGCACATCTGTGCTCCTGTCAAACCTTCCCTAAAAATCTCCACTTCTTACAAAGTAATCTACTAATGATATAGTTATAACCTAAGTCTAGATTCAATTTTTATAGGTCATTCTTTAGGCTTTTTACATAGTTCTTATTAAAAGAGGATATTGCTTAGGGATCTTGAGGTTGTTTTAATTTATTTTCCTGAAACTTTTCTTTACATCCTTATTCATTTTGCCAGATACCTTTATGAGACAATTTTACTGTTACTGACATAATTCTACAGTCATGAGTCTATATTCTGTGTTCTCAGCAATATGATTTGAAGTTAATAAACTATTAATGATTTATGAAACTATTAATATATTAATTATAAATATCTATAAGTTTTTATAACTTGAATATATTTAATAATAGGAATCATACAGGGTTAAGTAATAGGAAGATGCTTATATTATAGAAAGCTGGTTCTATTTATTTAGCAGATTAGTGTTTATTATTTTAAAAACACAGAAACTAAAACGAAAGTGAAGTCACTCAGTAGTGTCCGACTCTTTGTGACCCAATGGACTGTAGCCTACCAGGCTCCTCCCTCCATGGGATTCTCCAGGGAAGAGTGCTGGAATGGGTTGCCATTTCCTTCTCCAGGGGATCTTCCCAGCCCAGGGATCGAACCCAGGTCTCCCACATTCCAGGCAGACGCTTTAACCTCTGAGCCACCAGGGAAGCCCAACAGGAAATAAAAAAAATACTTAAATTTTAATTAAAGCTGTTACAGGGAGATGCCTTTGAATAAGGGTGGCAAAACACATATTCTCTGATATAAATTATGCAATTAGGTGGTCAAGTGATTAAAAACTGGAGAATAGCTAGAAAGAATGATTTGAGTATCAAATGATTTTGAGTACCTCCCTCTGGCCTGAGATACTAACAGAAAGAATTTATCCCAATAGTTAAACACACTATACTCTAATCCTGACATTTTTCTTTTGTAAACAATGATTACACTTTATTTTTTTAAATCATGAAACTGAAAGTGACCTTAGTATAGTAGTTATTCAAATCAAAAGATATAGGCAGGATTGAATTCAAAGGTTCCAAATCCCTACTTCAGTTTTTAAACATGTCTTCTGTAAAAGTCCCTTTGGCTTGCCCCGGTATTTACAGTAATTATTTATATATTTCCTAGCATTCATCTATTTGCCCACAAAGGTCAAAGCTTTGTATAGCTTTGTATACAAAGCTTTGTATAGAGAAAGCTATGGTTTTTCCAGTAGCCATGTCTGCATGTGAGAGGTGGGACATAAAGAAGGCTGAGTACCAAAGAACTGATGCTTTCGATTTGTGGGGCTAGAGAAGACTCATGTGAGCCCCTTGGATAACAAGATCACACCAGTCAATCTTAAGGGAAATCAACCCTGAATATTCATCGAGTGGACTACTACTGAAGCTCCAATATTTTGGCTCCTGATGTGAAGAGCCAACTCACTGGAAAAGACCCTGATGCTGGAAAGATTGAGGGCAGGAGGAGAAGCAGGTGACAGAGGATGAGATGGTTGGATGGCACCACTGACTCAATGGATATGAGTTTGGGAGACAGTGAAGGATAAGAAAGCCTGGCGTGCTGCAGTCTGTGGAGTTGCAAAGTATCAGACACGACTGAGCGACTGAACAACCATGTTACATCCAACACTTTGTTGTTATAGCCAACACTTCGCCCACTGTCGTACCAATACTTCATTTTAAACCAGTGCACTGGTACCTTGTCTTATTGAGATTAATTTAATCTCAGGACTGACTGAAAGGCATTTCTGGCCTTATAAGCCCTCTCTAGGTTCCAGGTAATCACCACTAGCAAGGCAAATGAGCCTCCTAAATTTTTAGTCAGGTTTTGTGGCTGTCATGTCCCTGTCAACTACATACTGAAAGCTAGATGGGCACGTCTTTGACATCTGTCTGGTTTTGCACTATGCATCTTCCACGTCCTTTTGCTCTTTTTTCATGGAAAGGTCATTGTTATTCAATCACTAAGTCATGTCCAACTCTTTGAGACCCCAAGAACTGTAGCCCACCAGCTTCCTCTGTGTATGAGATATTCCAGGCAAGAATACTGGAGTGGGTTGCCATTTCTTCCTCCAGGGAATATTCCTGATCCAGAGATTGAACCTGCATCTCCTGTATTGGCAGGTGGATTCTTTACTGCTGAGCAACCAGGGAAGCCCAAGCATTTTTTTTAAACTGCCCTAAGTATCATCCTTAAGTCAAACTCCTAAGTCCCTTACCTCAAGCAATAAAAATATTGACCATTCCTTCCTCTATGCCTCAAGCAATTTGGTGCAAGCCTCTATTATTACATTCAACCCATCACATTGTAATTGTTTATATACTACTGAACTGTTGATCACAAGCTATAACTTACCATGCTCCTGTCCCAGGGCGTAGCATATAGTCAGGACTCAACAATTGTTTATTAATGAAATAATCCTATTTATAATGTACTTATGCAACCATAAGGAAAAGTGTGAGGTAGGATGCAATCAAGCTTTATAAGGGAAGTTTTATTCATTCATTCAGCCTCTGCTTTGTGGCAATCATGTCTAACTCCTCTGTTTTCTGTAAAGACAGCCTGGGAGAAACAAGTGCTTAGTACATAGTAGATGCTCATTAAATATTCATGTATTTCCTTTTCCCTTTCCCTTTCCCCCTCTCTAAAGCCAATTCTCAAATAAGGTTGAATAACACATTTGTCATTATGTACTCCTACTCAACTTGTCCTCTTACAAGGATTTATTAAATTTTTGCTTCTCCTCTTTTCATTTTTTGGCCATTACAATTTTAAACCAATTTAATATCTATTCCTTAAGTTACTATATCCCTCTTTTATGCATAGAAGAAATTTTAAAATATCTAGTGCATTATACCAGATTTTAAAGTTTATCTTTTTCATTCTTGCATCATTATATTTTAATCTGACTATTCTCTTCAAATATATTTTCCCCTCTGGTTCCTTCAAATCCTCTAATCTAGAGAGGTAGCAGTTACCGTCCTTAGAGTAGTGAGGAGAATAACTGTCAGAGTCAGACTTCAATTGGAGTCTCTACCATTTTCAGGCTATGCAATTTTGGCAAGGTATTTAACCTCGGTGAGTCATGAAATCTTCATCTTCAAGTGAGGAATTATGCTATAAAATAGGAGTTAATTTATGCACAGTGAAAGCACAGTGGTTGGTAAATAGCAAGTGCTCAGTTGACAGCTTTATTTATTACTTACTATTACAATAACATAAAAAATGAAAGTCCTTCCCAGGAGAAACTTCAGCTGTCATTAAATAAATTTCTACTTTTATAAGAATTACACAGAGAGTTACTCATGAGAAAAATCTGTGATTTTTAACTTTCTATTTAAGGCTTTTATTTCAAGTCTATTAGATTTCTCTATTTTTTGGAATTACATCCTAACTCTCTCTGATAATAATTGATCTTTCATTATTTTTAAGTTTAGTCATTTTGGAGAATGATGCTCTTGTCCTGGAGCTACTCCTTAGCACTCCTTAAAGTGAATTTTGTATTTTTACCTTTCTTTATATTCTTTTTCTTTTAATTGGGGTATAGTTGCTTTACAATGTTGTTCTATGTTCTGCTGTATAGCGAAGTGAATCATCTATATGTATACACATATCTCCTCCCTCTGGACCTCCCTCCAACCTCTTCCCTCTCAATTCCACCCCTCTAGGTCCTCACAGAGCGTTGAGCTGAGCTCCCTGTGCTATACAGCAGGTTCCCACTAGCTATCTATTCAGATTCCAAAGATGCCTGGGTGATTGCAGGCATGAAATTAAAAGGCAGTTACTCCTTGGAAGGAAAGTTATGACCAACCTAGATAGCATATTCAAAAGCAGAGACATTACTTTGCCAACAAAGGTCCGTCTAGTCAAGGCTATGGTTTTTCCTGTGGTCATGTGTGGATGTAAGAGTTGGACTGTGAAGAAGGCTGAGTGCCGAAGAATTGATGCTTTTGAACTGTGGTGTTGGAGAAGACTCTTGAGAGTTCCTTGGACTGAAAGTAGATCCAACCAGTCCATTCTAAAGCAGATCAGCCCTAGGATTTCTTTGGAGGGAATGATGCTGAAGCTGAAAGTCCAGTATTTTGGTCACCTCATGCAAAGAGTTGACTCATTGGAAAAGACTCTGATGCTGGGAGGGATTGGGGGCAGGAGGAGAAGGGGACAAAAGAGGATGAGATGGCTGGATGGCATCACCGACTCCATGGATGTGAGTCTGAGTGAACTCCGGGAGCTGGTGATGGACAGGGAGGCCTGTTGTGCTGCAATTCACGGGGTCGCAAAGAGTCAGACACGACTGAGCGACTGAACTGAACTGAATTTGCTATTTATTTTTATGTTATGAGAGAGAGTGTGTGTGTGTCTGTGTACGTCTATGTATACTGATTTCCTTTTTGTTTCTCATATTTTATTATGACCACTCCCTTGCACCATTACCTGTAGAGTCAGTCCTAAAAGTCATGTGTGCATTCTAGAATACATCAACTCAGGTGTTGTGTGGCTGCATTGTGTGGCTGCATAATGTTTTGTCTGCATATGCATGTATGTGATGTGTTTGTGGGGAAGGGTACTGTGGAAAGAGAATCAATAATCAAAAGTTCTAACAGTATAAATTGGACACTTTGATAGAAGCTTACTTTTTTTAATTTCTGCCATTTTGTTTTACTGTATAGAAAAGAAATTGGGAAAATTAATCAGGCCTTAAGATCTGGTAATTGCATATCACACATAAAGATCCCCAAGCCTTACATCGTCTTGCTATAACTGATGAAGACATTCTAAGTACAATGTAAGTCTCTGTGCTAAGCATAATATAATGCAAATGCTTGACGAGATGATTTTGTAACGCTAGCATCCATTTTTCAAAATTAAACAGCTGACATTTTAAATGCCTAAAGGCTCTGCTACTGTACATATTATTGATTAAACCACCATTTTAAAATTACTACAGTGCAAAACAGCTCATTAAAATTGAAAACTGAATTTTTTTGGCTTTTAAGAGCTCAAAGTGGCCTGTATACCCATAGTACAAATGTTTGGTTAAAGCACCAGGTAGAAAATTTGTATCAATATTCAAAGATCTCAGGTAAGGTTTCATTTGATAGAGTACAATCTTGGGACTGTTTTCAAACTATATAGATGTATAAACAGCAAACAAAACACCTGTCCTTTGATATTGGACTATGTTTCTATCTATTATGAATAGCCAACCTCTAGACCTAATCCTGGAGAAGGAAATGGCAACCCACTCCAGTATTCTTGCATGGAGAATCCCAGAGACAGAGGAGCCTGGTGGGCTGCCGTCTGTGGGGTTGCACAGAGTTGGACATGACTGATGCGACTTAGCAGCAGCAGCAGCAGCAGACCTAATCCTATCCTTTACTAGTTTCTAGAGACAGGAACAAACCACCAATTTCAGTTCCATATTCACTGAACATTTTTGTCTGATAAGTTAATCTTGCTGGAATATTCATTTCAGCCTTTTTTGTTTTCCTCAGCTCAGATTATACCAGTACAGATTTTAATAATCATCTCCACTGATGCGAGTGTCTAGACACTCATAGTCCTTTGAGGATACAATCTAAAAACAGTGGAATTCATGTTGAATTCAATACTATCTCTAAAAGATCTCTCTTTTCAATTTTTTTGCAACACCTGTAATAAATATTCAGTGTAACAGAGGTAAACAATGGCACTTCTTTTCAAGGTATTTATGTGCATGCATGTGTGCAAAGTTGCTTCAGGAGTGTCCTACTCTGCGCCACCCGAGGGACTATAGCCTGCCAGGCTCCTCTACCCTTCGGATTCTCCAGGCAAGAATACTGGAGTGGATTGCCATCCCCTTCCGCAGTGGATCTTTCCAACCCAGAGATGGAACCTCTGTGCAGCTCCTGCGTTGGCAGACAGGTTCTTTAGCACTAGTGCCCCCTGGGAAGGCCAAGGTATTTATATTACTGGCCATACTCAGGAAAGGAAAAGTAAGGGAGATGACAAAAGTCAAACCTGGGCCACGATGAAAAAAAAAAAAAAAACTGATTAAAAGGAAATGTCAAAACCCACAAACTGTGGAAAGTAGGTAAATTATATAGGTGAGGAAACACTGATTTATTCATACCCTAGACAATTTGTCAACTCATATTTGAGGCTAAGCACAGCCTTTACACAGGGAAGAAATACGAATGATGGTGTACTAGAGAGGGAGGCATTTTGTATATTCCTGAATATGCTGTCCTCCTTTTATAAAAACAGAGTTTCATTTCCATGATAACTAAGGTTGACCTCAAATTAATTTTCAGTGTTATGCTTTGAATTTTCAAATAAAATACTGAAACAGTCATGCTAAGTGAAACCCTTCAGTCATTTATAAAATGCCAAGGGTAGAAATTATAAGAAACAGAGGCTATAATGAATAGTATGCCAGAGGCTCTTCTATAGTATGTCTTCTGAAATAGAAAGAGAGAGGGTGGGGAGGTAAGGAGGGGGACAATTGTTCACTAGACTCAGCCCTCCTCGTTACTCATTGAGTGAACATATACAGGTCATTCATCCTCTCTCTTCCTTTCTCTCTCTCTTTCTCCATCTCAGACCTGTCCTATTTCACAATGTGTTTGCTGCTCACTCTATCACGTGTATCTCTACGTGCTCTTTGCACATGCGTGTGTGCATGCTAAGTCATTTCAGTCGTGTCTGACTCTTCACACATGGGTATTCAATAAATCAATTCAGGCTCAAACTAAACTACTATATATGCAAATGAACTAATAATTATGTTTGTTTGCTTTGGTTTGCTTGTTTTAGTGGAAATATACAAGGTCTGACTATGATTCAATATTCTGAAGCCAACTCTATTTTCTTATTCCCTGAAAACAGGGTTATACAATAACATATTTTTATTGTAATACAATATAATGATGCTGCCAAAAATGCACAAATTGAAAAGCTGCCAACTTACAGTTATCAGAATGGACTTGGTGAACAGGAAAAGGAGAAAGAAGTGTCAGGTGCATAAAGCATGGGAAAAAAGTAAATGGTTTGAAACCTTGCAAAAAATTCAGTTATCTTTAAACATGCTCCTCAAGTTCTGAACTAAACCGTTCTCTCTTCAAACAGTTGAATGTTCATTCCCATAATTACACATATGGTAAAAACAGAACCTTCACATACACAGTTGCTGCAGGCTAAAGACTGTGAGGCAGAAACGCATTATCACTGGAAGAGTGTATCACAATGACCCTATTAGACTCCCTTAAGAATTCACTTTGTGATCTCAGCTCATTGGTCCCCTAAATAGCATTTGTCGTGACAAAAAAGGAGCACTTAGAAGAAAAGACTTCTCAGATAAACATGCACTGAGCGAAGAACAAGCCCAGAAGTTATGAAAACAAAGCTACACAAGTTTGGCATACACTAGTTTGCTTGGGCACAAACTGAATAATGTGCCTGTGGTTTTTTTTTTTTTTTTTTCCCAGTGCCTAAACATAATCTATTCGCCTCAGGCTTTTCTAGACCTAAAATCTCCTGCTGTCAACATTATCTGTAACCACACTGCTTTAAATAGAGAAGCATCACTGCTTCGGGTGACATGGTTTCACTAAGGGAAATTGCCCGAGGAAGGATGCAGGTGTATTTGCCATTGAAAAGCCCAAAAGGTATGTTCCTCATTTAAAAATAAACTCATTTAAACAATGAGAACTAATTACCACATTAATTTATTGTCAACACAGCTAAGTATAGGCAGGCATATATAATAACATGTAAACTACCAAGTGAGCAGAATAAAAGGGAAATGCACTGTGGTTCACCTCCATGATATTGTGCATGTAACTCACTAAAGCTGTATTTTAGGTTCTGTTTTGTAGTTTAATTAATATCATTATACAAAAATCAGTGCCCATACATTTCCCATACTTTATCTGCATCTCTTTATCCTATTAGTTGATGTTGATTTCTCTGTGTGTATAAGGGACCAACTCCAGGGTGCCTACCCGTGATCATCATCAGCTAGTGTTTATGTCCTTGCAAACTCCCCTTCTGTTGATTGTGAATAAGACTTATGATTTGAGTCAAATTGACAGAATATGTCATGTCTCTTCCACAATTATATAAGCCTGGATCTTGTAGCAGACTGCCTCTAATCTGTACTAGTCCTTGCTGCTTGACAAGTATGCAGTTCTATTAGGGAAGCCCACATGGTAAGAAACTGTGGATAGTGTTTAGGAAATAAGAAACAGACTTCAGGAGCTGAAGGCAGTTGACAGAGGCTTAGGATGGTCTCCAGTTACAAAACCAGCAAAAAGCCAGGGCCCTCAGTCCAACAACTACAAGAAAATGACTCTGTCAGCCAACTGAGTGAGCATAGACGTAAATCTACCCCAAATGAGCCTCCAGATTAAGAACTCAGGCCAGCCAACACTTTTGCTGCAGTCTTTGGGGCTTCCCAGGTGGCACAGTGGTGAAAATATTCTCCTGCCAATGCAGAAGATGCAGGGGACAAGGGTTTGATCTCTGGGTCAGGAAGATCCCCTGGAGGAGGAAATGGCAACCCGCTCCAGTATTCTTGCCTGGAAAATCTCATGGACAGAAGAGCCTGGCGGCCTACTGTCAATGGGATCACAAAGAGTTGGACATGACTGAGCGCACATACACACACACACAGGTGACCCTGAGAAGACCCACCTAAACCGAGCTGAGACTCCTGACTCACAGAAACTGTGAGATTAAAAATGTGTTGTATTGCTTAAAAGTGCTAAATTTACTTTCCTGTGTAGCAACAGAAAACTAATACAACATATATCAAGATAAGATAGGATCATTCATGGCCAGTGCCATCCACTCACTGTTCAAGACGGACTTTCTTTCCAGCCCTCCTCCTTCAGTCAATTAGTCATCAAACCCAATTCTCTGTCTTGTCATTTGTTTATTTTTATCCTTCCATCTCTACCTACTGCCATTGTCATTGCCCTGGTTCATCATTTCCCACCAGGAAAAATTGCTCACGTCTATATCTACAGCATTTTATTTTCTCTTCATGAAGAGTTTTGCAAATATTTCTCAAAGTTGTTTCTATGGGAGATTTTATCAAAACTATAAAAAAGGAAGACAGATATGTTTTGTCATTGGAAATTCCATCTCTTCCTCTTGCTCTCCCCATTCCATCCCATTCTGTTGCCACTTGCTCTGGCAAATTCCTTAGTCTTCTGATCTATCTTTCCTTCTCCGCTCCTTCTGACAAAGAACTTTTAGATATCTCACAACCCTTTGCATGGGGTAAAAAAAGTATACATGGAATGTAGGTTTTTTCATTCTTTCCCACATCCCAGGAAATGCACTTGAGGCCACCATTGACCTTTACTGCATGAGATTAAAAATTGACTTTTTTTCTCCCTATAACCTCTTTCCTACATGTGCAAGCAAAACCTTATGTCTTAATCACTGATGTAATGTACTGCTTAACTTCTTTACTATACCCTTAAGGAATTGAAGGAAAAAATGTTGATTAAAATGAAGCAGCACCAGTTATACTAAAAAATTTAAAAGAATATCTATCTTTTATCTTAGTAATCTTGGGAATCTTGGCTAAATTGTATCTGACACTTACATAATGAATGTGCAAATTATTTCATGAAAGTGATTCACATCACCAGCTGGAGATTCAGCTGAAAGAATTTTAAAAGCTTTCATAACAATATGGATGTATCAGGTTTCCACGACCTCTATTAGATTATTGTTAAATAATGACACGAGTAGCACCAACAGCTAAAATTTGTGAAATTCTTACTATATACCAGACCATAGCGAAAGATTATAGATAATGCAATTTATCAAGAAAACACACAAGTAATTTGTTGTCAATCTATCTAAAAATTAGGAAACTGAGTCTAAAATGGGCGAGGAAACTTCAAAACAGAAGCATCTAACAAGTCCTAGAGATAGAGTCTGATCTCAGCTCTCCTTATCTTGAAAGTCTGTCTTCTGTCAATGCCTTAATTCTAGGATGAAATGGAATAAAGTGCAAAAATGCTAAATTAATGATTACAATAACTGATATTTGCACTATGATATTCTCATATCAGTTCTTAAGTACCAGTGTCTATATTCTTAATAACGCTATTAATGTTAACAGGCAAACATTTCTAAATTATTATATAGCTTTCTCTTGCAGCTAAGATCATCCCAAACTTAACTATATCTCAAAGACATAAAATGTTTAAAGCCAATATGTTTGGACATCCAAAAATTTAGGACCATTTCTCACTTTTATCTGTATACCTGAAAGTTCCTTCATTTAATAATTTACTCATTAAATACTTACTGCATTCCTATCATTGATCAAGCACTTTACTAGGTACTTGAGATAGAGGGATTTTAAAAGAACATTCTAGTAGTGACTCAGATTTAGCAATAAGTGAGTGAAGGGAAGTCGCTCAGTCGTGTCCGACTCTTTGCGGCCCCATGGACTATAGCCTACCAGGCTCCTTCATCCCTGGGATTTTCCAGGCAAGAGTACTGGAGTGGGTTGCTATTTCCTTCTCCAGGGGAATTTTCCTGAGCCAGGGATCGAACCTGGGTCTCCCACAATGTAGACAGATGCTTTACCATCTGAGCCACCAGGGAAGTCACCATAGGCTGTGAAAATATAATAATTATTCTACCAGAGACATTTAAAGCCTAAATGGAAGCACAAAGGGAACACATCCTCAAGTCTGCTTGGTATGATATATTCTCATTCCAGGGTTAACCTCAGAAAAAAAGCTGATGTTTTTCTCATCAAGCTTACTATGAATTCCATCTTGGAGTTAAGTAATCTCCTCTTTAAAACATGTCAGGCCAGTCTATAAGAATATCTTTTTGAGAACTTGGGAAAATAAGTACTATGGCTTGAAAAGGCTGGTGGGATTATGGGTAGAAGGTATTTAAATATGTCTTTACACATTGATTTCTTAAACATATGTTTTGTTTGTTTGTTTCTCTAGATCAATGTTTTGATAAGCCTCTTTCTCATTATATTAGTGATAGCACTTCTATCTGGAAAAATATAATATTAGAAGATACCCAATTTCATTTTACCAAAAGTATTATATAGTAACCATATAACTATATCCACGGGTCTATAAATATTTTAAGTATAAGATGATAATTAGTAAAAATATTAGAATATTAGGATTTCCAGCTCTAATTTCTGTGGCGTAGTTTAAAAACTCTTACACAAGGTGATTTTTAATTGAACATGTGGTTTTCCAAAAGACCTTTTGCAAATCAGTTGTTTGAATATGGAACCCATTTATTTTTTTCATTAAAGATTGCAAATAAGGATTATAATCCGAGGGCAGCCTTCTCATCTATTAACCCTAACACAGTAGGTGAATATTAACAATAAAAGTCTGCGTTCTGTCTCCTGCATCCTATATGATTCAGGAGGAAGAAGGCAAGGAAGAATATCCTTTTTAATTCTGTGTACAGAGTTTTATAGTAAATTTTTAAATATGATTTATTCTTTTATCATCTCATATTTCATTTGTTTCTATATATTTTCAGTAAATAAGTTAATTGCTATAACTGAAGTGGCCTTTCCTCTCTTCTAAATGACTGCTTGATTAAAATAATGCCTGTAACAACCACATGAGGCTTATTTACACTACCTCAACTCTTTACATATGTACTAACTCTTGTAGTCCTCACAGCAACCCTACAAGGTGGATACTATTTTCCCATTTTTGTTTTTCTTCAAATTAGGAATCCAAAGGACAAGAAGTGAAATAATTTGCCCATAATGACAAAGCTGATGAGGGAAGACAGAACTAGAATTCAGACCTAGGCAGTTCCACTCTAGAGACCATGTTCTTGACCACCTTTTCCTTACATGGATGGATTTGGTGGCCCAGGTATGAGGGATAGAGGAAGGGTAAGTAGCCAAGGCCTCACATGAGTCACATATGAGTTGGATTCTCATCTGCACAGACTAAGTAAATGAGTCACTTTTGTAGACACTTTGAACTACAATTTCCTATTAAATGAGAGAACAGTCTCTTTTAAATGTGTTTTCATAATTTTATCCTGCCCCTTCTTTATGAAGCTTATTAAATTTACTCTATGCGAACTGTACCCATTGAACTGTCAGAACACTTTATACGCTCCAAATCCTGACGCCAAAAACCAAGCATTCATAAAAAGGATAGAACAAGAAGACATATCAAAGTCATCATGAATGCATTGATAGTGAACAGATAGAGCTATTTATAATTGGCAGCTTAACTTAGGACAAATCCTATTGAAAGAGATGTCCCTGAGTCCTCAAAAATAATTATTACATTCATTCCAATGTTGCTTCATTAAGTGATATACACATGAAAAAATGTTCAACTTTCGGAGAAGGCAATGGTACCCCACTCCAGTACTCTTGCCTGGAAAATCCCATGGACGGAGGAGCCTGGTAGGCTGCAGTCCATGAGGTCTCTAGGACTCGGGCACAACTGAGCAACTTCACTTTCACTTTTCGCTTTCATACATTGGAGAAGGAAATGGCAACTACTAAATGTCAAATAAATAAATAGAACTTTTAATTGATGTACATCATATGGGCATTTTGCTTTTGGTTTGGTTTTGATGCTTTATTATTGTGGTAAAGGTCACATAATATAAAACATACCATTTTAACCATATTTAACTGCACAGTTCAATGGCACTAAGTACATTCCCACTGCTGTGCAACTCTCACCATCATCCATCTCTCGAATTTTTCAACTTCCTAAACTAAAACTCTGTCCCCAGTAAACACTAAGTCCCCATCCCTGCTTCCTACCCCACCCCACCCTCAGGTCACTGGCATCTAGCAATGTAATTTCTGACTATGAATTTGACTATTCTAGGAACCTCACAGAAGTGGAAACAAACAGTATTTGTCTGCACTTAATGTTTACTGGAGAGCCTCCCTGATGGCTTAGCAGGGAAAAAATCCTCCTGCAATGTAGGAGATGCAGGAAATGTGGGTTCAATCCCTGGATCAGGAAGATCCCCCAGGAGGGGAAATGGCAACTCACTCCAGTATTCTTGCCTGAAATATCCCATAGACAGAGGAGCCTTGTGGGCTACAGCCCATGTGGTCACAAAGAGTAAGACACGACTGAATGATTGACTACAATGTATATTGGAATGCATTTTTAAGGTTAACTTATGTACTACAAACTGACTATACCTTCTTCCACCCCAGCCCCATGCTATATATTACATTTTCATTTTTTATCTATTTTATATATCATAGTGTGTGTGTATATATATATATATATATATGTATGTCAATTTAAATCTCCCAATTTATCCTACCCCCTCTTACCCACTTGGTGTCCATACATTTGTTCTCTAAGTCTGGTCTGTCTCTATTTCTGCTTTGTAAATAAGTTCATCTGTAAGATTTTTCTAGGTTTCACATATATATGTTAATATATGATATTTGTTTTTCTCTTTATGATTTACTTCACTCTGTATGAGAGTCTCAAATCAGTAAAATTAGAAATGAAAAATGAGAAATTACAACTAACATTTCAGAAATATAAAGGATCATAAGAGACTACCACAAGCAACTTTATGGCAATGAGATGGATAACCTATAATAAATGGGTATAATGATAGTATCTAGTTTTTGCAAAGACTTGGGAAAAATAGGTTGTCACATACACACTTGATAAAAATCTTATCCCTATATAGAGCCACACAGAAGTTTTATAAAAATCTATATTCATAGCTACATCCATATAGATAAAAATCTATATCTTTATTACAGGATACTTTGTCAATATCTATTAACTTTTTTAAACGTTATACCAAGTAATTCCACTTCAGGGAAAACATGAACATAAATGCATCAATAAATAGTTAGATGGATAGAGAGCAGGCAAACAATCAAATGATAGACATACTTTTTCAATGGTTTATAATAGTGATTTGGGGGAAATAGCTTACATGTCTGTCAATAAACAGGCAGTTAAATACACTGTAATACTACCATAAAATAAACAATTATAAAGTATTCAATAATGTTGAAAAACACAGCAAATTGCAGAATAATATGTACAGAATTTTAAAAAAATTTCTGTTAAAAAGAGTATTACTGAAGCAATACTACGATCTATTTTCTTTCCACTATTTTTTTCTTTATGCTATACATGTTGTGATTTCCTAAAAACTACTTGATAAAAAACATAATAGAGAGAAACTTTTTCTTATTTTTCTTCCTTAATTGTAAACCTATCAATCTTATTTCTTTGCATCACAGAAACCATCCATTTCCTTCAGATACCAGCTTCTTTATCTTTATTTGTTTGTTCTTTTCAAAGCTATTCTAAGTTACCACAATCCTTATCTATTGTGCTCTCAATTAGCTATTAAAACAGTACTTAGCCACCAAATCCTTTTAACAAACACACAAAACAAGATTCTCCACTACTCGTTCTCTAGGTTTGAGTTCACAGTTTATAGAAAGCTTTCTTTACATAGTTTGCAGAAAATGGAAGCATGGGAACAACAGGTAATCGAGCTGTAATTTCCATCATGCCAAAACAGGCTTATTAAAAGCAAAGAGAAAATAAATCAAATTAACAAAGACTTATAATACTAGGATAGGAGGAGTAAGAGTTCATTTATGGGCAGAGATGAGGTATTACTGGAAATTCAGACTAGGGAATGATTATTACATGCAAGTGGAATTCAAATATGCTAGATAGGTAGCAGGAAGCTAGACATCATTAATGCTAAACCAAAAACCGTTTAATTAATTAAATGTCTAGCTTCATTGAAAAGAAACTGAGATGAGTTAAAGAGGTTGGATTTCATCCTGTCAGAAACAATATAAACTTTGCATTATAAAAGTGTCATGATCTAAAATGTATCCCTTGTCATGGTGAGTTTACTTCTATTACTTTCAGCTGCAGCATCCCTGAGTTTATTACTATTATTTCAGCTTTATTCTCAAGGAAATATAAAAAATGATTCACATAATTTCCAAACTTCATCTTCTGGGATTCAGAAGTAGGGTGTCATAGTCTTTCAAAATTTTATAAATATATGTATATATGTATTTTATTTCTGTCTATTCAAGTCACTTTTTATTCCTGGACTGATTAGAACTCCATGTGAACTTATAAGGCAAGTAGACTGGAAATTCAATTTAAAACCAGAGACACTGATATAAGATAATGATGCCCAGTTCTGCCCTTATTTCTTCTTCTTCCTGGTGTTCTATTTAGACCTGCCTTCTCTATACTCACTTGTCACAGTACCCTAGCATTTCTGGTCAGTCTATCTTCTTGGAATAGGTTAGGTATTTTTCACAATCAGGGCACTGAGTACAACTTTTGAAAATGAGATTTTACTTCACACAATAAGATCTATTTTGAAAAAAGATCATTTAACCTACTGCATAGATTTTTTTTCCCCCAAAATGTGTTGTGAAGAATTCTAGATTTTAAGTTATTAAAAATTGAATACCTGTTTCCAAATCATAGTCCATTTTTTGGTTATATTTTTTAAAATTTTATTTATTTTTAATTGGAGGATAATCACTTTACAATATTGTGTTGGTTTCTGCCATACATCAAAATGAATCAGCCGCAGGTATACATATATCATCTTCCTCTTGAACCTCCTCCCCACCCCATCACACCCTTCTACATTTTATTGCCAAAAGTAATAGGTCTTGTTTACAGAAGAAAAAAAAAAAAAAATCAAAGTTTCTGTCTTGGAAAAAGTGCCATGAAACACATTTGTCCATATTTAACTGAAGTAGAAAGGCCATCAAGGAAAATCAAGGTAGCACATCTAATATATGAGTCACATTTCATCCTCATTATAACTCATGATATGTTTTGTGCTAAGTGGAATCCACATCATCAAGTGAACCATAAAACCTAATCATTTCAAAAAAACCAGGATACTCCTTACTCCTTTAATACTTTGTAAGATTTCCCTGTCGAGAAAAAATACAGTATTATTTCTCACAAAGAGGCATAAAACTTTTTCTCTAGGCCATTTCATAGCTTGGCTTTAGCAGTTTATGCATAAATAATACACATGAAACTTGAATGAAAAATTCTATCAAAATCAGTTTTTACTGATTGAATCACTACTGAAAATTATATAGGAAAGTGGCCCTATTTACAGATAACTCTGACTCAGAAAGGCATCTCATAAACTAATGGAACTGCCAAAAATATAATATATACATGACCGATGTATACACATTTATGACAGTTCAACTTGATGGAAATCTAGTACATTGATGACATGAGTTCTGGCTTTTCATGTTTTTCCCTACATGGACTAAAATTTGTCCAATGATATTTGCATTGTGGCTACTTTATTTTCATTATAAAATACATTTACAATAAGCCTCAAGTGCAATAATAAGCCACGAGCGCATCTGTACATCTCTTAATTAGGATTCTATTATTCAAAAAGTTATCGTACCTTTTGTTTGGAACTGGAGATCCCAAATACTATTGTAGTATTCAGTGTTCAATGTTATCCAGTCTATTCTTAATTAACATGTTCTACAAAACTCTGTGATTTCAAGTACTTTGAAGTTGTGTTTTTTTAAGTCTTAGGTCTGAGTGCTTAGTAAAATATTGAGATCCTCTAGATCAAGTTCTTTGGCCACCTCTGCAAGGCACAATAGCTTTTCTTTTAATAGACTTAATGTTTTACAGAAAATTTAGGTTCACAAAAAATTGAGCAGAAAAGACAGTTCCCATAAAATTCTTGCCCCTCCCCACACACATTCTCCCTGATTATCAAGGTACTGCAACTGAATGGTACAACCATTACAATCAATGGACCTACATACATACACCATTCTCACCTAAATTCCAAAATTTACATTGAGCTTTTTCCTGATGTTTTGACAAATGTATAGTGACACAGATTTACCATTCTGGTATTGCACAGTCTAGTTTCACAGCCCTAAAAATCTTCTGTACTCTACCTGTTCATCCCTCTTCCCCTCAACACCTGATAACCACTGATTTTTTTTTTTTTTATCATCTCCATAGCTTTGTCTTTTCCAGAATGCCATATATTTTTAATAATATAGTATTTTTTCAGATTAGTTTATTTTACTTATTAAAATGTATTAAAGTCTCCTCCATGTCTCTTGTGGCTTGGTACCACATTTATTTTTTAACGCCGAATAATATCTCATTGTCTTAATATACCACAGTTTGTTTATCCGTTCACCTACTGAAGGACATCTTGGTTGCTTCCAAGTTTTGGTAATTATGAATAAAGTTGCTGTAAACATCTGTGCGTGGGTTTCTATGGACATATGTTTTCAATTCAAATAAGTAAATACCAAGGAACACAACTGCTGGATCGAAGGGTAAGAGTAAACTTTTGTTTTTAAAACTAAATGGTCTTTCAAGGTCTTTTCCTTCTCTTGGAAGTATTTTTGCAGAGCGGAAGTTTTTAAGTCTAATGAAGTTTATCTTATCATTTCTTTCTTTCACAGCTCATACTTTTGATGTGTATCTAACAAAAATCATCTCCATATCTAG
This sequence comes from Bubalus bubalis, assembly GCF_019923935.1. Taxonomy (NCBI): domain Eukaryota; kingdom Metazoa; phylum Chordata; class Mammalia; order Artiodactyla; family Bovidae; genus Bubalus; species Bubalus bubalis. The sequence continues at coordinate 78,050,543 of NC_059159.1, read as the reverse complement.
GGCATCTAAAGTTTCTCCTATGTTTTCTTCCAAGAGTTTTATAGTTTAAAAGAGTTTTTTACATTTAGATCTTTGATCCATTTTGAGTTCATCTTTGTGAAAAATATAAAATCTATCTTGATTCTTTTTTTCTTTCTTTTTGGCATGTGGATGTACAGTCACTCTAGCACCATGTATTAAAGTGAAAAGAGAAAGTCACTCAGTTGTGTCCAACTCTTTGCGAACCCATGGACTGTAGCCTGCCAGGCTCTTCTGTCCATGGAGTTCTCCAGGCCAGAATACTGGAGTGGGTAGCTGTTCCCTTCTCCAGGGGAACTTCCCAATCCAGGGATCAAACCCAGGTACAAACTATCTTTTTTCCAAGGCATGTCTGCACCTTCATCAAAGATAAGTTGACTATGTTTTTATGGGTCTATTTCTAGGTTCTCTATTCTGTTCTATTGGTCTATTTGCATATTCTTTCACCAGTATCACACTGACTGAATTATTGTAGTTCAATGGTAATTCTTGAAATAAGTTCATATCAGTCCTCCAACTTTGTTCTCTTTCAATATTATCTTTGGCTATTCTGAGTCTTTTACCTTTGCATATAAACTTTAGAATCAGCTTGTCAATATGCACAAAAATAACTTGTTGGTGTTTTGATCAGGATTGTATTGAGTCTATAGATCAAGTGGGAAAAAACTGACAATACTGAGTCTTCCTGCTCATAAGCATGGGACACCTCTCCATTTATTTAGTGATTTTATTTCATTCATCAGTTTTGTAGCTTTTCCTCAGGTAGATCCTGTACATATTTTGTTGAATATATACCTAAGTGCTTCCCTTGTGGCTCAGCTGGTAAAGAATCCGCCCACAATGCGGGAGACGTGGGTTCGATCCCTGGGTTGGGAAGATTCCCTGGAGAAGGGAAAGGCTACCCACTTCAGTATCCTGGCCTGGAGAATTCCATGGACTGTATAGTCCATGGGGTTGCAAAGAGTCAGACATGACTGGGTGACTTTCACTTTCACACCTATGTACTTAATTGTTGTTTTGTTTTGTTTTGTTTTTTTGCTAGTGTAAATGGCAGTAAGTATTTAATTGTAAATTCTACTTACTCTTTGCTGTATATAGGAAAGTAATTTATTTTTGTACAATATCATCTGTAAACAGAGACAGTCTTATTTTTTCATTTCATTTTTTTCCTTCCTAGCCTGTTTACCTTTTATTTTCTTTTCATATATTGTTGCACTAACTAGCACTTCAGTATGACGTTGAAAGGAGCGATAGGATTGCTTTGGCTATTCAGAGTCTTTTATGTTTCCTTACAAACTTTTAAAATTTGTTTTCTAGTTCTGTGAAAAATGCCATTGGTATTTGGATATGCATTGAAACTGTAGATTGCCTTGGGTAGTGCATTTTGGCAATATTGATTCTGCCAACCCAAGAACACACTGTATCTTTCTGTCTGTCTGTGTCATCTTCAGTTTCTTTCATCAGATCTTACAGTTTCCAGTACAGGTGTTTGGTTTTTTTTCTTATTAGGTATAATTCTTTTCATACATTGTATTCAATTTACTGTGATTTTGTTAAGCATTTTGTATCTATGCTCATGAGAGATAGTGTTCTATAATTTTCTTTCTTAATAAACCTTTAAAAAAGTTTTGGTATTAGGGTAATGCTGAAATCATAGAATGAGTTGGTTAGTATTCCTTCTGCTTCTATCTTCTTGAGATTATAGAAAATTGGTATCATTCCTTCCTTAAATGTTTAGTAGAGCTTATCAAATTTACCAACTCATTTAGGACTTTCCCTTTTTTTGGAAGGTTATTAACTATTGACTTAATTTCTTTAATAAATGCAAGCTTATACAGATTGCTTATTTATTTTTGTATGATCTTCAGTAGATTGAGCCTTCTATAATAGGTCCATTTCATCTAGGTTATCAAATCTATGGGCACAGCGTTGTTTGAAATATTCCTTTATTAGCCTTTAAATATCCATAGGATCTGTAATGATGTCCTTTCTTTCATTTCTAATATTAGTAATTTCTATCCTCTCTGCCTTTTTCCCCCTATTTGTTTTTGTTTTGTTTTGTTTTTGTATTGTTAAGTTTTGTCTTTGTAAACACGGTTAAAAGTTTATCAATTTTATCAATCTTTTCATGGAAAGAGCTTTTGGTTTTTTTCATTGTCTCTGTTGATTTCCAGTTTTTCATGTCAGTAGTTTATGCTCTAATTTTTATTATTTTTTTTTTGTCTGCTTACTTTAGATTTAATTTGCTTTATTTTTTTCCAGTTTTCCAAAGTGGTAGCTTAGATCATTGACTTTAAATCTTTCTTCTTTTGTAACATATGCATTCAAAGCTATAAATATCCCTAAATGCACTGTTTCTGCTGCATTTTGTAATTTTTTATAAGTTCTATTATCATTTAGTTCAAAATATATTTAAATTTCTCTTGAGATTTCTTTTTGATCCATATAATATCTAGATTTATACTGTCTATGTTCAATGAATATTGAGATTTCCCAGGTGTCTTCTGTTATTTATTTCTAGTTTAATTCCACTGTGGTCTGAGAGGATACATTGTATGATTCCTATTTTTTTTTAATATGTTATGTTTTATGACCCAGACTGTGACTTCCCTTGGTGATGTTCTACATGAGCTTGAGAAAAATGTTTATTCTACTGTTGCTAAATGAAGCAGTCTGCTGCTAAGTCACTTCAGTCGTGTCCAACTCTGTGCGACCCTATAGACAGCAGCCTACCAGGATTCCCCATCCCTGGGATTCTCCAGGCAAGAACACTTGAGTGGTTGCCGTTTCCTTCTCCAATGCATTAAAGTAAAAAGTGAAAGTGAAGTCGCTCAGTCATGTCCGACTCTGTGCAACCCCATGGACTGCAGCCTACCAGGCTCCTCCGTCCATGGGATTTTCCAGGCAAGAGTACTGGAGTGGGGTGCCATTGCCTTCTCCGAAGCAGTCTATAAATGTCAATTATATCCAGTTGAATGATGATGCTTTTGAGTTCAACTATGTCCTTACTATTTTCTGCCTGATGGATCTATCTATCCATTTCTGATTGAAGTGTATTGACCATTTTATATGATTTGATTTTCTCTCATTTCCTAGTACATCAATTTATACTTCTCTTTTTATCTCCAGTGGTTGCTCTAGAATTTAAAATATGCATTTACAAATAACTTATGTCTACTTTCAAGTAAAAAAATATGATACTTCACAGGCAGTATAAGTACCTAATAGTAATAAAAAATATATATTCCTAATGCATCCGTTGTATCATTTCTTTTACTCACTTAACTTATACACAAACTATTGTCATAAAATACAGTTTATTACATTTGTTTTGCATAAAATCTGTCACCTGTTAGGTCAATTAAGAAAAAAAAAATTATTTTATCTTCACTTTTTCTCTCTTTGTTTATATTACCCATCTACTCCTGTATGTTATCTATGTTGTCCATTAAATCCCTTAGCATATTAATCATAGTTTTTTTTTTAAAATTCATGGTTTGATAATTCCAACATTCTTGCCATATCTGATTCTGATGCTTGCTCAGTTTCATCAAACTGTAAATTTTGCTTTTCAGTATGATGTGTAGATTTTTTTTTTCTTTTTTTCCCTTGATAGATATGATGTACATAGTAAAAAAGAACTGCAAAAAATAGACCTAATACAATGTGGCTGGCAAGGTGTAGAAGAAAGGGAAGCATTTTACAGTACTGCAGTTAGTTTCCGGTCTTTCAGTGAGCTTGTGCCTTTGGGCAAATAATTTCACAGTGCTTCTCAGTCCCACCCACTCTATTTTAGACAGGACAGAATAGGTGGAGCGGGATGGAGTTGATTATTTTCTTCCCCTGGGTCAGCTGGGTCCCAATAAAACCCCAACAGATTAGGCTCTGGTAAAATAGTTTTTCTTGCTGCTGCTGCTGCTAAGTCGCATCAGTCGTGTCTGACCCTGTGCAACCCCATAGATGGCAGCCCAACAGGCTCCTCTGTCCCTGGGATTCTCCAGGCAAGAACACTGGAGTGGGTTGCCATTTCCTTCTGCAATGCATGAAAGTGAAAAGTGAAAGTGAAGTCACTTAGTCGTGTCCAACTCTTAGCGACCCTGTGGACTGCAGCCCACCAGGCTCCTCCATCCACGGGATTATCCAGGCAAGAGTACTGGAGTGGGCTGCCATTGCCTTCTTCGAGTTTCTCTTGAGGGCAGGTCTATTTCAAAATGACTGCTTTCCCTTCTTCCTGCCTGAAGAAGCACAGAAGGATTTTTCTCCAGTCTTCCCTGTGAGAATCTGGTAGAGGCCCTAGAGGTAACTCATAAAAGTTTGGGGTCTCCTCTTTGATTGGGTCCTCCTGCATTTTTTAACTCTTACACTTTTCCCCACTGAGACTCCAGCAATTTGTTGATTACAGTTCCTGGGGTTTTTCTATCCCAATATTGGTCCCCACAGAGTTTACTTCTCATGGGTTTTTGCTTTAGTAGGTTGTGAGTCTCTGTATCCAGCTGTCCATCTCTCCAGTTTCAGAGGCAGTGATTTGCCTTGTGATCTTACTTTTCTGCCATATCTAAGCAGAGTTGTTGATTTTTCAGTTTTCTCAGATTTTTACTTGTTGTTAGGACAGAATTGAAACTAGTAAACCTATATGCCACACTAGAAATCCAAATTCTACTTTTTTTTCAATAAATGAAACTCATTTACAAGCTGAGGGCATAAATACTCCCTAGATAATTAATGTTTGTATTTATAACCCGGTATTAGGAAGCTTTCACGTATTTTTAACTTTGAAGATATAGTTATTCTTTCTTCATTGTCTCAATGCCATTTTTTTTTCTATTATCTTATCTGCCTTTCTGAAGGTTAGTTTCAAACAGTGCTTCTGAAAATATTAAATGGTTTATGAGTTGAAAAACAGAGGGGATTTAGGAACCCTGTATGCAACAAAGACATTGAAATGATAATTCAAAAAAGACAGATACCCAGGGACATTATCAAGCTCTTTAGTTTTAAAGGCAGCTTATTCTGATGGTAATAGTTTTCATACTCAGGACTAAAGGCATGGAAAACAACATACAAAAGTAATTAATGGTACTAAAAATTAGCCTTTAAAAGATTATCTTCTTAAAGAATATATAACCAGCATGGAACACTAGAGGATTTATTTTAAAATTTCTGAGCTCATTTTTATTAGGTAAAAGTTTAAGTAAAAGTCAGACTTCTGGATCTTTAAATGGGGATAACTCTTCTTGTCTTCATGATATACACATTATTCCATGTTTTCCCCCAGTAGACCAATTTCTTTCACACTGAAAACAGATGAAGTGGGCAACCCCCTTCCTTGATGTTCCACAGTGTAATTTAGGAGACACTTAGCTACTAAGTTTGCCCCCTTGAAGCCTTGTAGTTCTATATCTCACATGTATCATATTTTGACTTGGAGCACCAATACACATAAATAGTACTTTCACCTTGCTTAATCTTCAGGGCTGTCAAACTATCAGCCCTGACCCTGGGCCAGCCATCGTGTGCTACTACCTCTCACATGAGCCTCTGTCTTTAAAGATTCTTCTGTCTAAAATGCTTTCCCAGTCCCCCACCTTCAAACACACACACCTATGTCATTCCACTCATCCTTCGATTTTGGGAAAGAAAGCCTTGTAATCACTCCTTCCTACTCTAGCTAGAGTACTCAATCACATGTTCTCATAGAAACATGGCCTGTTTTCTCATACTACTTATCTTGATTGCAATTATGAATTCATACAGTGTGGTGAGCTGCTATGAAAATTCACAAGTATGGTGACTGCTTTTGCCCACTTTGTGTTCTATATCCTCAGCGCTTGGCAAACTGTGAGCGATAAATCAGTATTTGTTGAGTGAACAAAATAAACATTGGTATGTCTCATAAAAATCATTACACCTGCCAGCCAATTAACCTAGTGGGGCCATAATGAAATGGTACATATTGATGGGAATAGAGAGAGGCAGAGCAGGAGTATGAAAAGCACCTAAAGTCAGGCATCACAATTTTTCCAAGGTTAGTGTTTCCCCATGACCATTAGATAAGTGCACAGATTCCCATAACAGTCCACAGTTTGTTCCATATTCTCCACCAAACCTTCTGAAATGTACATATTCTTGAGATTCTTTCAAATTGTTTTACATATTCTATTTCCATTTCACTTTTTCCTTTAGAAAATTAAAAAAAAAACACACACAAAAAAACACTGAAATAAGACCATAAGGAGCACTAAACTAGAAATCTGACTGGTCCATTTTTGTCTTGCATTGTCTGTTTCAAATTCCCAGGGGTGGTGACTTGGTCTGCTCCAGCGTCTTGTAATAATCCTATCCTCTCACTGTCACTCTTCCCAGTCATGAGATGCTGCTGCCCAGTCTGTTTGGAGGCCTGAGAGATGAATGAATACCTCAGGGAACTATAGCAGTATTTATTGTCAGAATGGTGGCAAAGGGTGGGAGGAAGAAGTAGTTTAGTAAAAACCATCTGTGCTGAGAATTATAGCTAGAAAGGGACTAGCAGGGAATCCTACTTCTGTCACCACATGGAAGCCCAATTAAAACGCATGCATTCAGAAAAATGGGATTTGGAGCAGAATATGCCTCAATAGGAAAATGCTGCAACTGAAAACATACCAAACTTATTCACTATTAAGTAGAATAGAATAAATGGAAATAAGAAGGCAGGAATAAAGACTTAAAGAAATGTTCTCAATATATTTTTTAACTTCCTCTTTTGCAAGAAAACAAAATTCACATTTCCCAGTCAACTAAAGGGAACCTTGAGTGAAACAAAGATTGGCATAAGTTATGATATATGACCTTCAGAATAGCTACTCACCTTAATAAGTATTAAAGGGAGCATATCATTTGAAGGCTAATGACACAGGCATAAATATTTAGAAATACAAAAATGTATATTTTAATATACTGAGTAGCACAGGAAGTGGTTAAAATATAAATATTTAGAAAATAAAAATTAGCATTCCTGTTAGATATGCATCATGTATAGTTGAGGGAGCAAGGAAAGCTCCTTTATCCATCATCTGATGAACTTTGTATCGTGGGGTTCACCCTTGCAGATGGCTCATCACTGTAACCATTTTTACCTGTCTGCTTTAGTGCTTCTCTTTCTCTGTGTACCTGGATGGAGCTTTGAGACAGATAAGGAACTAATTTCTTTGATGTTAAATTCAGAATGCTAGTTTACCTATGATTGTATCTCAATGTTAAACAGCTTCCTGAGTTATCTATATGCAAGGTTTGCTGACTTTTGAACTTTACAAAGATGAATATTCTTCTGTGTGTTTAGTTCCTATGTATTGGGGGGAAAAGTCTATAATATCTAAGGTCATGTGCCTAGGTTTCCTTACCTAAGTTTTTAGAATTTTACTCCAAATCAAATGCAATACCACACTGATTGAATATTTGTCAATGTAAAGTATTTTTCATATCAGGAAATATTAAAAATATAAACAGAAGTACTCTTACCTGGAATAAAACTACAAACCAATTCTGCACATAACAAACCTTTATTTTAAAGTGCTAATTAATAAACAATATGGATACATTTATAATATGTATAACACACAATATATATATATATAAATATAATCTAGCTCATAAAAATATACTTAAATAGTCAGCGGTTCAGGACTACTAGGTAAATGTCAATTATTCTACTAGAAATTAATATGTTAATGTTTGTTAAAATATAGAAAGCTATATATCCCTAAATATTCAGTGATTAATATATGGATGTACTTTTAAGTTCCAGAAACTATACTTGATACTTTTATTCTTGTTGACCTCTTTATGGATGATATAAATTCTATTGATTTTTTTCTAATTGGAAAGTATATTCCAGATAATTGATGCCATTGGATACACAGATTCTGGATAAGAAATATCATGCATCTATGCTGCAATCCATGGGGTCGCTAAGAGTCGGACACGACTGAGCAACTTCACTTTCACTTTTCACTTTCATGCATTGGAGAAGAAAATGGCAACCCACTCCAGTGTTCTTGCCTGGAGAATCCCAGGGACGGGGGAGCCTGGTGGGCTGCCGTCTATGGGGTCGCACAGAGTTGGACACGACTGAAGTGACTTAGCAGCAGCAGCAGCAGCATTAGATGCTTATAAAGTCATCGATATTCATGTAATTAAACCAGGATATTTTTTCAAGAAACCTTATTTAAAAATCGAGCTTCATCAGCCACTGGAAAAAAATTGTTCAGGAGCTGATAGAAAAATGTTCTCTGGAATACTTGGCACAGTCTTTTTCCACCTTCTAATGGTCATTTATAGTAAACTTCTATTCGCCTTTCACATCCCAGTTGAAATGATGTTCCCTGAGGTATAGATTCCATGAACATCTCTACTTTATTTTTTTTAACTTATTTCATTTATTTATATTTTTGGCTGCATTAGGTCTTCGTTGCTTTGCTTCTCTAGGTGTGGGGAGTGGGGACTACTCTTCACGGAGGTGTGTGGGTTTCTCATTGTGGGGGTTTCTCTTGTTGTAGAGCACAGACTCTAGAGCACAGGCTTAGTGGTTCTGCTGCATGGGCTTAGTTACCCTGAGGCGTGTGGAGTCCTCCCGGACCAGCAGTCAAACCTGTGTCCCCTGCATTGGCAGGCACGAATCCCTATTTTAAACAAGACGAGTCCTTTATTACAATTTCCAATATATATTTGTATGAGTTGGTTAATATCTGTCTCCTTCATTAGACCAAAAACTACAGGTACAGGAAATGTTTTACTCATTACTGTGTATAGCATTCAGGGCGGCCAGTGTCTAGAAAAGATGGATACACAATGGACATTCCTTGAATAAATGATGAACGAATGAATATGGTAATGGTGACTCTGGGAGAGGGCCTGGAGGAAACACGGTAGGGATAAAATTGAGATCTGCAAACAAAAAGATCTGGGTTTTGATACCAGCCCCAGCATTTATCTGTTGTTCAGTCGCTAAGTTGTGTCCAACTCTTTGGGACCTCATGAACTGCAGCATGCCAGGCTTCCCTGTCCTTCACTATCTCCTGGAATTAGCTCAGATTCATGTCCATCGAGCCAGTGATGCTATCTAACCATCGTATACTCTGTTGCCCCCTTCTCCTTTTTCCTTCAATCTTTCATTAGGGTCTTTTCCATTGAGTTGGCTCTTCACATCAGGTGGCCAAAGTACTGAGGCTTCAGCATTAGTCCTTCCAATGAATATTCTGGGATTGATTTCCTTTAGAATTGATTGGTTTGATCTCCTCACTGTCCAAGGGACTCTTAAAAGTCCTCTCCAACACCACAATTCAAAAACATCAATTCTTCATTGCTCAGCCTTCTTAATGGTTGAACCATCACATCCATACATGACTACTGGAAAAACCATAGCTTTGACTATATAAACCTTTGTTGGCAAAGTGATGTCCAGTTATTACTAGTATGTTTATTTAAATTCCCCATCAGCCCTGGGATTTCTTTGGAAGGAATGATGCTAAAGCTGAAACTCCAGTACTTTGGGCACCTCATGTGAAAAGTTGACTCATTGGAAAAGACTCTGATGCTGGGGGGGATTGGGGGCAGGAGGAAAAGGGGACGACAGAGGATGAGATGGCTGGATGGCATCACTGACTTGATGGATGTGAGTCTGAGTGAATTCCGGGAGTTGGTGATGGACAGGGAGGCCTGGCGTGCTGTGATTCATGGGGTCGCAGAGAGTCGGAAACGACTGAGCGACTGATCTGATCTGATTTGATCTATCTTTTTCCTAATATACCCTACTACCTTGAGCATCATTGATAATATAATTAAATAATTTTTGTGAAAGAATCCAGTATTTAGTAAGTACTGAGGAAAGATTCTTAGTTTAATGTCTAAAAATCTCTGCTTTAGGGTCAAACCTGAGTTTGAATCACAGCTCTGCACTTAAGAGCTGAATGAGCTAGAAGAAGTTATTAATTATCCTTGAGATTCAGTTTCTACATCTGTAAAGTGATGATAATGCTATCAACTCAATAATTTGGAGGATTTAGGTACTATATTTTAAATAAAGTGCTTAGTTCAGAGCTTGGCACATGGTAAATTCCAATACTTTCTCTCACAAGCCACATCATTATTCTCTTAAGCACCTAAATCCTAACACATTCACTGAACAGTAAAGAGAGCAATGGTTTCAAAGAGTCTGCCTGCCTGCTCAGTTGCTCAGTCATGTTCAACTCTTTGTGACCCTATGGACTGTAGCCTGTCAGGCCTCTCTGTTCATGAGATTTTCTGGGCAAGAATACTGGAGTGGGTTGCCATTTCCTCCTCCAGGGGATCTTCCTGACCCAGGGATCAAACCTGTGTTTCCTGCACTTCCTACATTGCAGGCAGATTCTTTATTGCTGAGCCACTGGGGAAGCCTTTCAAAGAATACTGTTATCCATTAAAACATGCATCCTAGAGGAATTAATATTAAAAAGTGAAATGACCGGGTGACAGCACATGATTTAAGTGTGCAGTAACAAGTGGGAATTACAGAACAGTTAAGGATTGCTTTTGGAATCAAAATTTCTAGGTTCAAACCCAAGCTCTTTCACTAACTGGTCATGTTTTTAAACTACTCTAAGCCTGAATTTCCTCTCCTGGAGATAAAAATAGTATCAATACATAGAGATTAAAGACTAAATGAGCCAATGAATCAAAAGTACTTAGTACAGTGTGTAGTCCAGTATAAGAACTGACAAAAACTGCCTCATACATACAGAAGGGAGTGAATCCATTCAAGACCACTTGAAGTCACAATAGCTCTGGGCTAGAGACTATGTTCTCTTCCTTATTGGGAAAGAAAGATGCTAAGAACAAAACTGCCTTTTCAATGAATTATAGCTGCATAGCATTTAGTAAGTCAAGCAATTATAACAAAAAGATTTACGAATTGTTCTACGTCACAATCCATGGAAAAAGCCCATTAAGTATCTGGGAGCTAAGGATGTGAGAAAGAATGAAATTGGTGTGAGAGGTTGGAAATAGAAATGAGGAAAGGTGGTGACATAATAATTTAAAAGCTAACCTAGTAAAAAATTAGTTATAAATGTATATCCTTATGATAATTTTAAGTAGGAAATAAATGCTTTGGTATTTTGAAGACTTTATCTGAAATTCAGTATCACCACTCATATGGCATATAAAAGTAAGTTTGAAAATACATTATGTGTGTAAATACAAAACAAAACAAAACACCAAAAACCTGAACTGAACTTTCACCAAATCCTAAAGCTAGACATTCTACTAACTAAAATGTAATTTGGGAGCCAACTCTAAGGTTCTTTGGATTTTGTTTGTTTTCCTCATAGCTGAAGACAAGCTCAGAATCTGAATCTGGAATATCTGAGATTGAATCGCAAATCCAACATCTTACTAGGCAAGTAACTTAAAATTCTCTGAGCTTCATTTATCCCAGTTATAAAATACATAAGGTAAACAGTACGTATTTCATGTGACTGCTATAAGGATTAGCTGAGCTATACATTTAAAGTATTTGGAACAGGGCCTGGAACATAGTAAGAGCTGAATTAATGTTAGGTGTTATTATTAATTCTAAATTTTATTCTTGCTTAAGTACAATGAAAAGTTCTAAAAGAAGCAAAAAAGTCTAAATATTTCAAATAAGCATCAGAAAAAATTTTATTTCACATGTTTTGCTTAAATGTTGCTAAAGAAATATTATAGAACTCAAATAGTATTACAACCACAATCCCCAATCTTCCTACTCCAATAATTATTTTTAGGCTTGATTTTATTTTTAATTTTGTTTATTTGAGTCAAAATTATTTAGCTATGGCATTTCTGTATACTGACACATACTTGTACACAAATAAAACAACTTAAAGTTATAAATAAAATTTTGCCACTATTGACTTTCTCTTGATAGCTTGTGTGGCAGAGATTGCTAACTAATCACCAAAGTGTCTGCCTAGTCCTCACTGTCACACAACTAGATCTCTATCTCTCAGCCTCATGTACAGTTTATTGTGGTCATGTGACTATTCTAGCCCATGGGATACAAGCAGGAGTGACAGGTTCCTCTGGGAAATCTGGATCTTAAAATCTTCCATACTCTTTCTTTCTTTCAAGTCATTATTTCTGTGTCCATTTTCTATTATTTGTGACAGGGCTATTTCCTACATTCTTCTGCATTATATGTGGTACTTTTCTTTAGTAGGTATGGATTTTGAAAAGGGTAGTAGTGATAGGTAAGAGGGGTTTTGGGGGGGAGTTAGGGGAGGAGGGTCAGGAAAAGCAAAGGGAGCACTTCTCAGAAGACAGTGAGAGCAATAACCAAGGTGGTAAAGAAAGCTTGACCACATTCAACCTGGTTTTGAGTGTGGTCACTGAGTCACGAAAGTGCTGCACAAATTTATGCACTATGCTATGGCAACATAATCAGATCTACAACAGTGAAAAAATACATCTTCAGTGAGAGCCACTCACACTTACTTTTAACCATCCTCCCATGCACTTGATACACTCCTTGCCAATGATGGCATCAATCCCAGCAGTATCCCAATCATCGCCAGGGCTTGGGTTATTAGCCAAGCATATCTCAGTTTCAGGTTGGAACCAGAGACTTTTCACTGGGTCTCCCAGGTGCTCTGTAATATGCAGCGTATTCACATTCCCTCAGATAGCTGGAGACGCACAATGCTTTCACAAACCCCAGACAGACACCGGTAGTTACACACTGAAAATGGAAGAGACTCTTTAGCAATGGCTAAATGCAAAGCATGGCTAAATGGTAATGCTATCCTCACAAGGCTGAATGGAGCAAAATCCCTTCTACCAGCTACCAGGAACAGCTGTTTTGGTCTGTTTTTTTTTTTTTTTTTTTTGAGCAAGATATAGTTTAACATTGTATTAAGCCATGAGTTTTGGGTTCTTCTCTATTACAACAGCTAGCATTATCTAACTAATACAATTAGCTTTTCTTGATGTTTATGGTTTCAATAAGTTAGAATCACCAGGAAAAAAAATACCCTATTAATTCTAAAACAAAACCCACTATTATATTGCCTAAATGTTCCACAGTAATTACATATGAATTTATGGTAGAAATTAAAATCTTAATCTTATAGTTTTATACTATCATTCATCCAGAAGATGTTTTTAAGAAAATGATATATACAAATGAAAAGTACGAATTTAATAAATTCTCAGGTTTTTTTTTTGTTGTTGTTGTTCAGTTTAATTAAACAATGGATTTAGCTATATCTTTTGTATTTTTATAACTTAAACTGCTTCAAATGTGAGTCTCAGTCAATAATTCTAGACTCCTCTATACTTAGCAAACAAAGAATTCAAAAGGATCACCAGACTCCAACCCAAGACTGCAAGAACATCTGGACTGGTGATGTATTTTTCCAATTACTGCTTTCAGTGTTCGCTGTCTATGAACACATTGAAGCCATTTAGGATTTATTATTCTGGTAAATGAGCAGACTGTTCATACACATTAAATTCCTGTTCCTGTGTAGATTGTAAAATGCAATACCTTTATCTACTTCATGCTGGAATTAAAAATCCATATCACAAATGCTTAGAAAATAAAGCATTATCCTTTCCTGGAAAATGCAAATGAGAATGAGCAAATGTATTATCAGAAAAGTATTGATTATATCCACTATTTTTCTAAGTAGTATAGCTAAGATTAATACATTCTGAAATATATGCCTGTAATGTATGTCCCTTAACATTTAAGCTAAAGGAGTTAGAGAAGGCAAAGGAACCAGGACCTAGTGGAAGAATGAGGAAAGTATTGGTCTTTGAGCTAAGAGTCAAGAAAATAAATTGGTGGTGGAGTTCTCAGAGTGAATAAATAGGTTTTAATTAAAATTAGAAGGTCATTCTTCTAAGTTTCCTGTTTCATATGTTTGTCATCATGTGACAAGATGTTATGTTATTAATTTTTTAAATTTAATATTTCCACTATGATGATTAATATTAGCATTAAACAGACATGCCATCTCTCTGAAAAGCATTCTTTCAGATTAGTTTGGCAGCAATTGAAGAATAACTCAAATGACAGAAAGGAAAGAACCACAGACAACTATGGCCTTAATTTATAGAAAAGAAACCTGCCTATATTAGGTTTGTGCCAATGAGAAGGAAAAGGGAATTAAGTAAATCCAGAAGATTTTTCCAATTAACAACAATCAAATGTTTGGGCCAAACTGAATTTGAGATATTCATGCAGGGAACCTAACAGCAAAATGTGTTTATACTGGCATTGTGTAAAATGAATTTTGTGCTCTACTCTAGACTACCCTATGAGTCTGGGGGCCAGGAATAACTTACCTGAAGTGAATATACCATTATCCTGCTGTTGAAAATTTAGTCTGCCTTCAAAGTCTTTTCAGTATTAAAAAAATAAATTACAACAACAAGTCCTCTCAACAATACTTATGGCTTCTTCTATGTTAGATTACTATTAGAATCAATTCTTAAAATATTCTTCTTTTTGTAAAGAGAATCAAGAAAAATGGAGCTGGGAAATTTGAAGGGAAGAGATAGTGGTATGTATTAAAAAATAAGAGCAGTATGGAATTAGATGGTAAAGAGTCCTAAATCTTCAAAGTGAGTAAACTTTATGACAAGGAGACAGGGGAGTAATGTTAGGAAAGGTATATCCTGATGCACAAACACAGCTCAGATCCAGATTTGTGTGTGATAACTTGGACCTGAGAGATGCATATCCTGATACACAAACACAGCTCAGATCCAGATTTGTGTGTGATAACTTGGACCCTGAGAGATGCATATCCTGATACACAAACACAGCTCAGATCCAGATTTGTGTGTGATAACTTGGACCCTGAGAGATGCATATCCTGATACACAAACACAGCTCAGATTCAGATTTGTGTATGATAACTTGGACTCTGAGAGATGCATATCCTGATACACAAACACAGCTCAGATTCAGATTTGTGTGTGATAACTTGGACCCTGAGAGATGCATAACCTGATACACAAACACAGCTCAGATCCAGATTTGTGTGTGATAACTTGGACCCTGAGAGATGCATTGAAAAGAAGCTAATATGGGATCAGACATCTGTCACAAACAGAGTTTCCATTAAAACAAAGTTAATGTGGAAACAAAAGGAAAAACAGATTTTATAGTACGTTTTGTACACTCTAATTTGGTTCTAAATAGTATGTTATTTGAGGACAGAAACTGTTCTGTTTATCTCTATTCAAAGCACTTAGAACAAAGCCATTATCTGGTAAACAGTTTTATATATACATATAATCTATCGATATAGCTTTATAAATAATATGTATATGTTTATATATACACATACACATATATAAGCATACACATACAGACGCTTACTCCTTGGAAGGAAAGTTATGACCAACCTATGTAGCATATTCAAAAGCAGAGACATTACTTTGCCAACAAAGTTTCGTCTAGTCAAGGCTATGGTTTTTCCTGTGGTCATGTACGGATGTGAGAGTTGGACTGTGAAGAAGTCTGAGCACCGAAGAATTGATGCTTTTGAACTGTGGTGTTGGAGAAGACTCTTGAGAGTCCCTTGGACTGCAAGGAGATCCAACCAGTCCATTCTGAAGGAGATCAGCCCTGGGATTTCTTTGGAAGGAATGATGCTAAAGCTGAAACTCCAGTACTTTGGCCACCTCATGCGAAGAGTTGACTCATTGGAAAAGACTCTGATGCTGGGAGGGATTGGGGGCAGGAGGAGAAGGGGACGACAGAGGATGAAATGGATGGATGGCATCACTGACTCGATGGACGTGAGTCTGAGTGAACTCCGGGAGTTGGTGATGGACAGGGAGGCCTGGCATGCTGCGATTCATGGGGTCGCAAAGAGTCGGACACGACTGAGAGATTGAACTGATCTGATCTGATCTGATATACACACACACATATGTAGTTGTAATAGTTATTTTCAGGACAATCTATCAAACTAAAATTGTTAAATCTCTAAGTATTTGCCATTAAATTATGTCAAAGGAATGGTCTACTCATGTTATTAAACACAGGGCATAATGCTAGGTTAGTTATTAAAAATGAACTATCCATTTACTTAGTCAAAGAGTACATCTCAAAATTCCTAATAGATTTTAAAACAATAAAGCTTATCTAAATGAAGCATCATAATGTAAACATATCTCACAGAATAAAATCTGATATAAAATTACATACAATAATACTGAAAATTAAATGCTGTGAAAAATGACCAAAGAGTTACCATGAGACAGAAAAGACTGCTGCTTTTTTTTCTTTTAAATTACTAATATGCGACCCCCAAGCAGCTGAAGGCTCTGTCAAGTTCACAAAATTATTTGAAGAATTAAATTCCAGACAGAGGTTCTCCAAGGACTGTAGACTAATGGCTGCTTTCACCCCGGTGTCCGGTATCAAAGGAGCCATTTACTTCGGAGGAGTGTGCTCATCAGATGCCTAAAGAGGCTGGGGGCACTTAACTGAGCTCAAACTAGGCAGAATTACAGGATTTATTTCCCATGAACACAACTTGATTAAAGTGACTCATCTGAAATGTGCAAAAAGATAGGGGGAGCTTCTAAATAAGTGTTATTAAGGTTCAGGGACACGATTAAAATCAATGGCTTCAATTAGGTAGGGTTGTGGTGGATGGAGAGACAAGGAGAAAATTACAATGACACATGAGATTTTGGGAAGCAATCTACAGAGAAACAATGAAGACAAAAGCCTTAGGGAGATTCAACTTCCTGTCTTCCTCTCACACACAAATGTACACAGAGTCATAATTCTTCCTTCTAAACCAGTCTAATGAATTCATAGGTACATGTAGTAAATTGATTGCAGACAGAATCATTTTCCCACTGAAGATTGTGAAGTTGGCAAACATCTTGGAAATCTATCCATTCCACCTCTTTCACTTACCCCACTTACACAGTGCTCAGTGTTTTTATACTACTTCCAGCTTCTTACAACCCATAAAAGCTCTTTTTTTGTTGTTTTTTTTCCCATGTGCTGGACCATTCATTCACAATTTCTGTCATGAAAACCTACTACTCAGTTATCTTCAGGCTTTACTATATGACAGTCAACACGTGGAAAGTGAAAGTGTTAGGCATTCAGTTGTGTCTGACTCTGCGACCCCATGGACTGTAGTTCACCAGGCTCCTTTGTCCATGGAATTCTACATGCAAGAATCATGGAGTGGGTGGCCAGGCCATTTCCTTCTCCAGGGGATCTTCCTGACCCACGAACAGAATCCAGGTCTCCTGTATTGCAGGAAGATTCTTTACCATCTGAGCAGCCAACGCTATGCTAAGTCACTTCAGTCATGTCCGACTCTGTGTGACCCCATAGATGGCAGCCCACCAGGCTCCCCCATCCCTGGGATTCTCCAGGCAAGAACACTGGAGTGGGTTGCCATTTCCTTCTCCAATGTATGAAAGTGAAAAGTGAAAGTGAAGTCACCCAGTCCTGTCCGACTCTTAGCGACCCCATGGACTGCAGCCTACCAGGCTCCTCCGTCCATGGGATTTTCCAGGCAAGAGTACTGGAGTGGGGTGCCATGAGCAACCAATATTATGAACTAAATCATAACGAGAGGATAATGATCATATCAACGCAAAAACCATGTATTGAGTGCCCAGTTCTCACAAGACACCACACCAAGGCTGTGGGAATTAAAAGATGAAGTCTTATCCTTGAAAACGTGTAATATTGATCAAGAGAATAAAAGGAAGAATGTGGCCAATACTATAACAGATATAGAAGACAGAAAGCCAGACAGATTTTGACAAAGAACATCATGGAAAGTTTCATGGAGGAGGTGAAAGTTAAGAGGATGCTTATATTACTCAAGCACACACACAAAAAGAATGATGTGAGGTTTTAAAGTGATAGGTGAATTCTAGTTAAGGTCGTAAATAGCCTGAACAATATGCCTGGTGTTTTCTCCATTTGTTTGTAAACAGAGAGTTCAGATACCAGATGATTCAGTTAAAGTCTGGACACCTCACAGTATATGTGTGTGTGTGTGTGTATATATATATATCTCAAACATATGCTACATATACTTCTTGCTTTTATTTTTTGTCTTCAGCCAACCCTGCTGTCATAAAAGGCAGCTTACATTGCATCCATGGAATAAGTGAAGTCACTCAGTCATATCCGACTCTTTGTGACCCCGTGGACTGTAGCCCGCCAGGCTCCTCTGTCCATGGGATTCTCCAGGCAAGAACACTGGAGTGGGTTGCCATTTCCTTCTCCAGGGGATCTTCCCAACCCAGGGATCCAACCTGGGTCTCCTGCATTGCAGGCAGACGCTTTATCCTCTGAGCCATCCATGGAATAACCTTAGTCTAAATACTCACTTCATAATTTATTAATTTCATCTCTTCTCCACTTTATCACATCCTGACTTACCATCTTTCTGAAACCCCATCTCTGATTATCACCTCTTGCAACTCTCCCATCCACTAACTTCCACTGAATGTCCCTACTTTTCTCAGAACCCCCACTTTGCCCAGGCTAAAAGTTTCTTAGCTTTCTGTGTAGGCTACTCAACTATCTGGCTGACACTACTACCAGCGTATTTGACTCACTTGTCTTTGTTCTTTGCTTTAGTTTTGCTGACAATCTGGAGATAAATCAGTCCACTTTCTTGCTCTACTCTCCCTCATGAACTGCCTTGTGCTGCTGAAAAGAATTCTCTGTTAATTGGTATCATTATAAATTTATGATCTCCACCCTCTGCTGAGTCTTCAATACTGTGTTGTATCCAAGCCCTCATCACTCTTTCCATTCAGACTCTTGAGGCTTCCACCCTCAGCAGACAAACTTATCATCTGCTTTACAGAAAACTACAGAGACCAAGGGGTGGTAACTCCTAAATTTTCAGTCCTCCCATTTTTAAATCGATCATTAATTATCATGCCGTCATGGAAAAATAGGAGTCTCTCAGAATCTCAAGGTTAATTTTACTCTTTCTCTTCTCAATCAGCACACAGCTTGATTCCCACCCATTTTATCTTCAAGCTCTTCTCTCTAGATCCTTTTGTTCCACAACCAACAAGTACAACACTGCCTAAACCTTCCTTAAATTAATCTACTTACCTGAAGCAACCGAATAATGTCTTCTCTTCCCTGTGGGACATTGAACATAACAAATGTGCTTTGAACATTTGTTACCAACAGAAACCTCAATTTACATTCTGTCCTGATAACTAACCTGCTGTCGCTCTTAACAAACTCATCAACATTCAAGGCTGCTGAGCATTTTCAGTCCTTCTTCTCCTTGACTTGTCTATGGCATTTGTCCCTCTTTGTTCAGGCATGTCTGCCAATTTCACTCCCACCCTATCCCTTCTCATTCTACCCTACCTTAGTGAAACTTTCTTTTCCTTCTTGCTTTGTTTTTTCCCTTATTGATCATTCCCCTTCTAAATTTTCACTTCCTGGAAAATCTCCTCTGCTTTAAGAACTCTTTGTAAAAATTCAAATTTCTAAATCTCACAGAGGCCATACCTCCAAGATGCAAGTCCATCAGCCCTATGAATATAAACATGCTCTAGCCTGAACTGTCATTTACTCTCATTCATCTCTTTGTCCAGCCCAACAAAATAATTTGGTCAACTGCATTAACTCAAAGTGATTTTCAAAGCCTCCTTCAACCTCATCCTTCCAAACCTCATCAGTAACAAGTCTTAGTGAGTCTACTTCATCAGGAGAGAGAATCTTTTCTGTGAACTACTGCAGTATCTAAATTGGCTTTGTTTTTCCCATTCTAAACCACTTTCCACATTGTCCTTGAAGTTATTTTCTTCAAAAACACAAATTACATGAGGTCACTCTCTTATTACAATACTATTAATAACAAACAAATGACTGCATAATTAAGGCCAAACTTAATTGACAAATGTAAGGCAAGGTTTCATCAATCCAAGCATCTCATTGTTTTCCATAGTTATCCTCACACTTTGTCACAGACTCACAACTATGCTCAATCACAGTAATGTCTTGTGGTGCACACAAGCTGTTTCTTGAATTCATGCCTTTGGGCACTTTGCTTATTATGCTCTTCCTCTCTACTATCACTGGAGAAGGAAATGGCAACCCACCCCAGTATTCTTGCCTTGATAATTCCATGGACAGAGGAGCCTGGTGAGTAGTCCATGGGGTTGCAAAGAGTTGGACACAACTGTGTGACTAACACTCTCTATCATCGAGACTCATCATGCTGCTACTGTTAAGTCACTTCAGTTGTGTCTGACTCTGTGCGACCCCACAGACAGCAGCCCACCAGGTTCAACCGTTCCTGGGATTCTCCAGGCAAGAATACTGGAGTGGGTTGCCATTTCCTTCTCCAATGCATGAAAGTGAAAAGTGAAAATGAAGTCACTCAGTCGTATCTGACTCGTAGAGACCCCATGGACTGCAGCCTACCAGGCTCCTCCGTCCATGGGATTTTCCAGGCAAGAGAACTGGAGTGGGTTGCCATTGCCTTCTCCGCAAGGCTCACTATATATATATATATATATTCAAGTTGCTCAGTCATGTCTGACTCATTGCAAGTCCATGAACTATAGAGTCCATGGAATTCTCCAGGCCAGAATACTGCAGTGGGTAGCCTTTCCCTTCTCCAGGGGATCTTCCCAAACCAGGAATCAAACCCAGGTCTCCCACATTGCAGGTGGATTCTTTACCAACTGAGCCACCAGGGAAGCCTGAGCATACTGGACCGGGTAGCTTATCCCTTCTTGAGGGGATCTTCCCAACCCAGGAATTGAAGCAGGGTCTCCAGCATTGCAGCCGGATTCTTTACCAACTGAGCTATCAAGGAAACCCAAGGCTCATCGTGGCAAAGCTCTTTTGTGTAAAACCTTCCTAAATTCCTTAACATTTTAGAATAAGCAGTTTATCAGGGTATGCCACCAGTCTATGAATTTCTTGAGTGATGTTCATTTCAGTTCAGTCACTCAGTCGCATCTGACTCTTTGTGACCCCATGGACTGCAGCATGCCAGGTCTCCCTGACCATCACCAATCCCGGAGTTTACTCAAACTCATGTCCATTGAATATTGATGTAATATTCACATATTTTCCCCAGACTTGCCTGTAGGTGTCCAGGAGTCTCAGGTGGAGGCATGGGTCAGTGGCTTGCTGCAGGGTTGGGGGCACTGAGTGTAGCAGTCCATGCATAGGACCTTTTGAAGGAGGTCACCATTATCTTCATTACCTCCACCATAGTTTGGCCTCAGGTAAATAACAGGGAGGGGACACAGCCCCAGCCATCAACAGAAAATTGGATTAAAGATTTACTGAGCATGGTTCCGCCCATCAGAACACGAACTAGTTTCCCCTTCAGTCAGTTTCTCCCATCAGGAAGCTTCCATAAGCCTCTTACCCTTCTTCATCAGAGGGCAGACAGACTGAAAACCACAACCACAGAGAACTAACCAGTCTGATCACATGGACCACAGCCTTGCCTAACCCAGTGAAACTATGAGCCATGCTGTGCAGGGCCACCCAAGACAGATGGGTCATGGTGGATAGTTCTTACAAAAAGTGGTCTGCTGGAGAAGGGAATAGCAAAACACTTCAGTATTCTTGCCTTGAGAACCCCATGAACAGTATGAAAAGACAAAAAGATAGGACACTGAAAGATGAACTCCCCAGGTCAGTAGGTGCCCAATATGCTACTGGAGATCAGTGGAGAAATAACTCCTGAAAGAATGAAAAGATAGATTCAAAACAAAAACAACACCCAGGTGTGGATGTGACTGGTGATGCAAGTAAGTCTGATGCTGTAAAGAGCAATATTGCATAGGAACCTGGAATGGTAGGTCCTTGAATCAAGGCAAATTGGCAGTGGTCAAACAGGAGATGGCAAGAGTGAACGTTGACATTTTAGGAATCAGTGAACTAAAATAGACAGGAATGGGTAAATTTAACTCAGATGACCATTATATCTACTACTGTGGGCAAGAAGCCCTTAGAAGAAATGGAGTAGCCACCATAGTCAACAAAGAGTCCAACGTGCAGCTGTCGGATGCAATCTCAAAAAAACCAGAATGATTTCTGTTCGTTTCCAAGGCAAACCATTCAATATTACAGTAATCCAAGTCTATGCTCCAACCAGTAATGCTGAAGAAGCTAAATGTGAATGGTTCTCTGAAGACCTACAAGACCTTCTAGAACTAACATCTAAAAAAGATGTCTTTTTCATTATAGGGGACTGGAATGCAAAAGTAGGAAGTCAAGAGATATCTGGATTAACAGGCAAATTTGCCCTTGGAGTAGGGAAAGAACAGGGCAAAGCTCATAGAGGTTACCCAAGAGAACGCACTGGTCATTGCAAACACTCTCTTCCAACAATACAAGAGAAGACTCTACACATGGACATCACCAGATGGTTAACAGCGAATTCAGACTGATTACATTCTTTGCAGTCAAAGATGGAGAATCTATATATAGTCAGCAAAAAGAAGACCAGGAGCTGACTGTGGCTCAGATCACGAACTCCTTATTGCCAAATTCAGACTTAAATTGAAGAAAGTAGGGAAAACCACTAGACCATTCAAGTATGACCTAAACTAAATCTCTATACAGCAGTAGTGAGAAATAGATTCAAAGGATTAGATTTGATAGACAGAGTGCTTGAAGAACTACGGACAGAGGTTCATGACATTGTAGAGGAGACAGGGATCAAAACCATCCCCAAGAAAAAGAAGTGCAAAAAGGCAAAATGGTTGTCTGAGGAGGCCTTACAAATAGCTGAAAAAAAAAGAGAAGCAGAAGACAAAGGAGAAAAGGAAAGATATACCCATTTGAATACAGAGTTCCAAAGAATAGCAAGGACAGATGAGAAAGCCCTCCTCAGTGATCAATGCAAAGAAATAGAGGAAAACAATAGAATGGGAAAGACTAGAAATCTCTTTGAGAAAATTAGAGATACCAAAGGAACATTTCATGCAAAGATGGGCACAATAAAGGACAGAAATGGTATGGACCTAAAGGAAGAAGATATGAAGAAGAGGCAAAAAGAATACATAGAACTATACAGAAAAGATCTTCATGACCCAGATAATCACGATGGTGTGATCACTCACCTAGAGCCAGACATTCTGGAATGCGAAGTCAAGGGGGCCTTATGAAGCATCACTATGAACAAAGCTAGTGGAGGTGATGAGCTATTATTTCAAATCCTAGAAGATGATGCCATGAAAGTGCTGCACTCAATATGCCAGCAAGTTTGGAAAACTCACCAGTGGCCACAGGACAATCCCAAAGAAAGACAATGCCAAAGAATGCTCAAACTACCGTACAGTTGCACTCATCTCACATGCTAGCAAAGTAATGCTCAAAATTCTCCAAGCCAGGCTTCAACAGTACATGAACCGTGAACTTCCAGATGTTCAAGCTGAATTTAGAAAAGGCAGAAGAACTGGAGATCAAATTGCCAACACCTGTTGGATTATCAAAAAGCAAGAGCATTCTAGAAAAACATCTATTTCTGCTTTATTGACTATGCCAAAACCTTTGACTGTGTGGATCACCACAAACTATGGGAAGTTCTTCAAGAGATGGAAATACAAGACCACTTGACCTGCCTCTTGAGAAACCTGTATGAATGTCTGGAAGCAACAGTTAGAACTGGACATGGAACAACAGAATGTTTCCAAAGAGGAAAAGGAGTACATCAAGGCTGTATATTGTCATCCTGCTTATTTAACTTATATGCAGAGTACATCATGAGAAACGCTGGGGTGGATGAAGCACACACTGGAATCAAGATTGCCAGGAGAAATACCAATAACCTCAGATATGCAGATGACACCACCCTTATGGCAGGATGCGAAGAAGAACTAAAGAGCCTCTTGTGAAAGATGATAGTGAAACAGTTGGCTTAAAACTCAACATCCAGAGAAGTAAGATTATGGCATCTGGTCCCATCAGTTCTTGTCAAATAGATTGGGAAACAATGGAAACAGTGACAGACTTTAGTTTTTGGGCTCCAAAATCACTGCAGATGGTGATTGCAATCATGAAATTAAAAGACGCTTTCTCCTTGAAAGAAAAATTATGACCAACCTAGACAGCACATTAAAAAGCAGAGACATTACTTTGCTAACAAAGGTCCATCTAGTCAAAGCTATGATTTTTCTAGTAGTCATGTATGGATTGAGAGTTGGACTATAAAGAAAACTGAGGACCAAAGAATTGATGCTTTTGAACTGTGGTGTTGGACGAGACTCTTGAGAGTCCCTTGGACTGCAAGGAGATCCAACCAGTCCATCCCAAAGGAAATCAGTCCTGAATATTCACTGGAAGGAAAGATGTTGAAGCTGAAACTCCAATACTTTGGCCACCTGCTGTGAACTGACTCATTTGAGAAGATCCTGAGGCTAGGAAAGATTGAAGGCAGGAGGACAAGCAGATGACAGAGGATGAGATGGTTGGATGGCATCACTGACTTGATGGACATGAGTTTGAGTAAACTCTAGGAGTTGGTGATGGACTGGGAGGCCTGGTGTTCTGCCAGTCCATAGAATCACAGAGTCAGACACAACTGAGAGACTGAACTGAACTGAACTAGCTTTATCATATCTTGTTTTCCCAATTCTACTGAGAACTTCTTCGAACTCCAGCATGTATAAACTTTTTGTCTCTTGAGTAATAAATACATGTAGTCACATAAGTATAATTCAAGAAAAAAATGGAGGAGGAAAATTCTTTGGCCTTATTGAGAATATATTCTCAACAAGAGAGAATATATTCTAGAGAAATCTAACCCTTTATAATTAAATTCCTTTTTTCTATCACTCTAAATGGAATGGCTTCTATGTTATAAGAAAGATTGGAATCTGTGTGGTTTGTTTTATGGAAGGTGGTGTGCCTTATCCTGTGTGACTTTTCATGCAAAGATACACTGATAAGCAGAGGCTTTCACAACACAGTCAGACCTCATGGAATACAACTTGATAGATCTGTCCAGAGGGACCCACTGCTGCAATAGCTCTTAGAATGAGGGCCTGCCTGCTGCTATAATCAAGCCTCTATCCTGAGGAGGCAGACTGTTGTCTGTTAAGATGGACAGATAAATATTTTTTTTCAGCAATGCCTTTCTTTGAAAGCTATTTAAAAAGCCAGAGTTTGTTCATTATATGTGAAAGTTTTTAATATTACCCAATAGACAGGTTAAAAACAGCATTATACTATAGATACATGGTTAATAAAGAGAGAAGTAAATTGGAAAACCTTTAATGAGCAAAACCAAAATAAGCCAAATGGCTCAAATATGTTAAGTTTTACATTCTGATGAGCTGAAAAAAAAAAAAAAAAAAAGAGTTTCTGTTCAATAGGGAGGTACCAGTAAATATGAAATAAAACCGGGTCACAGGAAAAAAGGCCTGGGAAACTGACATTAAAAAATAGAAAAAAAATGCCTGTGAAAGTGAGATAAAGCCCAAGAACTGGTGGGAAAAGGGGTCACGTGACAAAGATGGAGTCATGGGATATAAAGGGTTGTGGGTCACAATATTTTTTGCCTTCATTGAATTTATGAAGGAAAAAAAGCCATAAAGTTGTGAAATGTGGAATAACAACACAATTTAAACATAGTTCAAAAGACTGACGAAATATGGCAGATCACTTCATTATTAATGATGAAATAAACATGTGCAAATAGTAACTGCTATCAGATCAGAGCAGTCGCTCAGTCGTGTCTGACTCTTTGTGACCCCATGAATTGCAGCATGCCAGGCCTCCCTGTCCCTCACCAATTTCCGGAGTTCACTGAGACTCACGTCCATCGAGTCAGTGATGCCATCCAGCCATCTCATCCTCTGTCGTCCCCTTCTCCTCCTGCCCCCAATCCCTCCCAGCATCAGAGTCTTTTCCAATGAGTCAACTCTTCTCATGAGGTGCCCAAAGTACTGGAGTTTCAGCTTTAGCATCATTCCTTCCAAAGAAATCCCAGGGCTGATCTCCTTCAGAATGCTATAGGAATTCATGAAAGGAAAAAGGCACTTCCTTTGGGATTTTGAAAGAAGGTCTTTTAGATTATGTATTTTGAAAGATAAAGGTATTTTTATTTGACCTCAAGAAAGATTCGGAGTTGTATGTATCTGGCACTGAAGTCTTGTGTAATTACAAACAGCTTGGTTTACAGTGTTTTATTATGAATTTCAAAACTGTATTTGCTCTTTGAGTAATCACTCCCACCACGAATTTGAAGTAAAGCAGTTAAAAAGTTCTGTCAGTCAGTGTTAGGGAAATAAAATAAATAGTCTTGTTTAGGCTTCAGAGATAAAGCAGAGCAGGCCTCTGACCTTGCTTCTGACCTACCTGGACATTGCCCTGACTGCTGCTGTGGGCGCCAGTCACACCTGCTCTATGTGAGAAAAGATGAAAGTGAGTTACTCAGTAGTGTCCAACTCTTTGGGACCCCATGGACTGCAGCCTACCAGACTCCTCTGTCCATGGGATTTTCCAGGCAAGAGTACTGGAGAGGGTTACCATTTCCTTCTCCAGGGGAATCTTCCTGAGCCAGGGATCAAACCCAGGTCTCCTGCATTGCAGGCAGAAGCTTTACCATCTGAGCCACCAGGGAAACCACCAGAGAGTGTAGGAAGAGAAACACAATAGGGAGCAGGTCTTGAAATTTGTTAAGACTCTGGAGGAGGTCTGACCGACCACTCCAGAGACTTAAGTCTTAGCAACATGCCAAGATTTGCAGAACAAAGCAAACAACATTGTAAAAAATTAACATAATATTAGAGTTGCAGTCTTGCTCACAGATAGATGATGATATCAGTTTGCTTCCTGGGATGCTAAAGGGGAACCCCTAACTGAAGTCTTTTAGTCTCACCCACTGAGCTGACAGGCTGCCTGGGACCTTTTTCCAACTGGGACTCCAGATGTGCTGTGAAAAGGGACTTGCCAGTTCTGTTTAGGAGAAGGCAATGGCAACCCACTCCAGTACTCTCGCCTGGAAAATCTCATGGACGGAGGAGCCTGGTAGGCTGCAGTCCATGGGGTCGCTAAGAGTCAGACATGACTGAGCAACTTCACTTTCACTTTTCCTTTCATGCATTGGAGAAGGAAATGGCAACCCACTCCAGTGTTCTTGCCTGGAGAATCCCAGGGACGGGGGCGCCTGGTGGGCTGCCGTCTATGGGGTCGCACAGAGTGGGACACGACTGAAGCGACTTAGCAGCAGCAGCCCTGTTTAAGTCTGGATGTTGGTCAAAACCCAATTTGGTGATGTATTCTCTACTCTTTCTACTTCTCCCTCTCTCTTTTTTAATGTTAGTATATTGAAAGTAAGCTAGATAATTCTGTAATAAATATTTACATTATTTATTTGTATGTAACATGTGGCTTATTTTGTTAACAAATCCTTCGAACCTGAGATGAAAGTGCAAACTTTTGGCAAAAATAGAGGGTTGTTTGTTTTTTTTTTTTCCCTATGTGAATGAAGATAGACTTGAAGAGAGGGAGTACGATTTTCTGGCAGTGTCATTACTGAAGAAAAAAATGACATATCAAAGTTAAAATGCAGAATTACAAATGATTCTGAAATAGACAATGCAAAGAATGGGACAATCTCCATTTCTCTGCCATTTGAAGGGACTAGACATTGACCTTCAGGAGAGCACTGTGGGTGAGACAGAAACTCTACTGCTGACTGCTATCTTCTCTAGCCAAGAATAATCCTGTCACTGTGGGGCCCACTAGTACTCTGCTGGTTGCCAGCTTTGAGATAAGCATTTCATCCTATTCTCTGCTCTGGAGGCAGAGACAATGCTCTTAAGGCTTTGCGCTGAAACCAACACAACCAGGGATCTCTGAAGTCATCCACTGGCAGCTTATTGCATGATTAAGCCTGTAGTTCTTCACCATGGGTAGGTATTAGAATCAGCTGAAGAGCTTTTAAAAAAGACTGATGTCTCAGCCCTGCTTCAAAAAAGTAAAGCATAATCTCTGGTGATGGGCTTAGGCATTGCCCTACCTAGGTGATTCTAGCATGCACTAGGCTTATTAAATACTATATTAGACTGGTGCTTCTCAAACTTTAATGCAATATGAATGACCTGGAAATCTTGTTAAAATTCAAATTCTGACTCAGTAAGTCTAGGGTAAAAACCTGAGATTCTGCATTTCAAATAAGCTCCCAAGTGATGCTGATGCTACTGGTCTGAGATCATTTCGATCTTCAAATCTTTTGTACTTTCTTTTAGAAAAATCAGCAAAATTATGCCAGAATTATTTTTAAAAATCCTGAACTGCCCCCCACCCCAACCTTAAGACATTCTGGTTTTCTTCCTGAGGTGTGTTCTATATATATATATATATGCATAATTAAAAAAAAATCATATGATACTGGCACTATTGTGTGAGCTTAGTTTATGTATTAGAAACCCCTGCCCCAAGGTATCCAAGGGAAATAGCACATACAACAAAAATAAGCTTGGTAAGGGCACTCTCTCAGTGGAAGCAATGCTCTTTGCAATGCATCAGGAATGACTGATGGCAAGCTGGGCCAGTGTAAGAGCAGAACTACTGAACTCAGTCAGGGCTACTTTTACCTAGAGTATTTCAAATATCATCCTTATCATCAAAGCAGCCCTACTGGATCAGTGGATTAGATGGAAAGTGTTGCTCCTCAGAGGAGACCCCCACAGCTCATCTCCCAGAGATAAGTCATTCTTAACATGCTTCTATTTCTTCCATAATAGAAGATATTATAATAAGTAGCTGAGTTGGCCACCCAAAAAAGAATATTCTTAAAAGGTAGTTTTTAGGCTGATGAATAATTTTATACCCCACTTAAGAGAAGTTATCAAATAAGACAAAGGATTTAGTTAAAAGAGAACTTTTGGTTTAGTTAAAAGAGAAAAAGGAAGAAAAATGTCAAAAGCCATCCTAAAGCAAGAATAACAAGGAAGCTCATGCTAAAAAAAAGCTGATGAGCTTTGTTTTTTCCTTTGACAGTGGCAATAAAATGCAAATTGTTGTTTAGTACCTAAGTCACATCTGCCTCTTTCGCTACCCTATGAACTCTAGACTGCCCGGCTCCTCTGCCTATGGGATTTTCCAGGCAAGAATACTGGAGTGGGTTGCCATTTCCTCCTCCAGGGAACCTTCCCAATCCAGTCTCCTGCTCTGCAGTCTTCCCAGTCTGAGTCTCCTGCACTGCAGGAGCCAAAAGGCAAATGCTAAAACATTAATAGTATGCTCTATCTGTACTTTAGGTGTGTATTATGTGCATATATGTGAATATACACAGAAACAAATACACATACAACAAGAAGACAAAGCAGATTTCCTTCAAGTAAGCACTGACCTTGGTATCAGAGATAAGATTATTTCTGGTTTTGTGGCTGTGGGCCTCAGTTTCCCATCTGTGAAATGAAAGAACTGGGCTGCATAATATGAGCAACTGCTTCTGGAATACTTCTTATGTCAACTACTGGGTTCCCCCTCAGTACATCATTAACCCTCTTTACACTCTGTGAGATACAGTATGTTGCACCTGCTTTTGCAGATGAGGAAAGAGAACGCATAGAGAAATGAGGTTGATTGTTCAAGGGTAAAAGTCATAAATTAGATTTATAGTCCCTGCCCTAGAGAGGCTTTCCACAGGCCACTCCTTCAGCAAACTGTATGGAATCTGTGTTCACACACTTGAAACCAGGACTGCAAGACAAGGCTGTAGATTCCAGGGCTCGTGCACTTAACACAGACCTCTCTACCCTCCTGGGGTAAACCAAAACTGACCTGGATGAAATTTTCTGATCATTTCATTATAGGAGAGAGTCCATCTAAATAGAAAATGGAACATGAGAGAGAGAGAAACCAATGGATTCGGAAACATGTACCTGTCTTCAGGCCAGTATTAGCAAGTACAGATAATAGGGGATGGGAGGATTAAGGATAGGAGGTATTTAGGAAGGATAAGCTTACAAACAGAAATACTGCTTGTAAACTTCCTTTAACCTAAGGCAATCAGATCATCTTAAGTTGGGGAAGGGGGGCATCATCTAGATCCTGAAAGATAAACTTTTAACAAAAAGCTTTTCTAGCATAGGGCTCAAAAACTACATGAAAGAGACAAATTAGCTCAATCGTGAAAATTTAAAGAGTTACCAGGTCGAAAGAAAGTCTCCCAAAGAGCACACACCTTACAGTACAGTGGGTGCAATTTGGAGGATCCATCATCACCTCAAGATAACTAAACAGAAAGGATGGAGGAAAATTCTGATATAAAATCAAGAGAAGAAAATAAACTTACATCTAAACAGAGAAGTCAAGAGCATATATTTTTAGATAAATGCTCTATGAAGCAGACTATTTTTGACAACTGGCTGATTTGCTCTAAAAAATAAAAGATAGTATGGACTCAACAAACACAAAACCAAGAACCATGCATACTGTACATATTTATTTTTGTTCCATCCATATATGATAAGAAAAATATAGATAAGAAGGAAGGTTGCTAAAGAAAATAAATAAACAACATACTTTCACAATTAAAACTAATTAGAAGGTTCAATTCTTGGGTTGGGAAGATCCCCTGGAAAAGGAAATGGCAACTTACTCCAGTATTCTTGCCTGGAGAATTCCACGGACAAAGGAGCCTGGCGGGCTACAGTTCATGGGGTGGTAAAGAGTCGGACATGACTGAGTGACCAACACACAGAAATAATAAAATATGTAATCAACCTTGAAAAATAAAAATACAGTGAGGGAACTGATTGAGTAAACCATGCACAAACACAAAGGAAAAATTCACAAAAGATTAAAAATGGATAGGAGAGAAGGTAGTCAACATAATAAAAAGGCAATGAATATATAATATATTGGCATTTTTATTTCTAAATGAAAGAGAACTATCTGTATATAACAAGAAAAAATTCACAAAGATGGCAGGTTGTCTTAAGCCAAAAGACAATTACAATCCATGGAGTAGAAAAGTTTACTATGAATCAGAAAAAAAGATTGCCTGCTATAGCATGGGTATAATAAACATTAAATGCCAAAGGTAAGGAAAGGCAAGAAAACATAAACATTAAATACTTCTGTTATATAAAAGTGATAAACAGGTATTAAAAAGATAAAACCTCTTAGATTCAAGCAAATAAAATAAGTATACATTTAAATAAAGAAAAATTGAAAATTAAAAAAGATAAAAAAATATTAGACAATTAAAAATGTTATCTCTGTGTGTAATATTTCATCAAGACAAAAATCCAAACTTATAAAGACTGAAGGGACAGAGTTGGATTTTCAGCTGTATGTCTGTTGTTTTGCAAAGGTAATCTAATTTCGTAGTGTCACAAACTTTTTACATCTAATAAAACAAAATGTGCCAAAAGACTGATATACGGATATGAGAATTTCTTGGTTCTTATTTCATGTGCTCCATGGGGCATTAGCCTTTCTTAAGCTGAAATATTGACTTTAATTTATCAGATGATGAGCAATTATTTTGCCCCCACATGAGGTGGTGTTGATCTTCAGGCAAAATGTCCTGTGTTCACAGTGTCCATGTTTTTTATATCACAGAGGTGTTGGTGAATTAATTTGTATATTTCATTATTTTGCCCTTATTATTTATGAGAGTGAGTTGAAAACATGAAAAAAGAAAATGTTAATATTAGTTTTACTGTAATCAAGATCAAGATGGCTTGCTGAAGTAGGACTACAGAAAAAAAATAATAAATTACAAAATGTACAAAGAGTGAAATTCACATTTCCTGACCACAGTAGGATAAACCTAAATTTCATAAGTAGAGAGCCCCTTGCATTTTAAGCACATCAGCTGTGTACACAAATGTGGATGAAGTGAGTATGCTCTGTGGTGGCCGAAATGGGAAGAAAATGAGAGGATATATGTGTACGTGTAGCTGATTCATTTTGGTGTACAGCAGGAACTAATACAACTTCTTAAAGCAGCTAAACTCCAGTAAAAATTAATTTAAAAAGAAAAAAAAAAGTGTCATGAAGTGTTGGAAACAGACTGTTGGATAATCTCTTTAAAAGGCAATATGTAGTATGGAATATCTCTAAGAATCTTAATTTGTAGATAGAGATTTTAAGTGACCTTCATAAAAGACCATTGACAGGTCCATAGCGGAGAAGTGGATAGCTCACTACAAATAAGAGGGTTTTGTTGTTGTTCATCTGGATTTTTGATGCAGTAAACTTAAATTTTTGGTATAGTTGATATTCATATGTTGAAAAACATTCAATTTAATTTTAAAATGTGCTTCATAAAAAATAACAGGCTACTTTAGAAAAGCCCTGATGTACTCTAATGAGATGTGGAGTGAGTTCTTCCACTGTTGTTCCCTAGCCAAACCCTGAGTCCTCTGGGTCTCTGTTTCCTGCCAAGCTAATCCTTCCTAATGATAATACAAGAAGACAGGTGGAAGTAAACTGAACACGGAAATTCTCTCAATGGTACAAAGTGTTTTTATTATATTGTTATTATTATTATTTGCCAGAGACTAACCAAGGAGATCATTTAATGGTGGGGATTTGAATATAGAGGGTACATGAACCTTGAAGGCTTATTTTCCCCACAACCATTCTTGTCCCTTGAATCTCTCAACAAATTTCGTACATTTCAATTCTAGGCTAAGAATCTGCTTCTGAGGAAACCCACATTAAGTGGCAGGTCTTGCTGAGTTTCTGATGCAGAAGCATTTTTACTTGTGTATCCAGCGGCTGTTACACTGTAACCACTATTGCTCTTTGTCCTTAATACTGCTGGTTCCACTCCCACCCAGATTAACAACCATCAATCTCCTGATGCCACGAAATGAAAGAGTCCACCCACTCAACTTTCTAGGGGATCCTGGCCTGATGGGTACAGTTGCTGTCTGAGAGAGACTACACCTGGACCCTAGATCGAGACTTTTCCAATATAGGTCTGCCAGATCCATGTTATTCAAGGGATGTGCAACTCTAAAATGACTTCACGTTTGCCTCCAGATAAAGAATATTAAGTGAAAGTGAAGTCACTCAGTCATGTCCGACTCTTCACGACCCCAGGGACTGCAGCCTACCAGTCTCCTCCGTCCATGGGATTTTCTAGGCAAGAGTACTGGCGTGGGGTGCCATCGCCTTTGCCTTTAAGACACTATTAATACTACATTGAATATTAGTTGGCTTAAAATGGGATGTGATATGTTTATTATTTACATAGTATCTTCACTTGTGGGGCTTCCCAGGTGGCGCAGTGGTAAAGAATCCACCTGCCATTGCAGGAGATGCAAGCGACACAGGTCCCATCCCTGGGCTGGGAATGTCCCCCAGAGAAGGGAATGGCAAAACACTCCAGTATTCTTGCCTGGAGAATTCCGTGGACAGAGAAGCCTGGTGGACCACAGTCCATGTGGTCACAGAGTCAGACACAAGTGTATGTGTAATGTATCCAGAAGTTGGACCCAGACTTAGGATACACATACTCTTTCCATTGTTCACCCTCTGCATAAAATAATGTCTGGAGAAAAAAAGAAAGAAGAGTTTAAGAAATCAGTTTTCTATTCTCAGTATTATTTCCTCCCCTTTATATTCCAGTAGATCTGGGAAAAATGGGTCATAGGTAAAGAGACACAAGCCATCTTTGGTTCTAAGAAGATAACCCTGCACCAGCTCTCTCTGCCTTTTCAGCAGAAGAAAGTTTATATCACTTACTGGACAATCCCAGATCAAAGAATGTTTTAGAAAATTGATGGTTACATTAAGTGCACTTACGGACATTTGACAAGTGTTTCCTCACCAGCCCCTCATTGTCCTTCTATAATTCTCATGTTAGAGGCAAACACTAACCTGTGTCCATATTCTCTACGCCTTCTCCCTAGCACATAATGACAGGTCACCTTGCGAGCCTGACTCCTCTTTCCCTTCCTAGAAAATTGTAAGTGCCACTGGGTTTCAGTAACTAGCCCACCTTCTCCTCTAGCACTTCTGTGATATCTACCATCACTCAAGTTAACCTCTGTTCTTCTTGTAAAAGTCATATTTGCACAGTGCACAGCCTTGGAGCAGATTGCATTTTGCTGCATTGCGGTGGGCACGCCAGTACTTTACCATCTGCACATTGAAGATACCCATTCACACCCCATATTCTCCATTGACTATGGAAGGAAAGGCAGTGACACGTGTGTGTTAAACACTGTTGCTAAGTAAAGTGGTAGGAATTTTACACATATCGCCTGTCTTCACTACCCATCGAAGATAAATCCCCAGGTTGGGAAGATCCCTTGAAGAAGGCAATGGCAACCCACTCCAGTATTATTGCCTAGGAAATCCCATGGACAGAGCCTGGTGGGCTATAGACCATAGGGTTGCAAAGAGTTGGACACAACTGAGGTGACTTAGCACAGAACAAGTTTAAAAAGTAGGTATGCCATCCCTGTTTTTCAGAGGAGAGAATTGGAGCACAGAGTGTTATGCATGTAATTTTCTCAGGATCACATAACTGCTAAGTGGTAGAATCAGAACTTAAATATAAGTCTGAAGCCTATATACTTTTCTTTTTAAATCCAAATGGTTCATTACTCTTCACCTACAATTTACAATGAACTCAATAAATATTAAATGTCTTGATTATATTATACACATGTGGAATCCAAACAACTATCAAGATATATAAAATTATCATCATTTGAAAATGATTTCCTCTTGCTTTTTTTAGGTAAACCCCACTTGCCATC
This sequence comes from Bubalus bubalis, assembly GCF_019923935.1. Taxonomy (NCBI): domain Eukaryota; kingdom Metazoa; phylum Chordata; class Mammalia; order Artiodactyla; family Bovidae; genus Bubalus; species Bubalus bubalis. The sequence goes on along the minus strand of NC_059159.1, from coordinate 78,015,785 downwards.
CCTACAAGTGGCCTCTGCTCTAATACTTTTGTGACCCAGACTCATTTTTTTTAACTTGTTGTAGACTTTCATAAGAAATGAATGATACAGTATGAGCAATTTTATATAAGGCTTCTTTCAGTTCAGTTCAGTTCAGTCGCTCAGTCGTGTCCGACTCTTTGCGACCCCATGAACTGCAGCACGCCAGGCCTCCCTGTCCATCACTAACTCCCGAAGTTCACTCAAACTCACATCCATTGAGTCGGTGATGCCATCCAGCCATCTCATCCTCTGTTGTCCCCTTCTCCTCCTGCCCCCAATCCCTCCCAGCATCAGGGTCTTTTCCAATGAGTCAACCCTTCGCACGAGGTGGCCAAAGTGTTGGAGTTTAGGCTTCAGCATCAGTCCTTCCAATGAACACCCAGGACTGATTTCCTTTAGAATAGTTGGATCTCCTTGCAGTCCAAGGGACTCTAAAGAAGCTTCTCCAACACCATAGTTCAAAAGCTTCAATTCTTTGGCACTCAGCTTTCTTCACAGTCCAACTCTCACATCCATACATGACCACTGGAAAAACCATAGCCTTGACTAGACGGACCTTTGTTGGCAAAGTAATGTCTCTGCTTTTGAATATGCTATCTATCTTGGTCATAACTTTCCTTCCAAGGAGTAAGCGTCTTTTAATTTCATGGCTGCAATCACCATCTGCAGTGATTTTGGAGCCCAAAAAAATAAAGTCTGACACTGTTTCCCCATCTGTTTCCCATGAAGTGATGGGACCAGATGATCTTCGTGTTCTGAATGTTGAGCTTTAAGCCACCTTTTTCACTCTCCTCTTTCATTTTCATCAAGAGGCTTTTTAGTTCCTCTTCACTTTCTGCCATAACGGTGGTGTCATCTGCATATCTGAGGTTATTGATATTTCTCCCAGCAATCTTGATTCCAGCTTGTGCTTCTTCCAGCCCAGCGTTTCTCATGATGTTCTCTGCATAGAAGTTAAATAAGCAGGGTGACAATATACAGCCTTGATGTACTCCTTTTCCTATTTGGAACCAGTCTGTTGTTCCATGTCCAGTTCTAACTGTTGCTTCCTGACCTGCATATAGGTTTCTCAAGAGGCAGGTCAGGTGGTCTGGTATTCCCATCTCTTTCAGAATTGTCCACAGTTTATTGTGATCCACACAGTCAAAGGCTTTGGCATAGTCAATAAAGCAGAAATTTATGTTTTCCTGGAACTCCCTTGCTCTTTCGATGATCCAGCAGATGTTGGCAATTTGATCTCTGGTTCCTCTGCCTTTTCTAAAACCAGCTTGAACATCTGGAAGTTCACAGTTCATGTACTGCTAAAGCCTGGCTTGGAGAATTTTGAGCATTACTTTACTAGTGTGTGCTGCTGCTGCTGCTGCTAAGTCACTTCAGTTGTGTCTGACTCTGTGGACCCCATAGATGGCAGCCCACCAGGCTCCCCCGTCCCTGGGATTCTCCAGGCAAGAACACTGGAGTGGGTTGCCGTTTCCTTTTCCAATGCATGAAAGTTAAAAGTTAAAGTCAAGTCAGTCTTATCCGACTCTTCATGACCCCATGGACTGCAGCCTACCAGGCTCCTCCGCCCATGGGATCTTCCAGGCAAGAGTACTGGGGTGGGATGCCATTGCCTTCTCCGACTAACGTGTGAGATGAGTGCAACTGTGCAGTAGTTTGAGCATTCTTTGGCATTGCCTTTCTTTGGGATTGGAATGAAAACTGACCTTTTCCAGTCCTCTGGCCACTGTTGAGTTTTCCAAATTTGCTGGCATATTGAGTCACGCACTTTCACAGCATCATCTTTCAGGATTTGAAATAGCTCAACTGGAATTCCATCACCTCCACAAGCTTTGTTTGTAGTGATGCTTTCTAAGGCCCACTTGACTTCACATTCCAGGATGTCTGGTTCTAGGTGAGTGATCACACCATTGCGATTATCTGGGTCATGAAGATCTTTTTTGTTCTCTGTATTCTTCTGTGTGTTCTTCTGTGTATTCTTGCCACCATTTCTTAATATCTTTTGTTTCTGTTAGGTCCATACCATTTCTGTCCTTTATCGAGCCCATCTTTGCATGAAATGTTCCCTTGGTATCTCTAATTTTCTTGAAGAGATCTGTAGTCTTTCCCATTCTGTTGTTTTCCTCTATTTCTTTGCATTGATCATGGAGGAAGGCTTTCTTATCTCTCCTTGCTATTCTTTGGAACTCTGCATTCAGATGCTTATATCTTTCCTTTTCTCCTTTTCTTTTCACTTCTCTTCTTTGCACAGCTATTTGTAAGGCCTCCTCAGACAACCATTTTGCTTTTTTGCATTTTTTTTCCCATGGGGATGGTCTTGATCCCTGTCTCCTGTACAATGTCAGGAACCTCCATCCATAGTTCATCAGGCACTCTGCCTATCAGATCTAGTCCTTTAAATCTATTTCTCACTTCCACTGTATAATCTTAAGGGATTTGATTTAGATCATACCTGAATGATTTAGTGGTTTTCCCTACTTTCTTCAATTTAACCTAGTCTAATTGTTGATGTTTTCCACTCTGTTTCATGATTCAGAATAATATCCCATTTTATCAAATATCAGTTTGTCCATTCTCTCATCAATGGACTTCTGATCTGGTTGTAGTTTTTGGTCTTTCTGATTGGTTTGCCTTCTTCTCAATATCTCTATGGCACCCCCTGCTAAGCAGTACACTCTTTCTAGTCATATTTTCTGTACTATTTTTACCAGAACTTGAATGAGGTAAAAGGGATGGAGGAGAAGGGAAAGAAGAGTGGGAAGCTGGACAGGGAGAAGGAATTGCCCCATCTCTGTCCTGTAGTACACTCTGCTCTGAACAAAGCTCAGAGTCAAATCTTTAATTGCACCTAGTAAATTATTTAATCACTTATATGTATATTTACAATTATAGTAATATTTCTGAATCAATACTTACTATGTTTTACATCTTTATTACCATATACATAATAATGTAAAAATATTTTTACATTGGGTGATGCTTTATCAATTAGAAAATACTAAGTGTACTTAGTATATATTTCAAATTATGATTATGCCCACTAGGGGGTATCATGTAGGTTTCTATTATGTCTTAAAGTTATAATTAATATAAATTATTCTAAAATCACATGACAATTAAAAAACTTCTATTTTCCTTTCTGAACAGCAACCATAGTCTAATAATAAAATCCCTATATTTAAATATCTTGAAAATTCTTTAAAAAGAATAACAATTTGAACACATTGTTTGAAAAGCTATGATCTGTAAAAATATTCTCTTAATTATCACAGCTTCTTTCTTACCACAGATGAAAAAAACCTCATTACTTGAAAAAGAAAAACTTGTCAAAAAACTGTAGATAATATTTAAAGGAGCAATCACATATTTTAAGGAGAAATAAAATCAAGTACCCATCACAATGGTACAGAGCTGCAGATGATAATTAAGGAGTGTAAGACTTTGTGCCTATAGTCACAAAAAGGTATGATATTTTGCTATCCTCATTGAGCTATACAGAATAGAACACCAGGTGAAAAATTAAAATCTCATTAAAAGACATAATGGACATAAGAGTGGGATCACAAGTTCATGATTGCACAGCATAAGAAACACTGATGCAGAGAGCCCTGGGCTCATCACAGGATAAGGAGATAATTCTAGCTAAAGCAATCACACAGGACTCAACAGCTTCTTAGTTCTGTCAAAAGCTGCCTCCCAGAATACACAGTGCAAATATGTATCTCAACTTAAAGTGGAAGACAAGAGTTGAGGAGGAGAAGGTAAATAGAGTCATCTTGCCTGAGATGAAGCTCATAATTTTGTGAGTTATACCAGAACTGTCCTAGTCTCTACCCTGTATCAGGCTGTCATGGAGTGAACACAGAGGGCACTCCAATGGCGGGTAATAGTATGTGCTTAGTAGTCAGAACAAGGTTGTCATCAGAATTTTATTTTGAAGTAGCCATGCAGTCTAAACACACTCTATCACTTCTCTGAGCCTCAGTTTCCTCATTTGTAAACACTTTCTTTAAAGAGGTCATGTGATGACTAAAATCTATAAGCCATTGTCTTAGCGGATGTTTAGAGTCTGTTGTTAATGACATGTATTCTGTGTTCATGATGTGGTTGTGAAGTTTTACTCTAGGTGCCTGTAGTGAGATGCCAGAAAATGATTCCCAAGGAATCATGCCTCCCTACATTCAGATCTTGTGTAGTCTGCAGGCTGAAAATTCCAGTCTGCATACTGAATCTGGACTGGTCTTAAAATTTGGCCAATAGAATATAACGAAAGTGAAAGTGAGAAAGTTATGGGTTTAGGCCTCACAAGACTTACAGCTTCTGCTTTGGGATTTCTTGCTTTCTTGAGATGTCATGCAATGAAGCTTGGGCTAGTATCCTCAGGGAAGAAAGGCCATTTTTATAGAGAGGGAAACACTGTAGGTTGACTGAAGGAGAAGGCTCAGGCTGGCCACAGTCAGGTGTGTAGTTGGCAGAAAACACATGGACATGTCCAGTCCATGCTACAGGACAAGCTGAGCCCAGCCCAGACTGCAGACACATGACCAAAGCAGTGCTGTCGTTTGAAGCTACTAACTTTGTGTGGCTTGTTACATACCAATCGTTCACTGGCATAGACGGTTCACTTTACGTTTATACTTGTATGATACCCATTATACAGGTGAGGAAATGGAGGAATACATTTTCAGACATCACACAGCTAATGCATGGCGGAGCAGGGATTCTACTAAGGCAGCCTGGCTTCACAGACACCCACACAATCAGCCCAATAACTAGTCTCTCTGGTTTTATGTCACCTTTTTTCCCCTAAAATATTTCAAGCCTTGGGAGGTTACTCAGTCTTTTCATGAATCTTTACAGACATTGATCCAAATCCTTTCTTCCCTTGGGCTTAGAGAAGGCCTAATCATGCAAAGGGCTGGATAGAAGACTTTTATAGATAAAGAGAGAGAGAGAGATACAGATAAACTATAAATTTGAAACTAGGTAATGAGTAAGAAAGAGAAGGAAATGGCACCCCACTCCAGTACTCTTGCCTGGAAAATCCCATGGGCAGAGGATCCTGGTAGGCTGCAATCCGTGGGGTTGCGAAGAGTCGGACACGACTGAGTGACTTCACTTTCACTTTTCACTTTCATGCATTGGAGAAGGAAATGGCAACCCACTTCAGTGTTCTTGCCTGGAGAATCCCAGGGATGGGGGAGACTAGTAGGTTGCCATCTTTGAGGTCTCACAGAGTTGGACACGACTGAAGTGACTTAGCAGCAATGAGTAAGAAAAGGCATACCCTAAATGGGAGGCTGACATGAGTACACATTTAAGGGCTATTTACTAGATTTTGACTATCTAGCATCCACTTCATTCTCTTTTTCCAATATAACTTCAATTTCCTTTTTGGGATTTCTTGTCAGCAACTGGAAAATGCACAGAACTGATAACCAGCTCTCCTGCCTTCTCTATCTGACAAAGAGACATTGCTCAGGCTAATATAAAAATGTAAACTTCTTCCTAGAATTTGAGTTGCAGGGCAGAATGAGGACAAGAATATAAGCAATAACTAAGCCCACTTACACTGCATGAGTGAAACTGTGAAGGAATCCCAGCCATCAGGATATCTGGTTTAATGCCAATTGTATCAGCTTCCTTTATAATCATGAGATCTATCTCAGCCCCAGGTGGATATCTCAAATTAACCTTCTCTTTCCTCTCTCTCTCATATTCATTCTCATTTTCTCTCTCCCTCTCTCTCTAAGCTAGCAATCAAAGAAATGAAATTAATAAAACCATCAGAATATTCTTTTAAAAAACCTCTGATAATCCTAGACAGCAGCAACTTGGATCTAAATCTGCACATCCAATAGGTTAACAATTTACTGTAGAGAAACCTTCCACGGAACATGCTATTCATGAAACCCTATGATGCTCTGAAGTATCCAGAACTTTTTGATAACAAATGAAGTGTTCATGCTGTCCCTTCAGTTGTGTCTGCCTCTGTGTGACCCTGTGGATTGTAGCCCGCCAGGCTCCTCTGTCAGTGGGATTCTCCAGGCAAGAATACTGGAGTGGGTTGTCATAGTCTCCTCCAGGGGAACCTCCTGACCCATGGACTGAACCCGCGTTTCTTCCTCTCCTGCATTGGCAGGCAGGTTCTTTACCACTAGTGCCATCTGGGAAGCCCGATTACAAATGAAACTGTATCACAAATCACAAGAGTAGCACGATCCTAACAAAATTTGGTAGGAGAACATCACTACAACAAAAGCAAAACCTACTGCATATCAATCTCACTTATAAACACAGAACAAAATGTCCTTAATAAAATATCATAAAAACATTACAAAATTTGGTTTATTCACAGAATGCAGGGAAGATTTAAAATTAGGAAATCAATTACTATAATATCACATTGAAAGGTCAAATAAAAGATAAACACCTGATTTTTTCAATAGTGTTCAATAGGAAAAGAAATATTTACAGTAAAGCGGTTATCTTTTATAATAAAAAAAAAGCATACTTTTTAAAAAAAATTCAGTTAACTAAAAGTACTATTTAATTTCTTAACATGAGAAGCAGTAAGTATCTAAAATCAAAAGGCAACATTACATGCAAGGACACCATTTTCCAGATTGCATCTACCAACTTTAACATACCCTGGCCATTAAAAATTTCTGTTTCAAGAGATATGGAATTATTGGTTTTAACAAATGACATTTTATAGCAGTTCTTTTTATATTATTTAACATCAACTGTGTTGTTCATGTCCCAAAAGGCATATAGATTTAATTAGGTCTGAACTGTATTGTTTCTTTCTTAATGACTGTATTTCACTGACTATATTTCAATGACTTTCTTCACTGAGCCAGTTTGGGCACTGGTTTTCCCCCAAATATTATTGAAACAAATTTCATAATAAAGTTATCTCTATTAAATTCAGGAAAAGAAAACAATGCCCAGTTTATGTAATTACTACAATTTTAGCTGATCTAATAGAAATAAAAAATTGGGAAATAAAGAATATTGTAAAAGATAGATAATATGTATAACAATATTTTCATGAAACAATTGTCTAATAGAAACATAAGAACATCAATCAAAAAGCTATTTGGAATAAAATACAAGTTTTGTAACAAACAGGTGTTATAAAGGCTGGGAAGGCTGGATGTTATAAAAACCTATCAATTTAATACAACATCAAAAAGGAAATTCTGAGAGAAACGTACAAAAATTCATCAGCAAAAATAAAGGGGATACAATTTCCCAGATAATTTTTTTAAATTCTGAGAAACCTATTACAGATATTTGTTAACTATTATAAAAATATAAAAATACACAGCTTTGTTAACACAGGATAAAATGTCAAAAGACAGAATAGAAAAAAGACAGGTTCAGAATGTTAAATAATTAAATGTATGATAAAAATGACATTTCAAATAAAAAACAAAAGGATGACTTATTCAATAAATTGGGTTGGAACAATTTAAGAAAGAGCTCTACATTATACCTAGACATAGATAAATTTCAAAAGAATTCAAGATCAAAAAGACAGAGTGAATAAAAGAACTAGAGAAATATGTAGTTAAATATTAATTCTTGGAGTTGAGTTTGTCTTTCTAAGCATAGATGCAAAAAAAATTTCAAATCAAAAGAATACTGGTTCAGAATCCATAAAAGTGAAAATTCCCTGTATGATAAGAACAAACTATAAGAAAACTGGAATGTCTTTATCATAAAATAGCTTCATAAGCCAAGAAGAAAAAGGTAAACTCGACATTTTAGGAATCAGTGAACTAAAATGTACTGGAATGGGTGAATTTAACTCAGATGACCATTATATCTACTACTATGGGCAAGAATCCCTTAGAAGAAATGGAGTAACCATCATAGTCAACAAAAGAGTCTGAAATGCAGTACTTGGATGCAATCTCAAAAACAACAGAATGATATCTGCTCATTTCCAAGGCAAACATTCAAAATCACAGTAACCCAAGTCTATGACCCAGTATGCTGAAGAAGCTGAATGGTTCTATGAAGACCTATAAGACCTTTTAGAAATAAAACCCCCCAAAGGTGTCCTTTTCATTATAGGATAAGGGAATGCAAAAGTAGGAAGTCAAGAAACACCTGGAGTAACAGGCAAATTTGGCCTTGGAGTACAGAATGAAGCAGGGCAAAGACTAATAGAGCTTTGACAAGAGAATGCACTGGTCATAGCAAACACCCGCTTCCAACAACACAAGAGAAGACTCTACACATGGAAATCACCAGATGGTCAACACCAAAATCAGATTGATTATATTCTTTGCAGCCAAAGATGGAGAAGCTCTATATAGTCAGCAAACACAAGACTGAGAGCTGACTGTGGCTCAGATCATGAACTCCTTATTGCCAAATTCAGACTTAAATTGAAGAAAGTAGGGAAAACCACTAGACCATTCAGGTATGACCTAAATCAAATCCCTTATGATTATACAGTGGAAGTGAGAAATAGATTTAAGGTACTAGATCTGATAGACCGAGTGCCTGATGAACTATGGCCTGAGGGTCATGACATTGTACAGGAGACAGGGATCAAGACCATCCCCATGGAAAAGAAATGCAAAAAAGCAAAATGGCTGTTTGAGGAGGCCTTACAAATAGCTGTGAAAAGAAGAGAAGTGAAAAGCAAAGGAGAAAAGGAAAGATATACCCACTTGAATGCAGAGTTCCAGAGAATAGCAAGGAGAGATAAGAAAGTCTTCCTCAGTTATTAATGCAAAGAAATGGAAGAAAACAATAGAATTGGAAAGACTACAGATCTCTTCAAGAAAATTAGGGATACCAAGAGAACATTTCATGCAAAGATGGGCACATTAAAGGACAGAAATGCTATGGACCTAACAGAAGCAGAAGATATTAAGAAGAAATGGCAAGAATACACAGAAGAGATATACAAAAAAGATCTTCATGACTCAGATAATCCTGGTGTGATCATTCACCTAGAGCCAGACATCCTGGAATGTGAAGTCAAGTGGGCCTTAGAAAGCATCACTACAAATAAAGCTAGTGGAGGTGATGGAATTCCAGTTGAGCTATTTCAAATCCTGAAAGATGATGCTGTGAAAGTGCTGCACTCAGTATGCCAGCAAGTTTAGAAATCTCAGCAGTGGCCACAGGACTGGAAATACATTTTCATTCCAATCCCAAAGAAAGGCAATACCAAAGAATGCTCAAACTACTGCACAAATGCATCCATCTCACATGCTAGTAAAGTTATGCTCAAAATTCTCCAAGCCAGGCTTCAACAGTACATGAACCATGAACTTCCAGATATTCAAGCTGGTTTTAGAATATAGACAGCATATTAAAAAGCAGAGACAATATTTTGCCAAAAATGTCCATCTAGTCAAGGCTATGATTTTCCCAGTAGTCATGTATGGATGTGAGAGTTGGATTATAAAGACAGCTGAGCACCGAAGAATTGATGCTTTTGAACTGTGTTATTGGGAAGACTCTTGAGAGTCCCTTGGACTGCAAGGGGATCCAACCAGTCCATACTAAAGGAGATCAGTCCTGAGTGCTCATTGGAAGGACTAATGTTGAAGCTAAAACTCCAATCCTTTGGCCACCTGATACGAAGAGCTGACTCATATGAAAAAACTTTGATGCTGGGAAATATTGAAGGCAAGAGGAAAAGGGGAAGACAGAAGATGAGATGGTTGGATGGCATCACCGACTCAATAGACATGAGCTTGGGTAAACTCTCGGAGTTGGGGATGGACAGGGAAGCCTGACGTGCGACAGTCCACGGGGTCACAAAGAGTCAGACATGACTGAGTACTGGACTGAACTGAACTGAACTGAAACTCTAACAGAAATATAAGCAAAGAACATAGTCTATCCACACCCATGTGTGCATACACACAACACACATGTACAAATACAGACATTAAAACTGCCAATAAAATATTTTAGAATACTTGACCTCAGCAGAATACTGAGATGAAAATGAACTCTATTCTCTCATCAAGCTCAGAATATAGAAATAATGATGATATCCAATATTGTTTAAAGTTCAGATATACCTTTGAAAATGCAATGATTTCTAGCAAAAAACAAATTGGCATAATTCCCAGGGGGCGAATTTGTCAATTTGCAGTAAAAACTCTAAAGAAGTACAGAAATTATTTGATCCTGCAACTCCTATTTTCAGGCATGTATCTTAAGCCTGGTATCATTATAAATACAAAGAAATATATGTAAGAATAGTTTATAAGAAATATCTTTAATAATTCATAATTCATATACCATACAATTCACAATTAAAGTATACAATTATCTTAGAATATTTATATAGAGAAGTTTGTAGCCATCAGGACATTCTGGTTTTAGAACATACTTGTTCACCCTGGAAGAAACCCCTTGCCTGTTAATAGTCAATCTCCATTCAGTCCCAATTTGCCTAAAATGGAATTTGATATAAATGGATCAAACAATATGTGCTTTTGTGTATTGTGTGCATGACTTCTTTCATTTCAGTATAATGTTAAGAGACTCACTGATGTTGAAGCTTATATCATTATTTGATCTCTTTTTATTGTCAAATCATATTTCAGCGTATGCATGTATTTGTTTATCCATTCAGTTAATACATATTTGGGTTATCTTTGCTTTTTGTCTGTTATGAACCATTTGTTATAAATATTCATGCGCATGTTTTTGTATGGTTGTACATTTTCACTTCTCCAAGCTATATGGAGGAAAGGATTTGCCAAGTCATGGTAATTCTATGTTTAAGGTAGTGCTGCTAAGTCACTTCAGTAGTGTCCGACTCTGTGCAACCCCATGGACAGTAGCCCACCAGGCTCCCCTGTCCCTGGGATTCTCCAGGCAAGAACACTGGAGTGGGTTGCCATTTCCTTCTCCAATGCATGAAAGTGGAAAGTGAAAGTGAAGTCGCTCAGTCATGTCTGACTCTTCGCGACCCCATGGACTGTAGTCTGTCAGGATCCTCCATCCATTGGATTTTCCAGGCAAGAGTACTGGAGTGGAACAGTCAAATTGTTTTCCAGAGTGGCTACACCATGGGACATTTCCATAAGCAGTATATGACAGTTCCAATCTCTTCACATCCCTGCCAAATACTTGGTATTGTTTTTCTCATTATTGACTGTCTAGTCTGTAAGACGAGACAGAACCAGAACTGGACCTGGAACCAGACATGGAACAACAGACTGGTTCCAAATTGGGAAAGGAGTACATCAAGGCTGTATAGTGTCACCTTGCTTATTTAACTTCTATGAAGGTACATCATGTGAAATGCCAGACTGGATGAAGCACAAGCTGGAATCAAGATTGCTAGGAGAAATATCAATAACCTCAGATATGCGGATGACACCACCCCTGTGGCAGCAAGTGAAGAGGAACTAAAGTCTCTTAATGAAAATGAAAGAGGAGAAAGAAAATGTTGGCTTAAAACTCAATGTTCAAAAAACTAAGATCAAGGCATCTGGTCTTATCACTTCAGGGCAAATAGATAAGGAAACAATGGAAACAGTGACAGAATTTATTTTCTTGGGCTCCAAAATCACTGCAGATGGTGACTGCAGCCATGAAATAAAAAGATGCTTGCTCCTTGGAAGAAAAGCAATGACCAACCCAGACAGCATATTAAAAAGCAGAGACATTACTTTGCCAACAAATGTCCATCTAGTCAAAGCTCTGGTTTTTCCAGTAGTTACGTATGGATTTGATTGTTGGGCTATAAAGAAAGCTGAGTACCAAAGAACTGATGCTTTTAAACTGCGGTGTTAGAGAAGACTCTTGAGAGTCTCTTGGACTGCAAGGAGATCAAACCACTTGATCCTGAAGGAAATCAGTCCTGAATATTCATTGGAAGGACTGATGCTGAAGCTGAAATTCCAATACTTTGGCCACCTGATTGGAAGAACTGATTCATTGGAAAAGACCCTGATGCTGGGAAAGATTGAAGAAAGAAGGGGACAACAGAGGATGAGATGGTTGGATGGCATCACCAACTCAATAGCCATGAGTTTGAACAAGGTCCAGGAGTTGGTGAAGGACAGGGAAGCCTGGTATGCTGCAGTCCATGGGGTAGCAAAGAGTCAGACATGACTGAGCGACCGAACTGAACTGACAGTCTGTAAGAAATGATATGGTGTTATGGTTTTCATTTATATTTCCCTAATAGCTAATCACACAGAGTATCTTTTCATGTGCTTATTGGCCATAATATATCTTCTTCAGAGAAAAATTTCTACTCAAATCATTTGCCCATCTTTTAGTCAAGTTACTATTATTAAATACTAAGAGAATTGTATATTCTGGACAGAAATACCTTATCAGATACAGATTCACAATATTTTCTCCCACATGTAAGTTCTTTTTTTCACTTTCTTAACAGTACCATGAGTCATAAAAGTTTTTAATTTTGATGGAATCCAATTTTTTTTTTCTTATGTTACTCATGTTTTTGGTGCTGGATTTAAAATTCCTCACCCAAGGTCACACATATATTTGAGTATATTTTTGGGTGTGGTATAAGGTAGAGGTCCCATTTCATTCTTTTGCCTGTGGATATCCAATTGTTCTGGCATTATTTGTCAAAAAGACTATAACTTCCCTCTGTTGAATTGTCTTGGACATTTTAATAGTGCCATACTATGTTAATCACTATAACTTTCTATAAAGTTTTGAAATCAGTAAATGCAAGTTCTCAACCTTTGATCTTTTTCAAGATTGTTTTGGCCACTTATCATTCAAAATCCAGATTATAAGGGTCAATTTAAAAAGACCAACTTAGAAGGTTAGAAAACCCAAAGAATAATGATATATTGCCAAGTAAGCATGAACTAGGTTAATAGGAAAGAAGATGTGGCAGGCAATACAAAAATGGCAGAGTAGCTATGCAAGCAGGAATTTGGAGCAGACCATTCTGGATTCACACCCCAATTCTGTCACTCCTTAGTTATTTGATATTGAACTTCATATTTCTATTCAACACAATGGAGACAGTAATACATACGTTATACATAATGTTAGTCATGTCTGACTCTTTTTTGACCCCATGGACTATAGCCCGCCAGGCTCTATCCATGGAATTCTCTAGGCAAGAATACTAGAGCGGGCTGCCTTGGCTTCCTCCAGGGGATCTTCTTGACCCAGGGATTGAACCCTGGTCTCCTGCATTGAAGGCAGTTTCTTTATCATCTGAGCCACCAGGGAAGCCTAATACTTACATAATAAGGTCATTGCAAGAATTCAGAGATAAAAAGTGTTAAATATCCAGACCCAATAGAGGATTCAATAAATGTTGAAAGTGAAAGTGAAGTCACTCAGTCGTGTCTGACTCTTTGCGACCCCATGGACTGTAGCCTACCTGGCTCCTCCCTCCATGGGATTCTCCAGACAAGAGTACTGGAGTGGGTTGCCATTTCCTTCTCCAGGGGATCTTCCTGACCCAGGGATTGAACCCAGGTGTCCCGCATTCCAGGCAGACACTTTAACCTCTGAGCCACCAGGGAAGCCCCCCACCTCCCCCCGCCCCGCAAAACCAGTTATAAACAGTTGGCAACAAATGATCATACAAATTAATTAATAAGATATATTTCAGATTTGAGATCTTTCATGGATGTAATGAATGCACTGTCTCTCCCTGAGGGTCTGTTCAACAATCAAGTTAGTTACTATCTATTTCTGGCTCCCTATGAAGAGACATTTTTCATCCTTTCTAAATTCTCTTTTGGTTTTCTGTCTTGAAAATTTGTGCTGCTAAAACAACTTTTGCTGACCATTCTGACCTTAGATTTTACTTGACATAAGTATTCTGTGACTATCACTGATTACCAAAGATTTTTTTTATCTTCTAAATTTTTTCTATACTGATCCCTAGATGTTTCTTTTATAAACTTCATTTGAAATGTTTCTTTTTGGTTTTTCACAGACAACATTATCCAATCAGCATTTTAATTTGTTTTCATAAAATTAACCAATCGAACACAAAATTTTAGATGACTTCAAGTTTTAATTTTTTTTTTTTTCTGGAAACCATTTAATTATAGTGCTCAAGAATTGCCTCTGCAATCAGGCTAGCTATTTCTCATTGCAAATACTTTAATTTAACACAGCATTCTAGAGCTTTTAAGAAAAGATAATTTTCAGGAAAACATGGATGCATTTCTATCAAAATTTCCAGTATATAAGTAAAAAAAAAAATCAAAAAATTTCAGGTAAATTTTATTTGATCAACTGACACAGTACTTTACACCTATTTTTATCCCATTCTCTCCTCACCACACCACAGAGTAAATGATGATGATGATACACCTGAAGATATGATGAAATTAAGAATTACAATCAACATAGGTGCAGTACTGACTATATTACATGATAAGAAAAAAATGGACAGGGAATCAGAAACACTAGTACCAGTTGTACAGTTTATTGACTTGCCCAAACTTCTTCATGGCTCAGCTTCCTGTATGGATTTGGATTAAATAACTTCTAAAGTCCCTTTAGGCATTAAAATATTAAAACAAAAAAATTATCAAAATTGCCTCGTTTTCTCTGTTAAACATAAGGTCAAGAAGTTACAAACTATGAAAGAAACCAAGCCAGAATGCCATTTAGGACAACATTATTGATGAGCAATAGTAGAATCTCGCTCTAAGACTTAGCTGAGAGTGACTTTATAGGTGGAAATATTGAGTGTAGCTAACTAATGACTATTTTAAAGAGGAACTTGACAATAAATAGATAAATGTTCCTACTATTTCATAAGCAGGTTAAATAAAATAAGCAATACATTTTAGGACTTGTCATTTTCATTTTATAGCTCTCCCTTAGGTAAAATCATTCTTTAAAAGATAAAATCTATTTGTTAATCTGCTTAGTTTCAAATAATCTCTTGACTTGATATGCTGTATAATGTTTGAGAAATGTTATCCCTGGAAGGTACAATAAGCAAGTTCCTCTGGAGTTCATTTAGATTCAGGGAAGACAACCTTGCTTTTCAGATCAGTTTGAGAATTTATATTGAATTGGTAAAGATGATTTTAAAGTGGTTGATTTTTTTTTAAAGAGTAAAGAGTGCATATGATAGGATAATAATATAGTTGTTAGGAACTCAGCCTGTGGAGAAAGAACACCTCAATTCAGATTTCATATTATGTATGTGACCCAAGGCCAGTTGTCGAACCTCTATGAGCCTCAGCTTTAATGTCTATAAAATGAGGACAATGATATTACATATGATACTTTGATGCAAGATCAATGAAATGACATAAATACTCAGCACAGACTCTGACATATTTTAAGCACAGATAAATGTTTGCAATAATGAGATCATTATGAAAGTGGGCTCTGAAGTCCACCAGCCTATGTTTGACTCTTGGTCAAAACACTTATTAGCTCTATAACCTGGGGAACTTTTCTCGTGCCTCACTTGTCCCCTTTGTAAAATGAAAAAAGTCGTATCTACCTTAGGGCTATGATAAGGATTAAGCAGAGCTTCTATATGCCAAGCATGTAGCAACGTGCCTGACACATAGTAACTTCCCAAAATATCTCTTACTGGACAAAGTTTGATTCTGGGCATTAATAAAACATTTGCAGAAAACTTTATAAGAAGAACAATTTGATATGGATTTAACCAGAGGATATAAACATGAAAGAAATCCCTGTGTCAGTGATGTAGCTCCTTTTATTTTAAAAGGTAGGAAGTTATAAATAGCCATACCTCATGTTTAATAGTCACAGGCAAGTTGTTCTATCACAGAAGGAAATAAAAATCATTCTCTGTCATTTTAACAGAGTAATTAAATATTTGGTTTGTCTCAATGGTGACACCGGCATTCTTGTTGAGGTCTAGGGTTGTATCTTTTACAACTGGAACTCTCTCCACTAATTTCTGACACAATTCTAAACATCTTGATAATATCTCCAATGCTACTCCAAAGGAAAAATAGAATATAGATGTTTACAGACACTAATAAATGATACAGTCTTTGGTTCAATTCCAGTTTCCCAGCAGATGGCACTTGTATGTGGATTTATTATGCCCCACATTTGATTTGCACTGTGCCTATTATGGAAAGTGAATACATTACAATGATAAAAATGATCATCCACAGAATCTCATTTTATTAAGATAATTTCTGGAAATTAGAATTTTTCAACCAACAGCCTCTTCTTATTAAGAAAGAATCCATGTGGTTAAATAAGATATTGCCAGAGAAAAAAAGACATATATCAAGACAAGAAACCATTGTTAAAAATGATTCATTACTAGAATACTGTTTTTGTTGAGGGAGGATGAAGCATATCCAAAGGTTTTCCATTAGTTCACAAGATTTCTATCCTGAACACATTGTTGGTTAATAACCTGGGATTTTCACGGGCTAATCAGGTTCTCTTTTCTATGAATAGTATCAAATTTGCTTAAGAGGTCCCTAAAGGATTTGTTGTTGTTGGTCTTAGACTGAATCTTGAAGAAAATTGAGTAATTTTATGGACTCATTAGGACAACATATGTCTAATTATATCCTTCCAAAAGAGTCTCCTCCAAACATTTCACAGAAGTATGTACAAAACTGGCCAAAAATAAAGATGTAAAGTACTAGAAGATTAACAATAAATCAAAACAGAGATAGATAGAGGACTAGGGGTAAGTAATTCTCAAGCCTACGGTTATTGTAATTTTTTTAAGAAAATTCAAGTGTTCTGATACGCCATCATTCTTAAACATACTTTTATTATAATTATGAAATGTCTCACCTTTGTCTATTTCTATCTAATGTACTAAAGTCACATTCAAAATATAACATAAGTTTAATAACTAATTTATGGCCTTTAGATCACAAATCCATTTTGACTTCGAAGCCTTGCATCATACACTCTTGCTTACTTCATTCTAAGGGCTTCCCTGGTATCTCAGTGATAAAGAATCTGCCTGCAATGCACGAGACGGGGGTTTGATCCCTGGGTTGGGAAGATCCCCTGGAGGAGGGCATGGCAACCCACTCCCGTATTCTTGCCTGGAGAATCCCATGGACAGAGGAGCCTGGGAGGCTACAGTCCATAGGGTCGCAAATAGTGGGACATGACTGAGCACACCTCATACTAAGGCCTTCATTTTCTGCTCCTTAATATGATCTCCAGCTGTTAAGTTTCTAATGTCAATGCTTCCTACATGCGACAAACATCGCAATAAATATCTGCTATTGAAATCTTCCCCTTTTGGAAAATGTTGCTTTTATCCTCTCATACCAGAGTCTTTATATTCTTTCTATAAAACCATTTTCAGTATTCTAGTCCCATATGCCTTCCCATGAGCCTATTTTATGAATGTTTATTTTGACTTGGAAATCAATATTAGAACTCTATATAAAGTAATGAGTTTGGGATATCAGGGATTTTATTTTAGAAACCTCAGTTTACAGGCCTACTTTTTTTTAAGGCTGCAAGTTTAGTTTATTGAACATCTGCATATTCAAAGTTTTATATAGTCAAGTTTCTGTATATTCAACAGTCTTCATCATTTTGCCATATTTACTATGCCCTTTCCCCCGTCCCTTTATGTCTTTGATATTTTTAACCATTGGCCGAACCATTTTGATTTTTTTATTTTACATTTTATTTTGTATTGGAGTATAGCCATTTAACAATGCTGTGATAGTGTCAGGTGCACTGCGAAGTAACTCAGCCATACATACACACGTGTCATTTCCCTCTAAACCCCTCCCATCCATGCAGCCCCATGACACTAAGCACAGTTCTTTGTGCTATGGCATAGGTCCTACTTGTACAGATGCCCATAGAAAACTATACTTCTTCATTTATGACTTAAATTGTCTCAATGAGCTCCATTTGTTTGTCAAGTTATGATTTATTGGTTTACTTTAGAGACTTTAAACCAAAGAGTTTAATAACATTTTATTTTAAAAATACCTAATGAATATTTTTTTTTTTTTGGAGGTAAAAATTCTTTTTTTTTTTTTTTTTTAAATTTTATTATCTACATTTTCCTTCTTGTAAACATAGACATGTTTCATTTTTGAGTTTGTAAAGGATACAAAAAATAAAATATAGCAGGAAAAATGAAGATGGCATAGGGAATCTCAAGATAATGACTACTGCAAGGCAGACATTTTAAGGAGCCTATGTCATAGTAGAGATGTTTATCTTTAAAGAAACCGCTTCGGAGGAGGTAACTTATTAGTTCAGGGCCATTGATTATGCAGAAAGGACCCTATGAAAAGTACCATAGCAGTTTAAAACTTGTGAGCATATGTGAGCATATTACAATGAGCAACAGACTCTAAAGAATTAATATGTGAAGAGTTTAGCTGTGTAATCAAATAAAACTCACAACCAAAGTAATCTGATGCATATTTAATGATATGCATAATCATTATTGTGTTGCACAGTGATTAGTCATAATTGCTAAAGGGTTCACATAAATTACTATAATTAGTATTGTCCTCACACAATCAAACTAAATATTTCCAGGATTATGTGAGAAGAAAGGAAAAGAAAAGCAGCTAAGAGAAATGGGAAGCTGTTCTAACAGGAAACAAAAACTAGAAGAAACAGACTTCCTTAAGCTTACTGAAGATTAGAGAACAGAGTTATCTATTTGGGCTACCTGACTTCAAAACACAAATTCTTTTTTTTTTTTTTTTTCTTCTGATATTGACTCTGGCTCTGAAATCTGTAGAACGCAAACTTTCTTGTCTTGCCAAGAAAGGGACTGGCAGTTGTGTGAGCTGAGAGTAATATTCCCCTTTGTCATCTGTTATCTAAGAACACTCCCATCTTCTATAGATGAAAGGATAAGAGTAAGCCAAGATTCTACTTCCCTCTCATCAGTTGTAAACCAAACTGCCTCAGGAAGGGAAACTCACAGGCTAGAAGACCAGAAGAGGAATGTGCTGGGAATGCATGTCTCGGGTTCTGGTTTCCTGTGAAGTGGGCCGTGATGTCCCGGCTAGGTGTGGGTCTGAAGATCATCAGAACTGCTTCACCACTTGCCAACCTGGTCCCTTTCCCCTGAGTTACTTTCCAAATTGGAAAATCAGTGATTCATATGAGAAAAACAACAGATTTGGAGTTGGACATATAGGTGTCTCACTGGCTACATAATGCTAGTATTTAAAAAAAAAAAAGTGGGAGATTATCTCAATTGAGGATTCTTTTCTTTTAGAAAAGATCCCATTGTATATGCATGTTCCATCTGGCCTCCATATCTCTTTGTAAGATTGGGGCTTGGGGACTCAGTGAACCTAGGATAATACTCTTGGCGTGGTTTTGTCGTGAGTAATAAAGTCCTTTGTTTCTGACTCAGGAGTCTGTTATCTTTCGTCAGTATCCATGGATCTTATTAGCTCTTATCCACACAATGAGACTTAAATAAATATAAAACCCATGTTATAATTTACATTCAAGAAAGAATAATCATTAAATAGTATTGTGTTTATTCATCTGGGCTAATTAACACACATTGGAGCACTTAATAAATTGGCCAGACACACTTCATAAAATCCCACAATAGGTCATACAATAGATAGTGTTAAAGTCGTTTTAAAAAATAATAATATTGAGATTGAGGTTTGAACAGTCTGAAATACTATGTAAGTATTAGGCGCTTGGAGGCATCAAGGCAGGAGAGTGATTAGAGTAACAAATGCAGGTAGAATGGCCCTTTATACAGCTTTTCTTGGTAATTCTGCCAAAACCAGCTGTGACCCTTCTCCCAGACATCACACACAATGAATTTTCTATCAAGTTTTGTCCCTAACTCTGCACAGGTTCTCAACCCTCCTCATCTTATAGGTGAGGTATCAGGACTTTGTGGACTTAATCATGAAGAGAGTGATGATTTAGGAGTATGAAAGCCTCATTTTGCATCATGTCTCTCCCACTGCCTGCCTCTGTGTTGAGGCAAGTTATATAACCTCTATTGTGCTCATTTTACTTAGTACAAAATGAAGATGGTAATTCTCCCTGGGAAGGGTCACTGTGTCTGGCACTTGGTAGGTACCCAGTGAATGGGGCACATCATTAACACTTCCAACTCATATAGCTCATCAGTGGGAAAGAGAGGCTCTGATGTGGAGACTCCTGATATTTCACAGTTTAATCAGCTGGAAACCTTTCTTATCCTGTGGCTCAAAGAAAGATGATTCACACAAAATCCTACAGGAACAGTTGGGGAGGGATTTGGGGGAAGTCCTTCTAGGTTGACGCCTGCACGGTAAGAGTCACCCCTGGAGAAAAGTAATTCCGGGGAGCAAGGTGCCCTTGATCTGCAGCTCAAGTGTTGTTTAGTGCCTCAGGGCTTCTCTAAAATCTTCCTTTGACTTAAAACAGGACAGTATCCTTTTATTTAATCTTCAAAGAAAGGTATTCCATTCATTGAGCTCTTACCTCCTCACTGAGAAAAGGACAGTGATAAGACAAGGGTGCAAAATGTGAAGGCATATGAGCTGCTCTCTTCAGAGCCGGTTCTCAAAGAAAGATCAGGCTGTAAACCAGAGCAGTTAATATCGAACATGGCAGTTAAGTCTGAACTGCTTGTAACTCCAGGAATATGATACAAATATACTTGAGGACTGAGGGCTCATGGGGGGAAGATTTCAGTTTCTGTATTGCTCTCTGTATTTAATTAATGCTAAATAAGAGAGTGAATTTAGGGTCAGGAATGGAAAAGGGGATGAGGAACACTGGAAAAAGAGCATCACGAAGGTTAGGCAAACTAACTTTTGAATGAATGGGAGCAAGGTCCAAATCCTGGCTGTTTCATGAGCAAGTAAACTTGGCAATTCTCTTTGCCTTACTTGACCCACAGGCAAGTAGGGAAAAGAGTTATCTCTTGGGAGTATCATCTAAGTTAAAAAATATAATGTGTGTAACACCTAGCAGTTAATAAACATTCAGTAAAAGGGAAATTAGTACTATTTGAGAGTAATGTTCAAAAGCAAAACATTTATGCACTCTAATAATTTCTTTGCACAAGCAAATAAATTTTGTACTATTTTGATCTTTCCCACTGTAACTTGTATTAAACAAGAACAGAGGCGGCTCAGACGGTAAAGAATTTGCTTGAAAGGAGGGAGACCTGGGTTTGATTTCTGGGTTGGGAAGATTCCCTGGAGAAGTGAACAGCTACCTACTCTAGTATTCTGGCCTGGAGAATTCCATGGACAGAGGACCATGACAAGCTATTCTTTGGAACTCTGCATTCAGATGCGTATATCTTTCCTTTTCTCCTTTGCTTTTCGCTTCTCTTCTTTTCACAGCTATTTGAAAGGCCTCCTCAGACAGCCATTTTGCTTTTTTGCATTTCTTTTCCAGGGGGATGATCGTGATCCCTGTCTCCTGTACAATGTCACGAATCTCCATCCATAGTTCATCAGGCACTCGGTCTATCAGATCTAGTCCCTTAAATCTATTTCTCACTTCTACTGTATAATCATAAGGGATTTGATTTAGGTCATACCTGAATGGTCTAGTGGTTTTCCCTACTTTCTTCAATTTCAGTCTGAATTTGGCAATAAGGAGTTCATGATCTGAGCCACAGTCAGCTCCCGGTCTTCTTTTTGCTGACTATATAGAGCTTTTCCATCTTTGGTTGCATATAATCAATCTGATTTTGGTGTTGACCATCTGGTGATATCCATGTGTAGAGTCTTCTCTTGTGTTGTTGGAAGAAGGTGTTTGCTATGACCAGTACGTTCTCTTGGCAAAACTCTGTTAGCCTTTGCTGTGTGCTGTGCTAAGTTACTGTAGTCATGTCTAACTCTTTATGACCCCGCATGTACTGTAGCCCGCCAGGCATCTCTGATCATGGGGTTTTCCAGGCAAGAATACTAGAATGGGTTGCCATTTCCTCCTCCAGGGGATCTTCCCATCCCAGGGATCAAACCAGCGTCTCTTAGTTCTCCTGCGTTGGTAGGCAGGTTCTTTACCACTACTGCCACCTGCCCTGCTTCATTCTGTACTCCAAGGCCAAATTTGCCTGTCACTCCAGGTATCTCTTGACTTCCTCTTTTCTCATTACAGTCCCATATAATGAAAAGGACATCTTTTTTGGGTGTTTGTTCTAGAAGGTCTTGTAGGTCTTCATAGAACCGTTCAACTTCAGCTTCTTCAGCATTACTGGTTGGGGCGTAGACTTGGATTCCTGTGATATTGAATAGTATAGTGATGGTATAGTGTGAAATTGACATGGTATAGTGTTTCCCAAAATTCCATGATGAGAAGAATCCCTCAAGATACTTGGTAGAAACATAAATTCTGTAGCCCCATTCAAATCCAAATCTATAAGACAGGGCACTAGGGAAGCTCTATGTTTCATGAGCACTCCAGGTGATTGCTATCATTTGCAAAGTTTGGGAAGATCATTACAAAACACAGAGGTTAGTGTTCTAAGCCTGTCATCTGTTTTAATAGGTAGTTCTTTTAGTACAAAGAGAATTGTTTTGATCTATAACATTAAATCTATATTAGTGGCAAGTATAAAGATTAATCCTGAGTCTTTAAGAAGAGCAGAGATATCTCATTAGAAACATCCCTAAAATTTCAACAATACTCCAAAATATTTAAGGCAAATCATAAAGTCATATCAAATTGACTTCCATACTCTTCAGTACAATAAATCACACAATGTTAAACTGTATGCTGATATTTTAAGTATGTTAAGGTTTTTTTAATTACAAATAAATTATGAATTATGAAACAGAATAGTATAAAAACAAAGCCTGTAGAATCAGAAGACACAAATTGACCCCAAGCTTTTTCATTTACCAGCTCTGTGGCCTTTAGCAAATCACTTCATATCTCTGGGTCTTAGTTGTTTCTTGTAAATGATACATGGGACCACATTTTCCTTGCAGGCTTAATGTATGGATTAAAAGAAACAAAATATGACAAATGGCTTATAAATGACCTCTTATACCAAGTTATAAAAATGAATGGCTTTTACAATCATGATGTTCATACTAGTTACTGATCGTTCTCTGCTACATCTAAATCCATGAATGTTTGCTGATTCTCTGCCAAGCCCGAGAGAGGGGCATTTTATAGGAAGGCAGAAATGGTGCTATTTCACTAAGGATGCTTCCATGGCCTGTGGGTGATGCCAAACTAAAATTTCTCCTTTTGGGTCATTACCTACTTAGAAAGAATTGAAGATCCACAAATCCTTTTCAACACAGAGAAATGAGAAGGCCATCATCTTAATACTCCTACATTTCTCTCCTATACGTCTGCAATAAAGGCCTATTGCTCACAGTTATTTCCAATCATTTACACTGATTGGACTCATAGACCTTGACAATCATCTAAGTCAGTACTTTAAAAATGGCTTTGAGAAGTCTTGATTATCAGGAGTATAAAAGGCAAATTTAATTCTGATATATTTTTAATACGAATGGGACTAGGAACCATAATGACAATAATTATAATATTGTATATAATCAGTATACATTTTAAAGAATGAAATTCATTTGGACATATGTGACCCTGAAACTACTTTGCCCATCATATACCTGGAATATATATCTATATCTATATCTATATCTATATATAAATACATATATAAAGCTGCTTTGCAAAACATTTTAGACATGTCCTAGGACAGTCTGGAGAAGGTAATGGCACCCCACTCCAGTACTCTTGCCTGGAAAATCCCATGGACGGGGGAGCCTGGTGGGCTGCAGTCCATGGGGTCGCGAAGAGTCGGACATGACTGAGCGACTTCACTTTCACTTTTCACTTTCATGCATTGGAGAAGGAAATGGCAACCCACTCCAGTGTGCTTGCCTGGAGAATCCCAGGGAGCCTGGTGGGCTTCCGTCTACTGGGTCGCACAGAGTCGGACACGACTAAAGTGACTTAGCAGCAGCAGCAGCAGGATATATGAAATAACATTGCCAATATTGTTTGCGACTTCTGAAAATGAGCTATTCGTGTGGGGACAAGCTTTCTTGGTTTAGTTCTAGTTCTCAATGTATTGGACAAATCACCTTAATGCTCTGAACTTTAGTTTCTTCATCTGTTAGGAAAAAACAAATAGGTAAGTGTACCTATCCCAGAGATGAGATAAGGCATGTACGAACCATAAAGCAATTTAACAATTGTAGTTATTATTAACAGAGTGTAAGTCCAATGATGGTGATAATGAGTCCTTACAATCTGAGCCACCAGATAAGTCCAGTGATTCCTAAAGTGACTTTATTTAGCTTTGACCAGTGTACTTAAGATCTCTATAAATACTCTATCCTATGAGTGTTGATCATGTAATTGTGAAAGTTTGGGAAACCTCCAGCCAACAGACATATACACAAATTACAGTTCCATTTTCCCCCTAATTTATACCAAACTCAGTATAATAAATATGGCTCAGTTCTCCATTTTGATAACATGTTTTTGATCCCTCTGAGTTTGTTTTTTTTTTTTTTTTTCAATTTTAAAACTATCCCTGAATTCTTCTCAGAGCTCCATCTCCCTGAACTTGTACAACTTCACAAATATGGAAAGAGACCTTTATATCAGAAAGCTCACCAGTTTGGGAGCCAGGATTGTACAACACAGAGCACATTAGTTTTGCATTCAAATTGTGGTTGTGCCACTTAGCCTCTCTAAAACATCTGTTTTCCCATCTGTAAAATGCACTCTTTTAAAAACAAAATGAAGGAATATAAAGCTCAGCATGTAGTTAGTATTCTTTAAATATTTGTTAATTTGTTAATTGAGATCCTCTGTTCTGCATGAGGGGCTTCCCAGGTAGTGCTATTGGTAAAGAACCCACCTCCCAGGAGACCTAAGAAGGGTTCGATCCCTGGGTCAGGAAGATCCTCTGGAGGAGGGCACGGCAACACACTCCAGTGTTCTTCCCTGGAGCATCCCATGGACTACAGTCCACAGGGTCTCAGAGAGTCAAACACGACTGAAGTGACTCAGCACACACACACACGTTCTGCATGAGGTTGCTCTCCAGTTAGCCCATGTCGATGCTGTTGACCAGATGGATAATTCTGGTAGCATCCTAATTTGCCCAGACAAGGAGCTAGCTAGGACCTCTCACTTCCCATCTAATTTGGGGGGTGTTGCAATCGAACTCAGCTTCCCATAGAACAATGGTAACCTTCTCAATGCAGAAGAGACTACAATCTCCTGACAATGCCAACTCTCCAGGTTTACGGACTTTCTCGGGCAACTCCTATACAATCTGACACCCCAAACCAAGCTTTCTGGTACCCAGATCGTCTTTTGCCCTGGGCTCCAGATTACAATGTTCACACACATGCCCTTTAAAGCAAATGGGCCACAAAAGTTGAGGTGCTTCCTCCAGAAAGTAAACCAACTACATCTGTGGTCACATCACTTCAGTCCCAGTAGTTCTGCATAAAATAAGATGTGAGTACCACTGTCTTTTCTTACTGAATCTGGTTTGCAAATGTCCCTCACAAAGACTATTGCTTAACCAATAGAACGTGGTGTTGAGGGGTTTGCCCTTACCCACCTTGGTCAACAACTGTTGTCCATGGTGAGCAACATAATGGGAAATGTTTTAAGCAAAGCATACTCACTTGTTAATATCCTGGCTCCCTGCATTTCTCTTCTTGCTATTCACTTCTCATCATCTGAATGGTTTCAGGAAGTCACAGAGTGTATCTTAAAATGGAAAATCACCCTTTCCTTAAGCTTCTATTTTCCTACAATCTAACGCTGTATTTATGTGCCACGCAGAAATTATGATCACTGAGGATAGATGTCTTCATTAATTTCTATTTATGCAATAATGATTCTTTACTAGTTTGATGTACTGCTAATATAGTGAAGTTCCAAGGAAATCCTAAATGACTGCTGGATGTTATTGACCACCCAAAATCAAGAACACCCCCAAATCTAAGAAATCTTTTACTCTTTACCTCATAGTTACTGCTTCTACATGGCATTATGTAACTTTTATGAGTTTCATCAAACAATTTTGCACTTATTTTTCAGAATCCTATGGCTTTATTGGCTTTAGTAATTTTTAGTGTTGTTTCACAAAGACTCTTTTATTTCATTTCCTGTTAGTGACCCAGTAATTGTTTTCATGGCTTACTAGTGAAGTGTGAAGTGCTCTGATAGCATGTCAGCAAAATGTCAAATATTAGGGGAGCGACTCTATGAGTATTATTGTGATTGATTGCTTATTTGAGTCTTTCTGCTCCCAGATGCTCCTTGGATATTGTTTGAAGGAAGAGAGAAACTGTAGAGGAGACATTTTGAATATAGTAAAAGTTGTCCTCTCTAACTTTATAGAAAGCAGAGAAGAACAGGAGGTGGAGGACAGGCAGGGCTCCCAGGGAGGTCACAGAAGGGAATATTGTCTACAAATAAGCCAATATTGGCTTGTAGGACAGCCAGGCCAGGTGAACAAAGGAGAATAGCCCATAGCCCAGAGGCTCAAGGGCCACTGAGTTAAGAGTCCTGATTATTTTCTGGTGGCCTTGCCTGGACTTCACAGTGAAGAACAATGTTACTTCTTCTAATAATCTACCTTATCCAAAGACACAGCAGAAAAACTGGAATGGGGAAAACATGGAGTAAGATTCCATTTTAATAACTGCTATTTCATCAGATAAACATCATCATTCACCATGCAGATTGATAAATTCAAGACATTTTAGAGCCTGTCTGGTGCTAGGTTATACAAATGAGTCACAGTACTAGCTGCCCTAAGGAGCTTGCTGCATAGATAATTCTAGTAACGATGGTATAAGTGTTCTGGATCAGTAATAAAATACCAAGAGAAATGCTTTTGCTTCTGGAGGAGAGAATCCAACTTATGATACAGATTCTGAGCATAAGTAAAATCAAAATAGACTCCTTTTAGCAAATCAAATATTTGGATAATAATTATTTAAAATAATCACCTTAAAAAGTAATCAGTATAATACTAGTCCTATGGGTGAGTCAAGCAGAGTCTCCCATATAGCTATTCTATCCTGAATCTGTTTGACAAATTACTGAAAATGTTTGGTCTAACCAAGCCATGCCAGCCATCAGCTATCACTGAGACTTATTCACAGGTATCTTTTCTCAGTCTGAAGACACAGACACAAGATTTTCAATTAAGAGATATCAAAAAACCACCAAACTTTAGGTGATTTATCTTTGCCCTAAAAGCCTTATTGCATTGTCTATTAATGTAGCAAAACTTCATACAAAAACATTCTTTGAAAAAAAGATAAACAAGTACTAGGATATATTTGGTTTAAAAAAAGGAAAAAGAAAATGACAGGGGAAATAGGTTTTTCCAAAGGAACAGAAATAGGTTTGCTGTTTCTCAAGCAAAAGTGTCTTTATTTATAGCAACAGCCAGGAACCAAATACAGATAACAACCATTTCACCAGGTGGCCAAATAACTGCTGTTGAGTGTCCACAGGGCTTAAAAAGGATACATTAGATACCCTAAGGAGATACAGAAGAAGGAGTCCACAAGATCCCTGCCCTTGAGGAGTTTCAAGTTTAAAAGGGAAAAGGGCAGGCTTATGTGGTGGTGGGGGGGATACATATGTGTGTGTGTGTGTGTGTGTGTGTGTGCATGCGCGCGTGTGTGTATCATGTGTGTGTGCTGTGAGTTCCATCACTCAGTCATGTCCAACTCTTTGTCCGCCTCTGGACTATAGCCCGACAGGCTCCTCTGTCCTTGGGATTTTTTTAGGCAAGAATACTAGAGTGGGTTGCCAGTTTCTTACTCCAAGGAATCTTCCCGCCTCAGGGATTGAACCCCAGTCTCCTTTGTCTCCTGCATTACAGGCGGATTTTTTACCTGCTGAGCCATCAGAGAAGCCTATATATATATATATATATATATATATATATACATACACACACACACACACATATATACATACATATATATATATACACACATATACATATATATGTATACACACACACATACATATATATTAAAGCTATGTAAGAAAATAACCATATCTTCAGAATTTATATAAATTCTACTTCTGGTGGTTTGAAGAATACATTATCATAATATTAGGGGGTTAACCTGGCGAAAGGAAAATAAGAAAAATGACTCATTTTTGTGATATCCTTAGAAAATAACCTCTTACAATGATACTCACATGAAAAAAAAAAATACAAATGAAAACTAAGAGGCTTAATTCTTCCCACTGAAAATAAGGGAAGAACTTTCCCTTCCCGTTTTGGCTTTGAGCATTTATTTAGAAAGCGTTCTAATTATAAGTACTTGTATACAAATTGTTGTTAAAACCAGATAGGCCTCTTGGCAGTTTTATAAGGCAGGGATGCTTTCCTCAAAGACCAGAGAGGCATTTGTTTGAGATGTAAATGCCAAGGGAGCCAGCACCCCTGTCGTCCAGCTTCTGGGGGAAGGGAGGGGCCTAACTCCAGTTGGTGCCTTGCTCTGCGCTGTCAAATTCTCTCCTGTCAAACAGAAATGAGACACGTTCCTCCTCCTGGATAAGTCCAATTAAGCTAACACAGATGGTCACTCCAATTACCAGGTACAGTTTGGATTACACATTGTGCTGTCAAGTCCTCTTACTTAAGGACTAGTTATTGTTTAACTTGAAAACATGCATACAGTGTACTCTCCGTTTGGCTGTCTAAAAGGCTGAGATCTCCTTGTCAGTGCCGTCTCTTGGAGGATTGCCTGCGATGTGCCGCATACTGTGGTTAAATGCCTATTCAGTAATAAAATGGTTTTCTTTCTGGCTCCCGAACTCTGTAGAGAGAATTTCTGAGTTGGGAAATTTTCCCAAGTCTATTTCCCCAACATGTCACTAAATGGATTTCCTGGTTTCTAAAGTCTGCCTGAGAACTTAGAACACCAAAGGACGTTTACTGCTTTAAACTGGGGTAGACCAAAGCATAATCTTCGAACAGCCTTTCATACATATTTGTGTTTTAACTGTCCTACTTTTAACTATACCCTGACAGAGGAAGGTATTATGATTTTAGTGTCATGGGAATGCATTTGTAAAGATAGTTGAACCACCACAAAGAGAAGGAAGGAAGAAAGGAAAGGAAGGGAGAGAGGGAAGAGGGTGGGGAAGAAAGTTGGGTTTTGGAAATTATGTAAAGCACTAAATGTTAAATTCCAATTTCACCTGGTTTGAACTGCCATTAGATCACAATGTCTCCATCTTTAAAGAAAAGATAATGTTATTTATTTCACAGTTTATTTTGTTATAAAGGTCAGTCTTTCCTGTAGCCACTTCTGGATATCTCACTCCAATCACAGCCTTCTCTCTCAAAAATAAACACCATGTTAATGTCTGGGCTTCCCTGGTGGATCAGATGGTAAAAAAACCTGCGTGCAATGCCGGAGCCCTGGGTTCGATCCTCGGGTTGGGCTCAATCATAGGGTGAGGAAGATCCCCCAGAGAAGGGAATGTCAACCCATCCCAGTATTCTTGCCTGGAAAATCCCATGGACACAGTCCATAGAGTCACAAAGAGTCAGACATTACTGAGCAACTAACATTAACATTCTAACTTTTATAATAATTACTTCCTTGATTTCATTTCTGTTTTTTACCACCCAAGCATGCATCTTTAGACACTATACTTTCATCTTGCCTGTTAAAAAAATAAAAAATAAGAGTACATGACTTTTCAGTTCAGTTGCTCAGTCATGTCTGACTCTTTGCAACCCCATGAATCGCAGCACGCCAGGCCTCCCTCTCCATCACCAACTCCCGGAGTTCACTCAGACTCAACATCCATGGAGTCAGTGATGCCATCCAGCCATCTCATCCTCTGTAGTCCCCTTCTCCTCCTGCCCCCAATCCCTCCCAGCATCAGAGTCTTTTCCAATGAGTCAACTCTTCACATGAGGTGGACAAAGTACTGGAGTTTCAGCTTTAGCATCATTCCTTCCAAAGAAATCCCAGGGCTGATCTCCTTCATAATGGACTGGTTGGATCTCCTTGCAGTCCAAGGGACTCTCAAGAGTCTTCTCCAACACCACAGTTCAAAAGCATCAATTCGGCGCTCAGCCTTCTTCACAGTCTAACTCTCACATCCATACATGACCACTGGAAAAACCATAGCCTTGACTAGATGGAACTTTGTTGGCAAAGTAATGTCTCTGCTTTTGAATATGCTATCTAGGTTGGTCATAACTTTCCTTCCAAGGAGTAAGCGTCTTTTCATTTCATGGCTGCAGTCACCATCTGCACTGATTTTGGAGCCTTCCCCCCAAAAAAGTCTGACATTGTTTCCAATGTTTCCCATCTATTTCCCATGAAGTGATGGGACCAGATGCCATGATCTTAGTTTTCTGAATGTAGAGCTTTAAACCAACTTTTTCACTCTCCTCTTTCACTTTCATCAAGAGGCTTTTTAGCTCCTCTTCACTTGCTCCCATAAGGGTGGTGTCATCTTTATGTCTGAGGTTATTGATAGTTCTCCCAGCAATCTTGATTCCAGCTTGTGCTTCTTCCAGCCCAGCATTTCTCATGATGTACTCTGCATATAAGTTAAATAAGCAGGGTGACAATATACGGCCTTGACGTACTCCTTTTCCTATTTGGAACCAGTGTGTTGTTCCATGTCCAGTTCTAACTGTTGCTTCCTGACCAGCATATAGATTTCTCAAGAGGCAGGTCAGGTGGTCTGGTATTCCCATCTCTCAGAATTTGCCACAGTTTATTGTGATCCACACAGCCCAAGGCTTTGGCATAATAAATAGAACAGAAATAGATGTTTTTCTGGAACTCTCTTGCTTTTTTGATGATCCAGCAGATGTTGGCAATTTGATCTCTGGTTCCTCTGCCTTTTCTAAAACCGGCTTGAACATCAGGAAGTTCACGGTTCACGCATTGCTGAAGCCTGGCTGGAGAATTTTAAACATTACTTTACTAGCGTGTGAGATGAGTGCAATTGTGCGGTAGTTTGAGAATTCTTTGGCATTGCCTTTCTTTGGGATTGGAATGAAAACTGATCTTTTCCAGTCCTGTGGCCACTGCTGAATTTTCCCAATTTGCTGGCATATTGAGTGCAGCACTTTCACAGCATCATCTTTCAGGATTTGAAATAGCTCCACTGGAATTCCATCACCTCCACTAGCTTTGTTTGTAGTGATGCTTTCTAAGGCCCACTTGACTTCACATTCCAGGATGTCTGGCTCTAAGTGAGTGATCACACCATCATGATTATCTGGGTCTGAGATCTTTTTTGTACAGTTCTGTGTATTCTTGCCACCTCTTCTTAATATCTTATGCTTCTGTTAAGTCCATACCATTTCTGTCCTTTATCGAGCCCATCTTTGCATGAAATGTTCCTTTGGTATCTCTGATTTTCTTGAAGAGATCCCTAGTCTTTCCCATTCTGTTGTTTTCCTCTATTTCTTTGCATTGATCACTGAGGAAGGCTTTCTTATCTCTCCTTGCTGTTCTTTGGAACTCTGCATTCAGATGCTTATATCTTTCCTTTTCTCCTTTGCTTTTCGCTTCTCTTCTTTTCACAGCTATTAGGTTTCTTTTAATCTATAGTTTCCCCTCCATTTCTGTTTTACAAGTTTTTATTAAAAGCAAAAAACAAAGGCCATTTAACCTGCAGATTTTTCCACAGTCTGGATTTTTTCTAATATTTTAAACTCTTTAACATGCTCTATGTCCACTATATTTCCTGCTTGATCAGACTCAAGCTTAATTTCTTTGACAAGACTGTAGATGGGGTCATCTCTTTAATCAGGAAGCAGATAATGCCAAGTTTTCTCTCCCTTTGTGATGTTAACAGCCACTGATGTTCATTGCAGATTCATTTATTCACTGGTAGTCCAAAACAGTGGTATTTGCATTCTGTCACTTTGTTTTAATTTACTAACTGAAATGATTTTATAAGGAGACTTTTTTTTCTTTTTTTGACTATCCAGTTACAAAACTATTGGAAGAGGAAAATAAGTGTTTGACATATCCTTGTTATTTGCTAGTTTACAAGATAATAAACTGGTCCCTTCTCATCCTCAAAAGGTAATTGATCAGCTTTTTAAAATTCTGAACTTACAAACGTCAACATATTGTATAGGTTTCAATATGTTGAAATTGGTATCCTAATTGAAGCTCAAGTTGTTTCATCTTTAAGTTGGTTCCTGGGTCCATTTGAACTTATCTTTCAAGTGTTGATAGAATACTTACTGTCTGACATGGCAGGATGTTGCAGACTTATTTTCTGCCCCAGACCCAGGATCAACTGCTCCCCAGGAAGCACTGGTTTCTTTTAGTGGGAAATGTCATTTCAAGACTGCAAAACTGAGCACAAAGGATGCTCACTACTAGGGGTTGTCATTGTATCTAGACCTGTTTAGTAGATAGACTGAGAAATACACACACACACACACACATATTTATATATTACATGTGTGTGTGTGTATTCAAGTGTGTGTGTGCTCATCCCCCCAGTTATGTCTGACTGTCTGCAACCCTATGGACTGTAGCCTGTCAGGCTTCTCTGTCTGTGGGATTTTCCAGGCAAGAATACTGGAGTGAATAGGTTGCTATTTCCTCCTCCAGGGAACACACATTTAATTTTTAAATATAAGACATCTCATGAGTTTATTCTGGTATTTCCAATTCAAATACATGGTGATACTGAATTTTTTCTATGTTACATCTGTATCTTTTTCTACACTGAGTATCTTGATTCCCATAAGAATATTCTATTGAAACAGGAGGGAAGGGGGCAGGACTCAACCTTTAAAAGAATGACATAGGAAAAACAAAAACTGGTTAGAACTGACTAGGTCCAAGGTGGCAGAAGATTAGACTTCCAGTAGACCTTGAGCCTCATTATATGCTCTCTATGATACATTGCTGCTGCTGCTGCTAAGTCGCTTCAGTCGTGTCTGACTCTGTGCAACCCCATAGATGGCAGCCCACCAGGCTCCCCCGTCCCTGGGATTCTCCAGGCAAGAACACTGGAGTGGGTTGCCATTTCCTTCTCCACTGCAGGAAAGTGAAAAGTGAAAGTGAAGTCGCTCAGTTGTGTCCAACTCTTTGCGACCCCATGGACTGCAGCCTACCAGGCTCCTCCGTCCATGGGATTTTCCAGGCAAGAGTACTGGAGTGGGGTGCCATTGCCTTCTCCGCTATGATACATTAGCATATGCTAAATGACACACGCCCCAGCACCATGACAGATACCAGGCTAACCATTCATTAGCTCACGAAATTACTGAGCCAATCAAAAATTACCATGCCATATTTCAGGGCTCTCTCTTGCCTTCTGAGATAGCCTACAGGCTGTCTTTGGAGTGTGTTTCTCCCTAAATAAATCCACTTCTTACCTATCACATCACCTCCAAATTTTTTTTACAACAAAGCAAGAACTTTGTTCCCTAGCAACAATATGACAGAGCTGGAATATCCCTTAATTCTTCATTTGCTTTACCTAATTCTATACATAGAATACATACATGGTAGACTCAGAATAACAGTTCACATATAGCTAATTTTTTCCACAATGAGAATGCTTTCAAAGACATGGATAGGACTAGAGTATTCTACAGTTTGTCATTTACTTTATCCTATAGTGTACAGTGACTAGTGTGACTGTCAGTACCATCATTACAACTTAGAATCTTGAACAGATTCATTATTTTTGGTATTAAGAAAGAAAGTGAAAGCCGCTCAGTCATGCCTGATTCTTTGTGACCCCTGTAGCCCACCAGGCTCCTCTGTTCATGGAATTCTCCAGGCAAGAATACTGGAGTGGGTAGCCCTTCCCTTCTCTAGGGCATCTTCCAAACCCAGGAATCGAACCCTGCATTGCAGATGGATTCTTTACCGTCTGAGCTACCAGTTTTGTAATCTCTATTCTTGCTCCCATTACTTAAAAATTTAATTGTTGTTCTACTTTTACATTGTCAAAATATGTATATAACCATAGATATATATCACTCTATT
Source organism: Bubalus bubalis (assembly GCF_019923935.1). NCBI lineage: Eukaryota > Metazoa > Chordata > Mammalia > Artiodactyla > Bovidae > Bubalus > Bubalus bubalis. The sequence continues at coordinate 77,981,820 of NC_059159.1, read as the reverse complement.
TTACCTGTAATTTGATCTTAGTTTTATAGGTAAGTATATACTATGTGTGTGTGCTAAGTTGCTTCAGTCATGTCTGACTCTGTGTGACCCTATGGACTGTAGCCTTCAGGCAATAATACTAGAGTGGGTTGCCATGCCCTCTTCCAGGGATTTTCCAAACCTAGGAACTGAACCCATGTCTCTTATGTCTCCTGCACTGGCAGGTGGGGTTCTTTACCACTAGCACCCCCTAGAAGTCCCAAGTACATACTATCAGACTCTGCAACCCTGTGGAGTGTAGCTCACCAGGCTCCTCTATCCATGGGATTCTCCAGGCTAGAATACTGGAGTGGGTTGCCATGCCCTCCTCCAGAGGATCTTCCTAATCTAGGGTTCAAACTTCAGTCTTCTGCTGCTCCTGCACCAAAGGCGGATTCTTTACCACTGAGCCATGAGGGCAGTCCTAAGTATATACTGTGGGTAAGTATATTTAATGTTCACTGCTATTTATACTTCTTGGCATTTCTCTGGGCATTTTGCTTCTATGAAACATCTCTAGCAGATTCTTCAGGAAGACATCAGTAAGAGAATATGCTCTAAGTTTTTATATTTTGACAAATATCTTTATGACTTTTCTACTTGAGCATAGGTGTTACTAGATAAAATATCTTTGGCTCACATACATTTTCATTTTCTTGAATATTTAAAGTTACTGTAATTTTCTTTTTGCTAATAAACCCTAGCCATTAAAATTTTTATTACAATATAATTCAGTTTTCCCTTTAAGTCATATTCCTTTTTCCCCTAAATGCCCAAAGAAATGTTCACTTTTAAACTTCATAATTTTATAAGAAAATTTTGATTTTGGATATATAACACCATAGTTTTCAGGAACAAGTGTATTAAGTATGTATCTTAAAGGTTTTTAAAAACAACTTTCTTGAATTATAACGCTTATTATTTATTATCTTCCCTTATTACTTGTCTGTTGCTTGTTTTTATGTTGTTGTTCTTGTTGTTCAGTCACTAAGCCAAGCCATACGGTCCTTGTGACCATATGAACTGCAGCATGCTAGTCTTCTCTGTCCTTCACTATCTCCCAGAGTTTGCTCAAACACATGTCCACTGAGTCAAAGATGCCATCCAAGCATCTCATCCTCTGTCACCCCCCTCTCCTCCTGTCCTCAGTCCTTCCCAGCATCAGAGTCTTTGCCAAAGAGTCGACTTCTCACATCAGGTGGTCAAAGGATTGGAGCTTCAGCTTCAGCATCAGTCCTTCCAATGAATATTCAGGACTGACAGGACTGAATTCCTTGAGGACTGCCTGGTTTGATCTCCTTGCTGTTCAAGTGACTCTCAAGAGTTTTCTCCAGCACCACAGTTCAAAAGTATCACTTCTTTGGCGTTCAGCCTTCTTGATGGTCCAACTCTCACATTCATACATGACTACAGGAAAAACTATAGCTTTGACTATATGAACCTGTGGCAGCAAAGTGATGTCTCTGCTTTGTAATACGCTGTCTAGGTTTGTCATAGCTTACCTTCCAAGGAGCAAGCAACTTCTACTTTCATGGCTGCAGTCACCATCTGCAGTGATTTTGGAGCCCAAGAAAATAGTCTGTCATTGTTTCCACTTTTTTCCCACCTATTTGCCATGATCGGATCGGGACCAGAAGCCGTGATCTTCATTTTTTGAAGATCTTCATTTTTTGAATGTTGACTTTTAAACCAGCTTTTTCACTCTCTTCTTTCACTTCCTTCAAGAGGCTCTTTAGTTTCTCTTCGCTTTCTGTGAAATAGAGTGGTATTATCTGCATATCTGAGGTTGCTGATATTTCTCCTGGCAATCCTGATGCCAACTTGTGATTAATCCAGCCTGGCATGTTGCATGATGTACTCTGCATCATGTATAAGTTAAAAAAAACAGGGGGATAATATACAGTCTTGACATATTAGGCTTTGCCTTCATTATTTGTCTGTTGCTCATTTTTAATGTTAGTTTCCTTAAAACTTTTAGTAAAATGTTTATTTCAGAATGATTTCCTGACTTCACTGAGCTTCCTCTTCTGTTGTTTCTGGGTAGTGTGACGCATATGGTGGCTTGCTTTCTTAAAGTTCTCAGTTCTATCTCCTGATTTTCATCTGGACTTTTTTCCCCTTTTAACTTCATTTTCTGTCCAGTTCTTTGTTAATTTCACTCCCAAAAGTTTCTTTTCCGCGTGAGACATTTCTGGAGAAGAGTGCTCTGGCTGTTCAATTTTGAGAGTTCACTACATCTAGATCATTCCAGTCCCTTCAGATCATCTTACTGAATGCCACTTGTGCTCATTTGTGATTGGAGTGGGTGAAATCCCATCTCTTTCTAGCAGCTATTCTCACTATCGAGTAGCTATTGATCCTTTTCCGGTACTGCTTCTGCCTCTGTGTGTATTCTCCTACTGTAGGTCCTCAGTCTTCCCATTGGTTCTCTGTACTTCCTGTTGCACAGATACTCATACCATGCATAGCTTGTGGCTACTGGTGTCTTATCTACATCTGCTTGCACTCATTATAAATGCTATCCATAGATGTTTGCTTTTCCTATCAGTCACCCTGTCATTAAATACGGGGATTTGAAAAGATACAAAAGTATGCTTCCACTAGTATCCTGTTTTGCTAGAATTCCACACTGTAGGCTTTCACTGTGTGTTGAGTTAGATTTAATTGAATAACAAAATGAATGATAAGTTAGGAAAATTCTCTGTAAACCATAAATTTTTATCAGTATATACTGACATAAATTATACATCATTTATGCAAATATATGCAAGTCAATAAATTATATGGCATAAGAGAAAATAGGACATATGGGAAAGAGACAGAAATGTGATTGTCATTTCTTCCCACGAATTTTACAAGGAAAATTGGCAGATGCTCTTGGAACTCACTGTTGATCAGATCAAAGGATACCATCTCTGACATTAGCTTCACTCCCCTTTACTCTGCTTCTGTATTTTCAAAATCATCCTAGTTTAATGGAATAACTAAAGACATTGACTGACTCATAGACAAGGATCAACTAACTGTAAGTGTTACCCAGTGTTCAAGGTCATTTGCTATCATGCTGATCTTATCATCAAGTTTTACAAATTGCCCAACTAGCCACTGGAAACAGGATATACTCTGAGACTTACTTAATTGATTTGCACATTGAAAATTCCCCCTTTTTTCCTGAGGTAGCTTATATAGATCTATAGAAATATCCCACAAATAGGCACCAGCTTACTAAAGGATCAACCTCATGAATTAAAATCAATGTGAATAAATTTCAAAAGAAAATTAAAAAAAAACACATTTTGGTAGCAATAATATGCATTAAAAGTATGATGCTAAAAACTCTACCAGCATGGTTCCATTACCTTCTAGCATTTAATATTAGACACAGGATATCTGATTCTGGTTTGGCTATCTCTTTCTGTGACTGAAGCCTCCTCACTTCTGTTCATGTTTTTCTTTTTTTGTGATAGCAGGTAAAACATACATTAAAAGTATGAGCTGTGGAATCAACCAGATGTTATTTACTATCCCACTAAATAAAAAGTCACTTAGAATTTGTGGGAAGCAGCCAGTCCCATCACTTCATGGCAAATAGATGGGGAAAAAATAGAAACAGTGACAGACTTTATTTTCTTGGGCTCCAAAATCACTGCAGATGGTTACTGCAGCTGTGAAATTAAAAGGCATTTACTCATTGGAAGAAAAGCTATGACAAACCTAGACAGCATATTAAAAAGCAGAGACTACTTTGCTGACAAAGGTCCATGTAGTCAAAGCTATGGTTTTTCCAGTAGTCATGTATAGATGTGAGAGTTGGACCATAAAGAAAGCTGAGTGCCGAAGAATTGATGATTTTGAACTATGGTGTTGGAGAAGACTCGAGAGTCCCTTGGACTGCAAGGAGATCCAGCCATTCAATCGTAAAGGAAATCAATTCTGAATATACATTGGAAGGACTGATGCTGAAGCTGAAACTCTAATCCTTTGGCCACCTGATGCGAAGAACTGACTCACTGGAAAAGACCCTGATGCTGGGAAAGATGGAAGGCAGGAAGAGAAGAGGAATACAGAGGATGAAATGGTTAGAAAGCATCACCGAATCAATGCATATGAATTTGAGCAAGTTTCATGAGTTGGTGATGGACAGAGAAGCATGGCATGCTGCAGTCTAAAGAGTTGCAAAGAGCTGGGCATGACTGAATAACTGAACTGAACTGAACTGAAGGGAACTTACTTAATCTAACTCTAAATCTTCTTATCAGTAAAACGGGAATAACGACGATAACTAACATTTGGAAAGTTGTGACATTCAGTGCTCTGATGTGTTTAAAGTGGTACTAGCTTAAGAATTTTAAAAAGATCACCTATTAGGATGCTTTATTATTATCATTACTATTAAGTTTTATAATCCTGAAATTTCTCTAGGATATATCTAGGTAAAAAATCTTTGCCGTAACTATGAACAGTTTGGTAAAACATTACATTTATACACATCAGAGTATTTATCACATTTTATTGGCATAATATTTTAACTTATCTATAGTTATTAAAAATTGAATGTTCAAGGAAGGCAGGGGTTTTTATTTGCCTTGCTTGTTGTTGTTGTTTAGTCACTAAATCATGTCTGATTCTTTGTGACCTCATGGACTACAGCATGCCAGATTCCACTGTCCTTCACTATCTCCTAAAGTTTGCTCAAATTCATGTCCATTGAGTCAGTGATGGTATCTACCCATCTTATCCTCTGCCACATCCTTCTCCTTTTGCTTTCAATCTTTCCCAGCAACAGGGTTTTTTCCAATGAATCGGCTCTTTGTATCAGGTGGCCCAAGTACTAGAGCTTCAGCTTCAGTCCTTCCAATGAAAATTCAGGGCTGATTTCCTTTAAGATTGCTGGTTTGATCTCCTTGCTGTTCAAGGGACTCTCAAGAGTCTTCTCCAGCACCACAGTTCAATAGCACCACTTCTTTGGTGCTCAGCCTTCTTGATGGTCCAACTCTCACATCCATATGTGACTACTGGAAAAACCAAAGTTTTGCCTATATGGAGGTTTGTCAGCAAAGTGGTCTCTGTTTTTTAATATGCTGCCTAGTTTGTCACAGCTTTCCTTTGAAGGTGCAAGCGTCTTTTAATGTCATGGCTACAGTCATTCTCTGCAGTGATTCTGGAGCCCAAGAAAATAACATGTCATTGCTTCCACTTTTTCCCCTTCTAATTGCCATGAGGGCCTTCCCTGGTGGTCAGATGGTAAAGAATCCACCTGCAATGTGGGAGACCTGAGTTCAATCCCTGAGTTGGTAAGACACCTGGAAAAGGGAATGGCTACCCACGCCAGTATTCTTGCCTGGAGAATCCCACTGACAGAGGAGTCTGTAAGGCTACAGTCCAAAGGGTGGCAAAGAGTCAGACATGACAGTGACTTTCACTGATGGGACTAGATGATATGATCTTAGATTTTTTAATGTTGAGTTAACTATAACTACCTTGTTGCTTCCCTCATAGCTTAGTCAGTAAAGAATCTGCCTGCAATGCAGGAGACCTGGGTTTGATTCCTGGATTGGGAAGATCCCCTGGAGGAGAAAATGGCAACCCACTCCAGTATTCTTGCCTAGAGAATCCCATGGACAGAGGAGCCTGGCAGGCTGCAGTCAATGGGGATGCAAGAGTCGGATATGACTAAGTAATTAAACAAACCAACCAACCTTGTTAACTATTACAATTTATGGCTAGCACAATACTTTGCAGACACTCATTGATTATGTGTTGAATAATGGGAAATGAATTAATAATTTATTTTCTTAAATATCTATATATGAGAAGGAACACCTTGAATAATAAATAGGGAATTGCTATAGTTCGTCTATAAATTGTTAAAACACAAAATTCAATGGAGTGCTTTCAAAAATCTAATTGCCTATATTTCAGAGATGTATAATCGGGTAGCCAGGCTCCAAAATAGCGAATTGGGAGGGGTACCAAGAAAATGTACAAAATAGATGACTTTGATAGGCAAAAGGAGGTGGATGAGGAAGTTATTCTAGAAAAGAGTTAAATGTTTCAGGTACAGTCACCTTCCCTTCAGAGAAGGTCAGAATAAATCAGGCAGATTATCTCACTAGTGCTGACTCAGTAATTCCAGGCTGACTAGTTAAAGGTTACATTCCTGGGAGAGGCTGAAATTGTAATTACATTAGGTATTTGGTAAGGGCCTCCCAGGTGGTACCGGTGGCTAAGAATCTGCCTGAGGATGCAGGGGACACAAAAGATATGGGTTCAATCTTTGGGTGGCGAAGATCCCCTGGAGGAGAGCATGAGAACCCACTCCAGTATTCTTGCCTACGAAATCCCATGGACAAAGGAACCTGGCAGGCTCCAGGTCACAAGGTTGCAAAAAGTAGGACACACAGAAATGACTTAGCATGCACCACCTGGTTTACTAACGTGGGCCTTAGCACAAGTCACTCCATTCAGTTTAGTTTAGTTCAGTTGTTCAGTAGTGTCCAATTCTTTGCAACCCCATGAACTGCAGCACGCCAGGCCTCCCTGTCCATCACCAACTCCCAGAGCTCACTCAAATTCATCGAATTGCTCAAGTTAGTGATGCCATCCAATCATCTCATCTTCTGTTGTCCCCTTTTACCCCTTTATACTTCTCACCTTGTAAGATCAATTAAGTTCAGTTCAGTCACTCAGTCCTGTCTAACTTTGGGACTCCATGGACTGCAGCATGCCAGGCCTTCCGGTCCATCATTAACTCCCTAAGTTTACTCAAACTCATACCCATCGAGTTGGTGATGCCATCCAACCATCTTGTCCTCTATCATCCCCTTCTCCTCCCATCTTCAATCTTTCCCAGCATCAGGGTCTTTTCAAATGAGTCAGTTCTTCCCATCAGGTGGCCAAAGGATTGGAGTTTCAGCTTCAGCATCACTCCTTCCAGTGAGTATTCAGGACTGATTTCCTTTAGGATGGACTGGTTGGATCTCCGTGCAGTCCAAGGGACTCTCAAGAGTCTTCTCCAACACCACAGCTCAAAAGCATCAACTCTTTGGTGCTCAGCTTTCTCTAAAGTCCAACTCTCACATCCATACATGACTACTGGAAAAACCATAGCTTTGACTACATGGACCTTTGTCAGTGAAGTAATGTCTCTGCTTTTTAATATGCTATCTAGGTTTGTCGTAGCTTTTCTTCCAAGGAGCAAATGTCTTTTAATTTCATGGCTGCAGTCACCATCTGCAGTGATTTTGGAGCCCAAGAAAATAAAGTCTGTCACTGTTTCTATTTTTTTCCCCATCTATTTGCCATGAAGTGATAGGACTGGATGCCATGATCTTCATTTTCTGAATGTTGAGTTTTAAGCCAACTTTTTCACTCTCCTCTTTCAATTTCATCAAGAGGCTCTTTAGTTCTTCTTTACTTTCTGCCATAAGGGTAGTGTCATCTGCATATCTGAGGTTATTGATATTTCTCCTGGCAATCTTGATCCCAGCTTGTGCTTCATCTAGCCCAGTGTTTCTCATGATGTACTCTGCATATAAGTTAAATAAGCAGGGTGACAATATACAGCCTTGACATACTCCTTTTCCAATTTGGAACCAGCCTGTTGTTCCATGTCCAGTTGTAACTGTTGCTTCCTGACCTTCATACAGGTGTTTCAAGAGGCAGGTCAGGTGGTCTGGTATTCCCATCTCTTGAAGAATTTTCCACAGTTTGTTGTGATCCACATAGTCAAAGGCTTTGACATATTCAATAAAGCAGAAGTAGATGTTATTCTGGAACTCTTTTGCTTTGCTGATGATCCAACGGATGTTGGCAATTTGATCTCTGGTTCCTCTGTCTTTTTAAAAATGATCTCTGGTTCCTCTGTCTTTTTAAATCCAGCTTGAACATCTGGAAGTTCATGGTTTACATACTGTTGAAGCCTGGCTTGGAGAATTTTGACCATTACTTTACTAGCGTGTGAGATGAGTGCAATTGTGTGGTAGTTTGAGCATTCTTTGGCATTGGAATGAAAATTGACCTTTTCCAGTTCTGTGGCCACTGCTGAAATTTCCAGATTTGCTGGCATATTGAATGCAGTACTTGTACGGCATCATCTTTCAAGATTTGAAATAGCTCAACTGGAATTTCAACACCTCCACTAGCTTTCTTCATAGTGATGCTTCCTAAGGCCTTCTTGACTTTGCATTCCAGGAAGTCTGGCTCTAGGTGAGTGATCACACCATCATGGTTATCTGAGTTATGAAGACCCTTTTTGTATAGTTCTACTGTGTATTCTTGCCACTTCTTAATACTTTCTGTTTCTGTTAGTTCCATACCATTTCTGTCCTTTATTGTGCCTATCTTTGCATGAAATGCTCCCTTGGTATCTCTAATTTTCTTGAAGAGATCTCTAGTCTTTCCCATTCTATTGTTTTCCTCTATTTATTTGTATTGATCACTGAGGAAGGCTTTCTTATCTGTCCTTGCTATTCTTTGGAACTCTGCATTCAAATGGGTATATCTTTCCTTTTTTCTTTTGCTTTTGCTTGTCTTCTATTTATAGCTATTTTTAAGGCCACACAGACAACCTTTTTGCATTTCCTTTCCTTGGATCAGTTACTATAAGCAAAACTTGCTTCCGTCTCCTTTAAGTAATTGATAAAATCTTGCTCCTCATCTTGTAAAATCCAGTCAGATCCCAGTCTTAAGCAACGCATTCATAAAAACATGCCTCTGGAGGCATTGCCTGAGCAATTCTCTGGCTTTCTTCCCTCTGACATCTTTACTATTAGTTGCTCCCCTTTTGAAAATCAGCCCTCTCAGGCAAGAAACTAGCTCTCTACTGAGGACCAGTTGCACGTATGTAACATCAGCATCACTTTGGGCTACTTATGAGCACACATGAATGAGCAGTAAAATGAGACCCAGGCTTAGCAATTCTTCAGGAAATGAATGGGAAACCATGCTCCAGGCAGTTATTGATATTACTAAATGGCCCTTGAAAATTGCCTACTGGAGCTGAAAGCATACCCATTTCTGCTAGGCCTTGCATTTTCCTTAATTCTTGTTTTTCTTTCTTTTTTTCTTTTTTCAGAGAGTAACATATTCTTTCTTTCTTATGAATGACAGGCTTTGTAGGCAAGGCAGAAATATATGGGCTACACCTTGCCACATGATACTTTAAAGAAAGCTAACTTCAAAACTGAATGCCATATGGATTAATACAAATAGTCAAAGGGGAGTTCTGAGGCTTAAATACTTAAGTAATATGCTTAAGATGGCAGTGTTATTAATTAATCTATAAGGTGAATCTGGGCCTGTTTAATCTAATTCACCCACAATGTAATGTCACTGAAATGGAACTGGGATACAAACCTCTTGTTTTTAAACTCCTTCCACAATGGTTGCCTTCATGAGGAGTGAGTAAATGTTATCCAAACAATAATAATAATAAATGTAATGTTCAGCTATATTAGACAGAGCAACAAGCAACAAAACCAACCTACATACAAAGACGTACTGTTCGAAGGATGGCTATTTTCACAAGGTAAGGGGATACTGTGCATTGTTTGTATAGGAAAAGAAAGATCAATGTGATGATGGTGATGATTTTCGCAATTAATTTGGTGAAATTTCAACATTTTCCTATTTAATGAGAGGATGCACACCAAATAATTCCTTCCAGATCCTACTGCCAGAAGCCTGCATCTCTAAGCTTTCAGGTTTATTCATTATTCATGTGGTATGTTTGCACAATATTATTGGTTATTCACTGTTTGGGCAAATAGTCAGATGATATTTCGTTCTCAATGAAAACAAACACTTGAAGTACCAAAACTGGATTCTGAAGGGTGCATATAGAGGGCAGTGTGACTAGGGCGAGGGCCAAATATGAAGAAATGAAAAGGCTACTTTAAATGTCGAAGTTTTTAAGTCATTGAGAATTCCATGGAACTCAGACTATATCTGGGTGCAAATCTATGGACAGTTACTTTAATTTGCTTTAAAATTACAAAATGATATGGTATCCATGCAATACAGTTATGAATATAATTACACTTAAACTTTCCAACAGGTTAAAATAAATTTTATATATGTGAACCAAATCTCACTTAATTTAATGTATATTTTCTTACTTTTTATAAAACCAAAACTTAAAACATTTTAAGTAGTTGTGAGCTTGATCTATTTTTGACCATAGAATATGAAGTGTATAGCAAGAACAACTTCCTTTTCTCATAAAGGTTTTCTATACAACATAAATATCTAAATGATGCTGGAATAAGTTTAGATAACTCTTCCTAAACAATTTTCTGAATAGAAGAAAATGTGGATTCCTCTTAAAATGAAATACATAATTACATTTTATATTAGTTGAATTTGGCGAAATGACAAGATGTACTCCACAGAAATATTATGCTTGGTTCCAGAGCAAAAAAAAATGAGGACTTCTTACTTACACACACATACACCCACACATGCATTATACACACACACACACACACATTTATATCATAGAAAATAAGATCGGCATATTCCTTGATTTATAAGTGATATCACTGACTTGTATGTTTAAAAAGAGAATCTGTTCCAAGCTCAGTAACTCTGAACCTAACTCTGAACTAAACTAAAGCAGAACAATTAAACTTTTCTGGCACTAGAGGTCACTAAAACCAGATTACAGAGTGAATGCCTGCGTATCTACTAAATGTGCAGAGGGAGCATAATTAATCTGCAATCTAATATGCAGTGATAAAGAGCTGAAATAAACTCTATTTTCAGGAATATCCAAATTAGAACTGAAAGCGTAGCAAAATTCAAACTTAAAATAGGGAAAGAATCAAAAAACTGTAGGGTTTTCAAGTCAAATTAATAAAAAAGAAAATTAATGTTTTCCCTATGTATAACAGCTGTATATATTCATTCAAAATGAAGCCACTGGATCTTGGCTTTCGCTGTTTATTTGTTTTTCTTGTGAAGACCACATAGGAGCCAAGTGTTAAAGAAGCAAATTATTTATGAACCCTTTATTTTGTACCCCTGGGAACAAACATGTTAATTGGGTTGTTGCCCTCTAGCATTACACAGCTGTAGCATTACTTGATTTTGAGGAAGCAGTGACTTAGTTTCTTCAAATAGGGATCATTTCTACTTACGAACATCACCATGTGTGTCAGGTTTCACAGCGCTAACAGTGGAAACACCTGTACTCAGTTTCTGGCTCTTCAGAATTCATGACCTGCCTCCCAGTTTCCTAAATGGCATACTAGCTTCGTTAACTACTAAGTGGACATCAAAGATATAGGTCTTTGTCCTTTATGTTCTAGGTGCCTCAGGAAGGGCATGGACCTCTTTCAGCATCAGATACCCTAAGTCTTAAATAAGATAATTGGACTAGGCAGCTTCAAATATCATAAATCTAATGTTCTCCCAAGAAGAAGAATTGCATGAATGAGTTCTTGTATGAAATAATTTTCAGACTGATAACAATTGCTACATCCCAGCTTATTCTCCATGTAAAGATATTGGCCTATCTGAAATTTTATGACATTTTCTAATATTTCATATATTGGGGAAAGAATTTTTTAAAAATCGTATTTGTTATGCCATTAAAGTCTATTAGTGATTTCTTTAAAGAGAAAAAGGAAAAATAATTGAAACATCATATGTATTGAATTTTGTTTCAAAATCCAGAATAATATTTGTGATGCTTGAGAAAGGGAATCAGCAATCACTTTGCCACCAGTACCCAGCTCATGGGAAGCACTCAGAGGGCAGACGTCTGAGGGATTCACCAAATAAAGAGTCAGCTTGTTTATTAAAGACCTGATGAGGTCCATAGTTCAGGGATTCTGAAGAAGTCAGTTCATGAAATTGTTTTGTTCTAAGTCAAAATCTACCTATAAATGAGCCCCCAGCTTTTGCGTGGAAGAAATGAGCTTTGGTCATCCTTGTGGTAGGAAAATGTCCACCACATGGAGAAAAGCAGAATGTACTGAAAAGGAGGCTGTCATGATTTCTTCTCTCTCCTTTTCTTTCTGCCTCTTACATTTTATGTGCTAGTGCACAAATCAAATTAAAAAAAAAAACTTTTTTAATGCAAATTTTGACTTAAAGTAACTGACTCCAAATTCTAACATTGAGAAATAGTTATTTAATAGCCTTGCCTTTCCTATAGCAATATGGAGAAAACTAATGGGTGGAAATTTCAAGAAAGATTAAAAAGACAGTGATTCAAATTCAAATGTTACTAAATTGTTACTAAATTGACCAGTAGCTATAATCTTTCCATAAAGCATTTATATCTTCTCAAAAGGAAAAATGTATAAAGAGATATTATAAGCAGGGAAGTCAGCTGAACCTCTTTCTTTCCATACGCTCCCCTTCCTCTTGACCCTCCACAAAACTATTAAGGGCCCGACCTGTGCCAGGTACCATGTTAGGCTCAGGGAATGCAACGATGAGAAAAACAGACACTGTCCTGCACTCACAGAGGTTACCATACATGAGGATGAGAGAAGACTGTCAGTCAAGTAAACAAGCAATAATGATGAAATGAGATTCATGCCAGGATAAGAAAGTATAGAGACTCCAGACCATGGATGTCTCTTCCCTTTTCTGTCAATCTGTCATACAGAACTTACTCAATAAATATGCATTGAAATATACATGTTGAGCAACTGAGACTGAATGAAAACAGTCATCCTTGAAAAAGAAAGGCAAGCAGACAGATGAAATACTTTCTAAAATGTTGATAGCTTCACTGATGGCTAAGGACCTTGAGAACACTGAAGAAGAAGAATAGGTAGGGCCCTATTACAAGATACTCAACCACCAGTCTCTACTCACAGGAACTAAAATCTCTACAACTCTTTGTGTGTTGTGGAAAGACAGAACAAGTGCTTAAGAGAGATGAGAAGATCAGGTACAGGAAAAAAAAAATTTGCTGCAGCCCAAGCTGTGCAGTAGTGAGAAAGCTTTATCCATAGAAAGTGAAAGTGTTATTTGCTCAGTCGGGTTTGACTCTTTGTGACCTCACGGACTGTTAGCCCACCAGGCTTCTCTGTCCATGGGATTCACCAGGCAAGGATCCTGGAGTGGGTTGCCATTTCCTTCTCCAGGGGATATGCCCAACCTTGGGATCGAACCCAGGTCTCCTGCATTGCAGGCAGATTACCGACTGAGCCACCAGGGAAGTCCAGTTTTGCCCTTAAGTTCTCCAAAAATATACATTTTTGATTTTATTATTTTCATGTGAGAATGTCACAGGCAAAGGGTACCCTACTTTGGGAAAATAAGTGTATAGGTACATGCAGAGGATATCTTGAATAAAGGCATTTTTTCCTTTTTTTGGTCTAGGACAGAAAATAGGACAGGGAGAATCTCATGAAATCGTATGGGGATTTGTCGGAAATTTGTGACCCATTCTGAGTTGCTTTCATTAAGTCTTGGCCATAACTGCTTGTTCTGATAAGCTGGCAAAACAAGTGACTTCCACATGTAGGATAGTTCATAAATTCAAGGTACTGGATGCATGATTATTTTAAAATCCTGATTTATCTCTTGCTGACAACTAGCCCCACAGTTCCTTCTGGCTTCTTGCAACATTAGAGAGCAATCATGAATGTCAAATTTTGATGGGCACCCAGAGGACCCTTCTCCACAGTCCACAGTCCACGTGGGCCTTTCTGACATGACTGACTGTCGCATGGAGCCATTCTCCACATAAAGGTTAATTGCTTCAGCAATTATCTATTACTGAATGCTTGACTGTGACTCCACAGTTTTGACTCCTACTTAAGCAAACAGTTCCTGTGTTAGGTTAATTTATTCCCTCCCACTCTTTTATCTAATAAATATATATGTATGCATTAGCTTTTACATTTAAGGAAAATGTTTCTTCTTGCCAATCTAAGTGAGATTCGAGCAAGGCCTTCATAAATCATAAAAACAGGCTAGATGGATGAAAGAATTTATGTGATATTTTTCCTTCATCAGTAACTCAGAGAAAATATTCTTATGGCAAGGCTACGAATCAATGTGGTCAAGGAAACAAGGAGGGAAATGTGGTATGGCTTGTTGTCAGCTCTCTCCATTAATGCAGACATCACTCTGAGTGAATCAACACTATAAGGTTATTTTCCCAACTTAATTGTCTTAAAAGTGTCATTGAGTTGGACTAGATCCTCATGAAATGCAAGAAGTTAAGAGAAACTAGTGAACTGCATACAAATCATTTTTAGCTCATTTAGAAATGCCAGAGCATAAGCACAGGGACAATCTTACTTTTGAAAAGAGAAAAGAGATCTTTTACTCAAGATTGCCCTTGATGAAATACCCGAGGGCCAAGGTTAGAATTTTTCAACTTGTTTTTGCAGAAACAAAACAAAACAAAATGTCTCTGTGTTCTCTTGAAGTAACTCTTTGGTAGCTAGAAAAGGAATTTTTAATTTACCGTTTTCACATGAAGTGGCTCTGAGCTAGATGAAGCATCTGTTGAGAACACAAGAATATTACATTTATAAAGAGTGAATACAATAACGCTTTAGACTCAGACAGTGTTAAGTATTTTGCATGCAGGCAATCTATACCTGCACATGGAAGAGGAAATAAAACTTAATTCCACTCACATTCACACAAGAGAAAAGATAAGACAGGAACAGCAGAAACTAGTTCCCCCATCATTAAATATACGATGTACTATCTTTGAAATACACTGTGCTTTAAAACTTAAAAATGGCAGCCAGTAAATCTGTTACATAACATCAATTAGTTCACAAAGCTAAATAAATCAATCAATTTTATCAGAATTGAGGAAAAGCAACATCTGGAACATCTAGCTACCTTTCAGCAAATTAGAAAAAAAATCTTTTTTTAAATTTTATTTTAATATGTACTTATCACTGGAAAAGTACATAGCATGGCATTATTAACTATAACATATTTCCATAATTCATATAGTTGGTATCTCGCTTCAGTTTAGTCGCTTAGTCATGTCTGACTCTTTGCGACCCCATGGCCTGCAGCACGCCAGGCCTCCCTCTGCAGCACGTCAGGCCTCCCTGTCCATTACCAACACCCGGAGTTTACTCAAACTCATGCCTATTGAGTTAGTGATGCCATACAACCATCTTATCCTCTGTTGTCCCCTTCTCCTCCTGCCCTCAATCTTTCCCAGCATCAGGGTCTTTTCAAATGAGTCAGCTCTATGCATCAGATGGCCAAAGTATTGGAGTTTCAGGTTCAACATCATTCCTTCCAATGAATACTCAGGACTGATTTCCTTTAGGATGGACTGGTTGGATCTCCTTGCAGTCCAGGGACTCTCAAGAGTCTTCTCCAACACCACAGTTCAAAAGCATCAGTTATTCGGCACTCAGGTTTCTTTATAGTCCAACTCTCACATCCATACACGACCACAGGAAAAACCATAGCCTTGACTAGACAGACTAAGTAATGTCTGTCTAAGTAATGTTGGCTAAGTAATGTCTCTGCTTTCTAATATGCTGTCTAGGTTGGTCAGAACTTTCCTTCCAAGGAGTAAGCATCTTTTAATTTCATGGCTGCAGTCACCATCTGCCATGACTTTGGAGCCCAAAATAATAAAGTCTGGCACTGCTTCCACTGTTTCTCCATCTATTTGCCATGAAGTGATGGGACCAGATGCCATGATCTTAGTTGGGATCTGGTTCCTCCCAAATTCCTTCTCCCACTTGCTGTCCTGTGGTAGGTCAACAATCAATTGTTGCTCATACCTTTGCTATTTTGACATAGTTAAGAATGCAGGGACCTCCCTGGCTGTAGATGGTGTGGGTTTGATCCCTGGCTGGGGAGCTAAGATCTCCCATGCTTCCTGGCCAGAAAACCAAAACATAAAACAGAAGCAATATTGTAACAAATTCAATAAAGGTTTTTAAAATGGTCCACATTAAAAAAAAAAATTTAAAAAGAAAGAAAGCAAGCAAAACATCTTGGGCTATTGATTAATTCATATATTACAAAGCAAGGGTCTTCCCCTGAGGAGGTTTTCTTCATGATTTAAAAAATATGAATCACTTTCTCTGAAAGGATAGCACCAGTTAGTTTCAAGATACTAAGTGACTATATAAACCAGAGCATCTTCCATTGTGCCACCACACACATGGTTAAAGTGAAAAATGAAAGTGTTAGTCAGTCACTCAATCGTGTCCAACTCTTTGCAACCCCATGGACTTTAGCCCACCAGGCTCCTTTGTCCCTGGGATTCTCCAGCCAAGAATACTAGAGAGGGTAGCCATTCCCTTCTCTAGGGGATCTTCCTGACCCTGGGATCAAACCTGGGTCTCCCACATTGTAGGAGATTCTTTACCATCTGAGCCACCAGAGAAGACCAAGGAGTACATAGTATCACCAGTTAAAGTCAACTACGTGGATCTTAGAATACCTTTCAGAACTGCTGAATGGAGGCCACAGATTTTCCTCACTGCTCGTTCTTTTTTTTTTTAATTTAAATTTATTTATTTTAATTGGAGGCTAATTACTTTACAATATTGTATTGGTTCTGCCACATAGCAACATGAATCCGCCACAGGCGTGCACGTATTCCCCATCCTGAACCCCCTTCCCACTTCCCTACCTGTACCATCCCTCTGGGTCATCCCAGTGCACCAGCCCCAAGGATCCTGTATCGAACCTGGACTGGTGATTCATTTCTTATATGATATTATACATGTTTCCATGCCATTCCCCCAAATCATCCCCCCCCCACCCCCCAAAGAGTCCAAAAGACTGTTCTATACATCTGTGTCTCTTTTGCTGTCTCGCGTACAGGGTTATCATTACCATCTTTCTAAATTCCATATATATCCATTAGTATACTGTATTGGTGTTTTTCTTTCTGGCTTACTTCACTCTCTAGAATAGGCTCCAGTTTCATCCACCTCATTAGAACTGAGTCAAATGTATTCTTTTTAATGGCTGAGTAATACTCCATTGTGTGTATGTACCACAGCTTTCTTATCCATTCATCTGCTGATGGACATCTAGGTTGCTTCCATGTCCTGGCTATTATAAACAGTGCTGCGATGAACATTGGGGTACACGTGTCTCTTTCAATTCTGGTTTCCTCAGTGTGTGTGCCCAGCAGTGGGATTGCTGGGTCATAAGGCAGTTCTATTTCCAGTTTTTTAAGGAATCTCCTCACTGCTTGTTCTTAAATTTCATAGGAAGATGTTTCTAACGTACATATTGTTTTCACCCCACGACATGCTTTCAACATTGCAAATCTACCTGGTAGTAGGATGAAGTGACACTTTAACCTAATGCTGATTCACAGCGTGGAAACACTGTATTATTTACCTTTATCCACCTCTTCTCTCTTATGCATTAGTTGCATGGGAAATTCAAGCAAAATATGTCTTTACTGCTCTTGTTCTTTTCTCAAAAACCATGAAAACAGGAAAATAAAATCTTTTATGTCAGCTAATCTCATACTTATAACTTCCAACTCCTTGTTTTGTTCCATATGCATAGCTTAATTCTGATGGAATATTATGGAAAGTGGTCTTAAATGATTCATAGGTTTTAGTGAAAGAAATTAAACTTGGGTGTTTTAATAAATGAGATCAATATAAATTCAAGGGAAACATTTGTTAAAAAGAAAAAGTGACTGTTGCCACGGAAGTCAAGGAACTCGGTAGTCCTGCTGTCCTCCGCGTTGTTCAAATCCAGAATGTGAGCTAATGTCAGTTTGGGTACCACGTGCTAAGTTCAATATTGTATGCATTTTAACTGACACTTAAAATAGAAAGTCATTTTGTGAGTGACTGTCTTTGTACTGCTGCAATGAAGAGCTTATAGGCCAAGAAGTAAAGTTTATAAGAAGGTGGATTTTATTTATTTCTATACTAGAAATAAATATCTAGAAATTGGAATTGTTTAGCATTATGTGCCTACTCTCTACAAAGCAAAGTGATGGAAAAAAAGCTAAAAGATATCAGCAATGTGAAAGAGGGAGACAGGAGCATCTCCTAAGGTCCTGTCCAGCTCTTGAGTATGAGTGAGTGAAAGTCATTCAATTTTGTCCGACTCTTTGTGACCCTATGAACTATACAGTCCATGGAATTCTCTAGGCCAGAATACTGGAGTGGGTAGCCTTTCCCTTCTCCAGGGGATCTTCCCAACCCAGGGATGGAACCCAGGTCTCCCGCATTGCAGGCAGATTCTTTACCATCTGAGCCACAAGGGAAGCCCTTTCCAGCTCTTCAGTACATATATTTCTCATTACCATATTGAGCTCAATTTTTGTTCTCTTTTCTTGGTATCTTCAGCTCTTTCTTTCTGCCAGCTCTGTCACAGGCCATCTGCTCTCTTGTGTTGCTCTTATTACTAGTTACAGGTGACTACTCTTTTTTTTGTAATCATTGTATATAATTTACAATTATATACAAATTATATATAAATATATACAATTTACATTGTATATATTTCTTCCTAGCTCTACTCTTCCTTATCCTATGTACTGAGACATTTAACCAATAATGAGGCATATGAACAGAGTTAAGGGCTCCAAGTAGTTGCTAGAATTTTCAAATATGATCTTATTATCATTATACGTGGGCTTCACTGGTGGCTTAGTGGTAAAGAATCTGCCTACCAATGCAGGACATGTGGGTTCCATCCCTGGGTTGGGAAGATCCCCTGGAAAAGGAAATGGCAACCCGTTCCTATATTCTTACCTGGGAAATCCCAGGGACAGAGGAGCCTGGCGTGTTATAGTCCATGGGGTCATGGACACGACTTAGCAACTAAACCAACAACACTAAACAGGCATTATATGTATATATGTGAGGTGATGTTGAGCGGTAGATTAGTTGCTGTTTCTTTGAAAGTGAAGAAAATCAGTAGGGAATTAACAGTAACAAATATATTTTCAAAAATTAATTTTAAGGTAATAAAAATTATATTTCAATATGTGTATTTGTCTATATAGTAACAGTCATAAAATGGCTAATCTAGAAATGACCTTAGAAGGTTTTTATTTCAGCTCTATCATTTTATACACGAGGATACTGAGACCCATGTAGGGGTGTGACCTTACTCTCTATATTGGTAGAGTTAGAAACAAAGCTGACTTTAGAGCCCATTTATTTCTCTTAGTCTCTGTCCTGTTATGGTCTGCGTTGGAAAACATAAATTGAAAATGCTCTGACAGAAGCTGGACAGCCAGATACCAGGTTCTTACAGGACTATAGGAGGAATTTCAGCACAGGTTGGAAGGTTAGACTCTTAGAGAATCTCCAAGGTGTGCTTTCCAATACCAAGATTTTATTCATTTTGCATTTGGAAATAAATTGTGACACAGAGGAAGAAAGAGATGAAGAATTTCCATAAAGGTAGCATGTTGAAATTTTTGAAGCTCTTTGTCCATTATAAGAGCAAAATAAAATCATTAATTTTCCATCTCTGCATTTGGCAGTATGTCCTGTTTAGAAAAACGAACCATCAATGCTTTCCATACTCCATTGTCTCTTAAAATTTTACATGTTATTAGACAATTGGTAAGGTAAAAGGCATGAAGTGGACGCTATATTTCATTGGCATCATATTATGGCTGCAAGAATATAGGTTGCCAAACACCACTGCCATTCAATTCATGAAGCAAAGAAAGAGAGGTTTGCATACAAAAATAGCACCTGGCAGGCATTCAGAGAAATTTGCACAAAAGGAAAATAAAAATCTCCTGCTCTAAAAAAAAGATTAAAACTATTTACACTACAAATGAAAACCTCAATACCACTTCTTATTTGGCGACATTAGGAACATTTTCAATTAAATTTAAATTCAAATGTGATTGCCAAACATTTTTAAAAAGCAAGGCTGAAATACCTCCAAGGGAATTTGAGTATTTTTACAGTAATATTTAGGCATGCTATAGATTTTTGAATGTTGAAGTGGGGGAGAATTGATCATTTCCTCCTTGATTCCCTAATTTCTCTAGTTACCTCATATATCACTAATTCCTAAAATTCCAATTTGCAAGCCAGATTCTACAACCTTCGTTCAACAGCATTAATGAATGAAATATTTCACTTGTGAATCATGCAGTGACTCTTCAATGGGGGGTTAGAAGGACCACAGAATCCAGGTGACTCTGATTCAACTGTGAAAACAGATGAAGCAATTGCTTATAATTTGTATCAAGATATGTAACAAATAATTAGAGGCAAAGAAGCAGCAGGCACTTTGAATTCTGGTACACAAAAATAAAATGTGTGATGGGAAACTCTCTTCATCTTTCCCACCATGAAAAATTTGTTCCTTATATGAAAGCCATCCTAGCAGCATGGGAGTGAAATAAGATCAGTGAACAGCAAGAGTCCATTCTTCTCCCTGACACCTCAAGAAGTATAAAGTAAGAACAACTCAACTCAAGATGTTCAACTTAAGATCTGTTGGCAGGCAATGTTATTACATACAGAAATAAACATATGTTGTTCATGTACCAAATAATAAACACTTATTTAAATACTTTGCCTTTAATTGGACGGTTGCTAAAATGTAGTACACATAAAGGATGAGATGGCTGGATGGCATCACTGATTCAGTGGACATGAGTTTGAGCAAGCTCTGGGAGATGGTGAAGGACAAGGAAGCATGGCATGCTACAATCCATGGGGTCGCAAAGAGTCGAACACGACTCAGCGACTAGACAACAACAACAACATAAAGCACAATAGGAACACAAACCCCAGGGCAAACACTCTCCCTAGATGGCACAGTGAAATCTGCACAGGGAAAGTAACATTTGAGCTGGGTGTGGATAAATGGGATTTCATAAGGCAGAAAAGAGAGCAAAGGGCATTCCAGGTAGACGGAACCATAGGTACAGAATCAGCGTGAAGAAGAAAGTATTATTTAAAAAATGCATTCTCTTTCACTTCTCAGAGACAACTCGTTTCCAGCTTCTTGTAGGGGGAGACTGGTGTTTCTTCCTATTTTTGCTTAATTTATCAAATACAAATTTGTACAAGTTTATCAAGGACCCATTGCGCATGTGTGCATGCTAAGTTGCTTCAGTCATGTCTGACTCCGTGAGCCCCCATAGATTGCAGCCAGCCAGACTTCTCTGACAATGGGATTCTCCAGGCAAGGATATACTGGAGGGGGTTGCTGTGCCCTCCTCCAGGGGATCTTCCCAACCCAGGGATATTAGATTTTGAAGAATGGAAGATAAAAGTTGGGCATGCATTTCCCATCAAGTAGCAAGCCATTTAAACACAGAGAGAAGGTGTGGTGTAACAGACAGGCTATAGGCTTTGTAGTTAGACTTCAGATTGAGTTCTAGTTCAGCTTCTTCCTAGCGGTGTGACATGTGTTGCTAATTTCAACTAGAAGACTCAACTTCCTCAGCAACACAACAGGCATCCCAAAACTTGGGATCATTTCATGGTCATTTTAGAGATAAGAGTAAAATGGTTTTATGTTTGGCACAGAGTTGATACTCAAAGACTAACAAAACAAAACAACACCAAAAGCTGCTCCCCATTTAAATTGTTCTCAGCAAAGAACTGAATAGTAGCATAAGATAATGTATCATTTAGAGCCAAAATGATTGGTAGCTATACAAAAGCCTAGCTCCTGTTGATTGGGGCAGTCATTGAAGAGTTCACTGAAGGGGCATAATATGGATTATGCTTTACATGAATGGTATTTTTGAGAGGTATTAAAAAAAAGAAAGAAAATTCCTTTTAGAATAAAATGTATGTTTTACAGTTCCTTTTAAAAGGATAGTCTAAAGTGTCTAGAATTGCTTTATGTACTGTGGATCATAGAGTGAGGGGAAAATAGTTTTGTGTTAATGGGTAATAATATACACTGGATAAAATGCATCATATTATGAAGAACTTTGAAAACTAGTATAAAGATCCTGGATATTAATTCAAGGACAGGAGGGCATAACTGAAGGTTTCAAGACATATACCTATCCTGAAGGCATGATGAGGACCACATAAGAGAGTAGAATGCATGACTAGATGGTTCTTTCCCCAAGATCCCCCATCAACTCAGAATGACCACCCCTCACCTCTCTATCTGAAATAGCCCCTCCCTTTCTATAACATCATATAGTGTAGAAATTACCTTGCATATTGACTTATTCATTTTAAACTGTTTCCAATTCACACTAGACTTTAAGCTTCATGAGAAGAGAGACACCTGTATTTTGAGTTAATGCAGTATTTCCAGCCCTTGGAAATATCAGAACAGGATCTGACACATCACAAGCTCTCATTCCCTCTTTCCTTTCCCCTCATATTTTCTCTCACTGTTCCTTGCTCTCCCCTCCCCATTCCCAAACGCAGAGGCACATGGGGTAAAATTTACATATTTTCCTGGTAGGAGAAAAGTCAGAATCTCTTGCAATAGTACAATTATGAGCTGGTGATGGGTATGGTAAGGAAGGAGCAGATAAGACATGTTCAAACTATCTCTGTAGACCTGGAATTTGTCAGAAATGATTCTTTACGACAGAGAGACATGAAATTTATATAATTCAATGCGTATCTAAATTTGTCAAATCATGACCTCTGTCACAGGTTCATTTATCTGCACTGAAATAGGCTATCTTCTATCTCTCACAAGAGTTCACAAATGCCAGCTCTCTGGTCACTCAGATGTCATGCTTCTGCAAGATATCTTCCTCCAGATAATCACACCTTTCAAGGCCTGCTGTGAAAATAAATATACACCAGCTAATATTAAATGACAATCCATTTCTCTACTTGGCATTATAGGGTGGAGCTGTCACATTATCTTTTCTATCAGGGAAGTTACGGTGTAACTGAGTCTTTTTTTTCCTGCTAAAACTATTAATAAAAATGCTTCTCCTACAAGAAAAAAATAACTGCACTTTAGTCTGTTTTAACTGTTATAAGACCTTAGGGGCTGACAGAAGGGAAAGAACAAGGGGAAGGAATTCATCAGATAAAAGTTCAAAGAATAGGGACCATTCTGTTCTTGGATTATTTATTGTTAAATCCCTGGAAGCCTGCAGTTTTCCTAGGACATAAATACTACTTGAGTATATTTTCCATTGAACAGTTACTATATTAATAAATTGAAGAACAAAGAAAACAATCACTTGTCCAGGGTGTAGGTAATCTAATCTCTTGACTACACCAAACAGGAGCCTGAATTGGAGAGAGGGAAGACAAATTAACACACTCCTCGATCCTTTTCATTTGGTGTAAACTCTTAGAAGACTCTTGAGAGTTCCTTGGACTGCAAGATCAAACCAGTCAATCCTAAAGGAAATCAACCCTGAATATTCATTGAAAGGGCTGATGCTGAAGCTGAAGCTCCAATACTTTGGCCACCTGATGCAAAGAACCGACTCACTGGAAAAGAAGCTAATGCTGGGATAGATGGAGAGCAGGAGGAGAATGGCAGTGACAGAGGATGAGATGGTTGGAGGGCATCACCAATTCAAAGGACATGAGTAAGCAAACTCTGAGAGATAGTGAAGGACAGGAAACCTGGTGTGCTGTAATCCATGGGGTTGCAAAGAGCCACACAACTTAGATGCTGAACACGAACAACAGCCTATATAGGGCTTCCCAGGTGGCTCAGTTGTAAAGAAGCCGCCTGTCAATGCCCAAGACACAAGAGACACGGGTTCGATCCCTGGGTCAGGAAGACACCCTGGATTAGGAAATGGCAACCCACTCCAGTATTCTTGCCTGGACAATCCCATGGATGGAGGAGTCTGGTGGGCTCTATGGTGTCACAAAGAGTTGAACATGACTGAACGACTGAGCATACACTCACACTGCCTACATATCCCTGAGTGAGTGAGTGAGTGAAGTTACTCAGTCATGTCCGACTCGTTGCGACCCCGTGGACTGTAGCCCCCCAGGCTCCTCTGTCCATGGGATTCTCCAGGCAAGAATACTGGAGTGGGTTACCATTTCCTTCTCCAGGGGATCTTACATATCCCTAAATCCACATTATTCACTGTCTGTCTTCACTCTCCTATCCTGGAGCCTAAGATAATCCATGAGGTTTGAGCCAGGATCTCTGAAGAATCATAAATGTGTAAGAACAGCTGATGAAACATAGGAAAGTGTGGAAATACTTCTAAGTGTGATGGAAAAAGAAGAAAATTAGGCTGGTAAAGAAGAACACTGACAGGGTAGCCTGGAGCAATACTCAGAAAAAAAAACAAAATTCTCCTCTTACACTTTAAGAAATCAGGACATTTTTAACTTTTCTCCCTCATTTTACAGCCAGACTGCTAGGATTAGTAATGTATGTATGTACGACACTTGTAAAAAGCAGTAAGCATAGAACTTCCTCCAAAAAAGAGGAAGTTCTATGGGTAACATCTTTTGTATGTAATTAAAATTTACCCTTACTTCATCACCATACAGGGATGCTATCCTGAATAGCTGTGCAAATTAAGTGTTGGACCCAGGCAGATACAGAAGTTGACACTCACTTGTGCAAGAAGGGAGAGGGGTCAGAAGTGGAAAGAAAAAATACAGCATGGTTTCTTCCCCCCTCACCCCCAGGAAAATGTCTGAGTTTAATGCAGTAAGTAGGAAGTGACCTGTTGTCGTTGAGTCACTAAGTACTATCTGACTCTTTTGTGACCGAATGGACTGTAGTCCATCAGTCTCCTCTGTCCATGGGATTCTCCAGGCAAGGATATCAGAGTGGGTAACCATTTCCTTCTCCAGGGGATCGTCTGGATTCAGAGATCGAACCTGCATCTCCTGCGTTGGCAGGTTGATTCTTAATGCGGAGCCACCCAGAAGTCCTGAGAAGTGATTTAGCATAAGACAAAAATGTGCAACTTAACCTGCGCTTGGGAAACTTTAATGGTGTTACGTTGTATGTGGTACTGGGGTTCATTTACGGGTTATGCGTACTGATATGCATACTTACACCAGCTTCTATATGCTTTTTGAAAGGTTCTGTATAGAAGAAATTCTGTGGCCTCTTGTGGAATAAATCTTTCATATATTTGCTAAATGAAGAGAAGAATTCAGAGGAAAATCTATTTCTTTAAAGACATAGATTTAATTGTTCTTAATTGCCCTATCACAAATATTTATGTCAAAGAAATCTACAGCAATAAATGATTCTGCAAAACGCTTGCATTCCAGCTGTGAGAAGGGGAAAAGAGTGCCTTTTATCTGACTTCCCCAGCAACCTGCTCCACATTTAGGATATTCCTACAACTATTATTCTTAACACCAGTGGAAGGTATTCATAAGGCAACTACACATTTAAATAATGTCGAAAACATTGCAACCTCTCTTAATTACTATGTAATCATTTCCATAAATACTTCTATCATTGCCAGTATAGATAGAACTCAAAAAATATCAGTTTCAAAGTTGTCATACTTTGTACTTTACACTGTGGCAGCATAGTCAGGCTTGATTCTTTAAAATATTGCCCCTTTACCTCAACATAAAAGTCATCTTCTCCTTGGCTTGACAGATGTTTTAGACAATAAACACTAACCTAAATTCACTACCCGTAGGTATGGCCATTCAGATAAATTATATGAACTAAAACAAATTTTGCAGTCCTGGACCTGATGGACTATATCTGAAGTCATCTAGCAGGGAATAAGAACCAGAAGGAAATTCATATAAAAATGAAAAGACATCAAAGCTACCAAAGACTGAAGTTTCTTTAAGACTGAATCTAGCTATACATGGTACCATTCAAGTGAAACTATCTCATAGTTAAGTCTCATTAGAAGTGTGAAAGTCGCTCAGTCGTGTCCGACTCTTTGCAACCCCATACAGTTCATGGAATTCTCCAGGCCAGAATACTGGAGTGGGTAGTCTTTCCTTTTTCCAGGGTATCTTCCTAACCCAGGGATCCAACCCACATCTTTGGCACTGCAGGAGGATTCTTTGCTAACTGAGCTATCAGGGAAGCCCTAAATCTCATTACAAAGTCAGTAATTAAACCTCCTCACGTGAGGTTCAAAAGTGAAATCTATGACCATTCTACGAGACTTTGGCTTATGCTCACAAGATTTACCATGTTTTTCCAAGGAAATAATGTCTACTGGTAAGCACACTGTTCTGACATTAGCAAGAACCTGGTGACCAATTTGGTAAAAATACCTAGATGAATAGTTTGGGGACTTCTTATACTCTACAGACATGCAGAATTAGGAAAGCTAATAGGCACTGGAGCATTTGGTAGTTGAGAGTGAACCACAAGAATAAAATATTGTTTAGGGGTTTCCCAGGGGGCAATAGTGGTAAAGAACATGCCTGCCGATGCAGGATACATAAGAGATGTGAGTTTGATCACTGGGTCAGGAAGATCTCCTGAAGAAGGGCATGGCAACCCATCCAATAACCATTCCTGGAAAATCTCATGGACAGAGGAGCCTGGCAGGCTACAGTCCATAGGGTCGTAAAGAGTCAGATAAGACCAAAACAACCTAGCACACATGTATAATATGCAACATAGAATTGAATTCCTTGAAAAAAAAGCTTTTTAAGGTGAAATAAAGAATTTTCCTAATTTTCTTCCTCTAATATGAAATATTACAAACTCAGTAGCTCTTACTAACAGATAAAAAATAAAAATATAAATTTCATAGCATATGTCTGTGAAAGTGGAAGTGTTAGTTACCCTGTGGTGTCTGACTCTTCCTGACCCTATGCACTGTAGCCCACCAGGCTTCTCTGTACAGGGAATTCTCCAGGCAAGAATACTAGCGTGGGTAGCTATTCCCTTCTCCAAGGGATCTTCCCCACCCAGGGATCGAACTAGGTCTCCTGAATTGCAGGCATTCTTTACTGTCTGAGCCACCAAGGAAGCCCTAGCATATGTCTAACCCTATACAAATGTATCCATGATGGTTTTGAAACAGCACTGGTAAAACTTTTAATTTAGACTTTGGGTGAACTTAAAATATACATTTCCAGCTTTGAAATAGCACCATCTTTTATGTTTTTAATGCTTTTCTTGGTGTTTACGATATTACACTTGGTTAGGAAGGAAATAATACTCTGTGGGTCTTTAACTGGAATTCTCTGATTAGAAGAATCACACTGCTTTGAGATACGGGAAGAAGAATAGTTTATATTTTGCTATTACCTTGATGAGAAGAAACTATTACCCAACAGTCTCTTACTGTCATAAGCCACAGATTCATATTCGATTTTCAGCTTCCCAGTGACAATTTTTAGCTAACCAATGTCGTAAAAAGCAAGTCAAATAACTAAGGATGTTTTGCCTAAAGTATGCTAAACAATATTATCTTCTTCTTACTTAAGAGGGCTCACTGTTTTGCCCAACTTAAAACCTCTATTTTCATGGCTGGCATTATCTCCATTTCTAGGAAAGATATCCTCAAACTACCAAATATTCCACCCTCCCAGGTCAGGGCTGATTGGAAACAGATGTCTATCTGTTGCTAGTCACGTTGCATAAATTTGCTAAACCATCATGCAGACATCTAGAACTGATGTCGTGGTTAATTTAGAAAGGATAAGGAAATTAAGGGAGGGAAAGAAAGTTTTCCATGAAAGAATGGAAAAACCAAACAGAAAACAAAGAAGAAAACTACACAGTCCCTTAAAATGAAGAGAGGTAAGGAAGAAAACGTGTTCCTTGAAATATTTCAAAGAAAAGAACTTAAATACCAGATATCATACAGATTAAATACATAAGGATTAAATAAATTTAAAAGTATACACACACACAGAAAAAAATAATTAAAAACAAAAAACAAATTAAGCAATTAATAAGCAAATATATTCCTTAGTCCCAAAAAACAGCATATACACAGATGTATTTAAGATATTGTTATTATGTCGTTCAGTCACCAAGTCGTGTCTGACTCTCTGCAACTGCATGGAGTGCAGCACAGCAGGCTTCCCTGTTCTTCACTATCTCCCAGAGTTTGCTCAAACTCACGTCCATTGAGTGAGAAATGCAGTCTAGCCATCTCATCCTCTGTTGTCCCCTTCTCCTCCTGCCCTTAATCCTTCTCAGCATCTGGGTCTTTTCCAATAAGGCTACCCTTTGCATCGGGTGGCCAAAGTATTGGGACTTCAGCATTAGTCCTTTCAATGAATATTCACGGTTGATCTCCTTGAGGACTGATCGGTTTGATCTCCTTGCTGTCCAAAGGACTCTCAAGAGTCTTCTCCAGCACAATTCAAAAGTATCAGTTCTTTGGTGCTCAGTCCTTTTTATGGTCTAACTCTCACATCCATACATGACCACTGGAAAAACCATAGCTTTGACCCCAGGGACCATTGCTAGCAAAGTAATATCTCTACTTTTTAATATGCTGTCTAGGTTTGTCATAGCTTTTCTTCCAAGGAGCAGGCATTTTTTAATTTCATGGCTGCAGTTGCCATCTCCAGTGATTTTGTAGCCTAATAAAATGAAATCTGTCACTGTTTCCACTTTTTCCCCATCTATTCACCATAAAGTGATGAGACCAGATACCATGATCTTAGTTTTTTTCAATGTTGAGTTTTAAGACAGGTTTACACTCTCCTCTTTCACCTTCATCAAGAGGCTCTTTAGTTCCTCTTTGCTTTCTGCCATTAGCATGGTATCGTCTGCATATTTGAGGTTGTTGATATTTCTCCCAGCAATCTTGATTCCAGCTTGTGATTCATTCAGCCCAGAATTTCACATGAAGTACTCTGCATAGAAGTTAAACAAGCATGGTGACAGTACATAGCCTTGACATACTTCTTTCCAAAATTTTGAACTAGTCCATTGTTCCATGTACAGTTCAGTTGCTTGTTGCTTGACCTGAGGTTTCTCAGGAAGCAGGTAAGATGGTCTGATATTACCATCTCTTTCAGAATTCTCCACAGTTTGTTGCGATCTACAATTTTAGCATAGTCAGTGAAGCAGAAGAAGATGTTTTTCTGGAATTCTTTTGCTTTTGCCAACAGATGTTGGCAATTTCATCTCTGGTTCCTTGGCCTTTTGCTAAATTCAGTTTGTATATCTGGAAGTTCTTGGTTCAAGCTTAGCTTGAAGGGTTTTGAACATTACCTTGCTAGCATGTGAAATGAGTGCAATTGTATGGCAGTTTCAACATTCTTTGGCATTGCCTTTCTTTGAGTTGGGAATGAAAACTGACCTTTTCCAGTCCTGTGGCCACTGCTGAGTTTAGCTTCATGCTACACTAAGCAGGGTTATGAGCCAGAATAAGTTGAAAGGAAGAAAAGAAAGATCTTACTCACCTCATCTCTGTGAAGAAGTGCACATTTGCAGTTTTATTTTTATTTGTATTTTTACCAAAAATCCCTGAGCACAAATAATTATAAGAGAAGCTAATCAGCAAAGGATTTAAAGATTGCACTAAACCAGCTGAAAGCTAATGATGAATCACTCTGAAATCTCCAAACAGAATGAAATACGATCATAAACATACTGTTTACTTTCAGCTACAGTCTCTAGTGATATACACGCAAAAAAGAATTAAGATGAATAAATAAAAGAATTGCATTGCTAGTCTTGTTTTAGGTAGCGATTATCCAAATGAGCTTTTTGTTAGAGTGTTGTTATTTATTGAATTCTACAGTTAATTGCCTTAGTGTGAAAACATTACATACACAGTGACTAATCCCTCAGTTGAATACTACCTTAATAAAAGAAACAAATACCCCTATCCAAAATGTTTAAAGTACCTCAAATGACTTAAGAAGAACTATTTTCATGGCGGGTGCAGAAGTGAAGCTTATTGAGTTTCAGAGGCAGCAGGAAAAAGGGACATTTGGTTCAGTCATTGTCTTCATGTGGTGCACTCGTACAAAAAGCTTCTGGTAATAACTTCTTCCCCCAGTGAACGCTAGATTAATATCTACCTACTGCATATTGCAAATCTATGATTATCAATTATCTTCACAAAAGCAGAAATCTAATATCTTTACCTCAATATTAATACCGTCACCTTGGACAAAAAAAATTCAAAGGCAAAAATGAGAGAACTGGTAAGGACAAATGAAATGACAAAGAAACAATCATTTCTGTTTAGGTTTTGAATCATTTGGGTTGTCTGTATTTTAGTCACTTATTTGAACACTGCTACAAATAGAAGCAGGGTTATTAAAATCTAGCAGATCAAAGCCTATCATCCATTTAGAAAATCTTATCCTTTAACATAATATAAACTCTATCCGTGTTTTCTATGGTCTACCCAGTCTCTCTCTTTCACTCACTCTCCTCTGCCTTTGGTGAAGAGTTATTATCTCATTCCAAGAAAACTTGGGACTTTTCCTTAATCAGTCTAATCTTAAATTTTACTTTAATGCATTCTTATATTTCAACTCAGTTACATAGTTTAGGGATGTCTTATGTTTGCAGATTCCCATCCACACACACGTGTAAGTGGAAAGCCTCCAGAAGCATCCACCCCACAAAACAGAATCCTTCCAACCATCCATTAGCCAAAGCTAAAGAAAAAAAAAATATATGACATAGCAGAACAGCAGATATTACAGATCACCTGAAAAAATATTTTATATCTTTTCTACTCAAACTGTGTTTCTGAGATCAGTAGCATAGCACCCACCTGGGAGCTTGTTAGAGAAGCTGCATCTCAGCTCCTCGACCAGCTCATCATCAGAATCTGCATTTGAACAAGATCCCTAGGTGATTTATTTGCATATTAAAGTTCAAGATGAATTATTCTTTACAATTTAAGAATCTAGGCACTCTTAAATACTTGACAGGCAATCATCCAGAAGAAAAACAATTTAAAATAGTCTCCACTCTCTGATTCCTCAAACCCCCTCCACTACCCTTCAGAAAAAATGAAAACAAACATCAGGACTAAACGTCTTGCTGTAAGTGGGAGATTTTGACCTACACTGGGGCTTCCCTGGTGGCTCAGACAGTCAAGAATCTGCCTGCAATGCGGGACACCTGGGTTTGATCCCTGCGTTGGGAAGATCCCCTGGAGGAGGAAATGGCAACCCACTGCAGTATTCTTGCCTAGAGAATCCAATGGAAAGAGGAGCCTGGCAGGCTGTAGTCCATAGGATTGCAAAGAGTCGGGCACAAGCGATTTAGCAAGTTTATGTTACAACTCAGGAGAAACATTGAGTTAGCTATGGAAGGTTAGTTTGTTCATCTGCAGATCAATGGGAGCAGAGGCAAGCTCCCCTAGGTGGAACACACACAGTAAATGACTTTATTTTTAATTGCTGTCTCACTAAAATGATTGCACTGGCTTCTTTCTAACATAGTCTGAACATTCTGTTTTTTCCAGCATTATCAGAGCCATACTCCTTATTCTTCTGTAAATAAGAGCTATGTGTCCAATGTCTCTTCTTTGACTTCCAATCATATTTAGAGAATGCAACTAGAAAGAACTTATACTGTTAAATGCATTTCAGAAAGATGGATTTTTTTATTGATATTTTATATGTGTATTAATGGTATGATATTTAAGGCAAAGTGTTAAAGTTTGATCAATTAAATTCAGGAATGATAAACTTCTAAAGGGAAAGGAGTCTAGCTCTGCTCTTAGACAATAGGTTCATAAAGCCAAGGGCTATGGGGTTATTTTGTTATTGCTATATTTCCATGTAGTCCTCTGGATCTTTATTCTTTTATTTGTGAAGTTGAGATGTGAACTTAAAAGAAGGATGGGTCTAAGGTCAATGGCGTAAACCAAGAAGCCATGATTTTAAAAATTCAGCCTTGGACTTAGTAGTATAAGACTCCTGAAATCATCAATATAAAGCCAAAATAAAATAAAATAATGATTGAATTCAAAGTCTTCATAAAACCACTGAAGAAACTGAGGCTAGAACATGTTAAATATTTGTCTTACAGTCTCATAGCAAATAGTCTTGCTTTGAATCTTGTTCTTTAACACATCTAGCTAGGTGTTTTCTATCTTTTTAATATTAACCAAATCATATGTGCATTAGTCAAATGGTAAGATTTTTTTAATGAAAAATAGTGGTCACTGCCCCATCACACTCCTTCCATCCTTGAGTTCCATCCCTTATAAGTTCAGTTCAGTCGCTCAGTCATGTCTGACTCTTTGTGACCCCATGAATCGCAGCACGCCAGGCCTCCCTGTCCATCACCAACTCCCAGAGTCTACTCAGACTCACGTCCATCGAGTCAGTGATGCCATCCAACCATAGCATCCTCTGTTGTCCCCTTCTCCTCCTGCCCCCAATCCCTCCCAGCATCAGAGTCTTTTCCAATGAGTCAACTCTTGGCATGAGGTGGCCAAAGTACTGGAGTTTCAGCTTTAGCATCATTCCTTCCAAAGAAATCCCAGGGCTGATCTCCTTCAGAATGGACTGGTTGGATCTCCTTGCAGTCTAAGGGACTCTCAAGAGTCTTCTCCAACACCACAGTTCAGAAGCATCAATTCTTCGGCACTCAGCCTTCTTCACAGTCCAACTCTCACATCCATACATGACCAGAGTAAAAATCATAGCCTTGACTAGATGGAGTTGGCAAAGTAATGTCTCTGCTTTTCAATACCTCTATAAACTCTGTAAATGTTTTTACCTTCTCATTTCTAAATGTTATGCATGCATGCTTATTTCTTGATTTTATATCTATATGGACCCTGCAATGGTAGATTAGGATTTAGATCACTGATCGATAGATACAAACAGTTCTCCTCCTCCATTTCTGTATTCAATGTTTACATTATTATGACTATAAAAAAAAAATTCATGGATGAACCACGTAGTATTCCTATATATTTCCTCTCTTCTGTGGAGTTAATAATTGGCATATTCTATGTTTGTTTTCTCTGTAACTATCACAATTTTCATATTAACAATTTTTACAGTTTTCTCTGTAACTACAACAATTTATTCATAAATTCTCCACCACAAGTTTTAAACTTCCATTCAACATATTAAGACAAATCAGGAAATTTTGTTTTTCATTCCTTTTTTCTTATACATAGCACCTTAGAGCACTCCATTATCCTACCCTGATCTGTACTGACTTCCCCTACACCTGACAGTCACTGATTTGATATTCTTCTTATCATCATTCAGGAAATACTTTTTTTTTTTCTTAAGTCTGTATCCAGTCCTCTGAGTACTGGTCTCTATGTCTTCCTCTTTTTAGTTTGTTGTGTGATTTTATTGCAACATTCTCTTCAATATATATTTGATAAGGAGAGGAAAGGAAGTAAATCTTTTTAGCGTTTTCTGTGTCTGAAAAAAAAAAATTCTACCTTCGTTATTTGATTGATAGTTTGGATAACTATTTAAATTCTAAGATGATATCATTTTCTAGTAATTTGAAAGCACTAGCCTATTAGCTTCAAGTACTTTTTGTTTTAGAGGAGCTTCCCTGGTGGCTCAAATGGTAAAGAGTCTGCCTCCAATGCAGGAGACCTGGGTTCAATCCCTGGGCTGGGAAGACTGTTTTTAGAGCCCTAATGCTACTATTTTATTGAGATGTAGCTCGCATCTACAACATTCACCCCTTCAAAGTGTTTAATTCAATGGTATTTATCATATTCAAAAGGTTGTACAACTACCTCTGCTGCTGTTGCTGCTAAGTCGCTAATCCCTGATCATTATCATCACTACCAAAAGACAGTCTGAATTCAGGTGAATATGTTGGCCCTTGGTCATACTTGATCATGGAGGACAAAGCATCTATATAAGTTCTCTCCAGGGTACACCTCCAGGTTATAGTAGGATATAATAAAGGTATTTACAGTCTATGTAAAGTGGAAGACTATGATCCTGCTTCTGAAATTATACTTAAGAAACAAAAACAAAAGCCTCGCAGTTGATTTTGAATATCCATTTGTACCACCCCTGCCTTTTAGCAGTGTCTGATACATCTCTTTGCCGCATTTCTCGGATGTTCCATAGCATAAATCAGCCTATTTCTGGGCACACCTTCCAGGATTCATAATGTAGATTAATTCTTTCTATACCATAAAGGTAATTACCAAGAAATCACCTGTTTTGCCACTTACAAGTTATTTTTGCTATCGTCTGTTCTTGAGTATGGTTTTTTTTTTCCTTAGTAATTAAAAACAAACAAACAAAGAAAAATTTACTAGAACAAACACTGTGTGGAAAAATGATTCAAATAAGGGATCAGGAAAAAAAAAAAAGCATACAAAAATCCTTAAAACAACTGAACTAGTCATTACATTTGAGGGTAAAAGACGTCTCTTAAGTTAATGTATGAACAAGTTAAACACCAGAGAAGCAACAAGACTTCCAAATGAAGTATCAATTAGGGGTTAGTTATAATATCCCAAGGACTTGGTAACTGACAATTCTGATATCAGAACCTTATCACTTTGAAACCCATAATCATTTGCAAATGATAAAACCTTGAGTTCAATTGACACATAAAATCTTCCAGAAATAGACTTAGTTGAAAAGCTCCTAAAGTTACATCCCACAGTTTTTACTTGGCAGAATCTGGTATTTATATTAAACCAATGATAGTGTAGCATATGACAAGGCCATTATACACAAATGAGTGCTTAATGAATATATTTTATGCTGAAAAGTTAAGTGAGGCACTAAATCTATTGAAATGTTCTCATTTTTCACTGTTTATATGAAAATAGGAAGATATCTTCAATTAGCTTATCTGCAATTAGCCTGCCTCATTAAATGATTTTTATGTATAGATTGAAAATGGGGAGGGATTTCCTTAATCATAGCAGGTCTCTAAGGTTTACAAATGCAGAAAATACTATATGTGAGGGATTGTTGGGTCATTAAATGTATGGAATATTCCCATGATATCTGACTCTGAGCCTCCAAATTTGTTGTGAAATACTGGAAAGTATCTGATACCATGTAGAAATTATATCTTGCTATGTATGAAACATTTCTTTTTTGAGATGCTTAAGTTTCAGTATTGGAGGGTGGCCTACACTATTCTAAAATAGGGGTTGGGTGTATATGCATGTATGTTTAGACTATACATCTTTATATGTAAATTATTGCTCCTTAGAACTGAAAAATGCAATTTTTAAAGGTTTGATTTATAGAAAATATTTAAGTAGAATATTCAAGATATATATAGTATAACATGGTAGTTAAGGACATTGAGTCTCAGTTCAGTTCAGTTCAGTTGCTTAGTCGTGTCCAGCTCTTTGTGACCCCATGAATCGCAGCACACCAGGCCTGCCTGTCCATCACCATCTCCTGGAGTTTACTCAGACTCACATCCATCGAGTTGGTGATGCCATCCAGCCATCTCATCCTCCGTCATCCCCTTCTCCTCCTGCCCCTAATCCTCCCAGCATCAGAGTCTTTTCCAGTGAGTCAACTCTTTGCATGAGGTGGCCAAAGTACTGGAGTTTCAGCTTTAGCATCAGGGAGAGAATTTTAAATTCATAGAGTCTGGGTGATTACTGGACTGCTCTGAACTTCATGTCATTCACTCAACAAATACTGATTAAATTCCAACATTCCAGGTGTAGTTGTGGACATTGATTAGCAGTTTGTAAGCAGAGAATATCCTTTAACCTCTCAATACATTCATGCTGTAAGATTAAAGGCTGAAGAGGGAGAATTACTAAGAGGCCACTTAAATAACTCAGGTGAGAAATAATGATGTCTTAGATTAAGCCTTCTGGAGAAAGCGATGGCACCCTACTCCAGTACTCTTGCCTGGAAAATCCCATGGACAGAGGAGCCTGGTAGGCTGCAGTCCATGGGGTCTCGAAGAGTCGGACACGACTGAGTGACTTCACTTTCACTTTTCACTTTCATGCATTGGAGAAGGAAATGGCAACCCACTCCAGTGTTCTTGCCTGGAGAATCCCAGGGACGGGGGAGCCTGGTGGGCTGCCGTCTATGGGGTTGCACAGAGTCAGACACTACTGAAGTGACTTAGCAGCAGCAGCAGCAGCAGATTAAGCCTTCAATAGAACTGGTTTGTTCTCTTCTCTCTGTTCAATATTGAAAACATTCTTGACAAATAACTGGCATATTTTTCTGATATAATGGATATGGAATATTCTTGAGATACAGAAAAATCAACAATGACTCAAAGATTTTGTTTTGAGCACCTAAAAAGATAGAATTCTTACCATCTAATATGGGCAAGGTTGTGTGACGAGAATGGTTAAATGTGAGGAAAGGAAATTAGGAGTTCAAATTTGGATATGTGTAGCTTGAGCTGCCTATTAGATATACAGATAAACCCTTGAATACATGTGTTTGAAATATAGGAGAGAGGCCTTGGTTAGAAACACAAAGTTAGAATCAGACAGCAGATGACATTTAGAATGCAAGATGGGATGGTATTGTCAAAGAAGTAAGTGTAGTGAGAAAAGAGAAAATGTATGTGGCCTGAAATCAGAGATACTAAAAATTTAGGATATAAAAAGAGACCAGGAAATTAAATGGAGAAGGAATGGCCAGTGAGGTAGGAAGATACCCAAGAGAATTTGTATCCTGTAATGAAGAAAGATGGAATAACTTGGCTGATAATTCAAGGGCTGAAAAGTGATACCTGGATTTAGCAACAGTGATCTTGACAAGAGTAGTTTTGGTTGAGTTTTGGTTAACACCTGATTTCAGTGGGTTCAAGAGAGAAAAATCAGAGGCAGTAAGCACTGATCAATATTTCTCAGAAATATGTTGTTAAGGGAACACAAAACATAAATTGGTAGCTAACAGGACAATTTGGGCCAAGAGAGAGAGGTGCTTTTTTTTTTTTTTAAATGGTAGAAATGCTAGCATGTTGCAAGTCAGAATGATAAAGTGGAATGGGAGAGACAGATGATGTAAGATCAAGAGAATAGAACCACTAAAACAACAACCTTGACTAGGTGAAAGGGGTGGGTTTCAGCGACACAGATAGAGAAGGTGGTCTTAGCTCTTACTGTAGGGGTTTCACCCACTGAAACAGAGATGGCAGGGTACAGAGCACTGCTCATTGGCCTGCAGACAGGATGGTGGGAGCTGACGAAGTGCTTCTTGTGACCGTCTCTATCTTCTCACTAAAACTGTAATTAATGCCATCATTTGAAAAAAGGAAGTACTGTTGGTCTGAAGAGAGAGACAGGAAAAGAGTAGGAAATACTCATTTCAGAGAGTGTAAGAGCTAACTGATTCATCTGAAACTGAAGAATATAAATCTATTCTAAAACAAGTCATTTTAAACAGTTCTGCGTTTTCTTCTAGCCATATTCACCTGCAAAGTTGCAGACACTGAACAGATTGAAAGCTTTCTTTAATCAAGACTCCTTTTTTTTTTCCAATTAAGCAAACAAATGAAGGCAGGTAAGAGAAGTAATTAAAATGACTGAATATTAAATTTAAGCTGAATAAGAAGAAAAATAAAGACACATTTATGAGAAGTTCAGGAAATGTTGATATAATTGGAGGGTTGAAGTTAGAAAGAGAAGAGTAGATAGTCCGAGAGAGGAACAGATGAAACTAAGATCACAGAAAGGTGATGGTATGTTTATGGTTTGACCATGTGTAGTGAGTGGCCACAATGTTATGAAGGGCAAAGTCTTAAGTGGAAAGGTCAAGGTGCTGAGAGACCAGGTTATTGGAAGGATACGCTTTGCTAAGTTACCTCTGTCGTGTCTGACAGTTGGATTCCATGAACTGGAGCCTTCCAGGCTCCTCTGTCCATGGGATTCTCCAGGCAAGCATATTGGAGTGGGTTGCCATGCCCTCCTCCAGGAGATCTTCCCAACTGGGGGATGGAACCCGCATCTCTTATGCCTCCCGCATTGGCAGGTAGGTTCTTTACCACTAGCACCACCTGGGAAGCCCATTGGAAGGATAGTCCACACATTCATGAAGTGACTAAGAACTGTGATAGAAACAGTGCTAGGGTATCATGGTGAGCCAGGACTTAAATATTCAAGAAATTAGAAGGAATGAGCAGCTTGGCAGTGATGAATGCAATGACAGTCAATGGATGGTATAGGCTAGTGTTCTAGGAGTCAGAGTTCAGTGTTTTTAGGAAAGAAGAGGAAATGGGATAACATCAATCAGAGGAAGGAAATGTCTGCACTCCACTCAAGTCCAGTGGTCTGAAGAGTATGAAAGTGAAACAGTCACATCTTGAGGAGGATGCATGGGAAGCTGTGTTATCAAGGTAGAGGGAGGTTATAAACCAAAAAAAATTAAGGTGATCTAATAAAACGTTTGGGGAAGAACAAGTTATTCAACATTTTTCTGGTGACTGTGAAGAAAAAGTGTCAGGGTTTTAAGAGCTGAGAGATAAGAAGGGAATCAGACAGGGAGACGTGCAGAGATGTAGGGGGATTAGAATTCCAGAAATGGCAGTGTCTAGGAACCCTGCCATTTCCTGTGGTGACTGATGAAGAACTTCTCATCTCTGAATGGGAGGTGTTCATACTCCCTATGTCACAAGTTGGCAATGAGGGTAAATACAATAAGGATATGAACACTTAGCCTAGCACCTGGCACAACTTCAGGCCACCATAAATATTAACGAATATCTTCATCATCCTCATCAATCTGACAAAGGTGTTAAGCCTATTATGTATAAGCTACATAATTTTCAAGAAAACAAAAATTCCCTCCTAGAAATGGATCTCTGAAATTATGATGTAAACACATGAAGAAACAGGAATCTTTAAAAAGGGAAAAAAAAAAAAACAAACCTCATTTAACAAACAAACAAATATTTTTTTCAGAACAATGACAGTCATTTTCTTCCTTAACTTTAGAACTTAGGTTTATTGACTTTGTGTCACTGATTCTATGGTATTTGACATGTTGATGCTTCTGATGAAAAGATGAACAGAACTGAGATGACATTTTACATGTCAGCAGTGAGAAATACAAGAGAGACTTCAAATCCATTGCATTTTTCTAAATCAACATAGATTCCTAATTTATTTCCAGCTGACGTAACTCTTTCCATCCCAACTAAAATCTATTTTCTTTCACAACCCTGGAGAAATATTCCCATTGTCTGATATGGTTTACCAGGAAGTTTTTAAAGTTTAAATTTATATTTCCAATCTCTTTTCCCTGAGAGTCCTGTTTATTCCCCTTCCATCCTGCCCTTGGCTCCCCTCTCTAGAGACTCTCCTTTTGCAAAGAACTCAGCACTCTATCACAAGTCTGTTCTGTGTTAATTAAAATGACATCCAATCATTTGCGGGGTCTGGCTCCTATAGATGTATTGCTCTAGTCTATTTATAATTAATTCTCCACTCAGCACTAGCAGTAGCCATCTCATTGGCCATGAAGGTACTTGGAAGATTAATGAAACTGGATAAAATAAATGGAGTTGTAATTCGGGAGGACAAGCTCAACATTCCCACTAAGCAGACACTGCCAAAACTAGCAGAGTGTAGCTCATCTCTTATTTAGCCATGACAGTAAACATTCACCAAGTGAACGAAAATAATATGCCAGCCTTAAAATGATATCTTACTCTATGCATAGAGACTAGGATACTTTGACTCGTCTTTTCTAATTAACTGTAAATAACAACGCGGTGATATTACAATGGCTATACAGTTATTTTTCAGTGAATTCTAGTAGGCATGAAGTACTCCCTCAAACTGCCTGATGAGACAGAAACCCACACGTAAAAGCAGATGGACAGCTAATAAGCTGTGCCGTAAGGTTGAGCAATATGGTATGATTGGCTAGAGATGTTATAATCCCATTGGACCTCTCTCAGAAACAGGCAGTAAATCTGGATCCAGTGGCCCAGCTCATTTTCTAATCAGACTGCCAGATAAGAAAAGGATCTCATTTTGAAGCATGAGCCCTCAAATAGAGTTAACAACCATGTGAGGAACAGGAGTCACTGATTCCTGCCACAGCACGCTCAGCTTTTGCCAATGGCAAGGCCTAGAGACTTCTCTGCCAACAAGCGCAAAGCTGCTCAGGATGGTGGGGGCAAGCTGGTAAGCCTTGGGGTGATGCTTTTCACTGGAAATTGGATGATCTCAGGAGAGTGGATATTAACAAAGAACTCATAAAGACTAACACCACAAAACAATTTCAGTAGAGCTTGCGTGTGTATGTGTGTGTGCTTCGTCGTGTCTAACTCTTTGCAACCCCACAGAAGGTAGCCTGCCAGGATTCTCTGTCTGTGGGATTTCCCAGGAAAGAATACTGGAGTGGGTTGTCATTTCCTCCTCCAGTGGAGTTTAAGCATGATTCAAATTGGTATATAATTTTCAAGACTACTCTGATTTTAAAGTTCTGTCTCCTTGTCTTTATTTGCTTCTTCCTACAATGTGATCTGATTTAGGGATGCAGAAATAGGGTCTCAAAACTAAGGGAGACTAGAGACATGTAAATACTGTTTATGACAATTTCATGCTGGGCATCTTTACTTAGAGTTACTCTGCAGGTCACATCTCGGTTATCTCTTTCATAAAAACATGTCCAACTTGCCAGAAGCAATGTTGTTGTATGGTCACTAAGTCATGTCCAACTCTTTCAAGACCCAATGGACTGTACCCCACAAGGCTCCTCTCTCCATGGGATTTCTTAGGCAAGAATACTGGAGTGGGTTGCCATTTCCTTCTCCAGATGTCTTCCCAACTCAGGGATAGAGCCCAGGTCTACTGATTTTCCTGCTTTGCAGGCAGATTCTTAACCACTGAGCAACCCTGCCCACACACTAATTACAGTCCTCACTGTGTAATCTCTCTGGTTGTTAACAGATCTCTTTCACCCTTACTTGTAAACTCCTTCTAGGCAGAAGCTATGTTAATCATTTTTTCCAAATAATTTATTTAAATCAAATAAACTGTGTTAGACTCTGGGGGAGCAAGTTATATATGAATTAAAAAAAAAAAAAAAGGCCCCAGATTTTAGTAAGCTACATACCTAATGGAAAAGCCAGGAATAGGCATATATACAGTGAACATACACATAATATGTATTTATTTTTACAATTAAATAGTAAATGTTCACTGTAAGAAATCTGGAAATACAGGCTACCAAAGAATAAAAATTATTTCTAATTCCACAATTCTGATTTGAGCCTCCCCCAGGGCTCAGCCGGTAAAGAATCTGCCTGTGATGGCCAAATCACAGGAGATGAAGGCTTGATTCCTGGGTTGGAAAGATCCCCAGGAGGAGGAAATGGCAACTCACTCCAGTATTCTTGCCTGAAAAATCCCATGGACAGAGGAGCCTGGTGGGCTACAGTTCAAAGTGTAGCAAAGAGTCAGACATGACTAAGGATGCATGCACTTTAAAATTCAGATTTAAATACTATCAAAATGGGGAACACATGTATACCTGTGGCAGATTCATTTTGATGTTTGGCAAAACCAATACAATATTGTAAAGTTTAAAAATAAAATAAAATAAATAAATTTTCACAAATAATTTTTGACTTTTTCTGTAAATATATGACATACATATTTAAATAAAAGGTATCATATTTGAATATGACTTTTCTTATCTAGCAATAGGTTGGTCTATAACTTTTCTGACTTCCCTGTAGAATATAAAATAAAAAAATTTGTCTCTTTCCATAGTATATTTCCAGCAACTGCAACAGTGCCTTGTATATAGTAGTCTTTTAATCAGACCAAAAGAATTAGTTTCCTACAGTTGATTCATTTTTCTGTACTCATAAAGTACAGTTGTCTAAGAGAAAAGTCAGGGGCAGATTTGAGAGAGCAATAAATGCCTAGAAGAAAGGTCTGGATTCTATAAAGTGGAGATTATCTTTTTTAAAAGATGGGAATGATTTGATTGGTCTTCCCTGGTGACTCAGAAGGTAAAGAATCCTGCCTTCTAAGCCTTCAGATTCAGGTACCCTTTCCTTGGAATCATAATATGTTAGACCCGACAAGAGCCTTGAATACCAAGACCCTGGGAAAAATGAAAACCAGTTATGAATATCACCAGTTAAGCCAAGATCTGAATTGGTCACTAGAAAATATACTGAAAAATTCAATGCATTTAGCACTTTCATGGGGCTATACAGGCCATGTTCAGTTCAGTTCAGTTCAGTTGCTCAGTCGTGTCTGACTCCTTGCAACCCCATGAACTGCAGCATGCCAGGCCTCCCTGTTCATCACCAACTCCCGGAGTTCACCCAAACTCATGTCCATTGAGCTGACGATGCCATTGTTACCAACAATTTATCCCTCGGTAGTACAATAGAAGGGCTTCCCTAGTAGCTCAGCTGGTAAAGAATCCACCTGCAATCCAGAAGACCTGGGTTTGATTCCTGGGTTGAGAAGACCCCTGGAGGAGGGTATGGCAACCCGCTCCAGTATTCTTTCCTGGAGAATCCCCATGGACAGAGGAGCCTGGCAGGTTATAGTCCATGGG
Source organism: Bubalus bubalis (assembly GCF_019923935.1). Lineage (NCBI taxonomy): Eukaryota > Metazoa > Chordata > Mammalia > Artiodactyla > Bovidae > Bubalus > Bubalus bubalis. The sequence goes on along the minus strand of NC_059159.1, from coordinate 77,939,542 downwards.
GTTGTAGAGAGTCAGACATGAGGGAGAGACTAAGCACAGCAGAATACAGTACAATATAAATGCTCTATTTTACTTACCTTCCAAATCAGTTAAGGGGATCAAAAACAGCATTTTTTAAAAAGTAGAATAGATTATAATAAAAAAGTGTGCATCATAAGTAGAAATAATATATTTTTTTAGAGTCTTGTTTGGCTAGTCACATGCATGTATGACTGTGTGTCTTTTAACTGCAATATAATACAAATAAATAAATAAATACTGCTTTTATTTATTCTGAGTCATGATAAACAATGTTTGAAAACCACTACTGTAGTATCGTGAAAATATCTATATTTGAGCATCATAATTCTGAACAACGTATAGAAATAAATATGATTAGATGTTTTCCAGTGCCTGCTGCTGCATGCTAAGTTGCTTCGGTCATGTCCAACTCTTTGCGATCCAATGAACTATAGCCCACCTGTCTTGCTGTGGTGGGATACTCCAGGCAAGAATACTGGAATAGGTTGCTGCTTCCTTCTCCAGGGAATCTTCTTGACCCAGGGACCTGGGTCTCCTCTGTCTTCTGCATTGCAGGCTGATTCTTTATCACTGAGCCACCAGGGAAGTACAGCACATATTCATTTTAAATAAGAAAAGCATATTGTCAAGTCATTCCATGTACGATCACAATTATTTAATTTCTCTTCATTTACAAAGGGCTGAGGGACTTTCCCAAAGTAAATAACACAGCTCGATGCTAGGCATGACACAACTCAGGCATTCTGAAATCTTGTTTGCTATTTTCCTACTAGTTCATATAATGATGTCTCCCTGATAATGGCCATGTCAAAGGTATAAATATTGTGTAAACAGACCACAAAAGGGAACTTCATATAATCTACAATAAAAAATTTCTCCAGATGATAAATGTAATTTGTGTGAATATGACAGATATAATCAACATCAATAAAATAGGAACTAAGTCTCACAATGCTCCTTTAAATGGGTAGAATAGTTTTGTAAAATAATTTCTGTTCTCCATTTTTCTTCTTCACGGAATTATAAAGGGGGTTTCAAGCTCATGCCAGCTCTCATCTCAGTATATCATGGTGACTTATTTATCTCTGAAATAAACAGGCATTAGAGAATATCCATTATTAAAAGTGCCACCTACTCTAAAGAACAGACCTCTTGTGTTAAAACCTTCATTCATCTTATTTCCTTTTCTCCTCTATCCCTCTAGCCCTCCAGCCTTCCCTACCTTTGACACTAATTTATAAAGTGGGTGTCTGAGGAATGCAGAAGTAATAATGACTTCTTCAGACCTTTATAAGTGCGGCCATTATTGGGGCCAAATCTTTTCCCTCCCTCAAGTTCCTAAATTAATGTCCATGAGGGGCCATCAGAAAGAAACACAGATGAATGGCACCATAAGGAACCTAGAAATCCAGGCAAGTGACATTTACATGTTAAATAGGTGCTGTTGAAAGAGAAGTTGAGAAATTCAAGGAAATGACCATAAGCTCGAGTAGATTAGGCCACTGAATATCAAGAGGCTCAAAAAAAGCCTGTGTGTGTGATTTCCAAATTCTTAATCTGGTATATTCTTAGTTGGGTTCATGGAGGGAAAGCTGGAAATAGGAACACAGTTCCTTGTATCATCTCAATATTTCAAATTACGTTTCAACAGCTGTCAAGGGTATGCAAGAGTTCTCTGGGTTGGACTTCCCTGGTGGTCCAGTGGTTAAGAATCTGCCTCCCAATGCAGAGAACATGGGTTCGATCCCTACTCTGGGGAGATTCCACAAGCCTCAGAGGAACTAAGCCTGTGTGCCACGACTGCTGAGCCTGCAAGCTAAACACAAGAAGCCACTGCAGTGAGAAGCCCGTGCACCATAGCCAAGAGCAGCGCCCATTCACCACAATGGAGAAAGGCCACGGGCAGCAACAGAGACCCAGCACAGCCAAAAAGAAAAAAAAAAAAAAATACACCTCTCTGGGTCAAGGAAGGAAGTGAAGCAGAGCAGTGCACAATGTGACTGAATGCCTTAATCACAAAGAATTTTACTCCTTTTTCCTCCTTAAAATAATGTATCTGTTTTAATTTAAGGCAAAATACAGTGCCCTAAAATCCAAGTCTTTTCAAAGGTAACCAGGCTTATAAGTAAATCATTAAGCAGGTCAGTGTCTGGGCAGTTAAATCAAATCCCAGCACAGCTGGAACGTTTTCTAGCCAATCAGAGATCATCTGTCTAATTCTTATTGTAGAAGAGGCAGTAACATTATTCCTAGTGCTTCTTTCCACATGAATGACGTACTTAATATTCTTGTCAGGCTCCAGTGCTAGATGGTCTTCAGTTTTAAAATGATGACAACCAAATGTGTGAAAGCATTTTAGAAAAGATTAGAATTTCATGGGGATTATATTAAACATCTGGGTCCTATACAGAGCATGTCTTAACATGCAGAGCTGTTTGTCCATTAAATCCTGATCTGTCATCACTTGTCCCAAACCTATAATTTGTTAATAATTGAGAGGTTTCTTCAGTACTTGAGTAATCTGGAAGTGTGATACTCAGGTTCTGTTAATATGAATATAAAATTCAGAAATTCATCATTACCTTTTCCCCCCGCACATTAGATACTTTTATATTTCTAAGTATCATCAGTTGTTGCATTTTATTTTCTCCACAAGTATACAGTTCAGTATTACACAACTTGTGCCCTACTGGATACCACAGTAAACTGAATAGCCAAGACCTGAATTGGAGGTCTTTCTTTGTCCCTAAGAGGCTCTGTGACCTCAAGAAATTCTACTTTACTCTTGGGCACAAGTGGACTGCTCTGTGTAATTTTAATGGGTGGACAAAAATCTATGTGCTAGGTGGCTTCTCTAGATCCATGTATATAACAGTGGAATTTCTGACCCGAAGATTGGGTGACTCCAAGTGTTATGCAAACTGATGGGTCAATTTATAATACCCCTTGACGTGAAAATTCATCCATCCCGCACTGCTACTATGTTTTAAACTTGTAGCTGTCCCCAGCCTTCTTGGCACCAGGGACTGATTTCGTGGATAACAATTTTTCCAGGGACCAGGATGGGGAGATGATTCAAGAGCATTACATTTATTATGTGCTTTATTTTTATTATTATTACATTAACTTCACCTCAGACCATCAGGCATTACATCTGGGAGGTTGAAGACCCTTACTTTAAAGGCATTATGATAAAAACACTGATTCAATCTTTAATGTATCTCCTAAACAGGATTAGGTTAGTGTGGAGGGATGTCTGAAGCTTGCTAGAAACTACCTATCTCTGAATGACTCAGACTTGAAGGAACTGTTATCCCTAAATAGCTTCTATACAGTGTGTATTTATATGGAATCCTCTGGGTAATGATTGGGGGAGTATAGGAACAGTAAAACTATGATCAAAATCAGTATGCCTGGGTTTTGAAAAAAAGAAAAAAAAACCTCTGAGATTTTTCTAGTAAAAACACACAGATTGTCCACACAAAAACCTGCACATGGATGTTTATAGCAGTTTTATCTATAATTGCCAAAAATTGAAAGAAAACAAGATGTCCTTCAGTAGGTGAATGGATAAACAAACTGTGGTACATCCAGACAATTGCATATTATTCAGTGTTAAAAAGAAATAAGCTACCAGGCCATGAAAAGAGATGGAGGAACTCTAAATGTATATAACTAAGTGGAAAAAAAAAAAAAAGCACTCTGAAAAGGCTATTTGCTATATGAGTCCAACCATATGACATTCTGGAAAAAGCAAAATTACAGAGACAGGAAAATGATCAATCGTTGCCAGGGGTTGGGCAGTGGGGAGGAACGAATAGGAGGACACAAATGACTTTTAGGACAGTAAAAATTCTCTGTGTGATATTATAATGATGGATACCTTCATGTACATGTGTCCAAACCCATCAGATACACAATACAGAGAGTGACCGGGAATACAAACTATTGATTTTGAGTGGTTATGATGTATAAATTTTGGCTCACCAATTGTAACAAATGTATCAGTCTGGTGAGGGATGTTGATAGTGAGGGAGACTACGCATGTGTAGTGCAGAGAACACACAGAAAATCTCTGTACTTTCCCCTCAATATCCCTATGAATCTAAAACTGCTCTCAAAACAGCCATAACAAATAGAGATCATTACAATACTGATTTCGTTTTTTTCCACTCCTATTTTTTCAAGTGTGTAGATACAAACAAATAGACAAGGTGCCCCTTAAATTACAACTAACAACATTCTTTATAGAATGAAATAGATAAAATGTATACAAAAACTGTATCTTCTTCAAGCTCTGCTGGAATGATGGAATTTTCAGAGTTCTTTCTTAGTCAAATTTCTATTTGGATAAGAAAGCTGAGCACCGAAGAATGGATGCTTTTGAACTGTGGTGTTGGAGAAGACTCTTGAGAGTCCCTTGGACTGCAAGGAGATCCAACCAGTCCATTCTGAAGGAGATCAGCCCTGGGATTTCTTTGGAAGGAATGATGCTAAAGCTGAAACTCCAGTAGTTTGGCCACCTCATGCGAAGAGTTGACTCATTGGGAAAAACTCTGATGCTGGGAGGGACTGGGGGCAGGAGGAGAAAGGGACGACAGAGGATGAGATGGCTGGATGGCATCACTGACTCGATGGATGTGAGTCTCGGTGAACTCCAGGAGCTGGTGATGGACAGGGAGGCCTGACGTGCTGCGATTCATGGGGTCGCAAAGAGTCGGACATGACTGAGCGACTGAACTGAACTGAACTGAAGGTGTAGGCAGAATGCAATAATTCAGCACTGAGTAGGTGCATATTACAGACTATCCTAATAAAGATTCAATATCATACTACAATTGTGCTCATTTCACATCCTAATAAGGTAATACTCAAAATCCCTCAAGCTAGGCTTCAGCAGTATGTGAACCAAGAACTTCCAGATGCACAAGCTAGGTTTAGAAAAGGCAGAGGAACCAGAGATCAAATTGCCAACATTTGCTGGATGATAGAAAAAGGAAGGGAATTCCAGAAAAACATCTACTTCTGCTTCCTTGACTATGCTAGTCTTTGCGTGGATCACAACAAATGGTGGAAAATTCTTAAAGAGATGGGAATATCAGACCACTTTTCCTGCCTCCTGAGAAACCTGTATGCAGGTCAGGAAGCAACAGTTAGAACTATAAGTGGAACAACTGACTGGTTTCAAATTGGGAAAGGAATACAACAAGGCTGTATATTATCACCCTGCTTATTTAACTTCTATGCAGAGTATATCATGCGAAATGCTGGACTTGGATGAATCACAGGCTGGAATCAAGATTGCTGGGAGAAATATCAGCAACCTCAGATATGCAGATGATACCACTTCAATGGCAAAAATTGAAGAGGAAATAAAGAGCTTCTTGATAAGACTGAAAGAAGAGAATGAAAAAAAAAAGTCTTGAAACTCAACATTCAAAAAACTAAGATCATAGCATCCAGTTCCATCACATCATGGCAGACAGAAGTGGAAAAAGTGGAAAGAGTAACAGATTTCACTTTACTGGGATCCAAAATCACTGCAGATGGTAACTGCAGGCATGAAATTTAAAAGATGCTTGCTCCTTAGAAGGAAAGTTATGACAAACCTAGACAGTGTATTAAACAGCAGAGACATTATTTTGCTGAAAAAAATCTGTATAGTCAAAGCTATGGCTTTTCCAATAGTCATGTTCAGATGTGAGAGTTGGACCATAAAGAAGGCTAAGTGCTGAAGAATTGATGCTTTTGAATTCTGTGATGGAAAAAACTCTTGAGAGTCCCTTGGAGAACAAAGAGATCAAACCAGTCAATTCTAAAGGAAATCAACTCTGAATATTCATTGGAAGGACTGATGCTGAAGCTGAAGCTCCAATACTCTGGCCACCTGATGTGAAGAGCTGACTCACTGGAAAAGACCCTGATGCTGAATAAGACTGAAGGTAAAAGGATAAGAAGGTGGCAGAGTATGAGATGGCTAGATAGCATGAACAACTCAATGGATATGAATTTGAGCAAACTCCAGGAGATAATGGACGACACAGGAGTGCAATAGTCCATGGGGTCGCAAAGTGTAGGACACAACTTAGTGACTGAACAATATCCTACTACAGACATCTTCCACATTTATGACTGAATAAGTGATTTCCCAGAACTTTATGTCTGACTAGTAAAATGGCCTGTCAGCATTAAAGTATATATATATATTTTTATATATATATATAATTAATATATTAATATTTTATATATATAAAATGCAAGTCAAAGAAGTATGGCCATATGTGGAAAGCTGCTGACTCCAGAACTGCTTGCTGGTATTTCAGGTATGTGCTAAGTCATATCCAACTCTTTGAGACCCTATGGACTGTAGCCCACCAGGCTCCTCTGTCCATGGGATTCTTCAGGCAAGAATATTGGAGATATCCTCCTCCAGGAGATCTTCCTGACCCAGGGATTGAACCCATGTCTCTTACATCTCCTGAATTGCCAGACAGGTTCTTTACCACTAGCACCACCTGCTGCTACTGCTAAGTTGCTTCAGTCGTGTCCGACTCTGTGTGACCCCATAGATGGCAGCCCACCAGGCTCCCCCGTCCCTGGGATTCTCCAGGCAAGAACACTGGAGTGGGTTGCCATTTCCTTCTCCAGTGCACGAAAGTGAAAAGTGAAAGTGAAGTCACTCAGTTGTGTCCGACTCTTAGCAACCTCATGGACTGCAGCCTACCAGGCTCCTCCGTCCATGGGATTTTCCAGGCTCAAGTACTGGAGTGGGTTGCCATTGCCTTCTCCAAGCACCACCTAGGAAGCCCAAATAATCTTATTATGCCCTCTGTGATAGTGTTATAGCTACGTATAGCCTAAAGCAGTTTGATGCATTAGACGCCTCCAGTGGTTCAGCTCTATTAGTCACTCAGCAATGTTCAAATCTTTGCAACCCTGTGAACTATAAGCCTGCCAGACTCCTCTGCCTGTGGAATTCTCCAGACAAGAATATTGGAGCGGGTTATCATTCCCGTCTCCAGGGAATCTTCCAGACCCAAATATCAAACCTGGGTCTTTGCAGGCAGATTCTTTAGCATCTGAGCCACCAGGAAAGCTCCCATTTTTTAATGTAAAAGTCCTCTGCATTTATGAAATTTCAAATATTCTATTAATAACCATACCATATTGGGATTAGAAAAGCTGAGTTCAATTATCAACCCCAGACTAAACTTGGAGATGTTTCTAATTCAGTTCTTGTTTATAAAATAGGGGACACAGCTCCACATGCACTCAAACAGCTCCACATGAACTACAAAGTGGTCTTCTAATAGAATGAATGCTGACTTCACCATCTTCTTAACTTCAAAAGCAAATACACCTATGCTGACCCAGGACTGCAAGAACTATGATAGTGTGGCTACATCAGAAAACACCCCTGTGTCATCTTCTCTATAAGTTTCATCATTAAGCCAAGCAGACAGAAAAGATCTTTAATAAAGTTAAAAGAAGGATTGTGCTTTCTTCATACACCTTAAAATAGGTTAACTGGTATACCTTCCACTGGATCCACAGGACCCTGAATTTCTCAACCACATTTGGCTAGCCACTGATAAAATCATCTTCCACAGGGTACTTCCCTTCTGTCATTTCACTTCAAGGTTTTAAAGACAGCCATTTCAAGAAACTGCCATAATAAGATTGTTTCCACGTTTAGACATAAAACTGTGAGATGAGTCTACAACTTCCTGTTTCCTCTATGCAGTTCTATGCAAGAAGCTACTTTTAAAACTACTCAAAGAAGGAGTCTGCTTTCTTCTTCTTGATAGGAATTTATGCGAGTCAACATATTTCTCCTTATCCTTTACTTTCAGAATGCCAAAAATAAGCTCAAGCTCAGTAACTCTGTTAAGCCTCAGGAAGAGCATTTAGTCTTGGTTGACCACACTCATTTCTAGGTAGCATTTATTTGACCTATGTGTACAGTATATACATTAAGCTTAAAAAGCATATACTTGAAATAAAAGCTGTAAGTAACCTAAGTAGGCTTTTAAATGGTGAAAGTAAATATTTGAGGAGAGAATTTGCATTATCTAGGCTTTTAATGAGATGACTTAAATAAAAGCCATTTGGAAATATAAAGTATATAAACTATGTTGACTTTATTATGATAACAATTGTATGAGAGATTTTGTATAACCATAGTATTTGCAATTACTAATTTACATATTTATTTCTACCACAAGATTATAAACCCTTTGAAGGTAAACATATTATATATCTTAGTAACCAGTTTTTAGTGCCTAACACAGAGTAAGACTTCAGTAAATGCTAAATAAATGAAGGACAAGAGACTGCCAAATGTAGAATTGTAACAAGGCAATGGTCTTACTGATCATATTATTTATAACAAGAACATGATACATTGTACAGATTTTAACGTTATCAATTATCAGAATCATCATGATCTAAAAAACATAGTGAGAGCACCTCATTTTTCATCAAATTGTCATTTTAAATCATTCCAAGTTTGTTTTTTTTTTTCCCTCTCAGTGCAGTTTCAGCAATGCTTTAAACACTGCAGAAGGAAAAGCTTTTAGAGCTAAATGCATCAATTACACATAATCTTGTGATATGTTCCTGCCATGTCCTTACTCATTCATCCTCAGCCCACATAATGCCATCTACTTATTTTGAGCACACCTTGCTACAAAGAGAAAGAAGGGAGAAAGAAGCCTTAAACTGACTTAATGTTCCGGAATGATGCTACTTTTAAAGTATACCCTCATTTGGAAAAAAAAATGTTCTTATGTTTTCAATAACATTATTGACTCTAAATGAGTTGAAAGTTCCTATAAAGATATGATCTAATCATTCTGACTCTTGGGGTAGATGATTTCTGCATGCATTCCTTTCTGTGGATCCAGAAAGTGAAACAAAGAATTACCTGATCAAAGTCCTAACTTTAAATATCCAGTGACAGCAGTCCTGATTTGTTTCTTTACTGAAGTTACACTTTGGTGAAACCCTAGCACTATAAGGGTAAGACTTGGACTGTTCATTTCATGTGGCAGGTTCTCTGGGATGAGCTGAAAGCTGTGTAATTTAATGGTGGACTGAGCAACCAAGAATGCATTTCAGTGTCTCAGCAATGGGAATCCGACTTAAAGCCACACACAGAAGAAAGGGAATTACAATCTCACTTGGTTCTATTCATTGCAATAATATCATTCAAGTGATATATTTATAATAAACATTTAAAGAAGGCTTATCAGTCTTTCAATATTTCCACCATCATTTTATTTTTTGATTTTGACAACATCTGTATGGAGTACAAATGCACCCAGAAGGTAAATTTTCTTAGGATTTTAAACTGTTAAAGTTTTTTGAACAACAGTTTAAAAAAAAATATGGAACTAAAACTCTGGATATCCAGGGTGTGAAGTAGAGTTGACTTCAAACCCACTTTCTCTTTTAGCAACATTTTATGCATTTACATACTTGCATTATTGTATTTTATACATTACTGACATAGATATAGGAGGCCTAGGGTGTAAACAACCTGGCAACTAGAAGTGTTTCTTTAATTAAAGCAGTTAATCATTTATAATATGAGATAAAGATGCTGATCCTTGGAATATCAAATAAAATTTAGAGAACATTAATTGCTGAAATACAATAACTTTTATATATAACAAATTTCTTAATAGAAATTAAATTAATATCTATGCTGGTCTGAAGTGATGGCTGGTCTGGTATGAAGACTGATAAAATCGTGGCATCTACTTAACATTCTAGCGCTACTAACTGCTTCTCACACCGATGTAACACGATATCTTTCTAGACTACGGTAACAGCTCTCCCCAAAACGTCCCTACATCCATGACTGTCCACTCTATTCATCACAGTACTGCCACACTGATCATTTGAAAATGCTCTGTATGTTATCTGGCCATGAATTTCATGGCTTCCAACTAAACCAAGGATCAAATCCAAGATTCTTAACGTTGTTTATAAAGTCTCATATTAATCACTTCTTTCCCACTCTCGGGGGCTAATCTTCTCTGTCGCTCTCCATACTTCTGATATTTTGGTCTTCTTTTGGTTCCTAAGTCTGTAAGCTCTTGTTCACCAGAGTTCTCATGCTATTCTTCCCCCTGGGAAACATTTCTCTACCCTTCACCTGACACATACATGACTCCACTTTCTTTCATTCATCATCTGTCTAAAAATTCTTCTTTAACCCCCAATTCCAAAGACGTAAATAGATCCTTCTGTTACAATACCACATCTACTCTTGTTTATTTTGGATTCCAGATTTTATCCATATTAAGGTTCACTATCATCTCCATGAAAGAAAAATTAGTTAAATGGAAAGTTAAACGTCTCAAGTCATTCATCCACTATATAGAACTATCCAGACATTTGGGTAATGGGTCAACTAATTGGAAATATATTTTATTTACACATTAAATCTACAAATTTCAGAGTGATAAAATGTATTGGCAAAGTCAGACAGGAATTAGCAATATCGTATCTCAAAACACAAAACTATGGCTTGAGTTGATTTTTAAAATAATAACATATCAAATCTGTTTCATTCATAAAACGGAATTAAAATTGTAGATTATCCAAAGAAAACTTACAGCATGGATTATGTTATTTTACAGAGCAACTTTGACAGACTGGCCAGAATGGCCATGGACTATGTTGAAACAGATTCTGGGAAGCATTCAGATTCATCAAGGAAGAGTGCTGTGCCATAAAGAAAAAGAATGAAATAATGCCATTGGCAACAACATGGATAGACCTAGAGATTATCATGCTAAGTGAAGTGAGTCAGAAAGAGAGACAAATACAATATATCACTTATATGTGGAATCTAAAATATGATGCAAATGAACTTATCTGCCAAACAGAAACAGGCTCGCAGACATAGAGAACAGACTTGCTGGTGCCAAGGGGACGAAGGATGGGAAAGGAAAGAGAGGGATTTGCGATTAGCATATGCAAACTGTTATATATTAAAAGGATAAACAACAAGGCCCTACTGCATAGCATGGGGAACTACATTCAATATCCTGTGATAAATCATAATGGAAAAGAATATAAAAATAATGCATATATACACATCTGTATGTATATGTGAATATAGGCATAACTGAATCACTTTGTTGTATAGAAGACATTAACACAACATTATAAATCAACCATATTTGATTTAAGAAAAAAATAAAGAGTGCTGTGATGTCTACCCTGGGCAGATAAATGGTGATTCACTTTACATTTGAAGAGGAAAGGATCAAAGAGGTGAAGAGGCTTCACCTCAGCACAGAAGAGAAAAAGTGAAACACAGAGTTCAGGACTATTGGATATTTCTCTAGGGCATATATCACTATGTTACAAATAGTTACTGATCTCTCAATGGTATATAGAACAGCTGAAACTCTTTTCTTTCCTTCTGCTTTCCACAGCATCCTATTCTCTGGTATTCTCCCACTCTATTGGTCATTCTTGTCTCCTTTGGGTGTATTTCCACTGTGCGCAACCTCTAAATCTTGGATTCCTCAAGAAATGTCTTTGTTATTCATTTTCTTCTTAGGTGACTTCATTCTATCCCATGACTTTAAATATTTTAATGCTGAGAACCACAGCCTCCTATTTCCAGCTGACTATTCCACATCTCCAGATCTAAATATCAAAACTTTAATTTTAATATGAACAACACAGAATTATTAATTTAATGTCCAAACCTACTTCTGTACCATTCTTCTTCATTTTTGACAATGGGATGACAATATATAATTATCTTGACCCAATAACCCAGCAGTTTTCCTTGGTCCTTCCTTTCCCTTCTTTCCCATATTCAATTAACCAACAAGTTCTTTTGACTCTAATGTCAAGTCATAGCTGAAACCATGGCTACCACCCTAGTCCCAGTTACCATTATCTTCATCTAGATTATTTCAAGAGCCACCAAACTAGTCCCCTTCTGATTTTATGTTTATCCCTTGCTTCTGCCCCATTCTATATGGTAGTCAAAGTGACATTTTTCAAAACATGAAATCTTGTAGTGAGTCTTGCTTAAAATTCTCCAATGGTTTCTTATTAAACTAGGAAGTAAACTCACACCCCTAACCTTGGATTGTAAAGCCTTACATAATAATGACCAGTTCCCACCCACTTATGAATTGTCTTTTGATAGCACTTATCCTCACCCATGGTGACTGCAGCCATGAAATTAAAATACGATTGCTCCTTGGAAAGAAAGCTATAACAAATTTAGTATATTAAAAAGCAGAGGTATCACCTTGCCAACAAAGGTTCATATGGTCAAAGCTATAGTTTTTCCAGTAGTCATGCATGGATATGAGAGCTGAACCACAAGAAGGCTGAGTGCTGAAGAATTGATGTTTTTGAATTTTGGTGCTGGAGAAGACTCTTGAGAGTCCCATGGACTGAAAGAAAATCAAACCAGTCAATCTTAAAGGAAATCAACCCTGAATATTTATTGGAAGAACTGATGCTGAAGGTGAAGCTCTAAAATTTTGGCCACCTGATGCAAAGAGCTGACTCACTGGAAAAGATTCTGATGCTAGAAAAGATGGAGGGCAAGAGAAAAGGTGCAAATGGAGGATGAAATGGTTAGATAGCATCACTGATTCAATGGCCATGAACTTGAGCAAACTCAAGGAGATAGTGAAACACACAGAAGCCTGGTGTGCTGCAGTCCGTGGGATGCAAAGAGTTGGCCACCACTCAGCGACTGAACAACAAAACCTCACCCACTACATTTCAGCCATACAAGCCTTCTTTGGTTCCTCAAATATGCAATCCTCATTTACATCTTAGTGTCTTAGCATTCCTTGGAATACTTTCCCCAGTGAATACCTTGTTCTTAACATTTGGAGTTTGTCTTAAGTTTGGCCAAATGATCTTTACTAATAATCAGTCTGGGCTTCCCTGGTGTCTCAGACAGTAAAGAATCTGCCTGCAGTGCAGGAGACCCAGGTTTGATCCCTGGGTTGAGAAAATCCCCTAGAGCAGGGAATGGCGACCCACTCCAGTGCTCTTGTCTGGAGAATCCTAGGGACAGAGGAACCTGTGGTGGGCTACAGTTCTTGGAGTCGCAAAGAGTCGGAAATGACTGAACGACTTTCACTTCACGCCAATTATCAGTCTACAGTAAACCACCATAACCTTTCCTTCATTTCCTTCAATATACTCTTATTAGGCATATACTATTCATCATTTCCTGATAATTCTATTGCCTATTTATTAATTTGTCATTCATTCATCATTACCTGTATCTCTTTACTTGAAGATAAAATCCGTAAGAGCAGGGAACTTGTCTCACTTACTACCCCTAAAACACACTGGATGCAGAGCAAGCATGTAATATGTATTCACTGAATAAATAGACAAAGTTTCTAAATGATGTTCTACATTTGATGTAACATTGATCCCTTTTCAAGGTCGTGAAGCAGATTTGTGACCTTAGACTACATTCTTGTAGTAATTCAATTTTTAGATTGTTCTTCCTGCAATCAGTTGGCATATAATTAGAACTTGCAAACATTTATGTAAATATACCTTTATTAGAAAAGTAAAACTCAGGCAGGAACTAGAGAAAGAAGAGGGGCTACATGCCAAATTAAAATGCATGTTTATTATTTTGTATGAGTGATTACCTGCTAGCACTTACTTTCAAATAAGAGCATAACAAATAAAAGTTTTCATCTCAAATTACATAAATGTTGCTTTTTTCCTATTAATAACATATCTGAATTCAGAAAAATAAAATGTAACTACATTTCTTTAAAAGCTTTCTTTTCATGATGTGCAATCATTTTCTATTTCTCTATGTGTGTCATAATTAATCGATGCTTCACTCTCATGAGAAATTTGGGTTTATACTTGGATGCGAGGGGATGTCCATGCAAATTATCCTACATTGGCCTGGTTATGTATCTAATAACAGCTCCTACATGCATGCTCAGCTGCTTAGTCATGTCCAGCTCTTTGAGACCCTATGGACTGTAGCCGGACAGGCTCCTCTGTCCATGGGATTTCCCAGGCAAGAATACTGGAGTGGGTTGCCATTTCCTCCTCCAGTGGATCTTGCTTACCCAGGGATCAAACCCATGTCTCCTGGATCTCCTGCACTGGCAGGTGGATTCTTTCAAACAGAGACACCTGGGAAGCTAATAATAACTCTGCAGTTCTGTTCAGTTCAGTCACTCAGTCATGTCTGACTCTTTGTGACCCCATGGACAGCAGCATGCCAGGCCTCCCTGTCCATCACCAACATCTGGAGCTTACTCAAACTCATGTCCATCGAGTCAGTGATGCCAGCCAACCATCTCATCCTCTGTTGTTCCCTTCTCTTCCTGCTTTCAATCTTTCCCAGCATCACGGTCTTTTCTAATGAGCCAGTTCTTTTCATCAGGTGGACAAAATATTGGAGTTTCAGCTTCAGCATCAGTCCTTCCAATGAATATTCAGGACTGATTTCCTTTAGGATGGATGGGTTGAATCTCTTTGCAGTCCAAGGGACTCTCAAGAGTTAAAAAGCATCAATTTTTTGGCACTCAGCTTTCTTTATAGTTCAACTCTCAGATCCACACATGACTACTGGAAAAACCATAAACTTTGACTAGACGAACCTTTGTTGGTAAAGTAATATCTTTGCTTTGTAATATACTGTCTAGGCTAGTCACAATAACCCCTGGTGGTGGTTTAGTCACGGAGTCATGTTCGACTCTTGCAATCCCATGGACTGTAGCCTGCCAGACTCCTCTCTTCATGGGATTCTCCAGACAAGAATACTGAAGTGGGTTGCCATTTCCTTCTCCAGGGGATCTTTCCAACCCAGGAATCAAACCCAGATCTCCTGCACTGGTGCTACCAAACGCCCCAGCCACAGGCACCAGGAGCAAATTAATACTATATCTTTTACTTAAAAAAAATCTTAAGAATTAGTCTAACAAACTAAATGGTAAATTCCATTGTGGGTGGTTGTTTTTTGGGAGAATGGCTTTTTAAAAGTCCAAACCTCAGGATCAAAATAACTGTGCTTTATTCTGTTGAGATAAAGACAGTGAGGAGCAACAGGCTGTTGCAAGCTGAGATCTCAAGTATGTCAAGCTTGGAGAGAGGAAAAAAAAATTCCTAAATGACACAGAAAGGAGGCAGCCTGCTCCTGGGTAGGAAGGATCTGCAGCACATGAGTGTCACTGACAACCTTGGCTCCCGTACTAAGCACATGCTCCTTCCAGTTCCACCACAACTGAAGTTTATACAGGATATTTCCAATACCTCTAGGTATTAGAGAATGTGGCAAAGCAAACTGGTGTCAAAGAGTCATGGATAATTATTCTGAGGGAAGATTATTCTAATCTTGTAACCAGCTACCTTAAAAAATAACTATAGTGGACATCATCACTTACAAGACTATCTAAGAGTGCTTCAGATATAGAAGCGTTTCCTCACATGGAGCAGTGAGCCCTGCAATGGGAGAGGGAAATGGGATACAAGCCTCAATGAATTCACCCCCATTTCTTCTCTTCCTTCCTTCCTTCCTTCCTCCCTCCCTCCCCCTTCCTTCCTTCTTTCCCTCTCTTTGTGCATGTGTTCAGTCGCTTCAGTCATGTCTGACTCTTTGCGACCCAGTGGATTGTAGCCTGCCAGGCTCCTTTGTCCGTGGGATTCCCCAGGCAAGAATACTGGAGTGAGATACAACGCCCTCCTACAGGGAATCTCCCTATCCAGGGATCTAACCTGCCTCTCCTGTGTTGCAGGTGGATTGCTTACCACTGAGCCACCAGGAAAGCCCTCTTTCCCTCTGCTGCTGCTAAGTCGCTTCAGTCATGTCTGACTCTGTTGCAACGCCATAGACGGCAGCCCACCAGGCTCCCCCTAAGAAATATTTAACAAGCATGAGCATCTACCATGTTGTCAGGCATAAGAGATAAAGAATTGAACAAGGCAAAAAAAAAAAAAGTTCCTCTTTCATGGTGATTCTGGGGACAGAGAATAAACTAACTGCACTAATTAATAAAATAATTATACTTTATAATAAATGCCACAAATACAAGAATCAGGCAGATGATATGAGATAATAATTGCAAGAGTCCATTTTAGATGATATAATCAACAAGGGCCTTAAGCTGGGGCATAAAAAGGATCTAGTCATGCAAAAAATTAATAAGAAAAATTCCAGCCAAATGGAACAAAAAGGCTTAGGAGCAGAAAAAAAAATTTATTGTGTATAAAAATTTGAAAAGTCAACATGATTGTAGCAGTATCATCACGGGAAGTCTGGGATTATATGAAGATGTAACAAGAGGCAGGGGCCAGATTTAGAGGTGAGGAGGTACATACACAACACCTACAGACAACAAATTAAGCACTATTCTTGAGAACATTTGCCTAGAAAATCCGATGGATGGAGGAGTGTGGTAGGCTGCAGTCCATGGGGTTGCTAAGAGTAGGACACGACTGAGCGACTTCACTTTCACTTTTCACTTTCATGCCCTGGAGAAGGAAATGGCAACCCACTCCAGTGTTCTTGCCTGGAGAATCCCAGGGATGGCAGGGTCTGGTGGGCTGCCGTCTATGGGGTCGCACAGAGTCGGACACGACTGAAGCGACTTAGCAGCAGTAGCAGCAGCAGCAGCAGAGAACATTTAGGCCTAAAAGCTGTGCCCGCACACCCAAATGACACACAAGTAAGTGCACTTGACTAGATACAAATGACACACATAATAAGTCTGAAAGCCAGGACTACAGTACATTTTCTATGTTGTTTCTGGCGAGCAAGACACACTGACACAGCTGTCTGTAAATTCTTTGTAACAAAAGTCCAACAAAAGCATGGAGGGAAAACATGAACTCATATGAAAATCGGTCCGGTGGATGCATCAAAAAGACAGTTGTATAAAGGGAAACAGGAACCTGCCAGGTCAAGAATTTGTAGTTGTTTCTAAGTCAAAGCACAAGTTTAGGAAAGGTGTTTAAACATACAGAGCAATAGTTGTATAACCTATATCATTGAATGTTGGATTTATTTACTGAGTTTCATTTTTTTTTTAATTTTCATAAGGCAGCAGAACATTTTGCAATTACTTTAAATAAATTAGATAAAGAACACAGTAAAACAGAACAGACAAAAATAGATATGTACTAGGGGAGATAAAGGGTCAAGGACCCCCGAGGTCAAGTCTTGAACTTGCTGTCATAAACCTTAAGGCAGCTATGATCAAAGTCTTAGATGATCCCAAAGTTATTTTGGCTGTAAAATTATATGATTCTATCTTTGCATTCCTTGGAGGCCAAATATAGATTTCCAAGGGGGCAGAAGGGTCCACACAGCAAATGAAACACTTTAAAAATAAACCTATATTGGTTTAATCAGGTCCCACTTGCTTACTTGTCTTTTTTATTTCCATTACTCTAGGAGGTGGGTCATAGAGGATCTTGCTTTGATTTATGTCATCAAGTATTCTGCCTATGCTTCCTTTAAGAGTTTTATACTTTCTGGTCTTACATTTAGGTCTTTAATCCATTTTGAGTTTACCTTTGTACATGGTGTTAGAAAGCATTCTAGTTTCATTCTTTTACATGTAACTGTCCAGTTTTCCCAGAAGCATTTATTGAAGAGGCTCTTTGCCTCATTGTTTATTGCCTCCTTTGTCAAAAATAAGGTACCCATAGGTGCATGGGTTTATTTCTGGGCTTTCTGTCTTGTTCCATTGATCTATACTTCTGTTTTTGTGCCAGTACCATATTGTCTTGATGACTGTAGCTTTTTAGTATAATCTGAAGTCAGGAAGGTTGATTTCTCAAGCTCCATTCTTCTTTCTCAAGACTATTTTGGCTATTCAGAGTCTTTTGTGTTTCCATATGAATTGTGAAATTTTTTGTTCTAGTTCTGTGAAAAATGCCATTGATAATTTGATAGAGATAGCACTGAATCTGTAGATATCATTTGGTAGTATAGTCATTTTCACAATATTGATTCTTCCTACCCAGGAACATGGAATATTTCTCCATCTGTTTATGTCATCTTTGATTTCTTTCATTAGTGTCTTATAATTTTATGTGTACAGTTCTTTTGTCTCCTTAGGTAAGTTTATTCCTAGATAAATAAACAAGTGGGACCTGATTAAACTTAAAAGCTTTTGCACAGCAAAGGAAACTATAAGCAAGATGAAAAGAAAACCCTCAGAATAGGAGAAAATAATAGCAAATGAAATAATTGACAAAGCATTAATTTCCAAAATGTACAAGCAGATCATACAACTCAATGCCAGAAAAACGAACAACCGAATCAAAAAAATAGGAAAAAGACCCAAATAGACATTTCTCCAAAGAAGACATACAGATGGCTGCTGCTGCTGCTGCTGCTAAGTCGCTTCAGTCATGTCCAACTCTGTGAAACCTCATAGACGGAAGCCCACCAGGCTCCCCCGTCCCTGGGATTCTCCAGGCAAGAACACTGGAGTGGGTTGCCCTTTCCTTCTCCAAGGCATGAAAGTGAAAAGTGAAAGTGAAGTCGCTTAGTGTGTCCGACTCCTAACGACCCCATGGACTGCAGCCCACCAGGCCCCTCCGTCCATGGGATTTTCCAGGCAAGAGTACTGGAGTGGGGTGCCATTGCTTTCTCCGACAGATGGCTAACAAACATGAAAAGATGCTCAGCATCACTCATCATTAGAGAAATGCAAATCAAAACTACAGTGAGATTTCACCTCACACCAGTCAGAATGGCCATCATCAAAAACACTACAAACAATAAATGCTGGACAGGGTGTGGAGAAAAGGGAACCCTCTTGCACTGTTGGAGGGAATGTAAATTGATACAGCCACTATGGAAGATGGTATGGAGAGTCCTTGAAAAACACTAGGAAGAAAGCCACCATGTGTGCTAAGTCACTTCAGTTGTGTCCGACTCTTTGTGACCCTGTGTACCGTAGCCCACCAGGCTCCTCTGTCCATGGGATTCTCTAGGCAAGAGTACTGGAGTGGGTCACCATTTCCTTCTCCAAAACCACCATATGACCCAGCAATCCCACTCCTTGGCACATATCCAGAGGAAACCAAACTTGAAAAAGACATATGTATCTCATTGTCCGTTTCAGCACTATTTACAATAGCTAGAACATGGAAGAAACCTAGATGTCCATCGATAGATGAATGGATAAAGAAGGTGTGGTATATATACACAACGGAATATTACTCAGCCATAAAAAGGAACATATTTGAGTCAGTTCCGATGAGGTGAATGAACCTAGAACCTATTATACAGAGTGAAGTGAGTCAGAAAGAGCAAGATAAATATTGTATTCTAACACACATATACGGAATCTAGAAGAATGGTACTGAAGAACTTATTTATAGGACAGCAGTGGATAAACATAGAGAACAGACTTTGACACATGAGGAGAGAGGAAGAGAGGGTGAGACGTATGGAAAGAGTAACATGGAAACTTACATTACCATATGTAAAACAGATAGCCAACAGGAATTTGCTGTATGGCTCAGGAAACTCAAACAGGGGCTCTGTGTCAACCTAGAGGGGTGGGATGGGGAGAGAGATGGGAGGCAGGTTCAAAAGGGAGGGGATATATACATACACCTATGGTAGATTCATGTTGAGGTTTGACAGAAAACAACAAAATTCTGCATAGCAATTATCCTTCAATAAAAAAATAAATTAAAAAAACCCCTATATTGGGAGACTAGTAAAACACTGTATCGGGAAAAAAGCTTATCTGCTAAAACATACAATAGTTCTTAGTATTGAACTTGGTCTACATCATATACTAGAGGTGAGCAACAGGAATTAAATCAGGAAGCCAGGGTGAAATATTAGAACAGAAATCGTAAATCAAAATTAGAGATTTTTATCAGAATTATAGACAAAGGGAAGGAAAAACACAAAGTTAATAGTAGCAGATAAGGCTTTAGGCAAATCGTGAGAAGAATACAAAAATCAGAGTTTGGGCCAAAGGGTTTGTCACTGCAGCACAAGAAGTTGGGCATCATAAGAAGAGCCGATACCAACTCATGAACTGGCTGCTGTTAAGTCACAGGAAATCATCGGGTAGTTGTGGGTTCCTGGATGAAGCCAATTTGGGTCAGAAGATAACTCTCATTAATAAGGTGTGGTTCCTATCTGCCAACTGTGTGCAACCACACTTGGACCAGCGGGTCCTGTGGGTCTCCTCGGCTTATATTGTCTTTCTTCTGTACTGTCTACTTAATTTGCTTTGGAAATCTATCTGCTCGCCATGAGACTATAACAAAGAAAACAACGCAAACCAACTGGGCAACATCACTGATACTTTTTATGGCATATACCCAGCGGTCAAGCCATGTTGTGCTAGAAGAAACACGTGACGGGGCTTCTGCAGAAAGACCCAGTTCTGAGCTCACTGACCACTAATATGTGATTTCAGTCTAGTTACTTAAATCACAGTCCGTTTGCTCATGTGAGACAATAGGAATAAAAATATTTGTAACCAACATGCATTATGTAAATGAAAGAATCTCTGGCATTTCCTCCATTTCTGCAATGCTTCAGTTTGAACATTTTTTTTTCCTACTGATGTATATAATACTGTATTGGTTTCAAGTGTACATACTAATTTGGTATTTTTATAGATTGGACTTCATTTAAAATTATTACAAAATAGTGGCTACATTTCCCTGTGCTGTGCAATATATTCTGTTGCCTATTTATTGATACTTTGGTAGTCTATGTCTCTTAATGACATACCCTCTCTACCCTTCCTACCTTCCTTTCTTCACTGGTAACCACTGGTTTATTTTCTATACCTGCATTTCTGTGTCTGTTTTGTTGTATTCATTCATTTTTTTTTAAGAGTCCACATATTAGTGATAATATAGAATATTTGTTTTTCTTTGTCTGATTTGTTTAATTAAGCATGATATACTCTGCTGCTGCTACTGCTAAGTCACTTCAGTCGTGTCCAACTCTGTGCGACCCCACAGACGGCAGCCCACCAGGCTCCTCCATCCCTGGGATTCTCCAGGCAAGAACACTGGAGTGGGTTGCCATTTCTTTCTCCAATGTGTGAAAGTGAAAAGTGAATGTTAAGTCACTTAGTCGTGTTCAACTCATAGCGACCCCATGGACTGCAGGCTTCCAGGCTCCTCCATCCATGGGATTTTTCCAGGCAAGAGTACTCTGCTGCTGCTGCTGCTGCTGCTAAGTCGCTTCAGTCGTGTCCAACTTTGTGCGACCCCAGAGACGGCAGCCCAGCAGGCTCCCCCATTTCTGGGATTCTTCAGTTCAGTTCAGTTCAGTTCAGTTCAGTTCATTTCAATCGCTCAGTCATGTCCGACTCTTCGCAACCCCATGAATCGCAGCACGCCAGGCCTCCCAGTCCATCACCAACTCCTGGAGTTCACTCAGACTCACGTCCATTGAGTCAGTGATGCCATCCAGCCATCTCATCCTCTGTCGTTCCCTTCTCCTCCTGCCCCCAATCCCTCCCAGCATCAGAGTCTTTTCCAATGAGCCAGCTCTTCGCATGAGGTGGCCAAAGTATTGGAGTTTCAGCCTTAGCATCATTCCCTCCAAAGAAATCCCAGGGCTGATATCCTTCAGAATGGACGGGCTGGATCTCCTTGCAGTCCAAGGGACTCTCAAGAGTCTTCTCCAACATCACAGTTCAAAAGCATCAATTCTTTGGTGCTCAGCCTTCTTCACAGTCCAACTCTCACATCCATACATGACCACTGGAAAAACCATAGCCTTGACTAGACGGACCTTTGTTGGCAAAGTAATGTCTCTGATTTTGAATATGCTATCTAGGTTGGTCATAACTTTCCTTCCAGGGAGTAAGCGTCTTTTAATTTCATGGCTGCAATCACCATCTGCAGTGATTTTGGAGCCCCCCAAAATAAAGTTTGACACTGTTTCCACTGTTTCCCCATCTATTTCCCATGAAGTGATGGGACCAGATGCCATGATCTTCATTTTCTGAATGTTGAGCTTTAAGCCAACTTTTTCACTTTGCTGTTTCACTTTCATCAAGAGGCTTTTTAGTTCCTCTTCACTTTCTGCCATGAGGGTGGTGTCATCTGCATATCTGAGGTTATTGATATTTCTCCCAGCAATCTTGATTCCAGCTTGTGTTTCTTCCAATCCAGTGTTTCTCATGATGTACTCTGCATATAAGTTAGATAAGCAGGGTGACAGTATACAGCCTTGACGTACTCCTTTTCCTATTTGAAACCAGTCTGTTGTTCCATGTCCAGTTCTAACTGCTGCTTCCTGACCTGCATACAGGTTTCTCAAGAGGCAGATCAGGTGGTCTGGTATTCCCATCTCTTGAAGAATTTTCCAGTTTATTGTTATCCATACAGTCAAAGGCTTTGGCATAGTCAATAAAGCAGAACTAGATGTTTCTCTGGAACTCTCTTGCTTTTTCCATGATCCATCGGATGTTGGCAATTTGATCTCTGGTTCCTCTGCCTTTTCTAAAACCAGCTTGAACATCAGGAAGTTCACGGTTCACATGTTGCTGAAGCCTGGCTTGGAGAATTTTGAGCATTTCTTTACTAGCATGTGAGATGAGTGCAATTGTGTGGTAGTTTGGGCATTCTTTGGCATTGCCTTTCTTTGGGATTGGAATGAAAACTGACCTTTTCCAGTCCTGTGGCCGCTGCTGAGTTTTCCGAATGTGCTGGCATATTGAGTGCAGCACTTTCACAGCATCATCTTTCAGGATTTGAAATAGCTCAACTGGAATTCCATCACCTCCACTAGCTTTGTTCATAGTGATGCTTTCTAAGGCCCACTTGACTTCACATTCCGGGATGTCTGGCTCTAGCTCAGTGATCACACCATTGTGATTATCTGGGTCATGAAGATCTTTTTTGTACAGTTCTTCTGTGTATTCTTGCCACCTCTTCTTAATATCTTCTGCTTCTATTAGGTCCATACCATTTCTGTCCTTTATCGAGCCCATCTTTGCATGAAATGTTCCCTTGGTATCTCTAATTTTCTTGAAGAGATCTCTAGTCTTTCCCATTCTGTTGTTTTCCTCTATTTCTTTGCATTGATCACTAAGGAAGGCTTTCTTATCTCTTCTTGCTATTCTTTGGAACTCTGCATTCAGATGCTTATATCTTTCCTTTTCTCCTTTTCTTTTCACTTTCTTCTTTTCACAGCTATGTGTAAGGCCTCCCCAGACAGCCATTTTGCTTTTCTGCATTTCTTTTTCATGGGGATGGTCTTGATCCCTGTCCCCTGTACAATGTCACAAACCTCATTCCATAGTTCATCAGGCACTCTATCTATCAGATCTAGGCCCTTAAATCTGTTTCTCACTTCCACTGTATAATCATAAGGGATTTGATTTAGGTCATACCTGAATGGTCTAGTGATTTTCCCTACTTTCTTCAATTTAAGTCTGAATTTGGTAATAAGGAGTTCATGATCTGAGCCACAGTCAGCTCCCGGTCTTGTTTTTGTTGACTGTATAGAGCTTCTCCATTTTTGGCTGCAAAGAACATAATCAATCTGATTTAGGTATTGACCATCTGGTGATGTCCATATATAGAGTCTTCTCTTGTGTTATTGGAAGAGAGTGTTTGGTATGACCAGTGCATTTTCTTGGCAAAACTCTTTTAGTCTTTGCCCTGCTTCATTCTGTATTCCAAGGCCAAATTTGCCTGTTACTCCAGGTGTTTCTTGACTTCCTACTTTTGCATTCCAGTCCCCTATAATGAAAAGGACATCTTTTTTGGGTGTTCATTCTAAAAGGTCTTGTAGGTCTTCTTAGAACCATTCAACTTCAGCTTCTTCAGCGTTACTGGTTGGGGCATAGACTTGGATTACTGTGATATTGAATGGTTTGCCTTGGAAATGAACAGAGATCATTCTGTTGTTTTTGAGATTGCATCCAAGTACTGCATTTCGGACTCTTTTGTTGACCATGATGGCTACTCCATTTCTTCTGAGGGATTCCTGCCCGCAGTAGCAGATATAATGGTCATCTGAGTTAAATTCACCCATTCCAGTCCATTTCAGTTCGCTGATTCCTAGAATGTCGACATTCACTCTTGCCATCTCTTGTTTGACCACTTCCAATTTGCCTTGATTCATGGACCTGACATTCCAGGTTCCTATGCAATATTGCTCTTAACAGCATCGGACCTTGCTTCTATCACCAGTCACATCCATATGTGGGTATTCTTTTTGCTTTGGCTCCATCCCTTCCTTCTTTCTGGAGTTATTTCTCCACTGATCTCCAGTAGCATATTGGGCACCTATTGACCTGGGGAGTTCCCTTTTCAGTATCCTATCATTTTGCCTTTTCCTACTGTTCATGGGGTTCTCAAGGCAAGAATACTGAAGTGGTTTGCCATTCGGTCCATACAAAACAAACAAACAAAAAAGAATTTTACTACTGTTTTTAACATATTAGAAGACACTAAATGAGAAATTTTTAGAAGTTCTGAGCCCTTTTATTCTGGGAGATTGACAATATCATCATGTGTAAATAGCACAGAAATAGAGCCAGAAATGGACAATGGGCATATCTTTCCCTTCTTTTTTGTTTTTAATGCCTATCCCATGTCCCCCTTCCCCCGCCCTTATCTCAAGTTCTAAACGGACATTACTTCACTCATATACAGGCTTCTCTGGTGGCTCAGCTGTTAAAGAATCCACTTGCAATGTGGGAGACCTGGGTTCGATCCCTGGATTGGGAATGTCCCTTGGAGAAGGGAAAGGCTACCTACTCCAGTATTCTGGCCTGGAGAATTCCATGGACTGTATAGTTCATGGGGTCACAAAGAATCTGACTTGACTGAATAACTTTCATTCATTCACTCATATACAAAAGACAAAGCAAATTGATTATGAATTTGTGCCCTGCCTTCAGGAAATGATAGTTTTCTGGAACTGTTCAAGGCATATCTATTATTTCATGAGGATATTACATGTTTAAAGAGAAATTTCTCACATTTGAGATACAGCAGGACTGAGATTTTCTACATAATGTAGTATCTTATGCTCTAGTTCTCAAAGAGGGAAATTCTTGGTGTGGATATACAGGATCTGTATATATATACATAGATGTTGCTTCAGCAATTAGCCATTATAGATAAAAGTAAAAGACTTTAACTCTCACTTTTAATAATGAAAAGTTTATTATCTTGTCTTTCAGTTCAGTTCAGTTGCTCAGTCGTGTCCGACTCTTTGAGACCCCATGAATTGCAGCATGCTAGGCCTCCCTGTCCATCACCAACTCCCGGAGTTCACTCAAACTCACGTCCATTGAGTCGGTGATGCCATCCAGCCATCTCATCCTCTGTCGTCCCCTTCTCCTCCTGCCCCCAATCCCTCCCAGCATCAGAGTCTTTTCCAATGAGTCAACTCTTCCGATGAGGTGGCCAAAGTACTGGAGTTTCAGGTTTAGCATCAGCCCTTCCAGTGAACACCCAGGACTGATCTCCTTTAGGATGGACTGGTTGGATCGCCTTGCAGTCCAAGGGACTCTCAAGAGTCTTCTCCAACACCACAGTTCAGAAGCATCAATTCTTCGGCACTCAGCTTTATTCACAGTCTTTAGAAGGAAGGTACTTTTTGTGTAAGAAAATACTTTTATTTTTAATTAATAAAAGCTCCCAGAGCTCTGTTTCCCCTCAAGCTACTTTCTTCTTTCTTTTTCTCTCTCATTTCTATTTTTTTATTTTTCACTTGTAGGTTTCTTAAAAGAGTTTTCTCTCACTCTCTACTTACTTTGTGCTGTATTAACTTCTCAATCTACTGCATTTTGTTTTGTCCCCTAGTTCGTCACTAACAATGTTCCTAAAGAGTTAGCATCTATGCTGAATAAACCTCTGATCCAGTCAAAAATCTTTTTCTTCTTCTTTTTAGTATTTTGAGAGGAAACATAAAGCAGGTCATTATGTCTGGTATATCAACATTGTTTTTTCTCCTGGTATTGACCTGCCCTTTCTTTAAGTCCCATTTCTCATGACAGTAATTGTCTATGAAAACACACATACATTTAGAGAAGGGAATGGCAACCCACTCCAGTATTCTTACATGGATAATCCCATGGAGAGAGGAGACTGGTGGGCTATAGTCCATGGGGTCACAAAGAGTCAGACACGACTGAGTAACTAACACTTTCACTTCACCTCTGAACACATGCATGATGCTAATATAGAAACCACTATCACAGCATGCTTAATCAATAAGCTAAAATCCTAACGAGCAGAGTTTGCACCAATGAGTTGCAGGATCTGGTTCTCTGAAATGTTTTGCAATAACCAGAAAAATTTTCAGAACTCTCTGAATAATGATAATGTTAGGCCTTCCCTGGTGGTCCAGTAGTCAAGCTCCTCCCCTGCAATGCGGGGTTCCATTCCTGGTCTGGGAAGACCTCACATGCCACAAAGCAACAGAGCCTGTAAGCTATGAGCCGCAACTACCGAGCCTGTGTGCTGGAGCTCACCTGCCACAACTCCCGAGCCCGCGGGCAGCAGGGACCAAGCCCGCTTGCTCTAGGGCCCGTGCTGCACAACAGGAGAAGCCACTGCAGAGAGAAGCCCGTGGTCCACAACTAGAAGCAGTCCCCACTCTCCTCAACTACAGAAAGTTGGTGCGCAGCAACGGACACCCAGCACAGCCAAAATAAAATAAAAATAGAAACATAAAAAATAATGTTAAATATAAGGCTAAATGCACCTATAACTATTATAGGATTTTGTGCTGAGTGAAGGTGGGGTTGAACGCTGTGGCTTTTGTTTCTAGGCCAGGTACCAAGAATCTCAAGCATCATTCATAATTAATTCTGGCAGGAAAAAGAAATGCAGAACCATTCAAGGAGGCAACAGATGGAAGTTCGTTCCACTTCTGTAAACTAGAACAGTTAGATGATCACATTTAAAAGTCAGGCCTTACTTTAGGAGGATTTTTAAATCCCTTGGATTTGGTGAATATATGAACCATAACTAAGTTCAGAAGATCCAGATGGATAAGAAACATTCCCTCACTCCCCATTACTGAAAAAAATGTTTTATTAGTATTCCTCCTCAAATACATTCACTTGCTGATATATTACTAGGAAAACCACATGATTTCCCTCTCAAACCCCCACCAATGTTTATTTGTTTTTATATAATATGACTTCTAAAATTATCTAGCTGCTATTAGGAAAAATGAAAAAATGCTCAATTTTCTCTTAATCTTACTTTGTCCTTATTTAAATAAATGTAAGGAGGAAGGGTCACGACAGCATAAGGTTGGCCTTTGGAGGAATATGTGATTAATTGATCAAGAAAGACTATACATGTGTTATATTGGAGACAATAGAATTGGAGAGGAGAAGACAGATTTTACAAAATATTCATAAGGCAGAGATTCTGTTTTGTTGTTTTAGGGTTGGAAAGTGAGAGAGGAATCAAGTATAAGGTCAGAACTTTGGTTTGGGAAATTTATGTGAACAGCCACGGTATTCTGTGAAAGGGAAATAAGGAGATGTGAAAATGTGTTAGGGGAATGAGCTCATTGGGATCATGTTAAACTTTAAGTGTTCTCAGGTCATATACACTGAAAATTTCAAAGGAGTGTGACTGAGCAGCTCTGGACCTAATGAAAGAAATGTGAGGTGAAGACTTCCTCTCTCTTTCGTACACACACACACACACACACACACACACACACACACTCAGGGAGAATAGATACAGTGAGGTGGATAGGGAACCGAGATCATACTCCCTGAACAATGCTGATATTTAAAACAATAACTTGATCAGAACGTTTCCACAAAAATCATTCAAAGTAGCTGGAGGGAAGGCAGGATCAAGTGATGAAGATGAAAACTAAAGAGGAACTTTGAAAAGGACCTCATTGTCAACAGTTTAAAATTCTGTAGACAGGCCAGATCAACTGAATCAGCATCTTCAGTTTCTAAGAGAGTACTTTGTGGAGCAGCTGGAGAAACCAAATAATTCATTGAGGAGTCAGTGAAGGCCCATCACATGGCAAAAAGCTTAGTCATAAAAGGAAAGCCATGAGCCATGGGGACATCTTTGTTAAGGGACAAATAATTTGAAAACAGCTGTGTTTTTATACTTGGGTATTTTTTTAACATAGAATCAATTTGGGCAGCTTTATACACTCAAGGAAAATTTTTAGCTAACAGAGACATTTATTATTTAGGAAAATGAAAGAGACTGAGCATAGCTGAAAACTAAGGAAGGGAAAATAGGGTTTAAAGCAGAGGTACAGAAGCTACCATTATTAAAAAAGAGCATCATCTTCCTAATGAATCTGGCTTCCAAATGAGGATGTGCATTAACTCATAAATATGACTTGTCTCCTCCAATCCACATTCATGTTTTCACTGGCTAAACCTAACTATCAAAGGTAGAATAAGATATGGCAGATAGTCACGCTAAGAAAGATCTCATACTGGATTCCTTCTGAACTTCAGAGTAACAGTGACCATCAGCATCAGTACCAATATAACAACACCTAAACCTGGACTGTAGTGTCAAAAGCTCTGCCACGTGCCTATCTCATTTGGCCTTCTCACTAATATTTGCAGTAATCTTCTGCAAGACTTGTTGCAAAGGATTCAATAGCCTATTAATTACATTAGCAGAATGTATCTCTCATGGAGGTGTTCTAAAAGAAACCAGAGGGACCTGAATCCCCATCTTGGTCTTTCTGATTCTTTCTCAGTAGAAAATCTGAAACGAAAAGATTGCTTTTCCCTAAGCCATTTTGCCAGGGGCAGCAGTCTGAATCAGAAAGAAAATGCTTGGGCAAGTTCATTTATCATCACTTACCTTTTTCAACTCAATAAAAGAGTCATTATTATTTTTTATCAACCTCATTTTCTTTTCAAATGAGAGATTAAGCTATTCTTTGAAATTTAAGCAAACTGTAGGTGGAAGAAGACCCAGGTTACAATTGGACAGAAAGTCACATTTAGTATAACATTAAATAATAATCTTCATTCATAGTGGCTAATTTTACATCTGAAAAACTGTAATATCCATCATTAGAAGGGGTCTATGCCTTCACTAATTTTATTCTTAAAAAAAGTCCTCTCAGAATATTTCTGCCAAGTATCATATGAGTTGCCTGGCAACTGCTAAGAACAAATGCAAAGAAAGAGAGGTGATTTAATAAAGAACTTAGACATAATCAAAACCATGTAAAAGTGAATTTGATACCTGCTTTACTCAGAAAAAATAAATACTATCCCTTCAGCTGATTTTAAATACAAAAATTAATAACTAATTGTGAATCAGTTATTAGTACAATATAATTAATAAAAGAGAGTAAGACATGGAAAGTGGTGAAAAGTAACCAATGAAGCATTTAAGATATTTTTTTCCTATCCTACAATGCAGTTTGTTCAGCTATTAGATCCCAGGTCTTATGAATGCATTGTACTCACAGGCAATAGTCTATAGAAATTTTGCTTGAGAATGTGAGGAAGCAAGAAAGAAAATCATACCTTATCTTGCATAGGAGTTTTACAGGTTTGGGAATTGAACAGGTTGGCAAGTTTTGCAGAAGCATGAAAGAACACAAAATATTAAAGAAATGATAAGTTATCATCAGTAAACAGTATTTAAAGAAGAAAACTTCAATACAGAGCCCAGTAATTTCTGAGTCATGTAAGGATTTGATTTAGGATTTAAACAACAACAAAAAAAGTGAGGTCGGGTATACTCATTCTTTTGTATTAACAAAGAATATTTTGGTTGCAAGTAGTAAAAAGATAAATAATTCAAGAAGAAATAAAAAATGATTCCATGGACCCTGGACTATTTCATGTTATCTTGGCAGGCACAGAGATTTAGCCTTCAGGGACAATCACACAGACATCTGAATGTCCTCAGAACTTTCTCTTTTCATTTTTCATTTTCTTGCTATGTAGCACTTCCTTCTGCAACTTTCTCCAAGGGAAGAAACAGGACAACTAGCTGAGCCCAAGTCTCGTTTTTCTAAGTTTCAATGCCAGAAAGCAACAGTTACCTTTGTCTTCTTATATTTGGCTTGAAACAGCTCAAGGAAAGACTTGCACTGGTCACGCTTGGCTCAGGAGTCCATTACAGAATCATCAACTGTGGTCAACTAGTTAGACCCTAGTGCTGGTTGTCCCCACTGGGACATAAAATCTGAACAAGAGGAGGAAGAGTTTTCCCAAAGGAGGAAAGTATATTAGGAAGAAGTTGGGAAGGCTTCTGGCCAGACATAATGAGTAAGGAAATAAATATGTTCATACTGAATTTCTGTTTCTTGGTTTGCCATTTGAATGTAACATACTGAAAAGTTGACTCGCAAACACTATATTTAGATGCCTGGTTCTACTTCTCTTTTAATGTGTTTCATACTTCTAGTCATCCTATTCCTATAAGGACTGGAAAAAGAGTAGGATGGAGAAATAGGGTTATGTGCCCATAGCCCAAGGTGATCTATAAGACCCTTGAGATCACAGAAGAAAGACTGTCTAGGAGGTAATCCTCATGCTTTCAAGATGCTCTCCAGATTGAGAGTCAGCTCTAATGTGTGTGTGAATCACATTTTCTCATTCTGCCATTCAAACATGCAGTTTCTAAGTAGGGTCTGAGTCGATGCTCAGAATGTTAGGTGGCTGGTCTGGAAGCTGTGACATGCTCTGCAGCAGACATTTCTAAAGCACAGATACTGGAGGGTAAGAGATGGCTAAGTAAAATGCTTTCTTTGGAGCAAAGGGAATTTAATTCACCTACCATATTAACTTTCCCTTCTAGAGGCATCAACTCATTCTCATATCGGTTTACAGGAAGTTAACTGTTGCCCGTGGGAATCTGTACCTGTCAGTTATCAAGCTCAAGCCATAAGGAGATGAACTTCCTAATTTGCACTTTGAGTGGCAATGAGTAAAGGATGCAGCCCCTGAATTATTCACAGGGTGTGAACTATTAACAAAGTAAAGAATGTTAAAGCTGGAAAACATTCTCGTCAACTTCAAAGTGTTTTTGTTTAATTTCCTCAAAATGAGCCATATTCAATCTTTTTGTTGTCTTTGTTGACTGTATAGCACAGGGAAATCTACTCAATATTCTGTGATAACCTATATGAGACAAGAACCTGAGAAAGGACGAATATATATTCAATTGTTGAGCAGTCAGATGAGAAAACTACAACAGGTACTGTCTAAACAACTACATAAATGCTCATTTTTTGCTAGCTGAAGGTTTTCAGGATGAGAGTTCTTCATTTTGACTTATCTCTACAGCATGGACATACTCATCATTCTTTGAAGAGCCCCGAATCCCTCAGCATAGCAAAATTTAAGATCCTTAGCAACCTGTCCTCAACCTGACCCAAGAGGGCTTCCCTCTTATAACTGGGTGTGACCACAGCAGACTCTTCACTGTCCCAAGGAGAGGTACTGCACTTCCCAATGTCTTCCCTCTGGCTCCTGCAGACCCTCTCTTTGGATATGCTTTCATCTGATTCTCTGGAATCTTGAAGGTCAGCTCCATTCCCGCTATTTTTGTAAAGGCTTCCCCAATGCCCATCTACCCCTTTATTCCTTCCCTCTCAAACTGGCAGCTATGTGTCTTCTTTTATGCATCCACAATATTTATAACAAGTGTTTCATTCTATAACATTCAAGATGGCACATTTGTACATTCTACCACCATTGCAGGTTCCAAATTCTAAATTCTGCTACATTTATTTCTGTGAGTTTCCTCTCTCCTGGTTGTCAGAAGTTTCTATGAGATCATGTCTGCTTTATTCTGTATCCTAGAGAGTACAGTGCTCACATACTTATTGTACTATAATGTGTGTTCTTCCCTATTTTGCAAGTTTCTTGGGAGAAGGACACTTTCTTCAACTTAATTTAGAACTCTGTTATTTAGCTACACACCTGTGACAGAACAGGTCATGAGAGAGCATTTTCTGAACGAGAATTGGTATGAGCATGGAATTGCTTAATTACATCACTGGGCTACAAAATTATTAAATATACTAGATCTTAAAAGCTATTTTTTTCTGGGTAAAAACTCAGCAGTGGCCACAGGACTGGAAAAGGCCAGTTTTCAATCCGATCTCAAAGAAAGGCAACGCCAAAGAATGCCCAAACTACCACACAACTGCACTCATCTCACATGCTAGTAAAGAAATGCTCAAAATTCTCCAAGCCAGGCTTCAACAATATGTGAACCATGAACTTCCAGATGTTCAATCTGGTTTTAGAAAAGGCAGAGGAACCAGAGATCAAATTGCCAACATCCGCTAGATCACAGAAAAAGCAAGAGAGTTCCAGAAAAACATCTGCTTTATTGACTATGCCAAAACCTTTGACTGTATGGATCACAATAAACTGGAAAATTCTTCAAGAGATGGGAATACCAGACCACCTGATCTGCCTCTTGAGAAACCTGTATGCAGGTCAGGAAACAACAGTTAGAACTGGACATGGAACAACGAACTGGTTCCAAATAGGAAAAGGAGCACGTCAAGGCTGTATATTGTCACCCTGCTTATTTAACTTATATGCAGAGTACATCATGAGAAATGCTGGGCTGGATGAAGCACAAACTGGAGTCAAGATTGCCAGGAGAAATATCAATAACCTCAGATATGCAAATGACACCATCCTTACGGCAGAAAGTGAAGAACTAAAGAACATCTTGATGAAAGTGAAAGAGGAGAGTGAAAAAGTTGGCTTAAAGCTCAGCATTCAGAAAACGAAGATCATGGCATTGGGTCCCATCACTTCATGGCAAATAGATGGGGAAACAGCGGAAACAGTGTCAGACTTTATTTTGGGGGGTTCCAAAATCACTGTAGATGGTGACTGTAGCCATGAAATTAAAAGATGCTTGCTCCTTGGAAGAAAAGTTATGACCAATTGCTAGACAGCATATTGAAAAGCAGAGACATTACTTTGCCAACAAAGGTCCGTCTAGTCAAGGCTATGGTTTTCCAGCAGTCATGTATGGATGTGAGAGCTGGACTGTGAAGAAAGCTGAGTGCCAAAGAATTGATGCTTTTGAACTGTGGTGTTGGAGAAGACTCTTGAGAGTCCCTTGGACTGCAAGGAGATCCAACCAGTCAATCCTAAAGGAAACCAATCCTGAATATTCATTTGAAGGACTCATGTGGAAGCTGAAACTCCAATACTTTGGTCACCTGATGCAAAGAGCTGACTCATTAGAAAAGCCCCTAACGCTGGGAAAGATTGAAGGCAGGAAGAGAAGGGGATGACACAGGATGAGATGGTTGGATGGCATCACTGACTCAATCGACATGAGTTTGAGTATACTTCAGGCATTGGTGATGGACAGGGAGGCCTGGTGTACTGCAGTCCATGGGGTCACAACGAGCCCCACACAACTAAGCGACTGAACTGAACTGAACTGGGAAGGTTAGTAATTTGATACTCCTTCAAAGTTGTATTCTTTCTTTTTTTTTTTTTTTTAACTTTGCATTTTATATTGAAGTATAGCTGGTTAACAATGTTGTGATAGTTTCACATAGACAGCAAAGGGATTCAGTTATACATACGTATGTATCCATTCTCCCTCAAACTCCTCTCCCATCCAGACTGCCACATAACAGTGAGCAGATTTCCCTGCCCTATATAGTAGGATTCAAAGCCATATTCTTTAAATATTTGTTCAAGATTCATTTAGTGGGCACAGAGCTTATATCTGTTACATTTTCTTTCTCTTGAAGCTATTAATGCCATCATCTTCTATAGGAGTGGTTACTAATTTACCATAATGTGAAGATTCATATGTTAAGACCCAAATAAACTGGTATCAAATTTGAGGATTCAGATGTTAACTCTGCTTATAGATCAGTATTCCAGACTTCTTATAAGTTAGCTCAGATTACAAGGTTCACCCACTGTTTCAGCTATGATTTCTAAATGACTAAATCCACGTATTAATTAATTGTAAAGACTTGCACAACATCTAGCTTCTTACTGTCCTTAAATCCTTTATGCCTCATCTTTCTCTTCTGCAGAATGGAGATACTCACCCCCACCTTGTCAGGATATTGACAAAAATAATACAGTGAGCATAAAATACTCAGCTCATGGCCTGACACATAATGTGTGCTCAATAAAAGACAACAAGCTAACAGGATTTTTTTTTGGCCATTAGAGTCTATCAGCACTGTCCAATAGACCTTTCTGTAATGCTGGAAATGTTCTATTGCTATGTTGTTTTTTACAGCAGATATAAACCACATGTGGCCACTGAGCAATTAAAATATGACTCATGTGATTGAGAGATTCAATTTATTTTAATTAATTTTCATTGAAATAGCTACATGTGGCTACTGGCTCCCCATAGCAAACAGCTCAGGAATTGTGAACTAGCACTGAGAGTGGTGATATTTTTCACCATCTCACCACCAAAGATTAGAAAATTTCTTGCATATAAGAAGGGCTTTGACAGGTTTGAGAAATGAATAAAGTGAGTAAACTTTAAATGAAGTGGGAAAGTAGGATGGAGAAAGCAAAAGCCATGATTCCTGGCACCCTGGTGGTAGAGAAAAGAGAAATGAAGTAAATGGAGTTGATATATTTTATGGTGGCCAGTCTGCTATGGGCCAGTCAAGTTCCAACCAGAATGAAAACCCTCAAGCCAAAGACAAACTCATACAATATTCCAACTGGAATTAAACTAGCACTTTCTCCTTTCAATGAAATCGCTGTCCCAATATGAAGATAAAAACAAATATCATAGAGAAGGAATTTAGGAATGATGCAGGTGAGAAGAATAGGCAGGATCAAGAGAAATCCATTGCCCTGGTGCTGACCTTAAAATTGGGAGACCAGTTCCACAGCTTCCTTGGAAGTGTTTGAAGTCCCATTGTAGTCTCCAAGCCTAAATAAACTATATATCCTGCATATTGCCTTTCTGCTCTTGGCAAACTAATACTACACAGGAGGAGGGCATATATATAAAATTTGCTTCTCTCCACGTCTACCACTGCTCCTCAATATCCCTCACCATCTGAGTCAAATGGTCATTTTCTGCATTCAATAAATTAATTTTTGTTTTCTTCTCAGGCTATTCATGTAAGGATATCAGGTTAACACTAACTTATCATTCATTCTAGCAAGGAATGTAAATTTGAGGCAAGACTGAATATCAGGAAACATTCAAAAAGATCAAACAAGCAAGCAACATAGTACCAAAATGCGTATTTCCTGGGCATTCTAGGATACTGGAATAAGATAATTCTAACTGGGAAAGATCCCGGGTCCGTGTCTGACATGTCACTTAGAATAGATTGGGAAAAAAGCCTAATGGCAAGATCATGGAAGGTGTCATGTGCCACACTCAGCAAGGCGATTAGGGACCCTTTAGAGAACATTAAACAGGAAAGAAAAGAGGATGAAAATGACATTAAGAATCCCTAGGCCATCTTATTACAACATTCCGAATTCCATTATAGATGTGAATAAGATGCAACCAACAAAATGGATTAAAAGGCACATGTCATCCAACGCTTCACACTGACCTCTATCATGCACCAGTCAAGGTCAGAAGGATGGGAAACAGATTTCAGTTCCACTGGAACGATGGGGTCCATTTACATAAGTCCACAGTATTGATGATTTAAAAATTGAGGCTGGACCACTTTAAAAATGATTTGCAAAAAAATGGCAAATATAACTGGCAAATATAAACAGGAGAATATAATTGATCTCTCATTTCAGATTCAGTTGAAAATAGCAGTCCTGGGGCCATTGTTAGGTCACACAGTGGGCACAGAAAGTTGGAAGTCTACCCAGTTTTTATTCCCTGAGACACAGTGGGGGTCTTGGCTAATAGAGCTGTGAATATTCAGTGAAAGCCAATAATCAGTTTACCACAAAAATAGCAGCCATCACAGCTCCGAGCACATATAGGCTTGCCAAGAAGGGTAGCCCATACCCATGCACATACTTGGTAAGAGATGGAGGAAACACCATCCTCTAAGCGAGCCTTCAAGGTTTGCTTTTTGATGAGTCTGTCACAGGAAGAATTAACAATGCAGGACTTCCTTCACTGCTGTTTTCACGGTTCGTTTTTAATATGCCTAGAATCTCTAAGGAAGCTGTTAGCATCTAACCAAAATAGAAGGCAATGATTTACATGCGTTGTTGGGAAAAATAAATAAATCCCCCCAAACAGCACGTTGGTTACATGCAGACAGCCCTGCTACTCAGAGTGAGCACCACATGGGTGCACTGACTAGGGGCACATCTTGGAGAGGCCATCAATCATACTCAAGTCTTGTTAGGCTCAGACAAAATGCTATGACTCCTAAGAAAGTCTGCTGAAACATGCTTCTAATTTCCTGGGGACTTTCTACCCCTGAGGATCAGGGAATAAAGGAAAGAACAAAGGCTGAACTGAAAGATTCTTAAGACAAATAAACAGGGGGAATTTTAAGAACAGTCTTTCTGATGGCATGTTCACCCCATTAAGGGCCACTGATGCAGAAGAGTCACAGGGATTCACTGTGCGCGTGCTCAGTCCTGTCCAACCCTTTGCAACCCCACGGACTGTCGCCCGCTAGGCTCCTCTGTCCATGGGGTTTTTCAAGCAAGACTCCTGGAGTGGGTTGCTATTTCTTCCTCCAGGGACCCCAACTTGGATCACATCTACATCTCCTGCATCTCTTCCAGTGGCAGGCAGATTCTCCACCACTGCACCACCTGGGAATCCTGCATACAAAATCAGGGCAGTTTGCAAAAAGGAAAAAAAAAAATAGAGCAGGTGAAAATCTGAATCTTGGGGTTGGATGCCTCCAGCTGTGTCTGCTACAGGCCCGCCTCACTACTGCCATCAAAGCAGACCATCGTGAAAGAGCGTTAGGGAAAGCCTACTGTGTTTGCCCTGGAGTTAGGGAACAATGGGCCTGGCGCCGGCTTCTTAACCACATGTTGCTGAAGTGTCTGTACTTGCTATGGCACACTATGCAACAGAGTAAAGGGGGACATGGGATAAGACATGGTATAAAGACAGACTGGAATGAGGTGCTTGAGAAGCAAAGGGGTGGAAGGGCATATCAATTCTGTACCATGATCCCCTTTAGTGGTTCTTTGGGCTTCCCTGATAGCTCAGTTGGTAAAGAATCTGCAGGAGACCCCAATTCGATTCCTGGGTCGGGAAGATCCCCTGGAGAAGGCGCTAGCCACTCCAGTATTCTTGCGCTTCCCTTGTGGCTCAGCTGGTAAAGTATCTGCCTGCAATGCGGGAGACCTGGATTCAATCCCTGGGTTGGGAAGATCCCCTGGAGAAGGGAAAGGCTACCCACTCCAGTATTCTGGCCTGGAAAATTCCATGGACTGTATATTCCATGGGGTCGTAAAGAGCTGGACACGACTGAGTGACTTCCATTAGTGGTTCTTCTGGTTCTACATGAAGCAGCACACAGGGTAAAGAGAGAAGCAATAGTTTGGGACTATCCCTAGTTGTCCTTTGAGACTAAACCACCACCACCACCACCACCACTCCTATATACATGAGAGATACCCAGGAAAACTGAGCAACTCCTAGAAGTGGCCCAAGCCACCACCTTAAAAACCATCTCCAGCTAAAGACAACAGAAAGAATTTGAGGGTGGGAGAGCCCAGTTATGGAATGTTACTAGGAAAAGCACAGTGAAGAATCAAGCTGAAACATAGATCCAAATCATAATTTTCGACATTGATAAGAGTGTCTAGATGCTAAGAGTCCTCCTTCTCTTCCTGGTACATACAGGGAGACACCCTTAGAAACAGATTTCCCTAATAACTGTAAATGTTTCCTACAAAACAGGGACTTCTCAGCTTTCAGAGCTTCTTCCAAGTTGCTGTTTTTATAAATAATCAGCCTAAAACAATCCTTACAACAAAGAGGCATATTTGGGGTGGCAAATTTCACTCCCTTCAACTCCTATAAATATTTCTTTGTTAGTTTTTAAAGGCCTTCTAGCATGGATTAGAAAAAATGGAAACAGTGACAGATTTTATTTTCTTGGGCTCCAAAATCACTCCAGATGATGACTGCAGCCATGAAAGAAAGAAGAAAAGCTTCTTGGAAGAAAAGTTATGACACATCTAGACAGTGTACTTAAAAAAAGAGACATCACTTTGCTGACAAAGGTCTGTATAGTCAAAGCTATGGTTTTTCCAGTAGTCATGTAAGGATGTGAGAGCTGGACCATAGAAAAGGCTGAGTGTCAAAGAATTGATGCTTTTGAACTGTGGTGCTGGAGAAGACTTTTGAGAGTCCGTTGGATTGCAAGGAGATCAAACCAGTCAATCTTCAAGGAAATCAACCCTGAATATTCATTGGAAGGACTCATGCCTAAGATGAAGTTCACATTTTGGACCACCTGATGATAAGAGTCAAGTCATTGGAAAAGACCCTGATGCTGGGAAAGATTGAGGATGGGATGACAAGAGGGTGAAAAAGGATGAGATGGTCAGATAGCATTGTCAACTCAACAGACATGAGTTTGAGCAAACTCCAGGAGATAGTGAAGGACAGGGAAGCCTGGCATGGTGCAGTCTATGGAGTCACAAAGAGTCAGACACAACTTAGCAACTGAACAACAACAGTAAGTACTGGTTAAGCCATACCATGAAAATATGCTCAGCTATGTGCAAGGACAAGCTGAAACTAAATGACAGGCATATGTATTAACCTCAGTGTATGACCATTCATTGTCCAGCTATGAAGTCAAAACTCTGTATTTAACTGGTAATCAGGAAAAAACAAAAACAGCTTTGTTTTTTGAGGAGCCATTCTTGCAAAACCTTACCAAAACTCTAGATTTATACAGCATGTTAATACTCATTTTGTCAAGACTAGAAAGTTTGAGAATGGTTTGTTTCATAGTAATAGATAAATGATACAGAAATCCCATCACAGAAAGTGGACAAGAGGAACTGGACTCCAGTCTCTCACTGTAGGAGAGAACTCATGACAGGACCCTAGCCTGGAAGAAGTGGCTTATGAAGCAGAATTTCAAAATGAGGAGCAAGATAGGTCATCTGTTTTTAGACCATGGGTAAAAAATAGGGACTTAGATCCAGGAATCAAGGTATTATATAAGCCAATTAATAGGTACTCGGTTAGGGCAGGTTTAACAGATCTGACTTGATGTTCAAAGAGGTAACTGGCCTCAGATGCAGAAATAAGCAGGGGCGATTCTGAGGGACTCGGAGAAGGCAATGGCACCCCACTCCAGTACTCTTGCCTGGAAAATCCATGGACAGAGGAGTCTGGTAGGCTGCAGTCCATGGGGTCGCTAAGAGTTGGACACCACTGAGTGACTTCACTTTCACTTTTCACTTCTCACTGTCATGCATTGGAGAAGGAAATGGCAACCCACTCCAGTGTTCTTGTCTGGAGAATCCCAGGGACGGGGAAGCCTGGTGGGCTGCCATCTGTGGGGTCGCACAGAGTTGGACACGACTGAAGTGACGCAGCAGCAGCACTCTGAGGGACTGGAAACTAAGGCACGCATTTATAAAGGCTTGTAGCAGACCGCAGGTGTCATTTCAAGATTTTAGTACCAGCACGGCAAATGAGTTCCAACCTCCAGACATCTCTGATTTATTAGTAGTGGTTGCCTAGAGTAATATATTGAGAAAGACTGTGAGACAGTGTCTGGGCTCAGCAGGAAAGACTAGGAAGACTGATTAATGATGTCTTTCACCAGTGCTAAAAAAGCTACGTGACATGCATGCCATGCGTTTCCTAACCCTGTGTTAAATGTGACTAATTGCTACATTGTCAGTAGGGCCCTCTTCACAGGACCCAGCATAAAAACAAATGCAAAATATCTTTATTGTCTTGTACAGTAGCAGATGTGTTTCCCACAAATTGAGGAACAGGTCTGCAGTCAAGATGAGTGTTAAATTGGTGTTCTAAACTAATTTGTAATATGACCTTGAACAAAGCACTTAATCTCTTTTCCTTTTTTTTTTTTTTTGTAGGACAATAATATATTATAAGATCTTCCTAACAAGGTTGCTATGAGGGTGAATGAGAGAACATAATGTTTTGTAGAATATGAAGCCTACATGCCTACATGTAACTATTAAAACCTATTTTATTATGGCACATCCTTTTCCTACTTTGACCAAACCTGAAAGTCATATTTGTTCCAACTCTTTCACTCTCTGTATCTAATCCATCACAAGTGCTTTTTGATCCTTCCAAATTAAGCAAAAGTCCTTTCCTTTCTGCTCCCACCAAGGTCTCCCCCTTTCCTTTCTTACTTGACTCTTGCTGTTTAGTCTCTAAGTTATGTCCAGCTCTTTTGTGACCCTATGGACTGTAGTCCACCAGGCTCCTCTGTCCATGGGATTTCCCAGGCAAGAACACTTGAGTGGGGTGCCATTTCCTTCTCCAGGGGATCTTCCCGACCCAGGGATCAAACCCTCATCTCCTTCATTGGCAGGCCAATTCTTTACCACTAAGCTACCATGGAAGACTCCTTTCTTATTACCTATTACATATATTATGACACTGTTCTTAGAATGGGTGGGTTTTCTTTGCTAAAGTGGTTACCTACCATTGTATGAGGCTAGAGGTATGAAAAAGTCAAGTCAGAACAAATCGTGGAGGAGAACTGGGTAGAGAGACCTCGGAATAGGTAAACAGACTTATGGACCAGGAACTGAACAGAACAGATCATAACAGGGGTCCAAGTGCTAAAAGTCTAGAAATAAAAATCCATTAATATTAATCTAATAGATATTATATTAATTAATCTAATATCAATTAGATTAATCAAATATTAATCTAATATTAATTAGATTAATTAATTGATCTAATTAATATTAATAGAAATCTAGAAATAGAGTTGGAGAAAGCAATGGCACCCCACCCCAGTACTCTTGCCTGGAAAATCCCATGGACAGAGGAGACTGGTAGGCTGCAGTCCATGGGGTTGCTAAGAGTTGGACATGAGTAAGAGACTTAGCAGCAGCAGAAATAGAGTGGGAATCAGAAGTCTATCTGGAATCCAGGTTAGAGTTTGGCCAGCAGGAGTCAAAATGCAGGGACAGCTAGAGACACAAGGCATTTCTAATAAATCCACACTGTTATCAAGAACTTCTGATATCTGTTTCCCCCAAAGTTGCCTTTCTGAAGTTCTCTGTTCCACTCAGAGTAGTTTATTTTTATGTTTGTTTGTTTTTTTTAACATCAGAATTTCAATATACAAATTATTTTAAGAAAGGGTGATTTGATGTTAAAAACTTGGAAAGCCACCATCCTACATGAGTCTTCCTGCATAATTAAATAGGTCTGCTTGCTACTTCTCAAACATTCAGTACACTTTTCCATCTCTACTTATAACATGCTCTCTGACCCAGCTTCAGACCCATGTCCTAACTCCCTTCTAGCCTGCCCTACTGAAATCTTCTCCATTGTTTAAGACCTGGCTCGTAGGGCTCCTATTCTGAATTGACACCTGGAGGAACTTCTCTCTCTCTCTCCTTACAATGTTTTTAATATTACCTATTTAGAAATCATCACACATCATTCCCAGGTGTCTTGCACAAATGCATACACCTGATTTCTTCACACTAAATCACGAGCTCACTCTCAAAGGATATCAAGAATGATATGCATGCTTTTTATTTTTCTTACTGCAGTTTACCTATCATATTGGGCCTTTTAATAGTTTTAAATAAATATAAAATTTATTGAAAACATTTTTCGCTGTAAATGATTCTACTGATTCTAGAATTAACAGGTGGGAAAAATGAAGAGCACATTAATTTTCATCATGCACAAAAAACACTCAGATGGATCATTTCTTTAATCACAAAGCAAGCACCAGGCCTCAAAGGGTATTTCTGTAATCCTGTGTGTTGGGTTTAGAATTTTTTTTCACTACTTGGATGATTTCAAACCATAATTTTTAAAAGCAGCAATTTTCCCATGCACAGAAAATTTCTATCACCTATTCTATCTCTTAGATAAAATTAATCATTTTTTATTTCACAATGCCAAAGAATTTTCAAAGACATCCTATCCTTTTCTAACTTCAACCACAGAGATAGTGTTTCATCTAACTTGTGTGAAAGTTAGTGGATTTAATATGAAAAATCAAATTAATGAAAGATAATATGCAGAAATCAGCTCTGCATGATTATTTTATTTGAATACATATTGTGGAAGCCTAAGTTCTTTAGTAAGTAAAAAAGAATACAAACAGTATAGATCTCCAAGGAAGTACAAAGAGAAAGAAAACTCTACTGGTGAAAAATTTGTATGACTTCAATGGAACTGAGGGAATATTCTTGCCTCCCAACTTATATATCACAGTCTAGAATTATAACTGGTCTAAAATTAATTTATCATTCTCTTTGTAGCCTATATTTCTTGGTTGATGTGACTCTCTTGACTTCACGTTTGCCACGCAAGTGTATCCACTCTACACAATCTTCCAATCTACTGGTAATGAACATGAAGGAGAGATACAAGTACCAAGATATGTCTGATACAAAGTGTATAGATCAATGTTGAAGAAAGAATGAAGATAACAGAACATCAGGACAACTCAGGAAGAAGGTAGAAGAAAGATCAAACAGAAGTGAAAAGATGCAGTTATATAGTGCTCTTTTGAAACTGTTCATTTGAGAAGGGTGAGATCTAAAATGAACTTGGAAAAGTTCTTTTGGTGTGAACAGATTTACAGTAAATGCTTCTTTCTCTGAGTACCACTTGAAACCTGGCATTGAGGACTTTTATGTCATGGGTAACCCAGACACTGATGTCATTCCTCATGATTCCTCTAGCCCAAGTGTCTCAGTGATATTTTTTTTTAACTTTCTATTTTATACTGGAATATGGCCTTAAAATTGTTGTGCTAGTTTCAGGTAACAGCAAAGGAACTGCACCATACATACACATCTATCCATGCTCCCCCAGAATCCCATCCTATCCAGGCTGCCATGTAACGCTGAGCAGAGTTCCCTCTGTTACACAGTAGGATCTTGTTGGTTATCCATTTTAAATATAGTCGTGTAGATCCCAAACTCCGTATCACTTGCCCCCATTCTTCCCCACTGGCAACTGTGAGTTCATTCTTTAAGTCTGTGAACCTGTTTCTGTTTTGTAAATAAGTTCATTTCTATCATTTCTTTTTAGATCCCACATGTAAGTGATGTCACATTTTTCCTTCTCTGTCTGACTTATTTCACTCAATATGACAATCTCTAGGTCCATCCATGTTGCTGCAGATGGCACTATTTCATTCCGTTTAATGGCTGAGAAACATTCCATAGTATAGTATATATGTACTACATCTTCTTTATCTATTTCTCTCTCGATAGACATTTCGCTTGCTTCCATGCCTTCTCTATTGTAACCGTGCTTTAATGAACACTGGGGTGCATGGATCCTTTTGGATCAGGTTTTTCTCCAGATATACGCCCAGGGGTGGAATTGCAGGGTTATATCACAGCTCTATTTTTA
This sequence comes from Bubalus bubalis, assembly GCF_019923935.1. Lineage (NCBI taxonomy): Eukaryota > Metazoa > Chordata > Mammalia > Artiodactyla > Bovidae > Bubalus > Bubalus bubalis. The sequence goes on along the minus strand of NC_059159.1, from coordinate 77,896,042 downwards.
GTTCTTTCAGGAGCCTCCATACTGTTCTCCAGAGTGGCTGTACCAATTTACATTCCTACCAACAGTTTAGTTGAGTTCCCTTCTCTCTACACCCTCTCCAGCATTTATTGTGTGTGGATTTTGTTGATGATAGCGACTTTGGTGGCTCATCAAAACTCATCGCAGTTTTGATTTGCATTTCAATGCTATTTTGCTTTGTGCCAAGCATTAAGGCTGAACAGGGATCTGGTCACCTTAACAGAAACTAACTTTAGGGAGATAGTAGTGAGATCTAGAAGGTTAAAGGTAAAAAGGGTGCATAACTATCAGAATAATTCACTGATCAGAACAAATTCTGGGTATGAAGAACTTAGGTGACCAAACTAGTGTATATTAGCTTTACCTGCTGGGCACTTAGGAGTGATTTTTTTTCCCATCACTTCCAGTGCCATTAATATCACCATCATATTAGCTGTCACAAAGAGATCTTTGTATAATAAACAAAAGCCTTTTGAAAATTAGAAGACTATTGTATTTGCTTGCTCTACAGAGAAGAAAGATCCAGTTAGAATTGAAAAACTATGGGCTATATCCTCTTCCACAATCAAGACCTCTGATCCCCTAAGCTAGGATTTCCTGTGACCTTGCAGGAGTTCTGTAGGTGTGGGGATCTGTAAAACTTAGGATGAACTCTATAAAAAGAACCACAGACCTTCCCAAAGCCTTTGTTCTGTTGATTTTCCTCCAGCACAAATAAAATCCGGTTTGGATTATTGCTGGCTATTTCAGTGATAATAAAATTGGCCAGATGACCAATTCATTACTGCTAATAAACACTGGCCTTCATGTCTAGGGGCCCCAGATTTAAAAAAAAAAAAATGTGGCAGGCCAAATGAGTATTAGGAAGTCAGTCTGAAAGTAAGGCAACGAAGCCTGTTACTTTCAATGATGCTCATTTCTTTTCCTTTTCTTTGTTTTCTTTTCTTTCCTTTTCATTAGGATTAAAATGATCAAGGGAAAGACCAAAGACAAGGTCATAAGCAGATGTCTAATACATAATCAACACAGCTGCAAGACTAGGGGGGTACAATACAGTAAGAAAAAAAAAAAAGGACAATCACAGAAGGACAATCATTAGGAGGGTGATGCAAATTTGACTCCTCCAAGAGGTTTTCTTCACTGAAGTACTTATGAAATCCAATTCTAAAGAGGCATGGATGCCATGATTACTTGTGTGAGGAAATTCACTTAAAACAATGTTCTAATATCTATCTGTGATTAAAACAGGCTTAAAGCATGCTTTGGTGAATAGCTGATTCTAGTAACAGAATTTAACACTTTTTAATAACAACTCACTAAAACAGTAAGAATGAGGGACACAGCATATAGAAAGAGTGCTGAAGGAAAGATGTCAAGATATCTATGTGAATCAATTCCACAGAACTCTAGAGTAGAGTCATCTATTCAGTCTGCCTGCTAACACAGAAATCTCTTCAAAATATTCATGATAGGCAGTTATCTGGGGTCATTAACTCTAACTGGATAATGAGCTCATTCATTTTTGATACAGTTCTATCTAATTACTCCTCCACATACTGACTTTAAGCCAGTTTCCTTGACCCCCCCCTATTCCTGGTCTCCAGTTGTACCTAATAATTTAATCTACTCTTTGGCCTGAGGTATGTTTATTTATGTTCAGAGCTAAGTACTTACTACTGTAAACCTTGAGCAAATTACCTAACTTCTCTGTCCCTTAGTTTCCTATCTTTTAAATGGAGATAATAATAAGGTTGTTGGAAGTACTAGATGAATAAATACGTGTAAAGTACTTAGAATACTACCTGACAAATGACAGGCATTCAATAGATGTTTGTTGAAATTATTTAAGGGCATTTGACAATTACACAAAGATGACAGTGATAACTAACATGTTGGGAAGCATATTTATAATTCTGAAAGATTTGATTAGGTTATGGCAGCCAAACAAAACTCAATATTAAACTTAGCAGTAATAAAATTAAAAAAAATTCTATACCAGAAGAATGTTTCTTTTAAAACATTGGTTTAATATATAATGGAAGTAAACAGGGTTTAATGGTAATAGACGTGAAAAGACCTGGAAAGTTTCTTGATCACAAAACCAGTGTGTACCAAGAGTATGACTTGGCTATCTAAAAGTGCAGAGCAGAAAGAGTAGGCATAAGAAAATATAAATTGTATGTGGCAGCATGTTGTTGTTGTTTAGTTGCTAAGTCCTGCTTAACTCTCTGCGATGCCATGGACTCTTGCCTGCCAAGCTCCTATATCCATGGGATTTTTTCAGGCAAGGATGCTGGAGTGTGTTGCCATTTCCTTTTCCAGGGGATCTTCCCAACCCAGGAATTGAACCCACATCTCCTGCATTGGTAGGTGGATTCTTTATTACTGAGCCACCAGGGAAGCCCATGTGACAGTGTACTAACATATATATTAGTGAACACATATATATTTATCCACATGTAATAAATGTAACATATTTATATATACATATAATGATGTAAATATTGATGTATATAATGATATATACATATAATAATGTATATAAATGTATACAATATGTATATAATATATACATATAATGAACGCAGAAGGCAATGGCAACCCACTCCAGTACTCTAAATCCCACGGATCCTCAGTGTGTATGCCCAGCAGTGGGATTGCTGGATCATAAGGCAGTTCTATTTCCAGTTTTTTAAGGAATCTCCACACTGTTCTCCATAGTGGCTGTACACACTGAGGAAACCAGAAGGGAAAGAGACACATGTACCCCAATGTTCATTGCAGCACTGTTTATAATAGCCAGGACATGGAAGCAACCTAGATGTCCATCAGCAGATGAATGGATAAGAAAGCTATGGTACATATACACAATGGAGTATTACTCAGCCATTAAAAAGAATGCATTTGGATCAGTTCTAATGAGGTGGATGAAACTGGAGCCTATTATACAGAGTGAAGTAAGCCAGAAAGAAAAACACCAATACAGTATACTAACGCATATATATGGAATTTAGAAAGATGGTAACAATAACCCTGTGTACGAGACAGCAAAAGAGACACTGATGTATAGAACAGTCTTATGGACTCTGTGGGAGAGGGAGAGGGTGGGAAGATTTGGGAGAATGGCATTGAAACATGTAAAATATCATGTATGAAATGAGTTGCCAGTCCAGGTTCGATGCACGATACTGGATGCTTGGGGCTGGTGCACTGGGACGACCCAGAGGGATGGTATGGGGAGGGAGGAGGGAGGAGGGTTCAGGATGGGGAACACATGTATACCTGTGGCGGATTCATTTTGATATTTGGCAAAACTTATACAATTATGTAAAGTTTAAAAATAAAATAAAATAAAATAAAATAAAATAAAATAAATCCCATGGATCAAGGAGCTAGAGTCCATCAGATTATGAAGAGTCGGACACGACTGAGCAATTTCACTTTCCTTTTTCATTTTCATGCATTGGAGAAGGAAATGGCAACCCACTCCAGTGTTCTTGCCTGGAGAATCCCAGGGATGGGGGAGACTGGTGGGCTGCCGTCTTTGGGGTCACACAGAGTCGGACATGACTGAAGCGACTATTATATTACATATAATGAAGGGGAGCAGAATATACTACCCTAAAATGTACCACTTTAGCACATGGATTATTTTGAGCTGAGGGCACTCTACAAGCAGCAAACTCAGAAAACGTGTTTACCTCTCTAACTTACTCTGAATTCAACTTCCATAAATTCTTAAGAATTTAGATAAGAGGCGTGGCACAGAAAAAGAATTATTAACAGAAATAAGTTCCCTGTCTACCAGGGAAAACATCTGATTATCAAACATACACTCTTCTTTTCAGCTCGTTAACTGCTCTCCTTCCCTATGAAGTCTCAGGCCCAATCTAGTCCTTAATACAAAATGACATATAATTTTCAATTGCCTTTCTGCCTTTGAGTTTCATATTTTTATGGGACTCATATACCTACAAAATTAAATTTGGTTTTGCCTTATTAATCATTCCTATGTCAATTTAATTGTTAGACCAGTCAAACAACCTACAAAGAACAAAAATCAAACCCCATAATAAACAAACATATAAACATAAATATAGAGGTATGTTTTTAGAGTATATGAGTACATATAACCAATATATGAAAAAATACCCACAATCAATCACAGTGGTTAGTTTTGGAGAGTGAGTAGGGTGGACAGAGTCAAACACTGCATTGTAAACTCTTCAACAATCTGAAGCTATTAATATATATCAACATAATTTATAAGAATTAAAAACGTAAATGAAATGCAGTCTTCACTTTAGTTTAGTTCAGTTGCTCAGTTGTGTCCAACTCTTTGTGACCCAAAGGACTACAGCATGCCAGGCCTCCCTGTCTATCACCAACTCCTGGAGTTTACTCAAACTCATGTCGGTTGAGTCGGTGATGCCATTCAACCATCTCATCCTCTGTTGTCCCTTTCTCCTCCCACCTTCAATTTTTCCCAGCATTAGGGTCTTTTCAAATTAGTCAGTTCTTCCCATCAGGTGGCCAAGGATTGGAGTTTCAGCTTCAGCATCAGTCCTTCCAATGAATATCCAGGACTGATTTCCTTTAAGATTGACTGGTTGGATCTCCTTGCAGTCCAAGGGACTCTCAAGAGTCTTCTCCAATACCACAGCTCAAAAGCATCAATTCTTTGGCGCTCAGCTTTCTCTAAAGTTCATCTCTCACATCCATACATGACTACTGGAAAAACCATAGCATTGACTAGCTGGACTTTTGTTGGCAAAGTAATGTCTCTGCTTTTTAATATGCTGTCTAGATTGGTCATAACTTTTCTTCCAAGGAGCAAGTGTCTTTTAATTTCACGGCTGCAGTCACCATCTGCAGTGATTTTGGAGCCCAGAAAAATAAAGTCTGTCACTGTTTCCACTGTTTCCCCATCTATTTGCCACGAAGTGATGGGACTGGATGCCATGATCTTAGCTTTTGGAATGTTGAGTTTTAAGCCAACTTTTCCACTCTCCTCTTTCACTTTCATTAAGAAGCTCTTTAGTTCCTCTTCACTTTCTGCCATAAAAGTGGTGTTATCTGCATATCTGAGGTTATTGATATTTCTCCTGGCAATCTTGATTCCAGCTTGTGCTTCTTCCAGCCCAGCGTTTCTCATCATGTACTCTGCATTTAAGTTAAATAAGCAGGGTGACAATATAAAGCCTTGATGTACGCCTTTCCCGATTTGGAACCAGTTTGTTGTTCCATGTCCAGTTCTAACTGTTGCTTCCTGACCTACATACAGATATCTTAAGAGGCAGGTCAGGTGGTCTGGTATTCCCATCTCTTTCATAATTTTCCACAGTTTATTGTGATCCATAGAGTCAAAGGCTTTGGCATAGTCAATAAAGCAGAAATAGATGTTTTTCTGGAACTCTCTTGCTTTTTTGATGATCCAGCGGATGTTGGCAATTTGATCTCTGGTTCCTCTGCCTTTTCTAAATCTAGCATGAACATGTGGAAGTTCACAGTTCACATATTTGGCTTTGCTTGGAGAATTTTGTGCATTACTTTACAAGCATGTGAGATGAGTGCAATTGTGTGGTAGTTTGAGCATTCTTTGGCACTGCATTTCCTTTGGATTGGAATGAAATGCAGTATAAGTCTGTATTAATGGAAGTAAATGTTATATTCTTATCTGTATGTTATAAATTTTAGTAGGCCATGTGTTCTTACTCTTATTCACACCATTCAGCACTCTGGTTAAGTGTACTTTTTCTCAGAATAATGATTTTAAGTGCAGAAAATAAAATACAGAGGTTTACAAAGGGAATTATATTAAATTTATTATCAGAATGTTAAAATAATATTGTGATATATTCACATATAATCTAGTAGTGGATACTATAACATTAAAATTTAATTTTAAAATAGAGTTGTTAAATTTCAAATACCTCTAACAACAATAATGATACAAAATCTATGCAGTTTCTATTAGTTACAGTCACAAGTATTGCTAATCCCACTGCAGTTTCTTACCTACATTTGTAACTGAAGGAAGTGCTAATTTTTAGTTAGAAATTAGCTTTTGACAGAGGAAGGAGAAAATGGTTTATCAATAATTATTCATTTGTACACTGCCTTTTTTTACAGAAAGATAAGACTAAGGATGTAGAAAATCAGGTTTATATACACTTTTTTCCCCCTCACCTAAGTTCTCACTAGACTCCAGATTGATGATACACATATACTGAAAAGGTGTGGCCTACTGAGGTTATCTTATTCTTGTGAGAACATTAATGGGTAGAAATAGTCTAGAGGAGACATAAAGCAGAGCGAAGGGTCTGGAAATCATGTCAAGTGAGGATGCTTCGCCTACAGAAGAACACAGACTAATAACCGCCTTCAAATAATAACAAAGAACATCTTCATGGGCCCAGTTCGTCTCAGCACTAGTGCATTTACCTGCATTCTGCAGGCCAGGACTTCTTTATGTAATCCTTTATGTGATGATCCAGTTTCTTCTCAGAAGAATGGACCTCAAGGACATTATCCTGGAGTAGTTAACCAACTCCGCTTTTTCTCTTATTTGATCAATTCATTTCAATTCAACACCTAGTTATTAAGTTTGTACTCTGTACGTGAAAGGTACTAGGGGCTGTCAAGGACAATAAGAGAGAGGAGAAAGAAAGGGAGAGGCAGAGAGACAGACAGAGGGAGACAATATGAAAGACAGATATTTGGTCTTTGCTTATCATTCAGGAGATTACATTCGGGGGATGAGAAGAGAAAGGCAGAGTATTTGGTTTATCAATAAACCAATCATGTATACAATGCTTTTTTCCAGAAAGGTAAAACTAAGGACATAGAAAACCAGGTTTAGATATACTTTTAGATATATCAGGCATAATATAAATTCCATAATCATCAGGGGCATACATTCATAATGAAATCTAATGAAATACAGTCTGACAATGGGATAGATTATTGGGAATCAGAATTCTTCCATAAAATCCCCACTGCTGTAAGACAGATAAAATCAGACTGATGCAAACCCTGAGATTTGGGGATGACAAATTTGGCCTGGAACAGATGAGAGAAGGGGGCATTTCACTCGGCCTTGAGGGATGAGTAACATTTCAGCAAATGAACATGAAGGGAAGCGTTCGCCTTCTGGGCTGATGAAAGACTAGGCAGGGAGTCACGGACATTCTTTCCGGGAATGGCATCCGATACAGCGGTAGCACTAGATGAGTGGGCTGGGCCAAAGCACGGAGAATAATACAGGACACAGCTCCAAAGCTTGAGCGGCAGCACACCATGGATGACTTGCAATCACCTGCTAAGAAGTGTGGGTTTTATTTTAGAGCAAATGGGAGTCACAGAAGACTTTCAGTATGAGAATTCAAATGAACAGGTTGGTTTTATGAAGAGAAGTCTGGCCATTAGATGAAATACAACATATGCCAGATTATAAAGACTAAATGTAGGAAAATCAGTTAAGAAGTTAATACGAGAGTCCAGGTAAAAGGACTCCCCTAAAAGATGAGATGAATTAATGATAGTTTAATAGCAGCTCCGGTTGGATTTATAATTTATAATTCTACATGGTCTGGAGGTTTGAAATCTTTTTTCTTATTCCCCATCAAAGCCTGCACTATCACAGAGATGTCATGTTGCCCCTATATATACACACACACACACACATGCATACTCACACATGCACACCCATTGGTATAATATGAAGAAAAAGACCATTCCCCACGGCACTTGGATAACTTGATTAAATTTGACTTGATTTTCCTATTTCTAGTAGAGTTTTTAAGCCATACAGGAAGCAGAGGCGCTCTCTCTCTCAAGAAAGGGAAAGTGTTGAATTTTTTTCAGTAATAAATTAATTGGCTTCTCTGGTGATATAGCAGTAAAGAATCTGCCTGCCAATGCAGGAGATGTTGGTTCGATCCCTGGGTTGGGAAGATCCCTTAGAGAAGGAAATGGCAACCCACTCCACTATTCTTGCCTGGGAAATTCCATGGACAGAGGAGCCTGGAGGGCTACAGTCCATGGGACCGCAAAGGAGCTGGACATGACTTACTGACCAAACAGCAACAACAATAAATTAATATCAATAGAGAATTCTGCAAACTACAGAAGCCAGATGCCTTCTACAATCCCATTAAAAACAGAAATTAGCACTAAACTGACCATGTTTAGTGATTTAACCTAACCCAATTGTAAGAATATGTCCTTGATGTATTTGCTTATTTGTGTTAATTATCGATTTCCTACTTCCCTACACATGAAATAAGCTTTGAGGGAATTTTAATTTTCCTCAGAAAAATAAATGTGCAAAGATTAATCTCATACAGGAAAATGTAGAGTGTACAATAACAAACTTAGAGAATTTTTCACAGACAGAAGGAATGCCACATGGTTCTAAGCACATGCAAGGATACAAGTAATCAAGTGCTCCCAATCACTTTTATCATTGCCATTTCTTTCTTTTCATTTTACTTTAATGTTCTCATTTTTAGAGCAAAACCCTTTATACAGAGAAGGTGAGTAATATGCCTGGGTACTAAGTAGCAGAGATCAGACTTAAGATCAGGTCAGTCAGAAATCTTCATCAGAACCTAAATCAAAACTTCAAAGGAAGAGATAAATATGGACTGGTGTAAGGGAGATGGGATTAGATCAACAATGAAAAGGGAACAGCAGAAACCAATAAAGCAATAATAGATGACAGATACAGATGAATGAGATTGGATACATGGATGACTAGAAGAGAAGGAAAAAGAAAACTGCTGTAACCTGAAGTCATGCTCATCTTTCACCAGTGATTCCTCCTTACAGAACCAGGACATTCCCAGGGACATTTCTGTTTCTTCTACAATTTAACTCAGTGAGAATAACTACAATTTATTCTCAGTGAGAATAACTACAGCCTTAATGTACAGTGTAACTTTACATTTATTATTTCACTATTCTCTTCCACATAAATAGGTTTAAAAAAAAAAAAAAAGGTTTAAATGAATTTTGGAGCACCAAACTTGAAAGGAGTCTATAAAAGGAAAGGGAGGTCTCGTGACATTTCCTTTCTAATTTGGCTTATTCCATGTTATGCTTTTGCTTTTTTGTCTCAAGTTTAATTTCAGAATTCTTTGACTCGCTCATGTTAACTGAAAAGCTTTTAGTTAATTTAGTTGATTTTTTGGAAATTATTTTCAATTTAGCAGTAAATTAATATCAATAAAGAAAAGCAGTTGGAGTTGTCAAGGTGTTAAGAGGAAACCGTTCTTATTAGCATTTCCTTTCATATTTATCTGAATAATGAAAACAAATGCATTGTTCCCCTGCACTTAGTACTTCACTGCTAATGACATTTTTCTTTACCTATTCAGCTTTTTAAAAATAAATATCTCATACCCCTTGTTGAAATTATTTCTTACTGTAACAAAGACAAAAGCAATATTAATCAGAATTTAGACCAATGGTCCAACTTAGTTCAATAATTCCTGAGCTGATAGGAGTATACTACTTTAGGAAGCATGCATGCGAGCATACTCAGTTGTTTCAATCATGTTGGACTCTTTGTAACCTCATGAACTGTAACCCACCAGGCTCCTCTGTCTGCGGGATTCTGCAGGCAAGAATTCTGGAGTGGTTTGCCATGTCCTCCTCCAGGGGATCTTCTCTACCAGGGACTGAACCTGCGTCTCCTGCACTACAGGCAGATTCTTACTGCTGAGCCACTGGGGAAGCCCCTTTATGAAGCCTATATTTTATTTTATTGTCTCGACAGACCACAGAACTTTTTACCTATCTTCCCTAGCAGGGTGTCTTGGAATGATATGAACATTCCTCCACTCCCACCCCCCAACACAGGAATTTTCCAGAAAATAAGCCACTGGCTCACATTGCTTGACAAAAAATGTTAGCTAGATTGCACATAATAATAAAAAAGACAAATGTTTCCATGTCGGAATACTGACCCAGCCATGCCCTACCAGTAAGTCTCCACATCTTTCTCCCCTTTCTACCTCAAGAACTCTAGTCCACACGACATTGCCCAAGTCAGGATTTCACCATAGCCTACTCACAGAGGAATGACGCTTCCCATTAGCGCTGACACATTCTGATTAGACGACCTCTTATGTTTTATTCTAATTATCTGTTTATGGGGCTGTCCAATCTCTCCCTTAAACATCTGGCCACTGAAAGAGGTCATCTTCTGATGCAAGAAAGAGTGTGCCAGCTCTGCACGGGCTGCGGGCCTTCAAGTGTAAACAGCTTTTGCACATCCACAAGCACACGTAACTTCATATTTTCATAGTTATAAATGAATCTTCTGGAAACCCAAACCTCTTCTCCCAAAGCATAGATGGGATACTACAGTACAGCTCTGCTCTGAACTGTAACAGGAGGCCTGTTCCACGCAATCTGACATGCTGAAGCAGGCATACGCCTTGCTGCTGCTGCTGTTGCTAAGTCGCTTCAGTCGTGTCCGACTCTGTGCGACCCCATAGACGGCAGCCCACCAGGCCCCCCCATCCCTGGGATTCTCCAGGCAAGAACACTGGGGCATACGCCTTAGGTATCCTTAAATAGCATGAACCCCCAGTTTCTACCATATTATCACCCTCCTTTGCATAGGTGGTTCCTCCCTGATTCCTACAATCAGGGATCTGACTATGATTCCCACATCTCCCTTTACAGTTCCTTTCAGAAGCTCTCCTATGAATAGTAACCCCGTAATCCACTGCGTGATTCCAGATTCCTTTGGCCAGTCTGCAAAGCCTCCTTCACGAAGACCACAGAATCTGACATAGCTTGACACCCATTCAAGGTTAGGTTTGTCACCCACAGCAATCATCTTCAGCAGTTAAAATCTGCTTTACATATTAGATTACATGTGAAATCTAATGTGAAAGTGAAGTCACTTAGTCATGTCCAGCTTTTTGCGATCCCATGGACTGTAGCCTACCATGCTTCTGCATCCATGGGATTTTCCAGGAAGAGTACTGGAGTGGGTTGCCATTTCCTTCTCCAGAGGATCTTCCCAACCCAGGGATCGAACCTGGGTCTCCCGCATTGTAGGCAGACACTTTACCGTCTGAGCCACCAGGGAATAGATTACATGTAAAGAAACCTAAATCTGTGAGAGAAGAAAATTGAGAAGTCAAAGTATTATTTCTATCCTAACATGCTGAATTCTCCACTTTCAAAGAAATGGCTTCAAATCCTTTGCCATGGTCAATTTTGAGCAAATCTCTAACCCTATAAAATATCTGGGAGATATCCACAGTCTGTATGATTTTTCTATGATTTTCCAGAGCTTGGAAGAAAATAAGATGTGGAACTCTGGAAGTAAGGGGCAAAATTAAGGTTCAGTAATAGGATATAAGAAAGGATAGAAAGAAAGTACCCTTTCCACTTAAGACAGGGACACTAGTCAGAAGTAGTGATGAGAGATTACCATCTTCAAACACTTGTTCTATATTCCAGGTCCACCTCAAGGCCTGCTTACTCAGCGTTTGTTGGCGCCCCCTTCCTTCTATTGCTCACAAATTGTATTTCATAATTATGGTTCATTCTGTACTGGCTTAGCGTGTACATTTATAAGCTCTGTAATGCAGAACTTTTTGTATTTCTATATCTTCTGTATCTTTACATGGCTTCACTCCAGTCTTGGGTATATGTTAGATGTGAAAGTGAAAGTCGCTCAGTCGTGTCCAACTATTTGTGACCCCATGGAATATATAGTCCATGGAATTCTCCAGGTCAGAATACTGGAGTGGGTAGCCTTTTCCTTCTCCAGGGGATCTTCCCAACCCAGGAATCAAACCCATGTCTCCCGCATTGTAGGTGGATTTTTTACCAGCTGAGCTACAAGAGAAGCCCAAGAATACCGGAGTGGGTAGCCTATCCCTTCTCCAGGGGATATTCCTGACCCACGAATCAAACCAGGATCTCCTGCATTGCAGGCAGTTTCTTTACCAACTGAGCTATCAGAGAAGCCCATATGTTAGATGACTGCTGATTAATCATTTAGATAGATTAAGAAAAATAATTCAACACGAACAGGATTAAGCTCATATCAGAGTTAGGTTTAAATATAGAAGAAATTTGGCAAATATTTGAAATTAAAGGCTATACCATTTAGGCTATTTTTAATAAATGATTGGAATGACACAACCAACAAGAGAAACTGAGCCCAGAAACAAGAATCTTTCAAAAATCATCATCTTGAATTCAGAATACTCAAGATACTGATGTGCATACATGTCATATGAAAGTTTAGAGAATCTGTTACTATGGTAATTGTTAATCGTGAATTTTCAAGGAGAGATGCCAGGGAAGAATTAAGTGTTATTATATACCTATGTTAGAACAACATACAGAGTTTCTTATATTGAAATCTTATTGTATTTGCAAAGCCAAATATATTAAACTGACTTGATGCTTGCAAACTGAATCCTAAAGAAGATTATTTTAAGCATTTTGAAAAGTTGCCCAACAACCACAGTAATAAACACCACCTAGAATTAATGAAGTCACTTCGTCTAAGCAGATCAAACTGCTTTTAAAAACTGATGATTTTTCAGTATTCTCCTGCCTTCTCCAGTAATTTCATTCCTCCTATTCTACAATAGTCTTGTAGGTTTTCATATTTTTATGTATTAATCTTCCTAAACTACCATTGATCTGAAAGAAAATTCAAGAACATTGCACTTGATATCTATTTCACTTTTTGACAAACTGGAGAAGTTGGGTCCAGTAGAGGTGAATTACTTGACTGTTATCTCATACTGTATTAGAAAAAGAGAAGAAAACATGTCTGACGTTGCTCATTGCTTTATCTCCAGTACCTGATATAGTCTCTAATACATAAATATAGGCTCAGTAAATAGTTTTGAATGAACATGACTAGGCACAGCCAATCAGGGATAGAAGTTTTACAGTGAAGACTCAAGAAAGAGAAGTAAAAGCAAATCTAGGCCTGGAACTTGCCTTCTGTAGACGGAGGTGAAAAAAATATCAAGCAGGAGGCAGGAGAGAGTTGGTATTTCTGGAGCCATAAACTCAAAAAGGCATCGAACATTTGGATAGAGAACTAGATTCAGGAGACAAATGATTCTTGGCTTATATATTATCTGCCCCAAAGCAAGATGAATGTACAGAAATCTTACTGAAATTTGGTAGATAGGCAATTCTGCCAAGTTTTTTCTAGGAAGAGATATTTAGTGGAAATCGATAAGTCAAAAAGCAAGATGCTCACACATGGTCTTTCCTGATATATATAATGTTATTATTGCTTAATTTTATCAGATATAAATTTATTGGCAAGGCCTCCATAGGCTTAAAGGTTTCCCAATACTTTGGCCACCTCATGCAAAGAGTTGACTCATTGGAAAAGACTCTGATGCTGGGAGGGATTGGGGGCAGGACGAGAAGGGGACGACAGAAGATGAGATGGCTGGATGGCATCACTGACTTGATGGACATGAGTTTGAGTGAACTCCGGGAGTTGCTGATGGACAGGGAGGCCTGGCGTGCTATGATTCATGGGGTCGCAGAGTCTGACATGACTAAGCGACTGAACTGAACTGGTGGCTCAGTGGTAAAGAGTCTGCCTGTCAATGCAAGAGACATGGGTTTGATCCCTGGGTCAGGGAGATGCCCTGGAGAAGAAAATGGCAACCCACTCCAGTATTCTTGCCTGGAGAATTCAATGGACAGAGGATCCTGCAGGCTACAGTCTATGGGGTCACAAAGAGTCAGACAGGACTCAGTACTGAACAACAATCACCACAGGCTTATTTAATCCAGTACCCTTATTTTCCAGAATCAATGAGTTAGTCAAGTTAAATATTTCTGCCAAGAAGTACTTTAGAAACCTGTTTGTATGACTAAGAAGGGACACATAAATGATTATTCTATATCCTACTGGCTTTAACAAATATATAAGATGTATATAATTTTTTAATGTCTTAATTTCTATATAAAAGGAGTTCAGAGCTGGCTGTTGAACACATAAGGCCTATTTTACCTGTCCAGCTTGCTAATACTCTCTCTTTGGTGTACAATATTCTCTTTTCTTGGTCATTCTCATCTCTCCTTCCCTTCTCCTTTCTCATCCTCTGAAATCCTGCTAAAACATCAAGACCCAACTTAAATGTTAACAGCTCCTCTAGAGACTGTCTTGCTTAGAAGAATCAGAGTTCCTGCCATCTTCAGTCTTCACTTATCATACTCTAGACTTTAAATCCCCTATGACTCTTTTTCATATCAGCTCATGATCCCTTTAATGGCAGAGATAATCTCTTTTTCATTTTTGTCTTTCCAGAACTGAATATAGAAGATGCTCAATAAATACTGAATGAAATGATTCATTGAGGGAGTGAATGAATAGATACTCTGAATGAAGAATGTGTCTTCTCTGTAAAAGAAGACCACCCAAAAACATGGAGTTAGGGCAAAAATGATCAAAACTGAAGTCAGTGAGAAATTAACAAACTGAAAAGCAAGGATTCTTGAGTAGCATATCCTGGCATGGTTAAGAGATGAGTACAAGTCAGTTTTCTGATAATCTAAGTCTTCTTATTTTAACTTCATATTTAGTAATAATTTAAACAAAGATTTTTCTCTTATATCATTATTTTAGGATATATTCCTATTTGAGAAAAACAGATATAATTAAGATACAATGTTCATCCTTTAAGTGAATGGATTCTCTTAACACACAGCAATCCCCTTTAACATGCAGGAAAAAGCAACTTACTGACTAGCACTTTAACACTGGGGAACTTTGTGCAATCCTATAATTTAGTCCCAGAAGAGAAGATCTCCAAACTATCCAAAATTATCCTTTAAAAGAAAAGTGTACTTTCTGCAGTTGTGTGTGTTAGTAGCTGTTTTTGAACTATAAGATCAGGTTTCATAAATATATCTCCCTGTTCTTTCATATGCTGTGTTTATTCTGTTTGTTCAAGCCAAGAGCTATAACATAAAAGGATGCTTTCTCAAGAGACTGAATATTAGAAAGTCATGCATCTAAGCATAAAGAACATTCAGTCTGCCAAGAACAGAATCAAAAATCTGAAAATGGTGCTTGATTTCCTGGTTAATAACTTTTCAGAGTTTTCAGCCTACCCTTCCTGAGCAGAACTAAGTTCATAAACAGAGCAAAATAACTCTAAGAAATGTAGTTGGGATAAAGGGGGATGTTCGGGCAGAGTGTCAAACTGGCCTCCATGCTGAGAATCAAGGTTGGAGACTGACAGACAGAAGAAACTGCCTCCTTTGGTCCTATAAAACATTTTCCTTCATTCATAAAATAACAGAGAAGGATGAATTAGGAAAACCAAATTGAAGATTACAAGCCCAGTGACAGGTCATTAGGGAAGTGAAAATTAGGGGATAGGATTTCCAGAAGAGCTATCTAGATTTAGATTTAAATGTACTAGAATTTACTATAAAGGCAGCTCAAGGTTGAGAGAAGAGCAAAGAAACAATATTCTATAAAACTACTGATACTCAGAAGAAAAGAAGTAAAGTGAGCATGGGAGAAAAAGAAGTTTGAAAGTCATCATTTACCTTAAGTCAGAGGCACGTGTGGTCCAGAGACCCTAGGGACTCACAAGGTCAAAACTGGTTTCATAATTATACCAAGACACAATTTGCCTTTTCACAACCATTCTCTCATAAATATACAGTGGTGGTTTCCAAAAGCTATATGATGTGTAAGATCACAACAGACTGGTGCAGAAATAGATACGTGAATCCAACCGTCTTCCATTAGGTCAAACAATAAAAAGATCATCAAAATACTATTCTTTTCATGTTTTTTACTTGCTTTAGAAAATAAGTAGAGTTGTTTTCTTTGAATATATATGATTTCAAAGGTGATTATTTACTAGTTATATTTTAAATTAATCAGTAGATATTTCTAAAATTTCACAGTTTTAATTTTGAACATGGTAAATATCGATATGGGGCTTCCCAGGTCACGCAGTGGTAAAGAATCCACCTGCTAATGTAGGATACATGGGAGACATGGGTTCGATCCCTAGGTTGGGAAGATCCCCTGGAGGAGAAAATGTCAGCCCACTTCAGTATTCTTGCCTGGAAAATCCCATGGACTGAGGAGTCTGGTAGACTACTCTCCATGGGGTTGCACTGAGTCAGACACACCTGAGCACATCACAACAGCAACAAATATTGATATACATTATCCACACAAACAAAAGCTCTGGGGTATCCTCAATAATTTTTAACATTCAAAAAGGTATGAAGACAAAAGGTTTAAGGACTATTGGTGTATACAATCTTTCCTATCTTAGTAAATGACTTTATTATTTTCCCAGTTGCTCAAGCTAAGAATCTTATAGGAATGCTTCATTCATTTCTTTTACTCATTTCTTTATATGCCAGTTCTCACCAAAGCCTGTATGTTCAACCACCAAAATGTATCTCTGACCTGCTTTCATCTTTCTAGCTGCACTCCATCACCATAACCTGAGGCCCAGCCTTCTCTGGAGTGGTAAGGGCACCATTGCTGACATCCTTGCCTCTTGTCACTCTCTGATCCACTGTTTTACTCAAAAGGCAATTTTATCCAACAGATGCTATAGTCACAGTGTCCAGGTCCTGAGAAACTTTCAAGAGTGCGACCCAATGGTTAAGACTTAAAGAAAAATAATTACTGACTCAAAAACAATCATTTTAAATACACAAGATAAACATTAATTCATGTTTATTTTAAAGTCTAAAGATTGCCATGTCAACTAGAAGCACAACACAATAAGTTATGAAATTGAAAGTCACTCAGTTGCATCCAACTCTTTGCAATCCCATGGATATACAGTCCATGGAATTCTACAGGCCAGATTACTGGAGTTGGTAGCCATTCCCTTCTCCAAGGGATCTTCCCAAGCCAGGGGTGGAATCTAGGTCTCCAGCATTGTAGGCGAATTCTTTACCAGCTGAGCCATCAGAGAAGCCCAATTATAGAAGAGTTATATTTGATTAGGGATACAGGTACAGGAAATATACATGATAAGAGGTGGATAGCATCTCTAGGGGAAGCGATTGGCTCATGCCTATCTCCTCATCTTCATCTCATGTATCAGTAGTTCCCTACTTACTGGGATCGAACACCACAGATGAGGTTCTTGCACCTAGAACATGGCTAGTTCCCTCCCACCTCTGAACTTGGACACAGGCAGTTAGTTCCTTGAGTCTTAAATATTTTCTAAACTCCTTTTAGAATGCATTATTTCTCATCTTTCAGGTCTCAGAAGCTGCTTTTGTTTCTCAGAAAGCCTGTTCTTGGCCATTCTATTCAAAAAATGGTTTCCCTGAATTATCACTCTTAAATGTTTACTCTTTTACAGAACTTCTTACTACAATCCTTTAATTATCTTATTTGTCTATAGTTTGCTTGATTATTATCTGTATCTTCCAACCAAATTTAAGTTATTATAGGGCTTAAATTAGGAATGACAGATATGTAAGTGTAGTATGTAGAGGGGGGATGGAAAATGGAACCATTAGTTGGGAACTATCATCTTTGAACAGAAATAAACATACTTCTGGAATCCTGACCCTCTTCTGGAACACCAGCTCTATCTCTCTAAGATATTTATGTCTATAAAGTTACTCTGGGATGAAATAAGAAACAATTAGAGAAAAGAGACTGTTATTGACACTTGGTTGTTTGGGGAGTTATTTTTCTAAGAAATGTGACAATTAGAAATTAATATTTTACTATGTTCCTAGTGAGATATAATGATTGATTTATTTTTAAAGAAACATGATAAATGCTAGTATGAAATGGAACTAAGACCACTAATGACAGTGGGGGGACAAATTCTGATTGTCTATTGCACTGTAGCTCCTCCAAATCCTATGAATATCTTTAGAAATTAAAATACATGCTGCACTTTAAAATAAGGAGCCAGTCAGGGAATTCTCCGCAGACATTCAAAGTTCAAGAAAATACTAGATTAAACAAAGATAATCAATATTTGATCTTTATGATCTATAAAACTATCATTTATTTATACAGTTCAACTTAAAACAATGCTTGCATTCATAAATCATATTATTTGCAAGTATTCTGACCTCAGAAGCATGGGTTTCTATGTATTTAAAAAAAAACATTCAATAGTCTGTTCTGTATTGTATTGTCCAGAAACTTTAATGATCATATAATCCAGGTCACAGGGGGGTTTGTCTTTGTTTTACTGTTTTGTTTTGTTTTTAAAGCATCAGGCTTAAAATAGAAATAGAAAAGGAAAAATAAAAAGAGAGAAAAGAAGAAAATGAGAGAGGAGATACACTTTAAAAATCTGCATGAGAGAGAGAACAAAGAAAAAGAATTTAGAGAGGATTCAGGGAATGAAGAGATAGAAAGATGGAGGAGGGCAGAGGGGAAGGAGTAGGGAGAAAGAAGAGGAGGAAAATGTGGAAGAGAGAATGGATTTATCTTTGCTCAGGAAATTATCTCTTTCTGAGAATATGCTGAACTGTAAGCAACTGTAAGCTTTCAATAAGCTTTATCAGCATTGTTAGTGATGTCATAGACTGTTGGCTGTTCTATTCAACCTATTAAGAAAAAATGTATTTTTGCTTATGTTCTGTTTCCAAGCTTAGATCTATTGTTTCACTAATCTTAGACATAAAGGGAAGGATAGGAGAATGGTATTAGAAAGATCTGGGTTTAAGCTGCCAACTCTACTTCTTACTGGCTACATTTGCTACAGCAAATAAGGTAGCAAATAGGGCAACTATTCTTTTTTTAATTGATGTATAGTATTTACAATATTATACTAGTTTCAGGTGAAAAACATAGTGACTCCTCCATTAAAAGTTAGTATAAGATAATGATTATAATTCTCTATGCTATACAATATATCTTTCAATTCAGTTCAGTTCAGTTCAGTAGCTCAGTCATGTCTGACTCTTTGTGACCCCATGAATCACAGCACGCCAGGCCTCCCTGTCCATCACCAACTCCTGGAGTTCACTCAAACTCATGTCCATCGAGTCGGTGATGCCATCCAGCCATCTCATCCTCTGTCATCCTCTTCTCCTCCTGCCCCCAATCCCTCTCAGCATCAGAGTCTTCCAATAAGTCAACTCTTCTCATGAGGTGGCCAAAGTACTGGAAATTTAGCTTTAGCATCATTCCTTCCAAAGAACACCCAGGACTGATCTCCTTTAGGATGGACTAGTTGGATCTCCTTGCAGTCCAAGGGACTCTCAAGAGTCTTCTCCAACACTACAGTTCAAAAGCATCAATTCTTCTGTGCTCAGCTTTCTTCACAGTCCAACTCTCACATCCATACATGACTACAGGAAAAACCATAGCCTTGACTAGACGGACCTTTGTTGGCAAAGTAATGTCTCTGCTTTTCAGTATGCTATCTAGATTGGTCATAACTTTCCTTCCAAGGAGTAAGCGTCTTTTAATTTCATGGCTGCAATCACCATCTGCAGTGATTTTGGAGCCCCAAAAAATAAAGTCTGACACTGTTTCCCCATCTATTTGCCATGAAGTTGTGGGACCAGACGCCATGATCTTCATTTTCTGAATGTTGAGCTTTAAGCCAACTTTTTCACTCTCCTCTTTCACTTTCATCAAGAGGCTCATTAGTTCCTCTTCACTTTCTGCCATAAGGGTGGTGTCATTCGCATATCTGAGGTTATTGATATTTCTCCTGGCAATCTTGACTCCAGCTTGTGCTTCTTCCAATCCAGTGTTTCTCATGATGTACTCTGCATAGAAGTTAAATAAGCAGGGTAACAATATACAGCCTTGATGTACTCCTTTTCTTATTTGGAACCAGTCTGTTGTTCCATGTCCTGTTCTGTTGCTTCCTGACCTGCATATAGGTTTCTCAAGAGGCAGGTCAGGTGATCTGGTATTCCCATCTCTTTCAGAATTTTCTATAGTTTATTGTGATCCACACAGTCAAAGGCTTTGGCATAGTCAATAAAGCAGGAATAGATGTTGCTTGCTTTTTTTTTGTTCTCTTGCTTTTTTGATGATCCAGTGGATCTTGGCAATTTGATCTCTGGTTCCTCTAAAATTATATATCTTTACTACTTTCCTATTTTGTACAGAGTAGTTTGCATCTTTTGGGACTTCCCTAGTGGCTCAGATGGTAAAGCATTTGCCTACAATGCGGGAGACCTGGGTTCGATGCCTGGGTTGGAAAGATACCCTGGAAAAGGAAATGGCACCTGACTCCAGTACTCTTGCCTGGAAAATCCCATGGATGGAGCAGCCTGGGAGGCTACAGTCCACAGGGTCGCAAAGAGTCAAACACGACTGAGTGACTTCACTTTCACTTTCTTTTGCATCTTTGAAGAAGGAAATGGCCAGTATTCTTGCCTGGAAAATCCCGTGGACAGAGGAGCCTGACAAGCTACAGTTTATGGGGTTGGACAGAGTTGGACATGACTTAGCGACTAAATAATAGCAACAATTTTGTATCTTATTCTCTTCTTCTCTAAGATAGATTTAATTATACAATCTACCTTAGTGATAAAATATCAGTGAATACTATGTACACATAGCAATATTAATATAAACACCTTAGATTTAAAATTATTTCTCTCTAAAGAAAACAACAGAAGGAAATAATCCAACATGAGAACAGTTGCAAGAATTTTTCAAGTTTTGGGTAAGAAGTTTATACTGCTAGTACAATGGGAATGCATGCATTTATAAAATGTGTCATTAAATATTCAGTACTGCATGTTATTTGTTATATTTAAAAGGCAAAATCACAGAACACTGTTCAGGTTACATCATGAACTGATCTTTTTTAATCACTGTCCATCCCTACTATATGATGGAAATCCTGCGTTACATTCCAGGAGTATAAGTTCTTACCTACACTTTTCAGTGCCAGAAGGGCTTCCCTGCTGGCTCAGCTGGTAGAGAATCTGCCTGCAATGTGGGAGACCTGGGCTGGGAAGATACTCTGGAGGAGGGAAAGGCTACCCACTCCAGGATTCTTACCCAGAGAATTCCATGACTATACATGCGTCTATATTCCATGGGAGTATACATGGACTATCCATGGGTCACAGAGAGTCGGGCACAACTGAGTGACTTTCACTACACTTTCCAGTGCCAGCATTTCTTTCTGGACACAAAACGTCTCGCAGGTAGTTATATATATCTTTAGAAAGAAAGAAAGTAAACTCTTGATATTATAGGTTTCACACTCACAGCTTACATTTCAGGAGTGACCCCTAAATTCCAGGATATGGAGTCAGCTCGTCATTTTGCTGGGACATGGATTATTATTACAAGTACTTCAAGGCTGGAGGCACATTCAACATGGCTTTATTGTTCTCTCTTCATTATCATTTACTCGTTTTTATAGAGGAAGTCATATGCTAAATAGGTATTCAAGAATCAGGATTGACACATTCCCTGGAGGGATTATTCACAAGCGGTGAGGGTTCACTGCGCATTAAAAAGTCAAGAATATTTGAAATCCTTTGCCTCAAACAGGTCAGATCAACACATTTCCCTTCTTTAATGTACTCTTTACGGAGTGTTATCATTTATGGTAGCAAAATAAGCCTCAAGAAAAAGGATGGAAATGATGTCCAGATGTTCTCTGAATTTCTCTAAACCAGGGGTCCGGGTGTAGTGATTGTAATAACACTATTGAACATATTTTGGCATGAAAGGTTCATTATTTTTCCCTAATAAAAAGCTCTGACTCCTCTGTGGAAGCAAGGAAAGAGTAAGTTCCTAACATCCAGATTTCCTTTGGGATTAACGTGGGAATAAAATAAGAATTGCCTTTCATTAAATTTTCTTATTATGTCTTATGAAAATTAATTACCCCTTGAACAAACCTGATGTAAAACAGTTATACATTGTCTGTTTCCTATTTTCCACATAGCATCTTTTCAAAAAATTAATTATAGCCAATAGTTTCTATTCAAAGGGGAATAATTAAAAGCAGTGTGAGGGAGTGAAGAGATAATGATGTCATTTTAAAATTAATTGAAACATTTAAAAATTAACCGGCCTTTCTTAGAGTTTAATTTCTGTTAAAATTTAACAGTTTATATATATATATATATATATATATATATATGTAAGTATTCAATATTTATATTAAATCTGATTTAGGGTTTCATAGTATGAGAAATAATAATTAATAGGTAATTTCTCTTATTTAAAAAATCAGTTTGCGTGAGACAAAATCAAATATTTCTTTAAACGGAAAACAATAAGCTTGAATGTGACTGTATGGTGTTTTGTCTATGTCTAAGATGGCACCCCACTCCAGTACTTTTGCCTGGAAAATCCCATGGATGGAGGAGCCTGGTAGGCTGTAATCCATGGGGTCACTAGAGTTGGACACAACTGAGCGACTTCACTTTCACTTTTCACTTTCATGCATTGGATAAGGAAATGGCAACCCACTCCAGTGTTCTTGCTTGGAGAATCCAAGGGACGGGGAAGCCTGGTGGGCTGCCGTCTGTGGGGTCGCACAGAGTCGGACATGACTGACGTGACTTAGCAGCAAGATATTATTAAAGTAAGAGACAAAGTCCTTTGATATTCTCTAATTAAATTAGCCCACTAGCGGTATAGCATCCTTCTGATGACTTTCAGGGTTATAAGGACAACATTCCAGAAAATAATGTTACAACTCAACACACACACACACACACACCCCATCCATCAGAAATAATGACAAACTGTGGGCATAATCCTAGTTCTACACATCACAGTACATAGGCAGAAGGCTCAATGTGTATTTCCTTTTCTCATCCCAGGGATGGATGTCTATAGGGAATGCGTGGTACTTCCATACTGGTGGAAGTGAATTTAAAGATACAGCACTCGTCCCCCTCATCCTTCCCCTGTAGTCAATATTCCTGATTCTTGTCCACTCAAGAACCTCTTAATATAAGATGCAATGATCTATTCCTACCCTGTTGAGTCAGTCACTCCCAAAATGGGTTAGAAGGACACCAAGTAGAGATTAATTGATTTAGAATGGTTTAGCCATAAACCTAAATCTGCTCTGAAGCAACTGCTCCTGAGAGTATTGAATTTATTGCAGGTTCTGGGAATTTCTTTTTTCTGAAAGAATGTAAAGTAATAGGTGGAAATGCAGTTACCTTGAAAATGACCAAGTCACCTACCAGATAACACTGTAGCTAAAGACATAAACAAACATGACAAATAAGTAAGCCTGGGTGGTTTCATCTATGATCACAGACTACTGAGGGATCCCTGGCTTTGCTTGCACCTTTATTCTTATTCCTTGTTCTTTTCCAGTTTGTCCAGCTCCCGACCCCATAGTTTGGGTTACCGTCTCTGGACCCAATATATTCCTCATACTACATTTGAGTTCCCTGTTTCTATACTACAAATGTGACATGCATAAGTCAGTTTTTGTTAGATTATGCTGCAGTAACAATGACTTATAAGGTAGTTTTTCATTCATATTACATGCTGACTATTGGTTAGCACTGTTTGGCTTCTCAAATAGTCTGAAGTCTACGACAAAGAAAAAACAAAGAAAAAAAAAAAAAGTCCATCTTACACACAGCTGTTTCCATGACAGAGAGGAAAAAAACAATGTCAAAACCATGCCATGGCCCTTACAGCTTCTTCCCAGAATGCAATACCACAGCCACGTGGTATCAGCTATACGGCCAAGCCAAACGTTAGTGGGATGAGGAGGGTGGAAGAGTAGTGAACAACGATGCCTTCCACACCAGATGTAGCCACTATGCTCAACTACTGACCATCCGCTGGCCCCCAGGGACTCCAAGACCAGGCTGAAAGGCCTTGGTGGCCTGAGAAGGAGACAGGTCTCCTTATTGTCGATATGAAGCTAGCAGCGTTTCATATCGAAGTTGAAGGCAGCCCTGACTCCCATAGATATATGCCTTGACTTGAACCTTTTTTTTCCCAGTTCAGTCAACCTTACATGGCAGATTTTTAATAGGAATCACAGGGTTTAATTTATGGCACATCATTTCACCTGAGCTACATGTGAGACTCATGGGCCATGATGTCAGTTCCCATCTATCTGTTATGATCATGTCTCTTCTTCCTTCCTGTGTTTCTCATCCCTGTGGAGCCTAGCCAAGCCCACAGCTCTGGTCGAAGTGATTTTCTATGCTGGAAGAAATCTCGAGAGTCACATGTCAAGACCAGAAAAACACTAAATAATTAAGTTATATTAGTCCCTTGTGCATTATTGCTCATCCGTTCAACTTCAAAACCTAATAAATGAACATTTACATATATCTCTATATTTGCCTAAACCTATGTATTTCTTGTTCTGTGTACACTGTAAGGATAGTTCAGACACTATAATCATCATTGTGGAATACACAGCATATGATTGAAATGGACAATGTCATACTTCTCATAATACATTTCAACTTTTCTGCTTGGTCTGCTTCTAAACAAAATAGTTTACCTCAAAAAGACCCTTCACTTTCTGCTAGTCTATAACATCCAAGGTTACATGAAGCATAGGATTGCAAAGCTTTTCTTTAATCCTTACATGCCAACATGATACCATGAGAGTAAAAGACCATAGAAAGAAAGACTATTTGTACAACATAAAATGAGATGTATATATAGAAAAATATTTATAATAATAGCTAAAATAATACTGGTGAAGGCTGTAAAAGTCTGGAAAAAACATAAAGTATTTAATTATACAATTTACATATGTGAATTTTATGAAATATGAACCAACCTAGACAGCATATTAAAAAGCAGAGGCATTACTTTGTCAACAAAGGTCCATCTAGTCAAGGCTATGATTTTTCCAGTAGTCATGTATGAATGTGAGAGTTGGACTATAAAGAAAGCTGGGTGCAGAAGAGTTGATGCTTTTGAACTGTGGTGTTGGAGAAGACTCTTGAGAGTCCCTTGGACTGCAAGGAGATCCAACCAGTCCATCCTAAAGGAGATCAGTCCTGGGTGTTCATTGGAAGGGCTGATGTTGAAGCTGAAACTCGAATACTTAGGCCACCTGATGCGAAGAGCTGACTCATTTGAAAAGACCTTGATGCTGGGAAAGATTGAGGGCAGGAGAAGGGGATGACAGAGGATGAGATGGTTGGATGGCATCACCAACTCAATGGACATGAGTTTGAGTGAACTCCGGGAGCTGGTGATGGACAGGGAGGCCTGGCATGCTGTAGTCCTTGGGGTCACAAAGAATCAGACGCAACTGAGCAACTGAACTGAACTGATGAATTATATCTCAATAAAGTTGTTAAAAATAAACCTATATGTTTTTACTCTGAATACAAGTGCCTCCATCTAAGATTGTTTATACCTACCATAGATAAATATGTTATTAAAACCTCTCTCATAACAATAGTCACCACTATTGGTGCCCAGTTTTATTTAAAGATGGCTTTTGAAACTTCCATTTCTTCCACTAACCCCTTGCAGGAGAATTCTTTACCAGCTGAGCCACCAGGGAAGCCCAATGTAGGTAGGCATCATCCCAATCTAATGAGGGCCACAATAGAATAAAAAGGTAGATAAGGCTGTTTGTGGGGACTTCTTAGTCTACCTAATTCTGTGAGGTAATTCCTGTAACTCTGTATATCTATATATCTACATCTGTATCTATTGATTCTATTTCTCTAATACAGTTCTTTACTTGCCAAAGCCAGCATCTTCAATCTTTCCTTTTAATTGGAGTATTAACTGCTTTACACAGAGAAGGTAATGGCACCCCACTCTAGGACTCTTGCCTGGAAAATCCCATGGATGGAGGAGCCTGGTAGGCTGCGGTCCATGGGGTCGCTGAGGATCAGACACGACTGAGTGACTTCCCTTTCACTTTTCACTTTCATGCATTGGAGAAGGAAATGGCAACCCACTCCAGTGTTCTTGCCTGGAGAATCCCAGGGACGGGGGAGCCTGGTGGGCTGCGTCTATGGGGTCGCACAGAGTCGGACACGACTGAAGTGACTTAGCAGCAGCAGCAGGAACTGCTTTACAATATTGTGTTAGTTTTTGCTGTATAATAAAGTGAATCAGCTATATGTATACATATATCGCCTCCTTCTTGGACCTCCCTACCAGTGCCTCCCATCCCACCCTTCTAGGTCATCACAGCACTGAGCTGAGCTCCCCCGTGCTGTACAGAAGCTTCACACCAGCTACCTATCTCACATATGGTAGTGTGTGTGCGTGCACGTGTGCTCAGTCGTTGCAGTCGCATCTGACTCTTTGTGACCCCGTGGACTGTAGCCCACCAGTCTACTCCATCCATGGGATTCTCCAGGAAGGATACTGGAGACGGTTTCCATGCCCTCCTCCAGGGGACCTTTCTGACCCAGGGGTTGAACCCACATCTTCTGCATCATAGGCATATTCTTTACTGCTGAGCCACTGGGGAAGCCTCATATATGGAGGTGTATATATATCAAGTCTTTTTTAGGCTAAACTACAGGTTGGTGAGGTTCTGTGCACTCAGAATAGTTCAGAAATAAGGCAGAGGGGACAAGGCAAAGAGCAAGGGGAGAAATTCCTACCCCACTGTGCTGTCTCCCTTCTTTGAATTCTACCTGGCCCTATGACCCTCATCTCCCAGCTCAATACTCTACAGACATTCCTGGCTTTTTTGCTCATCTTCAAAGACCGTGATTGTTCTGATCACCAAACAGTGAAGTAATTCTCAGTTCAGTCGCTCAGTCATGTCCGATTCTCTGCGACCCCTCGAACCACAGCACGCCAGGCTTCCCTGTCCATCACCAACTCCTGGAGTTCACCTAAACTCATGTCCATTGAGTCAGTGATGTCATCCAGCCATCTCATCTTCTGTCATCCCCTTCTCCTCCTGCCCCCAATCCCTCCCAGCATCAGGGTCTTTTCCAATGAGTCAACTCTTCGCATGAGGTGGCCAAAGTATTAGAGTTTCAGCTTCAGCATTAGTCCATCCAATGAACACCCAGGACTGATCTCCTTTAGGATGGACTGGTTGGATCTCCTTGCAGTCCAAGGGAGTCTCAAGAGTCTTCTCCAGCACCACAGTTCAAAAGCATCAATTCTTCGGCACTCAGCTTTCTTCGCAGTCCAACTCTCACATCCATACATGACCACAGGAAAAACCATAGCCTTGACTAGACGGACTTTTGTTGGCAAAATAATGTCTCTGCTTTTCAATATGCTATCTAGGTTGGTCATAACTTTCCTTCCAAGGAGTAAGTGTCTTTTAATTTCATGGCTGCAATCACCATCTGCAGTGATTTTGGAGCCCAAAAAACAAAGTCTGACACTGTTTCCACTGTTTCCCCATCTATTTCCCATGAAGTAATGGGACCAGATGCCATGATCGTAGTTTTCTGAATGTTGAGCTTTAAGCCAACTTTTTCACTCTCCTCTTTCACCTTCATCAAGAGGCTTTTTTGTTCCTCTTCACTTTCTGCCATAAGGGTGGTATCATCCGCATATCTGAGGTTATTGATATTTCTCTTGGCAATCTTGATTGTAGCTTGTGCTTCTTCCAGCCCAGTGTTTCTCATCATGTACTCTGCATATAAGTTAAATAAGCAGGGTGACAATATACAGCCTTGACGAACTCCTTTTCCTATTTGGAACCAGTCTGTTGTTCTATGTCCTGTTCTAACTGTTGATTCCTGATCTGCATATAGGTTTCCTCATGAGGCAGGTCAGGTGGTCTGGTATTCCCATCTCTTTCAGAATTGTCCACAGTTTCTTGTGATCCACACAGTCAAAGGCTTTGGCATAGTCAATAAAGCAGAAATAGATGTTTTTCTGGAACTTTCTTCCTTTTTCTGTGATCCAGCGGATCTTGAAAATTTGATCTCTGGTTCCTCTGCCTTTTCTAAAACCAGCTTGAACATCTGGAAGTTCATGGTTCACATACTGCTGAAGCCTGGCTTGGAGAATTTTGAGCATTACTTTACTAGCATGTGAGATGAGAGCAATTGTTCAGTAGTTTGAGCATTCTTTGGCATTGCATTTCTTTGGGATTGGAATGAAACCTGACCTTTTCCAGTCCTGTGGCCACTGCTGAGTTTTCCAAATTTGCTGGCATACTGAGTGCAGCACTTTCACAGCATCATCTTTCAGGATTTGAAATAGCTCACCTGGAATTCCATCACCTCCACTAGCTTTAACTGTGGCTCAGATAATGAACTCTTTATTGCCAAATTCAGAGTGAAATTGAAGAAAGTAGGGAAAACCACTAGACCATTCAGGTATGACTTAAATCAAATCCCTTATGATTATACAGTAGAAGTGAGAAATAGATTTAAGGGCCTAGATCTGATAGATAGAGTGCCTGATAACTATGGACGGAGGTTCATGACACTGTACAGGAGACAGGGATCCAGACCACCCCCATGGAAAAGAAATGCAAAAAAAGCAAAATGGCTGTCTGGGGAGGCCTTAAAAAGAGCTGTGAAAAGAAGAGAAGCGAAAAGCAAAGGAGAAAAGGAAAGATATAAGCATTGAATGCAGAGTTCCAAAGAATAGCAAGAAGAGATAAGAAAGCCTTCTTCAGCAATCAATGCAAAGAAATAAAGGAAAACAACAGAATGAGGAAGACTAGACATCTCTTCAAGAAAATTAGAGATACCAAGGGAAAATTTCATGCAAAGATGGGCTCAATAAAGGACACAAATGGTATGGACCTAATAGAAGCAGAAGATATTAAGAAGAGGTGGCAAGAATACACAGAAGAATTGTACAAAAATCATCTTCATGACCCAGATAATCACGATGGTGTGATCACTGACCTAGAGCCAGACATCCTGGAATGTGAAGTCAAGTGGGTCTTAGCATCACTATGAAGTAGTTCTAGTTATATATAAATTTCTGAAAATGAAGTTAGAAATTCCAGAGCTATTCCCAGTTCCCCTTATATGTTGGGGGAATCTGTCCACAGGGTTTCTCAATTCTCTAGGCTTGAAGAGCAGTTTAGCAGTGTCTCCATTTCAGTTACGTTCACCTTACATTGGTATTGTCTCTCTGTCTTTGGAAAATGAAGTCCTTTGTGGCAGAAGCCATGCTGTATTCCTGTCTCCCCAATGTCTCATAGAGTGCCTAACTCATAGAAGGTGCTTCGTATAAACTTGCTGAATAAAATTCCAACTGCCACATGCCTGGTTTCAAAATCCCACCTCGTGTCACCCCCTTTTCTTTAATCCTTCACCTGCCCCTTTGCCAGGCATCTGGATATCATTTTCCTTTCAATCATTTTTCCAGTGATACTTTCAAGTTTAAACCTTACCCCATGAACAAATTACTGTATTCTCAGACCTCCCCAAGTTCTGCATATTGCAAATAAATAATGAGCAGAACAAAACCTTAAATTGCATAGCCTTCATTTTTTTTGTTAAATTGATACAAATTGACTCTACTTGTCTCCATTGCAATCATTTTTTAAAAAACTTTATTGACATAGTTGATTTACAATGTTGTATTAATTTCTGCTGTATAGCAAAAGTGACTATTTTATATATACATACATATATATATATATATATATATATACTTGTTTTCATATTCTTTTCCATTGTGATTTATCCCTAGATATTGTATATAACTGCCTGTGTTGTACAGCAGGATCTTATTGTTTATTCATCCTATATATAATAGTTTGCATATGCTAACCCCAAATTCCCCAACCTTTCCTCCCCCATCTCCCCTCCTCCTTGGCAATCACAAGTGTGTTCTCTATGTCTGTGAGTATGTTTCTATTTCGTAAGTTTATTTGTGTCATATTTTAGATTCCACATATAAGTGATATCATATGGTATTTGTCTCTGACATTTCACTTAGCGTGATAATCTCTAGGTCCATCTATGTTACTGTAAATGGCATAACTTCATTTATAATCCTTTCAAAACAGCAGTGAGAGATCAGGAAACTGATGCAAAAAGAGAAACATGATTTACTGGAAATTTCTACAGTACGTTTTTGCAAAGTTGAGATCTAAATAGTCATATGCAGGTCACATTAGTTTTTCTTTACATAACTTTGTTTTGCTTGATTCTTCCCCCCATTCTAAGCATAAGGCAGAAAATATACTTAGGGAATATGAAGGGAAAAAAAGAACAACTCAAAATCCACACCAGGGTTTCTATGTTTAAATTTTTCAACACGACCAATAGGTAAATTTGGTCAAAAATATCTTTTAGCCCCTACTTAAATTTTTTTTTTTTAATTTTTAATTTTATTCATTTGGTCATGGTGCATGGTATGGCCAGGGGTTCCTCCACCAGGGGTTGAACCCCCACCTCCTGCAGTGGAAGCACGGAGTCTTAACCACTAAACCACCAAGAAGATCCAATGTAGCACTTCCATTTTAAAAACTGTACTTTTTAAAAACACACGGAGCAAAACACTTCTGCTTGATGGTTTAGCAATTTTCACTTTAAAACTGCATAAATTGAGCTTAATATATATTAAAAAAAGAAAAGAAACAACTTTGCATAGCAAATTGCAAACACTTAAGGCAGCTCTTTTCCTCCCTGTTGTAAGTAAATCCGTCCCTGGTGCAATACAGAATCTGGAATGTGAAAAGCCAGCCGGTGGCTCTGTGTGTGTACCACACAAGCCAGAAAAACACCACCTGTGTTGACGAAAATGCAATGCATTCCAAGTTACCACTGCCATTCAAAATAGGATCTGCATTGGATGAAGAAATCTTTCTAACTGTAGAGTGAGTAAGACAATGAAAACTGATCTAATAGTATCACATGGCCTTTACATCAAGCCCACACACGGCATGGTGCAGAAGTAACAGAGGAAGCTGGGACGTCTACACTGCTGAAAGCTGCCTCATTATTTCTCTGAGAGGGTAGATAGGTAACAGCCAAGTTGCAGTACCTGGCCTCTAGGCCTGTGCACTTAGTGCTAGCTTTGCAGTACTCCTGCCCTTCTCCTTCGGTATTCTATGCTAACCCTCCCCTCCTCTTTACTTAACTAATTTCTAACTGTCCCTTAACCCTCAGCTTAGATCACAGTCTCCCCAGCCTATTATCACGTCTGGGTTAGGCCAGTTTCTTATACATGCCCAGAGGACTCTGTACTCTTTTCTTATTTAAGTGGTTATCACAGTGTTCTGTAATTTGCTGTTTTTTTTTTTTTAATCTTCTCCTAGGTTATAAGAGTGAAGACTTTGTCTATTTTGCCTGTGCTAATACCCACCAGCTAGCACATTTCTGGGTACCCAGTAACGGTTTAGTAAATGCTCACTGAATGCATGAACCGGTGCTTGTAAGTGGTTCTACACTTTACTTTCCAAACTGTTCCTTCCTTAAAGGCATACTGACACTTGATTCAGCAGAAATTTGACTTTTTACATCTGGTTTCTTCCTACAATTATGATACACATTATACAAACCATTCTTTCAGCAGTTTCAAAACAGTAGTAAGCCACGTATAGAAAAAGATAATATCAGCAATTTAAAAACTATGGTCTAATAGGTATAACCTAGACATTCTGTTGGGTAATAATAAATCGACTACTGCTAATATTCAGGTGAAGGCACTCAGCTGAGTGGAGAGTGAAAATGCATATCCTGGTTCAATATAAGGGTTGATCACTGCAACAATGCTGCTCTTGTATTAGTTATGTGTGTGTGTGCTAAGTCACTTTAATCATGTCCAGCTCTTTGTGACTGCATGGACTGTAGCCCGACAGCTCCTCTGTACAAGAGATTTCCAGGGCAAAATTACTGGAGTGGGTTGCCATGCCCTCCTCCATGTTTTGGGTACACACATTCCTTAATACAGTAACTCCTGCCTGACACCCTCTCCTCTAGTTACCTGCTGTCTGCAATTGGACTGGACCATGTAACTATTTCTGGCCAATGCTGCTGCTGCTGATGCTGCTAAGTCGCTTCAGTTGTGTCCAACTCTGTGTGACCCCATAGACGGCAGCCCACCAGGCTCCCCCGTCCCTGGGATTCTCCAGGCAAGAACACTGGAGTGGGTTGCCATTTCCTTCTCCAATGCATGAAAGTGAAAAGTAAAAGTGAAGTTGCTCATTCGTGTCTGACTCTTCGAGACCCCATGGACCGCGCCCTCCCAGGCTCCTCCGTCCATGGGATTTTCCAGGCAAGAATACTGGCGTGGGGTGCCACTGTCTTCTCCATCTGGCCAATGAACTACAGATAAATATGACATGCATTGACTCCAGTTCACACGTGAAGCAGTTCATTGCCAGTCTGAGAATCTCCAGTTCCATCTTTGTCCTGCCACTTCCACCAGTGACTTTCCAGAGGATGGACTGCATATGAACCAGAGTATTAGAACAAGGTCAGTATAGAAGAAAGTTCCTGCCAGTGTCCAGGAACAAGAAGCACAGTATCAGTTAAAAATAGCCTGTTGTTACAGGGTCTATTGCTAGTTACCGTGCCATAACCTAGCCTACGCTGACTTACTGAATTCCTCTTTGTGTCCTTGTCTGAATACGTTCACCCAGTGTAACTCTGGTTCTGGGAAGAGAGGAAATTCAACTGTCCATTTTACATATATGTCAGAGATGGGTTTGATTATGTCTTTAAGGACAGTCACAAAGTGCACATCTCTGCAAGCACTTACTGTAATAAATGACCAGTTTGTGTTTACTGACTTGTCTTTGGTCCCCAGGTAAAGCATGAGCTTCCTGAGGCAGGACAGAAGTCTCTTTGAATGTCTCCCAAAGGAGTTCCATTAAGGGTATCCCCCACCAAAAAAACTCAAAATCCACAAACTCAGAAGTCCCAGAAGTAATGACGTATCTCCTGAGGGAGTCATACTAATAGAGATCTTAAACGACTAACAAAATGCTAACCCAATGTGCACTTGGTATATCAAGTTTTCACTGCTTCTCTAACAAATTACCATAAATTTCATGACTTAAACAGTACACATTTATTAACTTAGCATCAGAACTTTGAAATGGATCTCATTGGGCTAAAATCAAGCTGTTAAGGGTGATGTTCCTCCTGGAAGTTCTAGGAAAGAATATTCTTCTGTCTTTCCACTCCAGCTTCTAGAGACCTCTGCATTCCCTGATTCATGACCCCTCTCACCATCTTCAAAGCCAGCAAAGTGGGTGGAGTTCCTCTCATGCTGCCCTCCCTCTGCTTCGGTCTCTTCTGCCCCCTTCTTCTACTTATAACCATCCTTGTGATCACACTGAGCCTACCCAGATAACCCAGGAAAATCCCCCTATTTTAAAGTCAGCTGATTAGCAACCTTAAGCCCACCCACAACATTAATTCCTCTATGCCATGGAACATGGAGAAGGAAATGGCAACTCACTCCAGTATTGTTTCCAGGAGAACCCCATGGATGGAGGATCCTGGCAGGCTGCAGTCCATGGGGCCACAAGGAGTTGGACAGGACTTAGTGACTCAACAACAACAACAGATGGAATTAAGAAATTCATAGATTTCAATGATTAGGACATTCACTGTGGACATGTCACATGTCACACTCAGTGACATGTGACACAATGTCACACTCAGTGTGGATGTCTCTGGAAGGGGTCATAATTCTACTTACCATCTTGAATTTAACCTGCAGACTCACTGGAGGGCATTTGTAGCTTCTCAGTCTTATGTCTGAAGTAACACAAAAGCCATTGCCTTATTTACTATTTATTACTTATATATTAAACTATATCTTATATAGTCTATAAATAACCTATATGAGATTATTCTGATTCTCATTTATAGGGCGAGAAACTCATTGAAAGAAAGCCAAACCATCTCTAGTTTTTGATGCTTCTATAACAGCAAACCATGAAAAATTATAGGGCTTTAATTATTTACATTGAATCAATTAATCATTTTTAACAATAAAAATGTGTGAAGGTATATCTAATCACATTTGAAGATAATAGCAAAGGTTTATAAACTTAAGAAAAGACAAAGTTTTCCTACACCATGAGTGTGAGCAAGCTCTAGGAGTTGGTGATGGACAGGGAGGCCTGGCATGCTGCAGTCCACTGGGTTGCAAGGAGTTGGACATGACTGAGCAACTGAACTGAACACCAGGTACAGCATAAAAGCTATATAACTTAATAAATCATGAAGGTTTCTCCTTCAAGCTTGACTTCTAATTGCTGAGAAAAGATTCAAGAAACTGAGGAAAGATTGATAAAAGTACCCATATAACACCACTCCTCAAGAACACAGAAAGAGTTTAAGAGCAGATGCTGGAGTTATTAATACATTATTTTATTTTATTGTTAATGGATAGGGAAAGATTTTGGAAATGAATAAGCATATCTAAATGCTAAGATCAATTCTTCATTATGGATCACAAGCTGTAGGATCAGGGTGATATAAATGCATATATTAAGGGTCATCCAAGAGCCTCCTTTCCAGTCAATATTCATAAAGCCTTGACAATTCAGAAGGGAAGCTTTGGGCATGCATTTTCCCTCAAAGTATATATTAATATTTAACAAATACTAATGAGTATTGAACTGGAGGTTTTGAAATGGCACCAAGACATATTTTTCAAAAGGCAAGAAGTGTCATAGTTCAGGGATTAGGAGATATTAATTACATACATACACACTTAAAAATACAGCCCCTCAGTTATTGAGCTTCTGTATTGGGGAAGGAACAACAGTAATAAATAAATCATTGGTACTACCATGATATTATCTTTTTTTTAATATAAGTTACATATTAAGATCCAAAGGAAATGTACTGATATTCCTGATGTGAGGTTGTCTTGAAGAATAAGACACCGTCCACATGGAGCAGAAGAGACTGTTTGCAGATATCACTATCCTACCAGTTAGTTGTCCAACTTTTCCTGTATGAATACTCTTAACCAGATACAGTCCCTTTCATCCTAACAAACAAAATGTCTGTATGCCTACAAAACAGTAGTACTGGTCCTCATTTATCTAGTACTGTCTTCTTAAGGAAAGATGTGAATAATCATGTGTGCGGTGACCAGGGCTGTAATTACTGCTTCCATTTCTCAGAGAAGGAAGTTGGGTCTATGAGAGGATGTGGGCTGTTGAGCAGGTGTGTGGCAGACCTGGGACCATATGGCTCCCACCTCTTAGTTCTGTGCTCATTCTAAAATTATCTTGTCTCCAAGAGGGCAACTTGTTTACAAATAATGTTCAAATTAAACTATCATTATTGTGACATCCACATCTTTGTGCATGGAAGATACAGAAGAGGTTCCTCTGGGGAATGAGAGGTTGGGTTAGAGGCTAATAAAGACTCTCAGAAACTCCAGGTGTGTGTTGGTTAGGCATATGTGCACAATCATATCTTATCTTCACTCAAACTTGAAAACAATTCATTACTCTTCAAATCTTGAAGTGAATTAAGATTTCCGTCAATACCATGACATGAAGAAATGAGACTAGATGTCAGATATTAAAATATTCAACAGCTATGGATTAGAATACAATGCAGCTTAGTGATTAAGAACACATGCTCTGGAGACACCTGGAGTTTAAATCAAGGTCTTAATATCACCTACCAGTATCACCTAAGCCACAATTTCCTCTCTTGGAAAAGAGAAAAACTAATATGTATGGCTGCCTCATGAGATGAACTTCAATAGTCAGTTTTTCTCAGCTGGGGACAATTCTTCCCATCCAAGGGCCATGTGGCAATGATGGAAGACATTTTATCCATCACAATTTGGGAGGAGGTGTTACTGGCATCCAATGGAGAAAGAACAAGGATGACGCTAAAAGTTCTACAGTGCCCTAGAGGACAGCACGTATGTATGCTCAGTCACTCAGTCTGTCTGACTCTTTGCGACCCCATGGACTGTAGCTCGCCAGGTTCCTCTATCCGTGGGATGTCCCAGGAAAGATAAGTGGAGTGGGTTGCCATTTTCTCCTCCAGGGGATCTTCCCAATGCAAGCATCAAATCCAAGTCTCCTGCATTGGCAGATGGGTTCTCTACTGCTGAGCCAGCAGGGAAGCCCAGTAGTGCTGAAATCAAGACACTTCAATCTAAGCTCATGTTTCACAAGTGCTTAAAATTGTTATCTATCATTCCAATTACTAAACAGCCTAGTACCAGGTATCATGCTATGAGTCAACGATCCAAAGTTAGCTAAGGTACAGCTCTGCCATTGAGGAGCCCGTTATTTGAAACTTTTAAGTGTAAATAATTACTATGAAATACCTTGCGCTCATAGTGTCATCATTTGCAAAGCAATAGCAAGGGTGAATATATGAGTTCTATTTTGAGGAACTCCACAGAGAATAAAATATTTCCCCTGGGCCTTTCAATATGATAGGAATTTGACAGTTAGAAAATGGATAGAAGGTTTGTTGGTAGGAAGGTTATATGTCTGTGTAGGGGAAAGATGTTGGAGTATGAGAAATGTTATAGAAATAAAAGGTATAACATTTCAAATTCTAATAAAAATGACTTCAGAGTTTGTCATGTTCAAGATATGATGACTACATTAGAATGAGCAAAGAATATATTAGGATGTGGGTATGATTCTACAGCAGCTTATGGGCTGCAAAGAGAGACTGGAAAAGGAACAGGAGAGAATCCAGACATAAGCCTAAGGCAACATAGTGGGTGGGGGGTGGGAAGAGGGGATAGTGAAACAGAGGGAGGATTAAGAGAAAGTTCAGAGGTTCAATCAGCAGAACTTGGCTACCATCTGAAATTTAGGACCACAGCTGCATTAAATACTGGGCCATGGGACCCCTGTACTAGACAGCCCAGTCATAGACATCATTAGACAACTATGAGATAGTATGAAAGAATAAAAAAAAGCAAAACTGTTATTTTGAGAGAAATTATGTCTTTATCATAGAATAATAGACTGGTTCCAAATAAGGAAAGGAGTACATCAAGGCTGTATATTGTCACACTGCTTATTTAACTTATATGCAGAGTACATCATGTGAGATGCTGGGCTGGATGAAACACAAGCTGGAATCAAGATTGCCAGGAGAAATATCAATAACAGCTATATGCAGATGACACCACACTTATGGCAGAATGTGAAGAAGAACTAAAGAGCTTCTTGATGAAAATGAAAGACGAGAGTGAAAAAGTTGGTTTAAAACTCAACATTCAAAAAACTAAGATCATGGCATCCGGTTCCATCATTTCATGTCAAATTGATGAGGAAACAATGGAAACAGTAACAGACTTTTATTTTTTGGGCTCCAAAATCACTGCAGATGGTGACTGCAGCCATGAAATTAAAGATGCTTGCTCCTTGGAAGAAAAGCTATGACCAACCTAGACAACATATTAAAAAGCAGAGACATTACTGACAAAGGTGTTTCTAGTTAAAGCTATGGTTTTTCCAGTAGTCATGTATGGATATGAGAGTTGGACTATAAAGAGAGCTGAGCACCAAAGAATTGATGCTTTTGAACTGTGATGTTGGAGAAGACTCTTGAGAGTCCCTTGGACTGCAAGGAGATCAAACCAGTCAAACCTAAAGGAAATCAGTCCAGAGTGTTCATTGGAAGGACTGATCCTGAAGCTGAAACTCCAATAATTTGGCCACCTGATGCGAAGAACTGACTTATTGGAAAAGACCCTGATGCTGAGAAAGATTGAAGGCGGAGGGAGAAGGGAACAACAGAGGATGAGATGGTTGGATGGCATCATTGACTCAATGGACATGAGCTTGAGCAAGCTCTGGCAGTTGTTGATGGGCAGGGAAGCCTGGCATGCTGCAGTCCATGGGGTCACAAAGATTTGGACATCACTGAATGACCGAACTGAACTGAATGTCTGTATCAGTATCTTTGTACTAAGATTATTGGCAGATGAGTTTATAGGTTGAAAATAGAAAATCAGTAATTGATAAAAGCAATTTCATATGAGTTGCAACATAAACTCCTGACCTTGGATGGAATTAGGTATCCAGTATTAGGCTTCCCTGGTGGCTCAGATGGTAAACAATATGCCTGCAATGCAGGAGATCTGAGTTTGTTCCCTGAGTCAGGAAGATCCCCTGGAAAAGGGAATGGGAATCCACTTCAGTATTCTTGGCTGGAGAATCCCACGGACAGAGTCTGCTGGGCTACATACAGTCCATGAGGTTGCAGAGAGTCAGACATGACTGAGTGACTAAGCTGCTGCTGCTGCTAAGTCGCTTCAGTCGTGTCCGACTCTGTGCGACCCCACAGATGGCAGCCCATCAGCCTCCGCCGTCCCTGGGATTCTCCAGGCAAGTACACTGGAGTGGGTTGCCATTTCCTTCTCCAATGCATGAAAGTGAAAAGTGAAAGTGACTAAGCACTCACACCCATTCACTGGCCATAGTTTTTATGCACATTTTGCTGCTGTTCACTAGGAAATCATGTCTGCCTCTTTGCAGCCCCATAAACTGCAGCATGCCAGGCTCCTTTTCCCTCCATCATCTTTTGGAGTTTGGTCAAATTCATGACCATTGAGTCTTATTTTATGCATATAAATAAGAATAAAGCTGTGTCTGCAAGTCCTTCACTAGGAATTTAGGTTATTTATTTTTTGTATATCAAATGATGCTTGAGGTTTTAGGCAAAATCCAGCTGATGATTGTTATAAATTAAATCAAGAATAAATATTGATATATACAATCCCAGAATTTCAATGTTATCAGATACTAAAAAGAATTGCTTGTTGCTAATATTTGCAAATTCAACCTTAAGATTTTTTGGCACAAAGAATTAACAAAGCCACATATTAGAGTCAGTAACAAAATGGTTTCTGTAACTTATTAAATTTTTTTTAATTTCTAAATTGCAATATATATATATACATGTGTGTGTATATATATAAATTATTTCCAAATGAATACAGGACCAAAATCAGTACATGATAAGTAATTCTGTTTCAAAGTATAACTACTAATGGAATTGTGAATGATATTAAAATATAAATCCACCCATGCTACTGACCAGGTCTTGGGAACAACTGTATAGTCTTGAATTTCCTTCCAAGATTGGTAAACAGCAGCTATTTATTGGTGCACTTGACTATCACTGCATTTTCCAAGGCGATTTTTAAAAGTCGCCTTATTGATCTTATGCAGCCTATTTGAAATCCTCCAAGGAAGTGAATAGGAAGCAGAAAACTGTAGCAATGCAAAAGCACAGTGGAAAGCACTCTTCAGGACAGGAGTAAAAGACAGGCAAATGGGTTTCAGAAAACAGCTATCCTTAATACTGTGTTGGAAAGCTGTTGTAATGAAAAGTGGCAGCAGAGAAATGCAACCTCAAATAGAAGCTATGTGTTTGTATTATGTACATTTTGCTTTTATCACCAATATATCTGGGTCTCATATTCATAAAATGTAGATATCCTAAATTTACCTTATATGAACACTTAATGATCAGGTAGGTAATATATATATATATATATATATATATACATATATATATATATATAAATATATATACAGCCTGCATGCTGTTCATTTTCAAGTATTTTAGTTATTTAAATCTTTCCTCTCACTGCTGGAAAGTTTATGATTCATATATATGCCACAGAAAATGTAACAAGATTGGTGTCCCAGACATGCACATGCAAGTAATCCCTTTAACTTTTTATTTTTTCATGAGAAGAAAACATTCAGTGGTTGATTTTACCCTGGGTATCTGCAGCTGTGTCGGTCACTTCTGTCTCACACACCATTGATTGGATCCCAAGGCCCAGACTGGTTAAGGCAATGCTGGTTTGCTCTCACACCTTAGGGATCAGCCACTTTGGTTCCTTCCTCCAATCTCTGACTATGTTTGCCTAGGGCAATATTCTGGCTTTCTAGCTGGACTGCACAGGAGAATCCTAGGCAGAGGCAGAGTTAAAGTACCTCCTTCTAACATCCAAAATACATAAAGAACTCATGAAACTGAATATCTAGGAAAAAAATAAAAACGTGTAGAAGACCTGCATAGCATTTTTTTTCCAAAGAAGACATACAGATGGCTAACAGGTACATGAAAAGATCAAAACCACAATGTGATATCACCCTATACCTGTCAGAATGGATATCATAAAACAAACAAACAAATAAGAAATAACAAGTGCTGGAAAGGATGTAGACAAAAGGGAACCATCCTGCACTGTTGGTGGAAATGTAAATTGGTACAGCCACTGTGGAAAACAGTACAAAAGTCTTTCAAAAAATTAAAAATAGAACTGTTATATTATCCAGAAATTCCACACCTGGGTATGA
This sequence comes from Bubalus bubalis, assembly GCF_019923935.1. NCBI lineage: Eukaryota > Metazoa > Chordata > Mammalia > Artiodactyla > Bovidae > Bubalus > Bubalus bubalis. The sequence goes on along the minus strand of NC_059159.1, from coordinate 77,855,855 downwards.
ATCTGAAGAAAACAAAAACACCAATTCAAAAAGATATATGCACCTCGATGTTCACTGAAACTATTTACAATAACCAAGATAAGAAAGCAACCTCAATGTCCATAGATAGATGCAAGGATAAATAGATGTAGTGTGTGTGTATATATATATATATATGCACAAAAGAATATTATTCGGCCATAAAAAAGAAATCTCACCATTTGAGACAATAATAATAGACCTAGATGACATTATGCTTAGTGAAACAAGTCAGAGAAAGACAAATATGTATGTTTTCACTTACATGTGAAATCTAAAAAGCAAAATACACAACAAATAAAACAGAAACAGACTCACAGAACAGAGAACAAACCAGTGATTTCCAGGTTTGTTCCGGGGGGAGGGATTTCTAGAAGCGGTATTCATGAAATAGATGGAGGGGATTGAGAGTTACAAATTACCAGTTATTAACTAAAAGGTCACAAAAATCTAACATACAGTTCAGGGAATATAGTTATAACTTTGTATGGTACGTGATGTATAAAAATATCAAATCACTATGTTGTACACCTGAAACTAATAATATTGTAAGTGAACTTTACTTCAGTTCAATATAAATAAACAAAGCATTCTCTTTTGAGTTTTGATCAGGATGGAAGCAAGGGAACTGGGAGGAACAAATTTATAAGATGGTTATTTGGAGACAGACCAAGAACTGCGAAGCAGCCTGGCAATCTTCTGAGAGGTTTGGGGGATGGAACCAATTTTAATCATTTCAATGAATGGGAAGCATAACAGTAATAGCAACAGTCCGGTACTCTTGAGGGGAAAAGAATTTTGTTGTAATAAGAAAAGTGGTTTGATTTCTATGAAGATTTTGTGCTTTACCTCTAACATTTTCTGGTTTCTGATCTCCTTTCCAGAATATATACTGAGCACCCTCTTTGTGGCAGGAACTATATTTCTCATTGCAAATAATGATGATATAATTAAATAATGAGCCCTTTGATCATGAAACTTACAGTTGAATAGGAGAAGCTAATATTAATCAATAACTTGATAAATATAGACATTACAAACTATGATGGTGCTGTGTATGCTGTGAGACTAGATATCGGAGAGGGCTTACTATAGTGATGAGTAAAGGATGAGCAGGAATTAACTAGAAAAGCAGGTGAGAGTAGAGGATTTTGAATAGATGGATTCACTTCTGCAAACGTCCTGAGACTGAGACAAGAAGAAGCATAAGAACTGAAACTAAATCACTGTGACTAGTGCCCAGGGAAAGGCTGGAGGCAGGCAGTGGTAAATTTAGGTCACATAAAAGATCTCGGTCATTAACTCTGGAACACATGGGGAATTACTGGAGCTTTTTAAGGAGGGGAATAAAATAATCAGATTGACACCTTAAGTAAAACAGATAAAGTTGAGCACTTGGGAGGCTATTGCAATAATCCACAGGATGATGTTACCCTGTGTAAACTGGTGATGGCAAAAATACAGTGAAGATGAAGATGGATTTAAGAAACTTACAGGAGATTATTTGATAATAGGTTTTTGGTGATGGGAGAAGAGGGAGAGTGGATCAAGGGTTATCTCTAAATTTTCAGTTTATACATCTGTACAGTTATTAGTTGTCAGACAGAAAAAGATCTCTCTTTTGGTTTGTTTATTTGGATGAAGGGCAGAATTCAGTGGAGGTGATTCTGCACTCTAGTATCAATATGTTGATTTAGAGATAACTTTAAGGGCTTCCCTTGTAGCTAAGCTGGTGAAGAATTCGCCTACAATGCAGGAGACCCCGGTTTGATTCTTGGGTCAGGTAGATCCCCTGGAGAAGGAATAAGCTACCCACTTCAGTATTCTTGGGCTTCCCTGGTGGCTCAGCTGGTAAAGAATCTGCTTGCAATGCGGGAGACCTGGGTTTGATCCCTGGCTTGGGAAGATCCCTTGGAGAAGGGAAAGGCTGCCCACTCCAGTGTTCTGGCCTGGAGAATTCCATGGACTGTATATCCATGAGGTCGCAAAGAGTCGGACACGACAGAACAACTTTCACTTTAAGTCATCTAAGGAGATCCGTCCAGGATTTTATTAGATACTTGGATTTGCAAAAGAGAAGTCTAAGCCTAAGATTAAAATCTGTGTATTACTGTCATGGAAGTAGGAACTGGAGACCTTGTCACAGAAAGAATTTCCCAGAGAAACCTGAAAAAAATCAACGGATCCTAGAACTCAATCTTGATTAATTCTGACATTCAAAAGCCAGGTTACAACCACCAAAAGAATCAGGACCAGTAATTTTTAAGCTCTTGTTATGTGCTACTTGCTATAGCCTATGTAATGTTCATAAAAACCTTATGAGGAAATTGTTATTTTTCTCTTTTACAGGTGAGAAAACAGCAGAACACTGAGGATATGTGAGCAGACAAAGGACACACACAGCTACTGAGGGGTAGGAACAGGCCTCAAATCCAGGCAGTTCGATTTGAGAACACATCTTTCTAACTACTATAATCTGCCAGGTTCTTTTTTTTTTTTCCACTGCTGTTTTAATTTTTGTTGTCATTTTAAAATTTTGTATGTGCATTCCTCTTTTTTTATTGCAGAAAAATTGCTTTACAATGTTGTGTTAGTTTCTGCTATACAACAACGTGAATCAACTATATGTATACATATACCCCTCTTCCTCTTGAGCCTCCATCTCACTCCACACCCATCCTGCCTACTTAGGTCATCACAGAGCACTGAGCTGAGCTCCCTGCGCTATACTTAGGAAAACTGACAAGACAGACTTAGCTAGGCATGTGAGAATTTCAACTCACATTCGCATTTGTCCTCTACATCTGAACTATGCAATGCCATAGTTACTAGCTACATGGTGACTCTCTGAGCATTTGACATATTGATTCCCTGGTGTCTCAGACTGTAAAGAAGCTGCCTTCAATCCCTGTGTTGGGAAGCTCCCCTGGAGAAGGAAATGGCAACTCATTCCAGTATTCTTGCCTGCAGAATCCCATGGACAGAGGAGCCTGGTGTACTATAATCCACAGGGTTGCAGAGTTGGACATGACTGAGTGACTAAGTGACTATCACTTTCATTTTCTTTCAAACTGAGATGTGCTGTAAGTGTGAATTATATCTCACATTCTGAAGACTTAATGCCACAAATAAAGAATGTAAAATATCCCATTAATAATTCTTACACGATTACTTGTTGAAATTATTCTGTAGTGAGTTAAATAAAATATATTATTAAATATATTATTAAATTTGATTCATGGGATTCTATTTAATGTTTCAAATTAATTTTAACCTATTTGAAAACTAGAAAAGGTTAACTTCCCTATGCAGCTTACATTATATTTCTATTGGACAGCATTGTTCTAGATATTTCACTTACTTGCCCTCTGAATTCCTAGCTCTAGATAGGCACTGTCAAATAGTTAATATGCTCTCTTTAACACACTGTTTCCATTCAGACCTGAGCTCCAAGCTTGTGCCCCAGGCTCTCAGGCCCTGGTGTTTCCATGGTAACCTTGCCTTAGGAAGAGAAGATGCTTTTGATTCTGAGTTGTAAAGATTTCCCTCCTCTAGCTTTATGTTACTTCATACTGATTTTATGGTTATCTTCTCTATTCTTTTCCAAGAGTATGATTTTTCACCTTAGGAAATTTTAGGTCAGTGGTTCTCAGGCAGATGAACATGTAAAAATCATCTGAGAAATTTTCTCAAATTACATAAGGCTATTACCCTGCAGTTTTTATTTGTTCTCCCCACCCCCAATGAAGGACTATAGCTCTAATCTCTCCATTGTCTGATAAATGAGTTTGCTACATTATAACTATTATATTCTCATGTATTCTCTGTCTTTTTCTATCTACCCAGTCAGCTCTTCATACCTGGTATGTTCACCCGCTAGTAACCAAAGGGTTCCATGCAGTCCTACATCACAGACTCTGAAATGCTGATTTTGGGTCACCTGTTTATATGGAAAGCTGATTGGTTCTGATCAGGATAATGATTACCTTGGATTCACACATTTAATTCACATGAAAATATCCACCTGCCTACCGAAGAGACCTCTGGTAGACAAAAAGTATCTGCTTAGAGAAGACTTTTCCAAAATCAGGATATAAATATTTTGTAACATACCATTCAAAGTATCACAACAAAGAAGAGAATATCCTCACAGACAAAAATGAATAAAAATGGGAATCTGATGAAATTATTATAATTTAAGTACTAGGGACAAAAAGAAATATTTTCCAAATATAGCTTTTGTGAGTTTTTTCCTTATTAATCTGAAATTTCTCCTCATAAGCTGTAAGGCCTCAAGGATATAAATTTTGCACATAGGTAGTGTGTCATATGATAGAAAGGACAGAGATTTACAAGTTAGGGCACCCTCATTCCTTCATCTGTAAAACAGGGCAATAATGTCAATTTACTGATTGAATGAGATCCCTATAAATCTTAGTTGCTTCTCTAAGAAGAGTCTAAGGTTGTTTACTTTTCCCAATTTTTCTCTCTGCATATAGTTCACCACCTTATTTTCTAAAGCAGAACTGCAGAGATTTAATTTACTCCTCTAATTATTATTTGGGGGAACAGGCTATAAAAGTACAGTCTTTCAAGGAGACAAAATTAGGACACTGATTACAGTGGTGGTCAGTTACACCACTTAAGTATACCCACACGAAAATAAAAGGCTGATATTCTACTAACTGCTAATTAGTACATAGCTCATATCTTCAGAATTTGAGTAATTCAGCTGAAGTACTTTCCAAAGTATGCATCCAAATGAACTAGAACTTTTTAAAACTCAGATTCCTAACAGGCTAAATCCTTCTTTTATTCTATGTATTTCACTCACATTTAATGCAATACCCATTTACCCTATTGTGGTTTCTTCTTGTTTTCTTTGGCTCATGCATGCATGTGAGAGTTGGACCATAAAGAAGGCTGAGCACTGAAGAATTGATGTTTTCCAATTGTGGTGCTGGAGAAAACTTTTGAGAGTCCCCTGGACAGCAAGGAGATCAAACCAGTCAATCCTAAAGGAAATCAACAATGAATATTCCTTGGAAGGACTGATGCTGAAGCTGGAGCTTCAATACTTAGGCCACCTGATGTGAACAGCTGACTCACTGGAAAAGACCCTGATGCTGGGAAAAATTGAAGGCAAAAAGAGAATGGGGCAGTAGACAATGAGATGGTTAGAGAACATCATCACCAACTCAATGGACATGAATTTGAGCAAACTCCAGGAAATAGTGGAAGACACAGGAGTCTGGCATGCTGCAGTTCATGGGGTCACAAAGAGTCAGACACAACTTATTAACTGAAAAATAAAATGGTTTTCACCATTTAATTAATTTTTAGATGAAGTGATCACTTACTTCTATTGAAGTTTTGCCATGAGTTTAGAAGATGCATTAAGAGATAAAAGCTAGGATCAGAGATGAAGCTAATAATCATAAACATTTTTTTCATCATTGCTCAAATTTATTTTTAAAGATTATAATACTCAAACTTCATTCATTCACTCTGCAAATATTTATTTAGTATCCATAGTACATCTGGTCCTGTAAGTTCACAAAAGAATACATAGAATAAGAATTCTACAAAAATGAAAAAGATAAAAAAGAAAAGCTTTTTAAATTTGTTTTGATAGTAATCATAAGTTTTTTAAACTAGTGTTTAAACTTAAGTTTTTAAAGCTTATTAATTTATTTTAAAAGTTTGACTTCTATAAAATGAAACTAAACATTTAATGAGACATGTCTAGGTTGTAATTATTTCTGCTATTTTTTCAAATGAAGAATATTTTTTTCTGGAAATTTAACCAAAGGAATATCTACAACTAACTAAAGTTCCACTAAATGAAATGAAATATAAATATAGGAAAGTCCCATATGCAGAGCTGTATGTACTAAATAAGAAAATCTTAGAAATAACATCAAATCATTACCTCACAAATAAAATTTTAATTCATTGAAAAAAAAAAAATCAACAACAAATGTTCTCACTGGCTGTACCTGAGTGACTTGCTATTTGGTCAAACATTATTCTGGATGTTTCTGTGAAGGTATTTTTGTTTTGTTTTGTTTTGAAGGTGTTTTTGGATCAGAATAACACTTAGATCAGTGGGCTAAGAATACAGCAGACTACCCTCCATAATGTAGGTGGGTCTCACCCAATCAGCTGAAGGAAGGCCTTAATAGAACAAAGACTGACCACCCCCAGACAAGAAGAAATTCTGGCAGCAGAATTTGAGTTTGAGTCCTAGACTCAAACTGCAACTGTCTCCTGAGTCTCCTGTCTATTCATCTACCCCATCGTATTTTAGACTTGTCACACCTTCACAATCACGTGAGCCAATTCCTTAAGATAAGTATCTCTCCCTCTCTATGTGTACACACACACACACACACACACACACACACACACACATCTTATTGGCTTTGTTTCTCTGAAGAACTCTAACACACTCACTTTCTTTTTTTTTTTTTTTTCACTCACTTTCTAATATGTATTCTCATATAGGTTTCACAAAAGCTAGGAGGGCTTAATGCTGCCTTTGGCCCTAGAAAGAAAGTGTAAATCCATTTTGAACATGTGTTCTACTGAAAATTGTACCCCAAATTAATATACTGTTTGTAAACCTTTGTGTATTTATCTTAAAAACGAAAGGAGTTAGCAATGCTAGGCTTAAATATAGAATGATGATACAAGATAAAAGTGCATAATTATAAGATGTGAGAATAAACCTAATTTTTTCTCTGATAAATTAAAAATGCTCTCAAGAAAAAATGTTGCAAATTTCTTCTAAATTTATAAATCAGCAGTTGTAAGTATTCTCATTAAAAATGGCATATTTAGCTCAAAGAAAAAATTTCAAGTAGATCTCTTAAATAAAATAGAAAAATCAGAGGGTTCTAGGTCAATGGTATCTCAGAAATCTATCTTTTCAGTTGCTTTTCAAACCCATCCACAAACACCAGCAATGGAGCTTACAATGAAAACACAGGGAATCCTAGAGCACTGAGGAGCTTACTTATGAACACAGAGGCTTAAGAGAAACAATATATATTTTTTCAGGGAAGGCATGATAATTAAAACTACTGATAAATTAAAGACTAGTCAATTAGGATAATACATTTGTATCATATTTTTAAATTAATTTAGAACAGCAAGGTGTTTTGGTGTGAAGAATCTCTAATCATGTTTGTATAAGATATATTTCAATGTCAAAATCATCATATGCCACATATATGACATTCACCATTTTGATTACATATCAATTTAAAATAATATATTGATTTTTTTACCTATCAGAAAAAAAGGACTTAATGACCTAGTACGATAATTTATTTTAAGTCACCCAATTTTATGAGACATATTCACAACCCACTTCTAAAGAATCAAACATAAGACAAAAATGAAGTCACAATGAATACAAAAGATATATCCAATGAAGATTCACAAGTAATTTCAGAAACCTATACCACTGCCATTTTGGTGTGCAAACATGCCACTTAAGAAGTAAAACACCAAAAGTATTCAGTTATGAAAGACTTGTGGTCATACCATTGAGCTGAGCTAAGTCTTAAGTTCTAGCCCTGTAAATAAAAAGGATGTGGTAAGGTCGACAGAACTATTTGGAATCTAAATCAATTAGTAAAACAGTTAATCATCCAATGTTTCATTAATGGTTTATGAATCAATCAGCCTAAGTAATTCTAATGACTTAAATGACCACAAAGTTCTTTGTTTTAATAATACATGTCAGCAAGAAAATAGGCTTTTGTGACCTTGGGAAGGTAACTCAATCTTTTGAATCATAAAATGGGAACAAAGAAAACTGGTCCCACAAAAGGTAAATGGAAATGAGTGTCCAAAATATACCTAATTTAAAATGCTCCTTCATAATATACAATTTGACACATTAAGGTTGTTTCTTTGCCTACACCAACAATGTTTTCCTGGTGTGAATGAAATGAAATCTTGGTTACTTACAGAAATATTGCATAGCAAGGATTCTTATAAGCCCTTGATCATTTAGCAGTTAAAATATTTAATTAATTCATTGATTTGACATAGACTTTATGTAGAGTAATTCTACATGAGTATGTATAATAATGAAAATTAAAATCTTCAAATTTCAAATGGCATGTTTATTATTTGGGTGGAAATATCCATTTAATGAATTTCTTTCTGATGTATTATGTTCCTTAACGAAGAAGTATTATAAAATTACTTTTCAGAAAAGTAAAAGAAGAGATAAGATATACCAACTATGTAAAATATGTATATTTAGGTAAAGAAAGCAAATTTCTGGTGCATTTGACACAACTTTGATAATAATTAACTGTAAGTACCAAATGGAAGGATTCTACAGCACATTTACCAGGGATCTCGTGACCTTGTAAGTCTTGTAATACAAAGTAGCTTGTTCTCAATGGCTCAGTAAAGGGATCCTAGGCTTCGAGATGTAGATCAACTGCAGAAGCACCTGTGAAGCACTATGAATTACTTTGTAAACCACCACCACATTAGCTTAGATATGGTGATTCACAAAGAAATCCACAGCACTTCACAGTTTGGGTAAAGCTTGGTACCTATGAACCAATAAAAACAGCACCTGTATACCACCAACAATTGGGGGAGCAGTTTCAACTACTTTTACACCCTTTAAGAAGACATTAAAATAGAAGTATAACAAATGAGCTATATAGAGCAATATTCACAATCAGTTGAAGAGTATGCCCAGTTTTGCATCATCCTTTTTTATTTAGAGAAATATAAGAAACATCAGTCATTTAAATAAACAGCTTAAAAAAATGTATACCTTCTGTATCATATAACAACTAATTTTCATTTAAAAGAATTTCTAATGCAACAACTAGCATGACACTATGCAAAAAGATAAACATATCTACTCCTAGAAATAAAATGCATGGTTATTAATATACTTGCAGAAATAGGGAGTAAAATAAATAATAAAATATATGTGATTCTTACATATTGAAGTATATAAGTGTTGCTGTTGGGATAACTTGCTCTAAAAATATCCTTAGTTACTTGGCTTCACAGTTTATAATCACACAATCTTATATTTTATAAAAGTCATTAAGTGAATTTAGCTGTGTTCTTCTAAGTATAATAATAATACACATATTAAAAATGTTCAAATGAACATATTTTCATGTGACTTATTGAAAATCAGGAATGTTTAGAAAACCAAATGCTACATTATACACATTAGATCCAACTCTAGAATAAAACTACACCAATAAAAAATGGAGAAACTATTCAATAGAATTACTATTTTTAGTAAAATCACTAAAATCAACTACCCTTTATCTATGATTGGCCCAATGATAATATGTATTTTTTAAAAACAGGAAGAAACAAAGATTTCAATTATAATTAATGAAAATAAAAGTATCTATAAGTCTCACTGGCCCAAGAAACAGTATCAGTCAGGTAATACACAGTTATGAAAATTTCAACATTTTTCAAAGTACACCATCAAATGGTAATATGAATTAAGCTTATGTTACACAGAAACTTACGAATGTACAGTCCCAAGCAGTTTATCACTGCCACCGCTGGTCACTGCTTAGCACTCCCCTACTCATCTCCTCCAGGCCCCACATACAACAACCAGGTCAAACTTACCAAATATTGAACAATGGAAAGTAATTAAATGCAAATAAAAATTGTAAAAATAATTACATACTCAAAGATATTTATTATATACCAATCACATGCCCGATACAGTTCTGGTGAGAGTCTGGGAGTATAAAAGCAAACTCGACATAGTCCCAGCCTTCCAGGAACACAGAGAAGAAAACAAACAACTGAAATAAGAGTTTATGTGTGCAATGAGAAAGTTCCACATAGGACTAACAGAGACTACATGGATTGGCCACTTAATCCAGCTGAAAGAGGGTTACAGACAGCTTCTCTGAGGAAGTATATGTAAAAGGGAACTGGAGGAGTACCAGGGGTTAGCAGTGAGAAGGGTGGGATAATCTAGTCTAGGTGGAAGAGAAAATTTACCCATGACATGCGACAGATGTAGTATCTCATGTATATGCAATAGCTGATATGAGAAGTCTGCACTATACTTAGAAGTTCCGTGAAACAAGTGAGCATCAGTATATGGTGAGAAGGATGGACAGTTAAATCAGAAGCAAGAGAACTACAGTGGAATGAAACAGCCTCAATGAAATAAGGACAGGATAAAAGAGCAGTTGTGGAAAAGCTCTCCAAATTTTAAAGATAAATATCATACTCGGTCCCAAACTGGCCCAGCAAAGCCCCTCAAAGCATCAGGCCAATTTTCTTTTTGTTGTTCAATCCTACTGGTTAGGTTGAGGAGATATACTCAGAGATTAATATGGGTTTGGAAACAAACCACTAATTGCAGAGGTCTAAACGACTGTCAATAACCACCCCACTCCTAATGTGAAACCAGCTGATCAAATACTGTTAGAGAAATAATTTAGGATGGATTTAACAATCTGTCATCCCTTTTGTTGCCTTTCTTTCTCTAAATAAGACAAGTATGTTCACCTTACCTGGCAGTATATACTAGCTGGACACTTTGCTTTGCTTTACTTTCGAATTTGAATGCAAGAAAACTTGAAGCATGCCCCTCTTTAAATTGCATTCAGCTACTTAAAAAAGAATTCTTCTACATTTTTCTTTCAAATAGGCTCTCAATTTTATATAAGAGGATAACTGATACGTTTTGAGAATGAAATGTTCTGGATGAAGTAGTTTTCTGGCACACTGATTAATTAGAAAACATCATTTGTTCCAACTATTGCACTATTTGACTTTAAAAATAGGTGAAGTACATTGTTTCTCAATGAATGAGCATACCACAGTGTTTTACTGTTTTTTTGTAAGGTTATTCAGAACCCCTGTGACACTTTCAAAATTTTCTTCAATACTCACAATGCATCAGTTATTCATCCAATGCTTAAATGTTGAGGAGAAATAAAAGTCCATAAGCCAAGGGATTCAGGGTACCATGGAGTAAGTATACAAAGGGACTTCACATTTGTAGTTAGGAACTGCATCATAAAACATTTGGAAAAATGTTATGAAAGGAATATCTCCAAGGTACTAAGTTTGCAGAGAGGAGTGAAGCAAATATTCAAGTCATCCAAGGCAGAGGGGGAAGAGTGGTATGGATTTGGCTGGAGAAAGGGATGATGGGATGAGATGGTTGGATGGCATCACCAACTAGATGGACATGAGTTTGAGTAAGTTCCAGGGGTTGGTGATGGACAGGGAAGCCTGGCGTGCTGCAGTCCATGGGGCCACAAGGAGTTGGACATGACTGAGCAACAGAACTGAACTGAACTTACACAATATAGCATGTTTCATGCAATGAAGTTGACGGATATTTCTGTGTACTGATAATAAACAAATCCTAATAGTTGTTTGTGAGACAAGTCACTAACATTAGTATAAATTCATATGACTAGCTTCATACTCTTTACTCTTAACACCTGGAGGAAATTTTGAGGTAACTGACTCTAGTCAAGGCTACGGTTTTTCCAGTGGTCATGTATGGATGTGAGAGTTGGACTGTGAAGAAAGCTGAGTGCCAAAGAATTGATGCTTTTGAACTGTGGTGTTGGAGAAGACTCTTGAGAGTCCCTTGGACTGCAAGGAGATCCAACCAGTCCATCCTAAAGGAGATCAGTCCTGGTTGTTCATTTGAAGGACTGATACTGAGGCTGAAACTCCAATACTTTGGCCACCTCATGCGAAGAGTTGACTTTTGGAAAAGACCCTGATGCTGGGAGGGATTGGGGGCAGGAGGAGAAGGGGATAACAGAGGATGAGATGACTGGATGGCATCACCAACTTGATGGACATGAGTTTGAGTAAACTCCGGGAGTTGGTGATAGTCAGGGAGGCCTGGCGTGCTGCGGTTCATGCGGTCACAAAGAGTCGGACACGACTGAGCGACTGAACTGAACTGAGCATTCCTTTTAATTGGGCTTCAACTGGTTGATGGATTTATCAGAGGGCAAATGCCAGCTAAGTGTCTTAAAGCGAGTCTCCTAGTTCCAAGTCAAAAGTCTAAACAGAAATTAGTCTGTATGATAGTTTACTTCCTAGATTCATCCTGATTTTCAGTCTTATAATCCACAGTTTTCAACCCACACAAGCAAGAAATGAAAAGAAAAGAAACCGAAGGAAAGGTAGGGCTAACTTCACTATGCAGACCATAATATCAACTCTATTTAAAATAACTACTGCTGCTGATAGGAAGTGAAAGAGCTGCAGAACTGACAGAGGATCTGCAGTTAAGGAGTATATCATACCATTAATATGACACTTCCCGCTGGTAAATGGAGTGGGAAGCATAGCTCAGAAGGAAACTTGCATCCTTTCCTGGTGATGAAAGCTAAAAAGAATGGAAATAATATAGCGAGCAAAATAATACACAACAAAAATAGAACAGCAAATGAAAAATGCGGGCACAGTAAATATAATCCTCCTGTTGGTTGGGGGATTTATCTCCTTTCTCTCAAAAACTCTTTCTCTTGCCCCTAAATATTTAAAATAATAGTGCAAATCAGGGATTTAAAAAAAGTGCCTGCTGTAGAAAATGATAACGTATTCACAGAAAAGTCACTAAGGAATAACACTGCATGCGGATGGTGGCAATGAAAGAACACATATTTTAGTGATATTTCAAGGCATTAAAGTTATAAGTTATTAATTTATATAATCAAAAAATGCAGTTGTTAACAATACCTAAGCTAAATATCTGGCATAATCTATGTCGTTCAATTTAGAAAGAAGCAAACCTACAAAAACTTATCCTTATGTATCAATGTAAGGCTGTAAATTGTAAGGACTTATAAAATAATTGGGATTTACATCATTTGAAAAAAAACAATAGTAAGTGCTTTCATTTAACAAGCTCTCACAAAGCACTTAACATTAGCTCATTCATCTCTGATAATAACAGAGAAGATGGAATCCTCATCTTAAAGATGGGAAAACTGAGGCTCAGAAAGACTAATTTGTCCAAAGTTAAGAAGACTCTTGAGAGTCCCTTGGACTTCAAGGAGATCAAACCAGTCAATCCGAAAGGAAATCAGTCCTGAATATTCATTGGAAGGACTGATGCTGAAGCTGAAACTTCAATACTTTGGCCACCTGATGCGAAGAACTAATTCATTTGAAAAGACCCTGATGCTGGGAAAGCTTGAAGGTGGGAGCAGAAGGGGATGACAGAGGATGAGATGGTTGGATGGCATCACAGACTCAATGGACATGAGTTTGAGTAAACTCTGGGAATTGGTGATGGACAGGGAGGCCTGGTATGCTGCAGTCCATGGGGTCGCAAAGAGTTGGACATGACTGAGCAACTCAACTGAGCTGAAGAAGTATTTAAATAATAGGGCCAGATCTGTCTAAAACTTTTTGCTTTGTCCTTGCCCTGCAGTTCTTCAGCATGCAATTTTATTTGCAGCATTTGAGAAATCCACTGAGAAAAGAAAATTAAGTGAAAGTATAAAGTGTAAATTAAAAATCATACTAAATACTCTGCAGAATCAAATAAATATATGCACGAAGCCAATAGTGAAACAATTTGACTAAAAATAATAAAAGTTAATTTGCAATATTCAAATTAAAACTTTGCAAGGGGAATATCTAGTTTAGTCAAGATAAAGCTTTCAGCATTTTAGACAAAATATCCATTTACATATGAATAGATAATACTCCATTTATCAAGCATTTTCTTTGATTCATTATAGATGATCCCTATAAAACTGACAGAATATTTTTTAAACTAGCTTGTGCTATTAAATTTGCTTATACTTAATAAATTTACTTATCTTTAGAACATACTTTGACTTACATGCTTGAGTGGAGGAATTTCATGTGTGTAAATAAGCTCATATTAATGACATGTTATACTCTAGGAACTCTTTTCAACATTCAGTGGGTGCAGTTCACTGGCAAAGATCATTTCCTTAAGGTATAATATCTAGAGTCCAGTTTATGAAGTGGGCATCTACATTTACTCATGAACACCCTAGAATATGTTTATGTGTATATAAAAATGTTCTTCCATTTTTTCCCTACTATTTCAAGACTGATACCCTTAGAAAGTGGCACTGTGGATAATAATGTCAATCTGCCACTCTGGGGATAACTCATTCTACTTAAAAATTTTCCCCTACTTGGTTTTTTTGGAAGATCAATTCAATTTTTCATTTATTTGAAGAACAGTAATAAGTACCTCTTTGGTAAGTATATAAGATGATAGGAAACAAGCACTTAAAAACATGTAAATTTTCAGTGCTTATTAATCCCTCATTAAAAAAATCTCATATTTGGAAGAGCTGTCCAAGTGAATAACTGCAAACATATTTTGATTCCTATGAGTTGATTTTTTCCAAACCTTAAAGATTATATTTTTGCAATTGGACATTAATTGTAGCACTCTGATATTGCAGAAGATGATAGAAAAAAAGTGGAATGTATCATTTAAGCCCTCAACTCACAGTCTTTACAATGCTTGAGTGACTATGTGCTGTGCTTAGTCGCTCAGCTGTGTTCGACTCTGCCACCCCATGCACTGTAGCCCACCAGGCTCCTCTGTTCATAGGGATTCTCCAGGCAAGAATACTGAAGTGGGTTGCCATGCCCTCTTCCAGGGGATCTTCCCAACTCAGGGATAGAACCCAGGTCTCCTGCATTGCAGGTGGATCCTTTATCACCTGAGCCACCACCAAGAAGTCCATAATATTGAGTGACTATATTATATAATAATATTTTATACTATTTTTTAACAGAATTTGACCCTATTTTGATGATATAACAAACCATGCCTATATTTAACTCAGGGATAATTGCTGAATATGAGATATGCATCAATATGAATGATGCAGTTCTTAAAATACATGTTTATAACTATCAAGGATTAGGCAAAGTTAAAAGTATGGATTCAAACATATTTTAGATTTGACAAACATTTAATTATCTGTTCATTAAAGGGATTTTGAGCCTCTGCTGTGTGGGAGACAGTATGCTAGACACTAAAGGATTGAAAAGGAAACAAGTCCCAGCTTTCAAAGAGCTCAGAGCCAATGGGCAGACTGACAAACTTGAAAACATACAGCGATAACTGCCATGACAGACAAGCTCAGAATCCACAGGAGGAGAGGCACCTAAGCAGCAATAAATAATCAGGAAGGACTTTTTCTGAAGAGATGAAGCCCAAGTTCTGTCAAATTGGGTGAAAAAGTCATTGATTCTGTGACTGAGGAGGATGGGTGGTAAGGAGAATAACCCAGGAATCGAACTCGCGTCTCTTTTATCTCCTGCACTGCAGGCAGATCCTTTACCCACTGAGCAACAAAGGAAGCCCATTCCAGGTGAAGGAACTTACATTTGCAAAATCCAGGAAACAAAGTGTCTATGGGGTATTTAAGAAAATACACATTAATTCTGTAAGGCAGAGAAGTAGCAGGCAGTGAGAAAGAACTCTTAAAGTTAGGCAGATCTCCAATGATTTGAATGGTGTGCTTGGCAGAACTTAATGCAAGTGATCAAATTCTGGCCAGTCCCTGTCCTCAAGGAGCCATAGACTGATGACTGGTGATTTTGGATAAATTGGAAACAAATATTCATCAGTAAAAATGATTAAATTAATTGTAATTTTACTATTATATAAATACTAAAATAAGAGAGATAATAATGAGGGAAATCTTTGCTGCATGCATGCTCAGTTGCTTCAGTCATGTCTGACTCTTTGCAATCCTACGGAGTGTAGCCTCTCAGGCTCCTCTGTCCATGGGGATTCTCTAGGCAAGAATAATGGAGTGGGTTGTCATGCCCTCCTCTAGGGAATCTTCCTGACCCAGGAACTGAACCTGTGTCTCTTATGTCTAATGCACTGGCAGGCGGGTTCTTTACCACTAGCACTACCTGGGAAGACCACTCTATCAGTACACACTCTAAAATAAACCATATAAAAATATGACCATAATGGTAAACAAATTTTAAAAAAACTAAATTCTAGAAAAATATGTATAATATAAATTCATTGCAAATATGTATGCTTATGGAAAACTCTGGAAGACATATGCCAACTTGTTTAAAATATTTGTATCTGGGTAACAGAAATGAACTGAACTGAAATGAACAGAAATGAGAAGTGAGAAGGAAGAGCAGAGGTGGAAGAAAACATAGCAGTCTGGTTCATATACTTGTTATTATTTGAGGCATATAATAATCCACTCAGCATTAAAAATACCAAAAAAGCAAATATTTTGTAATATTTCATAACTCTAGGGGATCTTTCCAACCCAGGGAATAAACCTGCATTTCTTGCATCTCCTGCATTGGCAGGCAGATTCTTTACCACTTGTGCCACCTGGAGAGCCCATTCTGTAATAATAATTACATTACTGCATATTTGTTATATTACATATATATTTATAATATGATTTTATATATTATAATAATATAAATATTATATTACTTGCTATAACAATAATATATTAATCTCAAGAACATTGTCAACTAAACACTCAATGTAACCAAATGATGCCCATATTTACATCTACAAACTCCTGAGGCTTTTATCTTTGTAGCACATAAGATGATGGAGTAAGACAAATTCTTTAAAATCCTACATGAGGAGTGAAATGAGCATGAGAGACTATAAGATCTAAGTTCAAATTCCAATTCTGACTGCTAAACTGGGTGGATGTTATTTCTATAAGCCTTACTTTATTGCACATAAAACATTTATAATAGTACTTATTTCCTAAGATTTTGAAAATGCTTGGTTTGCAGTAGGCACTTAATAATTTCTAGTTTCTTTGTCTTCTCCTACTCTAAGAAACCTTGTCCTATTTGGAGATGAATGATTACATGTGCACCAAGATGTCTTTTACTGGACGGGAGTTTCACACCATAGTCAACAATGTGGTGATTTTTTCTCAATTTATAATGTAATATTGCCTTTACCCGCTAACTTCAAAATCATCATAATTTTATGCTTTTACTCATAAAATCGTAGAGCCATAGAGCTGGAAAAGAAAAGTTAAAAACTCACTTAGCTCAGGTTTCATACTTGCAGGCAAAATGATGGACATCATAAAATACGTACTGTGTTTTAATCATTTCCCCCAAAAGAGATTCTAACATTTGTTTGAATGACTGATGAATTAAATGTTTAATAAGTCTTTTCTTTAAATAACATATTAAAGGAAATAGGTGTGTAGAGGAGAAGCAAATTTCTTTTCTTTGGAATTAAACCATCTGCCCTTGCTTATTATATCAAAAATAGTGGAAGAAATGACATTTAATGTCAGGAAAGAAAAGATATACAAGTAGGAAACAATGAAACTGTGATAGGAGGGCAAAATTAAATGATGCTATCTTTTGAGAAACAAGTGAAAATGGGCTACAACTCTAGATTTGATGGCAAATTCATGACAGTGTTCACCCTGTTAACAATGCCTAAATCAGCTATTTGACTGGGTGTTCAAGGCAAAAAGATTTCATCACAGTTGGATATACAGTTACCAGGGGCTGTCCCACAGTAAATAAACAACAAATGTATTCTGGCAGGTGGCCATGACTGTATTGTTTTGAGTAAACAGATACTATATTCTAGATACTATAAAAATTCTTAGAAAAATGAAGAAGAGTTTTATGATTGACACTGCATAGCATAAAGATCGGAGAAGGCAATGGCACCCCACTCCAGTACTCTTGCCTGGAAAATCCCATGGATGGAGGAGCCTGGAAGGCTGCAGTCCATGGGGTCGCTAAGAGCCGGACACGACTGAGTAACTTCACTTTCACTTTTCACTTTCACGCATTGGAGAAGGAAATGGCAACCCACTCCAGCGTTCTTGCCTGGAGAATCCCAGGGACGGGGGAGCCTGGTGGGCTGCCGTCTATGGGGTCGCACAGAGTCTGACACGACTGAAGCGACTTAGCAGCAGCAGCATAAAGATGACTTCCCTGGTGGCTCAGACGGTAAAAGCCTCTGCCCACAATGCGGGGAGGCATTGGCATTTACAATTTTACTACCAGGGTGGTGCACACCTAAGTTTTCCACTTGGTAAAACCTATGCAAAATCAGGCAGGTATGTACCAAGATGTAGAAATAGGGCAATTAGATTAATAGGAAATAATGCTGAGTAATAACAACATTTTAATTGAAAATTAAGTGATATCATTTCACTTGATGCTTAGGATTCTATTAGCAATAATAAAAAATTAATTATGCATAATCCATATTTAACATCAAATTAAATAATATTTTTTTGAATTGTAACAATAGCAGATAAACATTTTCTCCTTTAAGTAAACTTTCTCCAAATTCATTTCAGTTATAAAGCGAGTGTCAAAGTTTTGACTAAACACTAGCCCTGTTGGAGAAGAAAATGGCAACTCACTCCAGTATTCTCACCTGGGAAATCCCATGGACAGAGGAGCCTGGCGGGCTATAGTCATTGGAATCGCAAAGAGTCGGAGATGACTGAGCAACTAACAAAAACAACCACCACAACCTGTACTATAGGTGACTAAGATCTGTAATCCGAAAATGAGGCAGGAGTTGGAGCTCGTCAAACTTTTCATAAATTCTACCTTCAGGTTACTTTGACCACAATTTACTGAGGAAGGAACCATTTTCCTTCTCTTTCCATGTTCTATTGATACAAGAATACTTGCTTTCATTTACTAATTATCAAATTTGTTAATTAGTGCCCTTCAATACCGAGAAGACAGGTACTCTTCATAGAATACAAGTGATATAAATGCTTCATTAAAATTCCGTGATGAAAACTAAACCAACAACAACAAAAAGACTAGAGTAAAAATGAGTATCTGTGCATGACAAATAATAACTGATACTAATTGAAAATAATAATATTTTAGAAATCTTTAAATAAATAATATGAACCAAATAACTAAATCTATTGTGATGGCTGAGAATGACAACTGAGACAAAAATGTTTGATTTACACAATTAAAAACATTAATTTTTTCACCTGATGAACCTGTAACATGAAGACATAGGGAATATTTTGGGGGGAAGTACTTAAAATTATGACTATCTAGCCATTATTGAATTTTTTCTTTTGTCATCAAATCAAGGAGCTATCACTATTTAATTTTAAAAGTCAACATTTGAACCAGTTCGTGGAAAACCAATGCTGGCAGGTAAGACAGTTTGAGAAACTCTGATTCTTGTAGTCATAAGGTCTACTTAACTGATTTGTCTATTTCTTACTGGGTAACTTATTATTAGGTTTAAAAAGAAGAATTAAAAGTTAAAAATAGCAATAAGAGAAAACTATTTTCATATGTAAAATGAAAATTACTGACATTTATAAGGCATTGTTCTAAATGTTTTATATGGACAATTTTATTATTTCAACAGTGATAGCAAAAGGTACTGCAGGAGACCCCAGTTTGATTCCTGCATTGGGAAGATCACTGGCGAAGGGATAGGGATACCCATTCTAGTATTCCTGGACTTCCCTGGTGGCTCAGTTGATAAAGAATCTGCCTGCAGCGCAGGTGACCTGGGCTCAATCCCTGGATTGGGAACATCCCCTGGAGAAAGGCATGGCAACCCACTCCAATATTCTTGCCTGGAGAAATCCCCATGGACAAAGCACAGCACAACATAAACACATGTTATTAAGAGGTAATTTATATTTGTATTTGTTGAACAAAATCTTACATATTTTATTTTATACACTGTAAAACTGAAGCATAGTGAGATTAGTTTGCTAGCTAAAAATCCTTAAAAACCAGTGGTGGAATTAGGTTTTGGATATAGAATTTGGCTCAAAAGCAGTGGTTGCCAACCTTCTTGGCACCAGGGGCTCATTTTGCACAACCTAGATCTCTCGCAAGCAGAGTTCACTGCAGTGTTCACTTTCCAATGAGATCTAATGCTGCCACTGATCTGACAGGGGGCAGAGCTCAGCCAAAAATGGCAGTGATGGGGAGTGGTTGTAAATATACATGAAGTTTCACTCATTCACCCTCCATTCACCTCCTGCTTTACAGCCTAGTTCCTAAAAGGCCATGGACCAGTACTGGGGATCGGGGGAACCCTGTTCAGGAGTCAATACTTTTAAATACATGAAACTGCTTCCTATTCTGTGGACTTGGCATTTTAGATAATCCCATCATCCTTTCGTGACTTTTAAGGTTTTATTTTCATAAAGACTGATGAAAGTGAAAGTTGCTCAGTTGTGTCCGACTCTTTGTGACCCCATGTACTTTACAGTCCATGGAGTTCTCCAGGCCAGAATACTGGAGTGGGTAGATGGCCCCTTCTCCAGGGGATCTTCCCAACCCAGGGACTGAACCCAGGTCTCCCGCATTGCAGGCAGATTCTTTATGAGCTGAGCCATAAGGGAAGCCCAAGAATATTGGAGTGGGTAGCCTATCCCTTCTCCAGTGGATCTTCCCAACCCAGGAATCAAACCAGGATCTCCTGCATTGCAGATGGATTCATTACCAACTGAGCTATAAGAGAAGCCCTAAAGGCTTTATTACCAATTCCCTAATCTAGAGTTTGGAACTTAAATGACATCTTTATGTGATATTTATTCACTCATCATTTACTCAGTTAATTATGTAACAAGATAATAAGCTAAGCTAAGTCACTTCAGTCGTGTCCGACTCTGTGTGACCCCATAGACGGCAGCCCACCAGGCTCCCCTGTCCCTGGGATTCTCCAGGCAAGAACACTGGAGTGGGTTGCCATTTCCTTCTCCAATGCATAAAAGTGAAAAGTGAAAGTGAAGTCACTCAGTCGTGTCCAACTCTTAGCGACCCCATGGACTGCAGCCTACCAGGCTCCTCCATCCATGGGATTTTCCAGGCAAGAATACTGGAGCAGGGTGCCATTAGGCCTAGTCAATATCACCATAGAAATATCTTCTATGTTCTCATCTCTCAGAAAGAGAATCTTGGGCTGAACTACTGATTTGACACAGTTTAAGCCCAAAAATGTAAATGCAGATCATGATTTTACTTTCCTTTGACAGCCAGAATCTCAAAAATAGACTGGTTTGTCTCAGTTAAATTTTTTCCTATATTTGTATTTTGAGAAACTTTAAACCTGCAGAAAAGGTGAAACAACTGCACAACAGACATCTCTCTGTTTACCTATTTTCAACACTAACATTTTAACACATGTACTTAATCTCTTTTTCTTTTTCTAAATACCTGATGCAAGTCCGTATGTATAAAACATATGTGTATATATACTGTTCTAGAACCATTTGAAAGCAAGATAGAGAGAGCATAACACATCTTCCCAAACATTTTGACATTGATCTCCAAAGAAAAAAGGACGCTCACTTAGATTTTTAAAATATCACTACCTCAAAAAAAAAACAATTCCAGTATCCAAAGAAAAATAACACTGTTATAATAATACTACCTAATATATAGTACATATTGAAAGTTACCAATTGTCTCATTGATGTTCATTATAGCTGTTTTTCTTTTCTTTTGTTGATCCTTTACCAACTGAGCTATGAGAAAGATTCAAAAAGAGCCATGCATTGCATTCACTCAGCATGATCTTGAGTGTCTATATTTTATTGAATGGTTGCCCCCACACCCAGCCTTTTGCTACTTTTGACTTTAATGGCATTGAGGCTTTTCAAGAGTTGAGGCCAGTTGTTTCTTAAATGTCCAATAATATAGATTTGCCTGACTGATACCTCACTATTAGATTCAGGTTAATTTTTTAAAAAATATTGATTAATTTGGCTCTACTGGGTCTTGAATGGAGGATATGGGCTCAGTAGTTGTGGCATGTGGGCTTAACTGCCTCACAGCACATGGGATCTTAGTTCCCTGACCAGGGACCGAACCCATGTCCCCTGCATTGGCAAATTCTTAACCACTGGTCCACCACAGAAATTTCCTCAGGTTCAATATTTTGGACCAAAAAAAAAAAAAAAAAATCCTAGGAAACTATTGACTTAATTATAATATTAAAATTTTCTTGCATGAACATGTATGTTTTAAAATGCCCCCTGGCCTTTCTAATCAATCTTCATATTTTCTGGCCTTGATGCTCTCTCTATATTTATGGTCTTAATTTTATTTCATGTATTCTTAGAAAAGGTGTACAGATTTCATGTAACAGAGAGGGTATTAACCAATCAACTAACTTAATCAATTAATAACCCCCTAGCTAACTTTCATAATTCATAGCTCTTCAGTGCCCCTTGAAATATCAATTAAAAAGAAAGTCTGCCAAGTAGATGCAACCCATTTACCCTTATTATTTTGTGCATAATTAATATAACTCTGAGTCTATGCACCAATACAGCAGTGGTCTGTAACATAGCCACTTTTCTCACTCAACAGTATCTGCAAAGTGATTCAATGTTTTCAAAATATTTTCATATAAATTATGCCATTTGTCCTTTAAAATAGATGCAAGAGTTAAGAATGAAATTCTTGTATATATACAGTATTCTTGTATAGGAGATTAAACCATGTCTGTGTTCTAAAACAACTTGTCCAATTTACTTTTGATTCTCTAACCTCAGTTTTCACATCAGTAACAGAGGATAACTGAGTTTTGTTAACAGTACAGATGAAATTTACCTGCTTGACACCACCGGGTCCTACCTGGTTGCTTACTCAAGTGAGACACACCTAGCCACTGCCATGGATACCTCTCCTCAAACTACCAACTGTCTCAGTCTCCCTGAGGACTGGAGGTGGGTTTTCACTTGGCCTCCATCAAGTCTGCCCTGGCAGGAACTACAGAAGCTTCATCATCCAAGTTCTACCTGATCAGACTCACCATGGCTTAAGCTTCCCCCAAAGCTGCCCTCAGGGGAGAGCTAACACAACCTAGAGGTCAGGGAAATTAAAAAGAACAAAAAGGCTGAATTTTGGCCAGTATGCTATGCTAAGTCGCTTCAGTCATGTCTGACTCTGTGTGACCCCATAGACGGCAGCCCACCAGGCTCCTTCGTCCCTGGGATTCTCCAGGCAGGAATACTGGAGTGGGTTGCCATTTCCTTCTCCAATGCATGAAAGTGAAAAGTGAAAGTGAAGTCGCTCTGTCGTGCATGACTCTCAGCAACCCCATGAACTGCAGCCCACCAGGCTCCTCCGGCCATGGGATTTTCCAGACAAGAGTACTGGAGTGGGGTGCCATTGCCTTCTCCGTTTGGCCAGTAGTAAGTGAGAAATAAGACACCACAGATCAATTCCTCTTCTTTCCTTCCCTAATAGTCTGTTCTGCAGCATAGCAGATTCATACTGCCTCTCAGATATCCTATGAGATGAGCAAGTAGCCATGTCTCTTTATAGCATTGGCTATATCAAGCCACTGTATAGCTTGATCATACACCACCTTATATTTGTTTACCCCCATTCTCTGCTTCACTGCTCTTCTTCCCAAATCCTTGTTACTCTGGGACTCCACTCCAAATAAAGGCAGCATTATACAGAAATATATAAATAGAAAAAAAATCACTTGTCCAAAGCCATTTGAATAATAAGTAGTAACATCAAACTTAACCAAAAATATTAGGAATGATCACACAATGCTAGCTTTGTTGTTATTCTTCAACCACACCACATTATCCGTGAGTAATATTAGTTAGAACTTTTCCCAAACAACACAACATAAAGTCAGGTGTATTAAAAAAGATCTTTCCTGGAGAATCTCAAACATGGCTAATAACCTCCAAAGATATTTCTTCCAATTATGACAGCAATTTGTGCCTTTCTGTCCCATCATTTTCACCTCATCTGTGAGTGCCAATTGATTGAAGGCATTTCTGCCTCATTAGTTTTTAATTGGCTCACATGGGCACTTTTGTAAATGAACACCCTGACCCCCAGTCCTCTCTGAAAAGCTCCACATCCCCTGGTGCTAACAGGGTAAGCATGTGCAGAGATGGCTACCTTCAGTCTCACCATTGTGGACAGATCTGGGCAAGACTTCCTGAAGAAAAACCAAGTGTTGAATTGCTGCCATGGCAACTGACTAGGGACTCCAAAAAAAGAGAAGAGGAGCAGAAAGAAATGGCCCGGGAATCAGAAAACCAAACTATGTATAACCAATACCTCCTTTAACTTCTTTGAGCTACAGTTTCTTAATGTTCCTAATAACTTATTTATTCAAATAAAATAAGGCCATTGAACTTAATTGGCTCTAAGATTTCTGCCAGCCACAAACTTCAATGATTTCAATGGTTAAGCACCAGGGATAATGTAAAGAACTTCAAATTAAATTAAACTTTACTCTTGGAGGAATTTTCTATTTTAAATTTGTCAGTGGTCCACAAAAGGGCATCAATACTTTCCTAAGAAAGCATTTTACTTTTCAGAAATATAGAACAACACATATTTAACAGTCATTTTAATGAGTTTTTTTATTTACTAACTGGATGGCATTTTAAGTATAAAATGCTAAAAGTACTGAAAACCATTTTTTTGTTCACATTAACTATCATCTTTTCATTTTCAGTGGGTTTTGAGACTTTAATTTCACCAATTGTACTTTGTGTTAATCTATCTGTATAGCACTTAACATCTGAAGAAGTATACCACTATATTAATAACTTTCACATGAATGATCATGTTAATAGCAATATTAAAAGACTGCAACCACTTTACACACCATACATTCAATTCCCCAAACTGCCTGTTGCTTCTAATTTTCCTCCCTCACAGATGAAATTAATTTTTTTATATTCTTGGAAAAAGTTGCCCGAGGGAAGAAGGAAACTTAAATTAACTTAGCTACTAGAATAGGTGTATTTGTCTATCAGTGTATTCACAGTGAAAGAAGAGATGTGGAATAACATGGTATTCCTAGTATACAACCGGGGTCACATAGTCCTGGGCTTGGACCCAACTCTGCCATTTGCTTATCTGCAAAGCAGGGGTAAAAGACATATCGGGTTTAGGACAGTTCAGTTCAGTTCAGTCGCTCAGTCAGGGTTCAGGACAAGTTTGAAAGTAATAATGTGAAGTATCTGGTTAAAGCAGTTAGAACACTATAGGCATTGAGTAAATTTTAATTTTAAACCCCAGTAATATTTTAACATTAAAATTCTATCAGCTTAGGGGGTGATAAACCTTCTATAGAACCAGGTTAGCAGATTTTGATATCAATACTCTAGAGAGCTTTCAGAGAATATTTCTGCTCCTCTAATCAATTAGTTTTCAACCTTTCCATCTTCTTTCATTGTCCTTCATCTCATGAAACACACCCAAGACATATTCAGTAGCTCATGCCAGAAAGCTAGTTGTTTCATTGACATCCCATCCTCTCTGTCCTCTACCTCTGATATTCATCATCACAAAGTAAATTCATTTTTATTTGCAAAATATCTCTCTAATGTTCCATTATGTTTGATATCTCTGCTGCCATGACCCTCTTTAAACTCGTACAATAGTTGTTAAAACTGATCCCCTATGACCACAATAGGTCCCACTGATTTGTTATATATACAACAGTAATCTTTTTTATTAATAAAACACAATGTGTTCAACATCTTCCCCTTATATTTAAATATATCAAAAGCATTCTGACTGTTAGAATAATAACACAGCCCACAAGATGCTACATCATCCAGAACAATTATCTACCTGTTAAATTCAGCCTAACATGTTATCCTTTACTTTCCATGCTTTAATTCATATTGGTCATTCTCAGTCGCATACAACTGTTTTGCAACTCCATGAACTGAAGCCCACCAGGCTCCTCTGTCCATGGAAATTCCCAGGTAAGAATACTGGAGTGGGTTGCCATTTCCTATTCGAGTATCTTCTTTCCCCGGGATCAAACCCTAGTCTCCTGCATCTCCTGCACTGGCAGGCAGATTCTTTATCACTGTGCCACCTGGGAAGTTTCATTCATATTATTCTTTAATTGCTGTTAACTGTCATTGTTTTTACTCTCAGGGCATTTTCATATACCATTCCTTCTGTCTAGAACATTCTTCTTCTAACTTTCCTTTGTTAATCTTTACTTGCCTATCAGATCCAGATAAAATATATGTTTCTAAAGGAAGCCCTTATGACCCCTCTCAACTCAGTACAGGTTAGGCCTTCCTCTTCTGAGCTCTCATGGCACTTTGCTTTTTACCTCCAGCATAAATTCTGATGATATGCCTGGGTAATTCATATATGTTTCAGTGTGAGTTAACTGCTTTGACAAATTTAAGTTATTAGTTGTAAAATGTAAATTCCGTGAAGACAAACAAAATGCTAATTTTCCTCAACTGTATATTCTTAGTGAATATCACAGTCAGTACCTACCCAAGGCTGACACAATAAGAATTAGTCGAACAAATACAAAAAGGAATCAAGGATTATTCTGTTATCATTATTTTTGCCTATGGCTTTTGTTTTGAACATGTTTTTTTCATTCCTACAAACTCTCAGCATGCTTTATTTTTCTTCCAAAGATGGATTGTGTTCTCTATCTATAATTCAAGCACTATGCCCACATATAGCGGATCCTTGGTAACAGTGTCTGATTAACCAACTACATCACAGCTATTCCTACAGTTTAAGAGGCAAACTGCCTTTCTGATAAGCATAAAAAATCAGTATCAGAGTAAATTGATATAATTTTGAGTTTTGTTAATACATAGAGCTTTATTATATAATTTCTCTTACGATTTTTGAAATGTTAAAAATAGTTATCCAAATTGAGCAAATAGTGTACTTCAAAGGAACAAAATAGATGCTCAATTATCTGCATTTCTCTCTCTGTGGATAATTCTTGAATTATAAGTCAAGTGAATTTAGAAGTTCAGAGATATGTAAGTCAGTGGTTCAGAACTCAGAATATGTTTTCCTAGGGGAAATGTATAAAGCAACACACATATTATCATTTAGGCCCACATGGCACTATTTAATTATATAGCTGAACTTTATTGTTATCAATCACAAATAAAAATCCATCTATGAGAAAATATATTTTAAGTTACAACTGCATTAGGGGAGACTGTTATAAGACCTGCAGTGTTATGAAGCTGATTACAATACATATTTAAATGGGACTTTCTGGTTGTATAAGATCATGTTCCTTCTAAGGAGTAGAGGAGAACCCTAACTCCCTAGCAAGTGGAGCTTCTAAATGGGATGCATGCAGGTTAGGTAACTGGGGTGCAATGAGAGCTCTTGAATCACTATTTTTCACCAATACAGACAACTGAATTCCCCAAAGAATTCCCAATTCTGCATACACACTAGATCTTATTTCAGTGAGATTCCTACAAGCACCATTCAACCTGCTTATTAGCAGGTTGTTGATTCATGTTGGAGCAACAAGTAAGAGTGATTAGATTTGGACTCTTTTTTTTTTCTTTTTGATTTGTGGTTGGTAAAAATAGAAAGCTAAAAGTTTATGTTTTATATTTACTCAAATCAAAAGAATATCCTAAAGTTCCTTTAGGGCTTCCCTGGTGGCCGAGCTGGTAAGGAATCTGCCTGCAATACAGGAGACCTGGGTTTAATTTCTGGGTCAGGAAGATCCCCTTGAGAAGCAAATGGCTACCCACTCCAGTATTCTTATCTGGATAGTTCCATGGACAGAGGAACCTCAAGGGCTACAGTCTGTGGGGTCACTGAGAATTGTATACACTGAGTGACTAACACACACACACACAAATTTAAATTTGCTAAATTTTTCATAAATTTACCAAATCAATGAGCTATGCTTCAATTGCAAATAAACCTAAAACTGGATTATTCTGCTAGAGTAACATGCTTTCAATTTACTAACATAGCCTTTAGCCAAACTCAGAAGTAAAATAAACAGTGGGGAAAGAGAACCAATTACAGGGAATAACAAGTCCTAATATAAACAATGGCATTTCTAGAATTTTTGAAAGAGTTGATTGGTTAATATTTATGATTAGGATGAAAATTGGAGGCTAAAAGAAGTGAATTCAAGTTAAAATTACACTATGAGAAAAACATAAGTTTTTGTGGGAGTTTTAAAACAGTGCAGTCCTCCTAGAAAGAACAATTGGAAGAGACAATTAATTCATAGTAGGCAGGAGTGCCTGAGTTAATGGAGTTTAATTAAAAAGACAGGGCTTCTTCAGATTTGAAGACAATGACAAATGAAACCTTAATTAGATTCTAAGCTTCCAGGAACAAGTATGTGCCACGGGGTTTTTGCACAGAATATATCATATTTAGTCACACAATTTCTTGCATTGGCCATTTCCTTTTTTTAACCAAATTTAAGGAAGATATATACTGCTTGATTTTGATTTTGACTAGTTGTATAGGAGAAGGTCTTTGATTTTCTCTCTACATAATGTCTAAAATTTACTCTGAGGATAAAGTCACCTTTATTTATTTATTTTTGATTTTATTGAAGTACAGTTGATTTATAATGTTGTATTAATTTCTGCTGCATAGCAAAATGATTCAGTAATATATATTTGTGTATGTGTGTATATGTGTATACACACACATATAGATAACTGAAGGACTTCCCAGGTAGTCCGCTTGGTAAACAACCCACC
Organism: Bubalus bubalis; assembly: GCF_019923935.1. Classification (NCBI taxonomy): domain Eukaryota; kingdom Metazoa; phylum Chordata; class Mammalia; order Artiodactyla; family Bovidae; genus Bubalus; species Bubalus bubalis. Next base: position 77,827,299 of record NC_059159.1, on the reverse strand, counting down.
TGCCAATGCAGGACATGCAAGAGATGCAGGTTTGATCCCTGGGTCAGGAAGACTCTCTGGAGTAGGGAAGGGCAACCTGGAAAATCCCATGGACTGAGAAGTTCATGGGGCCACAAACAGTTGGACACAAGTGAGCAACTGAGCACACACACATATAACTGAAATTATATATATCCTTTTTTGTATTATTTTCCATTATGATTTATTACAGGACATTGAATACAGTTCCCTGTGTTAATACATTAGGAACTTGTTGTTTATCCATCTTATATATAAGCTCATCTTTAAAGTTCAGAAGTGGTTCATTTGAGAAGATCTGGGTTCCTAAAGTTTTACTGTGGCCCCTCTTTTAATTTAAATGTTTGATTTTCTCAGCTATGCTTGGTCATGCTGAAAGTTTTCACAAATAGTTTGTATTTCCAGGAAGAGATTTCTTCTTTCAATGCTAATATCTACTTTGGCAACTGAAATCTTATAGGAACAGAATCCCCTCTGCTGTTCCCAATATCCTTACATCAGATAATTTTCTTACCTAAATGAAAATTTTTTCCATTATCATTATTGCCCTTCTAAAGCTTTTCATTATTAGAATTATTTTTTCATTTTTAACTTAAAGGTTGGTAAAGTGAAGTAGGTCTGAATGGAAAAGTGATGAAGAATCACAGCATCCCGTATCAGTAGCACATCAGGACCTAATTGTTGGGGTGCCAGTAATCCCTGTAACCACTGGGGCTTTCAAAATTGATTATTTTAAAAGTCTTACTTAGTGCGTGTGAGCATGCTATGTTGCTTCACTGATTCTTTGTGTGCTAAGTTGTTTAACTGACTCTTGGCAACCCCATGGACTATGGGATTTCCCAGGAAAGAACACTGGAGTGTTTTGCCTTGCCCTTCTCTAGGGGATCTTCTCGACCCAGGGATCAAACTTGTGTGTCTGACATCTCCTGCATTGGCAGGTGGGTTCTTTTATCATTACTGCCACCTGGGAAGCCCATAATTAAATGGTACAGTCAATAAAAACAATATCAGAGTTAAGAAGAGCTCTCCTGAAGCTTCTGGGTGTGGGAGGCAGGGTAGAGGTTCTGGAGGAGAGGTGAAGGACAGGCAAAGAGCACACACTTAAATAGTATCATGAAAAGAAAAAGATAACAGAACAACTTGCTTTGTTTCATATGAAGTAACATGGAAGCTACGTTAGGAGTTACTACTTGGATAAGTGAAATAAACTCAATACAATACTTTTAAATGGAATATTAAAAGAGAAAAAAGGAGGGAAAAAATAGAAATAGAAGTCAGAGCTCCTTCATATTAAGGATGGAGATGAGAGACTATGCAGACTTTTAAAATGAAAAGGATCTCTAGTATTTCAGACATTTAAGATTTGTTCACCAATGGGTTAGTCACATTGCATTTAAGGTAATGGAGAGTTAGTCCCATTGCGTTAAGGTAATGGAGGTGGGCAGGGTAGGGGCACGAGGAAAGCCTCTGTATGATCTACTGTGAGTGAGATCCACATACCATATAGTATTACAATAATAGTGCACGCTGTTTTACAGACACTCTTCTTGTCAATTTTTATCCCCAAATTTGGCAGAACCACTGAAAATAGATGCTCAATTGATGTCTGTTGACTTGAACTGACATACAAGCTTCATAGTATTGATCTGTGTCTGGAAAAAGACGGCGAAAATTTGTTATCTCTAGTTATTAGGGGCAAGGGTCAGATGTGCTCGCTGGTTGAAGGCAATCATCTGTAATAACTTGTCACTGGCCTAAGAAAACTGTTAGCATTGGGACAAACTCTATGTCCAGAAAAGTGGTTCTCAACTACTATGTCCCGACGGTATCTGATATTACACTAGACTGACCAGTAAGTCATTACTAATATTAAAGAGTAGTGTTGGTGGGTGACTTGTTTAAGTGCATGTTCCAAGTCCGTGAGTCTGTTTCTGTTTTGTGAATAAGTTTATTTGTATCATATCTTTTTAGAATTTGCATATAAGCAATATCATATGATATTTCCCTCTGACTTCCATCACTCAGTATGACAGTATCTAGGTCCATCTGGTTACCAGGAAGGAAGTTTGGGGGAAAGGGATGGTTAAAGAGTTTGAGACTGACATGTACACACTACTATATTTAAAATGGATAACCAACAAGGACCTACTGTATAGCACATGGAACTCTGCTCAATGTTATGTGGCAGCCTGGATGGGAGGGGAGTTTGGAGAAAAATGGACACACATATATGTATGGTTGAGCACCTGTGCTATTCACTGGAAATTATCACAACATTATTAATCAGCTATACTCCAATATAAAACAAAAGCTTTTAAAATATGCATGTTCAAGATGATACTTCTGTCACCTTGCTACTTTCTGATATAATAAGCTTTTCAGAGTGCATGTTACAGCCAACCTACAAGCACGAGAACATGGTCCACAAATTATTTTATCTCAGTCACAGTCAGCAGTACTGTCTCACAGGGACAATCAGATTTAGGAAAACATATTTGGGGGAAAAAGGCTGAGAACTGTAATGTCCAATCATGATAGTGTAAAAAGGAAACTTACTGACCAGGGATTGACAGTACTTTTGTCCAAAAAATGTGCTTTTAAAAGATTAAATATTTGTCCATATTTATGCCAGGATAATTAAAATCAACTGAAGAAATCCTACTGAAAGAAGTACCAAATCTGAACTTTTTAACTGGAAGAATAAATAAAAGCCACATGCTGTTTTAGAAAGAAAACAGGAACCAAAAAATAATCTGGGCTTCCATGTAAGGAATTTAGTTGAATCTTTAGAAAATAAAATTTTGAGGAATAAAGAAAGTCATTGGGATAAACTTTACTACTCATTATTAACTGAAATACAACCTTAGGTATCTATTTTTCACAATGAATTTGAAAGTCTTTAGACATAGCCATATTAGTTACAGTCTCTGCTGCTGCTAAGTCGCTTCAGTCATGTCCGACTCTGAGTGACCCCATAGACGGCAGCCCACCAGGCTCCCCCGTCCCTGGGATTCTCCAGGCAAGAACACTGGAGTGGGTTGCCATTTCCTTCTCCAATGCATGAAAGTGAAAAGTGAAAGTGAAGTCGCTCAGTCAGGTCCGACTCTTCGCAACCCCATGGACTGCAGCCTACCAGGCTCCTCCGTCCATGGGATTCTCCAGGCAAGAATACTGGAGTGGGGTGCCATTGCCTTCTCCGAATTAGTCTCTACTGCTCCCTAATGTTGCATACATATGGTCAATTTTATTGGTTTACACTGCCTTTCAAAACATTTAAGTCTGTCACCCTTCTTTAAAATATACCATAAATAAAACTATGTATACTTATGGAGAATGGAATGCAACTCACTTCAGTATTTTTACCTGGAGAATCCAACGGACAGAGAAACCTGGCGGGTTACACTCCATAGGATCACAAAGGGTTGGACATGACTGAAGCACCTTAGCAACACACTCACTCAAACTATAAAAAAAGGATCACCTCTGTGTAGTTTCATGAAAATCTGCTTCAACAAGTTTAAAAACAGATTCATGCTGTAAATATTAATGCCAAAGACAGCCCACTAAACAATAGTGAAAATATAAATAAGTAATTATATAATTTGATACTACAAATGAATACAAACAGAAGAAATACTTTCTCAGGAAAAAAAAAACAAAACTGAAAACACTGCAAACATTTATAGATTTTAAAAAGTCCAATCAAATACAACCCAGAAAAGAGTTTAGGGAAATACTAATATAATACGTAAGCATGTAATTTTTCATTTTTTTTTCTCTACAAGGTCCGTAAATTCTCACTCATTTAAGTACTGTCACTTGTTTCACTGAATACCTGAAGACTTGTAAAACCAGAAGGACATCATTTAAAATGGCTCTTACAAACCATCTGCTTAATTTACAAAGACATTATCGAGACTTACTCTAGAAGAGACCTTCCTTCCACCACACACCTCACCTGAGGGGCTGATCAAGGAAACCTACCTGTGTCCACGATGAGCTGATGAAACAACACTTGCCTCAGTGAACTACTTTACATTTCCAAGATTAAATTTTTTTGTGTAGAATCTAAATTTGTACTCAACCTGTGGAGGCGCTGAGGAGAGCAGGAAGTGCCAGTCAGAGCATACTGTCCATGGCAAAGCAGGAGAAATGAGTAGGAAGATTTGTGGGTGTTCCCGGGAACTCATCAGCCTCCTGTTCATGTTCAATAGGAGACTCACAAGTTCCTGCAAATGCACACAAACTCAGTAAGCAGGTACCCTTGGCAGAGAGGCAGATGCTGATACTTCCTCCACGTCAAGTGAATACAGTACCTTTCCCCCCTGGAGTATCCTCAACAGCTTGGGATTTCGTCCAAGCAATGTGGTGGGCATCCCGGTCCACTGGTCGCTTTTATTCAACTATTCCACAAACATTAATTGAGCATCTCCTATGTTAAGCACTGCTCTAGTCTCCAGGCACATAGTAGTGAATTTTTTTTTGCTAATATGGAAATTCTTTTGAACATAGTCTAGTTCATTTTCAATCTGTTTGACTCAAGCTTTGGTCTCCAATGCCAAATGGCAAGTGGCAGCATTTAAAATTTCCTTTGTCACAATTGTAGAATTTTGAGCTTATGGTACAATGGGAAGAAGCTATGAATGGAGACTAAGAGATCGGAATGCTAATTTACATGCAGCTAAAACCTAACAACTTCCATGGTCAAAACACAACCCTTTTTGACTTCAGTTTTCTTACTTGTCAAATGATTATTTGGACTATTTCACTTTTACTTCCAATCTAGATACAAATGTCTAATTATAAGGTAACTATAAACAGAATAAGAGTATTTATACAGAAAATGCAATGCTACTGAAGTTGTGTTTTTCGAGGAAAGAGAAAAAAAATGGGTTCAGCAATCACTGTAAAGTTCAAATATATAATTGATTATTGGTATCTTTTTCCACCAGCTAACTTCACTGCAGATGGTGACTGCAGCCATGAAATTAAAAGTCGCTTACTCCTTGGAAGGAAAGTTATGACCAACCTACACAGCATATTAAAAAGCAGAGACATTACTTTGTCAACAAAGGTCCATCTAGTCAAGGCTATGGTTTTTCCAGTGGTCATGTATGAATGTGAGAATTGGACTATAAAGAAAGCTGAGTGCTGAAGAATTGATGCTTTTGAACTGTGGTGTTGGAGAAAACTCTTGAGAGTCCTTTGGACTGCAAGAGATACAACCAGTCCATCCTAAAGGAGATCAGTCCTGGGTGTTCGTTGGAAGAACTGAGGTTGAAGCTGAAACTCCAATACTTTGGCCATCTGATGGGAAGAGCTGACTCACTGGAAAAGACTCTGATGCTGGGAGGGATTGAGGACAGGAGGAGAAGGGGACGACAGAGGAAAAGATGGTTGGATGGCATCACCGACTCAATGGATATGGGTTTGGGTGGACTCTGGGAGTTGGTGATGGACAGGGAGGCCTGGCATGCTGCGGTTCGTGGGGTCACAAAGAGTGGGACACGTCTGAGTGACTGAACTGAACTGAACATAGAAATTATTTTCCTCATATGGAAATAAATTATTAATTTGTTTTTTCACTGGCTTCTAACATTGAAACTTTTTTCTGTGGGCTTTAATTTTCCCACAGGATCTTAGATACTAGCTCAAATCTTACAAGACAGGCTCAGTTCTTGATCAGAAAGATGAAGCAGATTATCCAGGTTAATATTTGCTCAAAACCAGATTTTAATCTTTGGAGTTTTTCTGAACTTTAAGCTGAAGAAAATTTAGCCCTTGCTGGTTGATTTGAAATGGATAAATAAATATTCTAGTACCCTTCTCCCCATAAAAAGCAAATGTATACGCAAATATGCCCCCACACACATGGAGAAACACACACACCCCACACACACACACACACTCATAGAGTCTCCAATGATCCTTCAAACTAAAAGTGCATTGTTGGTGAAAACTCAACCTGGGTACAGCACAGTAAACAGATTTTCTTTATTTTGCTATCTGTATGCCTTTAAAGAGTCAGTCTGTTAAATGCTTTATGGGGAGGTTTAATTAAAGGCTCCAATTAAAATTCCAAATTAAAATTCAAGAATACTTGAAATGGCTTATGCAAATAAGGGTAGATTACTTTCTTTATCTAAGGAATAGGCATCTACTAGGCAAAGGCATCATCTCATGTTTTCCTTTAGTTTTCACGCCCACTAACTCTTCAGCAGCTAACAAAGTCAACTGCAATGTTGATATTATATGACATTTTAATTTTAAACAAACAATAAATCATTAAAGTCAGAGAACATTTATTGAATTGTTTCAAAGTTTTAGATTAGGTCACCAAACAAATGTGGTATTATTCCTTCTTTTGCATTAAAGCTTTAATTAATGACAATATATAGGTTCATTATGTCAAATGTACATCACAGATTCATATATGCAGAGATGAACAAGGAGCAAAATTGTGATGATTAAAGCTCTGTTTAATTTTACCCCATTAAACAGGGGTAAGTAGCATCAGTCAACAAATAGCAGGGAATGTTGTAGGAGTAGTGTACCACGATGTCTTACTACGTAAGGCTTTAGTGGCCTACAGTTAGAGACCTATATCTGAGTCCTTGAACCATCATGTACTACATGTCTGTGTGGGAATGATATTTAATATCTCTGAGCCTCAATTTATTCATCTCAAATGGAGATACTAATCAGATCAGATCAGATCAGTCACTCAGTCGTGTCCAACTCTTTGCGACCCCATGAATCGCAGCACGCCAGGCCTCCCTGTCCATCACCAACTCCTGGAGTTCACTCAGACTCATGTCCATCGAGTCAGTGATGCCATCCAGCCATTTCATCCTCTGTCATCCCCTTCTCCTCCTGCCCCCAATCCCTCCCAGCATCAGAGTCTTTTCCAATGAGTCAACTCTTCACATGAGGTGGCCAAAGTACTGGAGTTTCAGCTTTAGCATCATTCCTTCCAAAGAAATCCCAGGGCTGAATTACCTATCTAATAGTGTGGTTTTCATTCTTATTATCATTATCATGATTGAAGCTAAGAAGTAGAAGGGAGAACAAATTGGATTCTACAGTTCTGCTATTGACTTAGACAGTAATGTGAAAATCTTGAAGCTAGAAAGGAACTGATAGAGAAGAAAAATCTCAAGAGTATCAGTCAAATTAACACCTGACTCATTATACTCATAAAACTCTACTAATACCATTATTATTACAATGAACTCTTGTACCTTTGGGTTGAATATGGTTTTTATTCCCGAATAAAATTGTTTCCCAATTACTTGAAAAGTTATTTAAGATGATGAAAAATTACACACACTCCATGTATGTCGTATTAAAAGAAATCATTCATTGACATTATTACAGTTCTCTGACAATTAAACTTTCTGCTACTTATCAATAGTGAAAGAAATTATCTAGGGAATACTCATGCGCTTAATGAGGAAAATGATCAAAAAACAAAAGAGATATAAATATTTCTTAAGCAGAGAGCAACATATTCTAGAATGGGAATTTAGACTAAATGAAAGCTATAGTGAAAGTGTTAGTCACTCAGTCACGTCCAACTCTTTGTGACCCCATAGACTGTAGCCCACCAGACTTCTCTGTCCACGGGATTCTCCAGGCAAGAGTGCTGGAGTGGGTTGCCATTGTCCTCTCCAGGGGACCTTCCCCACCCAGGGATAGAACCCATATCTCCCACATTGCACATAGATTCTTTACCATCCAGGCCACCAAAGAAGCATATTTCATATTTCCTTTAGTTATGTGTGTTTTCTCTATAAATAAGCTATTCATTCTTTTTGACAATTCTGCTATTATTCCATTTGGTTGCTCTTATGTTGATTTTCATGAGCTATTTATATCTTTATCATGGTTAATAACAATCTGTCACATGTTACAAATATTTGCTTCTAGTTTTATGCTTAAATTTATCTCTATTTGTGGTGCCTTTCACTATAGACATTTAAAATGTTTATATAATTAAATCTATCAATCAATCAGTGCTTTTTTATGAATTTGAGTTTCACTTCTTTGCTTAGTAGGAACTTTCTCACTCTAATATCAAAATAGACTACTGTACTTTCTTCTGTTATTTTTCACATTTAGATAATTTAACTTTTTATAGTGAGAAGTCATGGTATTTTTTTGGGGGGCGGGTGGGCAACCAACAGCTAGCCATGTCAGCCTTTTATAGCATTTTATTTAGAAGTACATAATTTACTTATTGATGTGACAGCACAGCTTATAATATAATTTTAATATGCCTGTGTGTGTATATATATATATATATACACACACATATATATATATACATATGAATCTCTTCCTTGATCTTCTATTTTGCTGAATTCATCTACTTTGATATTGCTGTGTCTTTGCCAAAGTCTTTTCCTCTCATAACTATATAGAATTATTTAGTTTTATAGGACAAATATCAGTAAGGAGGCAATTGCAGTAATTTGAGAACAATCCTGATAGTTCAAAATGGTCTGAAAGAGAGGTGGAAATTTGATAGACATTATAAGGTAGTCAGAGCTGACAAAATTTGAGCCTTATTTGGCTGTGATAGGAGGGGGAGCCAAGGGTGACATCAGATCTCTTACTTTATAATGGGGTGAATTTTGATGCTACTTATATCTGAGACAAAGAATGTCGAACAGTTTTAAGAATAAAAATATTGACTTCAGTTGTTGACATGAAGGATTTGAGATGACTGCTGACCATCTACATTTAAATACAAGTTACTCAAGTATACTTATACCCATTTTAGGGAAGATCTAAACTAGAGATAAAGATTTGGACATTATCATCCTAAAGTATTAATGAAATGCTTAGTAATTTATGACATTAAGTGTTCAGGACAGAAAAAAGAAGACAGCCTAGGAATGAATATTAACAGGCACCAACATTTAGAAACCAAAGTGGCAAGGGAGAGAGGTAGAGGAAATGCAGAAGAGTGTCATCTGAAAGTCAAAAGAAGCAAGCATTTCATGTAATTCTTGATATTCATGCTAGCTGCTTATCAAATCAGTATAATTTATAGTTTTTTTCTTACATTCAGTTCCAAAGATGAAATTAAAGTTGAATTACTTGGAAATTGGTAGCCCTGTATTACGTATGACTTTATTTTAGTTCATGTCTTGCTGTTACTGTACTAAATGAGAATATTTTCCAAGAGCTATTGTGAATTTTATCATATGTATCATTATTTCAGACCCAAGACAGATGTGACTATTTATGCATGAGATGTCAGCTAGAATATGAGCAAGAAATAACCATAATGAGAATGTTGGCATACAATCATATAACAAGTTATTTATAAACCTGTATTGTTACTTCTGTGTCCTAGTGAAAATTTAAGTCTCTGTACTCAAGTGTCATAAAAAAATAAGAATGAGGCAAAAAGTGAACTATAGAAACTTTAGCTATAAAGTCATGTGTTTTAGTAAAATATACACAGGTGTGGTAATCAGAAAAACTTAGATCTGAATCCCAGCTAAACTTTTCTGAGGCTTAATTTACTCATATTTAAGATAATATCCATATATTATTAATATGATAATTATATAAAATAATTTAGGGATTTAGGCAGAACCATTACTTTCCCCTATCTCATAACTCTTAAAAAATATAAGTACATATTATTAAATCTACAACAATGAATCTTCTTCTCTTTTCTGTGACTTACTTAGAATATAAAAGGATTTCAGAAAGCAAAGACAGCTTTATAAATAAGAAGTGCCTGAAAACTTCAAATCACTCATGTAAATGTCCATGACAAGGCTTTTGAATTCATTAGCAGCTTACAATCCAATTAATTTTTGAAGGTATTAGTGGGTGGTGAGGAGGTCCCAAAATAAAATGTTTCCATGGGCAAGAGGAAGACATAGGGAGAAAAGGGTGTTTCATCTTTTTATCTCAAAGATTTAACACATTAATATACAGTTTGGTCTATAACTAGTACTAAAGTGAAGTCACTCAGTCGTGTCTGACTCTTCGTGACCCCATGGACTGCAGCCTACCAGGCTCCTCCATCCATGGGATTTTCCAGGCAAGAGTACTGGAATGGGTTGCCATTTCCTTCTCCAGAGGATCTTCCTGACCAGCGATCAAATCCAGGTCTCCCGCACTGTAGACAGACACTTTACTGTCTGAGCCACCAGGGAAGTCTAACTAGTACTAAAGCTTCAAGCATACTTACACAACATGCAATGAAACTCATATCCATTAATAACTGGCCAGAATCTACGTTAGAACATAGAAGCTAAAGGGGATTGGAGAGAGGAGATGTAAAGGTGGTTTTGGGTGTTGGAGGAATGTTCCACAAAGACTATGACAGAGACAATGCTTGGCATACACCATATTTTGTTTTTGATATTTTTCCTTCCAATTCATAAAGAAATCTACACTTTCGAGTCTCTTTGCTGGGACCATATCATTTGTTCTGGCCATTGAAGGTTGGGTGGAAATGATATGCCCCATTTCTAGATGAAAAGTTCCTTTCTAATTCTCAGGGCTCACTCTCTACCTACTCAGCTGTATTTTTTTTTTAACTGCTTATTATTATCATTATTTTTTCACAAAGACTTGACAATATTAGGGTCAATGGATTTGTCACAGTTTCTGCACAAGGGTTCAGTACAGAAAATAGAGTAAAGGCAAGTTGGCCCCAGTGTCAGGCTGCTACTTGAAGTTCCAGAGAGGAGAGGTACACAAAGGCAATGGTTAAATGGGGCAGGGTCGGGATGGACCAGTGACCGTGAAGGTTTCAGGACCCTTCTCAAGACCTGGCATGCCCTGTTCCCTAAAACAAAACCACCCCATGATGGCCATGGCAAGCTCTTGAACTTAAACATAGTCAGAGATGTTAAACAACTACAGGAAATAACAGAAAATACTGTATTTTCCTACCTTTAAAGAGCTGGATAAGAGTGAATGTTCTGGACCCAGGCTACATGGCTTTGAATTCTGGCTTTAGCACTTTCTGTTGCTGTTGTTTAGTCGCTAAGTCATGTCTGACTCTTGTGAACCGCATGGACTGTACCCTGCCAAGCTCTTCTGTCCTCGGGATTTCCCAGGCAAGAACACTGGAGTGGGTTGACATCTCTTTCTCCAGGGGATTTTCCCAACCCAGGACTCAAACTCGTGTCTCCTGCATTGGCAGGTGGGTTCTTTACCTCTGAGCCACCAGGGAAGCCCTAGCACTTTCTACTGGCTATAATAACCTTCTATACCTTCCTTCTTTTTCTGTAAAATGAGAATAATAATTCTCTCTCACTACAGGGTTTATGAGGATTAATTTAGATATTACATATAAAGTTCTCAGAATAATGTCAGAAAATAATAAACACTCAAAATGCTATTTTCATAACTATTTCCCATGCAAGCATTTTTCTATACTTTCTCCTATGATTCTCACCTCTATCTATCTATCTTGATCTATAGCTGCCATTCCCATAAATGAGGGAACTTTTTTGGAATTGGATTTTATTTCACTAAAAAATAAAATTTTCTAATAATTAAATCCAATGTTAGAAAGTACTATCTTTCCAAGAAATTAAGTCCTCAACATTAGAAACATTTGGAAGAGAAAAAAGTGAATGTCAGTAATAGTAAAGGAAAAATGTTTCCATAGGTGCGAGGGTAAAAAAATGATCTCTAAAAAGCTACATTTGAAATCTACATTTCTAATGTATGTATTTTTGTATTTTTGCACGGCCCTAAAGTTGTATGACTTTTTAAATTACCTTTCGTGGGAACAGAGTTATCTTGAAATGATTGAGAAATTGCTTTGAACAATTTTTAGATAACTCATTAAACGTGATTGATGAAACACTAGGTCAAATCACTATGTATGAAAAGGATGGCCTGTAAAACTTTCTGTAGCAGTTATCATCTAAAATAATTGGGACAAAATGCGGTTTCCAGATAAGATACACAATAACGTGAACAAGCACATGGGAAAGTCAATACCATGAAGAAGAAAGAGTACAAGGTGTTACAGCGACTAATTCACTGACATTCAGAATTTCAATGCGACAGTTCACGTTAATGTTAAAGAACGAGGAAACCCATAAAATATCACTATACCATGTTCCCATGTAGAGGTTCATGGTTAGTATTGAGGCTATCCTTCAGCCAGTCTTTATTTTCTCTAGATACTGATTCAAAATATGAGTATTGACTAAATCATCACTAACAGAATCCTTTCTTTTTTACTTATATGTCAAAAAAGGCCAAGCTTGATATGGACAACATTTATAGGCAAAGGGTTGATTTTTCCAAATATTTACCTTTATTTTTTGACTTCCTGAAATACTACCAAATCCCAAAATTAATATGCAAATTTTGACTTTTAAATTTCATTACTGAAAACTTTTGTTAATGTAAATATAGCAGAAATTCTTACTTCCCAACTCTTCTTAGAACTAGTTACACTGGTGAAAATTATTAAGTGAAACAGGCTTTGGTACAAATTAAGTTTGCAACAAATGTTTACTGCATTCTACATGGTCAAATATTGGCAAATGCGGAAAGAGGGTTTAATCAGTACAATCCACATACAAAAGTAACCAACATAATAGGGTATCTAGCTGAGAATTTAGAAAATCATTGACAATGAAATCCTACAACTTCTATTGTGGTGAGTCTATTAATTTTATTCCACTAAAAAATGATCATTACAAATGTGAAGGATGCAAAAGAGGTATAAAATAGATTCCCACAAGGAAACAAGATATACATGAAAGATAAAACAATATAAGACATTTTCTAAAATAAAAATTCTTTGATTTTCGGCTTCATGCCAGTTCTGTGGGCCTAATCAGTAGAAAAACTGATGTTTTGTTTGTTTATTTTTACTTTAACCAGCCATTGTTAACTAATACATGCCTGAGCAATACTCATCTGAAGCAAATCTTCTGAGTGAAGACACTGAATGTGAACAGGCTAAGAAAGTGTGATGAGTAACTATTGTAATCAGCAGACATCTTTTTTCATGACTTCCGCTTCTGGCGGAATTTCTAGTCCTAATGGAACTCTTGAGTTTGTGTTAATTCTGGATAATGGTAACCAGATCTATAAAGATATTATGGGTGAGTAGACAAAGCTATTTAGATAGTAGAAAGTAGGGTAGAGTCGGAGAAGGCAATGGCAACCCACTCCAGTATTCTTGCCTGGAGAATCCCAGGGACAGAGGAGCCCAGTGGGCTGCTGTCTATGGGGTCGTACAGAGTTGGACATGACTGAAGTGACTTAGCAGCACCAGCAGGGTAGAGTAGAAAGCGGGAGAGGATAGAAAAGTCTTTTTTTCCCCACAGAGGGGTAAGGAAACATCATGTAGGTTTGATCCCTCATGGGGAAGATCCCCTGGAGTAAGAAATGACAACCCACTCCAATATTTTTGCCTGAGAAATCCCATGGACAGAGGAGCTGGTGGGCTACAGTCCAGGGGGTTACAAAGAGTCAGACATGACTGAGCATGCATGCACACCTGCAGAAGGAAACATCAAGAGAGTAGCAAGATGCTAGTGAGCAACAGAGGAAAGTAAGGTAAGTCTGGATAAAATGCTGTTATCATGAATGGCCTGGTAGGCAATGGGGAGAAAATAAAGACCTGAATGTTGGTTGGTGTGAGAAGATAAGAACAGATTTTAATAAGATCACTCTGGAAAAAGTATAGAGGTATTTGTGTGTCAGTCTGACATTTCAAATCAACTGATGTATGTATAACTTAAGTGAAGTTGTTTTAATCCACATTTATGACAAAGACCAAAATAGGTATTTTTAAAGTTGTTTTGATATGAGAGTGAAGAGGAATATGGATGCCATTATCTCAACTCCTGTCACTGATAAACTCAACTGCTGAGAGGCCTTATTGGGGGCTTATGGAAAAGAACAGGCAAAGAAGCAATTAATCATGAGGACATTTTGACTATAAATGCTGAAGATTTGTGAGGAACATCTGAGAGTTGGGTTTGGGAAAAGCTACTTTTTGCTGATCTAGCTCTCAGAGGATCTTGGGACATAAGCTCTTGCCCTAGTAAAGGGGCTCCTCTCTCTGCAGTGAGGTCACAAACAGTGCATCAGCCGCAAATGAGATCATCTTGCTGGTCAACACGACACTTTGTTCCCTAGTAACGTGCTCTAGCAGCAAGGAACTTTTATTTTGGTGCTGGCAGCTGGACATCAGCTCTTCGTTGGCAAAGCTATCTCTCTGGAGAAGCAACCTTATAAAAAAGGTACACTTCAATGGAATTTGGACCTTATTCTGTCATCTTCCCTTGCCTGGAACAATAGTGCAATTAATCTATCATTTTTTGGAGTATGTTACTTCTTTCAGTTCAGTTCAGTCGCTCAGTCGTGTCTGACTCTTTGCGACCCCATGAATCGCAGCACGCCAGGCCTCCCTGTCCATCACAAACTGACTTATTAAAGAAATAAAAAAAGAGTTGAACATAACTTAGTGAATGAATAACAAAGAGATACTACTCTATATGTTATTGGCTTATGAAATTCCCACAGTGAACCTGTATTAAGTAAACTACTGTCAAAGACAACTTAAGTGTCCAAGCATAATCTGCAGTACTCCCAAAATAAAACAGCAGAGTATATGAAAGCAGGAACACAGGAAGAGAAGAGGTCAGTTTGGAAGCTACAGTCACTGCGTTGGCACAAGGTAATATTAGCCCAGCTGAGGATGGTGGCAACGATCACATGACAGGTGTTCTGAAATTGCAAGAGTCTAGGCTTAGTGACAAACTGTATACGCATGCAGAGAATGAAGAAGCAAAGATGCATGAGAGTTTTCCTATCAGGGTGACCAGGAAAATGAGGATGTGGTTGATAGGGACTAATGAAAATGGAACTACTTCTGGAAGAAACTGCATTTGAGATGCCTGCTGCTGCTGCTAAGTCACTTCAGTTGTGTCCGACTCTGTGTGACCCCATAGACGGTAGCCCTAGAACTTCTAAATTAAACTGGACTTAGATATCTGGGAATAAATTTTAGTAATTTGGGAGGCATCTCCACATAGGAAATAAATGAGTACCTAAATCTAGGATGGTTTTATTCATGGGACAAGAGAAAGAAGCTGTAAGAGGACTGAGGGAAAGAGGTCTCCTTAGCATTACCATCCCATAGACAGAGGAACTTGATGTGCTACAGTCCATGGGGTCACAAAAGAGTCATATACGACTCAGCAACTGAACAACAAAAAACTACAACAAGCATTACTTTGCACCAAAAAACATTTGGGGATAGTTCTGGCTTAAATGATGCTTCCAATTTATTAATCTAGTCATTATTGGCATTTTATAGAAACCATTAAATTTCAATCATGGGAGACTACACACACATGTATACACACATGGGCCCATACATGCAAGCACACACACACACAGAGCGCTTTTTAAGCTGCTGAGACTGCTGTATTATTCAAGGTGTGGCAACTTGTGTGGTGTACCATGGCCTACAACGAAATGTGCTAAGGAAGGTCTGAAGATAATGTGGAGCAGATAGCTGGTGGCCTCGTGCACATTCTCCTGAAAGTCAATTTCATTTTATTACAGTGGAAATAAGCTGCTGTGAAAAGAACATCAAATTTTATATGACTGATTATTCCCTCAATTTTGCTCTCTCAAGTAAAATGTGGTGTGGGAGAGCGGTGTGGGAGAAAACAAACACAAATACCATGTTTGTTGCCCTTCTACCCTCTTTCCATCCTCATATTGAAAGTTCAGGAAGACACTTATGGTCAAAAGAATCAAACTCAAGATTTCATCCAAAGAAACTTTGCTGGGAAAAGTTAGGAAAAAAAAAAACTATGAATACAAACTCATATAGGGATATATGCACATTTGAAACATGGAGAAATCTAAAAGGAAAATGATTTAAAATGGTGAGGCAATATTTAGAATTTATAGAATCAGGAACCACAAAAGAACTTATCTTAAAATAAAGTTTGTTCTGTTAAAAACTGATATGTTAATTATATATGCATTCATTTTTTTTAATTTATAGTCATAGAATAATTTCATTAATAATTTCATTTGTCAAGGTTCCTTTTTAGCCTGGGCAGCAAAGAATTCAACACTAAATTTCTTGCTAAATCACAGCCATTATTGGTCTATGTTTCTGAATACTTCTTTTCTCATTTTGTATATTTTCTTCTTTAACTGTCTTTTGGTCTATGTTTTAGGTAATAATCTAACTTAAGTCTTTTGGAAAAGCAATTGGGGCAAGAATAACAAATAAACAATAAATGAAAAACAAGTAGATTTATACAGATCTTCCCAGGTAATTCTGCTTCTCAAATCATGTATATATGTATGATTTTATTCTATCTTTGTGAAAACAATATACCTGATTATACCACTCTATTCTGTCTGATGTGTGGTATGTAGCAATCTTTTCACATGCAAAGAAAGACATGCAAATATGTCACTTCTTTTAATGAAGACAAATGTTGCTTGCATAGATCATTTATATCACAGCACACCCAGGGTTTATCTAGCATTTTACGTACTAATGCATATTGTAGCCTAAGTAAATTAACACAGTTGTCTCTAAAGTTACCATTCTATCATTACAATGACGAAATGAATGCAAAGCAATTCTAAAATGCAATACTCAGTTTTCTCTAATTTTTACTTAGTACATTGGTAATATGTTGTGTTTTTTTTTTTTTCTAAGTAAGATACAGTGATTACTGAGTGTTAAGTGTGTGATTGCCTATTTTCTACATTTGCAGAGAACAAATGGAGTACTTAAACTCTCATGCTCCACTGACTCTTGATTTCAGAACAAAATTAAAGATAACTATAAATGTATGTCAGTGTCTTGGCCTTCAATATCAAAGCTCACTCATATACTGGCATCTGCTAATTTAGTCTCATAAAGTTAATTTACTCTCATTTCCTGTCAACTTTTTCTTCCAGGTATGAGTAACTGCATCACCAAAGGAGATCATAATCAATGGCAAGGAATTGAAAATTGCTAAAGAATTACAATTCCAACTGAAATTGAAACTCTGAATAAGAAAAATGAAATACATACTATTCAAGAGTGAAAAATGTATGTAGATGCTTTGTTTTAAAACTCATAAAGCTACATGTGTGCCAAATTATTTAGTGAAAGCAGTAACGAAGAGAAAGCAATTGAATAATATGGAAACACTTAAAAAAAAAAAAAGAAGAAGCAAGTCAGTTCTAGATAGTACAAATATTCTTGACCAAAGTTAAACAAAGCCATGCCATTAACTGAACTACCTCCTCTGTAACGCTAAGTTAATTAAAAGGAAAAATGATATTCCTCCCCTCTCTCAAACTACACTGGTATTCTGTACCTTTATTGTGAGAAGTTCCAACTAATGTTTACATGGTATCATAAACACTATAAATTATATCTGCAAAACAAGGTAAATACTATATATTAATCTCTTTATCAAATAGTCATCTCTTGGGAACCAAAATAGATTTGATTGACTTCAGGTTAACCACCACACTTAGCACAGTTTCAATAGTTCTCATGTATAAATGCTCAGAAAATATTTTCTGAATTTACCAATAAACATATGTTAAAACAACATTTAACTATATTAAATTATATTTAACATAACTATATTTAAATAAGTATATAATGAATAAATGCATATGGATCATGTGACTTATGGATATATCTCTTTAAACAAATCAGCAAAAAGAAACAGTATTCTAGAAAAGGAATATCCTTTGCACACTAAAGTTATCAGTAGGCAATGGGGAAATGAACATAAAAAAAATGATACAAATGGAGAAGAACAGAAGTAAAATATAAAGCAAAAAGAACTGGTATCTCTAGCATCCAATCACATGAAAAAGATATCTTAATTTTTCCTGCTCCTAGTCACTTAGGTAACTGAAAATTCTAGTGGGAGGAGGGATTTAAAATATAAGAGAGGGAAAACAGAGATTGTGTAGATCATGTAAATAAAGAAATATCATGTAAATAGAGGAAGAGAAAACGAAGTTAAAACAGCTGAGGGATAGAATATAAAGAGGTAAAACATATGTGATAAAAATTAAACAATGATCACATATTTCAAATTGTATTGGGTTACTTATACAAATTTTAACTTATAAAAATTTACACATATGTATGTACATAAACCTATTATCTAACTGCATTTTCCATGAATGAAAAAATATGAAATAAATGAAACCAAAGTGCCTCAACCTTATCTGACCCAGCGTGGTGAAAATACTGTCATTCTTTTCTTTTTAAAAAAATACATTTGACATTCACTGACACATGTTTAGAAATGTTCACTGCAGGCACATACAGAAACTTTTTCCATAATCAGAATCATATTTTCATCAATATTCATTTTCATATGAACAAGTAGAAAGAAAGGGATTATGAATACGATACAAGTATGACTGCCCTGGTCTGAAAATAACAAAGAAATGTGACTATGAAAGTCTCCTTGATCCATTATTCATCATTTCTTACATCAAACAGCAATAATATAAAAGTGCTTCAACTTTCTGAAATTTAATATAGAGCAAGTATGTGACAAGTGATTTCAGAGAGTACTCCAAACTCCTGAAGAATATTCTACTTCATAGGATACTGTTGTTCTCAAATTTATTAAAAAGTTAAAGCCATTCATAAATTGAAAGGTATAGCATAAAAACAAATACTAGCTAAACTAATTAATGCCAAATAGAGAGATATGTGTGTGATCTATCCAACCATATGATCCAACGGTACTTTTCTGACAGTAACCAAGTGATTTACTCGTGCTAACTGCTTCAAACATCATATTATATACACCAGACATGTATGATTTCATCTTAGCTACAGACTTAACAGTCAGGAGCTCTTGACTCAGCCTTGAACACCAGTGAGCAGGCACTGGCTCTAGGAATCCCAAGACCCTGTAGCCAAAAACCTGGGAGCTGGGTCCATCCATAAGTGGGCTAGCATTAGCCCCAGGACCATCCTCATTGACTGGTGGAGAGGCACCATCCCCAGGACCACCGGGGCATTTATTTTTCCACCAATGGACCAACACAAGCTCTGGGAAACCAGGGCCCTGTAGCCAGAGATGCCAGGACACAGCTATACCCACTAGTGGGCTAGCATTAGACCCAGGATCCAACCTTGCCCACCAGTTGGCAGAAACAAGCCCCAGTATATCCTGGGACTCAACACCATTCATTAGTAGACAGACACTAGCCTCAGGGCCACCACAGTCCCACAGCTGGTTGTGGCAGGACCCACCCCACCCATTATCATGTAGACACCAGCCCCAAGACCCTTGGGACTGGCCCCACCCACAAGTAGGCCAACATCAGCTCCAATATACCTTGGACCCCTCAGTTAGCTACTTTAGGATACAGCCAAACTAACCAGCCTACCAACACTGGTTTTAGGTCACCCTAGACCTTGTAGCCCAGAGAAGGCAATGGCACCCCACTCCAGTACTCTTGCCTGGAAAATCCCATGGATGGAGGAGCCTGGTAGGCTACAGTCCATGGGGTCGCTAAGAGTCGGACACGACTGAGCACTTCACTTTCACTTTTCACTTTCATGCATTGGAGAAGGAAATGGCAACCCACTCCAGTGTTCTTGCATGGAGAATCCCATGGACAGAGAAGCCTGCTGGGCTGCCGTCTATGGGGTCTCACAGAGTTGGACATGACTGAAGTGACTTAGCAGCAGCAGCAGCAGCAGCAGACCTTGTAGCCAGCCAAGTCAGAAACCGGTCTCAGCCATCAGAGCCCAGCACTAGACATGAGACCTTCTGAAGATCTGAAGCCAGCTGCTTTATGACACAGCTTCACCTGCCAATGACAAGCAGTCTCTGCACAAAGCAGGACCTGGCAACCAACTGGTGTGTGCGTGTGTGTGTGTGTGCATGTGTATGTGTGTGTGTGTGTGTGTATCCTAGTTACTCAGTCATGTCCAACTCTTTGTGACCCCATGGACTGTAGTCCACCAGGCTTCTCTGTCCATAGAATTCTCCAGAAAATAACACTAGAGGGGGTAGCCATTCCCTTCTCCAGGGGAGCTTCCCAATGTAGGGACTGAACCTAGGTTTCATGTATTCCAGGTGGATTCTTTACTCTCTGAACCACCACGGAAGCCCAGGACCAAGGGCCAAGCATGCCTAAAAAATCACCATAGTAGTCACCAACCAAAACAGAAGGACCTACACACCCCACACCTAGGGTATCACTAGAACACATAGCTCCTGTGACCAGAAGGGAATGCACTGCTGGGATGCATAGGAATTCTCCTAAAGAGACTGCTCCTCCAATGTTAGGAAATGCAACCAACATACCATATATATAGAAACAAAAGCAGCAAATTGGGCAAATGAGGTGACAAGGAATATGTTCAAAATGAAGGAACAAAATAAAATCCCACAGTAAAAAATAATTAGAGTTAAGTAATCTGCCCAATAAAGAGTTCAAGGTAATAATTTTAAATGTTAGAAGAACTCCAGAGAAAAATTGGATGGATAGAGTGAGAAGTGAAAAGTTTATAATAAAAAGAGTTGGAATAAAAAGAAGAACTAGAGCCAATGAATACAATAACTGAAATTTAAAAAACACTAGAAGGGATAAACAGTAGATTAAATGACACAGAGGAATATATCAGAGAGCCAGAGGACAGAGTTGTGGAAATTACTGAAACTGAACATAAAATAGAATAAAAAAAAAAAAAGAAATGAGGACACTTTAGCTATCTCAAGGACAACATCAAAAGTACTTACAGTCACCTCATAGGGATCCCAGAAAGAGAAGAGAGAATAAGGGACAGAGAACATATTTGAAGACATAATAACTGAAAACTTCTCTAATCTAGGAAAGGAAACAGATTCAGGTCCAGAAAGCACAGACAGTCCCCAAAAGGGTCAACCCCAAAAGGACCACACTAAGATGCACTATAATTTAAACAGCAAAAATGAAAGATGGCCAGAGAAAATTAAAAGCAACATGGGAAAATAAACAAGTTATGTACACAGGAACTCCCATAAGGCTCACAGGAGACTTTTAAGGAGAAACATTACAGGCTGAAAAAACAAAAACAAAGCTCTACAACCAAGAATAAACTACATGACAAGGATTACACTCAAATTTGATGGTGAGACTAAAATTTTTATAGAGAAGCAAAAGTTAAAAGAGTTCAGCATCACAAACCAGCTTTACAACAAAGATTAAAAGGACTCCTCTAAGAGGAAAAGAAAAGGCCACAATTATAAAACTGCAAGAATATAAAATCTCATTGGTAAAGGCAAACAGTAAAGGTAGCAACTCAACTATATATTAAGATAGTAGGTTTAGCTTTAGAAAACTATAAGGTTATAAGATGGAAGCATTAAAATCATCTATGTCTAAAATTAGTTATGGAATATAGGAAATAATGAGACGTAAAATATGATGTGAAAATGAGTAAACATATGGAATGAAGTAAAAAATGAAGGCTTGTAAAAATGAACTTGAACTTAAAAGATAAGCAACTCTAAAAATCATGTTTATGCATATACAGAGACTGCTATATATAAACTTCATGGTAACAACAAAAATCTAGATGCATACCAAAAAAAAAAATAATCCAACACAATGGTAAAGATAATCATAAATCAGAAAGGAAGAAGGCAAAAGAAGAAGAAAGAAAACAACTATAAAAACTAACTCAAAACAATGAATTAAATGGCAAGAAATATGTACTTATCAATAATCATTTTGAAAATAAATGGACTAAATGCTCCAATCAAAAGATACAGAATGTCTGAATGGCTACAAAAAAATAATAATAAGACCCATACATAATCCTGCCTACAATGGATTCACTTCAGATCTAAAGACATAAATACTGAAACTGAGAGAATGTAAAAAGGTGTTCCATGAAAATGGAAAAGGAAAAGAAAGTCAGGGTAGCAATATTTATATCAGATACAATAGACTTTAAAACAAAGATTGTTATAAGAGACAAAGACAGAATTTATCTAATGATCAAGGGATCAATCCAAGAAGAAACATCAATTGTAAATATATATGTACCAATATAGGAGTAACTAAATATATAAAGTAAATACTAAAAGGCATTATGAAAGAAATTGACAACAACTCAATAATGTGGGGGAGTTTAACACCACTTTTACATCAATGGAAAAATCATCCAGAAAGAATATCAGGAGGGAAACATTGACCTTGAAAGATATATTAGACTGTTTTCTTAGTCACTCAGTCATTTCCGACTCTTTGTGACCCCATGAACTATAGCCCACCAGGCTCCTCTGTCCATGGGATTCTCCAGGCAAGAATATTGGAGTAGGTTGCCATTTCCTTCTCCAATATTAGAGTAGGTGGATTAATAAATTTACATAGAACTTTCATCCTAAAGCAGCAAAGAATGCACTTATGTTTCAATTACACGTGGAATATTCTCCAAAAGGGATCATGAATGAAATGAAAGTGCCCAGTCATGTCTGACTCTTAGCGACCCCATGGACTGCAGCCCACCAGGCTCCTCCTTCCACGGGGTTTTCAAAGCAAAAGGGTACTGGAGTGGGGTGCCATTGCCTTCTCCACAAAAGGGATCATATGCTAGGCCATAAAACAAGTTTCAGTAAATTTACAAAAACTAAAATCATATCAAGCATCTTTTCTGAACACAACACTATGAGACTGAAAATCAACTATTAATTTAATGAAAAAAAAAAACCTCAGAAAACATATACACCCAGAGGCTAAACAATATGCTAGTAATAACCAACGGATCACTAAAAACATTTTTATGCTAGTAATAACCAATGGATCACTAAAAACATTTTTAAATACCTGGAGAAAAATAAATATGAAAGCACAATAACTTAAATCTACAGGACACTACAAAAGCAGTTCTAAGTCAGAAGTTTATAGCAATACAAGCCTACCTTAAAAAATAAGGAAAAGTTCAAACATATAATCTAATCTTACATGAAAAGGAACTAGAAAAAGAGCAAATAATATCCAGTGTTAGTAGAAGGAAAAAAATCATAAAGATCAGAGGAGAAATAAATGAAACAAAGACTAAAATATAGTTTAAATGATCAGTGAAATTAATACCAGGTTACTTGAAAATATAAACAAAATTAATTAACCTTTAGCTAGATTAATCAAGGAAAGTGGAGGGCCTACATCAATAAAATCAGAAAAGAAAAAGGAACAATTACAACTGACACTACATAAATACAAAGAATCATGAGTTTACTATGAGCAATTATGTCAATAAAATGGACAACCTAGAAGAAATGGACAAATTTCTAGAACTGTGCAATCTCCCAAGACTGAACCTGGAAGAAACAGAAAATATGAACACATCAATTACTGGTAATGAAATTAAATCATTAATTGAAAACTTCCAATAAACAATAGTCAGGACCAGGTGGCTTCACAGGTGAATTCTACCAAATATTTAAGAATAGAGTTAACACCTACTTTCTCAATTGCAAAAAACTGTAGAGGAAGGAATGCTTTCAAACTCATTCTACAAGGCCAGGATCACCCTGATATCAAAACTAGACAAAGATATCATAAAAAAGAGAAAACCACAGGTCAATATCACTGATGAAGATAGACGAAAATGTCTTCAACAAAATCTTAAGAAACAGACTTCAACATCACATTACAAGGATCATACACCATGATCAAAGTGGAATTTCTTCCAGGGATGCGAGGATAATACAATATCAGCAATCAATCAGTGTGACAAGCCACATTAACAAACTGAAGAATAAAAACCATATGATCATCTCAATAGATGCAGAAAAAACTTTTGAGAAAATTTAACATATACTTTTGATAAAACTGTGAGCAAAGTGGGTACAGAGCAACCACACCTCACCATAATGAAGTCCATATATGATAAGTCTGCAGGTAGCATCATACTCTAGGATGTCTGGATCTAGGTGAGTGATCACTCACCTAGAGTCAGATATCCTGGAATGTGAAGTCAAGTGGGCCTTAGAAAACATCACTATGAACAAAGCTAGTGGAGGTGATTGAATTCCAGTTGAGCTATTTCATATCCTGAAAGATGATGCTGTGAAAGTGCTGCACTCAATATGCCAGCAAATCTGGAAAACTCAGCAGTGGCCACAGGACTGGAAAAGGTCAGGGTTCATTTCAATCCCAAAGAAAGGTAATGCCAAAGAATATTCAAACTACCATACAATTGGACTCATCTTGGGACAGGGGAGCCTGGTGGGCTGCCGCCTATGGGGCCGCACAGAGTCGGACATGACTGAAGCGACTTAGCAGCAGCAGCAGCAGCAGCAGCACAGGCTAGTAAAGTAATGCTCAAAATTCTCCAAACCAGGCTTAAATAATACATGAACCATGAACTTACAGATGTTCAAGCTGGTTTTAGAAAAGGCAGAGGAACCAGAGATCAAATTGCTAACATCTACTGGATCATCGAAAAAGCAAGAGAGTTCCAGAAAAATATCTACGTCTACTTTATTGACTATGCCAAAGCCTTTGACTGTGTGGATCACAATAAACTCTGGAAAATTCTGAAAGAGAAGGGAATACCAGACCACTTGACCTGCAGGTCAGGAAGCAACAGTTAGAACTGGACATGGAACAACAGACTGGTTCCAAATAGGAAAAGGAGTACGTCAAGGCTGTATATTGTCCCCCTGCTTATTTAACTTATATGCAGAGTACATCATGAGAAATGCTGGGCTGGAGGAAGCACAAGCTGGAATCAAGATTGCCAGGAGAAATATCAATAACCTCAGATATGCAGATGACACCACCCTTCTGGAAAAAAGTGAAGATGAACTAAAGAGGCTCTTGATGAAAGTGAAAGAGGAGAGTGAAATTGTTGGCTTACAGGTCAACATTCAGAAAACTAAAATCATGGCTTCCGGTCCCATCACTTCATGGCAAATAGATGGGGAAACAGTGGAAACAGTGACAGACTTAATTTTGGGGGGCTCCAAAATCACTGCAGATGGTGACTGCAGCTAATAAATTAAAAGACACTTACTCCTTGAAAGGAAAGTTATGACCAAGCTAGACAGCATATTAAAAAGCAGAGACATTACTTTGTCAACAAAGGTCCGTCTAGTCAAGGCTATGGTTTTTCCAGTAGTCATGTATGGATGTGAGCGTTAGACTATAAAGAAATCTGAGCGCTGAAGAAATGATGCTTTTGAACTGTGGTGTTGGACAAGACTCTTGAGAGTCCCTTGGACTGCAAGGAGATCCAACCAGTCCATCCTAAAGGAGATCATCCTGAGTGTTCATTGGAAGGACTGATACTGAAGCTGAAACTCCAATACTTTGGCCACCTGATGTGAAGAACTAACTCATTTGAAACAACTCTGATGCTGGGAGGGATTGGGGGCAGGAGGAGAAGGGGACGACGGAGTATGAGATGGTTGGCTGGCATCACGAACTCAATGGACATGGGTTTGAGTAAACTCCTGGAGTTGGTGATGGACAGGGCGGTCTGTTGTGCTGCAGTCCTGGGATCGCAAAGAGTCAGACACGACTGAGCGACTGAACTGAACTGAACATCATGCTGCTGCTGCTGCTGCTAAGTCGCTTCAGTCATGTCCGACTCTGTGTGACCCCATAGATGGCAGCCCATCAGGCTCCACTGTCCCTGGGATTCTCCACCATTCTCCACCATACTCTCCAGGCAAGAACACTGGAGTGGGTTGCCATTTCCATCTCCAATGCATGAAAGTGAAAAGTGAAAGTGAAGTCACTCAGTTGTGTCCGACTCTTCACAAACCCATGGACTGCAGCCTACCAGGGTCCTCCGTCCATGGGATTTTCCAGGCAAGAGTACTGGAGTGGGGTGCCATTGCCTTCAGTAAAAAACTGAAAGCATCTCCTCTAAGATCCGGACAAGACAAGAATTCTCAATCTTGCCACTGTTATTCAACATAATATACTTCAAGTCCTAGTCACAACAATTAGACAAGAAAAAGAAATAAAAGGAATCTAAATTGTAAAAGAATAAGTAATAATGTTACTGTCTGCAAATGGCATAATACTAACACATAGAAAATCCCAAAGACACCGTTAGAAACAACTGGATCTCATCAATGAAGTCTATGGATACAAAATTAATAAACAAAATCTATGGCATTTATATGTATTATTAAGGAACTATCAGAAAGTGAGATTATGAAAACAGCCTCATTTATCATCACATTCCTAGGCAGTTGTTCCTACATTTCAAAGTATACATAGGTATACATTCCTATACTCCTAGATATACGTACAATAAATACATTCATAGGTAGTTAATAAAATATTAAATTCCTAGGCATTTAATATTTCATAAATTCATAGGTATTTAATAGTCAATATGTCAATATTGTGATATTTTATTAAAATTATTTAAATATTCAATTTTATTTGTTTTATTAAATATTAAATATCTAGAAATAAAAATAACTAACTAAGCAGGTAAATGATCTGTACTTAAAAATCTATAGGACGCTGATGAATGAAACTGATGACACAAACAGATGGAGAAATATAATATGCTTACTGATTGGAAGAATTAGCATTGTTAAAATGACCATACTCTCCAAAGCAATCTACAGATTCAATTCCATCTTTAAGAAATACCAGTGCTATCTTTTGCACAACTAAAACAAACAATTTTAAAATTTGTATGGAGACACAAGACCCAAATAGCCAAAACAAACTTGAAAAAGAATAAAGTTGGAGATATTATGCTCCATCATTTAAAATTAGACTATAAAGCTATCAAAGTAGTATGGTACTGGCACAAAACAAACATACAGATCAATGGAATAGAATAGAGACTTCAAATGATCTCACACTTATATGTGCAATTAATCTATGACAAAGGAAGCAAGAATATATAATGGCAAAAAGGTAACCTTTATAATACATGGTGTTGAAAATTGGGCAGTAGAGTTAAAAGAATAAACCAGAATACTTTCTTTACCATGGACAAAAATAAACTCAAAATTAAAGGCTTAAATGTAAAATCTGAAATCACAAGTCTTCGAAAGAAAATATAGGCAGTATGTTCCTTAACATCAGTATTTCCAATATTTTTTTGGATATCCCTTCTTAGGCAAGGGAAACAAAAATGAAAAGAAAATAACAGAACTAACATCAAGCCTAAAATGTATTAAAATCAATATATACAAAGAATTCATAAAACTGAATATAAAAAAAAAACAGTCCAGTAAAATATGGGCAGAGACCTAAGTAGACATTTTTCAAATAAAGACAGGCATGGCCAAAGGTATATGAAAAGATGCTCAGCATCACTGAGGAGGGAAATGCAAATCAAAGAGATATCACCTCACACCTGAAAGAGTAGCTATTATCAAAAACAAAATAAATAACAATTAGTGAGGATGTGGAGGAAAGGTTTCCTTTTGTTGTTGGGAATGTAAATTGGTACAGCTACTATGGAAAACAGTATGAAGATTCCTCAAAAAAATAAATACAACTACCATTCAATCCAGCAGTTTTACTCCTGAATATTTATCTGAAGAAAACGTTAATCATTATATAGAAAAGACACATGGACTCCTATGTTCACTGCAATATATATATATACACACACACACACATGTATTACCATATATTCTTTATGCATTTATCTATTCATGGCTACTTATATTGCTTCTGTATCTTAATTATTGTATACATACACACACTGGCATGGTATTCAGCCATAGAAAGAATAAAATCCTATTGTTTACAACAACATGGATGGACTTAGAAGGCATTATGCTAACTATTCAAGTGAAATAGTCAGAAAAAGAGTAATATGGCATGATTTCATCTATATGTGGAATCTGGAAAACAAAACAAAGGAACAAACGAAGTAGCTTAACAAAATTTAACAAAGAGTAATAGATACAGAGAGCAAACAGGTGGTTGCCAGATGAGAAGTGATAGGAGAAAGAAGAAACAGGTGAGGGAGATTAAGAGATACAAAATCCCAACTGCTACATAAGTGGATCACAGTTATGAAATGTTCAGTGTGGAGAATATAGTCAAGAACTACACAATATCATTGTATGTTGACAGTAACTAGAATTTTCATGGTGATAATTTTTAAATGTACAGAAATACTGAAACACTATGTTGTGTAATAGGGATTAACACAGTGTTGTAGGTCAAACATACTTCAAAACCAAACAAAAAAAATATAAAAAAAGAAATCAGAATTCTGCTTACCAGAGTTGGGTTTTGGGTTGAAGGGGAATTGGATGAAAATCATAAAAAGGTACAAATTTTAAGTTATAAATACTGAAGATGTAATCCACAAGATGATAAAATAATTTAATACTGTTGCATGTTACGTATGAAAATTCAAAGAGTAAAGCTTGAGTTCTCATGACAAGAAACTTTTTTTTTCTATTTTTCTATTTGTATTTATGAGATGATGGATGTTAACTAAACCTTTTGTGATAATAGTTTCATGATGTATGCAATTCAAATCATGATGCTGTACATCTTATACAGTGCTGCATGCCAATTACATCTCAATAAAAGTGGAAGAAAAAGAATAAAGAAAAAAGAGACAAGTTCTTCTTGAATATATACCATGCGAAGACCATGTAGTATTTGTTTGATGTCATATCAAAAAAATATACTGTGATCACCATAATAATATTTCCCACTCCTTACCTTCTGGGTTCATGATAAGACACCACCTTCTGACTTTCCTTAGGGTGGAAAGAATCTCTTGAACCATGAGAAGTGTTGTTTAATTGTTGATGCTAGGCCCTCCACATCTCTAGTTTCCTTCTGGCACCACGAACAGCAACACTGTATATGGGGCCAGTTGACTAACTGCATTGAGTAGGGGCCTTCAGATGATCCACAGTGAGCATGGAAACAAACAAGGAGTGAACTTTTGTTGTTTCAGACTCTATTGTTTCAAGGATGTCTATTATGAAAAATACTCTATCTGGACCAATACATAGATCTTCTACATTCGGTAAAAATTCACACTCAATTTCAGGTGACTTAAACAAGTATTTTTCGCTTTAAGATGCCTCCCCAGGATTATATGTTCATAAAATAACCCATATTTTAAGGCAGATATGGTCACACTTCTTTTCCTAACTTGTCAGAAATCACTTCATTATCATTATAATAATGCAAATACTTTACTAATATACATGCCATAACAATCATTATAAATTATTTTATTTATCCAGATGTCTATATGTACAGAGGAAAATGCAAGGAAACATAACTTCTTATTCTAACCAAACATGGATTATCTAGTCTGTGAAGAGAGACTAAGGCAAAAATAAGGTTTCCAAGTTTACTGAAATATTAACCTTCATTACCACTTCTATTTTGATTTAGTTCCCCAAATTTTAAAACTTTAATTGTACTGGAGAATAGCATAGCAGTTTGAAATATTCCTTGTGCATTCTAAAATGCATAACTGTAGATCA
Organism: Bubalus bubalis; assembly: GCF_019923935.1. NCBI lineage: Eukaryota > Metazoa > Chordata > Mammalia > Artiodactyla > Bovidae > Bubalus > Bubalus bubalis. The sequence goes on along the minus strand of NC_059159.1, from coordinate 77,797,804 downwards.
CGATGATAATAGATGGCAGAGTACAAACAACAAATAGATAAATGATAGATATGTAAATAAATACAATATATTCAATAATTATTTATTGAGCACTAATTATATGCAGTGCACAAAGATGCTAGGAACAAAATGTGATATCCTGGGAATATAACAGTTATTCTTTGAAAGGATAAATAAAATTGACAAACCATTAGCCAGACTCATCAAGAAACAAAGGGAGAAAAATCAAATCAATAAAATTAGAAATCAAAATGGAGAGATCACAACAGACAACACAGAAGTACAAAGGATCATAAGGGACTACTATCAGCAATTATATGCCAATAAAATGGACAACATGGAAGAAATGGACTGAACTGAATGAGGTGGATGAAACTGGAGCCTATTATACAGAGTGAAGTAAGCCAGAAAGAAAAACACCAATACAGTATCAGTTCAGTTCAGTTCAGTTCAGTCACTCAGTCGTACCCAACTCTTTGCAACCCCACGAATTGCAGCACGCCAGGCCTTCCTGTCCATGACCATCTCCTGGAGTTCACTCAAACTCACGTCCATTGAGTCGGTGATGCCATCCAACCATCTCATCCTCTGTCGTCCCCTTCTCCTCCTGCCCCCAATCCCTCCCAGCATCGGACACTTTTCCAATCAGTCAACTCTTCGCATGAGGTAGCCAAAGTACTGGAGTTTCAGCTTTAGCATCATTCCTTCCAAAGAAATCCCAGGGCTGATCTCCTTTAGAATGGACTGCTTGGATCTCCTTGCAGTCCAAGGGACTCCCAAGAGTTTTCTCCAATACAGTATATTAATGCATATATATGGAATTTAGAAAGATGGTAACGATAACCCTGTATGCAAGACAGCAAAAGAAACACAGATGTATAGAACACTCTTTTGGACTCTGTGGGAGAGGGAGAGGGTGGGATGATTTGGGAGAATGGCATTGAAACAAGTATAATATCATATATGAAACAAATCACCAGTCCAGGTTCGATGCAGGATACAGGATGCTTGGGGCTGGTGCACTGGGATGACCCAGAGGGATGGTATAGGGAGGGAGGTTCAGGATGGGGAACACGTGTACACCCGTGGTGGATTCATGCTGGTGTATGGCAAAACCAATACAATATTGTAAAGTAATTAGCCTCCAATTAAAATCAATAAATTTATATTTTTAAAAAAAGAGGGACTGAAAGCACATGACAGCTAATAGTAACAGAGTGTTTTATGGAAATTAAATAACAATACTGGTATTTTCTAGATTATATGAAATCTTAATGATATTTTTCAACTTTTTAGAGTTTGTGGTTTATATGATTACATTTTATTTATAAATAAATATTCAGTCATGCTTTTACTTTGAAAATAATAAATAAATAAAATGCATAACTGTAGATCACTATGATAATAGATGGCATAGTACAAACAACAAATAGATAAATGATAGATATGTAAATAAATGAATATATAAAATATATTCAATAATTATTTATTGAGCACTAATTATATGCAGTGCACAAAAATGCTGGGAACAAAATGTGATATCCTGGGAATATAACAGTTAACATGTAAACTTTGGCTTTTCACATCTAATGGATATAAACATAGAGATGGCAATATCCAAAGCCAAAAAATTCAATTTAGAAAAAAATGAGATGATTAGTCAACTCGCAGAGCAGGTAATCATCATAGATTATTATAAATAAGCTTTCGATCTGTGTTAAGCTTAAGAAAGTTAATATTTAGCTAAAATACCAGGCATACTATACGTGCTTGTAGCAAAACTTTGAGCTAATACAAAACAGAGCCATTAATAAAAATGATATGAAACAGGACATATAACACATTTATGCTCAAAATGAACAGCTGACTTAGACTGTGAACCTGAGCTTCACCTGCTTGAAAAGGCTGAGACTATATTTCCCATTAAGTTGCATTTCTTAAAATTTTAATTTTAGGAAACTTGATGATTACAATTATGTTTAAGTTTATGACACCTTCCAGATGCATATCCGATTCCCACCCCATCCTCTTTTTTTTTTTTTCATTTAAACTATTTAGATAAAAAGTCAACATCTTAAAACTCAGGGTTGGTATAAATACAAACCAAACAAACTCCCTTACAAACATCTTATTAGGCCAGAAATACATCTTTACTACAAATCAAGCCAAATAAACCACTTTCAGTCTGCATAGAAATTCTTCTTGATTCAATACAACTTCTGTTATAGACAAGAGACACACACACTCTTGGGGCCTGGGGTAGGCTGCCCCAAAATGTACCTCAATGGCATATTGATTATTTTGAGTTAAAAGGGCCAAAGAGGGACAATCTGACCCTCCTTTCTGTCTCCTTGAAAGCAGGAAATAAATCTCTCCTTTGAAAGGTACACTCCCTGCATTTGGAAACAGAAGGACATGCCTATCACTAGAAACAGGGAATCTGAGTCTAGAATCCTGTATACACAAACCATGTTACGTCTTTATTATCCAAGTCAAGAGTCTATTTAGATTCTTCACGAATTAAGTGGCTGAATCCTAAGTTTCTTTGTCCTGTTAATCCTTTATCCTGTCTTTGTCCTGTCAATTTTTTATAAAAAGTATAAAAGGTTCCTGCTTCAACCACTTCTTAGATCTCATTTCTATGAGACCTCTATGCTTATGAACTAAAAGTTTTCCTGTTAAATGTATTGTGTGTCAATTTTATTATTGGTTCAAATCATAACAACTCAAGAGAGGTTGAGGGGAAACTTCCCCCTCCCTGATATACACACACATACAGACATAGACACACACACACACACACACACACACATACACACACATGCATACAACTACAAAATACAGAAGTTCTCCTTTGTTGATATAGAAATTAAAGAAATAACAGTGCTCCACAGAGATACAGGTCTGTCTAGGGTACTTTATTAGATGATATTTTAAGGAGAAAGGGGCAGCAAGAAATAACTTTTATGAATTTTGTAAACTGTGCAGAGAAAAGAAAAAAAAAAACTAATATCAAATTGTTCATTACTTACTAATTGTAATTGTTCATTACATACATACATACACTACATACTAATGAACAATTTAATGTTGTTCAAAGAAGGCTGCCACCTTCTTTGGGTCCACCTTGAAAAAGAGTAAAGGAAGTAGGCAGTCTTTATCCCATTTAGACTAGGAGATTATGGTCTTAGGCAGCATTGAAGCAGGAAGGTCATCTCAAGGTGAGCACTTAAAATTCTTTCAAGTAAAAGAATGCTTCTCTGTGTGTATGTATAAGTGGGCCTGCACACACAGTTTGGACTGGGACGCCTTAAACCACGAAGCTAGAAAAAAAGATTCAATTGCAGTACTTTGAAGGCTATGCATATTTGTAATTTCATTCACTTAAGACTCTGTCTCCTGTGTTTTCCAGGGCATAATGACCTCTTTTTCTTCACCACTTAGATAGATTTCTCACATATAGCTTGTAGCTAGAGATCCCAATAAGAAAACCAAAGGAATGCTCTGAGTGACTGCTAAGGTATATAACACTATCTGCTGCTGCTGCTGCTGCTAAGTCACTTCAGTCGTGTCTGACTCTGGGCGACCCCATAGATGGCAGCCCACCAGGCTCCCCTGTCCCTGGGATTCTCCAGGCAAGAACATGGGAGTGGGTTGCCATTTCCTTCTCCAATGCATGAACATGAAAAGTGAAAGTGAAGTCGCTCAGTCGTGTCCGACCCTCAGCGACCCCATGGTCTGCAGCCTTCCTGGCTCCTCTGTCCATGGGATTATCCAGGCAAGAGTACTGGAGTGGGGTGCCATTGCGGTTGTCTAAAGAGAAGATTCCATGAATTTTCACTCTTCCTTTATCAAACTGTCTTCCCTCCCTGCTCTTGGCTGACCAAACATTTTCAGTCAGTAGGTTACTTTTCCTCTGTCATCGATGAGCTAAATTCTTACAGCATAACATAAATGATTTCTTTTTTTTAATAATGTAGGTGGATTCGAGCCCAATAGATTACCTTTAAGTGGGTGAGCATAATAATAGCATCAACAGAGTAATTTACATATTTTATGTCCATGTTACTCAAGCCACATTCAGTGAAAGTAGTTTTGTCTCACAGAAGGTTAATTACGATTTCTAGGATAAAGCACTTTGGATCAGATACATTTAGATTATTTTACATTATACAGTATTATATAGTTATCTTTTTTTAAATTTTATTTTATTTTAAAATTTTACAAAATTGTATTAGTTATGACAAATATCATAATGAATCCACCACAGGTATACATGTGTTCCCCATCCTGAACCCTCCTCCCTCCTCCCTCCCTATACCATCCCTCTGGGTCATCCCAGTGCACCAGCCCCAAGCATCCAGTATTGTGCATCGAACCTGGACTGGCAACTCATTTCATACATGATATTTTACATGTTTCAATGCCATTCTCCCAAATCTTCCTACCCTCTCCCTCTCCCACAGAGTCGATAAGACTGTTCTATACATCAGTGTCTCTTTTGCTGTCTCGTACACAGGGTTATTGTTAGCATCTTTCTAAATTCCATATATATGCGTTAGTATACTGTACTGGTGTTTTTCTTTCTGGCTTACTTCACTCTGTATAATAGGCTCCAGTTTCATCCACCTCATTAGAACTGATTCAAATGTATTCTTTTTAATGGCTGAGTAATACTCCATTGTGTGTATGTACCACAGCTTTCTTATCCATTCATCTGCTGATGGACATCTAGGTTGCTTCCATGTCCTGGCTATTATAAAGTGCTGCGATGAACATTGGGGTACACGTGTCTCTTTCCCTTCTGGTTTCCTCAGTGTGTATGCCCAGCAATGGGATTGCTGGATCATAAGGCAGTGCTATTTCCAGTTTTTTAAGGAATCTCCACACTGTTCTCCATAGTGGCTATACTAGTTTGCATTCCCACCAACAGTGTAAGAGGGTTCCCTTTTCTCCATACCCTCTCCAGCATTTATTGCTTGTAGACTTTTGGATTGCAGCCATTCTGACTGGTGTGAAATGGTACCTCATAGTGGTTTTGATTTGCATTTCTCTGATAATGAGTGATGTTGAGCATCTTTTCATGTGTTTGTTAGCCATCTGTATGTCTTCTTTGGAGAAATGTCTATTTAGTTCTTTGGCCCATTTTTTGATTGGGTCATTTATTTTTCTGGAGTTGAGCTGTAGGAGTTGCTTGTATATTTTTGAGATTAGTTGTTTGTCAGTTGCTTCATTTGTTATTATTTTCTCCCATTCTGAAGGCTGTCTTTTCACCTTGCTAATAGTTTCCTTTGTTGTGCAGAAGCTTTTAAGGTTAATTAGGTCCCATTTATTTATTTTTGCTTTTATTTCCAATATTCTGGGAGGTCGGTCATAGAAGATCCTGCTGTGATGTATGTCGGAGAGTGTTTTGCCTATGTTGTCCTCTAGGAGTTTTATAGTTTCTGGTCTTATGTTTAGATCTTTAATCCATTTCGAGTTTATTTTTCTGTATGGTGTTAGAAAGTGCTCTAGTTTCATTCTTTTACAAGCAGTTGACCAGATTTCCCAGCACTCCTTGTTAAAGATATTGTCTTTAATCCATTGTATATTCTTGCCTCCTTTGTCAAAGATAAGGTGTCCATGTGTGTGTGGATTTATCTCTGGGCTTTCTATTTTGTTCCATTGATCTATATTTCTGTCTTTGTGCCAGTACCATACTGTCTTGATAACTGTGGCTTTGTAGTAGAGCCTGAAGTCAGGTAGGTTGATTCCTCCAGTTCCATTCTTCTTTCTCAAGATCACTTTGGCTATTTGAGGTTTTTTGTGTTTCCATACAAATTGTGAAATTATTTGTTCTAGCTCTGTGAAGAATACTGTTGGTAGCTTGATAGGGATTGCACTGAATCTATAGATTGCTTTGGGTAGTATACTCATTTTCACTATATTGATTCTTCCAATCCATGAACATGGTATATTTCTCCATCTATTAGTGTCCTCTTTGATTTCTTTCACCAGTGTTTTATAGTTTTCTATATATAGGTCTTTAGTTTCTTTAGGTAGATATATTCCTAAGTATTTTACTCTTTCCATTGCAATGGTGAATGGAATTATTTCCTTAATTTCTCTTTCTGTTTTCTCATTATTAGTGTATAGGAATGCAAGGGATTTCTGTGTGTTGATTTTATATCCTGCAACTTTACTATAGTCATTGATTAGTTCTAGTAATTTTCTGGTGGAGTCTTTAGGGTTTTCTATGTAGAGGATCATGTCATCTGCAAATAGTGAGAGCTTTACTTCTTCTTTTCCATTTTGGATTCCTTTGATTTCTTTTTCTGCTCTGATTGCTGTGGCCAAAACTTCCAAAACTATGTTGAATAGTAATGGTGAAAGTGGCACCCTTGTCTTGTTCCTGACTTTAGAGGAAATGCTTTCAATTTTTCACCATTGAGGATAATGTTTGCTGTGGGTTTGTCATATATAGCTTTTATTATGTTGAGGTATGGTCCTTCTATTCCTGCTTTCTGGAGAATTTTTATCATAAATGGATGTTGAATTTTGTCAAAGGCTTTCTCTGCATCTATTGAGATAATCATATGGTTTTTATTTTTCAATTTGTTAATGTGGTGTATTACATTGATTGATTTGCGGATATTGAAGAATCCTTGCATCCCTGGGATAAAGCCCACTTGGTCATGATGTATGATCTTTTTAATGTGTTGTTGGATTCTGATTGCTAGAATTTTGTTAAGGATTTTTGCATCTATGTTCATCAGTGATATTGGCCTGTAGTTTTCTTTTTTTGTGAGATCTTTGTCAGGTTTTGGTATTAGGGTGATGGTGGCCTCATAGAATGAGTTTGGAAGTTTACCTTCCTCTGCAATTTTCTGGAAGAGTTTGAGCAGGATAGGTGTTAGCTCCTCTCTAAATTTTTGGTAGAATTCAGCTGTGAAGCCGTCTGGACCTGGGCTTTTGTTTGCTGGAAGATTTTTGATTACAGTTTCAATTTCCGTGCTTGTGATGGGTCTGTTAAGATTTTCTATTTCTTCCTGGTCGAGTTTTGGAAAGTTGTACTTTTCTAAGAATTTGTCCATTTCTTCCACGTTGTCCATTTTATTGGCATATAATTGTTGATAGTAGTGTCTTATGATCCTTTGTATTTCTGTGTTGTCTGTTGTGATCTCTCCATTTTGATTTCTAATTTTATTGATTTGATTTTTCTCCCTTTGTTTCTTGATGAGTCTGGCTAATGGTTTATCAATTTTATTTATCCTTTCAAAGAACCAGCTTTTGGTTTTGTTGATTTTTGCTATGGTCTCTTTTGTTTCTTTTGCATTTATTTCTGCTCTAAGTTTTAAGATTTCTTTCCTTCTACTAACCCTGGGGTTCTTCATTTCTTCCTTTTCTAGTTGCTTTAGGTGTAGAGTTAGGTTATTTATTTGACTTTTTTCTTGTTTCTTGAGGTGTGCCTGTATTGCTATGAACTTTCCTCTTAGGACTGCTTTTATAGTGTCCCACAGGTTTTGGGTTGTTGTGTTTTCATTTTCATTTGTTTCTATGAAAATTTTGATTTCTTTTTTGATTTCTTCTGTGATTTGTTGGTTATTCAGCAGCGTGTTGTTCAGCCTCCATATGTTGGAATTTTTAATAGTTTTTCTCCTGTAATTGAGATCTAATCTTACTGCATTGTGGTCAGAAAAGATGCTTGGAATGATTTCTATTTTTTTGAATTTACCAAGGCTAGCTTTATGGCCCAGGATGTGATCTATCCTGGAGAAGGTTCCATGTGCGCTTGAGAAGAAGGTGAAATTCATGGTTTTGGGATGAAATGTCCTATAGATATCAATTAGGTCTAACTGGTCTATTGTATCGTTTAAAGTTTGTGTTTCCTTGTTAATTTTCTTTATTGAAGGATTCAGGTCCTTAAATGTGCTGATGTGCATTTTAAATCTCCAGTGTTTAGAGAGACAACTTTAATCAGAAAGTTTATTGGGTGCCCCATATGATAGGTCCCACTCCAGTACTCTTGCCTGGAAAATCCCAGCGACAGAGGAGCCTGGTAGGAGGCCATCTATGGGGTCGCACAGAGTCGGACACGACTGAAGCGACTTAGCAGCAGCAGCAGCAGCATATGATAGGTGTAATATGCTGGGCTCTTCTATGCTGTGTTTCCTCCAATATTAAATTCATTCATTTCTCCTGAAAATCTGAAGTTACTTATTGTTTTAAAATGCTTGCTACATAGTCACTATTAAAGAAATAGGATGCATATAATTTTGCTATTTGCCTGACTTACTGATCTCTGACTCAAGGGAAGATCCAAACCTTAATAATCTTCATGCAGCAAGTCTAGGTAAACAAGATACTCAGCACTGAGAAGCACATAGTAAATCACATTTCAGGAGTTCACAAGGAAAAGCTAGAAGGGGATTTCTAAGGACAAGCATTTCTACAAATGTTTTCCCCCATAATCTTCATGCAATATAAATCATTATGTTGCTGCAAATGATAAAAACTGGGAGCAAATCATTAAATATCACAATAAGAGAACATGCTTTCTCTTTCTAATGTATGGCAATTATTCAGAATGTATTTTATAGAGTTACATTGGTAATATCTATACTTCAGATCTTATTGTACAACTTGGCAACATAAGGATCATACAATGTATAATATTCCATCTAGATTTGTTTTTGCTATTCAAAATATCATAGTACTAGACATATGTTCTGAATTAAGAGCAGGTATAATTTGTAGTTTTTCCTTGAATTTTAATGTGGATTTTTTTTTCTTAATTTCATGGAATATCTATTGTTATGTTGACGGATACAAATGTCTCATGAAATGTAGTTTGGGAAGTTTTATTCTGAGTTATCCTCTAGCTAAACAATTATTAATAGGAAGAATTTCTTTGATGACTTTAGCAGCTAACTATGAGAGGCTCCAAAATGTACTAACACTGATTTTATGTGTTTATCTAGTAATTTCATACCTGGATGTATGGCATAAGGCAGCAGGAAGACAGGGCTAATGCAAAACATACTGTTATCTCCATTTCTTCTGCCTTCTCTCATAACCACATGAAATCAATATTTTTTCCTTCAAGACCTCAAAGATGGTCATCATGTTGACCTCAGGCAAGCTGGGTCTTTGGAAAAGCATATAGGTAAGTGATTTAGCTAGATAGGAATAGAAATCTATTCTAGTTTGCTAGTGCTTGAAATTTGACTGATCAACAAATATAATAATTCAATAGTATCAGAGGGCAGAAAAAATTATTCAGTTAAACATGCTAAGAACATATATCTACTCTCAAATATTTTCAGTCCAGTGAGAGTAGACAAGGTCAGAAGTAAGTCTTACAAGAATGAAGTAAAATAGAGAACTAAGTCATACTTAGTATTGATAGTTTGCAAAAGAAAACATAAGCAGGACAGGTATCATTACTTTCACAAAGTAAGACCATAAGAACATGTAAATTTTTGATAACCAAATAAAATAACAGAGTGAATAAATTTTCTTTGTAAAGATCCCCTCAAATAAAAGCAAATGCTTTGGACAAAACATGATTTCTTAAAAATTTACAATAGTATATAGACATATGATAACCACTGCCTTTGAATTGTAGTTTTAAATGTTACATCAGTTTCATAGTTTCAATTTATTCTGAAAGAGAAAAAAAATTAGAAGTCACAATGTATTCTACTCTCACTTTCCAAGAGAAAGCTGACTTTCCTGTTCAATAGCTTGGCTTCTGCTGCTGCTAAGTCACTTCAGTAGTGTCTGACTCTGTGTGACCCCATAGACGGCAGCCCACCAGGCTCCCCTGTCCCTGGGATTCTCCAGGCAAGAACACTGGAGTGGGTTGCCATTTCCTCCTCCAATGCATGAAAGTGAAAAGTGAAAGCGAAGTCGCTCAGTTGTGTCCGACTTTTAGTGACCCCATGGACTGCAGCCTACCAGGCTCCTCCGTCCATGGGATTTTCCAGGCAACAGTACTGGAGTGGGGTGCCTTTGCCTTCTCCTTCAATAGCTTGGAGCAAGAGAATAGCCCATTAAAAGACGAATGGATAAAAAAGAAAACCTTTAAAATAATCCAATGTTTCTAATTCTTAAAAAACTATTTTATGCTTTAAATAGATTTGTGTGTACAAACAGTATTCATGTATAAGATAAAATAAACAATTCTACCCAAGGGAGGTAGATTAGATAATTTAGAAAGCACCTACTAGATATTATAATATCTAGAGATAAGAAGGAGCTTCTCAGGTGGCTCAGCCATAAAGAATCTGCCTGCAATGCAGAAGATGTGAGTTCTATCCCTCAGTTGAGAAGGTCCCCTGGAGGAGGGCATGGCAAGCCACTCCAGTATTCTTGCCTGGAGAATTCCATGGACAGAGGAGCCTGGCAAGCTACAGTCCATAAAGTCGCAAAGAGTCAGACATGACTGAAGCAACTATGCACACGCACAGAGATAAGAAGCTTTCTTTTTTTTTTTTTTTTTGACTGTGGTTGGGTTTATTTTTTTTTCTTTTTTTTTAAATTTTATTTTATTTAACTTTACAATATTGTATTGGTTTTGCCATATATCAAAATGAATCCGCCACAGGTATACATGTGTTCCCCATCCTGAACTCTCCTCCCTCCTCCCTCCCCATACCATCCCTCTGGGTCGTCCCAGTGCCCCAGCCCCAAGCATAACCGAATGGAAGAACCATGTGAGAGACAGCAGAACACAGTTAGAATAAGTCTAAATCCTTAGTGACATCAGAGTGTCTCTATGACATATTGGCCCTGGGCTGCCTAATTTCAGGCTTCTGTGACTTGGGAGAAAAACACATTTATGTTGTGTTTTAGTCACTGTTATTTTTTATACCTCATTCACAGAGGTTGAGTGCAATTTCAAATTGAAATGCTTGCCCTATCAGCATATTATATTCTTTAAAAAGTATGCCTACAATCTCTCTGAGTTAACGGTGTGATCTAGCTACAAAAAAAAAAAAAAAGGTTTAAAATTTGGCTATAGTAAACAGATATTGTACTCACAAAAAATAATCAAATAACAACTCCTTTATACTATGTGCCTGAGAGATTGCTTCTGGAAAACTGGGTTCATGTCTACATGCAATATTTTAAGGAATATACTGACCAATAACAGTTAAAACTATTTGTAGCATAGTACTCAAGGAAGGGAAATCCATGTCATATGTTGGGGTGAGGTGGTAGAAGAGGAATTTTTAACTCAAAAAAACAGCATTTGGGCAAGCATAAGACCTGTCACGGTTTTTGAAAGAATGTTGTAAAAAATAACTTACTACTTAATGGTGCTCTATAGAATAAAAGTATAACCCATGCATGTAAGAGATGATGTTACTCTGGCAGTAGAATATTCTACCATGCACTAGCCACTCCCTCATGTACTGAGTTTCCTGCTACCTGGAATATGGAAAGAAATGCTTTATCAGCACCTTCCTAGAATATCACAGGAGGTATCTCTATAATTCATATAGACATCATTATGATCTCTAGGAGTCACTCTAATAATGAAAGCCTTTAAAAATATTGCAATAATTAAAAGAGAATGTACAGGAAGCAAGGGCTTCCCTCATAGCTCAGATCTTCCAGACCTCTTCCCGGGGTCAGGAAGATCCACTGGAGCAGGGATAGGCTGCCCACTCCAGCATTCATGGGCTTCCCTTGTGGCTCAGCTGGTAAAGAATCTGCCTGCAATACGGGGACATCTGGGTTGAATCCCTGGGTTGGGAAGATCCCCTGGAGAAGGGAAAGGCTACCCACTCCAGTATTCTGGCCTGGAAAATACCATGGACTGTATAGTCCCTCGGGTCATAAAGAGTTGGAGACGACTGAGAGACTTTCACTTCACTTCACTTCAGGAAGCACACAATGAATGGACAGTATTTGTGAGGATTTAACCGATTCAATAACTTTATAAGGACATAAATATGATTAAAAACAAATTATAGGGGAAAGGTATATATACACATATGTATGAATATATACACACATATATATGTCCATTTATGAATTTTAAAACTACATCTATTTTTCAGATACTGATGTGAAAGTTAGACTAAAATGCACATAAAACAGAGATATCAGAGGCACTATATCGGAAACATTATATTTCAACTCAGAGTAACACTCCAGCCCTCTTCTGCCCTTACCCCTGTACACTTTCTCCATTCCTCCACCTCCATGTATATTTGTTACCAGTAAGGAAAAAACAAAACAAGAACATAAGCAACAACAACAGAACTACAACTAAATACTCTTTTAATCACAAAGTAAAATCCAAGGAGCTGGCTATATTCAAGAGAATCCACTGAGAGAATAAGCTAAGGAGAAAATATGCTCAAAGATTTAAGTAGAGTAAGCCTATGGATGCATTGAATTCTAATATGTGCAACTATAAAAAGCTCTCGGTCCAGTCTATGAAAAATAGTCCAGAATTACATAACTAATAGTTCAAGACAGACATTCCTCCAATGCTTACCTTACATTCCCCTCAGGCATCTGGAGGGTATTCATCTTCCTACAACTCAAAGTATATGAGCCACAGAAAATGGCCAGACATGCAATTGCACCCGTTGAACGACTTCCCGTTACTAATGAAGTGAGGATGACGTCCCTAATGAGTTTACTCGCATTTAACCTGTCCTATGGTTACGCCTGAGGGTTCAGCCATGAATCTGCGTGATGATGATGATGACGATCATGGGACACATTTCTTATCATTTACTACATTTTCTGCCTCACTAGTCGGTAAGCCTACATGCCAGTCCCAGACACCATCATTATAGAATCTCTTTTCACTGACACTTGTTCCCCAAGAAGCATGATATATAAGATGGCATGTAATCTATTATGAATTACTGTGAATGAGTAACATCAGGACAAAGTCCTGGGACAGTAGCACATGAGTCAACAGTCAATATTAAGATAGTCAGGTCCATGTATCATTTATACAAACTTACCACATCCAGAAATCATTTCTAGACATGGATTCAAAGTTAGAAGGGACATGGGGAGTTTTTTTTTTTTTTTACTCAGGAGTATTCTGCAGAAGGTTAGTATATAAATACACAAAGACAAAGAAGGTTATTTTTTGCTGTGTACTAGTTATCTATTTTTTTATAAAAGTGATATGCTACAGACAATTCTAAAAAAATAAGAAAGGAAAAAAATTCATAGCTCAGGATCCCAAAACAACCACAGCTAACATTGCATGTTATGTCCTTTTAGGCTCCTTTTGCTAAACATATATTTTATATAGTTACAATGTGACTGTAATGTACCTTTATTATGCTTTATTCATTTTATTTAAATAGAAGCATATTCTCATGTTTTATATGAGATCAGTAAAAATATCTTCCCAACCCAGGGATTGAACGCAGATCTCCCCACATTGCAGGCAGATTCTTTACCAGTTGAGCCACCAGGGAAGCCCAAGAATACTGGAGTGGGTAGCTTCTCCCTTCTGCAGCAGATCTTCCTGACCCAGGAATTGAATCAGGGTCTCCTGCATTGCAGGCGGATTCTTTACCAAGTGAGCTATCAGGGAAGCCCCAGTAAAAAGTATTATGACAACAAATTGTTGCAATGTAATATATAATCCATCCTCCTCTATTATGAAATTTTATTTCCAATTTTTCCTATTATAAAAAGCATTATGACTAAAAATTTAACTGCAAGTGTTTGCATATATATTTTTCACATTTAAGATTATTTTTAGAAAACAGATTCTCAGAAATAGAATTTCTCAAAGGCATGGGCATTTTAAAGCATATCTACACAGGCTGAATGGCAGGAAACTGCTCTTACAAATCAGAATACATTTTCTTAAAGCACCTGATAAAGCCTAGTATCAATAAAGAATTTAATTTCATAATACAGCTGCATATATGTACAGAGGGCTAGTATAATCTATTATGGTTTTTAAATTTAGAAGTTCAGATTTACTATTAATTCAACTGAACTGACTTTTTTGAAGAGGGAAATGTCTTTGTTCTCACTTCCTCTTGCATCTTTCTTTCATAAAATGTCTGTGTCTATGTCACATTCTCTCAGTACTTCATTTTTTATTAGGAAACAATTAATTCAATACATTGGTCAATAAAGCTATGGTGGCTGGAAAATATCATTACCCTTTCTCAGTTAATGCTTTTTCATTTTACTCAAGTGTATGTATCCACAGAACATCTTCAAAGATATTCCTATTAAAGAATGCTTTGGAAGTTTCATATATAGTAATGGGTCACTAGGGAAGATAGTTTGAAAACAAGAATGCTAGTCCTTATGAAATCATAAAATGTTCAAGCTGCTAGTCTTTGCTATATCATCTACACACCCTCCTCCCCCCCCCCCACACACACAAACACCCACACACACGTAAGGACCTACATAATCAAAGTGAATTATTTCCACACATGTGTCCTGGATCAGAAAAGTCTTAGTGTAAATTCCTGGCCAAGTTCTTCAAAGTTCTTATTAAGTCATTCAATCCCTTTTAACATAACATTTTCGAATATGTAAAGTGTAAATAAACCTACATTTTCAGACAGTCACGAGATTGCAGGTGAACATTGTTAAAGAAAATGTAAAACTCTACACAAATTTTTGTACAGTAGTTAGCAACAATAGAAAACAAAATTATAATAATAATGAAGGCACAACCACTTTTATTGTGATGGGGCTCAGGTCAGGCTTTGAAAAACTATGCAAAAGTGCCATATGGATTATTTTGAGTTAAAGTTACTGAAGAAACAGCAGGCGCAAGAAGAACACCTTGGCCATCCTCTTTGTCCCCTTGAAAGCCAGGAGATAAACCTTTCATGTGAAAGGTACCCTCCCTGTACCAGGAGGCAGACAGACATCCTTATCATCAGAGGTAGGGAATTCGGGGCTCAGACAGCTATATGAATAAACCTCGCTCCTTTTTTACTAATTTACCACTCCCAACACAAACTTCTTTATCTTGTCAGTTCTTCACAAATTTACTATTTCTTTCTCTGAACGTTATAAAAGCTGCCTGCTTTGGTCACTTCACTGTGGGGACCTCTTATCTTTGGGGCCCCTATACATAGGGAATTAAATAGTTTTTTTTTTTTTTTCTCCTGTTACTGTCTCATTTCAATTACTAGACCAGCCAGAAGACACTAGAAGAATAAAAGAAAAAATTTCCTCCCTAACAAGAGCACAGTCAGAAAGAAAAAAAGTAGACAAGTTTAAGGGTATACTTAAAACTGCCTTATCTTGTTCATAATGAGGTTAAAACATTAACCCCTAATAAGCAGTTTTCAACATAAAAATGTCTAATCACTGATAAAAGCAAGACACATCCAGTGTTCATTTACATTTCCCTTATACATGTGCAAGGGTCATTTGTGAGTCCTTGGTCCTCCCATGGCACATAGGCCCATGTAGCTGATTCCACTGCTGCTATGCACAGGCTATCAGGAGTCTGGCAGAGCTGTTAAGGCTCTTCCACTTAGCCACAGTGACAGACTAAAAGACAGGGAGATGTCCTATTTCACCAATAAAATGATGGCAGATTTAGTTGAGACTATTTGAATAGAGAGAGAGGGAGGCACTCTTTTCTAGGCATCTGAAATTTTGAGATGGGACCCGCTGCAAATACCTTGGAAGGATGAGGAGGAGAATCTGTCTGACGCTGGACAGAGAATCAGAATAATGTTGCAGAGCCGAGATAGAGGAGGAGGAGAGAAGAAAGAGAAAGAAGCTATGTCTTGAGATGGTAAAATCAGCCATGTCTTACGCAAACATGCCCAAACCTTCTAATCGCCCCTCTGTATCCACTCTCGGGTCTCTTCCATCTTGCTCAGTGTATGGACAGGGAATGCATCTCCCTCTGATACCTGTAACAAGGAGCTTCCCCGCCTTGGGCTCCAGGTCAGTTTCAGGTATTACATAAAGGAGCAGGACTTGGGAGACAAAGAGGAATAGAAGGCTATTTAATGACCCAGAGGTGTTGAAACAGGTTTGCTGTGTACCTTGAACTGAAGTCTCAGCTCTTGTCAGGTGATGCCCTCCACATGAACCTGCATTCAATTCCCTTTAAGTGTTCTCTACCCTCTCTTTCCCAGGCCTAGATTTAATCAGAGCTCTCTGTTTATACTCCCCAGACTGATAACATATCTGCCTTGTGTGGTTTCATTCTATCCTGTCCACACTTCTACATATTCTCTTGACTAATCATTTCTCAGATTACCCAATTTGAGTAGTCCATTTCCAGATTGGGCCCACAATGACTAACTGGCCCTACATTGGACATTTCAATTACCTGAACAGGAACATCCTTATTTTGTGTTGTTTAAACCACTGCAAACTGTTTTCTGTCACTTGAAATAAAGAATCCTAAGAGATGAAAGCACCGCTGTTTATACACTCACTGATAAATTTAGAAGTCTGGCTTCTCCACAAAGTGAAGTGAAGTTGCTCAGTCATTTCAGATTCTTGGCCAACCCATGGACTGTAGCCTGCCAGGCTCCTCTGTCCATGGAATTCTCCAGGCAAGAATACTGGAGTGGGAGCCATTCCCTTCTTCAGGGGATCTTCCCAACCCAGGTATCAAACCAAGGTCTGCCACATCGCAGGCAAATTCTTTACCATCTGAGCCACCAGGAAAGCCCAAGAATACTGGAGTGGGTAGCCTAACCCTCCTCCAGTGGATCTTCCTGACCCAGGAATCAACCTGGGGTCCCCTGCATTGCAGATGGATTCTTCACCAGTTGAGCCACAAGGGAATCCCTCAAAGGCTTACATTTTTTAATGAATGAGGCAAAGCAACATTCAGATATTTAGATGGCAAGACTGAATAAGGTTCCTTGAGAAAGCAAAAACATTTTCAGTTTCAATGGATGCCTATTGTAAGTAAGAGCAATTAACCACAAGACATAATTAACCTGCTTAATAATCTTATTGTAAATCATGGCTAAATTAAAATCATCTCTGTGCTATTTATTTCCAAGGTAACTCCAGAGGTTATAACACCAAATGGAATCAAAATGAGTAAATAAATGAACGAATGACCAAATGAGTTTTTACTGGTATATGTATACAAAGTCTGTAAACTTCTTCACACACTTTCTCTTAATTGCCACTATCCTATGAAGCAGGTAAAACAAGGACTCTGGGCTACTTACAGGTATGTTAGCTAAACAATGACTCTCAAAGGTGCATAGGTCTTAATCCTTGGAATCTGTGAATATGTTACCTCATATGGCAAAAGAGACTTTGCAGATGTGCTTAAGGTTAAGGTTTTTGAGATGGGGAGATTACTTGGGACTAACCAGGCAGACCCTAGATGTAATTACAAAAGTCATAAGCAGAGGGGCAGAGGGGGATTAGACTATGGAAAAAGGTAATGCAAAGCTGAAAGTACCTTAACTGTTAGGTGGCTTTGTAGAAGGAGGAGGGGGCCAGAGCCAAGCAATGCATGGAATGAGGCTCTAGAGACTGAGAAAGGAAATTTTCCTTTTGTCTCTTGAGACCACACTCACTCTATGTACTATGCTCTTGCTATCCTGGCTTTCTAAAGTTCCTTAGACACTCGTTTCTGTTCTTTGTATAAACTAACTGCTCTGTTCAAAAGATTATTGTGGCACTTTGGCTCTGACTTCTAAAACTTTAAGAGTATAAATGTCTGTTGCTTTAAGTAAAGAAGCTTGTGGTGATTTGCTAAAGCAACCACAGGAAACTAATAGAGAGGAACATATCTAGTGGGCTATTTAAATCCAAAGGGATTAAATGTCTCTATCTACAATCACAGTTTCTAAGAAAATAGTCACCAGTGAGTGATCTAGGCTTCCCTGGTAGCTCAGTGGCAAAGAATCCACTGGCTAAAGCAGGAGATATGGATTCAATCCCTGGGTCAGGAAGATACCCTGGAGTAGGAAATGGCAACCCACTCCAGTATTCTTGCTGGAAAATCTCATGGACAAAGGAGCCTGGCAGGCTACAGTCTATAGAGTCGCAGAAAGTCAAGACACAACTTGGAGACGAAACGAGTGATTCAGTCCACATATTTACATATGGAAACAGTGGCATATGTTTATTCATTTTAGAACATCTGCATCTTGGTTTAGCGACTGGGCACTTGCCAGTTGATCTATCACTGTATCCTTTATCCTGTAAATTCTTAGATGGTGGCAATCACATTCTCTTAACTAGTTTTGTGAAGTTACCAGCAGAGCCCCCTGGGCACACCAGCTCTTAATGAGTGCTAGGTCAGCTCATTCACAGAAAGATCTACTGTTTCTGAATCTCACTGCTGCTGCTGATGCTAAGTCGCTTTAGTCGTGTCCGACTCTGTATGACCCCATAGATGGCAGCCCACCAGGCTCCGCCATCCCTGGGATTCTGCAAGCAAGAACACTGGAATGGGTTGCCATTTCCTTCTCCAATGCATGGAAGTGAAAAGTGAAAGTGAAGTCGCTCAGTCATGTCTGACTCTTAGCGACCCCATGGACTGCAGCCTACCAGGCTCTTCCGTCCATGGGATTTTCCAGGCAAGAGTACTAGAGTGGGGTGCCATTGCCTTCTCTGCTGAGTCTCACTACTAGCTTTTACATCCAAGATTTTGATGGTCGGGTTGCCTTTGGAGTAGCATCAGTTTCTTGATTACTAACCTGAATTCTCTCACAGAACAAATTTAGGTTTAGAAGCTTTAAAAATAAACAAGATAGAAATTATGTAAAGTTTAAAAATAAAATAAAATTAAAAATAAATAAATAAATAAATAAAAAGAAAATCTCTTAGCCCCTGTGGACCACTAAAAACTGATCAGCCAAAAATACTTCCCCTAGTATCTGAAAAAGGGACAGCTGTTTGGGACTTGGTATGGTATGTATGTTATAAGAGGGAATCCTGGAAAGAAAAAAGAAATGAATTGCTTGGCATACAACAGGACTGGAAGAGGCCACTTAGGGGACAACTGAATACAGACAGCATGAAAAAGAAGCTCCTGACTCAGGAGCTATCAACTTAACAATTGTCAATGAAGGAGGTGTCAAAGAAGAAGATCTGGTCCGGTTATAAGAGCAAATAGACAACTTCTGGGCAAAACTAAAAAAAGGCCTGAGTTAATTCTTTAAAATAAGCCAATTATTAATTGTGGTTGTTGTTGTTCAATTACCAAGTCATGTCTGATTCTTGTGACCCCATTGACTATAGAATGCCAGGCTCTTCTTGTCCATGGGATTTTCCGGGCAAGAATATTGGAGTGGGTTGCCATTTCCTCCTCCAAGGGACCTTCCCGACCCAGGGATCAAACCCACCTCTCTTAGTTCTCGTGCACTGACAGGCAGGTTCTTTACCACTAGTGCCTCCTGGGAAGCACCTTAGGACCCACCATTACAGACTCAAAGGACCACACTTGGCCTAAAAATGTGAAAGCGGCAGAAAGGAGCCAGAGTGTTATCCTCAAAGTAAATCAGATCACAGCACTCGTTAAAACCCTCCAAAGGAGTCACTGGGCTCTCTGAATATAATTTAAGCACCTTAGCATATCCTGTTGTGATCTGACCCCTGACAACCTCATCCTAAATACGATGCCCTTGCCATCTTGGCTTGCTTTAGTTCCTCAAACACACTCTTTCTCACATCTGTCCTTTGCACAAGCAAACTGATCTGCTCAGGGGATTATCTTCCTCAAAGAAAACAAAAAAAAACAAAAAAAAAAGTGGCTCACCATACAGTATAACAGGTGGTTCTATGAGATAGGAATGTCCTAACTGTACCTGCTTGAAACGGAAGTGTTACATAATATCAGCACACGTTATGCCTCCCCCTTTTAATTCAAGATTACAGAAAGAAAGTTTGCTGCAACTGTGCTGTATATAAATATTTGTAAGGTTCTGACATACTGGAGCAGGACTGTGCAATCAAGCACCAGTGCTGTGCTCAGTCACTCAGTCATGTCTGACTCTGCGATCCTGCAGACTCTAGCCCACCAGTCTCCTCTGTCCATGGGATTTTCCAGGCAGGAATACTGGGGTGGGTTGTCATTTCCTTCTCCAAAATCAAGCATTAACCTTATCCAGAAAGAGGTCTTGCTTGGCCCTTGGTTCCTGAGGGATCCTCGGGGCATCCTTCCTGAGAAGAGTGTTCCTGGTTTACCTGAGGACCCTGAGACAGATTGACGGTTTAAGGCTGTGATTTATGGGGGAAGCTTTGGGCCATTGGTATCAGCTCGACATCTGGAGGGGCTGGAGATTAATGGTATGAACTAAAGGCAGTCAAACATGTCTATGTGACTCAGCACCAATAAAATCTCTGGACACCAAGGCTCCAGTGAGCTTACATCATCACCAAAAACACCAGTGCTGCCCTGACTCCACTGGGAAAGGACAAATGGAAGCTTAACATGGGGAACCCTCCTGGTCCAGGCCCATCTCATGTATGTCTGCCCACGGCTGATTTTACCTGCATCCGTGCTGTAAGAAACCACATGCATAGATTTTCATGACTTCTGCTGGTCCTTCCAGTGAATTAGCAAACCTAAAGGAGGGCCCTGGATTCCTGAACTTTGTAAGAATAATTTGTTTCTGATGTCAGCTTTGGGCTTCCGAGGTGGCTCAGTGGTAAAGAATCTGCCCGCCAATGCAGGAGATGCGGATTTGATCCCTGGGTCAGGAAAATCCCCTGGAGAAGGAAATGGCAACCCACTCCAGTTTTCTTGCCTGGGAAATCCCATGGACTGAGGAGCCTGATTAGGCTACAGTCCACAGGGTTGCAAAAGAGTCTGACATGACTTAGTGGCTAAGCAAGAAGAACAACATCAGCTTTAGAAAACAAAGAGATCAGGGTCATCCTTAGAAGCTTTGATGACTTCTCTCTTCAAGTACAGCTAAACAACCAAAAGGTCCTTCACTTCAAACAGTACATTTATACCAGATTGAGAGCTCTGAGTCCAGAGAAAGTACTGGTCCCTGAGCAGAAATGGGGAGCCTAAGAGGACAATGAAGTGAGGAAGGTCTTGCCATGCCCATCCTTCTATCTAGATATCCCTAAAAGACAGTTAGTTTCACAGGTTACAATGACTCTAGTGAAGTTTTCACCATATTAGCATTTTTAGCCACTGTGCTAAGATGATCTTGAAACAGAGTGGAGCAAGCCCTGTGAACAGAAAGGGAAAGGTTAGCATGTCTCACCTGTGCCACAGGGATACAGGGACTGGTTATTTGTTTTAAAGGCATGATGGTTTAAATAATGAGTCAACTGCACTTACATCTATTCTTAGTATGTGTAAGAATCATGGTGTATAACTATATACATGGTATTTTACTTCATGGGCTATTTAACCAATTTCTATGAGCAATGTAGACCATGTGCAATTTCCACCTGCTCTAAGTTCAGCTAAAATATAACTCCAGTGAACTGTTTTTCTCTATTTTATTCTAATTATCCATGTAACAGAGATACCTCCTTCACTGTAAGCTCCCTGCGCCCTTTCTCAGTGCTGCCCTCTTCTCATGCATCTGGTTTCAATCTAAATGTCACCTCCACTGAGAAACCTTCTTTTGCTGTATATCCAGATTGTACCACCCTCCATCTGCACAGATTTCTTTTTCCTCTTGTACCTGTTTTTCCTTTTTAACAGCAAATATCACAATTTGTATATCTATATTTATATTCTGTTTAGTTTTTTAAATACCTTAAAGCTTATGTCTTCTTGGCTTACATTATATCTGCATCATGGCACCATACCTGCACAAATTCTTTAAATGATTTAATTTGGCACTCTGAGCAGGTACAGTTTTTCTAGATATATCTGATTTGTCACGAATATATATTACCCTTTCTTTCCATGCCTTCTCTGTGGGCTTTCAGGCACTTGGGCATTCAGTTCAGTTCAGTCACTCAGTCATGTCCGACTCTTTGCAACCCCATGATCACAGCACACCAGGCCTCCCTGTCCATCAACAACTCCAGGAGTTCACTCAAACTCATATCCATCCAGTTGGTGATGCCATCCAGCCATCTCATCCTCTGTCGTCCCCTTCTCCTTCTACCCCCAATCCCTCCCAGAATCAGGGTCTTTTCAAATGAGTCAACTCTTCACATGAAGTGGCCAAAGTATTGGAGTTTCAGCTTCAACATCAGTCCTTCCAATGAACACCCAGGACTGATCTCCTTTAGGATGGACTGGTTGGATCTTCTTGCAGTCCAAGGGACTCTCAAGAGTCTTCTCCAACACCACAGTTAAAAAGCATCAATTCTTCGGCACTCAGCTTTCTTCACAGTCCAACTCTCACATCCATACATGACCACTGGAAAAACCATAGCCTTGACTAGTACTTGGGCATTACATATCCAAATTAGAGAAGAGCACAAGGCCAAATAGTCTCCCAACTACCTCTAGCTGTCATCATGAAACAGACTGAGAAAATACGGTAAAGTAAACCAATTAATCCACACATCTACTCTCTAGAAAGAGAACCAATCTAACAAGAGAAAAGTTGGGAGACAGAAGGATTTAAACAATCAAGATATGTGCATTAGTGTACTGGAGAGATTTTAGTTCTCTGAATCTAGTTCCTGGTCTGAAAAACAAACAACCTTTACACCTCAGGATTGCAGTGAGGATTATAAGAAATAATAACAATAGCAATTTAAGACAACAGTTCATGAGCAATATACTTGATAAGTATCAGTTCCCTTTACACCTATCTCATCTATAGAATATTAAAAAGAACTGACACCTGTTGAGTACTTCCTTAGCACTAAAAATTGCCAGGGGTGATTTATGTGTATTAATTCATTTCATTTTAACAACTCTGTCAGGCCAGTGCTCTTAATATTAGTATGCCCGTTTTACAGATGAGAAAATTGAGGTATACTAATGTTAAATCATTTGTCTAAGGCCACACAGCTCATAAATCACAGAGCAAGCAGTCCAGCTCTAGAATCTATGCTCTTCACCAACATACTCTGTTGTCTTTTCATGAAATTGTTAGTAATTACTTGCTAGATATCTGCTTTGAACTAGGAGTTAGTAAGTATCTCATCCAGTCTTTGCAATATAAAGTAAGGTATGCTCATTCCAATTTTGCAGGATCTTCAGGTTCATGCAAATTCAGTGACGTAACCAAGACTTCTCAGCTTATAATCCACAGAACTGTAATTTGAATAAATGGGTATTAAATCTCTGACTTAAAAATGTATTTGCTATAAGATATCACTGAAGCCTTATTGTGGATGTGACTGGTGATGGAAGCAAGGTCCAATGCTGTAAAGAGCAATATTGCATAGGAACCTGGAATGTCAGGTCCATGAATCAAGGCAAATTGGAAGTGGTCAAACAGGAGATGGCAAGAGTGAACATTGACATTCTAGGAATCAGCGAACTAAAATGGACTGGAATGGGTTAATTTAACTCAGATGACCTACGTATCTACTACTGTGGGCAAGAATCCCTTAGAAGAAATGGAGTAGCCATCATGGTCAACAGAGTCCAAAATGCAGCACTTGGATGCAATCTAAAAAACGACAGAATGATCTCTGTTCGTTTCCAAGGCAAACCATTCAATATCACAGTAATCCAAGTCTATGCCCAAACCAGTAATTCTGAAGAAGCTGAAGTTGAATGGTTCTATGAAGACCTACAAGACCTTTTAGAACTAACACCCAAAAAAGATGTCCTTTTCATTATAGGGGACTGGAATGCAAAAGTAGGAAGTCAAGAAACACCTGGAATAACAGGCAAATTTGGCCTTGGAATACAGAATGAAGCAGGGCAAAGACTAATCGAGTTTTGCCAAGAAAATGCACTGGTCATAGCAAACACTCTCTTCCAACAACACAAAAGAAGACTCTACACATGGACATCACCAGATGGTCAACACCGAAATCAGACTGATTATGTTCTTTGCAGCCAAAGATGGAGAAGCTCTATACAGTCAGCAAAAACAAGACTAGGAGCTGACTGTGGCTTAGATCATGAACTCCTTATTGCCAAATTCAGACTTAAATTGAAGAAAGTAGGGAAAACCACTAGAATATCCAGGTACGACCTAAATCAAATCCCTTATGATTATACAGTGGAAGTGAGAAATAGATTTAAGGGACTAGATCTGATAGACAGAACTATAGACAGAGGTTCATGACATTATACAGGAGACCATCCCCATGGAAAAGAAATGCAAAAAAGCAAAATGGCTGTCTGAGGAGGCCTTATAAATAGCTGTGAAAAGAAGAGAAGCGAAAAGCAAAGGAGAAAAGGAAAGACAGAAGCATCTGAATGCAGAGTTCCAAAGAATAGCAAGAAGAGATAAGAAAGCCTTCCTCAGCGATCAGTGCAAAGAAATAGAGGAAAACAACGGAATGGGAAAGACTAGAGATCTCTTCAAGAAAATTAGAGATACCAAGGGAACATTTCATGCAAAGATGGGCTCGATAAAGGACAGAAATGGTATGGACCTAACAGAAGCAGAAGATATTAAGAAGAGGTGGAAAGAATACATAGAAGAACTGTACAAAAAAGATCTTCATGACCCAGATAATCACGATGGTGTGATCACTCACCTAGAAACAGATATCCTGGAATGTGAAGCCAAGTGGGCCTTGGAAAGCATCACTATGAACAAAGCTAGTGGAGGTGATGGAATTCCAGTTGAGGTATTTCGAATTCTGGAAGATGATGCTGTGAAAGTGCTGCACTCAATATGCCAGCAAATTTGGAAAACTCAGCAGTGGCCACAGGACTGGAAAAGGTCAGTTTTCATTCCAATCTCAAAGAAAGGCAACGCCAAAGAATGCTCAAACTACTGCACAATTGCACTAATCTGACATGCTAGTAAAGTAATGCTCAAAATTCTCCAAGCCAGGCTTCAGCAATATATGAACCGTGAACTTCCAGATGTTCAAGCTGGTTTTAGAAAAGGCAGAGGAACCAGAGATCAAATTGCCAACATCTGCTGGATCATCAAAAAAAGCAAGAGAGTTCCAGAAAAACTTCTATTTCTGCTCTATTGACTATGCCAAAGCCTTTGAGTGTGTGAATCACAATAAACTGTGGAAAATTCTGAAAGAGATGGGAATACCAGACCAACTGACCTGCCTCTTGAGAAACCTATATGAAGGTCAGGAAGCAACAGTTAGAACTGGACATGGAACAACAGACTGGTTCCAAATAAGAAAAGGAGTACGTCAAGGCTGTATATTGTCACCCTGCTTATTTAACTTATATGCAGAGTACATCATGAGAAACACTGGGCTGGAGGAAGCACAAGCTGGAATCAAGATTGCCGGGAGAAATATCAATCACCTCAGATACGCAGATGACACCACCCTTATGGCAGAAAGTGAGGAGGAACTAAAAAGCCTCTTGATGAAAGTTAAAGAGGAGAGTGAAAAACTTGGCTTAAAGCTCAACATTCAGAAAATGAAGATCATGGCATCTGTTCCCATCACTTCATGGGAAATAGATGGGAAACAGTGGAAACAATGTGAGACTTTCTTTTTCTGGGCTCCAAAATCACTGCAGATGGTGATTGCAGCAATGAAATTAAAAGATGCTTACTCTTTGGAAGGAAAGTTATGACCAACCTAGATAGCATACTCAAAATCAGAGACATTACTTTGTGAACAAAAGTCCATCTAGTCAAGGCTGTGGTTTTTCCAGTGGTCATTATGGATGTGAGATATGGACTGTGAAGAAAGCTGAGCACTGAAGAATTGATGCTTTTGAGCTGTGGTGTTGGAGAAGACTCTTGAGAGTCCCTTGGACTGCAAGGAGATCCAACCAGTCCATTCTAAAGGAGATCAGTCCTGGGTGTTCATTGGAAGGACTGATGCTGAAGCTGAAACTCCAAGACTTTGGCCACCTCATGTGAAGAGTTGACTCACTGGAAAAGACCCTGATGCTGGGAGGGATTGAAGGCAGGAGGTGAAGGGGACGACAGAGGATGAGATGGCTGGATGGCATCACCGACTCTATGGACGTGAGTTTGTGTAAAATCCAGGAGTTGGTGATGGACAGGTAGGCCTGGAGTGCTGCGATTCATGGGGTTGTAAAGAGTCGGACATGACTGAGCAACTGAACTGAACTGAACTGAACAGAAGCCTTATTATATCAAAATCCTTACATATGACTAATTCTTGCAAGACATCTAAGGGAACACACACCCATAAGCACTTTCATATATAAAAGAAAAGGTAATACATTCACTGAATAAATTCTGTTACAACTCTTCTGCTGATTTTAAATTCTTATTCATATTATTTGTCTAAATTAAAATATATCTATATCTGTATCTATTAAATTGTTATAATTTCTAAATACAGTAATAATAATTACTACTAATAATAGCAATAATAGTACTGAAATCCTAGTACAACTGATGTATTTGTTATAATCATCTACTTTTTTAGAACAGTGACAAAACTTAAAAAAATATTAGCCTTAGTGACTTATTAGCTTATGTTTGTTTGTTGATTCACTAGCTTCCATTAGCAATGACAGAAACACATCATAACAAGATGGAACATGTTTGTGATACTTCTCTATATGTGGTAATCAACAAATTGCTTCTAGTGTACCCTAATTAGTGAAGTCACTTCCGTTATTTGTATATCTTGTGAATATCAGTTGTTCATAATATGTTCAACATTTAATTCTAAATGCAATACTGAAATATTTAGAAAGTAGAGGTAAAACACTAATATCTCATTATTGTAAAGTAACTTAGGTTTTTCATAGAATATCTTTTCAGTCTTTTTTAAATTAAAATTTAATTGTTATCATATGACAACAACTTCAGACCTTGCATGATATCACTGTCTTCTAAAGTATCATTTTTTATACTATTTCACTAAGTAAAGGACCATACTTTACCATTACCTTACTATCCTATTTGGGGAAATAATTAACTCAGTTATAGACCTTTATTTGTTTTTTTGGGGGGGTAAACATACTGATAAATACAGCTTTTTCTGCATTGGGATTTATTTTCTTAGGATTCATTTTTTTTTTTTTTAATGAGATCACCAAATCAAAGAGTGAGAAAATTCTGTGGATCTTACTATTTTGCTCTCAAAAAGTAACACTCCATTTTAAATTGTAAATCAGATTGACTTACTGGACACTCTACTGAAAATGGAAAAGGAAGAAAAGAAATTCAGTAACAGCAAAAATAATTTGCTTCTCATTTCTGGCAGGAAACACAGGTAGGATGATCACTAAATCTACAGAGCTGTTCTGAGAATCTTAAGTATAAGCAGTTCTGGACCTGAGTTAAGAAATGTGTAGTAGGATTATTTAGAACACAGACTCATTTCTCCATAGAAATACCATGTCATAGCTAAGTTTCAGGTCAGTTGCAAAGGCCTATTGGTTCATCAAGTGGTTGAACTATAGCAGCAAAAATGTCATAGAACCTCCTACCAGTGAGCTTTAGCGGCTCCCACACAGGTCCTCAGAAACTGAGTATATCTCTCTGTCAAACAAAAGTGTGAAAGTGCAATCTTACACTCCCTAGACTTTTGCACTGGCCAGGGCAGGAAAAACAGAGTGGGTAAGGGGAAAGGGTTTCCACAGCAGTAAGGAAATTATTAATAAGACAGTGCTAGCATCCTAATATTTTCAAAGCAGAGAGCACTTTTGCTACGACACACTGCAATCCCCTCATTGAAGGACGAAGAAACAGAGACTCGCCTTGGTATGCAGTGAATTCTAGGCAGTGCAACCAGTCCTGGACGCGTGCTGTGATCAAGTGAGCTCACATGTAATACTGGGGAGGGGGGTCCTAGGAGGTGACATGTCAGGGGGAGAAGGTCAGAGAATTAAATGAGCAAATGAATAGATCATACAGAGGGCCACACGAAGGAAACATTCATTCAATAAGATCACTGACAGCAAAGACTGCTGGCAAACTGGTAAATTTAATAGAAGCAGTTTAGAAAGCGAGAGAGGAAACAGTATACAAAGCAGGTGAAGCTGCATGATTTTTGAGATATCTGGTTTGTTCTGTTGTGTTTTTTGGCCTGTGTATCCCTTACTTTCAGGTCAATTCAGGTGGCTTGTCTTGTCTGCAGCTCACTGTCTCAGGGTTGTTCCTGTCACATGGGAGAATCCAAGTAGACTTCAGTTATTTCTGGCTTTTGTTTTTCAAAAGCTGGAACACTTAAGAGAATCAAAAGTGTTTGCTGAATATAAAAAGGATAAAAGAGTATCCGAAAAAGCAGAGTGGAAGTAACACAAAAGAAGAAAAAGTTGCCCTCAGGCTTAAATGTTTCAACTGGGCTGACTGAAGACAGACAGGTATGGTGAGAGGACTCCAGTTGCTGAGCACAGGTACCCACAGAGTCGTCAGGTGGGCAGCTACCCAGAATAGCCAAGCAACCAACATGAGGGCCTCAACACGGGGTTCATCGAACAGCCTCAGTCCCCAAGTCCGACGGGTGAAAACTGCGGGAACTATGCAAAACAAACTATGGATATTTCAATATCTTCACAGACAAATGGCTATTTTCCACATTTCTTTCCCCTGAGACAGCATGATGCAGTGGAAATCTGGGGGTCATGGTATTGAGGCAGGAGGTAAATGCCCCCTGCCCCACCCCAGGGTAAAGCAATTGGAATTTTGTTCCCTGTGGATGAAAACCCCAAGACGAGAAAGCAGGACAATTAAGGGAGGAAGTGAGGCCCCGCCCAGACCACATATCTGTCCTTCCCTTAGTCAGGAGACTTCCTTGACCACACATGCACAGTAAGGCTCCTTGGAGGTCGAAGGGGGAGTAATGTCAAGGGATGCTCTACCCATACACCTTTGCGGTAGAAACCAAGAGATGGAGGCACACACACGGAAGGATCCTGAGACGTAGCAAATGGACTGTGAACCAGGCAAATCAAAATGACTGGCCAAAGGAAAACCAAGAAATGTTCCATGTAAGTGATTTAAACTGCCACTAGGGTACATCTCCGGAGAAGGTAATGGCACCCCACTCCAGTACTCTTGCCTGGAAAATCCCATGGATGGAGGAGCCTGGTGGGCTGCAGTCCATGGGGTCGCTAAGAGTCGGACACGACTGAGCGATTTCACTTTCACTTTTCACTCTCATGCATTGGAGAAGGAAATGGCAACTGATTCCAGTGTTCTTGCCTGGAGAATCCCAGGGATGGGGGAGCCTGGTGGGCTTCCGTCTATGGGGTCGCACAGAGTCGGACACTGACTGAAGCGACTTAGCAGCAGCAGTAGCAGCAGGGTACAACTCAGGGGCTCTCCCTGTTTGTCTATCTGCACATCTTATACTCTCTTTCCTCTTAATAATTACTTTTCTTGCTTCACTACTGTCTTTGTGGAAATTCTTTTCTGCAAAGCTGAAGGGCCAGGGTCCTTGTCACTAACCACTGGTCTAGGGGCTAGGATTCAATGCTTTCATGGCCGCAACAGAGTCCCATTCTCTGGCTGGGAACCCAAGCCCTGCTCCAAACCACTGCAGGCTGAGGCCACTTGAGGTCAGCATAACCTGCAGAGCTGAGGAGGGAATCTCATTCTACCAGTGACTTAAGTTCATCTTTTTCCAGCCTGCGGAAATACAAATGCAGAATACAAATTATGTGAGCTACAAAAAGAAAATTTTAGCACTCCTGAGATTGAATCTAAGATCCATACCTAAAACAAAAGTTTATCTTGCTTAGAAGGGACTAACTTATAAATGTCTGATCCCTACCCTATTCCCTTAATGCCTTTCTCATAAGATATGTTTTAAAAATTAATTATTATCCTAAATGCAAATCTGATTATACAAGATCTGTTTAAAATCCTTCCACGTCCTCAAGATAGAGCCCAGACTTCTTTGAGTAGTTCCTCATGGCTTCTCTACATCAATGTCAAGGTTTTCATTCCTGCTCTGCCTCTATTCATTCTGTGCTGCAGGCATGCCAGAAGACTGGGAAGTTGACAAACACAATTTGCACTCCCAATAGCTCTTCTCTGCTCTGAACATCCTTCACTTACTTACCTCTTGTGCACCAGAGCTACTCTTTCTCCTGTGTGTCAGCTCTTGAGTCTGCCTGACTCATATTCATCTTTCAGAAACTGACTTAGACCTCCACGCTCCTGAAACCCTCACTTGAATTCCTAGGAGAATGGTTGGTCCTCCTCTGTGCTCTTATCTCACTCGGGGCTTATTTCTATGATATCCCAAAGGACAATGCTTGGCACACGGTAGGGCTCAGTAAATATGAAATATTCTAATGCCTCTTGCAAACCAGTTCTGTGACCACATATTCATTTTCTCCAAGTAATAAAATAAAAGAAGGACACTGAATGTGTGGTAAGATTCTGAACAGGAGAAAATCATGGAATATCAGAATTGCAAGGGACATGAATCATAGGATCTGACTGCCACCCAATCTTCTCCAATCCTCTTTCAAGGCAGAAGTATCTTTTATCTTTGTACCTCAGGATCTAACATAATGTTAGTATATAATAGACACTCTGGAAATTATTGAGAAGGAAGGAAGGGAAGGAAAGAAGGTAAAGATGAGGAAAGGAGAAGAAAAAGAGATAATGCAAGCAGAGAGAGATTGGGATGGAGCAAGAGGTTTTGAGTCCTGTGGATATTTAATGTTACATTTAGGACCAGGCTTCACTCTCTCTGACCTCTAGCCCAGTGCACCTTCAGAGAGTTTTTGGGGAAATCACCTGTGAGAAGATGTTTCTTGGCAGTATTACTCTATAGCTTTTCATTATTCATTGTTTTAGATTCAGAACACTCCTGTCATATGAATGTAGGCAATTAAATATTTTCCACATGAGCCATTCCGTCTTCTGGCAGAACTCAAATTGTTTAATAACACTGAGGAGGAAGAAAACTCCTGGAATTTCATTTTTCACAATAAATTAGATATGTGGTGATTTAGATTAAACTTGCAGTGTCAAATAAACTGCCACCATGTCCCCAGACATATACACTATGGTATGGATGTCAGATCCTTTTTAGTAAGTTTTCGAAATGACTCTCAAATATGTAAGGACATCATTCCAGATTAAATGACAGTTCTGAGCATGGGAAAACCCTAAACAGCATTTATAGGAGTTAGCGACACTAATATAAAACAGTGAATAACCGTGCCATGCTTAATTTGCAGTTCTTTCATTTCCCTGCAGACAGCTCGGTGCCTCTTTGCTGTTTAGAAGCTTGTTTTACAGCACCTCCATGAGCACTTCTGCCTCCACCTGGGCAGGTACAATCCATTTTGTCTGCTATTGAGTTTCTCACCATCACACGAATTTGCAAAGCAAGGTCAGACCAGTTTGCCCGATTTCTTTCTAATAAAGGTGTATGGCTGGGATGTGGGACTGCACTTTGTATGACTGTGCTTAACCACCCAGTATTTTGTCAGGGGCCACACAGTTCATAGGGTAAAGTGAAGAAAAATGACGACTCTTGTCAGAGGCAGGGTTCAGTATAAAATCTCTTTTCTATCTGTGGGCTTCCCAGGTGGCTCAGTGGTCAAGAATTCGCTTGCTAAGACAGTAGCCTCAGGAGATGTGGGTTCAGTCCCTGGGTTGGGAAGATCCCCTGGAGGAGGAAATGGCACTTCATTCCAGTATTCTTGTCTGGAGAACCCCATGGTCAGAGGAGTCTGGTGGGCTACAGTCATGGGGTCACAGAGTCGGACACAACTTAGTGACTAAACAATAAGAAGCTTAGGCTGAGGAAACACAGGGCTAGAATATAACATATTAGCAAGTATATTATTGGTCAATAATGTCAAATGCAAAAGGGTTTTAGGCTGACACTGACAAATAAAGTCAATACAAACCAAATAAGTGCTCAAGAAAATACAAAGCCTGGAGGAGAACCTGTCAATATAATGGATTTTCATGAAGCAAGACTGTATCATATTCAAGATATATTTTATGAACACCCATTCCTTTTTCTGGCAATCTCGAAATCATTTTTCCTTAATTTCTGATGTAGCATAGTTCCCAGAACCCATCATTTTAACATCCTTTTCTGTACCCTAATCTCTTCCTCTCTATAGTTCTTGTTCATCTGAGTCAATATTGGAGACAAACTTCCACTGTAGATCAATCACAATATTCAGATTCTTTATTCCATCACTAGGAATAACAGTCACCACTGGTTGAGCACTTAATGTATCTAAAACACTATGCTAAGCATGTTACAGACATTATTTCACTTCATATTCAGAGAAATTCAATGACATAGGGACTTTCAGATCTTTACCTCTATTCAGAACTTCCCTAGTTCCACAATATTTTCTCTAGTTGTTTAAACCTCCCGCCCCAATGAAACCTTTCTCTAACTAAGCCTGTTTTCCCCACAGCATCCTAAGCTAAGTAAAGAACCAGGGACCTACTCTATTCTCCCATCTCATCCCCTGCCTAATATCCTTAACTAAGCTTTATAAATGTAAAGATACTTCTCAACAATATTATTTATTCTCCATTTTCATTGCTATAGCTTTAGTTTAAACCTTAATTACCTCTCTCACACATAATTACAACTTTCCTATATGTGGTTTATTTGCCTTTAGTTTCTTTCTTTCCAAACTATTCCCCACATTACGGGCAGAGGGATTTTCCCTAAAAGATAGTTCTCAACATGACATTGCTCTGGTTCACGGGGTTCCTCCTAAGCTTTCAGTTTAAGCCCAAACTCCTCTGCAAGATTTAAAAGCTTCTGAGTCTCTAGCTTCATCCACTGATTGCACAAGAATACTTTATTAGCCCATCACTAGCTATCTCTAAACATATTTCTTGGTGTGAACAAATCTATTCCTTCTGCTTTCAGACATCAGCAAGATGGCAGCAGGAGAAGACAATACAGTGTATGCTACATGGACAAAAATCTGACAGGGTATAGAGTAGATCCACACACAGGCACCCGTGATTTTACAAAGATGTAGAAATATTTGGGGGGCAAAGAGAAGGGGAGGACTGACCAGAATACAATAGTTCTTCCTGGGCAATGTGAAGATTTGGGGAGAAAAATATATTTAGGTCTCTGAAGATGCCAGCTTTTTAAATAGGTTACTGAAGCATGCCTTTTCTTTGAATAATTTTTGGCCCACACACAACTTTCAACTCCTATTACATTACTTTATGCTGATCAACATGGCTGTCTTTCAAGAGAACACTATCCTGCAGCAAAATGGAACCTAAAGGCAGTATGCCCAGATAGCAGCAGTCATTTGCAAATAGACAAGCTAATGAGTCTCTTAGAAAGAGACTCTAAATGACTAATGCAAGCCAGAAGGGTCCATCAGATAAATGCCTACTTTTCTGTATCTTCTTTAATTGATTTTGACTGACACAGTGATTCAAAACTTTGATGTCAAGGGCTTATGTCTCTTCCGTTCTGTCACAAGCTATAAACAATTTCATGCTGAATATGAAAAAAAAAAAGATATTTTCTTTATTAAAGGAGAAGGAAATAATTTCAATTGTTAAAAAATACAGATACCTTTTACTCCATATATTTGTATTTGGTATTTCAGGGTACAGTTTCACACACTAAAATAAGGAAAAAAATCTTCCTGTAACTTTGCTCCTTGTAACAAAGGGTTAAAAAGGTAAAACAATAAAGGTAAGACAAAGATTTCAATTTGTTTTGAATTCAATTTAAAGTTTACAGCATGATATTTATACATTTAATCTCAAATTGCTTCAATTTTCCCAATGTTTGTTCGACGGGTGATTCAATTTCAGATTAGTTCAGATTGCCTTGGTAATAGAGCTATTGTCTGCTGAATAAATTCATCACGATAACAATGAGGTTCATTTAAAGGGGAATGTTCTCTGTTTTCTGCAATCTGAGATTTGATACTGGCTTTGATTTTGGTAAAGAATTCTACCATTGCTTTAAAATTATCTTTCTTTAAGAGAAATTGTGACAAAATCCAAGAGAATGATACTCATCACTACTGGTATCGGGGCCCAGGGCTGGCCACACCAAAATGTGCCTCAATGGCACGTTGCTTATTTTGAATTCAAGTTAATTTAGAAATGGCTAGTGCAAGAAGAACACTCTGACCCTCCTCTTTGTCTCCCTGAAATCAGGAAATACATTTCCCATATGAAAGGTACATTCTTTGCATCTGAGGCAGAAGGACACTCTTACCACCAGAGACAAGGAATTTGAGTCTGGAATTCTTTTTTCTTTTTTCACTTTACAATATATATGAAGAAACCTCGATACTTCTTTAATTTACTACCCCAAGGCCAAACTCTTTATATTCTTCAACAATTAAGCATCTGAACCCTAGGTTTCTTTGTCCTGTCGATTCCTCACAAATGCATCATTTCTTTGTCTAAAAAGTATAAGAGCTGCCTGATTTGGCCACTTCTTTAGGTCCCATTTTTATGAGACATGTTTCAATGCATGAATTAAAATTTGTTTTTCTTTTCCCATTAATGTGTCTTGTGTTAAGTCTTATTATTAGCCCAGCCATATGAATTCAAGAAGTTTGAGGAGATGACCACCTCTCCAAATCTGGTTTTTATGGTTTTTAGTTTTCTTTTTTTTTAAGTACATTTTTCCAAGATTAAATGCAAAAAAAAAAAAGTACAAAAGCGGATATACTAAATATTATGACCTCAAAATTCCTAGGAGACATTTTCAGCAACTGACATTAAGAAATGGATTAACATGTTAAACATGATGAAAGATTTAAATTTTTTGAATGTTCCAATAGCTTTACAATTATGAGAACATCAAATGTGATAACAGCATATCCCACCTCTCACATTTTTTTTTTTAATCCTTACTGGTAATCTCAAAAATGGAACTGTCAAAACATTTTGTGCTAAAAAGGGCTCTTGGTGCTCCTGTTATATGCCTATTTTTTTTTTTTTTCTTATTCTATTTTGTGGCTTTCCTATAGTTAAGATTTAGAAAAAGATTTTGATTGGGACAGTAGGAAAGAAGCAATATAAAAGTTAAATAATGCAATATGATAACCATGATGAATACAAACACTTGAACTCCTTTTTTATATTTATATAATAATTGAGAACACTTAAATTTTAATATTTTCATATACATAATAATGGGAGTCAAAATATGCATAGTGAGAAATTTATTCACATTTATTTGGCAAAAATCAATCAGCAAATGTATCAAAATTAAGTTAGCTAAATAAAATTAAGTTCTGGAGGAAAACGGGCTTAATTATAATGTGTGTGTGTGTGTGATTTTTTATTTTTTAATCTTCATTATTGTTTTAACATCTTTCAAAGGTATTTCTTATTGTTAAGCTTTCTGATTACAATTCAGATGTTTGCCAGAAACTGAAATCTTGACTCTATAGTTAGGAAACCTGCTGAAATAAAGGTCAGCCTGAAGTACTTTTTTCTAAATCTATCATTACATGGGAAAAGAGGGACAGCCAGACTTTGTTAGAAAAAAAACAGAAAGCAAGACGGAGAAAATGGTATGGTGCTCAATAGGAATAAGATTAATACTAAGACTTATAAGTTTCTTTCATGGTTTAGTCCCTTTAACTAGTCAATAAAAATAAGCTTTCACAATATTTCTATTAATATCCTTCAGGTGTATATTCAATGCAATCATTAGGAAACCAAACTTCTCCCACCATCTGAAAAGAACATCATTTAAAAGCCTTATGTTCAAATCCCTTTTTGAATGACAAGTCAGTAGTCAGAAGAAAAACACACATAGGAAAATTCCAAAGGAAAAAATTGACAATGGTGTCAAGATGTCTTGTGAAAAGTCAGTGATTTGAGTGAGTATAGAAAAAAGTCACCAAAATTTGATAGTGATGCTGATATTCATGACCAGAGTGCAAATAATGGATTTCTTTAAGTCATTTTAGTTAAGTCCTGCAAATAATCCTCTGAAGAGGGCAGCAGACATATCCTCACCACTTAATGGACAGTGAAACTAAAGCTCAGAGGAGTTAAGCTCTTTGCAGAAGGTCACATGGAATCGAACTACAGTAGGATGACAATGAGTTCACTGTTTAGAGATGGTAAGTTTCCTGTTTGACCTGTATAATAAAAACTATCACCAAGTGTGTTTTAAGAAGGTATTAATCAGATAATGTATACATGAGGTTTGACATATTATCTGACATATGATAAGTTATTATTACTATCATTATCACCATGATATAACTAGTCTGTCACATATGAACACACTGTATTTGTCAACTAGGGTTATCATAACAAAATACCACAGATTGGGTGGCTTAAACAACAAAAATGTACTTTCTCACAGTTCTGGAGGCTAGAAGTCCAAGATCAAGGTTCTGACAGATTCTGTTTCTGATGAGGGCCTTCTCCCTGCCTTGCAGACCAGTATCTTCTCACTTTATCCTCATTCAGCCTTTCCTGACACCTCTGGTGTCTTTTCTTCTTCTTTTAAGAACACCAGTCCTATTGGATTAGGACCCTATCTTTATGACCTCAACCTTAATTAACTCTATAAAGGGTCTATCTGTAAATACAATCACATTGAGGGTTAGGGCTACCGCTTACAGATTTTGAGGGAGTGTTGTCAGTCTATAATAGTCTGTTGTCTGCACCAGCCCCCTTCAGTTCATGTTCTTCTGGCATGCAAAATACATTCACCCCATCCCAACTGCCCCAAAAGGTTTAACCATTTGCCAGCATCAACTTCAAATCCAAAGGCTTATCTAAACATCATCTGAATTGGGTGAGACTCTAGGTATGAGAAATATCAATAACCTCAGATATGCAGATGACACCACTCTTATGGCAGAAAGTGAAGAGGAACTAAAAAGCCTCTTGATGAAAGTGAAAGAGGAGAGTGAAAAAGTTGGCTTAAAGCTCAACATTCAGAAAACTAAGATCATGGCATCTTGTCCCATCACTTCATGGCACATAGATGGGGAAACAGTGGCTGACTTTATTTTTTGGGGCTCCAAAATCACTGCAGATGGTGATTGCAGCCATGAAATTAAAATATGCTTACTCCTTTGAAGGAAAGTTATGACCAGCCTAGATAGCATATTCAAAAGTAGAGACATTACTTTGTCAACAAAGGTCTGTCTAGTCAAGGCTTTGGTTTTTCCTGTGGTCATGTATGGATGTGAGAGTTGGACTGTGAAGAAAGAATTGATGCTTTTGAACTGTGGTGTTGGAGAAGACTCTTGAGAGTCCCTTGGACTGCAAGGAGATCCAACCAGTCCATTCTAAAGGAGATCAGTCCTGGGTGTTCATTGGAAGTACTGATGCTGATGCTGAAACTCCAATACTTTGGCCACCTCATGTGAAAAGTTGACTCATTGGAAAAGACTGATGCTGGGAGGAATTGGGGGGAGGAGGAGAAGGGGACGACAGAGGATGAGATGGCTGGATGGCATCACTGATTCGATGGACATGAGTCTGAGTGAACTCCGGGAGTTGGTGATGGACAGGGAGGCCTGGTGTGCTGCGATTCATGGGGTCGCAAAGAGTTAGACACGACTGAGCGACAGAACTGACTGACTGACTAGATATGATTCATCCAGGGACAAAACTCCTCTCCAGATGTGAACCTATGAAATCAAATAAGCTATGTGCTTCTTTAAAAAAAAAAAAATGGTGCCAGGTACCACAACAGTAACAGAACTTTGCTGTTTTCTGAGGTTTTGTTTTTTTTACTTTTTTTTTTTTTTTTAATGGAGTGTGCTGGATGTCTCTATAATTTTGTTCAGATGACTGCAGAACTTGGAAAAGCTGTTGCTGCTATTGATGCATAGCATACTGCTATTGGTCTTTTTATATAAATAAATAAATCTATATATATATACATATATATATATAATTTGAATTTTTGGAAACTTTAGCTGTGCTGTCAACTTTGGAAAAAGTATCCCAGTTGTACCGTGTTGGGTTGGCATTGTACAGAAATTAACAGCCATATTGGTCTAGAAACGTTAAACATAATTTTTTCCATTTGTACCGGGGTAACACACTGTATTAAATATGTAAGGTCTTATCTACATGGGTTTGATTACAGAAACTAATAAAGTATTCTCTAAATAATGAGTCAGAAAATAAATAAATAAATAAAATAAAATAAAATAAAATACATGGTGGAACAAACACAGGATAGACATCGCATCCCAAAAGGGAGCCATGAGAAAGAAGAAATGGGCTCCAAGCAAGTCCAGAATCTAGCAAGGCAAATTCCATTAGTTCTTAAGGCTAGAGAATAGTCAGCTTCAGCTTAAAGTCTGCCCTCGGGTGCAGCTGGGTGGAGTCCCACCTTGCAGTCTCACTGGGACAGAGGCCTTACCTTTTCTGTCCTTCAGCCACGGTGGAGGCCCTACCCCTTCGGCCACAAGTGGTAGCCTTGTCCTTGGGGTCTGGGCTGATCTCTGATTCACCCTTGGGGTCATTATTCTTCTCTTTTCTTGAAGGATAAGATATGTCCACAGCTAGATAGTGGAGAGCTCTATAGATCTGGTACTATAGAAGCCCAGAAGCCCAAAATCATTTCTCTATTTCATAGGGTGATTATTCCCTTTTGTCCAAACTGGCAGTCAGTGTCTACACTGATATAGTCCCATCTGTATTCCTGACTTCTGCTGAGATACCTGTTGGACTCCATGCATAATCTCTTCATGAAGTGATTGTCCATCCAAACCCTTGGTGTTCTCACCAAAACACGATTTCTCATTTTTTACAATGTGGAGAGGCAGACAGTATTCCAAATCTTTAAGTTCTGATTCCTTTGACTTAATTATTCCTTCTTCAATTCATCTCTCTCCTCTCACAATTTACTATAAGTAGTATAAACTGGACACTATAATATACATTAAACTAGTCATACCTCCATGACTTCGCCCATTCTGGAATATATAACAGTAATCAACAAGACATGTTGGGCAGAAACTGAGCCACCAAGTAGGGACTACTGAGCAGTAGGACATTGTGCTCCATCATATTTATGTAAAGACAGCTTATATTTAAAGACAAAACACTGTGCTTTTTTTTGATTATCTTCCTACACTTTAGCAAATTCTATCTGTGTAACTGTATCCCTTTTATAATTCCTTGAGAACACATAGGGTGCAGAAACAGTAACCGTGGGGGTGAGTGAGGAGGAATGCCTTAGTAGGAAGGCGGCTAGAAGACCCTAAGAGGGCTGACAGCGAAGACCGTGACATAAGTGGGGACCATTCATTCTTTCCTTTGCTAAGACCTCACTCAAAAGACCTACTATTCATTCACCCTTGAGGCTGAAGCCATTTTTCACAATTGGCTTCCCCAGACCTCTACATCCTATTATAAAGCCCTTATTTTCCAGAAATGCAGAACTTCCTATTTGTGTCATGCCATATTCTTTCATACCCCTGGGCTGTCATGCTTTTTCACATATTTAATTATGGGTTTAATGCTCTCTGAAAGTCTCTCTTCTGTCTGTAAAGACTCATACTACCAGTACCAGATTAAATGACTTATTCTCTATGTGGTCTTCCCTAATACATCTAAGCAGTGGCAATCACCACCCCCCCCCCCCAATTATGCCTTCATAGAAGTTTACCTGTGATAATATAATTGGCTATTCATCCATAGGCTTCCTTCTCCCACTCACATACCAGGTCTTGAGAATAGAAGTTTATTTTACTAATTTCTCTATCTTCAAAGCTAAGTATAGTATCTAATATATTGTTGTTTTTTAGTCACTAAGTCATGTCCAACTCTTTTGCAACCCCATGGACTATACCTCACCAGGCTCCTCTGTCCATGGGATCTTCCAGGCAAGAATATTGGAATAGGTTGCCATTTTCTTCTTCAGGAGATCTTCTTGACACAGAGATTGAACCTGCATCACCTGCTTGGCAGGCAGATTCTCTGCCACTGAGCCACCTGGGAAGCCCATCTGATATAGAGAAGGTACTTAAATGTGTGCAGGATAAATGAATGACTTCAGCACCTTTCTGTCCCCACCCACTTAAATTATTTTCTGAGACAAGAGTTGGTGTTTACCTGTATTAAAAAGGTGTTTACCAGTACCAACATGAGTTGGTTTTAAGACCTGTGGTCCTCTACAAACCATTCTGGAATAACTGAACCAAATTCTGTTTCGGCTTTATTAAGATTAAATTCTCTTTATTAATGTGACCCAGCATTGCTTGTGGCTGTATTTAGCTTGTCAATAGCTGCAAAACTAAACATTTTTCACGCTGCATGAGAAGGTCAATATAATTATAAAAAGCATTTATGAAGTACTATGTTACGTTTCGTAACTTCTCCATTGCCTGTGTCTGCCTCTGCTGTGGGTCATCATCTTCCCCTTTCGACAGTTACTGATGACTGCAGTTTCAAAATCTTGCTTGTTGCTGGTTAGCTATTTGCCAAAACTGTGAATTTTCTTTCCTGGACAGTCAGGTAGATTCTATAGCCCATCCTCCATTGCACTGGAGAGTTTTCTAGCCAAAGGAACTTGAGTGAAAGTATGAAACACCACTTCCGAGCCTGGACCACAAGATGCCTTATGTTTTCTTATGTCTTTTTTGCTTCTGTTGGCTGAATGAAACTGAACAGGATGGTTCTGGAAGTCACATTTTGAAACTAGACAGCCACGAGATGGAAGGAGCCCAGACCTTTGAATCTCTGCTCTAGTGGGAGCTGACCAGGTACCAGCCATTAAAGTTTTTGACTACAAATGACTAAAATAAAATTCTACTCTGTTCAAGCTATTAGACATCTTGGGGGTTGTTTGCTACTGAAGCTAGTATCATCTTAAGTAACACAGCTGCTTTACTTCAGTCATCTGTCAAGATATTCAACAAAATTGGAGCGGCTAATGAAATAAAATGGCCCCTAAAACTTTATATGTGTATATGTGTAAGAAATCAGAATGGGGAAGGAGTTTCTGTGGGGCTCTGGCTAGTGACTGCTATAACTATGAAGGATTGCTGACAGGCCTCCCATTACTGCAGACTACTCCTCTTTAACGGGCAGCTCTCAGGCAGCCTGTGCTCCTGCTGTTTGCAAAACTTACTTTGAATATACAATGCCAATTATAGGGACTGAACATGTCAAGATTTTGACAGGTGTCTACAGAGTTATGCAATTAATTTTATTTATGTACTTTCTGCTTTAAATGCCCCTGAAAAGAAGAAAATTTTCTAATGCACCTTAAAAAGGGACACAAATTTACCTCTTCATCCCAAATTACCACCTCCCCCCACCATGCACACACACACAAAACAAACAAAAAGAGAGAGAGGAAAAAAAAAAAAAAAAGAAAATGGAAAGAAAGAAAGGAAAAAGTAAAGCTGAGGGAAAATAAGCCGATTTAGTAATGGAGTTTAGTATGGACATAAAATAGCTAAAGTCTCTTGAAAGTTCTTAAGCTAGTCATTAGCTGCAAAAGCTGTAAAAAAGCTCAGAGACTGTGACCGGTGCCAGGCAAGGTCTGACACTTCTTTTGAATTCTAGGGTAGTGGAGCATTTATTAGTATCTAGATATACAGATTTAATTATGCTGCAATCACAATTTTACTGTCACTCTTCAAAATTGAGATAAAACACACTTTTCTCTTATTTTCAATGATCATATGATATAGCTTGGAGCAACAGATAATGACAACACCATAAGTGCCAAGGAGGCACTTACATGGTAAGGATGCTGTGCAATTAAATTACCTAATACTGTGTGATAAACCTAAGCAGGATAAAGTAAGCTCCCCAAATAAGAAAATAAATTTTCAAAACTAGACAAACTTGTAAATGCTCCCGTATTCTCAAGAGATAGCTAAAAATGATCATTTCACTTTCTACATTGGGACAAAATTTTTACTCATTTACTCAATCATTTAGTATATAAATCCCAAAACCTATTATAAGCATTAAAAAACTTAATCCAGATAAAATTAATAGTCTACATACTATCCATTAATTCTTCAATGAAAAAAAGGGTAGCAAAATCAACTAAAGAAGAACATCATTGCAAAATACGTGGGTGATATTTATTTTCAAAGGTTGACTGCTAATGTCTGCATTATCCAAGAGGCAAATATCCAACACCCCAAGAACAAGCTTGAAAATGCTTGAAGGCCCGGGGTGTGGGAAATAATGGAGACTGGGAATATGTTTCCTCTTATTCACTCTCAACAGCTTCCCAGAGGAACAATACTTGGGAGGAGGTCTTTAAGTGTATTCATATTTTTCTTTGAAATATTTTTAAAACACGGATACATACATACACATATTACATACTCCCACATCTTATTAAAGTTGACATCAAACACACATTTGGCACATGTTTGTATACCTACAAAGCATATAATTTCTGGGTTATTATATAATTGATACATACTTTAAATATATGTTCCTTAAAACCTTGGATATATAGATACTTGAAGCTTCCATCTTATAGAAAGGAATCTGAAAGAAGGTCAAGTTCCATTTTATAAAAAGAAATCTTAAAGAAGGTCAAGGTAGTTGAAAAGAACATGGGTCATGTAGCAGAAAACAGATAGATTAAAACAGTAACCTTGCCTTAAGCTTGTCATCTGAAATAAATAATGTGCTCTCCCTTCATTTCTTCTTTGAGCATCATTAGAAGTAAAGACATGAGTAAGAAGCATACATTTGTGCTATAAAGTGAAAGAGGAACAACTGTGAAAGGGGAGGTGGAAAAACTAGAATTGGCAGAACATAAGTGGAATCTCAACTGGACCACTTTTAAGAAAGAGCATATATGGAAATTGAAGATTCAGAAGTTATTTCCCTGAAAAATATATGAATTTGTGTATCATCTTCACTATTAAGTTATGGTATACTATAACTGAGAAGCAAGTAGAATCAGTGATGGGGTTCAACAGCAAGAGGAACCAATTTATGAACAGCATTCAACTGTAGCAATTGGCTATGAACCAAAGAGTTCTGCAGCAAGAACTGCTGATTGCCTGGGCTCTGACATCATAACAACCTGGGTAGGAATCTTTGTCCAGTCTCCGCCATTAGCTAGCAGTAACATTATGGAAAAGTCATATAATCTGTCCAAGTCTGTTTCCTCACGTTTTTGCATTCAATTGAAGTAGAATCTCCAGCAAACATTTGCTGATCTTAGCCCTTCTCTCCCTCAAATAACACTGAACAGCTGCCTCCTTGCTACTTAAATTTCATATTATTATTATTTATCTTCTCTATTAGAGAATGAACAACTGGAAGGCTTATTGATACCTTCCTTCTGATTGCCCAAAACAACATCTGGCACAAGTAAATGCTAAGTCAGTGACTAATGTGTGTGGTCATTATACTTAATTCAGTGCTTTAGCAGGGATTAAATGAGATACTCTGTGTAGACCATTGAGTTGAAATTGCCAGCAAGTAAGCTCAGAGGTACAAGAAGCCGTCAAGGGAGTAACAGAGAGAATGAAAAAAAAAAAAAAGGAAAAAAACATTGCCTTCTAATAGACAATCAACCATGAGGATATTTTAAGGCACATACCAAGCATGCACTCTGTTAGCCAGAAGGTGCACAAACTGTATTATTAGAAGGCAAGATAAAAAGCCACGGGATCTCAGTCTAGTGCATGTGTGTGAACACAATCCTCAAACCAGTTTTGGGTAGGGAGCATTCTGTGTACCGGAAAGTCTGTTAAAGACTCACTCAAGTCTAAATTATGAAGCTAGGAGAACACTGTGTCCATAAAACACCAAGGCTTTCTTTGGATATAATGAAAATAATTATAGATTTAAAATCTTCTCTAAAATAAAGATCCAAGCAGATGTACTAAATGTGAAAAAATTAAATTTAGTTTTGTCCTGAATGCAAAATGAGAATAGATCAGGTGAGGCAAGGAACAATGAAGAAAATCTTACAGACTATAGATTTGGACATTGTTATCTATGTATCAGAAGCTTAAGAAGTCTACTTAAGGTAAGCTATAGAAAGTTTTATTTAGATAGCCTAGTGTGCTTATGTGTGTATGTGTGTTTTAAAATCACTTTGAATGTCTTTAAGCAGGGCTAGGATTCTGAAGTTCAACTCAGGGTTCATCATTCCTATTGTCTCCTATGTGCCTCCTTCATACTGTAAATGCATAAAAGATAAATGCAGTTGCAAAGAGACTCGAAGACAATG
The DNA here is from genome assembly GCF_019923935.1 of Bubalus bubalis. Taxonomy (NCBI): domain Eukaryota; kingdom Metazoa; phylum Chordata; class Mammalia; order Artiodactyla; family Bovidae; genus Bubalus; species Bubalus bubalis. The sequence continues at coordinate 77,753,737 of NC_059159.1, read as the reverse complement.
ACACATTTATGTATTTCCATGGAAGAGGATGGGCTGAAAAGAAAACAGAGGAAAGTGGTCAGGAAAATAGAGTAAGGAATATGAGGAACAAAGTGAGATGCTACAAAGTCTAGATAAATAATATCTAGGCAACGACCACAGTGTTCTTTATTTGGAGGACCTGTGCTTTTTTTCAGGCTAAGATTGACTTCCCAAAGGAGTCACAGTATGCCAGGCATGCATGGCTAATACATTTATCAAAGAATGCATTAATCCATTAGGGTATCTCTTTCACCACGTAGAATAGCTTCATGGCAATAGCTAAACAAGCCTATATATCTTTTATACAAGGTTTAGCAGAGAAGCTGTCCTGGACTGTTTGCTCTATAAATTAAGCCAGGAATCCAGGTTCCCATATTGTTCTACCTTCAGACAATTGTCCTTGTTTGCACAATAAAAGATGGCTCACCAGGACATCTCATGCTATGTTCATTTTCCAAGCTACTAGAGGAAGGAGGAGGAGAAGCATGCACAGGCACCCTTTAAGGACATGACCTGGACACAGCCCACATCACTGTAGCTCACATCCCATTGGAGAATGTAGGATACCTAGCCAAACCTATAAAAAGGAGACTGGCAGAACTGATGAAAATCAATGAGTACGCTGGTGAATAACAACAAGGATCTACAGAAAATGCTTGAGAAATTTTTATTCCAAAAAAAAATTTCTTTCTGAGTAGTTTTACAGAGCAGATGAAATAGATCTGCTCTACTGATGCTTAAAGTCCAAATCAGCAGGTGATGGTGATTAAGTGCTCAGGAACTTAAAACAAATACAGGCTGATTGTCCCCATATGTGCTTATGCTGCTGGCTGCCATAAAACAAATTCTTTCATGACTGGAAAATTGAATTATCCTAGGATTAGGAATGGAGAAGGCAATGGCACCCCACTCCAGTACTCCTGCCTAGAAAATCCCATGGACGGAGGAGCCTGGTGGGCTGCAGTCCATGGGGTCGCTGAGGGTCGGACACAACTGAGTGACTTTACTTTCACTTTTCTTTTTCATGCATTGGAGAAGGAAATGGCAACCCACTCCAGTGTTCTTGCCTGGAGAATCCCAGGGACAGGGGAGCCTGGTGGGCTGCCGTCTATGGGGTCGCACAGAGTCGGACACGACTAAAGCGACTTAGCAGCAGCAGCAGCAGCAGGATTAGGAAGCAGATGTAGAGTTGCACACCAACCTGGTGCCAAGATTGAGTTCTGACCCTATCATCTCCTAACTTCATGACTTGATGAGCCAGGAACTTCCATAAATCTATTGTTATTAATCTGTAGAATGGGGATGCTAACTACTGAGAAGGTCTATAATAAAAATTTGATAAACTAACACATCTGAAAGCAACTGGTTATTAGAAGGTTTTCAGTAAATATTAGCTCACTCAGAAGTCTTGTCTTTAACTGCAACAGTATTTTCTAATCTATTTTTCTATCAACTTCTTATATGTTCTTGCAAACATTTTAAAACTTGAGAACCATTGTCCTACTACTACTACTACTACTAAGTTGCTTCAGTCGTGTCCGACTCTGGGCGACCCCATGGACTGCAGCCTATCAGGCTCCCCCATCCCTGGGATTCTCCAGGCAAGGACACTGGAGTGGGCTGCCATTTCCTTCTACAATGGATGAAAGTGGAAAGTGAAAGTGAAGTCGCTCAATCGTGTCCGACTCTTAGCGACCCCATGGACTGCAGCCTACCAGGCTCCTCCATCCATGGGCTTTTCTGGGCAACAGTACTGGAGTGGGGTGCCATTGCCTTCTCCCACTATTGTCCTAAAGATACAAATATGGAAAAGCTCATGAAAAGGCATATTATCATACAAGCAATATGTACAAACCTAATTTAACTATTTGTTTTCAATGGCTTAATAATTTGAGAATAAAATGTTTATTTTCCTGGCTAGGCATGCATGTCTGAGTTGATGCTTCCTCTTATGCCCCCTGCCCCTTTTCATGAGTCAACTCAATCTTTTGAATGAATTTTGCTCTATTTTGGAAGATTCCAAGAAATTCTTGATGAATATTTGGGAGAGCCCCAAGTTGCCCAACCTAGAAGCAGATCCAGGTAGAAAGCTGCCATTTAAAATCATCAGCAATGTTCTAAGCAGTAGATGATGTACACATATTCTTTGTGAACCTGAAAACATATTCAATATAATTCTTATGATTCTCGTTTAATGATGAATAATACAGAGATTAAAAGAGGTTAAGCAACTTGGTCACTATCTTAAAGTTAGCAAGACATAAAGCAAATCTCTGGCTATTACCAAGAAAAAGCAAAAAGAAATAAGGGCCTAAGCAAAGAACACCATCCCTAAGAAACAACAACTTTTTAGCTCAATCCAAAGCTGGATTCAATGTGGGAATTTGTGATTATTTACTGAAGAGTCTCTGTTCAAATGCAGAGCTCTTGAATTGAGAAGTAATACAGCATAGGAGGTACATGCACCATTTTGCAGGTGTTTTCAGAATGTAAACTAATTGAAAATAGCTTAGTAATGAATGGCCTAGATTCCCTTCCCATGGTGCTTTGGAGGGAGTCTTTGTCTATTTATGTTGGAGAATCTAGACTAAGACCCTCACTGCAGTCATTAATTTTATAGGTCCTCACTCCACTATAAAAAAGGGAAAATACACACTGGACCTCAAGGATGACTGAAGACTTCTTCTCAAAATCTCACACTGAAAGCTGGTTTGTTTTAATTCTTTCATTTCATGCCATACAAAGCAAACATGTAATCTTTGACTGCAGGCGCAGTATCTGTTCCGACAGAAATGTTGCTGATCATTACCAACACAGAAGCAAGACTCTGAAAGCATGAAGCCCACAAGAGAATGTTTTATAGATTGCCAAGGCATCACTGGTGAATAGCCCAAGCAAATCTGACTCACAGGGGCACAGTGGGCATCCAGTCTGCAATTACTAAAGAAAATGTGTTTGGAAGTTTTCAGGTAAGAAAGCTAGATCACTAAATCGAAAGGTACTGCTGAATACCTAGAGCAAATGAGTCTGTGTTTAGCCATTTATAAATGAATGCACCTAAAGTTTCATAGAATTCTAAAGGTTTCAATCAGCCATCTGCAATTGCCTCAATCAATTCTATATAAATAAAATACATTTGAGCCTATCTTTAAAGAATGTTGAATGAAGAGAATCATATGCCCATTAAACATTTCTTTAATGATAAATCTTTCTGGATAGAACTACAACAAAACAATGGCTTCTTTGATACCTTTTACATCATAAGGTCTATTAGTCTGCCAGGCAGAATTACAGGTGCTTTCCATGTGTTATCTCTTATTTCAATGGAATATTGCAACAACCTCCAAGTATAAGTAACAAAAAAGGAAGAACATCAACTTTCTTGAGTTATATACCAATTACCCATAAAGGAAGAAACGGCATCGGTTCGATTAACCAGTTGTCAGACATGACCAGGTATTTGTACAAAGGAAGCCTACAACAGATTTTCATTTTAGAGCAAAGGTGAATAGGAAAATTGGAGCACACATTTTCCAAGTCAGTTTTTCTATAACTTTCAATTTCCTTGAAACACCATCATCTGGGTAACTAGTAATGACTTACAGAAATCTTTCTAAGTGTAGTGGAAATATAAAAGAAGTTTCTTCAGCTTGGTTTTCTATCTGAGGGAAGGCAATTATGACTTTTTTCTAAATGGCAGTGTTGCCTTCACTATATTAATCCTTTGACTCCTTACAGCACAAATGCAAGCGGCAGCATGGCAGCAGAAAGAGCAGAACATAGAGACACAGCAGTCTTGGGTCAGTTATTAGCTGTGTCATCTTGAACAAGGTTTTAATTTCTCTGAACTTCCATTTTCCACAACTGCACCATGAGGATATTACACCTACCTCCTATGGCTATTATGTTGACTTATTAAGTAATATATATGATGTACATATACACAGTAGGAAATTAGTAATAACACATTTGAGTTCCCCACTCCTCGTAAGGAAACAAAAATTTTGTTGTTCAGTCACTAAGTTGTGCCTGACTCTTTGAAGCTCATAGACTGCAGCATGCCAGGCCTCCCTGTCCTTGACTATCTCCCAGAGTTTTCTCAAATCCCTCTCCATTGAATCGATGATGCGATCTATCCATCTCATCCTCTGACTCCCCTTTTCCTTTTGCCTTCAATCCTTCCCAGATCAGGGCCTTTTCCTATGAGTTGGCTCTTCGTCAAACCAAAAATAATCATGAGAAAATAATAAAAAAAGCTGTTTTCAAGACCCAAACTTATGCACTGGGTTACATACCATCATAACTTATTTTACACACACACACACATCCACACACACACATTTCTCATCACATTCTCCAGAAACCAATCCAATATATTAAGAATCATTTCATCTTACCACAACATGAAACAATTTCAGCACGAATGCTCCAACTTCATTTGGGATACTTCACATTCAAGGCCTCTACATCTTGAAACATTCTCCAATGAATTCTCTAAATGAAATGAAACAAAAACACTTGGGAATATGGAAAAATAAAACTTAGCTCCTTCCAATAGTGTTCATCTCAAATTTCTCATGTCATTTTCCATCTGGCTGCTTTTGCTCCAATTCTGAAAAAGATCACATATATATTTCTAGACTGCAGATTCACAATCTCATCTGACGTATCTATCCCATATGACAATATTGCTTGCATTTTTGGATAATGAAATTCATTCTGTTTGTTTCTGTAAGCCAACAGATATTCTTAAGTAGATATTAGAAAATAATAATTGGGATATAAAACAACTTTCACATCAAACTGAGTATTTTTACTCAATCTGTTTCAAAATGAATGATCTAAATATTAGTAACAACATATAAATGATAAGAGAAAGTATGACAGCAATCAAGTTATAGGAACTGTCAGAGGAAAAACATAATTTAAACATTATAGCTTTTCTCTTTTTAAGATGCTTGTGGATGTCCTTCTAAAGGATGAATGCGTAAAATAAATTCATCATATGAAAATGAAACATATTTATTCATGCCCATAATCACTTTTATTATGAAAAGTATAAAACTTTATATATATGTATACTGTTGTTTATTCACTAATTCATGTTTGACACTTCTGAGTCCTCATGAACTGTACCCCAACAGGTTACTCTGTCCATGGGATTTCCCAGGCAGGAATACTGGAATGGGTTGCCGTTTCCTTCTCCAGGGGAACTTCTCAACCCAGGGATCGAATCCGGGTCTCTTGTATCTAGAATATATATATTCTGGAATCTCTGGTGGCTCAGAGGAGCTACAGTCCATAGGATCGCAGAGTCAGATATGACTGAGGTGACTTAGCATGCATGCATGCAGTGGTAAGGAATTCACCTGCAATGAAAGAGATGCTGGTTCAGTCCCTGGTTTAGGGAAGATCCCCTGGAGAAGGAAATGTCAATCCAGTACAATATTCTTTCTTGGGAAATCCCATGGACAGAGGAGCCTAGGGGGCTACAAGTCCATGGGGTTGCAAGACTTGGACATGAATCAGCAACTAAACCACCACCGCCATATATACTCTAGACTTGACGTTTTGCAAATTGAAACCTCATTCATAGATTTATGAGGTATTATGCTGTTTCAGAAGAATCTGATAATTTTAATGGTCCCTATTCTTATGTATCTTTCTCTTTCTCTCTTATTCTCTGTCTCTCTTTCTCTCTCTCTCTCTCACAGACACACACACACATACTTTAGAAGTCAAATTTACTGTAAAAAAGTTACAGTGTAATCACATAAAATACAATGAATTCACATTTATTCATCAGCCCAGGTCTATCCTTTTAATAGCTATGTTGGTTTCATTACAATAGAACCGTCTACAAAAAATTAAATAAAATCTTGGTTATGCAAATCACACTAATGAAAATACTGAAAACCTGATTGTGTGAAACATCTCAAGCTTAAGGAGGCATGTCATAGTGATCAATTTTAAATTAGCCACTTTAGAACAAATTGTGTTGCTTCATTCTCCTGGTGGCTTCCCGAATTTCTATTTCTGCAAAGAACTGTAATTACAATTGTACTGGGTGGAACAAGTGAATCTCTTCTCTCAAAATCTAGATATGAAAATGAATCTACTGGGCCCATCCAATAATATTGACATCTCAAGTCCTCTTGACAGGTTCACTTCACAGACTGTGAACGAAGCAGAAGGCTGCTCTAATTTCCCTCTCAATAGAGGCTAGATAAGCATGTTGTCAGTGTCTAAGCTATTGTCTCATAGCCCACAGACCAGCTTCTGTAATCCGCACTGAGATGTCAGGGCTGGGTCTCTGCATATCACACTGCCAGCTGACTTCCTGAGGCACTGGAGAGAGCTTGATGGGGGCAAGAGAAAGGGCAAGCGGGACTTATTACATCCTGTTCATTTGCTCTCAGTATTACCTTAGCAATCATTCTCTACTCTCTGAACAGAAAGCAGTTTCTGTCCACAGATTTGTCAAGGTCATCTAGAATTGGCTCCCTCTGTCCTCTCAGAGGTGTCAGCACTGAGCTATTGGCATCCCCTCTGAAAGGTCTTGAGTTTATGTGTCGTAAAGCCTATACACTGGGTTCCTCACACACCATCACTGGTTGCACAGCACTGCCTCCAAGAAATATGGACCTCAGAACCAGAAGCTCCCTCTTGAAAGCTCCTAGTAACCTCAATTTTTCCTTCAATTCCCCAAACCCTAAAGGTAGAGCTTCTTTCTATAGATAATGTCTCTATATAGCTCTTTCTATTTCAGTTCCCCAGCAGGTATTTAACTTCTCCTTTATTTTACTTTTTCTGTGTTAAAACAATAGGGGTGGCTTCTATCTTCCCAGTGGAGAAGGCAATGGCACCCACTCCAGTACTCTTGCCTGGAAAATCCCATGGACGGAGGAGCCTGGTAGGCTGCAGTCCATGCTAAGGGTCGGACACGACTGAGCGACTTCACTTTCATTTTTCACTTCCATGCATTGGAGAAGGAAATGGCAACCCACTCCAGTGTTCTTGCCTGGAGAATCCCAGGGACGGGGGAGCCTGGTGGGCTGCTGTCTATGGGGTCGCACAGAGTCGGACACGACTGAAGCGACTTAGCAGCAGTAGCAGCTATCTTCCCAGACAGACTCTGTAATAGAACATATATTTTAAGAGCTTCCCTGGTGGCTCAGATGGCAAAGAATCTGCCTGAAATGCAGGAGACCCAGGTTCAATACCTGGGTGGGGAAGATCCCCTGGAGAAGGGAATGGCTACCCACTCGTCTTCTTGCCTGGAGAGTTCCATGGACAGAGGATCCTGGTGGGCTACAGTCCATGGGGTCGCAAAGAGTCAGACACAACTGAGTGACTTTCACTTTTAATTTTAGATTGGAGGATGAAAGAATCTAACATCCCTTGAGATGTTTTCATATATTTTATTATTTAATCTTCAAAAATCTCTATGGAACAGGTATGGTTAGCACAAAATTTAGGTTAATAAAGGGTGCAAACGTTTATTGAGTTCTTATAGTGTGTTATTATCTTTCCATATTTTATTCTATTTACTATTCATAAACTTTCTGAAAAGGGAGCATATTAGATCCACTTTATGGATGGAGAACTGAACTTGAGGTTAAATTATATGACACGTTTTTGACAAGTAGGTAGCCCTAGAATTGTAATATATGTGGGTGTGCACCCGTGTGTATAGTATGGAAGGTTTCCCTTCCCTTCTGCCATGACCTGGAAGCCACAGATTGCTGATGGAAGTAGTCAGAGATGCCCCGCACTGAATGAGGACAGATCTTTGCATCTGCAGTAAGGAGGAGAGGGGCCTGGTGCTTAAAATACATTGTCAGTGCTTTTACTTTGCCACTTACACACTCAAATGGGCATGGCCTGGAGAAACCTAGCATATATAAAAAGAAAGAGACTTCAACATATAATTTTCCCCCTAACCATAACAATGCATGGCTTCCTGTGTCTGAGATGAGAAAGCATTAATTCTTCCTAAGCTGAGCACTGATCTTCTCTACCATACTCTCACGTCCAGATTACTAAAAACACAGTAAAGATCCACTTGGCCTTTAAATACAAAGTCAAAAAGAACTCTTTCCTAAGTCTTTACACTATTATTGTGAAATATTAGGAGAGATGCAGTGCTATATTCATGATAAGTGAATAATTCAAGCAGTGGTTAAAAGATGAAGTGACTCTATGTCACTGTTAATGTTCACAATGCAAGAGATGATCAAGGGGTCATGGTGAATACTTTGAGGTCTCAAATCAGTCCATAACAAGAACATGGTAGTTCTGAGCTGCTGTTCTCCACTATGGAAACAAAAGGTGTCTTGGCATCTGGTACCTTCAGGGACACCTTGGGCTGTAAGAGACTGTATGTAACTCTGGGTGAAATGGAAGAAAATGCACTGGGAACATGTAATGTCTATCAGTGTCAGCTGTTCTGATGTCAAACAATAAAGTGAGATTTCTAAAACATGTGTTCCTGCCTATTCTGGCGAGTTTTTAATACTTGCTAACTGGGACCTGATTTTCCTTTTACTAAAATTATAGGCTTTGTCTTGACACTCACACTGTTTCTTTATCTGTAAAGTCATGAGGTGAAAAGAAAGTGTCAGTTGCTCAGTTGTATCCAAATCTTTGCGACCAACCATATGGACTGTAGCCTACCAGACTCTTATCTCCATGGGATTCTCCTGGCAAGAATATTGGAGTGGATTGTCATTTCCTCCTCCAGGGGATCTTCCGACCCAGGGATCAAACCCAGGTCTCCTGCATCACAGGCAGATTCTTTACTGTCTGAGCCACTAGGAGTCCTGGAACCACAGTGCTATTTCCCAAACCATTCTTCATAAGGCCTGTGCACCAGAAGATTCTAAAACAACTCATATACTGAAATTTGGAAAATACTGTACAGTCTCTGAATCTTATTTGAGATTCAGAGTACCCTTATAATAATAAACATTATGAGGATCCAACAATGACAACTTTAAATAATGTATAACTTGTTTGAGCACAGAGTCTCCTCTTCCTTTCACACTACCATTTCTTGGGATGACTGCATTACTCTGAACACAGTTTGGGAAATGCTGAATTTGGTGCTCCCTGAAATCCCTTATGACATTGGGAGTCTGTAATTCCAAGCAGAGGAGCTGTTTAATACCATAGAACCAAATGGGATTTTGTCCTAAAATAGCTCTAGCTGATTCTGTATTTCAGGTGTTTAGAGTAAGCAGATTCAGGAGCCAGTGGCTGAAGGCCATGGAGAATGGCCCATGATTCATATTCTGGATGCAGTAAGCATCATATTAAAATACTGTGTGAGTGAAGCATTCCCTGGGAGGCACCCTTTACTTACCACCACTTAATTTCTAGGTCAACGAGCATAAGGGGAAATTTTCTTTTGCAAAGATCAAGGAGCAAAAGGAGGATCACAGAAATGAGCTACCACCCACCGAGCAGTGTAATGCCAAATTGCAACATATACACATGCATGCAAATGAAATCTGGCAGAATCAGAAAGCTTTACCTTGGAAGAAAACCAGGAAGAAAATGCTGTGCCTGAAGTAAATGTTATTGTTTTATCTTATGGCTATGTTTCTCCTTTAAGCTCAGCATTCCCTAGATTCTCCTAAAGTTTATGATTCTAGTTTGACTATTGTCTGCCTTTTTATAAGTGAGGCTTCCCAATTCCAGGCAGCAATAATTAAGTCCATGCTTATCCATCTCCCTATACTGTTAAGCTTTAGAGGATAAACTGTGAGTTTATACAAGTATAGCAGCTTCCATTTTCAGGGTACAAACTACTTTTTCACATTTTTTGTTGTTTTGATTGGTTGTATCACTTTATGTGAAAAGATCCCAAATCACACAACGGAGGTGAGTCTGGGAAAATAAGATTTACCTAAAGATTTTAACATTTAGGGAAGACCACATTCATAAATCACTTTGCCTTAGAATTTCCACTTACCACCATAATCCAAATTTCACCAATTTGAATAGAAATAAAGATGCTACTGATCATTTATTAAGTACCTGTTTTGTTCTAAGCAATGTGCTAAGTTCTTCTAGCATCTTAATACCTATAATTAGCCTATGAGTCTGGTGCGACTATCATAGCCATTTTAATCACTGGAAAAACTCAAACTCAGAATATATAAGCTTTCTCAAAGACACACTCCTTTTAAGTGGCAGATCCTGTAATCAAATCTAGGCCTGTCTGGTTCCAGAGTCTAAATTCTTAACGATGCTGCTCCATTGCTAATTATTTTTGATACAATGTAATCAATGCTGTTCATTCATGTCCAACTCTTTAGGACCCCATGGACAGAGAAGCCTGGCAGGCTACTGTAGGCTACTGTGGGATATTCCCAGAAAGAATATTGCAGTGGGCTGGCATTTCCTCCTCCAAGACACATGACAGTTTAAAAAAATAAATAAAAGACCAAACATTAAGGCCCATGTCATGCAATCTGTCTGTAGCCTCTGTATTTAATATGGCTTGGGTCCTGGGAGCTACAGTTGAGTCTAAACATTGTGATAGAATTGGCCTTGGTGGTAGGATGCAGAGATAAGGAAAACCTTCAGATTCTGTTTAATGGTGATCCTGTAATAAAGAATCGAGCTGTCATTATAATCTAGGCAAGAAGACAACACATGAGATCCAACAATGGAAGCAAAGACAACTCGTGAGTTCAGACAATGGGAGTACAGAAAGTACAATGCAGCAAAGTGTGAAAGGACAGCAAGAGGAACCCAGAAAGATCTCCTGAGGCACTGGAGAGAGAGGTGCAGATGCCTTAGAGAAGAAGTCCCCTATATATGAATGAGTTCCATTGTGAGAGGGCATTCCTAAGTCCAATTTGTTCGTTAAGTCCCACAAAGTTAGCCTGGTACCCAACTACCACAATCGGCTATATAGTACTATAATGTAATAGGTTCATAACGCTTTCCACACAGATAATACATAAAAACAAACACAGAAAACAATTTTAATCTTATGGTACAGTATCTTGAAAACTACAGCAGTGCGATACAACAGCTGGGATACAGGGGCGGCATCGAGTGAACAGGCAAGAAGCGGAGTTACTGACCGGAGGAGGGAGAGGAGGGGGAGACGGTAGAGCTGAAGGATCATTAGCAACAGGAGACGGAGGGCAAGCTGCAGCAGCGCCCATGCCTGACACCGATGGAACACACGCTCGCATCTCTCAAAGTTCGAAGCTGGAAGGCTTCTATGCAGGGGATTTCCTGTTAGAATGCATACAGCCTCTCCCGTGTGAGGAGAATGTCCTTCAAAATACCAGGTAGATCTGACCAGATACATAACCTTTCATCACGCTCACACACTCAGTCATGTCCGACTCTGCGACCCCCCGGACCGGAGCCCACCGGGCTCCTCTGTCCATGGGATTCTCCAGGAAGAATACTGGAGTGGGTTGCCGCCCTCTCCTCCAGGGGATCTTGCCGGCCCAGGGATGGAACCTACGTCTCCTGTTTTTGCCAGGTGAGTTCTTTTCCAGTGAGCCTCAAGAGACAAGCAACTAAATGTCCTCATTATTCATGTTCACGTTCTCTCCATCCTCCCCCTTTCCCTCCTTTCTTCTTTGTCTCTCGCACATACACTGAACAATGAATCCTGAGATTCAGTCTATTATTAAGTTGCTATTTCCTATGCTTTTTGCATGCATGTGTATACACACACACATATGTGAACAATTAGTTTCCCAGTTTCTGCCACATTTTGAAAAGCAACAGAGTTGTTTGATTATTTATTTACAAAGGTCTACCACGTAACGGCAATTTCCAAAACCTGAACGAGTATATATGTCATCTAGAGTAGTGAAAGATAGAAGACATTTTGAATGTTAGAGCTCAGATTTTTAATATATACCAAACTCTAAATGCTGCGATTATGTGATGGCAATAACCATGTGGGTAAATATAGCGTACATCTCAACGATAATAATAGACATGCTCCTCCAAGGATATTTTCAATGCTAAATTTTATATTTGAAACAACTGAATTTTTTATCTTTAGTGCTGGTATTAAGATATTTGGCATAAATGAATTAGATTTTTCAAACTAATCAGACTCAAAAGTAAGAGATATATTCTTTGTAGAGGAAAAAAATATATAGAAATTCTGCATTAGTGAATATATTCTTTATATATGCAGAAATTTGACTAAAATCATATTTACTTTTAATTATAAAAGACAGCAAAAAAGTAGAAGCAATTTAACTGTTCATCAGTCAGGGATTGGTTAAAATGAATCATAGCACATTCATTACTTAGAAAATTATGCTATTAAAAATGTATATGTGTGCATAAAGTATAGAAGAAAGTACAGACATATACCAAAATGTTAACTGTAGTCATTTGTAGTTATGCAAAACAGTAATTGTCATTTAAAAAATATTTAGTATGGTCTTTTGTTGGTAATAGGCATACATTACATTCATAATTGGTAAGCTATCATTTCCAAAAATATATAGGTAAATCTAACTTATAAATGGATTACCAGAAGGCCCTTTTTTTTTTTTACATTTTTTAAAATTTATTTTTAATTGGAGAGTAATGGCTTTACAATATTGTGTTGGCTTCTGCTATACAACAACATGAATCAGCCACAAATACACGTATGTCTCCTCTCCTGAAGCTCCCCCTACCTCCCACCCCATCTCACCCCTCTGGGTTGTCACAGAGCGCCAGGTTGAGCTCTGTGCCCATAGAGCAGCTTCCCTCTGGCTATCCATTTTACACATGGTGGTGTACATATGTCAATACTGTCTCAAGTCGTCCCATCCTATCCTTCCCCCACTGTGTTCAAAGTCTGTTCTCTATGTCTGCATCTCTATTCAAGAAGACCACTTTTAAGTTCAGTATTCCAAAAGAATTTTTATGTGAAATAATGATGGCTGAATTATCAGAATGTGCTATATTTCTAGAATATGTTGATGTAATAATTGAAACACTAAGCCTTTCATTCATTCATTTATTCATTCACCCTATACACCTTTATGTGAGTTTTCATGTCAGTCACTAACCTTCAGGTATAGATGAATGGAAGAAGCTGCATGTTTGTCTTTAAGGGAAGACAAGAAATCAAAAAATGAGTAAGACCGTACTCAAATCTATTGTCTAGGAAGTGTTCAGATACTGCTAATATCACAAACCCACTATATCCTATCAAGTTAGGTGTAACTGAGGCATGCATAATGCTGTAGGTTCAATCTGACAACCCCTAGCAGGAGTCTGGTCTGTGGCAAGAATGGGCTGAGCGCACAATGCACACAGGTCTATCTTCCCCTTCCTCATTTTCTCATCCTGGAAAACAGCCTTTGGCTTTCTAGATCCCAACCACCAAATGAGGACTCCTCTGCCTCTGGCAGTGTCTGGCAATTTCTGCATTCGGGACACATCTGGTTCAGGATTTCATGGCCAGGGAATCCTTGTAAAACAATCCATAAAAGGCAGTCCATGATTATACGTTACATGTTTATGAAGAAGGAGGAAATGCGTCAAAGGGATCCTCCATATCCTTTCCTTTGGGCACAGGAAAAGATAGGATATGGACTTAAATCCACAATTTATAATCTTAGAATCTCCTCCAAACCCAGTGGAGCTGTTTATCATCTCATTGTACACATGGCCCAGAAAGAGAAAATGAGCCTTCTCTAATGAAAAGTCCATACAGTGGAAATATAAACAACTGCATGGAGAGCTCTGTGCTGAATTTACACAGACTCCAGCCGTTGCTCAAGGTGAAGAAATCAATGGCAGCCCAAAGCCTGTCACTGAACCTCAAGAGATGCTTCATTTTCCATGCTTTGCTTTACTGTAGAGTGTCTCATTCCTGATCAGGTTCTTTCCCCAGGGAGTGGTAATTGGCTAACAGCAAGGAACCTCTGTTTTGTTCTCTAAAGCAGCAGGATCAAAGGGTGCTCAGTGGTAAACTTAATGCTCCTTCTGACTTCCTCCAATGCCTGCTTTCTCTCTACCATTAACTTCGAAGTCTCTTTCCCAAGCTCTTCAAATATGTAACAAGCTTAAGGAGAAAAAAAAAATACATTTTAGGAAAAAATTCATTTAAAAAAAAGAACATCTGGTTCCAAGGATTAAAGAATGTATCACCTACTTAACAACACAATATGCAGGGTAGAGCAGAGCTATCTGTATAGTAATTATTTCCTAAGATGTCATTTCTTTAAAATATTAGCTAATATTTACTAAGAACTAAGTCCTATCTTGGGGCTTCCCTCATAGCTCAGTTGGTAAAGAATCTGCCTGCAATGTAGGAGACCCAGGGTTCAATCCGTGGGTCAGGAAGATCCCCTGGAGAAAGAAATGGCAACTCACTCCAGTATTCTTGGCTGGAGAATCACATGGGCAGAGGAGCCTGGCAGGCTACAGTCCGTGGGGCCGCAGAATCGGACACGGCTGACAGACTAAACCACCACCAGCACCAAGTCCTACCTTACGTACGCACTGCACCTATAAAAACATTCAGTCCTCACAGCAGCCTCAGGAAGATGCTAGTAGTTTTATTCACAGTTTACTAAAGAGAAAACTGAGTTTTAGAGAAATTAAGACTAAATAATTTATCTAAGTTCATGCAGGCAGTAAATATCCAAGTTTTCCCTCTCTTATATTTTGGCCAAGAATTTATTTCTGAACTCAACACATAAAAACCAAGAAAAATAAATGTCTAATATTTTAATTAACACAAATACCCATTCATGTCATTGAATTCCAGTTTTTCTTTCTCATGTGCTTAACAGATAACTGCAATTATCACGTGCATGCAAATTTTCAAATATTTTACTCTGAAAGTTTTCAAGCATAGAGAAAAGTTAAGGAATTTTACAGTAAACACCCATATACAAAGAACTACATTTTACATCAACATTTATTATATTTTGTTCATCATTTATCCATCCATTATATACAATTCTGCATCCTTCTATTTATTCTCATATTTCATTATAAGAATTTTAGTTGTTGTGTCACATCATTTTAATTATCTGCCAAGTCTTCTAAAGACTCCTTAGTGGAGCCCATTCTCCTTATCTTACTTTACATCTTATATTAATCCTAAACATACTCTATTTACTTTCCTTAAAATGATTTACCCACTCATTTATGATATAACGCTCAAGCCTAATGTTGGAATTTTACTCATTTGAACTCCTGGCACTGCCCTAAGCACATAAAAATGACTCTAAATGCCTATAGATTGATCATGGCATTGATTAGATGACAGGGATCCAGGGAGACTATATGGCAACCCACTCCAGTGTTCTTGGTGGAGAATCCCAGGGATGGGGGAGCCTGGTGGGCTGCCGTCTATGGGGTCACACAGAGTCGGACATGACTGAAGCGACTTAGCAGCAGCAGCAGCAGATGATATTATAACCTTTTCAATAATGAGTCAGGATGATGCCAAATTCTACCTAAGTATTAGGAAATCCTAATTATCCCATTTGCTATTACAGGAAAATATTTATTATTTATTTATTATAATACCCCTAATTAATGCTACAGATCATTAAAACAAGACTATGTGGGCAAAGACCAGTATTCTCACCCTTTACCTGCTTCTATACCTATAGTTTGGAGAAAAACCAAGGAATCTGCAAATCCAAAGTAAAGTGGGTGCTATTCATCCCATGTTCTAACCTACACAGAAACTCTTTCTGGAGCACATGTATGTAACTAATGAATAAATGTGATCCAGACATATTTGAAGGCTTCCTAGGGACATTCACCTTATTATCTTCATTCAGTCAACAGATTTATTCAGTATCTACTCTGCTCAGATACTCTGCCGGGTGCTGGAAACCAAAATTAAACAAATCATTTCAAAGAGCTCATGCAGTGAAGGACAATTAGGTCGATATAACGCTCAGTTTGGAAATTATATAGAAGTATACTGTGTCATTATTGGAGAACAGAAAAGGGCACCTAACCCAGTTGCCAGTATCTATGAAGAGCAGAGGAAATTCGCCAGGGAACGCTTCCTACAGTTGTGTATGAGCCCAACCTTAAAATCTAATCAGGAGCTGACTAAGGATAAAGGTTTTTGTTTAGTCTCTCACTCACGTCTGACACTTTCGTGACCTCACCAACTGTAGCCTGCCAGGCTCCTTTGCCCATGGGATTTCCAGGAAAAGATTACTGGAGTGGGTTGCCATGTCCTCCTCCAGGAGATTTTCCTGACTCAAGGATCGAATCCACGTCTCTGTAACTCCTGCATTGGCAGGTAGATTCTTTACCACAGAGCCACTAGGGAAGCCCAAAGGATAAAGGTATAGGGTGATTTTCCCAGAGCAAGGATTTTAGCAAAAAAATTGAAGCAAGATGCATCATGAGTCACATGAAGCTCCTAAGCACTTCAGCTTTTCCTAGCTAGTCTGAGATAAGAAAGATGTGAAGGACAGATAGGCAGGGCAAGATGATTGAGAACCTGATGTATTCTATTAAGAAACTTGGACACTTTTCTCTAGAAATGAGAAATTGTGAGGAGGTTTAAGCAAGGAGCGACATGGTCAGATTCTTGCTTTAAATAGATCATTTCAGAGACAAGGTAACTAGTTAGGAAAACCTGCCACAGATCAAAAGAGACATCTTGGGACTCTGACCCATGATAGTATCTATAGGGTTGGATTGGAGGAAACAGAGTAGAGAAACTGGTGAGATTCATTCTGGGGTAAATGCTAGTTTTCTCTAATCCCTCGTTTAGAGAAAAAGGTAAAAAGTTGAATTTCAGGTAAATTGAGTAGAGTTGCTATGAACTATAAATGAGCAGTGGTTTGGGATAGGAACAGGAGGCAACTGGGAAGAAGAAGATATTTTCGGTACAGTTTTGGGACTTCTATTTCTTGATAACACTGATGTCTCAACTGAGCTTTCCACTTACAATCAATAGCATGTTCTGAATGTTTGTGTTTCCTTAAAATTCATGAGATAAAATCCAAACCCTGAAAATGATGGAATTAGCAGTGGTGCCTCTGGGAGGTGATTAGCCTATGAAAGTAGACCCTTCATGAATGGGATTCATGCCCTTACAAAACAGACCACACAGAGGTCCCTAGTCCCTTCCTTGAGGTAAGGTACCAGTGAGAACATGGCCATCCAGGAGCAAATGAGCTCTCACCAGACATCAAACCTGTTGGCACCATTATCATGGACATCACAACCTTCAGAACAATGAGAAATACATTTCTATTTTTTGTAAGCCACTGAGTTTACAGAATTTTTTATGGTAGCCTGAACAGACCAAGATGATAAAGAATACAAATTTTAAAAATAAGGTATAAGACAGTGAAATCCTGTCTCTTTTGGAGATAAATTGTCATTTGGTGCATCAAAAACAGTTAAAGAGTAAAAATGTCATATTTGCCAACTAACAAGAAAGTAGATTGCAGATTATATTTAATTAAATCATTATTTAACATACGAATTCAAGAGTTAACTTTGCCTCTAAGTGAAGAGTCAATGATAAAATATTTACATAAAAATGTGACTGAATATTTTTATTCCAACCAGAGTATTCAAATCAGAATATCCAAGTCAATCAATGGGAACATAAATCTGTCTTGCCCTCTTCTTTTTCAAGGAAAAGCTAATATTGAAATTTTATTTCAAGAAAATATCAAAAGAAAAGCAAATTTCAAAATATACTGAAGCTTAAGGAAATACTCATTCCAGCCTGCTGCATACTTAAATCATTGGACAACGAGCATATTCGTGTTCAGAATTATGATTCTGTGTCATTGCAAGTTTTGTAATGAGATGATTTAATGACAACTACTACTACACCATTCTTCTGATGTAAAGAAAATTTATTAATGTGCATTAAAAATACTTACTCAATGAGGGTCAAAACAGCAGCTTTCCTGCTTAACCTAAAGTTAATCAAATTAATGAGAACAACCCAACCACTATTTCTTTTTTAATCACTGGGGCTGCCTTGTTTGATCAGTATTACCTAAAAACAACTTAAATTTTTATGCAATGTCCTTACCAACTGGAAGTAATGATCACTCTCCCCTGATCAAATAATAAGTAACAATGTACAAGAACAAAAAACTTGTAAATAAATATAAATAAAGATACCCATTTGGTGGAGCAATTCTCAGCCGTGACTATCTTCATAAGGGTTACATGCAGGAAATAAATCTAAGTATGCATTTCTCTAGACACTATGTACAAAACAAAACTTGAAGCTTCCAAAGCCAGTCTGACTGACTCCCAGCTTTATCCCACTGTGTGTCTACAGGAGCTCAGCTCCACAGACATATCGATTTAGGTCATCTCTGCAGAGATGGAAACTCCCCTTTCAGCACCTTCTCCAGAGTCCAGACAGAAGCTGATTAGTAAAGCCCTAAAGTCTTCTTGATATAAAAGTTGAGAATGAGAGGTTATTTGCTCTCAAGCTTCTGCTGACTGTCCTTATCCTGTAAAATCAAGACTCAGATAAAATGATTAGAGCATGGAAAGTAGTTTAATAAAAAAGTACAACTACAATGGAAGTTGAGAAGCAGCATAAGAATCAAGGTCTCCCATCGCCTTTCAAAGACTATGAACAAATGGTCAGAGGATCACATGATGATATCAAATAGTACTGTTATTCCTTAGAGGTAGACTCTTTTCCAAATGCTTCCACACATGTAATTAATACGATCTGCAGATCAACTCTGTCCAGTAGGCAGAGATTTTTTTTTCCACATAAAGCAGGATAGGAGTCAATATGAACGCTTGAGTAAGTAGCCGTCATGTGCTGCTGCTATCTTAATCCTCAAAATCCCTGTGTGAAGTGCACAGAATCATTCTTACTTTTTTCTTTAAAAAAAAATTTTTTTTTATTGGAGTATAGTTGCTTTACAATGTTGCGTTAGTTTCTGCTGTACAGCAAAGTGAATCAGTGGTATGTATACATATAACTTCTCCCTTTCGGATATCCCTCCAACCTCCCCTCGCCCCCCACCAATCCCACTCTTCTAGACTATCACAGAGCACCAAGGTGAGCTCTCTGTGCTTTAGAGCAGCTTCCCACTAGCTATCATTTTACCCATGATGGTGTGTACATGTCAGGGCTGCTCTCTCAGCTGGATCATTTCTGTTTAATAACTAAACTGATGCATGGAGATATCAAGCACGTAACAGAGGCAGGGGTAAAAAATCTAAGTATCGTGACTTGTAGCACTAAGTCTGTGCAGGTGTGTATCTGTTTCGTGGTGTACCACATCGCTTCCCAGGAGGGAGCTTAGCGTATCTTGGAAAGGTAAAGGAGAATTCTTAGGACAAACTGTTTTCAATCGTAAGAAGAATTCTTAAAGAAAAATTTTTAAAGAATTCTTAAAGCAGAATTTTTCTTCTCAAAAGCAGAACTATATGAGAAGAAAAATAAACTGCACTGTCCTTCCCTTTCTCTCTCTAGATGCCTCTCTAAGGGAATACTTTTAACTATCCCTGCTTACTGATTCATCCAATTGAGTCCTCCCTTGACCCTAAGGAACTCAGGAACTAACATATATTGGGAGTTGAATATATGTCCAGGGCTTGTTATGAGCATTGTTCTTCAAGATTTTACTCATTTTACAAAAGAAAACAATGAGGCTCAGGGAGAACTTCCATGCCCATAGAGCCTTTTTGCTGTGGGGCTGGACCTAGTCTCCAATGCCTACCACCTCACAGTGAAAATCTTCTATCACCTGAGCTCCCAGAGCCAGGTCCCGGTCACTTGCCGTGTGCAATTCCACGTGAAAAACAGTGTCCTAATTTCACACTCCAAGTTGAGGCTTAGCCTTGTTCTTATACCGAACACGGTTCTCAAATAATTATTTTTTACTGACTTAAGAAAATGGCATGACTTAGAGCCTAAAGAAATTAACTGAAGAAATACGGAAAGGAAAATCAGTGTTGGAGGACAGAAATGATTCCACCCACCACTAGGCCAAGAACCAGTTCCTGAGGGACTGAGTGAAAAGGGAACACTGCAGTAGAAGGAATGAATTCTTGTTTCATTTCTGGATGTGAATGTGAGGACGATAAACCCAGAGGTGACCTGGGGCATTCTTCTACATTTCAGTCACCTTCTTCAGAGAAAGAAGCCATGTAACCGCATGGCTGGTTAGGTGATTACTATTGAATTCCTGACTCCTCGCCACCTACATCATCTAAGTATGCTTTATCACCTTCTATTCCCCTTGGCAACAAGATTGACTATTAGTCAGAGTTGGCTGTGGAGACCTAAGAGAAAAAGCTTATAACTCAAGTACACAGTCCTGTCACAGAGGGTTAGGATTTATTTCTGACAGACATGAAGGGAACCAGTGTTTTCATACCACTCAAAATGTAAGATGTGTGGATACACTGTTTCCTCTGTTTTAACTCTTTACCTTACACAGAGAGACAAGGAAATAGAGGGAGGGGGCAGGGGAAAGAGAGGGAATTAAAAAAGGCAACTTGTGCAACATTTTCCAATAAGTTTTAGTAATAAAGATTTATCAAAACCCTAAGATTATTTGAAATATACACTGCATTGCTTTATGTAAATAATATAAATGTATTAGTGAGGTCACATTCACCAAATTGAAAGCTGGATTAAACTCTCAAGTTTGTACTACTTTGACACCCCAAATAGCATTGTCAGTCATACTTTTACCTAAATATTGCAATGGACTGATAAGATCAATATTATAAGATCAGACCACTTTGCAACATTTAACAGACATGCCATAAATCACAGAACAGCTGTCAATATGCTATTGATGAAAACATAATTTAATTAAATAAATCCTTTAGACTTGGAGAAAACTGCCATGATGAACTCTTGCTCTGGAAGCTGACTATGACGATACTTCCTTTCAAATACTGGAGGGGGTGGGTCGCCTCTCCTTTTGCTCTGTTAAAGCCTGCTTCCTCTTTCATCCTGTTACTGTGGACTAGGGGATGGACAAGCACAGTTGGTCCCAAATCACTTTTCTAAGTCTAAATCTCAAGCAGGGCTTCCTCAAGTGTTTCCCATTAAAGTAGAAATTGCACTGCAAGAGGAAACAGAGAAACTGTAAGACCAGAAGTTTTTGGAAGGTTAAAAAATAATGTCACTCTCACTTTTCTATTTCCAAAGCCCATGACAGGTCTTAGCATGTAATAGACAAGTAAAACATAAACTTTGGATGAGTTGAACTTTCTTTAGTATAAATTCAGGGAGTGGATTAGATCTCAGGAATCCTTTTTAGGTATAAAACTTCATGTTTTTATGATTCCATAGCTAGTGTCACTTTCAAAATAGAGAATAT
The DNA here is from genome assembly GCF_019923935.1 of Bubalus bubalis. NCBI lineage: Eukaryota > Metazoa > Chordata > Mammalia > Artiodactyla > Bovidae > Bubalus > Bubalus bubalis. The sequence goes on along the minus strand of NC_059159.1, from coordinate 77,732,402 downwards.
AAACATTATCCTTAGTTTCTTGGTATCTGCATTAATTCGGGCTTGTAAAGCACAATTTTAGTAAAGCTGATGATACCTTGAAAAAAGGAGACACAGAAATCAGCCCTTTGTTACTACCAAATCGTAACACAGTGTAATTAAGGGGTATGCCTGTGGGTAATAACATTTTTCAGTAGACATGTTGTCCCAAGGGAAGAAAAGTGATTCTGGTCAGAAGTCAGAAATGGAAGAGAGTGTGGCACCACAAGGATATAACACATGCATTCTTTCATTGAAACGAGTTAATTATGGATTTTATTCATGTGTGCAAAAAGACAAAAAGTATCTTCCTTTGGAAGGATCACATATTAGTGGGGGAATATAAATAAATTATAATAAACATATCAGGAAAGTATTTGCAGAACCCAATCAACACTATGGTAAAAGTAAAAGAAGCAGACTGAGGCGTATTGAAAGTCCTAAGAGAAGAGTCAGTTTTACAGAGAGTGGCTAATGTATGCCTCACTGAAAAGGTAATATTTGAGCCAAGTCTTCAAAGGGAGGAGAGATATTCCACCTGAGGAAGGGTTCCAAGCAAAAGGCCCAGCAAATGCAGAGACAGGCGGTGTGCCCAGTGCCGGCAGCTGCGGATGCAGCAGAGTCAGAACGAGGAAGGAAAGGGCATGAGAGGACGGTAACTTCTAAAAGGTAACAGAATCGGAGGTCTTTAGCTTTTGACCTGAGAGAAATGAAGAGCCATTACATGGTTTTGAGCTGACTGGTTTGAGATCTAACACAATTACTCTGGCTTTTCTTTTGAGAAAAGTATATAAAGAGGAGAAGTTAGAAGCAGGGAGACCAGTCAGAGGCTGCTGTAATAATCCAGGGGAGGACACAGGGTGGTAGCAGTAGGGATAATGAGAAACGGCTGGCGTTAGGATATATTTTCAAAGATGCGTTGGAAGGATTTGCTAATGAAGTGATGGAGGTAAGGCGAAAGAAGGTTCAAGAAGGATTTTGGTCTGAAACAACCATGGGTGGAGATGTCATTAAATGACATGAAGCAGACTGCATGTAAAGCAACAATTTTTCTTTTCTTTTTTCTTCTTTTGTGTGTGTATATGGGTATGTTTAGAAGCCTGACAGCTCACGTTTGTATACAATGAGTTTGGGATGTCTACTGGGCATTTTAAGTAGGCAGTTGAAATATAGAAATATGGAAATCAAGGGATATTTTGAGCCAGAGATACATATTTATGAGTCATTAGCCTATCCTTAGGATTTCTTAAAATGGCATGTAATGTGCTTACTGAGGAAATCAGTGCAGGTATAAAGGAAAGAGAAGAGAAAGAAAGGAAAGGGAAGGGGAGGGGAGGTAAGGAAAAAGAAAAGAAAGGGGAACAGAAGAAAATAGGTCTTAGCACTAAGCCTGAGGGCGAAACAGTGCTAGGAGGTCCAGAGAAAACAAAGAGTGAAAAAAGAGACAAAAAAGACCAGGTTGATGTGACTGGTCAGCTGGAGAGTCGGGGGTACTGGAAGCCAAGTAAAGAAAATGCTTCTAGACCAGGAAACCATTCCATTGGCCATTTTGAAACTCAACATTCATTTGAGAACTTTAAAGTATTCCAGGTGTTTCAAACCCACACAGACTGCAGGATTTCACAGGAAGACCACTAGGGCATTGCTAATGGCAATATCTACCTCATGAAGCCCTTTGCTCATAAAGCAAAATGAAAACATGTTAGTTTATTTAGACATGCAGATAGAGAGGAATCTTTCTAACCAAAGATGAAGCGCTTAGGTTTCATCATCTAAAACATAGTTTTCTCACAATGTACTAGAAATGCAATACTAATCATATTTACATAATTTATCTGCTATAGATAAAGCTCCTATTTCAGAAACAATAATTATTTGTAGTCCCAGTTTTAGAAGGCAATAGCCTCTTGCCTCTAGAATTTTGTCAAATAGTTAAAAGAAATGCATTCAAAATCTTAGAAGAAGTCAGGGGCAAAAATAACATAATTTTTGGTCTGCAAAGACACAATATAGTATGGTCATAATAACACGAACAACTGTAACAAACAGAATTGCTCTCTATTGAGGATCTGTTATGTGTATTATCTCATATTCAGCCATTCACCTGTAAAGTTCTGAGATATTATTATCCCTTTTTAAAAGATGAGAAAACCTGGACTCAGATGGTGTATGATATTTCCATTGTCATGTGGATAGTGAGTAATAGAGTCAGGATTGGATTTCTTTTCCAATGATCTAGAAGTCAGAATTTCTTGGACTGTATTCCTTGCTTTGCCGCAAATGACCTGGTAAACTCACTAAGTCATCTGGAATACCTAAGATTTAGGTTATTCAAGTGTAAAACATATGGATGCTACCAACTTGAAGGATGACGGTGAGGGTGAATATGGGCAGTAAGATGCACAGAGCCAGGCTTCATTGCTATGGTAGGATTGAAGAAAAGAGTCATATCAAAGTGGGAGATAAAAGGATGAGGATGAGTAAAGATAGGTCCAGGGTGCTGACTCCTCCACCACTGATGGGGTTTATAACAAAAGACAAGAAAGAGAATCCTAGGAGCAGTAGAGAGAGGAAAACAAACAAACAAACAAAAAAAAACCACCAGCATGTAGTCTTAAGGCCAATGGAAGATAACACCTTCAATTAATATATATAATTTAATTTATATACTTTTCATTTTTAAAAAATTATTTCTAATCAGAGGATATTTGCTTTACAATATTTTTTATTTCTGCCATATACCAGCAAGAATCAGCTATAGGTATACATGTGTTACCTCCGCCTTGAACCTCCCTCCCTCCACCTCCCGTTCCATCCCACCCCTGCAGGTTGTCACAGAGCACCAGTTTAATTTTCTTTCTTTTTTAAGGCAGAAATTTATACTGACCTAAGATAATGATTTCCTAAAGGGAATCAGTCCTGAATATTCATTGGGAATACTGATGCTGAAGCTGAAACTCCCAATTCTTTGGCCACCTGATGCAAAGAACTGACTCATTGGAGAAGACCCTGATGCTGGAAAAGACTGAAGGCAGGAGGAGAAGGGGATGACCGAGGATGAGATGGTTGGATGGCATCACCAACTCAATGGATATGAGTTTGAGTAAACTCTGGGAGTTGGTGAAGGACGGGGAAGCCTGGTGTGCTACAGTCCATGGGGTCACAAAGAGTCGGACACGAGCGACTGAACTGAAGATAATGATTATGACAATTAATGCAAAATAAATGCAGGAGAAATAGGGAACTGCCAGTATGACTGTGGCGTAACTTAAACTTTTACTTGTAGAAGAAAAGGACTACTGACCTTACCAATTCTCCTAAGAGACCTGGCACTTGCCAGTGCCCAGAGCCACTTGCTCTGTGGCATCTGGTTATAAGATGGCACGCCCCTGACCTTCAAAAGTTGGTCTGATATTCAAGATTATCTGCAACACCCAATCCAATGGGGCTCATATATCATCAATGTTTTCATTATACAGAATTATGATGGGTCTTTATATTCTATCATTCCTTCACTTCAACACTTTTTCATCCACTTCAGGACTTCAAAATTGGGCCTTTGCTTAGATTGGCTCAAACTGTCACCCGAGGAATTCCACCATCCTATACAATTCACCAGTTCATCATCTAAACCAGCAAGCTTCCTGGAAGTTTCAAAATATTCACCATGCATTTGTTAATAATCTATTGTCAGAGACAGGAATATGAAATTAGAGATGACTGAATGTCATTTTTCTGATCATATATAAATTATTTAAGTAACTAAGTCTTTTGCAGAAGGCAATGGTAACCCATTCCAGTACTCTTGCCTGGAAAATCCTGGGGATGGAGGAGCCTGGTAGGGTACAGTCTATGGGGTCGTGAAGAGTCGGACACGACTGAGCGACTTCACTTTCACTTTTCACTTTCATGCATTGGAGAAGGAAATGGCAACTCACTCCAGTGTTCTTGCCTGGAGAATCCCAGGGACGGGGGAGCCTGGTGGGCTGCCGTCTATGGGGTCACACAGAGTCGGACACGACTGAAGCGACTTAGCAGCAGCAGCAGCAGCAACTAAGTCTTTTGCACTCACCACATTAAATATAGGACTTTCTAGATGATTGCTTTTTACTGGACTCAGTATGAGTTAACTTATTTTCTCAAGCATCTTTCTTCCAGTTCCTATTAGAACTGTCAAACAAGGAAATACATTCCCTTGTTCTCCCAGCATCTACCTGTAGTCTATGATCTTCCTTAGACAAGTCCAAATGCATTTATCAGAGGATAAACAATAGGAATGACAGACTATTAAAGGTCAAGAGGGTGCTTTCTCAGTATGCCATAAGCAAGTGGCCATGTGTGATACCTTTGAGAGTACTTGAGTTATTTTCCTTCTTTAAATATAGCTACACTTTGGAACCCTAGACAGCCAACCTCAGCTACACTTTTCATGCCTAATGTAAACATTATTCCCAAACCATATCAGAGGCAGTAAAGATTCAGATCATTCAATTTCATACTGTGATCTGGAGAAAATTGAAACTAAAATCCATACTTTGGGAAAGTCATGCCAATTGATACAGATAAGGAGATAAACCCACCACACAGAAATGTAAGCACACTCAACGTTGCACAAGAACAGATTCTCATGTATCAAACAATGGGGATGGCAATTGTTTCTAGACATTTTTTAACAGATTAAAATATAAAGTACATTTAGTGACAAAAAGGTATCACCATGTTGAATTTCTCTAGTATGTTATCTAAAGTGAACCCATTTCAAAACACTCATAGCAGATCAGGTTTATGACATCTACAATAAGTCATAGAAGCACTGAGCTCTAAAAAGGCAAAGAAGAAATCTATTGGTATTTTCTAAGTTACAGTTCAAGGAAGGCTCCATCATTTAAAACAAAATTTTTGAAAAGGTCTCTTCTCAGGCTGTTCTGAGAGAGAAAGAAATGAAATGGTCCATCAACTCTCATTAACAAACAATGTAAAAATAACTGTTGGATTCACTGGCAGATGGCTTGAATTAGTCAGCAAAAATGAGTTAGGGCTTAGTAGCATATTATATTTTGTTAGGAAGATATAACCATAGTGATATGGTATCATTTTACTTGGTGTTTATAAGTATAAAAAAAAGATGATAACATTGGAAACTTGACATAGGTCACTTTGCCCTCTTTTGCTCATCAGGGGTATTTTAAAATTTATATCAACAGCTTGTTAGTTAAAATTACCAATCTTCCTAAAACTAAGAGACAATTAACAGAAAATAATTTTACAAACATGCATAAATTCCTAGGATGACTCACTCAGCAAGACTGTGGCTAGCAATAATGTAACCCATGAAGTGCTCAAGCTGGTAAGGGGGTTTTGATTATACTGCAATGCAATTAGACTTTAACTCTTGCACTGCATCAGCCTCTTTCTTAGTCCACACAGGCTAAAGTTCTCATGTTTCAGGAGGGAAAGTGGATTTCAGAAGCTATTTCTTCATGATCACTGGGGATTTTTCAGTTCCATATATAGTCTATACTGATAGGTGTGTGTACAAATCCATTATACTTAATTTACGCTTCTTGAAAGCACAGACTGAAAAACATAGACTTCCTTTAATTTTACAATAACAGTGCCCTGCAATTTATGCTACTGAATAACATGGACATCATTTACAGTGTTATGACACTGCTGCTGCTGCTAAGTCCATAACCTCAGCTATGCAGATGACGCCACCCTCATGGCAGAAAGGGAAGAGGAACTCAAAAGCCTCTTGATGAAAGTGAAAGAGGAGAGTGAAAAAGTTGGCTTAAAGCTCAACATTCAGAAAACGAAGATCATGGCATCCGGTCCCATCACTTCATGGCAAATAGATGGGGAAACAGTGGAAACAGTGTCAGACTTTATTTTTCTGGGCTCCAAAATCACTGCAGACGGTGACTGCAGCCATGAAATTACAAGACGCTTACTCCTTGGAAGGAAAGTTATGACCAACCTAGATAGCATATTCAAAAGCAGAGACATTACTTTGCCAGCAAAGGTTCATCTAGTCAAGGCTATGCTTTTTCCTGTGGTCATGTATGGATGTGAGAGTTGGACGGTGAAGAAGGATGAGCACCGAAGAATTGATGCTTTTGAACTGTGGTGTTGGAGAAGACTCTTGAGAGTCCCTTGGACTGCAAGGAGATCCAACCAGTCCATTGTGAAGAAGATCAGCCCTGGGATTTCTTTGGAAGGAATGATACTAAAGCTGAAACTCCAGTACTTTGGCCACCTCATGCGAAGAGTTGACTCATTGGAAAAGCCTCTGATGCTGGGAGGGATTGGGGGCAAGAGGAGAAGGGGACGACAGAGGATGAGATGGCTGGATGGCATCACTGACTCGATGGACGTGAGTCTGAGTGAACTCTGGGAGTTGGTGATGGACAGGTAGGCCTGGCGTGCTGCGATTCATGGGGTCACAAAGAGTCAGACATGACTGAATGACTGATTGGATCTGATCTGATCTGATAGACAGGCTCCGCCGTCCCTGGGATTCTCCAGGCAAGAACACTGGAGTGGCTTGCCATTTCCTTCTCTAATGAATGAAAGTGAAAAGTGAAAGTGAAGTCACTCAATCGTGTCAGACCCTCAGTGACCTCATGGACTGCAGTCTATCAGTCTCCTCCATCCATGGGATTTTCCAGGCAAGAGTAGTGGAGTGGGGTGGTTATGGCACTATATTGTCCTAATGTATGATTTATGAACATTAAGATATGGCTAAATCAAAGTTTAAGCCATCAACTACACTCCAAAATAAACTAAAATTTAAAAAATTAAAAATAAACTAAATGTATACATAGGTATCTGTCTTTACTTATGTGAAGCAACTTCAAAAGACACTATTTTTTCCCCCCAGTAGATGGACATTTGTGAATCCAGTCCCAGCCAGAATGCAACTGATCCAACCACACCTTAACTCTGAAGATTTTATATTCCAGGGAAAAAAACTTTGCTTGTAACACATAGAGCTGAGTAGAAATCTGACACCAGGTTCATTGGAAACTGGGTTTCTGGCTCGGTAGTAGAAGGATGTGGTTGTCTTGAAAGTCAAGTCTCTGGATTCCAAGACTAGCAGGATCTCTGGAGACCTGGAGGGGATTTAGTCATTTCTATGATCACCAGAACCACTGGAAGAATGGAGACACTGATTTTATTCAGCTGGGGCTGGCAGAAAATGAAAATGCAATTCTGCTTTATGTCATATGGATGTGAAAATGTGTTATTTAGACTATGAAAACCAAGTCTTTTCCATTTGCACTATATACAGAACAGGAAAAATATTCGTTAGGGAATTAAGAATAACATCAAAACTCCCTGAAGCCCAGATTCATTAAATATTGAGGATACTGCATTGTAATACAGGAATGGATTATTCTGATGAATGTGAAATCAACTGTTTTGACAAGTCTACATTAATTTTCATCTTCCCAGGGCGGAGTGGGTCAAACTGTAACTGAAATTAGTAATTTGAGGCTATTACAAAACAGTCAACCAACAGTATTCAAGCAACAAATTTTCCTAGAAATGTCTGTGCCATGACACAGTATACTGTTGTGGTTGCTCAGGTCCTGCATCTTCTTTTCAGCCAGCAGTTGTGAGACTTTCATGGGAAAAACCCAATTAGTCTTCAGTTTCCTCTTTTTCGAAAATAGGAACAACTCCTTGAAAAGTGTTGACAGGAAAATGGGATTAAAGTAGAAAAAGGTATTTTGCATAATGTCTGACACACATTAAGTGATCAATAAATGTTGAAAGTATTGTTTCCTTTTAAAGTTGGAGGAAATAAAATGATAATGTTGGGTACCACAGTGGAATTTATCACCACCAATTTTTCTTTCCCCAAAGTGTTTCTTCTTTGATCAATGCCAAGAATTTCAACTGAATCTTAGAACACAAAGAACAAAAGAAAGATAAAAAATGAAACAAAATTATTCTTCAATTTTACACTAGGAAAAAAATAAACACTTCCAGCATAGACATTTTGAAGTGTTGAATAAATTGGATACTATCTAAAAGAAAAAAAAGAGGTGATATTCTCATTTAGTTTATACAAGTATCCAATCATGCATTGATTAAGAATTTTGAAATTCCAAGAATCATACAAACTGGTTTGATCAAAATGATTTATTTTCTACAAACATATGGGAATGACTGGAATCCAAAGGCAAGGGTGAGGCTGGGCATTAAAAATTAGAAACTCCAACACTATCAGCAATCTGTAATTTTTTTTCCTTCTGCTCTGTGTGTCTATTTCTTTGTTCTTAATCCATCTCACTTCCTTCTTCGTCTTAGGGTCTGTCTCTCTGTTTTTGGCTGCTTCTTTGACCGAAGTTGTTAAAATAATGCTGTCTATAGCTCTCTGGTTTTCAACTTGGAGGCAAATATCCCCAGGAAACATTATCCTTTATTTATTAATTTCAGTACCAAAAGTGCCAGGGAAGGACTATGATTGGGTGATAAGAACCCCACCCACTGGATCTTTAGAGTACACTATGCTGTAACTTTGGAAGGAGTCACCTGAAAAGATGGAAAGGTGAAAAGGGATCTTTTCCCAAAAGAAAGCTAATACTGGGTTAACAAAACAGAAGTGTACACTTCAGTATACATCCATATCCAAATAAATCACATATATACAGAGGTATATGTATGCATTGGTATATACATTATATCATGATTCAATAAATATATATGATAGCTGGATAGACTCTTGGAATACCCCCAATAGATTTGCATTTTAATACTAGTGGGCTAGTGAGCAAAATATATATTTATTCGGGTACACAGATGGAACTATCCTACTAGTATAAAAAAGCATACATTTGATTCTATAAAATAATGTTAAAAATGCAGAAAATCTGCCAATTACAACATTGCACATGGTAGTTATCTTTGTTATATTACGGATTTGTCCATGGCCACAAATATATTTTGGACAAAGTAAATGCAATATTCTCATTCTAACTAAGAGAAAAAATTCCTTCATGATACAGAGTGACAAATTTGATGATATATGAAGACAGTGTACATATATAAAGCCAGCTACCTAATGTCAGGTCAGTGAAAAAACAACATCATTTTGGGATCCAAATAAGGTCAGAAAAAACACTTGTACTTTGAGGATCAGTCGTACTCATGTTTAAATGCTTTATGCTATACAACAAATACTATTCTGACATCTTCACATGGAAATGTATTTATCATAACCCTTCCAAAACCACAAGCTATTTCTTGATCTTTGTTCCTTCCTACCCAACTTGCTCTTCCAACAATGTCTCCAACTTAAAAAGGAAACTCTCTTATTTTCTTGTCTTAGGCAAAACCACAATGACGTGTTTTCTTAGACATTCTACATCCAATCCATCACCAAACTACATATATTTTCAAAACACATCCTGAATCTCAAAACTTCTCTCAATTTCCATCAGAAAAACCTACATCTAAGTATCATAATCTCCATCTGGAATATTGCAAGAACTTTTTAACTGATCTCTTTGCTTTCATCTATATATCTCTATAACCTGTTTTCAACAGAAGCCAGAAGATGATGTCTGCCTTTTGCTCAAAGGCAGCCAATGCTTCTCTTGTCATTCACACCCAAATCTCTATGACAGCCTACAAAGCCATATAGAATCTATACCGTCTCCCAATTCCACCTCCCTTGACCACTCTGGAGGTGATTATGTCAATCTCCTACTGTTCTCCCCTTGAATTACTCCATTCCAGCCACACTAGTTACTTGACTGTTTTCTTTATGTATTTATTTTTAATTGACAAGTAATTGCTTTACACTATTGTGTTCGTTTCTGCCACTGCTCTTCTCAAAAACACCAGGCACCCGTGCACCAGAGGACCTTCGCATTTGCTAACCTCTACCCGGCAGGCTCGGATCTCTATGTGGTACAGCCCCTCCTTTCTCTCATTTGCTGTTCAAAGGCTACCCCCTCAGCAAACTCCAAGTTCAGCCCATTTAAAAGTCTAGACCTCCAGCTCCTTATTCCTATTCTCTGATTTATTTTTCTATATTGTATTTATTCCCATCTGATTCACTATTATATATTTTATGCATTTATCTGGTTATTATCAGTATCCCTCTCCCCAGTAGAATGCAAAGTCCCTGAGAATGAATATTTTGACAATTTTGGCAACTGTTGTATCATTAGTGCCTAAGACTGACTTGACACAAAGTGAAGGCTCAATAAATATGTTTGCATGAATAAACTGATTATTCAGAAAGGAGAGGTAAAGCTGAAAAATCTGTAATTTGACAAGACACAGTGTGTTGGCATGGACACGATTAATAGCACACAGGCACTGGCATTACAAACCATATTTCTCGTATTGCCATGATCAATACATTGCTTCTCATCAAGTGAATGGCCAAACTAGAATAACTATTATTCTGGGATAAAATGACCAGCTTCACAATCAATTGCTCTTACATGCATTGATCAATTCACCTTCCAAAGAATCCTAATATCAATATAGGGCCATCTCTGTGGAGTAGGGAATGGCAACCCACTTCAGTATTCTTGTCCGGAGAATTCCATGGACATAGTAGCCTGGTGGGCTACAGTCCATAGGGTCGCAAAGAGTCAGACACAACTGAGCTACTAACGCTTGCTGGCAGTAAAGTGGTGTTTTCAAGAACCTCACTGTATTTATTTAGATTCTAACGTGCTGAAAACACAGCTTGAGGAACAGATACACAAAAGGACACAGCAAGTTTCATGGCTACAAAGAGTCTGAGTGTCTGAGGATGGCATGTCCTGGGAAATGTAGCATGGTATATTATAGACAGCACTGGAATGAAATTTGAAAACGTCACCAGATGTGACTTTCTGTTGCTCAAGATCACACTTTCATTCAATAGCAGGAGAGAAGCAAAAGTGTGTATGGAAGTACAGAAAAAACAGTTACTTTTAATTCAGTAATTTTCATTATGGGCTTCCCTGGCGACTCAGTGGTGAAGAATCTGCCTGCCAATGCCGGAGACATGGGTTTGAGCCCTGGGTTGGGAAGATACCCTGGAGAAAGAAATGGCAACCCACTCCAGTATTCTTGCTTGGGAAATTCCATGGACAGAGGAGCCTGGTGGGCTACAGTCCATGGGGTCGCCAAAGAGTCAGACATGAATTAGCTACTAAACAACAATAACAGTTGGGAATATAGGTGTTACAGTGTTTCTTAAAATATGGTGCTGTGCATTATTATCTAAATGAGAAATGTCATAAACACATTAAAAAGTGAGAATTCCTGGGCATCACCCCGTAACTACAGAATCAGTGTGTATGAGTTGGGGAAGGACTTAATAATGTACATATTAATAAAGCCCTCTGGGTGATTCACATCCATTTTAAGGTTTAACAACTGCAGAGCTAAGGGAAAATGTGATGCTTAAACTAAAACAAACCATCCTTTAAATCACTTAGTAAGAACTGAAAAATTCCTTTGGGGGAAGGAAGTGAAAGAAGAGTCTCAGGAAGAGAGCTTGGACATTTCTACTCTTGGTAAAAGCTTTGTATTACATGTACTTCAACAACTTTCACAATGCAGGTCAAGACCAGAAGTTGATGGTTAAATTTGGCATTTTAAGTACCCAAGAGAATTGCCTTGGTTATGAAAATCAGCTAAGAACCTAAGTTGTTTAGTCCATGCCCCAAGGTAAAAGCCTTAGTCAATTTTGTAAGAGCTATATTTTAACAAAAAAGGCATCACATTTATTTCTGTGATATTATGTAATGCTAGAACAAAACAGATTTTAGTTACTATACCTTAGAGAGTATTTTTAAAGCCTTCATAACAAATATTATATCTTATTCCAAAATATAGGGTAATTTTAAAGGATTGCTTATAGCAGCCACTTTATCAGATGTCACAAAGGAATAGCGGCTGGGGGTGGTGGGAGGCTTGTTTTACCTAATAGAATCTTGAGCATTGTAATATCTAGGAAAACAATAATTTTGAAAGTGGAAAACTTTAGTATACAGATACCATTAATAATATACCGCTCATATGTACAATTAATACTGTTAAAAAATCTGTGAAGTAAATTACAATTAAGCTAAAATGTGTCTCCATTTGGTCTGTTCATATCTGAGTATTCTGCTGCTGCTGCTGCTAAGTCACTTCAGTCATGTCCGACTCTGTGCAACCCCAGAGTTGGCAGCCCACCAGGCTCCCCTGTCCCTGGGATTCTCTAGGCAAGAACACTGGAGTGGGTTGCCATTTCCTTCTCCACTTCTGCTTGCTAGGGACTGACAATTCATCTGGTTTCTTTCTCTTAACTTTGCCTACTATTTTATAACTAGAGGTATGCAAAAGAAAAAACTCACTTGAATTTAACAGTCAATTGAACTTCAAACATTGCTGATTTCCTGGTTATAACTAGGGGCTGACAAAGTACAACCTGTTTGCCAAGTTTGGGCCACAGTCTGTTTTTTATTGCTGGCAATCTAAAAATGGTTTTTATGTTCACAAAGAATTACAAAGAAAAACAAAGGATATGCAACAGAAATCTTAGATGTCTCCCAAACCCTAAAATATCTACCATGTGGCTGGCCCTTTGCAATAAATGTTTACTGGCCCCTTTATTATATGAAAATCCTAAAAAAAATCTAGTGATTAAGTAAATTTCTCTGCTTTTCATGAACAAGTCTGAGAAGGGCTCATTTTGGAATTCAGAAGACTGAAGCAACAGGCTAAAATTAACACAAAGCGAGGCAGTAAATCTCAAGGAATACACGATATAGTAATAAAAAAGGAAGAGCCTAAATCAGTATAGTGGAAAGTTGCAGGACCATTTAGTGACAAATATAGACCATTATCTCTACCAAGTTTCAATGAGTTGGAAGTACTAGTATATAACTAAGACTATAATAATTGATATTAGTGATAATATATAGTAAAAAAAAAAACAAACCTGTGACTACGGAATTAGGAGTATGGCTTATAAAGAATATGTTTAAGTCTGTAACGAACTCTATAAAGGTAGGAATTACATCTGTATAATACCTACTCTTACACTTGGTTTATAGAGTTCAATCATGTTTGCTGAGCAAATGAGATAAGAGAGCTTCACCTTTTCACTCTAGTAAAGAAAATGGTATTCAAAGGGCGACTTCCATAATGTGGCATCAACTCCCTGGTAATAGTGATATATAAGACAGCACTGTACATGAATATGCACATCTTGCTCCTCAGTCCAGCATCTTATGTCTTTATTGGGAGGGTTTATAATGTCAGTCACCCAAAGCCTTCCAGTTTTCTCCAATAGGCTTTTTCACTTCTGTCTTTGTATAACTTTTGAGAAAATAAAAAGCAAACAAAATATATACACACAATATTGTCTCTTCTTCTGTATCTCATTATGCCTAACCCCCAAAATTTCTCAGTTATGTCTACAGTAACCTTATATTGCCTAAATGTCAAAATGTTTTAACAGATGATAGAAAATCCTCTCTTGAACCCCTGGCTCAGCCACAGGGAAGAATCTGTGCTAGTTGGGTAACAGGGATTTCTGAAGTTTTCTTAAGGGCCTATGATACCTAAGAAATATGAACATGGGAGACTTATTGTAGCATAAATCTGCTCAAAATGATACAAGCTATACAATGAATTAAAACTAAAACTGGCTCCTCCCACATTTAAAAATATATTTCACTGTTTAATCCTATCACTTTTTTCTTACCACTCTCTTTTGTAATACTTGAAAACCTGTCAGTCACAGTACAAAATAACCATTAGAAGGCACAGGGATTTAATTGGATCACACAGAACTTGAAAGGTCATAAATTACTATTGTACCAATTGGATGCTTTCCAAGATATGGGATATGACACTATTTTTTAATCAGTAAAATAGGGGAAAAAATTACCTAAAATTTCAAAAGGAGTTAAGTAATCAAAATGAAAGAGTTTCCTCATACAAGGTTGTCTTGTGCAATTTTTAAAAAGTATATTTACCATAATTACATAATGCATTCAAACATAAATGGCATTTAAATAACACTACAATGGGTATTATAAGTAAGATTATCTACCACCAATACTTTTGAAAGAGGCTAATGTGTTAAATAACTTTCCTTACTATCCAATGTGTTTACAATCTTAATTACCAGCAAAAAATAAAAGAAATATGAAATGAATGTTTCAATAACTTCCGATTAAATGAATAGGTTTAAGCTGTGTCCATATTAGCAATGAATCAAGAGAAAAGAGTGTGTGTAAAATACTCTAAATAAAACTGTATGTATTCATTATTTGCATTAACTAAAGAAATGCTCTGGGAGTGATTGAACAAGACAAATTATACTTCTATTTATCAGATGACATAGTAAAAAAAAAAGCTAAACTGGTGACTAGAGCCTTGATCTCCTAGGATCTTCTAGTAATTAGGAATATGATTTTAGGAGTCACTTCAACTTTAGAGCCTGTGGTACAGATTCACCCACTGTTAACTTTGTGTGAGAATTCCTATTATATAGGCTGTATGTTTAGGTTCTAGCATTTTGTGTCAAGATATATAGTTATACGGGACTATAAAATGGTCATCAAAATAGACAGCCTCTTCTTCCTAAACACACACTAGATTATATTTCCTATTTATGTAGCAATTATGGGTGACCATTAGACTGAGCTTTAGACAACGGAATATGAGTGAATATGATATATGCCCATAAAATTCTCCACTTTCTCCCTAGCTGGCAAGGAGATAACCATGGCAATCTGGAAAGATAGGAGCTGAAGATAGTGTGATGGAGGACTCCCTTGTGAAACCATTCACCCACCTAAGATCACAACCTGATCTTAACTCAGTGAAACTTTCAGTACTTTTGTTTTAACAGATAGTACTATCTTAACTGGTATCCTATTTTGCTCAGGCTGTCACAACTAAACTTCACAGACCTGGTAGTTCATAAACAGTAGAAATTCATCTCTCACAGTTCCAGAAGCTGGAAGTCCAAGACCAAGGTCCTAGCATGGGTGCATTTTGGTGAGGGTCCTCTTCTTGGTTCACAGAAAAAGGTTAGGGATCTTCTTGGAGCTTATTATTATTATTTTTTTGATTGTGTGGGTTCTTCATTGCATCACACAGGCTTAGTTGCTCCACGGCATGTGGGATCAAACCCACATACCCCACATTGGAAGGCAGATTCTTAAACACTGGACCACCAGGGAAATCCCAGGAGCTTATTTTATAAAAGCACTAATCTTGTTCCTGGGGGCCCCACTCTCCCAATCACCTCTCAAAGGCCCACCTATTAATATTATCACCTTCAGGGGTTAGGGTTGCTACCCTACTGAGGATTAGTGGGTGCACGGTGGCAGGGACACACATTTTTAGTCTAAAGCAACTAGTACAATTATACTTTGAAAGGTATCTTGTGTCACTGGAGACTAAGGATGCCATTCACTGTACCAGTTATGGAGAACATTGAGTTTTGTAACTGAATTTCAGAAATGCAAGGGAGAACATCTGGTCACTATAGACCAGGAATCATACCATTTTTCTGGCTGCCATATGGTAGAACCACAAGCTAGATAAACCACCTATGACCCTGCACTGTCATTTGCAGGCTAGAGCTTATTTAGGTAATGAAGATTCTGGGTCAGGGTCAGAGTAAGGCAGACATAGTAGAAGTGGGACATCTACACTTTCTAAGTTAAACCATATATAATATGAGCATTCATTTCCTTTCTGCTGTCTCTTGATATTTATTAGTACATTAATTCTGACTTTCAACTTGATGCAGGTGTCTAAGGTATACATGGTCCCATCACTTCATGGGAAATAGATGGGGAAACAGTGTCAGACTTTATTTTTTTGGGCTCCAAAATCACTGCAGATGGTGACTGCAGCCGTGAAATTAAAAGACGCTTACTCCTTGGAGGGAAAGTTATGACCAACCTAGATAGCATATTGAAAAGCAGAGACATTACTTTGCCAACAAAGGTCCATCTAGTCAAGGCTATGGTTTTTCCAGTGGTCATGTATGGATGTGAGAGTTGGACTGTGAAGAAAGCTGAGCACCGAAGAATTGATGCTTTTGAACTGTGGTGTTGGAGAAGACTCTTGAGTCCTTTGGACTGCAAGGAGATCCAACCAGTCCATCCTAAAGGAGATCAGCCCTGGGATTTCTTTGGAAGGAATGATGCTAAAGCTGAAACTCCAATACTTTGGCCACCTCATGCGAAGAGTTGACTCATTGGAAAAGACTCTGATGCTGGGAGGGATTGGGGGCAGGAGGAAAAGGGGACGACAGAGGATGAGATGGTTGGATGGCATCACCGACTCGATGGACGTGAGTTTGAGTGAACTCTGGGAGTTGGTGATGGATAGGGAGGCCTGGAGTGCTGCGATTCATGGGGTTGCAAAGAGTCAGACATGACTGAGTGACTGAACTGAACTGAAGGTGTATCAAGAAGGGATTTGTGGTCACTCAGTTTTACTTTCATGTACATCCTACAATTCAATAATTCAATAGAATAAAATGTAACATTCTAGGCATGGAAATTTATGGTACAACAAGGCAGGAAAATTGGTCAAAATGAAGAATTTTGTGGACAGACACAGGACAATTTTATTTTTTTTGCACGATATTGGATGCTTGGAGCTGGTGCACTGGGACGACCCAGAGGGATGGAATGGGGAGGGAGGAGGGAGGAGGGTTCAGGATGGGGAACACATGTATACCTGTGGCGGATTCATTTTGATATTTGGCAAAACTAATACAGTTATGTAAAGTTTAAAAATAAAATAAAATTTAAAAAAAATTTTATTTTATTTTTAAACTTTACAATATTGTATTACTTTTGCCAAATATCGAAATGAATCCGCCACAGGTATACATGTGTTCCCCATCCTGAACCCTCCTCCCTCCTCCCTCCCCATTCCATCCCTCTGGGTCGTCCCAGTGCACCAGCCCCAAGCATCCAGTGACAATTTTAAAATGTAAGTTTACTGAGCTATCAAAAGTTAAGGAGAATGTATATGTGCTATTTGAAAAGTTTTGCTCTACTAACGTATATTCCCTCAATGTGGTCAGGCAAGGACTACAAATACTGATCTTCAACAGCTCTAATCTATCATCTAAAAGTACTTTAGATTATTGTTGCAAGCAATGCATTGAAATGGCTGTTTGTTTGGAAGCAAAGAGTTAAATTGGAATCAAAATGAGGAAAGAATGATGGGTGGCATGCCTATGACTGATGCTGAAGCTGAAGCTCCAATACTTGGGCCACCTCATGTGAAGAGCCAACTCATTGGAAAAGACCCTGATGCTGGGAAAGATTGAAGGCAGGAGGAGAAGGGAACAACAGAGGATGAGATGGTTGGATGGCATCACTGACTCAATGGACATAAGTCTGAGTAAACTCCAGAAGACGGTTAAGGACAGGGAAGCCTGGGGTGCTGCGGTCCAGAAGGTCACAAAGAGTTGGACACAACTTAGTGACTGAACGACAGAAATGCCCATGGCAGGTGTTCAACAAATATTACTTTGTATCCAATATTAACCAGGCACTATGCAAAATACTAGGAGGAGATTATATGGTCCCTACTCTCATGGATGTTAACTGCTACTAGGACATTAATAATGACAAACCAAAGAACTTACTAAATACTATGAAGTGACGTGTACCAAATGCCCTGGTAATATATGTGTGCTCAGTCACTCAGTCATGTCTGACTCTTTGCAGCCCCATAGAACAAAGGCTCCTCTGTCCATGGGATTTTCCAGGCAAGAATGCTGGAATGGGTTGCCATTCCCTTCTCCAGGGGATCTTCTTGACCCAGGAATCAAACCTGGGTCTCCTGCACCGTGGGCAGATCCTTTACCACCTGAGCTACTAGGGAAACTCCCTCCTGCATTGGAAGGCAGATTCTTTACCACTAGCACCACCTGGGAAGCCCCATTAATATATAAGCATAATAATAAATGCAATTTATTCACCACTTATTTTGCATTATGCACTTATTCTTCACAAATCTTAACTCATTCTGTCTTTACTAACAACCCTATGAAGCAGCTGTTATTACCATAATTTATAGGAGAATAAAATAAAGATCAGGAAAGGCCATAGAGCTTTCCTAAAACCATGAAGCTAGTGAGTAGCAGAGCTGAGATTTGAACATGAACCTCTTAATCCCAAAATCCATACTTAAGAAACAGGAATGGCAAACTAGTAGAGGCATCTCAGATATTATTTTGAAGAGGCTGAAAAACTCAGAAGGAACGAGTGCTGTGATTTATTACTAATGCCTGTTATGGGTGTAGAAGAATGAGAATACAAATATCATAACTGACATTCCATTTGAAACATGCTACCTCTCATGGCTGTACCAGGTAAACAAAATATGAGGATGAGGAGGGAGAAAAGTGAAATATATACTATGCTTAAAATAGGTGGGATTAGTAAAGTGAAATCAGAGAAGGCAATGGCAACCCACTCCTGTACTCTTGCCTGGAAAATCCCATGGACAGAGGAGCCTGGTAGGCTGCAGTCCATGGGGTTGTGCAGGTCGGACACAACTGAGCGACTTCACTTTCACTTTTCACTTTCATGCACTGGAGAAGGAAATGGCAACCCACTCCAGTGTTCTTGCCTGGAGAATCCCAGGGATGGCAGAGCCTGGTGGGCTGCTGCCTGTGGGGTCACACAGAGTCGGACACGACTGAAGCGACTTAGCAGCAGCAGCAGTAAAGTGAAGTAGAGATACAGCTCAAAGGCTATGTTTGTTCGTTTTTTTCTTTTTCCTTTTTGAAGACCAAGAGTTTATTCTTGGTTAGTTTGTTAGTCACAGGGCTAACCACACACTTCACTGAGGTGGGTTGACAGCACAGCGAAACTGCCAGATACAAATCTAATCTGTTGGTCTAACCTTAGTGCAAACTTTTCTTTCCTTATAGAACTCAAAGAAGAGAAATGAGACTATCCTTTTTGAAATGAAACAATTTCTTTACAAAAAGAAAAACATCCACAGAAATGTTTAAATTTACATTTTAGTTGAAGCTGTTAGTTCCCTAGCTTACCACAAATAGAATCAGTACATATGGGCTATGAGTGCTATTCAACATGGCTCTGCATCATGGGGGCAGGAAACCCCTCAGTGTAGTCAGAGGACTCTACATTACAAACTGATATATCAGATCACCAGCTTTTTAAAAAATAGGAACGACTAAGCTCCACTACGGAGAAGGCAATGGCACCCCACTCCAGTACTCTTGCCTGGAAAATCCCATGGACAGAGGAGCCTGGAAGGCTGCAGTCCATGGGGTCGCTGAGGGTCGGACACGACTGAGCGACTTCACTTTCACTTTTCACTTTCATGCATTGGAGAAGGAAAGGGCAACCCACTCCAGTGTTCTTGCCTGGAGAATCCCAGGGACGGGGGAGCCTGGTGAGCTGCTGTCTATGGGGTCGCACAGAGTCAGGCATGACTGAAGTGACTTAGCAGCAAGCTCCACTAATTCACAATCAAGTTAATATTTTATTGCTCTACTGCCCAGGTCAAGGGATAATATATGAGAAGCTCTAAATTCAGTGAAGATGACACTTTTCTTTCACTTCTATGATTTTAGGTTTCATTTTCTATGAAAATTCTGGAGAAGGCAATGGCAACCCACTCCAGTACTCTTGCCTGGGAAATCCCATGGACAGAGGAGCCTGGTAGGCTGCAGTCGGACACGACTGAGCGACTTCACTTTCACTTTTCACTTTCATGCATTGGAGAAGGAAATGGCAACCACTCCAGTGTTCTTGCCTGGAGAATCCCAGGGATGGGGGAGCCCGGTGGGCTGCCATCTGTGGGGTCGCACAGAGTTGGACACGACTGAAGTGACTCAGCAGCAGCAGCAGCATCTGGCTGAGATTCTCTCAGACAATAAAAGAAACACCTGATTTATCTCTGTATATCTGTTTATCTAGTAAAGGGACCTGATATATTATGTTGGTGCAAAAGTAATTATGGTTGTGCGTTGTTGCACTTTGCCATTTGATACTGGAATACATTCTTAAGTAAATATGGTTATGTTATATATCATTTTAATGCACATTTCTTGATTTATGGTTTTTGTTTTTTTTTTTTTTTGCTAATAAATTTTTACTTGCTGTTTATTTTATATGTATTTTAGGCTATGGAATTGATGTTAGACCAAAATCAAATTTGAATAATATTCTTATCGGAGGGGTCATAAAGCAGTGGAGACAACTGACAACATCAACAATGCATTTGGACAAGGAATTGCTAATGAACGTGCAGTGCAGTGGTGGGTCAAGAAGTTTTGCCAAGGAGACAAGAGCCTTGAAGATGAGGCGCCTAGTGGACAGCCATCGGAAGTTGACAACTATCAATTGAGAGTAATCATCAAAGTTGATCTTCTTACAACTACATGAGAAGTTGCCCAAAACAATGCCAACCATTCTATGGTCATTTGGCATTTAAAGAAAATTTGAAAGGTGAAAAAGCTTGATAAGTGGATGCCTCATGAGCTGATTGAAAAAAAAAAATATCATCGTTTTGACGTGTCTTCTGCTCTTATTCTTTGCAACAACGATCCATTTCTCAATTGCATTGTGATGTGCGATGAAAAGTGGATTTCATACGACAGCAGGTGATGACTAGCTCAGTGGTTGGACCATGAGGAAGTGCCAAAGCACTTTCCAAAGCCAAACTTGCACCAAAAAAAGGGTCATGGCCAATATGCGGTAGCTTGCTGCCTGTCTGATCCACTATAGTTTTCTGAGTCCTGGCGAAACCATTACATCTGAGAAGTATGCTTAGCAAATCGATGAGATAAACCAAAAACTGCAATAACTGCAGCCAGTATTGGCCAACAGAATGGGCCCAATTGTTCCCCATGACAATGCCCGACCACACATGACACAACCAATGCTTCAAAAGTCGAACAAATTGGCTTACAAAGTTTTGCCTCACCTATGACGTTTACCTGTCCTCTCACCAACAGACTACCACTTTTTTAAGCATCTTGACAACCTTTTGTGGGGAAAATGCTTCCAGAACCAGCAGGACATGAAAAATGCTTTCCGAGAGTTTGTCAAATCCTGAAGTACAGATTTTAATGCTACAGAAATAAACTTATTTCTTGTTGGCAAAAGTGTGTTGATTGTAACAATCCCCATTTGATTAACAAAGATGTTTGAGCCCAGTCATAGTGATTTACAATTCAGGGTCTGAAACTGTAATTACCTTTGTATCAACCTAACAGAAAGAGTCCAATAACTATTTATGAGTAATAAACTATTCATTCCATAATTATTTAAGAATTTGTATAGTAATTGTACAATACAAAAAAAGAGCTTCCTACTTCCCTATCGTTTTGGGGACTGGTAATCTGTTAATGAATCTATCCTCCTGGTTAAATTCTCCAAAATCTAATTCTACATACTTGATAGAATGAACTATAAATATAGGTGAATAAGTAAGAATGTACATACACTGGAAAACAAAGTAATTTTGTTGATAACAACATCCTGATATGCATTATACATTTGTTGCTGTTCAGTTGTTCAGTCCTGTCCCACTCTTTGGGACCCCCATGGACTGCAGCACACCAGGCTTCCCTGTCATTCACCATCTTCCAAAGTTTGCTCAAACTCATATTCATTGAATCAGTGATGTCATCCAACCATCTCTGTCATCCCCTTCTCTTCCAGCCTTCAATCTTTCTCAGCATCAGAGACTTTTCTAATGAAACTGCTCTTCCCATCAGGTGGCCAAAGTATTGGAGCTTCAGTTTCAGCATCAGTCCTTCCAATGAATATATTAGGGTTGATTTCCTTTAGGATTGACTGGTTTGATCTCCTTCCACTCCAAGCGGCTCTCAGTAGTCTTCTCCAACACCTCAGTGCAAAAGCATCAATTCTTCAGCACTCAGCTTTCAGTGCTTTGGGATTCCCTGGTGGCTCAGCTGGTAAAGACTCCACCTGCAATGTTGGAGACCTGGATTTGATCCCTGGATTGGGAAGATCCCCTGGAGAATGGAAAGGCTAACCACTCCAGCATTCTGGCCTGGAGAATTACAGTCCATGGGGTCACAAAGAGTCGGACACAACTGTGTGACTTTCATTTTCAGCCTTCTTCATGGTCCAATTCTCACATCCATGCATGACTACTGGAAAAACTATAGCTTTGACTATACAGACCTTTGTCGGCAAAGTAATGTCTCTGGATTATACATAATTTCATGCAATCTTAGAAAAAAATATTTCAAAAAGAGAAGGGTTTTCAACAGAAAATATTTTCACCAAAGTTTGCAGACCTGAAGCTTTCTTCTTCCTTCTCTGATATGTTATAATCATCTGACACATTCCTAAAGAAGTGGATGCATATCTGTCTCTGGCTTCCATTCAGGCATCAGAGAGTCCCATATACTGTGTATCTCACATCTCTCTCAGACTTCTCCCCCAAATTCCTTTTCCTTAGGTGCCGCTTACTTTAACTACATGTTAAAACAATAAGATTTTGCTAACATTCATTAATGTGAGCAAAATTATTTAACAATAAGGTAATTTTCCAAGAAGCATATGTTCTTTTTCAGGATAGCTGCTTACTCACCATGTATAGGTCTAATCAGAAAGTTTTAGGCATAATGACAAGCATTCTTGGAGGCAGCCCTATGAACATGAGATAACTTCTCTTGCTATGACTTAATCTAGTCCTAGTTTTCAAATGACCCATGTGCTTATGTTTTCTATTAATTTGGTGAAAAATGCTTTTAAAAAGACACTAACTTAATATTAATTATAGATTCACTATGCACTGCATTAAAAATACCCAAAGTATGTGGATATAGTGTTAATTTAACTTCTCTCAAGAATGTATTTTCTGGAGAGCATACACACACAGACACACACATCACACACTATGAATAATATGCATTTGTTAACTACCTTTATGAAATGTGAGTACGCCAGTTATTCCCTGCAAATGAAATTACTTTATACAGTATAGCCCTTCTCAAAACAAAATTACTTAGAGAAGATAAGAGCTTTAGAGGTCTAGTCATGTAATTACTGTGCATTCTTGCATTTTTAAAATACATCAATGAGGAATCACTCTGAAAGCATTACTTCCTCATGCCAGGAGGAAGCAGTTCAGGAACCTTCTACTCCTTCCAAGTACATAGGGGTCTTGTGTTTCCCACCAATTTTAACAAACTAGTCTGCATAGATACTCCGTCCCTCTTTCTTCTTCCTCTGTTACATTTTTCTTCACTCTTTTCTAATGCGTAACTATCTCCTGTGTGCCTACTGTGCTGAGCCTGTGTTGAGCTTAAGGGATATTCACAAGAAGGAACATGGCATGTTCCATGTCTCTGGAGCATGTATAGACCAGGACATTGAAAACTGTCCATGGCAGCTTGAACCATTACTAGATTATGAAAGAATATACAGAATAACCACTGTTCAAAAGAAGTTTGAGTCACAGTATATATATGCATAGTAGGTTGCAGTGTGAAATATATTACTCTGGATCATAGGACAAGAGTTTAAAAAGCACTTTAATTAAGGAAATGATCCAGTTGCAGTCTTCATAAGAGTAAATCCTACTTTACCAACAAACCCAAATAATGCATCTCTTTATGATCCAATACACTGACTACTACCTTTCCTTTCCTTTGGATAAACATGACATAATATAATTTTTAGGATTTGAAATACCTCAACTGCTTCCTAAGGCCTGCTTAACTTCACATTCAAGGATGTCTGGCTCTAGGTGAGTGACCACCCCATCGTGATTACCTGGGTCGTGAAGATTTTTTTGTATAGTAGTTCTGTGCATTCTAGCCACCTCTTCTTTCAAATCCTAAAAGATGATGCTGTGAAAGTGCTGCACTCAATATGCCAGCAAATTTGGAAAACTCAGCAGCGGCCACAGGACTAGAAAAGGTCAGTTTTCAGTCCAATCCCAAAGAAAGGAAATGCCAGTTCAGCTCAGTTCAGTCACTCAGTCGTGTCCAACTCTTTGTGACTCCATGAATCGCAGAATGCCAGGCCTCCCTGTCCATCACCAACTCCCGGAGTTCACTCAGACTCACGTCCATCGAGTCAGTGATGCCATCCAGCCATCTCATCCTCTGCCTTCTCTTTCTCCTCCTGTCCCCAATCCCTCCCAGCATCAGAGTCTTTTCCAATGAGTCAACTCTTCGCATGAGGTGGCCAAAGTACTGGAGTTTCAGCTTTAGCATCATTTCTTCCAAAGAAATCCCAGGGCGGATCTCCTTCAGAATGGACTGGTTGGATCTCCTTGCAGTCCAAGGGACTCTCAAGAGTCTTCTCCAACACCACAGTTCAAAAGCATCAATTCTTCGGCACTCAGCTTTCTTCTCTCACATCTCTCACAGTTCAACTCTCACATCCATACATGACCACAGGAAAAACCATAGCCTTGACTAGACGAACCTTTGTTGGCAAAGTAATGTCTCTACTTTTGAATATGCTGTCTAGGTTGGTCATAACTTTCCTTTCAAGGAGTAAGCGTCTTTTAATTTCATGGCTGCAGTCACCATCTGCAGTGATTTTGGAGCCCAAAAAAATAGTCTGTCACTGTTTCCACTGTTTCCCCATCTATTTCCCATGAAGTGATGGGACCGGATGCCATGATCTTTGTTTTCTGAATGTTGAGCTTTAAGCCAACTTTTTCACTCTCCACTTTCACTTTCACCAAGAAGATTTTCAGTTCCTCTTCACTTTCTGCCAGAAGGGTGGTGTCATCTGCATATCTGAGGTTAGTGATATTTTTCCCGGCAATCTTGATTCCAGCTTGTGCTTCTTCCAGCCCAGCGATTCTCATGATGTACTCTGCATGTAAGTGAAATAAGCAGGGTGGCAATATACAGCCTTGACTTACTCCTTTTCCTACTCCATTCTTTGGCATTGCCTTTCTTTGGGATTGGAATGAAAACTGACCTTTTCCAGTCCTGTGGCCACTGCTGAGTTTTCCAGATTTGCTGGCATAAGAATGTTCAAACTACCACACAATTGCACTCATCTCACATGCTAGTAAAGTAATGCTCAAAATTCTCCAAGCCAGGCTTCAGCAAAACGTGAACCGCAAACTTCCAGATGTTCAAGCTGGTTTTAGAAAAGGCAGAGGAACCAGAGATCAAATTGCCAATGTCTGCTGGATCATGGAAAAAGCAAGAGAGTTCGAGGAAAACATCAATTTCTGCTTTATTGACTATGCCAAAGCCTTTGACTGTGTGGACCACAATAAACTGTGAAAAATTCTGAAAGAGATGGGAATACCAGACCACCTGACCTGCCTCTTGAGAAACCTATATGCAGGCCAGGAAGTAATAGTTAGAACTGGACATGGAAAAAAAGACTGGTTCCAAATAGGAAAAGGAGTACGTAAAGGCTGTATATTGTCACCCTGCTTATTTAACTTCTAGGCAGAGTACATCATGAGAAACGCTGGGCTGGAGGAAGCACAAGCTGGAATCAAGATTGCCAGGAGAAATATCAATAACCTCAGATATGCAGATAACACCATCCTTATAGCAGAAAGTGAAGAAGAACTAAAGAGCCTCTTGATGAAAGTGAAAGAGGAGAGTGAAAAAGTTGGCTTAAAGCTCAACATTCAGAAAACGAAGATCATGGCATCTGGTCCCATCACTTCATGGCAAAAAGATGGGGAAACAGTGGAAACAGTGACAGACTTTATTTTTTGGGGCTCCAAAATCACTGCAGATGGTGATTGCAGCCATGAAATTAAAAGACGCTTACTCCTTGGAAAGAAAGTTATGACCAACCTAGACAACATCTTAAAAAGCAGACACATTACTTTGCCAACAAAGGTCCCTCTAGTCAAGGTTATGGTTTTTCCATCATGTATAGATGTGAGAGTTGAACTATAGAGAAAGCTGAGCACTGAAGAATTGATGCTTTTGAACTGTGGTGTTGGAGAAGACTCTTGAGAGTCCCTTGGACAGCAAGGAGATCCAACCAGTTCATTCTAAAGGAGATCAGCCCTGAGTGTTCTTTGGAAGGAATGATGCTAAAGCTGAAACGCCAGTACTTTGGCCACCTCATGCGAAGAGTTGACTCATTGGAAAAGACTCTGATGCTTGGAGGGATTGGGGGCAGGAGGAGAAGGAGACGACAGAGGATGAGATGGCTGGATGGCATCACTGACTCGATGGACGTGAGTCTGGGTGAACTCCAGGAGTTGGTGATGGACAGGGAGGCCTGGCGTGCTGCAATTCATGGGGTTGCAAAGAATCGGACACAAGTGAGCGACTGCACTGAACTGAAGAGACAGAACTGAACTGAATATAATTTTTGCTAGTTCATGTGACTAGTTTATTCATTCAGCTATTCTACACTGTTACATTAACCACACACTAATCTTAACAAAGTTTAAACAAAAAGAGTATATCACATAGCTTACTGTATTCATGAGCAGTACATAAAAATGATACTTCGAATTATAGAGGGAGCTGACCTCAATAAGATATTTAAGATCTCACAGGATCAACAACTTTGCTTCTTTGCTACTTGGGCTGTTTGAAAAAGATAATCAAATAGAAATTAAAAATGAAATAGATTATAATAAATACATATATAACCTCATTCCAAACAATGAGGCATGACTCTGACTCAAGAATATGAATCTTTATCATACATTTTCTTTCAAGGAATTTAACTAAAAATACCTTGTTACATATATATCAAGCACTATATGCACATAAATTAACTACAAATAAACAGCAAGATTTTCTCAGCAAACTCAAATAGTAACTCCATTTTCCCCATCATGGAGAAGTGGAATTTTAGTTATTTTCTACATTGGCTATGAGAATCAGTACCCATTTGCTTTCTATTTAGCCCTATGACTGGGTTTCTGTGCAGCTACTGAATCTTGGAATTGGTTTGGAATCCCTTTGAAGTTTGTCTTGGCATAATCCTCATTCCCTGTTTCTACTGCACTTGATTTCACCTTTTTGAGTGCTTGAGTTTTGTGCCTTTCTGTTTCCCCTTTCTGGTAAGATATGAGACAATGTCATTAAAGTCTCCATTGCTTTTTCTGTCTCAAAGAAAGGTAATCCTACCCCCTAGAATCCCCCAATACCTTTACTGCCTGTCTGATTCTTCAACCCCTATCTTCTTTTCAAGTCTTTAATTTTTCTTAAAAAAAATGCAAAATAAGTTTATAATGGCTATTTCTAATTATCACCACTAGTATTCTATTATCTGGGCTACGCTTGTGGAAATGATAGTTCCTGTGATAGTTGTGTGATTTAGAAACTTAAGGTTATAACTTTTTTCTGAAACCATACTTTAAATATTCAGTGACATAATTCTCTTCAACTTCAAACGCTGTTTTTCTTCAGCCACTCAGTGGTGTCTGACTCTTTGTGACCCCATGAATCACAGCAAGCCAGGCCTCACCGTCCATCACCAACTCCCGGAGTTCACTCAAACTCATGTCCATTGAGTCGGTGATGCCATCCAGCCATCTCATCCTCTCTCGTCCCCTTTTCCTCCTGCCCTCAGTCCCTCCCAGCATCAGGGTCTTATCCTATGAGTCAACTCTTTGCATGAGGTGGCCAAAGTATTGGAATTTCAGCTTTAGCATCATTCCTTCCAAAGAACACCCAGGGCTGATATCCTTTAGGATGGACTGGTTGGACCTCCTTGCAGTCCAAGGGACTGTCAAGAGTCTTCTCCAGCACCACAGTTCAAAAGCAAAAATTCTTCGACACTCAGCTTTCTTCACAGTCCAACTCTCACATCCATACATGACCACTGGAAAAACTATAGCCTTGACTATACGGAATTTTGGTGGCAAAGTAATGTCTCTGCTTTTCAATATGCTGTCTAGGTTGGTCATAACTTTCCTTCCAAGGAGTAAGTGTCTTTTAATTTCATGGCTGCAATCACCATCTGCAGTGATTTTGGAGCCCCCCAAAATAAAGTCTGACACCGTTTCCACTGTTTCCCCATCTATTTCCCATGAAGTAATGGGACCGGATGCCATGCTCTTCATTTTCTGAATGTTGAGCTTTAAGCCAACTTTTTCACTTCCCTCTTTTACTTTCAACAAGAGGCTTTTTAGTCCTCTTCACTGTCTGCCAGAAGGGTGGTGTCATCTGCGTATCTGAGGTTATTGATATTCCTCCCGCAATCTTGATTCCAGTTTGTGATTCTTCCAGCCCAGCGTTTCTCACGATGTACAGTGCACAGAAGTTAAATAAGCAGGGTGACAATATACAGCCTTGATGTACGCCTTTTCCTATTTGGAACCAGTCTGTTGTTCCATGTCCAGTTCTAACTGTTGTTTCCTGACCTGCATATAGGTTTCTCAAGAGGCAGGTCAGGTGGTCAGGTATTCCCATCTCTTTCAGAATTTTCCACAGTTTATCGTGATCCACACAGTCAAAGGCTTTGGAAGAGTCAATAAAGCAGAAGTAGATGTTTTTCTGGAACTCTTTTGCTTTTCTGATGATCCAACGGATGTTGGCAATTTGATTTCTGGTTCATCTGCCTTTTTAAAATCCAGCTTGAACATCTGGAAGTTCATGGTTCACGTATTGCTGAAGCCTGGCTTCGAGAATTTTGAGCATTACTTTACTAGCGTGTGAGATGAGTGCAACTGTGAGGTAGTTTGAGCATTCTTTGGTATTGCCTTTCTTTGGGATTGGAATGAAAACTGACCCTTTCCAGTCCTGTGGCCACTGTTGAGGTTTCCAAATTGCTGGCATATTGAGTCCAGCACTTTCCCAGCATCATCTTTCAGGATTTGGAATAGCTGTACTGGAATTCCATCACCTCCACTAGCTTTGTTCATAGTGATGCTTTCTAACACCCACTTGACTTCACATTCCAGGATGTCTGGCTCTAGATGTATGATCACACCATCATGATTATCTGGGTTATGAAGATCTTTTTTGTACAGTTCTGTGTATTCTTGCTACCTCTTCTTAATATATTCTGCTTCTGTTAGGTCCATACCATTTCTGTCCTTTATTGAGCCCATCTTTGCATCAAATATTCCCTTGGTATCTCTAATTTTCTTGAAGAGATCTCTAGTCTTTCCCATTGTGTTGCTTTCCTCTATTTCTTTGCATTGATCACCTAGGAAGGCTTTCTTCTCTCTCCTTGCTATTCTTTGGAACTCTGCATTCAGATGCTTATATCTTTCCTTTTCTCCTTTGCTTTTCTCTTCTCTTCTTTTCATAGCTATTTGTATGACCTCCTCAGACAGCCATTTTGCTTTTTTGCATTTCTTTTCCATGGGGATGGTCTTGATCCCTGTCTCCTGTACAATTTCACGAATCTCCATCCATAGTTCATCAGGCACTCTGTCTATCAGATCTAGTCCCTTAAATCTATTTCTCACTTCCACTGTATAATCATAAGGGATTTCATTTAGGTCATACATGAATGGTATAGTCATTTTCCCTACTTTCATCAATTAATTCTGAATTTGGCAATAAGGAATTCATGATCTGAGCCACAGTCAGCTCTCGGTCTTATTTTTGCTGACTGTATAGAGCTTCTCCATCTTTGGCTGCAAAGAATATAATCAATCTGATTTCGGTGTTGACCATCTGGTGATGTTCATGTGTAGAGTCTTCTCTTGTGTTTTTGGAAGAGGGTGTTTGCTATGATCAGTGCGTTCACTTGGCAAAACTCTATTAGCCTTTGCCCTGCTTCATTCTGTACTCCAAGGCCAAATTTGCCTGTTACCCCAGGTGTTTCTTGACTTCCTACTTTTGTATTCCAGGCCTCTATAATGAAATGGACATCTTTTCTGGGTGTTAGTTCTAAAAGGTCTTGTAGCTCTTCATAGAACCATTCAACTTCAGCTTCAGTGTTACTGCTTGGGGCATAGGCTTGGATTAATGTGATATTGAATGGTTTGCCTTGGAAACGAACAGAGATCATTCTGTCATTTTTGAGATTGCATCCAAGTACAGCATTTCAGTCTCTTTTGTTGACCATGATGGCTACTCCATTTCTTCTAAGGGATTCCTACCCACAGTAATAGATATAATGGTCTCTGAGTTAAATTCACTCATTACAATCCATTTTAGTTTGCTGATTCCTAGAATGTCGACATTCACTCTTGCCATCTCCTGTTTGACCACTTCCAATTTGGCTTGATTCATGGACCTAACATTTCAAATTCCTAGATGCAATATTGTTCTTTACAGCTTTGGACCTTGCTTCTATCACCAGTCACCTCCACATCTGGGTATTCTTTTTGCTTTGGCTCCATCCCTTCATTCTTTCTGGAGTTATTTCTCCACTGATCTCCAGTAGCATATTGGGCACCTACCAACCTGGGGAGTTCCTCTTTCAGTATCCTATCACTTTGCCTTTTCATACTGTTCATGAGGTTCTCAAGGCAAGAATACTGAAGTGGTTTGCCATTCCCTTCTCCAGTGGACCACATTCTATCAGACCTCTCCACCTTGACCCGCCCATCTTGGGTGGCCCCACGGGCATGGTTTAGTTTCATTGAGTTAGACAAGGCTGTGGTCCATGTGATCAGATTAACTAGTTTTCTGTGAGTATGGTTTCAGTGTGTCTGCCCTCCGATGCCTTCTCACACATACCTCTACAATAAAGAAAGAGAATGCGGATGTCTCTGGTGGTCCAATGGTTCCCCATGCAGGAAGCCCAGATTTGATCCCTGGTCCAGGAACTAGATACCACATGTTGTATCTAAGAGTTTGTATTCTGCAACTAAAGATCCCATGCACTGTAACTAAGACCCAGTGCAGCCAAAATATATATATATATGTGTGTGTGTATGTGTGTGTCTGTGTGTGTTTACATATATGTATATACCTGTATAGTGAGTTAAGTGAAATTGCTCAGTGGTGTCCGACTCTTAGCGACCCCATGGACTGCAGCCTACCAGGCTCCTCCATCCATGGGATTTTCCAGGCAAGAGTACTGGAGTGGGGTGCCATTGCCTTCTCCAAATATACCTGTATAGATATACATATACATATACATACATATATATATACATATACATACATATATATATATATATATATTTTTTTTTTTTTTTAAAGAAAGAAAGAGAAGCAACGAAGTTAGGTCTCTTCCATTTTGGAGGTAACAATTGGAAAGTCACCTATGCTTTGCTTTTTCTGAGACTTCGGAGCTTAGAAAGTGTAGTGATTATATCTGCGACACTTTGTGGTCTTACAAGAATTTAATCTAGGGCCAGGCAGCAGAGGTTGTGAGCAGCAGCTCCACAGTGCCTCCAAGCCTTTGTCTTCTCTCTAGTCCCAGAGTTAATCTTGGTTATGCATCGTGCAGGTCAATGCCAGGTCATATAGAAACAGAAGCCTACATTTGAAGAAGAAAATCACTCTCATGAGGTTTCATTTTATTATATTCTTTATTATTTGCCTAGAAAAGTTCCCCTTGGTACAATCTCGCTAATAGCTCCATGTTATCTATTTCCTGATCTACAAAATCTAAACTGGCTCCATTCCTATTTAAAATGACACTTTCTTCTTTGTCGTCCATCTCAAACTTCTTCCACCTCATTTTCTAAGCCAAGAAAAGCTCCTTGACTTATTGCCCCTAACATACCAACTAAAATAAACATCTCCCACAAAAATTTTATTAAATAAGGTATACAAAATTATCCCATGTATATATTTTAGATATATTATCTTTCATTTAAATTTCAATTTATATGAGTATATGCTCATTGTACCCTTATACATCATATAAATATATATAGCATATATATTTAAAAGATAGACTTGAATTACAAATACAGAATTTAAGATGTCACTGATCCTACCATGAACACCCTCACTGAGGAGTTTCTGGTAAATCAATGCTTATACAGCATATTAAGAAATGCCACAAATGAAAGGAAGTGCAGTTATTGACCATCATGTGGCACAACACCACGCTGCTTCACACATTCTCCTCTACACACAGTACTGTTTAATTATATTTACTATGTCAAAGAGATGTGTCTATATCTACTGGGACACACAGAATGCAAATCCTACCCTGGGTTACAGAGCCAGCAAGAGGAAAAACTGGAATATGAATTCAAGTTTGTATTACCAAAAATCTGTGTCTTCCTCCATTTCCATACACACACACACACACCCCCCTCCACCAAAGATTAAAAACACTGACTCAAGTCAGTTTCTCTGGATTCACATTGTAGCTCCATACATTATCTATGTTTCCTTGGTCAAGTTAATCTTTTTTCTGATGATTTAACTTTTTTATTGGAGTATAATTGATTTACAATCTTGTGCTAGTTTCAGGTATATGGCATTAAAAGAACACATCATTCTTTTGAAAAAGCTGAACTATTTAAATATGCCATGATCTACATATAAGATTGAAAAATGTCATATGAAAATGATTGCTTTATAAGGCATAGTAGTGTAATGGAAAATGAAGAAAAGTTTGGGATTTTGTATCCAAACTCTACCATTTAGTAATTGTGTGGCAATAAACAACTTACCCAACCCACCTATGACTCAGTCCCTTCACCTGTAAAACAGAAATGACAGCTATCCTCATAGTGCTCACAATGGTTTTAAAACTCATCTACAACACTGATTTCTTAATCTAGAATGTGCTGCAGTTCCGAAATGCGAAGTTATCACTATGGTTGCATGTACGCCCACTAAATGCGAATTACTGTAGACATATAAAATTATTAGAAGCAAAATTAAATGTTTCCCAATAAATAGATGCAAACCAAATAGCACCTTATATTCAGAGGTAGCTGAGTATAAGCACCGTGTGTGAATTGCATACTTACTTTGTCCCTCTTAGTCATTAGAGAAGAAAAGCTTCATTCAATTTGACTCTGTGAGAAAGTTCTTCCTATCTTCTGTCTATCCCAAGATATGTACAATTGGGAAAGGTGAAAATAATGAAATCATTCCAGAATTAATGGTCACCTTCCATATTCTAGCCAGTGTGTCTCCAGAAACATTCCCACCAGGAAAGCCCAATTAGAAAGATCATCAAGGCATTAGTAATTTTATAAAACATTAAAAATATGAATGAATTTAAAAATTGGCCATGATCCCTTGGCCACCTTTAAATTAGCATCCATCATCTACACAGACACACTGCGTGTCCATGGTTTGTGAACAAAAGGCTCACATCCTTTAGCACTTTACCATTTATTTGCCACACGTTACAGAAACAAACATCACGCACTAAGTAATTCTTTATATATAGTCATTAGTTAATATCTATTCATTAGCTAAGCAATAGGAAATTATTTTTAAGGTATCAACAACTTAAATGACAGTGTCACTGCTTGAAAACATTGCTGAAAATTTATGAGAAAAAGAGACAAAAATAATTATAGAAATAACAATATGTGTTCACCTTTATGAGTGTTTACTATGTGTCAGACACTGTGGCACGCAACCTTTGGCTTAATCATTCAATTTAGTGGTTAAAAGAACTTAAATGTTATTATTTACTTAGTGAAACAGAATTAGATAAATAGAATTCAAGACTTAACAATGGCCTAAGTCTACCTAGACAGTTAATGGAAGAAGTATATTTTCTTCACAGGTGAACCAACTCCAGAACTTTTCCTCTTAACCACTTCAGCTGACTGTGTCTAGCTGTCTCTATTGTTCTTTTTCATAAATTAGTGGATTATTATCATTCCACATGGATAATTAACAAAGCAGTAAATAATATTAGATATTTATAGCATTACTATTAACTATCATACTATGTTCCTAAAGGAAATCAACCCTGAATATTCACTGGGAGGACTGATGCTAAAGCTGAAGCTCCAAAACTTTGACCACCTGATTCAAAGCACAGATTCATTTGGAAAAGACCGAAAGCAAAAGGAGATGGGGGCGGCTGAGGATGGATGGTTAGATAGCATCACAGATTCAATGGACATGCGAGTGAGGAAACCCCGGGAGATAGTGGAGGACAGAGGAGCCTCTCATGCTGCCGTCCATGGGATCACAAAGAGTTGGACACAACTTAGCGAATGACCGACAATAATAAAATCATTACTATTCCTAGTAATAGGAAGTTTTTGATTTGAAATAACTGTAACTAACACTTACTTTTATTTTGAGTCACCTGAAGATTCTTTCATAGGTTTGGTTTGGAACAATGACTAAATCTATCACAATGTACTTTGACCCTCTGGAAACCATATATAATTTCAGGATTTCAGGAAAAGTTTCTTTCTATTACTGAAAGATAATGTTCTGGATAAGGAGTGCATAGATAAAAGCTTCCTGCAATTGCAATAAAGATCATCTTCCTAAAAGAAAAAAATATAGTTCACCTAATCAGTTCATCTTCTTATTTTCCCACATTGTTAATTTCAGCTATCCCAAGATGAATACAGTTAAAGGGGCTTTGGGCAAGGGAAGCCTTAGACACAGCTTTTAGATTACTTCTCCCCCCTCAGTTGGTGAAATGGAACATGTTATATTGGCTACAATTGTTCTGTTAACTCGCTGGGAGGGAGAAGCCATTGATTCAGCCAGATTCCTCTAGCCTCAATTGTTCCCCGGGGTAAAAAACAGGCACTTTGAGAAAATCACTCACTCCTTTCAGACCTCCAGGGAAGTTTGCAAGAACTGCTCCAGTGTCCTAAATGGTACCCTAGTTAGCTCTGAAAATACATGTACCTAACAAAGTACTCCACTCACTTTTCAGATGTAGCTAATACTTTAGAGGGAGCCTCTAATTTAATATTTTATTATGAATTTCTCTTGGTGGTTCACTTAATAGCTCTTTAGTTGCTATAGCTATAAAATGATCTAGATTAGCATAGAGTATCCCCAAGACAACAATGTAAAGAACCCTAAAACTTTTTCCACAATGGTGTAATTCCTTAGACTATAAAACATGGAAATACAGTCACTTGAGTGTCTGATGCTTTTCAAAAGTAATATTGTAAGAACTTTGCTTTTATTGTAGGAAAAGAACAAAAAACTCATAATTAACTTGTAGTCTAGTAGTTGACAAATGAAAAGGGCCTCAAGCCCAGAATCAATTAACATATTATATCTTTATTGAAGTGTAGAAGTATAATGCCGAGGTTTATATAAATCTCATCATATTTCCAGTGAGAGCACAGCAATTTCAACATCTTATATGGATGTCCATGCTATAATTTCACTTGCAGGAAAAACTGTAACTGGCAAATTTTATATGTAGTGCCTAATGTGTTCTCGACTATCTAGACACCTTAATATTAATTCCTTATCAGACATTTCATTCTGTTACAAATTCTCATTTATACACTCCTCAAAATTTTTATTGCCAGCTTGACTTTCTTACATATAACATTTTCTTACTGGTTCTTTTTTCATTTCCTTTCAATTTTCTTCTCTCATGAATCACATGTAAGTACAAACTTATTCATTTTTCTCCAGTTGTTGCTTAAATAAAACTGGTTAATTACTACAAGCTATGCAGCATGTATGTTATGGAGGCCTACATTTCTTATTTCCTTTACATCTTCAGAGAAAATCATAGGAAAGTGGAGTAGAGCTAAATTCCCATGAATAAGTCTTTATGTCCACATGTCTGCCCAGAAATTCATATTTGGTATCCAAGCCACAGTAAAATGGACATAAATAACTGAAATAGCTTGTCCCAGGGATTTCAGAGAGCAAAGAGTCATTAGGTTAGGCTGGATGGGCTGAATTATCGCATCAGGCTATTCTGGGTTAGCACCTCAGGACTGTTCTAGTCCCATGCGTCAATGCTGTACAGTAATATATTTTGAATTGTGGTTCTAGAGAAGACTCTTGAGAG
This sequence comes from Bubalus bubalis, assembly GCF_019923935.1. NCBI lineage: Eukaryota > Metazoa > Chordata > Mammalia > Artiodactyla > Bovidae > Bubalus > Bubalus bubalis. The sequence continues at coordinate 77,696,568 of NC_059159.1, read as the reverse complement.
TCTCTTGGGCCACAAGGAGATCAAACATATCAATCCTAAAGGAAATCAACCCTGAATATTTCTTGGAAGGACTGATGCTAAAACTGGAGCTCTAATATTTTGGCCATCTGATTCAAAGAGCCAACTCATTGGAAAAGACCTGATGCTGGGAAAGATTGAAGGCAAAATGAGAACAGGCAACAGAGGATGAGATGGTTAGAGAGAATCACTGAGTCAATGGACATGAATTTGAGCAAACTCTGGGAGACACTGAAGGACAAGGAAGCCTGGCTTGCTACAGTCCATGGAGTTGCAGAGTTGGATACAACTTAGCAACTGATCAACAATGACAACATTAAGGACTGCGAAAATTTATAGTAGCTATATTTGAACGGTGCTTTATGTTCTTCAAAACAATTTTGCACATATACACTCTTTTCTTGTTCATAATACTATGAAGTTTAAGTGATTCAGACAAAATTTTTTGCAATATTACAGCCATCTTTTATACAAGGAATTAAAGACCAAGAAAGAATAAGTTACTTGCTCAAAACCCAACTAATAAGTATTATGGCCTAAACCCAATTTCTGGTCAAACGTCCCTAATAAAATGCTACTGTGTGTTGGATTTACACAAGCACCCTTAGCTATCACAGAACAGAAATTAAGATAGCCAAGCTCTCACGTCTGGGGAGCTGGTGGAGAGGTGAGTGGAGATTTGGTTCTGCAGTTGTATTGACTTCTCATAGGGAAGAAGGAAACAGGGTCTGCACCACGGGTTAATGGTAAGAGTGTAAAGAAAAGTAATGACCCTCTGATTAACTTCTTGCTTTCACCTTGTTTCTCTAACATCTTCTAGTTAGAGTCCTGGCAATCAATCTGACGCACATTATCACACAGAAAAAGGAAACCCTTCTTTAAAAATGTGCTGCACCTTCATGTTCACTGCAGCATTACTCAGAGCAGCCAAGACATGAAAACAAGTAAATGTCCACTGACGGATGAAGGGATAAAGAAAACACATGAAACAGAATATTAGCTTTAAAAGAACTAAATGCTGCCATTTGTGACAAGATGAGTGGACCTGGGGGACATTATGTTAAATGAAATAAGCCAGACACAGAAAGCAAGTATTGCATGATCTCAATTATATGTGAAATCTAAATGATCAAACACAAAGAAGCAGAGAGTAGAGTGATGATTGCCAGGATCTAGTGGGAGGGAGTGAAGAAGGCAATGGCAACCCACTCGAGTATTCTTGCCTGGAGAATCCCAGGGACGGCGGGGCCTGGTGGGCTGCCATCTATCGGGTCGCACAGAGTCGGACACGACTGATGCGACTTAGCAGCAGCAGCAGTGGGAGGGAGAAACGGAGAGATGTTGGTCAAATGGTGCAAAGTTTCAATTATGCAAAATAAGTCTTGGAGATGTACTATCTTTTTTAAAAAAGGAATGTACCCACTGTTCCTACCACTGCTCACCCATGCTACAATTCTCAACTGTTTTAGTAGCTTAGAAGATTGGCCCTTGTTTGTTTTGGTCATATCTCTCTGCCAAAATATTAAATTCTGCACGTGTGTTTGGACACTTAACACATGCCTTCGACATTGTTGTCAACATCAGGGGTCAGCACATTTTTTTCTGCAAAGGGCCAGATAGTAATACTTTAAGCTTTTCAGATCATAAGCTTTGTTGCAACTTTTCAACTCTGCCATTACAATATGCAAAAGCAGAGATAATACAAAGAACAAGTGCGGCTGTGTTTCAACAAAACCTCATTTACAAAATAGGCGCCAGGCTGGATTTGGCTGACAGATATAATGTGCAGACCCTTGGCATATATAAAGTCGATGTCAAACCTCATTACATTTTTCTTCACCAAGATAACCCATATTATTTTTTTAATAGTTTAATGCTTGTACATCCTCTTCATTGCCTACAGAAAGAAGGTCTAGATTTCATCTTGAAGAGTCTCATGTTAATTTCTTGCTTCAGAGGGGGAGGTGCCAGCCTATGCTCCCTTCCCAATTCCAAGTGCCTATTTCCATCTATTTAATTAGACTCTCCATATTTTGAAATATTCTATGTATTACTTTCTCCATGCAATCCACCATTTTATTCTCTCCGATGTGCTAATACACACAAAGAATTTAAGCTCCTTCATGTTCTCCACCGTGGCCATCAGGTTACCTTCAAAACACACAATGGGCAATTCAACTTTGCTAACTTTCCAACTATCCAGTTCTCTTCCTATGTACCTCCCCAACCTGAATATTGTACCATGTGTAAACTATGCATATCAGTAATTCTTTTCAAAATATTACTCTTTAGAGTGTCTAGTCCTGGCATATAAATTCCTCAGTCAAGTAACTAGGTTCTTTCAAGAAATTATTTGTTGAATTTTCAAACCTATCACCTAGTGTCCACTGCTAGGGCTTAGCACATAGTACTTGCTCACTTCCCTCAGTTGGTGGTGTTATTACAGCAAAAACTGCTGCATTTCTCAGGGTTCCCAGGCAAGGAGAAGGCAAGATAGACAGTGACATACATCGAGCACTCAGTTCAGGGGTTTCTAGCTCAGTGATCCTTCTAATCTGCCAATACTGAGATATCAAGTCACATAATTCCTGTGCCTTCACCCTTCACAGTGTAAATACTGACTGAGACACTAAAGCAGAAAGCCTAAATGTTTGAATTACAGCAGCTTTTCTTCACTCTCTGCCTTAGATCACTATGGAAACATAAGTATAGGCAAACAAAACATGTTATACTTTTACTCAAGTAGAACTATCAGGAAGAGAGAAAATAAACAAGGTTAGTGATATTTACCACCTAGTAATGAATCCTATGATTTAGAACCTGGTAAGAAATAAGAGAATTGTTCCATTAACCCAGATTTTCAGGTCAAAACAGCACATCCTAACCATTTCATAAATACCTCCAAATTTTATTTTTGAGGGATAAATTTTTTTCATGAATCTAATTTGTTGAAATGTTATAAAATGTTAATGGTGTGCTTCATGTTAAAATGAATGCAATAACTGACCAGTAAAACTCAACAGTCAGAAACTCCACCTCGTATATTTGAAGTCTCTCTCTAGTACCTACAACTTACTGGTGTCCGTGTGTTCTCTCCTGTGACTTATTTATATGAATTTTGTGACCTGACTCTTCCAGGAACACAAATCAAGTCAGAGAGATTGACACTATACTTAAATCCATCTCTAAACATTCCTTATGAATCACCTTCTATTTGTTTTGTGGCATAATATGATTCTTGATAGAAGGTTGGACATTAAAAACATGTACATTTTATTTTCACTTTCAAATATGTTGTTTTAAAAATTACTTAGGGCCAATCTGAACACTTTGCTTATAAATTTCTTTTCACGCTGCTTGTTTATCACTCTATCTAGTTTAAGGAAGAATATGGCTTGCCTTTATATATGATGAAATTGAAAAATATAAATTTATAAAAACAGAGCTAGAGAAAATGCATAGGAATACTGAAGATTGAAATAAGAGGAAAATTTGAGTCAGATATGTAAGACTTTTATCCCATACAAGTTACTCAAGTAGTCCCAGAAGCTGACTCAGGACTTTCTGGAGTCAAAGGAAAAACAGAAACGTGATTTTCAGTGCTCTAAAGGAAAATAAACTATTTCTCAAGGAACGCAAAGAAGTTTGTGCTATTTCATAGAGATAATAGTCTACAGTAGCAATAAAATAATAATAATAATTACTATTATACATATAGGATATTATTATTTGCCAATCACTGTTTTATTTATATTCCAGGCATTGACTTGGTTCATCTTCAAAATAACTTGGAAAGTAGTCTTGATTATTTTAATTTGACAGATCAGAAAACTGAGGACTAGTGTTAAGAGAGGCTTAGGAACTTCAGTTCCCACAGAGGTGAGCTGAATAATGAACAAGGTTCAGTTCAGTTCAGTCGCACAGTCATGTTCAACTCTTTGCAACCCCATAAACCTCAGCACGCCAGGCCTCCCTGTCCATCGTCAACTCCCAAAGTTTATCAAACTCATGTCCACTGAGTTGGTGATGACATCCAACCATCTCATCCTCTGTCATCCCCTTCTCCTCCTACCCTCAATCTTTCCCAGCATTAGGGTCTTTTCAAATGATTCAGCTCTTCACATCAGGTGGCCAAAGGATTGGAGCTTCAACTTCAACATCAATCCTTCCAATAAACACCCGGACTGATCTCCTTTAGGATAGATTGGTTGGATCTCCTTGCAGTCCAAGGGACTCTCAAGAGTCTTCTCCAACACCACAGTTCAAAAGCATCAATTCTTCAGTGCTCAGTTTTCTTTATAGAACTATAAAGAATCTCACATCCACACATGACTACTAGAAAAACCATAACTTTGACCAGATGGACCTTTGTTGACAAAGTAATGTCTCTGGTTTTTAATATGCTCCTAGGTTGGTCATCAGAGAAGGCAATGGCACCCTACTCCAGTACTCTTGCCTGGAAAATCCCATGGATGGAGGAGCCTGGTAGGCTGCAGTCCATGGGGTCACTAAGAGTCGGACACGACTGAGCAACTTTACTTTCACTTTTCACTTTCATGCATTGGAGAAGGAAATGACAACCCACTCCAGTGTTCTTGCCTGGAGAATCCCAGGGACGGGGGAGCCTGGTGGACGGCCGTCTCTGGGATTGCACAGAGTCGTACACGACTGAAGCGACTTAGCAGCAGCAGCAGGTTAGTCATAACTTTCCTTCCAAGGAGTAAGCGTCTTTTAATTTCAAGGCTGCAATCACCACCTGCAGTGATTTTGGAGTCCAAAAAAATAAAGCCAGACACTCTTTCCCCATCTATTTGCCATGAAGTGATGGGACCAGATGCCATGATCTTCGTTTTCTGAATGCCGAGCTTTAAGCCAACTTTTTAACTCTCCACTTTCACTTTCATCAAGAGGCTCTTTACTTCTTCACTTTCTGCCAGATGGGTGGTGTCATCTGCATATCTGAGGTGATTGATATTTCTCCCGGCAATCTTGATTCCAGCTTGTGATTCTTCCAGCCCAGCATTTCTCATGATGTACTCTGCATATAAGTTAAATAAGCAGGGTGACAATATACAGCCTTGACGTACTCCTTTTCCTATTTGGAACCAGTGTGTTGTTCCATGTCCAGTTCTAACTGTTGCTTCCTGACCTGCATATAGGTTTCTCAAGAGGCAGGTCAGGTGGTCTGGTATTCCCATCTCTTTCAGAATTGTCCAAAGTTTATTGTGATCCACACAGTCAAAGGCTTTGGCATAGTCAATAAAGCAGAAATTTATGTTTTCCTGGAACTCCCTTGCTCTTTCGATGATCCAGCAGATGTTGGCAATTTTATCTCTGGTTCCTCTGCCTTTTCTAAAACCAGATTGATTATCTGGAATTTCATGGTTCACATATTATTGAAGCCTGGCTTGGAGAATTTTGAGCATTACTTTACTAGCGTGTGAGATGAGTGCAACTGTATGGTCAGATCAGATCAGATCAGTCGCTCAGTCGTGTCCGACTCTTTGCGACCCCATGAATCCCAGCACGCCAGGCCTCCCTGTCCCTCACCAACTCCCGTTCACTCAGACTCACGTCCATCGAGTCAGTGATGCCATCCAGCTGTCTCATCCTCTGTCGTCCCCTTCTCCTCCTGCCCCCAATCCCTCCCAGCAGTTTGAGCATTTTTTGCCATTGTCTTTCTTTGGGATTGGAATGAAAACTGACCTTTTCCAGTCCTGTGGCCACTGCTGAGTTTTCCAGATTTGCTGGCATACTGAGTGCAGCACTTTTACAGCATCATCTTTTAGGATTTGGAATAGCTCAACCTGAATTCCATCACTTCCACTAGCTTTGTTTGTAGTGATGCTTTCTAAGGCCCACTTGACTTCACATTCCAGAATGTCTGGCTCTAGGTGAGTGATCACATCATTATTATTATTGAGGTCATGAAGATCTTTTTTGTACAGTTCTTTTGTGTATTCTTGCCACCTCTTCTTAATATCTTCTGCTTCTGTTAGGTCCATACAATTTATGTCCTTTATTGAACCCATCTTTGTGTGAAATGTTCCCTTGGTATCTCTAATTTTCTTGAAGAGATCTCTAGTTTTTCCCACTCTATTGTTTTCCTCTATTTCTTTGCACTGATGACGGAGGAAGGCTTCCTTATCTGTCCTTGCTCTTCTTTGGAACTCTGCATTCAACTGTGTATAGCTTTTCTTTTCTCCTTTGCTTTTCCCTTGTCTTCTTTTCCCAGCTCTTTGTAAGGCCTCCTCAGACAACCATTTGCCTTTGCCTTTTTGTATTTCTATTTCTTGCGGATGGTCTTGATCCTTGTCTCCTGTACAATGTCACAAACCTCTATACATAGTTTATCAGGCACTCTAACAGATATAGTCCCTTACATCAATTTCTCACTTCCACTAAATAATCATAAGTGATTTGATTTAGGTCATACCTGAATAGCCTAGTGGTTTTCCCCACCTTCAATTTCAGTCTTAATTTGGCAATAAGGAGTTCATGATCTGAGCCACAGTCAGCTCCTAGTCTTATTTTTGCTGACTTGTAGAGCTTTTCCATTTTTGGCTGCCAAGAATATAATCAATCTGATTTCGGTGTTGGCCATCTGGTGATGTCCATGTGTAGAGTCTTCTCTTGTGTTGTTGGAAGAGGGTGTTTGCTATGACCAGTGTGTTCTCTTGACAGAAGTCTATTATCCTTTGCCCTGCTTCATTCTGTACTCCAAGGCCAAATTTGCCTGTTACTCCAGGTGTTTCTTGACTTCCTACTTTTGCATTCCAGTCCCATATAATGAAAATGACAACTTTTTTGGGTGTTTGTTTTAAAAGGTCTTGTAGGTCTTCATAGAACCATTCAACTCCAGCTTCTTCAGCACAACTGGTCAGGGCATAGACTTGGATTACTATGATATTGAATGGTACCTTGGAAACGAACAGAGATCATCCTGTCATTTTTGAGATTGCATCCAAGTACTGCATTTCAGACTCTGTTGTTGACTGTGACGGCTACTCCATTTCTTCTAAGGGATTCGTGCCCGCAGTAGTAGATATAATGGTCATCTGAGTTAAACTGAACAAGGGAGTCAGTTCTAAAGATGCTACATAGCATCTCTTATTACTTACATCTGAAAGAAATACCTGAGGTCTTATGTAGAGGACTGAGGTATGTACTAAAATGTATCTCTAGCAACAGTTATGTAAAGGCAAGTGTAATGAAGGTTTCTTAAAGCATCTCTCTAGTCAGCAGACAACTCAGCAACAAAATTCAGAGATCATGAAGAGATTCAAGCAAAAAGTCTTGAAGAAACTCTTCAAAATATTATTCTATAAAATATGTGATTTCACTAGTAATCTTAATGCAGTTAATGAACTATATTTGGACCAGGTCAGCTATGAAAATGACCCAAGTGGTATTTTTAGGTGCATAAAATATTCCATGCATTTTGCTAAATCTCAAACATGGTACTGTCTTTCCACACATTAATTCAGAATCTTTTTTTTTTTTAATTTCTACCTTTTTATTCACTCCTCCTAAAAGCACCACAGGCCAACCCACTCTTGATTCTCCCAGCTTCAAGGTTCCCCAACTCAATCTATGGACACAAGTCTATCAGTATTCTGATCCACATGAAATTCAGCTAAGTTGATGAGGCCAAATATTTTTTATTAAAGCAAGAAACAAACAACTGATACTCTGTTCCATTTTAACAATGTAAATACAGGCTAAAGAACAACATACTGTATAATACAGGGTGCGTGTTTTACTACCACTAAACTGATATATAGTAATAACAGGATTTATATTTCAAACTATATTTTTCAGTGTTTGTGGTGAAGGGAGAAATATACCATTTCTTTAGGGGATGCAGCCACACATGGGATATATGTTACATTTCAAATATATGAGTTTTATATTTCTTAGGTGAGAGTAGGCATTCCTTTTTTCAGTTTATTGGTTAACCTTAGGGCACACTCCTGTTCTTTATGTCTGCCATTAGTGCAAGGTGGAGTGATGAAAAGGTTATCAAAGGATGCTTCAGTAGAACCAATTACTTCCTCTTCTGGTCTTCTCTCCTACTGATCATCTTATCTGATATTGATAATATGTTACCTAGTAAAACTGAATGCTGCAGCTCAAGTCTGTTACTTACTGTACTTACTGAGGAGCAGACTCTATGTCATTCTCATCTCTTTCCCTTCATGGTGATGGGCACAATACTTGGACCATAATAGGTGTTCAGGAAATGTTAGTCACACTGGATTAAAAGTCAGACACTCACAATTATTTCTAAACTATAAGAAAACAATGATAAATGTCAGAAGAAAAACTTTTGTGGATACAATAATATTTATAAGCACTGATTACCAGGTGTCTTTCTACTCCTTTCCTAAAAATCAGAAGAGGTCAATTCCCACTAAATGGGTTGAATCATGTTTAATCAAAGAAGCTACTGAATTAAGCAATGATGCTCAGCAGGAAGATTTTAAGTGGATTTGCAAAAATGATAAAAATCCCAGAGACAGAACTGCCAAATTCAGCAACTTACTATATTAAGAGAAGAATGAACTTGAAGAGAGAGCGCACGATGGCTGAAGGCATATGTTTAAACAGCCGTATGTTTTGCTGAGCACTGCCATTCACAGTTTAATTGGAGTATCAAGATAAAAACTCTGCTTACACCTGAGTGCTTAAGGTAAAACACTAAAATGGCTAACATATGCTCAAGATGATTGAGACATTCATCTTCTTGGGCGTACATCTCTCTCTGGCAAAGAAATACAATATGGAATCCAGGGCACAGCACTGAACTGAAGGCAAAAGTCAAAAGCAAATTCCAGATGCTACTGATACAGGTAAATGGTAAGCACTTTTTACACCAACAACCTTCCTGAAAACCACATCCTTTTTTCCTTCACATTCCATTCCCAGAAATAATGATCGTATTATCAGGTGGGTCTACACAGGCTGGGCTGAAAGAAAAAAGAAAAAAGCTATAAACTGTGGTTTTATTTTTTATTTTTAATGGAGGGAATTCCTTTACAATGTTGTGTTGGTCTCTGCTGTATGACACGAATTAGCCATAAGTACGTGTGTGTGTGTGTGTGTGTGTGTATATCCCCTCCTTCCTCAGCTTCGCTCCTACCCCACCCCTCACCCCACCCCTCCAGGTCATCACAATCAGCATGGGCTCCCTGCATTATACAACAGCTTCTTACTAGCTATCTATATTACATGTGGGCTTCCCAGATGGTGCAGTGATAAAGAATTTGCCTGCCAATGCAGGAGACATAAGAGACATGGATTCAGTCCCTAGGCCGGGAAGATCCCAGGGCATAGCAACCCACTACAGTGTTCTTGATGGAAAATCCCATGGACAGAGGAGACTGGTGGGTTACAGTCCATAGGATTGCAAAGAATTGGACACAACTGAAGTGATTTAGTATACACACATAACATGCTCTGGGTTCATGTACCTCACTACAACTGACTCAAATTCATTCCTTTTCATGGCTGAGTAATATTCTATTCATATTACATTTCAGTTCAGTTCCATCGCTCAGACGTGTCTGACTCTTTGCGACCCCATGAATCACAGCACGCCCGGCCTCCCTATCCATCACCAACTCCTGGAGTTCACTCAGACTCACTTCCATCAAGTCAGTGATGCCATCCAGCCATCTCATCCTCTATCATCCCCTTCTCCACCTGTCCCCAATCCTTCCCCGCATCAGAGTCTTTTCCAATGAATTAACTCTTCGCATGAGGTGGCGAAGGTACTGGACTTTCAGCTTTAGCATCATTCCTTCCAAAGAAATCCCAGGGCTGATCTCCTTCAGAATGGACTGGTTGGATCTCCTTGAAGTCCAAGGGACTCGGAAGAGTCTTTTCCAACTCCATAGTTCAAAAGCATCAATTCTTTGGCACTCAGCCTTCTTCACAGTCCAACTCTCACATCCATACATGACCACTGGAAAAACCATAGCCTGGACTAGACAGACCTTTGTTGGCAAAGTAATGTCTTTGCTTTTGAATATGCTATCTAGGTTGGAAATAACTTTTCTCCAAGGAGTAAGTGTCTTTTAATTTCATGGCTGAAGTCACCATCTGCAGTGATTTTAGAGCCCCCCAAAAATGAAGTCTGACACTGTTTCCACTGTTTCCCCATCTATTTCCATGAAGTGATGGGATCAGATGCCATGATCTTCGTTTTCCGAATGTTGAGCTTTAAGCCAACTTTTTCACTCTCCTCTTTCACTTTCATCAAGAGGCTTTTGAGTTCCCCTTCACTTTCTGCCATAAGGCTGGTGCATATCTGAGGTTATTGATATTTCTCCCAGCAATCTTGGTTCCAGCTTGTGCTTCTTCCAGCCCAGCATTTCTCATGATGTACTCTGCATATAAGTTAAATAAGCAGGGTGACAATATACAGCCTTGATGTACGCCTTTTCCTATTTGGAACCAGTCTGTCATTCCATGTCCAGTTCTAACTGTTGCTTCCTGACCTGCATACAAATTTCTCAAGAGGCAAGTCAGGTGGTCTGGTATTCCCATCTCTTTCAGAATTGTCCACAGTTTATTGTGATCCACACAGTCAAAGGCTTTGGAAGAGTCAATAAAGCAGAAATAGATGTTTTTCTGGAACTCTCTTGCTTTTTCCATGATCCAGCAGATGTTGGCAATTTGATTTCTGGTTCCTCTGCCTTTTCTAAAACTAGCTTTAACATCTGGAAGTTCACGGTTCACGTATTGCTGAAGCCTGGCTTGGAGAGTTTTGAGCATTAGTTTATTAGCGTGTGAGATGAGTGCAATTGTGTGGTAGTTTGAGCATTCTTTGGTATTGCTTTTCTTTGGGATTGGAATGAAAACTGACCTTTTCCAGTCCTGTGGCCACTGCTGAGTTTTCCAAATTTGCTGGCATATTGAGTGCAGCACTTTCACAGAATCATCTTTCAGGATTTGAAATAGCTCCACTGGAATTCCATCACCTCCACTAGCTTTGTTCGTACTGATGCTTTCCAAGGCCCACTTGGCTTCACATTCCAGGATGTCTGGCTCTAGGTCAGTGATCACACCATCGTGATTATCTGGGTCGTGAAGATCTTTTTTGTACAGTTCTTCTGTGTATTCTTGCCATCACTTCTTAATATCTTCTGCTTCTGTTAGGTCCATACCATTTCTGTCCTTTATCGAGCCCATCTTTGCATGAAATGTTCCCTTGGTATCTCTAATTTTCTTGAAGAGATCTCTAGTCTTTCCCATTCTGTTCTTTTCCTCTATTTCTTTGCATTGATCACCGAGGAAGGCTTTCTTATCTCTTCTTCCTATTCTTTGGAACTCTGTATTCAGATGCTTATATTTTTCCTTTTCTCCTTTGTTTTTTGCTTCTATTCTTTTCACAGCTATTTGTAAGGCCTCCCCAGACATCCATTTTGCTTTTTTGCATTTCTTTTCCATGGGGATGGTATTGATCCCTGTCTCCTGTACAATGTCACGAACCTCATTCCATGGTTCATCAGGCACTCTATCTATCAGATCTGGGCCCTTAAATCTATTTCTCACTTCCACTGTATAATCATAAGGGATTTGATTTAGGTCATACCTGAATGGTCTAGTGGTTTTACCTACTTTCTTCACTTTAAGTCTGAATTTTGTAATAAGGAGTTCATGATCTGAGCCACAGTCAGCTCCTGGTCTTATTTTTGTTGACTGTATAGAGCTTCTCCATCTTTGGCTGCAAAGAATATAATCAATCTGATTTCGGTGTTGACCATCTGGGGATGTCCATGTGTAGAATCTTCCCTTGTGTTGTTGGCAGAGGGTGTTTGCTATGACCAGTGCATTTTGTTGGCAAAACTCTATTAGTCTTTTCCCTGCTTCATTCCGTATTCCAAGGCCAAATCTGCCTGTTACTCCAGGTGTTTCTTGACTTCCTATTTTTTCATTCCAGTCCCCTATAAGGAAAAGAACATCTTTTTTGGGTGTTAGTTCTAAAAGGTCTTGTAGGTCTTCATAGAACCATTCAACTTCAGCTCCTTCAGTGTTACTGGTTGGGGCATAGACTTGGATTACTGTGATATTGAATGGTTTGCCTTGGATATGAACAGAGATCATTTTGTCGTTTTTGAGATTGCATCCAAGTACTGCATTTCAGACTCTTTTGTTGACCATTATGGCTACTCCATTTCTTCTGAGGGATTCCTGCCCACAGTAGTAGATATGTAGGTCATCTGAGTTAAATTCACCCATTCCAATCCATTTTAGTTTGCTGATTCCTAGAATGTCGACGTTCACTCTTGCCATCTCCTGTTTGACCACTTCCAATTTGCCTTGATTCATGGACCTGACATTCCAGGTTCCTATGCAATATGCTCTTTACAGCATCGGACCTTGCTTCTATCACCAGTCACATCCACAGCTGGGTATTCTTTTTGCTTTGGCTCCATCCCTTCATTCTTTCTGGAGTTATTTCTCCACTGATCTCCAGTAGCATATTGGGCACCTACCAACCTGGGGAGTTCCTCTTTCAGTATCCTATCACTTTGCCTTTTCATACTGTTCATGGGGTTCTCAAGGCAAGAATACTGAAGTGGTTTGCCATTCCCTTCTCCAGTGGACCATATTCTGTCAGACCTCTCCACCATGACCTGCCCATCTTGGGTTGCCCCACAGGCATGGCTTAGTTTCATTGAGTTAGACAAGGCTGTGGTCCTAGTGCAATTAGATTGACTAGTTTTCTGTGATTTATGTATATATTATATATATACATATTCCCTTGTATATATGTACTATTTCTTTATTCATTCATCTGTCTGTGGACTTCTAGGTTGCTTCCACGTCTTGGCTATTGTAAATAGTCCTGCAATGAATATGGGTACATGTGTCTTTTTGAATTATGGTTTTCTCAGGATATATGACCATCAGTGGATTTGCTGAGGACGTGGATAAAAGGGAACCATCTTAAACTGTTGGTGCAAACATAAATTGATACAGACACTATGGAGAACAGTGTGGAGATTCCTTTAAAAAATCTAAGAACAGATTTTTGTTTTAATGGGTGAGCCTTATTCATAAGTTTCTAAAGGGTCAGGAAAGAGAAAGCCAAGAACTCAAATTTCATGTGAAAACAATATTCATCATTAGATGGCAATGATAAGATCCATTACTTGACTGCAAGAAGCCAGAAGGCAAACTCTGGTCATGGAGGTAAGAATAGTGTTGGATCTATCAGAAATGGCATACAGGGAGCCCTTGGTAATAGACCATTCACAAAAAGGACTGGAGCATCCAAGGATGTTGACAGCCAAGGATTTGGGAATCTGGAACCAAGTCCTTACTGATACAGAGGAACTCCTCTACTGTTCACTGAGAAAGAAAGTATGCATTAGGAGTAACGGCACAGAAGTAAGCAGGACAACAGGAACTAAAGTAGACAGAGAGTAGCGAGGAGACTACTAATTTGTGCAAAAGGTGTGTTGTGGAAAATGAGAAAAATGGTATATATGGCTAACATATAACCTTAAGGTTGGGCACAGGAATTGAACTGTAGTTTAAGAAAATTCAATTAAGGCAGTGAAGATTTTAGGCAGAGGCATGAGAGCAAGGAAGTGATTTTTTTAAAAGAGAAGATTAGCCAGCTATGTGAATTGAAGGAGAGTCAATTTCCTGATCTCAGAAGATGGTGTTCAAATGCTAGTTTATGTGCAGTGACTTGCTATAGTTTCTACTAGACCACATACTGATCAAAAATAGCGAATATTTGGAACAATTTTCTAATCCGACAACACAATGCTTTTCATTGTTCAGATCAAACTGTATATGGACAATTATACAAGGGAGGTAGAGAAAGAGGGAAGCAGGGGAAAAAAAGGCACATAGTTATAATTTAAGTGTGACAGGGTGAAGCTTGGCCAATGTGCGGCAATGCAAATAGAACTGCAATGGTGTGTGCCAAATTGCTGCCTTTTCATATATGTTCGATTGTCTACACATTAGAGATGTACATGCAAGTGTAGTTTATGTAAACCCCAGCAGGAAAAATCCTAAGGGCCTAAAATTATTTAATCCAATTCACTCTCATTATTGATGATGAAACTGATAGCCAAAGATCCATAATTACAGAAATTCATAAGTAAAGTCCAGACAGTTATCAGAACAATGAACATCATTGCAAATATTTGAGTTCCTCTGTGCCTCAGTTTCTTCATCTGTAAAATGGGAGGAATATCAGGTTGACTACTGAACAGGTCATTATGACGTAAATATTAGGCACATTAGTATAAGTGAAGTCGCTCAGTCGTGTCCGACTCTTTGCAACCCCATGGGCTGTAGCCTACCAGGCTCCTCTGTCAATGGGATTTTCCAGGCAATAGTACTGAAGTGGATTGCCATTTCCTCCTCCAGCGGCTCTTCCCGACCCAGGGATCGAACCTGGGTCTTCTGCATTGTAGACAGACGTTTTACCATCTAAGCCACCAGGGAAGTCACAGACAAATTAGTATGACTGACCTTAAACAGTAATTTTTTACAGTTTTTACTATTTAAGACACATTAGTATGACTGACCTTAAATAGTAATTTTTTACAGTTCTTACTATAGATCAAGAAAATGAATCTCTACATTTTGTTTGCCTTCTTTTAAATAATATTTCCTGAACTATTTCCTGGGTCACAATATGAAACATATTTTAAACATGAGTTTTAAATGGATTAACACAGTATATATCTCTGACAGAAGAGTGTCTATGGTGGTTCAGACAGTAAAGAATCCACGTGCAATGCATGAGACCAGGGTTCAATCCCTGGGTTGGGAAGGTCCCCTGAAGGAGGAGGGCATGGAAACCCTCTCCAGTATTCTTGCCTGAAGAATCCCCGTGGACATCCTGGTAGGCTACAGTCCATGGGGTTGCAAAGAATCGGACACAACTTACTGACTAAACAACAAATCCATGGAAACAAGCTCAACTTTAGAAAATTATCTACTTTCACAATCTGGTGTCTGCTGAGAGTGGGAGAAGAAGAGACAGAAGAAGAAAGGGAAAGGAGTTTTTACTGAGATGTGTCTCCTACAAAACGCCAATAACTCCCAACCCACAGTGATAAACACTGATCACTTCCCCGGTCCAGTTCTGTGGATTTGCTGAGCTGTATGCTTAACAGGAAGTCCACTTTGATGAAAGGCATTTTTCAATCTGGGAGATTAAAGTCCAACTTTACTACCAATTTAATTTCTACCACTTTGTTGTTACATTTAGTTGTATTAAACCTGTCTGGTAGCAAAAGAAATGACCTCCTCTCTTACTAAAGCCATACAATGACTCATATTGTTCACCAAGAAAAAGATAATCTTTTTATTAAAAGAACACCAATTACAGATCCCTTATGGCCCATTTATAGTATCTCACTAACAAAATGAAAAAATAGATTGCATCTTTTTTTAAGATCATTTGTGGTATCCCAGCTTAATAAAATAGAAAAAAAAAAAAAGACATTCAGGAAAAATAAAAAGGAATAAACTGAAAACCTCTGATTACTGAGAACAAAAAAAAAGTAATGACATGAAGCTCATAAAATTATGAAGAATCACATCCAGGTAAATGCATGTTACCAGATACTTCCCTTTGCAGATACTAAAATATTAAAACCTATGAGTCTTCAGTGAAATACTAGGTTATTTTTTATGTATTATAGGATTCGTGTTTAGAATGCATGTATGTTTAAACGTCAAGCAAAATAACACACATAAAATCACAAAGAGAATTCTAAGTTTCATCAATTGTATTAAAATAATAACTTATTCCTCAGGAATAGTCCCTCCTCTGTATTATCTACAGAACACTGCAGATTATTGCTATTCTATCATGAAATTGTAATTTCACTAGCATGAGTTTCTTAAAGATAGGGATTAGATTTTCATGAAGCACCAAAAAGTAAGTTTTCTATAAATGATCCATTGATAAATGATTAAATAAATAAATTTTAGAAATTTTTCATTTTAATTATGATCTTAACACATTGTTCTTTTATTCTTTGATTTCTTATTCTTTAATCTGTTTATGCTAAAACATTATGCTATATTATATATTGAAAGGATATTATATATATATTTATATAGAGTATGATATCAACTATGCAATACTAAAAATAATACAAAATTTGTATGGAGGATATTTCTGAGAAGAAATGTCCCCAGATATTAGGAATTACTTCTGAGTGCTAAATTCTGGCATTTATTTTTATTCTCTTTACTTTCTGTTAATGTTCAGCTTTTCTACAGTTAATATACAGTGATTTTATAATCAGTAAAAAGTATTTTATTAAAATATACCATTATAACTCTCATTGATCTGATCAATCTAAGCTATGATAAGCACCTACTCTTACATGGACCACCTCTATAGATTAGTCTCCTATGAAATCACATACTATTCATTCAAAATAAATGAAGTCATAATCAGTCCATGTATTTTGACAATATGGCTAGAATGTATCCCAACATTTAGCAGCAGTGCAAAGTAACCACAAAATAAAAATAACATTTCAAAAACATTCATTTATAAGTAGTTTTTTAAAATAAAGGTAAAAATATTAAGCTTCAATATAATATACATATATTTCAATCAATGCTATAAATTAGTGATTAGCTATAAGGAGAAAATAATCTAGAAAGAAAATTTTAAAATAGCTATGGTAACACCATATATAATGTTCAGTAAACAACTCGAGGAGACTAAGAAAAAAAATAGGTATGGAGATTCCTTAAAACACTAGGAATAAAATCACTTACGAGCCAGCAATCCTACTCCTAGGCATATACCCTGAGGAAACCAAAATTGAAAAAGACACATGTATCCAATTGTTAATTGCAACGCTATTTACAATAGCTAGAACATGGAAGCAACCTAGATGTCCATTAATAGATGAATGGAAAAAGAAGTTGTGGTACATATACACAATGGAATATTACTCAGCCATAAAAAGGAACACCTTTGAGTCAGTTCTAATGAACCTAGAACCTATTATACAAAGTGAAGTAAGTCAGAAAGAGAAAGATAAATATCATATTCTAACATATATATATACGGCACTAGAAAAATGATACTGAAGAATTTACAGAGCAGCACTGGAGAAACATAGACTATAGACTTATGGACATGGGGAGAGGGGAGGAGAAGGGGAGAGGGGAGGAGAAGGGGAGAGGGGAGGAGAGGGGGAGAGGGGAGGAGAGGGGGAGAGGGGAGGAGAGAGTAACATGGAAACATACATGACCATATGTAAAATAGATAGGCAATGGGAATTTTCTGTATGGCTCAGGAAACTCAAACAGGGACTCTGTATCAACCTAGAGGGGTGAGGTGGGGAGAGAGATGGGAGGCAGGTTCAAAAGGGAGGGGATATAAGTATACCTATGGCTGATTCATGTTGAGGTTTGACAGAAAACAACAAATTTCTGTAAAGCAAGTATCCTTTGATAAAAAATTAATTAAAATAAAAAATAGGTGAAATAGCAGGCCAACTTATTGCTTTAAAAAGCTGAGGTCTAGATAATACTAAGAATATTAAAAGAATACAGTTCCATCATTAAATGAAGAATTGTTTTCAATCATAAATTATAACCTCTGAATGTGTAAGGTAGATATGACTTTATATATGGTTTAAATTATTCTCAATGCTTGATTGTTCTAAGATTTCCACAGCACAATTTCATTTTTAGGAAATGAACTTCTATGTTACATAAGATTTGGACTCAAACTCTACTTAACAATTTAACTGTGTTCTAGCCAATTTACTTAACTGCTATAAACTATACTTTTCCACCAACAGAGGGGTGAATAATACCAACTCATGGTGATGCTGGGAGGAATGTATCATGCACTATGCAGACCCCAAGGACTCATGGACTGTAGCCCGCCAGGCTCCTCTGTCCATGGAATTTTCTAAGCAAGAATACTGGAGTGGGTTCCATTTCTTCCTCCAGGGGATCTTTCTGACTCAGGGATCAAACCTATGTCTCCTGCATTGGCAGGTGGGTTCTTTACCACTGAGTCACCTGGGAAGCCCACTTGGCTCCCTCCCCACTCCCAAAAGATTAAACTTTTGGAAAGTAGGTGATATCTAACTTGCCTGACACATCCTTAAAACAAGCTATACTAAAGTGATCCTAACCATGAAATGTGGTGCATCTTAAATATGGTTATCCAGAAAAGCCTTCTCATTCACAACAAACTCACAAAATCATTACATATAACACTTCAAACTAGGTAGAGACCAAGCAATCTTCCAGAGGCTATCTTCTAGCTAGTCACACAAAAGTTGCAACTGCAGATTGAATCCTTTTGTCTGTCTCAAGAGGTCAGACCAATATTAGTGAATCTCAGGAGAGACATCTAGAATATGTGGGGACAAAGGTGAGATGGAAATGGTGTGGTTGAGCAAGTGTTTCAGGTGGTCTCTTTGCAATCTGTTTCACACACACAGACACCTACTTGCATAGCATGTCTTCTACACGGAAAATTTTATGACTTCATCACCTGAAAGTAAAAGTCACTCAGTCATGTCCACCTCTTTGAGACCGCATGGCCTATACAGTCCATGGGATTCTCCAAGCCAGAATACCAGACTGGGTAGCTGTTCTCTTCTCCAGGGGATCTTCCCAATCCAGGGATCAAACCCAGGTCTCCCGCTTGGTAGGTGGATTCTTTACCAGCTGAGCCTCCAGGGAAGCCCACATCACCTGAAACCAGGTCAGGTGATGGAAACTGGACCATTTCCATCTCACATTGGTCCACACATAGCCTAGATGTCTCTCACTTCTGATTATGCAAGTGGGTATCTGTGTGTGCGTGAAGCTTATTGCAAATAGATGATCAGTTCTTCACATCTCCTTTGAAATGTGATTTTACTGCCCCTCCCATCAACAGACAGGCTGTCTTTATCCTTCCTTTGAATCTAGGCTAGCCTTGTGACTAGATAGGTCAACTAAAATGTTGTAGAAATGACGATGGGTCTGTTCTGAACCTATATCTCACCAAGTCTTGCGTGCTTTCTTAGAGTCCTCTTCACCATGAGACATGGGGCTCCATCTCTCCTTTTGGCCCGTCAGTCAGCTAATCAATAGCCAAACCTACGAGGGAAGCCCCCCTGAATGGCTGTCAAAAGAAGTTAGGAGGAGAGGTGAGCGAAGCACCATTAGCCAAGACTGGTGCATAACACGGAAACTATCCAGCAAACCTGCAGATTCTTGGACTACAATAATGCTTATTATTTGGAGACAGATTTGGGGTAGTAGACTACACATCATAGCTAGATACATGGCGTGAGGTTTACAGCATGACCTGGGAAGAAATAAATGTTCTATTTAATTTCATGTTAAACTGAAATCTCTCAATCCTCATTACTTCCTTGACACTTGTCCTGTGGAAACAAAGAGGATTTAAGCTTTCACCTCTGAACCCTTTAAAAGCAAGATGATTATTTTATCCATTTTTGAATGTTCAGCTCCTGTTTCCAGTGGGGTTCAGGGGTTAAGAATATGGGCTTTGACATTAGATTTCCTAGGTCTGAAACCTGCCTAGGTGGCCTTAGGCAAACTGTTTAATGTTTACAAGCCCAAATTTCATAATCTCTAATACTAGAATAATAATGCTATCTACTTAATAAAAATTAAATAATGCAACCATCATTATGACTGATGTTGATTCAAAGTAAGCATAACTATGTTCATTATCATTAGATGCCAAAAAAATGGTAAAATCAACCTTTAAAATGGGTGAGCAGAGAACTCTCAAGTTATTATCATCTTTGTCCCTATAATTATAGAATTCAATATACACCCCTCAGGAAACTCATTACTGCTTGACTAATCATGCCAAGAATGACTATTTGTTGGAATATGGGGAACACAGTGATAGATTTTCCTGACATCATTAAACGCATTTACCTCAGGACATAAAAGACCAGAAAAATTCAGCACTTTGAAAGACAGATGTAAAAACCTAGTGGATGTTGCAAGCCTAATACATTTGCGAATAAACTATAGCTGGTGGATCAGGTGAGGGCCAAGATCCTCCCCTCTCCTCAACCCAGTTTCTGCCTCAGTTATTCTCCAAAACAATGCCATTTTGAACACATAAAATGATGTTGGATTATGCATCATCTGAATGGAAGCAAAAGTTCTACTGAAAACAGGTTCTGATTTTTTCTGAAAAAGTGATTTCCAGACACTCCACACATATTTCCCAGAACTTCTGGATTGTATTTACAATCAATAGATTGGATTAGGAAATAGTTTTACACCAGTTTCTATGACATTGTGTAGCCATTTACAAAAAGTAAAACTTGGTACTGACCAATGTTAGGAGTATAAGCTTCACCTGTCTTATCTGTCAGGAAAAAAGCAAGACTGTTGGGCAGTCTATGGAATGCTAGTGTATTTAATAAGTACTAAATTGAGCCCTCTTTTAGGATTACCAAGAACAGTTACATATACTTTAAATTGTGGCAGGCTTGCAAAGACTTTTGACATTCCCTAAGGAAAATTATTACTATTATATCAAAAAAGATCTGAATAATCTAAATTAATAATAATCTAAAATAATCTGAAATATTGGACCAAAATTATATGTCATCAATTCCATAAGTCATATTTTTATTATTTTTAAGCTAATGTTACACTTATCCAAAGGTTGCAAAATAATCGAGTTCCCCTATACCCTTTACTTGGAGAAGGCAATGGCACCCCACTCCAGTGCTCTTGCCTGGAAAATCCCATGGGCGGAGGAGCCTGGTAGGCTGCAGTCCATGGGGTCGCTAAGAGTTGGACACGACTGAGCGACTTTACTTTCACTTTTCACTTTCATTTATTGGAGAAGGAAATGGCAACCCACTCCAGTACTCTTGCCTGGAGAATCCCAGGGTCGGGGGAGCCTGGTGGGCTTCCATCTACGGGGTCGCATAGAGTCGGACACGACTGAAACGACTTAGCAGCTTAGCAGCATACCCTTTACTCAGCTTCCCTCAGTTAATTCAGTTAACTAGTTTTTTATTAATATCTTATTTTGGTTCCATGATCCTATCCAGGACCCAGTATTATATTTGGTTGGTTTTTCTCCCTAGTTTCTTTCAACCTATGATAGTATGTTGGCCTTATTTTGTCTTAAGTGATCTTGACAATTTTGAATAGTGTTGGCCAGTTATTTTGTAGACTGTCCCTCTGTTTGTATTTGCCTGATGTTTTCCCACAGTTAGATCCTGCTAGTTCACCATATCAAGGGGTTTGTGATGTTGCTGTCTTACAAATGTTGATGTGAACATTATTCACTTGATTAACATGGTATCTGTGGAGTTTCTGCACCATCAAGACTTTGCCCTCTGTAATTAAAAAATATCTTACAGAGAAACACTTGGAAAGTAGGCAAATTTCTTGTTTCTCCTTAAACTTTTTCCCACTAAATTTATCAGTCATGACTGTACCTTATCTGCAACAATTATTACTGATCTGTGCATTTTTAGAAACATTTTAACATATTTGTAATCAGGATGCATCTTAAAATGGCTGGGCCCTCACCACTGCTGTCAGGCAGCTAGTGGCCACAGGTGGCTGTCAGTGCCTGGATATGATCAAATGTGTTTCTTGTTTCTAGTTTCATAACTGGACAAAGGCTACCATTGTACAATTTAAATGCAAAACCATTTATAAGTTAATTGAGGCAGGACTATGAACCCTGGTGAAATTCTTCCATTCTCATTGTCTGGTAAGTAGAAGGGACCAACAATAAAACACAGAAAATCTAGCAGATAAGAGATTTCATAATACATTGCCTAGCAATGACCATGATAGCACCAAGTGAAATAACATGATTAAAAAAAATAATTTTTAAATCTACATCTGTCACACAGTCAAAATGAAATTTTAGAAGGTCAAAAAAAAAAGTCAGACCTAAAGTTTCTCAAATATGAGAAATATTCTCAAAATGAGAATATTTTATGAGAATATTAAATGAGAAAAAATAAATATTCTCAAAAATGAGAATGTCTTAACAAATGTCCTTTATTTATTCC
The DNA here is from genome assembly GCF_019923935.1 of Bubalus bubalis. NCBI lineage: Eukaryota > Metazoa > Chordata > Mammalia > Artiodactyla > Bovidae > Bubalus > Bubalus bubalis. The sequence goes on along the minus strand of NC_059159.1, from coordinate 77,674,495 downwards.
TTTTTAAAATACTGACACCAAAGTTATACTTTTACAGATTGCATAAACTAGCCTAAAATACTGCTAATTGATAAGCCACTGCACCATTGTTTGGTAGTACATATGCTTTCTTCAACATCTTTGAGCAAAATGTTTTAAATATTTTAATCACTGACCTTTATTTCAATTATGTAGCAAAGTACTGAACTGAAGATGATCCGTATTTTAAGTGGGAATTAGGATTTCATTTTGTTCCTGGAATAGTTTCCCGTCCACTAACATAGATTAGCACTCAAAGTTACACACCTGTGTTCACTGTCTAGTCTTCTACAGGGCAAGTGGGATACTTGGGTTAGGTGGTGTATATTCCCCATACTTTTAAACATCTCCAAGTTAAAAAAAATTACATGTGGTCCATTAATATGCATCATACAGGAAGAAGCATAATATAGTAGGCATACACAGTAGTTCACCGACTGCTAACAGTATACATTCTGAATTGAAGCCAAAACATGTAAAATATCATGTATGAAATGAGTTGCCAGTCCAGGTTCGATGCATGATACTGGATGCTTGGGGCTGGTGCACTGGGACGACCCAGAGGGATGGAATAGGGAGGGAGGAGGGAGGAGGGTTCAGGATGGGGAACACATGTATACCTGTGGCGGATTCATTTTGATATTTGGCAAAACTAATACAGTTATGTAAAGTTTAAAAATAAAATAAAATTTTAAAAAATAAAAAAATTTAAAAAAAAATTAAAAAAAAAAAAAAAAAAAGAAAGTCAATGTCTATTTGTAAGGTTATCTGCCAAATGAAGAACAATGGTTTTCAGTTTGACTTTCCTGGTATAATTAGAAGCTCATCCAATGTTTCTGGGACACAGTTTCCTCATCTGTGAAACAAGGCAACTGGAAACAGCAAGACTTAGAATGTAGAGAACTACATTCTAAAATGAAATGAGATAAAATAAAACTGTTAGTACTAAAGGTAATTATTTTCTTAATTACATTTTAGTAGATTTTCATTCTATGTGCGTTCATGTCTATGTGTATAAAGTCTCATAATGTCTCAACGTAACTTCTTCCTGGAGTCATTGTCCATAATAAAGTCTAAAAGTCATGAGATTATACCATCTCTAAGAATGATTTTAGCCTTACATCCTGTGGTATAAGCCAACTTGTGGCAAATGAGTACTTGAACCACTTCATTTAGAAACAGATGCTGAAGGGCACTGCCTGATGTAATAGCCATTTTGTGCCACATGTGACTATGTATATTAAATCAATTATAATTAAAATGAAATTAAATATTCAGTTCCTTAGTTATACCAGATATCTTTCCAGTGCTTTATAACCACATGTGGATAGTAGCCACTATACTGGAGAGTGCATATATAGAACATTTGCATTATTTTAAAAAGTTCTATTAGGGAGCCCTCCCCTAGAACCGCTCCATCCATTTACCAGTGTGTTAAACCTAGCATAATTAACCCAATCTTGGGAGTAGTGAAATAGATTTCATTAAATTTGTATCATCTAGATGAGGAGAAAACTCTAACTTAATTCTTAATTCATATCTTAGTGCTTTATTGACACACTGTTCATTTCATCATTTCAGACTATTGCCTTTCTTGCCATTTATTTGCCACAGCTTCTTATCCTTCCATTGGATTGTCTTCTAGCTTTTATTGAAAATTGCATTCTCATGTGGGTGAATGACACTCCAATGCTTTATTTTGCTTTCATCCATTTCCAAATTTAACATGAGGTCATGCCAAAGAAATCTTATCCCCCTGGAACTTTTTTCATTCCTTGTTGTTCCTACCTGGTGCATGTGAAACAGAAAAGTAAGAAAAAAAGTTTCCAGTTTTGGTTGCTTTGTAGAGGTGCAATTTCTCCTTGTACACAACCCTGCTTTAATCTAAGATCATTAGTTTTGATGACTGGCATTTGACAAACAGATGGGGTTGAAGTAATTTTTAACAGGTGTATGCATCATTTTTATGACATTGTTGTTCAAAAGAATCGCTAAAGACATACAGATTTTAATTTGTGTACGTTATGTATATTATTTTTCTTTCTTTATTTCCTTTTTCTCTTTCATGGCCATGCCATTTGGCTTGTGGGATTTTAGTTCCCCAGTGGTTGAAGCCCAGCCCTCAGCAGTGATAGCTTAGAATCCTAACCACTGGACTACCAGGAATTCCTGACATATGGATAATTTCTGTTGCTAATCTGCTTTTGTAACTTTGACTAAGTCTCCAAATTTGTTCTATGATTTCTTCTTGCTTCATAAAATAAAAACAATTTCTAGTGGTATTACCTCCCTTAGTGGAACTATTATAAGGGTAAACTGCCAGTATAAACCATTATCTGCTCATTGAGAAGTGTTAGAAAACAGAAACGTCACTACTCTAATATTCTGGTTTTCTGAGTTCATTGTATATGCCATATATTCACCATTTTGCTGTTTTAGAGACAATAGTATTCCTTCCATATATGTTAAATAAGTGGATAGATGGGAGGATGGATGAACAGATGGATAAATGAATGCATATATTGATTCTAAATTGCTGACTTCAAAAAACATTCTTAAATTAATAAATATACATAAATACATATAATAAATATATTTCATTGATTTAAATCCTACCTTATTCCAAAAGGGGCTTCCCTGATAGCTCAGTTTGTAAAGAATCCGCCTGCAATGCAGAAGACCCTGGTTCAATTCCTAGGTCAGGAAGATCCGCAGATAGGCTACCCACTCCAGTATTCTTGGGCGTCCCTCGTGGCTCAGTTGATAAAGAGTCCACCTGCAATGTGGAAGACCTAGGTTTAATCCCTGGGTTGGGAAGATCCCCTGGAGAAGGGAAAGGCTACCCACGCCAGTGTTCTGGCCTGGACAATTACATGGACTGTATAGACAATGGGGTCACAAGGAGTTGGACACCACTGAGCGAATTTCACTTTCCCTTTTCACTTTATTCCAAAAGAGTATTCAATACAGGATGATATTCATATTACATGAATGGCATAAATATCAAGATGTATTTAACTATAGAAACTCCATATCTGAATACTCTAGGCCAGACCATGCTTTGTTACTAACACATTGTATGACCTTAGAGGCAGTTTGCATGTGAGTTTGCAAAAGGAAGCTTAAAGACACCAACTGTAAATTAATCTCTGCCATGATTTTGTTAGCTTGTTCCTTTTGTGGAGAGAGGGACTTTCCTCATTCCATTAAAAAAATAAATAAAAGGCCCATGGCTATGACTTTCACCACTTCTCTGATCAATATTCTTCTCTAAATACAAATGCATGGATCAGTGGCTATTTTAAGATAGCCATTTGATCATTAATCATTAAAATAGAACATTATCAAGCATTACTGAGATGAAGAAGCTCAGGAGGGATATCATCCTTCTACTAATATCCAGTCTCAGTTTATAATGACCCTGTGTAAGATCTTCACCCTCTCCACCGCTGCCTGCAGCACCATTGATTTACTGACAGTGAGTTAATAAAGCTTCCTGAGATACTATGCTAAAATATTAAAAAAATGTTAACGTGAGCTTCATTTTATTGTCCCTAGTTTAGAAACGGCAAACAAAAGTCAATTTGAAATAACACATATAAAGTGGTTGTAATCACAGATCTCAATAAAGGTTAACTATCATTACTATCTTCATTTTTGAGTAGAGAAATCACATATTCAAGTTCATTGCATTATGAAAGTCCCTTTAGATTATTAAATGGAATACATATTAAACATGAAGAAAAATACAGACAAGGTATAGTTTGATATATTTTTAAAAGTCCTAAATCATCACATGTTAGAACTAGACAGGTCCCCAGAAGCCACGTAATCAACACCTCTGATTTAATGATGAGGAAATGGTGGTCCAGAGAATGATGGTCACAGAGGCTGTGGTCATTTATCTTACTTAAGATAGACACGGTGGAACAGATGACTCAGCTCTTGATGTACCACTATCTTTTAATATTTAACAATATTCTTCCTCATTTGAAAATTCTGAAGGATATATCACTGTCCTACTAAGAGAAATTAATTTTTGCAATACACACTTGGTTGCATTTGTTTCATTAACTACAGCAGCATCAAGGTGGTACCTTGGCAGGCAGAGATGTAAGAGCAGAGAGGGAAGAGTGTTTAGAGGGAAGAGTGTTTAAAAGAAAGGGGTTAGCAGGTATAAAAGCCTGGAGTCAAGACCAAGCAAGGTATATTAGAGGAAGATAAAACAATGCAGTATGTCTGATGCAGAGATGGAAAAGCGAGAAAGAGGGAAGGTTAATAAATGAGACTAAGCAAGGAGACAAAGCATACACATTCTTGTAAGCTATACAGAGCCATTACCAAATTCCACCAGCATTTTAGTTCAGATTTGTCTTCTGAGGAAATGAAAAGACAGAGGCAGGCAAGTTGTCATGGAAGTGGGAATGCATAAAAAGGGGGAAAAATATTGAAACGAGATGTTTCAGGAGAAACCTGAAGCAAAGAAATCATGGATGCTTTTGGTGAGACAATTTGGGAAGCCAAATTTGAAGGGGATGTGGTGTCACTGTATTAAACACTCTTTTGGAATAAGATAGGGTTTAAATCAACAGAATGGTGGGAGATATTTTACTTATTTTAGAAGGCCGAGTGGTATTTGTTTTATATGGTCTTCATGTAATTACTCCAGATTATGAAAGTGGAAAGATTCAGGGATCAAATGAAAATTATAAGTATTAGTTTACAAATATTGACACTTTCCAAGGTAAAAGGCAGATATTAACCAGTTCAAACCATTTGCACATTCAGCATTTTATATTAAGCTCAGAGTTAAATGTATAACTTTAAAAATAGTGCATAAAATTTATAGCAAGAACTGAATGGGCTTTTCAGCCTTTTTTTTTTTTTTTTTTTGAGTCAAGACTCCAGGGAGATTTGGAACACATTTACTTCATGAAAGATTTAAAATAGTTTAGAAGTGTAAAACTAGCTGAGAATCTTAGGACTCAGAGAAACCAGAGAGGAAATACTAATGAAACATTATAGAAATGTAGACCTGGATTACCAGAGAGGTATTTGCCTTTATAATGACTTTTAGATGACATTTAAAAAAAGAGAGAGAGACTAGAAATTAGAAAAGTGAAACTCTGTAATACTAGCCAGAATAATACATGTAATATTACTGAAATCAACAGAGAAGAACATAATAAGAGAAAGATCACTAGAGTAGGGTGTAAGACCATGAGCTTTGACATCATTTCACTTCTCAGTGTTATCATTCATTCCATCTGACCAAAAAGAGCATTTTGGGGGAAAGAAAGTTTATCTTGTTCAATATTAAGAGGGAGTCTTTTGACAGTCTGATTCTACCTGCCAATCCATCATTTTGTCATTAAAAAAAAATCTATATTGCTTTTTCCCTATTTGAACTACAAATTCAATAAAGATTTATTTGAGCAGAATAAAACACCTAATTTGTATATACAACAAAATACATGAATCCAAAAATCAACTATTAAGGTTTTTATTAGTAACAAAATTTGTGTTGTAATAATATACATTAGACTTGCAATGACTGTTATGTTATCATTTACTTACATCAAGTAATTTTTCCCTATTAAGAACTTCCAATTAAAATAAATAAATTTTAAAAATAATTTTTCTTTTTAAAAAGAACTTCCAATGACTCTCTTTCTATACATTTTCTCTCCTTACTTTTATCACTTTCTCTGTCCCTGTATAGGTAGCTAGCCTATTTTCATAAAATATTTGAAAGTGTCACTCAGTCGTGTCCGACTTTTTGCGACCCCATGAACTGTAGCCCACCAGGCTTCTCTGTCCATGGACTTCTTCAGGCAAGATTACTGGAGCGAGTAGCCATTCCCTTTTACAGGGGATCTTCCCAACCCAGGGACTGAAACCAGGTCTCCCTCATTGCAGGCAAGTTCTTAACCATGTGAGCCACCAAGGAAGCCTCATAAAATATTTGCCTATTTTTAAAGTTTCTATCCTTAAATGTGTGCATCATTATCTGCTCATATCAGTTTCTTCTGGAATTATTTTCTTAATGTACTAACCATAAAGTCTTATTGATTAAGCACTTTATCAATTTAGCTTTGTGTCATTGGTTTTGCATCAAAAAGCTTCAGTTGTAAGAGTTAACTGAATTTTTCAATGCCAGATATTTGGCAATTTAATAATTTGGAATGTTAAGTTTGTTATAAATAAGTGATTTATTTTATAAATTTAAGTTTTGTGTACTATATAATAATTGTGGTTTTGCTAGGATCTAACTTGGCCACCTCATGCGAAGAGTTTTGACTCATTGGAAAAGACTCTGATGCTGGGAGGGATTGGGGGCAGGAGGAGAAGGGGACAACAGAGGATGAGATGGCTGGATGGCATCACTGACTCGATGGACGTGAGTCTGAGTGAACTCCGGGAGTTGGTAATGGACAGAGAGGCCTGGCGTGCTGCGATTCATGGGGTCGCAAAGAGTCAGACACGACTGAGCGACTGAACTGAACTGAACTGAATTATAACTCATACTGTGTATAAAATAGATATTCACATAAAAGACCCTAGTTTCCTGGAAGAAAAGATAAAATCAATAATTCTTTAAGACAATTGGGTATTGTCAAAGAAAATTTCACATTGATCAAAGATCCCACAGTTCACATACTAAGTAGTATGCTGTATTTTTATTTTACATATGCTTCTGAGTTATATGGAAGTTAAAATATTATCCTATTGGAGTGCATTTCAGCCTACTTCAGCCAAGAACTAAGCAGTATCATTTACTGTTCTAGAGATTATTTATCAGTAATAGATCTATTCATTTTACATATTTTCTTGGCTATATTCACAAACTCTATAATCTGGGGCAAATTAAACTCTCTCTGCTTCAGTTTCCCTTATGCAAAATAGGAATTGTATGAACATTTATTGACAGAATTATTATAAAAATGAAACAATTTAATAAATATACAATATAGAGGAGATCATGTAGCATGTAGAAACCATATAATATTAATGAAGATATTAATAGGAAAACATTATCTTCCTAAAGGAAAGATACATCCATTTGGCGGCATGGAATTATGATTTGTTAGTGTATAGAATACCCTTCTGTGAATACTCCGTAAAACATTTATCTGTTCTAATGACCACGGCATTTTGTTTATTTCCAGTTTGTAACTATTACAAATAATCTCACTATACTCTTGTACATGTCTCCTTGTGCATATGTGTGAGAGTTTCTCTTGGCTATATCCCTAACGGAATATACATATATTCAAATTTGACAGGTAATGCCGAACACTTTCCCAGGCGGTTGTATCATTCATACGATGACCAGCACTACTGGAGAATTCCAGAGGACACTGCCTTTTAATTTTTAGGCATTGTGGTGATGTTTAATGACAGTTCATTTGGTTTAATATACATTTACTGATTATTTATGAAATTAACCATCTTCATATATATTTACTGGCCATTCCCTTAAGTGACCAAGCCACTTGCCTATATCTTAAATATTTTAATTAAAATGTAACTCAAAAATAAACTTTATAAAATCTAACACTAATCCAGACAGGATTTTTGTATGGTTATTCTAAAGATATTGATCAAGCAATGAGTTAAACCATTTTCGAAGATTTCTACATTTCCTGCATCACCTATATATCTCAAGGCAGGAACCAGTCCTTGAGACCGCTGGTTACTCTTGCATCTAGGCCTGCTGAGCTCCAAACTAATTGTGGGAATTTACACTGCCTCTCATTTTTGACAAGCCCTAGACTAAAACTTTTGTCCTTGTAACTTTCTGTGGCTATCAAGTTTTCTGCTCAGCCATCAATCATCATACCATTCTTTTCCAAAAATAGCAAATTCTTCAGCAAAGCTCACAATTCTTGGATCATCTCTCTTGATTTTTTTTGTTTGCTTGTTTGAACCTCTCGCACCTTGGACATTTGATTATCCACTGCATTGTAAAATTGCTAGTGTATTCAGACTTTTGTTTTCCTTTTTGTCCAATATTTCTAGTTTTCTTCATTGGGTGGTTTGGACTAATTAACCAAGTAAGCATTACTGCAAGGTAAACTCAGTACTACCACTTAACCTTTACCAGCCCTTTCATTGCAATTTATTAATTTTCTTATTTTTGTCTTGTATTTATTTTAGTTCTTGATTTTTATATTAAGTATAAAAAACAGTATCAATTAAGCAATTAGTATAAACATATTACAATCAACATGGGAAGTAGAAGCAGTCCTTGCACCAATGTGCCTTTTTTGCATTATTTCTGCTTTTCCCTAATTAATTTTTCAAGAGTGGCTACATCCAACAAAGAAACAAATGTCACCTGAGCTATTTTGAAGATCCTCAGGTTAATGCTCCTCTGTAATAATTACCTTCCCTTTCACTTACAGCATGCACAAGGCACTATGCCAAGCATTTTAGTTTTTTTCAACAGCCTTGAAAATAATTTGACAAGTTAAGTATACTATACTATTTTGTTGATAAAAAGCTGAATTCTAGAGAAGATAAACAGCGTATCTAAAGTCATGTAGTTTTAAAGGGTGAGCAGTTGAATTTAACTCCAAATCTGTCCTTGGCCAAGAACCATCTGATTAACTCCCACGCAAGTTCAAACAAAATAAAGAATAAACTATAAACCCTCAGCAGGAAAAAAAAAAAACAACAACAACAACAACAAAAAAGGGCTGTTTGTTACTGAGAATGTTGTGTTTAGTCACTGATCTTGCTATCATTTTGGAGTCTGTAATTTAAGAGAAATATATGGAAACAAGAGCTATAAATTTCATAGTATAAGATTTCATAGGTGGGATAATTTACCCAAAAAACTGGTCTTACATTTAAGTTTTTAATCCATTTTACGTTTATCTTTGTGTATGGTGTTAGGAAGTATTCTAACTTCATTCTTTTACATCTAGCTGTTCAGTTTTCCCAGCACCACTTATTGAAGAGACTTTTTTCTTGGGGAGGGAGAGGGTGAGGTGAATTGAGAGAGTAGCATTGAAAATATATACATTGCCATATGTAAAATAGATAGCTGGTGAGAATTTGCTGCATGATGCAAGGAGCTCAAACGCAGTGCTCTAAGACCACCTAGAAGGCTGGGATATGGGAGGGAGGTTCAAGAGAGGTGGGACATATGTATACCTACAGCTGATTCATGCTGATGTATGGTAGAAAGCAACACAATATTGTGAAACAATTATCCTCCAATTAGAATAAATTTTAAAAAAGGAAAAAGATATAGCCTATATCTAGTCTTGAGGATGGATAAGATCTTTTTCATGTACATTCTTATTTACAATTTTGAATTATTTTATTATTTTTAAAAACACACAAAAAAGTTAGATTAAGTAGAATATTTCTATTTTGAAGGAAAGGGAAACTGAAGATGTTAAGACATTAGCAAATGCTCAGTAGTGAGGATAAATTTGTTGCTGTTTTAGTCACTAAGTGATGTATGACTCTTTGCAGCCCCATGGACTGTAGCCCACCAGTCTCCTCTGTCCGTGGGATTCTTCAGGCAAGAATACTGGTGTGGGTTCATATTTCCTTCTCCAGGGGATCTTCCTGACCCAGGGATCAGACTCACATATCCTGCATTGGCAGGCAGATTCTTTACCACTGAGCCACCTGGGAAGTTCCAAGTGAGTACAGTGTCTACCAACTTTATGAAATGTTCAAGAACTTCTTGTCATTGCTCATTAGGGTTTAACTGAGTATGCACTAGCCAGGTATCCATCAGTGACTCTTTAAATAATCATTAGTCAGTGCTAACTGACTGTATTATAGACTGTCTTTGCAGGTTATTTAAATAAGCAGGCAAACAGGCAGTACAATCTGTTACAAGTTCATTCTGCTTCATTAAGGCAGGCTTTGTGCATTTGAAACATTTTAAAGGGAGGCTTGTGAAACAAATCTAGCTCCAGCCACAACTGGAAGTCACACTTAAAAGTCCACTATTGCTGCAAATATGTAACTAGAAATTCCTACATTTGAGTATATACCTGTATTGCTTTCAGTTTGTCTTGGAGTCATAAGGAGAAAAGAAAACTACAGTCTTTATGTATCTGTGTAAGCTTGCTGAGCAGTGAGGCAATGCTCCTGGAAGAAAACAAACAAACAAACTAAAGTCAACAGGATGCTTGTTGTATTGTCCCCTTCGATTAATTGGGTGTTTCGTTTTAGTAATAAGCCACTGAGGTAAAAAAGGGGTAATAGTGAGTGTCGTGGAAGCCACGTTTACTAGGAACTGAGGCACACACACCACGACGTACTTTCCTCTTGTGGAGCCCCTTTTCCCCTTGGTGGACTCAATTATTCCCTGTCTTTCCACCTGATTATGTATCCCCTCTCTTTCCTCAGTACTCTGACTTGCCCACAGGCCCCCTGGCCTTTCTAACACTAAGACTGCTCCATGGACTTGCAGGTTCACTTCCCAAGGCTTAACCCAATTGCAGGGAAAGCCATGGTATGTTAGCACACACGGACAGCTAGGGACAGGCTGCAGCTGACTAACGTGTCCACCACTGGCTCCACATGGAGACTAGCAGGCGAGTGGCGCTGCAATAGTTAGGAAACAGGTATGGATGGAAATGTGCAATATACTTGTTTTAGGTTCTCAAATAGTAGTATTTCATCTGACATCTAGGCTGCTTTTTCTGATCAAATCTTTATTTTTTTCCCTCCATTTTCTTCAACTCTAAATCAGAAAGGGTAAACAGCTTCATTTTAAAGTTTTAATTTAAAATTTTATACTTATGGAAATATTTCTGAAATTCATATCCAGATAAAATGCTAATTTTAAAAACTGCACTATAATTCTGGCCATGACTTCAATTGAATACAACATGCTTTTTTCAGTTCCCTTCTTAAGCTCTTATATAATTTTCATGGCTACCTATTATCTTATCAAGCAATTGCATTTCAGAGATTGCTGAATTTTTGTAGTGGATGGAAAACTTTCTAAATTGATAAAATTGCCGTGAGCTTTTGAGCATAAAGGTAAAATATATATTTGGAACTATTATTGTACTTATAGTCATTAAATTAAAAGCTGAAATTATCCTGTAGATTATCCTGCAGATGGGAGTATTACAACAGCAGAGAACTTTCATAGAGCCATCCCCCTTGTAAAACTGGATACATTCCCAAAAATCCATTTACAACATAACAGTATATACTTTTCATATACCAATACTGGTTATGTACTCCCAGTGCTCATATCAGAACTTAGGTTCTCTTTGAGGTGTGATGGTAGGCAAATCCTTTAGATGCCTCTTTGAATAAAAAAAAACAAAGAGACATCGATAAGCATCATATAGTGGTAAAGAACCCACCTGACAATGCAGGAAAGATAAGAGACAGTGGGTTCGATTCCTGGGTTGGGAAGATCCCCTGGAGGATGGCATGGCAACACGCTCCAGTATTCTTGCCTGGGGAATCCCACGTACAACAGCCTGGCAGACTATGGTCCATAGGGTCGCAAAGAGTTGGACATGACTAAAGCAACTTAGCACAGCACAGTTTCTAAAATGCCTGGCATGTAGGTCATCGATAAGTTTGTTTCAAAAAATATAAAGGATAAATCAATACAGTCTTGGCTGGTTTACTACAATGTCATAAAATCAGCAGCATGTATATTTAAATTATTGAAGGATTTTATTTCCAAAATTGCTATGGTAAAATCAGAAGCCCTAAAAAATACTGCTCAAGAAGAATAATTTTTAAATGATTTTAAATAGTAGAAAAATATGAGCAACCATGGGTTTAAATTATAATACAAGCATAACAGATTGTAATTCAAGGTGTACAAAATTAAACCCAACACAGGATTGCTATGCACTGAGTCCATTAACATAGATACTGAATCCATTAACAATTTTGTTCTCTAAGCAATATCTGAAATATCTTTTTACTTAAAGATTGGTTTCCCCTCCCTTCAAAACAAATTAATTTAAATCCGTTTTTATTGTCTTAACGTTTTTAATAATAGCAAAATAATTTAAAAGTGATGTAATTTAAACAAAATCAGAGCTTAGACATACTCATTGCATTCCACCATGCTTGCAACGATAAATACGAACACACACACACACACACACACACACACGTATACATCAAAAGTCAATGGAAATCAAAGAAAGCATAAATAGAGACACATAACCATGTTCATGGATTGGAACACTCAACATAGTAAATGTACTAATTTCTCCAAATTGACGTATAGGTTTACTTAATTCCAATCAAAATCTCACTAAGGCTTTTTTTTTAATTTTATTTTATTTTTAAACTTTACATAATTGTATTAGTTTTGCCAAATATCAAAATGAATCTGCCACAGGTATACATGTAAAGTTGGGAAGGTGCAAACTGGTTAAAATAGCTAAAGCATTCTTGAAGAAGAAAAAGTGTGAAGAATCACTCTATCCAGTACTAAGGTGGATTATATAGTTACCATAATCAAGGCCATGTGGTATTCGTGGAGGAATACACATATAGAACAGTGGAATAAAAAAAGGAAATCAGGAAATAGGCCCAGACAAACATACCTAACAAAATTTTGACAAAGATGTAAAAGCAATTAAATGGAGGAAAGATAGCCTTTCAACAAGAAGTACTGGAACAACTGGACAACGATAGTCAATGGAAGTCAACCTCAATTTCATACTTTATACTGAAATTAACTCAAAATGGATCATGGACTTAAAAGTAAAATGAAAAATACACAGTTTTTAGCAAACATATAGAATATCTTCAGAGTGTAGGAACTGCTAAGGAGTTTTTAGATGCATTAATATTGGATCTTATCAAATGAAATGGATAAAAAGTGAAACTATAAACTGGGAGAAAATATTCATACATCATATATCTGACAAAAGACTAGTCTATTTGAATATATAAAGACCTCCTGATATTCAACAGTTTAAAAAATGATTCAAAGATAACAAGAAAAAAAAATACGCTTGTCAGATCTCCAAGTGCATTCTCACTAGAGAGAGAAAGAAAATGGGCAAAAGATATAAGCAGATTTCATCAAAGATATAAAAATGGAGAAGAAACATTCAATACATAAGAGGCCCAACTGCAAAGTATTAAGTGCATTGAGGACTCAGACAGCCTGAGTTTTATTCTAGATCCACCCCTCATTGACTGTATGACTTTGAATTACGGTCATCTTTGTGTTTCAATTTCTTCATCTTTTAAATGGGAATAATAATATTACTAACTGGATGGCTGTCATGATTAAATGTTAAAATCTTTGAAAAGTGCTTGGTACAGCATCTGACACATAATAAGCAAATACGTGTGACTGCAGACTTCACAAATTTTAAAGATAATGTTATTCTGCAGCCTACTAAGGATTTCATTTACCTATATGAAATAGTTGATGTCTGATAGTCTTCAACCCACAAAAAAAGATAATTTCATATGGTTCAACTCATACAAACTCTAGAACTGGGACTTCCCTGGTGGTCCTGTGATTGAAAACCTGCCTGCCAATGCAGGAGACATGGGTTTGATCCCTGGTCCGGGAAGATTCTACATGCTACAACTAAGGGCATGCACCACAACTACTGAGCCTGCTCTCTAAAGCCCACGAGCCACAGCCACAGCATCAAGAGAAGCCTCCGCCATGGGAAGCCCATGCACTGGGGCGAGGAGTAGCCCCCACTCCCTGCAGTTGGAGAAAGTCTACAGCAATGAAGACTTAGCAAAAATACATAAATCAATCATTAAAAACCCGTAAAATCGACATTTTGGTATTCTCATGAATAAATAACTGTAGAATCTATATCTATTTATAATATCCCACATATGGAATATTAAACCTCATTCTATGGATGATCCAACTAGTACATGCTAAAGGAAATCAGTCCTGAATATTCACTGGAAGGACTGATGATGAAGCTTAAACTCCAATATGTTTGCCACCTGATGTGAAGAACTGACTCATTGGAAAAGACCCTGATGCTGAGAAAGATTGAAGGCAGGAGGGGAAGGGGACGACAGAGGATGAGATAATTGGATGGCATCACTGACTCAATGGACATGAGTTTGGGTACATTTTGGGAGCTGGTGATGGACAGGGAGGCCTAGTGTGCTGCAGTCCATGGGGTCACAAAGAGTTGGACATGACTAAGTGACTGAACTTAACTGACGGATGAAGTAACTGGAGCTCACACTGGTCTCAACTAAGGTTCAAATGTGTTCTATTCTCTCCTTTCAGTATTGCCATTTTATTCATCCATCTAGCAACTCAGAGTAACACTGGCTGGAAATGATTTTAAAGCACTTCAAACAACAGCATAAATAATTTCTGGTAACAAGACCATTGCCACTCTGGACAATACAGAGAGTAATCATGTCAGTTTTACATGTATAATAAAGGCCCTGATACATTATGATAGTATCTCCCAGGGCAAAAAAGGAGTGTACTGTCTATTGGCAAAATTCCTTTACTCTTTATAGAGCAAGTGATTTATTTTCAGAACTCTACCTTTGAAGAAATCCTGTGTTTAAAAATCACTTAATATTTTGAAATTAAAGATGAGTTCTTTCATTTGAAGTCACATATGGCATGTTACATGTCTCTTTTGGCAGTTGTCTTCATGGCCAACATCCACTAAAAAAGAGTTGGCACTTGTTTGAACAAACTCTTTCCGACTGGAATAGAGACAAGCTTGGTGTGGAATTAGCACTTTTTCTGACCGGTGTCGTTAGTGCTACCAGTCTGGATCCTGAGGCTGTGTTTATTCACCAGTTTTACTAGTTGGCAACTTACCAAGCATTAAGTGTGAAAAATGACAGACCCAGAACAATTAGTATTAAGATAACTCTTTGTCAGGAAAACTCCTGAAAACTTTCTTGCTTGCTAAGAAATTTAAATCCATACTGAAGTGGGTGTATCAGTTCACCTTATGGTGAAAATGAAAGTACTCAGTAGTTCGACTCTTTGTGACCCCAGGGACTACACAGTCCATGGAATTCTCCAGGCCAGAATACTAGAGTGGGTAGCCTTTCCTTTCTCTAGGGGATCTTCCCAATCCAGGGATAGAACTCAGGTCTCCCACATTGCAGTAGGATTCTTTACCAGCTAAGCCACAAGGGAAAGCCCAAGAATACTGGAGTGGGTAGCCTATCCCTTCTCCAGTGTGTCTTCCCGACTCAGTGATCGAACCGGGGTCATCTTATGGTACGTGTCATCATTACACAGGCCTTAGTTCATGGGTCTAAGTTTTGACTTCTCTGTCAATCTTAACTGTAAAATATCTTTTTCCTCTTTTATTTTGAGTGTTCAAAATGTTGGAAGCAATTCCTCTATTATCATGTGTTACCCTTTGAAAAAATGTAAAATAAAGAACATAGAGATTCTCTATTTCTGACACTTTAATTAAAATCCTAAATGTGAGCAAAATAATTTAATGATAATCTTAATATGGTTATTTTAAGCACCATTAAGCCTAACAAGTCCTAGGGATAAAAATTCAGTTCAATTTTGTAAGAAATAGAGCTTTTACTGGCATACAATCATTGCTTCTGGTATGTTTGTTGCTTCTGCATCTGGAGATATTATTCAAAATTAAAATTACGAAACATGTTCTTATGCTTGAATCTGGCTGAAAAAGTCACTGGCAAAAGTAACAACACTGAAAAACCAAGAATTTTCAAAAGTCATTAAAAAGATAAATGAAAAAAATGGGTTAAAGTAATAATTGTAGACTTTATGATATCATTAGACTATAAAACTCAGCATAAGAAAATATTCTGCTCATGACTTTCACACACAACATTACATTCTTACCTTCAGAATCAATTATTCTGGAGTACTAATTGCTTCATGAAAAACGGTCATGGTAAAACTTTTTGTTTTCATTTTTATCAATATGTTGTTATATTTCAGGGGAAAAAAAACACCTATGTTATTTCGATGTAATAAAATTTATATCCTGTAGAAAATATTTTCTACCAAAATTTCTATAAAATCTATTAAGAGAATATATTTTATAGCAGTTTACACAGGATACTACAATAAAGATACACCATATACTAAAGTTAGATTAAAAGAAAGAAAAGGAAATAAAGAAGAAAGCTGTTGTTAGTTCATATTAATAATCTTAAAATAGTTTACCAACATTAGTAATGAGGTAAATACACATCTCCATGCTCTACTTACTAAATAGTTGTATAATAGTGAAATTTCTGGAAAGACTGTTTAGAATACCTACAGACAGTAGTTCTGAAGACACACAGCTCAAATTTAATCTCCAAACTTATCAACATATGTAGTCATTTAGGTGTTTAATAATTACATCTTGCTAAATTTGGATAATTTTTGAAAGGCCTGGAAGTTAAACTTTTTTAATCTAGGTGATTAAATACTGCCTGATACCCAAATTGTTATATAATAATGACTCCATCTTTTAAACTCTTATTTTTTGACTAGTAGTTATGAAAGGTGAAACATATATAACAGTTCTCAAGTGAGCTGTCTTTTGGCAATCTCTTAGAATGAAGAATTAAATCTATGAATTTGTGGCATACATTGTTATATATATATATATATATATATCAATTTATTACCTCTTTAAAATTCAACATTTGATATGTGCATAGAAAGTATGAATATGTGTTTGTGGTTTTAGTTTTTGTTCTGGCCCTCTTTTTAATGATACCAGACTAAATGCTGAAAACTAATAGCAGGGTTTTCTAAAACTACTTTTAAGCACTCAGAATAAAATCCTTTGGTTCCTGATATTATTAGAAATGTAATAAATTTTAAAATAAACATGGATTTATAATAAAAATATTATCAATTTTTCTGATTGAAAAATTCCAGAAAACGAACATAAAATAAAATGCTTTCAAAGTACTTATAACTAAATTATTTCTGTCTAGGAAAAGTATGAGAGGCTAACCCCCTACATTTTCATTGAAATTAACAGCTTCCTGACAGAATGTCTTTTAACGACAGCTTGCTTTATTACTACAAAGTTCTCCGTCTAGTTTCATCTTAATAATAGTATTTCTGGAACAAAAACACATGGCCTGGAATTAATAGCCAAGTAGAACTGTGGCAAAGATTAATACCTAAAAAAAAATAAAATAAAATACATCCATATTACTGGAGATAAAACCATTAGAAGCTCTAAAACTTTTAGTGAATGTGGGTTATTTTGCTTTCCCTTTCTTCTTTTTTCCAAGTATTTTACAAGGAGTTCTAAATTTACGTGTAACACTGACAACTACAATGCGGGGCTTGAATAGAATTCATCCCTCTGCTTTCCATCCCCCCTCTTTACCTGCTGACGCATCACCTAACTTCCAAATAATTAAACTTTCAGCCCAAAGGTGACTGAAATGAACCCTTGCTTTCAGAATAAGACTTAAAAAGGACCCCAATTATCAGATTAAATATCAAACAATTCCTCTAAGTAGAGCAGGCAGCCAGCCAAAGGCATATCATACAAGAGTTCAAGGCAGTCGGAAAAGGTCAGACCCCAGCTCAACTCTGGAAAAAGCTTAATTGCTTTCTCCCTAGCCAAGTGTGCTGCCAGATAAAAAGGCCCAAGAAAAGTTTTGCCAGATGGGCTAGCTGAATGTCCAGATGCCGCCTTTGATATAATACATTTTAGAGCTTTGCAGTTGGATGCTTCATCTGGCAGCATTTATCTATGACAGTTCAGAGCTAGAAATTCTGGACAACGGAGAAGAAAGAGGGCTAGAGCTTAAGTGGATTTGAAAAATGGGAAACAGAAAAAAAGAACAGAAAAGAAACTATAATTTTGTCTCTAAAACGTGTATAATTTTGACTATGCCACTCAAAGATAAAGGGAGACCATCATATTTTTGCCCCCAGCTATGAAAAAGTAACTGAGCTGTCCCTACCACCATCAATAAATTAAACAGGCAAACAGTTATGAAAAAATTACTTTTGGACTTTGGAAAATTTCAGACATGACTTTCAGATGCCCAGATAGTTCATGGGGATCTTGTTGAACTGAAAAGCAAGGTTGAGTTTGGAACAACAAAGTGGCTACAATGTGTGAAACGGTCCAAAGACAAAGGAACTGTCCAGAGAAGAAGGAGCTCAAGAAATCTACATAGAGCTCCTCCAAGCCTTTTCCCCCCCAGATTCTGAAGTATAGTTGACAAATAAAAATTGTATATACTTACGTCACACAGCTTGATATTTGGACATATGTGTACCTTGTGAAATGATTACACAATAAGCTAATTTATGTATCTATCACCTCACAAAGTTAATGTTTTCTTTTTTGTTTTTGTTTTTCCTGCTAAGAACACTAACAATTTACTCTTTTAGCAAATTTCAAGTGTATAATACAGTATTATTAATGACAGTTACCATACTATACATTAAATCTCTAGACCTTATTCATCTTATAACTGACAGTTTGTACCCTTTCATCAGTATCTCCCCATTCTACAATTCCCCCAGTTTCTGAATCCACTGTTTTATTCTCTGCTTCTGTAAGCGTGATCACAGATCACCATAACAAATATAACGCTAATAAAAAAAGTTGGAAATAATTTGAGAATTACCATAATGTAACACAGAAATATAAAGTGAGCAGATGCTGTTGGAGATAATGGTGTCAATAGATCTGCTCAATGCAGGTTGCCACAAATCTTCAATTTGTAAAAATGCTGTATCTATGCTCAATAATGAGGTGTTCTTGTATCCTATATCTTGGTTTTGGTGGCAAATAAATGACAGAATATATGTTTTTTAAACTCGTCAAACTACACCCCTAAAATGGTAAATGTTACTGTGTATAAATGTACTTCAATAGACAATATATTTTTAAAACATTTAAGAATGAAAAAAAAACTGTTGAAAGTGGATGAAGACATTTGTCACATGTTGTTAACAAAGGCTTAGAACACAAAATATGCTATGAACTTCTAAAAGTCTAGGAAGAGACAAATCAATATAAAAATACACATAAGACTAAACAGGAATAATGATATTTGAACCATCAATAAACCAATAAAAATGTTCACCCTCATTAAAAATTATCAAATCTCATTAAAATCATAGAAATACATATCTACCCAACCAGCACATACTAAAATTAAAAAAAATCTAATTTGCATGGAGGAAGTTAGATAAGAAACAAGAAAACCCCTGTACACTACTGATTAGCATATACTTTTTTTATACACTAAAAAGTCAACGTCATCTTTTAAAGCAGTTATATACCCACAACTTAGAATTCAGCAACTCTATCTTCTAAGTATATATACTAGAGAAACTCTTGCAAATGTTCATCAAGAGAAATAAAGAATATTCATGTCATTGTTTGTAAAAGGAAAAACTTGAAACAAACCAAATCTCTATCAACAGGGGTATGGTAAACAATGCTTGGTTAAGTCATATAAAGAAATTCTGTATGCAGTGGAAAAAAATGAACTACATATACACAATGGAGTATTATTCAGCCATTAAAAAGAATACATTTGAATCAGTTCTAATGAGGTGGATGAAACTGGAGCCTATTATACAGAGTGAAGTAAGCCAGAAAGAAAAACACCAATACAGTATACTAACGCATATATATGGAATTTAGAAAGATGGTAACAATAACCCTGTGTACGAGACAGCAAAAGAGACACTGATGTATAGAACAGTCTTATGGACTCTGTGGGAGAGGGAGAGGGTGGGAAGATTTGGGAGAATGGCATTGAAACATGTAAAATATCATGTATGAAATGAGTTGCCAGTCCAGGTTCGATGCACGATACTGGATGCTTGGGGCTGGTGCACTGGGACGACCCAGAGGGATGGAATGGGGAGGGAGGAGGGAAGAGGGTTCAGGATGGGGAACACATGTATACCTGTGGCGGATTCATTTTGATATTTGGCAAATCTAATACAGTTATGTAAAGTTTAAAAATAAAATAAAATTTAAAAAAAAAAAAAAAAAAAAAGAACTACATATTCATGTATCAGCAAAGATATCTTTCAGGATAATGAAAAGAAGGAAAAGCCAAGAATCAGCAGAGCACATTACAAGTATGTATATTAAGAGCATTTATGACTAAGTAATTAAATATTTAGAGTTATATTTCATAATCTCAAAATGGTAGTTATAACCAGATACTAAAGAAAAGGGATCAGGGAGAAGAACATCGGGGGCCTCAAAAATGGTATTTTTCCCTTAAGCTGATTTGTAGTCCATGTAAATTTACTACAATATTTTTATTGTGCATATACAAAATAACAATTCTCTTGTGTATAGATATATAACCCATTTTATATTTCTTTATAATTTCTAAATAATCACCTTAAGGTAAATCAAATATCTCAGTGACTACCTGCAAGGAGATGCAACCAGTCCATTCTGAAGGAGATCAGCCCTGGGATTTCTTTGGAAGGAATGATGCTAAAGCTGAAACTCCAGTACTTTGGCCACCTCATGCAAAGAGTTGACTCATTGGAAAAGACTCTGATGCTGGGAGGGATTGGGGGCAGGAGGGGAAGGGGACGACAGAGGATGAGATGGCTGGATGGCATCACTGACTCGATGGACATTAATCTGAGTGAACTCCGGGAGCTGGTGATGGACAGGGAGGCCTGGAGTGCTGCGATTCATGGGGTCGCAAAGAGTCGGACATGACTGAGCAACTGAACTGAACTGAACTGAACCTAATAGTTGCAATTCTGAACAAGATATTTTGGTGGAACAGCCTGGCCCCATTTTTCCTTACCTAATCCAGGTTACAAATAAAAGAAAAGTGAAAGCTGCTCAGTTGTGTCCACTTCTTTGTGACCCCATGGACTGTAGCCAGACAGACTCCTCTGTCCGTGGAATTTTCCAGGAAAGAATACTGGAGTGGGTTGCCATTCCTTTCTGCAGGGGATCTTCCCTACCCAGGGATAAAATCTGGGTCTCCTGCACCGCAGGCAGATTCTTAATCATCTGAACCACCAGGGAAGCCCATAAATAAAGGAAACATCATCATTTATGTAATGCCTTTTGTTGGCCCCTTGTGACAACATTGGTCCCATTCTTCAGAGGTAATGCCTTTCCAACTTTTCTACACCATCATTTGTCTTTTTGCTACCACCCTATTCCCAGGCCAGGAGCTAAAGTGAAAGTGAAAGTGAAGTTGCTCAGTCGTGTCCGACTCTTTTCGACCCCATGGACAGAGGCTCCGTCCAGGGATTTTCTAGGCAAAAGTACTAGATTGGGTTGCCATTTCCTTCTCCAGGGAATCTTCCCGACCCAGGGATCAAACCCAGGTCTCCCACATTGTAGACAGATGCTTTACTTTCAGACCCACCATGGAAGTCCAAACCCAAATTAGGTTCTGGACTTGGCTGGCCCTAAGCCCTAGTGAATATTACATGTTCATCAAGAAGCTAGCAATTTTTCTTGCAACTGCTTTATTATACAGTTAGATCAACAGAACTGTATGGGGAAATTACTGACAGAAATTAACATTATTTTTTTAGCCCTAGATAAAGGAATTTAGACTATAAGGTATCTGATCAACTGTTAAGAGTTACGGTAAGAATCTATGAAGGTGATACTAGCCTTGCAAAGGACCTGAACACATCCCAGGAACATGAAGGAGGGCAGCAGGTGACCAGGCAGGATAACATGAAGTTTAAGAGTCTGGGCTTTTTATCAGATAAACTGGAGATAAATTCATATTCCCCATTAACTGTTGCTTCAAACTCACTTGAAGTAATAGTTCTTCAGTGCAGTACTTTTAATCTCACAGCCATCTGTTTGTATCCTTCTACATTTTACCTGCTAAACTTGGTGCCACCAAGTTCATCTTTCTTCATTACAAGAAAGTTCATCTTTCTTCATTACAAGGTGAGTGCATCAGGGCCTCACTTCATAGTATTTCTATAATTTTAGCATGTTTGCAACAAGTCAGTAATCATATATTGTGCGATCTTAACTACACTCTTTAATAAAATTGGGAAACTGTAACTACATTGCAAGAAGGCTACGAAGATGAGTGATGATTTAAGGTAAACTCCTGGCACAATGATTGGCTGACATACGGTTCTTAACGAACAAGCTGTATTCTTATGACCATCCTTCATCTCCAAGGTTTTATGACTTAATTAGAAGCTTAGCTTACTTATATGGAAGGCAAACATTAGTAAATCTCCAATATTGTCCTATAGAAGATCTATATTTTTATTTAACAATGTTTAAACAAGATCAATGATCATGACAGAATATTTTATGACACTTAAAAAAACATTTAAGCTATTGCTTAATGGACTAAACTAATGAATGTACAGCCCTAAAGCAACAACAATTTGGAAACAAAAAAATGGTCACAAAATCCTGACTGCAATGAGTATAAAATCTAGTTGCAAGCCCACAAATCACACCAAAATGTGTGACACAGAATATGCTCTATTTTTGGTTTTAAATGCCTTCGTAGTTCCACCACTCAAATATTAATACCATTTGCTATCTATCTACTTCAAGGTTATATAAAACAATTACTTCAGTATGATAATGGAAATAATAAATACGCAAATAAAATCATATGTTACATCACTATGTTATGTATGCTCAGTTGCTCACTGCTCAGTTGCTCGTTTCCAACTCTTTGTGACCCCATGGACTGTAACGCACCAGGCTCCGCTATCCGTGGGATTTTCCAGGCAAGATTACTGCAGTGGGCTGCCATTTGCTACTCCATCCAGCATTATCATCACATAATAATTTTATCCAATTAAGTTTTCAACTATAAAATTTCCTTTCTGATTAGATAATTTCTATAAAGGTATACAACTCAAATGTTTAACACTCCTCAAGTTTCTTTAATTTATGTTTCTGTGAGTCAGCAACTAGAAACCATTCAAGCAGAAAGAAAAGCATACAATAATAATCTAAACATTTTTATATAAATAAGACATATAATTATTATATTACTACCTGCTTATTCACAGTTTAGAGATACTTCTTAGCCATGAAGCTGAGAGATTTAAATGATAATACCAAATAATCTACAATATATAATATGAATGATATTTGATAACTATTAAAGTCAGGGGACTGATCTCTTGATCCAAATTAGATTCTCCTGGTCTTTTTTCTTGCTCTCAGTTTTGTAATTTGTATTTACATATTTATCTCTATGCTTATTTAATAACTGAAATGTCACAGATATGCAGAAATAATTCAGTCATGAGTCTATCTGTTGAATGTCCCTAAATTAAGTTAAAGCATGTGGAAATCCTAAGGGAGGGAAGCAGGCACTTCAGGGGAAAGGAAAATATGCATGTGACATGGACAATATTTGCACTAAGCCTCATTCCCCCAGGATACCCAGGATATATTTGCTCCTTGGGAAAACCAGCCCTGAATAATTCTTTCTAAACATGTCTGTCAACATCAAGTACAGTTCTATATTTTTTAAATGAGCACAAGTAATACTGACCATCTAAAAGATGCAATACAATATTGTTCAGGCAGTTCAGTCACTCAGTCATGTCTGACTCTTTGTGACCCCATGGACTATAGCATGCCAGGCTTCACTGTCCATCACCAACTCGCAGAGCTTAATCAAACTCAAGTTCATCAAGTCAGTGATGCCATCCAACCATTTCATCCTTTGTCATCCCCTTCTCCTCCCACC
Source organism: Bubalus bubalis (assembly GCF_019923935.1). Lineage (NCBI taxonomy): Eukaryota > Metazoa > Chordata > Mammalia > Artiodactyla > Bovidae > Bubalus > Bubalus bubalis. The sequence continues at coordinate 77,650,822 of NC_059159.1, read as the reverse complement.
TTCAATCTTTTCCAGCATCAGGGCCTTTTCTAATGAGTCAGTTCTTCGCATAAGGTGGCTAAAGTATTGGAGTTTCAGCTTCAACATCAGACGTTCCAAAGAACACCCAGGACCGATCTCCGTTAGGATGGACTGGTTGGATCTCCTTGCAGTCCAAGGGACTCTCAAAAGTCTTCTCCAACACCACAGTTCAAAAGCATCCATCTTTGCTGCTCAGCTTTACTGTCCAACTCTCACATTCATACATGACTACTGGAAAAGCTAGATGAATTTTGTTGGCAAAGTAATGTCTCTGCTTTTTAATATGCTGCCGATGTTGGCAGCATAGCTTTTCTTCCAAGGAGCAAGCAACTTTTAATTTCATGGGTACAGTCACCATCTGAAGTGATTTTGGAGCCCAAGAAAATACAGTTTCTCACTGTTTCCACTATTTCCTCATTGATTTGCCATGAAATGATGGGACCGGATGCCATGATCTTAGCTTTCTGGATGTTGAGTTTTAAGCCAACTTTTTCAGTCTCCTCTTTCACTTTCATGAAGAGGCTCCTTAGTTCTTCGCTTTCTGCCATAAGGGTGGTTGTCATCTGCATATCTGAAGTTATTGATATTTCTCTGGCCAATCTTGATTCCAGCTTGTACTTTATCTAGTCCAGTGTTTCTCATGATGTACTCTGCCTATAACTTTAATAAGCAAGGTGACAATATACAGCCTTGACATACTCCTTTCCTGATTTGGAACCAGTTTATTATTCCATATTCAATTCTAACTGTTGCTTCTTGACCTGCATACAGATTCTTTAGGAGGCAGGTCACGTAGTTTCATATTCCCATCTCTTGTAGGATTTTCCACAATCTGTTGTGATCCACACAGTCCAATGCTTTGCGTAGTCAATAAAGCAGAAATAGATGTTTTTCTGGAACTCTCTTGCCTTTTCAATGATCCAATAGATGTTGGCAATTTGATCTCTAGTTCCTCTGCCTTTTTAAATCCAATTTAAACATCTGGAAATCCACGGTTCATATACTGTTGAAACCTGGTTTGGAGGACTTTGAGCATCACTTTACTAGCGTGTGAGATGAGTGCAATTGTCCAGTAGTTTGAGCATTCTTTGCAATTGCCTTTCTTTCAGATTGGAATGAAAACTGACCTTTTCCAGTCCTGTGGTCACTGCTGAGTTTTCCAAATTTGCTGGCATATTGAGTTCAGCACTTTCACAGCATCATCTTTCAGGATTTGAAACAGCTCAACTGGAATTGCATCACCTTCACTAGTTTTGTTCATAATGATTCTTCCTAAGGCTCATATGACTTCGCATTCCAGCATGTCTGGCTCTAGGTAAGTGATCACACCATCGTGGTTATCTGAGTCATGAAAATCTTTTTTGTATAGTTCTTCTGTGTATTCTTGCCACCTCTTCTTAGTATCTCCTGCTTCTGTTATGTCCATACCATTTCTGTTCTTTATTTATTCTTTATTTATTCATTTCATATTTGCATGAAATGTTCCCTTGGTACCTCTCAGTTCAGTTAAGTCACTCAGTCGTGTCCGACTCTTTGCAAGCCCATGAATCGCAGCATGCCAGGCCTCCCTCTCCATCACCAACTCCTGGAGTTCACTCAGACTCATGTCCATCAAGTCAGTGATGCCATCCAGCCATCTCATCCTCTGTTGTCCCCTTCTCCTTCTTCCCCCAATGCCTCCCAGCATCAGAGTCTTTTCCAATGAGTCAACTCTTCCCATGAGGTGGCCAAAGTACCGGAGGTTCAACTTTAGCATCATTCTTGCCAAAGAAATCCCAGGGCTGATCTCCTTCAGAATGGACTGGTTGGATCTCCTTGCAGTCCAAGGGACTCAAGAGTCTTCTCCAACACCACAGTTCAAAAGCATCAAGTCTTCGGCACTCAGCCTTCTTCACAGTCCAACTCTCACATCCATACATGACCACAGGAAAAATCATAGCCTTGACTAGATGAACCTTTGTTGGCAAAGTAATGTCTCTGCTTTTGAATATGCTATCTAGGTTGGTCATAACTTTCCTTCCAAGGAGTAAGCATCTTTTAATTTCATGGCTGCAGTCACCAGCTGCAGTGATTTTGGAGCCCAGAAAAATAAAGTCTGACACTGTTTCCACTGTTTCCCCATCTATTTCCCATGAAGTGATGGGACTGGATGCCATGATCTTCATTTTCTGAATGTTGAGCTTTAAGCCAACTTTTTCACTCTCCACTTTCACCTTCATCAAGAGGCTTTTTAGTCCTCTTCACTTTCTGCCAGAAGGGTGGTGTCATCTGCATATCTGAGATTATTGATATTTCTCCTGGCAATCATGATTCCAGCTTGTGTTTCTTCCAGTCCAGCGTTTCTCATGATGTACTCTGCATATAAGTTAAATAAACAGGGTGACAATATACAGCCTTGATGAACTCCTTTTCCTATTTGGAACCAGTCTGTTGTTCCATGTTCAGTTCTAACTGTTACTTCCTGACCTGCATAGAAATTTCTCAAGAGGCAGATCAGGTGGTCTGGTATTCCCATCTCTTTCAGAATTTTCCACAGTTTATTGTGATCAACACAGTCAAAGGCTTTGGCATAGTCAATAAAGCAGAAATAGATGCTTTTCTGGAACTCTCTTGCTTTTTTGATGATGCAGTGGATATTGGCAATTTGATCTCTGGTTCCTCTGCCTTTTCTAAAACCAGCTTGAACATCAGGAAGTTCACGGTTCACATATTGCTGAAGCCTGGCTTGGAGAATTTTGAGCATTACTTTACTAGCATGTGAGATGAGTGCAATTGTGCGGTAGTTTGAGCATTCTTTGGCATTGCCTTTCTTTGGGATTGGAATGAAAACTGACCTTTTCCAATCCTGTGGTCACTGCTGAGTTTTCCCAATTTGCTGGCATATTGAGTGCAGCACTTTCACAGCATCATCTTTCAGGATTTGAAATAGCTCCACTGGAATTCCATCACCTCCACTAGCTTTGTTCATAGTGATGCTTTCTAACGCCCACTTGACTTCACATTCCAGGATGTCTGGCTCTAGGTGAGTGATCACACCATCGTGATTATCTGGGTTGTGAAGCTCTTTTTTGTACAGTTCTTCTGTGTATTCTTGCCATCACTTCTTAATATCTTCTGTTTCTGTTAGGTCCATACCATTTCTGTCCTTTATCGAGCCCATCTTTGCATGAAATGTTCCTTTGGTATCTCTGATTTTCTTGAAGAGATCCCTAGTCTTTCCCATTCTGTTGTTTTCCTCTATATGACCTAAATCAAATCCCTTATCATTATACAGTGGAAGTGACAAATAGATTCAAGGGATTATATCTTATAGACAGAGTACCTGAAGAACTATGGACGGAGGTTCATGACATTGTATATGAGGCAGCGATCAATACCTTACCCAAGAAAAAGAAATGCAAAAAAGCAAAATGGTTGTCTGAGGAGGCCTTACAAATAGCTGAGAAAAGAAAAGAAGCTAAAGGCACAGGAGAAAAGGACAGATATACCCATTTTATTTATTTATTTATTGTTTAATTTTATTTTATTTTTAAACTTTACATAACTGTATTAGTTTTGCCAAATATCAAAATGAATCCGCCACAGGTATACATGTGTTCCCCATCCTGAACCCTCCTCCCTCCTCCCTCCCCATTCCATCCCTCTGGGTCATCCCAGTGCACCAGCCCCAAGCATCCAGTATCGTGCATCGAACCAGGACTGGCAACTCGTTTCATACATGATATTTTACATGTTTCAATGCCATTCTCCCAAATCTTCCCACCTTCTCCCTCTCTCACAGAGTCCATAGGACTGTTCTATACATCAGTGTCTCTTTTGCTGTCTCGTACACAGGGTTATTGTTACCATCTTTCTAAATTCCATATATATGCGTTAGTATACTGTATTGGTGTTTTTCTTTCTGGCTTACTTCACTCTGTATAATAGGCTCCAGTTTCATCCACCTCATTAGAACTGATTCAAATGTATTCTTTTTAATGGCTGAGTAATACTCCATTGTGTATATGTACCACTGCTTTCTTATCCATTCATCTGCTGATGGACATCTAGGTTGCTTCCATGTCCTGGCTATTATAAACAGTGCTGTGATGAACATTGGGGTACACGTGTCTCTTTCCCTTCTGGTTTCCTCAGTGTGTATGCCCAGCAGTGGGATTGCTGGATCATAAGGCAGTTCTATTTCCAGTTTTTTAAGGAATCTCCACACTGTTCTCCATAGTGGCTGTACTAGTTTGCATTGCCACCAACAGTGGAAGAGGGTTCCCTTTTCTCCACACCCTCTCCAGCATTTATTACTTGTAGACTTTTGGATCGCAGCCATTCTGAGTGGTGTGAAATGGTACCTCATAGTGGTTTTGATTTGCATTTCTCTGATAATGAGTGATGTTGAGCATCTTTTCATGTGTTTGTTAGCCATCTGTATGTCTTCTTTGGAGAAATGTCTATTTAGTTCTTTGGCCCATTTTTTGATTGGGTCATTTATTTTTCTGGAGTTGAGCTGTAGGAGTTGCTTGTATACTCTGGAGATTAGTTGTTTGTCAGTTGCTTCATTTGCTATTATCTTCTCCCATTCTGAAGGCTGTCTTTTCACCTTGCTAATAGTTTCCTTTGATGTGCAGAAGCTTTTAAGGTTAATTAGGTCCCATTTGTTTATTTTTGCTTTTATTTCCAATATTCTGGGAGGTGGGTCATAGAGGATCCTGCTGTGATGTATGTCAGAGAGTGTTTTGCCTATGTTCTCCTCTAGGAGCTTTATAGTTTCTGGTCTTACGTTTAGATCTTTAATCCATTTTGAGTTTATTTTTGTGTATGGTGTTAATGCAGAGTTCCAAAGAATAGCAAAGAGAGATAAGAAAGCTTTCCTCAGTGATCAATGCAAAGAAATAGAGGAAAACAATAGAATGGGAATGACTAGAGATCTCTTCAAGAAAAAATGAGAGATATCAATGGAATATTTCATGCAAAGATGGGCACAATAAAGACAATAGTCTTATTTTCTCTAAATATAAAAAGGTGGAAATACAAAGTTGAAAAAGTCTTAAAGTGTTATACAATTTCCTGGGCCATGATTTATGTCATGTTCTGATGCAAAAAAATCTTCCACGGCAACACCCACAATAAACACACACTTTTTTGAGTAGGAGGATGAACATGACTGTAGAAACCAACTGATAGAGAAGCAGAAAGTGGTGGGCCTCCCTTATATCTCAGATGGTAAAGAATCTGCCTGCAATGCAGAAGACCCGGGTTGGGAAGATTCCCCTGGAGATGGGAATGGCTACCCACTCCAGTATTCTTGCTTGGAGAATTCCATGGACAGAAGAGCTTGACGGACTACAGTCCATGGGGTCTCTAAGAGTGGGACATGACTGAGAGACTAATAATCTCTTCAGAAAGTGGTATACAGTATGACTCTTACTATAATTCAGATATAATACAGTACTATATTTGTTTAGTACAATATATACTCTATTGCAAACTTGTGTGTCTATATCTGGAATGTACAGTATTCTACTGAATTTGTTAGATTAACCCATTTCATGGGGAAAATATTTGATTATAAATAATACATTAGCTTATATTATCCAGAAGCTTTATCCATAAAGGAAAACAAGTTAAGCAACAACTATTTTGTGGGTCCCCACTCTGTGGGACATAGATTAGTGTTTTGAAACAGGTTAGATTCTGAATATTTGTTTCTAAATCTCTGTGTTCATAAGTTCAAAGTAACACTATGTATACAATTGGTAGTGGTTTAGTCACTAAGTTGTGTCCGACCCCGTGAACTGCAGTCTGCCACGTTCCTGTGTCTATGGGATTCTCCAGGCAAGAATACTGGAGAGGGTTACGTTTTCTTCTCCAAGTGATCTTCCCAACCCAGGAACTGAACCTGGGTCCCCTGCATTGGAGGCAGATTCTTTACTGACTGAGCCACAAGGTTATTGCTGCTTTTCAACTCTGTAAAGAGTGTATTTTAACTTTCTTCTTTTTGTCACAAGCTTAAAATAAGATGTTATTCTGAATATATTATAGGCTGTTGATTCAGATGAATAAGACTAAAACAACTTTACACAATTTATAAAACCATCTGAAGGTGGCCACCAAGCTGAAGTATGTTTCCTTGACCCACACCTTTCTACTAGCCAATAAATACATTATTGACTGAAAGTTTGTAGCTGAGAAGATTTTATTATACACAGAATCTGGAAAATTTATCATGTCTAGTTTAGTACATGTATAACCTGGTAAGTAGGTTAGAATTTTGAACCAAAATTTTACAGATATTACAATGAAATCTACATTCAAGAACTGGATATTATAATTTAAAATACTATAGGAATTGAGAGAAATAGGAGTTAATTGTGATTTGGGTTAATTTGGCAAACCTCTCCAAAAAAGGATGGACAGGATTTCAAAGAGGAAAGAGAATAAAGAACAATAATTACATGGCTTGAGGAAGAGCATAAATAAAAATATAGAGAAAAGCATTGTTATTACAAGTGAGGAGAATATGCAACAAGGGAAGTAACTGGAATTGTGGGCTCCTCCTGAGTTCTAGTGAAATTTTGGGTGGGGAAATGAGGCAAGTCTGCTCATGAAGCTGCGTGGTGAAAGGGACTTAGATATAATATGAAACATAGCAAAATAATATAAGAAAACAAGTCATTTAGAAAAGTTAGTGTGACAATGATAAGCAACCATTATCAGCAGAGGCAATGTCCAAAGGTAGATCCCAAACCCACAAAATGCACCCTCTTCTAATACTACTAAGGCAGATCATACATTTAAACAGTAAGTCTGGTATAAACCAAATACAGATGAATTCCTCTTCCTTTACGTCATGTAGCACTTCTACATAGGAGAATATAAGCAATTCTGACTATTTCTTGCAAGACTAATTTTTACTAAAATTGGTATCCATATATGATATTGTATCAGAATGTCACATAGGAGATTCTGGAGAGCAGAAGTCTCAGTAAGGAATGTTAACAAACCAGATGAAAGCTTACAGATTTTACTGTACCTCAAAACAAAGGTGTTTAAAAGAAGTATATGTAAAGTATCATCATATGATATCTGTTTACATTATTATTTGAAAATCAGCCTGTAAACAAATATTAGGAAAGATTTCATAAAAGGCAATAAAGTTATATCAGCTGACTTCAGATCATGGTTCTAACAAGCTACAAATTGCATAACTTTAGTCCCCTCTGTTAACCCCTCTACTCATTTCCTTTTTTTTTTTTCAACGTGAAGAACTGAGGCCATAAAACGAGATAAGACAGAACTTGATATTTATTATCAGCTCTCCTCCTCCTCCTCCTAACCATGGAGCAAATATTTAATTTGGTACTTCATACTGGTAATTTTCTGGGAATAAAATATGTTTTAAGAGTATAAAAGAACAAATGGCAGCTCATGGCTTATACTTTCCATTCTAATGATTCTTTTTAATTAACAATTTATAGAAATCAAACATCTTATAGTTCTCCTATATTAAAAGGAAACCATGTATGTTATTTTTATCATTATATGACTTCAGAATATATCTGTAAGAAATATATTACAGCCATGATCCTCTGTTGCAGTTAATCTTCTGTGAAAGCTACTATTAAAATGATGATTTAAAAAAAATTAGTTTTCAGGGAAACAACCACAAGTAGTGTCTTTGCATTGGTTAAAAGAATGGAGACTATTTTTTTCCCAAAAAGTACCTTAAAATGTTGAAAAGCTTTTCCCTTTCATGCACCCTTGTATCCAAAGCATTAAGAAATCTGAGCAAGGCATTGTTTTTGGAACTGAATACATTTTGTTTAATTACCAGTGGAATTTTCATTTCAATAATCACTTGAATAACACACATACAACATAAGCATAAATAGATCTGCCAAAATTTAATTGTTCACTGTGCAATGTTTTAGATAGACTTGAAAAAGAAGAAGGCATAAAATCATTTAAAACTCCATACCAAAGTATCAATAGGAACTTTTTTTTCAAATTTTATAGGAGGAATAAGTCTTCTTCCCTAAGTTTTAGGAAGAGATCCTAAAACTGAGATTTTAGTATCTTGTCGAAAGACTCAAAGGAGAAAAAGGAAACTGCCACTGCAGTACAGGGAAATGAGTAAGAAAATAGTACATTTTCATTAATTTTCCTGTTGCAGGCATATTTTTATTTCTCACACTTCAGCTTATCTTAAAAAATCCTATATATTAGACAAGGCAGGAAAATATTTTCTCATTTTAAATTGAGAGACTATGTATTTACTGAGAAGCAAATCTAGCTGGTAGGAACTGCTTACAGAGAACTATTCCTTGTGTCAGATAATTGATTTATGAATTATCTGAAACATTTTGTGGAAACTAAATGTGATAAAAGTACTTCATACAGACTACTAATGTTTAAAGGTTTTATAAAACACACTTATAGCATGGGTTATTTTACCTCTTAACACGATCTAATGATTTAATATATCCAGCTTCTTTGAAGAGAAAGGAAGGAAAGGAAGGAGGTGAACCTCTGTTTTCTGGCCTAATACAAATATGAACTAAGTTGGAAGTTCCTGAATCCAGATGTGGAAGTAAAAATGGAAATCTTTTCTAACACTCTACTCAACTGCAATAACAACTTTAACAGCTTATACAGCACTTTTACTACATGATCACACTTAATACTCCCAACAACCTAAGAGGATAAATATTATTTTCCCTGCACAGGAAAGGGCTCTGTCCAAGGCCATGCATTTTATAGGTGGGAGAGCAAGGGCACAAACTGAGGAATTTTCAGATTATTTACCCTCTCATCATCACAGCGACTCTATGATCCTTTTTTTTTTTTTTTCTTTTTTAACTGAAAGGGTAAAGGGGGTCTTCCTATCATAGGTAAAGCTCAATCACGACCACAATACCAAGTCCCAAATTGTGCGTACATATTTGTGTGTGTGTGTGTGTGTGTGTGTGTGTGTGTGTATGTTGACATACTATTATGTCAGCTATCATAAAACCTTGTATTCATGCTCTCTAGAAGCCAGGCATATGTACTGTGGACAGCTTGAAAAGCTAAAAGAAAATCGGAATAGAAACAAAAATGAACTGAAGAGATTTCTTTCTCCATCAAAAATTAAGTGATGATAATCTAATACTCAAATATGTTTGCATTTGATCATTTACATGCCTTAAAAGCACAAACCCCAGATGTACCATCGACTGGGGATTCGAAACAGAATCCTTAGAATTTATGGGGGGGTGGGGGTTGCAAAGAGTCAGACATGACTGAGCAACTAACACTTCTTTACATCTCCCCAGCGTTTACTTCAGAGAAGCCGATGGCACCCCACTCCAGTACTCTTGCCTGGAAAATCCCATGGGTGGAGGAGCCTGGTAGGCTGCAGTCCATGGGGTTGCTAAGAGTCGGACACGACTGAGCGACTTCACTTTTCATATGGCTGACATTTTGCTCTATACTACACATCATTACATCATTTAGTCCTATCAACCATCAGCCCTGATAGGAATAATGACCTCTGTTTTCAATATAAGAAAAGCTCAGCATTTCTTGCACTATATCACACAGCTAGTTAATGCAGAACCAGTACTGAAACTTAAACTACCCAGCTCCAAAGCCAGTGTTCTTAGACTCTCTTTTAAGTTGTCTTCCATTTTATTCACCCAACAAAACTTAATTTTAAGAGCACATATGAACGTCCTCTCTGCTCAAACAAAACTGTTTTTCCCAAATAAGTGGAAATTCCCTTGAAAGAAAGTCAGATTAAAAGATATTAATGCATATGTATGGAATCTAGAAAGATGGTACTAATGAACTTATTTGTAGCACAGCAATGGAGATGCAGATGTAGAGAACAGACTTATGGCCAGGGTTGGGGAGAGGGAGGAGAGGGTGAGATGAATGAAGAAGGTAGCATGAAAGCATATACACCACCATATGTAAAATACACAGCCACTGGGAATTCACTGTATGACTCAGGGAACTCAACCCGGGGCTCTATGACAATCTAGAAGGGTGGGAAAGGATGGGAGACAGGAGAGAGGCTCAAGAGGGAGGAGACATAACCATACCTATGGTTAATTCATCTTGATGTATGGCAGAAATCAAATCAATATTGTAAAGTAACCATCAATCAACTAAAAATAAATAAATATAATTTAAAAATTCATTCTCAGAATTCCTCTTTTATAAAAATCACTATAGTAAATGTTTCCTTTCCTTCTCTGTGTATTTTCCTCACCTCTGTATTTTTAATTATTTTTCAAGCAGTAGTCTCTTTTGTTAAAAATATTGACAAAAAAGAGTTCAAGATTTATGTGAGTTAAAGGTAGTATAGAGAAAACCTAACATAAAGTAGTAATAACTTGAACCTGAGATTTTCCTTCCAGAATGCACAGAAGTGAGAGAGTTGAGTTACGTTTTAGATAGGCTGATGGCAAATACTTTTCATGAAGTTATTATGGCACAACTAAATCTTAATAATCTTGTGTACTGAGGAGGGAATTTGAGATAGAAATATGTACATACTCAGCAATGCCAACTAGGCTATACAATGTTTACTCAAAGTGATTTGCATTGCAAGCATCCAAGCTACTCAGTGTATCTGGGGTCATAGTGGCACCTTAGAGACAAGAGTTAATATCCCTTAGTCAGAAAACCAGAAAAGACAGAATATTTGAACGGAGGAAAAACTTACAGTGTTAAAATGCTTCTTAGTATGCAACAAAGTAAAATTAATTTACAAGAAACTAGGTGAAACCAAAGCAAAGGCGGTGGTAGGGGAATGAGGGCAGGCAGCAAAGCCAACATTTCTTGTGAACAAAGGATGTAGAAATTGAAGCTAATTATAGTAGCAATCATTTCTAACTTAGGACATAAATTATAGCAAGATTATAGTCTTAACATGCAATCTTGACTCTTTTGTTTTGGAAATGAAAAAAAAAACTGATTTATTATAGTTTTCTAAATCAGACCCACCCACAATGTTACTCTTCACATATGTTTAAGTGAACCAATTGCAAATATTCACATAGCAATTATTAAAACTAACTCCAATCAGGCTGGGAAGGGCAACTTGATTGTCTAACAGTACACTGGAATAAGGCTGACTGTATTTTAATAGAGGGAGAATGAAGAGTCATTGAACTGAGCTTTGTGCAGTAGGTCACACCATTTCTAAAGAGTCAAGAAAATACCATTAAAAGAAATAATCTCACCAATTACTTATTAGCAATAGTATATAATTTTAGGTCTTCTCTAATGGCTCAGCAGTAAAGGATCTGCCTGCAAGGCAGGAGTTGTGTATTCAATCCCTAGGTTGGAAGATTTCCTGGAATGGAAATGGTACCCAACTCCAGTAGTCTGGCCTGGAAAATTCCATGGACAGAGGAGCCTGGTGGGCTACAGTCTATGAGGTCACAAAAGAGTCAGATATGACTTAGCAACTAAATAACAATAATATAATTTGTAACTCCTGATAAATATAAAATAAAAGAAGAAAATATCAAAGAAGCTGAGAACACACTATAAAGTGTTTAGATAAGACTAAAAGTGATCAACTAATATTTGCCAAGAATACTCAAAGGGACAAACTTAGCTTCTTCAATAATTGGGGTGGTGGGAAAACTGGAAACTCACATGCAGAAAAAGGAAACTAGATTCTATCTTATATCACTTACAAAATTAACCTGAAATGGATTAAAGACAACTGTAAGACAAGAAATCATTAACTCTGACACTAAAACATAGGAGAAGGCTACTGGACATTCATTGGTCATGACAAAGATTTTTGGACATGATAGCAAAATCACAGGCAACAAAAGCAAAGGTAAACAATTAGAACTGCATCAGACAAAAAGTTGATTGCTTTTTGTCTTATCTGTACAAAAAAAAATTTAAATAAAATCAACAGGCAACCAAATGATGGGAGAAATCTTTGCAAACTATGTATCTGATAAGGGATTAATATCCACAATATACAATAAATCCATGCAACTCAGTAACCAAAATAATCATCATATCATCATCATTGTCATAATCATCTAATTAAAAATGGTCAAAGGATCTGAATAGACATTTTTTTCCAAAGAAAATATACAAAGCAACAAACAGGTATATAAAAAGGTGTTCAACATCTTTAATAGGGAGATGCAAACCAAAACCACAATGAGATATCACCCCAACCTTTCAGGAAGTTTACTGTCAAAATGACAAGTGTTAGTAAGGATGTAGAAAAAAGGGAACATGTGTTCCCTGTGGTACAATAACTCTGGAAAAGAGTATGGAGGTTCCTCAAAAGCACTAAAAATAGAAATACTCTATCATTCAACAATCCTGGCTCTGGATACATAGCCAAACAACAAAATAAAATCACTATCTCAAAGAGATATCTATTCATTGTGGCATTATTTATAAAAATCAAGATAAGGCAACAACCTAAGTGTCCACTGATGGAGGAATGGATAAAGAAAACATGGTATATTTTCACATTTTTAGTGGAACACCATTCAGGTATTAAGAGAAGGAAACCCAGACATTTGCAGCTACATGGATGAACCTTGCGGGCTAAGGAAAAGAAACTAAGCTAAGGAAAATAAGTCAGACAGAGAAAGATAAACAGTACATAATCTCACTAATATGTGGAATCTTACACTTGATCTTACACTTGATCAAAAAGCCGAGAAGTGATATGTATGGAATCTTGAAATACAGAATTCATAGAAACAGAGAGTAGAATGGTGGTTTCCAGGTATGAGGGGGCAGAAATAAGAGAAAGCTGTTCAAAGAGTAGAAAATTCAGTTAAAAATCTGAATAAGTTCTAGAAATATAATGTATGGAAATGTGACTATAGTTAACAACAATATTGTACTATATACTTGAAAGTTGCTGAAAGAACAGATTTTAAAATCTCTCACCCAATCCCCCCCGCACACACATGCGATAATAGATGTGTTAATTAACATTCTTTTGGGAATCATCTCCCATTATATATGTATATCAGATTATCATATGGTACACCCTAAACTTAAACAATGTCTCAATTTTATCTCAATAAAAAAAAGACTGAAAGTGAAATAGTTGTAATAGACTGCAAGTGAAGAATATGGACAAGTTTATTCCTGATACGAACAGATAAGAAAGAAATCAGAGGACATAAACTATGGAACACATTCTTAGAAGTATCCTGTTATACTGTGAAAATCCCAGGATTTCTTTAAGTCCCTGACTGAAATTTTAAAACTGTATGAAGATGACTGCAGCTCTCAACATAATTTGAAACAGTAAAAAAAGAACAACTTATGACATAAATGTTATTATAATTTTAAGAATAGATTTACACATATACATGAAAAAATATATATATATATAGTCTTAAGGTTCTTAATTAGAAAAGATAGGTGACCTACATGTTATAAACCTTAAACAATTCTATAAAAGAAAAATTCATGAGAGATAGGAAATACAATTTTATTATACAAGGTCATGTAAAAATTAAAACAAGGAGCATTTAAATGAAAACATTGAAGGGCTAATGAACATTTTGTTAAAGAAAGATGGAAGGGACGCATACTCAGGGAGATACAAAGTGACACAAATATTCAGTGATAGCCCCAAGAAACATAAGCCCCTAATGAACTGAGCTTTCTGAAAATTGCTACAGAGAGCAAACAGGAGGCTTTAAAAGCTATTTCCAGCCTGAGAATATTGGTTAGGGCAAGATGGCATAATATTAACATAGGACAGGGAAAAATATGAATTTTAAAAATTCTGTTTTCCTTTTGTATTTCTCCATGAAAGTGAAAGGCATAAAATAGCAAAGTCTTTAAGTATTCTCCCAGATAATATTAATGGAAAAACTATAACAAATTATGTAACTAACCATTGCAAATAACCTGAAGTCTCCAATAGTCTGGTCACATCTTACAAATAAGAAAGAAAGCAAGGAAGGAAAGGATGGACGAAAGGAGGAAGGAAGTGGAGGGAGGAAAGAAGGGAAGGAAGGAAGATTAATAATATTCAACAATATATACTCAGGAGTGGAACTGCTGGATCATATTCTAGTTCTAATTTTAGTACTTTGAGAAACCTCCATATACTTTCTCATGTATGCATTCCCACTAAGAGTATACAAGGATTCCTTTTTCTCCACATCACCACAATTTTTTTTAATTTTATTTTATTTAACTTTACAATATTGTATTAGTTTTGCCATATATCAAAATGAATCTGCCACAGGTATACATGTGTTCCCCATCCTGAACCCTCCTCCCTCCCCCCTCCCCATACCATCCCTCTGGGTCGTCCCAGTGCACTAGCCCCAAGCATCCAGTATCATGCATCGAACCTGGACTGGTGACTTGTTCCATATATGATATTATATGTATTTCAATGCCATTCTCCCAAAATCCCACCCTCTCCCTCTCCCACAGAGTCCATAAGGCTGTTCTATACATCAGTGTCTCTTTTGCTGTCTAGTATACAGGGTTATTGTTACCATCTTTCTAAATTCCATATATATATGCGTTAGTATACTGTATTGGTGTTTTTCTTTCCGGCTTACTTCACTCTGTATAATAGGCTCCAGTTTCATCCGATTTATTTATAGACTTTATGCTGATAGGTTTTTGGAAAGGTATGAGGTGTTGTTACCTCATTGCTGTTCTGATTAGCATTTCTCTAATAATTAAAGGATATTGAGCATCTTGTCATATGCCTATTAGACATCTGTATGTCTTATTTGGAAAAATGTCTGCTCAGGTCTTCTGTCCATTTTATGGATTGGGTAGCTTGTTTTTGTTTTTGTTTTTTTTTTTTGATACTGAGTTGGATGACCTATTGATGTATTTTAGATATCAAGCCCTTGTCAGTCATAGCATTTGCAAATATTTTGTCCCATTCTGTAGGTTGTTTTTCAGTTGTGCAAAAGTCTATACTTTTAATCAGGTCTTACTGATGTTTCATTTATTTTTGCTTTTATTTCATTTGCCTTAGTAGATAGATCCAAAAAGCTGCTATGATTTATGTCAAGAGTGTTCTGCCTATGTTCTCTTCTAGAAGTTTAATGGTTTCAGGTTATACATCTAGGTCTTTAATCCATTCTGAGTTTATTTTTGTAAATGATGTGAGAGAATTTTCTCATCTTGTTCTTTTACATGTAGATGTCCAGTTTTCCCAGCACCACATGTTGAAGAGACTGTCTTTTCTACTCTTGCCTCTTTCGTTGTAAATTAATTGACTATAAGTGTGGGTTTACTTGTGGGCTCCCTATTCTGTTCCACTGATAATGTGTCTGTTTCTGAACCAGTACTGTTTTGTTTTTGGTTTTTTTTATTATTACTGTAGCTTTGTAGTACAGTGTGAAATCTGGAAGATTGATACCTCCAGCTTTGTTCCTTTCTCTTAAGTTTGCTTTGGGAATTTGACATCATTTCTGGTTACATATAAACTTCAAGATTATTTATTCTACTTCTATGAAAAAAGGCAATGGATATTGCACTAAGTGGATAGGAACTGTATTAAATCTGTAGATTACTTGAGTAGTGTGACTATTTTAACAATTTTGATATTTCTATCCAAAAGCATCTTTCCATTCTTTGTATTATCTTCAATTTTCTTCATCAACTTTATAGTTTTCAGACTATAGGCCTCTCACTTCCTTAGTTAAATTATCCTTAAGTATTTTATTCTTTTTGATATAATTTTAACAAAATTGTTTTAATGTTAACTTTTTGATATTTCATTATTAGTGTATAGAAAAGCAACAGATATTTGTATGTTACTCTTATAGCATGCAACTTTGCTGAATTCATTACAAAAATTTTGGGGTGGGGACTTTTAGGGTTTTCTACATAAAGTATCATGCTATCAACAATAGTGACTTCTACCTGTTCCCTTCTAATTTGGATGTTTATTTCTTGTCTGATTGCTGTGGCTAGGATTTCCAATACTAGGCTTAAAAAAAAAGTGGCGAGAATGGGTGTTCTTGCCTTGTTCCTGAATTTAGAGAAAAAGTTTTCAGATTTACTCACTGAGTATGATGTTAGCGGAGGGTTTTTCACAAATGGCCTTTCTTATTTTGAGATATGGTCCCTCTGTACCCACTTTGATGAGAGTTTTATCATAACTGAATGCTGAATTTGGTCAAATGATTTTCTGTATCTAGTGAGATGATCATGTAAATTTCATCCTTCCTTTTGTTAATTTAATATATCACATGAATTTATTTCCAAATACTGAACAATCTTTGAGTCCCTAGAATACATTCAACTTGATCATGGTGTGTGATCCTTTTAACATATTGTCAGATTTGGTTTGCTAATATTTTGTTGAAGATTGCTACATCTATATTCATTAGAGATTCTGATTTGCCACTTTCTATTTTTCTTTTTTTTCCTTTTTTGCAGTGTCTTTGTGGTTTTGTTTTGGGTTTTTTTTTTGTTTGTTTGTTTTTTGGTATCAGAATAATAGAGGCCTCATAAACTGAATTTGAGAGTATCCTGTTCTATTTAATTTTTTGGAACAATTTGAAAACGATACTTTTTCTTTATATATTTGGTAGAATTCACTTGTGAAGCCTTCCAGCCCTTGAATTTTGTTTGCTGGCAGGTTTCCTTTAATACAAATTCAATTCTACCACTATTGATCAGTCTCTTCAAATTGTTCCTTTTTGATTCAGTATTAGTAGACTGCATGTTTCTAGACATCTGTCCATTTCTTCTAGGTTGTCAGGTTTGTTGGCATATTTCTGTTCATATTATTATCTCATGACTTATTTGTATCTCTGTGGTAGCAGGTTTTATTTCTCCTATTTCTTATTTTGTTCATTTGGTTCTTTTTTTTTTTTTTTTTCTCACTGACCATGGCTAAAGGCTTAAAAATAGTTTATTTTTTCAAAAATCAACTTTTGTTTCATTGATATTTTCTGTAGATCTTTATTTTGTTCACTTATTCTCAGATTTTTATTATTTCTCCCTTATGATGACTTTGCACTTTGATTATTCTTCTTTTTCCAATAACTTTAGGTGGTTGGTTACAATGTTTATTTAAGTTTTCTTTTTTTTTTAATTTTCTTAAGAAGGACTATAAGCCTATAAATTTCCTTCCTAGAACTGCTTTTGCTGTATCCCATAGATTTTAGAGTGCTGTGTTTCCATTTCATTGGTTTCATGGTATTTTATGATTTCCTCTTTGATTGTTTACACTGACCACTGGTTTTCTAGTAGCACATGTCTGTCTTCACATGTTTGTTATTTTCTGATTTTTTTATTTCTGTAATTAATTTCTAGTTTCACATCATGGTTGTTGGAAAAAATGCTCGATATAGTTTCTATCCTCTAAATTTGCATAGACTTGCTTTGTTGCTTAGTATGGAGTATATCTTGAACAACATTCTATGTGTGCTTGAAAATAATGTATATTCTGCTGTTTTTTGAATATCAGACCAGATCAGTCGCTCAGTCGTGTCCAACTCTTTGCGACCCCATGAATCGCAGCACGCCAGGCCTCCCTCTCCATCACCAACTCCCGGAGTTCACTCAGACTCATCTCATCCTCTGTTGTCCCCCTTCTCCTCCTGCCTTTAATCTTTTCTGGCATCAGGTTCTTTTCCAGTGAGTCACTTCTTCACATCATGTGGCCAAAGTATTGGAGCTTCAGCTTCAGCAACAGTCCTTCCAATGAATACTCAGGATTGATTTCCTTTAGGGTTGACTTGCTTGATATCCTTGCAGTCGAAGGGACTCTTAATGTTATATTTTATGTTCAAATTAACTGCTTAGTTAGTGTACTTACAGTTGCTTTTACATTATTTTTTTCTTAATCTTTATACTTGCTTATTTAAGTGCCTGGTTCTCAGTCTTTACTATAATTTGCTTTCCTAGTGGGATTTTCCTCTTTCTATAGATTCTTACTTTTTCTCCACTTAGAAAATACTCTTCAACATTTCTTTGAGGGAAGATTGATTAACTATTTTAGTCTTTGCTTATGTGAGAAGCTCTTTACCTCTCCTCCTATTGTTTTTCCTTTCAGGACTTTGGATATATCATGACACTCCCTTCTGGCCTGCATCATTTCCATGGAGAAATATACTGATAGCTTTGTAACTGATCTTTTGTTTCTCTCTTGCTGCCTTTACAATCCTGTCTTTAACTTTTGCCATTAAATTATGACAGATCTTTGTGTGGGTCTGCTTGGGTTCATCTTGTTTGGGACCCTCTGTGCTTCCTGTACCTGCATATATCTTTTTCCTTTCCCAAGTTTTCAACCATGGCTTCCTCAAATACATTTTCAATCCCTTCTTCTCTCTCTTCTCTTTCTGGGACTCCCATTATAGGAATGTTGGTAGGCCGAATGGTATCTTAGAGATCTTTTAAACTGCCTTCATTTGTTTTTCTTCCTGCTATTCTGATTGGGATGTTTCAATTATCTATCTTCCAGGGCATTTATGTGTTCTGCATCACTTAGTCTGATAATCATTTCTTCCAATATGTTTTTTATTTCAGCCATTGAGTTCATTTCTGATTGAGTCTTTTCTATATTTTCTAATTCCTTAATAAACTTTTCACTGTGTACCACTCTTCTTTTCCCTAATTCAGATTAATTCAGATAACAGGCTTAGTATCAATGCTTTGAATAATTTATCTCTTAAATTGTTTATTTATGTTTATTTTTTCAGAGGCTTCCTCTTGCTCTTTCCATTGAGAGTAGTTCTGATGTTACCATTTTACTTAACTTTCTCTGCCTCTATGAATTTAAGTGAAACAGTTACCAACTGTGCTCCTGAAGGGGCAGTATTACATGGAAGTGTCCTATACAGGCTGCATGTATCCAGTCCCATTTGTGGCAGCGCTGGAACTGACAAGGATACAAGTCATTTCTTTCCTCAGGATGAGCTGGCATCTATCACCTTGGTGGGGGTAAGGCTGGTGATGGAAGAGCTAAGGCTAGAGCTGAGTGTGAGGTGCTGCTTCCCCTCTGCTCACTGGTCATCAGGACCCTATTAGGGGCAAGGTCTGATCTCAAGTTGCAGGAGCAGAAGCCCTGATCATCTGGCTTGAGCTGGCACTGTTCCCTTTAAGTGTATTTCTCCACCTTTCTCTGCACCAGGCCCTTTGCCCCAGAGTGGGGGAGTGCTGAAGCAAGTGAGGTTCATGAGGGCTCTTGGCTCATGTCAGCTGCACATAGAAGTCCTGGTTGTCTCTGATGCGTTACCTATGCAAGCACCTGCAATTGTTTTCCTTCTTCCACTCACATTTTGGGTTCAGTTCACCTTTGTCCCCCACAGCCAATTACTTCCACCAGTGTCTGCACCCATTACCTTGTTGTGGAGCCACAACAAAGGCAGGTGGGATCCAAACGGACTCTCAGCATGTATGGGGTGGTGGGAGTGCGGAGGAGGAGGCGATGAGCTGTGATGGAGCAGCCACCATGAGAAATCTGATGCTCGGCGTGAGTAAGCACCAGTGATGTCTACTGCCAACTCACCCAGGTTCCACCCCAGGACCATGTTGCCCCTACATCCCCTAGTCCAGTTTTCTCACTGGTCATGACCACCTCAGATCCAGGTTCTGCTGTGATATGGAATGAATGGGGCCAGAGTGTTTGTTCAGCTCAGGCCAAGGCACACAGAGAGGCAGTCATATAAAACGAGCAGCTGCAAGAATAGACTTTCTTTCACCTTGCCTTGGAGGCAAATCAATGTGTACCCATTTCTCATGACCAGGGTCCAGAGTTCACACAACCATCCTGTTAGTCCCAGGAGTTCTCCAGTGAGCTGGGTCCTCCCCTGCTTAGAATCCCAGGACAGGGGCACTCAATCTGTGGCTCTCACTGCTCACTCCCTAGGGAAGGGAGAGTCTCTGCCTTTGACTCCCCCACCCTCCACCGCCTTTTTACTGCCACACACACAGGTCTCAACTTGATCACGTTTCTTCCTTTACTATCATATCATGAGTGCATGTTTCTTACACCCTTGGTTGAACAGCAGTCCTTCTACTAATTTCCTGTTAGTTAGAATTATTCCATGTGCCGATTATTTTTGATGTGTTTCTTAGGGGAGACTTGCTCCGTACCCTCGTATTCTGCCACCTTTGATTTCTCCCAGTTTAGTTTTTAACAATTCTTTTAAATAATATATTTTGGAGAAATGGATAACAATCAATGCTTCTCCTAACACTAGAAATATTAAAACACATATATCCTAAGTACAGTTGGACCTTTGTATCTGCATATCTATGGATTCAACCACAGGATCAAAACTATTTGAAAAAAAATTCAATGAAATTCCAAAAAACAAAATTCTATTTTATCATTCATCTCTAACTATTTACATAGCACTTACATTATACCTGAGCTTCCCTGGTGGTTTAGACAGTAAAGAATCTGCCTGCAATGGGCAGAGACCAAGGTTCAATCCCTGGGTAGTAAAGATCCCCTGGGGAAGGAAATGGCCACCCACTCCAGTATTCTTGCCTGGAGAATTCCATGGAGAGGAGCCTGGAGATTTACAGTCCTTGGCGGCACAGAGTCAGACATGACTGAGCAACTAATATTACACTATTCTAAGTACCAAAATAATTGCCTCTTAGTTACTACTTGAAACTGTACACCCAAAATGTCTGTTGATTTATGCTCTCTAATGATTTTTATTTATGTATGATTAAAGAAATAGAAATGCAAAAAATCAAAATGGCTGTCTCAGGAGGCCTTACAAATAGCTGTGAAACGAAGAGAAGAGAAAAGCAAAGGAGAAAAGGAAAGATATACCCATTTGAATGCAGAGTTCCAAAAAATAACAAGGAAAGATAAGAAAGCCTTCCTCAGTAATCAGTGCAAAGAAACAGAGGAAAACAATAGAATGGGAAAGACTAGAAATCTCTTCAAGAAAATGAGATATACCAAGGGAACAATTCATGCAAAGATGGGCTCAATAAAGGACAGAAAGGGTATGGACCTAACAGAAGCAGAAGATATTAAGAAGAGATGGCAAGAATATACAGAAGAACTATACAAAAGATCTTTATGACCCACATAATCACAATGGTATGGTCATTCACCTAGAGCCAGCCATCCTGGAATGCAGTCGAGTGGGCCTTAGGAAGAATCACTACAAACAAAGCTAGTGAAGGTGATGGAATTCCAGTTGAGCTATTTCAAATCCTAAAAGATGATGCTGTGAAAGTGCTGCATTCAATACGCCAGCAAATCTGGAAAAAAAAATATTGAGTACTGCACTCAATATGCCAGCAAATCTGGCCACAGGACAGAAAAAGGTCAGTTTTCATTCCCATCCCAAAGAAAGGCAATGCCAAAGAATGCTCAAACTACCACACAATTGCACTTATCTCACACACTAGTAAAGTAATACTCAAAATACTTCAAGTCAGATTTCAACAGTATGTGAACCATGAACTTCCAGATGTTCAAGCTGTATTTAGAAAAGGGAGAGGGACCACAGTTAAAATTGTCAACATCCGTTGGATTATTGAAAAACCAAGAATTCCAGAAAAACATTTACTTCTGCTTTATTGACTATGCCAAAGCCCTTGACTATGTGGATCAACACAAACTGTGGAAAATTCTTAAAGATATGGGAATACCAGACCACCTGACCTGCCTCCTGAGAAATCTGTATGCAGGTCAGGAAGCAACAGTCAGAACTGGACCTGGAACAACAGACTGGTTCCAAATCGGGAAAGGAGTGTGTCAAGGCTGTATATTGTCACCCTGCTTATTTAACTTATATGCAGAGTACATCATGAGAAACACTGGGCTAGATGAAGCACAAATTGGAATCAAGATTGACAGGAGATATATCAATAACCTCAGGTATGCAGATGACACCACCGTTAAGGTGGAAAGCAAAGAACTAAAGAGCATCTTTTTTTTTTATTTTATTTTATTTTTAAACTTTACAATATTGTATTGGTTTTGCCAAATATCGAAATGAATCCACCACGGGTATACATGTGTTCCCCATCCTGAACCCTCCTCCCTCCTCCCTCCCCATACCATCCCTCTGGGTCATCCCAGTGCACCAGCCCCAAGCATCCAGTATCGTGCATCGAACCTGGACTGGCGACTCATTTCATACATGATAGTATACATGTTTCAATGCCATTCTTCCAAATCTTCCCACCCTCTCCCTCTCCCACAGAGTCCATAAGACTGTTCTATACATCAGTGTCTCTTTTGCTGTCTCGTATACAGGGTTATTGTTACCATCTTTCTAAATTCCATATATATGCGTTAGTATACTGTATTGGTGTTTTTCTTTCCGGCTTACTTCACTCTGTATAATAGGCTCCAGTTTCATCCATCTCATTAGAACTGATTCAAATGAATTCTTTTTAATGGCTGAGTAATACTCCATTATGTATATGTACCACAGCTTTCTTATCCATTCATCTGCTGATGGACATCTAGGTTGCTTCCATGTCCTGGCTATTATAAACAGTGCTGCGATGAACATTGGGGTACACGTGTCTCTTTCCCTTCTGGTTTCCTCAGTGTGTATGCCCAGCAGTGGGATTGCTGGATCATAAGGCAGTTCTATTTCCAGTTTTTTGAGGAATCTCCACACTGTTCTCCATAGTGGCTGTACTAGTTTGCATTCCCACCAACAGTGTAAGAGGGTTCTCTTTTCTCCACACCCTCTCCAGCATTTATTGCTTGTAGACTTTTGGATCGCAGCCATTCTGACTGGCGTGAAATGGTACCTCATAGTGGTTTTGATTTGCATTTCTCTGTTAATGAGTGATGTTGAGCATCTTTTCATGTGTCTTGACGCAAGTGAGAGAGGAGAGTTAAAATGTTGGCTTAAATCTCAACATTCAGAAAACTAAGAGCATGGCATCTACTCCCATGACTTCATGGAAAATAGATGGGGAAACAGTGGAAAGAGCGACAGACTTTATTTTTTGTCCTCCAAAATCACTACAATGGTGGCTGTATCCATGAAGTTAAAAGATGCTTGCTACTTGGAAGAAAAGTTACGACCAACCTAAACAGCATATTCAAAAACAGAGACATTACTTTGCCAACAAAGGTCCATCTAGTCAAGAGTATGGTTTTTCCAGTAGCCATGTATGGATGTGAGAGTTGGACTATAAAGAAAGCTGAGCGCAGAAGAATTGATGCTTTTGAACTGTGGTGTTGGAGAAGACTCTTCAGAGTCTCTTGGACTGCAAGGACATCCAACCAGTCCATCTTAAAGGAAATCAGTCCTAAATATTCATTGGAAGGACTGATGTTGTAGCTGAAACTCCAATACTTTGGCCACCTGATGCAAAGAACTGACTCATTTGAATAGACCCTGATGCTGGGAAAGATTGAAGGTGGGAGGAGAAGGGGATGACAGAGGATGAGATGGTTGGAAGGCATCACCGACTCAATGGACATGAGTTTGAGTAAACTCCAGAAGTTGATGATGGACAGGGAGGCCTGGCGTGCTGCAGTCCATGGGGTGGCAAAGAGTCAGACACGACTGAGCAACTGAACTGAATGGAACTGAATTGGCTTTACAAGGCGAGAAGTATAATCCAGCTGCTAATTTATTATTATTGTTAAAAAAAAATAAGTGGCCCTGAAAA
Organism: Bubalus bubalis; assembly: GCF_019923935.1. NCBI lineage: Eukaryota > Metazoa > Chordata > Mammalia > Artiodactyla > Bovidae > Bubalus > Bubalus bubalis. The sequence goes on along the minus strand of NC_059159.1, from coordinate 77,627,206 downwards.
AGGAATGAGAGGCCAAAGAATTGATGCTTTTGAACTGTGGTATTGGAGAAGACTCTTGAGAGTCCCTTGGACTGAAAGGAGATACAACCAGTCAATCCTAAAGGAAATCAGTCCTGAATATTCATTGGAAGGACTGATGTTGAAGCTGAACTTCCAATACTTTGGCCACTTAATGTGAAGAACTGCCTCTTTGGTAAAGACCCTGATGCTTGGAAAGATTGAAGGCAGGTGTAGAACGGGACGTCAGAGGATGAGATGGTTGGATGGCATGATCAACTCAATGGACATGAGTTAGAGTAAACTCCGGGAGTTGGCGACGGACAGGGAGGCCTGGTGTGCTGCAGTCCATGGGATCGCCAAGAGTTGGACACGACTGAGCAACTGAACTGAACTGACTGATGATTAAAGAGGGCTGCAAGTTATTGGTTTGATGAAAATTGTTGCTTTCCTAAAATGGTAAATCAAAAGTTAATTCCTAATTGCCTCTCAGGAAAGACCTTTCATTATTCATTGTGAGTATTATCAATGGTTTCTAAAATCTTATACTTCCTAAATTGATTAAGATCATGGAACCTGGAGCCATATTGGTTCAGTTTAAAGTTCTGTGCCTCCACTCAAAAGCTGAGCTGATGTCATTCTACAGTCAAGCAAACTTGGGAAAGTTACATCAGCTCCTCATCAATAAAATGTATATAATAATATAAACAACCACATTAGGTTGGATGAGGACTAGATGAGTTAATAATTATTAATTAAAAATGTCAAGAGCATAAGCTTTGACATATCTTCATAAAGACTTAATTTTTCTTCTGAGTTTTTGATACATAGAATATAATATTACATTAATCCATTGATTTTTATAATATATACAAATAGAAATTGACAGCAAATGAGTACTTGAGATCTTTTGGAGATGATGCAAATAATAGAAATGTTGAAAACTTGATTATCGTGATAGCTGCTCAACTCGGGAAATTTTCTGAAGGAACTGGATTATACATTTAAATAGGTCAGTTATTTCTATTGTATAAAAAGTATATTTCAGTGAAACTATTTAAGTATATATATGAAATTAAGTAAATAATATATATACACAGAAAAAAGTAAAAAGTAAACACAGAAAAAAGTTTAATTTGCTAATTAAAATCAACATTAGAAAACAATATTAAATTGGTTAATTAAATCAATATTAAATTTATACTAAAAGCATCATTTAGGGAAGTTATTTGCCATACATTTTCTGAGTACCTATTATGTGCTCAGTATTGGGGGATATCAAGATAAACAATATACCTTTCACTGCCTGAGCTGTTGGTCTAAGGCAGTGGAAGGTAAACTAAAATCATAGAACTAATTCAACCTGTTTTTCTACTAAAGAGCTAAAAATAATTTTATAACTAACTAGTAGAAAACAACTAAAGAATACTATTTTTAACACATGAAAGTTAGATGAAATATAAATGTTGATAATTCAAGTTCTATTAGACAGACTCATCACTTGTACTTTGTCCATTGCTGTTTTTAAGCTACAATGGTAGAGCTCAATAGTTACAATGATCATACGCCCAACATATCTTAAAACATTAATATCTTGTCTTGTAAGGAAAATATCTCTCAACTTCTGCACTAAAATGAAAATACAGTTAAAAATAACTTGCTGCCAATCTTAATGGTTCCAATCTTTGCTATAAAGAAACTTTCTAAAATATATTAGCCTGAGGTTTTGTTGTTCTTTTTTTTTCCCCAATGCACTAAATACAACTGTTTTACAAGCTGAATATCACAGGGCCTTAACCACTGTGAGGTTTCAGTATTGTAGATTTGAATCTATTTTTGTTACTGAAAAAGGCCTGTAGCTATGAAAACTATACAGAAAATTACCCAAATACTACAATGATTATAATTTCTATCTTAGACTGTCACAACAATTTATCTTTAAAATTCTTGATTTTTTAAAAAAACCGATCAGACAGACATTCAAGTTACTATTAAATAACTCTTCCAAGAAAGATAAAGGACAGCTTTTGATGCAAGTAGCCTTACTTTGTAGAACCAGGGATGCATGCAATAAATATGGGGAGGTGTGGGGAGAGAACTGACAATCTTAAAGAAGAAACCTATCTGATAAACCTACACAAAGTAATGAATATGTAAACTGAATTCAGTTAGTTAACAAAGGGGCAACAGATTAAATACTACTACTACTACTACTACTTCTACTACTAAGTTGCTTCAGTCGTGTCCGACTCTGTGCAACCCCACAGACGGCAGCCCACCAGGCTCTGCTGTCCCTGGGATTCTCCAGGCAAGAACACTGGAGTGGGTTGCCATTTCCTTCTCCAATGCATGAAAGTGAAAAGTCAACGTGAAGTCACTCAGTTGTGTCCGACCCTTCGAGACCCCATGGACTGCAGCCTACCAGGCTCCTCTGTCCATGGGATTTTCCAGGCAAGAGTACTGGAGTGGGTTGCCATTGCTTTCTCCGATTAAATACTAGCATAACCATTTACTGATATATTTACCCACAGATATAAAGTGGAAGCCCATACTTAAAATATATGCACTTTAAAATAAAATTTTATTTAAAATGCACGAAATTCATAGACTATAGCTCAGAAAGTAGCTCAGTGACATTAATTTACATGCATCCTTCTTCAGGTTCCTTTTTTTTTCAATTCATTTATTCATTTAGAGTCAAAAATTTATTTTGTTGCACTATAAAATGCATCTCATCATCAGTATGCCAGAAAACCTCATAGAAAACTGGCAAAGCCATAGCCAGAAAGGCATTTTTGTAGATTTACAATTAAAAGTGTAAGTGAGGGTCACATGTATCAGATTTCATCATTTTGTGTATTTGTTTTCCATTAAACACAAATGCAATTAAAGATTATTCTGATCTTTTTTATTCATTTCAGACTACCTTGTGATACTCATATAAATTTATGATTTGAAATGCTTTTTTGAATTAGCCCAAGGTACCTGGAACTGTATCTTCATTTTCAGAAAATGTGTTCTTAATTTAAAACAGTATTCATAATTGTGAGTTAAGACTGCTTAACTCTGACAAGGCAATCACAGAATTCTGACCGATCATTATATGCAACTTTAACAGTATTAGCAAAAATAAAATGAAATAAAAAACTGTAGAAAAATTTTGAATTATATTGCTAAAAATGATTTGTCAAATAACTATAACTGTCCTAATAATAAATGATACCTCAGATTTAACTGTGAGAATATTCCATTTTATAAACACTCTTTTCCATTCTTTCACAAAGAAAATTTTAATTTGCCATAATACATCCAAGACCAGTATGTAATGGATATACTGGTGTGAGAGGAGTGTTCCTGTGGAATAATGTAACTTTGTAAGAAATTTTTAAGATGCCTGCTCACATTTCCTGAATACCGCTCTTTTTATTTGGAATTCCTCCTCTTTAAAGGATTAAATCCACCAAAAGATTCACCTTACTCACACCTTTGTTTCTATTCATTTATTTTCACTGCAATTTAATATCAGCTACCTTGGCAAAATGACCTATTAATTAAGAAGAACTAGCAAATAAGTCAGTTTAAAGTCTTGATATTTAAAGTTGGAGAAGGAGCACTTGAGCTGTGATCGTGGAAGAGATAAGGGCCATAAAGAACCATGAGGAGGGTTCCCAGAAACAAGACCAGAACAAGAAAGGCACTGCAGTCAGTCAAGAAAACAGACCACCTCTCTTACGAAAGTTTGATTGAGGCAATGGTTTTAATAGTAGTAACTGTTCTCCATTGCATGTCAACTGTAAACAATATTCCTTAAAAGAGACTGTGCACCTTGGAGGCAATGGATTAGGTATGCTGTGGATACGAATGGTGATAGAAGCAAAGTCTGATGCTGTAGAGAGCAATATTGCATAGGAACCTGGAAGGTTAGGTCCATGAATCACAGCAATTGGAAGTGGTCAAACAGGAGATGGCAAGAGTGAACATCCACATTTTAGGAATCAGTGAACATAAAATGGACTGGAATGGGTGAATTTAATCCTGATGACCATTTTATCTACTACTGTGGGCAAGAATGGAGAAAGCCATCAGTGAAGAAATGGAGTAGCCATCATAGTCAACAAAAGAGTCTGAAACGGAGTACTTGGAAACACTCTCAAAAATGACAGGATGATCTCCAAGGCAAACTATTCAATATCACAGTAATCCAAGCCTATGCCCCAACCACTAATGCTGAAGAAGCTGAAGCTGAATGGTTCTATGAAGACCTACAAGACCTCCTAGAACTAACACCAAAAAAAGATATCCTTTTCATAATAGAGGACTGGAATGCAAAAGCAGGGAGTCAACAAATACCTGGAGTTATTTTTGGGGGCTCCAAAAATCACTGCAGATGGTGACTGCAGCCATGAAATTAACAGACGCTTACTCCTTGGAAGGAAAGTTATGACCAACCTAGACAGCATATTCAAAACCAGAGACATTACTTTGCCAACAAAGGTTCACCTAGTCAAGGCTATGGTTTTTCTGGTGGTCATGTATGGATGTGAGAGTTGGACGGTGAAGAAAGCTGAGTGCCAAAGAATTGATGCTTTTGAACTGTGGTATTGGAGAAGACTCTTGAGGGTCCCTTGGACCGCAAGGAGATCCAACCAGTCCATTCTAAAGGAGATCAGCCCTGGGTGTTCTTTAGAAGGAATGATGCTAAAGCTGAAACTCCAGTACTTTGGCCACCTCATGCGAAGGGATGACTCATTGGAAAAGACTCTGATGCTGGGAGGGATTGGGGCAGGAGGAGAAGGGGACCACAGAGGATGGGATGGCTGGATGGCATCACCAACTCAATGGATGTGAGTTTGAGTGAACTCCGGGAGTTGGTGATGGACAGGGAGGCTGGCGTGCTGCAATTCATGGGGTCACAAAGAGTCGGACACGACTGAGAGACTGAACTGAACTGAACTGAACAGGCATATTTGGCCTTGGAGTACAGAATGAAGTGGGGCAAAGGCTAACCGAGTTTTGCCAAGAGAACACACGGTCATAGCAAACACACTTCCAACCACACAAGAGAAGACTCTACACATGGACATCACCAGATGACCAATACCAAAATCAGATTGATTATATTCTTTGCAGCCAAGGATGAAGAAGCTCTATACAGTCAGAAAAAATAAGATGGGGGCTGACTGTGGCTCAGATCATGAACTACTTATTGCCAAATTCAGACTGAAATTGGAGAAAGTAAGGAAAGCCACTAGGCCATTCAGGTATGACCTAAATCAAATCCTTTATGATTATACATTGGAAATGACAAATAGATTCAAAGGATAAGATCTGATAGAGTACTTGAGGAACTACGGACGGAGGTTCATGACATTTTACAGGAGACAGGGATCAAGACCATCCCCAAGAAAAAGAAATGCAAAAAAGCAAAATGGCTGTCTGAGGAGGCCTTACAAATAGCTGTGAAAAGAAGAAAAGTGAAAAGCAAAGGAGAAAAGGAAAGATATACCCATTTGAATGCAGAGTTCCAAAGAACAGCAAGGAGAGATAAGAAAGACTTCCTCAGTGATCAATGCAAAGAAAGAGAGGAAAACAATAGAATGGGAAAGACTAGAGATTTCTTCAAGAAAATGAGAGATATCAAGGGAACATTTCATGCAAAAATGGACACTATAAAGGACAGAAAGGGTATGGACCCAACAGAAGCAGAAGATATTAAGAGGAGGTGGCAAGAAAACAGAGAAGAACTATATAAAAAAGATCTTCATGACCCACATAATCACGATGGTATGATCACTCACCTAGAGCCAGTGATCCTGGAATGCAAAGTCGAGTGGGCCTTAGGAACCATCACTACGAACAAAACTAGTGGACGTGATGGAAATTCAGTTGAACCATTTCAAATCCTAAAAGATGACGCTGTGGAAGTGCTGCAGTCAATATGCCAGCAAACCTGGAAAACTCAGCAGTGGCCACAGGACTGGAAAAGTTCATTTTTCATTCTAATCCCAAAGAAAGGCAACGCCAAAGAATGCTCAATTACCACACAATTGCAATCATCTCACACTAGTAAAGTAATACTCAAAATTCTCTAAGCCAGGCTTCAGCAGTATATGAACCATGAACTTCCAGATGTTCAAGTTGGATTTAGAAAAGGCAGAAGAACCACAGATTAAATTGTCAACATCCACTGGATTATTGAAAAAGCAAGAGAGTTCCAGAAAATCATCTACATCTGCTTTATTGACTATGCCAAAGCCTTTTACTGTGTGAATCACAAAAGACTGTGGAAAATTCTTAAAGATATGGGAATACCAGACCACCTGACCTGCCTCCTGAGAAATCTGTATGCAGGTCAGGAAGCAACAGTTAGAACCGGATATGGAACAATAGACTGGTTCCAAATAGGGAAAGGAGGACATCAAGGCTGTATATTGTCACCCTGCTTATTTAACTTATATGCAGAGTATATCATGAGAAACGCTGGGCTGGATGAAGCACAAGCTGGAATCAAGATTGCCGGGAGAAATATCAATAGCCTCAGATATGCAGATGACACCACCATTATGGCAGAAAGTGAAGAGGAACTAAAAACCCTCTTGAGGCAAGTGAAAGAGGAGAGTGAAAATGTTGGGTTAAATCTCAACATTCAGAAAACTAAGATCATGGTACTTGGTCCCATCACTTTATGGCAAATAGATGGGGAAATAGTGGAAACAGTGACAGACTTTATTTTTGGGGAGTCCAAAATCATTGCAGATGGTGACTGCAGCCATTAAATTAAAAGATGCTTGCTCCTTGGAAGAAAAGTTATGACCAACCTAGACAGCATATTAGAAAGCAGAGACATTACTTTGCCAGGAAAGATCCGTCTAGTCAAAGCTGTGGTTTTCCAGTAGCCATGTATGGATGTGAGATTTGGACTATAAAGAAAGCTGAGTACAGAAGAATTGATGCTTTTGAACTGTGATGCTGTAGAAGACTCAAGAGAGTCCCTTACACTGAAAGGAGATCCAACCATTCCATCCTAAAAGAAATCAGTCTGAATATTCATTGGAAGGAATGATGCTGAAGCTGAAACTCCAATATTTTGGCCACCTGATGTGATGAACTGACTCACTGGAAAAGATCCTGATGCTGGGAAAGATTGAAGGTGGGAGGAGAAGGGGATGACAGAGGATGAGATGATTGGATGGCAGCACCGACTCAATGGACATGAGTTTAAGTAAACTCCGGGAGTTGGTGATGGACAGGGAGGCCTGGTGTCCTGCAGTCCATGGAGTTTCAAAGAGTCAGACACAACTGAGCTACTGAACTGAAATGAATTTCTAAACATTATAATGAGGTAGTTATTATTACTGTTCCCATTATAAAGCACTAAAATGAAGGCCCAGAAATATCAGAAATTTCCCCAGATGGTCACATCATGTAATGAATAGATCTAGGATTCTAACCTTGGTAGCCTCGCATGGTTTAATTGCTAAGTCGTGTCCAATTCTCTGCGACTGCATGGACTGTAGCCCACCAGGCTCCTCTGTCCATGGGATTTCCCAGGCAAGAATACTAGAGTGGGTTGCCATTTCCATCTCCAGGGATCTTCCCAGCCAAGGGATCCAATCAATGTCTCAGGCATTGGCAGGCGGGTTTTTTACCACTGAGTCACCAGGGAAGCTCAATATTGTTTTTGTTAATAAATATCAAATGTGTGGTATATATATGCTAATACTATTGGGGTTAAATACTTATCATAAAAGTCAAAAAAGGAGATGGTATTGAAGTTTCACTGACTCTGAATGATTCCAGTAATCATTCACGATGGTGCAAAAGTAACTGTGGTTTTTGCATTGTTGATATTTGCTGTTTGATATTGGAATACATTCTAAATAAATGTGGTTAGGTTATATATCATTTTAACGTGCATTTCTTGCTTTATCTTTTTTGCTAATGACTTATTGCTGTTTGTTTTATATTTATTTTAGAGTAAGGAAGTCATGTTAGACAGAAAGCAAATTTGACTAGTTTTCTTATTCAAGTTCAAAATATATAGTAAAGCAGCACAGAAAACTCACAACATCAACAACACATTTTGCCCAGGAACTGCTAAGCAACATACAGTGCAGAGGTGACTCAAGAAGCTTTGCCACGGAGATGAGAACCTTAAAGTTGAGGAGTGCGGTGGCCGGCCATTGGAAGGTGACAGCGACGAATTGAGAGCAATCATCTAAGCTCATCCTCTTACAACAGCACGAGAAGCTGCCAAAGAACTCAACATTGCCCACTGTACAGAAAGGTGAAAAAGCTCAGTAGGTGGGTGCCTCATGAGCTGACTGAAAATTATCATTTCAAAGTGTCATCGTCTCTTATTCTATGCAACAACAATGAACCACTTCTCCATTGGATTATGACGTGACAAAAAGTGGATTTTATACAACCAGCAGTGATGGGTGCAGTGGGTGGACCGAGAAGAAGCTCCAAAGCTGTTCCCAGAGCCAAACTTGCACCCAGAAAAGGGTCACGGTCACTGTTTGGTGGCCTGTTGCCCATCAGATCCATTATAGCTTTCGGAATCCTCATGAGACCATTATGTCTGAGAAGAATGCTCAGCAAATCAATCGATGAGATGCATCAAAAAACCTGCAACGCCTGCAGCTAGCACTAAGGAAGAGAAAGGGCCCAATTCTTCTCCATGACAACACCCAACCGCACGCCACACAACCAACGCTTCAAAAGTCGAACAAACTGGGCTACGAAGTTTTGCCTTATCCGTCATACTCACCTGACTTCTCAGCAACTGACTACCACTTCTTCGAGCATTTGAAGAACTTTTTGCAGGGAAAATAATTCCACAGCCAACAGGAGGCAGAAAACACTTTCCAAGAGTTGGTCAAATCCCGAGGCATGGATTTTTACGGTACAGGAATAAACACATTTCTCATTGGCAAAATTGTGTTGATTATAATGATTTCCATTTTGATTAATAAAGATGCGTTTGAGCCTATTTATAATGATTTAAAATTCACAATCTGAAACTGCAATTACTTTTGCACCAAAATATAGAAACCCCCAAACTCCAAGCTAATGAAAATAAACAAAAACACCCTCCTTTAAATCTATGCTCAAGAAATTAAAAAAAAAAAATTCTATGCCTTGCAAGGCACTACTTGATCAGAATATACCCTGAATTTATAGTAATTAATGTCAATACAACAGAGAAGAATGAAATCTAATACAATGTAAAGTATACTACAATAGATCAAGGAAATTATTTGTGGAAATACTATCATCTATATAGCTAATTCATTGAACATTTAACAAATATGTAATGATTGTTCAATTAAAATAAAAACCAGTAAATATCCTTTAAATTTAACAAAATAAAAAAGAAAGATAATACAACTTTATGTACATCTTAGAAAAAACAATTAAAAAATAAAAATGAATATAAATTAAGAGGAAGAAAGATTACAAACTTTTTCATGGTCCTTCATGAACGGTGGCTATTAAAGGAAATAAAAATGCGTGTGTTGATATCTCACCAAAAATAAAAAAACTGTGGAAGCATATTAACCATCATAGACCAATCTATGGCTTTCTCAAAACCAGTGTTAACCTAGATGTAAATACAAAGCCTGAAGGGAAAATTTAGGCAACTGAAGACAAGCAGCAGCTATCGACTCTCTAAGAATTGAAACTTTAAGAGTTAAAGCAAACAACATTTTGAAAGGCATCTAAAATTTGAAAATCCAAAACATCACTTTTCCTGGAATCAGAGCAGGAGAGGACTGAGTTTTCACAGGACAAAGGGATCCCATTTTTGGAATCCTGTGGTCTAGCCCTAAGAATATTTAGTAGGAAGTGGGGAAAGAAAGATAAAGATTGGGAAAAGAATAGCAGCGAGAAATAAAATGGAGAGAAAAACCACAAGGGAGGAGGGATAGAATAAGTATTCTGTAAGCAGAGTGGTGTTCATTTAGTTAGAGGGAAGGCAGAAATTAAAGCCACCAGATGAAAATCTGAAGGACTGATTTCTCACTTTCATAACTTGTTTAGGAAATGAAGATTAGCATTTAGAGTAGCATGGCTAATTACACTGGTAATAAAAATCTTATATTTCATGTTTGTAAATTAGAAAATGAAATCTCTTAATTAGATCAGAAAAAGTCTGTAAAGTACAAAATCATTTGTAAAAAAATGCTCTTCTCATTGATTTAGGGAAACTTTGACTAGGTAACGTCATTGACACTGTGATTTATCAGCTTCAGTTTTGTTCACAGCATTTCCCACAACATGCGTATCAGTTCTCAATTTTATTCATTCCTGTACGTGTGGATAAATGTATACATATGGGCCAATTAGGTTGCCTGTCAAGTCAAAATTGCAATTAACCTTTCATTAAATTTATAGCAATCTTTTACTTAGAGAGTGATCAAGTCAGATAGATCAAAGTAGACATACGGCTTCTGTGATCCAGATTGACAAAGAGCAATCTGTCAGTTGAAGAATGTTTCATTGATTGGCCAAGTCAGAATTCCCTATGATAGCTGTGCAAGGTGCATACCAGTCATGTCTGACTGTTGCAACCTTGTGGACTGTAGCCCGCCAGGCTCCTCTGTCCACGGAGGTTTCCAGACAAGAATACCAGAGTGGTTGCCATTTGCTTCTCCAGGGGACCTTCCTGACCCAGGGATCGAACCCACGTCTACTTCATTGTCAGGCAAGGGTTCTTAACCTCTGAGCCACCAGGGAAGCCCCCATGATAGCTGAAAAGATGTTCAAACTCCTAGGTCCCAGGCTGGAATTTTTGAATAATAATTCAAACAAATAATTCAAATTCAATAATAATAATAAAATTAGAGGGTTGAGGAAGTTGTTTAGTACAGCTTTATAGTTGTGATTTCATTGAATCATTAAACACTTAAGAAATACGAAGCACTATTCTAAAACCCTCATTTTACAGATGACCTTGTTAAACAGCTACACAGTTACAGAGCCTGGGTTCAACTCAAATCTAACTACAACCATCAGAGTCCAACCATTAAACCATCTCATTATTCTGCCCCTTCCCTAATTTGGGTATAGACACAGGACCATTTGTTTTGACAAGATAAACATGCTATGATAGATGCGTACTGTGTATGAGTTGGAAGACAATCACAAAAGTTATTCTTTGCCTTTTATCTCTCTCTCCTGATGTTGATATGTTGAAAATGCAGCCAAGGACAGATGGAGAAAGGTAAAAAGAGTATCATTATTGTGTTCTGCCATGAATCAATCATGTAATATGCATAAAAAGAAGCAATGGGAACTCATACTTCAAACAGGAAATTACCTGTTAAAAAGGAATATAGTTTTCCTATAAAATAGTGATGTGATCCCTATTAAACACAGATAATTACAGAGACTGTAATATTTGTATCTAAAATGTCCACAATTTGAGATACCATGGTATCATGATGCTAATACACTTTCTATCTTTACATACTGCTGCTGCTGCTAAGTCACTTCAGTCATATCTGACTCTGTGCGACCCCATAGACAGCAGCCCACCAGGCTCCCCCGTCCCTGGGATTCTCCAGGCAAGAACACTGGAGAGGGTTGCCATTTCCTTCTCCAATGCATGAAAGTGAAAAGTCAAAGTGAAGTCGCTCAGTAGTGTCCGACTCTTAGTGACCCCATGGACTGAAGCCTACCAGGCTCCTCCGTCCATGGGATTTTCCAGGCAAGAGCACTGGAGTGAGTGCCATTGCCTTCTCCGATCTTTACATACTAGTTTACCTAAACTTGGCAAAAAGGTGCGTGTTCTATTCTAAGGTAGAGAAGCCTATGGAAAATGTTACCAAATAATGACCACACGTAAACTTGCTTAAATGGTAATACTCAGCTAAAGAGCTCCAGTGCCTACAGATTTTGTCCAAAACATATAAGCAATGGCAGATAAGCAAATTCTGCCTCTCTGAATATAAGGACATATGGGTCCATTATCAAAGATTCCTTGCAACCTAGGACGCATGAAAAAGATAATTCAGAATAACAGAAGATGAAGAAAAAAGAACAAGCATGTGCTGAGCAAATAAATCAACATTTATGAGTAATCACTGTATTGTATGCTAACATATTAAATAATAAGAAATAAAAACAGCCAGAGTTTATTAAGTTCTTTCTATGTACCAGACATTGTAGTAAACATCTTACAAACACCAGGGCATTTTCTTCTCACAACACTTTTGTGAGATATGCATAAGGACTCGCAATTTACAGTAGAATAAATAAGAAATTTTGCTAGGTTAAGTAATTTGCCCAAAGCCATGCAGCATTAAACTGCCATAGTTAAGATGCAAACCCAGCTTTATGGACTCAAAAGCTTCAAGGTAGAAATGCCTTACTTGAACCTGGGTTGTGTTTTAGATTATGGGATTGCACCAGATTCTAGATAAACCTCCAGGTACAAATGATACACTGGTGAAATTCACCTGTAAATGCCATTTCCATCAACTTCCAGGACTTTCAATCAATGGATTAGCAAGCTCCTGCCTTCTCACCCAACACTGTCATCTGCCTTCAGACACCTATAGGCTACTGGCTTTAAGGATATTTCTTAGCTATCTATATTAACTCATCTTAAGAAGCCCACTGCAAGTATTATGATAAGCCCTTTACCTGGGACCTTCATGCTTCTTTTTAATCTCTAGGAAATGCACCAGCTACCTGGGCACAATCTTTTCTCTGGGAATGTCTTCCTTAGTCTTTGGAAGAATTCAAGTAGGAAAGAAAACTCAGAAATTTGATTCAAACCCTCTCCTGTAATAACTGTATAATTAAATAATTACTTATAGTTAAAAATGAACTCCTTTTTTTCCAAATATATTTCTGGGAGAAAATAAAAAATTAGATGACTCAACTCAGGTTAAAGTTATCTTTCAAAAATAAAATTCAAATTATTCAGCTATAGAGTGGTTGGACTTTTCAAAGAAAATACAAAGCATTCTAACTCTTATTTATTTTCATTGGGGAAAAAAAATTAGACAAGGAAGGGCTGTGACCAAAGTTAATCAAAGAAGAGCTGAATACTTTAGCTTTGTGTCCCCCAAAAGATGCTGGACTGTCCTAAATTATTGTTTTGAGCAGAGTAAAGGAAAAACCTATTTTAATGGTTTGATTGTGTTTTATACTATTAACCTATGTTTGCAGTTTTCCATTTTAGAGGTTGAAGTGAACGTGTTAATTGCTCAGTTGTGTTCAACTCTTTGAGACCTTATGGACTGTAGTCCACCAGGCTCCTCTGTCCATGGAATTCTCCAGGCAAGAATACTGGAGTGGGTAGCCTTTCCCTTCTCCACAGGATCTTCCCGACCCAGGGATTGAACCCATGTCTCCTGAACTGCAGGCAGATTCTAGCCACCAGGCAATCAGCTTGTTAGGATAAGTTTTCCCTTCATTGTCTGCTCAAAGCAATCACTTGTGAAAATGAGAGTGCACTAAATAAAGATCTGTGACATCTAATGAATTCAAACAGAATCTCATCCTAGACCCCATATAAAGTCCTTTAGATCTCAGGTCAAGCACACTTTCTTAAAGAGTCCTTTTCTGACCTTCTTGACTATGTCAAATTCCACTTTTAAGAGCTCACCTCTTTTGTAACATCAGGCAAAATTAAAAGTTGGTATTTATTTATGTAATTATTTGATCAGTGTTTGTTTCTCCCACTAAGTTGTAGACTCCTTGAAAACCAGCAGATGCCCAGAACTCCAGAGTACCTGCCACAGCAAGTCAAAGTCAAAGTCAAAGTCACTCAGTCATGTCCGACTCTTGCGAACCCATGGACTACACAGTCCATGGAATTCTCCAGGCCAGAATACTGGAGTGGTAGCCTTTCCCTTCTCCATGGGATCTTCCCAACCGAGGGATCAAACCCAGACCTCCCGCATTGCAGGCAGATTCTTTACCAACTGAGTCACAAGGGAAGCTCTTGAATACTGCAGTGGGTAGCCTATCCCTTCTCCAGCAGATCCTCCTGACCCAGGAATCGAACTGGGTCTCCTGCATTGCAGGCAGATTCTTTACCAACTGAGCTGGCAAGAAAGCCAACAGAGGCAGCACTTAATGCATGCAGTTAAATGAATGAGAGAATGCAGTAACTCGATAGAAAGATCTTGATGGAAAGTTCAACATAGGTGTTATTGTTATAATTTTTTTTTAATTTTTACTGTTCAATTAGCAACTCAGTCACCAAATTATTTAAACCTAGGTCACAGACACATTCTTTCCTACACAAAACGTACTGTGATAACATTTCAATTGAATGTGGGAATTGGTTCTTAAATTAATCTATTTCATCATTATCATACCTGCAGGATTCAAAATTAATATTTGGCAGCTTGGTTCACTGATTTTCAAAAAATTCATCTTATACTGTGGTCTCTCAGTTGTAGAAAGTCACTACCTTATTAAATAGCTCAACAGGAAGCAACTAAGTATCCTATGACAAGTACGAAAGCATAAATTAAACCACTGAAGATATTCAGATGTCTTCTTTCTTGAGAAACTTAAAACTAACAATGAAAAATAAGAGCCACTACCATCAACTGATTGCTTATTATACATATAAAGGGCCAAAGTTAAGACACAAGCTCATCTTTCCCCCACAATAACTTTTAAAACAGATATCACCCTCCTTTAACAGTTTTTGAAGAAGAAATCAAAGACCAAAGAGCTGTAATATCTAAATTTTGGGGTCCACATGAAGGAAAGAATGAATGAATGGGATCAGAACGCCAACAGTTTTTGCCTGAATGAGGGGCAACATCAAGGAACAGCTAAAAGATACAATTTCATTCTTGGAAGCTTTCTGAAGCCAAATATTACTGTGACACGAATAATTATAGCTAACATCAATCTAGCACTTATTATATTCCAAGCACTTTATATGCTTGATCTCTCACTTAAGCTTATGAGAAAAATATGATCTAGGCACTATTACATAAATGTTTATCCTCGATTTATCAACAAAGAAATTGAGACTCAGAGGTTGAGTAACCTGCCCAACTAATAAACATGCATTAAATGACTCAGCCGAGATTCAGATTCAGTTCTAAAGTCATGACTTGAGCTCTTAGCTCCCACACTAAGTATTCCTGTAAGTAATTCCAACTTCCGCAGTTACAAATTTGGGCTCACCACAGCCAAGTACAGTGGATAATACGTACGTCGATGGATAGTGGCACAGGTTTGTTTTTCTGGAGGATATAAGGGGGCACAGTTAAAGAGGTGAGAACGAATGGTAGGTCCACTTTACTCACGTCCTTGCTATCTAATGAGACCAATAGAGTAACAACAAAAGAATGTGTAAGGCAAAATACTAAAGTGGTCAAAAACAGGACAACTAGGGCACATCAGGCTGAACTTTTACAGGTCGGAGGATGCACCTGTTAATATGCCTCTTACATTAATAGTACAGCTGTGAGGAGCTTCAGCAAGGAACACAGGAGTTAAGTGCTTGAGGATGATGACGTAATTGAGTAGAATATATATTTCTCTTCAATTACTTATCTTAGAAAAGATAAGTTCTATGGGTACTCGGGGAGTTCTATGGGACAGTCTTACATTTTTTAATGAGATTGAATGAGCTGTTTATTTTAGGAAACACTTGGTTCTTTACAAAGAACCCTGTCCCAATTATCTACCCAAGGTTTTAACTAATGCAGGTTGTGCAGTATTGAGAAAAAAAGCACTGAAAACTTGAGTATTCATCCTAGTTCTGGCATTATGAGCTAGACCTGGCTAAGACTTCACCTCTCTGGTCCTCAATTCCTTTCTCAATAATATGAGGGAACGGGGCAAGTTAAAATTATAAGAATGTTTCTGGAGAAAATCCATAATTATTCAATGTTCTTCTGGAAAATTAACAGCAGAGGTTAAATAAATAACTGAAAGCATAAAAAGAGTAAACAGACTTAATATATACACTATTTTTTTCTTCCTTGTAGTGCATTAATTAATGCACTTACAGACAAAAGTATCTAGTCAAAGATGCAGATAAGGTATTAATATATGGATCCATTGTAGAAGCCACAAGTAAGACCAAGACCCGGCCTCAGAAATTTTACACACCACTCTTAATTTACCAGGTACATTCGACATTAGTTGGGAGAAGTCGTTAGTCTAATGAACAAGAGCACTCATCTTTATCATATGACATGGATTTAAATCCTAGTTTCACAGCTTCCCCAGTGATGTGGTGAACTTCTGAGCCACAGAAGTTCAGAAGAGACTAAATAATTTCCCTTGAGTGCATAATTAGGAAGCAATGAAACTAGAATGGAAATTTTCTCTATTAGATTTTAAAGCACAAGTGTATGTTCCCCAAGACTGCTTCCCCAAGCTGTAACTCTCTTACTTATACACTTTAGAAGATATTTTATCTCCTTAGCTTTAATATTTTTGTCCTGCTGATAACTAGACAATAAGTTGCTCAAGTATCTTGTTTTAAATTCATATTTCCGTTGGGTTTAGAAAAGTAAGGTGTATGGAAATAGGAAAATGAGCCCTTATTTCACTAAAGAAAAAAGGTATTTTTGACTGGGTTTATATCTTAGCTCTGGCATTTATTAGCTATGGGATCTTGGGCATATTATTTGACTTTTCAAAAACAAATTTTTTCTTCATTTGTAAATGGGAATAACAATAATTGTTGTTTTTTACTTGTTAAATCACTTCCAATCTTTGCAGTCCTATGGACTGTGCCTCCCATGCTCTACTCTCCATGGGATTTCCCAGGGAAGAATACTGGAGTGGGTTGTCATTTCCTTCTCCAGGACATCTTCCCAATTCAGGTACTGAATCTGCCTCTCCTGCTTGGCAGGAAGATTGTTTACCAACGAGCCACCTGGGAAGCCTTATAATAATAAAACCTACCTCCTGAAGATTAAATACATAGGTTAAATAAGTTATGTTCTTGTACATATTAAGTGCTCAATGAATGAATGCCCATTTAAATATATCATTAGTACTTCCATTTAGTCTCCTTTGTACCTTTGATTTTCCTCATCCATCAAGTGAGCTTCTGCTGCTAAGTCATATCAGTCGTGTCCAACTCTGTGAGACCCCACAGATGGCAGCCCACCAGGCTCCCCCATCCCTGGGATTCTCCAGGCAAGAACACTGGAGTGGGTTGCCATTTCCTTCTCCAATGCATGAAAGTGAAAAGTGAAAGTGAAGTCGCTCAGTTGTGCCATCAAGTGAGCAGTCTATCTCAAAGGACTGCTGTGAGGATTCAATGACAAAATGCTTGTATACTCCTTAGAAGTTATAGTAAGGTCAAATAATGTATTACTTTTATTAGTGTGATATTAGTACTCGCTTTCAAGATCACAAAGCACTGACCACATTTAACAGCTTTTAGTGCTTCATCTATGTCCCATATCATCTGGGTCTGGTTCTCTAAGGTTCTGGTCTACAAGCCAATACTATCCTTTGTGCCAAACCCAATACTGCTCACTTCCTCCAACAGGGAACCTATGCAAACTGTGACCACAGCCTTCCTCCAAAGAGGCAACTGAGTGCATTGTGAAGTCAAGACTGTCGAAGGCATTCATGAGCCAGGGGACCTTTCTGTACACCACAGATACCACTTCGCTGTGACCTCTTATGCAAGTGACACACAGGTTTTGACTTACTACAGCAGGTGTCCAACAATCATTTTGATCTCACCACTATTTTATAATTTCTTCTAACTGAAAAAAAAGACAGGAAACATCAGTATAATCTGTCATCTTGCTAGGTAAAACAAGAACAATCCCTATGAGGATTATTGTTTATCTCTGAAAAATATACTATAGGCATAAATCCAAATCTGATTCAAAGATACTGTTTATGGATTCACAGTCTTTCAGTTTACAATGGATGTATTAATAGATGTGTTTCTTTGAAGAGTCATTTATATTAGAATCTGCAGTGCTGGCAATATGGAAAAAAAATTTATGGAATGCAGAAATTTTCATAGAGCTAAAATGCAACTAAAATACTACTATCGACTCTATTAACATATGTCTTTCAGTTAATCTCAGCTGATAATTATGAACCATGTGCTCCTCACAGGACAGCAAATAGTTTTGCTAAGATGACTTTTGTTCTGTGTGTGATGATTACCACATTCCAAGGAAACAGGTCCAGGGTTTAGACATCTTTATTGGAAGTGAAATGGCATGTCCCCCAAACTTTCTCCCCTTCATTTTTGGAGTAAACCAAAATTGCAAAGTTTTCATAAAGCAATTAAAATCCGTAGGATGTGAACTATAGGCTTAAAACAGCATTGAACACACAATGATTACACTGTAGTCTTCTTTATTTATATTTATGATACTAATCTCTCTCTTAGGACAGAGCATAGTAGTTTTGGTTGAACAATAATATACTCTTTTGTCAAGTAAATGAGCCTAGCCTTTCAAATGTTTCACAGTAATTCCAACAGCTGTGGAGCAGTAATACTATTATTATTTTTAACAATCTTCCAAACTGCTTACATGTCTGCCCATAAATAATGATACAAACTATCAGGCAGATAAAGGAAACAATACTTACAAAGATCAATTTTAATATGATAGAATATTTTCTAAAATTACTTCAAGCAAATAAACTTCAAAGTCTCTTTTCTCTCATTCTCCCAACCCTTTATTTCTTGTTCTAATTTTCTAGGCCTTAGTCATAATGTCTGTACCAAATTAGAACTTGGTAAATACTTTTTTTGATGAGTTTGTGAATGACAGTTTTTCTTATAAATCTGCTGGGTCTTATATGGTGTTTGCTATGCAATCTCGATTTGTGAATGCCAGTCACTATCCAATGACTCCTACAGTGCATAGTATGATACGTAAGCTCTGTGAGAGAACAGGATTTTCTGTTTTTTTGATTGTTGTATCCCCATGCCTAGACCAATTTCTGGTATATATTAGGTGCTAAATAAATATATGTTGAATAAATGTTGAATGATCCATATAATTAAAAATTTTTTCATACTAAAAGTAATAAAATTCATTATTGTTAAGTCGTATTATTCAAGAATAAACTGTTACAACTTAATTACATATTAACTTAGATGTAAAGAAGGTATAAATACGGGGCAGTGCTCTGCGTGTTTTATATACATATACATGCCATGTGTCAGATGCTGTAATGCACGCAGAGGGACTCTCCTCACACATCTGTCTAGTGTACCCTCAACCTAGCCTCTGTCACAATGTACTGTAGTGAGTTTTATCATTCCGTGTTCCTATCATGCTCTTTCATCTTCTATGCCTTATCACATGACACGCCATCTGTCCTTCAGATCCATCATGCCATCACCCAGCCATATGGGACAAAGTCCTGCCCAAATATTCCTCCTCTCTGAAACAGCCTTTCCTCAATACTTATTCATCCCCGGCCCCACGGGCTTCCTCTGCAAACCTCCTGAGCCACTGTCACGCATGCTACCATGCCTATGTCTGTTTCTTAAGAAGCTTTTTTTTAATCATTTTTTAATCTCAAGTGCCTAACACAGTTCTTAGTATACATCAAGTTCTAAAGTGCTGAAGACTAAAAGAATGACAACATAGCAACCTATTTTCCCATAATCTGAGAAAGTACAGAAAGCACCATATTGTACATATGTATTAATTTTGTTCACAATGAAGAAAATGAACTATGATTTATCCATCAACCCAAAACAACAATCCAGAAATTTCAAGATCAGAAAGTCATAAGCAATGGTTGGATGTGCAATCTAAACAATGCCAATTCAAGTCAGGATTTTAGTAAACTTGTTATGTATGTGTCCCTGACGTGATTAAATGATGTGTTTAGATAATAAATTCACTAAGTAGGAACAATGGTAACATTTTCCATTATAGCATTTATATATATGTATAATATACAATAATAATATATAACATATGTGCATATATATATATATATATTCAGGAGTCATTTACTACCCATCTGATGCTTATCTTTCAGTAATATGACCTTGAAATTATCTTCTCTAAGAAATATTAGTTGACCGTAACTTCTAAATACACAAGTTTTTTTTGTTTTGTTTTTTTTATTCCTCTAAGATAAAAAGAAAAATACTTAAACCACAAATTCTGTCAGTCCCACTTAAGGTGACTGGGAAAATGAAATAAGATTTTCATCTTTCCTATCTGTCCAGCCTTTCCACCGACAGCCATGACATTGAATGAAAGTTAGATTCATCTAGAATACTGAAGACTGCAATTCCAAATATGACATCTCTTGGGAAATTATTAAAGGATTATTGAAAGGGAAAAGCTGAAGCTACAAATGCACACCTTATTTGGACAGTTGACAGAGTTATTCTTTTTCTTTATGTTTCTCAGTTATACCAGTGAACTCCCATGGAAACATGGACTCTTCCATTGTTTCAATTTAGAGACATTATTTTCAAAATTAAATGTTTTAAGTAGTAGGAATAGGAACAATTCTATGCAAATAGAAATATTTTCAAAATGGCTGCTTTTGCTAAACATATATAATGAAGAAAAACAGAATTCACTTTATTTAAAGTCAAGGGCTAGATGAGAGTGAAACAGCTGTCAGGCAGCACCAGCTACTAACATGCTTCAGGGAGCTCTGTAAGGTATTATGTTAGATCTACAAAGCTGGGCCACTGGAGAAATGACCCCTCCTCCACAGTGCAGAAAGTGAGAGTCCCTGCTTTCAGTCACCTAGTAAGCTACAGATAATGTCTACCATGGCTCAGGACAATTCCAGCAAATACTGATTTCTCTAAATTGCAAAGGAGTATCTGTCATAACTAAATAATTTTGACTCTAAATTCCACATTCGATACATTCACCTTGCCTGGGTATAAGTAAAACCACTTAGGTCAATACCTAAATTTCTATATGTTCCTAAGTTTGAAGAGACCCCACAGAGAAGGCAAGTGGATAGAATGCACATAGTAATGTTTGGGGATCTATTTTCCATTATTAAAAGGCATGGCCAATGTTTCCTTGACTATTATAAGTACTCTGGCTCTCAATCTCCCATGCTTCATATAGAAAACTTCAAAAAGTACTTGAGCATAAGTAATTATATGCCGCTGCTGCTGCTGCTCCTTAGTTACTGAATTGTGTCTGACCCTTTGCAATCCTAGGCTCCTCTGTCCTTGGGATTTCCCAGGCAAGGACATACAGGAGTGGTTTACCATTTCCTCCTCCAGGGGATTTTCCCCACCCAGAAATTGAACCTGCATCTCCTGTGTTTCCTGCATTAGCAGGAAGATTCTTTACACTTGGCAAGCCCAAATAATTATATAGCCCCTCAAATATCCTAGTTATTTATATAATGATACAATCTTTGATGACTACAAAAATAGTAATCATAGCCAAAAAAAGAAAATGATCACCATAAACTGGTACTGAGTGGTCACTACAGGCCAGGAACTTTGCAAGAATCTATGCTCAAATTATATTAGATAATAAAATATCCCTATAAGTTAGCTACTGATTAATATTTCCATTATCAAGATGAGGAAACAAAGGCTCAGAGAGAAAAAAACAACATATTCAAATCCTCATACCTATAAGTGGTGGAGCCATGTTACAATCCAAAATCTGTTGAGCTCCAAATTCTCTGTTCCCTACCACTGCTGTGTCTTAAGCTAGGCATAACACGATAATCAGGTAATAATTAGATCTAAGGTCTTCCCTTGTGGCTCAGCTGGTAAAAAATCCACCTGCAATGGAGGAGAGCTGGGTTCAATCCCTGGGTTGGGAACATCCCCTGGAGAAGAGAAAGGCTACCCACTCCAGCATTCTGGCCTAGAGAATTCCATGGACTGTATAGTCCATTGGGTCACAAAGAGTCAGACATGACTGAGTAACTTTATTTTCATTTTCATAAGATCTAAAACCAAGGCCACCTTACCCACCTTACTTGCCTATTCTAGGCGAGTGCCTAGGACCAAAAGATTGCTAGGAATTTATAAAAATGTTGTAGTCTTAAGCTAATTAAAGACTCTAAAATAGGAAAAGACAAATACAAAGTCAAGACTAGTTTATACTTATCTGTAAAACCCAGTAATATTTTCACTAATCAGAATCACATAACTTCATACAGTGATATAAATACCATAATCAGTATTAGAGTGATGAATTTTACTATGTTTTATATGACAGGGAGAGAGAATTTCAATTTGTAATGGAGAATATAATTCATGTATTTAAAAAACTTGAAAAAATGTTTATTTTTATATTATGAATATATAATCTGTTCTATAAGGAAGGACTGTTTCGACAAAATCTGTCTAAAAAGACTGTGTAGACATAATTTGCAATATTTTATAAACAAAACCAAAATCTCTTAGGAATTACCTATATTTTAACATCTACATGTGTTCCTTATAGAAATAACTCATGTATTTTACATTAACAATAATTTATGTCATCATGACAATCATTTTATCCAGAACTAAGTTAATTCAAAAGACTTGGTTTCCACATAAATCAGAAACCAATATCAAGATAAACATATCTGACACTCTATACTAATTTATCATTATTATTCCTGGCACTAATAATAATACATAATATTTGTATAGCATTTAACCATTTATAAAACACTTTCCATATGAACTCCTTTCAACTGCCCTATAATTTATTTCATCAATTTTCCTATGAAATTTCACTAAAAAATAGCTAGTTAAAATAATCTGCTATTTTTTTCACATATTATATAAACAATTTAAAATGTAACATTTAAAAAATATTGCTTATATTCAAAACTAGAAAATATCATTTCTACTTTACCTTTGAGAGCCTTTAGAATAGAGTGTAGTTAGAGAACCCAGCAGCAGACACAGATTTAAAAGGTCACCTGTGCACTTTGTATCATTAGGTAGTTATAAAGGTCTCTTGAGTTTTAAAAAGAACATTAATATATAAATGAGAAGTGCCAGAAAGCAGTGGAAATTACACTTGGTTTCAAAGAATAGTCAATGCCCACAGGTTTTTTCCCTTTCCTAAGGAAACATTGGAGTATGCTCAACTATTTATTTAATACACAACATTTTTGCAAGTTTCATCCAACTTGGACCAACCTGATTTTTGGACAAGATTGACTTTTCAAATTACTTTGCTCAACAGAATTCATGAAGAACAAATTCTATATTTTAATTTACAAAATATTTTTGGAGTCAGAAAAAATCTTCTGCCTTGGAAACTCATCCATAGGCTCTCTGGTTTCTACTGATTCCTGGGTATTTAATTATTTGAGCAAACTGATAACAAAATCAGATAAAGAACTTCATCATTGAACAGTGTACTTAAAAAACAAAAAGCCTAGATTAGCAAATACATGTAATAATAAAATTCTTTAAAATCTGTAGAGCCAAAATTATACTTCATTATAACATAGTTGTGTGTGTGTGTGTGTGTGTGTGTGTGTGAGTCGTTCAGTCTTGTCCGACTCTTGTGAGTCCATGGACTGTAGCCCTCCAGGCTCCTCTGTCCTTGGGATTCTTTAGGTAAGAATAGTGCAGAGGTTAGCCATTCCCTTCTCTAGGGGATCTTCTCAATCCAGGATCAAACCCTGATCTCCCACATTGCAGGCAGATTCTTTACTTTCTGAGCCACCAGAGAATCCCAATTTAAAGGTATGCAGGTAGTTTAATTCTCCTCATACATTAAAGGTGTTTTTTAATGATGCACAGAGTATTGTGATATTTTATTCTAACTTGATACAATGTACTTTACTGACAAAAGCACATCCTATTAAGCTGTGGTTAGTCACTCAGTCATGTCCAACTCTTTGTGACCCCACAGACTGTGGCCTGCCAGGCTCTCTTGTCCACGGAATTCTCCAGGCAAGAATACTGGGATGGGTTGCCATGCCCTCCAGGGGACCTTTCCAAGCCAGGGATCGAACCCAGGTCACCTGCATTACAGGTAGATTCTTTACCATCTGAGCCACCAGGGAAGTCCTCCTATTATACTAATTTTCCTTATACAAAAATTTTCATGGCTTTCTCTTAAGTTGTATAACTTTCTGCTGCTGTTGCTGCTGCTAAGTCACTTCAGTTGTGTCTGACTCCGTGCGACCCCATAGATGGTAGCCCACCAGGCTCCCCCGTCCCTGGGATTCTCCAGGCAAGAACACTGGAGTGGGTTGCCATTTCCCTCTCCAGTGCATGAAAGTGAAAAGTGAAAGTGAAGTCCCTCAGTCATATCCGACTCTTCACGACCCATGGACTGTAGCCTACCATGCTCCTCCGTCCATGGGATTTTCCAGGCAAGAGTACTGGAGTGGGTTGCCATTGCCTTCTCTGTGTATAATTTTCTAGAGTAACATAATTTAATATTGGAAATAAGAGCATTTTAATATTAATATCAGAAAAATGAAGAAACTGAGGCAAGGAACAGTTAAGTGGTTATGTAAATCTCAAAGGGAGCATATTCAGTGATCTCTCTATACCTGGCCAGCCCAACAGAACAACCACAGGGCCATACACTCTTACCCACTTGAAATATGCTGACTGGCATTGAGATGTGCTGTAAATGTAAAACTGTAGTACAATAAAAAAATATTTGTGTTTTGTTCCCAGTTCCTGGAACAGATCTCCTAAAACACTTAGAATTTCCATAAGGGATATGAGCACCTTATGTTATTCACAAGGAGCTCCTTCTGGGCACAGGTAAATTTATGCTAATGAGGTGACTGGTTACTGGGGACAGGCTCCAGACAGCCCCAGGATGGCATGCAATATGTTAGCAAATTGGGAAAACTCAATGGCAGCCACAGGCCTGGAAGAAGATCAGTTTTCACTCCAATCCCAAAGAACAGCAATGCCAAAGAATGTTCAAACTACCATACAACTGTGCTCATTTCACATGCTTGCAAGATAATGCTCAAAATCCTTCAAACCACGCTTCAACAAGATGCGAAATGAGAACTTCCAGATGTACAAGCTGGATTTAGAAAAGAAAGAGGAACCAGAGATCAAATTGCCATCTGTTAGATCACAGAAAAAGCAAGAGAATTCCAGGGAAATATCTACTTCTGTTTCTTTGACCACATTAAAGCCTTTGACTGTGTGGATTATAACAAACTGTAGAAAATCCTTAAAGAGATGGGAGTACCATACCCTTACCTGCCTCCTGAGAAATCTGTATACAGGTCAAGCAGCAACAGTTAGAACCAGATGTGGAACAATGGACTGGTTCAAAAATGGTAAAGGAGTGCATCAAGGCTGTATATTGTCACCCTATTCATTTAACTTCTATCCAGAGTACATCATGTGAAATGCCAGGTTGGATGAAGCACATACTGGAATCAAGATTGCCAGGAGAAATATTAATAACCTCAGATATACCTATGACACCACTCTAATGGCAGAAAGTGAAGAGGAACTAAAGAGTCTCTTGATGAGGGTAAAAGAAGAGAGTAAAAAAGTTTGCTTAAAATTCAGCATTCAAAAAACTAATATCATGGCATCTGGTCCCATCACTTCATGGCAGATAGATGGGGAAACAATGGAAACCGTGACAGACTTTATTTTCTTGGGCTCCAAAATCACTGTAGATGGTTGCAGCCATGACATTAAAAGACACCTACTCTTTGGAAAAAAAGCTATGACAAAACTAGAGAGTATAGTAAAAAGCAGAGACATCATTTTGCCAACAAAAGTCTACATAGTTAAAGTTATGGTTTTTCCAGTAGTCATGTATTGATTTGAGAGTTGAACCATAAAGAAGGCTGAGCACCAAAGAATTGATGCTTTTGAACTGTGGTGTTGGAGAAGATTCTTGAGAGTCCCTTAGACAGCAAGGAGATCAAACCCGTCAATACTAAAGGAAATCAGTCCTGAATATTCATTGGAAGGACTGATGCTGAAGCTGAAGTTCCAACTGAGTGACTGAACAATACCACCACCAGAAATACTGAGTGATCAGATAAGTAGAAATTTCTGCACCACCTACTGAGCTCTGGGAAGGGGAAGCGATGGAGAGATTGGAGATTAAGCTCTATAACAGTCTGGAACAATGAGACATGGTGAGCTTTCAGTTTTGGTACCTATGAAGGTGCTGGGAGGGTAGTGGGCCCAGAGAAGGCATGGAAGTCTCACACCTCTTCCTCCATACACTGCCCTATGCATCTCTCCCATCTGGCTCTTCCTGAGTTCTATCTTTGATTGATTAATCAATAAATGTAAGAAATTTCCCAAGTTCTGTGAGCCTTTTTAGCAAATTGTCAAACCTGAGGAGGGGATCATGAGAAGCCCCAACTTACAGCTGGTTGGTCAGAAGTAGAGGCAATCTGGACTTGTAATTGGCATCTGAAGTGAGGGCTGTCTTGTGAGACTGAGCCCTTAAGCGATGAGATCTGCACCATTTCCAGGTGGTTTCAGAATTCCGTGATTTAGGACCTTCAGCTGATGTCTAACGAAAACTGACGTACTGATGGATTTGGGAAACCACAGCTACACTTGGTGTCAAAAGTATTGAGAGCTGACGAGGAGCAGAGTTTTTGCTTTCAAATATACACACCAGATTTTGGCAACTTAGTATGAAAAAGTAAGATAAAAGACCTGAATTACATTTTCACTTGATTTTTTATCAATTGTTTTTGGAGTATTGTTGATTTACAATTTGTGGTTTTTTTCAGGCATACAACAAAGTGAATGTTATACATATACTTACACCCACTCTTTTTTAAGGTTCTCTTTCCATATAGGCCATTACAGAATACTGAGTGGCATTCCCTAATAGGTTCTTATTAGTTATCTCTTTTATATCTAATAGTGTGCATATATCAATCCCTATCTCAATTTATACCTCCCCACTCCTCTTTACCCCTTGGAAAACATAAGTTGGTTTTCTATATCTTTGACTCTATTTCTGTTTTGCAAATACATTTATTTAATAATATTTTATATGAATTCTATGTTTAAAGGTATTTTAGATATACCATATAAAATGTTAAAATCATTTTCATTTCTTTTGCTGTACCCTTTTAAAATGTGTCTACTAGAAATTTAAAATTACATGTGTAGCTCACATTGTATTTCTATTTGACAGTGCTGTTCTGGACCATTACCTTTTACATTATTTTAGAGATACCTCTTTTTGAGATTTCAAGTACATACAGTAATTTAATATACAAAATTCATATTTTTCATTAGTCAACCAAAGGAAAAATTCTCCTTTGTCATTCAAGAGCCTGAATTTACATAGCGTAATACCAGACTAACCAATATAGGCTTATCTACTTTCAGAAATGTTTACAGCTTTATTAACACTCTGTCCTTCATAAAGAATGCTTCACTTTGTTTCATACACATTAATCCCATTATTTTAGGATAGTCTTACCTAAACTCCATAGTCATCCAAAATCTGTTCTCCTCTTTGATAAATGCATGTCAGGCAAAGAGTTAAAAGGAAAAATAAAGTATTGAGTTTTCATTGTCACAAGAGAATAATAGAAGATAATTCCAGTTAAGAATAGATTTTTGATTAAACTATGGCAACCGCTAACAACATTTCTGAAAAGGAAAAAACAATTATGCTTATATTACGAGTCAAAGTTAAAACATATTCTTCCTGAAAGGGGAAAATGGATTAATCTGAAGACCTCATGAATACAAAAACAAACCAAAAAAACACCCAAAGCACAAAGCCTTAACTTACCCTGGACAACAGAGTATCTAAACATGTCCTCAATGAGCGAATGATTTGAAAGCAACAATCATGTCATAGAAGCAGGCAACAAACATTCTTTTTAAATACTGGTGAAAATTTCCAGTACAGTTGAGGTATCTTCAACAAATGAACTTTTGAGGGCCGTGTACTAAGGACTGGCAAATAATTCTTGTTATAAAGAACTGGGTTTGGGATGACTTTATAGAAATCAGGAGGATTCCCTTTACTCCTTCCCATTCAGAACTCATCTCCAGATACAGATAGTCCTAAGTAATATTGATGCCTTAGAACAGGAGTACCCAACCATTCATGGAATAGTGTTTCCTTTTCAATTTTCTAGTACCTTATAGACTACTGACACGTTAACACAACAGAGCAGATGTTGAGAAATGCTTGCAATGATTAGTTCTCAGAAACAGAATCATTCTGGATTTCCTGTTTCATCAGTCACAACTAGTCATCACAATTCCTATTCCAGGAGCTCTTTTCAAAAGTCAAATGATCTTACTGTTGACGTCATGGTGAAGTTGCATTTTTATTTGTGTGATGCATATCTGAAGACGAGGAAGACAGCATAATCATGTTTTGTTTTGCTTTTAAGAAATAAGTCAGAAACCAGGAGTCTGTTCTATAAAATGACTTTGGGCCAACCTCTTCCCTGAATCTGAATATAAACACCCCAAAGGTAGAACCAGATGCAGTGTACATTCTACCACGTTTTCTAAATGGAGATCGATGAACTTTCAGGAGATGATGAGTCTATTTCATCGGGTTCCTTCCACATAAAGACCTAATAAAGTATATTTATATTTTTTAATATAATAATGTATACTACTATAATAAAATTTATTTCTGTTACTATTGTTACTAATAAAATAGTAACATTTATTGGCCCCTTTAGGAAGAACACTTAGTGCATCTTGAGTGATCTATGAGTGGGGAAATAGCGGAGACTGGATCAATATGTCATGGCTTCTTTTTTCATTCAGCTGAACAGTGTTCTTGATGCCATGAGGGTTTTGATGGTTACACTGATTTTAATTATTTATATTAGTTATATATTAATTTAGTTTGTAAAATTTGCCCCACAAATGACTCTTACTTAGAGGCAGGAAACATAACAAAAACCATTATGGAATTTTTATAAGTTAATAAGGGGCTTCTCTGGGGCTCAGTAGTAAAGAATCTGTATGTCAATGCAGGAGACATGGGCTGGATCCCTGTATCAGGAAGACAGATCCCCTAGAGAAGGAAATTTTGCAACCCATTCCAGTAATCTGGGAAATCCCATGGACAATGGAGTCTAGAAAGTTATAGTCCATGGAGTAACAAAAGAGTCAGACATGACTGAGTAACTAAACAAGTTAATAAGAAGCATAATACAGTAACTCTCCAAATTCCCAAGACAACAGCATCATCAAACACCAACATTTCTCTCACATATCACATATCAACATTTAAAAGTATATATTTAATAGGAATTATATCTGTTCTTCTTTCTGTATATCATGACAAAGTCTATCCACATTTTAAATCTATTCATCTTCAGAGAGGTTTTGTAGATAGCATCATGAAGCCTTCTCCCTTATCTCATCATTAATAAGCAAAAGAGGGCACATAAAATGTAAACAGGATGTTATTTCAGTGAAAAAATGGAGGACTAATTGAAAGTACTTTTGATCTATTTTTGATGTTACAAAACTTATTAAAATTCTATAATTAAATATATATCTAGCTCCTAAACCAAACTCTATATCCCATTTTTGATATTTTCCTTTCCATGCCCTCTCTTACGTGTCATTTAAGGCAAATTAAACAATGCTGGGAATAGAGAAATTTAACATTTTTGTATGCCATGAGTATTGTTATGTATTAAAATATATATTGAAATAAATTTAAATTCATTATGTATAAAATGTACTATGTTTAATGCATTGTGTTTTAATGTACTATGTATTTAATGTATTATGCATTAATGTACTATGTATTAAAATAAATTTTATAGTATAATATTTAAAATTCTGCCAATCCAAAATTTTTTTAATTTTTTAAGTGTTTTTAAATCACTGATAAGGTACCCACTGGTACCACCCAGTGGTTACCTAATAAAGAACTACATCAATACACAACTCTTCCCTGGAGATTATGATTTAGTGGCGTGGAACTTAGGAATTTACGTTTTTAACAAGAACACTATGAGAGCTAGTTTGATTCGGGAGGAATATAATCTCTGAATATAGCTCAAGGTGATGCTAATAATCCTCAATGCTTTCACTATAGCAAAAGAACTGTAATCACTAAAACACCAGAATGATTAGATAAGTTGAGTCCATGAAAACTGTTCAAAACTCCCAATAGGAAAGTAGCATCTGAATAAAATACAGGGATTTATTTTGTTTATCTTTGAATTCTAGACCTAATACAATGCTTGAACATAATAGATGAATTATCACTGTTAGAAGAATGAATGAAAAAAATCCCTAGGTTTTATCTAAATTATCCACAATAAAGGCAAGGTATGAAGGTCCATGGTAAAAAAGGCTAGCTAGATATTGAGATGCATCATTCTTCAACCGTTTATTCATGTATTCATTCACTAATTCATCAAATCGTGGTAACACTACCTGGGCACTATTGGTGTACAAGGATCGAGACAACCACTGTCTCTGTACTCTCATCAAGTGACAGACATCAAATTATTCCTTAGTCTATTAACTACTTAACATAATTTGAGAAGCTGTAGGAAGTAAAAATATAGGATACTAAAAGGACATAGGACCTACCTAGTAAAAAGGATTTTAATAAATAGGAAAGGACCTACGAAAACACAAAGACCTAAAAAAAAGCAGAAGAGACTAAGAAGAGGTGGCAAGAAGACACAGAAGAACTGCACAAAAAAGTTCTTAATGACCCAGATAAGCACGATGGTGTGGTCGCTCACCTAGAGCCAAAGAATGTTCAAACTACCACACGACTGTTGTGCTCATTTCACATGCTAGCAAGGTTACACTCAAAAATCTTCAAGTTAGGCTTATACAATACAAAACTGAGAACTTCCCGATGTACAAATTGGATTTAGAAAAGGCAGAAGAACCAGAGATCAAATTGTTAAAATCCACTGCATCACAGAGAAAGTAAGGGAATACCATTAAAACAAACAAACAAACAGGTATTTCAGTTTCATTGACTACATGAAAATCTTTGATTGTGTGGATCACAACAAACTGGAAAATTGCTAAGAGATGGGAATACTAGAACACCTTACCTGCCTCCTAAGAAACCAGTCTGTATGCAAGTCAAGAAGCAATAGTTAGAACCAGACATGGAACACAATAGCTCAAAATTGGGAAAGGAGTACATCAGTTCAGTTGAGTCACTCAGTCGTGTCTGACTCTTTGCCACCCCATGGACTGCAGCAGGCCAGGCTTCCCTGTCAATCACCAACTTCCAGAGTTTACTCAAACCCATGTCCACTAAGTCAGTGATAACGATCCAACCATCTCATCCACTGTCATCCCTTTCTCCTCCTGCCTTCAATCTTTCCCAGCATTAGGGTCTTTTCAAATGAGTCAGTTCTTCACATCAGGTAGAAAAATAATTGGAGTTTCAACTTCAGCATCAGTCCTTCCATTGAATATTCAGGCCAGATTTCCCTTAGGATGGACTGGTTGAATCTCCTTGCTGTCCAAGGGACTCTCAAGAGTCTTCTCCAACACCACAGTTTAAAGCATCAATTCTTCTGAGCTCAGCTTTCTTTATAGTCCAACTCTCACATCTATACATGACTACTGGTAAAAAAAAAAAAAAAATAGCTCTGACTACATGCATCATTGTTGGCAAATTAATGTCTCTGATTTTTAATAAATAAGCTGTCTAGGTTGGTGATAACTTTTCTTCCAAGGAGTAAGCATCTTTTAATTTCATGGCTGCAGTCACCATTTGCAGTGATTTTGGAGCCCCAAAAATTAAAGCCTGCCACTGTTTCCACTGTTTCCCAATCTATTTGCCATGAAATGATGAGACCAGGTGCCATGATCTTAATTTTCTGAATGTTGAGTTTTAAGCCAACTTTTCCACTCTCCTCTTTCACTTTCATCAAGAGGATCTTTAGTCCTTCTTTGCTTTCTGCCATAAGGGTGGTGTCATCTGCATACCTGAGGTTATTGATATTTCTCCCGGCAATCTTGATTCCAGCTTGTGCTTCCTCCAGCCCAGCGTTTCTCATGATGTACTCTGAATAGAAGTTAAATAAGCAGGATGACGATATACAACCTTGACATAATTCTTTCCCTATTTGGAACCAGTCTGTTGTTCCATGTCCAGTTCTAAATGTTGCTTCTTGACCTGTATACAGATTTCTCAGGAGGCAGGTGGTCTGGTATTCCCATCTCTTTCAGAATTTTCCACAGTTTGTTGTTATTCACACAGTAAAAGGCTTTGGCATAGTCAAAAAAGCAGAAGTAGATGATTTTCTTGAACTCTCTTGCTTTTTCAATGATCCAACAGATGTGGGAAATTCAATCTCTGGTTCCTCAGCCTTTTCTAAATCCAGCTTGAACATATGGAAGTTCACGGTTCATGTATTGCTGAAGCTTGGCTTGGAGAATTTTAAGCATTACTTTGCTAACCTGTGAGATGAGTGCAATTGTGCAGTAGTTTGAGCATTCTTTGTCATTGCCTTTCTTTGGGATTGGAATGAAAACTGACCTTTTCCAGTCCTGTGGCCAACTGCTGAGTTTTCCACAGTTGCTGGCATATTGAGTGCAGCAGTTTCACAGCATCATCTTTTAGGATTTGAAATAGCTCAACTGGTATTCATTTGTAGTGATGCTTCCTAAGGCCCACTTGACTTCACATTCCAGGATGTCTGGTTCTAGGTAACTGATCACACCATCATGGTTATCTGGGTCATGAGATCTTCTTTGTATAGTTCTTCCGTGTATTCTTGCCACCTCTTCTCAATATCTTCTGCTTCTGTTAGGTCCATACCATTTCTGTCCCTTATTGTGCCCATCTTTGCTTGAAATGTTCCCTTGGTATCTCTAATTTTCTTGAAGAGATCTCTAGTCTTTCCCATTCTATTGATTCCTCTATTACTTTGTATTGATCACTGAGGAAGGCTTTCTTATTTCTCCTTGCTATTCTCTAGAACTCTGCATTCAAATGGGTATATCTTTCCTTTTGTCCTTTGTCTTTCGCTACTCTTCTTTTCACAGCTCTTTGTAAGGCCTCCGCAGACAACCATTTTGCCTTTTTGAATTTCTTTTTCTTGGGGATGGTCTTAATCACTGCCTCCTGAACAACGTCACCAACCTCCATTCATAGTTCATCAGGCACTCTGTCTATCAGATCTAATCCCTTGAATCTGTTTCTCACTTCCACTGAATAGTAATAAAGGATTTGATTTAGGTCATACCTGAATGGCCTAGTGGCTTTCCCTACTTTCTCCCATTTCAGTCTGAATTTGCAATAAGGAGTTCATGTTCTGAGCCACAGTCAGCTCCCAGTCTTGTTTTTGCTGACTGTATAGAGCTTTTCCATTTTTGGCTGCAAAGAGTATAATCAATCTGATTTTGGCACTGACCATCTGGTGATGTCCATGGGTAGAGTCTTCTCTTGTGTTGTTGGAAGATGGTGTTTGCTATGACCAGTGCATTCGCTTGACAAAACTCTATTAGCCTTTGCCCTGCTTCATTCTGTACTCCAAAGCCAAATTTTCCTGTTACTCCAGGTTTTTCTTGACTCCCTACTTTTGCATTCCAGTCCCCTATAATGAAAAGGATATCTTTTTAGGGTGTTAGCTCTAGAAGGTCTTGTAGGTCTTCATAGAACCATCCAACTTCAGCTTCTTCAGCATTATTGGTTGGGGCATAGACTTGGTTTACAGTAATATTGAATGGTTTGCCTTGGAAACGAACAGAGATCATTTTGTCGTTTTTGAGATCGCTGTATTTCAACTGTTTGTAGACTATGATGGCTATTCCATTTCTTTTAAGGGATTCTTGCCCAGAGTAGTAGATATAATGTCATCTGAATTAAATTCACCCATTCCAGTCCATTTTAGTTCACTGATTCCTAAAACATTGATGTTCACTCTTGCCATCTCTTGTTTGACCAATGGACCAAACATTCCACGTTCCTACACAACATTGCTCTTTACAGCATCAGACTTTTCTTCCATCACCAGTCACGTCCACAACTGGGTGCTGCTTTTGCTTTGGCTCCATCTCTTCATTCTTTCTGGAGTTAGTTCTCCACTGATCTCCAGTAGCATATTGGGCACCTACTGACCTGGAGAGTTCATCTTTCCATGTCCTATTTTTTGGCATTTTCATTCTGTTTATGGGGTTCTCAAGGCAAGAATACTAAAGTGGTCTGCCATTCCCTTCTCCAGTGAACCACGTTTTGTCAGAAATGTTCACCATATAGTGTCACCTTGCCTATTTAACTTTGATGCAAAGTACATCATGCAAAATGCCAGGCTGGATGAATCACAGGCTGGGATCAAGATTGCTGGGAAAAATATCAACAACCTCAGATATGCAGATGATACCACCCTAATGGCAGAAAGTGAAGAGGCTAAAGAGCCTCTTCATGAGGGTGAAAGAAGAGAGTGAAAAAGCCAGCTTAAAATTCAACATTCAAAAAACTAATATCATGGCATCTGGTCCTATCACTTCATGGCAATTAGTTGGGGGAAATAGTGCAAACAGTGACAGTTTTTATTTTTTTCGGCTCCAAAATCACTGCAGCTGGAAACAGTAGCCATGAAATTAAAAGACACTTGCTTGTTGGAAGAAAATCTATGACAAACTTAGACACAGTATTAAAAAGCAGAGATATCACTTTACCAACAAACATCCATATAGTCAAAGCTATGATTTTTCCAGTAGTTATATACAGATGTGAGTTGAACCATAAAGAAGCCTGAGTGCCAAATAATTGATGCTTTTGAATTGCAGTGCTGGAAAAGACTCTTGGGAGAGTCCTTTGGACATCAAGGAGATCAATCCTAAAGGAATCAGGCCCGAATATTCACTGAAAGGACTGATGTTGAAGTTGAAGCTCCAAAACTTCAGCCACCTGATGCAAAGAGCCAACTCACTGGAAAAGACCCTGATGCTGGGGAAGACTGGAGGCAGAAGAAAAGAGTGGCTGAGGATGAGAGGGTTAGATAGCATCACTGACTCAATGGACATGAATTTGTGCTAACTCAAGGACATAGTGAAGGACAGGGAAACTTGGCATGCTCTGTCCGTGGGGCCACAAAGAGTCATGACTTAGCAGCTGAACAACAACAACAAAATGGCAGGTAAGAGGGCAATGGTCTAGTCTCAAGAAGGTGGAAGCACTTAGTGAAATCCAAGCTGACCTCTGATGGATGAAGAATATATACAAATATAAGTGATGCTGTGGAGGGAGGTTGAGGATTGGACAATATCTTGGCAGAAGCAATACCATGTGAAGTTCCTCATGTCCCAAAAATTAGAGAATAGATCTTAAAGGCTACTGTGGACAAAGTATGGAGAGACAAAGTGCCACTAATTAAGCCAGCAAGATGCCCAAGGCTAAATCATGCAGGGATTTAAAATCCATGATATTCCTGAAAATAAACTTTGATAATATTTGGCAGGATAATATTATTATTGTGCTCATAGATGCATTAAAAACAACATATGAGTGTGCCATGTTGAAGTGAAGAGCAGTTAGAGACTAGTTAAGAAATAATTGCTGTACCCCAGGCAAAAGACAATGATGAATGGTACTAAAATGGTGGGGGTGGGAAGGGAGCAGAAAAGTGAAAATGGCAAGGCTCAGGTTCATAAATAGGGTTATTTCCCCTGAGCTTTCAGCATTCTTATTGGAAGATGGTGGTCATATTATTTATTCACTGTAATACTCGCTTTATGGCTAAAGGATGTCATAACTTTGGCAAGGTCATTTAATTTCTTGAGGATAAGAAAAACATATTTCATGTGAAGAGAGTGTTGACACTTGGAAAGGAGTAATAGAGGCTTTCTGTCACCTTTCATGCAATTAATCAAAAGCACCAGTAGGTCTGACAGCAACAAAGTTGCAAAGAAACTGCAACCTGTATTTCTAAAAATATATGAGGACTGGTTGAGACTTAAGAGAAGAGTCAGTGTAGGATAAATCTATGAAAAAGGATTCATAACTGAAACATAGGCATGCAGATTCAATTTCTACACTCAGAGAACCACCTAACAAAACTATCAGGAGGTTAGCTGGAACACACTGTGTGAGAATGTGATAAAAGTATACTTTGAGACACATGGTATGGATGGACACACAGGTAAATAAATTGAGCCAATTCTTGCTTTAAAAGTGTTCTTCGATTAAACCAGTTTCATAAGCACTTTATAAAAGTATTTAAATTATAAGTGATTTCTCAGATATTAATCTATCAAACAGTGAAGTGTGCTTATATTTGTTAATAACATCTGCAGCTTTAAAAGAAACAAAATCTGTTTGCATAATTCTAGTTCTCTACAATGAATGATGGGAACTGGCATATATAGGAGATGATAGTACTAAATTTATTTTTTTATTTGTCAAAGAGCTTTAATTCCTTCACAAAAGAACATACTCATAATGAATGACGTCTGAGTTTCATTAGATTAGAAGTTCCTCACATCCAAGTATTCAATTTTCTCCCTGTTTATATCAACCTAACCTAGTTGTACACACATAGATAATCTTTTTTTTAATTTTTTTTATTAGGATCTATCACAGGATATTGAATATAGTTCTCTGAGATATATAGTAGGACCTTAATTATTCATCTTATATATAATAGTTTACATTTGCTAATCCCAAACTCCCCATCACTTTTTAAATAGAAAACTACCTTGCTATAATATCAGTTTATCATAACAGCTACTGTCGTTTATCCAGAGCACTCACTGCCCCCCAAAAAATTATTCTAAAGATGAACTTAAATAAAAATTGAAATTACTCTTTTTAAAGAATCACAGAAGAGTAAAATATTCAAAGTTAGCTTCTATCTTCTCACCAGTCTCTGGACTTAAAAGTTATACAGAACTTTCACAGCAGTTGGGAAATGACACAAAAATGCACCTGCAATTCTACAATCACATTTTCAGTTCAGTTCAGTCACTCAGTCGTGTCCGACTCTTTGTGACCCCATGAATTGCAGCACGCCAGGCCTCCCTGTCCATCACCAACTCCCAGGGTTCACCCAAACTCATGTCTATTGAGTCAGTGATGCCATCCAGCCATCTCATCCTCTGTTGTCCCCTTCTCCTCCTGCCCCCAATCCCTCCCAGCATCAGAGTCTTTTCCAATGAGTCAACTCTTCGCATGAGGTGGCCAAAGTATTGGAGTTTCAGCTTCAGCATCAGTCCTTCCAAAGAACACCAGGACTGATCTCCTTTATTTATTTTTTTTTATTTTATTTTTAAACCTGAAACACTGTATTAGTTTTGCCAAACATCAAAACAAATCCGCCACAGGTATGGACTGGTTGGATCTCCTTGAAGTCCAAGGGACTCTCAAGAGTCTTCTCCAACACCACAGTTCAAAAGCATTAATTTTTCAGCGCTCAGCTTTCTTCACAGTCCAACTTTCATACCCATATCTGGGTGAGCCTTAAAGATGGAATCTGTTAAGGAATGATGAAATACTTATTTTAGGTTTTCCATGGTCAAATTTTCTTTACTTTCATAGTTTTCATCTTATTAATGAATGATCATTTATGTTACCTACTACTAATATATAATAAGGGCTTCCTTGGTGGCTCAGAGAGTAAAGCATCTGCCTGCAATGCTGGAGACCTGGGTTTAATATAATAAAATAATAATGTATGTTCCACGTTTATCTTTCATAATGTCACATTTTAGTTGTTATAGGTTTGTAAATGGGCTTCCCTCGTGGATAAGACAGTAAAGAATCTGTGTGTGATGCAGGAGATCACGGTTCAATCGCAGTATCAGGAAGATTCCCATGGAGAAGGGAATGGCTCACCACTCCAGTATTCTTGCCTGGGAATTCCACGGACAGAGCAGTCCAGTGAGCTACAGTCCACTGGGTCTCATGGGGTCACAAAGAGCCAGACATAATTGAGCAACTTTTCATTGGTTTTCAACTGTAACATCAAACAAGAGACAGAAAGGAAGGGCTGGAAGAACTACTTAAAATATGGCATCTGAAACAACAGACAATTGGGTGAATAAAAGCAAAGACCTAAAATATAAACAGTGAATAATGGTTTCTTTCATTACAGAAGAAATACCAAAAAGTCAAAGCCTCCTGAAGGTCAACATTTTTTATCACATTTTAAAACTTATCCAGTAATGTTCTTTTTGAAAATATATTCAGCCTATTTTTTTCTGCTATAATATTGCACATTAGTATTCTACATCTTTAAAATTTTTGTCATGTAAATCCATAATTACTTGAAACCTTGTTTTCAAATGCTAATCATCTTATGAAGGTCAAATTTCTATACAAAAATACAGAAAGCACTTTTCCTTAAAAGAAAATCTCAAATTTATATAAGTAATGCCAAAAAGGATATTAAATGTTGGCATCAGAGTTGATGCCTCATTTTATATATGGTAAATTGGGGCTTCAGAAACACAGTGGTTTCCCTTTAGGTACAGAGTAAGGTAGCCATAGAGCTGGAACATAAATCCACCTTTCCTTTTGAAGCCTAAATCCCCAAAACCTACTAATTTGTATTTTTTAGAAATCAAGAAATTCAAACTGAATAGGAACTTAATTCATCAAAGTATTTTCTGTATTCCACAAATATTTGAGCAGCAAGAGAAAAGAGTAAGAAGCATCTGAGCAGCTTGCCCATTACAGAATCAAAACAAGACAAATGGTAAAACATTAGAAAAATCTTCATCTATATTAGCAGCCAATGAGACATAATTAAATTAACATCATGTCATTTTAGACTAATAAAGAGTTAACAAAGCAGGGTAAGCTCTATGGCATCATAGAACGGCTTAGAGGTTTCCATGTGTATTTTCATGTCACCAAAAAAGGTGAGTTTTCCTATATAAACTCCACATGAGAGAATTAAACAGTCAAAAATTATCGCTTTCTCAGCACACTCTTTAAAAAAGTTCAGTCATCAAAAAACAAAGTGCCAATTCATAAGGAATTTGATAAGGAAAATTTAAGATGCTTCCCAAGGTTCCTATCCTCCATGTAAGGTTCTGCCTAATCTCTACTTTTTGAGTGTGCCTCAAAAATCACCAATGTGATAAAAGATCACTCCCATGAGTAAATTACTAATCATTTCATTTTTGAGTCAAATTAAGGGGGGAGAGGTTATCCTTTCTGGGGTAGGCCTGACCTAAGGACTTGATTCCTTAGCAGAAGGTACACTGTTAGAGGGGCTTCCCTGGTGGCTCAGCTGGTAAAGAATCCACCTGCAATGCGGGAGACCTGAGTTCAATCCCTGGGTTGGGAAGATCCCCTAGAGAAGGGCATGACAACCCACTCCAGTGCTTGGAGAATCATCATGGACATAGGAGTTTGGTGGACTATAGCCCATGGGGTCACAAAGAGTCGGACACAACTGAGCAATTAAGCCTAAGAATACATACAGTGTTAGAGAGAAATTTTCTTGCTGTCCTGGAAGATAGTAAATAGGGATATTGCAAACTGCCCATGCAGATACCATAGAGCTGGGACCTCAAGGTAGCCTCTAGGAATGAAGAGCAATCCCCACCTACTTCCTCTGCAGAGAACCAACACAAAATGCAGACCTTGGTCCTACAGCTGTAAGGCAATGAATTCTGCTAACAAGTTGATAAGTTCAGGAGTGGGTCCTTCTATAATCAAAGGATGACATAAGAACACATAAAAAGACCTTAATTTCAGCTTTAGAAGACCCTAAAGAGAGGACCCAGTTAAAACATGCCAAATACATGGAAACTGTGACATATTAAATGTGCATTCCTTTAAAAGCTCAGTTCAATTCAGGCACGCAGTCATGTCCAACTCTTCACGACCCCATGGACTGCAGCACACCAGGCTTCCCTTGTTCATCACCAACTCCCAGAGTTTGCTCAAACTCATGTCCATTGAGTTGATGATGCCATCCAACCATCTCATCCCCTGTCGATCCCTTCTCCTCCTGCCTTCAGTCTTTCCCAGCATCAGGGTCTTTTCCAAGGAGTCAGTTCTTTGCCTGAAGTGGCCTAAGAATTGAAGCTTCAGTTTCAGAATCAGTCCTTCCTATGAATATTCAAAATTCAGGATTGACTGGTTTGATCTCCTTTCAGTCCAAGGGATTCTCAAGAGTCTTCTCCAACACCACAGTTCAAAAGCATCAACTCTCTGGCACTCAGCTTTCTTTACAACCTAACTCTCACTGAAAAAAACATAGCATGGACTAGACAGACCTTTGTCAGCAAAGTAATGAATCTGCTTTTTAATACATTGTCTAGGTTGGTCATAGCTTTTCTTCCAAGGAGCAAGTGTCTTTTAATTTCATGGCTGCAGTCACCATCTGCAGTGATTTTGGAGCCCAAGAAAATAAAGTCTCTCACTGTTTCCACTGTTTCCCCATCTATTTGTCATGAAGTGATGGGACCAGATGCCATGATCTTAGTTTTTTGAATGTTGAGCTTTAAGCCAAATTTTTCACTCTCCTCTTTCACTTTCAGAGGCTCTTTAGTTCCTCTTCATCTTCTGCTTTTAGGGTGGTGTCATCTGCATATCTGAGGTTATTGATATTTCTCCCGGCAATCTTGATTCCAGCTTGAGCTTCATTCAGTCTTGCATTTCCTAATGTACTCTGCATAAAAGTTAAATAAGCAGGTGACAATATACAGTTTTGACATACTCCTGTCCCAATAAGGAACCAGTCTACTGTTTCAATTCCAATTCTAACTATTGTTTTTTGGCCTGCATATAGATTTCTCAGGAGGCTAGTAAGATAGTCTAGTATTTCCATCTCTTGAAGAATTTTCCAGTTTGTTGTGATCCACACAGTCAAAGGCTTGGCATAGTCAATAAAGCAGTAGTAGATGTTTTTCTGGAATTCTCTTGATTTTTCAATGGATGTTAATGGATGTTGGGAACCTGATCTCTAGTTCCTCTGCCTTTTCTAAATCCATGTACGTTTGAAGCCTCGCTTGGAGAATTTTGAGCATTACTTTGCTAGCTAGAGATGAGAGCAATTGTGTGGTAGTTTGAACATTCTTTGGCATTGCCTTTGGCATTTGAATGATAACTGACCTTTTCCTGTCCTCTGGCTACTGCTGAGTTTTCCAAATTTTCTGGCATATGAGTGAAGCACTTTCACAGCATGATCTTTAGTATTTGAAATAGCTCAGCTGGAATTCCATGACCTCCACTAGCTTTGTTCCTAGTGATGCTTCCTAAGGCCCACTTGACTTTGCATTACAGAATGTCTGGCTCTAGGTGAGTGATCACACAATTGTGGTTATCTTGGTCATGAAGACCTTTTTTGTATAGTTTTTTCGTGTATTCCTGCCACCTCTTCTTAATATCTTCTGCTTCTGTTAGGTCCATACCATTTCTGTCCTTTATTGAGCGCATCTTTGCATGAAATATTCCCTTGGTATCTTTAATTTTCTTGAAGAGATCTCTAGTCTTTCCCATTCTATTGTATTCCT
Organism: Bubalus bubalis; assembly: GCF_019923935.1. NCBI lineage: Eukaryota > Metazoa > Chordata > Mammalia > Artiodactyla > Bovidae > Bubalus > Bubalus bubalis. Next base: position 77,585,883 of record NC_059159.1, on the reverse strand, counting down.
CTCTTTCTTTGCATTGATCACTAAGGAAGGCTTTCTAATCTCTCCTTGCTCTTCTTTGGAACTCTGCATTCAAATGGGTATATCTTTCTTTTTCTCCTTTGCCTTTTGCTTCTTTTCTTTTCACAACTTTTTGTAAGGCCTCCTCAGAGAAAACTTTTGCCTTTTTGTATTTCTTTTTCTTGGGGGTGGTCTTGATCACTGCCTCCTATACAATGTCATGAACCTCCATCCATAGTTCTTCAGGCACTCTGTTTATCAAATCTAATCCCTTGGATTTATTTGTCACTTCAGATCATACTAATGGTGGTTATTTGTTTATATAGCAATAGAGAACTAGTACAGGCAGAGACCTTTACTTTGTATAAACCCCAAGATACCATGATAGATATTTAGGTACTTAATATTCTTGGATTATTTTAAATGGAAATGGTATGCTTGTTTCAGCACACTGTCAGTAAATCTATATAAAATAGCCTGCTGTCATTTATACTTAGGTAGCCCTGAAGTATTTAACCCTATGAGATATACATATACATGAGATATACATGGCAAGGGGTACTTATTCCCACCTCATTGAGAAGTAAGGAGAATCCCCAAGAGGTAAAGTTCCAGGAGTTACATTTTCTTTCTGGTACGCTGCTGTCTACTTTCAACAATTTCCTTTAGGAATTCCCTAGACACTTAAGGCAGATGGGCACACTCTATTAAATTCTCTGAGGAAACTAAGGTGCCTTATAAAGCAAGCAAGAGGGTGTCATTCTATTCATTTTTTGCACTATTGATTTGCATGGGAGCACAGTCAAGCACCTCTCACACGCTACACATACACTGCTCACTGACTGAAGGTAGGCAGCTCTGGACACAGACCTTACTGTACTTCTTATGTTCTAAGCAAAATAATACTCATAACAATTATAACTACTAATGGCAGAGGATGAGATGGCTGGATGGCATCACTGACTCGATGGACGTGAGTCTGAGTGAACTCTGGGAGTTGGTGATGGACAGGGAGGCCTGGCGTGCTGCGATTCACGGGGTCACAAAGAGTCGGACACGACTGAGCGACTGAACTGAACTGAATGGCGTTCCTGTGACACCATATATTCTTTATATGTTTTTTCAATAAACCAACTGTATTTCTAAGTAAAAATAAGGATTTTATTTAATCTTTACAATAAGCAGGGAAAGAAATTATAGCGAAGGGACACATATATACCTATGGTTAATTCATGTTGATGTATGATAGAAATCAAACCAATAATGTAAAGCAATCATCAATCAATTAAAAATATAAATATAAAAAAACTAAGAAACTGAGTTTTGGACAGGTTTTGAAAATCTGATGAAGGTCACACAGCTATCAAATGATGAGTACAGACACAAAGTCAGGTCTGTCTGCTCTAAAGCTTGTATTATTTCCATGATTTTATGTTCCTGTCATAAGAGGAATTTCAGTGCAGAAAAGTGGCAGAGAATACCAATAAATAACGGAGAGCTTTCAGACCAGATAATCTTTTGTTCTTATGGGCGATACTACAAAATATAACCCTTTGCATCTATCCATACTGCACTCTATTTGAGAGTATAAAATGCTCTTATGTGTAATACTATATTGATCATTAATTACTTGATGCATTTATATAATACCACTGAAATAAATCTGTGGTCTGTTCTGGCCAGAGAAATTAATATTTATTATTAAAATTAATGAATTTCTCAAATTCTATTTACAGATTTACATAGATTATACTACACATAACAGCACTTTTGTAATCAATTATTTCTTCTATAGTACATAAATAAATGAAAATATTTTTGTACTTTGCATTCAACATGCATTCTCAATTCTGTATTGGGAATTTTATAAATGTAAGAAATCTCTTATTAAGAAATTTGCTTCTGAGTTTGAGTTAAGGATTTTAAAAAGTCATCCTGGAAGGCATTTCTTCACAAAGGTTTTCTTTTACCCATTTCCTCCAGAATATAAAAGGCTATGAAAGTCTCTTAGGCACTTAGAGGCCCAAAAGGATCCTCTTTTTTTTAAAAAGTAAAACAATTCAAGCTTTCAAAATCTTACACAGCTTGGCTATACAGCTATTTCTTTATATTTAGAAAAACATTAATTCTCAAACTAAATCAAATCTTGACAAGAAGGACCATTATCTGAGGATGACTGCAACTTTCTTTTATTTCTTTGGCAATCATCATTTGCCAATAGTCACTCTCAAGCATAGGGACTTTCTCGATGTCTTAAACAGTAAAGAATCCACCTGCAATGCAGGAGAAACAGGAGACTCAGGTTCAATCCCTGAGCCAGGAAGATTTCCTAGAGGAGGAAATGGCAACCCACTCCACTATTCTTGCCCGGAAAATCCCATGGACTGAGAAGCCTGGAAGGCTACAGTCCACGGAGTCACAAAGAGTCAGACCCAACTGAATACACATACTCACATCCACTCTCAAGCATCCAACTTTACAATACATTATAACATAAATCTAAATCATTTGAATGTTTCTCTTGATGCTGCATCAATCCACTGTGACATTGTGAATAAGGCAAACAACTTTTAGCTTTCTATTTCATCATCTTCCCTATGTCTTGTTCCTCTGGCCACTTGAAAATTAAAAAGTATAAAATACTGAGGAAGTATTCTGTGATTGCAAAAATAAATCCTTTTAAAAGAGAAAACACGCTTAAACAGCTGCAAGGAAAATCACTGAAATTTCTGTGGATAACACATCCCACCTGAGAACTCTAAAGGCTCATGGAGGCACTACAAAACTAAATATGTTTGTCTGTTTCCACATCATTAGACAAGGAATTCTTACTTCTCTTCCAATACTCATTGCTGCAACAGCCACACAGCAGTCAGCCATTCATCTATCAACTGTATTATTCCATTGCTTAATTGGGAGAAAACACACCTGCAAAGATGATCGTGCTGTAACATAAACAAGAAGTGCTTCTCAGATTGGAAGAAAATGTTGAATCAAGCAATTAGTAAATGGAAGATTAGGCAACTAGAATGGAGAAACTTTCCACTTGCTTGGTTATACAAATAAGCATGTTCCAAGAGATTAAAATAAATCTGGGTGGGCTTAAAAAAACAGGCTATGGATTCAGAAAGCATCAATCACTGGGCCTGAAGGAAATACAGAAACTTGCCCCCAATGGCTATAGAATTTACAAGGGTTCAATAAATTCTCAATAATGTAAGCTAACAGCAAGGAGCCAGAGATGCTATAAATTAAAAGCATCTTTCCATTTGGCCACAAATATACTGCATTGTAGATTAGTAGCTATGGTAATTATACATTACTCAGGCAAATATTAAAATCAGACCACATTCCCTAAGCAGACATCAGCTGACAGGAGGAGCAGGCTTTTAGAGGTATGCACAGAGGCAAAGGGAAATCATCTTAGAATTAATGAACACATGGATAATATAGAGTTAATTACATGAGTTTGGCTACAGGATGATGCTTGAATTCCTGCTAATTTATTGAAGTGGGCACCAACACTGTGTTTTGGGGGTTAGCCAGGAAATGAGGCACGTGACATGAATAAATGCAAACCTCCAAAATGTGTTATTGCAAACTCTGTTTATGAGCTAGAATTTGTGTGAGCCTAATTATTTGCAAATCTGTACTCTGCACTTAAGTCTAACTCCTTTTCTATCCTTGACTTAGATGGAATTTGCTCACATAATAGGTAGAACCATTTTACTGAAAAATAAAGCATTTTTCTATTTCAGTTTCATTTTGGGTATAAAATTGAATGGAAATCTACATATTTACATATCAACCATTAGTGCAGACTGGGTTTACAGATAAGGTTTTTCCACTTCTTTTGCTAGTGAGTGATTTTTTTCAAGTCTGGTGAATAAAAAGCTATTGCATAAAGTGCTTAACTAAATCAATTTCTTTTCACCTGCATAATTTTAGAAGCTCAATTACATATTTCATCTAGTGAGGTGCCCATAGTAGTCTTTGCTTCTTTAGAAGGTAGATTGTGTTGATAACTGGCCATTATAGTGAAAATTCTTTATGTTATGCCTGAAGCTTTCTATGTACTCCAACTCTCCCAAGTTCTTATGAGAAAATAATTTGCAAGATAAATGCAATGCATATTTATAAAATCTCCTCTACTTTTGAAAACCTCACCCAAACTGAATGACATTTAAGTCTTGCAACTTTGGGAGACATAATTTATGTATATATGAGGAGGGTTGCATAGTATAGAAGATTACAGGCACCTCAAGTTAATATTTGTGATGCCTAAAAGCCCCTGGCCACTTGAAAGTCTATTAGCACAGGGAAAATTAGCCTGAATTTCATACTATTCAAAGTATTAAAGGTGGGAGGGAAACAAGACACTGAGTTTGGCAAGTGCACCTAGACAGGAATGCCTTCATCTCACAACACATTTGCTTTTCTCTACCATTTGTAATACCAAGAGTTAGTGCAGAAGTTTATACATTAGAGTGGGTCGCTACAAGTCGGACACGACTGAGCGACTTCACTTTCACTTTTCACTTTCACACAATGGAGAAGGCAATGGCAACCCACTCCAGTGTTCTTGCCTGGAGAATCCCAGGGATGGCAGAGCCTGGTGGGCTGCCATCTATGGGGTCACACAGAGTCAGACACGACTGAAGCAACTTAGCAGCAGCAGCAGCTATTAGTAAAGCTGCTCTTTTGGGAAAGGAGCTTGGACATCCAAGGCATCAATGGCAGTAATCTTCTGATATTAGAAAAAAATGTTGCTAACAGCCCCCAGTGTCTGAGCACTACACTGCAGCCTCTTTTATATACAGGACTACAAGGAAGCCCCTTCCCCATTCTAGATGTGAAGATACTTCCTGGCATTGGATAAGAAGAATGGGAAGGGATTTAGGAGAATTAGACACCATACCCAGGGAAATCAATGCAACTTAAGAACCAAACAAAAGCTTAGCTCTCGTGGAAGAATTGGACATGGTTTAAAATGTGTATAGCTGCAAAATGTGTGCATTTGAAATTGCTTGAGGGAACTGACTACTTTGGAAATAATTAACCTCTCATTGTTTCTTCTATGAAATTCTTATTTATAAGACTAAAAATGTTCCAAATAATGTCTTCTTGATAATTCTGGAGATGTCAGGTATTATCCAGGCCATAATTAACTCCCTCTTAGACATCTATACAACTACAGTTGTAATAGTAGAAACATGAGCAGAATTAGTAGCCTCTAAAAGAAAGTTCTGAAATAAGTTACTAGCAATCAGTCATACAAATGTCAGGCAAATGTTTGCTCACTGATTCCTTTCCGCAATATCAAACATACATAGGAAATACTATTTAAATGAGCTTTACAGATATTTGGATGTTATTTAAGGATAATCTGTCTAGACACAGTATTGTAAGCAATTATCTTCCAACTAAAAATAAAAAAGAATAACCTGTTTAACTTTTATGTCATATGGGAGTATCGTTGATTAACAACTTGTGTCAGTTTCAGATGTAGAGCAAAGTGATTCAATTAGACATACATATACATGTATCTGTTCTTTTTCAAGTCCTTTTCCCATTTAAGTTATCACAAAATACTGAGCAGAGTTCCCTGTGCCATATAGTAGGTCCTTGTAGGTTATTTTAAATATGATAGTGTGTATATGTCAATTTCAAACCCCCAATTTATCCCTTCCCCTCAATCTTTACCCTTTGGTAAACATAAATCTGTTTTCTAAGTCTGTGAGGCTGTTAAAAAAAAGAATCCATTAAAAATCACTATTTATGAATTTTTAACTTAGGAATATATCTACCTAAAGAAACTAAAGACCTATATATAGAAAACTATAAAACACTGGTGAAAGAAATCAAAGAGGACACTAATAGATGGAGAAATATACCATGTTCATGGATTGGAAGAATCAATATAGTGAAAATGAGTATACTACCCAAAGCAATTTATAGATTCAATGCAATCCCTATCAAGCTACCAATGGTATTCTTCACAGAGCTAGAACAAATAATTTCCCAATTTGTATGAAAATACAAAAAACCTCGAATAGCCAAAGCTATCTTGAGAAAGAAGAATGGAACTGGAGCAATCAACCTACCTGACTTCAGGCTCTACTACAAAGCCACAGTTATCAAGACAGTATGGTACTGGCACAAAGACAGAAATATAGATCAATGGAAAAAATAGAAAGCCCAGAGATAAATCCATGCACATATGGACACCTTATCTTTGACAAAGGAGGCAAGAATATACAATGGATTAAAGACAATCTCTTTAACAAGTGGTGCTGGGAAATCTGGACAACCACTTGTAAAAGAATGAAACTAGAACACTTTCTAACACCATACACAAAAATAAACTCAAAATGGATTAAAGATCTAAACGTAAGACCAGAAACTATAAAACTCCTAGAGGAGAACATAGGCAAAACACTCTCCGACATACATCACAGCAGGATCCTCTATGACCCACCTCCCAGAATATTGGAAATAAAAGCAAAAATAAACAAATGGGACCTAATTAACCTTAAAAGCTTCTGCACATCAAAGGAAACTATTAGCAAGGTGAAAAGGCAGCCTTCAGAATGGGAGAAAATAGTAGCAAATGAAGCAACTGATAAACAACTAATCTCGAGAATATACAAGCAACTCCTACAGCTCAACTCCAGAAAAATAAATGACCCAATCAAAAAATGGGCCAAAGAACTAAATAGACATTTCTCCAAAGAAGACACACAGATGGCTAACAAACACATGAAAAGATGCTCGACATCACTCATTATCAGAGAAATGCAAATCAAAACCACTGTGAGGTACCATTTCACGCCAGTCAGAATGGCTGTGATCCAAAAGTCTACAAGTTATAAACGCTGGAGAGGGTGTGGAGAAAAGGGAACCCTCTTACACTGTTGGTGGGAATGCAAACTAGTACAGCCACTATGGAGAAGAGTGTGGAGATTCCTTAAAAAACTGGAAATAGAACTGCCTTATGATCCAGCAATCCCACTGCTGGGCATACACACTAAGGAAACCAGAAGAGAAAGAGACACGTGCACCCCAATGTTCATCTCAGCACTGTTTATAATAGCCAGGACATGGAAGCAACCTAGATGTCCATCAGCAGATGAATGGATAAGAAAGCAATGGTACATATACACAATGGAGTATTACTCAGCCATTAAAAAGAATACATTTGAATTAGTTCTAATGAGGTGGATGAAACTGGAGCCTATTATACAGAGTGAAGTAAGCCAGAAAGAGAAACACCAATACAGTATACTAACGCATATATATGGAATTTAGAAAGATGGTAACAATAACCCTGTGTACGAGACAGCAAAAGAGACACTGATGTATAGAACAGTCTTATGGACTCTGTGGGAGAGGCAGAGGGTGGGAAGATTTGGGAAAATGACATTGAAACATGTATAATATCATGTATGAAATGAGTTGCCAGTCCAGGTTCAATGCACGATACTGGATGCTTGGGGCTGGTGCACTGGGACGACCCAGAGGGAGGGTATAGGGAGGGAGGAGGGAGGCGGGTTCAGGATGGGGAACACATGTATACCTGTGGTGGATCCATTTCGATATTTAGCAAAACTAATACAATATTGTAAAGTTTAAAAATAAAATAAAACTAAAAAATTAATTAAAAATAATAAAAATTAATAAAAATCACTATTTATGAATTTTTAAAATAAAATTCCCTTCCAAAATACAATGGGCTTAAACCAACCTGACCTGTAACGTTTGGTGTTCTGTCCACTCAGTCATCATCAGCATGGATTTCAATCACTGCACCACATTTTGATTTTCTGTCTCTTGGACCTATTCTAACCTCAATAGGAGCTCAGAGGGTAAAGAATCTGTCTGTAATGCAGGAGACCAGGGTTCAGTCCCTGAGTTGGGACGACTCCCTAGAGAAGGGACAGGCAGGAGAAGAGAGTGGCAGAGAATGAGATGGTTAGGTGGCATTACTGACTCAACGCACATGAATCTGAGTAAACTCCAGAAGATAGTGAAGGACAGGGAAGCCTGGTATGGGGCAGTCCATGGGTCCCAAAGAGTTGGACATGACTTAGCAACTGAACAACAAATCTATCTGCTCTAAGTTGAGTTGCTCCTTTGCTAAATGGCAGGGTGCTGTTCTAATGCAGCAGCTAATGCTTACTGCCCCTCCTTACCTCTTGGATATAACTTCTTGGCAAATCTGTTGTCTCTCAACAACCACCTTCTACACTTGCCTCTTCTAACTTCCCATCCCTTAAAACTCAGACAGGGGCTAAATTTATATGGGAAAAAAAGCATATGTATTTGGAAAGAATAATTTTTGACTCATTGCTAAATTGAAAGGTTTAAAATTAGAACCTGTATATATAGAGACAGCTAGTTTTTTCTTCTGCAGAGTAACATGCATAGCTTCTATAACAACTATTTTCTTGACAGTTTAGCAGATTTACCACTGTTTTTTGCATATTTTATATTCTTGTATGGTCTACAAGTGGCAGAATGAATACATGTTCAAGTATCTGATTAATGGAGAGGAGAAAATTTTGTGGCTTAGAGGGTGGATGGGGCTTTAATCCTAACACCCAATGACTATTCATTAATATTAGATATGCATACAGGCACACCTGATTTTATTGTTCTTTGCTTTATTGTGTTTCACAGAAATCGCTTTTATTATAAATTAAAGGATTATGGCAACCCTGTGTCAAATAAGTATATCAACACCACTATAGTAAGAATAGAGCTTTTCCCTTCTCTAGGGGATCTTCCCAACCCAGGGATTGAACCCAGATCCCCCACATTGCAGGTTGATTCTTTACCAGCTGAGCCACAAGGGAAGCCCATAGGGAGAATATATTAATAATTGAATATATTTATTATTTGCTCTATTCTTCTCATGATAAATATGTTGTAAATAGAGCTTATGTTAAAGGGTACCTAACTTTAAAAACTGAGGAAGAAAACACACTCACATAATATTTACTCTGTACCAGAAATTGTTCTCTGACCTTTCTAGCTTAAGTACCTATCCACTTAATAGTCACAGAAACCATTTAAGGTAGATTCTAATACCCTCCTAATTCTATTCTCTTTAAGTGACTTGCCCAACATCTCACATCTAGTAAGTAAAGGAGCTAGAACTTGATGCCAGGCAATCAGAGCTTTCAAAGATAGACTGTCAATGGCAAAGTACAATAATTATCAAAGGAGAAAATATAACTTGCAAATATATCACTTCACTAACATTAAGACCCTTTTTCTTGGACATGTAATTAATAAAGTTTAAGCCAATGCTCAACCTGAGAGTGACCATGCCAAGGAACTGACATAGAAGTTTACATTGCAAATTCGTTCACAAGGTGATTTACTAGTGAATAACAAATAGAAAGAGATAGGAAAACGAGGCACCACAGGCACTAGATAGAAAACAACGTGCATTCAACTGATTTCTAAAATTTTTAGACTAGTAATAAAATCCACTAAGAACAAATAAATAATAGAACTGTTTTCTTATAACAATCCTTCTATATTGTTTGGGGCAAGTAAAGTGTTCAAAACACTAGTCTTTATTACAATCTGTGTTACCTTCAGTAAACCAACAAACTTCTGAATTTTATTTTGGGTTTAGAAACAAAATATGATGACACCCATTTTAAAAATAAGTTATAAAATCAACAGAAATAAACTATAAACCAGAACTCTGATTTTATGGGTTATTTTTCAAAAACAAATGTAATCTTTTATATTAAAAATTAACATCACTAACATTTTTAATAATCGTTGTTGCTGTTCGCTTGCTAAGTTGTGTCAAACTCTTTGCGACAGCATGGACTGTAGCACACCAGGCATCCCTGTCCTTCACTGGATCCTGAAGTTTGCTCAAACTCATGCCCAGTGAGTCAGTGATGCTATCCTCTGCCACCCCCCCTTGCTCTTGCCCTCAATCTTTCCCAGCATCAGGGAAATTCCAATCAGGGGAATCCAATGAATCGGCTCTTCACATCAGGTGGCCAAAGTATTGGAGATTCAGTTTCAGTATCAATCCTTCCAACGAATATTCAGAGTTGATTTCCTTTAGGATAGACTAGCTTGATCTCCTTGCTGTCAAATGGACTCTCAAGAGTCTTCTCCAACACCACAATTCAAAGGCATCAATTATCATTATACTATATAATTTATTATAATACACATTATTAAGAAATATAAGTAAGATAACTTCTTAAAATACTGGTTTTTATCATGACATGCTGCTGAAGAGTATAAATTTCTGGAACGTAAAGGCAATTAATACAAGCAATAAAATCTATTTTCTTAGAAATCATTCTGTGTTTTACACTTTAACAAATACAGCCACTTTTCCCCTGTCAACCAGAGGACAAATAAAACCTAGAAAAGCCCACCCATTACAATATTCTATGAAAAAATAATTCTGGCCAATTGAGTTTTAACTATGTAGTATTTGTTGTAGCATACTAAAATTGGAAACTCAATGTGCTAAATTCATTTGTGTTTAAAGTTGACCCTATCTAATCACTTAGTTGTTTGTTTGTTTTTGTTTTTTTTGCCTAGGGAGTACTAGAGAAAATTAGTAATATTTTAATAAAAATTAAAGGATAAGTTGGGCTATGATTAGGGGTTTAATACAATATCTGATTCAATCATTATTAGAAAAGTTAATTTGTGTATTTCCTAATGAGATATAAAATAAACAAAAAATGTGTATCTATAGTTTTGTTTCTATAACTAACAAAAAATGTTTTCAAGAAAGATATTTGGCAAATTCATAGCCTCTAAAAAACCAAGAAACATTCCAGGGCTGACTGGAAAAACAGAAAGAATATTGACAAAATGCCTAGATTTATCATCAGTACTATTAAATCATATCATCAATACTGTCAAAAAGCAAGCACTTTTTGTTGGACAAATTTGTAACCCAATGCATATATCTGTCATTTTTAAATATAAATTCCTCCATAAAGATGGCATAAAATCTATATCATCTTTGTCTCAATGATATTCTTTTTTTAAGTGTAAATAATAATTGAAAAGAATGCTTTATTTCTTTTTACTAACTTAAAAGGCTAGGAAAAGACCTGTTTTTTATTCTAAAATGCTGATCAGATTAAATATTCTGGGTGGTGTCAGGTTTTACTACAATCATGCTCCAGAAGATGTACAATCACTTTTTCTTCTTAACCATGAGTAAATCACAGTATTTGAACTTGACGGTAATATTTAAAAGTAAAACAGCAGAAATGTCAATGACAGTCTTGACAAAAGACTAGATACTGCAGAAAACCAAAAATCATCTTTTTCAGAACAAAGTACAATATTTCTCTCATAGCACATCTTTAAATAGCTGTCACCTTTGCTTAAACTGATTTACTTTTATCATTAAAAAGCTCCACCCATTTAAAGTAGGAAGGATAATCCATTTTCCCGAATATTTTACATAAAGCCATACCAAAAGACAAAGGACCGGACTAAGTGATATTTCAATGTTCTTTTCATCTTTTGGACATAGTATGACAGATTAGAAAGGATATGTACTTTGGAGACATTTTACAAGCTATATAAAGCTTACTTTGCTCATCTAGAAAATCAGAGTAGTAACTTTTTCAAAGCTGTACCCTAAAAACTGGGCTTCCCTGGTAGCTCAGTGGTAAAGAACCAGATGCCAATTCAGGAGATGTGGGCTTGATCCCCGATTCAGGAAGATCCCCTGGAGAAGGAAACAGCAACCAACTCCAATATTCTTGCCTGGTAAATCCCATAGACAAAGAAGCCAGGAGAGCTACAGTCCATGGGATGGCAGAGTCAAACATGACTTAGTGACTCAACAACAACAATCCTAAGAATTATGTCACACACGTAGTATGGCATCTGGCACATAGCAGGTACTTCTCTTAGGTCAGTTTCCCTAGAAACAGTCTACAATTGTAATTTTTATTGTAAATGAGTGTTGAGGGTATCTTCTCAGGTGAAACCTTTTGAAGTGAAGGAAGGAGGGCAGAGCTTAAAAATAATCTAGTCAAAGATGAGGGTTTGGTTCAGTTATTTGCTAATAAGTGGTTCTAGGAGACAATATAAAAAGAAAAAAGAAGAAAAGAAACTGTTGTTTTTAAAATGTATCTCTTTCTGTGGCATAAATACTCTTACCTTAGTCAGTTTTAAGTTACACACATGATGTCACTGAACAGAATTTAAAGGAAATCTTAATCAGTTTCAGTGCAAGGTGGCTCTCACACACCACAGTATTAGATTGATCCCTCAGAGATTTCTGGAATGTTAAAAATACACTGCAGAGTTATCCCACTTAGAGGCAAGAGGGGCTGCCCTATAGCATACCAGAATCAGTCAGTCCTAAAGTGTGGGATATCCTGGGGAAAATGATACAGTCTCCACAGGCTTCCATCACCAAGTGCAATTCTCAGAAATCAGTTATGAACTGTTATCAGCCCAGAGACTACAGTAGCTGGGAAATAAGTGCTTCTACCCGGTAGAGGTGATTCTGGTGGGGCAGCAATATCAGCCAGTATGATGCTAAATTAGTATAATACCCAAGTGATCCTTGCAGTCCAGATGCACTTTATTAAGTTTGTTCTAACTTGCTTCACTCTGTCTGACACATCTAGGTCCAGCCACGGCGCAACAAATGACCCAATTTCATTTCTTTTTATGGCTGAGTAATGGGAACCTGCTGAGCTTGGTGCACTTTGGTGACCCAGATGGGTGGGATGGGTTGGGGGAGGGAGAGAGACCCGAGAGGGAGGGACATATGTATACATATGGCTGATAGCTCTGGAGTACAGCAGAAACTAACACAACACTGTAACGCAGCTATATCCCAATAAATTAAAAAATGGTTGTTCTATCACCTTAGATAAACCAAATGATATTTGAACTTGCTTCAAAATAAAACACACTACCAATATTTAGTAAGGGGATGCTGTGCTTGAATGAACTTTTTTCCTCTTCTCTGTTTTATTTCTAAAAATCAGGACCTCAGGCTCCTGAATAGAATAAGCAGCAACAGCTTCTGTTTTACCCCAGAACCGTAAAATGAAAACAGCTGACCAAGATCTCTGTGGAGATGATCAGAAGGCAAATATTAGTAAAACTGCCTCTTAAATCGTAGTATAGATACAGAGGGAAGATGTGGGAATTTCTTGATTTCTGATGGTATTTGGGTTTAAGGAAAGTTAACTTACCCTGTGGGCTGTTCTGCCCCCGTTCATCAGTGACTCTACGCTGTAACTCTCTGGTCCTTTCATTTGATGGTGCAAGATCCCAAGTAAATGATGGCAACAAACCATGAGATTTGGAATGAACAGTTTTGTATTTAGCTGTCCATACATCTGTCAATCGATCAATCAATCAATCAATGTCTAAAATCTTTAAAAGGCCAAGGATGGTTAAGACAGGAGGGAAATTTATATTGTTTCATAGGCTATAGGAACTAGTTTAAGCTAATAAAAAGGTATATTATTTTAAATATTGCACTACCTTATCCTCAACTGAGAGTCTTCAAATCCATTGAAGCTGTTAGAAAAACTCTTCAATGAAAAGCATCAGAATTCTGCTGAAGATCTGACTGTTTCAGTAGGAAGTATGAAATTAAAGTATTATAAAGCAATGTTTTGTCAATGTCCCTTATTCACATACCAAATTATCTGAATCTCACTGTTTTGATTGGTTAAGATTTTACATGTTTTATTTGCATGCTACTATTTGGTTTCCAAAAATATTTTGCTGAGAAATCTTTGAAAAAAATCTGCAGTAAGTGGAAGCTAAAGTTAAGATAGTATATACTGATAACAGCAATAACTTAATGCAAAAAAAAAATAGACCTGTTAGTATAAGAAATATTATAGAGTTTTCTAACTGAAGAATATTGCAAACAGTCATCAGTTTTGAGTTAAGCAGTAACTCAAAAATTTCTCTTCAACCACAAGATAACCTTACCTTAAATTCTAGTTTTCTTGCACAAAATTCTTATTACTTTGTTTTCAGTCATAAGAATTACATGTTCATAAGTATATTTTTGGATAGAGAAGGAAATGGCAACCTGCTCCAACACTCTTGCCGCGGAAATCCCATGGGTAAAGGTTCTTGGTGGGCTACAGTCCACGGGGTCACAGAAGAGCTGGCCACAACTTAGCAACTAAACAACAACAAAGTATATTTTTAAGAACTATTACTTGAAAATAGGTAAACTTGGGTGTTAGACATGCATGAGGTGGAACACAGGGCAAAAGGGAGAATGAATACAAACTGTGTGAGTGAGACTGCCTGAACCAAGCTGAAGTTTTCTGCTTTGCTCTGTTTGATGCTGCTAGGAATATATCATAGATGGAAAACACTGTTATACCCTTGAGTATTTTTAAGGAAACTTGAAAAATATCAATACCCAAGGTTTCCCCACAGAGCCATCTAAGTTCTAGCCTTTGTTGCCACAATCATTTTGGAACCTTGAAAAGGGCAATCATCAACTTTCAAACACAAACCTAAAACACAAAATAAAAGTGGCAATAGATATAGTTGTTCAGAAAACAACACACACTAACACACACCAAGATCTTCACAGTCATATTAATTTGAGCAACGACAAAAAAGAACATGTCATTGAAACTGTGGGGATACACAAACTAAAAAACTTAGCAAAGAAAGATTAGTTTTATGCTACTAACTGATACACATTTAAATTATGTGATCACTGTTCACTTTTTTACTTTGTATTATTTTTAATTCTAGTAAATGGGTAAAAAAACTAATATAGGATAGAATTAACTACCATCTCTGGTTCAACTCTATTTTCTTTCCATAAGATTTTATTTCAAACTTTTTATTTTATATTAGAGTAGAGCCAATTAACAATGTTCTGATAGTTTCAGGTGAACAGTGAAGGCATTCAGTCATACATATACATGTATCCAAGCTATTAAGTTCCTAAAACAACCAGTGCTCCATGTAAAAGGATTTCAGGTAATAATCCTTTTATGTACTGTACTCTTTAACAAGACTCTGTACCCTGACACTGAAAATACATTGCAAGATATTAGTCTTAACTTCATCTCTAGAAACAGAGCAAAACAGCTTGACCATGAGAGTCAAACTGAACATGAACCAGACTTTGACACACACTATGTCACAACCCTAGATGAGGTAACTTCTCTAAGCTTCAGTTTCCTCCTCCACAGAATGAAGACTGCAGGAAGAACTAGAAGATCTATGGTTCCTAAAGTTGTTAAAACCACAGCTGGAACAAGGGAAATGCTCAGGAAATGTTGTCCATTCAGAGGCTCAGATGTTGGAGATACACAGTCCGATGTCCAATAAGTCAAATATGTACTTTGCTCTACAGAAGGACACACAAAGATTTATGATCAAATGTTTTAGGAATATTGATAAAATAATACAAGAAGTCTTATAAAAACAATTTCCAACAATTTCCAAAACCAATGCCCCAAAGTGCTTATTTTTTCAGCCATAGTGAAAGTCGCTCAGTTGTGTCCGACACTGCGAACCCATGGACTATACAGTCCATGGAATTCTCCAGGCCAGAATACTGGAGTGGGTGGCCTTTCCCTTCTCCAGGGGATCTTCCCAACCCAGGGATTGAACCCAGGTCTCCTGCAGGTGGATTCCTTACCAGCTGAGCCACAAGGGAAGTGCTTGTTTTTTCAGCCATTAAAAAAAAAAAAAAAAAAACTTAAAAAAAAAAAGATGGATTAGGCAAAAACACTAAAAATCTTCTTACTTGTCTTATCATCCAAACAGGAAAACTGATTCCAATGCAAACTTCTCAAGTGGGAGTAAATTTGAAAATGTTAAAATAGGGGATTGTTTTTTTTTCCATTTTCAATTGCACCCCCAATTTAAATAAATTAGAAGATAAAAATAGAAAATCCAAACCTCAACTAATAAGAGTTTAAGAAAACAAGATTAGAGTAAAAGGAAGTAGTAACCATAAAGAAATAGTATAATGAAATTTCTCAGAAATGAAGATGCATTTCCAGATGGAAGGGACCACACGCCCATGAAAGAGATGAAGACGACCTACATGAAGGCACACTGCCACCACATTTCAGAAAAGCATCAGAGTCGCCACTTCATCCCATTCTCCTTTCTAGTAAATATTAAGAAGTCAGATGACACTGGATCCCCAATTTTACTCTTTCCTTTTTGGAGACATCTGGAGTCTTCTCTTCAACTTTAATTTTCTGAAATCTTAGAGTCATAATATTGATTTATATATCAACTATACTTCAATTTAAAAAAAGAATGCATGAAAAAAATAAACAAAAATGATACCAGCTTAATAAAAAATAATTTGATTATTGGGAAGATAACACTAGCAAAGTTTATACACACTGGATATATGGAGTAAATACCTGAAGTAAGGTTTAAAGTGATATCTTAAGACATTCTGAGCATCAAGGTTTACTATTCTGTATACAACTGCAAACCAATGTCCTCTGTGTGCTTTATCTGTAGGGGTGAATAAAGACATTTACTTTAGCTACCAAAGGAAAAAAGTGAGGACTTTAGGTTAGAGATTGACAGTACAGAGGACCAATATTTCCATATTCCTATTTTTTTAAATGATAAAATATTTCCCTTAGAAGGTAAAACTAATAAAATACAAACTTTATGAAAGAATATACAGAAAGGAAATGTTAATTAATTGCAATAAAATTATTTTATTGCCAAGAGTGAATGTCAACATTTTCAGAATCAGCGAACTAAAATGGACTGGAATGGGTGAATTTAACTCAGATGACCATTATATCTACTACTGCAGACAATAATTCCTTAGAAGAAATGGAGCAGCCATCACAGTTCAACAAAGAATACAAAATGGAGTACTTGGACGCAATCTCAAAAATGACAGAATGATCTCTGTTCCTTTCCAAGGCAAACCATTCAATATCACAGTAATCCAAGTCTATGCCCCAACCAATAATGCTGAAGAAGCTGAAGCTGAATGGTTCTATGAAGACCTACAAGACCTTCCAGAACTAACACCCTAAAAAGATGTCCTTTTCATGATAGGGGACTGGAATGCAAAAGCAGGAAGTCAAGAGATACCTGGAATAACAGGCAAATTTGGCCTTGGAGTACAAAATGAAGCAGGTCAAAGGCTAATAGAGTTTTGCCAAGAGAATGCACTGGTCATAGCAAACACCCTCTTCCAACAACACAAGAGAAGACTCTACACATGGACATCACCAGATGGCTAATACTGAAATCAGACTGATTATATTCTTTGCACCCAAAGATGGAGAAGCTCTATACAGTCAGCAGAAACAAGACCAGGTACTGTGGCTCACATAATGAACTCCTTATTGCCAAGTTCAGACTGAAATTAAAGAAAGTAGGGAAAACCACTAGACCATTCAGGTATGACCCAAGTCAAATCCCTTACGATTACACAGTGGGAGTAAGAGATTCAAGGGATTAGATATGATAGACAGAGTGCCTGAAGAACTATCAACGGAGGTTTATGACATTGTACAGGAGGCAGAGATCAAGACCATCTCCAAGAAAAAGAAATGCAAAAAGGCAAAATGGTTGCCTGAGGAGTCCTTACAAATAGCTGTGAAAAGAAGAGAAGCCAAAAGCAAAGGAGAAAAGGAGAGATACACCCATTTGAATGCACAGTTCCAGAGAAAAACAAGGAGAGATAAGAAAGCCTTTCTCAGTGATCAATGCAAAGAAATAGAGGGGGGGACAAAGAATAGGAAAGACTAGAGATCTCTTCAAGAAAATGAGAGACACCAGGGAAATTTTCATGCAAAGATGGGCTCAATAAAGGACACAAATGGTATGGACCTAACAGAAGCAGAAGATATTAAGAAGAGGTGGCAAGAATACAGAGAAGATCTGTATACTATATATACTATCTGTACAGTATAGATCTATACAGATAGATAGATCTCTACAGATCTATAGATCTGTATACTATATATACTGTATACTATCTGTATACTATACAAAAAAGATCTTCACAATCCAGATAATCAAGATAGTGTGATCACTCACCTAGAGCCAGATATCCTGGAATGCAAAGTCAAGTGGGCTTTAAGAAGCATCACTACAAACAAAACTAGTGGAGGTGATGGAATTCCAGTTGAGCTATTACAAATCCTAAAAGATGATGCTGTGAAAGTGCTGCACTCAATATGCCAGCAAATGTGGAAAACTCAGCAATAGCCAGAGGACAGGAAAAGGTCAGTTTTCATTCAAATCCCAAAGAAAGGAAATGCCAAAGAATGCTCAAACTACCACACAATTGTACTCATCTCACACAGTAGCAAAGTAATGCTCAAAATTCTCCAAGCCAGGCAACAGTAGGTAAACCGTGAACTTCCAAATGTTCAAGCTGGATTTAGAAAAGGCAGAGGAACCAGAGACCAAATTGCCCACATCTATTAGATCATCGAAAAAGCAAGAGAGCTCCAGAAAAACATCTACTTCTGTTTTACTGACTATGCCAAAGCCTTTGGCCATGTGGATCATAACAGACTGTGAAAAATTCTTAAGGAGATGGGAATATCAGACCACCTGACTTGCCTCTTGATCCGTATGCAGGTCAGGAAGTAATAGTTAGAACTAGACATGGAACAACATACTGGTTCCAAATAGGGAAAGGAGTATATCAACGCTGTATATTGTCACCCTGCTTATTTAACTTACATGCAGACTACATCATGAGAAATGGTGGGCTGGATGAAACACAAGCTGGAATCAAGATTGCTGGGAGAAATATCAATAATCTCAGATATGTAGATGACACCACCTTTATGGCAGAAAGCAAAGAAGAACTAAAGAACCTCTTGATTAAAGTGAAAGAGGAGAATGGAAAAGTTGGCTTAAAACTCAACATTCAGAAAACTAAGATCATGGCATCCAGTCCCATAACTTCATGGCAAATAGATGGGGAAACAGTGGAAACAGTGACAGGCTTTATTTTTGGGGGGTCCAAAATCACTGCAGATGGTGACTGCAGCCATGAAATTAAAAGACTCTTGCTCCTTGGAAGAAAAGTTACAACCAACCTAGACAGCATATTAAAAAGCAGACACATCATTTTGCTAACAAAGGTCCATCTACTCAAAACTATGCTTCTTCCACTAGTCATGTATGGATGTGTGACTTAGACTATATGAAAGCTGACTGCTGAAGAATTGATGCTTTTGAACTGTGGTATTGGAGAAGATTCTTGAGAGTCTGTTGGATAGCATTGAGATCTAACCAGTCCATCCTAAAGGAAATCAGCCCTGAATATTCATTGGAAGGACTGATATTGTAGCTGAAACTCCAATACTTTGGCCACCTGATGCAAAGAACTGACTCATTTGAAAAGACCCTGATGCTGGGAAAGATTGAAGGTGGGAGGAGAAGGGGACAACAGACGATGAGATGGTTGGATTTTAGCACCAACTCAATGGATATGAGTTTGATTAAACTGTGGGAGTTGGGGATGGACAAGGAGGCCTGGTGTGCTGCAGTCCATGGGGTCACAAAGAGTCAGACACAACTGAGCAACTGAACTGATGGTGACGGCGGGAAAAGTTAAACACATACATATAAAATGTAAAGAATTCAAGGGAAAAAATAACATTATTTCAACACGTTCTGAGGCACTTTATAAAATTAATATTGATAATCATTTGGGGAATACAGTATTTTTCACTATGGAAACTAAAATGAAAATCACTGTACTTGCTTGTACAATCTTTAGTCAAGAAAAACATACTGACTTGCATTGAGGTTTAGGCTCTGATAAAACTACCTAATTCGACCCAGTGGCCTTTCATTAACAAATCTATTGCCTCTTAAGACAGAAAGTGAAATGAGTAAGATGGTATCACATTCTACCATGAAAAGTGTAACATTTCATCAAATATGCTTTTGTAAGCATTCACTAAGATGTAATCAGGTGAAAATAAAAAGATGATAATATTTTTATTTAGTGTGCTTGATCATCTGAAAATATATATGTTTTTTATTCACCTCAGATCATCTGAAAATATGTATGTTTTTTTATTCACCTGGAGAAAATTTCAAAGGTGACTTTGCTTAGAACAAAGAAGATTGCAATGACAGGGAACACAAAAGAGATAGAAACTGCTATCCTCCTCTGTCTCATATTCCACAACCAAATATGGAGAATGGCCTAGGGTTAGCAGGCGTGTCCTGATGGTGGTCAGTCTATTAAAAAAATACATACTGCAAATCTGTGCCATGTTCTGGGAAAGAGTTATGATCAGGTCAGGGGCTTTGTTACTGTTCAAATCTTAGCTCAGCATGTCTCAAAGTTTAAGGTGCATGCAAATCACCTTGTCAGCTTGTTAAAATGTACTTTCATTTAGCAGGACTGGGGTAGTGCCTAAGAATCTGTATTTATATCATATTTCCAGGTGAGGCCCATGCTGTCTCTCTTTGGTATGCTCAGCCACTCTGTCATGTCCAGATCTTTTTGTGACCTCATGGACTGCAGCCCGCCAGGCTCCTCTGTCCATGGAATGCTCCAGGAAAGAATACTGGAATGTATTGCCATTTCCTCCTCTAGGGATTCTTCCTGACCCAGGGATCGAGCCTGCATCTTCTTCACTGAAAGCAGATTCTTTAGGACTGAGCCACCTGGGAAGTCCTCCTCTCCGTAGATCACACTATGATCAGAAAGGGTTTACAATGCACAAAACAGTTATTCAGTTTCAGAGAGTCAAGGTTCATGTGACAGGAGAGGGCTAAGAGAGTTAAATTTATCATTTCTCAATAGAGTATATAGTTTTAAGCTAATAATTATTGTCAATGAAATAGGCAATTCAAAACATTCTAGAGACCCTGTGCACTAATGGTGAACATTTTCCCAAGGTCATTCCTGCAAGAAAGCATAACCTGCTACTTTCTTACAATGTGAATCCCATGCACTTGAATAAGAACTGCATGAACATCCAACTGTAGACATGGCAACATTTCTAGATAAAAGTACACTCCAAACATTAACACTAGTTCAGGATTAGTCAGCCTGATGTAGAGAAAACTCCAAATTAGGGATTCCCCAGTGGCTCAACAGTAAAGAATCTGCCTGCAATGTGGGAGATGGTGGGTTCGATCCCTGGTTCAGGAAGATCCCCTGGAGAAGGAAATGGCAACCCACTCCAGTATTCTTGCCTGAGAAATCCCATGGACAGAGGAGGGACATGACTTAGCAACTAAACAACAGTTTTACAACATGGATACCATTCCAATTGTAAATTCCAGCTCAAAATAGGCTACTGTGTTATGGGCTCTCCTAAGGCCTTAACTAACTTTTAAATAAACTTTCCCTAAAGGTCCGTCTAGTCAAGGCTATGGTATTTCTAGAAGTCATATATGCATGTAAGAGTTGGACTATAAAGAAAGCTGAGCGCCGAAGAATTGATGCTTTTGAACTGTGGTGTTGAAGAAGACTCTTTTTTTTTTTATTTTTAAACTTTACATAATTGTATTAGTTTTGCCAAATATCAAAATGAATCCGCCACAGGTATACATGTGTTCCCCATCCTGCAAGGAGATCCAACCAGTCCATCCTAAAGGAGATTGGTTCTGGGTGTTCATTGGAAGGACTGATGCTGAAGCTGAAACTCCAGTACTTTGGCCACCTGATGCAAAGAGCTGACTCATTTGAAAAGACCCTAATGCTGGGAAAGATTGAATGGGGGAGGAGAAGGGGATGACAGAGGATGAGATGGTTGGATGGCATCACTGACTTGATGGACATGGGTTTGAGTGAACTCCAGGAGTTGGTGATGGACAGGGTGGCCTGGTGTGTTGCGGTTTATGGACTCACAAAGAGTCAGACACGACTCAACAACTCAACTGAACTGATGCTCAATACTATTTGTTTAGCAATAAAAATTTTCCTAGAAAGTGAAGGGGTAAACAAGACTCTCAAAATAATAAATTAATTGTTGTTCAGACACTATGTCGTGTCCATACTTTGCAAGCCCATGGATTATAGCTCGACAGGCTTCCCTGTCCTCCACTATCTCCCAGAGTTTGCTCAAGTTCATGTCCAGTGAGTTGGTGATGCTATGTAACCATCTCATCGTCTGCCACCCTCAAATTCATTAGAAAGGGTCTTAAATAATAGACTTTAAAAATGCACATCTCTTCTGTAAAACAAGTGTCCTTCAACTAAAAAAAAAAAAAAAAAAAAGACAACAGCTTCAGGGTCTGCCGACCTGAGTTCTTAGCATTGCTAACATTTTACTTCTCAAATTTCATTTCTTATCCAGGACCAGCCTACAGCAAGACTTGTAACTTTGACCAATCCCCAAATAGTCCAAACTGCAAGCATTAAAAAGAAACACATTTATACATACCATAGGAAAACTCATTCAAACCAATGATGTATTTCACTACTGATTTTGTGGTCAAACCCAAAGAAGGCTTGCCTTACAGTTGACACAATAAAAATGTTGTAAGTGGTCTTGAAAAAAAAAATGCACATCTCTGAGTTAAAATACCTGAAGAATGTACAAAAATTTACATTTTTGTACATGTACCTTATTATGGTAGATGTTATTTTGACTTTTATTAAGATTATATAAAGCATTCATACCTGTTCTCTCCAAAATAATAATAGAAAACCTCTAATTAATATATTAAAACTTCTCTATAATATTTTAATTCATAACAATCGTTAATCATGTTTGGACTCCAAAAATCACTGCAGACATGAAATTAAAAGACACTTACTCTTTGGAAGGAAAGTTATGACGTACCTAGACAGCATATTAAAAAGCAGAGACATTATTTTGTCAACAAAGGTCAGTCTAGTCAAGGCTATGGTTTTTCCAGTAGTCATGTATGGATGTGAGAATTGGACTATAAAGAAAGCTGAGCACTGAAGAATTGATGCTTTTGAGCTGTGGTGTTGGAGAAGACTCTTGAGAGTCCCTTGGACTGCAAGGAGATCCAACCAGTCCATCCTAAAGGAGATCAGTCCTGGGTGTTTATTGGAAGGATTGATGTTGAAGCTGAAACTCCAATACTTTGGCCATCTGATGGAAAGAGCTGACTCATTTGAAAAGACCCTGATGCTGGGAAAGATAGAAAGCGGGAGGAGAAGGGGATAACAGAGCATGAGATGGTTGGATGGCATCACCAACTCAATGAACATGAGTTTGGATAAACTCTGGGAGTTGTGATGGACAGGGAGGCCTGGTGTGCTGTGGTCCATGGGGTTGCAAAGAGTAGAACACAACTGAGCGACTGAACTGAACTGAATCTTGTTGTATAGAATCATAATGGGTTCTGTTATCTTGAATTTTGTCTCAAATAGGAAACATGATTTAGATGCATGCTATATAGTTGTCCATGCTGAAACAAAAATATCCATGTCTTAAATAAAGTATTTTAAAGATGCAGTTTCTATTTAACAAAAAATGTAATAGCTAATTAAAACCATGGTCTAATAACCAACTAAAGATTATTGCAGTTTACAATAAGTTATTCTCTGATAAATTTTGACAAATCAATGAACTAACATGTTAAAACAAATATTTTAAAATTTTATTTAAATATGTTATTTTTGAACCTTATTGGTTTTGATAATCATGGGTGAAATAATGTTTAGCTATATTGGGAACAACCAATAAATACAACACTTACTGACATTTTAACATTCTGTGAAACTGCGTACACTTACTAGAAAAAACTCACTAAAGCATTTAAAGTGTAGATGACTACAAATGAACACAAGTTAATGTAAAATTAATTATTTTTTAGCACATTTAATGCTTACATCCTCATGAACATATGGTTGGTTTTAGAACTAGTAAATAGACTGCCAAAGTTTACTTTGAGATTCTCAGCCTTACTGTGGTAATGGTATGATTTTTATTCATACTTTTTCATAACTAACCAAGTAAAAATAGAAAAATCAATTTCACCAGATTCTGGACAAAATAAGAAGCAATGATTTATCTGACTCATTTATTCCTGATCCAAATGATAAAACCAAATGTAACATTACTATTATAAACCTATTTAAATGAAATTATTTTATGTGCACCATTATTTTTGTAGTTATTTTAAATCTATTGGAAATAAGCTTTCTCACTCTTGAGTTCTTTTGATCTATCAGTAAATTATCTCCCAATTAAGGTGCTCAGGTTTACTGAAGAGTAAATGGTTTAAAAAGATGAGGAAGAAAAAGTAGTTTCATATGTGTTTGTACAAAGGACATAAAATCAAGAGTGGCACAAAATAGTTAAGAGCACACCCTCAAATGTAAATTACAGCTCTGCCACTAAACAAGTATGTAACCTTGAAAATGTCAGTGACCCTTACTCGATCTAAGTTTTTTCAACAATAAAATAAGGATAAGAGTATCTACAACAGTGGTTCACATGACTTTCTGTAAATAAGACCTGCTGCTGCTGCTGCTGCTAAGTCACTTCAGTTGTGTCTGACTCTGTGCGACCCCATAGATGGCAGCCCACCAGGCTCCCCCATCCCTGGGATTCTCCAGGCAAGAACACTGGAGTGGGTTGCCATTTCCTTCTCCAATGCATGAAAGGGAAAAGTGAAAGTGAAGTCGCTCAGTTGTGTCTGACTCCTAGAGACCTCATAGACTACAGCCTACCAGGCTCCTCCAACCATGGGATTTTCCAGGCAAAAGTACTGGAGTGGGGTGCCATTGCCTTCTCGGAAATAAGGCCTACATTACAGTAATGCATGACATATAGAGATGATGTGTAACCTATTGTTACACAAAGTAAGTTTTTAGGCTACTTGTAAATGTTACTCAATAAAGTGAAAGTGAAAGTGAAGTTGCTCAGTAGTGTCTGACTCTTTGTGACCCCATGGACTGCAGCCTACCAGGTTCTACCATCCATGGGATTTTCCAGGCAAGAATACTGGAGTGGGTTGCCATTTCTTTCTCCAGGAGATCTTCCCAACCCAGGGATTAAACCTGGTTCTCCTGCATTGTAGGCAGACGCTTTATGGTCTGAGCAACCAGGGACATCTTTCTTCATTTAAAAATGCCTAAATGAAAACAGACTGATCCTAACCATCACATTAAATAAGTTCAAACAATCCTATATATGACTTCTTTTGCAAGTGTTTCTATTTTTTAAAACTCCCCTATTATGCTTTTGAATGATTTATGCAAGACAATGGTCATCTCATTGCAACTTGAACAACATAAAGGAGAAAAACACAGGATTTGGCTTGAATTCCATACATAAGTTAGCAGAAGTGACATCCATGCAGAGATTGCCCATGGAGGAGCAAAATGGTCCAAGGTGTCTCAAAAGGCCAGGCACTGCAGGCAGAATGGGTGCTGCCCAGTGGGGGCATGAAGAAGAAGACTGGCATGAACAAAGCCAGCAGACACTGAACCAGGCCAACAGCTGAGTGTCCACCTCATTGGTAGCCTGTTACAGTGAGTTTTTTGTTTGGTCATAACTAAGGAAAAGAGACTAAAAAGAGAATCTGTGTCTAATTAAAAAAAAAAAATGTAAAGAGAGGATGGGACATGTCTATGAGAACAGAGAGTAGAATCAAAGTAGCAGCAAATATAGTTAAGGAGAAGTATAAAATCCATGCATCTGTGATGAGTCTAGGTTCTTGGTGACTTAACTCTAAACCGCAACCACATAGTGGAACTAGGCAATCTAAGATATTTTTATTTTATTTAAAAATTAGGCACTGAAAATTCTGATTCCTTCACCACTAAAAGTGAAAGTCACTCAGGTGTGTCTGACTCTTTGTGACTCCATGGACTATACAGTCCATGGAATTCTCCAGGCCACAATACTGGGGTGGGTAGCCTTTCCCTTCTCCAGGGGATCTTCCCGACGCAGGAATCGAACTGGGGTCTCCTGCATTGCAAGCAGATCCTTTACCAACTAATCACCTTCACCACTGCCACTCCTCAAATTCATGCCTCCATCATTTCACATCTGGATTACTGTAATCATCTCTTTACTGGTCCACCTGCTTCTATTCTTGCCTCTTTCAAAAACCTTTCTTTTAAGATACAAATTGGGTCATGTAATGCTCCATCTGAAGTCTTTAACTGCCTTGTCAGTTGATTCACAACAAAAAGAGTACCTTTTAATGATCTACAAGACATGCATGGTATGACTCGTGGCTACCTCTCCATCAAACTACAGGCAACATGATCTGCTTACAGTTCCTTCAATATATCAAATTCTTTCATACTCTAGGACAATTGTATTTGCTGTCATATTTTCTTTGAATACTAACCTTTGGGGATCTTCACATAGCTGGTTCTTAGCTATTCTTCATTCCTCAGCTTATCTGTATCCTTTACAGAGAGGTCATCCCTGTCCTGACAATATAAAATAGCATCTTTCCTTAAATAACTTGTTTTTTCAGTTACTCTGTATCACTTTTCCTAGTTTGTTCATAGCATTATCAATAACTGGAATTATCTTGATTATTTATTCACTGATTATGTCTTCTCCATTAAAATGAAATATTGAGGGCATGTATCTTGCCTTTGTTTCCAAAGTTTAACAAATAGTAGATAAACAAGTATCATGTAAGTATATATACATACACCATAGTAGATGTATCATGCATATGTCTGTTGAAGAAATGAAAAAAATGACAAAGAATCTTAAGGGAGAGAAACAGATTGACTACAAGTGGGAAATGAGCTATTTATATGAACTTCCTGCTGCTTCAGACTATATTGTGTTCCCCTAAAACTCATATGTTGAAGCCCAAACTCCCAAAGTGACTATATTTGCAGTAAGTAAATAATTAAGGTTAAACGAGCTCACATGGGTAAGGCCTTGATCAGCTGGTATTAACATCCTTACAAGAAGAGACAGCAAGAGAGTGATAGTGTTCCACTCTCTCTCCCCACCCCCAGCCTCTACCACTAAACTGGAAAGGCTACCTGAGAACTTAGTGAGAAGGCACCTCTGTGGGCCAGGAAGGCCCATCAGACACCAAATCAGCCAGAACCTTGACCGTGGACTTAGAGCCTTCAGAACTATAAGAAAATAAATTTCTGGTTTTTTTAACCCACACAGTCTATTGCAGCTTATTATGATATCCCAGGCCTCCCAGGTGGTGCTAGTGGTAAAGAATCTGCCTGCCAATACAGGAGATGTTAAGAGACACAGGTTCGATCCCTGGGTCGGGAGGATCCCCTGTAGGAGGGCACAGCAACCCACTCCAGTATTCTTGCCTGGAGAATCCCATGGACAGAGGAGCCTGGTGGGCTACAGTCCATTGGGTCACAAAGAGTAGGACACGCTTGAAGTGACTTAGCACGCACGTATGATATCCCAAGCATACTAAGGGGGTCTGTGGCAAAAAGAAGACAGCCAAAATGAGACAGGAATAGATGACAGGATAACAAAAGAATTTATCTTTTTATGGAGGATTATTGTTATAAGTACACATGTATGTTTATAATATGGCTATCATTATTGTTACTATATAGGCAGTTTGTAATAAGCCAGGGCCAAGAGAAAAAGCAGAGATAGTATTAAGGATTAAAGGATATCTGCAAATAAAGTGCAGAAAAAAAGCTTCTAAGACTTACCAGGATAATTGCTTCCAGGGGAACAAAAAGTCATATAAAAGAGGAAATGGACAGCATACAGGACAGGAAATTGTTTGTATTTTTTCACAGAGAATTATGAGTGACATATTTTGAAGTTACACATGGAGTTAAAACACTCACCTCTGGATTCCAGAGATGTTAGATTCAACTGTAAGTTCTAGGAAGCCCAAAGTGAAAGTGAAAGTTGCTCAGTCGTGTCCAACTCTTTGTGACCCCATGGACTATACAGTCCACGAAATTCTTCAGGCCACATTACTGGAGTGGGTAGCCTTTCTCTTCTCCAGGGGATCTTCGCAACCCACGGATTGAACCCAGGTCTCCCTCATTGCAGGAGGATTCTTTACCAGCTGAACCACTGGGAAGTCCAAGAATACTGGAGTGGGTAGCCTATACCTTCTCCAGGGGATCTTCCTGACCCAGGAATCGAACCAGGGTCTCCTGGACTGCAGGAGGATTCTTTACCAACTGAGCTATGAGGGAGCCCAAAGCCTAAGGGTAAATCCAGGTGTCACAAATGAAAGCCAGTGAAGAAGGAAAAACAAAAACAAAATCCACCTCCCCATCTCTGTCCACCTTGAGTGAGATGAAAGATATTCCTATCTGGCATTCTGCTAGCATAGGCAATCTACTACCTTCATCTGTCATAGAAGTCAGTGTTGTGGAACACACATTATTCATTCATTAAAATAACCTTGCGGTGAGAACACTATCAAAGATGCCCAGGAAGTCAATCTGATTCCCTAATATCAGGTTCACTCAGGCAAAAAGTGGGAATGAGGCATCAAAAGCTTATCAAGTTCATTATCTAGTGAAAGTGGGGGAGAAAAGAGAGAGCACAAAGAATGTTAGTCAACCCAGGTGAGTGGCTCCTTTAAATCATTAGAGCCCTGCATGATACAGCAGACAGGAGAAAAACAAGCCCCTGACACCTGGCTCCATCACAACTTTAGTGCTAAATTCCTTCCTTCACCTATTTACACACCACATTCTCAGTTATAGCTAGGTGGTCCTGCCATCTAACTCAGCCCCTGTTTAAATCTTAGGCTGATGCACAGCACAGCTTCTTGCTAAAACTCATTTCATTCAGTATCCAAGATTCTGATTCTCCCCCTGCCTCTGCTGCCTTCATCCATTTCCGACCTACAAATCTCTCTTCCTAGAGACAGGCTTTCCCTACCAATATCACAATAAGAGACTTTCCCAAAGTTTTCACTGAGACCACATACTACAGCTATATATAAATGCTTTTTCTAGCCAAAAGCTTCTGGGAATCCAATATTTTACTGTTATTCCCTACTTAAGATCTTCTCCAGAAGGGTAAGAAATAGCAACAGCTCAAACCCCCCATGGAGATACTGGAATGAAAACAAACACATATTGATTGATTGATTTTCTCATGGCAAATTATCTAGGGACATTCAGGACTTCATTATTTCACAGAGAGAGAGAGTCAATAGCCTCCTACCTGAGCTTCCATACTTCCAACTTTTTATAACTCTCACTCTATCAATCTTGACACAGTCAGATCACCTTCCCAAAAGATTAATACTCATTAAACATCATATACTGACAAAGACATAATCCTAGCCAATGTTTCTATAAAAGCATTCTTCTGTGCATAAAAAGAGTAAACATAATTTTTTAAAATTAGGAGGATGCTGAGACACTATATTCTTACACTAGTTTATTTTTTTCTGATTTGTCAATAAACTTATCAATGAATTCATCTTCTGAAACATAACATGGGGCTTCCTACATGGCTCAACAGTAAAGAATCTGTTTGCAAATCAGGAGACACAGGTTTGATCCCCTGAAGAAGGAAATGGCAATGCATGCCAGTATTCTTGCCTGGAAAATTCCGTGGACAGAGGAGCTGGCAGGCTACAGTCCATGGGGTTGCAAACGAGTCATACAAAACAGAGACTACCCCATGGACTGCAGCCTACCAGGCTCCTCCATCCATGGGATTTTCCAGGCAAGACTACTGGAGTGGGGTGCCACTGCCTTCTCCTAAACAACAAACAAAATATAGATTAAATATTATCACTAATAATAACCAGGTCTTATATATTTTCCTCAATATATTAAAGCACCTTGAAAGCAATTACTATTTTATAGTCCTTAACAGAAATGTGCACATTCAAGGCAAGAGAACTTTAGTGACTTGCTCAATATCACACGGGGACTTCGTATCATGGTTAGTGCTGGAGAATCTGTTCTTAACTCCCAGTCCAATATTTTTTAAAAGTGCAAAATTTCAAAGAAATAATATCCCCTTTACTAGCTCATGTAACTGACACATTTATTTCTTGGCAACAATAGTGAAACATTTGTCAAAATAGCTCTGTATTAACTTCTAGTTGCTAAAGAACACTCCAAAAATCTTTCTAATCCATCACTGTCAATCTTATTGCACTGCAGCCTGAGTAGGCTGTTTTGCCCAAACAAAAGACAAAATTTCCCAGGGGTCATGTTTTATGAGCACCGTACAAAATCTTACTTGGTTAATTATTAATTCTAGATGGAAACGTGGGTAGAAGACAAGCATAGCTTGGGAGGAGAGGGTGAGATCTATGGAAAGAGTAACATAGCTTGGATTTTATCACCACATGAATCTTCAACATCTCAATGGGATTTTTCCTTTTAGAATGCAAATTTGTTCAAATGCCCTTAGTATCACAAACTTACCAAAAAAAAAATTTCTAGGACTGTCAAACTCTAATTACTATCCTTTCGCTCTTAATCCCCTAAGAAGTATTATTTTCAAATTTTAGTTCACAAATATTATCTCTACTTCTTGATCTCCTATGCATTCCTCCTGTTTCCAACATTCCTCAGAAATTACTCTCTCCAAGATAACCATTATTTTTTTTTAATTAAATTGATATTTCGACTTTCTATTACTTGACTTCTCAGGAGCACTTCACAAGGCTGCTTATGTCTTTCATCTTACAGTATCTCTTCATCACTGACTCACATAGCATTTCTCTCTGCCGGCTTTTCTTTCTTCCTTTTGGGTGCTTCTTCTCAGTCATTTGCATGAGCACCTCATCCTCCACTTTTTAGACATCAGTTTTCTCCTGGTGTCAGTTCACAGTCCACAGCCTGATGGCCCTCTCCCCCACCTACGCATTCTCACACATTCACAAGTTACATCGTCCACAACCAGAACTTCAAGGGTTGCTCAATTCCAGTTCCTAATACACGTCTCTGTTCCACCTTCACACCCAGAAATCCAACTGCTTAGCTGATATCCACATCTTCTCAGCTGTCCTAAAACATCTCAAACTCACAATGCAATATATATGATTTATTTTATGAATAATAAATGAGATAAATGAATGCTACATTATGTATATAAATATATGTCCTGACAACTTGAATGATTTCATCTCACTAAAATGATTTCTATTACTTAACTTCTCAGGAGCACTTCACAAGGCTGCTTATGTCTTTTATCTTAAAGTATCTCTTCATCACTGACTCAACCAAATAGGCTGACCAGTTCTTGCCCAGACCAAGAAAATTCACACCAACCCCAGAAAATCAGCACTGTGAAAAGCATTCCTTAGTTTCAACTGTCTGAATCTCATCCAGAGCCTTGTTCTATAACTTTAACCATTTGATGTTTTTAGAAGGGAACTGAAGAAACTGCAATTACAGATATCCCCAGAAGATACTACCACATAACTATGACTTTTGCATGTTAATTTGCTTCAGTCATGTCCAACTCTTTGCGACCCTATGGACCCGTGTAGCCTGCCAGGTTTATCTGTCCATGGGATTCTCCAGGCAAGAATACTGGAGTAGGTTGCCATGCCCTTCTTCAACCATAACTTTTAGCTAATGACTTTTCTCCTTTGTAACTGCAGTTTCCTCAGTCATTTGAGGGAAGGCATAAATGAGCCCTAATAACTCCTTTCAGTCTTCATAATTTATGAACGGAGGTTGACTATTTGACAGTTCACAAGGCACTTTAACACTAACATCTTGCTGGGTCACAATGTATCAGTTATCACACATATCAACCTTTAAGTTAAATAGATTATATTAAAGGTTAAAAATTCTGTGAGTGTATAGGGGAGGGGATGGATTTGTAAGAAAAATCACACAACTACTGATTTAGGGAGCTTCAGTTGCAAAGTCCAAAGGGAGAGTATACCTGTTAGGGTAACTTCATGACAAGACCTGGTGATTCTTTACACAATAAGTTGCTGTAAGTGACTTTGTCTCTTTTTCATTCATTCTACAATAGAGTAAAACATTTATGGGCATGGGCTCAAAAGCTATTCAAACCTGTGGACTGTTTGCCTGAGGATCTCTGACAGCACTGAACTAGGTAAAGGCCTGAAATTCTGCATTTTCACCAATTTCCCACATGATACTGGGATGAGATGCTCCTGGTCTACAGATGGCGTTTTTAGTAGTTAGGCTGTAGACCAAACTGTGAGGTTCAAATTCTAATTTCTCAATTTATTATTTCTGTTTTATGTTAGGTATTGAATCTATTGGTACCTCAAGTTTTGGATCTATAAAACGGAGAAGATAAAGATAATATAGACCTAATAGGACTACTGCAAAATAAGAGAATCATGAAAAGTTCTTCAAACAGTACCTGGTGAATTATATACTCTTGGAAGATGTAATGTTTTTAGCACTGGATGAGGTTTCTTGTTTTTCTCTCAATCTACCTGCAAGCTCAATTTCCACAGTTTGCCTATCAAAAATAAGAGCAGAATATTTGATAATGCCTCCCAGTCTTAGTCTACTGTAGTCTCTATCAAAGAATACCACATGCAAATAAAACTCTTCCAAAAATGGAAACCGTAACAACACCTAAAATACTTATCAACAGGCTTAATTTATAATTAACACAGTGAAGGTGTGGTAAGTCTGCCTGAATGACACAGGTACTCCTTTGCTCAGAAATCTTTAAATTTTCCCCCATGTTTACTGGAAGAATCTAGGCCATCTAGCCAGATATTCAGGGCCCAAACTATCATTTTGACCATGCCTCCCATTACTGACCTTTACTCAATAAACTAGATTGTATGCAATCTAGTTAAACAAAACTATTTGCACATTTACACACTTCTCATATTTTCCTATACAGCTACTGACTAAACAGTCTATTTTCTCCAATTGTAAAAATGTTCTAGTTAAATATTTTTACTTCTCTTCTACATTTCACACACATTTAAATCTCAAATGCCATGAATGAAATAGTCATTCAGATGCTCTATTCAATCATGAAATCCACATGAGCCCATAGCACATTAATGATACCCATTGGTCATTTACATAGAGTTTTTTATACTTTAAAAGCTTACTGACATACATTAGACACCCTTATGAGGTAGGAATCATTATCTCCATTTTGCCTTAGGGTATACAAGCAATTTACCTAGGTTCACACAAATTTTGTGATAGCACAACTGATGTCTCATACAATTCTCTTTTAGATTGATTATGTAATCCAAAATAACTAGACAAGTTCTATACTTAGAAGCTTGAACAGGGCCACCATGACCTCCATCTCCTGTTACTCACACTCTTGTATGATCCCCTCCCCACAATGGACTTGGTTTGGTAACTTGCTTCGAACAAACAGAATATGGTAAAAATGATGGCACATCATTTCTGGGATTCAGCCGCTAAATATTACTATGGTTTGTTTTGTGTACACATTTTCTTGCTCTATCTTTTGCTCACATTGATAAAGTCATTTACTACTGTGTGAGCTACCTAATGGGGAAGGTCATGAGAAAGAGAACTGAAGAAAGCCTGCAGCCAACAGCCTGAGAAGAACTTAGATCCTGAGTCTAACAGCCCACAAAGAACTGAATTCATCCTACAATCACATGGGTGTATTTAAAAACAGATCCTACTCCAGATGAGCCTTGAGAATACTGTAGCCCCAGCCAAAACCTTGATGATTGTTTTGTGAGAAAATCAGAGCTAAAGGACCGAATGAAGCCATGCTTATATTTCTAACCTACAGAATCTATGAAATAATAAAAACTTTTATAAGCCACCAGGTTTGGAAGTGATTTAGTGTGCAGCAATAAATAACTACTAAAATTTCCAAATATTATAACTTTCATGTTTACATTCAGTGCTGTATGAGATATTTTCCCTAACACTGTTGCATTTGGAAATGAGATCTACTCAGCAAGAGAGCAGAACAGGAAACCCCACCTTTGGATTCATTATTGGAAACATATTACCTACCAAGACTGAATTATGAATAAAGAGAAAATTGAACAGACATATAACCAGTAAGGGAGAAGGCAATGGCACCCCACTCCAGTACTCTTGCCTGGAAAATCCCATGGACGGAGAAGCCTGGTGGGCTGCAGTCCATGGGGTCGCTACGAGTCGGACACGACTGAGCGACTTCACTTTCACTTTTCACTTTCATGCATTGGAGGAGGAAACGGCAACCCACTCCAGTGTTCTTGCCTGGAGAATCCCAAGGACGGCAGGGCCTGGTGGGCAGCAGTCTATGGGGTCGCACAGAGTCGGACACGACTGAAGTGACTTAGCAGCAGCATAACCAGTAAAGAGATTGAGTTGGTAATCAAAACTTTCCAACAAAGAAAAGCTCAGGATAAGATGGCTTCACTGGTGAATTTTACCACACATTTAAAGGAGAACTGGAAAAGGAAATGGCAACCCACTCCAGTATTCTTGCCTGGAGAATTCTATGGACAGAGGAGTCTGGCAGGCTACAGTCCATGGAGTGGCAAAAAGTCGGACATGACTGAGTGACTAGGTCTTCAATTCAGTTCAGTCTCTCAGTTGTGTCTGACTCTTTGCAACCCCATGAACCCCAGCACACCAGGCCTCCCTGTTCATCACCAACTCCCAGAGTTTACCCAAACTCATGTACATTGAGTCAGTGATGCCATCCAACCCTCTCATATTCTGTCATCCCCTTCTCCTCCTGCCCTCAATCTTTCCCAGTATCAGCGTCTTTTCAAATGAATCAGCTCTTCGCATCAGGTGGCCAAAGTAGTGGAGTTGGGTTTAAAGAATAATAAATGTTAATCCTTTTCAAACTATTTCAAAAATTAAAAAGAAGAAATGTTCCCAAACTCATTTTATGAGGTCAGTGTTACTCTGACATTAAAGCTAGACAAACACTAGAACAGAATAAAACTACAGGCCAATATCCCTCATATGTATACACACAAAAATCTTCAACAAAATACTAGCAAATGGAATTCAACAGCCCATCAAGACCAAGTGAGATCACACATCATGATAAAGTGGAATTTATTAGAGGTATGCAAGGATTGTTTAACAAAGAATACCAATAAAGTGATATACAACTTTAACAGTATAAAGGATTAAAGGACTAAAAATCACATGATCATTTCAATAAATGCAGAAAAAGCCACCGAACAGAATTCAATATTCCCTTTATGATAAAAACACTCAACAAACTAGGACCAGAAAGCCATTACCTCAATGTAATAATAGGCAACATATGTAAAGCCCACAGATAATATTATACTTAATAGTAAACAACTGAAACCTTTACCTCTGAGATCAAAGATAAGGCTAAGATACCCATTTCCACCAATTCTATCCAACAGAGTACCAGAAATCTTAGCCAGAGCACTTAGGCACAAAAAAGAAATACACACAAATAAAAACACAAATAATGAAAAGACACTTGATGTTCATGGTTTGAACCCAAAAAAAAGCAACAAATTCAATGAAACCCTTATCAAAATCTTGATGGCAAATTTTGCAGAAATAGCAAAAACAATTCTAACATTCATATGGAACCGCAAGGGCTCTGAATAGCAAAAAATGATCTGGAAAAAGAAGAACAAAGGTGAGGGCCTCATATTTTCTAAATTCAAAACATATTATAAAGCTACAGTAATGAAACTGGTGTGATACTGGCATAAAGACAAACACAGACCAAGAGAAAAGAATAGAGAGAAATACACCCACATATGTAGTGAAATAGACTGGCTGGGTTCAACCAGTCCGTCCTAAAGAAAATCAGTCTGGAATATTCATTGGAAGGACTGATGCTGAAGCTGAAACTCCAATACTTTGACCACCTGATGTGAAGAACTGACTCATTGGAAAAGACCCTGCTGCTGGGAAATATTGAAGGCGGGAGAAGAAGGGGACAACAGAGGACAAGATGGTTGGATGGCATCACCGACTCAATGGACATGAGTTTGAGCAAGCTCTGGGGAATTGGTGATGGACAGGGAGGCCTGGCATGTTGCAGTCCATGGGGTCACAGAGTCAGACATGACCGAGAGACTGAACTGAACTGATACAGTGAAATGATCTTAGACAATAGGCTAAGACTATTTAATGAAAAAAGGACAGTCTCTTTCACAATTGCTTTGGGAAAATGGATATCACATGCTGAAGAATGAAATAGGAACCTCATCTTATACTAAAAACAAAGATCAACTCAAAGACTTAAACATAAAGCTTGAAATTATAAAACTCCATGAAGAAAATACGGGAAAAATGGTTTATAACACTGGTCTTGATAATAATTTCCTAAACCAAAAGACAGGCAACAAAAGTAAAAATGTGTGTGTGTTCATTCATGTCCAACTCTGTGTGACCCCATGAACTGTAGCTAGCCAGGCTTCTCTGTCCATGGAATCTTTCAGGCAAGAATACTGGAGTGGATTGCCATTTCCTATTTCAGAGGATCTTCCCAACTCAAGGATCAAACCCACATCTCTTGCACCTGCTGCACTGGGAAGTGGCTTCTTTACCACTGTACCACCTGGGAAGCCCTAGAGCAAAAATAGACAAGTGAAATTACATCAAACTAAAAAGTTTCTGAGTAGTAAAAAGACCAACAAAGTAATAAAGCAACCAACAGAATGGGAGAATATATTTGCAAACCCTAACTGTAAGGGGTTAATATTCAAAATACATAAGTAATTCAAACAGCCCAATAACAAAAATAAACTTATTAAAAATGAATGAAATTACTTAAATAGACATTTCCCCAAAGACATATAGATGGTCAACAGGTATTAGAAAAGACAATCAACATCATAATATATAGGGACATGTAAACTGAAAGCACCTCACAGTTGCTAGAATAGCCATTATATAAAGCCAAAAACCAAAACAACAAATGTTAGGGTGCAGAGAAATTAGACCCCTGGTGCACTATTGATTGAAATGTAAATGGTGTAGCTGCTATTGAAAACAGCATGGAGGTTCCTCAAATCATAAAATATAGAACCACCTATGACCCAGCAATCCCACTTCTGTGTATGTATCCAACAGAATTTAAAACTATCTTGAAGAGATATGTTACTCCCAAATTGATTATAGCATTATTCACAATAGCTTAGAGGGAGAAAGAACCCAAAGGTCCATCAACAGATGAACTGTAAAGAAAATGTGGCACATGCATATAATGGACTACTATTCAGCCTTAGGTAAAGAGGAAAAGACTGCCATATGCTACAACATAGATGAGCCCTGAGGATTATCCTATACGGAATAAATTAGTCGCTTTTATAATTATTTTATAAGTAATAAGTAAATTTTATAAGTAATAAGTACCAATGATTCCCCTTCCAGAAGTATCTATAGTACTCACACTCATAGAAGCAGAAACTAGATATCAGAACCAGGGGCTGGGGGTAAGGTTGGAATGAGGAATGGGGATTTGCTGTGCAATGGGTTTAGACTTTTAGTCATGCAAAATAAAAACACTCTAGAGATCTACTGTATGCTGCTGCTGCTGCTGCTGCTAAGTCACTTCATTCATGTCCGACCCTGTGCGACCCAATAGACGGCAGCCCACCAGGCTCCCCCGTCCATGGGATTCTCCAGGCAAGAACACTGGAGTGGGTTGCCATTTCTTTTTCCAATGCATGAAGGTGAAAAGTGAAAGTGAAGTCACTCAGTTGTGTCCAACTCTTAGCAACCCCATGGACTGCAGCATACCAGGCTCCTCTGTCCATGGAATTTTCCAGGCAAGAGTAGTGGAGTGGGTTGCCATTACCTTCTCCAAGAGATCTACTGTATAACAATGCATATATATATATTTAACAATAATGTAGCATATTATATGCTTGGAAACTTGAGAACAGGGTAAATTTCACATTATGTGTTTTTACCACAATTTATAAAAAGAAATTATACTCATAAGTGATATATACATGTAGATGAGCAGATGGAAAATAAAACACATAATTTCTCAATTATTTTAGAAATTCTTTACATAATCAGGTGTTAACATATATTGTCCCATGGAAGTAATAAAAGAAAACTAAACTTCATGTCAATTAAGTAACATGGCTAAAACTTCATTACTTGGTGTAACTGGCTGCAAAAACCAGGAATGAAATCTAGCTAATTTTATAAAAAAATAATTTTAGAAGTATATTAGAGACACGTAGCTCAGGACACAGAATTGCCAGGAAGCTGAAGAACAGCTGAGTAACAGGCCGGTGTCCAGGCAGGAAGGAGAAATCCAAGTGGCAGTCTCAGAGCAAGTGGCATCCACTCAGAATTCACTGCATCCACCACCATGACAGAGGACAAGTCCCCACTTCCTCATGTCACCAGCTGAAGAGTCAAAGTCCTACAACAGTGCAGCTGACCAGTTGACTTTATCTCACAGGCCCCTTCTGCACACAGTGCAGAGTGATCATAGAGTTGACTGCTTTCCAGGAGGTAGTCACTAGGAATTACCCGGTTACCAGTTCAGTCAGTTCACTCAGGCAGTCGTGTCTGACTCTTTGCAACCCCATGGAATGCAGCATGTCAGGCCTTCCTGTCCATCACCAACTCCCAGAGCTTACTCAAACTCATGGCCAGTGAGTCGGTGATTAAATCCAACCACCTCATCCTTTGTTGTTCCCTTCTCCTCCCACCGTCAATCTTTCACAGAATCGAAGTCTTTTCAAATGAGTCCCTTTTTCACATCAGGTGGCAAAAGTATTGGAGTTTCAGCTTCAACATCAGTCCTTCCAATGAATATTCAGGACTGATTTCCTTTAGGATGGACTGGATAGATCTCTGTGCAGTCCAAAGGACTCTCAAGAGTCTTCTCCAATACCACAGTTCAAAAGCATGAATTCTTTGGTACTCAGCTTTCTTTACAGTACAGCTCTCACACCCATACATGACTACTGGAAAAAGAATAGCTTCCACTAGATGGACCTTTGATGGCAAAGTAATGTCTCAGCTTTTGAATATGCTGTCTGGGTTGGTTGTAACTTTTCTTCAAGGAGCAAGCATCTTTTAATTTCATGGCTGCAGTCAACATCTGCAGTGATTTTGGAGCCCCTCAAAATAAATTCTACCACTGTTGCAATCATTTCCCCATCTATATGCCATGAAGTGATGGGACCAGAATCCATGATACCAAAAGTTGAGTTTTAAGCCAAGTTTTCCACTCTCCTCTTTCACTTTCATCAAGAAGCTCTTTAGTTCTTCTTGGCTTACTGCCATAAGGGTGGTGTCATCTGCATATCTGAGGTTACTGGTATTTCTCCCAGCAATCTTGATTCAAGCTTGTACTTCATCCAGTCCAACATTTCTCATGATGTACTCTGCATATAAGTTAAAAAAAGCAGGGTGACAATATACAGCCTTAACGTACTCCTTTACCAATCTGGATCCAGTCTGTTGTTCCATGTTCAGTTCTAACTGTTGCTTCCTGACCTGCATAAAGATCTTTCAAGAGGCAGGTCAGGTGGTCTGGTACTCTCATCTCTTGAAGAATTTTCCACAGTTTTTTGTGATCCACACAGTCAAAGGCTTTGGCATACACAGGAAACCAGAAGTAGATGTTTTTCTAGAACTCTCTTGAATTTCGATGATCCAGTGGATGTTGGCAATTTGATCTCTGGCTCCTCTACCTTTTCTAAATCTAGCTGGAACATCTGGAAGCTCATAACTCACATACGGTTGAAGCCTGGCTTGGAGAATTTTGAGCATTACTTTGCTACTGTGTGAGATGAGTGCGACTATGCGGTAGTTTGAGCATTCTTTGGCATTGCCTGTCTTTAGATTGGAATGAAAACTGACCTTTTCCAGTCCTGTGGCCACTGCTGAGTTTTCCAAATTTGCTGGCATATTGAGTGCACCACTTTCACAGCATCATCTTTTAAGGTTTGAAATAGCTGAACTGGAATTCCATCATATCCACTAGCCTTGTTCATAGTGATGCTTCCTAAGGCCTACTTGACTTCCCATTCCAGGATGTCTGGGTCTAGGTCAGTGATCATACCATTACCTACACCATAGTTTGGCCCCAGGTAAATAACACGGAAGGAACATAGCCCATCTATCAATAAAAAATTGGATTAAAAATTTACTGAGCATGGCCCTGCCCATCAGAACAAGACCCAGTTTCCCCCTCAGTCAGTCTCTCCCATCAGGAAGCTTCCATAAGCCTCTTACCCTTCTTCATCAGAGGGCAGACAGTCTGAAAACCACAACCACAGAAAACTAACCAATCTGATCACATGGACCACAGCCTTGTCTAACCCAGTGAAACTATGAGCCATGCCCTGTAGAGCCACCCAAAACGGGTCATAATGTAGAGTTCTGACAAAACATGGTCCAATGGAGAGGGGAATGGCAAATTACTTCAGTATTCTTTCCTTGAAAACCCCATGAACAGTATGAAAAGGCAAAAAGACAGGACACTGAAAGATGAACTCCCCAGATCAGTAGGTGCCCAACATGCTACTGGAGATCAGTGGAGAAATAACTCCAGAAAGACTGAAGAGACACAGCCAAAGCAAAACCAACATCCAGTTTTGGATATGACTGGTGATGGAAGTAAAGTCCAATGCTGTAAAGAGCAATATTGCATAGGAACCTGGAATGTTTGGTCCATGAATCAAGACAAATTGGAACTGGTCAAACAGGTGATGGCAAGAGTGAATGTCGACATTTTAAGAATCAGTGAACTAAAATGGACTGGAATGGGTGAATTTAACTCAGACGACCATTATATCTACTACTGTGGGCAAGAATCCTTTAGAAGAAATGGAGTAGCCATCATAGTCAACAAGAGAGTCCAAAATGCAATACTTGGATGCAATCTCAAAAACAACAGAATGATCTGTTTGTTTCCAAGGCAAACCATTCAATATCACAGTAATCCAAGTCTATGCCCCGACCAATAATGCTGAAGAAGCTGAAGCTGAATGGTTCTACGAAGACCTACAAGACCTTCTAGAAATAACACCCTAAAAAGATGTCCTTTTCATGATAGGGGACTGGAATGCAAAAGCAGGAAGTCAAGAGATACCTGGAGTAACAGGCAAATTTGGCCTTGGATTACAAAACAAAGCAGGTCAAAGGCTAATAGAGTTCTGCCAAGAGAACACACTGGTCATAGCAAACACCCTCTTCCAACAACACAAGAGAAGACTCTACACATGGACATCATGGTCAATGCTGAAATCAAATTGATTATATTCTTTGCAGCCAAAGATGGAGGAGCTCTATACAGTAAAAGCAAAAACAAGACTGGCAGCTGACTGCGGTTCAGATCATGAACTCCTTATTGCCAAATTAAGACTGAAATTGAAGAAAGTAGGGAAAACCACTAGACCATTCAGATATGATGTAAATCAAATCTTTTACAATTATACAATGTAAGTGAGAAACAAATTTAAGGGATTAGATCTGATAGACAGAGTGCCTGATGAACTATGGATGGAGGTTCGTGACATTGTACAGGAGGCAGGGATCAAGACCATCCCCAAGAAAAAGAAAAGCAAAATGCAAAACGGTTGTCTGAGGAGGCCTTACAAATAGCTGTGAAAAGAAGAGAAGCTAAAGGCAAAGGAGAAAAGGAAAGATATACCCATTTCAATGCAGAGTTCCAAAGAATAACAAGGAGAGATTAGAAAGCCTTCCTCAATGACCCTGTTACCAACATACTAACAAAAAGAGAAAAGTAAAAACTGGGCAAGCAAAACCAAATTGATAAATATCTACTAATGTTGAAGAGTATTGTTTTGTTTTTGTTTTTTTCTGCAAGCCAGAAGTCTTTTTTGTTTTTTGTTGTTCTTGTTTTTAAACAGGAGATACCATGATTTGGATTCTGGTATTTCACTATGGAGAAGGCAATGGCACCCCACTCCAGTACTCTTGCCTGGGAAATCCCATGGACAGAGGAGCCTGATGGGTTGCAGTCCAAGGGGTCGCTAAGAGTCAGATACGACTGAGCCACTTCACTTTCACTTTTCACTTTCATGCATTGGAGAAGGAAATGGCAACCCACTCCAGTGTTCTTGCCTGGAGAATCCCAGGGATGGGGGAGCCTGGTGGGCTGCCATCTATGGGGTCGCACAGAGTCGGACACAAGTGAAGCGACTTGGCAGCAGCAGCAGCAGCATTTCATTATCTGTGGGCTTCCCAGGTGGCTCAGGGGTAAAGAATCTACCAGCCAAACAGGAGACATGGGTTTGAGCTTTAGGTCAAGAAGATTCCCTGGTGAAGGAAATGGCCACCCACCCCAGTATTCTTGCCTGGGAAATCCCATAGACAGAGGAGCCTGGTGGGCTACAATACTTAGGATTGAAAAAGAGTCAGATATGACTTAGCAATTAAATAAGAACTCCATTATCTGCATTGCTTTTAGTATGTTTAGAACAAAAAGACAAGGATAATGGATGCCTGATATTTCCTTTCAGATTTTTCCCCCTTTGTCAAAATGGTTCATTTACTTTTATTTTCAAAGGTATTTCTAGATAATAGACATGATGTTGAATTAAAGTTCTAGCAGCTGTTACTCAGAGTAAAATAAATCACCCCAAGAATCCCTCACCTGTAATTATTACTTCATATTGTACAAATGGCATCAGTCCTGCATTCTGATTGTTCTAGGCATACTTTGTGGTGACTCAGGTGTGGATATGAAAGTCCATCTGGCCAATTATCCTTGCTGTTACCAGAGATGTTTTCTTTTCTCTTCCATCTATATGAGTATTTGAGCAAGAAATACCGTGAACCAGATCCAAGAGACTAAGATAGTTCTATAATTTTTCCAAATGAAAGCAAAAGAAATCATCTTGTTATTTTTTTGGTGGTCATATTTGAATGTACTGTTTTCATCAATAACATAATTGCATAGGACAATAAGATTACAAAATTCAGACTATCCTGATTTATTGTGTTATTAAGACTCCTGTCAATGTCATATTCATGACAGTTATCTATCTCTGTATAGCAGAATTAGCTTGAACCAACCAATCACTGAATTAAAATATTGTTTTCATAATAGAAACCAATTTATCAAATTTAAATAATTTAAGTATTCAAAACTTGCCTTTGTTCACAAAGGGATTACTTATGAGTTTTTAATATTATATAAGGGTACATATCTGACAGCACGGTAATAATGCCTAATAACACTGAGATTTGTTTCTGTTTTCCATTTCATACAAAACAAAAATCTTGGTGTTTAAACATAAAGAATAATATTTTTAAGGGATTGTATATTAAAGAAAAAACTTTCTATATATGTAGACACACATATAGAGAGAGGAGTAT
The DNA here is from genome assembly GCF_019923935.1 of Bubalus bubalis. Classification (NCBI taxonomy): domain Eukaryota; kingdom Metazoa; phylum Chordata; class Mammalia; order Artiodactyla; family Bovidae; genus Bubalus; species Bubalus bubalis. The sequence continues at coordinate 77,542,721 of NC_059159.1, read as the reverse complement.
ATATATGCTATAGATATATCTGTGCAAGTGTAGTGGTATTGAAAAAATACTATACTACTATGTCTAAAATTCCTAGTACTAATTCTTTATTCTACTCCATAGAGTGTAAGAAATAATCATAAAAGCCACACCAGAATACCACTTGAATGGGAGTCTAGACCACAGTCAAGACTTCTGATGGTTATATTAACTACAACAATACAAACTTTAGCATTTAGTATTTTAGCAAAAACATATAAAGCCAATCATTCAAATTTTTTTCAATAGCAAGCACCTAATTAGTATCTAAAAATACGGTACAAGATATTACTGGTTTTAAAAATCTGTTTTAAAAGAAAGGCTTTATAGGAGAAATTAGGACAAGGAAAATATATATAATCATTGTTATAAATTACACACGTAACACATGTCATTAATATATTTTTTCAATTGACCTTTGTCATTATTTCAAAAGTACCTCAATTTTGTTATCATCAGGTCTTCCTAATGGATTACAAAATTGAGGAAATTTTGAACCAAAGACAAAGGTTGTAGAAAAGCTGGACTGTCCAGGAACAGATAATTCTTCAAATATTGACATTTTAAAATGGAGAACTACATATCAAAAAGAAGAAAATGCTAAAACACTGTATTTATTTTCAGGAGTATAATAGGATTACAAATATGAAGTCTATTAAAATGATATCAACCATTTCAAATTTTAATCTTCATGAAAGCAATGTTTAGAATTTTTTAAAAATCAGAATAATTTTCAGAATCTCCAACACCTATCTGAACATTTGCTATTGCTATGACTGCAACCTTGAAAGTATAAAAGAATAAATCAATGAGTATTATAAAGTGTGTATGAGTATATATTTCACTATATTTTCTAAACTGAATGTTTTTTCATATTGCATATTTGCTACAGAGATTTTTTTAGAAAGACAGAAATTTTGAGACTCCCCTGGTGGTCCTATGGTTGAGACTTCACCTTCCAATGCAGCGGCTGGGGGTTCAGTCCCTGGTCAGCGAGCTGGGATTCCTCATGTCCCAGGGCCAAAAAATCATTAAATACATTAAAAAAACTAATAACTAGAAGCAGTATTGTAACAAATTCAACAAGGATTTTTATGGTTCTCATTAAGAAAAAACTTTTTAAAAAGACAAAAAACATAAATGCTTAAAAATAATAGAAATAAGAGTAACAGTGAAAACTATCAGATATGAGAAATATCTGAGATTCAAAATATGTGTCATATAGTGTAGTCCTTACTTGTCTTGTTTTTCTTTAAATTAATTCATAAGGCATTAATAACTAGAACTGCCCTGCTTTTACTTTAATGTATTCCTTTATCTCTAAGCTTAATTAGGACAATTTAGTGAAAGTGGAAATATAGTTCTTCATTTTGATTCGCTTCCACCATTTCCAAATAATATATATGCAAGATGCATCACCAAAAGCAATGAGCTTTGATAATTTCAGACCTATTTATGTTAGCTGACTCCAAAATCAATGTCTATATTCCTTTTTATAAAAACACAACCTTTTGATAGTCAAAGTACTGACTGACAGGAATCAGTGATTATCTCCCAAATATAGCCCAAGTATCATCAACACATATTAGATATTCTATAACCATGATGATATATTTAATGTTTAGAATCTTAAAATTTCTATAAACGTATTGAAAGTAAATAGAAATAGGTAGAAATATTTAGAAATAAATTTAATTCTATGAACAATCCATATGTTTCCTATAAATATATTGCTTCTTACTTGGTATAATTGAACATCTAGTTCTTTGTATTTAAACCACTACAAAATAAAACCATCTGCAAAATAAATGAACACACAACAGATTCCAGAAATCAAAATAAAGTATTTAATAAAGCATATTACTTCTACAATTTCTTAGTGATTCATTGGCAAATCTCCAATGCACATTTCCAAATACTCTATATAGTGACTTCAAAATTGTATTAAAAGTATACTTAAGCCTGATGATATTTCTGGGTAGTAGCCAATTTTATAGCAACGACTTTAATTGCATGTATTTTACAAATTAATAGAAACAGCATCTGTGGTGGTCTAAAACAATGCCAATTAATAACAATGCTGCTGCTGAAAAAGTTCATGTTAAAAATTCTTTACCTCTTCCAAAGTCTTGTTTTAAACTATATGTTCCTTTACTTCTAAATATATTTTGGCATCTTTTTAATTACTGACATTCATCTCACTAAAATTCTATAGTCAGTTGATCATTCCTACAAAATATGAGCCATTTCATTTAAAAAATGGTGAGAGACAGGTAAGGTAGTCTAGTACTCCAATAAGGTAGTCTAAAACTCTTCAATAATTTACCATAGTTTGTTGTGATCCACATAGCCAAAGCCTTTAGTGTTGTCAGTGAAGAAGGAAATGTTTTTCTGGAATTCCCTTGCTTTCTCCATGATCCAACAAATATTAGCAATTTGATTTCTGGTTCCTCTGCCTTTTCTAAACCCAGCATGTACACCTGGAAGTTCTCAGTTCACGTACTGCTGAAGCCTAGTTTGAAGGATTTTGAGCATAACCTGGCTATCATGTAAAATTAACACAATCATTTGGTAGTTGGAACATTCTTTGGCATTGCCTTTCTTTGGGATCAGAATGAAACTGACCTTTTGCTGTCCTGTGGCCACTGCCCCGTTTTCCAAATTAGCTGACATATTGAGTGCACCACTATAAGAGCATCATCTTTTAGGTTTTTAAATACCACAGCTGGAATTCAGTCACTTCCACTAGCTTTGACTGTAGTAATGCTTCCTAAGGCCCACCTGACTTCACACTGAACGATGGGAAGAGACCATGGTCTAGGGAAGAGACCACACCATCATAGGTATCCAGGTCATTAAGACCCTTGCATAGTTCTTCTGTGTATTCTTGCCACCTCTTGTTTATCTTTTCTGCTTCAATTAGGTCCCTGCCATTTCTATCTTTGCATGAAATGTTCCCTTGATATCTCCAATTTCCTTGAAGAGATCGGTAGTCTTTCCCATTCTATTTTTCCCTCTGTTTCTTTGCATTGTTCACTTAAGGCTTTCTTCTCTCTCGTTTTTATTCTCTGGAATTCTTTGGGTATATCTTTCCTTTCCCCTTTGCCTTTCACTTTTCTTTTCTCAGCTATTTCTAAGCCCTCCTCAAATAACCGCTCTTGCTTTCCTGCATTTCTTTTACTTGGGGATGATTTTGGTCACTGCCTCCTATACAATGCTATGAACCTCCATCCATAGCTCTTCAGGCACTCTGTCTATCAGATCTAATCCCTTGAATCTATTTGTCACCTCTACTATATAATCATAAGGTGTTTGATTTATTTTAGGTCATCCCTGAATGGTCTAGTATTCTTCCCTACTTTCTTCAATTTAAGCCTGAGTTTTGCAATAAAGAGCTGATGATCTGAGCCATAATCAGCTCTAAGTTTTATTTTTGCTGACTGTATAGAGTTTCTCCATCTTTGGCTGCAAAAATATAATTAATCTGATTTCAGTGTTGACTATATGGTGATGTCCCTTTATATCTCCAATTTTCTTGAAGAGATCTGTCTTTCCCATTCTATTGTTTTCCTCTATTTCTTTACATTGTTGATTTAAGAAAGCCTTCTTATGTCTCCTTGCTATCTTAGTGCATATTTTAGTACAATGTACTAATCTTAATTATGTTGAATATTTTATAATTTCAAATTTTCTTTAAAGTAGGTTAGATACCTTACCAAATGCATATTTTTCATACAGTTAATTAATCCCCCCAGTTTGTGATATTTAAATGCTAATTAATGGGCAGAACTAGTATTCAATCCCCATATACATTGTTGAGTGATAGCCTTTTCCATGGACCTAAGTTGTACAGTAACTCAAGTAGAGAAATATGTAAAGGTCAGGGAAAAACCAGTGCACACATATCATCAATTACCAGCTAAATAGGACAGAGTCCAAGCTCAATTCCTATGACTTGGCAGTAATATCCTGACAACAAGTGAAGAAAAACCCTTTAAAATATAATCACTTAGAACTTGAAATCCAAGGAATACCAATTGATTTTTCCCACATTTTAAGGTTTTAATGGCAGAGTTGGTTTATAGGTATAAATGAAATATAAAGTATATCTTAAAGCTCTGTGTTTGTCCAAGAAAATGAACAGCTTAGTGTGATATCTAGGCTTATAACAATGCAAAAAAGTCAAAGTAGTTGTCAAGAATTAAAGGGACAGGTCAATAAGCTTAGACTCTGTATTTTTGCTAAATTTTACTTTTTAAAACAAAATATCTTAAAACTAGAGCACACAGTCTAAAAGATAAAGAGATTCATGATAAAGCATCATCAATATTCTCATCATCAGGATGGGGAACACATGTACACCTGTGGCAGATTCATTTTGATATTTGGCAAAACTAATACAATTTTGTAAAGTTTAAAAATAAAAAAAAAATTCTCATCAATCACATGTGAAATAAATTAATCATCTCTTATTGGCTAAAGTCGGAGAAGGCAATGGCACCCCACTCCAGTACTTTTGCCTGGAAAATCCCATGGGCAGAGGAGCCTGGTAGGCTGTAGGCCATGGGGTCATGAAGAGTCACACACGACTGAGCGACTTCACTTTCACTTTTCACTTTCATGCATTGGAGAAGGAAATGGCAACCCACTCTAGTGTTCTTGCCTGGAGAATCCCAGGAACGGGGGAGCCTGGCGGGCTGCCATCTATGGGGTCACACAGATTCAGATACGACTGAAGCAACTTAGCAGCATTGGCTGGAGTTAGTTATTACAGTATCAGTTTTGGGATATCCTTTGTGAGTCTCTATTTGATAATATATATATAAATGGGAACTAAAAATATCAACTACTTGTAATATCAAGTGGAACAATGCATGTGAAAATTTATACAGCAAAAGGGACTCAAGATATTTGATACAAGTAGCTAATAAACATACACTGTTTAAAATATTAAAAAATAGAGAACCTATGTCCCATAGTACTAAGAAAATCACAAAGACATTGTGTTAACCATGCCTGTACATGTTCTTACTAATCTTATTTCACCATTATATGTTCTTTCTTTTCATTTTGCTTGAATTCAATCTTGTTCCATATTTTTTGTTCCTTATGTATTTCCAATTGTTTTAAGAACAAAAAGTAGCTTGCTCATTTAGCTAGGGCATTTATATTAGTGAGTAGAATCAATTTTTGCCAAGCTTTCATTAAATCTAACATAATTCATTCCAATCAATTTCTTCATTTTTGTTTCCAATGTTAATGATCCAATTTGCATTCTTTGCTAGGACCATAATTTTGGCAGCATCTAATGGGCAGAGCAGAAGACTGCTATAGAATTTAATACATATGATAAAGAGTTTGTTAGTGTTTATTTTAGCAATACATGGCCTTGGTAAATGACAGTAACTTCTGAAGTAAAAATAGAATACTGTCTGTCTACATATTATTTCAAATAAAAGGTTATCAACATTATCTAAAAAATGAACAAATTCTTTTTATCATTTGCCAAATAAATCCAGGGAATTTTTTTCTTAAGTGTCAAATATATTTTTTTAGTCTTAAAGGTGATGAAATACAAGCCTTGCAGTCAAATAGGTAACATTGAAACCAGCCTTTATTCCACATATTCAAATGTTTCTATTCATGTGAAGAATCATGAAATATCTATCAATAGGATATGTTATAAAGGATTGTCATGTACTTCCTGGATCTTTATAAACCTGAACAAATGAAGGAGCAAGGGATCAAGGCACAAAATATCTGTCTGATTCTTGACCTTTTCCCATGGGCCCCAGATAGACATCTTTTCCACTAAATGGTCACAGACATATGTCTATTCAACTAATGCAGATGGGGTTATCCGATGAATTAGGCATCCTAAGAATTTTATAGTACTTTTGGATAAAAATTGTTTTGGTTACTGGTATTTATTGAACAACTAAAAATCAATCATTTTCAGGAGACTGCTCTTAAGCTCTCACATGGGTTCCAAACATTGAATAGCAATCTGTAAAAGCAACAACATGTTTATAATAAAGAGAGAAGCTCTACACTAAAAATAGGCTGCAGTGAAATAAATTCAGATTACTGTTGGCTGATGAAGAATGCCTTTAAAACTTTATTAAAGTGCCTAATTTTCTCAATAATATAACCAGCTTTATTACTAAACATTTTATAAGGAAAATAAACATACACATATTTTATGTTGTGGCATCTGTGTACCTCAGATTTATCAGCTTCCAACATTTACATGAGGGCAAAAGTTGCAGTTATCATACTACTCATAGAAAAGATTATTTGTAGGGAAAAGGAGTAAGGGGAAAGTATATATGCTAATATAGAAAGAGAAAAAGAAGTATCAACATTATTATCTCTTCCAATATAAAGCTCTATCTCTTCAGAGTTAGCATCTTAGACTCTGGAATCTCATTGACTTGGCTATATGTTCTGTTCTGTTTCTGATTTTCCAGTGACATCAATCTCTTCAAATCTAGTTGATAGCAACAGTAATGATGTAATGTACTTTGAGAAGGATTAGAGAGAAAATATACATGAAGCACTTATCACAGGGTCTTGTATATAGTGTTTTTCTCTTACTGTCATCATTATTATTTCTTCGTGAGGAAAGATAATGAACAATTTGCCAACTTTCTGTTCCCAGAGAAAGGAGAAATATTACCCTTAGGCTTCTCATAATACCCTGTTTTACAATTCTGGAATAAATTACTATGCTTGTATTCCTTGGTGCAAAGATTCTGAAGATTTTTTCCTTTCATAAAGTTAAAATTCCCAGATTTAACAGTTGAAAGTATTTTTTAAAATGTGGCTGTGTTCATCATTTGCACAGATAAAAGACTGATCTCTACTTCTCTGGACTTTTTAAATTTTAGTGTCTTTCTCCTATCTACTACTGATGCCAACAATCATGAATATTGTAGTTCACTGACTACAATCCTCTTTTCCCACACGTCTCCAAGAATCAGAGTTCAGTAGAAATAAATAGTTGACCTATCTATTTCTTATTATCATCTCTTGGAAGATTGTTTTTTAACAGTAACCTAAAAATAAATGAGAAAAAAAATCACAAAGTAAAAATTAATACTCCCCAAAATGTACATAAATGACTATTATTTTATTAGAATAATCCACTGTAAAAACAGAGAAAAACATCAATCATAATATTTAGTATATAATTAGCTTTTATAAAATTATGAATTTTTTAAAACAGTGAAAACAATGCAGTGTATGTTAGTTTCAAATAAATCTGTAGCTGATTACTATCTAAAAATAGGCAGCTTATTCCAGAGTAAATAGCTTACACTGCCATCTCAAGGAAGCTAAGAGCACAGGAAAAAAAAAAAAAAAAAAAAAAAACTGAGTTCAAAACTAATAGAACACCACACATACACACAGAACAAAACAAAACAAAACAAAAACTTTTCTTCATTGAGGAGCAATGGCAGAATGAAAGAACCACAAGCAGCTATGGTTATAGACTAAGGACCTAAAAGTTTTCCTGCCAGAACATTCCAGAAGTGGCAGCAACAAAAATTGTACCACACAGAGAATTTAAAGCTTTCCTCTCTTTTTATCAAATGTTACTAAAGATTGCTTTGGTAAATATAAACTGAAGGAAAAGGGGATAAGGCAACACTGACAACAAAGCATCAGTGTGCGCGCGTCACTATGGCAGGTCAGTTGCAAAACCACAACATGTCCCTTGAGATGTAACTCAACGCCCATGGAAAATTTGCAAGAAGAAAAAAAAACAAAAGGCCTCATAAGACTTTTCACAATACACTAAGCAACTGAAAATACATTTAGCTTTTATACACATCACTAAGAACTGATAGGTGATACAGTAATGTAGTTTCTACAATATTGGGATTTTAGTTACCCCTAAATTCATATTATAGCAGTCAATCAATTGTTGGCTTTAGGCAAGAAAAGAAGATAAAACCAATGGTTTTCATTTAAAGCCCGGGTTTTTTCCCTATTCCTAGACATGAAACAATAGATAAATGTACTTTGGTCCATGATTACATCTCATTTATGCATATAGATGGAGTATCAATAAATAAAACTAAAACTCCAACAGAGTTTGCATGTCATTAAATTTCTCGTGGTAACTTCCAAGTCTGAAGTACATGAAAAAGTTATTGATGTCTTTCAAAAGTAACATTTCATTACTAATGGAACACTTCATAAAATGCTAACCCTCTAAGATAAGTCTTTGAATATCAATTTCACATGATACTTCCACTACAATGTAACAGGAAATTCACTCAACCATATTTTTATTACACCTCATAAATTTTTACCTGGGAATAAACTGAGCATATACACTCTTTCAGGAGGCTAAGGTACCACTTAGTGTACCCAAGGTCTAAATTTTAAGCCCAATATCCAAATTATTACTGTTTCCTAGAATATATGATTTATTGGGGGGAATAAAGGACAAAATAAAAGTAGCAATAACAATAAGTTTTATAGGTAAAGCATATAGGTAGGCTTTTCTACTAACTAGTTAAGATTTCATAAAATCACAGAAAAATTAAGAACTAAATTATATGTAATTCCCAGCATTCCCCACTTAACTTTCTAAAGTTTAAAATATTCACTCAAGAGATATTCAAACTCAACAAAATGTCAGTGAGCATGTGAGATTTACTATTACATGAAGCTAAAAGAGAAACAATTTCTTTTCAAGAAATTCCCACAATTATAGGGTGGCAATTGGAGAGACAGACTCATAAATAGTCACTATAAGATGTGATTGGTATAATCACAAAAGTAATGTGTTTTATACATACCAGAATGCTGCCCTTTGATATCGCTTGTCAATGCAAACCTGAAAAAGAATGCCAAGACCAACTAAAGATGAGCATGAATCATTCTGAAAACACAAGTAATAACATTTGCTGCTGCTGCTGCTAAGTCGCTTCAGTCGTGTCCGACTCTGTGCAACCCCAGAGACAGCAGCCCACCAGGCTCCCCCATCCCTGGGACTCTCCAGGCAAGAACACTGGAGTGGGTTGCCATTTCCTCCTCCAATGCATGAAAGTGAAAAGTGAAAGTGAAGTCGCTCAGTTGCGTCCAAGTCCCAGCGACCCCTTGGACTGCGGCCCGCCAGGCTCCTCCTTCCATGGGATTTTCCAGGCAAGAGTACTGGAGTGGGGTGCCACTCCCACTTAAAAACTGTTTGAATATTTAGAGAGTCAAAAGTAAACTCAAGATAGAAATAGATTATGGTATATGAAACCTTATACCACAGCCATTACAGCTGAAAGGAATAAGATATTGTCTGTGTGCGTTGGGGTGGGGCTCTTACTATAAAATGATGTCACACTAAAGAAGCCCAATCTTACACTTCACAGGTCTATTTAGACAAGTGAAAGTGAAAGTTGCTCTGGTGTGTCCAACTCTTTGCGAGTCCAGCTCTATACAGTCCATGGATTTCTCCAGGCCAGAATACTGGAGTGGGTAGCCTTTCCCTTCTCCAGGGGATCTTCCCAACCCAGGGATCAAACCCAGGTCTTCCCTGGTAGCTCAGCTGGTAAAAAATCTACCTGCAATGCAGGAGACCCTGATTTGATTCCTGGGTCGGGAAGATGCCCTGAAGAAGGGCTAGGCGACCCACCCTAGTATTCTTGGGCTTCCCTAATGGCTCAGCTGATAAAGAATCTGCCTCCAATGTGGGAGTCCTGGGTTTGATGCCTGGGTTAGGAAGATCCCCTGGAGAGGGAAAGACTACCAACTACAGTATTCTGGCCTGGAGAATTCCATGGAGTATTCCATGGGGTCACAAAGAGACATGACTGAGAGACTTTCAATGCAGACAAGAAATTACTCATTTAAGTCTAACAGTAACTTGACACTCCTTCCTTTTCTGTTTTTTCTTAAATCAAGAAGGATATAGTACAGTTCCATAAAAGTAATATCTGATTTGTGCAACATAATAATTTTACCCACTTTTCAAATTTTGGGTATGAGATAATGTGTGATTTTGCTTTGTTTTCTTACTTTATATTACTGTGAAAAATGAAGGCTTTTTAAAAGAGAATTTTGACCTCTTCTTGCACATTACTACACCCTTGCTCCTCCACAACAGTATATTTTCTAAGCTCTAAAAGATATAGACTGTGTAGAAAAAAATGTATTAACACTATGTCCATATATCTTTTTCCTTATATTATTCAGATGCAACTTTCTAGATTCATTTGGATTAACAATTTTCAGGTGAAAAAGAAAACTTCTTTGATAAAGAAAATTTGCTAATAGGATTAGGAGATCCTTTATTCATTTTCTTAATCAGTGATGTAAATTCTACTAATAACTAAATGAGAATCTTCAAATGAAAGAGGATTTGGAGGACAAGCTCTTTAGCAGACTGAATGCAATATAAAACAATCTGCACTCAAGTCTGTTGTCCAAAGGATTCCAGAATCATCCTCTTGAGACTCATTTCTATTGTGGAAGAAATGAACCGCCTGCCAGTGGCTTATACTACAACTGTGAGATCTTACTGAATCACCACCCCATTTCTTCCCACTCAGTCTTTATTTTAGTTACCCAAAGGAGTGTGTGTGTGTGTGTGTGTGTGTAGGAAAGAAAGAAAAATGGGAGAAACAGAGACACAGAGAGAAAGAGATAGACTACCCTAAAACTTCATCCATCTGAGATCTGAGAGCTTCCATTTCATTATTTTCCTTTGTGTGTCCAGCATTGAGACTGAAATTTCAGTATGAGTTAGAAGGAAAAGCCTTCACAGATCCACCAATCCTTGATTTTCCCCTCATGAGTCATTTCTCAGAGTTCCAATCACATGGGCTTGTCCTCCTCTAAGCTCTAGTATTCTCTTAGAACTTCCCTTAAATGACCCAAATGCCCCTGCACTCTGCCCCATGTCTTAGATGTACTGTTTCACAATGAACATAGAGTCACTTGAGCTAGTCATGCACAAAAGATGGAATGGAACCCAAGGCATCAGGAATAGGCAGAAGGAAAATGTAAGTTGGTAGCAATGTTTTTCAGCAAATTCTCTTTCTAATCTCTTTCTGTAACTCTTTACTATTCCTCATGGCTACACACTTACTGAGCTTACTTTCCAAAGTAATCTGGACAGATCTTTCCCACTCATCCTCACCCCTCTCCTCATGACCTTATATCCCCTCTCTGTATTAGACAGCAAGCTAGGACTACAAGCTAATCAATTTTGAACCTCTAAAGATACTGATTTAGAAGTTAACATACAAGCTTACTAAGAAAATATCATAATCCTAAAGACACTTATGGTGAAAATTCCAGTCACCATCACAGGCCAATGTGATAAATTAAGACCAAGTAAGCTAGTGGTAAAGACCCCACCTGCCAATGCAGGAGACATAAAAGGTGCGAGTTCGATCCCTTGGTGAAGAAGATCCCCTGGAGGAGGGCATGGTAACCCACTCCAGTATTCTTGCCTGGAGGACTCTGTAGACAGAGGAGCCTGGTAGGCTACAGTCCAAAGGGTCACAAAGAGTTGGACACAACTGAAGCAACTTAGCACACATGCACACAACATCTTCAGAATACTCTGTAAATTACAAAACTCTTTCTCATGGATTATTTCCAAATTTTCACAATGACCTAACTCAGAAACTCCTGTTAGGCTCCTTTTGAGGATGAAGAATTTCACTCAAAATTTTCAATGATTTCCCAGAACTTCCGGAGAAACTAAATAATAGGACCTTGTCTTAAAACTTAAATGGATGGTTTTCAAGCTTTACAGTATATAAGAAGCATCTAAGAGTTTATAATAATGCAGTTTGCTGGGACTCCACAACCAGGGTCTGTGAGTTTTTAGACATACTACAAACGTATAAAATTCTAAGTCAAAGATATAAATGTGCTGGAATTCTGTCATCCTCAAACTTCCATATGAAACAAAATCACTTGGAGGGCTTAATAGATTGCTGGGCTATATATAACCTCAAGAGTTTCTGAGTCAGTAACACTTAAAAGGAGCCTGAGAACATGCATTTCTAACAATTTCCCAGAAGTCTCTGCTGATCTAGGAATAATACTATGAAACTTCTTTATAATGAAGGATCCCAATCATAGAAACAGAGAATGTCCAAAGATATGGGTCTTAATGATAAGCTGCTGCTGCTAAGTCACGGCAGTCGTGTCTGACTCTGTGCGACCCCATAGATGGCAGCCCAACAGGCTCCTCTGTCCCTGGGATTCTCCAGGCAAGAATAAGCTACCAGATGTTAAAAATAAAAGCTAGAAGGATTTTATTCTCATGAATCTATGGCCTATAAGTGGTCTTGAACCATAATACAAACCTCATCACAGTCCATTTGTTAATGCTGAAAATACTATAAGCCCAAGGAGAAATATGCCTAGACAAATAGTAGTGAAGTCAACAAATATTAACAAAAAAGGAAAATATTAAAAACAACAAGTGAAAAGCAACAAATAACATATAAGGGAATCCCCATAAGGTGATCAGCTAACTTCTCAGTGGAAACTTCGTAGGCCAGAAGGGAGTGAGTGGCATGATATATTTAAAGTGATAAAAGGGAAGAACCTACAACCAAGAATACTCGACCCAGCAAGACTCTCATTCAGATTCCACAGACATATCAAAAACCATACAAACAAGCAAAAGCTAAGAGAATTCAGCAGCACAAGACCAGCTTTGTAACAATGCTAAAAAAAACTGCTCTAGCCTGAGAATCTACAACTTGAAACAAGAAAATTAAGGAGGAAAAAGCTCACTGGTAAAGACAAACATATAACAAAGGTAGGAAATCACCTGCACACAACTATGATATCATAACCAGCAACTGTGGGAAAAAGTGAAAGCTCAGTCATGTCCGACTCTTTGTGACCCCATGGACTGTAACCTACCAGGCTCCTCCATCCATGGGATTTTCTGGGCAAGAATACTGGAGTGGGTTGCCATTTCCTTCTCCAGGAGATCTTCCCCACCCAGGAGAGCACAAATACAGGATATTGAAAATGCATTTGAAATTAAAAGAAAGCAAATGTGAAAGTCACTCAGTCGTGTCTGACTCTTTGCGACCCCATGGACTATACAGTCCTTGGAATTCTCCAGGCCAGAACACTGGAGTGGGTACTCATTCCCTTTCTCCAGGGGATATTCCCAACCCAGGGATCGAACCCAGGTCTCCCATACTGCAGGCAGATTCTTTACCAGCTAAGCCACAAGGGCAGCAACTCAAAGTGATATTGTTTATATATAGACTGCTATACTAAAACCTCATGGTTTTGATCTACGATAGCTGCACACAAAAAAAGAAAAAGGAATCCAAACACAACACTAAATTTAGTCATCAAATCACAAGAGAGCAAAAGAGAAAGGGAAGAAAAAAGACCTATGAAAACAAATCCAGAACAATTAGCAAAATGGCAGTAATAATATACATATCAATAATTACCTTAAATGTAAACAGATTAAATCATCCAAACAAAAGAGAAAGACTGGCTGAATAAATACAAAAACAAGACCTGTAAATACGCTGTCTACAAGAAGATATGCACTTCAGATGTAGAGACATTCAGACTGAAAGTTAGGGAGTAGAAAAAGTTATTCCATGCAATAGAAATCAAAAGAAATCTGGAGTCCGAATGGTCATATCAGACAAAAATGACTTTAAAATAAAGACTGTTACAAGAGGTAAAGAACACTATGATGATCAAGGGATGAATCCAAGAAGAAGACATAACCATTGTAAATATATATGTACCCAACATAGGAGCACTTCAGTATGTAAGGCAAATACTAACAACCATAAAAGAAGCTGACAGTAGAATTGAAAGAGACACATGTACCTCAGTGTTCATCACAGCACTGTTTACAATAGCTCTGACATGGAAGCAACCTAGATATCCATCGGCAGATGAATGGAAAGCTGTGGTACATATACACAATGGAATATTACTCAGCTATTAAAAAGAATACATTTGATTCAGTTCTAATGAAGTGGTTGAAACTGGAGCCTATTATGCAGAGTGAAGTAAGTCAGAAAGAAAAACACCAGTAAAGCACATTAACACATGTATATTGAACTTAGAAAGATGGTAATGACGAGCCTATACACGAGACAGCAAAAGAAACACAGATATAAAGAACAGGCTTTTGGACTCTGCAGGAGAAGGCAAGGGTGGGATGATTTGATAGAATAGCATTGAAACATGTACATTACCATATGTGAAATTGATGACAGTCCAACTTCTATGCACGAAACAGGGCACTCAAAGTCGGTGCACTGGGACAATCCAGAGGGATTAGATGGGGAGGGAGGTGGGGGCGGGGTTCAGGACTGGAGGACACGTGTACACCCGTGGCTGATTCATGTCAGTGTATGGCAAAAACCACCACAACATTGTAAAGTAATTAGCCTTCAATCAAAATAAGTAAATTAATTTAAAAAAAAAAAGAATAAGACGCTAACAGTAATACAATAATAGTGGGGACTTCAACATCCCACTTTCATCAATGGACAGATCATCCAGACAGCAAATCAGTAAGGAAACACAGGTCATAAATGATATATTAGACCAAATGAATTTAACTGATATTCACAGGCATCCCATCCAAAAGCAACAGAATATATATTCTTCTCAAGCGCACATGGAACATTCTCCATGATTGATCACATGCTGGGCCACAAAACAAGCCTCAGTAAACTGAAGAAAGTGCAAATCATGTCAAGCATCTTTTCCAACCACAACTCTATGAGATTAAATACAAAAAAAAAAAAAAGTAAAAAAACCAAAAACATAGAAACTAAACATTATCCTACTAAAATAACCAATGGATCACTGAAGAAATCAAAGAGGAAGTCAAAAGTATGTACAAACAAATGAAAATAAAAGCACAATGATCCAAAATCTACAGAACACAGCAAAAGCAGTTCTAACAGGGAAGTTTATAGCAATACAATCTTATCTCAGCAAGCAAGAAAAATCTCAAAACAACCCAACCTTACACTGAAAGCAACTAGAGAAAGAAGAATAAAGAAAACCCAAAGTTAGTAGAAGGAAAGACATCATAAAGATTAGAGCAGAAATGAATAAACAGAGGTGAAGACATCAATAAAAAAGATCAATGAAACTAAACACTAGTTCTTTGAAAAGATTAAAAAAAAAAAAAGATAAACCTTTAACCAGATGTATCAAAAAAGGGGAGGGAGAAGGTTCAAATCAATCACATTAGAAATGAAAAAGGCGAAGATATAACTAACACCACAGAAATACAAAGGATCATGCAAGACTGTATGCAACTATATGCCAATACAAAGAACCTAGAAGAAATGGACAAATTCTATTATTACTGAGAAGTAATTTTAATAGTGTACAAAGAAGACTACATAATGCAAAGGATAAAAAGGACCTTATATAGAAACATTTTTTGATTATTATAAAAATGAAACTATTACAAAAGAGAGCTATCAAGGAAGGCATATTACAAATACATCTCTGAAAGGACTGTTTGCTCTTAGCATTTGAAAATAAAAGAGTTGATAACTTTCTCTAACAGACTGTAAGCATCAGAGTATGAAGAGTAAGAGTATCTTATTTAATCTCATATACAATACTGAGTCAAACATATGAAGAGCTTATATATGCTTGCTGAATGAGTATAAAAGGTATAATAAATGAATAAATATAATAATAAATTAATGAATGAGTAGGTATGAAAGGCATTACTCAATAGAATACCTGTGTCAGCAAATATTCTTTCCAAGTGATCTGATAAGAAATAAAACAGGTTATTTTATAAAATATGAATCAAACTGTATACCTTTGTGACTTGAATAAACAATCATTGGAAAACTTATATTATATAAATACAAAATTTTAAATTATGTTCAATTTTAATATAAAAGTGAATCATTAGGTGACTCAGCTGGTAAAGAATCCACCTGCAATGCAGGAGACCTGGATTCAATCCCTGGGTTGGAAAGATCTCCTGGAGAAGGGAAAGGCTACCCACTCCAGTATTCTGACCTGGAGAATTCCAAGAATCTTACAGACTGGTGAAGTCAGACATTTCTTTATGTAGAAGGCAATTTACTGAATCCAGAGTGTAATGAAATACACCACCAAAAAAAGGCTATTCCAAAGAATATACATTAAAAGATTATTTCATTACACTCTGGCTTCAGTAAATTGCCTTCTACATAAAGAAATATCTGACTTCACCAGTCTGACAAATTTAAGAATCTTACAGATTTTATCAGAGATAGAGGCAGAGGAAAAACATTAGAGAAAAGGAGATTGAATATTATCTAATTGTATTTCCCACTCAGTATAAAAAAGAAGAGCTTGTGAGTGCATTAATCACTTTTTCCAGCTTTACCTTAAAGTTTTAAGATGTTTTGAAGTCATGAGAATTAAAAATATATTTTAACACTAAGTAAAACACTCAATATATCAAAATATCATTTTTAGCAAAAAAGATCTGGAGGTGTGGTCATATTAAAATAAACTGACTCTTTTCCAAATCAATATTGATATCAGAAACTTATGATGTCTTATTTTTATTTGTACTAAAATACAGCTTACAGAAAATGTCTAAGTCCCCATCCACCGAGTTTTCACAGCAGATTTTCATTATGAATCCTTTATTGATGCAGAGCCTTCTTTTAGATTCTGATCTTAGATAATTTTACTTTTCCATGTGCACATGCAGTTGTGGATACAGAGGAACAATGAGCAGGAAATAGGACTTATGAATCTAACAGCATACAGAAAACATGCTCATGATTGAATCTCATGACTGTTCCTTTCTCTAAAGAAAAGTTTTTTTCTAGGTATCAGGAAAGCTTAGAGAAAACCTTGGCGTTAGAAGGACATATATTCATTCATTCATGCATCCAGTAGACAAGTACTGTGTCTTACAAAGTACAAGAGTCAGTGCTAAGCCCTAAGAGTAAGAAAGCCCCAGTTCAGAAGACAGCCATGCAAATATATAGAAAAGGACTGAGGATGACAAAGGTAACAGCATCTTCATTTCTAAACCTGTTTTGGAATCTGCAAAACTAATACAATTATGTAAAGTTTAAAAAATAAAATAAAATTAAAAAAAAAAAAGAATAGGTTTGCATGATAACAAATCAATAATCATATGGTGCTTTGTAGTTTCCAAAGATGAACACAACAGTATCTTGTGTCCCACATGCTATTTCATACCTTTGTTAAATCACCACATGATGGTGTTTATGGCTCCTCTCCTTGAAACTGGGTGGGCCCTTGTAACTGCCTTGACCACTGAAATCCAGATTAAGTGATGGAATGCAACTTGCAAGGCTAGGCATAAAAAAAACCATGCACTTATACTTCATTTTCTTAGAGTATATGGAAACTAACTACCATGCTGTAAGAAACTTAAACAGCCAATAAAGGGATTTACATAGAAAGAAAACAAGTTTCCTGACCGACAGCCCCAGTTGAGCTCCCAGCTGGCTATCTATCCCAATATGCCAGTCCTGGGAATGAGTCACCTTGAAAGTGAAACATCAACTTTCCACCTGAGGTGGCTCAGCTGAGACAAGCTATTCCTGTCAAGCCCTGCCCAGTTGAACATTCATGAGCAATGCATATATTTGTTCTTTTAAACCACAAACTGGGGATGATTTCTGATGCAATGGTACAGAACTGATACAAATAACCAACATTACATTGTGAAATAAAATATTGAGAACACAACTATGGACATATGAGCTGGCATTTGTTTTGAAATAGGTATTCCATAACTGAAAATGACACAATGTTATCAATTAATTAGGGAATATTATTTTCAGTATATTAGCTATAAAGTAGAAGTAATCAAGATTTAAATGATCTACAGTTGGGTGGACAGTTAGGGATAATAATTAGGAAAATATAATTAAGCAGAGTGCACTTAAGTTTCCGAGGTGCCTCAGTGGTAAAGAATCTGCCTACCAATGCAGGAGACGGGAGTTCGATCCCTGTGTCAGGAAGATCCCCAGGAGGAGGGCATGGCAACCCACTCCAGTATTTTTGCCTGGCAAATCCCATGAATAGAGGAGCCCGGTAGGCTATAGACCACAGGGTCGCAAAGAATCATACACAACTTAGCAACTTAGCATGCATGCACATGCAAGAAGCAGAATTTCTACAAATAACAAAGGTAGATAACTTGATTCAGCCAGTCAGTTTATATACACAGACACACACACATGTATGTGTGCATATGTGTGTGTTTATAATCTGCAAAGCAAATATTAGAAGTATGTAGATAACTCCATAACTACCTTATTGTAGACACAAACAAGTGGGTACAGAGCTAATAACTCATTCATTTAATGGTTTAGCTGCTATAACATAGCTTTAGTAAGGATACTTTTATCAACATTTACAACCTTGACTCAATAGTACCACTGACGTAAGTGTTTCATTTCTCCTCTTAGCTTTTCCTTGGAAATCTTGGGAAAATGAAAATCTCTTTAAACCTTCAAAAATCTCCCCTGATGATTGCTATTACAGCAATGGAAACCAAAATGTTCATCCCACAGTTTAAAAATCTATTAAAAATATTTTTCAATTTCCCAACTGTATTTTCCCTGGAATACTACTTACTTTCAATATTCATATTTGGCCTCCTAAAATATTTCCCACAAATTAATCCAATAGTTACTTAAATATATATTTATTGAACACCTGATACTTCCCAGACACTGTTCTAAACATTAAGAATAATGACTCTAAGCACTAGCGATATAGCAGTTAAAACCGTAATAGCAAAGTTCCTATTCTCACAGACATTATGCCTTGAAGATCCGAAGCTTTACAAAGACTCCCGTAGTTGATTGAACAACCCAGATCATTTTCTCACAGACATGATACTAAACATTACTTGCTCCTGGCACAACCTTAAATTTGAACATCACCAGAACTTCATAATGTCTACTGAGCCTACAAGAAGCTGTAAGTGATTTTCTCTAAGTCTGGAATAGATAATAGAAAGAGGACTATGGGTTGCAGGGTAAAAATCATTTGTAAAATAGACAAACTTTTTTCCCATAGAAGTTTATTTATTTACAAAAATAAAATTAAGTGGCTGTGACCTATTGATACTTAAAACTTAAGAATATGATCAAGCACAACAAAAGAAGAATCACACAAAAGGGAAGGGAAGTCACTCAGTCGTGTCTGACTCTTTGCGACCCCATGGACTGTAGCCTACCAGGCTCCTCCATCCATGGGATTCTCCAGGCAAGAGTACTGGAGTGGAGTGTCATTTCCTTCTCCCAAATGAATCACACAAAAGAATAAGCTAATTCCTCATGTAATAAAAGATTCATCTTTTACAGAGTAAAGTCTGATTTTCTTTAGAACAATAGATGTTTATTTTTTTTTTTTTTAAAAGTTCTACATTATCTAACATCTAAATCAGTGCTAGCACTATTCTCCAGGAAGAAAATATTAGTAAATATGTGTATAGACACCATCAAGATTTATCTTTATATCTGTGTCTGTGTGTGTGCTGTGCTGCCACTTCAGTCGCGTCCAATTCTATGTGACACTATGAACTGCAGCTCCAGGTAAGAAAACTGCAGTGGGTTGCCGTGCCCTCCTCCAGGGGATCTTCCCAACCCAGGGATTGAACTCACATCTCTTCCAACTCCTGCATTAGCAGGTGGGTTCTTTACTACTAGAGCCATCTGGGAAGCCCATATCTATCTATATAGATACATATAGTGTGTGTGTATGGGCTTCCCTGGTAGCTCAGTGGTAAAGAATCTTTTTGCAATGTAGGAGACCAGGGTTCAGTCTCTGGGTTGGGGAGATCCTCTGGAAAAGGAACTGGCTCCCCACTCCCATATTCTTGCCTGGAGAATTCCACGGAGAGAGGAGCTGGCAGGCTACAGTCCATAGCACAGATCAGATACGACGGAAGGGACTAGGCAGCAGCAGCAGTGTGTGTGTTTATATATACACAAATTATATATATACATATTGTATTTCATTATCAAAATAATAGTTCTACGATGACTTTCAAATAGAACTAAGAAGGTGGGGTCAACTACACTGTTAAATGTTAAGGACGAAAAACATTAAACAAGTGGCAGATTAGACTGAAGAAATGCTTCTCTGATTTGTGTGTAAATATATCCATTTTTTTAAAAAAGCTAGATGTGATCTTAGTCATGCTTTAGTTCAGAAGGTGCATGTATTTTTTGTTTCACCCTTTCATGTATGTTTTCTTTCACCCAGAATGTCTAGGTTAAAAAGAAACAGACCAGCCCAGATATAAAATGTATTCTCTGGTTATAGAAAGTCCCTGCTACCCACTCACCATACAGTCTGGACTCACATGGGCACTGGACTTTGTGACTTTGATCTAAAAAGCCCACCATATAACAGGTAAAAAAAAATCAAGGCCTGAAAAATAGTTAATTACCCAAAGCAAAGCATACACATAATATTATTGTTATTATTATAAGTGGTATTTTATAAAATGTTAACAATATATAAATGGATGTTTTAATCAATATTTGACATTTATATTGTAATATGTAAGTTCCAGTCCAAAGTACTTCAACTGAAATATTTGACATTATTTTTGCATATTCAGCTTATCTTTCCAGTTTGTTAGATTTTTTAAACCCATTCACATGAATGTTTTCTAAATTTTATAGGCACCTCAGAATTCATTTACCTCATCATATAATGGGATTCTCTTTCTTATCATTATAAAAGGGATAAAATACTAAAAAATATAAGCAAGCAGACAGAATTTCAAAAAGATATATATTAATTGATAGATAGAAGAAAGGAGGGCTTCTTTTTTGTTGTCATTTTTAATAAAGAGGTTTTAAAAGAATCCTCACTAAATTTGGGAAACCTCATCTAAAAAGCCAGTTTCCCCATTTCTATTTGAAAAGAATCAAGCAACCAAAAATCTACATTGCAGGCAAAAACCGCCTATTTGTATCACATAAACAAGTAGCAGGAAAAGGATATTTCTCCTCACTTTTGAGGTATTCAATAACAGACCATAAAACATCAAAGGATTTATAAGTTGTCATCTCTGCAAATCATGTATGTCTCCTGAACAAATATGCTTTAAATAAAGACAAACAACTGTAACATAATAAGGATCTGTGCAGATCATCTTTTACTACCGCAGGTGCTCAGAATATTCATAAGGCAGCAAATGGAGCACTTCTGTTTTCACACTTAAATTTAGTTTATCTGAACCAGCATGTCAGACTGGCTGTCAGCAGAAGAGATCCTCAGACATTAATGTTCTTAGTACTGCATTAACACTTGAAACAAGAAACGTAAGAGCTTATATGTGACATGTCAAGACTGCTTTGGAATGATTTCCTTTAGTAGACAATAAAAAGCCCAAATGACAGTACTAAAAAAAACAGGTGTATTTGGGGGAGAGATTCTGAATGAAACAGAATCCATCCTGCTACTTTCTACTATTTAGAAAACAAACAAACAAAAATCTAGTAACATCTTACAGCCTTCAAAGGACTTTATAGGAACAAACCCTTTCACACATATTTTTAAAATATGTGATATTATACAAAAGGTATTTTTGCCTGTATCTCATGAAAAGCATCCATGAAACCACCCAATTCATGCTTTCTACTTGCCCTGAATATATTCCCGAAAAATTGTTTCTTCTACCTATTTTAATAATTTTAAGTTTCCTTTGTGTGAGAAATGACTTATGCACCTTGCAATGCAGCTGTTATCTTTTTTCTACTAAGAGGATACTCATGGTTAGCTACTCCCAAGACAATTTTTGTACCTGAAAAAAAAAAAAAAGGAAATTACTATTTTGAAGATGATATTTCACTCAAATAAAATTCTTCTATTTTTTCTTATTTTAAAAACACATGTTTAAGAAGACATCAGTTCAGTTCAGTTGCTCAGTCATGTCCGAGTCTTTGCAATCCCATGAACTGCAGCACGCCAGGCCTCCCTGTCCATCACCAACTCCCGGAGTTCACTCAAACTCATGTCCATCGAGTCGGTGATGCCATCCAGCCATCTCATCCTCTGTTGTCCCCTTCTCCTCCTGCCCCCAATCCCTCCCACCATCAGAGTCTTTTCAATGAGTCAACTCTTCACATGAGGTGGACAAAGTACTGGAGTTTCATATTTAGCATCAGTCCTTCCAAGGAACACCCAGGACTGATCTCCTTTAGAATGGACTGGTTGGATCTCCTAGCAGTCCAAGGGACTCTCAAGTGTCTTCTTCAACACCACAGTTCAAAGGCATCAATTCTTCGGTGCTCAGCTTTCTTCACAGTCCAACTCTCACATCCATACATGACCACTGAAACCATAGCCTTGACTAGACAGACCTTTGTTGGCAAAGTAATGTCTCCGCTTTTTAATATGCTATCTAAGTTGGACATAACTTTCCTTCCAAGGAGTAAACGTCTTTTAATTGCATGGTTGCAATCACCATCAGTGATTTTGGAGCCCCCAAAAATAAAGTCTGACACTGTTTCCACTGTATAGTCAATAAGCACATGAAAAGATGCCCCAAATTGCTAACTGTCAAGAGAAATGCAAATGAAAACTAAAATAAGGTATCACTTCACATTGGTCAGAATTGCTATCATTAAGAAGTTTATAAATAATACATGCTGGAGAGGGTGTGGAGAAAAGGGAATTCCCACTGTTGATGGGAATTTAAATTGGTGCAGCTGCTATGGAAAACAGTATGGAGGTTCCTTAGAAACTAAAAACAGAGTTACAATATGATCCAGCAATCCCACTCCTGGCCATATACCCAGAGGAAACTCTAACAACCCTGTGGACTGTGTCCATGGGATTTTCCAGGCAAGAGTACTGGGGTGGTTTGCCATTTCCTTCTCCAAATATAAAAAAAGATCCATGCACCTTACTGTTCATAGTGGCACTATTTACAGCAGTCAGGACATAGAAGCAACATATATATACATATATATATATATATATATATATATAGAGAGAGAGAGAGTGTACTACTTGGCCAAGAAAAGAATTAAATAATGCCATTTGCAGCAACCTGGAGAAACCTAGAGATTAGAGATTATCATATTAAGGAAAATAAATCAGACAGAGAAAGATAAATATCACGTGATATCACTTACATGTGGAATCTAAAATATGACACAAATAAATTTATTTACAAAACAAAAACAGACTCAAAGACATCGAAAACAAACTTATGGTTATCAAAGGGGAAGGGGGGAGGAATAAAATAGAAGTTTATGATAAGCAGATATTAACTACTCTATTAAATGGATAAACGAGGTCCTACTGCACAGCAGAGGAACTATATTCAATATCTTGTAATAAACTGTAATGGAAAAAAAATACTAAAAAGAATATAGATAAGTAGATAGATATCTGAAACACTTTCCTATACACCAGAAACTAACACAACATTGTAAATCACTTATACTTCAATTTTTAAACACACTGATTTGTTTAAATGATAAACCATGTAGAAATTAAAAGACGCTTATTCCTTGGAAGGAAAGTTATGACCAACCTAGATAGCATATTCAAAAGCAGAGACATTACTTTGCCAACAAAGGTCCGTCTAGTCAAGGCTATGGTTTTTCCTGTGGTCATGTATGGATGTGAGAGTTGGACTGTGAAGAAGGCTGAGCACCAAAGAATTGATGCTTTTGAACTGTGGTGTTGGAGAAGACTCTTGAGAGTCCCTTGGACTGCAAGGAGATCCAACCAGTCCATTCTGAAGGAGATCAGCCCTGGGATTTCTTTGGAGGGAATGATGCTAAAGCTGAAACTCCAATACTTTGGCCACCTCATGGGAAGAGTTGACTCATTGGAAAAGATTCTGATGCTGGGAGGGATTGGGGGCAGGAGGAGAAGGGGACGACAGAGGATGAGATGGCTGGATGGCATCATTGACTCAATGGACTTGAGTCTGAGTGAACTCCGGGAGTTGGTGATGGACAGGGAGGCCTGGCATGCTGCGATTCATGGGGTCACAAAGAGTTGGACATGACTGAGCGACTGAACTGAACTGATAGCAAATACAGTTCTGAGCTAGAAGTTGAAAAACGTGAATTAATTCTCTCATGTCTCATCAGCTCTGTGACTGTAGCCCACCAGGCTCCTCTGTCCATGGAATTCTCCTGCAAGAATACTGGAGTGGGTTGCCATTCCCTCCTCTAGGGGATCTTCCCGGTCCAGGGATTGAACCCAGGTTTCCTACCTTGCAGGCCAATTCTTTACCATCTGAGTCACCAGGGAAGCCCCAACACTTATTTGTGTAAATGTTAAACTATGTGGCATAATAAATACAGTCCTGAGAGAGAAGTTAGACAATGTGAATTAATTCTCTCACATCTCATTAGTGTTATAATAGGCAGAACATGTAAGGTTTAAGATCTCAGTTTCCTCAACTATAAAATTGGAAGAAAATCTCCTTAACAAAAATGAGAGCTAAAATGAATAAATTAATACATGAAACTCTTCTGTAAATTTAAAGTACTATATTTGTATATTTGATGTGATAGACTCTGCTCTTCACCCACTCATCAACCATTCTCCCACATTTTTCTTGTTAACAAATTTGTTCAATGTCCCTGGCTCTAGGGAATGGATGGTAAAAGCTGATAATCGGGATCTCACCCACCTTTGCCAAGGACTGGCCTGGAGAGGTGGCTATGAAACTCGTCTGGCCAAAGAAATATATAGTATATGATGTAACCTACTCTGAGAAATATTTTCCTCCATATGTGAAGAAGCCCCCTCCACCATCTGCATTTCTTTCCTTTCAGCTTTGGACAACAACAAGTGAAGATCTGATGTCTGGCACCTAGTGACAAACTGAAATAAGTCAAGAACAGGAGCGAACATATTAAGGACGATGGAGCAGAAAAACTGGTAAGGAGGGGTTCCAAATGGCAGTGATGAAACAGGTACTTTATTGCTGATGTATATGATTAGGATGTAATAGTCTTGAGGCCTTCCTACAGGAAACGTTGATTTCCTCTCCAGCACCAATCAAACCATGCTTGTTTGCCTACTTACGGAGTGAGTGAAGAATGTACTACAGCACATCATTGCTTATTTGCTTTTGAATATTAAAGATATAATTATAAAATAGAAACACTCTACTTTTTAAAACTTCAAAGCTATTAAAAGTGGATGAAACTGGAGCCTATTATACAGAGTGAAGTAAGCCAGAAAGAAAAACACCAATACAGTATACTAACACATAAATATGGAATTTAGAAAGACGGTAACAATAACCCTGTGTACGAGACAGCAAAAGAGACGCTGATGTATAGATCAGTCTTATGGACTCTGTGGGAGAGGGAGAGGGTGGGGAGATCTGGGAGAATGGCATTGAAACATGTATA
This sequence comes from Bubalus bubalis, assembly GCF_019923935.1. Lineage (NCBI taxonomy): Eukaryota > Metazoa > Chordata > Mammalia > Artiodactyla > Bovidae > Bubalus > Bubalus bubalis. Next base: position 77,517,309 of record NC_059159.1, on the reverse strand, counting down.
TAATCATGTATGAAACAAGTCACCAGTCCAGGTTCGATGCACGATACGGGATGCTTGGGGCTGGTGCACTGGGACGACCCAGAGGGATGGTATGGGGAGGGAGGAGGGTTCAGGATGGGGAACACAGGTATACCTCTGGTGGATTCATTTCAATATTTGGCAAAACTAATACAATTTTGTAAAGTTTAAAAAATAAAATAAAATTAAAAAAATAAAAAATAAATAAAATTAAATTAAATTAAAAAAAAATATACTAAAACTACCTTGTGAGGAAGCAAGCCTGCCTGAGGAAAAGGCAATAATTAGAAGTCATAAAGGATCTGTGTAATGAGGTGCATCTGTGTATTGAGGGACGTCAGAAAGACTGAAAGATGCAATGCAGACTAAAGAATTTATGTGTCATCTATGAAACAGAAGATTACTATTCATAATATATAATGTTTCCTTAACATTAATGTCAGAAAGACAAATTACTTAATGCAAAATAATTCACAGAGGAGATATCAGATCAGATCAGTCGCTCAGTCGTGTCCGACTCTTTGTGACCCCATGAATCACAGCACACCAGGCATCCCTGTCCATCACCAACTCCCGGAGTTCACTCAGACTCACGTCCATCGAGTCAGTGATGCCATCCAGCCATCTCATCCTCTGTCGTCCCCTTCTCCTCTTGCCCCCAATCCCTCCCAGCTTCAGAATCTTTTCCAATGAGTCAACTCTTCACATGAGGTGGCCAAAGTCCTGGAGTTTCAGCTTTAGCATCATTCCTTCCAAAGAAATCCCAGGGCTGATCTCCTTCAGAATGGACTGGTTGGATCTCCTTGCAGTCCAAGGCCCTCCCAAGAGTCTTCTCCAACACCACAGTTCAAAAGCATCAATTCTTTGGTGCTCAGCCTTCTTCACAGTCCAACTCTCACATCCATACATGACCACAGGAAAAACCATAGCCTTGACTAGAGGAACCTTTGTTGGCAAAGTAATGTCTCTGCTTTTGAATATGCTATCTAGGTTGGTCATAACTTTCCTTCCAAGGAGTAAGTGTCTTTTAATTTCATGGCTCCAGTCACCATCTGAAGTGATTTTGGAGCCCCTCAAAAATGAAGTCTGACACTGTTTCCACTGTTTCCCCATCTATTTCCCATGAAGTGATGGGACCAGATGCCACGATCTTCGTTTTCTGAATGCTGAGCTTTAAGCCAACTTTTTCAGTCTCCACTTTCACTTTCATCAAGAGGCTCTTTAGTTCCTCTTCACTTTCTGCCATAAGGGTGGTGTCATCTGCATATCTGAGGTTATTGATATTTCTCCCAGCAATCTTGATTCCAGCTTGTGTTTCTTCCAGTCCAGTGCTTCTCATGATGTACTCTGCATATAAGTTAAATAAGCAGGGTGACAATATACAGCCTTGATGTACTCCTTTTCCTATTTGGAACATGTCTGTTGTTCCATGTCCAGTTCTAACTGTTGCCTCCTGACCTGCATACAAATTTCTCAAGAGGCAGATCAGGTGGTCTGGTATTCCCATCGCTTTCAGAATTTTCCACAGTTTATTGTGATCCACACAGTCAAAGCCTTTGGCATAGTCAACAAAGCAGAAATAGATGTTTTTCTGGAACTCTCTTGCTTTTTCCATGATCCAGTGGATGTTGGCAATTTGATCTCTGGTTCCTCTGCCTTTTCTAAAACCAGCTTGAACATCAGGAAGTTCACGGTTCACATATTGCTGAAGCCTGGCTTGGAGAATTTTGAGCATTACTTTACTAGCGTGTGAGATGAGTGCAATTGTGCGATAGTTTGAGCATTCTTTGGCATTGCCTTTCTTCAGGATTGGAATGAAAACTGACCTTTTCCAGTCCTGTGGCCACCGCTGAGTTTTCCCAATTTGCTGGCATATTGAGTGCAGCACTTTCACAGCATCATCCTTCAGGATTTGGAATAGCTCAACTGGAATTCTATCATCTCCACTAGCTTTGTTCGTAGTGATGCTTTCTAAGGCCCACTTGACTTCACATTCCAGGATGTCTGGCTCTAGGTCAGTGATCACACCATCGTGATTATCTGGGTCGTGAAGATCTTTTTTGTGAGATATAAGTGCCCGATAAACATATGAAAACAATACCATGACTCATTAGTACTAAAAAGAAATAGAAAATAAAATGAGATTTTCGAAAACTCATCAAAGTAAAACACATAATGTGATACAGCATTGATACGATGCAGGACAAGTATTTCACATAGTTTGTCTGCAGTACCAATTGTTTCAGAAGTACAACTTGGCTACATCTACCAAAATTTGAAATGTAAACAACTCTTTATCTATTGTTTCTGTGGTTTTTCTTTGAAGAAATTCTTCCATCCTAGGTGGTTATGGTGAAGATGATCAATCATGGTATTGGGTACACAGTACTACACATGCCAGGCTTCCCAGGTGGCTCAGTGGTAAAGAATCTGCCTGTGTGAGTTCAATCCCTGTGTCAAGAAGATCCCCTGGAGAAGGAGGTAGCAATCCGCTCCACTATTCTTGCCTGAATAATCCCACGGACTGAGGAGCCTGGTGGCTACAGTCCATGGGGTCGCCAAGTGTCGGGCACGACTGAGCACACACACTAGAGATGCCTCATTCCCTTTCTTGTTCTGCCAGAATTTAGGCACATAACAGTGAATATAAAGTCTCATTAAATTTTTTTTCATGTGATTCCCAGAAGAGAGAGCATTTCAACTTTAAGTTGATGTATGCAAGGACTACATAAACTTAAGTCATCTGGTGATCATCTTTTTCTGACATATGGAGAGATCGTCTCTGAGAATAAATGTCACACAGAACAAAGAAAATGAGAGATTCAGAGACATTTAAAAACTTGGAACTTGAATCTTTCCATATCTTAAACAGGTATACCTCCAAAACTTTCCTTCTATCAGACAATATTTTTCTTTGGGCTACTCAGTTCATTTTATTTGAATTATGGTCAGTTGCCTCTGAAAAAGGTATATTCAAATATTTTCTCAGTTTCAAAACAAATTTTATACATTTTATGTTATAGTAAATTATATATTCATATTATATATTAAATCACATAAACATAATTATAATAGAAAATATCTGGAAACAATCTAAATGTCCATCTAAAGGAGGAGACTGGTTTAAGACATGATGGTTCATTCACATAATATTAAACACATACTAAAAATAATGAGATAGACCAGTATATCTTACAAGGACCATCTCCCACATATACTGATACATAGAAAACACAGAGCTGCAGTACAATATAAATGTACCATATGACAGACTGAACTTTTTAAAATAATATATCCCTATATTGTATATCTGATAGAGAAGTTCTAGAAAGACATAAAATGAACAGTTTACAGTTCTTACCACTGAATTAAGAAGTAGGAATTCAGACAAATTTCTATTTTATTCTAAGTACTTTGAAAATTCTATTTCATATATGTGTTATGTAATAAAAATACTAAAGCATAAAAAGTTAATTTTCTCTTCAAAGATAATAGGTGGTTAACATCAGCTGAACTACTGGTTTCTTTAAAATTAATATAGTAATGCATATTTTATCAAAAGACACATAAGAAGTTTCTACTTAATGGATTACTGCTAAACTCAACATAAAGTACTTTCAAAGAGTAAATCATACTTTTAAATCCTGATCGCTTCTGATAATTATAAAGTGGTGACTACAGTATTTCTGATATCATTATTTATTTTTATTATAAAAGTTCTGATGAAGAATGATAGATGATTTTATTGTAATCTAGTTATCAAAATCTCAATCTATTTATCTTAATATGAATCTACCCAAGTTGTCATGTCTCAATTTTTAATTATTCACAGAGATGGCTCTCCTCCATTTACTTATAAATCAGACTCAAAGTTGGTCCCACTGAATTTAAATTTCATTTTGATATCTGGCAAAACTAATACAATTTTGTAAAGTTTAAAAATAAAATAAAATAAAATAAAAAAAAAATAAATTAAACTTAAGTAGGATTATTTTATCAGAGCAATTTGTTAAACAAACAAACAAACAAAAAAAAAACCTCTGGATTAAGAAAGCACTGTTTTAAAATGAGAGAAGTACAACATTATGATTTTGATTTTACAGAACATGTTTTGGTCACTTACAAAATATTTAAAAGTCAATGAAATTAAATATAAATAAAATCAAAGCAGTAAGATAATGCAAAGATGCAGAAGAAAAACAGTTATCTTTCAGCTACTGATTCTAAATAAATTTCATAGCAAAATCTACACTTGACACCAGTGTTCTAAGTATTAATTCCATAATTAAGTTCTTCCTTCACAAGTCTTTATGGAAAGCAAGGAAAATCAAGAAGAAGAATACACACAAAACACAGTAGAACCCTCCCTGGACACATGGATCACCCATGACACATTTACATGACACATCTTACCTTCTTTTTCTGCTGGCATGTACAGTCTCCGTCAGCAGAAACAAAGCATGCACACACACAAACACACATTAAACCAACTCAGAGTTCCTAGGCTGATGTAGTGAGCACTGTCAGGATAATGGCACTATGCATACATATCTGAAACCTGAATTAGGGAAATAATAATTTGGAGTCTGAAGATGTTCTCACATATTTACATTTCTAAATTTTACTATATCACCATCCTATTATATAGACAAAGAAATAAGGTTACAAAGATTCATGCAATTTTTTTTCACCCTGTACTGTGGTAGGGGGACAAAACTTAGCCATTACTGGAATTGGATCTCTTGATTGCTACTCCACAGTAATAGTTGATTATTCTGGAAATTAATGAATAAGAAAGTATTACCTCTAATGCAGTACTAATTAAGTAGGGTTTCTCTACCTCTATATGCTTCATTTCCTCTTTTAAAAATATAAACACACAGGCATCCTTTTATAAACATGGCATTTCATAAACTGGAGCTGCTGTGAAGCAGGGGTTCCCATCCTGGGCCAGGGACCACTACTGGCCCATGGCATACCATTCCAGGCCACACACCAGGTAAGCAATGGGTGAGCAAGCAAAGTTTCATCTGTATTTACAATCACTCACCATCACTCACATTACCATCTGCTTCTGTCAGATCAGCAGGGACATTAGGTTCTAATAAGAGTGCAAACCCTACTGTGAACTGCACAAGTGAGGGATCTAGGTTATACGCTCCTTATGAGAATCACCCCAAAACCACCCCCCTGACCCATTCGCGGAAAAATTGTCTTCCACAAAACTGCCCCCTGGTGCCGACAAGGTTGGAGATCACTGCTGCAAAGTATAAGCTATGATCAAGGATTTCCTGATTTACACCATAGTCCTAACAGCAAGTCACTGCTGTTGAGTGGGCTCTTCTTCTTCAGTCTCTTCTGTCCCTGTGAGATTATTGTTTCTCCATGTGATAAGAGAAGGCAAACCAAAGACAATAAAGGATAAAAATGTCCAATTTGCATTTTACAAAGTCTCTTCCAATCAGTCTTAGATATCTTTCATCTGCAAACCATATGTGAGATCAATCCTACTAAGCTATAATGGCCATTTGAAGTTTGTTTTGAAGAGATACTCAGTGTCATGAAGAATGAAGTCTAGTTTAAAATCTCAAAAAAAAAACCAAAATACTGTCATATATGCCAGAAAGTATATAACATGTATATGAAACAATTATTAAAATTCACCATAAATATGTAATTCATGACAATATCCATCTAGATCAAGAAAGAAATTAGCATATTAGAAAATAACAATAAATGTGTATCCTATTTTACCATGTTGACATAATACTCAAGACTATGTATAGTGTTCTGTCTTCTTTCAAAAGTCTTTTTTTCCCGTCAATACATATATAGTATACTCTGCCAAGGAGTCAGAATTGATAACATATAAATATGTAAAAGATCTGTCATGTAGTTTATAAAAAAAGAAATTCAGGTAGCCATAGGACAGAGCATCAATTTTACATGTTTGAGATAATGAACAATTTAGAAGAACATATAAAATGAAATTATGCTTCATCTAAAAATGTAAAGTATTAATGTGCTGAAGTACTCACTTTCCTCTGTTTCGAGCAGGCATTCTGAATTAAATAAAATGATCTACTTCACTCTATATTTTTGAAGTTTCACAGTGTTTCAGATAAAACTGTATACCATGTGCTTGCATTTTCTCCCTGGGACACATCTTTATCCCTGCTAAGGCATGGATGATAAATAAGAAGTAAGTTTTACCAGCTGACATCTATCACATGTACCATATTGTGAAAAAGTAAAATCAAATTTTCTTGAACTGAAGAACAGAGCAAAACATACTTTGATCCCAAACCTTCATGTTGTGTTTTCATAAAAATACATAACTCCAAGAATAGCATTTCAAGCTACTTCCTAGGTTTTACTAACATCTGGAAAACCATTTAATAGAAGTTACAATGGAAGTCTTTTGGCTACTTTTGAAAAATATATCATCTTAAGTGCAATCATATGGAGAATCCCTTTTATGTCTCATGGCAACCAAACTTATTAATTATTTATCAAGAATAACATTTAAAAGTCTATTGAAGTTTCCAATTTGCTGACCTTGACTGGAGGGAATCAAGTATTTATGTGGAAAGGAAGCTCATAAATGGCTGATTCAGGACCTAGAGAGACTAGGTTATAAATATATACCAGAGTTTAGTTCAGATACTGGTAATGTCTATGTGCATATGAGGAAAATCCCACACTTACAGGGGGCAGATGAAATTGGCCAAAACTCAAAGAAAATTTTATTGGATGACTTTATTTTTATTCCAAATGTTGCATTGAACTCTCTAAAAATAGTTGTTCAAAGTCTCCTTATCACTACTTATAACTGCCCTCATCCCAATACTGTCTGAATGTTATTTGTTGGATGACTTTAAAAAAGTTATTAAAAAATTTTGGAACAGTTGGGTATGGTACTTATGGAATGGATTGGGCCAGAGTTGAGATCCTGGTCTGTCACTTACTAGCTTTGTGACAAGATCCTTTGGCTCTCTTAAAAAGTGTGAAAGTGGTAGTCACTCAGTTGGGTCTGACTCTTTGTAATCCATGGACTATAGCCACCAGGCTCTTCTGTCCATGGGATCTTCCAGGCAAGAACACTAGAGTGGGTAGCCATTCCCTTCTCAAGGGGATCTTCTGGACCCAGAGATCAAACCCAGGTCTCCTACATTGCAGGCGGATTCTTTACCGACTGAGCCACCTCTTAAGCTTTCATTAAAACAATGGCAACACCCATCTCAGTATTTGTTGTTCAGTGAAATCAACATGCTATTTTTATATTAGGTTTTACTGATATAAAAATAAGACTATATAGAGAGCTGATTCTGCTCCTTGAAAAGTAACAGCAATTTCACGACTTCTAGTAGATTAAGTATTGTATTGAATATTTTAAGCATCTGCTTTAAAATGCAGCATTGAGGAGGGGCATCTCCCAGGGTCTCAGAGCCCACTCATAACCAACTTCTGACATCTTGAGTCCCGAGAGAATTCTGTGTGTGTGTGTGTGTGTGTGTGTGTGTGTGTGTGTGTGTGTGTATCTGAGGCTTTCCAATAAGAGAACGTCAAAATTTTTTAATCTTCAAATTCTCCCATCATGACATTTTCCTTTCTCCTCTCTCCACACCCTTATTTTCCACCCTCTTCGTGGAGGTAGGGTACTAAGCCCCAGGCAGAAGTCCCAGCACCTCCCTGTCCAGTTTAGAATCTTTACTAAGCACTTCCTATGGGCCAGGCTTGGCACCAAGCCCTGAAGAGGCACATACTTGATCCAAAAACTCCTTGCATGAAGGACAAAATTTATTCAGCACCTAGGAAGTTTCAGGTACTTTACATATATTATCGCATTTAATCTTCACAGCCATCCTCTAGGGTTAATTATGGTTATTCTCATTTTACACATGAGAAAAAGAAGGCTCTCCGATGACAGGCAACTTGCTGAAGGCCACCTGGCCTCGACACTGCCTTTTCTGTTATCTTCTCTCACTCTGATTCTTGCTCAGATGGCTACTAGAACTATTCTTGTGGCTTCAGAGTAAGTCCCTTGTTGGAACTGGAACTGATCTTTCCACAACTCAAGGACAGCTAGTTGGAAAAATTGGTGCAATAATCTGATACATCCCAAGGACAGGCCTTCCCTTGTCTCTGCCTTGGTCATCCATTCTTACACTCCCACGTCCATAAACACAGCAGATTAGTGGTGCCATAATCAAAGCCAAGCTCCCCTTCCACATACACAATAGGTAAAGGGCATGTTATGTCAATTGTGCATAAGTGTGCAGGTCTGTTGTATTTATACTCACGCAAAAGAGCTTAACTAATTACATTCTGGGCAGTAAATCCAGCACCTAAGAAAAGTGAAAATAAAAAAATAAATAAAGAAAAAAGAAAAGTGAAAATATAATAATTTGTGTCTAAGAATTGCAGCCCAGAGAATGCTACTAGGAAGTGCAGAAGTCTGAGACAACTACCAAGTTAAAGGGATAGCTGTTCTACAACAATGTAACTGGAATTTCTACAAACTCCAGTATGACTTTTTGTTTTTACTACCTAAAAAAATGTTTTTTCTCTTGCTTTCTGACAGACTGACAAGAACTAGCAGCAGTAAGGAAAAGAATTAAGTGTTAGTCACTCATTAGTGCCCAACTCTTTGTGATCGTATGGACTGTAGCCTGCCAGACTCCTCTGTCCATGGAATTCTCCAGGCAAGAATACTGGAGTAGGTAGCCACTTCTATCACAAGGGTTCTTACCAACCCAGGGATTAAACCTGGGTCTCCTGCAATGCAAGCAGATTCTTTACCATCTGAGCCACCAGAAAAGCCCAAGAAAAAGGGAGTTATCAAATAATACCATTCCGGGAAGACAAAAAATTAGAACTTAACTGACAAGTAAGACTCAGATTCAAGAAAAAACTTTGAGCAACATAGAACATGGGGACTACTTTTAGCCAAAGCCTGTCAGTGGGGCTAGGCAGCCTCGTCTTAGCACATGCAAGGCAGCAAAGGAGACAGATGTAAAAGGCAGACTTCTGGAGTCAGTGGGAGAAGGCGAGGGTGGGATGATTTGAGAGAATAGCACTAACACATGTACATTACTATATGTAAAACACATAACCAGTGCAAGTTCGATGCATGAAACAGGGTGCCAAAGCCAGTGCTCTGAGACAACCCAGAGGGATGGGGTGGGAAGGGAGTAGGAAGGGGGCTCAGGATGGGGGCACACATGTACACCCATGACCAATTCATGATGTATGGCTAAAACTATCACACTATTGTAAAGTAATTATCCTCCAATTAAAATAAATAAATAGACTAAAAAAAATAAATAGACTAAAAAAAGAAAGAAAGAAAACACTGGTGGATTGATCAGTGACAATCCCCTGGTTGTGGTATTACACAACAGTTTTACAAAGTGTATGTAGGTAAAATGTACATAAGATTACTATTAGCATTGCATGTGGATCTGTCATTTTCTCAATAAACTTTCCATTAAAAGTAAAGCTAAAAAAAAGTGTGAGCGAGCTATGCAATGTACAGTTGTCTCTACTCAGTGTCTACAGGGGATTCTGTGATCCCACAGTCCCACAGGCAGCGCTCAAATCTGTGGTTCCCCATATGCAGACTCAACCCACCATAGATCTTAAGTAATACACCTATTTATTGGGAAAAAAATCTAAGAGTTTCAGTACAGTTCAAACCCTTGTTGTTCAAGCATCAGTTGTATAATTGTCTGGGACCCAGAAAACCTGGATTTGCCCCCAGAGAAAAACTATTACCCACATCTCCTTATCCCAAATCCACAGCTTTTTAAAATCTTTGAAACCGGTTTTTTTGGTTTTTTTTCCCCCATCTCTTGGTTTCTTCTTTCACTAACTGTGGTGCAGATTCTATCTTCTTTCCCACTAATTTAATATTTTAAATGTTCTTATTCTTTTGGAATGTTTAGGTGGAGAAGAAGAGGAATTTGCATCCTAACAGGAAAGGTGACAAATATAGTATAAACGTCATCATGTTGAAAATGGTCCCCAAATACCAATGCCAAGGAAACACTCTAAGTTAAAAACTAAAGTCAAACATCCTTCCCCTTTCTCTTTCTTACAAACCTTCACACCTCAATACTCATATCCTTACTTAAATAGTCTCCAAGTATTAAACATCTTCTACTACTGTCCCCTCTATCACTCTCATATTTAGAATTTTCACGATGTTCCTTCTCTTCTTTCCTCTGATCCTATTTTCCCCTTTTATGTTCTTTCCTTCTCCATTGTTCTGGCCTTGAATTTTATTTATTCACTCGTGCATTTATTGATCCATTTGTTCAATCAATCAACAAGAATGCACCAGGCACGAACTACATGCTTTCACTATACTAAGCGTGCGGTTGAGCAGATACTGTGAGCAAAGACAAAGTGGTCGCTGTCCTGATTAACTTATATTCTAGCAAGAAATACAGTAAACAATTGACAACATAATGTATTTTAACTCCCACTGTGCTATGAGCTATAAAAGGTATGTGCCGGAAGCTACAAGTGTATGCCTATAGAGGGAATCCTCTTCTGGTGGAAGTGAAGAGGAAACATCCTAGAAGAGGTACTTTTTGATCCAAGTTCTGAAGGATGTGTTGGGATTAACTAAGCAGACAGGAAAAGCCCTTCAGGAAGAGGAAAGGAAGGCAGCAAAGCTCTGAAGATAAAAGGATGAGGGCATTCAAGAAACCAAAGTAAGGCTTGCATGGCTTGACTCACAGTGCTTTAGGCTGAGTTTGTTGAAGCTATTGACAGAGGCCACGGCCAAATCACTTAGGGCCAGGAGACCTTGCTAACGATGCTGGTATTTACCTTTAGGAAACTGACATGATAACATTCTCCTTTTTTAATCTAAACCCAAAATTATTCTAAAGATAAAGCTTTCTTTCATCATTTCTGTGATATCATGTATATCATATTCACTCCCTGCTCTATGATTCTATTGCTCACAGTCTTCTAACAAAACAAGATGAATTTCTTGAGAAGTACCATAGTTTAGATTTCAAGTATGCTTGTTTCTCAGGAAAACACAATTACAGTACCAATTAACCTAGGATTCTAAGATACTAATGGCTATATATAATGCTCAATTACTGGTCATTGTGAGCATTAACTTCTGAGTATTTATATGTGCTAGATATTACAACAGATAAAATCTAAAATACAGAATAAAATGAAACCTAGGCAAAAGTCCACATTGTATTTTCAAGTCATCATTGATTGTTGTTGTTTAGTCACTAAGTCATGTCCAACTGTTTGCAACCCTATGAGCTGAACCACGCCAGGCTTCCCTGTCCTTCATCATTTCCCAGAGTTTTATATTCAATTCACTTTTTACATTCTCCAATGATTTAGTTTTGAAATCAAAACTTAAAATTCAATCGGGTAACAGTTAAAAGGGAGAAACTCAGCTAAATAACCTTATTGAAAATATATTTATTCCATGAACTTGAATTAATAAAAAATGCACAAGGATCAATAGGTAGATTGATAGGAGGGAAGCAGCAGTAAAGTATAGGAGGATACCATATTGGGAGGGAAAAAGAGTTTTATTCACTAAGCACCAGGAAACACACACACACACACACACACACACACACACACACACACACCCCAAAATCTCCCCCTCAATACACACATACGAAGATGAACAGTAAATAAGAATGTCTCATACATTTTTGCTTCCATTTCCTACTCCTTTCAGAGAACACTGCTTGATCTTGTGACTCTATAATACGAGGTGATCATGAACAAGAACGCAAATATGCATCTACTAGATTACAGGACCCACAGTACATGAGAGATATATGCATATTCTCAGGTTTGAGGAAATGCATATCCTTCTGAGTTTTAAACCCTACAGACATTATTCTAGCTGCAGCAAGTTAACATTAACTAAGAAATCAGTAATTTTTAAAACCCAGATTATTGTAGCAAAAGACTAAATGCATTTCACTCTCCTGTAGTCTATCTCAGTCTTACCATGTCTTCAAAAACCACAGAAACTGAATGCTCTGCTTCTCCAGACTGCGCCCATTATATGCGGCCACACTTTTACACCATCCTTCCTCCACTTGTACCTTCTCCCATAAAGGAATCACTGCTTAAACAGAAAAGACTGTAAGATGCCCTAAGGGTATCTGGAAATACCTAGTCCATTTCTACCTTTACTATCTACCGTTTCTCTTTTAACAAAATAGGCAAAGAGAACAGAGTCATTGGTGTAAGCATTTAATGATGTTATAAATGTAATAGCCAAGGCAACAAAATAGTACCAAGGGAAGAAATAAAAGAAGGAAAAGACAAATAACAACAATAAAACAGTATGGCAATGTTTCTCAGAGAGTGTATTTTGCAAAATTGGCTGGCCCTTTATCCACTGTATTTTATTCTTCATATGCAGGCTTTGGTTAGATTTTACTCCCTATTAGATGATCAAGCTCTACTGCAGATGTTGCATTATAAATGCAGAGGGTACACTCTGCAAAGTATTAGTGGCTAGCCACTAAAACTTAAATAGGATTAATGTAACAGCATGGCATAATGGAAAGAATGAGTTCTGGAATTATAAGTTCTATATTCAAATATAATCTCTGCCACTAATTAGTTTTGATCTTGAACAACTTAACAAGATCTTCAAAAGGTTTAGTGTCCTCATCTATGAAATAGGAACAAAAATATTGATCTCATAGTGTTAGTGAATCAATAACACTCTCTGTAATACAGAGTGATGTTCAATATAAGGTGGGTTTTATTATTGAAAGTGTTATCTTCTTTTGTTATGCTGTTTAAATCGACTCCATCATGTATGCTTCAACAGGAGATCAAAATTCTTGCCTAGCTTTGAATAATAACTGTCTAGTATTTTCTCTCCTAATGACTTATTGTTTGGACAGAGTCACAAAAAACATAAATATCAGACAGTATAGCAATCTTAAGATACTACAATGTTACAAGGACAGGCTGTGAGGGTTCCGAGTTCAGTGAGAACCCCAAAAATAATCCTAAAGAAAGGGTAAACAGAAAGAATAAGATGAAATTGATCTAAACTTCTAACGTAGCAAATGACCAAAGACATCAGATAATGAACTCTCTCCGGAAAGAGTCATGAGCTTTTAAAGCTGGCCTATGTGACATGCCATACATTCAAGCAAAGCAAACCTGGCACTGGCCTACTGTTCACTGCTCTGAGTTAAGAAAACAGAGCTGAGTGATTAATTAACATAAATTTAAAAGAAAAGCAGACAAATTAACAAATAATGAGTTCATTAACATCAAGCTGAAGGAAAGATATAATCTCAGATATGCAGCTGACACCACCCTTATGGCAGAAAGTGAAGACGAAATAAGAGCCTCTTGATGCAAGTTAAAGAGGAGAGTGAAGAAGTTGGCTTAAAACTCAACATGCAAAAAACTAAGATCATGGCATCTGGTCCCATCACTTCATGGCAAATAGATGCAGAAGACTGGAAACAGTGGCTGACTTTATTTTTATGGGCTCCAAAATCACTGCAGATGGTGATTGCAGCCATGAAATTAAAAGACGCTTACTCCTTGGAAGGAAAGTTATGACCAACCTAGACAGCATTTTAAAAAGCAGGACATCACTTTGCCAAAAAAGGTCCATCTAGTCAAGGCTATGGTTTTTCCAGTAGTCATGTAAGGATGTGAGAGTTGGACTATAAAGAAAGCTCAGCGCCAAAGAATTGATGCTTTTGAACTGTGGTGTTGGAGAAAACTCGAGAGTCCCTTGGACTGCAAGGAGATCCAACCAGTCCATCCTAAAGGAGATCAGTCCTGGGTGTTCTTTGGAAGGTCTGATGTTGAAGCTGAAACTCCAATACTCTGGCCACCTGATGCAAAGAGATGACTCATTTGAAAATACCCTGATGCTGGGAAGGATTGAGGGCAGGAGGAGAAGGGGACGACAGAGGATGAGATGGTTGGATGGCATCATCAACTCTATGGCCATGGGTTTGGGTGGACTCCGGGAGTTGGTGTTGGACAGGGAGGCCTGGCGTGCTGCGGCTCATGGGGTCGCAAAGAGTCGGACACAACTAAGCGACTGAACTGAACTGAACTGAACTGAAGGAAAGATAAAAGAAATTTTGAAAAACCAGAGTCCATGCATTTCTGAGTAAGGCTGCTGATACCATGGACTCTGTGAATAACATCCTCTGGAACTATACAGTACCCAACCCATGTGGCCATGGTTCACAGCCCTGGATGTGCCTATTCTTAAGGATTTCCAGTACCAAAATACAGGAAGAAAAGGAGAGAGATGAACTTGGGAGTAAGGCTTATAATTTCCCTTGTAAATAAACTTTCTATTTAAAAAACACCTAATTTCTAATAGTTTTCAAATAACAATAGTACCCCAAGTATATTTTAAATGATTCTATATTTAAAACATCACAGGGGGCATAATTTTACAGGAGCACATATCTTCCTTTGTCACAGATTATCATTAATAACCAGTGAAAAGAAAAGGCTCCATGGATAGGAACATATCTGGCAGGGATTAGGATGCAGGATCCAAGTCCTAGGTATAACAGTTATGGTCAAGAAGCAGATTCCAAACAGGAGGAACATACAAAATTAATAAGTACAGACTCAGAACCCAGCTGGAGTTCTCAATGGTAGAAAAGGAAAATTTAAAGCTGAAAGAGTGCCAAGACAGAAAAGGAAAATTTACAGACATGAATACTGGTACTTCCTAGGTAGACTGAGGATATTTAGTTCTCTGAACAGGGAGAAATGCTGACCAATGACCTCTGTGTAAGGCAATGTTAGTATGTGTATCAAAAGTGGGTAAACAGATTAATCTCTTTTGGTTTAAGCATTCTACCTGTTACTCATGCAAAGAAATAAATATACACCTTTTTACTTTCTCCCTTCATTCCTTCTTTCCTAGTTTTCCTCTCCTTTCTTCCTTCTTTCCTTCTCCCCTTCTCTCTCCCTCTCCCCCTCTCTCTTTTTCCCTTTTGGTGATCTAGTCTGTGACTTTACTGCTAACACTCTGGGTAAGCGCTATCAGAAGCCTACCCAGAAAACAGATATAGCAGTGAATATTTGCCAGAAAATAAGATGATATATTTTACATTTTTAAATTATTCTTTCAAGAAATTAAACAGGAAAGAGGAATTCACCAAAATTAGCAGGCCCTCCAAGCATAGATATAAAGCTAGAGAAATTCACATCTCAGTTAATAAAAAGTGACACCTACTTAGGATATGTAAATTAAGAACAGCATGAGAGGAATTTGAGCAAAACCTCAATGTGGGCAAAGGAAAATGCAAAGTGTAACTAGGAAGTGACAAACAAGGAACCCAGAAAGTGAAATAGGCCCATATTAGCAAAATGAAAATGAATGGACTAGGAATAGGAATTTGCAAATGATAAAAAGGGAAACAGAATGCCAGGGGCAATCAATTTTCTATTTTCAATGGGAACAAAGAAAATATCACAGCCCAGGAATAACAGATCCTGTTTGAATAAGCCTAGAAATTATTTATCCAAAGAAATATTCCATTGAATGAAAAAGTTAATCAGAAAATCTTCAATATAGAGTGGAAGAACTATCTCTACACACCTCTCTAGTCAGTCTTCCCATGAAGAAGACCTAAGGCTGCAGATGAGACAACCTGGAGCCTCTAGAGAGCAGCCTGATGCTGCCAGTCACATTCAGCAACATCATTTGCAGTATCTGTCACGCCACCATCTTCATTTTGTAACTCCCTAAGAAAAACTAAAGAGCCTCTTGATGAAAGTGAGAGGAGAGTGAAAAAGCTGGCTTAAAGCTCAACATTCAGAAAACGAAGACCATGGCATCCCATCCCATCACTGGCAAATAGATGGGGAAACAGTGGAAACAGTGTCAGACTTTATTTTTCTGGGCTCCAAAATCACTGCAGATGGTGACTGCAGCCATGAAATTAAAAGACGCTTACTCCTTGGAAGGAAAGTTATGACCAACCTAGATAGCATTTTAAAAAGCAGGACATCACTTTGCCAAAAAAGGTCCATCTGGTCAAGGCTATGGTTTTTCCAGTAGTTGTGTATGGATGTGAGAGTTGGACTATAAAGAAAGCTGAGCACCGAAGAATTGATGCTTTTGAACTGTGGTGTTGGAGAAGACTCTTGAGAGTCCCTTGGACTGCAAGGAGATCTAACCAGTCCATCCTAAAGGAGATCAGTCCCGGGTGTTCGTTGGAAGGATTGATGTTGAAGCTGAAACTCCAATACTTTGGCCACCTCATGCGAAGAGCTGACTCATTAGAAAAGACCCTGATGCTGGGAAAGATTGGGGGCAGGAGAAGGGGACGACAGAGGATGAGATGGTTGGATGGCATCACCGACTCAATGGACATGGGTTTGGGTGGATTTGGGGAGTTGGATGGGCAGAGAGGCCTGGCGTGCTGCGGTTCACGTGGCGCAGAGTAGGACACGACTGAGCGACTGAACTGAACTGAAGTTAAGAGGAAAGTCCCAGTGTCAGAGTAGACCTGGAGGTGAGTTTCCAAATTGTTCACTGAGCAATATGGGAAATTTACCAGAATAACAGTGGGGATCTTTATTTTTGGTTTGTTTCTCCTCTATCCTGCGCATTTAGAAGAGGTTTCACACACTAAACCCTCAATAAATGTCTGTTTCATTTATGTTGAACAAATAAATTAAATATCCCTGGATTCTCTCTGTTGCTATTTCAGATATCTCTTCATGTTCTGGTCTTGCAAAGTCCCTGATGACAACAGAGATCAGTGGTTTGTGATCTTATACAAGGCATTAAAAACTTCCACAATGTTATAATTATCCTCCAATTAAAACAAAAAGTAAATTAAAAAAATTTAAGACTGTACCTTGGTTTTTCACTTTCATTGCATACCTATTTATCTTTGTTTCTACTAACCAAAATGTAACACTTTAGAAGCACTTCATATAATATTTAAATGACACTTAACATCTGAAGTGCTTTTCATCTTTAGAGCATCTTGAAAAGAAAGTTAATTTAATAAGATTACAGAGAAGGAATATGTTCTAAAGCTCATCTAAAGCACTGCAATGTGAATAATGGCAGACAAAGAAACTAGACAACTATATACCTTCATATGTAAATATCTTTGCTTACATGTGTGCTCTGCAGTGTAAAACTCTCTTACAGTGCCAAATTTTGAGAGGGCAGGCTTAGTGCTCCATTTCCCTTTTGTGTTGAACAAACTGAAGGATTTCCTCAACCTAAGAGAAGTTAGCTAACTGCATTTGCAATGGTCTCACTGTTCATAATAAATAAAGAAGACACAGATCTATGTTCTAAAAAATATTTTTATGAAGACTCTTGGGGCTGCTGCTGCTGCTGCTAAGTGGCTTCAGTCATGTCCAACTCTGTGTGACCCCATAGACGGCAGCCCACCAGGCTCCCCCATCCCTGGGATTCTCTAGGCAAGAACACTGGAGTGGGTTGCCATTTCCTTCTCCAATGCATGAAAGTGAAAAGTGAAAGTGAAGTCACTCAGTCGTGTTCTACTCTTAGCAACCCCATAGACTGAAGCCTGCCAGGTTCCTCTGTCCATGGGATTTTTCCAGGCAAAAGAGTACTGGAGTGGGGTGCCATCGGGGAGTTTCACTTAATATATTCTCAAGGTTATACTAAAAGTTGTAGTTAATGTCTTCACCAAAGCTGCCAATTAGATGTATCTTAAATTAAATTCAAGCTCTGCAGGTTCGATCCCTGGGTCGGGAAGATCCCGTGGAGAAGGCAATGGCAATCCACTCCAGTATTCTTGCCTAGAGAATTCCATGGACAGAGGAGCCTGGCAGGCTACAGTCCATGGGGTCGCAAAGACTGAGACATGACTAAGTGACTTTCACTTCACTTCATGCAGGGGGCAGGGAAGGAGAAAGTGCAGGGCAGGATGACTCTGTTTACAAGCATCACTATTCAGGTTGATGACTAAAGCTGAGACAATCTAAGAATACATATGTATCTCTGGGATGGGTCAAGCGGTTGAATTAATTACCCATTATCTTCAACCACATTCATTTATGTTTTAAATACTTATATATAACATGAATTCATCTAGTTAGCTCTTCCATTTTGGTTTTGTTTTCTTTCAGAGATTGATAAGCATGAATAAATTACCTTATATGCAAGCCAAAAGAAGTGCTCTCAAAAGTAAGTAATCATTGTCATAAAGTTTACTACACATTTAAAAATCCAAATAACAATATAACACCTACCATTTTTTTTTGCATATGTTACCAGTTCTTGCTGTGTCAGAAACCAACCCAAATCATAGTGGTTTAAAACAATAGGCACTTTTTTTTATAAAAAAGTTTAATAGCTTCTTAATAGAAATCACATTGATCTGAGCCCAGCTGAGCTGATTTCATTTGGTTTCATTCACATATGGTAAATGGGCAAGGGACTGACTGGTTTATGACAGGCTTTACTCTAGGCATATTCTGGTGGTGGTGAAAGAAATTTAAGAGAAAGAAATGAGCATAAGCCTTTGAGTCTTAGGTCGGAAATGGCACCCTTTAGAATAGCACTGTATGGAACAAAAGTTCAAGGTGTGTGTGTGGGGGTGGGGCAATGTGGAATAGAATCCACTTATTGATGGGAAGAACTGCAAAGAAACACTGGAAAAATAAAAAATCGGAGCAATTTTCACAATCTACCAAATGTGTTTATTACATTCCAGGCACTCTTGTTTGCACATTGCATAGTTAAAATGCATGATTTCAATTACACTCAAAATAACCCCATGATATGGGGAAGGGAAATTAATGCTTAAAGAAATGAAATAATAACCTGTCAAGATCACACAGCTAACTTCCATAAAAATTTAGAAGAAAAATCAATTTATTATTTGCAAAGGGTTTTTATATAATCTCTCATTTTAATTTGGCCATGGTGGTATATAAAGCCAAGAGTATTCTTATTTTACAAATAATGCCTTGAAAGACAGGAGGAAAAGGTAAAATTTCAGTCTTTTCACGTGAGACCAAAACTCATGCCTCATCATCTTGCTGCTTCATGACCTCAAAGTAAACAATGATTTGTAGCACTTCCAAATACCACAGAATCAAAGTAAATCCGCAAAAATGCATTCAGAAATAGGCTACACATAATGCCACATCTCAGAAGTAGCTATTTTTGCTGAGACTAATCCACAAAAATCCATTAAATGTGAAAAGTCTTAATGCCAAATGTCATCTGGCATCTGGGTACTTTTTAGAAAACAAACAAGGTGTCTGTTCATTTTCATTAGCGCAAACTAAACTTTCCTAGCATGCGAATCGCTTTTTTTTTTTTTTTTTTTTAACCTCCTCTGTATACAACCAAGTTTTACCAACAAGTTTCCATTTGACCTTGGAATTGTTATTTTATTTCTCATTTTCCTCATTCATAAAATGAGAAACTTGAACCATTGGCATTTCAGAACCCTTATTTTTGGACTATTCTCAGACTATGGGTAACTGAGGGGGCTTCCCAGGTGGCACAGTGTAAAGAATCTGCCTGAAAATATAGGAGACATGGGTTCTATCCATGGCTCAGGAAGATCTCCTGGAGTAGGAAATGACAACCCGTTACAGTATTCTCACCTGAAAAATCCCATGGACAGAGGAGCCTGGTGGGCTACAGTCAATGGGGTCACAAAGAGTCAATGTGACCGAGAGACTGAGCATGTACACACTTGGGTAACAGAAATGTATGAAAATTAAGATATTAATTCTTAATATTTATAACAATTCCATTTCAATTATTTTTGAGCTATGTAAATATGTGGCAGTGTTTTCTCCAAATCACTAAACAATGATGCTTTAATTTATATCATAAAAATAATAAAAGCAAAGGCTATGGAATTTCCTTATTATTTTAAAGTTTCCACAAAGGGACAGTGAGGTGGTTATGGTCACATGAAGTGAAGTGAAGTGAAGTCGCTCAGTTGTGTTCAACTCTTTGCAACACCACGGACTGTAGCCTACAAGGCTCCTTTGTCCATGGAATGCTCCAGGCAAGAGTACTGGAGTGGGTTGCCATTTCCTTCTCCAGGGGATCTTCCCGACGCAGGGATCGAACCAGGGTCTCCAGCATTGTAGGCAGATGCTTTATTGTCTGAGCCACCAGGGAAGTCCCAATATGGTCACATATTTAGAAACAAACCTATAAATACCCTGAAATTTAATCACACCTCTGTCTTTGCCAAACTAAAATCTACAACTAATACACAAAATGAAGTAAAAATAACCTGGCTAAATGGGAAATTCAGAGAACTCCTGCTCTTCTGATGGATAACTAACCGTCAGGATAATACTTCTAAAATGACTGAATACAACTGCGTCAACACTAAAATATTTCCTGATTGGTACGGTTAACATTTACTTTCAAGGAGTAAAAGTAAATTCGTATGCTAAAGTATACTAAGTTCAGTTCAGTTCAGTCACTCAGTCATGTCCGACTCTGAGACCCCATGGACTGCAGCACGCCAGGCTTCCCTGTCCACTATCAACTGCCAGAGCTTGCTCAAATTCATGTCCCTTGAGTCAGTGATGCCATCCAACCATCTCATCCTCTGTCATCTCCTTCTCCTTTCACCTTCAATCCTTCCCAGCATCAGGGTATTTTCCAGTGATTCAGCTCTTCACATCAGGTGGCCAAAGTATTGGAGTTTCAGCTACAATATCAGTCCTTCCAATGAATATTTAGGACTGATTTCCTTTAGGATGGACTGGTTGGATCTCCTTGCAGTCCAAGGGACTCTCAAGAGTTTTATCCAACAACACAGTTCAAAAGCATCAATTCTTCAGCGCTCAGCTTTCTTTATGGTCCAACTCTCACATCCATACACGGCTACTGGAAAAACTATAGCTTTGACTAGATGGACCTTTGTCAGTAAAGTAATATCTCTCGTTTTTTAACATGCTGTCCAGGCTGGTCATAGCTTTTCTTCCAAGGAGCAAGTTTCTTTTAATTTCATGGCTGTAGTCACCATCTGCAGTGATTTTGGAGCCCAAGAAAATACAGTCTGTCACTGTTTCTATTGCTTCCCCATCTATTTGCCATGAAGTGAGCTGTGGTGTTGGAGAGGACTCTTGAGAGTCCCTTGGACTGCAAGGAAATCTAACCAGTCCATTCTAAAGGAGATCAGCCCTGGGTGTTCTTTGGATGGAATGATGCTAAAGCTGAAACTCCAGTACTTTGGCCACCTCATGTGAAGAGCTGACTCATTGGAAAAGACTCTATTGCTGGGAGGGATTGGAGGCAGGAGGAGAAGGGGACGACAGAGGATGAGATGGCTGGATGGCGTCACCGACTCGATGGATGTGAGTTTGAGTGTACTCCAGGAGTTGGTGATGGACAGGGATGGCATGCTGCAATTCATGGGGCTGCAAAGAGTCGGACACGACTGACTGACTGAACTGAACTGAACTGATGGGACCAGATGCCATGATCTTAGTGTTTTGAATATTGAGTTTTAAGCCAGCTTTTATACTCTCCTCTTTCATACTAACTCTTCTTTCATACTAACCCATACTAACTAAAGGCATGGGTTTTAGAAATATTACTTTTGTATCTTGGCTCCACCACTTCTGGGCAATGCCAACTTTTTCATTTATCATATAGGGCTGCTAACAATGCCAACTGAATATAGCTATTTTGAGAATTAAATGAGATAAGTTGGCACATAGCACAACATTTAGCAGTAAGAAAACAATAAAACTGCATATTACTATGGATGACAATGATAATAGAACTGCACTTGGCAATTTAAAGGGTTTTTACATAGACTCCCTCCTTTTACTCTTAACGTACACACAGAAATTTCAATTATAAGCAGACAAATCATTATATCTCCCCAGGAGTTTCAATGAGGTTAAGTTCTCTGCAGGAACTCAAAAAGCTAGCAAAAGATGCAGAGCTAAAATACTGAACCAAGGTCTTCTGCATCCAGGTCCCGTACTCTTCCTGCTATACCACAGTCTCATCATCAAACGTTCTTCCACAATCAATCCACTTGCATAAAGTGTTATGAATAGGCCAACTGGATTTTCAATTACATCTTTAAAAATGAATACATAAGAATGCCTCACTCTACTAGAGAACTGAGCAAAGACAATTATGAATCAAATTCTTAATGAAGAGAATCTTTTTTCCCATTGCATCTCAGTAAAGAACACAATTTAGCTTAACATCTATTGATAAGTAAAGTCATAATCTAGCATCTTACATTTTCATAGTGCTTTAACCTCTAATAGTACTGCTGCTGCTGCTGCTGAGTCGCTTCAGTCGTGTCCGACACTGTGCAACCCCACAGACGGCAGCCCACCAGGCTCCTCCGTCCCTGGGATTCTCCAGGCAAGAATACTGGAGTGGGTTGCCATTTCCTTCTCCATCTAATGGTACTATGCAGAGTCAAATCTCTGGATTGTACACTGTTATTAATCCTTTCAATCCAATTTTCACCTAGTTCATAGAAATATCTAAAGTGAAAATCGCTCAGTCGTGTCTGACTCTTTGTGACCCCAGGGACTATAAAGCCCATGGAATTCTCCTAGCCAGAATACTGGAGCGGGTGGGATCTTTGCAACCCATAAAGCTCCAAATTAAAAATGATAAAACTTAGCTGCTCCTCCTTAGTGTCTATCAACACTAATGTAATAAAAGAAACAGGTTCAAATTATAGCTTTGCATCGTATCATTGAGTGCTGCAACTGGAAAATAAATCACATCTATTTCTATGGAAATAGAAAATCTGATAAATATATATATTTCAATCTTATCAACTGTGTAAATGCAGTATTCCGTATATAACATAGTCTGAAAACAGGAAGTATACATTCCAATTTTTTAGAAGAGCATTAAACTTCATTAGCTTTACTGTGACTGTGATAATTTTAGAATGCATTAAAATTAAATCTTTAAAAATCTTTTTCTTTGTTAAAGAGCAGTCAGTGTTGAATCATAATCTGCTGGTTGTTACCAAAAGCAACAGATTAAAAAGTCATCAGACAGATGGCCAATCTAACTAGAATAAAGTGCACAAAATATATGATTATAATAATTAAGCATATTTTAATTGCTAATGATTACTGTAAATTACTGAAAAAAGCTAATTATAACAAAATTTGAGTAAACTGACTTATTTTTACTCATTTCTAGTCAATGACCTTGCAATAAAATGGATCTCAAAATATTTGTGAGGGTCAAAAAAAGTTAACATAAATTTTAAAGTAGTGTAAAACAGCTAATGTAAAATTTTTTATTTATTTATCCCACATGCTTTTCTGTAATTGACTTTTTCTTAGCTGATAGGATTAAAATAAGTAGGAAGTACTGCTAGATAAATTAACATTAAAAAATACCAAGATATTAACTAAGTTTATACTAATTGCATACACTCCAAGCACAAAAGTAAATCCAAGACTGGAGTAGGGCCAGCAACAAGGACACTATACCCTGAAAAGCTGTGTTTAAAAAAATTGTATTTGCCTTTGTTAAAAATTTGCATATTAATATTTTCATATTAATTATGGAAAAGTACAATAATTTTGAAATTAAAACAGCTGTTCAAACATTAAAAATATGTGCTCCTTAGCTGACATGGCATTGCCTCTAATTTTAATAACTTTATACTATTCTAAGTGTGTATAGGAATAAAGTTATTTTCCAGTGCTTGTTACAGAGTTTTATTACTCTTGGAGAGCAGAGCAATTAAATTCAGGTTAACACCAAAAAGTAGAAGTTTATATGGTTTCTAAAATGGAAGCTAGGTAATATTTATTGAGTGCCAACTTGGAACAATTTGGTAATCAAAAAGAAAGATTCTAAATGATTATAAACATCAAAAACATAAAAATTTATTAGTCCACAGTGAGAAATAGGGAAATACCACGCCACCATTTGCCACCACTACAAACATTCAGATTCCACTGACTCACAGTTTCAGAGTCAACAAGAGTCCAAGTATCTGATAAAATTTAAGCAAGACCATCAATAAAGAAGTAGAAGCAAGATATACAATATTAATATTGTTCTCAAAATGAGGCTACCCTGGTAGCTCAGAGGGTAAAGAATCTGCCTGCAATGCAGGAGATCTGGGTTTGATCCCTGGGTCAGGAAGATTCCCTGAAGAAGGGAATGGCAACTCACTCCAGTATTCTCGCCTGGAAAATCCCATGGACAGAAGAGCTTGGTGGGCTACAGTCCGTGGGGTCACACAGAGTTGGACTCGACTAAGTGACTAACAGTCTCACTCTGAAAATAAGTGTATTCAGTTATGTTAGCTGCATTTTAATGCATTATCACTATGATTTTGGTATATGTGAGAAAAAATAGAAAGCAAGCTGTGCAGCTTAAGGAAGTGAAAGTGGCTCAGTCCTGCCTGACTGTTTGTGACCCCATGGACTATACAGTCTATGGAATTCTCCAGGCCAGAATACTAGAGTGGGTAGCCTTTCCCTTCTCCAGGGGATATTCCCAATCCAGGAGACCAGGATCAAACCCAGGTCTCCTGCATTGTAGGCAGATTCTTTACCAGCTGAGCCATCAGAGAAGCTCATGGATACTGGAGTGGGTAGCTTATCCCTTCTCCAGCAGATCTTCCCTATCCAGGAATCAAACCAGGGTCTCCTGCATTGTAGGCAGATTCTTTACCAACTGAGCTATGAGGGAAGCCTGTGTAGCTTAAGAAGGACTAATATTATTCATGTTATTCAAATGTATGTTATTTATATATTTCATTTTTCAAATAGGTTATTGATAAAAGGGAACTTGATCTGTATCTTCAATACTTATTAAATTTTAGCTATAAAGTACATACACAAAGATGCTTTTTATTGTGACAGGCTATTTGTTGTTTTGTTTTGGTAGCAATGATTTTAAATAACCATCCCTGCTCACCTTCAACTTGTTTTGTTGATCCCATTGCTAATTATCATTATTACTTTCACTGTTTTCCATTTAGCAGATCATCTTCAGGGGCTCAAAACTGCTCAAAATGCTAAGATCACAAAACATTCTGGGGCTGCTTCACTGCCTAATTTCTCTATGTTGCGAATATGTTGTAGTCAAAATGACCAGACCCAGAAGCCAGTAAGATAATACAATTATAATGAATGTTCCACTTAAGGAGTACTTCAACATTTTTAAAGCACTTACTAGGTGTCAGACACTTGCTGAGGTTCCACGGATATAGAGATGGGTAAGATTAAAAAATAGCAACAAATAATGTTAACTGAAACTGATGTTGTAAATAATCTTTCTTAAGAACACTATCACATTTTCTGCAGACTTTTCCAAACTTTCTTACTATTGAGCTCATCTTTAAGTTCAGAATTCTGTTACTATTTCCAGCTAATTTCATTCTCCCACTACAGTTGAAACAGCATTAGTGTAAAAACAAAACAAAAACTCAATGGTGTCTGTTAGGTAGGGAATTGATCACTTTTCTTTAATTAATTACCAATACACTAACTGTGATGAAGTTACCTGCTCTCTCTAACCTCATCCAAACTGAAGGATCAATGTTATATATTGCACCAGCAGCAAGGTCTGGTATTTATAATATGTGAATATTTATAAGTGTATTTATAATATGAATTCTGCTATGTGTTCAGTTTAATGACTTGAAATAGCTAGCCTATCATATTTGAATCTAATTAATCAATGATTTTAGGGCTGGTTCTATAGTTTCTAAAAATCCTATTGTGCATTATTCTAAAAGTGTTCTGCAAACAGAAACCTTTTGGAAAGCTTAAAAACTGCATTTGTATTCTTCACTCATCTTTTTTCAATAATCTCCATGTTTAAAATGGAGATTCACTTCTACAGAAGTAACATAGGTCCCCAAATATAGTAGAAGTAATATAGAAAAAAAATGGATCTTTTTATATAAAAAGAAAAATATTTTTGTAATGATATGTTATTAACATATTTTCTCATGTTGTGGGAGGAAGAATAACTTGCTGGTGATATAACACCTCATAAATGTCTTCTTTGCTCTGAATATTACAGAGATACATACTTTGTTAACTAGTCTCCATTCAGCCAAGCAAAGGTAAACTATTTCTATGTGACACTTTGATCTTCTGCACCTCACAGGCTTCCTTTCTACAAACCCCAGAAGGTCATGGGCTTTAAGAGACTCCTGCTCTCTGGCTGCAGTCAGAGCACCGGTCTCTGGCTCTGCAGTCTGTTCACTTCACAAAGGATGCTGGCCGCAGTGATGCATGAGGACTGAGACCCAGTCCGTGCTCTGCTTGCCAAACTGTGCCCTGCGGCAGGGCAGACATGTTCTAGAGACCCTTAGAGGAAGGTACACCTCTTTGTCATTTTCTTCCCAGAGAAAATCACTTTGGCCATTTACCTGTCAAGAGGGAGTATCTTTTAGTCATTCCCATAGGGCATCCTCTATGTTAACAAAAACGTGCCTTTTTATATAGTATATAAATTGGAATTATCCAACTTCTATCCCCACATGCATATGTACATATGAGCTTAGTCCCTCAGCTGTATCCGGCTCCTTGTGACCCCATGGACTACAGCCCACCAGGCTCCTCTGTCCATGGGATTCTCCACACAAGAATACTGGTGGGTTGCCACTAGGGAATCTTCCCAACCCAGAGATCAAACTCTGGTCTCCTGCATTGCAGGCATATTCTTTACATTCTGAGCCACCAGGGAAGCCCTTTGCCCACATGCTTTACATCCAAATGCACCAAGATATCTCTCTCTCTTGTCCCTGTACCACTGCTTTTGTTTAGGATTTTGAATTCTCAAATACTCCTGAATGGTCTTTCCTCCAGGTTCTCAGAACCTAGTTTATCTCCCAACTGCCTGCTGACTTGTGCTTTCAAATCTCTTCTTCCACTCTCACCCCTCTCAGCCCCCTCACGCTAAGTGGGAAACAGAATGTGCCAGAGCCTCTCCAAGCTTCACGATCATCCTCCTGTTTCCTCACTGTCTGGCACCCTGTGCTCCTTCCGTTCTTTTCTGCCAAGCTTGTCGATTTTCAAATCTCGGTTCAAACATCACCTCGCTATGAAAGTCTTTCCTGCCACCCTTGTCATGGACCAGAGGCCACCCCTGTCATTTTGTAACACCTTGTACATGCCCCTGTTGTATGCAGGCACATACAACTGACCACATAGACCTGTGGTGTTCTACCACCTCATCTGTTGCATTGAGATGCGTGAGGAAAGAAACTCTTAATATTTTTATAATTCCAATACCGAGACAGATAAGGACAATGAATAAATTATAACTTGGGAAAATACAGAAGAATTATGGGACTGAAAAAAACATTAACCATCATCTAAATGAACCTTCCAGATGTTCAAGCTGGTTTTAGAAAAGGCAGAGGAACCAGAGATCAAATTGCCAACATCCACTGGATCATCAAAAAAGCAAGCGAGTTCCAGAAAAACATCTATTTCTGCTTTACTGTGCCAAAGCCTTTGACTGTGTGGATCACAATAAAGTGTGGAAAATTCTGAAACTGATGGGAATACCAGACCACCTGACCTGCTTCCTGAGAAATCTGTATGCAGGTCAGGAAGCAACAGTTAGAACTGGTTGCTATGGAACAACAGACTGGTTCCAAATAGGAAAAGGAGTACGTCAAGGCTGTATATTGTCACCCTGTTTATTTAACTTATATGCAGAGTACATGATGAGAAATGCTGGGCTGGAAGAAACACAAGCTGGAATCAAGATTGCCGGGAGAAATATCAATAACCTCAGATATGCAGATGACACAACCCTTATGGCAGAAAGTGAAGAGGAACTAAAGAGCCTCTTGATGAAAGTGAAAGCAGAGAGTGAAAAAGTTGGCTTAAAGCTCAACATTCAGAAAACGAAGATCATGGCATCTGGTCCCATCACTTCATGGGAAATAGATGGGGAAACAGTGGAAACAGTGTCAGACTGTATTTTTTGGGCTCCAAAATCACTACAGATGGTGACTGCAGCCATGAAATTGAAAGACGCTTACTCCTTGGAAGAAAGTTTATGACCAACCTAGATAGCATATTCAAAACCAGAGACATTACTTTGCCAACTAAGGTTCCTCTAGTCAAGGCTATGGTTTTTCCAGTGGTCATGTATGGATGTGAGAGTTGGACTGTGAAGAAGGCTGAGCGCCGAAGAATTGATGCTTTTGAACTGTGGTGTTGGAGAAGACTCTTGAGAGTCCCTTGGACTGCAAGGAGATCCAACCAGTCCATTCTGAAGGAGATCAACCCTGGGATTTCTTTGGAAGGAATGATGCTAAAGCTGAAACTCCAGTACTTTGGCCACCTCATGCGAAGAGTTGACTCATTGGAAAAGACTCTGATGCTGGGAGGGATTGGGGGCAGGAGGAGAAGGGGACGACAGAGGATGAGATGGCTGGATGGCATCACTGACTCGATGGATGTGAGTCTGGGTGAACTCCGGGAGTTGGTGATGGACAGGGAGGCCTGGTGTGATGTCGTTCATGGGGTCTCAAAGAGTCGGACACGACTGAGCAACTGAACTGAACTGAACTGAACCTTCAATGACACATGAAAAATTACTCTTTGCTATTATTCCCAAAGATTGCTCAAATCCAGGAAGTCTGGCTGATCAGCAAAACCCCAAACACTTACAAACTGCCAAATGTATGGTCATAGTTACATGCTGCCGAAATTGGTGTCCAAGATGCTTTCAACATTATTTTAAAATAACACTTTTCTAATTCCAAATATAAAGTACTATCCTCATAGACAATTTAGAAAATATGCAAAATATCAAATAATTAAATCAAAAATAGCTGAAATAACATTATCTGGATATAACTATGATGAATGTTTTATTATATAATCTTCTAGTCTTTCTATCCAGACAATGATATTTAAAATGTGTATCTATAAGGCAGTTCTATTTCCAGTTTTTTAAGGAATCTCCACACTGTTCTCCATAGTGGCTGTACTAGTTTGCATTCCCACCAACAGTGTAAGAGGATTCCCTTTTCTCCACACCCTCTCCAGCATTTATTGCTTGTGGACTTTTGGATCGCAGCCATTCTGACTGGTGTGAAATGGTACCTCATAGTGGTTTTGATTTGCATTTCTCTGATAATGAGTGATGTTGAGCATCTTTTCATGTGTTTGTTAGCCATCTGTATGTCTTCTTTGGAGAAATGTCTATTTAATTCTTTGGCCCATTTTTTGATTGGGTCATTTATTTTTCTGGAGTTGAGCTGTAGGAGTTGCTTGTATATTCTCGAGATTAGTTGTTTATCAGTTGCTTCATTTGCTATTATCTTCTCCCATTCTGAAGGCTGTCTTTTCACCTTGCTAATAGTTTCCTTTAATGTGCAGAAGCCTTTAAGGTTAATTAGGTCCCATTTGTTTATTTTTGCTTTTATCTCCAATATTCTGGGAGGTGGGTCAGAGAGGATCCTGCTGTGATGTATGTCAGAAAGTGTTTTGTCTATGTTCTCCTCTAGGAGTTTTATAGTTTCTGGTCTTACATTTAGATCTTTAATCCATTTTGAGTTTATTTTTGTGTATGGTGTTAGAAAGTGGTCTAGTTTCATTCTTTTACAAGTGGTTGACCAGATTTCCCAGCACAATTTGTTAAAGAGATTGTCTTTAATCCATTGTATATTTTTGCCTCCTTTGTCAAAGATAAGGTGTCCATATGTGCATGGATTTATCTCTGGGCTTTCTATTTTGTTCCATTGATCTATATTTCTGTCTTTGTGCCAGTACCATACTGTCTTGATAACTGTGGCTTTGTAGTAGAGCCTGAAGTCAGGTAGGTTGATTCCTCCAGTTCCATTCTTCTTTCTCAAGATCACATTGGCTATTCGAGGTTTTTTGTATTTCCATAGAAATTGTGAAATTATTTGTTCTAGCTCTGTGAAGAATACTGTTGGTAGCTTGATAGGGATTGCATTGAACCTATAAATTGCTTTGGGTAGTATACTCATTTTCACTATATTGATTCTTCCAATCCATGAATATGGTATATTTCTCCATCTATTAGTGTCCTCTTTGATTTCTTTCACCAGTGTTTTATAGTTTTCTATATATAGGTCTTTAGTTTCTTTAGGTAGATATATTCCTAAGTATTTTATTCTTTCCGTTGCAATGGTGAATGGAATTGTTTCCTTAATTTCTCTTTGTTTTCTCATTATTAGTGTATAGGAATGCAAGGGATTTCTGTGTGTTGATTTTATATCCTGCAATTTTACTATACTCATTGATTAGTTCTAGTAATTTTCTGGTGGAGTCTTTAGGGTTTTCTATGTAGAGGATCATGTCATCTGCAAATAGTGAGAGCTTTACTTCTTCTTTTCCAATTTGGATTCCTTTTATTTCTTTTTCTGCTCTGATTGCTCTGGCCAAAACTTCCAAAACTATGTTGAATAGTAATGGTGAAAGTGGGCACCCTTGTCTTGTTCCTGACTTTAGAGGAAATGCTTTCAATTTTTCACCATTGAGGATAATGTTTGCTGTGGGTTTGTCATATATAGCTTTGATTATGTTGAGGTATGGTCCTTCTATTCCTGCTTTCTGGAGAGTTTTTATCATAAATGGATGTTGAATTTTGTCAAAGGCTTTCTCTGCATCTATTGAGATAATCATATGGTTTTTATTTTTCAATTTGTTAATGGGGTGTATTACATTGATTGATTTGTGGATATTGAAGAATCCTTGCATCCCTGGGATAAAGCCCACTTGGTCCTGGTGTATGATCTTTTTAATGTGTTGTTGGATTCTGATTGCTAGAATTTTGTTAAGGATTTTTGCATCTATGTTCATCAGTGATATTGGCCTGTAGTTTTCTTTTTTTGTGGCATCTTTGTCAGGTTTTGGTATTAGGGTGATGGTGGCCTCATAGAATGAGTTTGGAAGTTTACCTTCCTCTGCAATTTTCTGGAAGAGTTTGAGCAGGATAGGTGTTAGCTCTTCTCTAAATTTTTGGTAGAATTCAGCTGTGAAGCCGTCTGGACCTGGGCTTTTGTTTGCTGGAAGATTTTTATTACAGTTTCAATTTCTGTGCTTGTGATGGGTCTGTTAAGATTTTCTATTTCTTCCTGGTCGAGTTTTGGAAAGTTGTACTTTTCTAAGAATTTGTCCATTTCTTCCACGTTGTCCATTTTATTGGCATATAATTGTTGATAGTAGTCTCTATGATCCTTTGTATTTCTGTGTTGTCTGTTGTGATCTCTCCATTTTCATTTCTAATTTTATTGATTTGATTTTTCTCCCTTTGTTTCTTGATGAGTCTGGCTAATGGTTTGTCAATTTTATTTATCCTTTCAAAAAACCAGCTGTTGGTTTTGTTGATTTTTGCTATGATCTCTTTTGTTTCTTTTGCATTTATTTCTGCTCTAAGTTTTAAGATTTCTTTCCTTCTACTAACCCTGGGGTTCTTCATTTCTTCCTTTTCTAGTTGCTTTAAGTGTAGAGTTAGGTTATTTGACTTTTTTCTTGTTTCTTGAGGTGTGCCTGTATTGCTATGAACTTTCCCCTTAGGACTGCTTTTATCGTGTCCCACAGGTTTTGGGTTGTTGTGTTTTCATTTTCATTCGTTTCTATGCAAATTTTGATTTCTTTTTTGATTTCTTCTGTGATTTGTTGGTTATTCAGCAGCGTGTTGTTCAGCCTCCATATGTTGGAATTTTTAATAGTTTTTCTCCTGTAATTGAGATCTAATCTTACTGCATTGTGGTCAGAAAAGATGCTTGGAATGATTTCAATTTTTTTGAATTTACCAAGGCTAGCTTTATGGCCCAGGATGTGATCTATCCTGGAGAAGGTTCCATGTGCGCTTGAGAAGAAGGTGAAATTCATTGTTTTGGGATGAAATGTCCTATAGATATCAATTAGGTCTAACTGGTCTATTGTATCATTTAAAGTTTGTGTTTCCTTGTTAATTTTCTGTTTAGTTGATCTATCCATAGGTGTGAGTGGGGTATTAAAGTCTCCCACTATTATTGTGTTATTGTTAATTTCTTCTTTCATACTTGTTAGCATTTGTCTTACATACTGCGGTGCTCCCGTGTTGGGTGCATATATATTTATAATTGTTATATCTTCTTCTTGGATTGATCCTTTGATCATTATGTAGTGACCTTCTTTGTCTCTTTTCACAGCCTTTGTTTTAAAGTCTATTTTATCTGATATGAGTATTGCTACTCCTGCTTTCTTTTGGTCCCTATTTGCATGGAAAATCTTTTTCCAGCCCTTCACTTTCAGTCTGTATGTGTCCCCTGTTTTGAGGTGGGTCTCTTGTAGACAACATATGTAGGGGTCTTGTTTTTGTATCCATTCAGCCATCTTTGTCTTTTGGTTGGGGCATTCAACCCATTTACGTTTAAGGTAATTACTGATAAGTATGATCCTGTTGCCATTTACTTTATTGTTTTGGGTTCGAATTTATACACCGTTTTTGTGTTTCCTGTCTAGAGATTATCCTTTAGTATTTGTTGGAGAGCTGGTTTGGTGGTGCAGAATTCTCTCAGCTTTTGCTTGTCTGAAAAGCTTTTGATTTCTCCTTCATACTTGAATGAGATCCTTGCTGGGTACAATAATCTGGGCTGTAGGTTATTTTCTTTCATCATTTTAAGTATGTCTTTCCATTCCCTCCCGGCTTGAAGAGTTTCTATTGAAAGATCAGCTGTTATCCTTATGGGTATTCCCTTGTGTGTTATTTGTTGTTTTTCCCTTGCTGCTTTTAATATTTGTTCTTTGTGTTTGATCTTTGTTAATTTGATTAATATGTGTCTTGGGGTGTTTCGCCTTGGGTTTATCCTGTTTGGGACTCTCTGGGTTTCTTGGACTTGGGTGATTATTTCCTTCCCCATTTTAGGGAAGTTTTCAACTATTATCTCCTCAAGTATTTTCTCATGGCCTTTCTTTTTGTCTTCTTCTTCTGGGACCCCTATGATTTGAATGTTGTAGCGTTTTCAGCAATCCCACTGATGGGCATACACACTGAGGAAACCAGAAGGGAAAGAGACACGTGTACCCCAATGTTCATCGCAACACTGTTTATAATAGCCAGGACATGGAAGCAACCTAGATGTCCATCAGCAGATGAATGGATAAGAAAGCTGTGGTACATATACACAGTGGAGTATTACTCAGCCATTAAAAAGAATACATTTGAATCAGTTCTAATGAGGTGGATGAAACTGGAGCCTATTATACAGCGTGAAGTAAGCCAGAAAGAAAAACACCAATACAGTATACTAACGCATATATATGGAATTTAGAAAGATGGTAACAATAACCCTGTGTACGAGACAGCAAAAGAGACACTGATGTATAGAACAGTCTTATGGACTCTGTGCGAATGGGAAAGGGTGGGAAGATTTGGGAGAATGGCATTGAAACATGTAAAATATCATGTATGAAACGAGTTGCCAGTCCAGGTTCGATGCACGATACTGGATGCTTGGGGCTGGTGCACTGGGACGACCCAGAGGGATGGTATGGGCGAGGGAGGAGGGAGGAGGGTTCAGGATTGGGAACACATGTATACCTGTGGCGGATTCATTTTGATGTTTGGCAAAACTAATACAATTATGTAAAGTTTAAAAATAAAATAAAAGTTTAAAAAAATATGTATCTATATATGTACATCTATATCAGATTATTAAATGGGCTAGATTCAGTGGAAAATAAAGAAAGAAACACCATTCTGTCTTCACTGTCTTTTCAAACTCACTATATTTTACTTCTCCTTTCTGTCCTTGAAAAATATCTCAGGCAAATCTCAAAGCTTTCTGTTCAGTCTGAGGTATGAATAACCAGACTAATTTTTATGTATAAACCTTCTTTGGAAATTCAGTTAAAACTGCTTCCTATCCCCTAGGTGATGCCTGTCTCAGGCTTGGAAATCACACAGGGCTGGGGAGAGGGAGGGAGCTGAGTGGAAGGCTCCATCTTTACTGCATTCTGTACCTTACTCTTCCACTCTTCCATTGCCACTAATGGTGTTGTCTGTGGTCTCTCCTAAGTTGAAGAGGTAGGCAGTGGGCAAAAAGGAAAGGATGCAAAGGTTCCATTCAATTAAGGCACAGCTGATGCCCCAAGGTTGGCTCTTTCTTTCAAGATGAGCCTCTGTGGGACTCTGAGGTCCCCTCTCCTCCACAGGCCCACCTGATTTTCCTGAGAACCTTCCCCTGCAAGGCTCACTAGTATGGGCCATGACCTCATGGCTATGTTTATATACCATTCCCTCCCACTGCCATGTAGGTCCCCTGCATGTAGGCTCCTATGCTGGGGACTCTCACGCTGGCACTACCTCATCTGAGGTAGCCAGTGCCCTCTCTAGTGCACTAGAGCCCATCTTCAAAGGAGGAAGTGCAACCTACTTTCAGTGCAGCTTTTTTTTTCCCCGCTCTGCTATGGCAGACAGCTTCAGCCAGACTTTGGTCTTAGACTTCATGAAAAGATCAGGCAATAGTCTCTATATTTTCTAAACTTCAGGGAATGAAGGTCAAATATTTCCAACACCAACATTCCCATACCAAATTGCTCTGATTGCAAGGTAGCAAGAAGTCCCTGAGTGGTTTTGCAACACAGAAATTAGGATGTGCGTGTCTTGTCTGAAACGTCAAATCTCTCCTGAGCAATTCTGTTGCTCTTCACCCAGATTTCCTCCAAGGTGACACTGTATGACAGTTTCACATTATCATTACCAGGATATTGACACTGCAACAATCCACAGTTAACATTTAAATACCCCCCAGTATCACTTGTACTTATTTGTGAGTGTGTGTATACAGAGTCATACAATTATATACCATAGGTAAGTTCATGTGTCCACCACTAAAATCCACACACAGAACAGCTCCAACATGTCAGGGAATCCTTGTGTTGCCTTTTATAACCACACTCACCTCCAGCCCCATCCTTCAAACCTGGCAATCACTAATCTGTTTTCCAATTCTATTTTTTTATTTCAAAAATAATTTACAAATGAAAGTATACAGTATGTAACCCTTTGGAATCAGTGGCTTTTATCCAGCATAATTCTCTGGAGATTCATACAAACTGTTACAACAGCAGATCACTCCATTTCTGCACTGTATTCCATGGTATGGATAACACAGTCTGTTTAATTTGTTACCTATTGAAGAATACCTAATTATTTTCAGTTTGGCGCTATCATGGATAAATTGGTGTATTGGTTTTCTGTGAATATACATTGTCATTTCCCTGAGATAAACGCCTAAGAATGCAATTTCTGGGTGGTATATTAAAGCCGTGTTTAGTTTTATAAGAAAATGTGAAACTGTCTTCCAGAGTATCTGACCTATTCCATATTCCCGCCAATAAAATATGAGTGATCCAATCTCTCTGGCTCCTTGCTAGCATTTCATGTTATTTATACAATCTATCAGAGTTTTTAATTATGATATCCCTCTTGTGGCTCAGCTGGTAAAGAATCCACATGCTGTGTAGGAGACCTGGATTCCACCCCTGGGTTGGGAAGATTCCCTGGAGAAAGGAAAGGCTACCTACTCTGGTATTCTGGCCTAGAGAATTCCATGGACTGTATAGTCCATGGGGTCACAAAGAGTCGGACAGGACTGAGCCACTTTCACTTTCACTGTAGTGGCTAATGACGTTAAACATCTTTTCATGCGAACTTTTGCCATCTGTATAAATTTGGTGGATTGTCTCTTCATATCTTTTGCTCATTTTCTAACTGGGGTGTTTGTGTTTTTACCATAGAGTTTTGAGAGTTCTTTATATATTCTAAATATGAGTCCTTCATTAGATATACAACTTGTAAATATTTCCTGAATCTGTAACTCACATTTTCATCTTCTTCACTTGCAGAGCAAAAGATTTTAATATTGATGAGATCTAATTTATGCATTTTTATTTTATGGGTCATATTTTTAGAGTTAGGTCTGAAAACTCTTTGCCCCACCATAAATCTGAAGTTTTTTCCCCTATGTTTTTCTCAAAAAGGTATATAGTTTTATGTTTTACATTTAAGTCAACTGTTTATTTTGAGTGAATTTTTATATGAGATGTTAGCTTTACTTCTGGAGAAAGCAATGGCACCCCACTCCAGTACTCTCGCCTGGAAACTTCCATGGACAGAGGAGCCTGGTAGGCTGCAGTCCATGGGGTCGCTAAGAGTGGGACACAACTGAGCGGCTTCACTTTCACATTTCACTTTCATGCATTGGAGGAGGAAATGGCAACCCACTCCAGTGTTTTTGCCTGGAGAATCCCAGGGACGGGGGAGCCTGGTGGGCTGCCGTCTATGGGGTCGCACAGAGTCGGACACGACTGAAACGACTTAGCAGCAGCAGCAGCAGCTTTACTTCAAGGTTCATATTTTAGCTATGAATGTCTAATTGCTCCAGCACATATATAATTTTTAACACATTATTTAGAGCTTTTATTGAGTGATCACACTTGGACTCGGTCAAAAAATAATAATAATAATGTAGGTCAAAGACCACAATAATGTGATTGTTACCAAAACAACTCTACCTGTACCAACCATACCACATAGACTTGAATAACTTAGGAGGTTAGGAGAAACCACATCAATCAAAATTTTCTTTATAAAAACATATAACCTGGAAAATTAATATCAGAATTATTTAACTAATTAGTAAATATTAATCTTTACCTAAAAACTATTTAGAAAATTTTGAATTAATGATTAGACAAAGATTTATAAAGTTTCAAATGAAAAAACAGTTTGTTCATATTAAATCTCAATTACTACCAAAACAGCTAAATCTGATTTGGATAGTCTGTATTGTATGGTACTAAATATGCCAAGATTCAGTCACAGATGGCAAATATTCATGAGAACATCTACTGCTTTGCAGATTTTGGTCATAAAAATATAAATTGAGCATCTTCTGAAGCTATACATATGCTTAACTCAGCAATAATTTAGACTCAGGTAACTCTAATACCCTAAAGAATCATTGGATGTAATAAGTTAATTCTTCTGCAGCTAGCATAGTTCTAGTTACCCAACGTACTTGGAAGAATTTAGAAGCTAAAATCATTCAAATCATTTCCATGAGCTCCAATTTAGATGAGAAAACTCAGTTTAAAACAGACTGGAGAAAAATATTGATACTTTACAACTTTAGAATTCATTGTGATTCAATCTATTTGGTCTTTAATGATCCTGACCCTGTTCCCAAAACTGCTTTGAGCTATCAAATTATATTAGCTCTTTGGAACTTTCGGAGCATCTTGCAACAAACTCCTTTCAAGCAGGAAAATGTTGTCTAGCATTCAATTATATATGCTTTTTATCCACAAAACTTCCAATTTTCATAAAAGAGTTGATTTTCTGTCCTTCCCTAGTTCTTGTGTGTGTGTGTGTTTGTGTGTGTGTGTGTGCTCAGTCATGTCCAACTCTTTGCAACCCTATGGACTGTAGTCCACCAGGCTCCTCTGTCCATTGGATTCACCAGACAAGAATACTGGAGTGGGTTGCAAAGCCCTCCTGCAGTGGACCTTCCCAACCCAGGGATCGAACCTGCTTCTCCTGTGGCTCCTACATTGCAGGCAGATTCTTTGCCACTGAGCCACTGGGGAAGCCCTCCCTAGTTCCTAGAATATACTTAGTTGACTAATAAAAAACATCCTTTTATAGTTCTTATATATAATTCAGTACCAAAGATTATAAAATATTTTAATTTATTATAGACTAAAGAAATATTCCTATTATTTTCTCCTAATATCACCATCTTATCCATTATCTCTAATATATCCTTCATTATATTTAACCTATGCAACTTTTTGTTTGAGGCTTTTTGAAGATACAAGAAGATGCTCACACTAACAAAAAGTCATGGTTTCTTCTTATTACTTTCCAAATTTATTGCTATGATAGAAGAGTCTCCTAAATTCTACCACTATGTTGACAGAAAACTGAACACAGGCTTATGTGCTAGCACTCAGGCATGCAAAAGATATCTATAATGCTTTTGCCCTCAAAAAGCCCATGGTCTAATCTGGGATAAAAGATTCACCTAAAGTAACTAAAAAAACAATGCAAAGGCTATAAAAGTGCATACAGACAATTTGAGGGCGAAAGCATAGTATGCACACAATTTTATGGATGGAAGGAAAAAATGTCTAGTTTTCTGGGTTGGGGTAGAGAGGAATCTGAAAGATGTCACAAGTAAGAAAATACCTGAGGGGCAACTGCAGCCATGAAATTAAAAGATTCTTGATCCTTAGGAAAAAACAAACAAACAAACAAACTATGACAAAGCTAGACAACATATTAAAATGCAGAGACATTACTTTGCCTACAAAGATCTGTATAGTCAAGGCTATGGTTTCTCCAGTAGTCATGTATGGATGAGAGAACTGAACCATAAAGAAGGCTAAGCACTGAAGAACTAATGCTTCTGAACTGTGGTGCTGAAGGAGACTCTTGAGAATCTCTTGGACAGCAAGGAGATCAAACCAGTCAATCCTAAAGGAAATCAGTCCTGAATATTCCTTGGAAGGACTGATGCTGAAGCTGAAGCTCCAATACTTTGGCTACCTGATGTGAAGAACTGACTTATTGGACAAGATCCCAAAGCTGGGAAAGATTTAAGGGAGGAGGAAAAGGGGATGACAGAGGACGAGAAGGTTGGATGGCATCACCAACTCAGTGGACATGAGTTTGAGCAAGCTCTGGGAGATGGTGAAGGACAGGGAAGCCTGGCGTGCTGCAGTCCATGGGGCCACAGAGAGTTGGACACAACTGAGTGACTGAACAACAACCGATGTGTTCATCCAACATCACCATGCAACCTTCCTCACAATTACTCATTATCATTTCCTGTTGGGTAATTCAATCTTCTACTGATTACCAGGAGTTGTAAAGCATATTCAGCTGTAATTGGCAATACAAATGCTTATCTACCCACCCTCCTTCTGTCCTTTCCTTTTATTTTCCTCCAAGTCCATTTAAGCTCACTTTAAGCTGTTTTGATGGATGCCCCAAAAGCTTAGGCTGCAAACTGAAGTGACGGAAGTTTACAAGGCCACCAGATGGTGGCAGTGTCCAGTTCTAACACTGAATCCTCTGTACATAAAAATATGTCACACTCTACAAACACTGAAAAGAAACATCTGGTACTCAGAAATACATAGCTTAAATTGATGCATTCTCTAGAAAACAGTAACTTAAAATTGTATAATTATCAGTCATATACATGTGTATGTGTACCTGCTCAGTCTCGTCCAACTCTCTGTGACCCCACGGACTGTAGCCCACCAGGCTCCTCTATCCATGGGATTCTCCAAGCAATAATCCTGGAGCAGGTTGCCATTTCCTCCTCCAGGGGATCTTCCCAACCCAGGGATCAAACCCGGGTCTCCTGCAGATGCTTTCCCACTGAGCCATCGGGGAAGCCCATAATCACCAGCCGTACAATAACCCAGTCTGAACTACAGTAGGAAAATGTTACTTTCTTAAACTGCTCAAATTGATCAACTGTTAATCATTCTTCATCCCCAAATACATGAGGTAACAGTCGCAAAATACTTTCTATTAAAATTTCTACTTCTGTTCATCCATTTGACTCACATCTTTAAAATGTGATAATATACTTGTCACATGAAGAACTGTGAATCAGACAATAAAAATAATAATAATAATAGATAAAATAACAATACTCACAGAGTTTCTTAGACACTAGGATGACTGTCTGTTGCTAACCAAAATATTTTAATGTTCCAATTCAGGGTAACAAATTGCAGCACCTCGTTTCATGGTTTCCTTAAGTTTAAAACTTTATAGTGAACTGTGGGTAATGTGATTAACATATTATATGCATTATGCTTTTGTAGAGTTTCACTGTCTTTCCCTTCTCAAACCCTAGAGTGCTTCATATTATTTACCACATAAGTAATCAGTCTAGAAGACTGATTCACTAACTGTTTTAGCCAAGCAATCTTTTAGAATATATGTGCAGTGACTGACAGCATCAGTTTTAGTAAAAAGTTCTCTTAAAATAGCAATAATAAATACATTTTGCTTAATTCTCTTCAGTAAATTCCACTTAGCAACACTTGCAGAAACACAAAATAGCTTTAATAAGAGTGAGTGCATTTACACTATTTATGTATAGCATAATATTGCTTTTAACAAAAAAAATAGTAACTCACCACAGCTTCCCAAAAGTCATTTTGAGATTTCTTCAGAGAGTCTACAACTGCATTTGTAGGCAAATGTATTTTTAATCCAATTTATGAAGGATTTAAAAAATACTGAATGGAATACACTATGCTCTAATAATTTTCCAGAATATTTGTTGTTTAGTCACCAAGTCCCATTCTTTTGCAATCCTATGGACTGTTGCCCACAAGGATCCTCTGTTCATGGGATTCTCCAGGCTAGAATACTAGAGTGGTGACCATTTCCTTCTCCAGGGGATCTTCCCGACCCAGGGATCAACTCCGGGTCTCCTGCATTCTTAGGCAAATTCTTTACCACTGAGCCACCTGGGGAGCCCCTTCTGAAATATACCCTACAACAATGGTTTTAGAGACATTTCCTAAGTTAAATGAGACATTTTCTGTGTGCACTTCAGTTAATGGAAGTGCTAGGTTGTCTATGCAGAACGCGCAAAGAAACTCAAAATAAGTTTTGTGAGTCAACATCTCTTGAAGTTTACATGGTCAAAAAGGTTGGAAACCAGGTAGAGGAAATTTCTTTTTCAGTTGTTCATATGCTGTAAATCCTACCACCAGCTCCTCACCTCAAACCTTGATGAAGTTCTAACGAAACATTTTCAAAAGCTTGATATGAATACATTGATGTTTGAGGGACATAACAGTTAATGTCCGATTTGAATCTTAGAACATGCTGTTCTGAAACCATTCTTGTAGGGTATGTTCCAGACCACAGTTTGTGTCACTGAGTATTTTTAAGCCATTCATTGTTTTTGTTGTTTAGTCTCTAAGCATGTCTGACTCTTTGCAACCCCGTGGACTGCAGCACACCAGACCCCTGTCCTCCACTGTCTCCCAGAGTTTGCTCAGACTTATGTTCAGCGAGTCAGTGATGCTATCTAACCTTTCATCCTCTGCAGCTCCCTTCTCCTTTGGCCTCAATATTTCCCAGCATCAGGGTCTTTATGAGTGAGTTGGCTCTTCGCAGCAGGTGGCCATAGACTGAATTAATAAGTGATAAGCTAAGATCCTGAAGCAGAGAGTGATGCTGTCTACACTTTCCCTGGGAGAGGCAAGATGGTGTTAATGTTTCCAGAACACCAGAGCTGTTAAAAGATATTTTAAATCCTGCCCAAGAAGAATGCAAAGAAAGATGATGTAGTCTCAATGGAGGGAATGAATATATAGGAACCAATAGAGAAACATAATGCAGCCATCCAGAGGAAATGCATTTCCTGGGTCATAGCAAATGGAGTTAAACAGTTCCAATAGGTATTCTGTTTAGACAGGTTAAGTTACACTGTGGTAACAAACATCCCCATAGTGTTAGTAGCTTAAAACCACAAAGATTAGTTTGCTGTTCATGAAACATGGTACTGTGTATCAGTGATGGACAGAGGCTGGCTCTTCTCATTGAAGTATCCAATGATTTAAGCTGAGGAACAGCACCATCTCTCACGTTGGTGACTGCAGAGTCAGAAGGAAAAGAAAGATCGCAGGAGATTCTCACGCCAGCTCAGCCTGAGTGATGCTTGTCACTTCTGCTCACTATTTCTTGTTCAGAACTGGCATGCGGCCCTGCCCAATCACATGAAAGTAAGAAAGCTCAGTCCTACCATGTGCCCAGGAGGCACAGAAAGCTTAGATGACTGATATTAGTGTCTACCACGCCATTGCCAATGTGAACAAAGCATCCACCAAGTCCAGAGAAAGTTTATCTGAGGTTGCATTCCTGTCAGTCAACTCAGACCTCACCTTTACCTCTTCTACTTTTCTGAGATACATCCCTACAAGGAGCCAGAGACAGCCTACTTGAACAGGGCAAAAAGCATGGGAGTCAACCTGAAGAAACACAGGAGAGGCTGCCCAACTCCCATTTATTCTCCATGACAAGAGGCCAACATCAAACTGGCCAGGCTAAGATAAGGGAAAACTTTATTAGTAAATGAATTTGCTGCTGCTGCTGCTAAGTTGCTTCAGTCGTGTCCGACTCTGTGCGACCCCAGAGACGGCAGCCCACCAGGCTCCTCTGTCCCTGGGATTCTCCAGGCAAGAACACTGGAGTGGGTTGCCATTTCCTTCTCCAATGCATGAAAGGGAAAGGGAAAGTGAAGTCGCTCAGTTATGTCCGACTCCTAGCAACACCAGGGACTGCAGCCCACCAAGCTCCTCCATCCATGGGATTTTCCAGGCAAGAGTACTGGAGTGGGGTGCCATTGCCTTCTCCGACCAAATGAATTTAGGACTTATTAAATGAACAGAATATAACAGACGTGAGACTATTCAAGTTATTAGATGTAGTCACAGAGCATTTGATTTTCTAAAGGACTTCCCAGGTGACTTAGTGGTAAAGAATCCTCCACCAATGCAGGAGACACAGGACAAGGAGGTTTGATCCCTGGGTTGGGAAGATCCCCTGGAGGAGGAAATAGCAACCCACTCAAGTAGTCTTGCCTGGAAAATCCCATGGACAGAGGAGCTTGGCAGGCTACAATTTGCAGGGTCACAAAAGAGTTGGACACAACTTACTGACTGAACAAAAGGCTTATTTTCTAACAATATGTAAATAAGATATGAAACCTATCTGAGATATTCTTTACAAGCAAGAAAAGGATTAGCCCCACCAAATAGGTTTGAACGGAAAGAAAAAGGAGATAAATGCTGCTGCTGCTGCTAAGTCGCTTCAGTCGTATCCGACTGCATGACCCCAGAGGCGGCAGCCTACCAGGCTTCCCCGTCCCTGGGATTCTCCAGGCAAGAACACTGGAGTGGGTTGCCATTTCCTTCAAGGAGATAAATACTTGCTTAAATAAGAAACACACACACACACAATGTTTGTGCTGGGGGGATACAGCTTCTGTGAACAGTGAAGTCAGAAACAAAATGAAACAAACTGCCAAGTGAATCCAAATAAAAACAAAACTATCAAAATACTTTTTTGAAAATCAGAGGAAAAACATCATATATAACCAAAATAATCTCAGAAACATTAAGATAAAAAGCTATTACAGAAATGGAAGAAAAATTAGAAATTAGGCTAAACTACCCTAGAGTTTTTCCCAGATACATGAAACCAAAATTAAAGATAAAAATGCTGTGAGAATATAACTTAAGTCAAAAACACCTAGGAAAATGCTCCATCAGAGCAAAATGAATGGCAGAAAATCAGATTAGACTCCAACACTGGCCAGATAGAAATGCTGGGCAGAGACAAAAAACATAATTATTTCCAACAAAATAGATTTAGGCATAGAGTGATAACCCCATATACTATCAGAACATGTATACAGTGGATCTCCCAGATACAAACTACCATTAAATCAGTAAATACTTGCTCTTTCAATTTCTGTCAGTGATCTAGAAGGTATCACAGGAGAAAATAGGATATAAGTGTTTGAAGAGGTCAAATATTCAAATGGAAAGACTAAAATACTGATATTCTATGCAAACTGGTTGTAATTTGAAGACAGGATAAAAATCGGTGCTTATTTGGAGTCAAATGAGTTGTTCAACAATCTTCAATCCAAGTCTAAAGGACTACATGCAAGTTATCAACTGCTCCATCTATAACTAGATTTTAAACTGCAATTATTTGACATGTATTGCTACCCTTGTTTCTTAATCTATAAAATGCATTTGATATAAAAATTTGAAAAAATTATGTCATAATAAGAGAAGAATAAAATACAAAAGAAAGAAATGAATTTAAAATTGATTTGTTTTTGCTTTTCTGCACAAAAACCTCCATTCTTATATAAAGATGATATACATTACTGCATTTGAGATTATTTTATCAATGGCTTTTAAATATATATGTTTAATACAGAAATGACTTCAATTGTAAAGGTACTGAGTATACAAGTTTATTTTCACCCCTTATCTATTCTATTGTCATAAGCTCTACAAAAGATGTGCAGGGTAGAAAGATGTCATTACACCTGTTTTACCTAAGGAAACTAACATCTCATGGGATTAACAGATTGCTTGAGATGCATTAATTAGCAGTCAATGGCAGAGTCAGAATTTGAAACCAAATCTTTCAAACCTTTGTTCATTGCATGCTATCTGCCTTATGAAAGTTTTGGATTTGGATATATTAAAACTTTCTAAGTATTATAAAATCACATTTCAATTCATTCCAAAAATATTCAATAAGAACTGACTATATTCTAGATTATTTTTAAAAAACAATGATGAATATAATTTTTACACTCACAAACCACATGATTTGAAAAGATACACTGGAGAGTG
The DNA here is from genome assembly GCF_019923935.1 of Bubalus bubalis. Taxonomy (NCBI): domain Eukaryota; kingdom Metazoa; phylum Chordata; class Mammalia; order Artiodactyla; family Bovidae; genus Bubalus; species Bubalus bubalis. The sequence goes on along the minus strand of NC_059159.1, from coordinate 77,472,861 downwards.
AATAAAAGTAATATTTTAAAAATACATATAATAATGTAAGTTAGTAAAAGTTTAGAGATTACATGTTTTACAGAGTTTCTGGAATGGTTTATTGAGAGAAAGACACAAGGCTAGTTTTAAAGGACAAATAGGAGCTTGTCCAGATATTCTGCTTAGTTTCAGTTGGAGGGATCCCTATGTGCAAATGTAGGGAGATATATAAAAAATGGAAAGGTTTTATCAGTAAGTACTATATTATTTTCCTGGAGGAGGGCATGGCAACTCATTCCAGTATACTTGCCTGGATAATCCCATGGACAGAGGAGCCTGGTAGGTGACAGTCAATGGGATCGCAAAGAGTCAGACGCGACTGATGGACTAAGCACAGCGCAGCACTACATTATTTTACTTTTAAATATCGTTTCCAACATATCAGAACTCAGTATGAATTCTTAAATTCATTAGCCCTTTTTTCTTATAAAACGATTAGTACACTGGATATCTAGCTACTCTCTCTTTTCCCACGAGGAGAGCTAAATGGAAAGATGGATGACAAGCACCTTCCAAAATGCAAATAACTTCTCATAGTTTTGCACCATTACTAGCGACAAAACATTTGACTACTGTCCATATTCTAAAGCTATAATTTTGCATCATTAATTTCTATTGCATCAAACTACACATCCTCCCCTGAAATTTACATTAACATAATCACCGAATCTTCCTTACTGAACCAGATGGAAACACTTTAATCTTTGTTCCCCTAATTCCTCCACAAAATCGACAGTCAGTGCTCCCATATATGGACAAACGGGAGCAGAAGCTCCACATCCCATAGAACAGTCCAATGTACCTCTTCTCAACAATCACCAAGACCTAAGTATTTGTCTAGGCTATATAAGCACCTACAAATACAAACAGCATTTATTTCATTTCCTATTTCACATTATTTCATCAATTTTATTTATAAATATTTTCAAGAATAAAGACTGACAAAATGCACTTTGTTCCAATGGTGATTTATACAGTTTCTCTGACAAAGATACTCTATATTTTATTCAGAGTTATACAGTACCCTGTGAGAGTCCTGAATACAGAACCAACCAGAAGTGCTTCCTTCCTAATTTTGGCACCTATAAAAATAAGATCACTAATATACGCATATGTTCTAAAATGCTTTTCAGTAATTTCATTTAAAAAGTTCTTTAAGAAAAAAGGGCGATGGACTGTCATCCATCTGTACTAGTTAATTAGAATGAGTTTTATGAAAAGTAGTGAAAAATATCAATTAAAAGTCATGTACAGAAAGGCAAGATAACCTGTTGTGAGCCCTAGATCTTAAGGATTTGTTAAACAATTACTTGGAAGGGATAGATTGGAAGGCATATATCCAATACATGAATAAATGGATGAGACAGTTAAAGCCACTGATGGAAAAATCCAAGGGAGGGGCATCTGAAATGCATATATCTGCTAGTATACTGTTGTCCACACATGGCGGCTTATCTGCATTGCTGCCCCACCTCTGACACAAAAACAAGCTGTTATCAACCTCTCCCAGGAATCCAATCACATTCAAGTTACTAAGACTTGTGTGATTTTGGTCAGCAGAAGCAGGACCTTGTACACAGTACTGACCCTTCAACACCTAGAGGGTTGGGAGCACCCATCCTCTGTGCAGTTGAGAATCCTGCACAGCTTACAGTCAGCCCCCCGTATCAACAGTTCCTCCATATTCATGGACTCAGTATCCTCAGTTCTGCTTCTGTGGATGAAGGTTCAACCAACCTTGGATAGTACAGAACTGCAGAGTTTACTACTGAAGAATATCTGCACATAAGTGGACCAATTCGGTGCAAACCTAGTGTTGTCCAAGGGCTAACTGTACAACATCGTTTCCATTTGTTTCCATTGTTTCCATTGTTTCCAATGGAAACAAAATTTCCATTTGACATCTATGTTCTCAAGCTTATTCTAGTCTCTAACCACTTAATCCTCTTGTCTCTCACCCACACAGCACACAGCCTCCCTCTTCTCTCATTTCTTCTACAAGGCACCTTCGGACTTCGTCAAAACCTTGGGTAAAAGAGAGCCCCAGGAAGCTCTTTCACCTTGTAAATTATGTGTTTCTGTAAACATTCAATTATTTATGATGCAAATGTTTTACTTCTATAATCAGAAAAAATGAAAAAACATTTAAAATCACTTATGTAGAAAAGGGCTTCAAGTAGAGAAATGAATGAGGATACGCCCTTAAGCAACAATGTATCCCTAGCACTGCATACGATGCATTTATTCATAGTAGGTGCTCAACAAATGCTGTTGATAAGGAAATTATTCCAAGACAGAAAACAATGTAACAATACAGGGGAAATGCAAATGATACAGATGATAGCAAAGTATAGTATGTATTCCTCAGATGATGGATACATGAGTTATTAGATATGAAGGGAAATAAAGTGAAGTAGGAAAGAACACTATGGATTAGTCTATTATTTTAAAAGTTCTGTACTAAGTGTTCACTAGGTACCAAACACATCTTGGAGAAATTTTCCTGTCCCTCCTCCAACCCTCATAGGTAAATCTGTGACATTCTGCTTAGTTTCCAAATGCACAGAACACAAATTTTCATGATATATTTAGTTTCTTACTCTGTCTTATATGTTATTTTCCATATTGGCCTGCAAGGCTCTCAAAAGTAAGATTTTATTTGTCCCCTTCATACAGACAATGTTATTAGCCACGGCCTACGACTGAAGCGACTTAGCAGCAGCACACCAGTGCTTAAAACAGAGGAGGTATATAAAATGTACCTGTTAAATTAATCAGTCAATCACTGACCAAGTATTGTTCTATTACACTCACACTTTCTCAACAATGTATCTTGAAGATCTCACTATAAAGATCTGTAACATTCCATCTACCTTCTTGCTCAACACGCAATGTAGAATTCATTGTAGGAGCAATTCAAAGTTTATATAACTATGTTCCTAGGGAGTATATGGATGTTTTTTCAGTTCTTCAATAAGTATGCATTTCAAGAGTTTTGCTTCTTCCTTTACAAACTGTCCACCTTTTGGAGTCTTCTTGTTTCACTTGGTGCCTAGAATTTCCATTATGTTGGGTAGAAATGAGAGCAGACATTCTTGCCTTGCTTTCAAGATTAGTGGAAGAGCATTTGGTCTTTCACCATTAAGTATCACATCAGCCATAGGCTTATTGGAGATGCACTGTATTGAAGTTGAATGTCCCTTATATCTCTTAATATTTGATAGGAAAGTTTATTAAGTGCTAGATTTTGTCAAAAACTTCTTGTAGCATATACTGAAATGATCATATAATTTTATGTTTCTTTTTTTACTCTGTTAATATGGTACACTATAGTGATTGATTTTCTAATGTTAAGCCAACATTGTATTTCAGAGATGAACCCTTCTCATAATCTGGTGTAAAGTTTCGTTAATACTATTTATATTTATGTTCATGAAGGATATTGGTCTGTAGCTTTCTTTTCTATAATGTCTTTTCATGATATTGGTATCAGTGTGATGCTGGTCTCTTAGAATCTAAGTTGGAAAGTGTTCCTCCATCTGTAATTTTCTGGGAAAGATTGTGTAGAATCGGCATTACTCCTTCCTTAAATGTTCAGAAGATTTTATTAGTGATCTGTTGCTGAGGTTTACTTTGTTAAGAGACTATGAAGTATTATTTTGTTTTGAATTACAGATATTCTTTAACAGCCATATTGAGATACAACTTATATACCATTGAAGGTACTCATTTTATGTGAATGACTCAATAATTTTTAGTAAATTTACAGATTTATGCAACCATCATGACAATCCAGTTATGAAACAGCTGCATGACCCAAAAGATCCATTCTGCGGTGTTTCCTGGTTGCTCCTAGGACTTCTCTGGTGGCTCAGATGGTAGAGTCTACCTGCAGTCAATAAGATCCTGGGTCAGTAAGATCCCCTGGAGAAGGGAATGACAACTCACTCCAATATTCGTGCTTGGAGAATTCCATGGACAGAGTTACCCCATGGCTACAGTCCATGGGGTCACAAAGAGTCAGACACGACTGAGCAGCTAACATTTTCACTTTCACCATCTCCACTTCCAGTGTCAGGAAAATACCAATCCACTTTTGAATTCAGTAGATTTGCTTTTCTAGATATTTTATATAGACAGAAGCATCAATGTAGTCTTTTGTGTCTGGCTTGTTTCATTCAACATAATGTATTTGAAGTTTATCTCTTCTGTTACATGCATTGGTATTCCATCCCTTTTTATTGCTGAATATTATTCTGTGGCATGGCTACAGTTCATTTTGTCTATTTACCCAGTGACTTGGTACACAAAGACTTTAACTATAAAAACAATTTTTTTAAAGTTTTGAAGCCATTCAGGTTATACAATTCTTATTGTTATGTATATAATATATTGTTACAAATTCATGACAGCATTTTTGAGGATAAATTCTTAGAAGAGGACCTTCAAAGCCAACTATTATGAACATTTTTAATATAACAGGTATTTAAATTTCACCCCCCTTTCATCCTGCTTGCTTGTTCAGTTGTGTCTGACTCTGCAATCCCATGGACCGCATCCCACCAGGATCCTCTGTACAGGGGATCTCCAGGCAAGAGTTCTGGAGTGGGCTGCCATTTCCTTCTCCAGGGGATCTTTCCAACCCAGGAATCAAACCTGCACCTCCTGCATTGGCAGGCGGATTCCTTACCACTGAGCCACCTGGGGTAAACCAGTTTATAATATCTCCAATTACCTATACGAAGCTCTATTTCCCAACTTCATTAACAACAAAAGGAATCTATCAGTGCTTCATCTTTTGTCCCAACTCATTAGCAAGACTATCTCACTCTTGTATTAATTTGCATTACTTCGATTCTTAGTGACATTATACATCTATCGTACATTTATATTCTGCTGCTGCTAAGTCGCTTCAGTTGTGTCCGACTCTGTGTGACCCCATAGATGGCAGCCCACCAGGCTCCCCCGTCCCTAGGATTCTCCAGGCAAGAACACTGGAATGGGTTGTCATTTCCTTCTCCAATGCATGAAAGTGAAGTCACTCAGTCCTTTCCGACTCTTAGCGACCCCATGGACTGCTGCCTACCAGGCTCCTCCGTCCATGGGATTTTCCAGGCAAGAGTACTGGAGTGGGGTGCCATTGCCTTCTCCTCATTTATATTCTACTTAGACCAATTTATTCCCCTTTTATGAATTCTTCCCAGGCCATTCTCACTTCACCCTATTTTGAAGTGCCTGGTAACACAACTCTAGCATTGTTATTGTGCAAAGTCTTGCAAACAACAGATATTTAAAAAAAATTTCTGAATAAGTTGATAAATTATTCTTTTCTTATTGTTAGATTGCCACCCACTTTTGCCTTCTCTGTTTAACAAGATCACAAGATTCTTCAGAACAAAGACCTATTCACATACAGTATCATATCCTATTATAGTAAAAATCACTTTAACATCAGTAAATATGAGTGTTAATTCATATGCATTTACATAATTAAGACCAAAGCTAGGGTTTTAGTATTTACCTGCAAATAAAATTGAAGGCAAATCTTACAGAGAAACTATCTGCAATCCATCATCATATGCTCAACCAATGGGTGACAGTCAAAGACATATCTTCGCATGGTCTAAAGACTGCTTTATAGACTGATAGTATAGAATATCTATGATATAGAGTATATATATTGTGTAGTGTATATATATATATATAAAGTATAATGTATAAAGCATATAGTATATAAGGTATATAGATATATATACAAAACATATAATCTATTTAATGTATTATCATATATACAAATATTTATTATTATAGAAAAGTGGAGTAAAAACAATAGCTAAGAAGATAAAGGTTACTTCCCTTTGACAAATGAAGCCCCACATTTCAAAAATCAACATGTATCACAAGGCACTGTTTTTGTGTCCCCTGGTACACCAGGAGCAATACAGTTTTTATGCTAATTATTTCCCTTCATGCTGGCTACTAGATAGATATCTTGCAGCTAACCATGGTTACATTATTATAGAATGGGATTGTATGAAGACACAAAATCCTCTTATGCAGTCCAATTTAGAATCCATTTCAAAAACTCTCTAGTGCTACACCTAGAAATTGAAATGTGCTAGGAATCTTAGATTTTTCCATTTATTTCTGTTACACTAAAATTTGGTTATGACTTTTGTAAAGACAACAATTCTCTCTTTAGAGACAATCTGATATTATATTATATTATACCTGCAAAAGATAATTTGTTTCCAAGTCCAAGTTCCCAGGTTTGCATTTAGACTTACTAATATTATTAGAGAAATACATTCATAGTTTATATTGACAATGACACTAAAATTCAAAGGAAGGAAATGGTATTTGACTTATCTTTGTGACCCGGAAAGATGGGCTGTTCTTACATTAACTGCTGAACACATTGACAAAAGCCACAAAATTTATTCATATTTTATCCTAGCAGGTCTCATATTTTATCAAAAGGGCACATAATTATTTCTGTGGGCTTTTAAAGTTTTATTCAAGTCCATGAGTCATTTAATATCTACAATCTACTTCCTTACTAATTCAACTGGTGAAAATAACCTATAAACAATACAATTAGCATTTAAATCACTAAAATAAAATAGGACTAATGGACTATCAGCATTTCTGGGTAAATTCATGGTAAAATCTAAGGTATTATAGTAGTTTTGGGTCCCACTGCACAAACCAAACCACCGATTTAACATTTCAAAAGCTAAATATTTTTAAAGTGTTCATGGAATTTGGGTAATTGACCTCACAGTTGAGTTCAGAGAAACTGGGTAACTGACCTAGTAAAAACAAAGACAATTGCTACTATGTAAATTAAACACAAGAAAAAGAAAAATTCAGAAATAGAGACCGCTAAAAACAAAACAAAAATACAGGGACTCCATTTAAACTTTACTATTCAAAAATACCTGACTTTTCTTTCTTTTATCCTATTCTTAAACAGGAAGCATCACAGTGTTTGTACCATATTTTTAAGTTTTGGCTGCACCCCGCTATGTGTGAGATCTGAGTTCCCAGACCTGGGATTGAACCCACAACTCCTGCATTAAGAGGGGGAGTCAACCACGGGAACACTAGGGAAGTTACCAGTTTGTGCCATATTAATGGTAACTTTGAGAAAATCATCTGAAATATGTATACATAAAATTAATTTTTACTTTCAAAACACTAGCTAATAGGTCCTCCAGAAAAAAAAATCTTCTCATCAAAGACATATAAAAATTTATGCTTCATTATGAAAGTTGCAAGGGCTTCCCTGGTGACTCAGTGATAAAGAATCCACCTGCAATGCAGGAAACACAGGTAGACAGGGGTTCAAATCCTGGGTCAGGAAGAGTCCCTGGAGGAGGAAATGGCAACCCACTCCAGTATTCTTTGCCTGGAAAATCCCGTGGACAGAGGAGCCTGGAGGGCTACAGTCCTGCCAGGACTGTAGGGGTCACAGAGACAGACCCCAGTGAGCACAGGACACAGCACACATGGAAGTTTTCCAGGTATTCTTCAAATGCATCATTTCATTTACCTCCATATCAAGTGTTACAATGCCTGACATTTACTTAGCACCTGCAATTTTTTTTTGTTTGTTTCTTTTTCCAAAGCTTAAACCTAGGTGTAGTCAGGTTTTAAACCCAAGGATAGAGTAGGTAGATATTAAATTTCCCCACTTTACTGAATTCAACACTGAGCCTTAGATAAATAAGAGAGCTTTTCAAAAGTGACACATTAGTCATAAGAGACAGAAGTAGAATTCAAGTCTTCTGATTCCAAGTCCTGTACTTCTACTTAATGACGATGCTTCCTGCTGGCACTCAAGTTAGTTTCTCTTGGGAGATTGTTAGACAGTAGATTTTTCTCTCTGAGGACATTTCAAATCCATTTAGCAATTGTATTTGCTGCTGCTACTGCTAAGTCACTTCAGTTGTGTCCGACTCTGTGCAACCCCATAGACGGCAGCCCACCAGGCTCCCCCGTCCCTAGAATTCTCCAGGCAAGAACACTGGAGTGGGTTGCCATTTCTTTCTTCAATGCATGAAAGTGAAAAGTTAAAGTGAAATCGCTCAGTCGTGTCCAACTCTTAGTGACCCCATGGACTGCAGCCTACCAGGCTCCTCCATCCATGGGATTTTCCAGGCAAGAGTACTGGAGTGGGGTGCCATTGTCTTCTCCGGTATTCGCTGAGTGACACTTAAATAAAAATAGTTACATTTACTAAAGACTTAGATGGAGTTAAGGCCTTCCTAAAATGAATTACTATTTTTTTTATGTATAGTTGATTTACAATGTATTAATTTCTCCTGTACAGCAAAGTGACTCAGTTATATTGGACATGGAACAACAGATTAGTTCCAAATGGGAAAAGGAGTACGTCAAGGCTCTATATTGTCACCCTGCTTATTAACTTATAGGCAGAGTACATCATGTGAAACGCTGGGCTGGAGGAAGCACAAGCTGGAATAAAGATTGCCAGGAGAAATATCAATAACCACAGACATGCAGATGACTACACATTTATGGCAGAAAGTGAAGAAGAACTAAAGAGCCTCTTGATGAAAGTAAAAGAGGAGAGTGAAAGAGTTGGCTTAAAGCTCAACATTCAGAAAACTAAGATCATGGCATCAGGTCCCATTACTCCATGGAAAATAGGTGGGGAAACAGTGGCTGACTTTATTTTTATGGGCTTCAAAATCACTGCAGATGGTGATTGCAGCCATGAAATTAAAAGACACTTACTCCTTGGAAGAAAAGTTATGACCAACCTAGGCAACATATTAAAAAGCAGAGACATTACTTTGCCAACAAAGGTCCGTCTAGTCAAGGCTATGGTTTTTCCAGTGGTCATGTATGGATGTGAGAGTTGTACTATAAAGAAAGCTGAGGGCAGAAGAACAGATGCTTTTGAACTGTGGTGTTGGAGAAGACTCTTGAGAGTCCCTTGGACTGCAAGGAGATCCAACCAGTCCATCCTAAAGGAGATCAGTCCTTGGTGTTCATTGGAAGGACTAATGTTGAAGTGGAAGCTCCAGTACTCTGGCCACCTGATGCAAAGAGCTGACTCATTTGAAAAGACCCTGATGCTGGGAAAGATTGAGGGCAGGAGGAGAAGGGGACGACAGAGGATTAAATGGTTGGATGGCATCACCGACTCAATGGACACGGGTTTGGGTAGACTCTGGCAGTTGGTGATTGACAGGGAGGCCTGGCATACTGCGGTTCATGGGGTCACAAAGAGTGGGGCACAACTGAGCAATGGAACTGAACTGAATAATATATATGCATATAAATGTATATTCATAATATTCATAAATATATTTAAACATAAATATATTGGTGAATATTAAAATATATATATTATTTTTTATATTCTTTACCATTATGATTTATGACAGGATACTGAATATAGACCCTTGTGCTATAGGACTTTACTGTTTGGATTACTAATTTCTGAGCAGGTTTACAAGTGTGGCTCAACTATTTGCTTACTGAGAATATTTCAGTCTTGATTACACTGGGCAATAAGCACATGGAAATAAGGCACTCAAAGCAAAAATGCACCATATTTCAAGAGAGTACATCCATCCCAAGTAACTACTCTCCAAGCTTGTACATTTCCCAGAAACAGAATCAGTGGAGTTGCAACCAGACCCAAGAGACAAACAGACATAAGAGATAATAATCAACTGATGATCTGTACTCCCAAAAGAATCAACCCCACAGTTCATGCTTTTCTTCCATGAAAAAATTTAAATAATGGAACAATCAGTATTTTAAAACTACCTCCGACTTACACAAAAAGTATGAACCAATAACTGTAAAATAACTATAAATCGGTATGGATTTTTTTCAGAAGCAAATATTTTAACCAAAGGAGAGAGAAAATGAAATAATGAAAGCAAGTAAGGAAGGAGGGAGAGGGAGGGAAAAAGGAAGGCAGAGGGAGGGAAGGAGGGAGGGAATACTAGCAAAAAATGTTTTTATTTTCTTTAAACAAAAAGGTTACTAAAAGAAGAAATTGGAGGTACATGCAGATCAATAAACCTTTTGTCTACTATGTAACCTGTCCCTCTTATTCTTTCATTTCCTTATCACACATATTCTAAGCTCCATTGATTTTCTTTCAGGAAATGTGATCTTTTATCATTAAATAGTTCTTAAAGTTCTTAACTAAACAGCCCCCAAGCCATAAAAGAAAGGGGCCTGGTGATGTTATTCTCTCATCAAAATTATAAATGGAGTACCGAAAGTTGAGGGCTATGACAAATGGGGAAATATTTATGAAAATTACGAAAATCCCAAAAACATTTTTTTTTCAATCTAGGCTCCTGCCTTATAAAAAATGCAACTAAACTGGAGAATTATAAACTGACAAACCTTTTGCATACAGTGACCTCCTATCCTTGTACGACAGGAAAACATTTCCACCTAGAGTCCTTTCAGAGAATATCTGGAGACCAAATGAAATCAACCATAATGACAACCAGAGCCAGATAATAATCAGTTTTTAATTGAAGCATCAAGCCAATTAATTTGTGACAACAGCCTATCATTCTTATTCTTGACATGAAGTTTCAGAGGACTCAAACAATTCTGAGGTCCACAGCATTCCAGGAACACGTCAATGTTCTAACTCTTTTAAAATCACATTTATGAGACAGAGAAAAATCTTTAGAGATGGAGTTCTATAACTGAATTTGAGGTTACAAACCAGCCTCACAACTTTGATTCAATTCATTGTCAAGAAATACAGTGTCTCTTGAGCACCATATACACAGATTCCTAATGCTACCAGGTCTTCCTCTGGTTTCAGCTTCTTTCATAAAGAAAACTGAGCCCTTATTATGTATTTGTCTTCATTAACTCAATTCAACAAATACATAACCTGTGTCTAAACATGCAGATAACTGCATTTAGATGAGTAACTACTATTCTGTCACATAATAAAATTTCTAACAGAGTATTATCTTAAGAACATAAACCATCGTTTTTCGAGATTTCAGCAAGACATTCATTCTTGCCTTCGACACAGAGCTCCATCCATGTAATACATGAATGACAAAGTTTAAATAAATCTTCCCTGAGATCATGCTACGTGTTATTCTGGAATGAAAAACATGAATACATTGGTCTGTTCCACTTCAATTACACTTATTATATAATATTAACTTACATAGTTACCTTAATAAAAAATAATAGATGCCTTACACTTAAGTGGTAACCGAACTACTTCAGTTATCATCAATAGGCAACCCATCCCATTCCAATTCTTAAAATACCTGACTGTATCTCACGAAAACACTTCCAGCAGAAAGGGCTTCATTTTTCCTGCTTCACACGTTCACTATATGGTAAGTAATCCACACTCCTGGGTGATGGGATGATAGTACACTGAAGAATATTCTCCTCCTTTCAACCACTGCTTCTCATTTTTGAAAAAAAAAAAAATAAATGTTCACTCTTCCAGTATGTGGCCCAGTATTTATAAATGCTGGACCTCTGCTTTTATTTAGTATTCCCAGAATATTCCACACCCTCCCTTTTTTTTTTTTTTTTTTGTCTTCCTTGAGGATTATTCTGCAAGAGGGTTAATATCACAAGTCGGGTTTGTTAAAAGCCACCTTTAAAGGACTCTGAAATTGCACTGCTGAGTGTAAAATGACCACGTATGGTATGCACGAATACAAAACAGCACACTGAAAAATACATACGTTGCCAGCCGCCTGACAGACATGGTGTAATCACGCCAAGCGCACACAATCACACTACTCACTTTTTTTTTTTTTAAGCTTAAGCACAATCATCACACATATTCAGCACCCACCGTGCCCAAGGCAGTAGCTAGTAGAAGCGATTTCTGTTAGTGGCTTAAGCAAGGATTTTGTCAAAGACAGTGCGAAATGTGAAATGAATCAGACTTCATTAAATCATCTGAACTTCAAGGCCATTTCCCAGCACCGCCCCCACCCCCAACCCACCTCAGGCACACAAGCTTAACTTCACCCTTCTTCCGCTCCTGATGTTCTCGCCCTGACTTCCTCCTCACCTTTATCTCTCTCTCTCTCTCTCTCTCTCTCTCTCTCTCTCTCTCTCTCTCGTCTATCAGCAGCTTTGCTCCGTTCTCAGAGCCAATCTCTTAGGAAAAGAAAATCAGTTAAATGCTAGATGGTGAGACTTCATCATCAGGTGCAAAGAAAAGGGGAGGAAAAGAAGAGGGTGTGGTACTCCCTTTTCCACCACACCCCACCCCTCGAGGCGCGCACTCCCGTCCACTGCGGCTCAGGGGAGCACCGCGGGTCCCCTTGCTCACCCTGGAGCAGCTTGATCCACAGACCAGCCACCTGGCCATCTCGTCAGGAAACTTCCCTTAAAGCAGCCAAACATTTAGGGGAGGCCGGAAAAATTAAGAATTAGTTCTAAAATACCTCCCACGGGGCTCCACGGAGGAAGACTCAAAGGCACCTTTAGATACAGACCGCACAGACCCGCATCCTCCACTCGCTCCCATCTTGGGTATCCGGCTGAGAATTGAAAGAGAACCCAGGAGGCGCGAAAGGAGAGTGGAGAAGGACTTACCTCCCGGGACTGCCCTTAGGGCGCGGAGCCAGGATCGCCTCCCTCCCCGAAGTGGCTCCGGCTCGGGCACAGCCTTCCGGAGCACAGCCCAGATTCGGACCCGCGTCCCCGCAGCTCTGCGCGCAGCCGGGAGTCGCTCCGGGACTCCTGCTCCCGTCCCACCGCCCCGGCCCGGCTCGCCTCGCCTCCCCCTGCAGCGCCCGCTCCGCCACACCGCGGGCACGCTCGCTCCCCGCGTTCGCCCCTCCGCCTCCCGGCGCCCCCACACCCACCCGCGCCGCGGCGCCCGCTGGGAGCCTCTAGCGGAGGCGAAGGGAACCGCAGCAGCCCCGCAGCGCCCGGGCTCCGACGCCGGCTGCCGAGAAGCCAGCCAGGCGGCAGCGGGAGCTTCGCGCGCCCCCGGCCTCAATCCGCTCGCCGGATGCTGCCGCCGCACGCACCTGCCCACCTGCGCCGGGCTCACCTGCCACCGAACGTCCTAGCGGCGTTCTCCAGTGCCCACGGCGCGCTATGGCAACGAGCGGGTGGGTCAGCGTTACCAATGGGCCGGGGGTGGGGAGAGGGGGAACTCTCCGGAAACACACACACATCCACGCTGTAAATCAGCCTGGACAGACAACCTTGCGCTATGCCTATTTCCAGTGGATTCCACAGAGTGTAAGGTCAGGACAGGCTGCCTTCGCCTGGTTGCCTCCCACCTGGGCGCCAGCGGCACCGGCGGCAACTCCCTGACTTTCCGGCCCCGAGCCATTAGTTCGGCTAGTGCAACCGCGTGGCGACGTCGGCAGAGACGAGCGCAACTTGGCCTGACCCTCCCCATCCCAGTCCCAACGTGCATTTTAAGTTTTTCTTCTTCCTAGCAATTCAGACAGCGGTTTTGCAGCCTCTTACCTTGCTTGAGACGAGGTTAATTCTCTATCATTAAAATCCAAAGCCAAGGATACGACGCACACAAGTCCAGAGGGTTTTCCTTGACTCCTCCGCCTCGGCTGAGCCGGTTTCCCCTTCTAGAGGGATCAGGAGTAGGGGTGGCGGTTTAAAAGCCCTCGCGCGACAGGCACCGCCAAATCTTCCCGCTTGTGGAGACGGAGAGGGGGACAACCTTCCCAACCTCCGGAAGCCTCCCAGCCTCTCCTCGGTCAACTTGGCTTTCTATTTAATTTTCTTCTTTAACCCGACAGGCCCATCAGTCAGTTCCCCGCATCAAGGCAGGAATGAAACAGATATTCACAGGTGTGACCCCTCCTCTCTCTTTCTCAGGGTGACACCACCCCCTCCATCGCCACCTTTCTCCCCTTAAATTAGAAAAGCGAATCTCTGCTCGGATTAGGTGGGGATTCGGTGGAGGGTGCTGTAAGAAGAGCCACTCCAAGGCACAGCTTCAGAAACCCATTTCTGCAGGCAGCCCTCCGCAAAGGTGTCAGCTCTGAAGAAACTTTCAGGGGAGGCGGCGGCGGCCGTGCTGGGCTGGGCGGGCGGCAGGCAGCGAGTACCAGGTGAGGAGGCGGCGAGCAGGAGGGACACCAGGCAGGCGGCCGGCGGCTGGGTCCAGGCGCCCGGGCTTGGCGCGGAGGATGCGCGCACACACAGGCGCACACACACACGGGCACACACGCACAGACACTCGCGCGCGCGCACAGCCACAGACGCACGCCCGGCCCCGAGCCCGCGGCCCCAGGCCACCAGGGAGAGAGAAGTCGAGAGATGCAAAATGGGGCAGGTGTTCCAAGGATCCAAATGATGTGAAGAGTCAATCACTGTCCACTATTTAAGAGATTACTGCAGGCAGGCAGTTCCTCCCTGTAAACCCTCAAATCCTTGCGGCCACCTCCCAGGCTCCCGCCCTCTCTGGCATCTTGGCTGCCTGGCTCTTTTCATGAGGCGAGTTACTGTCTCAGTACCCTGTTCTAGGTGGCCGGACTAAAGATTAACCACGTCCGTATCTCCACCCTCCAGGGCCATCTAAGACCCTTCAAATGTGGGGCAAAGTGGCAGCTGCTGCTTGCAAGGAAGCCAAGAGGCTCCCCGAGGTCCTTCGAATAGAGGAGCCGAGACATCGTTTCCTGGACATAATCGTTTCTCATCTCCCCCTTACCTGTCCACTCCCTCACGTAGCATTTCCCCTATGAACTCCTGAAGCTCGCATAGATCTTTTTGGAAGGAGCTTCGTAGGGATTTGTGAGGCCTAGCTTTTGAAACTAGGCTAATTTAGGTTCTACGCTTATATTGTAAACTGGACGGTAGCAGGTGAAAGGCTCAACTGGAGAAAGGGGAGGGATTAGGAGTCTGGAGACCCAGCCCCTTTAGCAGCCATTTCCAAGGTTTGGTAACAGGAGTTGCTCTCCAGGTCTCCGGCTAGCCCCTGTCCCAACATCTTTTTCTTCCCAAAACAGCCTGGAGGGATCCTTGGTTGCACGCAACCCGGGAACCTCACGCTGGAGAGACATCGCTGTCAGAAGCGCCCCTGGTTGTCTCTTTCACAGTTCCACAGAAAGGAGCCTCCCCGCGCGAGTTTGTCTTACCCGGACTGAGCTGTTGGAATTGCTCACCGAAAGTAAACTTTTCCTTTTTTTTTTTTTTTTAAACCCAGGTTCGCCTTCGTGCACTCTAAGGTCGCCACACCTGCAGAGCATCACTCTGCCTTCCCAAGTACTGACCAGGCTGAACATCGCTGCAGGTGTTTTCACTCCTGGGATTCGCGAATCTCTGCACCTTAGGACCTGCTGGTGGAAAACGCGAAGTTGCGCCGGGTGGGGAAAGCGTGAGCTTCCTTTGCTCCCGCGTTGGAAGCGACGCTCCGCCAAGGTCTCCATCCAAGTAGCTCTTGGAACCAGGGGGTCTTGACTGGCTCTGAGAGTCCGCTTCAAGTTTAAAGGCGATAGAATTTGCCTGGAAGACAGTACTTAAACGCTGAACTTGGATTTGCCAAGGCTCGAAAGTGGAACAAAAGGATGATTCGGTGCAAAGATGAAACTTGTGTAGATAGGAGCTCTAGCAGTGCTACTCACAGCTCAGAAATCGATACAGAGCTTTCAAAGATGAGCATCGCCGCGCCCGGTATCTGCGGACCAATAGCTTCTGGGCGCCCATCTGTATTTCTGGGATGAACCGGCTTTGAATTCGGTTTGAGTCCACGCTGTAGTAAGCCAAGAGGAACGGTCGATTTTAGGGAGTAATGGATGGATGAAGGCTGCCGGTTGGAGCCAGAGGACCGCGACACCGTCCTGCTAAATAGCACTTGTGCGCAGAGATACTCAAGAGTCCCGCGCCTAGGGAGTCAGAGTGCACGGGTTTGACGCCCTGGCTTACCTTCTTCTGATGCAGTTAAAGCAGAGTTTGAAGCTAAGCGGAGCCTGCTTGGAGGAGATCTGAATAATGAATTTGGTGGTGAGATGCTAAAGGATAAAGAGGCATTTCATTTCTGTGTTACTAGTTTGCAGTTAAACCCACTTCGTTGGTTGGATGTGTCTTGGAGACTGACTTTGTACAGTTTCGGGTAGAGAATGTTCCCATTCTTCTGGTATAAATCTATACATTCTCTGCTTGCCACAAAGTTAAATGCTTCTTCGAGTTGTGATTCTTATTCCTAATTAATAAAGTGGCAATAAGAATTATAATGAACTATTTCCAACCAAAGTTCTCATCTAACGTAATTTCTGATGGCATAAGCCTCTAGATTAATAACAAAATATTGTGGCAGACTATTAGGCAAGGACTATAGAACTGTAATCAAGAGACTCACTGAGGGAAAGAAAAGTCAGAAATCAGAGCTGACTCCTGTCCAAAAAGATTTGGGCTTGAAATTCCTTTTCTGGTTACTGTGGACCCACAAGCAGTTCTCTGCTACTAATGGCTCTCTTTAAAATAAGCCTAGGTCATTTATACATTAAAACCTGGAAGGTGTCTTGCAGGTCTGCGAAAATGTTGTGTAAAGTCTTGTGCCAGCCACAGAGGATTCTTTTTCATTTATCTTGAATATTTTACTTACAAGGCATGTAGGTTAACAGTGGTAATCAGTGGTATAATATTCTTGACATTTTATCCCTTCAACAAAGTTAAAAAAAAAAAAAAAGCCTATGGATTTATGGACCCTCTTCAAAAAGCATTCACTTCTCACTCCTCTTGGGGACAAAATGCAGTTTCTTCAATGATTTTTGATTGTTGCAAAACAAAACTTAGATTTGTTATTTATTGTACAGTGTTTTCCCTCCCACTTCACGCTTTGCTTCTTTAGGGAAAACAAGAGGGGTAAATCTCAAGGTCCAAGGATTCATTCCATTCCTATATCCTCCTATCTGTTTGCATTATCTAGAAGGAATTATTGAGATTCAAAAGTACTGTCAGATCCAAAAGACTTCTAAATTCACCCGTCTCTGTGTTAAAATTACAACTGCATTGTTTTAATGTTGTTTATTTCTCTAAATTCTTTGACAGGTGAAAATTGAAGTTGATAAGTATGCTATCTCTTCCAGTGCAGACTTTCTTGAATCTTTTATCTTTTCAAGATGATTGCTGTATAAAATGTATTTTCTAGAACATTTTTTTTTTCTTCCCTGGAGATAGATAGCATTTTGTCTAGTGGTCTATTGTGTTACTGATTAAAGTTATTCTTTGCTTACTGGTATTGCCTCTCCCACTGCACTATGAGCTCTGAGAACAAGGATGGTACCATCTACATTACTGTTCATTGACATATGGTACAGAATCTCTTCCAGAATAGATGTGTATAATAATGATGGTGGTGATAAGGAGAGTTACCATTCATTAACTACTGCATGCTATGATTAATTCACTTTTTTTTCAATAGCTTATCTCCATAACCCGCTGATGTAAATTCTACATACTGAAAGTATAGGGAAATTGATGCTTATGCAGATTTAACTGAGATCACAAAGCTGTTTTGTCACAGATGAGTTGGGATTAGAATATACATCTGTCCAACTCTGAAGCCTACACTATTAACCACTCCTCTTTATTCAAATAGGCACCACATTTTCAATAATGAAAGGTTAAGGAAATTATATATATTTAATGCCAAATAAGAGTGTGTCAAATTTAGCATAAATTCTTTAGCATGTATGTAATCTAATCAACACTGATTGATTGAAAATGCCAAATACTGAGTTGTAAGTTTCCTTGAAGGGAGAGGGGTTAGTCTACTATAAATTTATGGTTATAGAAAATTTTTCATTTTTTTCCATGTTGACATCCTTATGATAAAAAAAAAAACTAAGTGAAGGCTATTATATAGCTTCATTTATGTAAGATGAGTAAGTTCACCTAAAATTGTGTTCAGAGGATAGATCTCATGTTCATTGTTATTACACAAATTCAAAATCTTAAAAAGAGCCTAGGAACACAGAGAACGTTGAACACAGAGTGGCCTTGGAACATGCTACAGAGATGTAGCTGTCATTTCCAGAGGCTCATATTACAAAGCATTTTTAAAAATATCCATGCCACAGGAGACTAGATGCTATGAGATAGAATGAGAAAGTTCTCTTTATACTGATATGCAAAGATCTCCACTATGTTTTTAGGTGAAAATAGCAAAGTGCAATGAGAAAACCCCAGAAATTAATAAAAGTAGTTAGAAATGAGCAGATGGTGTCAAGGAACGAATTGAGACTTCACATATTCTTTTGACTGTTGGAACCATGGGGAATTTTTACCTATCAAAAGAGAAAAAAATAGTGCTCTGAGGGATTGCATGAGAAGAAAATAACAGATGCTTTCCCTTCATTATTAAAAAATATATATAGTTTAAAAAAAGATGAGAAAAAAGTGTTCAAAAATCTGGCCTGTGGTATATTTATTCATTCATTCTCAGGGAGAGACCTTGGGGGAAAGAAACAAAGGGAAGTGTCTTAGTCAGCCCAGATTGCTATAATAAAATACCACAGACTGAGTGGCTTAAACAGCAGAAATTTATTTCTCATGGTTCTGAAGTCTGGGAAGTGTGTGATCAATGTGCCTGCTGATTCAGTTCCTGCTGAAAGCTCTCTTTCTAACTCTTAGACAGCCACCTTCTCTTTGTGTTCTCCTGTGGGTATTCCTCTGTGAGTAGTGAAGAAAGGTGTATGTGGGCTGGGCGGGGGCTAGGGGGCTGTGAGATATTCTCCTTCTTAAAGGTCAATAATCCCACCAAGAAATTCCCACCTTTACAACTGATCTAACCCTAATTACCTCTTGAGTGCCCCATTTCCAAATACCATCACACTGAGAGTTGGGGATTCAACAATATGAATTTTGGGGCTGAAAGTGAAAGTCACTCAGTTGTGGCCTGTCCAACTCTTTGTGACCCCATAGACTATAGAGTCCATGGAATTCTCCAGGCCAGAATACTGGAGTGGGTAGCCTTTCCCTCCTCCAGGGGATCTTCCCAACCCAGGGATGGAACCCAGGTCTCCCACATTGCAGACGGATTCTTTGCCAGCTGAACCACAAGAGAAGCCCAAGTATACTGGAGTGGGTAACCTATTCCTTCTCCAGTGGAGCTTCCCGACCCAGGAATTGAACCAGGGTCTCCTGGATTGCAGGCGGATTCTTTACCAACTGAGCTATTTAAACAACAGAAGGAAAGAAGTTTAATCTCCTTGGCAATTGGACCTCCTCTGGGGAAATAGACTATTTGCTAGGAAGAAGAGGTCTTTCACTGTAGTGTCTTTAGGGAGATGCCTCTGGCTAAGGATTACCTGTATGAATAGAACTGAGGTCTATGAGATATGGGTCCCTGGAAAATATCATTTCCAGGTAAGTGAAGTGAAGTCGCTCAGTCATGTCCGACTCTGCGATCCCATGGACTGTAGTCTACCAGGCTTCTTTGTCCATGGGATTTTCCAGGCAAGAGTACTGGAGTGGGTTGCCATTGCCTTCTCCAGGGTATCTTCCTGACCCAGGGATCGGACCCAGGTCTCCTGCATTGCAGGCAGACGCTTTACCCTCTGAGCCACCAGGAAAGCAGGTCTAGGCTAGATAACTCAGGTATAAAATGAAGATGGTGTGTAATGTAAACACTGCCCACTCTATCAGAAGCCATACAGACTTCATTTCTTTATTCTGGGCTAGAGTATCATGTCTGTTACAGGGAGGAAAGACCTGGAGAGCCGTTCTTGATCAACTTCTTATTTCTATCCTTGAAATCATTTGCTTTAGGTTGAAGCTGCTTATAATCTCAGATTCATATCAGTAAGATTTAAAAATTCCAGTCCTGTGAATAACTCAAAAGTTCCCAGTTTAATGCAAATTGTAACCCAAATTGACTGAATATCTTTTATGTATTAGGCACTGTTCTAAGATAACTAAATTTGTTGATTCACTGCAGCAAACCTATTAAATATTATCTTCATTTTATAGACAAGAAAACAGTCACAGGTTGAGTAAACTTGCCATGGTCACACAGCTGATCAACTGGTACAGGCAGGGCTTGAAACTTGACTATCTAAATTCAGATCTCTGCTTCTTAACCTGTACTAGAAGGTTCTGTATTAGGTATAAGGTCTATCAGAGCAGGACTTGACTGTACTGTTACTCACAGACTCCCTAGACTATATATAAATAGTACATGATTCCTCCTGGGTGGGAGGGGTGTTGGGGGAGAATGGATACGTACGTGACAGCTGAGTCTCTTCGCTGTTCACTTGAAAATGTCACAACTCTTGTTTGTTAACCTGTTAATTGGTTGTACCCCAATGCAAAATTATAAGTTTTTTTAAAAAAAATAGTACATGATTCCCAACTGGGAAAAAATGAAACAGGGACAGAGGTGGGAGGGGAACAAATGGCAGTAACATGAACCAAGCACGCGCTATGCGCCAGGCATTGTGCTAATTACACAATGTACATTGTTTAATTTTCAGAACAACCCCGTGACTTAGACAACATTGCCATCGTTCTTCTAGTGATCAGTATTAGGTTATTTCCTCAGAATCTCACAGCCGTTAAGTCCAAAACCTAGACGCCATTGCTTTTAACCATCTTAACAGCCTTTAACTTAAACTGTTATTTTAAACTACGTGTTGTATTTGGGGTGGGGGGAGGCACTTGCTTAAAATTCAGTAACCATTCCAGTTTTTCCAATTCAAAGCACATGCTACAGCAAAATAAACAGAGACTAAACACAGAGTAGGAATACATATCTCTGTAAGAAGATATTGGAGTGCTTTGCTGAAGAAACCACCCAACAGTTAGTGACTAACCACTTGCCATCCTCCTAAGATAAGTGGCTATCCTTGTGATATTTTTGGCATTTATTTGAGGAGAGAAGAAACGAGACAAGATAATGTGGGCAGAAAAACATGTTCTTTTTCTTTAGAACCATTTTGGCCCACCTAATTTCTTATACAAAACTAGTGCCTGTTTTCTGAAACTGTCTCTCCATTTGTCAGTGGATTCATCAAGACATCACATAAAGTTTCTGAACGGCATTCTCTGCTGCGCGTTAGGAAAAGGAAACAGCCAATCGAAAGCATTTGCTATTTGCATTTCTCCTTTCCTTGAATTCTGAACCTAGAACAGCGCTGAGAATGGGCGTTAAAACCTGAGCCACAGCTGTCGTCTGGGGACCCACGTTGATGGGGTCACACCAGGCTAAGGAGTTTGAAAATCACACTGATCATAATGGTCATCTTATAAACAATGCATCCCTAGATTCATGCATCTCTGTATTATGGTTCCTCTACAGACTCCAGAGTTAGATTCTTTAGATATGAAGTCTGGCTCTGAGACTTCTCAGTTGTTTGAACTCTCCCAAGCATAATAAAAGGATCCTTTGGGAAGGCCTTGTAAATCTTTTCGGGGGGCATTGGAAGAGGGGGGAAAAGATGAGGAAGGGGCCTTCTGAGAATGCTGCCCAGAGGAATACAATCCAACCAGAATCACAAAAGATGAACTGGCAGTCGCATGAATACAATCAGGGAGGCAGGAACCTACCCAGTTTCCAAAAATCAGATGCGAGAAGAAAGTGAGAATAGAGAGACTCAAAGAGACAGAAAGACAGAAACACCTTGTTTCTTCTGGAGTAGCTGCAGACAGATGTTGAAACAAAAGTTTAAGAAATGACTATCCCCAGTAACTCAGAATGTGCTGTATATGAAGATGAGTCATTAAGTTAAAACTATTAGGATGGACCCCAATCCAATCCGACTAGTGTCTGTATGAGAAGAGGAGATCCTGGCACACAGAGAAACTCTGGGAGCTCAGAACTGCAAAGGAATGATCACAAGGTTGCAGCCATCAGCAAGCTAAGGAAAAGATCCCGGAAGAAACCTTGATCTTCGACTTTTAGCCTCAAGAACTAGAAGGAAATATATTTCTGTTGCTTAAATCCCCCATGCTGTGGTATTTTGTTGGGGAAGATCAGCTGACAGACGGAACTGGAGAAGTCAGCTTGAAAGTCATCTATTGAGAGGACAGGCCAGCTGCACCCAGATTGTAACAACAATATATTGAAAAAGTCTTAGATACATTATTTTCAAAAACTTGGGGGTAACATTTATAAGCTCATTATCACAAAAGCACTTTAGAGGAAGAAGAATAAAGGAGGACAGTAGGGCTAGTTAGCATTAGGAACATGGCCTGCATGAAAGTGGATATGAAAAATGTATAGGTTCCAGAGAGATAATGAAGGTGGAAATAACAGGGTTTAGGGATTCATCTGACAGGTGGCAGAGAGGAAGGAGGAGGTTAGAGCAGAATATTATCATTTTCCAGGAGGAGAGTAAACAAAGGAAAGAAATTTCTTTTAATTGTCTATTTTTGTTAGTGGATAGTTGCAGGTGTTGATTTAAGCATAGTTGGAGTAACAGCTATAGATGAACACACATAACGGTCAAAAGTAAACATTAAGCAGCAAAGTAAGGAAATAATGTAAGATGTGCTTTAAGACAGTATGCAATGAAGTACAAATGTTTGCTGTAAAAAACAGAAAAAATGTGTTATGCAGGGAACTCTGCTTAGTGCTATGTGGCAGCCTGGATGGGAAGGGAGTTTGGGGGAAAATGGATAAGTGTATATGTATGGCTGAGTCTGTATGCTGTCCACCTCAAACTATCACCGCATTGTCAACCGACTATCAGTTCAGTTCAGTTCAGTCGCTCAGTCGTGTCCAACTCTTTGCAACCGCATGAACCGCAGCACGCCAGGCCTCCCTGTCCATCACCAACTCCTGGAGTTCACCCAAACTCATGTCCATCGAGTCGGTGATGCCATCCAGCCATCTCATCCTCTATCATCCCTTTCTCCTCCTGCCACCAATCCTTCCCAGCATCAGAGTCTTTTCCAATGAGTCAACTCTTCGCACGAGGTGGCCAAAGTATTGGAGTTTCAACTTCAGCATCAGTCCTTCCAATGAACACCCAGGACCGGTCTCCTTTAGAATGGACTGGTTGGATCTCCTTGCAGTCCAAGGGACTCTCAAGAGTCTTCTCCAACACCACAGTTCAAAAGCATCAATTCTTCGGCACTCAGCTTTCTTCACATCCATACAGGACTTCAATATAAAATACAAAGTTTAAAGTTAAAAAACTGTTGGTGTTGTGAACATAGAGAAGTGAGAATTCCTTAACTGGAGGATCAAAAAAAAGATTCCTAGAGGTTGGAGCTGATTTCCCAAGGATATAGTGCTTAACCATGTGAAGTTGGAGAAAGAGAAAATGAGTAAAGATAAAATGAATCAAGATATGGGGAAATTATAAAAGGGTATTCATACACAGTAAGCAAAATGGAGGTTGGACAATACAATTAGGGGAAGAATATGGTTGGAAATGTTTTTGAAAGTGAATTTGAATGGAATTTTACAGAATTTTGAGGTCTGGGATGGATATGGAGATAATACATATCCTGATCATACTGGGGCTTCAGAGGTTATTTTCTATGGGTTACGTATCAGTAAGGGTGAGGTTGTGAATGATGTTCTGACTTACACAATAAGTGTAAGTGATTTCTCTTGTGGGAAAGAAATCTTGTCATGAGCAGTCCAGGGCTCATTTGGCACTGTATCAGAATCACAAGCCTTATGTTGCTGATCTACTCTATACGGTTTTCTTTTCCAAGGTCATTGTGTGGTTCAGGAAGTCAGCTGAAATCCCAGCCATCAAATAGATGGGATGGAGGAAGGTAAAAAGTCAACTTCAAGTTCTTATACAGTACTTTGGCCAGTATACCTTCACCCAGACTTTAAGTTGTTTGGTCATCAGATCTACAAGTCAGATAAAGAAGAAATGTTCTCTTAGCCATGTGGCAAGCTGCCCAGTGGATATCCAGAGGTCACTTACTGAGAGCTAAAGATGAAATGAATATTCAAGTTAGAACTTATCCATTCTTGGCCAATGGTTATTTTTGGATTAAATTCACTTAGAGTTACTAAATAGCTATCTTCTATTGTCCTTAAGTTTCTCTAGATATATCCTTTTCATTTATGTATTTTTTTGGTCTCAAATTACAATTTTTTTTTTTAAGCTAAAATTTGATCTTACCTAAGCAGTATCAAAAATGTATTAGAATATTTTAGATTTGTATTCTTTTGGTTTGGCACACACATAAACAAAGAAAAAATAGAATTTGGAATGTTTTCATCACTAAGTTATTTTTTTATGAATAATAAAATCTACAGTCTAAAATAATGACATCTTCATATGATAATGCCATAAGGAGTAGGTGGTGTTACAAAGTAGCACAAAGGTAAGCTTTTGTCACCTTAAAATTTTAGAGCTAAAATATTCTAACCAATTTATTCATAGTTCCACATCCAAAGAATTATGTCTCATAACAGAATATAATTCTGGAGACATTGTTGCTGAAATTTTATTCTAAAGCCAGTGACATAGTATAAAGTATCAATGAAAAATTTCACAGTCGAATTGAATGTTGTATAATATGCACCAACCCTTTGCCAGTTTAAGTTGGGTTTTCTAAAGCTTTGCAAACATCAAGAAGACAAAGTATAGCTTCTATTCCAAGAAGTGTACTGACAGTAAGATGAATGTGTCTTTCTGAAAGTACCAATGCACAAATGTTCTTAGTGGGGAGATAAAGTAACATAGTGATAGACTCAGTTTCTGACTGTTGACAAATTTTAAGAAATCAAAGACCCACTTGTCTAACATAGTGATTTTTTGGAAGAAAAGAACACACATTAAAATTTTATTACATGCATTTTACTTGTTTTAGTGGGATACAATTTTTTTTAAAAATCTCTTTAAATGAGTGCTAAATAGTTTTTGTTATATAAACAATAAATATGAAGATAGTAGTATGAAGAGAGTAGCCTCATGCCCGAGTTGATCAACAAGATTCTGCACTCCTTGTTGATTTGTATGCCTTCATTTCTCACTAGACTTCAAACTGTTGAATTACAACATGATCCACAGTCTTAAATGACAGATAAACTTATTACCGAAGAGACTGAGATTTGCTCTTTCTTTCCTCTATCAAAATAATAATAATATAACAATAAAACTGGCCCCTCTAACAGTACTCGGATAATTTCCAGGAAGAATTGGTTATGGGGTGTGATAGAGTAGTGGTTGCCTATGTGGAATACAGAACTATTTACATTATCCAGAAATGAATTAACCACTATTCTTAACCAAGATTAAGATTCTTAACTCTGCTTCTCCCACATGAATATCAGGACATAGGATAATCAGGCATAGAGCAGAAATTTAAGAGATCCGTTTATTGGCTTAGTCTAAGATATTCAGTCCAGTCTCATATGTTTTCATTATTGTGGATTTGTATGTATACAAGATCACAATTTCACAGAATTTTATTTTTAATATCAATTTTTATTTCATGATACACCCTCATGATTATTCAATGTATGGCCTACTTTTTAAAAATGTAAATACTTAATTTTTTTTTCTCTAAGAATGTAATAGGCAACAATAAATCTATCCCCCATAATGAAAGTTGGGATCTTAAAAATAACATATCTAAACACATGTCCTCTCATCCCATAAGTAGCCTAACCTTTTACCATCCCCCAAACATCATCTTAAATTTCATGTTCATCATTTTCCTTTTTATATTGTTTTATTGAATCTGTATCTATTCTAAAACAATTTAATCTATTTATATAAATTTACACAAAAACTTTCATGCTGTATTTCCTCTTTGAGAGCTTATATTTCCCTTGCATTGTTGTAGTGTATATATGCTGCAGTCTGGCTGTAGTTCATTTCCGTCTACTGCTCTTTTATATGAATATACCACAATTTATCTAGTCTCCCACGAAAGCCATTTAGGCGATTTCTACATTTTTGCTATTGTGGATAATTTCACTAAGAACCTTTTGGTGTGCGCCCGGCTGTACTTGCATAAGTGCAGTCATTGAGTCATAGAGGATGTTTGTTCAACAATAGAAGAGAATATCTTATTCCTTTCCAAAAATGTTTGCACAGATTTACATTTCTAGTGGCAAAAGATAAGATATTGTGTGGATATACAGCATCTCCAAAATGAGGTATTTTCAGGCTTTTATTTTTTGTCAATCATATGATATATGGTAACACTTTAGTGTGGTATTTGTTCGCATTTCTGTGATCAGTTATGATCCTTTTAATTTTATTTTTGGTACCAGGAGTGGGATCCAGACTAATTAGGATCCTTTTTATCTCTATATGCTTGTTAGCATTACCAATTCTCTCTTCTGGAAAATGCCTACTCATGGCTCTTGCTCATTTTTTAGTGGGTTGATAGTACTTGGAGGAGTTCTCTATATATTCTTAGATCTTATTTTTTGTTTTGTCAGCACACACACACACACACACAAATCTCATTTGTAATTGGTCTCACCTGCTTCTCTACCATTCTTTCTGTTTACTCTTTTGTTATCCTGAAATGATCTTGATAAAATGATAAAAGTTTTATCAATAATAAAAAAACATTAAATTCACTCTGCATCTTATGAATGAGACACTCCCTAATCTGTTTTATCAGTCTTCAAAAATGCCACATCAAATATTGTGGCTCTGTATATTTTATTTTTGGGGCTTCTCAGATGGTGCTAATGATAAAGAATCCGGTTACCAATGCAGGAGACATAAGAGACACAGGTTCGATCCCTGGGTGAGGAAGATCCCCTGAAGAGGAAAAGACACCCCACTACAGTATTCTTGCTGAGAGAATCCCATGGACAGAGGAGCCTGGCAGGCTATAGTCCATGGGTCACAGTGTCAGACACAACTGAGTGTCTGATTCAGGTAAATAAAATGTTTCTGAGAGATGATCAAAGGAAGATTCATGACATAATAAATAGAAATATATCTGTTTTCCAGCTACCAAAGTAAACAGGGGATATATGTAAATACTATAAATTTGTACAACTGGATTCATAGTTTGAGAATATAGCCTCGGTTACACTAATTTATAAAATAACAAATTTGCCCCCAATAAAACATATTTGGAGAGGATATGTGTTTACTTCTTTAACAACATAACAAAAAATTGTTTCCACTACTGCTTGTTACAGCTAATTATAGCCTCTGAAATGGAGCAATTATATACAGGAATATCTGAAAATAGCATGGATGATTTTCTGCCATTTACCTTAACTATAGCATTATGTGCTCAGATGCTCAGCTGCGTCCACCTCCTTGAGACCCTATGGACTGTAGCCCATCAGGCTCCTCTGTCCAGGGGTTTCTCCTGGCAAATATACTGGAGTGGGTTGCTAATTCCTCCTCCAGGGGATCTTCCTGATCCAAAGATGGAACCCACATCTCTTGTGTCTCCTACTTTAGCAGGTGGATTCTTTACCACTAGCATCACCTGAAAAGCCAACCACAGCATTATAAAGGAATATTTTGAATTTAGAAAGGTAACCTATACTGTTTAAGTTTTTTCTCCCTGATTCATAAAATCTTTAGGTGTTTTGAGAGTTAATTTGAAAAACAGTGTACTAGAATTCTACTCTCAGAACTTTCAAGTTGTTCATACATTTCAGAATCTCAGTTCATACATATTTCAGAATCCTGTACCTGTTACAACATCTCTACTTGCTTCCATGCAGAAGGTCTCTTTCCCCATCTTCAAGTCAATTGTTGGTTTCATATGTACCTAGATAATCAGAAATTCCAATTTGTCATAAAATTTCTGGTTTCCTAATGAACACAATATTAGAAACTGTATTAATTACTTTATTCAATATCTTAAAATTTTAGGAAGTCATTTATAATAGATATCACAGAAGAGTAAAATTTTTAAAGGAATATTAAGTAGGAAAGAGAATTTTTCACATAGGTTCTATAATCTTAAATGAAAATTCAAGATTAGCAAACACATTTCTCTGGCTATAACAGGGCTCATTCATCTTAAGGATTACTTCCTAATTTGTTTAAAAAAAAAATAGTTTCCCCATTCTTTCATTTTAACCATAATAATTTGTGATATCCATTTGCTAACTTAAAAACTATTTGGTAAAATGTTAGTTCTTACTTTATTTTGTTTGAAAATAGTATGTGCCTCTATTGGAATGCGAATACAGCATATTCATTCTCACAGTCTTTCTACCTTTCCTGATAGGATTGGTCATGTTCATCATCGATGCTACATTTTACCTTAAGCATTGCATCTATTGTTATTCATTTACTACTATAATTTACTTGCAAAGACATCTGACTTCCAGAAAAGATTGGTTCCTCTTGAACTCTCTGAAGCAAGAATAATAATACTTTTTATATTTATTTTACCAATTCTCAGGGAAATTCTTGCCTCTTATTTGGTGCTTGGTGAATAATTTAAATAACTCCCTAGCTTACCAAATAACTCCCTAAGTTACCAAATAAATATTTTAGATTTGTTTTCAGCATTCTAACATATAAAGTGCTGACATTTTTAATATTAATATAAATACTTTCTCATAATTTTATTAATGTAAATAATCACAGTTCCCTACATTGTCTCTAATCACATCACTTACCTCTACTGATAGGAAGGATCAGAGCCACACATGATTGAAGGACCTTCATGTGCCATGATTTAGGTACATAAAGATTTATACATAGCAATTCAGGAATTGATAAATCTTCTGATAGTTTCCAATATTGTTCAGACTGGGAAACTTCCCTTCAACTTTGATGCTTACAATTTCTTACTCCTGCGTTGTTTATTGTACATGTGCTAGATCAAAAAATTGGCAGGGACTAAAAGTAATATCTTTAAATGTATCGCTAGAGATCTTACAGGGAGAAGGCATGGAAAATCCCATGAATGGAGGAGCCTGGTGCACTGCAGTCCATGTGGTCACTAGGAGTCGGACACGACTGAGTGACTTCACTTTCACTTTTCACTTTCATGCATGGGAGAAGGAAATGGCACCCGACTTCAGTACTCTTGCCTGGAGAATCCCATGGATAGAGGAGCCTGGTAGGCTGCAGTCCATGGGGTCGCGAAGAGTCAGATACAACTGAGCGACTTCACTTTCACTTTTCACTTTCATGCATTGGAGAAGGAAATGGCAACCCACTCCAATGTTCTTCCCTGGAGAATCCCAGGAATGGGGGAGCCTGGTGGGCTGCCGTCTATGGGGTCGCACAGAGTCAGACACGACTGATGCGACTTAGCAGCAGCAGCAGCAGAGATCTTACAAAGAATCAGACATGACTGAGTGACTTTTATTTTTGCTTTCACTTTTCAGAGATCTTACACATCGGGTGAGGTAGGGTGATATTTTGTAGGCAGAGTTTTTCCAAATCTTAATAAAATTTGTATGAGATATGCCTATTTTGCTTAAAATTGACCCAGTGAAAATCTGAACAATTAATGTTTGTTCTTTCTTCTAAGTGTCTATCTATTTGTTGTCTTGCAGTCATTTATTATGAGTGAATGAGTGATTCGAGTAAAACTGGTTCAGTCATGTCCAACTCTTTGTTACCCCATGGACTGTTGCATGGGTTTTCCAGGTGGCGCTAGTGGTAAAGAACCTGCTTTCCAGCACAGGAGATGTAAGAGACCTGGGTTCTATCTGTGGGTTGGGAAGATACCCTAGAAGAGGGCATGGCAACCCCCTCCAGTAATCTTGCCTGGAGAATCCTATGGAGAGAGGAGCCTGGCAGGCTACAGTCCACAGGGTTGCAAAGAGTCTACCTGAAGTGACTGAAACGACTTAGCACTCACGGACTGTTGCACGCCAGGTTCCTCTGTCCTTGGACTTGACCAGGCAAAGATACTGGAGTGAGTTGCCATTCCCTTCTCCAGGCAATCTTCCCCACCTAGGGATCGAACCCAGGTCTCCTGCATTGCAGGCAGATTCTTTACTGTCTGAACCAGGAGGGAAGCCTGCATTTCATTATAACCCACTTTTAATTGTCTTTCCATCTCTCTTTAGCTTCCCTCTACTTCCTGTATAGCAACAAGGAGAATACCAGAGACAGTTGTAAAGGGATTTAAATGTGTAAGTTCATTGAATTACATTATCAAAACACTTGTAAATGTGACTTCGGAGCTATCCTTGGAAATCTCTGAGAAATCATAGAGGACCTAAGAGAGGCTAAAAAGGAATGTTAGCCAATGTTTTGCTTTGCGAAAACGCAGCAAGGGTGAATCCTGAAAAATACATGTTGGATAAGAGAGGTCCAATCGTAGAAAAAAATAGCAGATAATTTATATCTAAAGATTTATAAAAACTTTGGAAAAGTAAAGGGTGCAGTAAGAATCTACATTTATTTTCTAAAAAACACTAAGCACATACTTTTTAGATAAGAGAGAGACTGATATATCTGTAGAAAACACAATAAAGGTATATTTTGAATAAAGTAATCCAGATGACCTCTTTTGGGATAAGATAGTGAACTTTTGTTTGGATTCAAAACTAGTGGTATGATTATACTTAAAGTGTTTTTGCTAACAACCTAATATCAAACTGGTGAGAGGCTGTGGTGAATTGACTTATGTTTCTGTCTTTGCCTTTTTTAAATTAAATTTTCATAATTTCCTGGGATCAATACAGGGTATAGACGACATAAAACATCAAGGATATGGATGGCACAAACACATTGCCAGTAAAAATCAAGAATAAAATCAAGGATACAAAGGATTGGATCTCTTCATTCTTGTCAAAGTCTAACAAGAATTCTAGGCCCAGCCTGTATGCTAAGACCATCAACTACACAAGGAGAAAGTGCTTTGGCAACTCTTTCACTGGAGGTCACATCTGTGTTTATCCTGACTGCTGATATGATATGGTTATAACACATTTAACATAATCTTAAATTGCTTCAAAAGGAATCTGGGTTTAGGTTTACAAGAAGTATTAGCCACAGAGAATATACTACAATTCAGACCACATCAGGATTGTTTTGTTAAATTATATGCTGTGTTTTTGAATAAATATTATCCATTATAATGAATGACACACTCATTTTCTATAATATGAATGAGTTGTAGATCTAAAAAAAAAAAAAAAAAAGAATGTTAAGTGTTCCATGGTAGAAAAGTTCTAAGAACTTAGTGTTAATCAAAATAGAAAAAGGTTTCTTTTCTAGAGGATGTCTCAAATTTTTGCTCAGGTGACATTCTTTTTTTTTAAGAGTTTATGAAATGCAGTATTTTCTCAAGTTATTTGATCATAGAATTCTACAGAACAACCTTTTAAAAACCCGGACCCCCTCCCCAAATTTACTGTATAAAGAAGTAGTAAATTTATTCTATTCCCCTTTTCAAAGGGATAAGCAGATGGTCAATTTTAGGTTGGAGATAAGAAAAATAAAAGAGAGCCTTTCAATTGTATTAAAACAAAAACAAAACAAAACACTGAATAATCACCTGCAGGTACAAAGTATGGAAAGTCCATAGGCAGCTGAGAGTTGGGTAAGATGACCTTTGAACTAAATGTCAGCCCTTTTAAATTAATGAAATTTGCTCCAGGAAGCGCTACCAGCAGCCTTTCATAAAGGAGGCTGCCAGAGATCCTGTCCTCCTAGGTTTAAGGAAGCCCTCAAGACCTGTGAATTTTTCTTTCAAAATATGCTTTGAAAAAAGCTACTTATCATTACTTTTATTATGACCCTGAACTATGTTGTCAACATTTCTCTTTAGATTCTAGCAGTGTCTTCCTAAATGCTCTCATTTCCACTCTTGCCTCTTTTTTCCACACTGCTCAAACTCCACTCTATTCCTTCTGCACACAAAAACCAGAGTAAAATTTGAAAACTATAAACCAGATTATGCCCTATCTCTTCAGGTTGTACTAACCTCTAGATAGCCTGGCCTTCATTCTGTTCTTGATCGTGTTATATTTTTTGTTCCTTTGCTGCAGTAATTTTCCCCAGGCTGTTCTCATGGCTTATTCATATCACTCATATCTATGCAGAATTGTCAACTCTACAGACAGAGCTTTCTGATTCACTAAGAAGTAAACTTGCCCCCTTCTAAGCCTCCTTACATTCCTTACTTCCTAGCCCAGGCCATACTCTCTGACTTTATCTTGCTTTATCTTTCTAGTATATGTAATGGCATGTTTTTGTCTGTATTCCTCAATAGACTCTAAGCTCTAAAGGGCAGGGAATTCGTTTTGTCACCGCTTTATTCATTTCTCTTAGGACAGTGCCTTTGCAGGGCAGAATGCTAAATATTGTTTTTCAGCAAATGTATGAATGGATAGTTCATTTTTTTCAAAAGTATTTGAGTTAGAAACAGGTTATTCTTAAGGTAACTATAAAATTACCACAATGACGTTGTTACAGTTAAATTAATATTGCTGTTATGAAGCTGACATACCAAAATATGGGTTCCTCAAGTCATTTTGCAGTAGCCTATATGGCATGATCATTTTTTTAAAAATTGGTTCAAAATATAAAAGAGGCAGTTATTTACAACTCACACTGCAACAAGTTGCTAAGGTAACTACAGTATGGCTAAAGCATTTCATCATTTTAATAATTATATAGATTTTCAGTAAGCAGCACACAAGACACATTAAATAAGATGTATCATTGTGTAAATTACTTTCGTCTAGAAACCAAGCTTCCTTGCACATATTTATAAGAGGTGCTATTCAAGGACATTACCTCATAAGGATGAAAGGCTAAAGATGCCTAAATATTAATAAACATGCCATTCAGAGCACAACATTATTTTCCAAACCTTGTCTTCACAGTTTTATAAATTGAAACATGTAAAAATTAATGATTTGATCAAAAATGTTGCCTAATAACACTGAGTCAAACTTAAAAGGCATCAAAATGACATTGGAGAGGATTGTTTAGATTTTCTTACTTAAAAAAAAGAGAGAGAGAGGTTTGCTTGCATTGTTACCTAATGTAGTAGGAACTATTATTAACAACACTTTACAAAGAAGGAAACTAAGGCAAAGAGAAGTTAAAGTGGTGACGGGGGGAGGGGAGGGTCTTACTCGAGGATCTATGCTCTTAATTGCTATGTTATCCTATTTGTAAGTACTTTCTTTATTGAGATGCATACAAACTGCATTTTCCTTAAAATGTTAGTTGCTAGAGATATCAGATATCAACAGATACCAGAATGCTGCTGGATATACTGGACTTTCCTCATAACTCAGTCAGTAAGGAATTTGCCTGCAATGGAGGAGGCCTGGGTTTGATTCCTGGGTCAGGATGATCCCCTGAAGGAGGAAATGGCAACCCACTCCACTATTCTCACCTGGAGAATACCATGGACAGAGGAGCCTTGCAGGCTACAGCCCACGGGGTTGCAAGAGTTGGACACCACTGACTCTTGGTGTGGTCAACTCTTGGTGGTCAACAAAACCACCACCACCAACACTCAATACAACGAAATAAGTCTGAGTATGAATAAAAGGGGAAGAGGAGAGATCACAGGAACTTGAATGGTATGGCAAAGGGAACATCAAGATGATAGAAGCCACTGGAAAGGTAGCCGGTCCAGTGAGTCAAGGTCCAGGCGCTAGTGATGGCCAAGCTCAGTCCAATGGAGATACAGAAAGCATGTGTCTCTAACAGTCTTACACAACCAAATGCCAATGAAAAGACAGTAATGTTACATGCATGCTCATTCTGGTCAAGAAATCTGGAGTCCCGAATTTGAATTCCTCCGTTTCCAAGGAGACCAGGGACAATCACCTGAAAAGCTCAAACTAAAGACCTACATTATCCATCTTCTTTTTACTATTTCCTTTCCAAGAAATGATTAAAACAGCACCAACAGAAGCAGCATTTATCTTATAAATGGTAAGTAAATGCAGGATTTGGACAAATGTGATATTTAGATATCTATTTATAAGGACAAAATTTCCCAGAGATTATAGGTATTCTTCCCCTTGTCAGCTCATTTGGATTGATATTTATTTACTCCATCATAAATCATTGCTGAGATGGAAATACCAGACCACCTTACCCGCCTCCTGAGAAATCTGTATGCAGGTCAAGAAGCAATAGTTAGAACTGGACATGGAACAACAGACTGGTTCCAAATTAGGAAAGAAGTACGTCAAGGCTGTATATTGTCACCCTGCTTATTTAACTTGTATGCAGAGTACATCATGAGAAACGCTGGGCTGGATGAAGCACAAGTTGGAATCAAGATTGCTGGGAGAAATATCAATAACTTCAGATACACAGATGACATCACTGTTATGGCAGAAAGGGAAGAACTGAAGAGCCTCTTGATGAAAGTGAAAGAGGAGTGAAAAAGTTGGCTTAGAACTCAATGTTCAAAAAACTGAGTTCTTGGCATCTAGTCCCATCACTTCATGGCATATAGATGGGGAAACAATGGAAACAGTGACAGACTTTATTTTCTTGGGCTTCAAAATCACTTCAGATGGTGACTGTAGCCATGAAATTAAAAGATGCTTTTTCCTTGGAAGAAAAGCTATGATCAACCTAGACAACATATTAAAAAGCAGAGACATTACTTTACCAACAAAGGTCTGTCTAGTCAAATTATGGTTTTTCCAGTGGTCATGTGTGGATGTGAGAATTGGACTATAAAGAAAGCTGAACACTGGAGAATTGATGCTTTTGAACTGTGGTGTTGGAGAAGACTCTTTAGAGTCCCTTGAACTGCAAGGAGATCCAACCTAATGGAAATCAGTCCTGAATATTCATTGGAAGGACTGATGCTGAAGCTGAAACTCCAATACTTTAGCCATTTGATGCAAAGAACTGACTCATTTGAAAAGACCCTGATGCTGGGCAAGATTGAAGGCAGAAGGAGAAGGGGACGATAGAGGATGAGATGGCTGGATGACATTGCTGACTCGGTGAACATGAGTTTGAGTGAGCTCCGGCAGTTGGTGATGGACAGGGAGGCCTGGCGTGCTGCAGTCCATGGGGTCACAAAGAGTTGGACACAGCTGAGTGACTAAACTGAAATCATTTCTTGTCTAAAAATCTAAAAGGAGAGTAACTACAGGACTTCTTGTTTTAGTGAAACATTTTCAAACTCAGAAGAAATCTCTCTAAATGCCTATCATTTGAAATATCTTGAAAAGCTCATGCTGCAACTTAACCTTTCATGAGTATCCTGAGATGCTTGTCCTGAAACTGGCGGCTACCAGACAGGCCCACACTGAACAGCTACGAAAAAGCATCTGTGTAAGTCACATTTCACCAATATTTAATATTTTAAGCTAATCATCCTTATAATAATCCTTTTTCTAGAAAACACTTAATTTTTTTTTTTTTTTTGGATTTTCACAGTTCTCAATTCTTCAATTGACATTTTTACTCAGGAGAAAACAGACGCAGGGCCTGGCTTCTACATAGAAAGGCCAAGATAGAATTGACATTTTCAGATGGGCAAGCTCTCTAGAATTTCTCTGTGGTGCTGTATGCTTACTTGAGCAGCTTTCCTTTTTAATATATATATATATAATTTTTTTTTTTTGGCTGTTCAGGGTCTTCAATGCTGTGTGGGCTTTTCTCTAGTTACAGCGAGCAGGGGCTACTCTCTAGTTGCAGTGTGCTGGCTTCTCATTGCGGTGGTTTTGCTTATTACACAGCATGGGCTCTAAGGTGCGCACGGGCGGGCTTCGGTAGTTGTGGAACATGGGTCCAGCGATTGCAGTTCCTGGGCTCATTCCTATAGGCGCTGTAGATGTGGTGCTCTGGCGTAATTTTTCTGCAGTACATGGGATCCTCCCAAACCAGAGATCAAACCCATGTCTTCCGCGTTGGCAGGTGGATTCTTTACCACTGAGCCACCAGGGAAGCCTGAGCAGTCTTTTCTTAGCTAGAGAAGTTATCTGATTTAAGGGACAACTGCATAATCTATTTATCAGCGCTTCTTAGATCAGCTACATCATGAATATGACAGTCCTGTCATATTCGGTAATGAAGAAGGGGCCCTGGGTTAGGAAAGAATGAAGTCCCATTTTAGTAACTAACTTTTGTGGCTCTCAGCCACTCATGGCCTTAATATCCTCAACCATAAAATATGAAGGTAGGCCCAAGGAATCTCCAAAGTGAATAATGATCTAGTTTTAAATTACAGTGTAAAGATTATAATTTAATGTCTTTCAATGTCAGGTATGGTAAAATTTTTCTGAAAGCTGGAGGATCTAAAGACACATTCTCTCATATTCTGAGAGTTTCCAGGGTCTTAATAACTGGTTTAAATTGCTTTGCATAATGATATAATAGTAAGAATAGTTCTCTATTACAGAAACTAAAGATTCATGACATTTTTGTTGTGAGAAATTGTTACGCTTTCTTAAACTGTGATAACCTAATTTGAGTCATCTTTTTTTCTTTTGCTTAGATATGAGTATTTTCTTCTTTGATTTGAGTTAAAAACAGAGACAGTATAAATTGGAATATTGACATTTTTCACTGATGCCCAAAGAATGCAAATCTTCAGTGACATGAGTTAGTCTATAAAATATTATAAGAGTTGAGCATAATGAGAAGTATAAGAGGCATGTATCCTTTATACACCTTATGGCAGATCATAGAGGGTCTTTGTGAGTTAACAGATAGAACTATAAAAATGTGAAATATTTCACACATTTAAAAATTAAAATTAAACTAAAAGTCCTAACTAACATGTCCAAGTAATGCCTACATAATGTCATTCCCTACGTACACACATATACATACACACATAAATACACACATTTCAGCTATACTCTGCCTACCTTGACAATACCAATACTTCATATGAAATTTTAGGAAGAATAACTTTTACACTCATGAGGACTTTTGGAGAAGGCTTTCATATTTCAGGTGTTTTTACTCTGGCACAATATTGTTAAACTATGAGGCCAGTGCCAGCTATTAGTCAGATTTTTGACTGATATTTTTGTATACCCAGAATAACATCATTTAATTCCATGTAATATCTGTAATCAACAACAGTGGAATAGTGGAAATAACACTGGACATAGAGAAGAAATCCTGAACTAATGTTGAGTATACATTTTATGTGTCTCTCTATATATTATATATAAAATTGGAACTGCAAAATCTTACTCACAAGGCTCTTCCCAGTAGTAAACAGGAAGAGTTTGTGTTAATTTTTGTAAAGGACAAGGATATCTGCAAATAATGAGTACTATTCTTAATAGGGATATAATAGTCATAAATAAGATGTAAACCTCTTTAAAAGTTCCTCTTCAAATGATTTTTATAAAAGCAAAATTCAAATGCTTCACTCCCTTCACTCATTCCTCAGTTTATATAATTGAGCTCATACAAATGGAAAAACTGGTAAGTTACATATGTTAGATTTGGTTTCATGATAAAGTTTCCACTTAATGCAATCTCTCTTCCTGAATACTAACAACTAAATAAAGAAGGCTTTGTTTTATTCATTTGTTCATTGAACAAGGTAATTCAGTCAAGGCTTCTGCTATGAACTGAATTGCAACTTCCTCAAAATTTATGCAAAACCTTAACCTCCAATGTTACTCTTTTGTGGAAAAAGGGACTCTGAAGAAGTGATAAAGGTGAAATGAAGTCAAAAAGGTGAGGCCTTAATCCAATAAGACTGCTGCCCTTATGGGAAGAGAAAGAAATGTAAGGAAGAGCTCCTGCTGTCTTTTTGCTAAGTGAGGGCACATTGAGGACTCAGCAAGCAAGCTGCATGCAGGCTGGAGAGAGAGCTCTCAGCAGACACCAAATCATCCAGAACTTTGATCTTGGACTTCCCAGCCTCCAGAACTGTGAGCAAGTAAATTTTTGTTAAGCCACGCAGGTTATGGTATTTCTTTATGGCAGCCTGGGCTGACTAAATATGTTTTCCTTTAAATGTTTCCTTTGAAGCATTATGAAGCAACATCTTATACCCTTTCTGCAAACTCCCTGAAAGCAGAGATTATGATTTTTTACCATTTTATCCCCGAATCAGTGCTTAGTATGTGATCAATATTTAACACATGACTGTTAAATAAGATTGTTTTAACAATTTATAGATATATTGAAATATTTTACATTTTTTTCTTTGAAAATATTCAGAATCAAAATCCTTAAAATCATTATATGATTTATCATCTACATAAAACTATTTTAGATATAGCTAAACTATATTTATAAACTATAAACTAAGATGGACTGGAATGGGTGAATTTAACTCAGATGACCATTATATCTACTACTGTGGGCAGGAATCCCTTAGAAGAAATGGAATAGCCATCATAGCCAACAAAAGAGTCCAAAATGCAGTACTTGGATGCAATCTCAAAAATGACAGGATGATCTCTGTTCATTTCCAAGGAAAACAAACCATTCAATATCATGGTAATTAAAGTCTATGCTCCGACCAATAATGCCAAAGAAGCTGAAGTTGAACAGTTCTATGAAGATGTACAAGACCTTCTAGAATTCACACCCAAAAAAGATGTCCTTTTCATTATAGGGGACTGGAATGCAAAAGTAGGAAGTCAAGAAACACCTGGGGTAACAGGCAAATTTGGCCTTGGAATACAGAATGAAGCAGGGCAAACACTAATAGAGTTCTGCCAAGAGAACACACTGGTCATAGCAAACACCCTCTTCCAACAACACAAGAGAAGACTCTACACACGGACATCACCAAATGGTCAACACCGAAATCAGATTGATTATATTATTTGCAGCCAAAGATGGAGAAGCTCTATACAGTCAGCAAAAACAAGATTGGGAGCTGACTGTGGTTCGGATCATGAACTGCTTATTGCCAGATTCAGACTGAAATTGAAGAAAGTGGAGAAAACCACTAGACCATTCAGGTATGACCTGAATCAAATCCCTTATGACTATACAGTGGAAGTGAGAAATAGATTAGATTTAAGGGACTAGATCTGATAGAGTGCCTGATGAACTACGGACAGAGGTTCGTGACATTGTATGGGAGACAGGAACCAAGACCATCCTCAAGAAAAACAAATGCAAAAAAGCAAAATGGCTGTCTGAGGAGGCCTTACAAATAGCTGTGAAAAGAAAAGAAGCGAAAAGCAAAGGAGAAAAAGCAAGATATACCCATTTGAATGCAGAGTTCCAAAGAATAGCAAGGAGAGATAAGAAAGACTTCCTCAGAGATCAGTGCAAAGAAATAGAGGAAAACAACAGAATGGGAAAGACTAGAGATCTCTTCAAGAAAATTAGAGATACCAAGGGAACATTTCATGCAAAGATGGGCTCGATAAAGGACACAAATGGTAGGGACCTAACAGAAGAAGATATTAAGAAGAGGTGGCAAGAATACACAGAAGAACTGTACAAAAAAGATCTTCATGACAAAGATAATCATGATGGTGTGATCACTGAGCTAGAGCCAGACATCCTGGAATGTGAAGTCAAGTGGGCCTTATAAAGCATCACTACGAACAAAGCTAGTAGAGGTGGTGGAATTCCAGTTGAGCTATTCCAAATCCTGAAAGAGGATGCTGTGAAAGTGCTGCACTCAATATGCCAGCAAAATTGGAAAACTCAGCAGTGGCCACAGGACTGGAAAAGGTCAGTTTTCATTCCAGTCCCAAAGAAAGGCAATGCCAAAGAATGCTCAAACTACCACACAATTGCACTCATCTCACATGCTAGTAAAGTAATGTTCAAAATTCTCCAAGCCAGGCTTCAGCAATATGTGAACCGTGAACTTCCAGATGTTCAAGCTGGTTTTAGAAAAGGCAGAGGAACCAGAGATCCAATTACCAACATCCTCTGGATCATGGAAAAAGCAAGAGAGTTCCAGAAAAACATCTACTTCTGCTTTATTGACTATGCCAAAGCCTTTGACTGTGTGGATCACAATAAACTGTGGAAAATTCTGAAAGAGATGGGAATACCAGACCACTTGACTTGCCTCTTGAGAAATCTGTATGCAGGTCAGGAAGCAACAGTTAGAATTGGACATGGAACAACAGACTGGTTTCAAATAGGAAAAGGAGTACGTCAAGGCAGTATACTGTCACCCTGCTTATTTAACTTATATGCAGAGTACATCATGAGAAACACTGGGCTGGAGAAAGCACAAGCTAGAATCAAGATTGCTGGGAGGAATGTTAATAACCTCAGATATGCAGATGACACCACCCTTATGGCTGAAAGTGAAGAAGAACTAAAGAGCCTCTTGATGAAAGTGAGAGGAGAGTGAAAAAGTTGGCTTAACGCTCAACACTCAGAAAACTAAGATCATGGCATCTGGTCCCATCACTTCATGACAGATAGATGGGGAAACAGGGGAAACAGTGGCTAACTTTATTTTTCAGGGCTCCAAAATCACTGCAGATGGTTATTGTAGCCATGAAATTAAAAGATGATTGGTCTTTGGAAGGAAAGTTATGACCGTACTAGACAGCATATTAAAAAGCAGAGACATTACTTTGCCGACAAAGGTCTGTCTAGTCAAGGCTATGGTTTTTCCAGTGGTCATGTATGAATGTGAGAGTTGGACTCTAAAGAAAGCTGAGAGCCGAAGAATTGATGCTTTTGTACTGTGGTGTTGGAGAAGACTCTTGAGAGTCCCTTGGGCTACAAAGAGATCCAACCAGTCCATCCTAAAGAGATCAGTCCTGGGTGTTCATTGGAAGGACTGATGTTGCAGCTGAAACTCCAATACTTTGGCCACCTGATGGGAAGAGCTGACTCATTTGAAAAGACCCTGATGCTGTGAAAGATTAAGGGCAGGAGGAGAAGGGGACGACAGAGGATGAGATGGTTGGATGGTATCACCGACTCGATGGACATGGGTTTGGGTAGACTCCGGGAGTTGGTGATGGACAGGAAGGCCTCGTGTGCTGCGGTTCATGTGGTCGCAAAGAGTCGGACATGACTGAGAGACTGAACTGAACTGAAACTATATTTAACTGTAATCTTCAAAGAAATAAATAGTGCAAAGAGGTGGGAGGGAATAATATATGTTAATGATATTTCTTTTCATCCATTTTAACTTAACTTTAGAATTAAATAAACATTTTCTTCTTTAGAATTAAACATAAATAGAAGAATTAAATATATTTTTCTATTTATAAAGCAATAGTCTTTTCAAAGGGTGACACATTTATCTTGCAAATATTCAAACATCTCCTGAAATAACAAAGTTATGAGTTATGTTATAAAGTCATCAGATTCACAATTAGTTATTTTTAGCATTACATATGGCTTGAAAATTAGCATTTTAAATAGCCGTTCAGAGTTTTAGACAATTAAAAGAGAGGAAATGTTTTCTTCAAACAAGTTCATCATGTTCCATTTTATTAACTATGTATCTAAGAGATAAATACCATTAAGTAGTATTGATATTCTATTTGGGCTTCCCTGGTGGCTCAGTGGTAAGAATCTACCTGCCAATTCAGGAGATGCAGGTTCAATCCCAGGATTGGGAAGAACCCCTAGAGAAGGAAACAGCAATTCTCTCAATTCTTGCCTGTGAAATCCCAGGGACAGAGGAGCTTCAGATCAGATCAGATCAGTCGCTCATTCGTGTCCGACTCTTTGCGACCCCATGAATACCTTGGAGGGCTACAGTCCATGGGGTTGCAAAGAGTAGGACATGACTTAGCCCTGAACAGCAACAGCAACTCTATCATACTCAGTATAGACACTCCTGAAGTTTCTCTACATGAATTGCAACTCATTATGCAGAGAACCATCATCATAATTGGATTTATTGAAAGAAAAACAATGTGTCCAACCAATAGAAAAAAAAATGAAATTCAAATGTTTTCCACTTGCTTCATTCATTCTTCTACTCCTATAAGTTGGATGGCTATGAAGAGAGAGAAAGATAGGAATCCTGGTATTGTTTCAAAGTCCCAAACTAAGTCTCCATGGCTCTGGTTTCTATGAAGGCATTATAAATAGATGGAGCTTCCCTCTCTTATGCACTCCATCAGACTCTTTTATTTAATGGAAACAGTTGTTCACTAATTTTTATAGAATCCCAACTAAAAAGTAATGTGTTTTCAAGTTTGTAGTGAGAATCCTGTGTACTTGCACACTCTAGGTGGAGTGTTTGAAAAGCCTTTCATGCATTTGTGAGATTTTCTAGTCCACTTGTAGATATATCCATTGGAAAAGAGAGGTAATGAAGCGTCTTCGTCCTGTGTACTTAGGTAGTAACACATACAAAAGAAAATTAAACAAAAGTAAAGTAGTTTCTACATTTAAGAAATATTTTTGTCACATTCGGTGAAGTTCAGAGTACATGGGTTTGGAGCCATGGGATAATAATGTCTCAACACCACCTGCCCAGGCCAGAGATCTTATTTATTTTCCTGCACTTGTGCTTATGAATAGTCATGATGAACATCAAATGTATT
This sequence comes from Bubalus bubalis, assembly GCF_019923935.1. Taxonomy (NCBI): domain Eukaryota; kingdom Metazoa; phylum Chordata; class Mammalia; order Artiodactyla; family Bovidae; genus Bubalus; species Bubalus bubalis. The sequence continues at coordinate 77,430,557 of NC_059159.1, read as the reverse complement.
TCCATTAAACCAATAACCTGAAACATCAAAATACTTCCCAAATCAAGTAGAACTAAGTTACCACTTTAAGTTGTTCCTTCATATTTTTCGTAATCTATTCTTGTTTCTTTTGAAGTGAAGTTCATAAAGGAGCACCTCATAATCTGTTAGGAGATTATGTAAAAATTAGATTTAAAATTTAATTCAATTAAACAAAGCATGGTCCCTTCAAGCCAGCCTCTGAAAAACAGAATGAGTTAAGAAGGCATGGTTTGAACTTGTAATTAACACCTGAGAAGTCTGAGATTGTGAGGAACAAAAGGCACCGTTGTGTTTATGCACATTGTTGGAAGACACTGAGGTTTACATCAACTTTCTCAAACTATAAAAACACTTACTTGTTAGTATATCTTATCAAAGACTTACTTTTATCTTAGAACTGATTTACGACACTTCAACATCACTCCCCTACTCCCAAATTATTGAGGTTTTAATCTGTATTTGGGCATATTCAACTATGATAGGATATCATATTCAACATAAAGATGGAGTATGTGATCACGAATTACTTTAAAGCAATAAGGGTAGGAATCCTGCTTGTGGTGAGGACATAAGAACTGCTAAATGTCACAAGTAGTGAAATCATTCTTATTTTTTGTAGCAGGCTGTTCAGACGGGTTAGGCTATTTGTTGCCTGATTAGAGACTTCACATGTCACAGAATGCCCACATCTTCCAATCCTGGCTAAGATTTAAAGATGGTGGAAACAAAATTGTATGTAATCAAGTCTGAAATATGTAATTACATCTCTCCTGAGGCCCCTTTTGTCTGGTAGCAACCATACCTTGCTGATTTGAAGTGATTTTCTTGAAATGGAATGAGAGACTGCTTTTTCCCACAGGGAAAGGGGTTTGCAACTTTCGAAAGTTCTGCAACCAAATATATATGAATGAATTTGGACCTTAGCTGATGCCCTGTTATTGGTACCCAAATGATTGTCCTGAGGAAAGCTTATAGAAAGTTGCAAAAAAAAAAAAAAAAGTGCAGTAAACAACAGCAACAAAGTAATAAAACACACCTATATATGGGGATCTGGGGGCTTCCCCATCAACTCAGTGGTAGAGAATCTACCTACAATGCAGGAGATGTGGAGACGTGGGTTCAGTCCCTGGGTGGGAAACAACCCCTAGAGGAAGAAATAGCAATCTGCTCCAGTACTCTTGCCTAGAAAAATCCCAGGGACAGAGGAGACGGGCGGGTTACAGTCCATAGAGTTGCCAAAGTATTGGACAGGACTGAGTGACTAAACAACAACAACAAAAAAATGGAGATTTTGCCCTTCTTTTTAAAATTTAAATAATTTTTCCATCCTCTGAATGAAACCAGCACATGTTTCTGCTGCCTGTGCCTCTCCTTAAGGTAGCACAGTAATTTGTAAGAATCATTGCTGTGTGAAAAGTCAGAGATTTGCTATTTTAGCCACTGCACTCTTGGAGTGGATACACAGCCCTGAGGTAATCATATATAAAAGAAAAAGGAAAAAGTGAGCTGGCTGTGGGGGTTTGGAAATTCACCTTCCATTCTCTAAAAAAATATGGTATTCATAACCAAGAGGATGATGGAAAATAGTTCTGATACACACACACACACACACACACACACACACATATATACACATATATCTGCCAGGATATCAGAACTATTTTCAGAAACATGTGTATATACATATCTATATATATATAGATATAAATATATGTATTTTATAAATAAATATTTAGCACAATAAATTTTACCTTCTCATTATTTCATATCTAGAAATTTTTTAATGTAGAGCATCAGCATAAGGCAGGATTTTACAGAGATAAAGTTATAATATCCCAATTGTGCTACAAACTAATAAAGTTCATTTAGTGATTCCCCACCTGAGTCTCAGGGGAACTTAGAGAAATCATGAGCTAGTCCTTACATGAGCAATGAAGGACTCCTGTGAAAACTCAGCTTGAGATTAAAAGGAAAGAGTCAAGTAAGCATGACCCTGGAAGGAAGGTTGACTTGCAAGAGGGAAGAAGGATTTGCAGGAGCCTGTGATGATTTTCCATGTTCCTATACTGACTGATTTCCAGGTTTGAGGAAAGGGGAGGCTGACATTCATTTCTGCAAGAACAGTTTCAGTAAACTCTGTGCAATGTGGAATCGCCTATAAGAGCACTTTGTGATTCTTCTAACAGGGTTCACACAAACGGGAGAGAGGCTTTCACTCCTATCTCTCCATCCCACACTTCTCTTTAAGCTTCATGTCCCTTTATGCTATGGATGCTTCAGTGCACTGGGGCCGATGCTCACTGAGAAAGTCACAGAAACTATTAAGCTAGGGAAACCTTGGTTATTATTGCTAAACTGACTTCATGTGTAGCCCTCAATAAATTTAGGTGACACATTTTTTATTCCAGGTCGTGATCCAGCTTTTCATCATGTACATACACATATGCAAAAGGACATTTTAAGTCCTGCAGATCTAGTTCAGGTTGGAATACTATTTTAGGTCAGGTTCCTTGGAAGCAGCCTGAGAGAGGGACTCTTATGTTCACGGATCCTTGTGTTTGCAGGAGGAAACAAAAAGAGAAGCAGGTAAGAATGAGGGAAAGGCGTGAGTCTAGCCCAGTGGTTTTCAAAATGAGATCAGCAGCCTCAGCATCGGGTGAGAACCTGTTAAAATGCAGGTTCTCAGGTCCAGATCCACTGAATCAGAAACTCTGTGTGTGGGGTCCAATAATCGGTATTTTAACAAGCCCCCTGGGTGATTCTGGTACACACTAAGACTTGTGAATGACAAGTCCAGCTGAAGTTTAGCCTCATCCTGATCTTGCTGAAAACACTGGAAGATGACTGGTGATGCAGCCATTTTCCTCTTTGAGGTGATAGGGGCAGTGTTTACCCTCTCTCGGAGTTAGTTATTGGTTGCAGACCTCCTCTGGGGAGAAGGCATAACTTCTCAGGCATTTCTGAGCAAGGTAGTTATCATGGACCACTCTCAAAGGGCTGCATGTATCTGTGGACTCTTGGCAGCTGACATTCTTAGTACCTGGAGGTGGAGGCATCTAACTGAGACTCTAAGGGCATCTAGTCTAGCCATGTATGTGCTAAGTCGCTTCGGTTGTATCTGACTCTTTGCAACCCCATAGACTGTAGCCCACTAGGCTCCTCTGTCCATGGGATTCTCCAGGAAAGAATACCAGAGTGGGCTGCTATGCCCTCCTCCAGGGGATCTTCTGGACCCAGAGATCGAACTCGTATCTCTTATGTCTCCTGCATTCGCAGGCGGATTCTTTACCACTGCACCACCTGGTAAGCCCTAGTCTAACCATATATTCTGCCAAATGGGTTTCTGTAGCAACAGACAGAAGAGATTTTTGTCACAATCTGAGTCCTGGGGAGTCTTGGAGGGGGCTTCCCAGCTGGCTTCCCAGCTAATGATAAAGAATTCACCTGCCAATGCAGGAGACACAAGAGACAGGGGTCCTATCCCTGCGTAGGAAAGATCCCCTGGAGGAAATGACAACCCACTCTGGTATTCTTGCCTGGAAACTTCCATGGGCAAAGGAGCCTGGCAGGCTACAGTCCATGGGATTGCAAAGAGTCAGACACGACTGAAGCGACTGAGCACACACACACAGGGAGTCTCACAGGCATCCAAGATTCTAACTTGGCTGTCTCTTCCTCATTTTATCCTCTTTTCTAACCGTCATTCTGATTCCCAGTCTAAATAAATATTTCAAGCCTAGAGCACTGTGGACCCACAAGGGAAGAAAATGGAGTAAAAACTAAGCAGGATAGCTAAGACTCCTGATTCCTTTAAATACCTTATTCGGTAAAGATTTAAGTGCTACCTGAATGCTCGGGGGAAATCCTCTATTTATAGCTACTACCAAGAACACAGAGAAGGGGGAATGAAAAGGGTCATCAGAGTTCCCTGCAGCCTGGGGGAGGCTTCCTAAGGAATTTACACGGATAGAAGGACAACTTCCAGACCACTTCCAGTCTGAGGGAGCAGACTGGTGGCCTAAAAGGACATGGATCCAGCAGAGAGCCCTAAGTGGGAGGCACCCCAAAACAGAAAGCTGCAGAAAACTGTAGCAATGAAAGAGACCTACACCCTGACATCTTGCTCTGCCCCACTACTGGGACACTCTCCTTCTTGCTTCTTCCTTTGCTCACTCTCACTCTTGACACCTATGGTAGGACAGTTGCAACAGGGAATTGAACATGTAGATCTCAGGCATCCTTAATCTGCCTCCTCACAGCTACTAAGTTTGTACAAGCTTCAAGGCTCATGTGCTAATGGAAACCTCTCCTGAGAAAAGCATATATCTTTATAGAACCACATATATTGGTCCTTGGTTATTTTTAACTCTGCACTTTGATGTTTATTAACCTTGATGGTCTATTGCATTTATGGGCTCTTTAAAGACCAGTATGTTTCTTACATGTATGCTGTGTTTATATTTCCCCTTATTTTTATTTATCTATTTTAGTATTAGGGCTTCCCTGGTTACTTAGACGGTAAAGTGTCTGCCTGCAAAGCGGGAGACCCTGGTTCAATCCCTGGGTTGGAAAGATCCCCTGGAGAAGGAAATGGCAACCCATTCCAGTATTCTTGCCTGGAGAATCCCATGGACAGAAGACCCTAGTAGGCTATAGTCCATGGGGTCGCAAAATTGTTGGACATGACTGAGCGACTTCACTTTCTTTCTTTATTACTGATTATGATTGCTTTATGATGATGAGTTAGTTTCTGCTGTACAACAAAGTGAATCAGCTGTAAGTATTCATATGTCCCTCCCTTTTGAGCCTCCCTCCCACCACCCTCTTTCCCACCCCTCTAGGTCATCACAGAGTATGGAGCTGAGCTTCCTGCTCACACTGGCTATCTATTTTACACATGGGAGTGTATATATGTCAACACTATACTCCCAATTCATCTCACTCTCCCCTTCCCTGCCTGGGTCCATATCACAGTGTTCAGAAAATAGTATATACTCTTAAAAACAAAAAACTTGCTGAATTGATTTCTTTAATTTTATCAGGAGTTTTTTTTTTTTTCACTTCTCTGCTTAAAACCAAAATAACCACACTGAAGTAACATAAATATAAATCAACTTCAAGCAGCACAAATAGTAAAAGTCTAAAGGATACTACCTGCTATTCTCTAAGCACACACAAAAGCAATGGTTTACGCTTATGTGAGTCTTTGGGCCTCTTATCTCTGACACCATCCTTATATTTTAACACTGTGCAATTTTCTTTCTTTCTCAGTTTCCCCGGGCTGCTGTATTGTACTATGCTTAGGAAATTGATGTGCTACACATAAATTGTTAAGCTAGTGGTTTGCAATCAACATTGACTTGGTTCAGATATACATAAATGTAAGCACACTGAAAATGAATATCTAAATTATCCAAAGAATGAGAGTGTGTGTCTAACACTAAACCGTGCTGAAAATTTGCTCAGCAGAGGCGCTGGCAACGGGTTCAAGCACCAAGAGATCTGCAAGCAAGCTGAAGCTTTGAGTTATCTCAGGCCTCATCAGGCAGAGTTGATATATGGCTTTTCATGTTTAAGAGGAGGATGCTGGCGGGTAGTGCTGGTTACAGACAATTGAAATGCAGTGACTGTCACAAATCATCAAAGGCCAGTGGTGTCACTTTGTTAGCGCTGAGATCGAAGAGGCCAAGTCTTGCTATGCTGCTCTGAGACACGACTATTTATACAGGAACCACTTCTTTTTATCTTGAGGTCCTTCCATCTCTTTAAGAAAAAAGAAAAATCTTTTTTTAAAAAATACAAACTCAAGTCTGTGGTGTTTTCATACAGTTGATTCCTCACTGCTTTATTGCAAAGAGCAAACAAAACTAAGACTTTATTCTGACATAGCATAAGAGAGTTATCTTCTCTTCAGTGAAAATTGCATCACTTCAAAAGCAGGCTGGGGAATCATCCAGCTAGCAAACAAAGTGGGATGTTCAAGGAAGGAACACATTATAAAATACGTTTTGTTGCTACATCCGCGCTACTACTTCCTATGTGGATTGGAGCCAGTTTGGAGGCAAGAACTATCTACAGGACTTCGGTAAATTCTCACACAATGCCGTATGTTAATAAGTCCAGTGCTAAATTAATATCTCAGTTGCTTAATATACTAATTGATCCAATTAATTTGAACTTCATTGCTAATTTCTTGATTATTTTCCCCGTTAGTATGTGAATATTTCAAATATGACTTTAATCATAGTTATTTATTATATTTTACATCATGACTACAATCCCACCCAGTGCTAATTCTAGCATTCAGCTTGTGCCCAGTTCCCTTGTAATGAATTTTGTGTTTTGAAGTTTTAACAACTTAACTTTTAGGACCCTTGAAGATCATCAAATTACTTCATATCCTGTGAAAATGAACTTTATTTAAATATCCTAGAAGTCTCTTCTTCTTTCAAGCTAATACCTGTGCTCTGTAACTAATGAAGAAGATAAAATTATTATCTTTTTACAATGGAAGGACTAGGCAGCATTTCTCCACAAGTATATTTTAGTTTATATTCCTTTTGTATTTCAGTAAGTAAATACTAGAATCTCAAAGTCCTAACCATCCAAACCAATTCAAATGCTTCAAAAAGGCAGAGCGCCTATATGAATTTGGGTTTAAAACAAAGACAGACAACTTCAGTGAAGATAAGGTGGCTTAATGGCTTAGACTCTTTACTGCCTATGTCATCCTCTAAGCTTTGCAAGTGGCTCATTGGTAAAGAATCCACCTGGCAATGCAGGAGATGCAAGAGACATGGGTTCGATCCCTGGGTAGGGAAGATCCCCTGGAGTAGAAAATGGCAACCCACTCCAGGATTCTTGCCTGGAGAGTTCCATGGACAAAGGAGCCTGGTGGGCTACCATCCATGGGACAGCAAAGAGTTGGACAGAAATGAGTGACTGAGCACACACGCAGGTCATCCTCCAAGAGCAGTTCACAAGAGGAGAGAACAATGGGAATAGAAGGGGGAAAGGAAGGAAGGCAACATTCAGCTCCTAACTGGATCCTTTCTTGCAGCTTCTCTGAGTCATGGGCCAGGCTCAACTGCTGTTCTATGGCAAAAGTTCCAGATTTTTTGCAGATCACCTGTGTTGTTGAGTTTGGAACTGGTGAGAGACAGACATGAACTTGTAACTCTCTGTGGGTTTTATTCTCTCCTTGCTCTCCTTTATACCTTCTGTCCAGGTTTGTTTGCTGAGCGTTAGCCCCATAGACATGATTTCAGGTCCAAAGCCAGACACACAGAGAATAGCATTTCCCCTCAATTCTCATAACTGTGTAAACTTTAACCTCTATAATAAATCACTTATCACATACCATTCTACTGGTCGTGCTCCCCTGATCAAATCTTAACTGGCATAGAAATTGGTAGGCAAAGTGGTTCCAGGGGAAAGAAAATTTATGGCTGGGCTGTGTGAATTTATTCTGGGTTATCTGAAACTGGTTTTTTGATCTGATTAGATTTAAAGGAGTTGGTTTTATCAAGTTACCAGTGGCTCAGACGGTAAAGCGCCTGTCTGCAATGCAGGAGACCTGGGTTCAATCCTTGGGTTGGGAAGATCCCCTGGAGAAGGAAATGGCAGCCCACTCCAGTATTCTTGCCTGGAAAATCCCATAGACCGCGGAGCCTGGTAGGCTACCAGGGGTCCATGGGGTCGCAAAGAGTTGGACACGACCGAGCGACTTCACTTGCACTTTCACTTATGGCATGCTGTGAAAAAGGTAATTATTTAAATTATAAGCTGTAAATACCATTAATTAAGGCCCTATAGAATAAAAGTCTTTGGGTGACCAAGTATTTGCTGCCATGGACCATTTTAGAAAAGAAAGAAATAAAAATGATGGAAGTGGTTGGTTACTTCTATATGTACTGAATCATGTGGAGAAAAAAATAAAGATCAGCTCAGGGTTTTCACTTCCTAGCACCAGATCCAGGTAAATGAGCAGAAATCTCCTATGTCTACTCTTAAAGCAACAATACCAGCAATAAACTCTTATTTCTGACAGCTTCAAGGCTAAAATTTGAAATTATAATGAGAACCAAATTCAAAGTTTATGGTTGCTCCTTCACTTCTACCTTTGAAACCCATGTAAAATTTTTCTTTTGGCCAACACTAACCAAAGATCATAAATAGAAGGGGATTTTAATAAAAGTTTTGGGTTACTTAGGCTGACTCAGCATTAAACAACCAGAGTCCAACCTTGTCAAACTGACATCTACACAAACATCTTTTATCCAGATTTAACTTCCAAATAGAGACATCAATAAAATGTTACTTCTGCTTAGCTTGATGCAACCATCCTCACACAGCTAAAAATATAACCCCTAAAATGAGAAGTTAAATTCCTTACAGTTTATTAACGAACTCTGAAGGGAAATTGATGTGAGTTTCAAAGGCAGAAGTGAAGCATCAATCATTGCATACTAAAGGTTAGTGCAGGACACCAGACACCACTATCCCTTGTGCTAATTGTCACTGAGCTCTTGACTCACCTTTTCCGGTAGGGGAGATGCCAACTATACAGATTCCTTTGTGTGAGCATGCTCAGTCATGTCTGACTCTTTGTGTAGACTGTAGCCTGCCAGGCTACCCTATCCATGGAATTTTCCAGGCAAGCATACTAACGTGGCTGCCACTTCTTACTCTAGGGGATCTTCCTGACCCAGAGATTGAACTCATATCTCTTGCATCTCCTGCATTGGCAGGCAGATTCTTTACCAGCTGTGCCACCTGGGAAGCCCCCATGCAGATTTCTTTGCTTCCTCTGAATCTCAACTCTGGGACAGGCACCTATTAAGCACCATGGTGAGGTCTCCAGGTTTTCTACAGGTCACTCATGTCATTGAGATTGAAGGTAGTTTCTGTTTGTCCTTTAGGTACCAGTTTTTTCTTACTTTCTGCTGCCTCACGCTTATCTTTTTTTTTTTTTTCCTGATGGCTGTACTTAGTAACTAAGTATTTCAAGTCTATCACCATATGTAGAGGCAACCACTGTTCATGAACTGTTTATATTCTAGTAATTTTTTTGTTTTATATCACTCATGATAGTTCTGCTTCTTTGATAGACTCTACACTGAAACAGTCTACAAAAGGTAATTAATTTCTCATAAAAAATAAGAACTTCCCAACTGTCATTGTTCTTCTATCCCATGGGGTCATATCATGCTGGGAGCTGACCAATTGCTGAACTGCCTCAATTTCTGATATTTAGGAGTACACATCTGAAATTCCTAATCAGCTGATAGAGCTGCTGTAGTAAACATCTCTAGACCATAGAAGAGTTAGGGGTCAGGCTTTTTCCACTTTACCAAGAGAGCAATTGCTGACTTGAAGTCCAGAAATCGAGGATGTCTGGCAAAGAGCATATGCCTTCACATCTGGTGATTTCTGCTTTGTAGAACCCATAGTCCCATGCTGTTTGGTTAGTTAAAAATATCCTATTTTAGAAAGATAGAGTGAGGAGGTTACTGTGTCACCCTGTTCGACTGCTGCACCCCCAAATAAACTGCTTTCTATTTTAAAAGCCTAAGACTGGAGAGTGTGCTGTTTAGGGAATTATTCTTGTAGGAGACGCGGCGGGAGTAATTCTAGGGAATGAAATGAAAACCTGGGGGGAGTTATGTTTAAACAAGAAAATTGATATGTCATAATCACAAAGGAAGGCCAAATTTTCCCCAGGACACAAATATTAGTGCATAAGGCTTGGTCTCTAACCTATGTCTCCATACTCTGTGATGAGATTAAGGAAGACTAGTATGAATATTTTTTGTGGTTTTGTGAAATTCTCTTTGATGGTACTGATAGCACCTCGAACTGGTTTTGAAGCTTATTATCTTTATGTTTAGGAACTCTAATTCATATCTTTAGCTGTATAATTGAACTTGCATACTGGAACAGGTAAATTGCAATAAACACATGTTTATTTACTTAAAAAAATGCCTGTTGGGCTTCCCTGGTGGCTCAATGGTAAACAATCCATCTGCCAATACAGGAGGCACAGGTTCGATCCCTGGTCCAGGAGGATCCCATGTGCCACCCAGCAACCAAGCCTGTACACCACAACTATTGACCTGTGCTCTAGAGCCTGCGAGCCACAGCTCCTGAAGCCTGCATGCCCTGGAGCCTGTGCTCTGTGACAGGAGAGGCCACCACAATGAGAAGCCCACAGACCACAGCTAGAGAGCGGGCCCTGCTTGCCTCAACTGAGAAAAGCCCATGCAGCAAAGACGACCCAGCACAGCCAAAATTAAATAAATAAATAAAAAAATATAAAAAAAAAAAAACAAACAGTGATAGAGGACAAAATGAAAAGACAATCTTCAGAATGGGAGACAATATTTTAAAAAATACATATCAAAATATTTGAGTATTTTACCAAAAGTACCTTTAAAAATTAAAGAGAGAGAGAGGAGGAGAAAGCAAGCAAGCAAGCAAGCAAGCAAGACGAATCTAGAATTAATAAGATACATACTGGCTTTAAAATCCTTACTTTAGTCCTGTCGTTGTGTACTGAATACAGGAAGGGAGAAGTGGCAATCCTCCCTGCCCTTCCTTGTATAGCTCCCCAGATTTATATGCCTGGACTTCCTTGCCTAAGGTACAATCTCCTGTGCATGTTTGGTGACAACTTATCTGGACCTCATTGTATTGTTCTAGGAGGAAAAAGTTGTTGCATGTGGAACTGGAGCAAGTATTTGCTAGCAGTAAAAAAACTATATGTTCTTTTCGAGAAACTTTATGTTTTCATGCAGAATAATATTTTAAAATATAGACATTTAAAACTTAACAGGGCAATGAAATACACTATGGGGATTATTTTTTCTACATTGTCATACAAATAGGGAAATATTTTTAAAATATCAAAACTAATAAAAATACATTAGCAATCCTTAGTCTTGAGTTTCTCTGAACCAGTTAGTTGCTAAAAAGGCTTTGGGGGTTGCTATCTGATCCATTGTCAATACGACTGAAGAAACCAACCATAGCCTTTCCCTACAAAAATAATTCCAAGACCCACTGTAAGTCACAGAGGTTGGGCTACTTTTCTTACACCATCCTTCTTCCCAGAATTAGGAATCAGAAATATTTGGTATATATAGCATTTGACTAAGTTCATGAAGACAGACCTACTTAAACAGAATGTGAATTGAATGTGCTATATACACAAAAGTTAACATGTAATAAATGATGTTATAATTGTTAAACACACTGAAATTTTTATTTTGTGATTAGTTGTTTGGTGTATTAACATGCTATATAACACAGACAGCCCAGCTTGATTCTCTGTGATGACCTAGAGGGGTGGAATGGGATGGGGTGGGGTGGGGAGGCTCAAGAAGAAGGGGAGATATGTATAAAATTATGACTGATTTGCACTGATGTATGGCAGAGACCACCACAACATTGTAAAGCAATTATCCTCCAATAAAAAAATTATATTTGTTTAATGCACTAAAATTTTTTATTTTGTGATTAGTTGTTTGGTATATTAACATAAATAATCTCATTTAATGTAAATTTCCACGAATAGAGTGATTTTCATGTTATGAAATATATGAAAATTCCATGTATTTTCCTTTAAATAGGGAGATTTCATATTCTCATATTATGAGATATTGATGCTGCTGTAAGTCAAACAAAACCATAACAATTATGTTCGGTTGAAGTGTTTCTCCTCCACCCATACACACACCCTCACACTGAAAGCTCTAGGAAATGAGAGGCACTTGCAGCTAAGAGAACTCAGTTCTCATAATTGCTAGTCTATATACGTAGAGCTTACAAAGTGGAATGGTGAAACATGCATATAATATTTTACTTGATTTCTTGGAACACTGTGCTGCTTTTTCTTTTAGTATACAAAAGAAAGCAAAGGGATCAATAATGTCAAGTATTTAAAGCAGAATTCTGAAATATATATTAAGGCATTTTTATGACACAGAAGAGAAATCAGATGTCTAATCTCCTCTAAATTCAGTTTTAAGTTTCTCCATGAACCTTATTATTGTGTCCCCTTAGGAGAGTTTATTAACTTTATGGTTTTTCTCCATATGCAATAAGGGAATAAAGTATTTGATACTTAAAGCTCAATGACTCTGTGAAACACAAAATCAGGTCATATTTGTGGCATATCATCAAATCTTATGGGAAGAAAGCAGTCTAAAGTGTGAAGTTCTATTATATCTTTTCTTTCAAGATGGGGCATTGCTGAAATTTCTCTAGGCTAAAACAATTAAAGTGGATCTATAAAAACGTGCCATATTATCAAGATAGACTTCTAAGCATTTCATCCTCATGTCCTCACAAGCATGTCGATTTTATCCATTGAAAGGTAATTTTTTCCTAGGGTAGCGCATACAAATTAATTACCTTAAATGTTTAAGATTATGATTTATCCCTGGAATAACTTCAGTAAAATGCTTTGCACATCGGCCAGGAATATGGAAAGAAAATTCTAATTCTTTCTGTTAGAGGGACATTGTTCTTGATACTTGAGAGGTAAGAGAAAAATATAGTCATCTCACCTCTGAGAATACATGGCAAAAATATATAAAACATACCTAAACTTTTTCTAGGCTTTTTCAATTTTTTAAAAGAAAGTATTGTCAAAAGAGTTCTTTGTTTTCACATTAAATATGTGTGGAAGAACTCAGCAGAAGGAAATTGCTTGTAGATTCCATAAACAGATGTACTGCATTTTTTGAAGTAGTGAAAAGGAAGTGAAAATGTTAGTTGCTCTGCCTTATCCGACTCTTTGCGACCCCACGGACCCCACCAAACTCCTCTGTACATGGAATTTTCCAGGCAAGATAATGGAGTGGTTGCCACTTCCTACTCCAGGGGATCTTCCTGATCTGAGGATCGAACCCGCATCTCCTGCATTGGCAAGTGGATTCTTTACCACTGAACCACCTAGGAAATCCACACTGACATATTGTGAATTTGGTAAGCACCAAAGTCTGTAGTTTACATTAGGGTTCACTCTTGGCATTGTATATTCTATGTGTTTGGACAAATATATAATGGCATATATGCATAACTATAAAATCACACAGAGCATGTTAACTGCCTTAAAAATATGATTTGCTTATTCATCTCTCCCACCTTCCTTTTACCCTTGGCAACCACTGAACTTTTTATTGTCTCCATATTTTTGCTTTTTCCAGAATGCAATATAGTTGGAATCATACAATATGTAGCCTTTTTGACTGGCTTCTTCTTAGTAATATGCATTTAAGACTCTTTGTTTCACTATTTAATAGCTGATTTCTTTTTAGAGCTGAAGAATATTCCATTGTCTGGAGTTATCAAAATCAGTTTATTTCTTTATCCACTAAAAGCAACCTTGCTTGCTTTCAAATGTCGACAGTTATGAATAAAGCTGCTATTAACATCTGTGTACTGGTTTTCAATGTCTTTGAGTAAATACCAATGAAAATGATTACTGGATTCCATGGCAAGAGTATGTTTGGTTTTATAAGAAACTGTTGGACTGTGTTCCAAAGTGGCTGTATCATTTTGCATTCACATGCAATGCCAAGGACACAATCCATGAAAAAAAAAAAAACTGACAGACTAGTCTTCCTTAAAATTAAAAGCTTCCTGTTGCTCTGCATCCTCACCAGTATTTGATGTTGTCGGTGTTCTAGATTTGGGCCATTCCAACAGGTGTGCAGTGATATCTTGTTTTCATCTTCAATTTCCTGAGAACATTTGTTGTGGAGCACCTTTTCATCTTTTCATGTATGTATTTACCATTTGTATATCTTCTTAGTGAGGTATCTATTAGGTCTTTTTCCCATTTTAAAATCAACGTGTTTGTTTTCTTACTGTTGAATGTTAAAAGTTCTTTGTATATTTTAGACAATGATTCTTCATCAGATATTCTTTTGCAAGTATTTTCTCCTAGTCTGTGGCTTGTCTTCAGTTTCTCTCTCTATCGTCTTTTGCAGAGCTGAAGCTTTTAATTTTAAGGAAGACTAGTCTGTCAGTTTTTTTTTTTTTCATGGATTGTGTCCTTGGCATTGCATGTAAAAATGAATCACTATATCCAGCTATCTAGGTTTTCTCCTATATTATCTCCTAGGAGTTTTATAGTTTTGCATATTAAGTTTAGATCTATGTTCCATTTAGAATGAATTTTTGTCTATGTTTAGATTTGTGTGTGTGTATCAGTGGCCTGTATTTTTCATCACCATTTGTGGAAGAAATAATAGCTTCTTCAATCCAAACTCCATGCACTATGAGGCACCATCTTTGGTGATAGGGATGTTCATCCATTAGGTCATTTCTCAGTAATGTTGGTAGAACAAGAAGAGACCATGCTAATTTTCATAGACTTAAGCACATAGCTTCAATAACATAGTGTCAATAGCGTATGTGCAGGAAATGAACTATTCTATTTTTACTTTTGCAAGACAAGCTTCTAGCATAAACCCATAAGTTAAGTAACACTGAATAACTTCTCAAAGGAGAAAGGGGGGAAAATATGTGATTTATAACACTATGATCACGAAACTGGCAGCATACCTTTCCATTCTTTTTCCACTATTTTTTGAAAATTACAAAATGTAAAACTATCATGGAGAAATATTTCTAACCCCTTAAATACCTAGTAAATAGAACAGCCGTGGAACTTCTTTTAAGAGACTTATGACTTTTAGTTTTCTCTGTCAGTGAACTACATGAGTTATAAAGCTCACATAACAAAGATAAATTCAATTAATCCATTGTTTCAAAAATAAGATCCTCTCTTCCAGTGTTACAAAGGTGAGCTCTGAACTATCAGTTGACTAAGTAGCCAAGAAGAAATTCTGTCACCTGTTTAATATTCATTTTTTGGGTCAAGATTATTTTGTCTTCTAATTTATTATATTTATGAGCACAGTTTCTGGATTCTTCCTCCAAGGCCATTCCTATAAGAAACAAATAAGGAGAGTACTTTTTCATGTCATCTGCTGTCTAAAAGTTCATTGTCATATATTCAAAAAGGTAAGAAGAGTTGCTGCATAGGGTCCTTTCATCCTAAAGTGGTAAATTCTTTAATTTAGTTTCAAAATTTAATAGGATTTTCTCTAATTTTATGGAAAATTGCACTACAGCTTCTCCCTTGGCAAGGCACTTAATTTCAACAATTTATGAATTTCTATATCAGGCAGCTTCTGTTGTTTAACTGTTCTTAAAATTTAGTTTAACGTCCTCCCAAAGTATAATTGTTTGCTTGTGATTTCATACATCATCATACTTCATCACAAAAAAAGCCATGGAAGCCTTCAGATGATAAAAGAATAGTTCAGTTCAGTACAGTTGCTCAGTCGTGTCCGACTCTGCAACCGCATGGACTGCAGCACGCCAGGCCTCCCTGTCCATCACCAACTCCCAGAGTTTACCCAAACTCATATCCATTGAGTCGGTGATACCATCCAGCCATCTCATCCTCTGTCGTCCCCTTCTCCTCATGCCTTCAATCTTTCCCAGGATCAGGGTCTTTTCCAATGAGTCAGCTCTTCACATCAGGTGGCCAAAGTATTGGAGTTTCAGCTTCAGCATCAGTCCTTTCAATAAACACTCAGGACTGATCTCCTTTAGGATGAACTGGTTGGATCTCCTTGCAGTCCAAGGGACTCTCAAGAGTCTTCTCCAACACCACAGTTCCAAAGCATCAATTCCTTGGCGCGCTCAGCTTTCTTTATAGTCCAACTCTCACATCCATACATAACTACCGGAAAAAAACATAGCCTTGACTAGACGGACCTTTGTTGGCAAAGTAATGTCTCTGCTTTATAATAAGCTGTCTAGGTTGGTCATAACTTTCCTTCCAAGGACCAAGCATCTTTTAATTTCATGGCTGCATTCACCATCTGCATGCAGTGATTTTGGAGCCCCCTCAAAATAAAGTTAGCTACTATTTGCACTGTTTTCCCATCTATTTACCATGGAGTGATGGGACTGGATGCCATGATCTTAGTTTTCTGAAGGTTGAGCTTTAAGCCAACTTTTTCACTCTCCTCTTTCACTTTCATCAAGAGGCTCTTTAGTTCTTCTTCACTTTCGGCCGTAAGGGTGGTGTCATCTACATATCTGAGGTTATTGATATTTCTCCTGGCAATCTTGATTCCAGCTTGTGCTTCCTCCAGCCCAGCATTTCTCATAATGTACTCTGCATATAAGTTAAAAAAGCAGGGTGACAGTATACAGCCTTGATGTACTCCTTTTCCTATTTGAAACCAGTCTGTTGTTCCATGTCCAGTTCTAACTGCTGCTTCCTGACCTGCATACAGGTTTCTCAAGAGGCAGGTCAGGTGGTCTGGTATTCCCATCTCTTTCAGAATTTTCCACAGTTTATTGTGATCCATGCAGTCAAAGGCTTTGGCATAGTCAATAAAGCAGAAATAGATGTTTTTCTGGATAGTAGGGGAACTGTTTCTATTATCTCCTCCATTTGGAAAACTTTTTGTCTTGACTTCAGCCCTGGTTCTTCTTCCTAAAAGTGATGCCACTTGAAGAAGGAAACCTCAGCTTGAAAGGAAGGAATGAATGAGAACAGGGACATAGCAGGGACAAACAAGATCACAATCTAAAAAGCACTAGTTTTCCTTGGTATCAGACAAACAATGCAACATTGTTATTCGCCAAATAAAAGGTCAGGCTTTTGTAAACCTAGTGACCCATACCCTGCCCCCAAAGGAAGGTCAGTACTACTATGTAAACCTGATCTTATTCACCAGAAAACTTTCACTTCAAGAAGGATGATAGCATACATTCAGTTTCCAAACTTATCTAAACTAAGTATAACCAATGTCAATGCTAGTAATTTTTTCCTATTTTAGAATATCCTAAGTCACCTCACTTAAAAAATACACCACCTTTAGACCAAAGAAGACATTTTGTATATGCACAATGTGTAAAAATGTGTAGGACTGTAAAAAATATTCATTGAATTGATGAAGAAGTGACCAACTTCAATATTATGTAATGCTGCTGCTGCTGCTGCTAAGTCGCTTCAGTCGTGTCCGACTCTGTGCGACCCCATAGAGGGCAGCCCACCAGGCTCCCCTGTCCCTGGGATTCTCCAGGCAAGAACACTGGAGTGGGTTGCCATTTCCTTCTCCAATGCATGAAAGTGAAAAGTGAAAGTGAAGTTGCTCAGTGGTGTCTGACCCTCAGCAACTCCATGGACTGCAGCCTACCACGCTCCTCTGTCCATGGGATTTTCCAGGGAAGAGTACTGGAGTGGGGTGCCATTGCCTTCTCCGATATTCTGTAATAGTTCTGTCTAAAATAAACATAATGTCACATATATGTTTTAAAGTTTTCTAGAAGTCACACTGAACCTAAAAACAAGCAAGTGAATGTAATTTTATCAATACATTTTTCTTAATGCTTTCTATCCAGAATATTATAACTTGAGAAATAAATATAAAATTTTTAATGAGATATTTGGCATTTTGGGGTGTTAAGCCTTCATGCTTAACATTTTACAAGTAGCAATTTGGACTAGCTGTATTTCAAGAACATAGTAGCTCATGCGGCTAGTGGCTGCCATATCTGGCAATGATAAACAAATAACTGCTCATTGAAAATCTTGTTAAATGAATTCATCAATGAAGAATGAAGATATAAAATTATGAGCTAACACTATTCAAAACTCACAAACTAAGATAATAAGAATGATAAAGGAATTTCTGTAAGATCTGTACAGAAAGGTATTAGAGCAGAAAATAGAAATTAGGAGTTTTAATGGCACTCTGTCCCTATTTTATTTTGAATCAGGCTCAGCTGGTAAAGAATCTACCTGTAATCCAGGAGACTTGGGTTCAATCCCTGGGTTGGAAAGATACCCTGGAGAAGGGAAAGGCTATCCATTCCAGTTTTCTAGCCTGGAAAATTCCATAGACTGTATAGTCATGGGGTAGCAAAGAGTCAGACACAACTGAGCAATTTTTCATTTCATGTCTTTCCCCTACAACTAGGAGACCAGGGTCAATAATATCTTTCACCTTTTCTAAATTTAATTGTTCTATGGTCGATTTCTGGGGTATAGAAATTCCAACAAGAGAAGCAAACAGTACTCACATTTGGTCCACATCAAGCCGAGGTCTGTATCAGAAAAGGTCACTATTATCTCTTCCAGGAGGCCTCACGGGAAGTAATAATAATCTTGATAAACCCTGACAAATCAACGTCTGTGATCTATTTCTTAGCTTTTCACACCCAAACACTGTATTTTGTTAGTACAGTATAGGCTGGATCTTTTAAAAGCACGCTCACATTTAACGAGTGACACAGGTAAAAGCAGATTCGTTAATTATCATTGATACATGTAAGGGGGGTTCCCAGGTAGTGCAGTGGTAAAGAATCCTCCAGCCAATGCAGGAGACACAAGAGATGTGGGTTCAATCCCTAGGTAGGAAAGATCCTCTGGAGTAGGAAATGGCAAGCCGCTGTAGTATTCTTGCCTGGGAAATTTCATGGACATAAGAGCCTGGTGGACTACAGTCTGTGGAGTTGCAAAGAGTCAGGCACGATTCAGTGGCTGAGCATGCACATAACATGTAAGAGGAGCCAGATTACTGAAGAGTGCCTGCCAATTTGTTCTCTTTCTAGGAATTAACTTAAGAATGCCAATGTGTACATATAAGCTGAAAAGCAACCATCATATACATACTCAAAATCTACGTGACTTGCGGTGGTGGCCATGAAAATACACTCTTCAGATCTCCTATTTCAGGGATTATATTTGACTGATGACCTTAGCTGCTGCACTCTGATTCCACCACCCTGTTCACACCGACCCACTTTAAGGAGTCACTGAATCAATGTAGAAGATACTAGGGTAAGTCCCATGAGATGAAGGACTCCTCTGACAGAATCCCCTTTGGCCTGACCACAGCTTTCTTAGAACCACAGGATGTCTGAAGGATTTTCCTACTAATCTTTCTGGGCTCTGTCTTTCATAGGAATCCATACTTCCATTGTTTGACTATCTAACCCTCTAGTGAACATCAGATTGTTTGCAAATATGTGCAGACTAAGTCCCTGCAATTGTGTTCATCTCTTTGTGACCTTATGGACTGTAGCCCGCCAGGCTCTTCTGTCCAAGGGATTCTCCAGGCAAGAATACTGGAGTGGGTTGCCATGCTCTTCTCTGGTTTGCAAATATATTTAATCACATTTTCATTTAATCCTACAGCTTTAAGTGTTTCATGTGAATTTGTATATCTCTCTTCTAATCAAACATGTTTTATAGACCATAATATTTCCAAATTCTGAGAAGCACTTCATTGTGTTTGCCAAGGACTTCCCTGGTGGCTCAGACAGGTAAAGAATCTGCCTGCCATGCAGGAGACCTGGGTTCAATCTCTGAGTCGGGAAGATCCCCTGGAGAAGGGAATGGCAACCCACTCCAGTATTCTTGCCTGGAGAATCCCATGGATAGAGGAGCCAGGTGGGCTACAGTCCATAGGGTCACAAAGAGTCAGACACAACAGAGCAACTAACACTAACTAGTTAGTTAGTGTTAGTTACTCAGTGATATGAAAGACTGCTGCTGCTGCTGCTAAGTCGCTTCAGTCATGTCCGACTCTGTGCGACCCATAGACGGCGGCCCACCAGGCTCCCCCGTCCCTGGGATTCTCCAGGCAAGAACACTGGAGTGGGTTGCCATTTCCTTCTCCAATGCATGAAAGGGAAAAGTGAAAGTGAAGTTGCTCAGTCGTGTCTGACTCTTCGCGACCCCATGGTCTGCAGCCTACCAGGCTCCTCCATCCATGGGATTTTCCAGGCAAGAGTACTGGAGTGGGGTGCCATTGCCTTCTCCATGAAAGACTAGGGATATTATTATTATTTAACAATTAAAATTCTCAAGAATCATTGTCTAAAGCCCTGAGAAATTACTGTCTATGGGTATTATTTTTCTTCCTGGTGTGTGTGTGTGTTAGTTTCTCAGTCAGTGTCTAACACTTTGAGACCCCGTGGAACTGTAGCCCAGCAGGCTCATCTGTCCATGGGATTCTCCAGGCAAGAATACTGGCTGTAGTGGATTGCCATTCCCTCCTCCAGGGGCACTTTCCCACCCAGGAATAGAACCCGGGTCTTCTCTGAAAAAAGAAATTGCAGGTGAATTCTTCCTAAGGGAAAGCAAAACAGTATTGGAAAGCTTCACCAACTGGAATGCTAAGGAATACCCTGCATAAGCCAATTACAGTAAAAAGTTACTTTTCATGAGAATGAATGTTCATAACATATGAGGGGTTAGAAACAAAATGATGTCAAAGGATAACAATGTTGTTTGTTGCTCAGAAGTCCTGGAAATACTTCCACCTTCATCCCTAAAGCTTTCTCACTGATAAATAGAAGTATTACAGGAACCAATACAAGGAATAGTGAGGCCTTGAGTGTTGCAATCTTCTATTATGGACTTTATGTCTTAAAGGGCTTCTTTATCTATAGAATATCAATTAATTCTTGGAAAAGATTTTGAGAGATCTATCTGAATCTTGATGGGAAGTACACTGTGAATTTTGCCAATATCAGTGGGATATTTTGTCCATAAAAAGGATTGTAGCTAATTCAATAGGGATTAACCTTCAGTGTTTCCAGAATCAGCACTAGTACTACCAGAAGGAACAAATATTAATAAAAGATGTCAAAGTGTCATTTATTATCAAGGGCCTGCATGGTGACTCTTGTTAATTTCTAGAAATATTTCTCCCTTTTGGAAAAAAGAAATTCTGGCCTGATATATCTCAAAGAAGTCTTAGCCAAATAAGTGGGTAGGGACAAAGGAGCCAAGGAGGAAACATGTGTATCTCTCAAAGGGCTTAAAGAAAAGGGAATAGGTTCAGGGACAGGAACTCTTTAGGTTCATTAGAAATTCTCACTATTTAAGCTGTTTGAGTACTTCAGGAAGGGGCTGCTTTATAGTTGTGGATTTAAGCACCAAAAATATGGCTCTGGTGTCAATTATGAGTGGAAAAGATTCATCCCTAACCTGGATAAATGTTTCCAAGCCAGTTGAGACAGAGAATTAAAAAGAAATCTTGTAGGTCCTTGGAGCTCCATCATTGAGAACTGGGAGGACAGTGGAAAGCCTGGTTAGAGGGCTGAACATGCATGAAGCACTTAAGTTTATAATAATCTCTTTTCCAATGCCCTGACTTTTTTGCAATAATATTAGAAAGTTGGAGAGTTTTGGTTTTATTCAGGTGCCTTCACTTGCTGGAGATGAAGATTAAAATTTTTGGTGCTCTTCCTTTGAGGTGACTCATCTAGAATATGAGAGAAGTGGTTCACAAGATTAACTAAATCTGGAGTAGACATGGTTTTCCATTCCATCCTGGTATTTTTACTGGAAGAAAAAGGTCCCAGTTCAGCCCATTAATAAACATGGAATTAAAAGCTACTCAGGTGGAATCAACATCTGAAATAAGGCCAGAATTTTTAAAAATCTGAAGCTGATTGTAATAGCTATGAACAGGTTCAGCAGATTTTTGTGGGCAAGCGTGAAGTTTGTTCCAATCAATAAGTTTCAGAAAAGCATTAGGAATTGCTCAGTGAAGTTGCCTAGAAATTGCCTGAGCCTGATTACATAACAAGTTATGGGACTGATTCCTGGTTGTAATTCTAGGAACCTTTAGGATTTTTCCCAATTGCCAGTTTTTATCCAATGTTGGTCCTGTCCTTAACAGACAAGTAAATAAATTAGCTGATATAAGTCAGAGAAACCAGGTTGATATGTTAGAATGGCTATATTAAATTCCTTAGCAATTCTGTGAGGATCTTTGGTTACTTTGGGAATATCTTTGACTATGGCTCATATTTCAGCTTGGTCCAGAGAAAATAAGAATCTAAAAGTTTAACTTATACCTCCTCAAAAGATTTATTTTTAAATGGACAGGTCTGATAAGACCAGAGGAAGAGAGTTTCAGAGAAAAGGGAAATTTGGTGAGAGAATTAGGATGGGTGGACTGAAAGTAAACAGGAGTTGTAGGCAGCATAGAGGGAAGAAATATGGTGTCAGAGGCAAAATCAGACCCTGAGAAGCCAAGAAAATCAAGAATGCATCAGAGGTGCGGCCTGACACGAAGAAGCCAAGGAAAAAGAGCTTGAGGCTTCAGGAGCCATTTCATCTTTCATGAATCATTTACAATTTTAATCTTTTTTTTTTTTTTGCCTCAGCTAATCTTAAAATCTTATTTTGTACATTGGCAATTTTTAGCTCCAGATAATATTTGGAAGCCTCGAAGTATCAATTGACATAGTCTCTCCATTAATTTCTGGAAATTTTAGAGATATTGTAGCCCAATGAAGCTTCAAGAGAATTGAGTTTGGGGATTTCAAGAGTTCCCCATTAGGGCCATTGATATTCTAAATTGTCTCTGTTTAGGTTGGTTCATTTAGTTAGAAATGGCCATAAGGAAAGATCATGGTTTATCAGTAAAAAATTGTCTGAGGTCCCTGTTGAGGGGTGGTGGTGAGCTCTCAATATACTTAGAAAACTAAGTATATTGTTTTTTTAGATCCCATTTGTCAGAGCCTTTTCTCTAAACTAAAAGAACAATTTTCAAACAGCTTAAACAGATTACAGCTCAAACAGTTCAATTCAAACACCTTGCAACTCAAATAGCCTGAAGCCTTTATAGCAGCCAGTTCTAAGGGATCAGTTTGGCCCTAGAGTATTTAAGCCAAAGGCTTTTTAGCCACTTATGTTAGAACAGCCTCTATTCCAAAGGAATGGGCTGACTGCTGAACTGGCACAGTTTCGGTGAAAGAGCCCCTAGTTCCAAAGGATGGACGGATGCCTTCTCAGCCAGTTTAGTTGATATAGTCTAATGTCAAAATCAGACCAAAGGACCAAAAGTTCTCACATATAAAAGACGATCTTATCCAGAAAGGATGAAATTGTAAACTGATCTCAGATAAACTCCGAAAGCGAAAGTATTAATCGCTCAGTTGTGTCCAACTCTTTGGGACCCCATAGACTGTAGCCCGCCAGGCTCCTCTGTCCATAGAATTCTCCAAACTGGAATACTGGAGTGGGTGGCCATTCCCTTCTCCACAGGCTCTTCCTGACTCAGGGATCAAGCCCACATTTCCTACAGTGGCAGGCAGATTCTTTACCACTAAGCCACCTGTGAAGCATCCCCGGAGAAAGACATGCCTTCAAATTACAGGGTAGCCAGAAAAGCACTGATCAGCAAAGAGCTTGCTTTTGGGTACCGCACCTGTTTGCTCCCCAACCCCAGAGCCCTTGGCGGTGTTCTCTGTTCAGTGCACAGGCCACCAAAATGTTGGCCTGAAACAAACGGAATGCAGATATTTCTGAGGCAAAGGATTTCAATTTAGGATCTGCAACCGTGGCAAGCTCTATGCAACTTCCCAGACACCAAGGGAAGGAAACTGCTTTTATAGAGGAGAAAAGGAGGCTGAGAGGGCTGTAGTAAATAAAGAGTCCAAGATTTTTCATTGGCTGAATCCTTGCCAGGAAAGAAGAGTCTTTCATCTTTCTTTTGGACTCAGCAATCATCGTAGGGAGTGAGAGCTCCCCCTTCTGGTCTCCTGACTATTTAATTGAGGTTTTCTGATGATTAATTTTACAATATGAAGGAAAATATTATCACAATAAGTGTTAGTCACTTTAGAGATTCAATGATTTGAATTCTGTATGATATTTGAAGAGCATATGAATCCTAATTTGGGGAAAAACTAGAATGCATATCTTTTATTCCCCATATTCTTTAAATTTGAAATATGAATTTATATTTTATTAAGTTACTCAGAAAAATCAATGACATATTAGTGCAAGAGTATATTGAAGTGCTCAACACAAAATGTCCACCAAAGAATATCCTTACCCAGTAGATATTTCTTCAGACTGAATAATTTCTGCTGAGGTCTCCAGCTGGTTCTCCATGAATTCCCAGAATATTTCAACCCAGCATCAGCTGACACCTCCACAGAGACCCAATGGTCTTTGCTCATAGCCCTCTGTTCATATCCCACCATTCCTTGGGGGCCGAGGTTAATCATTTCTGTGTCTCACTAGCTCAGCCCCCCTTTGACATTCTGTAGCAAGAAATGCAGAAATTCTTGTTCTCTGTGCCTGCTCCATCCTCACAAGCAAAGAGACAGGGATGAATGTGAAATTGCATCAACATAGAAAAACACCAAGGATGTTTATTAGTAACTGTATATTCAGGCCTATGTGTGATAACCTTAAGAAACATATCTCCTTCTCAAATGATCTAATACCCCCTAGAGAGAAAAGAAAACTGCTCATTAATGCATCTGTAGAATACCTCTCTGTTCTGGGGACAAGGGCTACAAAATTGAGGGTGTTTACTTTTAAGGGGCTCATGTTTTAGGTGAAATACACAATACTATGTTATGCCCTCTTGTGCTTTTGCACAAGATACTTCTGCATTCAAGCGGCCAGTAAGCATTGCTTGAAGAAAGCACAAAAAATTTCTCTATCGTGATTCTGCACACTTTCTTCTGGCTCTTTACTGAGTCTAAACAGGTCCATCACTCTGCTCCATTTCAAAAGGGAAGGTGAAAAGAAACAAAAGCTTAATATAAAAATCAACAAACTAGATTCAGTACTACTATTTTTTAAATCGGTAATTAGTTGAATACATTATATGCTAATTTAAAGATTACTTACACACACACACACATCCCTCCAGGTAGAAGGGTCAAAAGCAAGAAGTTAGTGGAGGGGTTTAGACCAAGAGCCTCTCAGTGAACTGTAGATAGAAAGGATCTTTTAATTCAGCGGCAAAGTCATCTTTACTGATGGTAACAGAGCATGTTCTCTGGATCATCCTGGAGATGTCGCAGGTCTAACTCAAAGCCTGTTTGGAGCACACAGACATCGAGGGAGCATTCTTGTTTTCTCACAGCAGCTGGATGTGTAGAACTATCTCCAGTGCATCTAGGGGCATCATGATGACTTTGGGGATGTCCTTTAAGAAGGTCTCATTGGCTCCTTTACAAAGCTAATTGCAGTTGTCTGACTACTGAACTAACTCCAGTAGTTTCTTTCTTTCTTTTTTTTTAAACTAAGGCTGTAAAATTTTAGATTCATGTCAGCCTCAGCAATTGCTGTGGTTCTGCAATCCAGCTGCTCTTCAAGGAGCACTGCCAAATTGAAGTGGTAGAATCTATTTTCTGTATTTTTAATAGATAAATCAAGACCATTTTTTCCTAAGTAAATTTTGTGTTCCTTTTAATGCATTACCTTGAATTATCTCTGCTGCTGCTACTGCTGCTAAGTTGCTTCCGTCGTGTCCGACTCTGTGCGAGCCCATAGACGGCAGCCCACCAGGCGCTCCCGTCCCTGGGATTCTCCAGGCAAGAACACTGGAGTGGGTTGCCATTTCCTTCTCCAATGCATGAAAGTGAAAAGTGAAAGTGAAGTTGCTTAGTTGTGTCCTACTGCAATGCAATTCACCTGCTATATGTCTCTGTCTACCGATATAACCTCATAAGAACTTTGACAAGTCCGTCTGATATTTCACTCCTCAACGAAGAGATATAGCCATGTACTAATTTGAAGATTTCAACATCTAGGCTTCTTATTCAAGCTCATTATAAAGGGGCTAAGCTAAATGTATTCTAGGGCAATGTTGAGTTACATTCTTCCATTCAAAGTACATTTTATATTTGCTTTTCACTGTCTCTTTTATTATGCTTTTCCTTCTTTATCATATTCTCAGATTAGGATCAAGAGCTGGGGTTCAGAAATGGAATGAAGGATTGTGTTAGAAAGCCAGCTTCAAGCTCTAGTAGTGTTACTGACCACTCTAAAGTCCCTATTTAGCTGTCATCTTATGGGCTTCCCAGGTGGTTCTAGACGTAGAGAAACCACCTGCCAATGCAGGAGATGTAAGAGACGTGGGTTTGATCCTGGGTTGGGAAGATTCCCTGGAGAAAGCCATGGAAATCCACTCCAGTATTCTTGGCTGGAGAATTCCATGGACAGAGGAGCCTGGCGGGCTACGTTCCATAGAGTCACACAGAGTCAGACACGACTGAAGCAACTTAGCACATTCAATGAACAACCTCTGGTTTCCAATCATCCACAGTTTATGAATAGACTAGCTCTGAAACTGGATCAAGCCTACCCTAATTCTAAAAATAAATACTATGAAGTAATAGTGTCCTGTAAGACCTCACCAGTGACTTCTTAAAAAGGTAAATATCCTAAATTTTCTCTCTTCTTATATACTTTTTCTATATAGACATATTTGTCAACATACATATATAATACATTTTTTTTTCTGTAAGGGAGAGAACATCAAAAAAGAATCATTTGTTCAAGACCAATGACTTCTTATGAAGGCTGTGCTTCTTAATTGCTAATTTATGTAGCATGTTTAACTGAAAATTCATTGTATTCTTTGTAATTTATAATGTACCAGTTTTTATAATGGGATATTAAGTGTTTTCTGTTTATTGAGATTTTTTTCCTAGAGGAATTTAAAATCTGCTAAAATGAAAACTTTAGTGTGAACAGTCTTAATCTTATTTCATGTAAGAGGAAGTCTAGGTGCAAGATGGAATCAAGATATGGAATGTGGAGGTTATAGCTCAGCTTCTCTTGGCTCTTCCCTCCATGTCCTGATTTTGTCCTCTGTCTAGTAGACAGGAAACTCTAGAATTTCCAGGTATTATATCTAGTTGGAAGTGTTCATTGAAAAGAAGTCCATCTTTTTCCCTGTCTACTTCTAAGCAGCAGGGACCTACTTCCTAAATGTGTCCCAGAAAACTTTCCTCGTGTCTCATTGTAATGCACTTGGTTACATGTCCCTTTCTCAATGTAGAATAGCAAGGAAAATGTGATTGGTAAAGAATACTCATTTATTCAAGCAAGGAACATTTTGGTCACAAAATGTACATATATGGAGAGACATTTTTGAAAAAAGCAAAAAAATTTTCACCTATAAGTTTTTTCAAAATTAAAGAAGAAATGGATTTCATTTGGAAAAAAAATATACATGAATTATCCAACATCTGTAATTTTTAAAGAGTATATGCAAAATAGTAATCATTCACTGAGAAATTGTTACTTATATGCTGAAAATGTGTGATCTTGTAATATTTAACTGAATTATATTTGATTGGATGTCTAATCAGTTTTCAAAAAATTATTGAATATAAGGAAGATAGATGAGATAAAAATTATTTAAAACTAAACATTTGTCTCCTTTAAGCATCTTTTATGCTCATTAATTCTCTGTCCAGTTTCCAAAGGGTGAAAAATCACAGCTGCCATAAAGGAGTCTTGTAACTCCTGTTACAAATGGTGTTTTTAATTTTTAGTTTCATGGTTTACTTACGAAGTCTTATTTCTGTTCCTGGAAAATTATAAGAAAAGAATTGCCACATGACTACTGATTTTCCAGAGAGATTATCACTGCTAATGGGTGGAGGATTGATGTCTTATGGATTCACAAGAGAAAAAAAAAAAAAAAATATATATATATATATATATATATATATATATATTTTGTGACAGGTTCCTTTGCAGGTCAAATAGTCTGGTCATGCAGTCATAAAACTCGTTTAACTTAGTCTTACCCAGCATTTATCAAGTTATTTGATCATGGTTTTCTACTGCAGTGGAATAAAAGTTAATATCTTGATGGGATTTGGTTTCCTAGGAATATAATTGGGGAAATGCTGAGTTAGAAAATGGCGAAATGAAAATATTAGTAATCAGAAAAGCAGAACCTGAAACACTTCAGGGTTTTAAGTTATCAAGGCCTATGAAAGAAAAGGGAGGAAGCAGGAATGGGCAAAGGGAGTAGTTGAATTGTGAAACAGGGCTGACAAATCTCTGGCCAAACTGATAGAGAGTGCTCTGAAGCACCCCCAGAACTGCCCCACATTGAGTCAGGACTGCTGGGTCTTTACATGTCCGCTTTGCTCAGTTACCAGGTAGTTGCTAGGGAAAATGGTGTGACTTCAGATGGCTCTCTGTATCTGTGGCAGACCCTGAAGGAGATGACTATAGGCAGCTGTCTACTGATGGAGCTCCCTACACTTGGGTAGCAAGTCCTTCCTTAGGAAGGAATTTGGCAGTTCTTTTACCATTGTCGTCACTGTGCAAATTCCACATCTCCAAACATCCTAAGAGCAGCTCCTACAGGGTTTCTGAAAGCTGTCTTCCTGAGGAAAAAGTGATGATCCTTTTGATTATTGGGAAACAGAAAACTTGAAATATGTGCTCCTTTTCAGATTAGGATAGAAACAAATGTGTTGTAGAGCAGGACCCTTGAGGGCACAAACTGTAGTTAAAGAAAACATCAAGTCCCCCAAGGCATCACCAGGAATGAAGATAAATGAGACTGCTCCATCTACCAGCTGATTTCTGAACTTAATGTATTCATCTTATTCAGTGACACTGTGCCATATAAATTTCTTTATCTCAGTGCATCCTGGAGAAGGTACTCTGTACTTAGAGAATAATGCCTCTGAGCTGGTACTTCATCTGTGTCTTCACAACCGTTTCAATGCTCTGTCTGGCCAGCACCTTCTGGGTAGCGGTTAAGTGGATCCTGTGGTCTTTAGAACATACCCATACCTTATCTGCTATGCAGTGTTCCCCTGGTCTCCTGAGATGCTATATGATTCCACGCTAGTGAAAAAACACTTTGAAAGACCTCATATGATTGTGCAAATTTCTAGGAGTAAAAAAGGAAAACATGCTCTTAGAATACGTGTCTACTTTTATGTGAACCAATGTCTAGACCCTCCAGTGTGTAAGGAGCTAGACTGTTCTCCATGAAATTGGTGCCATATTGGGAGCTAAGCTGTGTTTTCTCACATCAGTATATTGGACAATAGGTCACAGTAATAGCTAGATCAGCCTTGGTGATTTGAAGCCCGTGTTGTTGAGTATACGTATAGCTTCTACTATGGTCTGAATGTTTGTATTCCCCAAAATCCATATGTTGAAAAATTAATGTCCAAGGTGATGGTATTACCACATGGGGCCTTTGGGAGGTGATTAGATCACATGGGTGGAAACCTCATGAATGGGATTAGTGTCCTTATAAAAGAAACTCTGGAGAATTAGCTCACCCCATGAGGATACAATGAGAAGTCTGCAACTCAGAAGAGGGCCCTCACCTGACCATGCTGGCAATCTGATCTGAAACTTCCAGCTTATAGGACTGTAAGAAATAAATTTCCATTGTTTATAAACTGCCTTGTCTGCGGCATTAGTATTTTGTTAAACTAGCCTGAATGGAGCTCCTATATTGCCATCCTGACCACGTCATTTATGTGCCCATCATACATACTTTGAAGTGGCTGTTGACAGAAATCACTACCAGGGGTTTATTTAGTTCTTCTGTGGTGAATGTTTTTTGGGAGCTGTTAATATGGAATCTAAAGATCTTCACACTTCATGCCCACTTCCATGTGTTCAGTTACATTCCCCCACTCAATATCTATCTATTCCTAATCTCCTATTTTTTTCCCTCTCTGAACCCTGGTCAGCTGACCAATTTATTCAGTTTTATCCCAAGCACCCTTATGTAGTCTAACCTTAGGTTATTTCTTTTTCAAACAAAGTGAATGACCAGTGACACTGCCCAAAGCTCTGCCCACTGGAAGGATTTTTGCTCATTTCAGTCTTGCAAGGTCACATCTAAGTGAGGTTACAGTGCAGCTGCTTCCATTTTTGGCTTACACCCCCATAGTGAACCAACATATTCATAATCCAGTTTGAGCCTTGTTCTCCTTAGGCTAATCATGTAGGAACCCTAATATGACCATAGTTGTAAGCTCAAGAGTCCCACTGGGTACAAAGTGATGGATGCCACTGTGGTCTGCATTTCCTATTTACTCAGGTTTCTTGTACCCTGTGGTCTTTCTTATGCTCAATTGGGATATACTTTTTTCCTCTGGGGCTCACCATAAATTCTACATTGCATTATTTCCAGCCATGACATTTCCAGTACTACAGGTTCTGCAATAACATGCAGCTCAAGTATCAGGGCTTCTTGCACTGTAACCTGGATCTGATGCAGATCCCTTTCCTGCTCTGGGATCCTTTCAAAACTGGCAGCATCTCACTTCATTCAGGAAAAGGGCTTAAGAAGTATTTTTGCTGCTGCTGCTGCTAAATCGCTTCAGTCGTGTCCGACTCTGTGTGACCCCATAGAAGGCAGCACACCAGGCTCCCCCGTTCCTGGGACTCTCCAGGCAAGAACACTGGAGTGGGTTGCCATTTCCTTCTCCAATGCATGAAAGTGAAAAGTGAAAGTGAGGTCGCTCAGTTGTATCTGACTCTTAGCGACCCCATGGACTGCAGCCCACCAGGCTCCTCTGTCCATGGGATTCTCCAGGCAAGAGTACTGGAGTGGGTTGCCGTTGCCTTCTCTAAAGAAGTATTCTTAGGTGTGACCGAATATGCTGTGACCAGAATCTGAAAAAAATGCCCTGGGTATTGTGCTTTTGTTTTCCTGGTAGGATACTCAAAATGCAATCATTTTTCTCCTACTGGGGAGGAGATGTAGCTGACCAGCATGTAACTGACCACTGGGTCTTTAAAAAGTTGAGAGTGTTGTTGAAATTTTCACTCTTTGTAGAATTATCTTCCACTCTCCTGAACATCCATGTGGAGCTTGTACAAGATAACAAATATGTGACTCCAAAATATGTGTATGATGGTTAGGAAAGTGCCACTGAGAGGTCTGTAGACCTGGGGGACCACTAAGCTGACTATGTACTACTTGGCCTCCATATGACGTCTCTTTCACAGGAGCCCTAACACTAGTAAGCATTCTGGGTACCAGTGTCTAACCAACCCAGACACTGTGTCTAATGTTCCTCAGAATTTCTAGATATCTCCCCCCTTGCCTGGAAAATTCCATGGACAGAGAAGCCTGGTAGGTTATAGTCCATGGGGTCCCAAAGAGTTGGACACAACTGAGTAACTAACTCACTTTTTTCCTTCTCAGATGTACAGGTACTTGAAAAACAGCCATATGTCACTTAAGAAAAGTACCGGAACAATCATTACTGTGTGTTCTTGCCATGATGTTTCAGGATCCTTTTTCTTAGAAACATGGACATATTTTTAGTCAATGAACTCCACATCAGAAAACTGGTTCTATTCTAAAATAAAACAAGGAAATACAACTTTTATAGAATGACTGCTATCAGCTCCTCAGCCATCCATTCTTATCCTCTTGTGATAAATGCACCCATTTATTTTGTCTCTAAGTAAAATGTTTCTTTTGATTATGTCAGTAACTTTCTATAGATCAGGCACTCTTGGTTGCCACTCCAGACTTACAGATCATTACAATAATAGTAACCCCTTGCATTCTGGTGCTTAAGCAATGCCATTTGGCCTCTACTCTTTCAGGATTTTAGCATCTTTGTTCATATTAGTAAGCCAACTTCTGGTATAGCCTCTCTTATCATCATCAGTACACATTCACAGAGGAAGCTCTAGCTAAAACTTTTAGTGATACTGATGCATTCTTTGGATGCATAAATAGGAAATGCAGACCACAATGCATTCTTGACATTGCATTCTTTATGGCCCTGGTATGTGGTGTGTCTTCTGGATTTTCCTGTGAATTCAATCATCTAGAGGATTTTTAGGGAATACATTGTATATCCATTCCCAAATGCCACTCCCTTATTACTTTTAATCCCTTCCTTTATCATTTGCCACAGTAATTCTGTCCTTTTAACTCTCTTCAATACAGGCATAGCTTTTCTATCTAAGTAAGTTTCATCCTTAGTATCTACTCCTGCCGAAGTATAGACATGGTGTCTTGTGTGTACACTCCCAAGTTCTTTAACACCTTAAAAATCAGGTACTATCTTTACTCTCTTAGCTACTACATTATGTGCTGGCTAAGTCTTGCAACTATTTTGTGATATAAAATATACCTACTAATGCCTAGCAAGATTACAGTATAAGTTAACTCCAGTTATTGGCATCATAGCCTTGCAGAGGGTGAGATCAAATCTTCAGAAGGTAACAAAACCTTCAAACCTAGAAGCCTCTGCATTTTCCTCTACCATGGGGATAGGATATATTGCTTGTAGTATGTTTCTTGGGAAGTGTAGGGAAAGATAGGGAAATTTTTCAAGCTCAGAAGTTTGGAAGGAGGCTGGAGAGTCAAAGTATACAGGGGTATGCACTCAGATATTGTTAGGCAGTTAGAATAGGAAAAAGGAGTCCAGAATGGCAGTGGCTAAAATACAAAGAAGGGAAAAGCTTGCAAAAATAGAACAAAGGAAGGTTCGAGGACTAAAGTGAGAACCCCAGGTAAGACAAACAGCCCTCTTGGCTAGCCCAGTTTACATAGGGCAGGCTCAGGGGGAGGAGAAAAAAACACATAAAAATAGGAGTCAAAATTGGACCTGGGGACTTCTCTTTGCGTCTTTTGGGTCAGCCCACCCTTACGCCTCAAGGATGTATTTTCCTTTGCTTTCTAAATAAAACTGAGCTGTAACACTGGTCTGTCTGAGAAAATTACACGGGGCTGTAACGTTGGTCCATCCATCACTTCAGATTTTTGTTGCAAGGAGACAGAACCAAGGAAAATTATAAACTTCCCTGACAATATGACCAGTCAGTTCACCTAGAGGATCTACTCAGATATTGAGGTTTCAAATTTTCCAACCAGAGCCCTGGTCTTGGCAAAGCAGACTTACCTTGATCTGGCATTTAATTCTCTTTATGGTTAAGTCACTCATACATTCAATACTCAGAGTAATTATTACATCCTTTTCTACTGGAACACTGTCTCTTTCATTTCTGGTAAGAGTATGAACAGCTGCAAGGACAATTTTTCAAGGACAAATTGTGTGTCAGGATAATTTATGTCCCTTTGTTCCACCCCCCTCCCCCCCACCAGAAGTAATGGTATCCTCATCTAGCAAGACAGTGAATAATCAACAACTCCATCTTGAACCCACACTCTTTAACCATTCCTGGTAACTACTGCCTCAGTTTGGATTCCTTTGAAGTGAATGCTAAGATAGTATATAGTGCAGGTTATTGATGAGTAATTCCTGTGAAAGGAAGGAGAAAGGAACTGCATTGCACAGAGGAAGTGTAATGGGGAGGTGGACACAAAAGCCTTAGTTAACCATTGAGGAACTCTGGAGTGAGGAGTGCCTCTCTGAACTATTTCACATCAGACTGAAATGACTCGATGCTGTGCAAGTAGGCCCTGCAGGAGCAGACAGCTGGAAGTTGTCTGCCAACTGTACTTTGTATCTGGGTGATGGTACCTTGAAGAGGGATCATATCTACCACAGAGGTGGAAAACAATTCTCTAAAGAAAGTAGTACCTCTCTTCTTTATCTTCACGTAAGATCAGGCAGCTAAGAAATTGTCTGAATTGTGAAAGACCTTAGTAAAAGGAAAGCATACAGCATCCCTACAACCTCTCATTTCAAAACTATGTTGGCTTAAGCCATGCTAAGTTAAAGAAAACAACTTTTGGGGAAGTTGTTCTGAAAACACTTATTTTTCCTCCCTGATGATGTGGAGAATTATTTGGCTGATTACACTGTGAATGTAATTCACCAGACTGTTATTGTTAGGGCAGTCGCCTCGGCAAGTCAAGCACTAAATGTGCTTAGAGAGAATCTTTCTTTGAAGAACACTACAAAGTTCTTGCCTTAAAGATAGCTTATGGCTCTGCCAAATAGAGCCCAGATTTTGTGCAGGGAAAAAAGTTAAAACCCACAAAACAAATCAACATAAAATGGTAGATTTTATGAATTTCCATGTGATTTCCTATCTTTCTCTTTCAGTCTTTAATCTCAAATATTGGATTTTATTTGTTCCTCCTTGATTTTTACTTCCCAATATTTCTAAAATCATAACCATCTCTTCCCTTAGGGAGGATCCTGGAAGTCAAGAAATTTTACTTTGATTTTCATAAATATAAATTCATTGATTGGATGGCATTTTGTAATACAGGAATATCTGTGATTTTTAACTCTTCATGATTCAGTAGTATGTGAGAGTACCTTTATTTTGTTCAGTCCAGCCCAAATTTTAATGCAATTTCTATGTGGTAGGCATTGTATTTGTTTTTGTTGCTTAGCAGCTAAGTCATGTTTGACTCTGGGACATCATGGACTGTAGCCCACCAGACTCTGTCCATGGGATTTCCCAGGCAAGAAGACTGGAGTGGGTTGCCATTTCCTTCTCCAGGGGATCTTCCTGACCCGGGGATCTAACCTACATCTCCTGCATTGGCAGGCAGATTCTGTACCACTGAGCCACTGGGAAGCCCATTGAGGCCTGCTGGAAAAACACAGATAAATGGACAGGTGGAAAATGCATTATTAGCTGCTCAAAGGGATGCTATTTTAAAGTTAAAATGGGCTTTTAGCCTGCAAGAGGCTATAAATTGCACCCTGAGGCTCTTTCCTTGTGTGTAGGCTTCCCTTGTGGCTCTTTCCTTAGGAGACTTGCAAGGAAAGTACCACAAAGCATCATTAACTGGATTCTTTTTCACTTCTGCTGATCTTTGTACATTATCCTTGTATACACTATTAAACATGAATCCCTATTGTGTCTGTAGAGCTAAAAGTTGGCTGTCCTAGGGCTCAAGCTGTGACATATCTAAGGGTCTAACCAGAAGAGAACCCTGGAGTGCTTGTAGCCAAATCCCCTCTACCCTCAACTCCTTAGTCCTGCATAGGAAAGAGCAGATGTGCACAGTATGTTTGAATCAGAACCTCTCTCAAAACCAAACAAGGGAGCTCTGCTCAATATTCTGTAATATTCTAATATTATAAATGGGAAAAGAATTTGAAAATGAATAGATAGAGAATATATACTGTATAGCTGAATCACTTTGCTGTACACTGAAAATTCACACAACATTTTTGATCAACCATCATTGTCATTTACTTGCTAAGTCAAACTCAACTCTTTTGCGGCCCCATGGACTTTAGCCAGCCAGACTCCTCTGTCCATGGGGTTCCCAGACAAGAGTACTGGAGCAGGTTGCCATTTCTTTCCTTCTCCAGGGGACCTTCCCCACCAGGGATCAAACCCCCGTCTCCTGCTTGGTAGGCGGATTCTTTACCACTGAGCCATCTGCGAAGCCCTGAAAGACTAAATTACAATATAAAATAAAAATTTAAACAACCAAAAAAATATTAATAATATCACATAAATTCCATCATGTCTTTTATTTTTGTCTGTATTATGACTTAACTTTTCGATTTGTAGGAGGTTTTGAGTCACTGATGTTACTGAGTTTTCTATTTGGAGCTACCCACAGATATGAAGAAATGGAAAGGAAGTCATTCATGTACAATTTTTCTGGGATCAATAATTTCAGAGTTTGACTGATTAGCATTTTCAAATGCTGTCACAGTTGATTACAGAGCCCTGAGAATAAAGGTGTAGGTGGTGTAGGAAAGACTATTGTTCTCACTGTGAACTCTGATTTTTTTTCTTTCAGGTTGCAGAAGGAAGAGCCTAAGGGAAAATGTAGGTCAAGTGCTTTTACCCTCTTGCAACTTTCAGAAGAGCAATCACCAAATCAGAGTGACTGGTCTGTGCTGATTTCTAATGATGGAAAGGGAGAGAAGGGCAAGAGGTGAAAAAGCAATGGGCAATGCCTTTAACTCATATTTTAAAATACAAGACAGCATAAATCATATTTTTAAAAAATTAGGAATATATTTGATTGATATAGCCTCATTTGACTTTGTTTATTAGATTCAGCTTTGCATGTGATGACTTCGGGTTATTATCACATTAACATGATGAAGAGAGAGAAGGGAAATTGAAACACATGTTTATAAAGCACCATGTTTAATGTCCTCTAATTCTCTAATTAACATACAGCCCTGTACAGAACAATTATTTCCTAAAAATGTGGATGTTTAAGAGGGGAGAGATGCTTTGTTCATTAGTGTAATTATGTTAAAATCAGATTCACTTAATTTCTTGTTTACAGATATTATATTAATTTTAAAATAATGTATAAGAATGTGGAATACTTCCTATTATCTCAAAATCAAGCATATTTGTTGTCTAAATGAAATTTCCTCATATTTCAAGAATAATTTCAATTGGGACAGCTATTAATGTGTGATTGATATTATAATGAAATTTTCTATTGTATTAGAATTGGCTATAATGACTCTGCAGGGCTAATATATCATGTTAGAAATATGAATGTAAATAGAAAACTGATGCAAAAAAAACCCCTTTGTGTTTTAGTAATTTTATTTTTTTTAGCACTGCCAAGCCTGGATATTTAATTTGAGTGTTTACGATACAGGCTATTGACAAAAATATTCTAGTTTGAGGAAGCAGTATATTATAAGATTAATGTAAACTTTTGACGGCAATCTAATAGGAAGCAAAATTTTGGAGGATGAGGACACAGGTTGCTTGTAGAGATAGAAAAGGAAGAGACAGGACAGGGAGTGTATAGATAGACTGGGAAGACTGGTCATGTTTTTATTTTATCTGTTTTATCATTTTAGCATTAATTGGTCCAAAGGTTCTTGTTAAAGAAAAGATTATTGTTAAAGGTTATTGTTATGCCAAACAATATTTGGTATTGTAGAACCAAAAGCTTATGGTTAAAGAAAACCAGATATCTCAAGGAATTTAGCACTTTTATATGTATGGGAAGATGCAAGGGCTCACTGAAATCATTCCTTTGAGATCACCTCAGCTATCTGAGGACTTCCCAGGTGGCACCGCTGTAAAGAATCCTCTTGCCAATGCAGGAGAGGCCGGAGACTCAGGTTCAATCCATGTGTCAGGAAGACACCCTGGAGTAGGAAATGGCAACCCATTCCAGTATTCTTGCCTGGAGAATTCCATGGACAGAGAAGCCTGGTGGGCTACCCTCCATGGGATCGCAGAAGTCGGACAAGACTGAGCATGCACGCATGCATACTCTCTGGGGCCAGTTTCCTGGTGGCTGAGTTGGTAAATATTCCTCTTGCAATGTAGGAAATCACCTGCAGTGCAGGAGACCCGGGTTCAAGGCATTATTAGCCTTCTGTCCTTTATGACTCTTCACTTAATATATCAAGTTCAGCAATGGTTTTGAAATGGGGAACCGAGTTCTGTTCATGGAGCTGAGGAATGAACTCTGTAAACTTGCAAAAACACTCATGCTGGCAAAGTTTATTTTAAAGGATAGAGATACAAAGCCCTCAGCAGAGACCCTGAGAAGTGGTGAAGAGTCCCCAAAAGGTGGGGATCATAGCAATTTTATATGTTTATTAGTATCGGTCTATACATTTTTGGTGGGCTTGTGACTTTAATGTACATCATTTTTGACCAATTAGTTTGAATGTCGCGATGCTCAGTTTGACATTTTTATGTCTTTCTTGGATCCCCAGTCCTTAGGTTTTTTTAGACACTGAGTCACCAGCCCACGACCCTTTTCCTTGACCCCAAGTGATTGTTTAAGGACTAGTTAATGGTCTCTCTGTTTTTTGTTTTTTTTTTTTTTACCTTGATAAGCTGGACAATAGTTAATGATTGTCCTGTCCAGGTTTGAATGTTTTATGACTTATCAGACCAGAGAGGCATTCCCTGAATGTTTGGAAATTGAAACAAAGAGCGAGATGCTTACTTGAGAAGAAAAAATTTAAAAAAAAAAAAAAAAAAAAAGGAATCGAGGTCTCAAAGTCCCACACTATCTAGCAATTTTTGCCTCAGTTTTAATCTAAAGATGTCCTTGAAAGAAAGCAGGTTTTCTCAGAAGAGTTCAGATCTCAAAATAGAACACAGGGAAATTAAGAACCAGATCCAACCTGAGAGAATGAGCCTATTCATTTCCTTTTTGCTGATTTCAAAAGCTTCTTAGTATGCCTGTTGTGATTGATTCACAATCCCTTTCTTGTCACTAATGACAACCTCAGTAATGGAACAATAGTGGTCCCCTCTCGTTTTCTAATACAAGAATTTGCCCTCTGCTTGTATAGCATTGGGATCAAGAACTCTTCCAAAAGAGATGGTGCATCATTACAGACGTACTTGAAACTTGGTCTCAACTTTCAAGTCATCCGTTGTTTCCTTCAGCGTCTGTCTTTAGCTCAGTACTTGAAATGACCCTCCAAAATGGCCTACAGCTGTTTATAACACTTTTTTAAGTAGCTGAGAGATTACCCTCCCCATTGGATAATTCAACTTTTGCTCAGTCACACGCATCATGCAGGCTGCCATGGCGTCACAGTTCTAAGCCTGCTCAGCCAGTTTGGTTTCTGATCAGCTTATTTTCATTTATGACTGGATGTTTATGTCCAGCGTGGCTAGTGGAAGATGGATCGGGGCTCAGCATGGCTGACTTTTTGTTTTCAAAGATACTTTTATCAGATTAATGATGTTCTCATCTATTCCTGAATTACTAACAGAGTTTCTTTTTTATCATAAATTTGGTTTAAACATTATTAAATGGCTTCCCTGCACCTAACTGACATTACCACATTGTTTTTCTCTTTTACTATTTTAATATGGTGCATTAGAGTCATGGATTGTTGAATCTTAAGGAGGAAAAGGAAGAGATAGAGAATGAGATGGTTGGATGACATCACTGACTCAGTGGACATTAATTTGAGCAAACTCTGATTGTGAAGGACAGGGAAGGCTGGTATGCTGCTGTCCATACGGTGGCAAAGTGTCACATGAATTAGCAGCTTAATAACAACAACAATCCCGAAGAAGAGCATTTTTATGCATTTCATTCTTATATAATTTATTTTCTTTGTTATATGTATACATACAAGTATAACTGTAACCAAGGAGGACCTCGTGCCACCTTCCTTGTTGACTCTTTCCCCAGATCCTCTAGATTAACTCCACTCTTAAGTACTTAGATCATCTAGTCCAGCGTTCCTCATGATGTACTCTGCATATAAGTTAAATAAGCAGGGTGACAATATACAGCCTTGATGAACTCCTTTCCCAATTTGGAACCAGTTTGTTGTTCCATGTCCAGTTCTAACTGTTTCTTTCTGACCTGCATACAGGTTTCTCAGGAGGCAGGTCAGGTGGTCTCATATTCACATCTCTCTCAGAATGTTCCACAGTTTGTTGTGATTCACACAGTCAAAAGCTTTGGCATAGTCAATAAAGCAGAAGCAAATGTTTTACTGGAACTCTCTTGCTTTTTAAATGATCCAACAGATGTGGGCAATTTGATTTCTGGTTCCTCTGTCTTTTTTAAATCCAGCTGGAACATCTGGAAATTCACAGTTCACATAATGCTGAAGCCTGGCTTGGAGAATTTTGAGCATTAATTTGCTACTTTTTAGATGAGTGAAACTGTGCAGTAGTTTGAGCATTCTTTGGCATTGCCTTTCTTTGGGATTGGAATGAAAACTGACCTTTTCCAGTCCTGTGGCCACTGCTGAGTTTTCCAGATTTGCTGGCATATTGAGTGCAGCACTTTCACAGCATCATCTTTTAGGATTTGAAATAGCTCAACTGGAATTCCATCACCTCTACTAGCTTTGTTGTAGTGATGCTTCCTAAGGCCCACTTGACTTCACATTCCAGGATGTCTGGCTCTAAGTCAGTGATCACACCATCGTGATTATCTGGGTCATGAAGATCTACTTTGTACAGTTTCTGTGTATTCTTGCCACCTCTTCTTAATCTTCTGCTGCTGTTAGGTCCACACTATTTCTGTCTTTTATTGAGCCCATCTTTGCATGAAATTTTCCTTGGTATCTCTCATTTTCTTGAAGAGATCTCTAGTCTTTCTCATTCTATTGTTTTCCTCTATTTCTTTGCATTGATCACTGAAGAAGGCTTTCT
The DNA here is from genome assembly GCF_019923935.1 of Bubalus bubalis. Lineage (NCBI taxonomy): Eukaryota > Metazoa > Chordata > Mammalia > Artiodactyla > Bovidae > Bubalus > Bubalus bubalis. Next base: position 77,390,689 of record NC_059159.1, on the reverse strand, counting down.
AATCTCTCCTTGCTATTCTTTGGAACTCTGCATTCAAACGGGTATATCTTCCTTTTCTCTTTTGCCTTTCATGTCTCTTCTTTTCATAGCTATTTGTAAGGCCTCCTCAGGCAACCATTTTGCCTTTTTGCATTTCTTTTTCTCGGGGATGGTCTTGATCCCTGCCTCCTGTACAATGTCACAAACTTCTGTCCATAGTTCTTCAGGTACTCTATCAGATCTAATCCCTTGAATCTATATCTCACTTCCACTCTACAGTCATAAGGGATTTGATTTAGGTCATACCTGAATGGTCTAGTGGTTTTCCCCACTTTCTTCAATTTAAATCTGAACTTGGCAATAAGGAGTTCATGATCTGAGCCACAGTCAACTCTTGGTTTTGTTTCTGCTGACTGTATAGAGCTTTTCCATCTTTGGATGCAAAGAATATAATCAGTCTTATTTCAGTATTGGCCATCTGGTGATGTCCATGTGTAGAGTCTTCTCTTGTGTTGTTGTAAGAGGATGTTTGCTATGACCATTGTATTGTCTTGCCAAAACTCTGTTAGCCTTTGGCCTGTTTCATTCTGTAGCCCAAGGCCAAATTTGTCTGTTACTCCAGGTATTTCTTGACTTCCTACTTTTGCATTTCTGTCCCCTATAATGAAAAGGATGTCTTTTTGGGGTGTTAGTTCTATAAGGTCTTGAAGGTTTCATAGAACTGTTCAACTTCATAGAACTTCAACATTCAGATAACTAAGATCATGGCATCCGGTCCCATCACTTCATGGCAAATAGATGGGGAAACAGTGGAAACAGTGAGACTTTATTTTTTGGGGCTCCAAATCACTGCAGATGGTGATTGCAGCCATGAAATTAAAAGATGCTTGCTCCTTGGAAGAAAAGTTATGACCAACCTAGATGGCTTATTAAAAAAAAGAGACATTACTTTACCAATAAAGATCCATCTAGTCAGGCTATGGTTTTTCCAGTAGTCATGTATTGATGTGAGAGTTGGACCATAAAGAAAGCTGAGCGCAGAAGAATTGATGCTTTTGCAGTATGGTGTTGGAGAAGACTTGAGAGTCCCTTGGACTGCAAGGAGATCCAACCAGTCAATCCTAAAGGAAATCAGTCCTGAATATTCATTGGAAAGACTGATGCTGAAACTGAAACTCCAATACTTTGGCCACCTGATGTGAAGAACTGGCTCACTGGAAAAGACCCTGATGCTGGGAAAGATTGAAGGCAGGAGGAGAGGGGATGACAGAGGATGAGATGGTTGGATGGCATCACTGACTCAATGGACATGAGTTTGAGTAAACTCTGGGAGTTGGTGATGGACAGGGAGGCCTGGCATGATGCAGTCCATGGGGTCACAAAGAGTCAGACAGGACTGAGCAACTGAACTGAACTAAGTACTTAGATGATAGTATGTGATGCACATTTCTAGAATTGTTTTACAGTTGCTAATACCCCTACCAAAGGGAAGATGTAAATTACTTTATGACCATGAGCTTGTAGCCTGCAGGCCTCCTGGGGCCTAAGGACTGATCATGTTAACCCCTGTGGCACTGCCCTGTTACCTCACCATCAGCCAATCAGAGAACTGTGTTGTTCATATAACCTGTGACTCCTCTCCCTCACTCAGTCTTTAAAAATGCTTTCCTGAAACCTATCAGGGCGTTCTGGTACTTGTGAGCACTAGCTTCCCTGAACAACTTGCTCGGCACTCAGCAATAAATGCTTCTCTTCACCAGAACTGTCAGTAGATTGACTTTACTGCGTGTAGGTGAGCTGATCTGAATTTGGTTTGGCAACATGATTTGCCATTGTTTTAAACTTTATTATAAAGAATATCATGCTATTTATAGCAATTTGATCCTTTTTGCTAAAAATACATCACCAACTGAACGGACACGAGTTTTGGACAAGCTCCGGGAGATACTGAAGGACAAGGAAGCCTGATATGCTGCAGTCCATGGGGTGGCAATGAATCAGACACAACTTAGTGCCTGAACAGCAACAACAAGGTTCATATATATTGTCACATTCATTTGTTTTGACTGTTTTTCATATTTCATTGTGTAAGCAAACAATCTATTATATGGTTGTATCAATTATCAGAACTTTTTATAAACACTAGTGATAAAGATGGAGTCCAGCAGGCACAGGGACAGAAAACTGGCAGTGGAATAGAGAGCCAAGAACTACACCCCTGCATTCACAGAACTTCAGGGACATCGTAGGTAGCCTGTCTCATCAGCAAGGAGGGGTGGGAAGATTCAGCAAGTGAAGCTGAAAAGCTGGCTATCCACAAAAATGAAATCATATCCAAAAAGATTAAGGATTTGAATATTAAAAACAAAACTGTGAATGTCTTCATAGAACATATTGGTGAACATATTTTAGGCATAAAAATTATTGACAATATTTGACAATATTAAAATTAAGAAATTTGGTTCATCAAAAAATACTCCTAAGAGAAACATAAATTATAAAAGAGAAAAAGCTATCAGCAATAAACACAGCCAAAAAGTAAATTTTATCAAGCTAGTTAAAGAACTACTATAAATTAGTAGGTAAAGCAACAACTCAAAGGAAACAGTGGGGCAAAGGCCAGGGAGAAACATTTCACAGCAGAGGAAATACATATGGCACATCTTTTATATCTGCTGCATTGGCAGGCAGGTTCTTTATCACTAGCACCACCCGGGAAGCCCATGTGTACACATATGTATATGTGTACATAGGTATATGTATAGATATGATTGAATATTAATCAACCATAAAAGAAGGAAATTCTGCCATGAATAAGCCTGGGGGACGTTATCCTAACTGAAATAAACCAGACAAAGAAAGACAGATACTATATGGTCTTGCTTATATGTGGGGCCTGAAAAAGTCAGACTCAAAGAACCAGAAAGTAGAATGGTGATTGCCAGAGGATGGGGGTTAGGGGAAATGGGGAGATGTTGGTCAAAGGGCAGAAACTTTCGGTTATAAAATGAATCAGATCTGGGGCTCTAATATACAGCATGGTGATTATAGTTAATTACACTGTATTGTGTACTTGAAATTTGCTAAAAGAGAAAATCTAAAGTATTTTTGCACGCACAAAAATGATAACTATATGAGGTTATGGATGTGTTAATTAACTTGATTGTGGTAATTATCTCACAACGTGATTATACATTTAATCATCACATTGTACAGTCTTTAAAAAATACACTTATTTTGCAACCCACCCATTTTACTCACAAGCATTTACCCAAGAGAAATGAAAAAAAAAATGTACAAAGACATATCCATGAATATTCACAGAAATTTTATTTAGAATAGCCAAAAAAGTGGAAACAAACCAAATGTCCACCAAGTAAATAAATTGTAGTACATCCATGTAAGGAAATACTACCTTAAAAAAATAACTATTGATCCATGCAGCAATATGACTGGATTTCAAAAGAATTTGGATAAGAAAAGTACATACTATGTAATTCAATTTACATGAAATTCTTAAAACATCTAAACTACAGTGAGAGCTTGGAGCTGAAGAAGGTATATTGCTATCCAAAACAGGATTGGGGGCTCTTTGAGGTAATGATGGTCTTTTACGTTTTGGGCTTCCCTGGCAAAGAATTCACCTGCAATGCAGTAGACATGGGTTCAATCCTTGGGTCTGGAAGATCCTCCAGAGAAGGAAATGGCAACCCACTCCAGTATTCTTGCCACAAAAATCACATGAACAGAGGGGTCTGGAGGGCTACCATCCGTGGGTCACAAAACACTGGACTCATGCTTTGGAGCATGTTGGAGCATGCACACATAATCAGCCATAATGGTTACCCAAGTCTACATATTTGTCAAAATTCATTGAAATGTATACTTACAATGAGAAGATTTCTTTTCTATAAATTGTACCCCAGTAAAATCGACAAAAAAGAATCTCACCTTCATTCTGGGTAGTATGTTCACAAATATTTATTAAAATAAGCAAACAATTTAATCACTTAAATTAGTAAATAAATATATACACAATGGAAGGTCACAAATGGACCAGTTGAATTATGATCAATCCAAGTATAGACACTTGAGATTCTTTAAAATTTCAAGAAGTAACATGTTCGCCCATACAGTCTCAATGCCTATGCTGGATGCTTGGGGCTGGTGCACTGGGATGACCCAGAGGGATGGTATGGCGGGGGAGGAGGGAGGAGGGTTCAGGATGGGGAACACATGTGTACCTGTAGTGGATTCATTTTGATATTTGCCAAAACCAATACAATATTGTAAAGTTTAAAAATAAAATAAAATAAAAAAAAAATAAATGAACTTTACTGGCATGTCCTAGCATTGATGCTTATAATATCTTTGATAGGAACATGTGTCATTAGTGCCTTGATATTTGAAGATTTATTAGAGATGCAAAGAAAATTATGTGACCCTTCAGCTGCTATCTTCTATTAGCATATCGAGAAAAACAGTGGATAATTTGTCTGCAGACAGACGTGATGTCTGCTCCTTGTTCACTGGAGTTGTAAGGCAGAACCAGCGGTGGCTGGACAGGCAAGTGCAAGGAAGGGGTAGATACTCTCTTTGCTGGAATTCAGCTAGAAGCTGGAGCTTGATGTGCTGAAAGGTCCAAAGCAGAAAAAAATGTCAGAATGCCAACTCATGTAACTATTTTTCATTGGTTAGATTCCACTTATTTCTCTAAAAATTGAGATAGATAATCCTTGATCTCAGCCTAGCCTGCAGCTTTTTTAAAAAATCAGAGATAAAGGTTGCCCTAATATACAAAGAATAAAGAATATGATTTGAAGTTGAAGTTGCTGGCTTCTCCAAAAATACCTGAGCTTAATGCAATTATATAAACATCATTTCTTTTTTTTAATGTTTTTGCAAATCATTTTTTTAAATTAATTAATTTTAATTGGAGGCTAATTACTTTACAATATTGTGGTGGTTTTTGCCATACAGTCACATGAATCAGCCATGGGTGTACATGTGTTCCCCATCCTGAACACCCCTCCCACCTCCCTCCCCATCCCATTCCTCAGGGTCATCCCAGTGCACCAGTCCCGAGCATCCTGTCTCATGCATTGGACCTGGACTGGCGATCCATTTCACATATGAGAATATGCATGTTTCAATGCCATTTTCCCAAATCATCCCACCCTCACCTTCTCCCACAGAGTCCAAAAGTCTGTTCTTTACATCTGTGCCAATTTTGCTGTCTCGCATATAGGGTCATTGTTACCATCTTTCTAATTCCATATATATGTGTTAGTATGCTGTATTGGTGTTTTTCTTTCTGACTTACTTCGCTCTGTATAATAGGCTCCAGTTTCATCCACCTCATTAGAACTGATTCAAATGCATTCTTTTGAATAGCTGAGTAATACTCCATTGTGTATATATACCACAGCTTTCTTATCCATTCGTCTGCTATAAACATCATTTCTTAAGTAACTCACATAGCAATCACTGTAATTTCTCTGACACTGCCAATTAATAGAGGAGAAGGAAATGGCAACCCACTCCAGTATTCTTGCTTGGAGAATCCTGTGGATAGAGGAGCCTGGTGGGCTGCTGTCCATAGGATCGCACAGAGTCGAACACGACTGAAACGATTTAGCATGCATGCATGCATTGGAGAAGGAAATGGCAACCTACTCCAGTATTACCTGGAGAATCCCAGGGACAGAGGAGCCTGGTGGGCTGCCGTCTACAGGGTCGCATAGAGTCAGGCACAACTAAAGCGACTTAGCAGCAGCAGCCGATTAATAGAGACAACTATATTATGGCTCCATCCCATTAATGAGCTCTCAGATATCATCCAGGCTCTTTTCTTTACCAATCTGAGCCGCCAGGGAAGTCCATTACATTGTTTTCTTGTACTGACATCCATGGTGATCTTTCTTGCTTGAGAGGTAGAAAATGCATACACAGAAGGTGCAAGTTCAGGAGTCAGGTAGACCTGAGTTTATATTCTAACACTTCACTTAGTAGATATTTGGGCACTGAAAAATTTGCTACTTTTCTATGTCCTGCTTTCCTCATTTGTAGTATCATGAGACTAATAGCAAGAACAGTAACTTTTTGAAAGGTTTTTATATCTTTATAGTGTTAAATGGATTATTATATGCACGTGTTTAGAGTTAGTGTTCAATATATGACAGCTATGAAGAATGTATTTAGAAATATTTTGGTTCCAGGAAAATGTTTATGTAGTGATATTTTGAGTGACCAGTTTGTCCTGAAATACTAATTTTCTACCTAAGAGGCTGGACTCAAGATCCTTCTCACTTTAGAAACTAACCTATAGAAATAGATTCTCAGTGGACTTGTATATATTTGGAAACCTATGACTCAAACTGAAAATGATTAGCTAAAGAAAAAAGAATTATTTTGATTTTATAGAGTTGTCACTAACCCTGAGTGTAACTGTGATCCTTCTCAATAATAACCGTTTATTCTTGCCAAGCAGATAAAATTCACTAGTCTGGGTTTTGTGATTAACTCGGATCACTCTATTTGACAGGCACTTCTTATCTCTCTCTATTTTTGTTCCCTGTGCAATTTTGGAATGGCATCTATGTATTTTCCTTCTCTTCAGTTGAAAACAAAACTAAACTAAATTAAAGCTAAATGAAACTTAACAGAACAATACAAACATTCCCCTCACAAATAAAAACACCTTGGGACGTGTACTTGCGTATCATGATATAACCAGAAATCTTTCCTTTGTACCAGTATGATTCTAAAGAAAAAGAGCATTGACCCAAGATTAGGGAACATTGCAAGAAATTTTAGAGTTGTTGAGACTTTCCAGCACTAAACCTGATAAGTTTAATATCCAGATCTAGAGTGTCTTATCATCCTACATAGAAGAGAGTATTACTGATTATACATGACTCAGTTATATAAATCCTAGTTAGCATTTATTCTGTCATCAGAACCAATTCATGGAAAATAAAGTTATGTAAAGTGATATTTCGGAGAAGGCAATGGCAACCCACTCCAGTACTCTTGCCTGGAAAATCCCATGGATGGAGGAGCCTGGTAGGCTGCAGTCCATGGGGTCGCAAAGAGTTGGACACAACTGAGTGACTTCACTTTCCCTATTCACTTTCATGCATTGGAGAAGGAAATGGCAACCCACTCCAGTGTTCTTGCCTGGAGAATCCCAGGGACAGGGGAGCCTCTTGGGCTGCCATCTGTGTGGTCGCACAGAGTCGGACATGACTGAAGCAACTTAGCAAAGTGATATTTAAAAATAAAAGTAGTCTTAAAAATGTATCTTTTAAAAATAATAAATGTTCACTTAAAAACATCCAAGCTATGTACTTCCAAATTATAATAGAATAAAATATCGCTAACACCTAAAAACAAGGACAAAAGCACATTAATTCTATTTTACTTTGTTGAGTTCCAAGAAGAAAGAGTATGTTTATACAACTTGGACTAACTATTTTGTTGTGCAAAATTATTGCAATAAGAAAGCAATTTTGCTTTTTTTTCCTTATTAGAAAAGTATTTAGCAAGAGGGAAGCAGTTGGACTTCCCTGTGGACCAGTGATTAGGTTCACCATCTGCCTGCCAGTGCAGAGGACATGGGTTTGATCCCTGGTCCTGGAAGATCTCACATGCCTGGAGCAACTAAACTCGTGCACCACAACTTTTGAGTTTGCACTCTAGAGCCTGGGAACCACAACTTCTGAAGCCCTTGCACCCACAGGATATACTCTGCAACAGAGAGGCCACTGCTATGAGGAGGCGGAGCACCACAAGAAAGACCCAGCCCAGCCATAAATAGGGAGACAGAGAGGCAGCTTTCTAAGAAGCTCACATCTAAGACATGAGGGTTCAATTCCTGGGTCAGGAAGACCTCTCGGAGGAGGAAATGGCATCCCCCTCCAGTATTCTTGCCTGGAGAATCCCATGGACAGAGGAGCCTGGGGGACTATCATCCACAGGGTCACAAAGAGCTGGACATAATGAACTGACTTAGTACGCATATGCGCACATCCTGATATTAAACTGAAGATTATTTTCTGAATCTATATGATCTCTCTTTGACAGTTAGTTGGACACCGCTGACATACCACTACAGATTACAACATTATATCCTTAGTTCTTATTCCGAGTTTTGCTTCTTGGTTTAATTAGTTGAATCTTATTGCCAGTCAGAAATAGGAACTTCAAGGTTTACTCTTGATATTTAAGTAAAATTGTCCTCCAGGCAATTCATTGATGGGCTTTTCTATGAAAACAGAGCCTTCTGAGGATCGAATGCACAGCATGGTGATTATAGTTAATAATACTATATTGTGTGCTTGAAATTTGCTAAGAGATTATATCTTAAGTGTTCTAACCACACACACATACACACACACACACACACACACACACACGTACCCATACAGAGACATCTAGGTGAGATGATAGCTATATGGTGATCATTACACAATGCATGCATATATCAAAACATCAGCTGTATGGCTTAAATACATATAATTTTTATTTGTCAATTATACCTTTAAAATAAAGCTAGAAAAATACGGGTCAGCAATCATAATTTACAGTTATTGAACGATCAAGCCTTACCCTTTCTATATTGAACTGTCTGCTTAAAGGAGAATCACAAGGCTTTTAAATATTTAAGGTGTCTCTAAAAGAAGGAAGTGGAGAGACACAAATCATGACTTAAAGCCCTTAGGCTGATTAAGTCAGAGCTGAGGAAGCATTTTATTTCCTTTCTGAAGTTCTAATCTTTTTCTCCCAATTTTATTTTATTAGGGTGCTGTGCCTTGGTCTTTAGATCATTGAAATTCTGATTTACTAATTTTACATGCCATTTTTGATCACTTTGCTTCTATAGTACAACAGCTCTGATTCCCCCAACCCTTCCACCTCCTCTTCCAGTCTTAGAAGTGTGGTGCAAACCCAGTCTTCTATTACTGAAGGAAGTTCATACAGGTCAAACTAGCCAATTGAACATATATACTAGGCATTTTTTTTTAACTGCTCTAAAACAGTGGCTAACAGAATATCTCACTTTATACTAGGAGTCATGTTATATATCTGAAACAAAACATCATAAACAAATCTGGCATCTTATGATCCACCATTTACTGAATCATAATTTTTAACAGTTCTTTTACTTTTCTAAAATTCAGTTGCCATGTTGGGAAAATAAAAAAAATCTAAATACATTTACTTAGTAAAATGACATATGCTCATTTTGAATATAATACATGCAAAAATATCTGTATATAGTAGGTATTCTAAAAGTGAGTCTCCTATTTCCAGTATTTCCTAAAATGAAACATTTATATTTTCATAAACCACTGTTTTAGCTTTTAATTGAAAATTATTTCTTTCTAGTTTTAGGGAGAGTATTTTAAATCCCATTCCAGCACTTTGATTATCAAAGCAAAAACTGAGTTCTAAAGCTGTCAGGAGATGGCAAGGGAATCAACCTTCTTCTTTATGGATTCTTTTCTGGTTAAGTTAATACCTCTTTCAAAAGTCAGAATTGTTGCCTTTTGGTTTTGACACTGAACTTAAAATGATGATATTTCAGGGAAAACTGAAATGCAAAGGATGCTGTGTTGCATTTACTTTAAGGGTCATTCACGATGACTTTTACTTGTCTTAGACATTAGCCTCCCTGTTTTGAAAAGGCCAGGGACATTTGGGTCAGTGCAGAGGGTGGTCACCGGTAACTTGCACTCTGTCCCTGTCACCCAGCTGCTGAATGGCTGTATTTTACATTCCACAGGTAATGGAGGTGGTCAGAGCTAGTCCAATTCCTACACAAACCAGAACTTCACCAAGGACTCAGCAGTGTCTGATTTTTAGTAAGAAAGGCCTTTTCTGCTCAAGTCCCTCAAATAATCTACATCAGATTTTCAATAAGACTGCAGCAATGATTGTCTGTGAATGCATTTCATTAGCCCATTAATGAACTCTATGGTAAAATGACTTCAGAACTTAGAATGTAAATATGTAGGTAAAGATAGGACAGACTCAAACTTTGTTTCGAATATTTGCTTTAACTTGGATTACATATTATGAGATGCACACTGTGTTGTTATTCATTCCTTTTTTAAAAAATGTACTTGTTTATTTATGTAAGACTGTGCTGAGTGTTCCTTGCTGCGAGTGAGCTTTCTCTTGCTGTGGGGCACAGGTTTCTCGTTGCTTGTTGCAGAGCACAGGCTCTAGAGCAGGCGGGCCTCAGAAGTTACGGTGAGCGGGCTCAGTAGATGAGGCTCACGGGCTCTAGAGTGCAAGATCAGTATTTGTGGTTCAAGGGGCTAGTTGCTCCAGGCATGTGGAATCTTCCCAGATCAGGGATCAAGCCCGGGTCCTCTGCATTTGGCAGGTGGATTTTTTCTTTTTATTGGGGAATACCTCAACAAGTTACGGCCCACTAGGGAGATGTCCATTCTAATTTTCCTGGGATAGTTTTGAAACTTTTTATTTTTCTTGGAGCCACTGCTTTTGCTGGCAGCAGCCTCCTCGGGTCCACTGCTGAGTGCCTCCTCCTTAGCAGGCAATTTTCCTGTCCTCTCTTCCTTGGGGACTCTCTTGTTTCCTAACTCTTTGGGGTCACTAACTGGTTCCTCTTTGGAGAAAGTTTTCTTCATTTTGGAAAGACTTCCAGTGCCTGCTATCTCTTCAAGATCACTACTAACCAGCTCTTCTTTAAGATTTCTTTTTCTTGGATTTGGAAAAGGAGACAGATGGGTCTTCAATTCCATTTCCTGAGAAGCCTCCTGGGGCTTTTGCTTCTTTTGGGGCCTCTCACCTGTCTCCTCACACTCCCTGGGGCACTACTGTTTTCTGAAGATTTCAGGGCAATTGTAGCCAGCCTTTTCTTTTCCTTCAAGCATTTCTTCTATTTCTCCAGGTTCCCAGCAATCTCAGCAGCTGCTTCATCTGCCTGAACCATTGCTTTCTTCATGACATCCAGATTCTTTTATGGGACCTCTCCAATCTCACAGAAGGATAGCCACTCCTTAATTTGTTCTCAAATCTTCTCCCCTAAACATTGGGTACTGAAGTGGGTGCCTCAGTGTGTGTGTGCTAAATCACTTCAGCTGTGTCTGACTCTTTGCGACCCTGTGAACTGTACCCTGCCGGGCTCCTCTGTCTGTGGGATTCTCCAGGCAAAAATACTGGAGTGGGTTGCAACTTCCTCCTCCAGGGGATCTTCCTGACCCAGGGATCTAATCTGCATCTGTTACATCTCCTAGATTGGCAGGTGGGCTCTTTACCACTAGCGCCATCTGGAAAACCCCTAGATACCTCGGAGAGGCGATCAATTCATGAGGCAAAACTGCACTTATTTGCCAAGTATCGGAAGATGTGGCCTTTTTCTTAGTGGTTGCTTGGCCAATAAAGGTAGAGTGGAAAATGAGTCCATACTTTGGGGTGTTATCCCTTGTCTTCAAGGCTCTGGAAACTTGGTTGCTTTGCTGGGTCCTGGGAATCACTCTGGCAGGTGGGTGATTAACTACTGGATCACAAGCAAAGTCCGTCATTCATTCTTTACATCAACTTATTAGTGTATGTGGTTTCAGAAACTTAAGTAACAGCATTCTTGCTCACTGCACTAATCCCTCTTGCTTCTGTCTAAACCCAGCCCAACAGGCTGCAGCATCCAAACACTGACAGTTTTATTTGGGCATTGAGCAGAGATTTTATTTCACTTCATTACATCTTATCACACTTTTCATTTTTTATTCCACTAAGGCAGGCTGATCTTCCTTTCACACTGCCAGAGGCTACCAATTGGTAATAAATCTCAGCTTCCCAGCCCACTCAAAAGAGGAGAAATCAAGTGAGGAAAAAGGAAGTAGACCATGGCCGCTGGTTCCATTCATGCTCATAGATTTTTTGCAAACTTAGGGGACTTGTTAAGATCCTATGTTACTATTCACAGATAACCATGCATTGTATAAAAGGAGACTTGGATTCGTTTATTTATTTTTTTTTACTTTTATTGAAGTGCAGTTGATTTACAATGTTGTGTTAATTACTGTTGTACAGCAAATGATTCAGTATGTATATAGACATTCTTTTTTATATTCTTTTTCATTATGGTTTGTCATAGGCTATTGAATATAGTTCTCTGTGCTCTACAGTAAGACCTTGTTGTTTATTCATTATATATATAAAACTTACATCTGCTAAGGGCTGCCCTTGTAGGTCAGTCAGTAAAGAATCTGCCTGCAATGCAGGAGGCCTGAGTTTGATCCCTGGGTCAGGAAGATCCCCTGGAGAGGGAAAAGGCAACCCGCTCCAGTATTCTTGCCTGGAGAATCCCATGGACAGAGAAGCCTGGTGGGGTACAGTCCGTGGGGTTGCAAGAGTCTGACACAACTGAGCAACTCAACCACCACCATCACATCTGCTAACTCCAGCTCCCACTCCATCCCTTCCCTCAACACCCTCCCCTTTGGCAACCACCTGTCTGGTCTCTGTCAGAGATCCTGTTTCATGGATAGGCTCATTTTTGTCATGTTTTAGATCCCATATATAAGTGATACATGGTTTTGTCTTTCTCTTTTTTTTTTCAATTTTATTTTATTTTTAAACTTTACATAATTGTATTAGTTTTGCCAAATATCAAAATGAATCTGCCACAGGTATACATGTGTTCCCCATCCTGAACCCTCCTCCCTCCTCCCTCCCCATTCCATCCATCTGGTTCATCCCAGTGCACCAGCCCAAAGCATCCAGTATCGTGCATCGAACCTGGACTGGCAACTCGTTTCATACATGATATTTTACATGTTTCAATGCCATTCTCCCAAATCTTCCCACCCTCTCCCTCTCGCTCAGAGTCCATAAGACTGTTCTATACATCAGTGTCTCTTTTGCTGTCTCGTACACAGGGCTATTGTTACCATCTTTCTAAATTCCATATATATGCGTTAGTATACTGTATTGGTGTTTTTCTTTCTGGCTTACTTCACTCTGTATAATAGGCTCCAGTTTCATCCACCTCATTAGAACTGATTCAAATGTGTTCTTTTTAATGGCTGAGTAATACTCCATTGTGTATATGTACCACAGCTTGCTTATCCATTCATCTGCTGATGGACATCTAGGTTGCTTCCATGTCCTGGCTATTATAAACAGTGCTGCGATGAACACTGGGGTACACGTGTCTCTTTCCCTTCTGGTTTCCTCAGTGTGTATGCCCAGCAGTGGGATTGCTGGATCATAAGGCAGTTGTATTTCCAGTTTTTTAAGGAATCTCCACACTGTTCTCCATAGTGGCTGTACTAGTTTGCATTCCCACCACACTCTCTTTCTGACTTACTTCACTTAGTATGATATCTCTAGTTGCAAGGAGACTTGGATTCTAATTCACTAACTGAAAACATTAATATTTCTGATGTCAATATTTCCATGTTTATATATTAAAAACAGGTAAGCTATATCAGATAATTTCTATGTCACTTTCAGATTGAAAAATATACCCTTCAAACAATAAGAGAAAAAGAATTTACTTTTTGAGTAAATCCTTGTATACATGGTCTTGATTCTCAATTAGTGGAAGAATAAAAGATACCTTAGCTCTTGGTATGTTTTTATAGTAACATTTCTTTAACTAAATATGTGATTTTTGTGGTAACTAATTTTTTGTGTCAACTTGGCTGGATGATGGTGTGCTTAGGTATTTGGATAACCATTATTTCATTATTTCTGAGTGGGTCTGTGAAGATGTTTCTGGAAGGGATTATCATTGGAATTTGTGAACTGAATAAGCAGATGTGAACTGAATAAGCAGATGTGAGCAGCATCCAATTTGTTGAAGGCCTGACTAGAACAAAAATGAGGAGGAAGAGAGAATTTGCTCTCTCTGGCTGACTGTTGATCTGGGACATTGGGCTTTCCTTGCCCTTGGACTAGGACTTACCCCACTGGTACTCCTGACTCTCAAAACTTTACACTGGAACTGGAATTTATACCATTGGTTTCCTGGTTCCCAGGACCCTAGACTTGGACTGGAACTACTCCACTGGCGACAGATTGTGGGACTCCTCATTCTTTATAATTATGTGAACTATAGAGAGACCAATTATTGATTTTACATATGTATATTATATGCATAAATATATATCTTATTATAGAGATTGCCTGCAAACAGTTGGCAAAGAGTTGGACACAACTGAGTGACTGAACTGAACTGAACCAAAATATCTTATTGGTTCTGTTTGCTTAGAGAACCTTGACTAACATACTTTTCAAAATCTGGATTTTTCAAAATTATTAGCAAAGTAATAATTCTTATTATTTGATCTTACATTTTTTCACATAATCCTCAGAACACTTTTGTATATATTATCTTATTTTTCCTTTCTTTTCCTTTCAATAAAAAACAGCATTCACTCGACATACTACCTCCATTTTAAGGACGATGGATTCAAGATGAGGAGAAAGGATGATGGATTCAAGATGAGAAGAAATTAAGTGGCTTGGCAAAGATTTTGTGGCTAGTTAATAGCAAAAGAAATAGTACAACTCAGGTTAGTTAAATATTAATCATGCTGTTATTGTTCAGCCCCAAGTCATGTCCAACTCTGCAACCCCATGGACTGCAGCATGCCAGGCTTCCCTGTCCTTCACCATCTCCCTGAGCTTGCTCAAACTCATGTTCATTGAGTTGATTGTATACATGTTAATTTGCTTTTTTTTTTAAATTTTGTGAAATATACAGAAAAGTGCATATTTGTGCAGTTTAACAACAGCTGTGAGGAAAGCACTCATTTAACTACCCCACGAGTGAAGTTTTAGAACATCACAGAGGCTCTGTCAATCCCTTCAGTGCCAGATATCCATTGATTGCCTCTCATCTTCAAACTCATCATTTTTTTTTTAATCTGCTCTGCTATAATGGAGGTGGTTTAGTGGCTAGGTCAAGTCTGACTCTGCGACCCCGTGAACTGTAGTCCACATGGCTCCTCTGTCCGTGGCATTTTCCAGGCAAGAATACTGGATTGCCATTTCCTTCTCCAGGGAAACTTCCAGACCCAGGGATTGAGACCAGATCTCCTGTGATGTAGGTATTCTCCTTCACTGCAGGCGGATTCCTTACCGATTGAGCTTTATTTTCTTTCCCTTTGCTGCTAATGTGATATTAAGTGTTGTTGGTAGAAAGTGCTCTGGGGACACTGCTGGAGAAAGGGGCTTCTCCTCTGGTTTGAGAGTGCTGCCCGTGGCATCTGTCTACTGGTGTGTTTATTATGGTCTGCATATGTATGTCATGGACAGAGGAGCATGGCAGGCTTCAGTCCATGGAGTCACAAAAGAGTGGGACATGACGAAGCAACTTAACAACAACAAAAATACATATGTATTGCCTTGCTGATGCTGGGTTCTCAGTGTGACAGTGTACCAATTCCACCTGTGTCTACCAGCCAGCCTCAGCCCTCTTGTACCCGAAAGGATGTGTCCCACTTGCCCAGTGACTGTGAGCCAGCTTTGTCCTGGACAACTTAGTAAACTTCACCATGCTGTGGGCTGCATCCACACTTTTTAAAGAAAACTGAGCCCTATACTTGGGAAGATCAACTGCTTCCAAGTTGGTCCTTTCTGTGTACCTCCCTTATTGTGCTGTGCTCACTCAGTCGTGTCTAACTCTTTTGCAAACCTGTGGACAGCAGCCTGCCAGACTCCTCTGTCCATGGATTTCCCAGGCAAGAATACTGGAGTGGGTTGCCTTTCCTTCTCCAGGGGATCTTTCTGACCCAGGGATCAAACCTGCATCTCCTGCATTGGCAGGTGGATTTCTTACCACTGAGCCACCTGGGAAACCCCGTACCTCCCTTAGCCCTATGGTTTTCTTCAGAATTCTAGTTACCTATTTGTAATTATTCCTCTGTTAGAGTTGTTTTGGACCCTGGACATTGTATAAATCGCAGATTCCTCCTTTCTCCCTAGAGGCAGCTATTTTCCTAACTCACTTATAATTATTTTCTTGAGTTCTTTTATAGCTTTGCTACTCATGTATACTTTTTTTTCAATGCTAAAATTTTTCAAGATACTTTGCTAGTGCAAGTAAGTAGGAGGGGTTTGCATGAATTATGTACAGATTTATTGGTGATGAACATGTTGTTCCATGAGTAGATGCCTAAAGAGCCAGAGGGCAGCTGAGCATACAAGTGCTTGTACAATTAATGGTGCACATTGTACCATGAGTGTGGAGGCTGCTGTTGCTGCTGCTAAGTCGCTTCAGTTGTATCTGACTCTGTGCGACCCCATAGATGGCAGCCCACTAGGCTCCTCTGTCCCCAGGATTCTCCAGGCAAGAATACTGGAGAGGGTTGCCATTTCCTTCTCCAATGCATGAAAGTGAAAAGTGAAAGTGAAGTATAAAGGGATATCTTTGTGGTACCTGTGGGTATGTGTGTATGTGGTGCAGATGCAAGTCTGTGCCTAAACAGAAGCAGGTAGTATCTCTGCTAGGAAGTATCAGCTTCTAAAGCTAGAACAATGCTGACTTTTGATTCCAGCTGAGGCTTGTTGGGGTCTGATGTTTCCATTCTCTTAAGCAAAGACTTGATGTTGGTTTCCTCCTATTTTTAAACATATGTTTAAATGATTTTTCAAAATAAGTAGAATACTATGATTAAAAACAGATAATTATTATAAAAAAATAAACATAGTTTCATTTTGCCTTTTTAAAAGAACTGCCTATTAAAAGAACTCCCTACCTATTAGGGAGGTACACAGAAAGGACCAACTTGGAAGCAGTTGATCTTCCCAAGTATAGGGCTCAGTTTTCTTTAAAAAGTGTGGATGAAACCCATAGCATATAGGCAGGCTCTATACTTTTTTGTTACTTGCTTTCATTTGTTCAAATGATGAATTTTAGATACATTAATGTTGATGTATCTGATATGGGCTTTATTTATGTAACCACAGTACACCCATTCTCATGTGGTTGGGCATTTGAATTGTTTTCAATATTTGGCACTTATGAACAATTGTGCCCTAAACAACCTTGTACCCGTTGCAAATAGCTATGACTTATGCCCAGGGGTGCAATTTCTGAACTAAAGGGAATAAATACATCTTCAATATTTCTGGAACCGCCCTAATGGCGCAGATGGTAAAGAATCCATCTGCAATGCAGGAGACCTGAGTTCAATTCCTTGGTCAGGAAGATCCCTTAGAGAAGGAAATGGCTTCTTGTCTGGAGAATTCCATGGACAGAGGAGCCTGGCAGGCTATTGTCCATGGGGTCACAAAGAGTTGGACATGACTGAGCAACTAATATTTTCAATATTTCTAGATTATGATGTATTATTTACCAAAGAGTTTTTACCAGTTTGCAATCCCTCTAGCTATATATGAAAAAATTTATAGCTTCTATATGCGTGTTAACATATCTTAATACTAAGAATAATGTTATGATTAAGCATTTCCCTGACTTCTAAAGTTTAGTGCTTTTGCTTATGTTTGTTAGAAATTTGGGTTTCTTTTTGGTGAACTATTCTTTTAATTCTTTCACCTATTTTTCTATTGGCTGTCTGACTTATGAGTTTTCTTCCCTAACAGCAATAATCTGGATAAAAGTCCTTTATCAGCTTTATGTGTTGCAAATACCTCCCTCCAGCCTATGGCTCTTTGCTTTTTTTAGTGGTGTTTTTTGAAGATGGTAAAATTATGATTGTAATTTTAACATAGGTGAATGAATTCATCTTTTTCTTCATGGTCACTGCTTTTTGTGTTTTGTTTTAGAAATACTTTTCTACCAAGGAGATTATATATTCTTCCATGTTACCTTCTAAAAACTTTATGGTTTTGCCTTTCACATTTGGGTTTTTAATCTACCTGGAATTGATTTTTTTTTATATGGCATGAATGGTCTTGCTATTATGCCATAATTTCTAAAAATCAAATGTATACAAGGTCACTGTTACCATTTAGTTTTTAAATCTACAGTTTGGGGAAAAGTAGCCTGATGTAGAATAAGCCTTTTTTTTTTTTTTTTTTTAAAGAAACCAGTAATTACGCCCTTCCTGATTTCAGACACAAAGGGAAGTGTTTTACTTAACCTCAAAAACAGTTTATTTTATAGATAAACCAATTAAGGGTTCGAGAATTTGAGGAGCTTGGCCAAGGTCACACAGTAATGTCGATTAGAGCAAGGATTCAAATTTTTACCATTTAATTCAAAAGCTTATGCTAATAAATTTGATGCAAGTCTCCTCTTCCAGGGGGCATGAAGGGGCTAACCTAACTGAGCCCCCTGGTGGGTCAGGGCATTCTTCCCCGCTCCCCACCGGTACGCCTCTCGGGTTCAGGCTGCAGATAAAAAAACTAAGGTGGGAATGCAAACTAGTACAGCCACTATGGAGAACAGTGTGGAGATTCCTTAAAAAACTGGAAATAGAACTGCCTTATGATCCAGCAATCCCACTGCTGGGCATACGCACTGAGGAAACCAGAAGGGAAAGAGACACGAGTACCCCAATGTTCATCGCAGCACTGTTTATAATAGCCAGGACATGGAAGCAACCTAGATGTCCATCAGCAGATGAATGGATAAGAAAGCTGTGGTACATATACACAATGGAGTATTACTCAGCCATTAAAAAGAATACATTTGAATCAGTTCTAATGAGGTGGATGAAACTGGAGCCTATTATACACAGTGAAGTAAGCCAGAAAGAAAAACACCAATACAGTATACTAACGCATATATATGGAATTTAGAAAGATGGTAACAATAACCCTGTGTACGAGACAGCAGAAGAGACACTGATGTATAGAACAGTCTTATGGACTCTGTGGGAGAGGGAGAGGGTGGGAAGATTTGGGAGAATGGCATTGAAACATGTAAAATATCATGTATGAAATGAGTTGCCAGTCCAGGTTCGATGCACGATACTGGATGCTTGGGGCTGGTGCACTGGGACGACCCAGAGGGATGGAATGGGGAGGGAGGAGGGAGGAGGGTTCAGGATGGGGAACACATGTATACCTGTGGCGGATTCATTTTGATATTTGGCAAAACTAATACAGTTATGTAAAGTCTAAAAATAAAATAAAATTTAAAATTAAAAAAAAAAACAAAAAAAACTAAGATTGGTTCAAGCAAGACAGGATTTATTCAACAGCCAGAGAATGGAGAAGTGAAGCTCATGCTCAAAAGGCACCCCCTCCTCACAGGAAGGAAGGTGGGGGACTTTTAAGGGGTAAGAGGCGGTGTCTCTCCCCATTAGGAACTGGGGAGAAGGGCGGAAAGTGGCAGGAACAGCAGGGCATGCGCAGTCCCTCAGGTGCCTTCGCCTGCGAGCTCCGGTCACTCGGTCCTGTTTTCCGACTATTTACGACCCCGTGAATTATAGCCCACCAGGCTCCTCTGTCCCTGGGGCTTCCCAGGCCAGAATACTGGAGTGGGTTGCTATTTCCTGCTCCAGGGGGCCTTCCTGACCCACCCAGGTACCGAACCTACATCTCCTGCATTGACAGGCAGATTCTTCTTCTTCTGTTTTTTTTTTTTTTTTTTTTTTTTTTAGTTGATGGATAATTGCTTTACAGATTTTTATTGGTTTCTTGCCAGGCAGATTCTTTAGAAAAGCCCAGGCTGACTCAAACTAGGCACAAATCGTACCTAGCCAAGTACAAATCCCTCGTTTGGGCGGAAACCTTGGCGTGGAGATGAAGCTATGGTAACAGTCGGGTCCCTCCAGCTTTCATCTGTGCAGACGTGTTTTCGTGATCAAGTCAGAGTTGGTTCGGGTTTGTTGACTGCTGCTTATCTCTCAAGATGCAGCTGGAAGCATCTTTGCCAAATACCAGGTACTTATGAAACAAGGATAAATCAAGGATAAAGCAATGACCTTTCACCCAGACTTTGCTAGCTGTCTTGGAGCTAGCCTGTTCAGTCTGGTTTTGTCGTGAGCCCTGTGGCATCTGTGGATTAAAGCACAACAAGCTTGGGTGTCTGCTCTTTGGGCCTGGGGCTGCATAGCATGGTAAGACTGCTGTTGCAGGAAGACGGGCCCTTTCCAGGGTCTGAGAGGGGGCTCTTGTCTAACACTCAGAAATTGCTCCAGGAGGCACGTGTGCTGACAAAGCAAAGAAAAGTTCACTGGGAAGGGGCACTCGAGTGGAGAGCAGGAAGGTAAAGGAACCCAGGAGAGCTGTTCTGCTGCGTGACTCGCAGTCTCGGGTTTCACGGTGATGGGATTCGTTTCTAGGTTGTCTCAGGTCACTCGTTCTGACTCTGGGTCCTTCCTGGTGTTGCACACATTGCTCAGCCATGATGGATGCCACTGAGGATTCTGTGAGGTCTTTAGGACATGCGGCGTCTCCTTTTGACCTTTCCTGAATTCTTCCGGTTGGCGGTGGCTTGTCAGTCTTGTGTTCCTTACTGGGACCTCTTGTAAAACTCACGGGAATGGTTACTATGGTGCCTGGCCAGCGTGGGCAGTTTCAGTCAGTGTGTTTCCCCTAACACTGCCGCTCTTGTCTTTCTAGGAATAGAGGTGTGTGTATGTATGCATGTGTGCATGTGTTGTTCCTTTTTTAAATTTCTTTTGTTTTTCAGTGTCTTTAATTTGAAATTTGGATTTTCCTGGGATCATAAATTCTGATTCCCATTCTGAGTTTACCCTATACTCAGTTACTCCACTTTCCTTATATGTATTTTCTTACATTTGTTAAGGAACCAAACTTGGGTCTGCTTGCCTGAAAGCCAATCTACTGATACCACGTTGTGTGGCGTTTACTGCAAGGTGAGGAGAATGAGTAGCTTATGCTTAAAAGATTCAAATTCCTTGATGGCTTTTAGGAAAAACATTTTAAGGCAACGTTAGTGGTGAGGGCTGTAGGCTGCCTGATCAGCGGTGGATAATCTTCTGATTGCTCAGTGGAGAGGTAACAGGGTGGTATTTTGGGAGTTATAACCAACAGCCTTCTGGTTCCTGTCAATGTGGGATCTAGGTACTTGTGATGCAGTTAACCAGTTAATGTTTTCCACCTGGTGGGGTTTTTAATGTTTGCATTTCACCCCAACCCCCAGCCACACCATGTGGCATGTGAGATCTTAGTTCCTTGACCAATTGAACCAGCAACCCTTGGATTGGAAGCTCAGAGTCTTAACTGATGGACAGCCAGGGAAGTCCTCTGGTAGGGTTTTTAGTATCTGCAAAACAATTCCAGCATTTGGCTCAGAATATTACCTACAGCCCTTGAGGAGGAACTACCTGTCCTTGACTTTTTCTTATAGCTAAGCTATTATCATTTTGTCTTATTTTACCTTGGTTTCTGCATTTTATGTCTTCTATCACTTCATGGGAAATAGATGGGGAAACAGTGGAAACAGTGTCAGACTTTATTTTTTTGGGCTCCAAAATCACTGCAGATGGTGACTGCAGCCATGAAATTAAAAGACGCTTACTCCTTGGAAGGAAAGTTATGTCCAACCTAGATAGCATATTCAAAAGCAGAGACATTACTTTGCCAACAAAAGTTCGTCTAGTCAAGGCTATGGTTTTTCCTGTGGTCATGTATGGATGTGAGAGTTGGACTGTGAAGAAGGCTAAGTGCCAAAGAATTGATGCTTTTGAACTGTGGTGTTGGAGAAGACTCTTGAGAGTCCCTTGGACTGCAAGGAGATCCAACCAGTCCATGCTGAAGGAGATCAGCCCTGGGATTTCTTTGGAAGGAATGATGCTAAAGCTGAAACTCCAGTACTTTGGCCACTTCGTACAAAGAGTTGACTCATTGGAAAAGACTCTGATGCTGGGAGGGATTGGGGGCAGGAGGAGAAGGGGACAACAGAGGATGAGATGGCTGGATGGCATCACTGACTCGATGGACGTGAGTCTGAGTGAACTCCGGGAGTTGGTGATGGACAGGGAGGCCTGGCGTGCTGCGATTCATGGGGTTGCAAAGAGTCAGACACGACTGAGCAACTGAACTGAACTGAACAGATGATTGAATTTGCTCTTTGGAACTATAGGAAGGCCTAGGAGAATAAAGCTATTCTTCAAACAAGAGGTAGGGGACGTAGGGGTTCTTTCTGCCTTTGGAAAGGCCCCACAGGGTCTTGCTTGGATTCCTGTCTTCAAAATAGGCTTGTATGTGTATGCAGAGTTAAGCATATCTTTCTTTATTTACATCACATTATCTTTCAATAAAAATGCTTTATTGGGGAAATATAGAAAGTTGACAGTTTCCTGAAGTTCAAATTTTAGTTATAAATGTAGAGTCCCCAGAACCTGCATTCATTTGCCAGGTATGTTCCAGGGGCGCTTGGGGGCTCCAGCAAACTTCTACACACTCCACTCTGAGGGTTAGCGAGCTAAGGAGGCAAGGTTTTAATTCCCTCACACCTTACAAGTTCCTCATACCGGCTTTAGCCAGAAAAACCTCTGACTTATCTGCTATGTTAGTTGGGCTATCAGTTAAAATTTCACTTTAATAGAAGTTCTTGCCACCAAAAATATTTGAAAAGAACTTGACAATCAGAGTGAGTATTTTAGGATACAACAGGATGCTTTCAGTTACCTAAATGTTATTATTTTAAATATTTTATTATTTAAAATATCCACTGGAGAAAATTAAATTTACAAAATTTTTAAACTGTAGAATTAAGTGAGCTTAATAAGGTCAGTTTTTATAGTCAATTTTATTTATATGCTAATAAGAAACAATTGGAAGATAAAATATTTATAAATAAATATTTATAAGAGCACCATAAAACCTAAAATACCTGGGAAGATAGTTTTAAAAAGACTGATTTGAGTTGTTCTATATGGCAGAAACCAACACGATATTGTAAAAATTACAAAAAACAAAAAAGAAAAAAAAATATGACAGGAAAATAAAAAGACATGAAAGGGAACTCTCTGGTGATCCAATGATTAGGACTTTGTATTTTCACTGCCAGGGCCTGGATTCAATTCCTGATTGGGGAACTAAGATCCCACAAGCTTAGCAGCATGGCAAGAAAAAAAAAAAAAAAAAGTTTAAAAAGATGTGAAAGATTTCTGTACTGAAACCCGAAAATAATTGCTAACATTTTAAAAAGCCTAAATTTAGAGTTGTATCATGTTCATGGGGTGAAAAAGTCATTATTAAGATGTATGTTCTCACCAAATTTATAGCAACACTTTCACAATAAAAATCCTATCTTCTGTAGATTTTCCTATGCTGCTGGATTTTTCTCTGACAATTTCTTACAGCTTCCTTATTTCTTTAATGCACACATATGTACATCTTAGCTGAACCAAAGCAGGTCAACCCTCAGCATCCAGCTGAGATTGATTCTAGGGCTCCCCCCGACTCCGCCAACCATAGATGCCAGAAATCTGAGGATGGGTAAGTCCCTAATATAAAATGATGTGATGTGGAGGACCTCCATGTCTGTGGATTCTGCACCCTTGGTGAATTCAATCAACCACCATTAGGAACTGCCAATGCTAGGGGCTGATTGCACCTAATCTGTAGGTTCTCCACCTTGGTTACTATTGACATTGATGGCTGGATAACCCTTTGTTATTGGAGATTGTTCTGTGTGTTGCCTGTCTAGCTGCATCCTTATCCTCCACCCATATGGTTATTAATAACAGCCTCCTAGTTGCTACAAACAAAATGTACCTAGTTATTGCCAAAAATCCCTTGGGAGGCAAAATTGCCCCAGTTTAGAATCAGTAATGTAGTACATCATTTCTCAGAACAAAAATCCCACCTTTCAAATAATTCTTTTCTTTCTCTCATTTCATTTATCACTTTCAAACAGTATCTTTTATCCTGATTCTTGCGAATGTATTATTACATATTGAAACTTTTATGAGTACATTGAAAGTGTTTACTTCCCAATAATGACAGAATTAATTCCAAATTTCTTAACATGACATATAAAGCTCTATCTCTTTCTATCTCTTATCTTATTCTACCTTGCTTCAGATGAATACTCCTCCTGCAATATTTTTTATCACTCTCAGCCCACATTCAATACAGTATTGCTTTTCATTATGTCTCTGCTAGCCTTCCTCATTTGGCATGTGAATGAGGCATTCTTTTATATATATATATATATATATATATATATATATATATATATATTTGGCTTCACTGGGTCTTAGTTGTGGCATGAGACTCTTAGTTGCAGCATGTGGGATCTAGTTCCCTGACCAGGGATTGAACCTGGGCCCCCTGCATTGGGAGCCTGGATTCTTAGTCAACAGGCCACCAGGGAGGTCCCAAATGAGGTATTTCTTATATCTCACTGTATATCCTCTTGGCTTCACGTCTAACTTCAGACACACTATGTGAATAGTTTTGTGGTGGCTTTAAAGAGTTTCACACAGGTGTGGACCTCTGTGTGTGTGTACACTTCATATCCTGTCATGGGTTTCTCTGTTATTATGATGTGAGATGCTTGTGTAAATTTACCCAATAGTCATGCGATTCTTGAATATGGGGAAAGTTAATGACTGTGCGGCCATTCTTGACTAATTAGGGACATAAATATTTCCCTCTTTCACCCTCTGAGTAGATTGTTTTGAGACCACTGTCTACATTGCCTGAGAATGTTCCACATAATCAAGCATCTGCCCCTCATCTTGGTGACTTTCCCCAAAACACATACTTATATCAGCTTTCCCTCCTTCCCTGTTTTGCCCCTACCATCCATTACTCATGCAGCATAGGATCAATTTCCAAATAAACTACCTGCACAGAAGCCTCTGCCTGTAGTGCAGGAGACTCGGGTTCGATTCCTGGGTCGGGAAGATCCCCTGGAGAAGGAAATGGCAACCCACTCCAGTATTCTTGCTTGGAGAATCCCAGGGACAGAGGAGCCTGGGGGGCTACAGTCCATGGGGTCACAAGAGTCAGACATGATGTAGCAACTAAACGACCAAAAACCACACAAGCCTCAGGCTCCACTTCTGTAGGCTCTGAAAACTAAGACAACCTAACTAACTTTTGGACATCTTTGAAGACTCTTCTTAAGTACAGTTACTTCCCCTCTTCTTAAGTACAGTTACTTCCCCATGAAATATTTCCTTGCTTCTCTACACCTTTATCCATTTTTACTGGTATTTCTCCTCAGTGTCACCTATATCACCATTGTTGTTGTTGATCAGTTACTCAGTCACGTCCGACTCCTTGCGACCCTATAGGTTGCAGCACACCAAGCTTCCCTGTCCTTCACCATCTCCTGGAGTTTGCTCAAACTCATGTTCATTGAGCCAGTGAAGCTATCCAACATCTTGTCCTCTGTCATCCCCCTCTCCTCCTGCCTTCAGTCTTTCCCAGCATCAGGGTCTTTTCCAGTGAGTCAGCTCTTTGCATTAGGTGGCCAAAGTATTGCAGCTTCAGCCTCAGTACCAGTGGTCAGAGAGAAAAAGAGAACTTTGGATGAGATGGTCTCATACTTGAGTGAGTAGCTGTTAATTGTATGGAAAATCTAGACTAGATCATTGGGAAGAAGGGTTTTTTGATGTTTTTGTTTTGTTTGTAGATAAAAAATAAACAAACAAACAACAACAACAACACTGCACTTGAAACTTGTAAACTCAAAGCAGATGAAGAGAAAGTAGAATAGGGAATTGGTACCAGTCTGGTAGCAGTCCAGGAACTGATATTAGAAATAAGGAGAAAAAAATGAGGTAGTGGGGAGGTCTTAGGTGCTCTTGAGGATGCCAAGAATACCATAGAGTGTGTGTAACACTGGTATGGTTAGCAGCCTAGACTAACGCTGCTAAGGCTCTGTGAAAGGAGGTCTATGAGCAAGGCAACTTTTAAGTATGTAGTACAGTGTCATTTGCTGTAGGCAGTATGCTAAGAGTGAATCTCCAGAATATATTTATCTTGTGTTACTGAAGTTTTGACCTTTGACCCTTTGACCATTTACCTTTGCCCCTTCCTCAAACTCTGGGGAACCACAGTTTTGGTTTCTATTTCTACGAATTTGTCTATTTTTCCAAACTTTATATCTTCTTTAAATTATTTACTTATTTATTTTTGGCTGCATTGAGTCTTCACTGCTCCCCATGGGCTTTCTCTGGTTGTGGCAAGCGGGGGCTACTCTCTGGTTCCAGTGCACAGGCTTCTCTTTGTGTTGGCTTTTCTTGTCGTAGAGCACAGTCTCCAGAGGGCACGGGCTTCAGTAGTTGCAGTACGCAGGCTCAGCTGCCCCAGAGCATGTGGAATCTTCCCAGACCAGGGATCAAACCAGTGGCCCCTGAATTGGCAGGTAGACTGCCAACCACTGGACCACGAGGGAAGTCTGAGTTTGTCTATTTTAGATTCCACATATAAGTAAGATCATATGGTATTTGTCTTTCTGTGTTTAAGTTATTTTGCTTAGCATAACAACCTCCAGGTCCATCCATCTTGTTGCAAATGGCGGGATTTCTTGCACTTTTGGTATCATATCTAAAAACAAGTTACATACATGATGGCTCTTTAAAATGAATTTTAACATTTAATTTTAAATGTTAAATAATAACATTTAATGTTAAAATAGTTATTTATCTGAACAAATACTTGACAACTTAAAGAAGGGGTTATTATTATGATCTAAATCACTACAGATGGTGACTGCAGCCATGAAATTAAAAGACGCTTACTCCTTGGAAGGAAAGTTATGACCAACCTAGATAGCATATTCAAAAGCAGAGACATTACTTTGCCAACAAAGGTTCGTCTAGTCAAGGCTATGGTTTTTCCTGTGGTCATGTATGGATGTGAGAGTTGGACTGTGAAGAAAGTTGAGCGCCGAAGAATTGATGCTTTTGAACTGTGGTGTTGGAGAAGACTCTTGAGAGTCCCTTGGACTGCAAGGAGATCCAACCAGTCCATTCTGAAGGAGATCAGCCCTGGGATTTCTTTGGAAGGAATGATGCTACAGCTGAAGCTCCAGTACTTTGGCCACCTCATGCAAAGAGTTGACTCATTGGAAAAGACTCTGATGCTGGAAGGGATTGGGGGCAGGAGGAGAAGGGGACGACAGAGGATGAGATGGCTGGATGGCATCACTGACTCGATGGACGTGAGTCTGAGTGAACTCCGGGAGTTGGTGATGGACAGGGAGGCCTGGCGTGCTGTGATTCATGGGGTCGCAAAGAGTCAGACACGACTGAGCAACTGATCTGATCTGATCTCATGAATGAAGAATGTAAATCTACACAGGGTAATTTATCCAAGGACACAATGTATATGATAATTCTAGCAATAGATCCCATGTCTGACTGATAGAAAGACTGCCGATGTAACTAGTAGACAATACTATAAAAGTTACCAAGTGGCCAACTATGACCTAAAATAAAGTCTAGGGAAAGTCAAAGAACACTAGATACTTCGGTACAATTTGACATTATTAATGGCATCATTAAGAAGACAAACAGATGTATCTGTGTTCAAGGGCAGAGGGAGAGTACCAAGTGACATATGTTTACTAATTTAGATGGATAACCGAGTCCTTGATTATACTTTCATTTTTGTTTATAATGGATCTTTTTCTCAGTGAGGATTATTGGATGGCAATTATTGCCATGATCAGTACTAAAGCAAATAATATGTTAATATCATTTCTGATTGAGAAATGCTGTTCATTTAGATTGAAATGAACATTTAAAACCATGGAAAACATAAAATGAAACTGAGAATCATTGGAACATTTATCAGCAAGATCTCAATTCATGCCCAAGGGCTATCATTATACCTTTGAGAAGGGTGTGAAGAGTAAAATTTAATTACTTCCTTAATTTATTCCAAGAACTTTCATGGAGCATCTTCTGAATAAAATTTTTTTATTATTGTATTCAGTCTTCACAGAAACACTATAAGGCAGTGGTCCCCAACTTTTCTGGCACCAGGGACCAGCTTCATGGAAGAACATTTTTCCATGGACCCTGGGCTCAGGGGGAATGGTTTTGGGATGATTCAAGCACATTGCTTTATTATGGCACCACTGATCTGACAGGAGGCGGAGCCCAGGCAGTAATGCACGGAGTAGGGAATGGCTGTCAATACAGATGGAGCTTGGCTCTTGCTTGCCCACTGATCACCTCCTGCTGTGCAACCTGGTTCCTTACAGGTCATGGACTTGTAACAGTGTGTGTCCTGGGGGTTGGAGACCCTTGCTATAAGGTGTATATTAGTATTCTCTTCCTATAAATAAAGAAACAAACATTTGAAGACACAAAGCCCTGTGCCTTGGTCATACAGCTGGTAAGTGGCTGACAGGGCTGTACATCCAGGCTTGCCTAGTGTCAAAGCCTGTGCTGTGTTTCCTACGAAGGCTGATTTCAAAAAACAGTCTGGCAAAACAATCCCTGAGTGCCATCCGCGCACTATTCCTAGCAATGACCTATGGGGAAAATTGCACGGATCATAGACTTGGGCAGAATGTCACATTGTCTGGCAGAGCATTAGCTTAAAAGGTCAATAAGCTTCACAATAAAGCATCCTAATCATCCATGGAAAATAAATTGCTCGTGTTTCTGCTTACTAAACAAACTGAAGGCTAACTTATTATATTCATATTCTGGGTAAATTTTCTCCCGAACAAAAAGTTACTGGTCTATAAATCATAGTTTGATCAGCTATCACATCTTCTTTTTTTTTTTTTTTAATTTATTTTATTTTTAAATTTTACATAATTGTATTAGTTTTGCCAAATATCAAAATGAATCCACCACAGGTATACATGTGTTCCCCGTCCTGAACCCTCCTCCCTCCTCCCTCCCCACACCATCCCTCTGGGTCGTCCCAGTGCACCAGCCCCAAGCATCCAGTATCGTGCATCGAACCTGGACTGGCAACTCGTTTCATACATGATATTTTACATGTTTCAATGCCATTCTCCCAAATCTTCCCACTTAGAGTTTCAATATGCAGTTTTGAGTAATGTAAGTTCATCTTCTGATAATACTGTACCTCTTCATGTGTTGTGTAGGAAACTTAGAGTATTCTAACTTATTCACTTCTATCCTTTATGACATTACTGTTATTTCACTTATCCAAACATCTTCTTAAAAGACATTTTTAATTATCTTAACTAGGAATGGGAGCTTTAAGCACTGTAGAAAACCACATAAATAAGGATTAATTGAAGAAAATATAGAGAAGTCAACCTAGGGGATCTGAATGAGTTAAACTACAAATAAAATATCTGAGAATACAGGTTGCTGCCAAAAACCCTACAAGAATGAGTCAGTCTGCAGACTTTAGGAACAATCAATAATTACCAAGATGTAAAGAAGACCTGACTAGGAGGAAATTGAGGGAAAAGCCTTAGAATGGATAATTAGGCACGAGTTCTCTGACTGTTAAAATGGCGAGCTTTTAGAACAATCTATCTGCCACAGGAAGCTGTGCAACGGACTTTATTTAGGACACAGGGATTAAACTCTCAGAACCACTAAAAGCAAGCGTGAGCAGATACATTAGTGGGAAATGAAGACATCAGCCTTTCCTTTTCTGTTTACTCCTTTCAGGACAACTTAGAGGAAGCCTTCTGTGTCCTTGGGTAGCATTTCAAATGTTTATTAAAAGATGAGGATTTTCACCTAGTTGAGTTATGCTTCTTTTTTGTCCTACAAGTGATGTTTCTACTGAACTTGCTCAACTCTTTTCTCCTGTATCCACAGGAGAAAGAGTCACATACGTTGAGGTTGTGATTGTGATAATGAGATCATTTTTTAATATTAATATACTGTCTATGGAAAAATTAGAATAGACAGGCATGCACTTAAGTACCACTAATATCTTAACCACTCAAGGATAAACATGTTAACATTTTCATGAACAAATGTCATGGTATTTCACATGTGTGTGTGTGTGTTTATATAGGTTGGTGTTTGTGAAGATCATAGTTATACAGCATAGACTCTTCTGCAACTTATTACTAGCTGAACATAATATAGGCATTCCTCATGTAATCAAATAATCTTCTAAGTATAATAATGGAAAAGGCAATGGCACCCCACTCCAGTACTCTTGCCTGGAAAATCCCATGGGCGGAGGAGCCTGGTGGGCTGCAGTCCATGGGGTCGCGAAGAGTCGGACACGACTGAGTGACTTGACTTTCACTTTTCACTTTCATGCATTGGAGAAGGAAATGGCAACCCACTCCAGTGTTCTTGCCTGGAGAATCCCAGGGACGGGGGAGCCTGGTGGGCTGCCGTCTATGGGGTTGCACAGAGTTGGACACGACTGAAGCGACTTAGCAGCATAATAATATAAATTACATACACAGTATTGTTGAATTACTAACTAATATTGTATTAGTTCCCAATTGCTGGACACTAGATTGTTTCTGATTTCTTACTATTATACATAATAAGACACTGTCTACCCATTTATTTCATATTTTGTTATAGCTTTAAACACTTCTTTAAGAGCAGTTCTTGAATTTCTGTGTCAAAGGGTTTGAACATGTAACTATTTAAGTATTCTCCAGATAGAATGTACCTTTCTGGAAAAAGGTAGTAGAATGCAGTCTCTGAGGTCAGTCTGCCAATGGGAAAAGAGGCTGATTCTATGTGGCTCAGTTTCCTCATCTGTACAATTACAGTTTTGTCACTCAGTCATGTCTGACTCTTTGCAAACCCATGGACAGCAGCATGCTAGGCTTTCCTGTCCACTATCTCCTCTATTTTCTCAAGTTCGTGTCCATCTGTACAATGAGATTCTTTTTTTAAAATTTTGAATTAATTAATTTATTTTGATTGGAGACTAATTACTTTACAGTATTGTGGTGGTTTTTGCCATACATTGACATGAATCTGCCACGGGTGTACATGTGTTCCCCATCCTGAACACGCCTCCCACCTCCCTCTGCATCCCATCCCTCAGGGTCATCCCAGTGCACCAGGCCTGAGCACCCTGTCTCATGCATTGAACCTGGACTGGCAATCTATTTCACATATAATAATATACATGTTTCAACGCTATTCTCTCAAATCACCCCACCCTCACCTTCTCCTACAGAGTCCAAAAGTTTTTTCTTTACATCTGTGTATCTTTTTCTGTCTCACATATAGGGTTATTGTTACCATCTTTCTAAATTCCATATATATGCATTAGTATACTGTATTGGTGTTTTTCTTTCTGACTTACTTCGCTCTGTATAATAGGCTCCAGTTTCATCCACCTCATTAGAACTGATTCAAATGTATTCTTTTTAATGGCTGAGTAATACTCCATTGTGTATATGTACCACAGCTTTCTTATCCATTCATCTGCCGATGGACATCTAGGTTGCTTCCATGTCCTGGCTATTATAAACAGTGCTGCGATGAACACTGGGGTATGTGTCTCTTTCAATTTTGGTTTCCTTGGTGTGTATTCCCAGCAATGGGATTGCTGGGTCATATGGCAGTTCTATTTCCAGTTTTTTAAGGAATCTCCACACTGTTCTCCATAGTGGCTGTACTAGTTTGCATTCCCACCAACATTGTAAGAGGGTTCCCTTTTCTTCACACCCTCTCCAGCATTTATTGCTTGTAGACTTTTTGATAGCAGCCATTCTGACCAGTGTGAGATGATACCTCAACTAAACAGACATTTCTCCAAAGAAGACATACAGATGGCTAACAAACACATGAAAAGATGCTCAGTATCACTCACTATCAGAGAAATGCAAATCAAAACCACAATGAGGTACCATCTCATGCCCGTCAGAATGGCTGCTATCAAAAAATCTACAGACAATAAATGTACAATAAGATTCTTAAAACAACCTCATGTGATCACTGTGAAAATTTAATAGGTAAACTATGCAAAATAATTATAGTAATATCTGCCAGACAGGAAACACTGAGAGATTATTTTTAGTATTATTATTATACTCATTGTTATTTCCAATTAACATTCTCATCAGAAGCTATTGTCTCTCATAGTATATAAGAATATAGCATAAATAGTTGCAAATTTAAAATTAAATAATGTTATCTTATTGCTATTTTAATTTTTCTTTCTGTGATTAATAATAGCTAGGATATTTATCATGTTTGTTGAACATTTGTATTTTTGCCTTTGTGCCTTGCTTGGTCATAGTAATTTTGATGTATTTTGCTGCTGCAGTTTTTTTCTTTACTAACTGAAGTGTAAGTGCTGCTTCTTTGCTGGCTAATAGGACAATAAGCTTTTGCATGTTTTTAATCAAAATGTACATAGCATTAAACAATTTCTAAAACAAAAATAGCCATGCACTGCCTCCTACATTTTTCTGCAGAACACTGTTTAGAATGTGAATCCAGTAGGACACTTTTTACATTTGTATATGTCATTCCCCAAAGATGTGTTTTTCAACCTCTCTAATATTAATTCTAATGTCTGACAGTTCTTTGATTTAGTGAGTTATCATAATAACTTACTTGTATTGCTTTTTCTCCCTCAACCTAAGTCCAAAATATTGACATTTTTTGGTCTATTAAAAAAAGGCTTTGTGCTATAAACATGTCTTTACTTCCCTAGGCTAAATAATGCCAAATGCTTTGCTTTCTCCTCATTAGGCTAATTCCCCAAATCTTAATGACACATAGCGTAGCATAGAATTTAATGACAGAATCTTTAGAATAAGACATGCACTCAAATTCTGGGTGAGCTCAGTTAATTTGGACAAATCACTCAGGATCTCAGAGCCTCATTTTTCTTACATGTAAAATGAAAATAATAACATCTATCTCAGATGAACAGTATGAAGGTTAAATGAGATAAAGTTTGTGACAATTTAGGTGTTAATGAATGGTAGCTATATTTTTATACTTAATTATTATCATGTTCACCAGTGAACTTTCATCAAGTTTTATGTCGTTGTTGTTCGGTCGCTCAGTTTCATGTGACACTTTGTGACCCCATGGACTGTAGTATGCCAGGCTTCCCTGTCCTTCACTATCTCCCAGAGTTTGCTCAAACTCATGTCCATTGAATCAGTGATGGCAACCAACCATTTTATCCTTTGTCATCCCCTTCTCCTTTTACCCTCAATCTTTGTCAGCATCAGGGTCTTTTCCAATGAGTCAGCTCTTTGCATCAGGTGGCCAAAGTATTGGATTTTGTGCTTCCATGTCAGTCCTTCGAATTAATATTCAGGGTTGATTTCCTTTAGGATGGACTGGATTGATCTCCTTGCTGTTCACGGGACTCTCAAGAGTCTTCTCTCGCACCACAGTTCAAAATCATCAATTCTTTGGTACTCTACCTTCTTACATGACTAGAGGAAATACCATGGCTTTGACTAGATGGACCTTTGCTGGCAAAGTGATGTCTCTGCTTTTTAATGCGTCATCTGCCTATCATAGCTTTTCTTCCAAGGAGCAAGCAATTTTTCATTTCATGGATACAATCACCATCTGCAGTGATTTTGAAGCCTGAGAAAATAATTCTGTCACTGTTTCCATTTTTTCCCCCATCTGTTTGCCATGAAGTGATGGGACCAGATGCCATGATCTGAGAGTTTTGAATGTTGAGTTTTAAGCCAGCTTCTTCACTCTCTTATTTTACCTTTATCAAGAAGCTCTTTAGTTCCTCTTCACTTTCTGCCATAAGAGTGATGTAATCTGCATATCTGAGGTTATTGATATTCTCCAGGCATTCCTGATTCCAGCTTGCTCTTCATCCAGACCTGCATTTTGCATGATGTAGTCTGCATAGAAATTAAATATGCAGAGTGACAGTATACAGCCTTGACATACTCCTTTCCCCATTGTTGTCCATATCTGGTTCTAGTTGTTGCTTCTTGGCCTGCATGCAGGTTTTTTTAGGAGGCAGGTAAGGTGGTCTGGTATTTCTATTTCTTTTAAGAATTTTCCACAATTTGTTGTGATCCACACAGTCAAAGGTGTTAACGTAGTCAGTGAAGCAGAGGTAGATGTTTTTCTGGAATTATCTTTCTTTTTCAATGATCCAACAGATGTTAGCTATTTGATGTCTGATTCCTCTGCCTTTTCTAAATCCAGCTTGTACACCTGGAAGTTCTTGGCTCATGTACTGTTGAAGCCTAGTTTGAAGGATTTTGAGCACTACCCTGCTAGCATGTGAAATGAGTGCAATTGTATAGTAGTTTGAACATTCTTTGAAATTATTCTTCTTTGGGATTGGAATGAAAACTGATCTTTCCCAGTCCTGTGGCCACTGCTGAGTTTCCCAAATTTATTGGCATATTGAGTGTATTACTTTAACAGCATCATCTTTTAGGATTTGAAATAGTTTAGCTAGAATTCCATTACCTCTACTATCTTTGTTCTTTGTGACTATAAATAGCATTCATTCATCTAGTTTTCAAACTTCCCAGGATCAGGGTCTTTACCAATGAGTCAAGTGGCCAAAGTATTGTAGCTTCAGTTTCAGCATCAGTCCTTTCAGTGAATATTCAGGGTTGATTTCCTTTAGGATTGACTGGTTTGATCTCCTTTCTGTCCAAGGGACTCTAAATTCCATGGACAGAGGAACTTGGTGTGCTATAGTCCATGGAGTTCAAAGAGTTGGACCTGATTGAGCAACTAACACTTTCACTTTCAAGATCCTGTGAGATGGGTAAAAACTAAAAAGACACTCAAGAGAACATTTCAGCGGCAAAGGCTTGATGTATGAAAAACGAAGACATTTTTAAGGGTAGAATAGTTTGTGTGGGTACAGTAGAAACTGGAAGAGGATACTGGAAGTATTGGAGCCACCCTCAGCTCCTTCTTCTCTAGAAATCCCTACATCTAATGTGTTGTCAAGTTCTATCAAGATGGTACCCAAATTTGCTTCATATCCATCCACTCTGTCCCATCCCTGGTGCCATTGCTCCATCCAGAACCCTCATCATTTCTTGTTTTAATCTCTATGAGGCTAGACACCCTCCAAGTCAAATTTTAAGTGTGGTCCAAGGGCTATTTCTCAATCATAAATTTAAGGATGACACTGTTCAATTATAATACTTTCTCATTTCTTAGAAGAAAAAGTTAAAATTTTGTTGTTGTTGTTGTTGTTATTTTAATTTTATTTTATTTTTAAACTTTACATAACTGTATTAGTTTTGCCAAATATCAAAATGAATCCACCACAGGTATACACTATGGACTCTGTGAGAGAGGGAGAGGGTGGGAAGATTTGGGAGAATGGCATTGAAACATGTAAAATATCATGTATGAAACGAGTTGCCAGTCTAGGTTCGATGCACGATACTGGATGCTTGGGGCTGGTGCATGAGGAGGATTCAGGGTTCAAGTTAAAATTTTTAAGTATGGAAGCTGAGGTCTTTAAAAGTATAACCTCACTCTATTCTGGTAGCTTCATCCTGCCTAAAATAGCAATTATTTATTATTTCATTCAAGATTAATAAATGGGAAATTAACATTTACTGAGCTTTAAATAAATGCCAAGAACATTTAAAAGTTCAAATAATCCTGTGAATTAACTATTATTAGTATCATGTTACAATGGGTACAATTAAGTATTTTGCCCAAATCCACACATGTAAACAGTAAGTTCTAATTCTCTATTCTGCTTCTCCAAAATATTTATTAGGTACCTACACTAGGTCCTGCAATGGAATGTGATGGACATAAAGATAAATTAAAAGGAGACTCTTACTGGAAAAATATTATAAACTAATGGAACAGCAGCTCAGAAATTCTTTATTCATGAGAACCTTCATGTTTCCACAAGGCACGTCCCTGGCATGGCCTCATTCTTTAGTTTAACTAACAATTTATGGCTGCTCCATTTCCTGCCATGGCTTCTCTCTTTGCAGTTCCTTGCCTGGTTTTGGCACTTTCAGAATCTGCAAAAACCTTAATTTACATAATAAAGTAGCATCTTTACTGATTTAAGCATCATAAGGTAAGAGTTGGAAAAAAATTAGAGAACTAAAATTAATGGCCAAATAGGACTTTGGGATTGTTCTTTGTTTCTTTTTTTATATGTTTCTTTCATCACAGAGAATTGATTGAATGACTGTTATTTTCTGTTCTGTACTTGGGAAATTTGATGTAGATAAAAGCCAGACTATCTAAGTAAAAGGAAGAACAGAGAGATGTGTATTTCAGGTGCTTGGACGCTTGGTCTGTTGCTTATGTATCAAAGTGCATTGTGTCACTTGTCATAAAATTAATAAAGCAAATGTCAATGGTAGATAAGTAGAAGGATAGATTTTTTAATGATCAAAAAGAATGAAGTGTTAAAATAAAAATTCTAGGCCCTTATATAAGCATGACTGCAATTTGAGTGAATGCTTCAGGACTCTGAGACCTTCAGGGGGTGCTGAGCCCATTGACTGGAAATTACTGGCTTAGCAGAGGGAAAACAAGGCTGGAAAACAGAAGAACTAATTTTAACTCTCTGTCATGCCAGTGTCATTTAAGCATCATCATTGTTTTTTTCATATTAAAAGATAATAGTAATGGCTTGCTTATCTCACAAAATTTTTAGAGTAAAATAGAAAGGCACATACAAATTTTAAAATCAATGAGGCACTGTCATAGTTGCTGGTATATAGTACTACTTTCATAATCAGACTTCTATAGATTATGGAGTTAAAAATCAGAACAAGTATTTAGACCTGGAGGGGACAATACCACTACTTTTTCACTCTATAAATTAGAAGAGTGAAATTCTGAATAGTTTAATTTCTTGCTTAATATCAAGTAGTCATTTCTTAAAATGTTACATAAGCACATATTCTATTTAATCATCAATGCTCTAATTATTAGCCAAATCATTCTTATGAATGTCTGCACCTTAATAAAGAAAAGTAGACAGTGTTGAATACCGGGACCTGGGTATAATTATATATGGGTATTGGTATGCAGTAAAAGACTGAGTCCTGTAGAATTGATGCCTTTTGAACTGTGGTGCTAGAGAGGACTCTTGAGCGTCTCTAGGACTTCAAGGAGATCAAACCAGTCATCCCTAAGGGAAATCAACCCCGAATATTCATTGGAAAGACTGATGCTGAAGCTGAAGCTCCAATACTTTGGCCACCTAATGCAAAGAGCTGATTCATTGGAAAAGACCCCGATGCTGGGAAAGATTGATGGTGGGAGGAGAAGGGGAGGACGGAACATAAGGTGGTTGGATGGCATCACTGACTCAATGGACACAAGCTTGAGAAACTCCAGGAAATGGTGAAGGACAGGGAAGCCTGGTGTGCTGCACAGCATGGGGTTACAAAGAGTCAGACTTGACTGAGCGACCAAACTGTACTGATTGGTATGCATTTTGTAAAATATATTTAATCAACTGTGTATGTATTATCTACATATCAGAATTACTTTCTCAAATAGAATGCATTGACCAAGGACATATTAGAGAAGTAAATGGATTTGTAGAGATGGAGGCATAGATTAGGCATCTAGATCAAGATTCATAACTAGATCTATTGAGCCTTTTTTGCATATCAAGAAAAAAAAAACCAGCACAGATAGCCTGAACATTTTTCCTAGAATGGATAACACAGGTCATAAATGATAGAGTCAGGATGTGAGATTTAAATTTTACTAACTTCAAGGATCTTCTATTAATCACTATAGTAGATGGTACTATACATTAAAGTAATAGTATATTGATGTTGTTCAGTCGCTCAGTCATGTCCAACTCTTTGTGACCGATGGACTGTAGTATGCCAGCCTGCCCTGTCCTTCACTATCTCCCAGAGTTTGCTCAAACTCATGTCCATTGAGTTGATGATGCCATCCAACCATCTTTTCCTGTCACCCCCTTCTCCTGCCTTCAATCTTCCCCTGCCTTCAATCTTCCCCATCATCAGAATCTTTTCCAATGAGTCAGCTCTTTCCATCTTGTGGCCAAAGTATTGGAGCTTCAGCTTCAGCATCAGTCTTTCCAATGAATATTCCAGGTTGTTTTCCTTTAGGATTGACTGGTTTGATCTCCTTGTTGTCCAAGGGATTCTCAAGAGTTTTCTCCAGCACCACAGTTCAAAAGTATATATTAGCTTCTATATGATATTAAATAATTATAGTTAATCAACAGTTTAGAGAACATTCTATTGTAACTTAAGTAGAATTAATTATTTATAACTTGTAAAAAGACGCTGTAGTTTCAGTTAATTTTAAGGTACTGTGGGCTTGGACTTCCCTGGCGACTGGGCTTGGACTTCCCTGGTGACTCAGATGGTAAAGAATCTGCCTGCAGTGCAAGAGACCCAGGTTTGATCTCTCGGTCAGGAAGATCCCCTGGAGAAGGGAACGAATGGCTATCCACTCCAGTATTCTTGCCTGGCAAATTCCATGAACAGAGGAGCTTAGTGGGCTATAGTCCATGGGGTTGCAAAGAGTTGGACTTGATTGAGCAACTAACACTTTCACTTTCAAGATACTTGAGATAGATAAAGAATAAAAGGACACTCAAGAGAAATTTCAGGGGCAAAGGCATGATGTATGAAAAACGAAGACATTTTTAAGGGTAGAATAGTCTGTGTGGGTACAGTGGAGACTGGAATGTGAGGACACTAAAATATGTAAAAGATTGAGGGCAGGAGGAGAAGGGGACAACAGAGGATGAGATGGCTGGATGGCATCACCGACTCGATGGACATGGGTTTGGGTGGACTCTGGGAGTTGGTGATGGACAGGGAGGCCTGGCGTGTTGTGGTTCATGGGGTCAAAAAGAGTTGGACATGACTGAGTGACTGAACTGAACTGAAAAGATGTAATATAGAAATGAATGGGAATATTAATTATGACCTCATATTTATATTTCATATGAACGAAATGGAGAGAAGTAGACATACATTGTGAAAAGTCTTGAATTCCATGCTACAGATTTCAGGAAATCACCTTTATACTTTGATGACCAATAGAAATATTTTAAATAGATGTGTAACAATGTCAGATTTGTATTCCAGAAAAATCACTCTGTTTGCAGAAAGTGAGATTGTCTGGGAGGATTAGAGATAGAGACAGCATAGACATTTTTTCCCAATCAGCTAGAAAAAGAGGTAATAAAAGCCTGCTAGAAGCTTGATAATGTCTTTAACCAATTCTCAGAGAGAAGCACTGTTGAGGACAAATAATGTGGCAAGATTTGGCTCTATTGAATTAGAACTGCCTATAGTATATTCAGGTAGTATATTCTATAAAATGTATACTTATAACTTAAAAGTGCCACACTAATGTACATTCCAGGGAAGAATGTATAGAGTCGCACAAACCAGGGCCTAAGGAACAAAAATAGGGAAAATATAATATGAGTATAAAGGGAAAAGGGGATAATGAAGGAAAGTGAGAAAGAATGATCAAGGGGGCAAAAGGAATAGAAGACAGTAACATCCTAGAAGACAAGAGAATTTCCAGAAAAGGAAGTGATCAACAGAACAGGGCCAGAGCCTTCAGAGAGACCAAAAAAGAGGCAAATTGATGTCACCAGATTTAGCAATTAAAATATTGTTCTCAGTTTTGAAAAGACAGTTATATCTGAGTGGCAAGATGTATTTTTTAAATAAAACATAGACAAAACCTAATAGATTCTTAGATCCTCAGAACCAAGAGGCATCATATATTGGTTCGTAAATGCCCTCAGTATTTCTTTATGGGGATTGAATTCCAAGATTATATTATTATAAATTATGTAGGCTGCATGCCCAACTTAATTAACAGTTACTAGCAATATAAGTTGTTGTTTAGTTGCAAAGTTGTGTCCGACTCTTTTGTGACCCCATGGACTGTAGCCCACCGGTCCCCTTTGTCCATGGGATTTCCCAGGCAAGGATACTGAAGTGGGTTGCAATTTCCTCCTTCAGGGGCTTTTCTTGACCCAGGGATCAAACCCGCATCTCCTGCATTTCATGTGAATTGTTTACCGCTGAGCCACTGAGGAAGCCCCATATTATAGGCACAGTTATCAAAATTGGTTGTTCCAAATTCCTACATCATCAAGGATGGAAATTGAACCTACTTATAACTAAAATTCCCCTGGCTTTGGATCAGACTTAATATGCCGCTAAGCAATTTTCTAGTCCTCAAGGTGAATTGCTCACTCAATTGTACTTCAAAACACTGTACTCAGAAGCAATGAAAATTAATATAACCAAATGGAAGGAAAACTTTAGTATTGTTTGGAACTAGATGGAGAGGCTCCTTAAACATTTGGGAAAAATATGATGATCCCAGGGCATAATCAATTTTATATTAAGACTATAAACACTGTTTAAGAATTCAGCACTTATATGTCTTTCCTTGGTTGAAGTTATTTCTGTTCCTTAATTTCCATAATATGTCATTAATGCCAGTCCCAAACTCATCTAATTGTAAGACTTTGCCTTTGTGGGTCTAAAGTTTTTAAAATGTAATATCTCAAGTGCTATAGAATTTGATATTTGCCCATTAGATAATTTTTGATAGATGTTTAGCCATATATTTATAATGTCTTGAAATACTCAATTAGAAGGGGAGATTTAGGTTAAAGAGAACTGTCCAGTTTACCTTTGAGAGGATTAATAATTCATCTTCCTGTGTAATGGAACATTTAACACTGAGGATAATCCATGAACTGGGTAATTTTAATTCAATTAGTTGCATTAATGATGTTAAGAAAAAAAATGTATTCATTTCCCCTAAAAAACAGTTTGTATTCTATTGTATTTACTCACTCAGTGGAAAACGTATAGCATTCAGGGATCTTTTCATAACAGCATCTAGGATTTCCAACTGTAGGCCAATCAAACACACATTTAATACTTCTAAAATATTAAAGGAATTTTTATTTAACATGTTTAGAGTATTTTATTACAAATTAATAAATGTTGTTTTCTGAGTTCATAATTAGGAGACAAAGTTTTTTTTTTTTTTCCCTCTTTTATAGCTTTTGAAAATAGGAAAATTGGAATGGATGGAATGTATTAGGAGGGCTCATAATAATCTGAGTTTGTAGCTATTTGTCCTGAAATGTCCTGTAATATTTTTATTACTGTACCTGCTAATAATATGCACCTTTATCCTTTTATTTTTTTTTAATTTTATTTTATTTTTAAACTTTACATAACTGTATTAACATATCTTAAATGGTAATGATTCTGTAAAATATATTTATAGGCCTTATTCTCTAGTATTATCCATGAAAATAAAATCTCAAACTTACATGACACTTGTTTTAATAACAGCTGATACTTGTCAAATTATCAACAAAAGCAAATAAAATTAAAATAAACATATATAAAAAACTAAAATGTTTGGTTTTTGTTCCAATAAGTCCATAAATATGATACTTCTTAGAATAAACATAGATGTTTTGTCCCATCTCTTAGGTAGAAAAGATTTCATTTACACATAGCTAGAATGTGATCTAATGGTCTTCAGACCTTATTACTTTTATCAAGTTACCTGTGACATCTCTGACATGTACTTACCTAAATAATATTAGAGATAATTAAAAGTAAACTTCACTTGTCAGAAAAGATTTTCAGGGTATAGTGCTTTCTGATATCATTTTTATTTTATAGAAACAAATCTAAGAACCAATATGAATTGTCTTTATTTTTTTTTACAAGTGCTTATGTTTATATTAAACTGTGATTTTCACAAAGCTTTCCACAATTCCCATCAAAGACTTTCCACAAACTGTGTCACAACTAAAACATTAACCCTCAAATTTTTAGGAGCACAAATCTGTGGTGCAAAGAAATTTTTAAAAGGATAAAGGTTTCATTTTGATATTTGGCAAAACCTTTATCCTTTTAAAAATTTCTTTGCACCACAGATTTGTGCTCCTAAAAATTTGAGGGTTAATGTTTTAGTCGTGACACAGTTTGTGGAAAGTCTTTGATGGGAATTGTGGAAAGCTTTGTGAAAATCACAGTTTAATATAAACATAAGCACTTGTAAAAAAAAATAAAGACAATTCATATTGGTTCTTAGATTTGTTTCTATAAAATAAAAATGATATCAGAAAGCACTATACCCTGAAAATCTTTTCTGACAAGTGAAGTTTACTTTTAATTATCTCTAATATTATTTAGGTAAGTCCATGTCAGAGATGTCACAGATAACTTAATAAAAGTAATAAGGTCTGAAGACCATGAGATCACATTCTAGCTATGTGTAAATGAAATCTTTTCTACCTAAGAGATGGGACAAAACATCTATGTTTATTCTAAGAAGTATCATATTTATGGACTTATTGAAACAAAAACCAAAAATTTTAGTTGTTTATATATGTTTATTTTAATTTTATTTGCTTTTGTTGATAATTTGACAAGTATCAGCTGTTATTAAAACAAGTGTCATGTAAGTTTGAGATTTTATTTTCATGGATAATACTAGAGAATAAGGCCTATAAATATATTTTACAGAATCATTACCATTTAAGATATGTGTTTATGACAATCAACATGTAGAAAATAAATCTGGCCTTCATTCAATTCTAAGGATTTCTCATTTCTTAAATAATAAATTCTTGAAAACCTGAAAATTTGTGTGATGTTTCAGTTTTTTTTCTAGAGTACGTTTCAGTTTTTTTTCTAGAGTATGTTACAGGCATACCTTGTCTTGTCCTTCACTTTATTGTGCTTTGCAGCTACTAGAAAATCTATCAGTGCCATTTTTCCAACAGTTTGCTCACTTCATATTTCCATGTCACATTTTGGCAATTCTTGCAATACTTCTAACTTTTAAATTATTATTGTATTTGTTATGGAGATTTGTGATCAGTGATCTTTGATGTTGCTATTGTAATTGTTTTGAGCACCACAAACTTAATCAACGAATATGTGTGTTCCAACTACTCCACCAATCAACCATTGTTCCATCTCCCTCTCCTGGGGCCTCCCATTCCCTAAGACACAACAGTATTAAAATTGGGCCAATTAGGAATCCTACAATGGCCTCTAAGTGTTCAAGTGAAAGGAAGGGTTGCATGTCTCTTACTTTAAACAAAAAGCTAGAAGTGACTAAGCTTAGTGAGGAAAGTTGTCATAATGTGAGATAGGCTGAAAGCTAGGCCTCTGGTTCCAAACAGTAAGGCGAGTTATGAATGCAAAGGGAAAGTTCTTGAAGGAAATTAAAAGTGCTACTCCAGTGAACATAAGAATGGTAAGAAAGCAAAACAGTCTTATTGGTGATATGGAGAAAGTTTCAATGGTCTGGATACATTTCCTTAAGCAAAAGCATGACCCAGAGCAAAGCCTTAACTCTCTTCAATTCAAGGCTATGAGAGATGAGGAAGCCACAGAAGAAAAGTCTGAAGTCAATAAAGGTCTGTTCATGAGGTTTAAAGGAAGAAACTGCTTCCAGAACATGAAAGTGCAAGGTGAAGCAGCAAGTGCTCATGTAGAAGCAAG
The DNA here is from genome assembly GCF_019923935.1 of Bubalus bubalis. Classification (NCBI taxonomy): domain Eukaryota; kingdom Metazoa; phylum Chordata; class Mammalia; order Artiodactyla; family Bovidae; genus Bubalus; species Bubalus bubalis. The sequence goes on along the minus strand of NC_059159.1, from coordinate 77,347,428 downwards.
TTATTCAGAAAATCTAGCTAAGATTATTAATGAAGGAGGCTACGTGTAACAGCATATTGTAGACAAAACTGCCTTATGTTGTAATAAGATTCCATCTAGGACATCAATAGGTAGAGAAGATAAGTCAATGTCTGGCTTTAAAGCTTCAAAGGACAAGTGGACTCTCTTGCTAGGGGCAAATGCAGCTGGTGACTTTAAGTAGAAACCAGTGCTTATGTACCATCCTGAAGATCCTAGGGCCTTTAAGAATGATGCTGAATCTACTTTGTGCTCTTTAAGAGAATAATAAAGCCTAGATGATAGCATACCTGTTTATAGCCTAGTTTACTGAGTATCTTAAGCCAACTCTTGAGAGACCTACTACTTAGAAAATTAATAAATAAAGGATTCTTTTCAACATTAGTGCCCATTGACAATGTAACAGTCACCCAAGAGCTCTGATGTAGATGTATAATGAGACCAATGAGGTTAATGTTGTTCTCATGCCTGCTAACTCAACAGCAGTTCTGTAGCGCATGGATCAAATTGTCGTTTTGCCTTTCATGAGTCAGTATTGAAGAAATACACTTCATAAGGCTGTAGCTGCCACAGATAGTGATTCCTTGATGGATCTGGGCAAGGTCAATTGGTAAGGAAAGAATTTACCATTTTAGATGCCATAGCCATCATAGTCAACAAAAGGGTCTGAAATGCAAATACTTGGATGCAATCTCAAAAATGACAGAATGATCTCTGTTCATTTCCAAGGCAAACCATTTAATATCATGGTAATCCAAGTCTATGCCCTGACCAGTAATGCTGAAGAGGCTGAAGTTGAATGGTTCTATGAAGACCTACAAGACCTTCTAGAACTAACACCCCAAAAAGATGTCCTTTTCATGACAGGGGACTGGAATGCAAAAGTAGGAAGAAAAGAAACACCTGGAATAACAGCTAAATTTGCCCTTGGAGTACAGAATGAAGCAGGGCAAAGGCTAATAGAGTTTTGCACCCCTCCCCCCCAAAAAATGCACACTGGTCATAGAAAATACCCTCTTCCAACAACACAAGAGAAAACTCTACACATGGACATCATCAGATGGTCAACACCAAAATCAGATTGATTATATTCTTTGCAGCCAACAATGGAGCTCTATACAGTCAGCAAAAATAAGACCAGGAGCTGACTGTGGTCAGATCATGAGCTCCTTATTGCCAAATTCAGACTGAAATTGAAGAGAGTAGGGAAAATCACTAGACCATTCAGGTATGACCTAAATCAAATCCCTTATGACTATACAGTGGCAGTGAGAAATAGATTTAAGGGACTAGACCTGATAGACTGAGTGCCTGATGAACTATGGATGGAGGTTCATGATATTGTACAGGAGACAGGGATCAAGAACATCCCTAAGAAAAAGAAATGCAAAAAAGCAAAGTGGCTGTCTGAGGAAGCCTTAAAAATAACTGTGAAAAGAAGAGAAGTAAAAACAAAGGAGAAAAGGAAAGATATACCCATTTGAATGCAGAGTTCCAAAGAATAGCAAGGAGAGATCGGAAAGCCTTCCTCAGTGATCATGCAAAGAAATAGAGGAAAACAATAGAATGGGAAAAACTAGAGATCTTCAAGAAAATTAGAGATACCAAGGGAATATTTCATGGAAAGATGGGCTCAATAAAGAACAGAAATAGTATGGGCCTAACAATGGCACCCCACTCCAGTACTCTTGCCTGGAAAATCCCATGGATGGAGGAGCTTGGAAGGCTGCAGTCCATGGGGTCGCTGAGGGTTGGACACGACTGAGCAACTTTACTTTCACTTTTCACTTTCATGCATTGGAGAAGGAAATGGCAACCCACTCCAGTGTTCTTGCCTGGAGAATCCCAGGGATGGGGGAGCCTGGTGGTCTGCCATCTGTGGGGTCATACAGAGTCGGACACGACTTAAGTGACTTAGCAGCAGCAGCAACAGAAGCAGAAGATATTAAGAAGAGGTGGCAAGAATACACAGAAAAACTATACAAAAAAGATTTTCATGACCCAGATAATCACAATGGTATGATCACTCATCTAGAGCCAGACATCCTGGAATGTGAAGTCAAGTGGGCCTTAGATAGCATCACTATGAACAAAGTGAGTGGAGTTGATGGAATTCCAGTTGAGCTATTTCAAATCCTAAAAGATGATGCTGTGAAAGCGCTGCACTCAATATGTCAGCAAATTTGAAAAGCTCAGCAGTGGCCACAAGACTGGAAAAGGTCAGTTTTCATTCCAGTCCCAAAGAAAGGCAATGTCAAAGAATGCTCAAACTACCGCACAATTTCACTCATCTCACATTCTAGTAGTGTAATGCTCAAAATCCTCCAAGCCAGGCTTGAACAGTATGTGAACTGTGACCTTCCAGATGTTCAGCCTGGATTCAGAAAAGGCAGAGGAACTAGAAATCAACTTGCCAACATCTGCTGGATCATCAAAAAAGCAAGAAAGTTCCAGAAAAACATGTATTTCAGCTTTATTGACTATGCTGAAACCTTTACTGTGTGGATCACAACAAACTATGGAAAATTCTGAAAGAGATGGGAATACCAGACCACCTGACCTGCCTCTTGGGGGAATCTGTATGCGGGTCAAGAAGCAACAGTTAGAACTGGACATGGAACAACAGACTGGTTCCAATTAGGAAAAGGAGCATGTCAAGGCTGTATATTGTCACCCTGCTTATTTAACTTATACACAGGGTACATCATGAGAAACACTTGAGTGGATGAAGCACAAGCTGGAATCAAGATTGCTGGGAAAAATATCAGTAACATCAGATATGCAGATAACAGCACCCTTATGGCAGAAAGTTAAGAGGAACTAAAAAGCCTCTTGATGAAAGTGAAAGAGGAGAGTGGAAAAGTTGGCTTAAAGCTCAACATTCAGAAAACTAAGATCATGGCATCTGGTCCCATCACTTCATGGGAAATAGATCAGAAACAATGGAAACAGTGGCAGACTTTATTTTTGGGGCTCCAAAATCACTGCAGATGGTGATTGCAACCATGAAATTAAAAGACACTAGCTCCTTGGAATAAAAGCTATGACCAACTCAGACAGCTTATTAAAAAGCAGAGACATTACTTTGCCAACAAAATCCGTCTAGTCAAGACTATGGTAGTCATGTACTATAAAAAAAGCTGGGTGCCAAAGAATTGATGCTTTTGAACTGTGGTGTTGGAGAAGACTCTTGAGAGTCCCTTGGACTGCAAAGAGATCCAACCAGTCCATCCCAAAGGAGATCAGTCCTGGATGTTCATTGGAAGGACTGATGTTGCAGCTGAAACTCCAACACTTTGGCCACCTGATGTGAAGATCTGACTCATTGAAAAAGACCCTGATGCTGAGAAAGATTGAAGGTGGGGGACAAGGGGATGACAGACTTGAGATGGTTGGATGGCATCACCGACTCAATGGACATTTGTTTTGGTAAACTCCTGGAGTTGGTGATGGACAGGGAAGCCTGGCATGCTGCAGTCCATGGGGTCGCAAAGAGTTGGACATGAGTGAGTGACTGAACTGAACTGAACTGAGGAACATTTGTGATTCATGGAGAGAGGTCAAGATAACTACATTAACAGGAGTTAAGAAGAAGTAGCTTCTAAACTTAATGGGTGACTTTGAGGGGTTTAAACTTCAGTGAAGGGAGTAACTCCTGATAGGGTAGAAATAGCAAGAGAACTAGAATTTAGAAGTGAAATATGAAGAAGTGACTGAGTTCCTGCAATCTCATGATAAAAATTTAATGGATATGGAGGTTCTCCTTATTGATGAGCAAAGAAAGTGGTTTCTTAAGATGGAAACTACTCCTGGTAAAGATGATATGAAGATTGTTGAAGTGACAACAAAGATTTAGGACATTATATAAATTTAGTTAATAAAGCAGTGGCGGGCTTAAGAAGATTTACTCCAATTTTGAAACCACTTCTTTTGTGGGTAAATTGCTATCAACCAGCATTGAATGCTACAGACAAATTATGGGAAATGGAAGAGTCAAATCAATGTAGCAAAGTTCTTTGTTGTCTTATTTTAAGAAACGTCTACAGCCACTTCAGTCTTCTTCACCACGCTCATCAGTCAGCAGTCATCAACACTGAGGCAAGATCCATCGTCAGCAAAAAGAATATGACTTGCTGAAAGCTCAGATGATGGTTAGCATTTTTTTCAATAACTCATTTTTAAATTGAGATATGCACATCCTTTTTAGATATTCTATTGCATAACATAATTACAATGAATATAAAACATAACTTTAAATACATTTGGAAACAAAAACAGTGTGTTAATCACTTTATTGCAATATTTTCTTTAATGTGTTGATCTGGAACTGAAACTGCAGTATCTCTGAAGGATGCCTGTATATTGTTACTTTATGGTTTTCTAAAATCTTCTGGTAATTATCAGCACACTTGGAAGAGTATGCTTAATGATATATCCAGTGTAACAGCTGGTAGGAGACTGACCAGAAAGAGGTATATAAACTATGGTTTTTCCAAACCCTTGGGACACATCTGTGTGGCATCTTTAATTATAGGCAACTATTTTATGCAAAGAGAAGTGGAAGTGGAAGTGTTAGTCACTCAGTTGTGTCTGACTCTTTGTGATCCCATAGACTGTAGCCCACCAAGCACCTCTGTCCATGGAATTCTCCAGGCAAGAATGCTGGAGTTAGTTGCATTTCCTTCTCCAGGGGATCTTCACTAAACAGGGATCGAACCTGGGTCTTCTGCGTTGCAGGCAGACTTTTTACCCTCTGAGCCATAAGGGAAGCCCATTTCTATTCTTCACAGTTCAATTCAATCACTCAGTCATGTCTGACTCTTTATGACCCCATGGACTGCAGCATGCGAGGCTTCCCTGTCCATCACCAACTCCCGGAGCTTGCTCAAACTCATGTCCATCCAGTTGGTGATGCCATCCAACCATCTCATCTTCCATCATCCCCTTTCCTCCCACCTTCAATCTTTCCCAGCATCAGGGTCTTTTCCAATAAGTCAGTTCTTCACATTAGGTGGCCAAAGTATTGGAGTTTCAGCTTCAGCATCAGTCCTTTTGTTGCAGGAAGGAGGACTCCTTCCAGGGCCTGAAACTGGGCTCTTGTCTAATACTTGGAAATGAATTGTCCGAGGAGACACATGTGCTAACAAAGCAAGATATTTTATTGGGAAAGGGCATCAGGGTGGAGATCAGTAGGGTAAGGGAACCCAGCAGAACTGCTCTGCTGCGTGGCTTGCAGTCTCAGGTTTTATGGTGATGGGATTAGTTTCTGGGTAGAAGGCAATGGCACCCCACTCCAGTACTCTTGCCTGGAAAATTCCATGGATGGAGGAGCCTGGTGGGCTGCAGTCCATGGGGTCGCTGAGGGTCGGACGCGACTGAGCGACTTCACTTTCACTTTTCACTTTCATGCATTGGAGAAGGAAATGGCAACCCACTCCAGTGTTCTTGCCTGGAGAATCCCAGGGATGGGAGAGCCTGGTGGGCTGCTGTCTATGGGGTCACACAGAGTCGGACATGACTGAAGTGACTGAGCAGTAGCAGTCTTTGGCCAATCATTCTAATTCAGAGTTTTTCCTGGTGGCGCACACATCGCTCAGCCAAGATGGATGCCAGCAAGAGGGATTCTGGGAAGTGGACAGACACGTGGTATCTCGTTTCAACCTTTCCTGGACTCTTCCGGTTGGTGGTGGCTTATTAGTTCTGTATTCCTTATCAGGATCTCCTGTCATAAAACAACTCATGCAAATGGTTACTATGGTGCCTGGCCAGGGTGGGCGGTTTCAGTCAGTGTGCTTCCCCTAACACTTTCAATGAATTTTCAGGACTGATTTCCTTTAGGATTGACTTGTTGGATCACCTTGTAGTCCAAGGGACTCTCAAAAGCCTTCTCTGGCACCACAGTTCAAAAGCATCAATTCTTTGGCACTCAGTTTTCTTTGTGGCATTCTGTCTATCAGATCTAATCCCTTGAATCTATTTATCACTTCCACTGTGTAATCATAAGGGATTTGACTTAAGTCATACCTGAATGATCTAGTGGTTTTCCCTACTGTCTTCAATTTAAATCTTAATTTGGCAATAAGGAGTTCATGATCTGAGCCACAGTCAGCTCTTGGTCTTGTTTTTTGCTTACTCTCCAGAGCTTCTCCATCTTCAGCTGCAAAGAATATAATCAGTCTGATTTTGGTATTGACCATCTGGTGATATCCATGTGTAGTATTGAAAGGTTGTTGTTGAATCACACAAAGACGCTGGGATTCTTGGCCCCCGGATGAGAAGAATTCAATCCGGGGCCAGAGATGAGGCTTGATCACTCAGAGCTTTTGTGTAATAAAGTTTTATTAAAGTATAAAGGAGATAGAGAAAGCTTCTCACATAGGCATCAGAAGGGGGCAGAAAGAGGACCCCCCTGCTAGTCTTCAGCTGGATGTTATATAGTCACTGCTGCTGCTGCTGCTAAGCCGCTTCAGTCATGTCCGACTCTGTGCGACCCCATAGACGGCAGCCCACCAGGCTCGCCCGTCCCTGGGATTCTCCAGGCAAGAACACTGGAGTGGGTTGCCATTTCCTTCTCCAATGCAGGAAAGTGAAAAGTGAAAGTGAAGTCGCTCAGTCGTGACCGACTCTTCGCGACCCCGTGGACTGCAGCCTACCAGGTTCCTCCATTCATGGGATTTTCCAGGCAAGAGCACTGGAGTGGGGTGCTATCACCTTCTCCGTATATAGTCACTAGCAGTCTGTTAATAAAGCAATGTCTTAAAACTCAGAACGGCACCAGGCCCCTCACCCATAAGATGCATTTTGGGATAATCTTGGCACCAAATGGTTCATCCTGGGCCATAAAATGATTAACTTGAATCTTGAAGAAGGGCAAATAGTTTTGTTTACATAGATTAGGGGAACAATATCTGAATATAACATACTGGTTTGTCAAGTAGGTTCTGAGCCAAGAGGCGGGAACCCACTTGAAGACAGAGTTTGGGGTAAATGCATAGTACGTTAGCATAGCTTAAGATAAACATTTCCATAAGAGAAATGCACTGGTTATCTCTAGGTTTGAGAATAGTTAACTTCAGGTGAAACCAGGTGTCATTATGGCAACACAGTATTTTAAGAGAAACCTCCTTTTAAATTTGTATAGAGAAGGAAAAAATATCACTAGTTTGTTTCCTCCTGTCATTTAAGAGAGATAAAAATGTCTGACACTTGCAGGCTATTTCCTGTTTGGAGACCCCTGGCCTTCCTGCCTGTTACCTTCTCAGTATCCTCTCTTGTCTTGTTGGAAGAGGGTGTTTGATATGACCAGTGTGTTCTCTTGGCAAAACTCTGTTAGCCTTTGCTCTGCTTTATTTTGTGTTCCAAGGCCAAATTTGCCTGTTACTCCAGGTATCTCTTGACTTCCTAATTTTGCACTCCAGTTCCTTATGATGAAAAGGGCATCCTTTTTTGGTTAGTTCTAGAAGGTCTTGTAGGTATTAATAGATCCACTCAACTTTAGCTTCTTTGACATTAGTGGTTGGGGCATAGTTTTGGATTACTGTGATATTGAATGGTTCACCTTGGAAATGAACAGAGATCATTCTGTCATTTTTTATGTCATTTTATGTCATTTTTAGGTCATTCTGTCATATTGTCTATTCTTAAACAATAGCAAAAAAATGCCCAAGCTTGTTTTCATTATGGACTTCTATCTTTTTCTTCAAGTATGCAATCCCAAGGGATCATAGATTTTATGTAAAAGAATAATAGATCTTATGTAGATCAGTGATTCTCAGACATTTGGATTAAACAGACCATTAAAATTTCAAAACAATAGCAACAATAGCTGAGGTGGGAGAAAATAAGATTAAACAGCTTTTCATGGAATCAGACACATTAAAAAGAAATGAATGGATAAAGAAAATGTGGTGTATGAACATTATGCTAAGTGAAATAAGCCAGTTACCAAAAAGCAAATGTGGCATGATTCCACTTACACATGGTATCTAAAATAGTCAAATCCATAGAATCAAAGAGTGACAAGGTGGTTGCCAGGGGTTGTGGGAAGTGAGAAAAAGGGAGTTACTAATCAATGGGCATAAATTTCAGCCAAATGAATAAGCTATAGAGCTCTGCTGTAGAACTGTATACCTATAGTCAATAAAGATATACACAAAAATTTTTGGAGGAGAGGGGAACAACAGAGTATGAGATGGTTGGATGGAATCACTGACTCAATGGACAGGAGTTTGAGCAAAGTCAGAGATGGTGAAGGCCAGGGAAGCCTGGTGTGCTGTAGTCCATGCGGTCGCAGAGTTGGACCTGACTGAGTGACTGAACAACAACAGCAAATTTATAGAGAGAGTAGAGCTCATGTTAACTGTTCTTACAACAATAAAATTTCATTTTTATTTTTTTAATTTCATTTTTTATTAAAAATTAAGAAAAAGGTATTTTGGCATGTAATATCATGTTAGATTTAAGTATACAACATAATGACTTGATATTTATATGTCTCATGAAAGGATTGCCAGAGTAAGGCTAGTTAATATTCATCACCATACATAGTTCTCAACAATAAAATTTTAAAAAATAATAAGATTATAGCTTCTTTAGAAAAGTTAACACCAAACACTAGTACTGATAATAACAGCAACAGAATAGTAATATAAATTAAACCTAGGTATGATCTGGTAAAAATATATCACCAACTCAATGAACATGAATTTCAGCCAGCTCCAGGAGATAGTGGAGGACAAAGGAGCCTGATGGGGTACAGTCCATGGGGTCACAGAGAGTCAGACGCAACTTAGCAACTGAACAACAGCAACAAATATATTTCCACTTCCTAAAAATTGCACCATATACTTGTTTGCAGCTTCTGTTTTTTTCATGAAGTAACTCTGAACGTGCTTCCCAAAGTCCTATAGGATCTGGCCCCTGCATCATCTCTAACTCATCTTGTTTTTCGCCCTCAGCATCCCTGACTTTGTCTTGGTTCTTCTAAAGCAGGAGTTTACAAAGTGAGGTAAAGAGACAAAGGGGGTGCAAAAATAATATTACATTGAGGTCATAGAGAAACTTATGATTTATTTTAATATTCATGCACAAATTATAAAAGTAGACTTCACTGATATTTTAAAAAAGAATTACTTGCTTGTTACCTCTGTCAGAAGGTGAACCGTCACAGAGAGTGGAGGAGCTCTTTGGGAAGGAGTGGGTGCTTGAAAACTTGGATTGCTAAATGGGTTCCCCCTTGCTATTCTGTCACCTTTCAGAGTATTTTAAAGCACTGCTGTTCATGCAAAACAAGATTTCTTTTAAAAATAGTTTAACTCTTTACTAAGGCTAAACTGAAGTTGCTTTTAAAAACAATCCTTTTATTTTATTTTATTTTTTTTTAAACTTTACATAATTGTATTAGTTTTGCCAAAAACAATCCTTTTAGAGTAGAGTGTGTACAGTCCTTTGGAAGTAAGAGGAGCTGTGACTATCAAAATTTCTAATATCCAAAGCTTTGCTAGTTAACAATGGAACGATCCTTAGAATTGTACTTAAAGACAGATTCCAAACTTTTCCTTTTCAAAAAACATGATTATCTTTTCTGTCATATGGCTCTCTTCAATTTCAAACCCACTAGCAATTTTTTGGAGCTAAATTTGCCTAATCTATTTGAGGTAACTGTGATACTTTAATGAGTGAAATACCTAATGATACTTAAAAAAAAGAAACTCCTGTTATGGATAAAGCTTTTTGAAAGACAGATATGTAGAAGGGTTTCCATCATTATGATATACACACTGAAAATTGTGTGATTGCATCACCTGTAAGTGTTCTTATCTATGCAAACTTCATGTCCATGGAAACAAGGTTTTCTAATTGCTTAGAGATTTTTCATAAAGAATTTATGTGGATTTTAGATTAATTTGTTAAAAACTGAAAAATATGACACACTCTGGTTAGTTTACCTGACAATTGATGCTAAGAAATTGTAATTTTCTAGGCTTTTTTTTTTTTTTTTTTTTACTTTTGCTTACTGGGTAAATGGGTTGAAAGGAAAAGCCATAATTTGGTAAGTTTAGCTAATCATGCAATTTTCTTACTTAGATTTGCTACTCTTGTGAACTATTAACATTTTAAAGCTATGATAGTCATACAATTAGTCATTAAAGTAAACTGGGCATAGAACAAAACTTTTAATCACCACATTACAACGCATGAAGAAAAAAATTTTTAAAGTAAAGATGCATAATCTATTCACAAGTTGATTAACAATGCTTAATTAAATAACAAATTAACTGTGCTAATTTTTTGAGAGAGTGGAAGGGTTACTGTACCATTCTTGTCAATACTTAAACATTTATATTTTTGTAATTTTTGTATTATACACATAAATACAATTGTATATGTACACTATTTACAAATAACAAACTAACAAATACTGTATTGTGGTTAAATTTTTTAACCCAATTAAAATCAAAATCAAATGTGGAGACCACTGGTCTTCTGAGTTGGATTTCTGCCCCAGTTCAGGATCATTTCTTTGCCACTTACCTGATAGGATCTCCATTAATCCCTCATTATCATTCCTTACCTCTTGCTTATCCTTATCTCAGCTTACTTGACACTTTCTCAGGAACACCTTATCTGATCTGTTTCAGAGGTTAATTATTTTACACTCCTGTGGCTCTTCCTACTTTATGGTCACAGTATTTAAATGCAATAAGTAATTTTGTGTGAATTTCTGTGATTGTTTAATGTTTCAACACTCTCGGTTCAGTTCAGTCGCTCAGTTGTGTCCGACTCTTTCTGACCACATGGACTGCAGCACAACAAACTTCCCTGTCCTTCACCAACTCTCAGAGCTTGCTCAAACTCATGTCCATCGATTCAATGATGCCATCCAACCATCTCATCCTTTGTCGTCCCCTTCTCCTCATGCCTTCAATCTTTCCCAGCATCAGGGTCTTTTACAGTGAGTCAGTTCTTCGCATCAGGTGGCCAAAGTATTAGAGTTTCAGCGTCAGCATCAGTCCTTCCAATTAATATCAGGACTAATTTCCTTTAGAATGGACTGGTTGGATCTCTTTGCAGTCCAAGCGATTCTCAAGTGTCTTCAACACCTAAATTCAAAAGCATCAATTCTTCAGTGCTCAGCTTTCTTATAGTCTAACTCTCACAATCCATACATGACTACTGGGCAAACCATAGCTTTGACTAGATGGACCTTTATTGGCAAAGTAATGTCTCTGCTTTGTAATATGTTGTCTAGGTTGGTCATAGCATTTCTTCCAAAGAGCTAGCGTCTTTTAATTTCATGGCTGCAGTCGCCATCTGCAGTGATTTTGGAGTGCAAAGAAATAACCTCTGTTACTGCTTCCATTGTTTCCCGATCTATTTGCCATGAAGTGATGGGACTGGATACCATGATCTTAGTTTTCTGAATGTTGAGTTTTAAGCCAACTGTTCCACTCTCCTCTTTCACTTTCATCAAGAGGCTCTTTAGTTCTTCTTCAATTTCTGCTGTAAGGGTGGTGTCCTCTGCATATCTGAGGTTATTGATATTTCTCCTGGCAATCTTGATTCCACCTTGTGAATCATCCAATCTGGCATTTTGCATGATGTACTCTGCATATAATTTAAATAAGCAGAGTGACAATATATAACCTTGACATACTCCCTTCCTGATTTGGAACCAGTCTGTTGTTCTATGTCCAGTTCTAATTATTGCTTCTTGACCTGCATACGGAATTCTCAGGAGGTAGAAGGTGGTCTGGTATTCCTATCTCTTGAAGAATTTTCCACAAGTTTCTTGTGATCCACACAGTCAAAGGCTTTGGCACAGTCAATAAAACAGAAGTAGATGTTTTTCTGGAACTTTCTTGCTTTTCTGATGATCCAATGGATGTTGGCAATTCGATCTCTGGTTCTTCTGCCTTTTCTAAATCCAGTTTGAACATGTGGAAGTTCATAGTTCATGTATTGTTGAAGCCTGGCTTGGAGAATTTTGAGCATTACTTCGTTAGCATGTGAGATGAGTGCAATTGTGCAGTAGTTGGATCAATCTTTGGCATTGCCTTTCTTAGGGATTGGAATGAACACTGACCTTTTCCAGTCCTAGCTTTGTTGTAGTGATGCTTCCTAAGGCCCACTTGACTTAACATTCCAGGATGTCTGGCACTAGGTGCGTGATCACACCATTGTGGTTATCTGGTTAAAAATACAAAATGAAACAACAAAAAAAACCTAGGCTCTGGGCTGCAGGAAGGCAGAGTCCTTGCATCCCTGGCACCTAGCAGTATCTGACCTGTTATAGATGTTTAATGACCATTCTAGTCAGGAATAAATGAATGGATTCTCCTTAAAAATTTATTATGAATGAATACCAGTTAGACCATGTGAGTATGACCTAAATCAAATCCTTTATGATTATACAGTGGAAGCGAGAAATCAATTTATGGTACTAGATCTGATAGGCAGAGTGCCTATTTAGTTATGGATGGAGGTTCGTGACATTGTACAGGAGACGGGAGCAAGACCATCCCCAAGAAAAAGAAATGGAGAAAAGCAAAATGGCTGTCTGAGGAGGCCTTAAAAATAGCAGTGAAAAGAAGAGAAGTTAAAAGCAAAGGAGAAAAGGAAAGATATACCAATTTGAATGCAGAGTTCCAGAGAATAGCAAGGAGAGAGAAGAAATCCTTCCTCAGTGATCAGTGCAAAGAAATAGACAAAAACAATAGAATGGGAAAGACTAGAGATATCTTCAAGAAAATGAGAGATACCAAGGGAACATTTCATGCAATGACAGAGATAGTAAGGACCTAACAGAAGTAGAAGATATTAAGAAGAGGTGGCAACATTACACAGAAGAACTATACAAAAAAGATCTTCATGACCCAGATAATCACTAAGTTGTGATCACTCACCTAGAGCCAGGCATCCTGGAATGTGAAGTCAAGTGGGCCTTAGGAAGCGTCGCTACGAACAAAGCTAGTGGAGGTGATGGAATTCCAGTTGAGCTATTTCAAATCCTAAAAGATGATGCTGTGAAAGCACTGCACTCAATATGCCAGTGAATTTGGAAAACTCAGCAGTGGCCACAGGACTGGAAAAGGTCAGTTTTCATTTGAATCCCTAAGAAAGGCAAAGCCAAAGAATGCTCAAACTGCTGCACAATTGCACTCATCTCATATGCTAGTAAAATAATGCTCAAAATTCTACAAGCCAGGCTTGAACAGTACATGAACTATGAACTTCCAGATGTTCAAGCTGGTTTTAGAAAAGGCAGAGGACCCAGAGATCAAATTGCCAACAAATGCTGGATCATCAAAAAGGCAAGAGAGTTCCAGAAAAACATCTACTTCTGCTTTATTGACTATGCCAAAGCCTTTGACTGGTGTGGAGCATGATAAACTGTGGAAAATTCTGAAAGAGATGGAAATACCAGGCCACCTGAGATACCTGGATGCATGTCAGGAAGCAATAGTTAGAACTGGACATGGAACAGACTGGTTCCAAATAGGAAAAGGAGTATGTCAAGGCTGTATATTGTCACCCTGTTTATTTGAATTATATGCAGAATATATCATGAGAAACCTTGGGCTGAATGAAGCACAAGCTGGAATCAAGATTGCCAGAAGTATTAATAACCTCAGATATGCAGATAATACCACCCTTATGGCAGAAAGTGAAGAAGAACTAGAGAGTCTCTTGATGAAAGTGAGAGAGGAGAGTGAAAAAGTTGGCTTAAAGCTGAACATTCAGAAACTAAGATCATGGAATCTGGTCCCATCACTTCATGGCAAGTAGATATGGAAACAATGGGAACAGTGACAGAATTTATTTCTTTGTACTCCAATATCACTGCAGATGATAACTGCAACCATGAAATTAAGAGATACTAGTTCCTTGGAAGAAAGGCTATGACCAACCTAGACAGAATTTTAAAAAGCAGAGACATTACTTTTCCAACAAAGATCTGTCTAGTCAAGGCTATGGTTTTTCCAGTAGTCATGTATGGATGTGAGAGTTGGACTATAAAGAAAGCTGAGCACTGAAGAATTGATGCTTTTAAACTATGGTGTTGGAGAAGACTCTTGAGAATCCCTTGGACTGCAAGGAGATTCAACCAGTCCATCCTAAAGGAGATCAGTCCTGAGTGTTCTTTGGAAGGACTGATGTTGAACCTGAAACTCCAATACTTTGGCCACCTGATGTGAGGAATTGACTCATTTCAAAAGACCCTGAGGCTGGGAAAGATTGAAGGTGGGAGGAGAAGGGGACAGCAGAGGATGAGACGGTTGGATGCCAGTACTCATTGGACATGAGTTTTGGTAAACTCTGGGAGATGGTAATGGACAGAAAGGCCTGGCGTTCTGCAGTCCATGAGGTTGCAAAGAGTCGGACAATACTGAGCCACTTAACTGAAGTGAACCATTTCAAAGACTGATTTTTGGAAACAATGTGTTGGATTAATGGCTTCCTTTTCAAAGATAATGAAGAGATGAAATTCTTCTTCTTGCATGTAATTATAATGACTATTAAACAGTTCTGGAACAGGAGAGACGGTATCCTCATTTCAAACCCAGAGGTATTAGTGTTTTTGTTCAGTCATGAAGTCATGTTTGACTTTTTGTGACCCCATGGACTGCAGTAGGACAGGCTTTCTTATCCTTCACTATCTCCTGGAGTTTGCTCAAACTCATGTCAATTGAGTCAGTGATTCTATCCAATCATCTCATCCTCTGTTCCCCCCTTCTCCTCCTGCCCTCCAATTTTCCTTGAATCAGGATCTAGTTTAATGAGTGAGCTCTTCGCATCATGTGGCCACAGTATTGGAGCTTCAGCCTCAGCATCAGTCCTTCAAATCAGTATTCAGGGTTGATTTCCTTTTGGATTAACTGTTTGATCTCCTTGCTGTCCAGGGGACTCTCAAGAGTCTTCTCTAGGACCTTAGTTCAAAAGCATTGATTCTTCAGCACTCAGCCTTCTTTATGGACCAATTCTCACATCCATACGTGACTACTGGAAAACCATCCCTTTGACTCTACAGACTTTGTCTGCCAAAGTGATGTCTCTGCTTTTTAATATGCTGTCCAAGTTTGTCATAGCTTTCCTTCAAAGGAGCAAGTGTCTTTCAATTTCATTTCTGCCGTCAACATCTGTAATTTTTTTGGAACCCAAGAAAAGAAAATCTGTCACTGTTTCCACTTTTTTTTTTTCTCATCTATTTGCTATGAGATGTTGGGACTGGATGTGATGATCTTAGTTTTTAGAATGGTGAGTTTTAAGCCAGCTTTTTAACTCTCCTCTTTAATCTTCATCAAGTTAGTTTCTCTTAACTTTCTGCCATTAGGTTGATATCATCTGCATATCTGAGGTTGCTGATATTTCTCCCAGGAATCTTGATTCCAGCTTGTGATTCATTCAACCCTCATTATTCCCTGTCCAGTCCTAACTGTTGCTTCTTGACCTACATACAGGTTTTTCAGGAGCCAGGTAAGGTGGTTATTTGTACTCTCATGTTGTGTCAGTTTATTTACCCTATCGATTTCTTAGGATCTCTTATTTTCCTCCAAGTCAGTTATCAACTTCTTCAATCCAGAAATTATATTTCATCCAGAGTTTTTTGGGTCATGAAGCTTACAAAATTCCAAGAACCCCTATCAAGCAAAATAAACAAAATTGTAAATATAGTATTACTCATCCATAAAAATGAATGAAATAATGCTATTTACAGCACCATAGATGGACATAGAGATTGTCATACTGTGAAGTAAGTCATAGAATGACAAAAATCATATGATATCACTTATATTAGAATCTAAAAACAATGCTACAAATGAACTTATTTAAAAAACAGAGATAGAGTCACAGATGTAGAAAACAAACTTATGGTTACCAAGCGGGGAAATTGCGGGGGGGTGGGGGTGGTGGATAAATTGGGAGAATAGGACTGAGATATACACACTACTATATACAAAATAGGTAACTAATAAATACCTACTGTGGAGCACAGGGAACTTCACTCATTACTCTGTAATGGACTATATAGGAAAAGAATCTAAAAAGGAGTGGAGTCATGTGTATATATAACTGATTCACTTTGCTGTAATTGTGAAACTAATGCAATATTGTAAATCAACTATACTCCAATAAAAATTATAAAAACAATTGGATACAAAACTGAGTTGGTACAATAGGTGGTTGAATATGTTGGATGTAATTGTTATGTGAGGAGGGCTAGCCATAAGTTAACTGGATACAAAGCAGTGACTGAGAATGATAGACATCATCCTTCTAAAATAAAAATCTGCTACCAATGGCATTTTTCAGAGAACTAGAACAAATAATTTCACAATTTGTATGGAAATACAAAAAGCCTTGAATAGCCAAAGCAATCTTGAGAAAGAAGAATGGAACTAGAGGAATCAACCTGCCTCACTTCAGGCTCTACTACACAGCCACAGTCATCAGGACAGTATGGTACCAGCACAAAGACAGAAATATAGACAAATGAAACAAAATAGAAAGCCCAGGGATAAATCCACACACCTATGGACACCTTATCTTGGACAAAAGAGGAAAGAATATTAAATGGAGAAAAGACAATCTCTTTAACATGTGGTGCTGGGAAAACTGGTCAACCACTTGTAAAAGAATGAAACTAGAACACTTTCTAATGCTACTGCTGCTGCTACTAAGTCGTTTCAGTCATGTCCGACTCTTTGTGACCCCATAGACGGCAGCCTACCAGGCTCCGCCATCCCTGGGATTCTCCAGGCAAGAACACTGGAGTGGGGTGCCATTTCCTTCTCCAATGCATGCAAGTGAAAAGTGAAAGTGAAGTCGCTCAGTCGTGTCTGACTCTTAGCGACCCCATGGACTGTAGCCCACCAGGTTCCCCCATCCATGGGATTTTCCAGGCAAGAGTAATGGAGTGGGGTGCCATTGCCCTCTCCGTTCTAATACCATACACAAAAATAAACTCAAAATGGATTAAAGATCTAAACTTAAGACCAGAAACTATTAAACTCCTAGAGGAAAACATAGGCAAAACACTCTCTGACATAAATCACAGCAGGATCCTCTATGACCCACCTTCCAGAATATTGGAAATAAAAAGCAAAAATAAATGGGACCTAATTAAAATTAAAAGCTTCTGCACAACAAAGGAAACTATAAGCAAGGTGAAAAGACAGCCTTCAGAATGGGAGAAAATAATAGCAAACGAAGCAACTGACAAAGAATTAATCTCAAAAATATACAAGCAACTCCTGCAGCTCAATTCCAGAAAAATAAAAGACCCAATCAAAAAAATGGGCCAAAGAACTAAACAGAAATTTCTCCAAAGAAGACATACAGATGGCTAAAAAACACATGAAAAGATGCTCAACATCATTCATTATCAGAGAAATGCAAGTCAAAACCACAGTGAGGTACCATTTCATGCCAGTCAGAATGGCTGCTATCCAAAAGTCTACAAGCAATAAATGCTGGAGAGGGTGTGGAGAAAAGGGAACCCTCTTTCACTGTTGGTGGGAATGCAAACTAGTACAGCCACTATGGAGAACAGTGTGGAGATTCCTTAAAAAACTGGAAACAGAACTGCCATATGACCCAGCAATCCCATTGCTGGGCATACACACTGAGGAAACCAGAATTGAAAAAGACACGTGTACTCCAAGGTTCATCACTGCACTTTTTATAATAGCCAGGATATGGAAGCAACCTAGATGTCCATCAACAGATGAATGGATAAGAAAGCTGTGGTACATACTCACAATGGAATATTACTCAGCCATTAAAAAGAATACATTTGACTCAGTTCTAATGAGGTGGATGAAACTGGAGCCTATTCTAGAGAGTGAAGTAAGCCAGAAAGAAAAACACCAATACAGTATACTAATGCATATATATGGAATTTAGAAAGAAGGTAATGATAACCCTCTATGTGAGACAGCAGTGGAGACACAGATGTATTGAACAGTCTTTTGTATCTGTGGGAGTGGGCGAGGGCAGGATGATATGGGAGAATAGCATTGAAACATGTGAAATGTCATATGTGAAATGGATTGCCAGTCCAGGTTCGATGCATGAGATAGGGTGCTCAGGGCTGGTGCACTGGGACGACCCAGAGGGATGGGACGGGGAGGAAGGTGGGAGGGGGGTTCAGGATGGAGAACACATGTACACTCATGGCAGATTCAGGTCAATGTATGGCAAAACCAATACAATATTATAAAGTAAAATAAATAAATAAAATAAATAAAAAAAATCTGCAACTCAGCCCCTTTCTACCTAGATCCCAGTAACGACTGAGGCCATGCTGAAGCCGTCTCAGTTGACAATAAGGAACCTGTCACAGAGCATAAACTGGAGAGGAAAGTGACAGTGATCTTAACTGACTTTGGTTAAAATAACATGTTTTGTAAAATTTTCAAGGTATATGATCACATGAATACATTGTTAGAGCCCCTCCCAAGCCCCTGGAAGGAGACAGTAGAAATAAAGAAGCTTTAAAATTAAGTTCCATTAGTTTTAAAATAAACACTCCTCTGCTTATATATTTTTTTATAATATGTATTGAAACTTGCTTTCTTTGGCTTGTTCCTTTTGTTTTTACTCTTTATTGTGTATGCTCAGAAAATTGAATTTATCAAACTGCCAGCTTCTTAATATCATCTTATCAGCTGGTCCACTATTTTTCCCACCCTCATATTGATTTATTTATTTTGACTTCTCTCCTTTGGGATTTTTGCTCACTTTTAGAGAGAGGAAAAATATGTCTTCAACTTTGAACATTTAAAAGCATCTCTGGAGAGCCTTTTCACTTCTGAGTCAAGTTCAAAACATTTATGGCTTTTACAGCATAAATGGCACACTAGGGTATTATTCCTAGAGCTTAAATGCTACATATATGTATATTTAAGGTGTAACATTGATCTTCTAAAGAGTGTCTATTCCCTTTCATGGGAAAGGAAGTTAGAAACAGTCTAAAGACAAGCCTGATTGTCCTATAGTGAGCCGATGTCCCTCTCATTCTATAATGTTCTTCAGATTTCTGCCCAAATACACTTATACAACCTTTCTCTCTACATATTTCTGTGTCTTGGATCTCTACCTACAGCATTTGGCCCATTTTCCATGAACCCTTGGCTCATTTCTCCTATATTCATTTCAATGAAATAGAGAGAGAGAGCGATGGCTTTGGGAGTAAATATATATTCAGTACTTACTAATTCTTCCTTTTTGTTTGTTTGTTTTGGCCAACATGCTCAGCATGTGAGATGTTAGTTCCCCAACGAGGTATTGAACACAAGCCCCCTGCATTGGGAGCACTGAGTCTTAAACACTAGACTGCCAGGGAAGTCCCATTAATTCCTCCTTTTAAGAAATACCACATTTGGCATACCCAGTTCTATGACTTTGACTGTAAACTCTATACACACAAGAGCTACATCCTTTCCTCTTTATAGTCTCCATACCATCTAGCACAATGGCTTAGGCATTCAGTTCAGCTCAGTTCAGTTGCTCAGTCATGTCTGACTCTTTGTGACCTCATGGACTGCAGCATGCCAGGCTTCCCTGTCCATCACCAACTCCCAGAGCTTGCTCAAACTCATGTCCATTGAGTCGGTGATGCCATCCAACCATCTTATCCTCTGTTATCCCCATCTCCTCCCATCTTTAATCTTTCCCAGCATCAGGATCTTTTCAAATGAGTCAGTTCTTCCCATCAGGTGGCCACAGTATTGGAGTTTCCGCTTCAGCATCAATCCTTCCAATGAATATCCAGGACTGATCTCCTTTAGGATGGACTGATTGGATCTCCTTGCAGTCCAAGGGGCTCTCAAGTCTTCTCCAACACCACAGTGCAAAAGCATCAACTCTTCTGTGCTCAGCTTTCTTTATAGTCCAACTCTCACATCCCTACATGACTACTAGAAAAACCACAGCTTTGACTAGATAGACCTTTGTTGGCCAAGTAATGTCTCTGCTTTTTAATATGCTGTTTAGGTTGGTCATAACTTTTCTTCCAAGGAGTAAGCACCTTTTAATTTCATGGCTGCAGTCACCATCTGCAGTGATTTTGGAGCCCCCCAAAATAAAATCTCTCACTGTTTCCATTCTTTCCCCAGTTATTTGCCATGAAGTGATGGGACAAGATGCCATGATTTTAGTTTTCTGAATTTTGAGTTTTAAGCCAACTTTTCCACTCACCTCTTTCGCTTTCATCAAGAGGCTCTTTAGTTCCTCACTTTCTGCCATAAGGGTGGTGTCATCTGCGTATCTGAGGTTATTGATATTTCTCCTGGCAATCTTGATTCCAGCTTGTGCTTCATCCAGTCCAGCATTTCTGATGATGTACTCTGCATATAAGTTAAATAAACAGGGTGACAATATACTGCCTTGACATACTCCTTTTCCTATTTGGAAACAGTCTATTGTTCCATGTGCAGTTCTAACTGTTGCTTCTTGACTTGCATACTTAGGCATGGAGGCATTAAATAAATTTATGGCAATTTGGACTGTTAATTAATTATGTTGATTATTTATTAGAATTTGCAAGGAATAGAACTCCAGTAGTAAAATAGGTAATTAAAATTTTTTTTCCATTGGAGTATAGTTTAGTAAGAAGGGATTATTAAGCCTACTGATATTATTGTTAATGGTTTATCCTTACCTCATAAATCCCCTCTTAGAATGCATGTCCATCATTAAACTTTTAATGATCAAATATCCATATTTTATCAATTGGAGGTTTAACTGCATTATCCTTATATATGTTCTATATATATTAGGGTTAAGGGTTAGGGTTAGGGTTAGGATATATATGCATATCCTTATATATATATTCCATTTTTGAAAAAAATCCTGCAATTTATTTCTGGCAGGATGGGTAAATTTCATAAAACGTAAGAGCTTACCATGTAGGGTCTTGTTAAAGGCTTATCATTTTGCTTGAAAATTCTGATACCTTTCATGGCAGTGAGTAATTGAAATTACAAATGTACTCAAAACCCAAGGAAATAGACAGATATTTGTCACCTAAATTAGAAAATAAATTAGCTAGCTCAACATGTCCTAGCTCAACATGACAGAATAATATCCAAATGGCCCCACCTTACTCCCAAATTTCCACAAAAAATAATGAAAATAAAGGCAAAAATGAGTGAATTCATAAGGCTAGATGCTAGAAAAGAGTGCCAAGGTTAGATTAAAAATTCTAGGGATACCTGTGGCGGATTCATTTTGATATTTGGCAAAACTAATACAGTTATGTAAAGTTTAAAAATAAAATAAAATTAAAAAAAATTCTAGGGAGATTCTTTAAGATATAATTGAAATAAAATGTTTTAATGAAGAAAGACAGTTCAAGGACCTGATAATGCAAACACATAAACAGTCCAGCACCAGCTTTTCAGGTTCAAATACTAAATTTCTTTCCTTTCATATATATACTCTTTCAGAGAGCTTTTTCTATTTAGGTTGTTTTCAACTAAGAGTCTGTACAAATAAGAGCAGTTGACCTTGCAAAAGTTATCAGAGAAATTAATTAAATGACTTTGTCTTTCCTTGCGTGTATGCTAAGTCGCTTCAGTTGTGTTCCACTCTTCAAGACCATATGGACTGTGGCCCACCAGGCTTCTCTGTCCATGGGATTGTCCAGGCAAGAATACTGGAGTGGGTTTCCATGCCCTTTTCCAAGAGATCTTCCTGACCCAGGGATTGAACTCTTTACTCTTAGGTCTTTTGCATTGGCAGGGGAGTATTTTACCACTAGTGCCACTTGGGAAGCCCTATTTTGTTTTTACAACATCTTAAAGAAGTGGATATTATATTCTCATTTTAGAAATGAAAAGAAGATGTTTAAAGTTTTCCCAACATTGTACTTGAAGTTAATTAATGATGAAGCTTTAGCTTGAGTTAAAATGAAGCTTCACTTGATCCCAGGTTTACTTGATCCCAAGATACGTGTCTTAATCATGGGTAACTGATTCTTCAGAGACAGAGATAGCTGTGTCTTGAACTCTGAGACTGTTCAAGTACTCACCAATAATAGATTCATATGCATTAGGAATTAATGTTGAGAGTTAAAAATTTTTTTAAGAATGAGATTCCAAACCTAACAAACAAAAACATTTTTTTTTTTTGGTATAACTCAACAAGTGAAAGTGAAGTTGCTCAGTCATGTCCAACTCTTTGCGACCCCATGGACAGTAGCCTACTAGGCTTCTCTGTCCATGGGATTTTCGAGGGAAGAGTACTGGAGTGGTTGCTATTTAGTTCTCCAGGGGATCTTCCCGACCCAGAGACCCTCATTGCAGGCAGACGCTTTTACCATCTGACATGAATGCCAGTTAATTCTGCCATGTGAAAGCTAATCACTAAAATACAAAAAGCAAAACAACAACAACAACAAAACTTTGTTGAAAAATAAAAAGAAACCTTCTTCATTCCTAAAACACTCTCCATCCATAAAAATGTACACTGTTTGATGTGCCATTTGGAGCTGGCCAAATGGTATTGTAGAAAATGTTTTTATCTAGAAAATTGGAAGGCAATTCAATATCAATCTCCAGATATTTTACTAGGTTTTGGTTCAGCTCCTGGAGGATGACTTTCCTTATATCTTAGGGGTATAAATAAGGTTGTACAAAGTCTCAGGTCAGTTGATTTGGGAAGGAAACAATGACCCGAGAACCATTCATATGAAGTGAAGTGACAGTGATTTATGGCATCCTGTCTGTCTCTACACACACACACACACACACACACACACACACACACATCCTTAGAGTTGCAGTAAGAACAATTTCTGAGCTACTCTCAAAATCACTACAGATGGTGATTGCAGCCATGAAATTAAAAGACACTTACTCCTTGGAAGGAAAGTTATGACCAGCCTAGACAGCATATTAAAAAGCAGGGACATTACTTTGCTAACAAAGGTACGTCTAGTCAAGGCTATGGTTTTTCCAGTGGTCATGTATGGATGTGAGAGTTGGACTATAAAGAAAGCTGAGCACAGAATTGATGCTTTTGCACTGTGGTGTTGGAAAAGACTCTTGAGAGTCCCTTGGACTACAAGGAGATCCAACCAGTCTACCCTAAAGGAGATCAGTCCTGGGTGTTCATTGGAAGGACTGATGGTGAAGCTGAAACTCCAATACTTTGGCCACCTGATGTGAAGAGCTGACTCATTGGAAAAGACCCTGATCCTGGGAAAGAATCAGGACAGGAGAAGGGGATGATGGAGGATGAGATGGTTGGATGCCATCACCGATACAATGGACATGGGTTTGGGTAAACTCCGGGAGTTGGTGATGGACAGGGAGGCCTGGCGTGCTGCGGTTCATGGGATTGCAAAGAGTGGGAGTCGACTGAGTGATTGAACTGAACCGAAGTGATTGTTACATCAGGAGGGTTGCTTTGTTATTTATCATTAAACAGGAATGATACATTTTCTTCTGATTTTCTGAAATGTTATCACTACATTACAACTTCATATTTGTACAGAATTTTGTGCTAACACGTTTTCTTATA
Organism: Bubalus bubalis; assembly: GCF_019923935.1. Lineage (NCBI taxonomy): Eukaryota > Metazoa > Chordata > Mammalia > Artiodactyla > Bovidae > Bubalus > Bubalus bubalis. The sequence goes on along the minus strand of NC_059159.1, from coordinate 77,323,881 downwards.
GAAATACTTTATTGCAGAATTGCATATAACTCCAACACATGTATGGTGATTTCTTTTCTTTTTGTGAGCTCAATTTTCTAGTTATTATTGATTGCCCACATTTTGTACATATTGCTCATAACAAAGAATGCTTGGTCAGATAATTATTGCTCTAGATGCTGGTGAATGTGGCAATACAATTAGATTCAAAGAAAGTTAGTGTACTCTCCCACCTCAGTTCATCACAGACCCTACTGGATTCCCTATGGAAGCATAAAGGGTCAGACTCAGCAGGTGTAAGTGTTAATTTTAACAATGCAATTGCTTTTCTATTCATTGTCATCACTGTAGAAAGGTAGTTAAGAATTAAGTGCACTCTTCATCAAAATGATTAGACCATTAACTGTACAATCTCTTTTTGGATCTTGTTTTTATGATTATCTGATAATTCAACTCTTTTTCTGTTTCTGGGGACATTTAATTTAAGAGCCTTATCTCACCTCTACAAACTGAGCAAAGTAAAGTAATTCCAACCCTCAATTTAGTTAATTAAAAATAAAAGGCTTGGTTGATTTTGTTTGCATTCCTGATGCATTAGGGAATAATGAATTGCTCCATAAAAATAAAAGATGTTTTCCAGTAATCACTATTTTTTCATAAACACTGTAGTGTGAATCATATTGTTTTTGTTGTCATAATAGTCAATGATCTTAAAAAAATAATCGAATATTTAAAATATCTGAATGCAATATTCCCAGGAGACACACACTATATTAGAAGCATCTAATGTTTAAAAAGCATATCTGTTTTAGAATTTTTTATTTTAATTATCAGTTTCTTCCTAATTAATAATTTATTGTATTATATTTAGTTCCTCTATTCAGACATAATAGTGTTTAAATCTTTCCTTCCTTTTTTAAATGTTCTTTCAGCACTGGAATGAGTTCCACTTAAGAAAGAAACTATTTTATCTGTATAAATTGAAACCAATTGTTCATTGGCTTTATTTGTGAACATAATAAAAATGGATTTATATTATGTGAATTTTATTGTGTGTAGTATTGAATGGCAAAACTCAAATTCAGTTGCTGTATTTGATAAGATTAGGCATTTGCTTTCTGATGTCTTCTATCTAATGATGACTTAAAATCAAGCTTTTAAAATCATGCTTCCCACCCATTCAATGGCTTGCATTGAAGAGAAGTACTATGTGTCTGCTTAATGTACTACATCTGTAAGAATGCTTTTATTCTCTTTCTTCTTTCTTTTTCTTTGTCGATAGGATTATTTCTGCTTTGTGAGATACTAAATGTAGGCCCTTGATTTATATTTCCTGTGTTGAGAAAGTTCTCAGGATTTCAGAATCTCACTGAGCACAGGCTTAAATAGTAAAATAATAATAATATAGTTCTTCTACATTCTTCAGAAAACTCTATTTTTAGATAAAAGGGAATCTCACATGTTCTATACTGCTATCACAGAATGTGGTTAACCTTTCATGAACCAAGAGTCTTGAATCGCAGAAGGTAAGATCATAGGAGCAGTTATATATTTAGTACTCCTCATTCCTTTCAGCCTTCTCTCTGTCTACATTTTGTTATCTGCCAATAGAAAAATGGGTGTTATAGGGAAAAGAATATTAAGCTTTCTAGTTTGGCTGCTGTACTACTAAGTGGGTGACAGAATAAATCAGAAAGTTTCCCCCTTTTCTACTTACTTAAAGTGCTGTTGTCTAAAAATTTAGCCTAAAACTCTTTAAGTTGAGAATGCGTAGCATGACCCTCTGCTTTATAGAGAGGGCTACAACCGGTTCTGCAGGCATTTTCATTATTTATCTCTAAACAATATTTAAATTAGACTGGAGATGCATTGAGAAAAACTGCTTTGCAAGAGACTTACAGGAATAAGAGGTTGTGGGTTTTCCCTTCCTTCCAGGTAGGGGAGAGGAAGCCCCCCCACCCCTCCCATCAGCCAAAACTGAGTGAAGGGATTCCAAAAGAATAACTCTAAAATCTTGGCCTGTCTACAAGAAGGGAGAAAGACATGCTGTTTCTGGACTGGATGTTTGTTGAGCTGCTAATCCAAGTTCTTATCATGCTACTCCTGGAGATAAATGCAAAAGAATTCTTAATTCCCAGAAATGTGAGTTTTTACCCAACCGAGAAATTGGTGGCTATCTCCTGCCTACATGATTTTAAAGGTAGAAGATTGGCTGGAGTCATATTATTATAGCCAGGTAAGACAAGAAAAGTCAGCAAGGGCTAAGTCTTATCAGAACCCTAGCAGTCTTAGAAGCAACTCACCCAAGAGGACTGACCAATGAGGTGAGGGCTTTAGCAAAAAGATGCTGTTTTTTTTTTTTTTTTTTTTTTGCCATGGACAAGAGATGGAAGAGGGTGAAGTGGCCAGGCAAGGAATATACTAAAGGGTCAGGGAAGAAGACAGTGTGAAGATTCCTGCTGGGGAGCAGGGAAGGAAGATGTTCCAAAGAACATGAAAATGGACCTTGAAACAAAGTCAACTTTTCCCCAGTGCCCACGATGAAAGGCAGCAAGAACCACATGAAAAACAAGCAAGCAAACAGATGATACGTAAAACATTTGCTTTCCTTCCTCCAAGTTGTTCTTTCCATGCTCCCAATTCTAGACAGTCAGGAGCATAAGAAGGGTGAGAGAAGGAGTAGAAAACCTAGTTAGAAAATAAAGTCAAGATCATGCCTCTCTCTTCCACTAGCACATCTACAAGCCTTTGTTCAGCCTAAGCAGAGCAAGATGGGGAAGAGCAGTAAGTCAGGCTGACGTTCATTGAACCTTTGACTTGGAGTGCCCTGGATATAGTAAAAATAGGTGGAGGTCTGATCAAGCTGCTCTCCAGAGGTAGATAAGCTTGATACTAGGGAGTATGTTTGCAGGCACTAGTAGAAATAAATAAAACTGTTTTCTGATTGCTGCTGCTGCTGTTTAGTTGTGTCTGACTCTTTGTGGCCCCTCTACCCTATATTTGCTGCTGCTGCTAAGTCGCTTCAGTCATGTCCAACTCTGCGCTCCCATGGACTGTAGCCCATCAGGCTCCTCTGTCCATTGGATTCTCCAGGCAAGAATACTGGAGTGGGTTGCCATTTCCTTCTCCAGGGAATTTCTGCAACCCAGAACACCTGTCTCTTATATCTTCTGCCTTGGTAGTTGTGTTCTTTACCTCTAGTGCCACCTGGGAAGCCCAGCCTATATTTAACCCACTTTGGATCAGTTCCTCATTTTGGTGTAAATCATTTTATCCTCCTCTTTCATCTATTCCCTTGTCTTGTGGTAATATATAGTTCTGCTGGTTTTCATTTTAGAATTCTCTCTGCTAAGATCATGTTTTAGGGAAAATTAACTCTTTCCTGACTTAAAAGTTAGGCATAGGGCTCAGTTCAAAATGCTTCAGCATAAGTTCATCTCTGATACATGTTATTAGTTGAAAATGGACAGTGAACAAACTTCTGAGGCTTGGGCTCCAGGAGCAGATTTCAGGGTTGATATGGCACCTGCTGAGATCTTGGAGGTGTTGCCAGTCTGTGCCTTTCGAATCCTTCGGCCCCAGCCATGCCCTCAGTACCTCAGGCTCCTTCTAATCCTGCACCCAATGTGCTTTCCAGCCCCCATTGGACTTGTAGGTGTGCTTTTCTCTGACCTTCACATCCATGACAGGTGAGACCCCATTCCCATTTCTGATGCAAGGGCTGCCAGATAGACCAGAGAATATAATTAAGGAATGTCTTCTTTTAGATCATCTCAGAGCACCATTATAATGCTCCAGTTACTGAGCTACCATAATCAAATTGTCAGGAACTGCCTGATTTTTCAAGGATGAAAATGCTGAAGATGAAAACATTGCTTATCTTTTTACAGTCAAGGTGATAAGGATCTAGAAGAGATACCAGGAATTAGACATGGCTCCAAGTGTGATTAAATATAAGGAAAGATTCAGGAAGATCCCCATCACTAGCTAGAATGTTCAGTACTTTGTGCATATCTCTGCATAAGTTGTGTTTTACTTTGAATGTTACTCAACTCACTCTTCTTAACTATATGGTGGCAAAAGGAAAATAATTCCGCTTCTTTGAAATGGAAGGTTTAATGCAAAATGCAAAATAAATAAAAATTTTAGAGATGGGTTTGGAACTGCTAGAATCCATGTGACTTGTATTATGGTATCTCTTCTGAAATGAACTTAAACCAAATATAAAATCACCAGAACAGCCAAAACAAGAGGTTCATGTATCACCTGGCTCTCTCACATGGAGTTTGAACTTTTCAAGAATGCATGGGAGCAACCATGAAACTCCTTACTGACAAAGGTGGTTTACCTCTCCTTTCAAGTTCATGTCACATTGAGTAATTATGATTTCACAGATAAGAGTGATTGTGAGGGGTCCTAAGATGGTGGAGGGATAGGATGGGGAGACCACATTCTCCCCAACACATTCATCAAAAGAACATTTGAACGCTGAATACATTCCACAAAACAACTTCTGAATGCCGGCAGAGGACATCAGGCACCCAGAAAAGCAGCCCATTGTCTTTGAAAGATGTTTTATCAACAGTGCTGTATAGATGGAGAAGTCTTGAGGCTACTGTAAAAAAAATAAGACTGAAAACCAGAAGCAGGAGGCTTAAGTCCAAATCCTGAGAACACCAGAGAATTCCAAACTCCAGGAAACATTAATTGACAGGAGCTCATCAAATGCCTCCATACCTACACTGAAACCAAGCACCACCCAAGGGCCAACAAGTTCTAGAGCAAGACACACCACGCAAATTCTCCAGCAACAATATACAGGCTGCCCAAAGTCACTCCAAACCCACTGACATCTCATAACTCATTACTGGACACTTCATTGCACTCCAGAGAGAAGAAATCCAGCTACACCCACCAGAACACTGACACAAGCTTCCCTAACTAGGAAACCTTGATAAGCCACCCATACAACCCCCACCCACAGCGAGGAAACCCTACAATAAAGAGAACTCCACAAACTGCCAGAATACAGAAAGGCCACCCCAAATGCAGCAATATAAACAAGATGAAGAGACAGAAGATTACCCAGCAGGTAAAGGAACAGGATATATGCTCACCAAACCAAACAAAATAGGAAGAGATAGGGAATGTACCTGATAAAGAATTCTGAATAATGATAGTGAAAATGATCTAAAATCTTGAAAACAAAATGGAATCACAGATAAATAGCCTGGAGACAAGGATTGAGAAGATGCAAGAAAGGTTTTGCAAGGACCTAGAAGAAATAAAAGAGAGTCAATATATAATGAATAATGCAATAAATGAGATAAAAAACACTCTGGAGGGAACAAATAGTAGAATTACGGAGGCAGAAGATAGGATAAGTGAGGTAGAAGATAGAATGGTAGAAATAAATGAATCAGAGAGGAAAAAAGAAAAATGAATTAAAAGAAATGAGGACAATCTCAGAGACCTCTGGGACAATGTTAAACACCCCAGCATGCGAATATAGGAGTCCCAGAAGAAGAAGACAAAAAGAAAGACCATGAGAAAATACTTGAGGAGATAATATTTGAAAACTCCCCTAAAATGGGGAAGCAAATAATCACCCAAGTCCAAGAAACCCAGAGAATCCCAAACAAGATAAACCCAAGGTGAAACACCCCAAGACACATATTAATCAAATTAACAAATATCAAACACAAAAAACAAATATTGAAAGCAGCAAGGGAAAAACAACAAATAACACAAAAGGGGATTCCCATAAGGATAACAGCTGATCTTTCAATAGAAACTCTTCAGGCCAGGAGGGAATGGCAGGACATACTTAAAGTGATGAAAGAAAATAACCTACAGCCCAGATTACTGTACCCAGCAAGGATCTCATTCAAGTATGAAGGAGAAATCAAAAGCTTTACAGACAAGCAAAAGCTCAGAGAATTCAGCACCACCAAACCAGCTCTCCAAAATGCTAAAGGATCTTCTCTAGACAGGAAACACAAAAAAGGTATATAAACTCGAACCCAAAACAATAAAGTAAATGGCAACGGGATCATGCTTATCAATAATTACCTTAAATGTGAATGGGTTGAATGTCCCAACCAAAAGACAAAGACTGGCTGAATGGATACATAAGCAAGACCCCTATATATGTTGTCTACAAGAGTTCCACCTCAAAACACGAGACACATACAGACTGAAAGTGAAGGGCTGGAAAAAAATATTCACACAAATAGAGACCAAAAGAAAGCAGGAGTAGCAATACTCATATCAGATAAAATAGACTTTAAAACAAAGGCTGTGAAAAGAGACAAAGAAGGACACTACATAATGATCAAAGGATCAATCCAAGAAGAAGATATAACAATTATAAATATATATGCACCCAACATAGGAGCACCACAATATGTAAGACAAATGCTAACAAGTATGAAAGGGGAAATTAGCAATAACACAATAATAGTGGAAGACTTTAATACCCCACTCACACCTATGGATAGATCAACTAAACAGAAAATTAGCAAGGAAACACAAACTTTAAATGATACAGTAGACCAGTTAGACCTAATTGATATCTATAGGACATTTCACCCCAAAATAACAAATTTCATCTTTTTCTCAAGTGCACATGGAACCTTCTCAAGGATAGATCACATCCTGGGCCATAAATCTAGCCTTGGTAAATTTAAAAAAATTGAAATCATTCCAAGCATCTTTTCTGACCATAATGCAGTAAGATTAGATCTCAATTACAGGAGAAAAACTATTAAAAATTCCAACACATGGAGGCTGAACAACATGCTGCTGAATAACCAACAAATCACAGAAGAAATCAAAAAAGAAATCAAAATATGCATTGAAACGAATGAAAATAAAAACACAACCACCCAAAACCTGTGGAACACTGTAAAAGCAGTGCAAAGAGGAAGGTTCGTAGCAATACAGGCATACCTCAAGAAACAATAAAAAAGTCAAATAAATAACCTAACACGGGTGAAAGAAATCAAAGAGGACACTAATAGATGGAGAAATATACCATGTTCATGGATCAGAAAAATCAATATAGTGAAAATGAGTATACTACCCAAAGCAATCTATAGATTCAGTGCAATCCCTATCAAGCTACCAATGGTATTTTTTCACAGAGCTAGAACAAATAACACACAATTTGTATGGAAATACAAAAAGCCTCGAATAGCCAAAGCAATCTTGAGAAAGAAGAAGGGAACTGGAGGAATCAACCTGCCTGACTTCAGGCTCTACTACAAAGCCACAGTCATCAAGACAGTATGGTACTGGCACTAAGACAGAAATATAGATCAATGGAACAAAATAGAAAGCCCAGAGATAAACCCATGCACCTATGGACACCTTATCTTTGACAAAGGAGGCAAGAATATACAATGGAGAAAAGGCAATCTCTTTAACAAGTGGTCCTGGGAAAACCTGTCAACCACTTGTGAAAGAGTAAAACTAGAACACTATATAACACCATACACAAAAATAAACTCAAAATGGATTACAGATCTAAACATAAGACCAGAAACTATAAAACTCCTAGAGGAGAATGTAGGCAAAACACTCTCCTACATAAATCACAGCAGGATCCTCTATGACCCATCTCCCAGAATATTGGAAATAAAAGCAAAAATAAACAAATGGGACCTAATTAAAATTAAAAGCTTCTGCACAACAAAGGAAACTATAAGCAAGGTGAAAAGACAGCCTTCAGAATGGGAGAAAACAATAGCAAATGAAGCAACGGACAAAGAATTAATCTCAAAAAATATACAAGCAACTCCTGCAGCTCAATTCCAGAAAAATGAACAACCCAGTCAAAAAATGGGCCAAAGAACTAAATAGACATTTCTCTAAAGAAGACATAAAGATGGCCAACAAACACATGAAAAGATGCTCAACATCACTCATTTTCAGATAAATGCAAATCAAAACCACTATGAGGTACCATTTCAGCCAGTCTGAATGGCTGCTATCCAAAAGTCTATAAGCAATAAATGCTGGAGAGGATGTGGAGAAAAGGGAACCCTCTTACACTGTTGGTGGGAATGCAAGCTAGTACAGCCACTATGGAGAACAGTGTGGAGATTCCTTAAAAAACTGGAAATAGAACTGCCATCCAGTTCAGTCGCTCAGTCATGTCTGACTCTTTGTGACCCCATGAATCGCAGCATGCCAGGCATCCCTGTCCATCACCAACTCCCGGAGTTCACTCAAACTCATGTCCATCAAATCGGTGATGCCATCCAGCCATCTCATCCTCTGTCATCCCCTCTTCCTCCTGCCCTCAATCCCTCCCAGCATCAGAGTCTTTTCCAATGAGTCAACTCTTCGCATGAGGTGGCCAAAGTACTGGAGTTTCAGCTTTAGAATCATTCCTTCCAAAGAACACCCAGGGCTGATCTCCTTCAGAATGGACTGGTTGGATCTCCTTGCAGTCCAAGGGACTCTCAAGAGTCTTCTCCAACACCACAGTTCAAAAGCATCACTTCTTCAGCACTCAGCTTTCTTCACAGTCCAACTCTCACATCCATACATGACCACAGGAAAAACCATAGCCTTGACTAGACGGACCCCTGTTGGCAAAGTAATGTCTCTGCTTTTGAATATGCTATCTAGGTTGGTCATAACTTTCCTTCCAAGGAGTAAGCGTCTTTTAATTTCATGGCCTCAGTCACCATCTGCAGTGATTTTGGAGTCCAAAAAAATAAAGTCTGACACTGTTTCCACTGTTTCCCCATCTATTTCCCATGAAGTGATGTACAGCCCAGCAATCCCACTGCTGGGCATACACAGAGAGGAAACCAGAATTGAAAGAGACATGTGTACCCCAATGTTCCTCGCAGCACTGTTTATAATAGCCAGGATATGGAAGCAACCTAGATGTCCATCAGCAGACCAATGGATAAGAAAGCTGTGGTACATATACCCAATGGAATATTACTCAGCCATTAAAAAGAATACATTTGAATCAGTTCTAATGAGGTGGATGCAACTGGAGCCTATTCTAGAGAGTGAAGTAAGCCAGAAAGAAAAACACCAATACAGTATACTAACACATATATATGGAGTTTAGAAAGATGGTAATGATAACCCTGTATGCGAGACAGCAAAAGAGACACAGATGTATAGAACAGTCTTTTGGACTCTGGGAGAGGGAGAGGGTGGGAAGATTTGGGAGAATGGCATTGAAGCATGTATAATATCATATAAGAAATGAATCGCCAGTCCAGGTTCAATGCAGGATATAGGATGCTTGGGGCTGGTGCTCTGGGATGACCCAGAGGGATGGTATGGGGAGGGAGGTGGATGGGGGGTTCAGGATGAGGAACACGTGTATACCTGTGGCAGATTCATGTTGATGCATGGCAAAACCAATACAATATTGTAAAGTAATTAGCCTCTAATTAAAATAAATACATTTATATTAAAAAGGAAAAAAAAAAGAGTGATTGTGAGCACTTTGCTTGTGGCCAGTGGCTAAGGTGCTGATCTCCCACTGCAGGGGTTGCACATTTGATCTCTGGTTGGGGAACCAAGGTCCTGCATGCTGCAGGCATGCCCAGAAAAAAAAAAAAAGAGTAATTGTGAAATTCCTCTGAGGAAAAGTGATAGATTGATAGATTCTTCAACTACATGCATTAAACTACACTCCCGCCTCCATGGTGATATTTGGAATAGCTAACTAGCTGATATGGGTTATAGACTGGACATATGATGTCTTGTGGGCTTCCCTCATGGCTCAGACAGTAAAGAATCTGCCTGCAATGGGGAGATCTGGGTTTGATTCCCATTGGGAAGATCCCCTGGAGGAGGGCATAGCAACCCACTCCAGTATTCTTACCTGGAGAATCTCCATGGATAGAGGAGCCTGAAGGGCTACAGTCTATGGGTTCACAAAGAGTTGTACATGACTGAGTGACTTTCAATCATATAGGCTTTAAACCTCCTAAAAGAAGAAATTGTATCTATTTTCAACTTACACTTTTGGAGTTAATATAATTTATTTTTCTACAATAGTAGTATTGCTTAACTTTTTTGTCCTATTTGTGGTAAATTCCAGAAGCATGAAAATCTTTGAATTTCTACAGGAAACTGTGCAATTTTATCCTTTTCGTATAGGCCCATGAAAAACATTTTCTCAATAATGCTCATTAACTGTGTAGCTACCTTTTAGTTATTTAGAGATTTTCTACATTTTATTTAGTAATGACGACTCTTTTGAGATAGTCTCTGTTGACCAGTGAATGACTACAGACAAAGCAAAAAAATAATTGCTTCCTAAGGGTAATACCAGTCACTTTTCACCGTCTACTTGCAGTGTCTTAGTTCCACCATTAATATAAGGTTTTAAAATTTCTTGCAGAAGATTGTTACAGGTAGTTCTCTACAGAAATTTATAAATTTTCTCTGAATATGCTTGTGATCAATATCAGAGGAGAATTTTGTATTTGTTATAAACATAAGCAGCAGCTACTAAAATTGAGGGCAAAGTGGTAGTTCCACAACCAGCTCTTTTCAGAATCACCTGGGGGAAATTTGAGAAACAGAGCTTTCCTGTGTCTGGTCCCAGACATATTGAATTAGAATAGTTCAAGCTGGAGTCTGGGAATCTCAAAAACAAAAACAAAAAACCATTCCTAGTTTATGGAACCATTGTATAAAGTGAATGTTGTTCAGTTGTTGTTCAGTTGCTAAGTTGTGTCTGAATCTTTGCAACTCCATGGACTGCAGCACACTAGGCGTCACTGTTTTTTCACTAAATCCTGGAGTTTACTAAAACTCATGTCCATTGAGTCGGTGATACCATCCAGCCATCTCATCCTCTGTCATCCTTTTCTCCTCCTGCTCCAGCTCTTTCCTAGTATAAATGTCTTTTCCAAAGAGTTGGCTCTTTGCATCAGTTGGCCAAAGTATTGGAGCTTCAGTGTCAGCATCATTCCTTCCAGTGAGTATTCAGGGTTGATTTCCTTTAGGATCGACAGGTTTGATCTCCTTGCTGTCCAAGGGAACTCAAGAGTCTTCTCCAGCCCCACAATTTGAAAGCAGAAATTCTTCGGCACTCGGCCTTCTTTATGGTCCAACTCTTACATCCATATGTGACTACTGGAAAAACCATAGCTTTGCCTATACTGACCTTTGTTGGCAATGTGATATCTCTGCATTTTAACATGCTGTCTAGGTTTGTCATAATTTTCCTTCCAAAGAGCAAGTATCTTTTATTTTATTGGCTTCAGTCACTACCCACAGTGATTTTGGAGCCCAAGAAAAGAAAATCTGCTCTATTTCCACTTTTCCCCCTTCTATTTTCTGTGAAGATGCCATGGTCTTTGTTTTTTTGAATGTTGAGTTTTAAATCAGCTTTTTCTCTGTCCTCTTTCACCCTCATCAAGAGGTTCTTTAGTTCCTCTTCACTTTCTGCCACTAGAGTGGTATCATCTGCATATCTGAGGTGATGATATTTCTCCCAGCAATCTTGATTCCAGCTTGTGATTCATTCAGCCCCGCATTTCGCATGATGTACTCTGCATAGAAGTTAAATAAGCAGAGTGTATACAACAATATACAGCCTTGGTGTACTCCTTTCCCAATTTGGAACCAGTTCGTTGTTCCCTGTCCGATTCTAACTGTTGCTTCTTGACTTGCATACAGCTTTCTCAGGAGACAGGTAAGCTGGTCTGGTATTCCCATCTCTTTAAGAACATTCCACAGTCTGTTGTGATCCACACAGTCAAAGGCTTCAGCATAGTGGATGAGGCAGAAGTAGATGTTTGTCTGGATTTCCCTTGCTTTCTCTATGATCCAAAGAATGTTGGCAATTTGATTTCTCATTTTAAAATGACTGGTGATGTCAAAATTTGCCAGTGTAACAGAGCGATTTGTAGGTGTTTGTTTTCACGTGTTAAATGGTCAAACTTCTAGACTCTGCGAGAAACTAGTATCAGGCCATATGTAATTAGGAGACAAAAGAACAAGTTAGAAATGAAACAAAATGACTTCAGAAGATGGAAATGTTTGTGGTGGTTTTTCTTTTTTAAATGAAATTTACTTATTTTTGACTGCTCTGGGTCTTCATTGCTGTGCCCGGGCTTTCTCTAGTTGTGATAAATGGGGGCTACTCTCTAGTTGCAGTACTTGGGCTTCTCATTGCTTTGGCTTCTCTTGTTGTGGAGCATGGGCTCTGGGATGTGCAGGCTTTAGTGGTTGTGGCTTGCAGGCTTATTTGCCTTATGACATGTGGAATCCTCCCAGGCCAGGGATTGAACCCATGTCTCCTGCATTGGCAGGTGAATTCTCAACCACTGTATCACCAGGGAAGTCCAATTGAAAGATTTTTGAACCATAAATGTACATGTCCTCAAAAACTATATATTTTACATAATATCCAGGTATTTTCAATAAAGAGTAAAAATTGACCACCAAAATAATAATTCTTTGCATTGCTATGGTGATTTGTTGTTTATATATACTTTGATACATAGTATTTCTTTTGTCTTCAGAAGAGTGAGAAATGGACAGAGAAGATTCTGGTATCCTCACTTTAGGAGAATTCTTCCCAAAACTGCAGAGAGTTGGAGCCATGGACCAGAAATCCCTGTATGCTGATCAATCAATCAGCTGCCAAGTTTGAGAGACAGAACTTAGGCAATTGAATGACATTATCATTCATCTCATATTTTTTTAGGGTGACAGGGAAGTATATAATGCATCTATTATAAATGCTTCAATTAAAGTTTTGCAACTTAAAGGGGAGCTTTATATATCTAGAAAGGCTCATTCCATAAAGATTACTTAAGATAGCATTGCTATATAAGTATGTAGGTTAGAAGGGATGTTAAAATGCATTTAGTCTAGTTCTCTCATTTCATAGATGAACACTCTAAGGCTCAGAGAGTTGTATGGTTTTGCTAGTGATTAATAACTAATCTGATCAATTTTTGAGAAAAGGACATCTTTCTTAACCTATGTTCCATAATTACGAATTGGTTAAAAAGAGTAAAATACATTGGTGAGTGATTTGTGTTAGTTCAATTTGCTAATATTTTTAACTTTAAATTTCACTTCTCCTGCAACATATTTTGTAATACTTTATAACAAAGTAACCTCTTTATTTCATAAATCAGTTATTATAAAACTGGGATACAATTGACAATTTTACTCATAAGGGATTCCACTCCCACCTCAATTTAAAAGTTTTCCCTCTTTATTTGAGCACTAATAATGGTGTTTTCAAAGGAGAAGCAAAAGTGAAATGTTTTCTTTGAATTTCTTTCTAAAGTTTAGCCATTTTTACTTTGCTATTAAGGTAATGGCAAGAAAATTACATAAAACAATATTCTGAAAGAGTATTCTCCTGATTGATTTTAAATCATTATGCTACTTGAAAAATTTAATGTTTAAATAACACCACAAGTTATTACATTCAGTTTCTGATTCATGTATTGTGAATATAAACATATACTTGAAGATAAGAAATGGATTCAATGTGCTTTTTTATCGCCTGAGAAGTTAATGGATGTGGCTACATTTTAAAGGAAGAGATAGCAGAAATGTTCTGCTTTATAATCAAAACATTGCCTTTATACTTTATACATAAAGATCATCATTTTCCAGCACTGTGAAATTCTTACCTAAAGATGTTGAAATGGACATATATCATAATAGCTTATAAAATATTTTCAGTGACAATAATATGAAAACTTGGGAAAAAATTGTTACCTCTGACTCAGGTCTAATAAGACTGGAGAAAATGTTTGTCATGGTCTAGTGGGAAACAAGTTTCTTCTGTCTTATCAGGAACTTTCTGTTGGGAGCCTCTCTCCCTCCACTGGTGTGAAGAGAGAATCGTATAGTCCTTGAAATTGTATCTAAGATGAGTGGAAGTTTGGGGATGAAATTGACACCATTGAAGGTAAAGAAGAAAGATGGAGAAAAGCTGTGTCTTTATTGACCTCTTCCCTGAATCAAGTCATTTCCAAAGGTTGGTCTCTTGGTCTCTTTTTGCTTCTACTTATTACAGCCAAAAACCATCCTTTATTTCTGAAGCCACTTTAAGCTGCTTTTCTGTTGCTTATCAGTGAATACCTCTTAACTAATAGATCATGTTAAAATCTGAAATTGTACGTTATGCTGCTGTCATTTGTGCTGCATTTTTCTATGGATTTATATCCAATGATGTAAATGTTGTAAAGCCTGAGGCTATATAAGTGTATCCATTTATGAAGCAAACAAACAAATAAACTCCAGGTATGAAAACAGCCTCAAAAGAATTGTTGTAAAATTCCCCTAGGAGTATCATGAGGAATAAATATTAATGCCTTTAATTGCTTTACACTTTATACTATTGACAGGCAGCATTGTGACTAGTTTTAGAGATTAGAGCAGATAAATATTATTCAAGAGGATAAATTCATATCCATATCGATTCCACAGTAATTTTCTAAAAGTTAAATTTGTCTTATAGCTACTTTCTCAAGGAATGAATCTTTTATTTGAGAATATGGTAGTATAGTGGGGCTTCCCTGGTGGCTCAGTGGTTAAAAAACTGCCTGCAATGCAGGAGACCTGGGTTCGATCCCTGGGTCAGGAAGATCTCCTGGAGAAGGAAATGGCAACCCCCTCCAGTGTTCTTGCCTAGGAAATCCCATGGACAGAGGAGCCTGGTGGGCTACAGTCCATGGGGTCGTGGAGTCAGACAAGACATAGTGACTAAACAGAACAGAGAGATGGCATTACAATAAGCAAGATTTGTCAAAATTTCTTTCTTTGTAGAAAGCTTAGCTATTCATATCTGATTTTTATGGAATAGTTGGAAAAAGTTAGAGAGAGATGGGTAGTCTAGATCACTGGCACAAAGCCATCTTTTTGAGGTCATTCACATCTGTCTGTCTTTTAGAAATCAAGACATTGGTCTGGTTGACAGTTTCTATGGGGAATTTATCAGCCAGAACACATGTTAGAAGGTAGATTTCAACTCCATCTCACCACTTGGCTGTTAACCACTCTTTTCTCTGAAATGTGAGTGGTTTATAGGTCATGAACTTTGATTCTACTCTCAGGAAGTAGGGTTCCCCTGGTGACTCAGATGGTAAAGTGTCTGCCTGCAATTAGGGAGACCCGGGTTCAATCCCTGGGTTGGGAGGATCCCCTGGAGAAGGAAATGACAAACCACTCCAGTACCCTTGCCTGGAAAATCTCATGGACAGAGAAGCCTAGTTGACAGTAAATAGTAATCAGCCACCTGTGAAAAACAGATTCATATATTTTTTTTCTCACTTTTCTGTCATAGGTAGGGACACAACTCCTAAAAGATTCTAACAAGCATTTGTGTGTTCTGCTATGTTTATTCTTCCTTTCTCAATGTTATTTTCAGACCACAGTCTCCCTCAGCTACTCTCTGACAGCGCATCACCCTGGTCTGATTCATTCTTAAACCTGAGCTGTGCCTACCCTAATGCCTTGGCACATTTTACTACACCTGGAGAACTCGTGATGGCTGTGGGGCTTTTAAAAATAACTGTTTATATGAGCTATTGAGCAGAACTCTGGGAAGTATGGGCATAGGGGAATACTTCTTAATGGAATAAGGAACTAAAACATATACGTTTGATTCAAGGTCAATGAATGAAATTCTTCCAATGGAGTAACTGAGTGTACAATAATACCACTTTCTGAAATATTCTCTGATCATGAATCATGACTTTATTTTTTTAATTCATTCAGGATATAGGACTATACAAAGAGAGCAAACATCAAATGTCTTCTATTTGTATTTTACTTGGGAGAAAAAAAATTATGTAGTAGCACTGATGCCTATGGCTTTGACTCTGAAAGGGAACTATGCTAGACTTTTGTCTAATGACTATAAGGATGTTTGGGTTTTATAAATGAGGTCATTAGCCCCATTAATATTGACATAAGCGAATGTTGAACTTTGGCAGTTGTGGTGCACACATCAGCAGGCAGTGGTGACATTTCTGGTAGCTGCCATCAGGAGCATTTGGGGGCAATAAAAACCTAAATTATAGCTTAAGTTAGTTAAAGTTAAGTTGCTCTGCTGCTGCTGCTGCTAAGTCGCTTCAGTCGTGTCCAACTCTGTGCGACCCCAGAGATGGCCGCCCACCAGGCTCCCCCATCTCTGGGATTCTCCAGGCAAGAACACTGGAGTGGGTTGCCATTTCCTTCTCCAATGCATGAAAGTGAAAAGTCAAAGTGAAGTCACTCAGTCATGTCTGACTCTTAGCGACCCATGGACTGCAGCCTACCAGGCTCCTCCATCCCTGGGATTTTCCAGGCAAGAGTATTGGAGTGGGGTGCCATTGCCTTCTCCATTAAGTCGCTCAGTTGTGTCCAACTCTTTGGGATCCCGTGGACTGTAGCCCATCAGGCTCCTCCATCCATGGGATTCTCCAGACAAGCATACTGGAGTGGGTTGCCATTCCCTTCTCCAGAGAATCTTCCTGACCCAGGGATCAAACCCAGGTCTCCCACATTGCACGCAGATGCTTTAACCTCTGAGCCACCAGGGATGCACAAGTTTATTTTAAGAGTGTTGCAAGTTAAGTTTTATCTGGGGCAAAATGAGGACTGCAGCCCGGGAGACAGCATCACAGATAGCTCTTAGAAACTGCTCCAAAGTGGCAAGTGAGAAGGTCAGTATATATGTGATTTTGGTGAAGGGGAAATACATGCAATCAAGAACATAATTTTTTGCAGAAGCTTTCTGCTGGTCACAAGGAGCAGTCAACACCATGAAGGATTTTAGTGTTTTTCTGGACAAGAAATTGGACTCATAAAATTGGCTCCTGGAAAAAAAAAGTCTTTGTAGAACTGTTCTGACAGTTTCTCCCTGAGCATAGAGTACCTCATTTCTGCTCTTCACCCTGAACTCCTCTCATGGAGTGATGAAAATCAGCAGCTGCAGCAGCACATGACTCAGTCTTTGTGGACATATATGGAAAGTGCCAATGGCAAGTGTCAATTTGTAGTTGACACTTAGTACAGGTACACAGAAGAAATGGAAGAAAGGATAGAGCTCATTTTGTGCTTATGAGGATCATGGTTTTGTAAACATGTGAAACAATATCTAAGGATTCTACAGAGGGTAAAGTAAAATAGTATTTATAGATAGCGCATGTGGAATATCAATATGTACTAGGGACTAGGCTAATCTCTTAACAATTAACATTATAATAAGCCAATGAATTTTGTGATAGCAGGCAGGTAGCTAGATATGAGTAGGGAAATGGGGGTAGCCAGATGGCAGGAAACCATACATTTTGTAAATAGCAGGAGTCCATGGGAGAACTTCCCAGGTGGCCTAGTGGTAAAGAATCTACCTGCCAATGCAGGAGACACCAGAGATTTGGGTTAGATTCTGGTTTGGGAGGAGCTCTTGGAGTAGGAAATGGCAACCTGTGAGTGAGCACGCACACATGGGCAGACAAAGAAAAGCAGGGTTCTCATACTGACAAGAAACTATACATTTTGAGTGTTAATGGGCTTAGAAGCAGAGAAAGAAAGGTAAGGAAAAATAGGAATCTCTTGCATTCCAGTATAACCTGTTGATCATTATGCCCTCATTGCACTAAAATTATCCTTGCAGAGAAGTACCCATCATACATCTATACCATAACACTTCTGATCTAAGCTAAATAAGGGCAAAAATCCCTCTTCCCCTCAGGAAGATGGAGCTGGAATGAACAGCAGGGAATACAACCCGCGAACTCCTTCTTCCCCAGTGACTGTTCCATCCCTTCATTTGTGTGCTCCTCATAACTGACTTGGGACTTCCCAGGTTGTGCTAGTGGTCAAGAACTTACCTGAAGGGGAGGGACAAATACATGGTCATGGTCCACAAACGAGATGGGCATCCAACATCCAAGTAGGAAAATTTCAACAGCTTGGCATTTTTATACACTTTCCCGTGTATGGTTTTGTGCAACTAATGACTTTCTTCAAAGCCTTGCTTTGATTCTTGTTGGCAAGCCTCTCCTTCCCAGGAGAGGTTCTGAAATGCAACAAAAGGACTGTGGGCTTTGGAGCCATGGAGACTTGGATTCAAATTTGACCTTGGTTCAACTGGGTAGAAACTATTTGACCTGTTTGAGCCTCAGCCTCCTAAAATGTCAAACGCAGATACTAAACTCCCCTGTAGAGTGTATATAATAAAGTACCTGACAGAGTTAAAAAAAAAAAAAAAGAAAAAAATGCAGGAGACATAAGAGACCCAAGTTTGATCCCTGGTCCAGGAAGATTCCCCTGGAGGAGGGCATGGAAACCCATACCAGCATTCTTGCCTGGAGAATCCCATGGACAGAAGAGCCTGGTAAGCTACAGTCCATTGGGTCGCAAAGAGTCGGACACAACTGCAGTGATTTATCACACATGCACACATAACTGACTTGCCAAAGAAAGCCAGGGCAGCAACTCCTTACCTGTCTGCCTGCACCCCTCTGAGAGCCTGCACTTGCTTAAATAAATTCTCACTTTACCTGCCTGCTTCATCTCTGAATTTTCTTGACAAGGCAAGAACCTCAACTTCACTGGGAACATAGGTTCTAAATGGTTTTCCCATTTCACCAGTGAGAATGATGGGTATTCTGTACCTTGCCAAGATCCTTTAATATGTGATGGAGCTGGCTAGGATTAGAAGCAAGGCCATTTTGACTCTGTATTTTTTAGACTTGAGCTTATCAAAACTACTAGAATTCCTTTACTTTGTAGGAATACTATTGTGATACTAGTTTTTTTTTCCCCAGGGGAAAGATGCATTTTGAAATTCAGGTTTATTTAATGGATGCCCAGTACAAGTTTGGGGAATTAAAAAGAATGAACCTACCTTTAGCCTGTGGGTAAGATATTACCTCTCACATTTCATCTGGTGATATTATTGTAGCTGCATCACAGTGATCAGAATGAAACTTCCTTCCCTGTAGGTTGAAGGGTGTTTGTGCTCAGTCACTCAGTCTTGTCTGACTCTTTGTGACCCCATGGACTGTAGCCCGACAGACTCCTCTGTCCACAGAGTTCTCCAGGCAAGAATACTGGAGTGTGGAGTTCTCTGGGGGATCTTCCCAACCCACAGATCAAACCCATGTCTTGCATCTCCTGCAAGGTTGAAGGGTACATTTCTTCATTTTTCAATTCAAACAATTTTTTCTAAATGTCTGCCTCCCATATGCCAGACATTATAGTGGGCACAAGCATGCAGTGGCAAACAAAACAAGGGTAGAAGCTCTTCTGGAAAAATTACTTTCTAGCAGGTAACTAGGAGCTAAAGAGTTGTGAAGAGCGGCCAATTGACTGATAAGCGGTTTCAAAGAGGAGTGTATTGGGTGCTAAATATTCTGTGACTCTCAGCTCAAGAGCTTCCAGAGGGTGACTTAAAAACTAATTAACATATACTGCAGGATCTGATGAACTTCTGTATCCTTTCTATTTATCTCTCTGCTTTTGTGTGTCTGTTGTCTTATCTTCCTGTAAGTGTCCATACTACTTCTTTTACTTATTTTCTCTTAAAAATGGAATCAAATATAATTTAGCTAAGTTAAGTATCATTATTATTTTTTTTCTTTTTCTTTTGGCCCAGAAGGCTGAGGAAGTTAGAGAAATTTTTTAAAAATTGTCACTCCAGAGTAACACGTCAGTTCTCCTGGGGAGAAGCCTCATCTTCAGCAGAGAGGGGACTGCCAAATGGCTATGCATCCAGGAGGCAGTTGGAATGGGGAAGGGAGCAGGTATGTTGATGGTCCCCCAAAGCCCATGAGGGTGTCCACAAGAGGAAGAGACGGCTTTAGACATTTGTCAGTTCCAAAGAGAATTGAAGCCAATTTTCTACCTTATCAAACAGTGAGAAAGTTAACGCGTTCTACTTCATTCCTCTTTTCCCTTCTACTTTTCTCTGAAGGTGTCAAAGAGCAATTATAATCTTCTCTGCCAATTGGGAGATAAAGGAAAGTTATAAATTTCAGCCAATGTTAAAGTTTTGAGTATTACAAGGGGCCAGACATTTTAATGACACCATTAAGAGTGGATTGTGTAACTATCAATGATTCAATAACATTTTACATTGTTGAAAAGGGATCAGAAATGTATGGGATTAACTTCTTCATAGACATGGGATAGGGCTTCCCAGGTGGCACTATTGGTAAAGAACCTTCCTGCCAAGGCAGGTGGACTTAAGAGATGTGGGTTCAATCCTTGAGTTAGGAAGATCCCCTGGAGGAGGGCATGGCAACCCACTCCAGTATTCTTGCCTGGAGAATCCCATGGTCAGAGGAGCCTGGCAGGTTGCAGTTCATAGGACTGTGTGTGACTCAGTTCACACAGAGTCAGACACAACTGAAGTGACTTTAGCACACATGCACACAGGCATGGGATGAACTTGCCCAAAAGACTAATGAAAGGGAAAGAAGGCACACATAATTTTCCTTCCTGAAAACTTTGCTTTAGGATTTTACTTTGTGCATTAAAATAGTGACATTTGCACATATATGAGAATATCTCCAGTGTGTAACCTGGAAGTAGATTTTGTGGGTTATAACTTATGTACATGTTTATTTTTTTATATGCATGCATGCATGCTCAGTTGTGTCCGACTCTGCAACCCCATGGACTATAGCTCTCCAGGCTCCTCTGTCCATGAGATTCCTCAGGCAAGAATATTGGAGTTGGTTTCCATTTCCCCCCCTGAGGAATCTTCCTGACCCAGGGATCCATGAACCTGAACTTGTGTCTCCTGCATTGCAAGCAGATTCTTTACTGCTGAGCCACACAAGAAGCCATTTTTTAAATGCTAATTGTTTTTAATCAAGATGGCCTTATCAGTTCTTTCAACTTGAATAAACTTGAGTCAGGAGTCCCTGACCTCCCTTTTACTCCATCACCCTAGCCAGTGGTCCTTCCCTTCCCTTATCTTAGAGCATTTAAGAAAACCTATAGCTGTAAATCCTTTCTCTGCCTCACTGAGATGTAATTCTTTCAAAAATCCTCTTGCCCGTTTATAACCCAAGAGTGTGTTTCCCAAAGATCTGAGAGCTGTCCCTTTGGAAAATAATTGTAAAGGAAGAGAGAGCTCTGTGTTCTAGCCTCTGTGGGAGGTAGGAGCCTAACCTCAGGGGCTGCTGCTGCTAAGTCACTTCAGTCATGTCCGACTCTCTGTGACCCTATAGACGGCAGCCCACTAGGCCCTTCTGTCCCTGGGATTCTCCAGGCAAGAACGCTGGAGTGGGTTGCCATTTCCTTCTCCAATGCATGAAAGTGAAAACTGAAAGTGAAGTCGCTCAGTTGTGTCCGACTCTTAGCGACCCCATGGACTGCAGCCTACCAGGCTCCTCCGTCCATGGGATTTTCCAGGCAAGAGTACTGGAATGGGCTGGCTCCAACCTCAGGGGCACCTCGATCCAAGTTACAAAAAGCTTTCTCCTGTCATGGAAACAGGAGAAAGTTCACTTTTCCTTTGGAAGAAGTCAGTTAGCAAACACAGACGGCCCAGGATTCCCCACATCACAGCTATGGAAAACTCTCCCACCTTTTGTTTCAGTGGAATTATGTTAAATCTGAGCTCAGGCCCCTCTCCTACTGCAATAGCCTTGAATAAAGTCTTCTTTGTCTGTCTAACAGGCATTCACTGGTCATTCAGAGCTCTCAAATTCTCCTGGGCAAATCTTGTCAGGTCCACATACCCTAGAATAGGTTGTGCACAGGCTGGCCCATTGAGCTAGATCCAGTCTCTGTCTTCTTTTATGATCTGGGAACTAAGGAAGGCTTTTATGTTTGAAACGGACTTTCCTCATAGCTCAGTTGGTAAAGAATCCACCCGCAATGCAGAAGACACCGGTTTGATTCCTGGGTTGGGAAGATCTGCTGGAGAAGGGAGAGGCTACCTACTTGAGTATTCTTGAGCTTTCCTTGTGGCTCAGCTGGTAAAGAATCTGCCTGCAATGTGGGAGACTTGGGTTCAATGCCTGGGTTGGTAAGATCCCCTGGAAAAAGGAAAAGCTACCCATGCCAGTATTCTGGCCTGCAGATTTCCACGGACTATACAGTCCATGGGGTTGCAAAGAGCTGGACACAACTGAGCCACTTCCAATTTCACTTTTATGTTTAAAAAGGGTTGTAAAGACAAAACCAAAGCCAAGAACAATATTCAGAGACCACATATGGCCAAGCAAGCCTAAAATATTTAATACCCATTCCTTTACAGGACAAATGGGCATACCTCTGCTCTGGAGCTAAGAAAAATATGTATTTTGGTGCCTGTCAACTTTCACAGTCTGCTGTCTGCCTGTAAGAATTTAGAAGCCCAGAGAGTTTTTAATTTCTCACATGGTTTCCATCTTCTTTATTCCAGGCTGTCAGAGCTTTTGCCAATTTGACATTTTCATAAATGCTGTGGATTTAAAAAAAAAAATTATATCAGTGATAAAAGTGCAGGGTGCATCAGATGTCCATGGAACCACACTTTTAACCATTCTAGAAACTTTTTTTGCTGAGAGTATCTCTGAGGTGCTCATATTAATCCTTTCAGAGTTTTTATAAATGGACTTTCCAATGCTACACTTGGTTTTGTCTTTTCCCTGAGGCCATGCTTTACTGGCACTATATCCAACCCATCTTCCATATTTGGTCTCTCTCATGAAGCTGATTTGGTGAGAAATAGTTTTATCTTCCATCTCTGACACTTCTGGCCTGACTCTACTCTCTTCAGAGTCTGTTTACAAACTGTTTGCCTATTTCTTTCTGAGCTGAATTCTTTCCTTTTAGTACCTTATCAAATGTAACTAATAACAACACACATTTTCACAATCTCCTTAAAATTACCTCTTTCCATCCTTATGTGATCTTTTAGGTAGATTTTTATACCTTCCATATTATTACAGGCTGTTTTTTTTAATTTAAAAAATTATTTTTATTATTTATTTTTGGCCACACAGGGTATTCATTTTCAAACACAGGCTTTCTCTAGTTCTGGTTTCACAGGCCTCTCATTGTGGTGGCTTCTCTTGCTGTGGAGCATGGGCTCTAGAGCATGCAGGCTTTAGTAGCTGTGGAATGAGGCTGTGGTTTTAACTAAACATTTTCCACTCATAGAGGTCACCATTTTTATACTTGCTTTAACTGTTTCCTCTGTGCCTACCACATGGTCCTAGATTCATTGTCACACATTTTAGAATTTCATTACCACAGGACCTCATTTCTAGGTAGCAATTTCTGAGTGTATTAATTATTGCCTTAATAGTGCTGATTAATAAACTACATGAAATTTAGTAGCTTGAAATAATAATCTTGGTAAACAAAAAAAAATCTGTGAGTGAGCCAAGCTTTTCCACTGGACTAGACTGGTCTTGGTTCAGTAGGTTCTCCAGGATGTATTCTTTTAATGGCTATTAGAAACATAAATGGAGAAGGCAATGGCACCCCACTCCAGTGTTCTTGCCTGGAGAATCCCAGGGACAGGGGAGCTTGGTGGGCTGCTGTCTATGGGGTCGCATAGAGTCGGACACGAGTGAAGTGACTTAGCAGCAGCAGCAGCAGCAGAAACATAAAAGTCAAAGTTCAACTTCACAAGCACATAAAAGTCTCTAACTTAATAATTTTCAATCACCTTTAATCTAAACAATTTCCATGGATAAATCCAAAAGTCAAGGGTCAGAGAAACACATTCTGTGTCTAGGACAATAAAGTTATGGTGAAGGGTGTGAATATAGGGAAGAGAAAAAGACTGGGACCCATAATTCATTCTCCTACTCAAGGTAATTGATACAGACTGCAATTAATACAAACCCATTCCAACATTCATAGGTGGTTCTAAATAATGAATAAGAACATCCAAAAGAGAAGTAGAAATCAGCGCCATACTAAAATAAAAAACAAACACATTAGAACTGAAAATAGAAAAGGCATAGCTGTATACTTCTGAAGTGCTTATCCTATCATACAATTAAACAAATTTAATATTCAACTCAGTTAAAAAAGAACCATAAAATATACTTACAGAAAGTGAAAAATAGGAAATAGTAAAGATAAAAGTATAAATGAAAGTACTTTCTGTGTCTGTTCAGTCGCCAAGTTGTGTCCAAATTTGTGACCCCATGGTCTGCAGCACGCCAGGCCTCCCTGTCCCTCACCATCTCCCAGAGTTTGCCCAAGTTCATGTCCATTGAATCAGTGATGCCATCTATCCATCTCATCCTCTGTTGCCCTCTTCTCCTTCTGCCTTCAAACTTTCCCCAAATCAAGGTCTTTTCCAATGAGTCGGCTGTTCGCATCATGTGGCCCAAGTACTGGAGCTTTAGCTTCAGCATCAGTTCTTCCAATGAGTATTCAGGACTGATCTCCTTTAGGATTGACTGGTTGGATTTCCTTGCAGTCCAAGGGACTCTCAAAGTCTTCTCCAATACCACAGTTCAAAAGCATCAGTTCTTTGGCGCTCTGCCTACTTTATGGACCAACTCTCACATCCATACATGACTACTGGAAAGATCATAGTCTTAACTATGTAGACCTTTGTTGGCAAAGTGACATCTTTGCTTTTTAATACACTGTCTAGGATTGTCAAAGGCTTCCCTCGTGGCTCAGAGGTTAAAGCATCTGCCTGCAATGTGGTGCCGGGGTCCAGCCCCGGCTGATCCAGGGTATTCGAAGGAGAGACGGCTTTGGCGACCTATTTATTTAAATATTTATTAAAGATATAAAGAGTAATAGAATGAGGATAGCTCAGTAGGAAAATTCAGTGGAGAAAAGAGGCTGAGTAGCTTGGTTTACGCGGAAAAGCAATATAACCTGTGACACCAGGTTAGCTCTGACCACGGAGGCCACAGGCGCCCTCTCGAATAGCAGAAGGTGCCCCACCTTAGACACCTTCTCGAGTGGGTCTTAGAAGCCCAGGCAAATAAATGGTCACAGAGGACCTCCGTGCTCCAAATGGAGACTCAGCTGGAAGTTAAGGAGAAAAATGACATGGGGAGACCAAGCTTTGGTTAGCAAGGCCCGTAGCTTTATTTTCAACAGGGGTTTTTATACCCTAAGTTACACATAGAGTATAATAGGGGATGCAAAGTCAGCAGTCTTTGATCCTTATCAAAAACCAGGGTTTCTATCCTGCAAATTTATCGTATACAAATGGTTTAGGTGATTTACATCATCTTCTGGCCAAAAGGCCTATTAACATTTTATGACTCTTGACAAAGACTTATTTTCTCTAAGAGTAATTATTTTAAGGTTTGGCGCCATCTTCCGAAGGTGTTAGATAAAATTGCATTCCTATAGGGCGGATGTGTAATAGGTTTACAACAAAGGAAATAATTTATTACCTTAAGGGTCTAAAGTTGCTAACACTAAGGCCACTACTTATTTTTTCTACATACCAACTATATTAATTAATACATATTCAAGGATACAATACAGGGGATGTGAAAGCTTGGCAGCAAGCATTGGCTCATCAATGAAATCTTTTACTAGTTGTATTCTGATAGTTTCTAACTCTCTGAGAGGCTCTAAGCTATTTGAATATCTTAAGCTTCCCGTGCCTCTCGAGGCTGGGAGACTGTAAGCAATCGTATGCATAGCTGTAGGAGGCCGGGTAAACTTGTCAGGTGAGTTAGAGAGCTATCTGAGGGGTTTGGATTTAAACACTCCTAATTGCCCAGGAACTTTATTAATTGGAGCTGTAAGTTAACTCTTTGACAGAAAGAGCGAGATGGTGGTGGGGGACAGCCCCCAGTAAAGTCAGAGGTGAGAGCACAAAGCAATAAAGTAGGCAGACTCTGGTTTTTTGGGGGTAGATGCTCAAGAATATCCAGGGGGACTCCTGAGGCTCGATCCCGCCTTTGTGTATGCCGAGCCTCCTTCCTCATGACCTTTGTCACGAGTGGAATGCCTCACTGGCTCCCGGCAATGCGGGAGACCTGGGTTCAATCCCTGGGTCAGGAAGATCCCCTGGAGAAAGAAATGGCAACCAACTCCAGTATTCTTGCCTGGAGAATCCCATGACTGAGGAGCCTGGTGGGCTACAGTCCACAGGGTCGCAAAGAGTCGGACACGACTGAGTGACTTCACTTTGTCATAGCTTTCCTACCAAGAAGCAATCATCTTCCAGTTTCATGGCTGCAGTCACCATCTGTGGTGATTTTTAGAGCCCAAGAAGAGGAAATCTGTCACTGTTTCCACTTTTCCCTCTTCTATTTGCCGTGAAGTCATGGGACCAGATGCCATGATATTAGTTTTTTTAATATTGAGTTTTAAGTCATTTTCTTCACTCTCCTCTTCCACCCTCATCAAGAGGCTCTTTAGTTTCCTCTTCACTTTCTGCCATTATGTTACCAAAACAAGTTCGGACTGGTTGCCACTCCATAGCACATTCTTGAGAGACAAGGGTTGGTAGGAAAGGAAAGGTGGCTTTATTTTGGATGCCAGCAACCTGGGGAGAAGGTGGAATTGTGTCCAAGAACCACCTTCTGATTGCTGCTCAGGAGGCAGAAGTTTTCAAAGGGGAGTTTCAGGGTTGTATGGATGGAGGGAGGGGGCAGGATGGCACAGTCAGCTCCGACAGTTATCTCAATATCAGTGACAATAGTCATAGGCAGCTCTGACAGTCATCTCGATATCAGTGACACGGCAGTCCATTCAGCATCATCTTGGTTGTTCTGAGTACAGTTGATCTCTAGCGTCAGCGTTTGTTCCCACTTCTTGGGGACAGTTCTTGGAAGTGGAGTGGCTTATGTCACAGCTTTTGTCTGGTCATCATGCAGTCTTACTCTCCTCACATAGTCACCTTCTTCAGCCTGGTGAGGGGACTTCAGTATCTGAAAAACAGCTCACAGGATATGGCTTAGAATATTATCTCTGACTCTTGAGGAGTAACTAAAAGTCCTTGGCTCTGTTTAGTGAATAAAATAGCGTGTTTTGTCTTGGGTAAAGGCTTAGAATGTGAGGCATAACTGGGCTTTAGGGCGAAGGTTGTGCTTACAATTAGAGTGGTGTCATCTGCATATCTGAGGTTGTTTTTATTTCTCCTGGCAATCTTGATTCCAGCTTGTAACTCATCCAGCCTGGCATTTCTCATGATATGCTCTGCACATAAGTTAAATAAACAGGGTACAATAAACAGCCTTGGTGTACTCCTTTTTCAATTTTGAACCAGTCAGTTGTTCTATATAAGGTTCTAACTGTTGTTTCTTGACCCACATACAGGTTTCTCAGGAGACAGACAGATAAGATGGCCTAGTAGCCCCATCTCTTTAAGAGTTTCCCACAGTTTATTGTGATCCACACAGTCAAAGGTTTTAGCGAAGTCAGTGGAATAGAGGTAGATGTATTTGTGGAATTCGTTTGCTTTCTCTATGATCCAGTGAATGTTGGCAATTTGATCCGTGGTTCCTCTGCTTTTCTAAACCCAGTTTGAACATCTGGAAGTTCTCAGTTCATGCACTGCTGCAGTCTAGCTTGAAGGATTTTGAGCATAACCTTGCTTGCGCAGGAGATGAGTGCAGCTGTCCAGTGATTTTAACTTTCTTTAGCATTGCCCTTCTTGGGAAATGGAATGAGGATTGACCTTTTCCAGTCCTGTGGCCACTACTGGGTTTTCCAAATTTGCTGACATATTAAATGTAGAATTTTAATAACATCATCTTTTAGGATTTTAAATAGCTCTGCTGGAATTCCACCATCTCTACTAGCTTTATGGGCAGCAGTGCTTCCTAAGGGCCGCTTGACTTCACACTCCAGAATGTTTGGCTCTGGGTCACTGACCATACAGTTGTGGCTATCTGGGTGATTAAGATCTTTTTTGTACAGTTCTGTGTCTCGCTATCTCTTCTTAATCTTTCTGCTTGTATTAGATCTTTACCATTTCTGTCCTTTATCTTTGCATGAAATATTCCTTTGATATCTCCAGTTTTCTTGAAGAGATCTCTAGTCTTTCCTTTTTTGTTGTTTTCCTCTATTTCTTTGCATTGTTCATTGAAGAAGCCCTTCTTGTCTCTCTTTGCTATTCTCTGGAACTCTGCATTCAGTTAGATATATCTTTCCCTTTCTCCCTTGCTTTCACTTCTCTTCTTTCCTCAGCTATTTATAAAGCCTCCTCAGACAACCACTTTGCCTTCTTGCATTTATTTTTCTTGGGGATGGTTTTGTTCATTGCTTCCTGTATAATATTATGAACCTCTATACATAGTTCTTCAGGTACCCTGTTTACTGAATCTAATCCCTTGAATCTATTCATCACCTCCACTGTATAATCACAGGAGATTTGATTTAGGTCGTACCTGACTGGCCTAGTGGTTTCCCCCACTTCCTTTAGTTTAACCCTGAATTTTGCTTTAGTTTAAGCTTGAATTATTTGAGTCACAGTGAGCTCCAGGTTTCATTTTCCCTGACTGTATATAGCTTCTCCATCTTTGGCTATGAAGAATGTAATCAATCTGATTTCAGTATTGACCATTTAGTGATGAGCATGTGTAAAGTGGTCTCTTGTGTTGTTAAAAAAGTGTTTTTACTATGACCACTGTGTTCTCTTGGCAGAATTCTGTTAGCCTTTGTCCTGCTTCATTTTTTTTATCCAAGGCCAAACTTGCCTGTTACTCCAAGTATCTCTTGACTTCCTGCTTTTGCTTTCTAATCCCCTGTGATGAATAGGACTTTTTTATTTTTTGCATGGGGGTGGTGTTAGTTCTAGGAAGTCTTGTAGATCTTCATAGAACTGATCAACTTCAGCTTTTTGACATCTGTGGTTGGGGCATAGACTTGGACTACTGTGATGTTGAATGGTTTGCCTTGGAAACAAACCAAGATCATTCTGTCATTTTTGAGGTAACCAAGTACTGCATTTCCTACTCTTTTGTTGATTATGAGGGATATTCTATTTCTTATGGGATTCTTGCCTACAGTAGTAGATATAATGGTCTTCTGACTTAAATTCACCCATTTCTATACATTTTAGTTCACTGATTCCTAAAATGTCAATGTTTATTTTTGCCATCTCCTGGTTGGTCAAGTCCAATTTACCTTGATTCATGGACCTAACATTCCAGGTTCCTATGCAATATTATTCTTTATAGCATCAGACACATCTACTTTCACCACCAGATACATCCATAACTGAGCGTTGTTTCCATCTGGAGCAATCTATAATTGTCCTCTTTTCCCCAGTAGCATACAGGACACCTTCTGACCTGGGGGTGATGTTTATCTTTTGGTATCATATCTTTTTGCCTTTTTATACAGTTCATGGAGTTTTCATGGTTAGTATATTGGAATGGTTTTTCTGTTCCCTCCTCCAGTGGATCACGTTTTGTCAGAATTCTCCACTATGACCTGTCCATCTTGGGTGGCCCTGCACAGCATGGCTCATAGCTTCAGTGAGTTATGCAAGCCCCTTTGCCATGACAAGCCAGTGATCAATGAAGGGGAAATGAATGCACTAGAAACTATATATATATATATATATATATATATATATATATATATATATAAATAAACATGTCCTTGAGCTTATTTTAGAATAAAATAGAAAAATCTTGACAGACCAAATGAAGAAACAGAATGAAAGAAATGTGTAATAAGTAAAAATTAGAAGTAAAAAGAAAGCAGATATGTGCATATTTAAAAAAATTTAACTTTATTAAAATTTAATTTCAATAATTTATTATTTAATTATAATATAAATAAATATCAAAATAATGATTGTTAAGCTGGTTAATTAATAATCCTCTAATAAACATTAAATCTTCAAATAAGAGGAAAAAGTATGAAATGTCATGAAAATTTGGCCCTCAAAATATTCTTTTGATTGTAGCCATAATAAAACATCTAACTTTCATTTGTTGACTGGCTGTCAACCTCTGTGCTGTATATGTTACTTGATTAATATGTTACATATCTTTAAAATGTTATGGAAATTTTATAATCCCCCTATAGCAAGTGAGAAAACTAAAGCTGAAAAGACAAATAATTTACCCAAGGCTGCCCAGCTTGGCAGGTTCATTCAGGATTTGCTTGCAGGTAGTTGAGTTGAGAGCTTCTACTTTTCATCACAATGCCATTCCAGATTTCGATACAGTTTACTTTTTTTTTAATTTCTATTTCTAAATTTTGAAGAAAACATTAAAATGAAAAGCATGAGGGAGTAAAAGGTAATTTCCTTTTAGGGAAAAGCTTCTTAAAAAAAAAAAAAACAAGCAAGAAACTCCAATGTTGATGAGGAAAAAATTATGAAGGCTATATTAGGTCCCTAGATTACCATGATTTACTTCTTTATGTGAAATAAACCCAAACAACATATAGCTCTTGTCATTCCCAGTGGAATTCTGGTGCAAATTCAGTTGGAAAAAGACATCCAGATTCTTTTACCTAAGTACAAAATTTGCTACCAACAGGCACGCCAAATATGGTAAAAGTAGTTAAAAATACTTATGACAAAAAATTAAAACTGAAATTATGAATCCTAGATACAAAATTCCATCAAGGATACAATACCTTATCATTTACTAACATCACCTTTTTTTCAGAGAAAAAGAGAAGAAAAATAAGTACAATTAACATACATATCAATTTTATGAAACTCCAAAATGGATAGTTACTAAAATGTGAAAAAAAAAATGCTCTTTAGAATTGTGGAACTACAAACAGTATTGATTCTTGTGGCCTCAGTTTCTTCAGTCTTGTCTGACTCTTTGAAACGCTATGGACTATAGCCTGGTAGGCTCCTCTGTCCATGGGATTTTCCAGGCAAGAATACTGGAGTGGGTTTCCATACTCTACTTTAGGGCATCTTCTCAACCCAGAGATTAAGCCTGGGTCTCTTATGTCTCCTGCATTGGCAGGAGAGTTCTTTACCACTAGCACCACTGGGGAAGCCCCATTGATTCATAGAAGTTTAAATTAGAGTTAAAATAAATCAGTGAAATTCTAGATTTTTCTAAATTTAAAATTTAGAAATATACAATTTTATATAATTATAAATTGTAATTATAAGTCTAAATTTTGAAATCTTAATTTTGAAAATCCACTTTTTTGTCTATTTTTTTAATTGCATCAGTGGATAGCAACCATTTTTGAGTTTGCAAAAATCTATCAACAGGATTCTCATGTGCTGACAAAATAAAAAGTGCTGAAAATAGGGATACATGGTCTCTGGGTCAGAAAAACATATTTTGTGTTTTGCCTTCTATTTATTGTATAAGATTAATCTTTAGTACTTGATAAATATTTACATTTTTTTAATATAAGTTTATTTATTTTAATTGGAGGTTAATTACTTTAAAATATTGTATTGATTTTGCCATACATCAACATGAATCTGCCACGGGTATACACGTGTTCCCCATCGCAAACCCCCCTCCCACCTCCCTCCCCGTACCATCCCTCTGGGTCATCCCAGTGCACCAGCCCCAAGCATCCTGTATCATGCATCAAACCTGGACTGGTGATTCGTTTCATATATGATATTATACATGCTTCAATGCCATTCTCCCAAATCATCCCACCCTCTCCCTCTCCCACAGAGTTCAAAAGACTGTTCTGTACATCTATGTCTCTTTTGCTGTCTTGCATACAGGGTGATCATTGCCATCTTTATAAATTCCATATATATGTGTTAGTATACTGTATTGGTGTTTTTCTTTCTGGCTTACTTCACTGTGTATAATCGGCTCCAGTTTCATCCACCTCATTAGAACGGATTCAAATGTATTCTTTTTAATGGCTGAGTAATACTCCATTGTGTATATGTACCACAGCTTTCTTATCCATTTATCAGCTGATGGACATCTAGGTTGCTTCCATGTCCTGGCTATTATAAACACCACTGTGATGAACATTGGGGTACACAAGTCTCTTTCAATTCTGGTTTCCTCGTGTGTATGCCCAGTAGTGGGGTTGCTGGGTCATAAGACCAATCTAGATAGCATACTGAAAGGCAGAGACATTACTTTGCCAACAAAGGTCCGTCTAGTCAAGGCTATGGTTTTTCCAGTGGTCATGTATGGATGTGAGAGTTGGACTGTGCAGAAGGCTGAGCGCCAAAGAATTGATGCTTTTGAACTGTGGTGTTGGAGAAGACTCTTGAGAGTCCTTGGATTGCAAGGAGATCCAACCAGTCCATTCTGAAGGAGATCAGCCCTGGGATTTCTTTGGAAGGAATGATGCTAAAGCTGAAATTCCAGTACTTTGGCCACCTCATGCAAAGAGTTGACTCATTGGAAAAGACTCTGATGTTGGGAAGGATTGGGGGCAGGGGGAGAAGGGGACGACAGAGGATGAGATGACTGGATGGCATCACTGACTCGATGGACGTGAGTCTGAGTGAACTCCGGGAGTTGGTGATGGACAGGGAGGCCTGGCGTGCTGCAATTCATGGGGTCGCAAAGAGTCAGACACAACTGAGCGACTGAACTGAACTGAACTGAAATGAAGGCAGTTCTATTTCCAGTTTTTTAAGGAATCTCCACACTGTTCTCCATAGTGGCTATACTAGTTTGCATTCCCACCAACAGTGTAAGAGGGTTCCCTTTTCTCCACATCCTCTCCAGCATTTATTGCTTGTAGACTTTTGAATAGCAGCCATTCAGACTGGTGTGAAATGGTGGCGTGAAACCTCATTGTGGTTTTGACTTGTATTTCTCTGATAATGAGTGATGTTGAGCATCTTTTCATGTGTTTGTTAGCCATCTGTATGTCTTCTTTGGAGAAATGTCTGTTTAGTTCTTTGGCCCATTTTTTTGATTGGGTCGTTTATTTTTCTGGGATTGAGCTGCAGGAGTTGCTTGTATATTTTTGAGATTAGTCCTTTGTCAGTTGCTTCATTTGCTATTATTTTCTCCCATTCTGGAGGCTGTCTTTTCACCTTGCTTATAGTTTCCTTTGTTGTGCAGAAGCTTTTAATTTTAATTAGGTCCCATTTGTTTATTTTTCCTTCTATTTCCAATATTCTGGGAGATGGGTCATAGAGGATCCTGCTGTGATTTATGTCGGAGAGTGTTTTGCCTATGTTCTCCTCTAAGAGTTTTATAGTTTTTGGTCTTATGTTTAGATCTTTAATCCAGTTTGAGTCTACTTTTATGTATGTGTTAGAAAGTGTTCTAGTTTCATTCTTTTACAAGTGGTTGACAGGTTTTCCCAGCACCACTTGTTAAAGAGATTGTCTTTTCTGCATTGTATATTCTTGCCTCCTTTGTCAAAATAAGGTGTCCATAGGTGCATGGATTTATCTCTGGGCTTTCTATTTTGTTCCATTGATCTATATTTCTGTCTTTGTGCCAGTACCATACTGTCATGATGACTGTGGCTTTGTAGTAGATCCTGAAGTCAGGCAGGTTGATTCCTCCAGTTCCCTTCTTCTTTCTCAAGATTGCTTTGGCTATTCAAGGCTTTTTGTATTTCGATACAAATTGTGAAATTATTTGTTCTAGCTCTGTGAAAAATACCGTTGGTAGCTTAATAGGGATTGCATTGAATCTATATATTGCTTTGGGTAGTATACTCATTTTCACTATATTGATTCTTCCAATCCATGAACATGGTATATTTCTCCATCTATTAGTGTCCTCTTTGATTTCTTTCACCAGTGTTTTATAGTATTCTATATATATGTCTTTAGTTTCTTTAGGTAGATATATTCCTAAGTATTTTATTGGGCAATGGTGAATGGAACTGTTTCCTTAATTTCTCTTTCTAGTTTCTCATTATTAGTGTATAGGAATGCAAGGGATTTCTGTGTGTTGATTTATATCCTGCAACTTTACTATATTCATTGATTAGTTCTAGTAATTTTCTGGTGGAGTTTAGGGTTTTCTATGTAGAGGATCATGTCATCTGCAAACAGTGAGAGTTTTACTTCTTATTTTCCAACTTGGATTCCTTTTATTTCTTTTTCTGCTCTGATTGATGTGGCCAAAACCTCCAAAACTATGTTGAATAGCAGTGGTGAGAGTGAGCACCCTTGTCTTGTTCCTGACTTTAGGGGAAATGCTTTCAATATTTCACCATTGACGATAATGTTTGCTGTGGGTTTGTCATAAATAGCTTTTTTTTTAAAATTTTATTTTATTTTTAAACTTTACAAAATTGTATTAGTTGTGCATATTTTGTTGAGGAATGTTCCTTCTATTCCTGCTTTCTGGAGGGTTTTTTTTTTTATCATAAATGGATGTTGAATTTTGTCAAAGGCTTTCTTTGCATCTATTGAGATAATCATATGGCTTTTATTTTTCAATTT
Source organism: Bubalus bubalis (assembly GCF_019923935.1). Lineage (NCBI taxonomy): Eukaryota > Metazoa > Chordata > Mammalia > Artiodactyla > Bovidae > Bubalus > Bubalus bubalis. Next base: position 77,289,668 of record NC_059159.1, on the reverse strand, counting down.
GTTAATGTGGTGTATTGCATTGATTGATTTGTGGATGTTGAAGAATCCTTGCATCCCTGGGATAAAGTCCACTTGGTCATGGTGTATGATCTTTTTAATGTGTTATTGGATTCTGATTGCTAGAATTTTGTTGAGGATTTTTGCATCTATGTTCATCAGTGATATTGGCCTGTAGTTTTCTTGTTTTGTGGCATCTTTGTCAGGTTTTGGTATTAGGGTGATGGTGGCCTCATAGAATGAGTTTGGAAGTTTACCTTCCTCTGCAATTTTCTGGAAGAGTTTGAGTAGGATAGGTGTTAGCTCTTCTATATTTACATTTTCTAAGCAAAAATATTTATATATTCATATAAATAGTATGGTTGATAGGATTCTAAATGCTTTTATATCCCCAAAAAGCCAAGAAACTGCCTTCATCAGTTCTATCAAGGCACTTCCATTCATTAAAGCTCTCATATCACAGCCTATATTACATATTGTTATTTATATATGGATGAAAAAGCATAAAAATAGACTGAAAGGTGCATAATTCATTATAGTAATTTCTTCCAGGGAGTTTTTGGAATTGGGGTACATGTTAGTAAATGATGATAATCATTTATTGTTTCATTTATCTTATTACAAAATTAGTTTTAAGTATTTATTGCACCAAGTTAACATTTGTTACTTCTGAGGTCTATATTCACAGGTATTTTTATATTATTATGTATACTATTGTCAATTAAAAATCTCAATATAAACAATGGTGGTTCTTAAGGCTTATATGCAAAGAAAGAGTGGCAATCTTTTTTCACTGTTTCAGTCAAGAAGAGGAAAGTTGGAAGTTGGTTTGCCTTAGAAAACAAAGACATTAGAACTGGACATGGAATAATATACTGGTTCCAAATTGGGAAAGAAGTACGTCAAGGCTGTATATTGTCACCCTGCTTATTTAACTTATATGCAGAGTACATCATGTGAAATGCTAGGCTGGATGAAGCACAAACTGGAATCAAGATTTCTGGGAGAAATATCAATAACCTCAGATATGCAAATGATACCACTCTTATGGCAGAAAGCGAAGAGCAACTAAAGAGCCACTTGATGAAAGTGAAAGAGGAGGGTGAAAAAGCTGGCTTAAAAATCAACATTTAAAAAACTAAGGTCATGGCATTCGGTCCCATCACTCCATGGCAAATAGATGGAGAAACAATGGAAACAGTGAGAGACTTTATTTTTCTGGGCTCCAAAATCACTGAAGATGGTGACTGCAGCCATGAAATTAAAAGGCACTTACTTCTTGGAAAGAAAGGTATGACCAACCTAGACATCATATTAAAAAGCAGAGAGACACTACTTTGCTGACAAAGGTCCATCTAGTCAAAGCTACAGTTTTTCCAGTAGTCATATATAGATGTGAGAGTTGGACCATAAAGAAAGCTGAAGAATTGATGCTTTTGAACTGTGGTGTTGGAGAAGACTCTTGAGAGTCACTTGGACTGCATGGAGATCCATCCAATCAATCATAAGGGAAATCAATCCTGAATATTCATTGAAAGAATTGATGCTGAAGCTGAAACTTCAATACTTTGGCCACCTGATGTGAAGAACTGAGTCACTGGAAAAGACCCGATGCTGGGAAAGATTGAAGGTGGGAGGAGAAGCGGACGACAGAGGAAGAAATGGTTGGATGGCATCACCATCTTGATGGACATGAGTTTGAGCAAGCTCTGGGAGTTGGCAATGAACAGGAATGCCTGGGGTGCTCCAGTCCATAGGGTCTCAGAGTCGGACACAACTGAGTGATTGAACTGAACAAAGACATTAGGTTGCATGTTTGATTAGTAAACTGGGCAACAGTAGAAATGAACTGCAGGTCAGTAGGATGGTCTTCAGTGTGTAGGGATTAACATTTAGACAGAACTGTGTAGACATACTGAGTTTGCTACTTAATCCCCTCAACATTGAGCATGATATTTGATCCTTTTATTCTGAAAGGAGTTTCATCTATAAAATGAGAATCATAAAACCTACTATGTATGATTAGAGTTAAATGAAATAATGTATATATTGGGTTTAGGAGCACGAATGCAAAGTGTTATTACTTTATTCTTCCATATTATTATCCCATGTTGCCCCTAAGATTCTTGATGGGGTGTCTTTCCTTCTTTGGCTTCTAGTTTTTCTTCTTTTAGTTCACCTATGTAGACATCTGGGCTTCCCTGGTAGCTCAGCTGGTACAGAATCCGCCTGCAATGCATGAGATCCCAGTTCAATTCCTGGGTTGTGAAGATTCCCTGGAGAACAGATGGGCTACCCGTTCCAGTATTCATGGGCTTTCCTGGTTGCTCAGTCGTTAAAGGATCCACCTGCCATGAGGGATATCTGGGTTCGATCCCTGGGTTGGGAATATCCCTGGATGAGGTCATGGCAACCTACTTCAGTATTCTTGCCTGGAGAATCCCCATGGACGGAGGAACCTGGCGGGCTGCAGTTCATGGGGTCACAAATAGTTGGACACGACCGAGCAACTAAGCATAGCACACAGCATGTAGACATATACATTAATAGTTCATTTTGAGAGGAATGGTTCCTATTCTTTTTAATGGGAATTATTTTATTCCCTTATATAAATATATTATACTTTGTTTTTTTTTTTCAAATTGAAGTCAGATTTATTTTAATGAGTAGTATAATCTTCCTCTAAAGCTTCTGAAATGCTATAAAGTGACCCTTTTAGAATTTCTACAGAAATCTCACTTGATCATTCTCTTTTTTTTTTTTTTTTACTTTTTTTTTAAATTTTATTTTATTTTTAAACTTTACATAATTGTATTAGTTTTGCCAAATATAAAAATGAATCCGCCACAGGTATACATGTGTTCCCCATCCTGAACCCTCCTCCCTCCTCCCTCCCCATACCATCCCTCTGGGTCGTCCCAGTGCACCAGCCCCAAGCATCCAGTATCGTGCATTGAACCTGGACTGGCAACTCGTTTCATACATGATATTTTACATGTTTGAATGCTATTCTCCCAAATATACCCTGTTTATCCACATGTCTATTAACAGAATTTGGGGATTTATTTTTTAGCCCTATCCTATTATAAATATAGGGCTTTGCTAATGGCTCAGTGGTAAAGAGCCTGACTGCCAAAGCAAGAGGCACGGGTTCAATCCCTGGGTTGGGAAGATCCCCCAGAAAAAGAAATGGCAACCCACTCCAGTATTCTTGCTTGGGATATCCCATGGACAGAGGAACATGGTGGGCTAAAGTTCATGGGGTTGCAAAAGTGTCAGATACAACTCAGTGACTAAACAACAAAAACAATATTATGATTAAAACTGCTCTGAGCATTAGAGATCCAACGAGTACATTCTAAAGGAGATCAGCTCTGGGTGTTCTTTGGAAGGAATGATGCTAAAGCTGAAACTCCAGTACTTTGGCCACCTCATGCGAAGAGTTGACTCATTGGAAAAGACTCTGATACTGGGAGGGATTGGGGGCAGGAGGAGAAGAGGACGACAGAGAATGAGATGGCTGGATGGCATCACTGACTTGATGGACATGAGTTTGAGTGAACTCCGGGAGTTGGTGATGGACAGGGAGGCCTGGTGTGCTGCAATTCATGGGGTCACAAAAAGTTGGACACGACTGAGTGACTGAACTGAACTGTACATTACATACATGTGTCTTTGTTGATGAGTATTTTTATTCTCTTTGGAAAGTGCATAAGAATGTCATTGTTGGATTGATACTTTGAGAGTATTCCAGGTGAAATCCCAAACAGGCCCTGTACCTAGGGGGAAGGAAGAGACCAAAGAGGCAGAACATTCCAGCTTGATAGGAGGCTGGTTTAACAAGCAAGATAACATACATATGGTGACCTCAAGACAAGTAGACCTCTGCATCTGCCTGCCAGAATCTCAGAAGTATATACAGGGGCCTTAACTGGGTTCCATTATGTATACCATTCAGATAGTCTCAAGAACACGTTGCTCTCACAGACTGAGTCCTTGAAAATGGCTCCCACTGGGGAAACAGTAGGTAGAATGTACTTTTTAAGGACAGGGAAGGGGTTGAGGAACAGTTTCATGGGTCCAGCCCAGGAACCTACGTTAGTCACATCCTCTAGTTGACCTCCTGCTTAGAGTCATAGTAGTTAGTGCATGTTTACTTTTCTAAGAAATGCAGTTTTTCAAATTTGCACATTTTATACTTTCACCAGCAATGTGTGAGAGTTTCCATTTCTCCACATCTGCTCATTTTCTGCTCTCAGTCATTTTAATTTTAGCCATTTCTGTGAATGTGAACTTTATCTCACATTGTGATATTATTTTCCTGTTGATTAATGCTGAGTCTTGACATGTGCATATTTTCCTTTATAAAGTGTTCAAGTCTTTTGCTATATTTTCAATCGAGCTGTTTGATTTTTATTATTAATTTTTATCAGATCTTGATACATTCTGAACACAAGTTCTTTGCTATGATTATGAATTGTGAACATTCTATTCTCTGATTTCCTAATCACTTTCTTAATCATGCAGCAGAAGTGAAATATTTTGATTAGTCCAGGTTACTTTTTTTTGTTGTTTTATGGTTAATTTTTTTAATAACCTCTTTCTGTTTAAAAAAATATTTTTCTATTTAAATTTGTGAGTTCATTCTTCCAAGTTCTTGTAGGGGCGTTTATATTTCACATGTAGTTATACATCACTACTTGTGTTATTTTTATTTTTTTTATTTTGAAACATAGGTATCAAGATTAATTTATTTCCATATATTTATCTAGCAATGCCAGGAAAATTTGTGAAAGACTTCCCTTTCCTTATTGAATTACCTTCAGTTCAGTTCAGTCTCTCAGTCGTGTCCAACTCTTTGCGATCCCATGAATTACAGCATGCCAGGCCTCCCTCTCCATCACCAACTCCTGGAGCTTACCCAAACTCATGTCCATCGAGTTGGTGATGCCAACCAGCCATCTCATCCTCTGTCGTCCCCTTCTCCCCCTGCCCCCAATCCCACCCAGCATCAGGGTCTTTTCCAATGAGTCAACTCTTCGCATGAGGTGCCAAAGTACTGGAGTTTCAGCCTCAGCATCAGTCCTTCCAAAGAACACCCAGGACTGATTTCCTTTAGGATGGACTGGTTGGATCTCCTTGCAGTCCAAGGGGCTCTCAAGAGTCTTCTCCAACACCACAGTTCAAAAGTATCAATTCTTCGATGCTCAGATTTCTTCACAGTCCAATTCTCACATCCATACCTGACCACTGGAAAAACCATAGCCTTGATTAGATGGACCTTTGTTGGCAAAGTAATGTTTCTGCTTTTGAATATGCTATCTAGGTTGGTCATAACTTTCCTTCCAAGAAGTAAGTGTTTTTTAATTTCATGGCTGCCATCACCATCTGCAGTGATTTTGGAGCCCCCCAAAATAAAGTCTGACACTATTTCAACTGTTTCCCCATCTATTTCCCATGAAGTGATGGGACCAGATGCCATGATCTTAGTTTTCCGAATGTTGAACTTTAAGCCAACTTTTTCACTCTCCTCTTTCACTTTCATCAAGAGGCTTTTTAGTTCCTCTTCACCCCTTTGTAACAAACTCAGTTGAATGTATTCAGGTAATTGAATGTATTGAATGCATTCAACTTGCTGTGCTTATTCTCTCATTTGTGTCTATTTGTGATCCCATGGGCTGTAGCACACCAGGCTCCTCTGTCCATGGGAATTCTTCAGGCAAGAATACTGGAGTGGGTTGCCATGCCCTTCCAGGGGATCTTCCCAGTGTAGGGATTGAACTCAGGTCTCCTACATTGCAGGCAGATTCTTTATCAGCTGAGCTATCACGGAAGCCCCATTCAGGTCAACTACTAGGCTTCTATTCTGTTCCCTGGTTACATATATCAATCTACGTAAACAAGCATTTTATGTGTGAGTTAAGACAGTTTTACTTCTCTACCTTCCAAGCTTTAGGCATTTTGTTTTCTTACTTTGTTCAAGACCCTCTAGTAGGACATTGAATAGAATTGCTGAGAATAGACATCCTTGCCTTTCTTGCAATCTTTCTGGGAAGCATTTATTTTTTACCATAAGAAGTGAATGATGATAGCTCTAGGTTTTCCACAGATGCTCTTTATGAGATGTAATTCCTTCTTAATTGTCTGGGAGTTTCTACCATGAGTGGATGTTTTTTGTATTTTTTTAATTTGATTTTTCTCCTTTATTTTTAAATTTGTTAACAGGGTGAATTGCATGGATTTATTTTCAAATGTTAAATTACACTTTTACTCCTGATATAGCTTCACTTTATTATGACATTATTTGCTTTATAAATTGTGAGATTCCATTGCTAACATTTTATTAAGGATATTTTGTTTACAGTCATGAGTGATATCCACTTGTAAATTCATTTTGTGATTTCTTTTGACATTTTATTTCAGCAGTTTGAGATCTCCTTTTATATTTTCTGAAGAATTTGTATAAAGTTGGGATTATTTATTCTGTGAAACAATTTTGTACTGGGATTTCCTCTGTGAGAAATTTATTGATTATGGATTTAATTTCTTAAAAAGATTTTGTAGTTCTCCTATATCTACTATGGTAATTATGATTTCTAAGTCATTTGTCCATTTCGTTTAATTTGTTGAATTTATTAGACATAAATTGTGTGAATTTACCTCAGTGTACTTTATAATAACATTCTCTCTTTTCTTCCTGACAGTGTTAATTTTGTCTTTCCCAAACATTTTTAGGATTTATCAATTTCTACTCTTTTTAAGGAATCAAGTTTTGTCTGTGTTGATCCTTTCTATGGTTTTCCTATTTGCTACTTAATTTCTTATCTCTTATTATTTTCTTCCTTATAATTACTTTGAGTTTATTTTGCTCTTCTCTCATTATTTTCTTGAGCTATGAATATACATAATTATTATTAACACTTTCATATTGTTTTGTTTAGTTGCTAAGTCATGTCTGACTCTGCGACCCCATGGACTGTAGCCCGCCAGGCTTTCCTGTACATAGGATTTCCCAGGCAAGAATGCTGGAGTGTGTTGCCATCATCTTACCTAAGCATTTAATGCCAAAAATTTCCCTCTTTTCAGTGTTTTAAGTTGCACCCCACAAAGTTTGACAATGACCTCCGCAGGTGGTGTCAAGAGAGTCTGCTGCTGGAAAACAAGTCCCTGGATGCAGAGCACATTTACCAGTTTGCCCTCAGTGAGTGGCGAAATAGCAGAGCAAACCAAAGTTACCCGAAGGTGGGAAGCCAGTTAGCAAACCCGGGTGACTGCTGTTTAGCCTCCATCATCACTTGTGCTGGAAGCAGATTTGTTTACTCTTTAACCCCTGATTAATGAGAGAAAATGTACCATATTTTGCCTAATGGTCTGTCATTTTATTAATTGATTTAGAAGCTTTCTTTACTTCTGTGAATACATATGGGGAGGACAGTTGGGGGTAGAGAAAAGCAGACAAATGTTCAGTCTTCCATTGCAAACCAGCTGCTGCCTGACTGAAAGGGAGAAGTGGATAAATTGTTTGGCTAGTCCCTGCCAACAGCCTAATGTCCACCAGTGGGAAGAAAATTGGTACAGCATGTCAGAACTGATGCTTTTGTTTTGAACCTTAACTTTTGTTTAACCATCTCAGCGATTTTCAGTATGTTTCTCAACACAAAAACTGTCCCTGGTAAATTTGTGCAGTTTCACAAAATTTCCAATAAGAAATAAATGGTAGCTTATAGTTAGTAAAGCCTCTGTGCTTAAGGGCCTCTAAGAGATTTTTATTAATAGATAGTAGTATATGATAGTGGAATATGATTCTTAACACCCACTTTAAATAGAAATTATTCTGAATATCTGAATATACTCTGCAATTCCTGTGAACTTATTTAAGGTATACTACTCATTAGAAAAGACCCTGATGCTGGGAAAGATTGAAGGCAGGAGGAGAAGGGGATGAGAGAGGATGAGATGGATGGATGGCATCACCATCCCGATGGACATGGGTTTGAACAAACTTCGGGAGTTGGTGATGAACAGGAAAACATGGCGTGCTGCTGTCTACGGGATTGCACAGAATCAGACATGACTGAGCGATTGAACTGAACTGAATATAATGGAATAAAATAGGAGAAGGAAGGAATTAATAGTTACAGAGAACTTAGTCAATTTTTAACTTCAAGGCAGAAAGCAGAATTGTGCCAAATACTACGTTCCAAGCTCTTGCTGTATTTCCTTATTTAGTGCTTACCAAAATTTTTTACAATGAGCAGTATTGACCCATTTTAGAAAAAAATGAAACTGAGTTTTCAATAAAGTCAGTACCTGCCATCAACCAATAAATACAAAATCAAAGATGCATATCCAATTCTTTATTGTTTCAGAAATTATGCTACTACAGTACCTCCTTACCTTTTTTTGTAAGTTCAGGCACATTTTGATTATATTGATATATTAGACACTGCTGCTGCTGCTGCTGCTAAGTCGCTTCAGTCGTGGCCGACTCTGTGCAACCCTATAGACGGCAGCCCACCAGGCTCCCCTGTCCCTGAGATTCTCCAGGCAAGAACACTGGAGTGGGTTGCCATTTCCTTCTCCAATGCATGAAAGTGAAAAGTGAAAGTGAAGTCGCTCAGTCGTGTCTGACTCTTAGCCACCCCCTGGACTGCAGCCTACCAGGCTCCTCCTTCCATGGGATTTTCCAGGCAAGAGTCCTGGAGTGGGGTGCCATTGCCTTCTCCATATTAGACACTATATTGATATATTAGATGTATTACATTTGATTTTATTTAAATGTAATGCAACAGAAATTATCTAAAATAAAACTTATGAAATTCAAATAAATAACTTTTCTCTGGTAGAAATAATTTTTTCTAAAAGATGTCTATAGTGTTAAAACATAAAACTATTAAGATACTAATGACATTTTTATACTATACGGTTTTATTTTAAACAATGATAATTGATCAATTTTCTCTTTTCTGTAAAAGATGGTGACCTAGACTTTTAAAATGACTCTCATGGACTTCCTATTGCTTCATAATTCTGATAGTTATTTAGTAATACATTAGTTCTACTTTTAATGAATTCATTATCCATACATGGTTATGTATATAATTCCTAAGCATTTCATTTAATTAACTGAATTCTATTTTTAAATAAAATCTTATAAATTATAGTGTAATATCACCACTGGGGCAACACTGATACAGTCAACATATATCTTGAATTTCCATCATCACAAATGTGCCTCTTGGGGCCCTTTTATCTCTTGTGTACTTTGCCCAGTTTCTCCCAGTGGCAACATTTTATAGAACTATAGTTTAACATTCCAACTAGGATATAGACATTGGTACAAACCATCAGTATTATTGAGATTTTCCCCAATTTTACTTGTAGTCACATATGTGTTTCTGCTTCTCTGTATTAAGTTCTATACAATTTTACCTTAGTGCTTGGGGGTTGTTTAGCTTTTTAATAAGTTGGTGTATGTCTTTTGCAAATCTTGGCAGTTTTCAGCAATTATTTCTTTGAACACTTTTAAAGCCCCATTTCCTTTGAGAAATTCATTAAATTGGTCTCCTCCCTTTGAGACCAGTTTAATGAATTTTAAATATTCTGTTACTGTTTCCTTGGTCCCTGAGGCTCTGTTGCTGCTAAGTCGCTTCCCTCCTGTCCGATTCTGTGCAACCCCATAGATGGCAGCCCACCAGGCTCCCCTGTCCCTGGGATTCTCCAGGCAAGAACACTGGAGTGGGTTGCCATTTCCTTCTCCAGTGCATGAAAGTGAAAAGTGAAAGGGAAGTCGCTCAATCGTGTCTGACTCTGAGCGACCCCATGGACTGGAGCCTACTAGGCTCCTTCGTCCATGGGATTTTCCAGGCAAGAGTACTGGAGTGGGGTGCCATTGCCTTCTCACTCCTTGTTAATCCATCTATCTTCTGTCAGTCAAATTGGGTAATTTTTATTGTCCTCTGTTCTGGTTAGTTGGTTTTTTTCTATGTTCCCTCCATTATGGTGTTTCATTTCAGTCACTCAGTCATGTCTGAGTCTTTGTAAGCCTGTGGACTGTAGCATGCCAGACTTCCCTGTCCATCACCAATTCCTGGAGCTTGCTCAAACCCATGTCCATTGAGTTGGTGATGCCATCCAATCATCTCATTCTCTGTTGTCCCCTTCTCCTCCTGCCTTCAGTCTTTCCCAGCATCAGTGTCTTTTCCAATGAGTCAGTTTTTGCATCAGGTGGCCAAAGTTTCAGCTTCAGCATCAGCCCTTCCAATGAATATTCAGGACTGTTTTCCTTTAGGATTAACTGGTTTGATCTCCTTGCAGTCTGAGGGATTCTCAAGATCCTTCTCCAATACCACAGTTCAAAAGCATCAATTCTTGTGTTTACCCCATCTATTGAGTTTTTATTTCAGTTATTGTATTTTAAAGTCTAAAATTTTCATTTGATTCTTCTTCATGCTTTGTGTTTCCTTTCTGAGACTTTCTAGATTTTTTCATTTGCTTTAAGAATGTTCCTAACTATGTTTTGAAGCATTTTATGATGGCAGCTGGAAAACATTTGTCAGGTAATTTTAACCTCTCTGCATCTTACTGATCCTCTTTTCATCCTGTTTGAAATTTGTCTGGCTCTTGGTATTGTACTTTTAAAAAAATAAAAAACATGGGCATTCAGGGTATTATGTTATAAAACTCTGGGTCTTATTTCAACCTGATATTTTAGCTGACTTCCTCTGAAATTGCTTTTGCAGCGGAAGAGTGAGCTCCTATTGCCAGAAGTGGGTAGAAATTCAGATTTCCTTCTTGGCCTCCAGTAACACCCTAGGCAGAGAAGGCAATGGCACCCCACTCCAGTACTCTTGCCTGGAAAATCCCATGGGTATCTTGCCTGTTATCAAACCAGATCAAACCAGTTAATCCTAAAGGAATCCTAAAGGAATCCTAAAGGAGCGACTTCACTTCACTTCACTTCACTTCATGGACACATGGATGTTTAGTTTATGCTTTGGTTTGTATAGTTATTTATTATACCTTCTAATATTATTTTTCACCAATTACTTCATTTGTTAACTTCTTTTTCTGTTTCTGATTTGTTATTATTTTCAATTTCTATTTAACATTGGAATTACAGTTTGATGATTTATTCATTGCAAATTTTATAATTTTTCTTAGCTCATTTTGAAATATTAAGTTAGCAGTTTTTGCCTGCTATGTGTTTGGTATTATTGGTGTGCTTTCATTATAATATAGAGATGATGTCCTGCTCCCCATTTTTTTTTTAATTTTATATTGTAACATCTTGGTATGGGATTCTGCTGCAGTCCTTTTGTGTTACACGTTTTCTGTTATACATTCTGTTACACATTTCTGTTACACACACACCTGATGATTTGTAGGTAAAATCATCATTATTGCACATTCAGGAAGGAGAGATGTGTGTGGATATTTACTGTAGTTTTCCTACCCTCTAGTGCCCCCTCTTGTTTTTCACCACCTAATCAAAACCATGGTCTCAACTTTCTGAGAACTTCCTCCACAATTCCTCTCCCACTGTAGCCCGCCCCCACCCTTTTCTGAATCTTCTCTTTCCTCCCCTCCTGTTTCATCCCTGATGTGATCAATTTGGATTCTACAGTGGCAATACCTCCTCATCATAGATAAGGTGCTTTAGTTTGTGGGTTTCTAGATTTAACAATGGAGAAGGCAATGGCACCCCACTCCAGTACTCTTGCCTGGAAAAATCCCATGGATGGAGGAGCCTGGTGGGCTGCAGTCCATGGGGTCGCTAAGAGTCAGACACGACTGAGCGACTTCACTTTCACTTTTCACTTTCATGCATTGGAGAAGGAAATGGCAACCCACACCAGTGTTCTTGCCTGGAGAATCCCAGGGACGGGGGAGCCTGGTGGGCTGCTGTCTATGGGGTTGCACAGGGTCGGAAACGACTGAAGCAACTCAGCAGCAGCAGATTTAACAGGGCACCGACCCCCAGATAAATATACTGTTTTCAGCCATTCACAAGGTTATTTGAACTCTCATCCAGACTGGTGTTTCCCATGTGACCTTTCTGCTTTTGTTACTTTTTTTTTTTTGAATGGAATGAGTAACTTTGCAGGGAATACATGATAATGATTTGGAGTTCTCTGGATTTAAGGTTTGTCACAAGGCCCTTTATTTTCCCCCTCCTCTCTCTAATAAAGTTTCTGATATTGAACAGGTTGTTTAGCTATTGTTACTTTATCTTCACTCAATTTATTTGGAGTTCTTTTTTATTGAAATATATAACACTGTGTATATTTAAGTTGCACAACTTGCTGATTTGATTCTTCTTTATATTGCAATATAGTTACCATCATAGAATAAGCTAACAGCTCCAACACATTTTGTAAGTATTGTGGTTTTTTTGTGTGTTGGGAATAATTAAAATCTAGTCTCCTAGCAACTTTGCAGTTTCTAATACAGTATTATTGACCATAATCATTGTGTTGTGCACCAGCTCTCCAGAACTTATTTTTCTACTACTTCCCAGTTTGTATCCTTAAACAAGATATTCTGAATTTCTTGAAGTAACCTTTTCACCCTTGTTATGTTTCTGAAAGAATTTCAAAAGATTAAATAGCACGTTTATGTTATAGCTATCTTCCTACTATCTTGGCTTATTTATATTTAACTTAAATTTTTCACACTGCCTCTTCAGCTCACCTCTGCCCTACCACCCATAAAGTTTCATAGAATTTTAGTTACTTTTAATCATCACGTCTATTAAGTTATTATCATATTTAAAAAAAAAACAGATTTCTAGGATCAAGCCTTCTATGATTAAGGAAAAATAACCTACACATAAACTTTTTTCTCCTTCAAATGTATCTATGAGGATAATGATAAGCACCTTGAACAATTTGAGGAAATATGCTAAGAATATACAGAAGCAACAACATGTTTATTTCTTTGCACTTCATAGCTTCCTCGAAAATGAATGTGAGGAGGTGAGGAGGTGGAATTATAATAATTTTAATTAGGTTTCACCTTTCACTGTTTTCAAATTTGCTAACTCCTCCTGAATTTGGGTTTTGTAAAAGGAAAATGAGGTATAAAACCTCTTTACATTTGATGAAGTAGCTTCTTCCCTTTTTCCTTTTTCTTTTTTACTTTCCTCTTCCTTCCCTTTGCTCTTTCTTACTGTTTCTTTCTTTCTTCTCCCTCTTTGTTTCTCATCTTGTATCTTGACTGATACTTGATTTCAGATGCTTCAAATCTAGCAGAATATGACACTTAGGGGAAATAACAAATGTGACAAAAATAGGGATCCGAACCTATTCTGGTGGACCAAGCCTTTTAAAGATAAAATTCAACAGCACTGGATGTGAGAAAGCAAACTCGAGCATGAAGTCAATGGCACAACATTTAAGAAAAGAGTAAAAGACCCTCAGCAGCAGTGTATTAGTCAGTAGTGACTAAAATTTCAGTCAACAATAGGAAATGATCACTAAAGTGCTAAACACCCGAGCCTGAAATTATTACAGGGAAAATGGAGTGGAAAAAACCCAGCATTCTTTTGTCTAGATTGAGACTGTAATATGCTTTTTTATGAAAGGCAGAGTCTAAGTATTATGTTTATATTTAGTGCTTCACGTTAACAGGATTTTATTCCTGCTGGATGTGTGTCCGTCAGAGACACAAGATTGGTGAAGATGCTCAAAACCTTTCAATGTAAACTAATAGCCACTCCAGGGTGGGGAAGATCCCCTAGAAAAGGAAATGGCAGCCAACTCCATATTCTTGATTGAAAAATCCCATAGACAGAGGAGCCTGGTGGGGTACAGTTCATTGGGATGCAAAGAGTCGGACACAACTTAGCAACTGAGCACAGTAGTTTGAGGAAGAAATGGTACAAGGGTTACCCTCATCTTGATAGTGTTATGTGGAAAAGTTATATGAGGTCTCCAGTGGAGGAAGTGCAGAGTACTGATTAATAAGAGAGAGAGTTCACATAAATATATGAGATTTTGTAAAAACCAGGCAAAAGACTGTAAGGGTTGCCTCAGCTCTTACTAAGATATCTAAACCACTCTGTGATTATCACTTGGCAAAAATTTTTATAGAGTATTCTACAGTTTCAAAGATGATTGGATCATGTCTTTTAGAATCTCTTGTTAGAACGTTTGTAATTTTATGAATGATCCATCTCATTCTCAAAAAAATAACAGGTGTTGTTCCCAATTTAAATTCAGATAACATTTTTTATTTATATTAAATTGTAATTTGAATCCAGTTGTGAGAACTATTAAAAATATGGCATTCCCTGTTAGCTCAGCTGGTAAAGAATTCATCTGCAATGCAGGAGACCCCAGTTCAATAAAATATATTTCAACCCCTATTTGCATTCTGCTCTAATGAGATAATTAAGATTAAAATATAATTTTTGCTGCTGCTGCTGGTAGGCTGCTTCAGCCATGTCTGACTCTTTGCGACCCTATGGACTATAGCCTGCCAGGCTCCTCTGTCCGTGGGATTCTACAGGCAAGAATACTGGAGTGGGTTAGCACGCCCTCCTCCAGGGGATCTTCTCATCCCATGGAATGAACCAGTGTCTCTTATGTCTCCTGCATTGGCAGGCAGGCTCTTTGCCACTGGTGCCACCTGGAAAGCCCATAATTCCTAGTAATGGGGGGAAAGAAAGCTATAGGGAAGTTTCATTATAGGACTGCAATGCAAAATTAGGACGTCAAGAGATACCTGGAGTAACAGGCAAATTTGGCCTTGGAGTACAAAATGAAGCAGGTCAAGGGCTAAAGGAGCTCAGCCAAGAGAATGCACTGGTCATAGAAAACACCCTCTTCCAACAATGCAAGAGAAGACTCTACACATGGACATCACCAGATGGTCAATACTGAAATCAGATTGATTATATTTTTTGCATCCAAAGATGGAGAATCTCTATAGAGTCAGCAGAAACCAGACAAGGAGCTGACTGTGGCTCAGATCATGAACTCCTTAGTGCCAAATTCAGACTGAAATTGAAGAAAGTAGGGAAAACCACTAGACCATTCAGGTATGACCTAAATCAAATCTCTTATGACTATAGCATGGAAGTGAGAAATAGATTCAAGGGATTAGATCTGATAGACAGAGTGCCTGAAGAACTATGAACAGAGAGATTTGTGACATTGTACAGGAGGAAGTGATCAAGACCTTCCCCAAGAAAAAGAAATGCAAAAAGGCAAAAAGGTTGTTTGAGGAGGCCTCATGAATAGCTGTGAAAAGAAGAGAAGCTAAAGGCAAAGGAGAAAAGGAAAGATATCCCCATTTGAATGTAGAGTTCCAAGAAAAGCAAGCAGAGATAAGAAAGCCTTCCTCAGTGATCAGTGCAAAGAAATAGAGGAAAATAGTAGAATGGGAAAGAGTAGAGATCTCCAAGAAAATTAGAGATACCAAGGGAATATTTCATGCAAAGATGGGCACAATAAAGGACAAACTTGGTATGGACCTTACAGGAGCAGAAGATATTAAGAAGAGGTGGCAAGAATATACAGAAGAACTATACAAAAAAGATTTTCATGTCCCAGATAATCACAATAGTGTGATCACTCACCTAGGGCCAGACATTCTGGAATGCGAAATCAAGTGGACCCTAGAAAGCATCACTACAAACAAAGCTAGTGGAGGTGATGGAATTCCAGTTGAACTATTTCAAATCCTAAAAGATGATGCTGTGAAAGTGCTGCACTCAATATGCCAGCAAATTTGGAAAACTCAGCAGTGGCCACAGGACTGGAAAAGTTCAGTTTTCATTCCAATCCCAAAGAAAAGCAATACCAAAGAATGCTCAAACTAGCACACAACTGCACTCATCTCACACTCTAGCAAAGTGATGCTCAAAATTCTCCAAGCCAGACTTGAACAGTATGTGAACTGTGAACTTCCAGATGTTCCAGCTGGATTTAGAAAAGTCAGAGGAACCAGAGATCAAATTGCCAACATTTATTGGATCATCAAAAAAGCAAGAGAGTTCCAGAAAAAACATCTACTTCTGCATTATTGACTATGCCAAAGCCTTTGACTGTGTGAGTCACGACAGACTGTGGAAAATTCTTCAAGAGCTGTGAGTACCAAACCATGTGACCTGCCTCCTGAAAAATCTGTATGCAGGTCAAGAAGCAACAGTTAGAACTGCACATGGAGTAACAGACTGGTTTCAAATTAGGAAAGGAGTAAGTCAAGGCAGTATATTGTCACCCTGCTTGCTTAACTTATATGCAGAGTACATCATGGGAAATGCTGGACTGGATGAAGAACAAGCTGGAATCAATATTGCTGGGAGAAATATCAATAACCTCAGATATGCAGATGACACCACATTTATGGCAGAAAGCAAAAAAGAACTAAAGAGGAGAGTGAAAGAGTTGGCTTAAAACTCAACATTCAGAAAACTAAGATCATGGCATCTGGACCCATCACTTCATGGCAAATAGATGGGGGAATGGTGAAAACAGTGACAAACTGTTTTTTGGGCTCCAAAATCACTGCAGATGCTGACTGCAGCCATGAAATTAAAAGATGCTTGCTCCTTGGAAGGAAAGTTATGACCAACCTAGACAGTACATTAAAAACCAGAGACATTGCCAACAAAATTCCATCTATTGAAAGTTGTGGTTTTTCCATTAGGCGTATATGGATGTGAGAGTTGGACTATAAAGAAAGCTGAGTGCCGAAGAATTGATGATTTTGAACTGTGGTGTTGGAGAAGACTCTTGAGAGTCCCTTGGACTGCAAGGAGATCCAACCAGTCCATCCTAAAGGAGATCAGTCCTTATCGGAAGGACTGATGCTCAGGCTGAAACTCCAATCCTTGGGCCACCTGATGCAAAGAACTGAGTCATTGGAAAAGACCCTGATGCTGGGACAGATTGAAGGAGGGAGGAGAAGGGAACAACAGAGGGTGAGATGGTTGGATTGCATCACCGACTCAATGGACACGAGTTTGAATAAACTCTGGGAGTTGTTGATGGACAGGGAGGCCTGTTGTGCTCCAGTCCATGGAGTCACAAAGACTCGGACATGACTGGGTGACTGAACTGAACTGAACTCATCATGGAAGTTGAAGCACATGTTACTGATCTTTCATTATTTCATGTCTTTTATTTATCAGTAAGTAAGTAAATTCAGTTCAGAGAATGTCAGCTAGAGGCAATGCCAAAGAATGCTCAAACTGCTGTATAATTGCACTCATCTCACACACTAGCAAAGTAATGCTCAAAATTCTCCAAGAACTGCTTCTGCAGTTCATGAACCGTGAACTTCCAGATGTTCAAGCTGGATTTAACAAAGGCAGAGGAACCACAGATCAAATTGCTAACATCCGTTGGATTGACAGACTGGTTCCAATTTGGGAAAGGAGTACAACAAGGCTGTATATTATCACCCTGCTTAATTAACTTATATGCCCTCACACCTATTAGTATCAGTCAGTTTAGCTGATCAGTCTTCTCTGACTCTGTGAATCCACAGACTGCAGCATGCAGACAGGGTTCCCTGTCCCTTCTTACATATTCTGCTTCTGTTAGGTCCATACCATTTCTGTCCTTTGTTGTGCTCATCTTTGCATGAAATGTTCCCTTGGTATCTCTAATTTTCTTGAAGAAATCTCTAGTCTTTCCCATTCTACTGTTTTCCTCGATTTCTTTGCATTGATTGCTGTGGAAGGCTTTCTTATCTCTCCTTGGTATTCTTTGGAACTCTGCATTCAAATGGGTATATCTTTCCTTTTTTCCTTTGCTTTTGCATCTTAGCTATTTTTAAGGCCATGTCAGACAACCATTTTACCTTTTTGCATTTCTTTTTCTTGGGGATGGTCTTGATCACTGCTTCCTGTACCGTGTCTTGAACCTGTGTCCATAGTTCTTCAGGCACTCTGTCTATCAGATCTAATCCCTTGAATCTATTTGTCACTCCCACTGTATAATTGTAAGAGATTTGATTTAGGTCATACCTGAATGGTCTAGTGGTTTTCCCTACTTTCTTCAATTTAAGTCTGAATTTTGCCATAAGGAGTTCATGATCTGAGCCACAGTCAGCTCCCAGTCTTGTTTTTGCTGACTTGTATAGAGCTTCTCCATCTTTGGATACAAAGAATATAATCAATCTGTTTTTGGTATTGACCATCCGATGATGTCCATGTGTAGAGCCTTCTCTTGCATTGTTGGAAGAGGGTGTTTGCTATGAACAGTGCGTTCTCCTGGAAAAACTCTGTTAGCCTTTGATCTGCTTCATTTTGTACTCCAAGACCAAATTTGCCTGTTAGCTCTTGACTTCCTACTTTTGCATTCCAGTCCCCTATAATGAAAAGGACATCTTTTTTGAGTGTTAGCTCTAGAATGTTTTGTAGGTCTTCACAAAACCATACAACATCAGCTTCTTCAGCATTACTGGTTGGGGCATAGACTTGGATTACTATAATATTGAATGGTTTGCCCTGGAAATGAACAGAGATCATTCTTTCATTTTTAGATTGCATCCAAGTGCAGCATTTTGAACTCTTTTGTTGACTGTGATGGCTACTCCACTTCTTCTAAGGGATTCTTGCCCACAGTAGTAGTTACAATGGTCATCTGAGTTAAATTCACCCATTCCAGTATAGTAGCTATAATGAAACACTGACCAAACTCTGCAGGTTGTCAACCGAGAGAAAAACTGAGCAGATCTTATTTATTATTGCCTTTCCTGAAGGAGGTGTGAAGAAAATGGGTGCTGGGGAGAAAAGAGTGAAGAGACAAAATGGGCAAAGTAGCTGAGCTGTTTTGATGGAAATAAAGTTTCCAAAAGCAGAGTCTAATCAGGGACCAGTAGGGTGTCTCTCTCAGGAAATGGGCTTCCTCCTGCTAACGTAATGCATTATGGTCAGGACATCTAGTGGAATGGTAGAAACTCCGAGGAAAACTAAAGGATAAAACTACGCAATGACCAATGTTTCTATAAAGAACTACTTTAATCCCGAGGAGTAACTTTACCCAATCACTTCATGATAAAATGCAAATAAGAGTTCAAAAATAAGGAGATAAAACAATTCTATTATGTGTGAGACAGAATAATGGCCCCTGAATGATGTTCATGTCCTAATCTCTAGCATTTATAATGTGTTAGCTACATGCCAAAATAACTTTTGTAGATAGGGTTAAAGTTAAGTTTCAGAAAGGAGAATTAGCCTGAATTTATTGGATGAGTCCATATAATCACAAAGTTGTTCATAAGAAAAAGAGAATGGCAGGAGAATCATAGTCAGAGACAGGGATTGGAAGATGCTATGCACCTGTCTTTGGAGATGGAGGAAGAGATCACAAGCTTAGAAATGCAGGTGGCCTCTAAAAGTTGGAAAATGCAAGGAGACATCCTTCTCTATTGTTTCCAGAAGGAATCCAGTCTGCCAACCCACCTAAACTTCTGCAGAAGTATAAAGTAATATATTTGTGTTTTTTGAAAACCATTAAATTTGTGGTAATTTATTGCAGCAGAAATAGAAAAGTCATGCAAATTGCATGCACAAAAACTGTCCACCTTTCAAAACAAGCTGAGGCCATGTAAAAATAGTCAAATTATTTTTAAAAATTCAAGAAAATGCATAAACACTGCTAAACTTTGATTTGCTAAAAGAAGGAAAGTTGAGAGATTTGTTGTTGTTTTATTCACTAAGTTGTATTCTACTCTTCTGGGACCCCATGGGACTGTAGACTGCTAGGCTCCTCTGTCCATGGGATTTTCCAGGCAAGAATGGTGGAGTGGGTGGTCATTTCCTTCTTCAGGGGATCTTCCTGAACCAGGGATTGAAGCCATGTCTCCTTCATTGGCTGGTGATTCTTTATCACTGAGTCACGTGGGAACCCCAAAATAAGAGATAATCTTACTCAACTAATAAGATCAAAGACCAAATGATTAAACAGCTTAAGAGATAAACAAGGCAAGAAGAAGCCAACATAGGGAAAATGTTTTACCTGAAGAAAACACCCCCTAAAATTCTGAAAGTTTTACTCAATATTCATTCAGTGGTGAAGAGCATAGATAAACTTTCTCAAACATGGACTATGAACTCTTTTGAAAAATAGTTGTTAAAATTAAATTTATCATTTCACTTTTAGGAAAATAGAGACATACTCCATATTCTTTTTGTTAAGTACAACTAAAACCACTGATTATCATATAAAATAAACATAAGAAAACATTGAAAGGTGGAGAGAAGAAGGCAGGATGGGTGGGACTTTTGTTATACAGTCAGTAAGTCATGTCTGACTTTTTGGGACCCCATGGACTGCAGCATGCCAGGCTTTGCTGTCCTTCACTATCTCCTGGAGTTTGCTCAAACTCATGCCCATTGAGTCGGTGATGCTATCCAACCATCTCATCCTCTATCGCCCCCTTCTCTTCTTACCCTCAATCTTTCTCAGCATCGGGGTCTTTTCCAATGAGTCAGCTCTTCACATCAGGTGGCCAAAGTATTGGGGCTTCAGCCTCAGCATCAGTCCTTCCAGTGAATATTCAGGGTTGACTGATTGACTGGTTTGATCTCCTTGTTGTCTCAAGAGTCTTCTCCAATCCCATAATTCAATAGCATCAATTCTTCAGCACTTAAATCTTCTTAATAGTTCAACTCTCACATTCGTACATGACTACTGGTCCTTAGGATACAAATAATGCCATGGTGGTAAGTTCTCCAGGTTTTCTTTTTTCCCCAAATATCCCAGATGTGGAGCTGAAGGAGGCAGCAACTTAGAAACACCAACAGATGTGTATAAGCAAAAGTCCCAATAAATGCCTGCTCTCCCTATCAAATGGATTAGGAAAGGGGCCCCCTAGCAAGATAGGAACTTTTAAACAACAACTATTTAACTTCAGCCAAAACACTACAGAAAAAACTATGACCTCTACCCACACAGCACCCTACTAGCCAGGATCAAATGTGAAGCCCAGACTTTCACCATTGTTATACTGGAACTAGGCACTCCAAGCTTCCAAACCTATCAGAGAGAACCAAGCAAGAGCTAAGACTTCATCCCTGTCAGCAACAAGTAGCACCCTGTCTACTTACAGTAACTGTGGAAACCTCTTTGAAAGCCTGGAATTCGAGAAAAATAAAAAGAATTTGTTAAAGATGTTCAAAGAAATAAAGTTTCATCCAAGGATGTTATATTCAGCAAATATAATTTTTGCATAAAAGGGCCACAGACTATCAGGAACACAAAAGAACTAAAGAGGAAGAGACCACAAGTCAAGGAATGTGGATGGCCTCTAGATGTTGGAAAATACAAGGAGCTATCCTTCACTATTGCTCCAGAAGGAATCCAGCCTGCTGACCCACTTAACCTTTTGTCCTAAGAAATATCAGGAAATAAATTTATGTCTTTTAAACCCATTAAATTTGTGGTATTTTTTTTTTTTTTTGTAGCAGAAATAGAAAACGAATGCAAATTACATGAAACAAAAATTGCCCACCTTATATATTTTCCATTAGCACTTCCTGATTGCATTTAATGGAGAATGCCCTTAAGACAATCAAAATAAGTTTTTAAAGTCATTGGCATTAGGTAAGGAATGACCATTAAATATATATTTACCCACAGAACCCAAATTTAATGATGGCAATGAAAGAGACAGAATAGGATGTGATGCCAGTAGTAAAGTGGCAAATGTTGATATCTGGTTTTCTGGGATAAAAAAGCCCGGATTTGTGTTTGCTGATATCTGTGGTGTGTAAGCACTCTCATACCCAATTTTAAGCTGCTAACTTAAAGAGATTCCTACTGGTAAAAGATGGGGACAGTTGAGCATTTGTGGAAAAAATAACTGTAGTAAACCAGAACATATGAAATGTGTTTTAATTCATTATGGTACTTAAAAAAATACCCCTGCCCCTACTTAATTGAGAGGAGGGCACGGCAACTGACTCCAGTATTCTTGCCTGGAGAATCCCCATGGACAGAGGAGCCTAGCAGGCTATGGTCCATGGGGTCTCAAAAAGTCAGACACAACTGAGCGACTAAGTACACACATCACTACTTAATTGATCACTATCAGTGAGTAGCTTGCTTCCCAGATGGCATTAGTGATAAAGAACCCACCTGCCAATGCAGGAGATGCTGGTTCAATCCCTTCATCTGGAAGATCCCCTGTAGGAGGACACAGTAACCCACTCCAGTATTCTTGCCTAGAGAATCTCACGGACAGAGGAATTTGGCAGGCTATAGTCCATGGGGTCACAAGGAGTCAGAGATGACTGAATCGACTTAACACAGAGGATGGCATAAGGAATTAATTCACTTTGAAAATTTGTCAAAAAACAAACAAATGTACAAACAAACAAAAGCAACATACACTTAAGCATGTATTTTGCATTTCTTATAAAATGAGGACTTTAGGGAAACAAAATTGTAGATCAGGATGTTACCAAAAATGGGGGTCCAGCCACTCACTGGGCTTCCCATGGGGCTCAGCTGGTAAAGAATCTGCCTGTGAATGCGGGAGACCTGAGTTTGATCCCTGGGTTGGGAACATCCCCTGGAAAGGGAAAGGTTACCCACTCCAGGATTCTGGCCTGGAGAATTCCATGGACTATATATCCATGTGGTTGCAGACAGTCAGACACAACTGAGCCACTTTCATTTTCAGCTGCTCACTGCCCAAAAGAAAAGGAAATGTCCAGATTGGTGGAAAGGAAAAGCTTCTTTATTTTGGATGCCAGCAGCCCAGGGCAGGGGGGCCCACTCCCTCCCCATCCCACTGACAGTCAGTGAGCAAGAGTTTTATAGGCTGAGGGAGAGGGCTACAGGCAAAGAGCACAGCCAGGTCTGACATTCATCTTGAAATTGGTCATCAGTGGTCGGATCAACATCATCTTGGTTGTTTTAAGTACAATTGCTCTTTAGTTATAGTGCTGGTTTGTTTCCATTTCTTGAGGCCAATTCTCAGAATTATGGCAGTTTTCGTCATGGCTATAGTCTGGTCCTCATGTAAAACTTTTGCTTGGTAGGACTTTCAGTATCTATAAGACGGCTTACAGGACATGGCTCGGGATATTATCTATAGCCCTTGAGAAGGAACTAAATATCCTTGACTCTGCTTAATGACTGTATTATTATTACTTGATCTCCTTCGACTATTCTCCTTGTTTCTGCATTTTCTCACTTCTCTGGTTAAATTTATTCTTTGGTGAAAGTATTTCCACAGATGAGAGGCAGGCAGGGGACATAGAGGGTAAGGATCATAGGGTCCTGTTCTGTTTCAAAAAGCATTGCTCTTTGTAAGAATATCCAGCTTTTATATAAAAAAGAAATAATTTAAATTAAAACATAAACATTTGCAACACCAAATTAAACAAGGATCTGAACACCAATCACTGCTGACAGTACAAAAGGAGGCAGCATTGATATCAGTTACCTTCCTAAAGGAAGCACAGGGTGCGGCCTGAAATAGCCCCCAAATGTGAGATCTAACTGTGAATTTATAGTAAATACAGGAGAGAGATGAATGGGTTAAATGATGCTAATGAAAAAGCAAGCAGCCCATCTAGACTATAGGACATCCATAGGACTAAATAAATAAACAAAATCTTGATTTCTTAAAAATGAATTATAAGTAGATACGACAGAGTGATACCTAAATTATAAGAAGACTTTGATAAATTAGCTAATCAAATATAAGACTCTTGTTTGAATCTCTATGTGATCAAATATACTGTAAAAATAAAAAGACCAACTGTAGGATCATCTAGGACATGTGTAGAACATGTGTATTGTAATCTAGAACAATAGTAGAACATGTGTATTGCATACATATTTGGTGATATTAGAAATTTTTGTGAGGGGTGGGTGTGATGAAGATAGTTCTTCATGAAACATTGTCATATTTTAAAAAGTAGCTGTTGTGTTTTATGCTTTGTATGGTCAGGATTGATGGTCAGGATTTCAGGATTGATGTTCTCTTGCTCTCTGTCCATCCCCTGCTCAACCAGTCCCTGCTTCACACACATAATTATCCAAATCTTATAATTATAGGGCTTAATCAGATATACGAGATGTGGATTCAATCCCTGGCTTGGGAAAATCCCCTGGAGGAGAGCATGGCAACCCACTCCAATATTCTTGCCTGAGGAAACCCATGGACAGAGGAGCCTGCCAGGCTACAGTCCACAGGGTTGCAAAGAGACACGACTGAAGCGATTTAGCACACATGCAATCAGTCATTGCCTACGTACATGCCCCCCTACCCCAACCACTGGTTTCCCTCGTAACTGATGATCTTTCTTTCCCCCAGAGTAGCAAAGATTGCCACCACATCCTGCCTACTGTTGGCCATGCAGGGTGGGATGTCGCTCCAGGACATTATGCTTCAGGCTGGTAAGATTCCCTATCCAGTAAATTATTATATGAATCTGTTACTGTTTCTAGGATCTTTCTTTGGTCTGGAATCAGGACAATTACAGGGCTTGAAAGCCTGCAGAGTATACAAACACACATATATACTAAAATGTTTATAGATGAAATAATATATGGCATTTGTTTCAAATTAATTGTATGGTGGGTGAACTTGTGAAGTTATGAAGAAAATTAGATTGGTCATACTTTGATAATTGTTGAAACTGGACAAGGGGGTACATAGAGATTCAAAATACTATTATCTTTACTATTGTGTCAGTTGAAATATTCTATAATAAAATGACCGTCGGGCTAAAAATTATAAACTTCTAGAACATAAAGTTAGATAAATTATTTCTTAAATAATTCTTAAGAAAATTGAAGCTAGGTATTTCAGTGGGATAAGACTGTATGCTTGTATAACCTCTCAAGGTTCTTTCTATTCTCGGATGTACTTTATTTTTTTTTTACAAAGTACATTATATTTGTCTAAGATTCTACAATGCTTTTAAAGATTTTATTAGCAAATAACATTATACTATGGTAACTTTGTTTTAAGTGCATCATTGCTTTCAATATATCACTGCAGTAGAGATAACTACCCATTTTAGGTCACTGAACATAGTACCTTTTTTTCATCTCATGGGTGAAGATCAAGGCTTTTTCAGTAGGAAAGAAATCATAGATAATTTTAACTTTTAATAAGGAAAGTTTGAACTTCCATATGTTCAAGCTGGTTTTAGAAAAGGCAGAGGAACCAGAGACCAAATTGCCAACATCTGCTGGATCATCGAAAAAGCAAGAGCATTCCAGAAAAATATCTACATCTATTTCTGCTTTATTGACTATGCCAAAGCCTTTGACTGTATGGATCACAATAAACTGTGTAAAATCCTGAAAGAGATGGGAATACCAGACCACCTGACCTGTCTCTTGAGAAATTTGTATGCAGGTCAGGAGGCATCAGTTAGAACTGGACATGGAACAACAGACTGGTTCCAAATAGGAAAAGGAGTATGTCAAGGCTGTATATTGTCACCCTGCTTATTTAACTTATACGCAGAGAACATCATGAGAAATGCTGGGCTGGAAGAAGCACGAGCTGGAATCAAGATTGCCGGGAGAAATATCAATGCAGATGACACCACTCTTATGGCAGAAAGTGAAGAGGATCTAAAAAGCCTCTTGATGAAGGTGAAAGAGGAGAGTGAAAAAGTTGGCTTAAAACTCAACGTTCAGAAAACGAAGATCATGGCGTCCGGTCCCATCATTTCATGGGAAATAGATGGGGAAACAGTGGAAACAGTGTCAGACTTTATTTTTTGGGGGCTCCAAAATCACTGCAGATGGTGTCTGAAGCCATGAAATTAAAAGACGCTTACTCCTTGGAAGGAAAGTTATGACCAACCTAGATAGCATTTTCAAAAGCAGAGACATTACTTTGCCAACAAAGGTCCATCTAGTCAAGGCTATGGTTTTTCCTGTGGTCATGTATGGAGCTGGACTGTGAAGAAAGCTGAGCGCCGAAGAATTGATGCTTTTGAACTGTGGTGTTGGAGAAGACTCTTGAGAGTCCCTTGGGCTGCAAGGAGATCCAACTAGTCCATTCTGAAGGAGATCAGCCCTGGGATTTCTTTGGAAGGAATGATACTAAAGCTGAAACTCCAGTACTTTGGCCACCTCATGCGAAGAGTTGACTCATTGGAAAAGACTCTGATGCTGGGAGGGATTGGGGGCAAGAGGAGAAGGGGACGACAGAGGATGAGATGGCTGGATGGCATCACTGACTCTATGGATATTGGTCTGAGTGAACTCAGTTTCCACAGTTTATTGTGATCCACACAGTCAAAGGCTTTGGCATAGTCCATAAAGCAGAAATAGATATTTTTTCTGGAACTCTCTTGCTTTTTTGATGATCCAGTGGATGTTGGCAATTTGGTCTCTGGTTCCTCTGCCTTTTCTAAAACCAGCTTGAACGACTGGAAGTTCACGGTTCACATATTGCTGAAGCCTGGCTTGGAGAATTAGCCAGACAGAAAAACACATATATTGCATCAGTTCAGTTCAGTTCAGTTGCTCAGTCGTGTCCGACTCTTTGTGACCCCATGAATCGCAGCATGCGAGGCCTCCCAGTCCATCACCAACTCCAGAGGAAAACAACAGAATGGGAAAGACTAGAGATCTCTTCAAGAAAATTAGAGATACCAAGGGAACATTTCATGCAACGATGGACTCGATAAAGGACGGAAATGGTATGGACTTAACAGAAGCAGAAGATATTAAAAAGAGATGGCAAGAATGCACAGAAGAACTGTACAAAAAAGATCTTCAGGACCCAGATAATCACGATGGTGTGATCACTGACCTAGAGCCAGACATCCTGGAATGTGAAGTCAAGTAGGCCTTAGAAAGTTTCACTATGAACAAAGCTAGTGGAGGTGATGGAATTCCAGTTGAGCTATTTCAAATACTGAAAGATGATGCTGTGAAAATGCTGCACTCAATATGCCAGCAAATTTGGAAAACTCAGCAGTGGCCACAGGCCTGGAAAAGTCAGCTTTCATTCCAATCCCAAAGAAAGGCAATGCCAAAGAATGCTTAAACTAGCACACAACTGCACTCATCTCACATGCTAGTAAAGTAATGCTCAAAATTCTCCAAGCCATGCTTCAGCAATATGTGAACCGTGAACTTCCTGATGTTCAAGCTGGTTTTAGAAAAGGCAGAGGAATAAGAGATCAAATTGCCAACATCTGCTGCATCATCGAAAAAGCAAGAGAGTTCCAGAAAAACATCTATTTCTGCTTTATTGACTATGTCAAATCCTTTGACTGTGTGGATCACAATAAAGTGTGGAAAATTCTTCAAGAGATGGGAATACCAGACCACTTGATCTGCCTCTTGAGAAATTCGTATGCATGTCAGGAAGCAGCAGTTAGAACTGGACATGGAACAACAGACTGGTTCCAAATAGGAAAAGGAGTACATCAAGGCTGTATATTGTCACCCTGCTTATTTAACTTATATGCAGAGAACATCATGAGAAATGCTGGGATGGAAGAAGCACAAGCTGGAATCAAGATTGCCGGAAGAAATATCAATAACCTCAGATATGCAGATGACACCACCCTTATGGCAGAAAGTGAAGAGGAATTAAAAAGCCTCTGGATGAAAATGAAAGAGGAGAGTTAAAAAGTTGGCTTAAAGCTCAATATTCAGAAAACGAAGATCATGGCATCCGGTCCCACCACTTCATGGGAAATAGGTGGGGAAACAGTGGAAACAGTGTCAGACTTTCTTTTTTGGGGCTCCAAAATCACTGCAGATGGTGTCTGCAGCCATGAAATTAAAAGACGCTTACTCCTTGGAAGGAAAGTTATGACCAACCTAGATAGCATATTCAAAAGCAGAGATATTACTTTGCCATCAAATGTTCGTCTAGTCAAGGCTATGGTTTTTCCTGTGGTCATTTATGGATGTGAGATTTGCGCTGTGAAGAAGGCTGAGCGCCGAAGAATGGATGCTTTTGAACTGTGGTGTTGGAGAAGACTCTTGAGAGTCCCTTGGACTGCAAGGAGATCCAACCAGTCCATTCTGAAGGAGATCAGCCCTGGGATTTCTTTGGAAGGAATGAGGCTAAAGCTGAAACTCAGTACTTTGACCACCTCATACGAAGAGTTGACTCATTGGAAGACTCTGATGGTGGGAGGGACTGGGGGCAGGAGGAGAAGGGGAAGACAGAGGATGAGATGGCTGGATGGCATCACTGACTCAATGGATGTGAGTCTGGGTGAACTCTGAGGTATTACTTATAATTGAAATCTTAAAAAGAAAACCAAAAACAGAACAGCCAAACTCATAGAAACTGAGTTGATTGGTGGTTGTCAAGGGTTGCACTACAGGGAAATTGGGTCAAGGTTGGCAAAAGAGTACAAAGTTTTAGTTATAAAGGAATAAGTTCTGAGGAATTAGTTCATGAGTATAATTGATATTATTATCTTGAATAATTGAAATTTGCCAAAAGAATTGAACCTGTGTTCTCACCAAAAACACAGGTGAATATACGAAGTGATGATTGTCTTAATTAACTCAATTGTGGGAATTTTTTCATAATGTATACAAAATCATTGTATTATACACTTAAATAATTTCCTATTTTATTTTATAAGTGTACATTTATAAAGCTCAAAAAATTTTTTTTTCTTATCTGAAGTTCATACAGATATTCTCCTATATTGTCTTCTGAAAGTTTGTAAATGTTTCTTACTATTAATATATTTTAGCTTTTTAATATCCTGGAATGGCTTTTGGTTAACATGTGAAGTTTCCATACTCAGTTTGGTTACTTTGTTTATCAATCGCCACTGTTAATATATTACATCACCCTGGTGGCTCAGATGGTAAAGAATCTGCCTGCACTGTCGGAGACCTGGGTTCTATCCCTGGTTTGGGAAGATCCCCTGGAGAAAGGAATGGTTACCCACTCCAGTATTCTGGCCAGGAGAATTCCATGAACAGAGAAGCCTGGCAGGCTATACTCCAGGGAGTCTCAAAAGAGTCGGACACGACTAAGCAACTTTCACTTTAATATAAATAAAACTTTCTACTTCATAGGAAAGTGCTCCAATTTTTTCTTACTCTCCTGAGATATTCTGGCTCTTCTTAGCTATTTTTATTTCATATGAAAATTAAAACAGAACCAAAAAAGAAACCCCAGGAAAACAAATCTAAATATAACATAATTGTGCTGACAGTTTGATTAGAATTTTATTTTCCATTTATTTGTTTTCTAATGTCCTTCAAAATAGTTTTAACTTTTTCACAAATTTTATGCATTTCTTTATTTATTCCTGGGTACTTATAACTTTGTTGTAAGTATAGATAGCTACTTCCATTTTAATTATATGTATTGCATATTCATTGCTGGGGGAAAGAAATACACAAATCTAAAGATTTTTTCAAAAAATAAAAATGATGAAATTTTTTGTGAGTCTAATCCTCATCAATAGATGCTTTCCACTTTTCTAATAAGTAGCAATTTTCTTGGAAAATAGTGATTTTTTCCTCTAATTCTAATGCCATTCATTTTCTTTCCTTATATTTCTTTCCTAGACATGACTTTCACCAAAATGTTTAAATGTAGCAGTAAAAGTAAGTGTCTATGTCTTATGTTCTTAAAGGGAATACTAACTTTTCACTTTAAATATGATGACTGTTGTGGGATTTCTATCAATTCCCTTTTTAAGAATAAGTTATTTCCTTCTATTGCTAGTTTGCTAGGTATGATGTCTACAGATATAAAAACAAATAAGTAAATATTATCTGGCATCCATTGGGATAATATTCTATATATTTTTCTTGATAATACCTGTTTAGCGTTTTTCATCTGCAGTCTTAAGTGTATATTTTGCAGATATATTGGATTTTCCTTCTTATCTTTCTCCATTTGCTTCTGCTTCTTAAAAGGCAGAAGGAAGCATCATAAAAATATGTTGGAGTATTTTTCATAAGTTTCTATGTTCTGTAAAATTCTATATAAGCTTGAATTTATCTGTTCTTAGAACACTATCTGGTTTTGGCATTTTGCTTATATGAAGATTTTAATTACTTTTCCTATTATTTTTGTGGTTAAAACACTCAACTAATCTATTACTTCTTCAAGTATGGTGTACTTGTTTTAAATGTGAGCTACAGTTTGGACGTATGACCTAAATCAAATCCCTTACAATTATACAGTGGAAGTGACAAATAAGTTCAAGGGATTAGATCTGATAGAGTGCCTGAGGAACTACGGACAGAGGTTCATGACATTGTACAGGAGGCAGGTATCAAGACCTTCCCCAAGAAAAAGAAATGCAAAAAGGCAAAATGGATGTCTGACAAGGCCTTAAAAGTAGCTGACAAAAAAAGAGGAGCCAAAGGCAAAGGAGAAGAGCAAAGATATACCCATTTGAATGCAGGGTTCCAAAGAATAGCAAGGAGACATAAGAAAGCCTTCCTCAGTGATCAATACAAAGAAAGAAAGTAAACAATAGAATGGGAACGACTAGAGATCTCTTCAAGAAAATGAGAGATACCAATGAAACATTTCATGCAAAGATGGGCTCAATAAAGGACAGAAATGGTATGGACCTAACAGAAGCAGAAGATATGAGGAAGAGGTGGCAAGAATACACAGAAGAACTGTACAAAAAAGATCTTCATGACCCAGAAAATCACGATGGTGTAATCACTCACCTAGAGCCAGACATCCTGGAAT
The DNA here is from genome assembly GCF_019923935.1 of Bubalus bubalis. Lineage (NCBI taxonomy): Eukaryota > Metazoa > Chordata > Mammalia > Artiodactyla > Bovidae > Bubalus > Bubalus bubalis. The sequence continues at coordinate 77,259,023 of NC_059159.1, read as the reverse complement.
GTGAAGTCAAGTGGGCCTTAGGAAGCATTACTACGAACAAAGCTAGTGGAGGTGATGGAATTCCAGTTGAGCTATTTCAAATCCTAAAAGATGATGCTGTGAAAGTGCTGCACTCAATATGCCAGCAAATATGAAAAACTCAGCAGTGGCCACAGGACCGGAAAATGTCAGTTTTCATTCCAATCTCAAATAAAGAAAATGGCAAAGAGTGTTCAAACTACCACACAATTTCACTCATCTCACACGCTAGCAAAATCTCAAAAACCTCCAAGTCAGTCTTGAACAGTATGTGAACCATGAACTTTCAGATGTTCAAGATGGATTTAGAAAAGGCAGAGGAACCAAAGATCAAATTGCCAACATCTGAGGGATCGTCGAAAAAGCAGTGAGTTCCAGAAAACATCTGCTTTTACTTTATTGACTATGCCAAAACCTTTGACTCTGTGGATCACAACAAACTGTGGAAAATTCTGAAAGAGACTGAAATACCAGACCACCTGAATTTCCTCCTGAAAAATCTGTATGCAGGTCAAGAAGCAACGGTTAGAACTGGACATGGAACAACAGACTGGTTCCAAATCAGGAAAGGAGTAAGTACATCAAGGCTGTATATTGTCACCCTGCTTATTTAGCTTATATGCAGGGTATATCATGTGAAATACTGGGCTGGATAAAGCACAAGCTGGAATCAAGATTGCCGGAAGAAATACCAATAACCTCAGATATGCAGATGACACCACACTTATGGCAGAAAGCGAAGAGCAACTAAAGAGCCTCTTGATGAAAGTGAAAGAGGGGGGTGAAAAAGCTGGCTTACAACTCAACTTTCAGACAACTATGATCATGGCATGCAGTTCCATCACTTTGTGGCAAATAGATTGGGAAACAATGGAAACAGAGTCTTTATGTTTTGGGGCTCCAAAATTACTGAAGATGGTGTCTTTGGCCATGAAATTAAAAGACGCTTTCTCCTTGGAAAAAAAGTTATGACCAACCTAGACAGCATATTAAAAAGCACAGACATTACTTTACAATCAAAGGTTTTTCCTAATCAAAGCTATGGTTTTTCCAGTAGTCATGAATGGATGTGAGAGTTGGACTATAAAGGAAGCTGAATACTGAAGAATTGATGCTTTTGAACTGTGGTGTTGGAGAAGACTCTTGAGAGTCCCTTGGACTGCAAGGAGATCCAACCAGTCAAACCTAAAGGCAGTTATTCCTGAATATTCATTGGAAGGACTGATGCTGAAGATGAAACTCAAATACTCTACCTGATGCGAAGAACTGACTCATTGGAAAAGACCCTGATGCTGGGCAAGATTAAAGGCAGGAGGACAAGGGGACAACAGAGGTTGATATGGTTGGATGGCATCACTGATGCAATGGACATGAGTTTGAGTAGGCTCCAGGAATTGGTGATAGAGGGGGAAGCCTGGTGTGCTGCAGTCCATGGGGTCACAATGGGTCAGTCAGGACTGAGCGACTGAACTGAACTTTGAGTTTGGAGACAATGTTTGACTCATATACACAGTACCAATGTTCTTTTTCTGTTGCTGTTAGTAGTGAGGTTTTTGCATTTCATATTCCTTCACATTTAACTTGCTAATGAAGTGCTCTAATTGTAATGTATGCCTCTCCATATATATTTCTTTTTGTCTGTCTCTTGACGTAACTTGGAAACAAAATTCATACTGGATTACCTGAAACACTTTATAGATGAGCATAATTAAGATAAAAACATATTCATTACAAAACATGGAATCAGTAAGTAGACTATTCACTTTGCTGTTGATGAAGTTAAGGTTCAAGATACCAAGCAAGCCTAATGTTTAAGATTAATATTAGAGGGGTTAGAATTTTTAACTTTGAGATGTAAAAATGTATAAATTGAAGCACCAAAGGGCAAAACTGCCTGGTTAATATCTGCTGGGAGGTAAACTTGGAAGATATAGCATATTAGAGCAGATTTTACTGGTACCCTTTCCATATCAGTGGGCAAAGGCCAGATTTATGACTGCTAGCATTGACTTTTTCTTTTTTTTTTCTCTAAAGGCTTTGTCTGGCCTTTGGTATGTTCTTAGCCCACCTAGAGACTGGCAGTGTCAGGAGATTAATACCTCGTCTCCCTGGGGTTCCCAGCTAATGGTGGTTTGTGTGTAAATATCCCAGTTCTCTTTCCTCTCTGATGGTATAACTCTACAGCAGGGGTCTCCAACCCCCGGGCCATGGCCTGCTACTGGTCCATGGCCTGTTAAGAACCAGGTCACACAGCAGGAGATGAGTGGCAGGCCAGGAGCAAAGCTTCATCTGTATTTATAGCTGCTCCCTGTGTCTCGCGTTACCACCTGAGATCCACCTCCTGTCAGATAAGCAGCAGCACTAGATTCTCATAGGAGTGCTAATTCTACTGTGAACTGTGCAAGCAAGGATCTAGGTTGTGTGCTCCTTATGAGGATTATCCCCAAACCATCTTCCCCCAACCCTGGTCTGTGGGAAACTTGTTTTCCCATCCCTGATGCCCAAAAGGGTGGGATCTGCTGCTCTAAAGTGAATGTCGTATAATGGTTCCTAGAATTTTCCAGTTTTTGGAGGTCATCCACAGCATGTAACCACTGGTTGACCTGCAAATTGAAACAGAGCAACTTGGGTATTCCTCACCCTCCTCCTTAACCTGGGAATGTACATTGAGCCCACTGTCCTCATAGTGGGAATAATTTTCAAGGACTCAGCCTTCTGAAAGAGCCCTCTGTTATTGAGACATTTGCAGTATATATGATTGAATCCTGTTAAGGCCTCTCTACACGAACTTTTAAGATTCTGGTGGATGGGTGAGGAGATCTATTTGTCTTGTGGCCATCCTGTGTGAGCTTCCTTGCTTATTAAACCTGTCAGTCTGGAGTAGTCTGCTTCTTTCTTTGGTCTCTCCTTGCCCTCTGTGTACAAGGCCAGTTTGTGAACCAACACCAGTGGAATTAAGCTATTGTTTCCCTTCGTGATAACTTGATATATGCCCATGCTTTTCTGGCACTCTCCTCTCCCCTGTCTCAGTTCCCCAATCACCTACTTGCATTTCTGGACTTACATTCCAAATAAACTAATTGTACTTGAATACATTTTTCAGGATCAGCTTATTTGAAAATTCCCACAAAGGCAGAAATTTTCCTAATAATCAGGTCCTAAGGATATTTTTCTGTAACTGGACAACTGGCTGGCTGAGAGACCACAATAATTAGATTGCTGGTCCTCAGTGATGATAATATCTGAAATACTTTCCCATCACAATTATTAAGAATTTTCTCTGGAGTGAATTGAATTGGTATGCAGTTGTAAGAGGATACACTAATTTATGCCATGTTGTTAGCATTTGAGTATTACTGAAACAATATTAATTATATAAGACCTGTGAAATTTGAAACCATGGGGGCAAATTCTTAATCTATCTCTACAGTGTAGGACATTATAATATTTCTTAATATTAAAATTATTATAAGGCCTTTTGAATAAGGTTATATAAATAAACGGGAAAATGTAGTGATAGATTTGTTGAAAGTACTCATTAAAAATTGACATTAATACTAATGAGAAGAATAGACTGTCAAAGCTCAGTCATCTAGATAGTGCTTTTATCCTACATTATTTTTCTGCCATGCTTTTTTAAAAATTTATGACCACTTGTGGAGACAGTAAGGAGGCTTTACTTTTGTGGTGTTTTCTACTACAGTTGGCCCCTTGAACAACATTGGTTGAAATTATGATAGTCCCTTATATATAGACATTTTTCTAGTAAATATGTATTACAGAACTACAGGAGGCAAGGTTGGCTGCATCTTTGGATGTGGAAGGACAGATGCAGAAGGTTGTCTGTACAGTTACAGGCAGATTTTTCAACTTCATGAAGGGTTTGAAGCCTTAACTCCTGTGTTGTTCAAGAGTGAATTGTATTCCAGTAGATTTTCAGAGAAGTCAGTAAATGTTGGTGTTTGTTTACCATTTAACATAGCGCTCATTTTCAGTCACTCAGTTGTGTCCAACTCTTGCAACCCCATGCACTGTAGCCTGCCACACTCCTCTGTCCATGGGATTTCCCAGGCAAGGATACTGGAGTGGGTTGCCATTTCTTCCACCCACCAGGGGATCTTCCTGACCCAGGGTTCGAACTGTGTCTCCTACATTGGCAGGCGGATTCTTTACCACTGAGCCACCTGGGAAGCTCCCCTGCATTTAATATAGGTAGATTCAAAATAAAGAGCAAACATAGGAAGAAAGAACTCTATGGCATACTGTTAATTCTTTTTTTTTTTTTTTTTACATACTGTTAATTCTGTGAAGTGTTAAGTGAGAAAAAATATAGATTAATACAGATGGCATAAACTGATATTTGTAAAGCAAACAACATAACATCACCCCCCACCCCCACCAACCAGTCTCTATCTAAAATAAGTGTGCATAAATTTACGTATGAGGGAATAAATGCCAAATTTCTATAACTGTTTACACTCAGAGTTTAAGCATGGAAGAGATTGGAGGAGAATTTTTAATATACTGATGTATCTTTGCATTTGTCCACAAGTCACCATGAAGATATGTTCCTTTGATAATTTAAAATATATTTAATTTATTTTAGTGTGTGGAAAGATTAGATAATTTGAATCATTCAAATATATAAAAAGTAAACACATTTTTTGCTTTTTGGGGACACATACAGACTGAAAGTGAAGGGCTGGAAAAAGATTTTCCATGCAAATAAGGACCAAAAGAAAGCAGGAGTAGCAATACTCATATCAGATAAAATAAACTTTAAAACAAAGCCTGTGAAAAGAGACAAAGAAGGTCACTACATAATGATCAAAGGATCAATCCAAGAAGAAGATATAACAATTATAAACATATATGCACCCAACACGGGAGCACCGCAGTATGTAAGACAAATGCTAACAAGTATGAAAGGAGAAATTAACAATAACACAATAATAGTGGGAGACTTTAATACCCCACTCACACCTATGGATAGATCAACTAAACAGAAAATTAACAAGGAAACACAAACTTTAAACGATACAATAGACCAGTTAGACCTAATTGATATCTATAGGACATTTCATCCCAAAACAATGAATTTCACCTTCTTCTCAAGCGCACACGGAACCTTCTCCAGGATAGATCACATCCTGGGCCATAAAGCTAGCCTTGGTAAATTCAAAAAATAGAAATCATTCCAAGCATCTTTTCTGACCACAATGCAGTAAGATTAGATCTCAATTACAAGAGAAAAACTATTAAAAATTCCAACATATGGAGGCTGAACAACACACTGCTGAATAACCAACAAATCACAGAAGAAATCAAAAAAGAAATCAAAATTTGCATAGAAACGAATGAAAATGAAAACACAACAACCCAAAACCTGTGGGACACGATAAAAGCAATCCTAAGGGGAAAGTTCATAGCAATACAGGCACACCTCAAGAAACAAGAAAAAAGTCAAATAAATAACCTAACTCGACACCTAAAGCAACTAGAAAAGGAAGAAATGAAGAACCCCAGGGTTAGTAGAAGGAAAGAAATCTTAAAACTTAGAGCAGAAATAAATGCAAAAGAAACAAAAGAGACCATAGCAAAAATCAACAAAACCAAAAGCTGGTTTTTTGAAAGGATAAATAAAATTGACAAACCATTAGCCAGACTCATTAAGAAACAAAGGGAGAAAAATCAAATCAATAAAATTAGAAATGAAAATGGAGAGATCACAACAGACAACACAGAAATACAAAGGATCATAGAGACTACTATCAACAATTATATGCCAATAAAATGGACAACGTGGAAGAAATGGACAAATTCTTAGAAAAGTACAACTTTCCAAAACTCGACCAGGAAGAAATAGAAAATCTTAACAGACCCATCACAAGCACGGAAATTGAAACTGTAATCAAAAATCTTCCAGCAAACAAAAGCCCAGGTCCAGACGGCTTCACAGCTGAATTCTACCAAAAATTTAGAGAAGAGCTAACACCTATCCTACTCAAACTCTTCCAGAAAATTGCAGAGGAAGGTAAACTTCCAAACTCATTCTATGAGGCCACCATCACCCTAATACCAAAACCTGACAAAGATCCCACAAAAAAAGAAAACTACAGTAGGCCAATATCACTGATGAACATAGATGCAAAACTCCTTAACAAAGTTCTAGCAATCAGAATCCAACAACACATTAAAAAGATCATACACCATGACCAAGTGGGCTTTATCCCAGGGATGCAAGGATTCTTCAATATCCACAAATCAATCAATGTAATACACCACATTAACAAATTGAAAAATAAAAACCATATGATTATCTCAATAATGCAGAGAAAGCCTTTGACAAAATTCAACATCCATCTATGATAAAAACTCTCCACAAAGCAGGAATAGAAGGAACATACCTCAACATAATCAAAGCTATGTATGACAAATCCACAGCAAACATTATCCTCAATGGTGAAAAACTGAAAGCATTTCCTCTAAAGTCAGGAACAAGACAAGGGTGCCCACTTTCACCATTACTATTCAACATAGTTTTGGAAGTTTTGGCCACAGCAATCAGAGCAGAAAAAGAAATAAAAGGAATCCAAATTGGAAAAGAAGAAGTAAAGCTCTCACTGTTTGCAGATGACATGATCCTCTACATAGAAAACCCTAAAGACTCCACCAGAAAATTACTAGAACTAATCAATGACTATAGTAAAGTTGCAGGATATAAAATCAACACACAGAAATCCCTTGCATTCCTATACACTAATAATGAGAAAACAGAAAGAGAAATTAAGGAAACAATTCCATTCACCATTGCAACGGAAAGAATAAAATACTTAGGAATATATCTACCTAAAGAAACTAAAGACCTTTATATAGAAAACTATGAAACACTGGTGAAAGAAATCAAAGAGGACATTAATAGATGGAGAAATACACCATGTTCATGGATTGGAAGAATAAATATAGTGAAAATGAGTATACTACCCAAAGCAATTTATAGATTCAATGCAATCCCTATCAAGCTACCAACAGTATTCTTCACAGAGCTAGAACAAATAATTTCACAATTTGTATGGAAATACAAAAAACCTCGAATAGCCAAAGCTATCTTGAGAAAGGAGAATGGAACTGGAGGAATCAACCTACCTGACTTCAGGCTCTACTACAAAGCCACAGTTATCAAGACAGTATGGTACTGGCACAAAGACAGAAATATAGATCAATGGAACAAAATAGAAAGCCCAGAGATAAGTCCACACACATATGGAAACCTTATCTTTGACAAAGGAGGCAAGAATATACAATGGATTAAAGACAATCTCTTTAACAAGTGGTGCTGGGAAATCTGGTCAACCACTTGTAAAAGAATGAAACTAGAACACTTTCTAACACCATACACAAAATAAACTCAAAATGGATTAAAGATCTCAACGTAAGACCAGAAACTATAAAACTCCTAGAGGAGAACATAGGCAAAACACTCTCTGACATACATCACAGCAGGATCCTCTATGACCCACCTCCCAGAATATTGGAAATAAAAGCAAAAGTAAACAAATGGGACCTAATTAACCTTAAAAGGTTCTGCACATCAAAGGAAACTATTAGCAAGGTGAAAAGACAGCCTTCAGAATGGGAGAAGATAATAGCAAACGAAGCAACTGACAAACAACTAATCTCGAGAATATACAAGCAACTCCTACAGCTCAACTCCAGAAAAATAAATGACCCAATCAAAAAATGGGCCAAAGAACTAAATAGACATTTCTCCAAAGAAGACATACAGATTGCTAACAAACACATGAAAAGATGCTCAACATCACTCATTATCAGAGAAATGCAAATCAAAACCACTATGAGGTACCATTTCATGCCAGTCAGAATGGCTGCGATCCAAAAGTCTACAAGTAATAAATGCTGGAGATGGTGTGGAGAAAAGGGAACCCTCTTACACTGTTGGTGGGAATGCCAACTAGTACAGCCACTATGGAGAGCAGTGTGGAGATTCCTTAAAAAAACTGGAAATAGAACTGCCGTATGATCCAGCAATCCCACTGCTGGGCATACACACAGAGGAAACCAGAAGGGAAAGAGACACGTGTACCCCAATGTTCATCGCAGCACTGTTTATAATAGCCAGGACATGGAAGCAACCTAGATGTCCATCAGCAGATGAATGGATAAGAAAGCAATGGTACATATACACAATGAGTATTACTCAGCCATTAAAAAGAATACATTTGAATCAGTTCTAATGAGGTGGATGAAACTGGAGCCTATTATACAGAGTGAAGTAAGCCAGAAAGAGAAACACCACTACAGTATACTAAGGCATATATATGGAATTTAGAAAGATGGTAACAATAACCCTGTGTACGAGACAGCAAAAGAGACACTGATGTATAGAACAGTCTTATGGACTCTGTGGGAGAGGGAGAGGGTGGGAAGATTTGGGAGAATGGCATTGAAACATGTAAAATATCATGTATGAAATGAGTTGCCAGTCCAGGTTCGATGCACGATACTGGATGCTTGGGGCTGGTGCACTGGGACGACCCAGAGGGAGGGTATGCGGAGGGAGGAGGGAGGAGGGTTCAGGATGGGGAACACATGTATACCTGTGGCGGATTCATTTTGATATTTGGCAAAACTAATACAATTACGTAAAGTTTAAAAATAAAATAAAATTTAAAAAACAATAATAATAAAAGAAAGTTAAATTTTAAGAAACCAAGAAGAAAGCTCTCATTCTTTAATATTCTTTTCTGTGACTTTTTTTCTGCTTCAGTAGTTAAAATTGTTTGCATTTAGAAACTGAAACAAAGTTTTGTATCATAAACATTAAATACATGGCAGTAAACATTTCAGGAAACTATTGGCTGGTAGCAAATATCTTTCTAAGTGGCTTAGGCTATCACCCACCAGTCTGGTGTTTCTTTAAAAAAATGAAGACTTTTCCTGCAGACATATATGATGAAAGGATGCAAAATACTTGTTTGATTCCACATTTGCTTCAAAACTTCTTAAACTAGTGTGGCCTACCTAAAGTAAGTGAAATCATCAAACTGCAGTCCTTTTATCTGTCAGTTGCTGTCTTATATGATTGCCATAAATAATGAGCCATGTCCTTTAAGGGAGAGGATTTCTCCCAAGCAATTCAGTTCAGTTCAGTCACTCAGTCATGTCCGACTCTTTGCGACCCCATGGACTGCAGCACACCAGGCTTCTGTATCCGTCACCAACTCCTGGAGCTTGCCTCAAATTCATGTCCTTTGAATCAGTGATGCCATCCAACCATATCATCTTTTGTCATCCTCTTCTCCTCCTGCCTTCAATCTTGCCCAGCATCAGGGTCTTTTCCAACGAGTCAGTTCTTCACATCAGGTGGCCAAAGTATTGGAGTTTCAGCTTCAGCATCAGCCCTTCCAGTGAATATTCAGGACTAATTTCCTTTAGGATGGACTGGTTGGATCTCCTTGCAGTCCAAGGGACTCTCAAGAGTCTTCTCCAACACCACAGTTCAAAAGCATCAATTCTTCAGTGTTCAGCTTCCTTTATACTCCAATTCTCACATCCATACATGACTACTAGAAAAACCATCGCTTTGACTAGATGTACTTTTGTTGGCAAAGTAATGTCTGCTTTTTAATATGTTGTCTAGCATATTAAGTTAGTCATTGTAAATTTCATTAACATTCTGAGGCCCCTACAAAGATGGTGTTCTGTCATCAAATATAACTTTATGAAAAAAGTTGATAAAATTGGTTTAAAATGAAGACTATGGAAGTATTGATTTTTATATTGTTTTAATATCCTGATTTTTAAAATCACTTAAAAATTCAATTAATAGTGTATTTAGTGACATCCACAGTCTCTTATCAATACAAAAAAATATAATCTGACTGTTTTAATAGTTTGATGTAATTTCTAAATGAAGCCTCAGAAAAATAAAGTTACATTGCTTCTTTGATTGAATTAATTGCTTATTTGTTTGATGTAGTCAAAGTGATATATATATATATAAGGATATTGGGTTTCCAGTGACTTTAAAGTAGCGAAGACTGATAATTAAATTTAATGAATACATTTTCTTTCTTTTATTTACTTATGTATTTATTCATTCATGCTAGCTATGTAATAAGCACTCAATCAAGTCTTGAATACATCGATTTGTGGAATATCTTTTCCCTTGATATTTTCTCAGTGTGAAAGACAAAGGCTAATTTGTAAGCAAATAATGAGGAGACGTGTGCTTGGTACTAAGGGAGAAAGTTACAGCACTGTTAATGGTCAGGCACTGACCCCATCAGACGCACTCTCAGTTCAAGAGATTGGAAATGGGGTACAATTCTTTTATTATATATCACTTTCTTCTTACAGCAAGTTATCCAAAAGTCTAGCTCAACTATTTGCTGACAGAGATACTGCTAGAGGCACATAGAGGTACTGTTCATTCAAGGTATTTTTAACGTCATGTCCTCTGAAATTACTTTTTTAGGGCAGTGATCTCTTCTTTCCCACACTTTTTTGGTTCTTCTTCTTTTTCACTGGCTCTGATTCTGCACCTGGTGTATACCCCAAGGTGCTAGGTATATGAGTGTAGGGGAACAGCACTGGTTTCAGGATCCTGACTTGACCGTAATCGTTCTCAGCATCTTTTTATTCATGTATAAAATGAATTAGGTTAAATTTTAAACGTCACTATGCAATTAAGTAAGAATATAGAGAATTCTTGAAAACATTAAACCTTAAAAATAGTAGAAACAAGCTTAGTTATCTGAATCTTTCTCTCCTATTCAACTGACTTACCAAAACAAGTTTGAAACATATACCAGGACAAAAAGCTGCAATATTCAATGCACATATTATCTTGCAATTCAGTAGAATTGTAATAATACAGTAAAAATAAAACTGATGGAGAGAAGGGCAGAAAGTGAATCTGATAGCTTTTCAATACATAGGTAAATAAAAACAAAAATATATAGTAACAATCAAAGCGTGATTGGGCTTCACAGATCTACAGTAAATGTGTTTCTCCTTTCTGGAAAGTACAAGTAAATAATGTGGTTTTTAGCATTCACTATCGGTTAGTGGCATCCTACATGCTATCATTAAATAAGTTAGGCTTATTCCTTCCATTATCATACAAGCTAAATTTGGTATTGAGCACATGCACATAGAGCAGAAGCTCTGAGGAAGTCTGAACAGACAGCAGCATAAACAATTAAATTTAAAGATGTGCATAGATAAAACTTGCTGGAAAAACTGAACCTTGGGGAAGCATTTAAAGACAGGGAAGAAGGTAACTCTTCAGAGAAGCAGGGGAAAATTATTCCAAGTGAAAAATCATATCCAGACATCAAACCCAAAAACAATTGTGTAGGCAAGAGGGAAAGAAGAGATAAAGAGGAGAGAAAAGACATGCTATTCTGTGCTGTGCTCAGTCACTCAGTCGTGTCTGACTCTTTGAGGCCCCCTGACTGTAGCCCACCAGGCTCCTCTGTCCATGGAATTCAGCAGGCAAGAAAACTGGAGTGGGTAGCCTATCGTTTCTCCAGGGGAACTTCCCAACCCAGGAATCAAACTGGGGTCTCCTGCATTGCAGACAGATTCTTTACCAGCTGAGCTACTAGGGAAGCCCAAAGGACATGCTAAAGGGGGCCATTTGGTGACTCAGTCCTGCCATTTGCCTACAGGTAGAATAAATTTGCCTCGAATTTTTGAAACAACCTCAGCAAACACAATCTTCTAATCCTTATGGAGTTTTACTAAGGCAAAGAAAAGGAAGTATGAGATACTGGAACTTAATTTTTACAAAAGCTATGAAAAATAGTTGGACTTTGAACAGATCGAAGGATCTAAGTGTCAGCTCAAGAAATTGACAAATTATTGCATCCCTACCCTTTACTTTATTATCACTATTTCAGGTGATGAAAATGTAACTTGACTAAGAACTGACTCTTGTCTTCAAGGAGATCACCATCCTGTGAGACAGATATTCAGGTAAACACATACTGAAAGTCAAATGTTCTGTACTAGAAGTGAGAACCATGTAAACAGGAGATAGAGGAAATTACTTGTTCCAACTTGAGGACCTTAGGAAACTTTCTCTAGACAGAAAACATAAAATCTGTCTTGATGGGAAGTGTGGCATTAACCAAGTGTTGGTTAAGGTTTCTAGGCAGTATTGGAGTTTCAGCTTCAGCATCAGTTAGTTCAGTTCAGTCGCTCAGTCGTGTCCGACTCTTTGCGACCCCATGAAGTGCAGCACGCCAGGCCTCCCTGTTCATCACTAACTCCCGGAGTTCACTCAGACTCACGCCCATTGAGTCAGTGATGCCATCCAGTCATCTCATCCTCTGTCGTCCCCTTCTCCTCTTGCTCCCAATCCCGCCCAGCATCAGAGTCTTTTCCAATGAGTCAACTCTTCACATGAGGTGGCCAAAGTACTGGAGTTTCAGCTTTAGCATCATTCCTTCCAAAGAATCCCAGGGCTGATCTCCTTCAGAATGGACTGGTTGGATCTCCTTGCAGTCCAAGGGACTCTCAAGAGTCTTCTCCAACACCACAGTTCAAAAGCATCAATTCTTTGGCGCTCAGCTTTCTTCACAGTCCAACTCTCACAACCATACATGACCACTGGAAAAACCATAGCCTTGACTAGACTGACCTTTGTTGGCAAAGTAATGTCTCTGCTTTTCAATATGCTGTCTAGGTTGGTCATAACTTTCCTTCCAAGGAGTAAGTGTCTTTTAATTTCATGGCTGAAGTCACCATCTGCAGTGATTTTGGAGCCCCAAAAAATAAAGTCTGACACTGTTTCCACTGTTTCCCCATCTATTGCTCATGAAGTGATGGGACCAGATGCCATGATCTTCGTTTTCTGAATGTTGAGCTTTAAGCCAACTTTTTCACTCTCCACTTTCACTTTCATCAAGAGGCTTTTGAGTTCCTCTTCACTTTCTGCCATAAGGGTGGTGTCATCTGCATATCTGAGGTTATTGATATTTCTCCTGGCAATCTTGATTCCAGCTTGTGCTTCTTCCAGCCCAGTGTTTCTCATGATGTACTCTGCATATAAGTTAAATAAGCAGGGTGACAATATACAGCCTTGACGTACTCCTCCCAATGAATATTCAGGACTGATCTCCTTTAGGATGGACTAGTTGGATCTCCTTGCAGTCCAAGGGACTCTCAAGAGTCTTATCCAGCACTGCAGTTGGAAAGCATCAGTTCTTTGGTGCTTAACCTTTATAAAGGAGATCCAACTCTCACATCCGTGCATGACTACTGGAAAACTCATAGCTTTGACTAGACAGATGTTTGTTGGCAAAGTGATATCTCTGCTTTTTAACATGCTGTCTAGGTTTGTCATAGAGAAGGCAATGGCACCCCACTCCAGTACTCTTGCCTGGAAAATCCCACGGATGGAGGAGCCTGGTAGCCTGCAGTCCATGGGGTCGCTGGGAGTCGGACATGACTGAGCAACTTCACTTTCACTTTTCACTTTCATGCATTGGAGAAGGAAATGGCAAGCCACTCCAGTGTTCTTGCCTGGAGAATCCCAGGGACGGGGGAGCCTGGTAGCCTGCAGTCCATGGGGTCGCTGGGAGTCAGACACGACTGAGCAACTTCACTTTCACTTTTCACTTTCATGCATTGGAGAAGGAAATGGCAAGCCACTCCAGTGTTCTTGCCTGGAGAATCCCAGGGACGGGGGAGCCTGGTGGGCTGCAGTCTATGGGGTCGCACAGAGTCGGACACGAGTGAAGTGACTTAGCAGCAGCAGCAGCAGGTTTATCATAGCTTTTCTTCCAAGAAGCCAGTGTTTTTTAATTTCATGGCTGTAGTTACTGTCTGCAGTGGCTTTGGAGCTCAAGAAAAGAAAGTCTGTCACTGTTTTCACTGTTTCCCCATCTATTTGCCATGAAGTGATAGGACTGGATGCCATGATCTTAGTTTTTTGAATATTGAGTCTTAATCCAGCTTTTTCCCTCTCTTCTTTCACTTTCATCAAAAAATTCTTTAGTTCCTCTTTGCTTTCTGCCATTATGGTGGGATCATCTGCATATCTGAGATCTTGGAATTTCTCCCAGCAATCTTGATTCCAGCTTGTGCTTCATCCAGCCTGGCATTTCACATGATGTACTCTGTATATAAGTTAAATAAGCAGGGTGACAATACACAGCCCTGATGTACTCCTTTCCTGATTTTGAACCAGTCCATTGTTCCATGTCTGGTTCTGTTATACTGAGCAAAATTCAGTCATTTGTTGGATTTGAGACAAAGAGATGTATCTAGAATGACAATCAGTTTTCTGATTTGGGTAACTGGATTGATGTTCAGACCCATGAGTAAGAAGTAAACACAATATCTGAGGGAGAGAGGTAAATGTGTTCAATTTTGGACAAGGTGAGTTTGAAGTTCCTGGGGATATCTCATGGGTCAAGTGAGCAGTGAGTAATATGCATAAGACAGGACCTCAGTAGGCTGCCCAATACTAGGAATATAGTTTGGGGAGTTATGATTTTGTAGATGATATTTGAAACCAAAGAAATAGGTGAAGTCCTGAAAGTAACAGAAGAGTAAGGGAAAAAAACTGGAAAATGGAAATGGATTATGGATGAAATGGAATATGGATGAAAGCATGAAAAAATTAAGGACTAGGGTCAGAGGATTATAGGTTAAAGATAAAAAAGTATTCTTCACCACCTGAATCTATCTGGTTCTTGAGTTTAGCCAGGAGGAATTTCAATGGAAAGGGTCATTTTAGTCTTAGAGAATCCAAGGGAGTAAGTCATTTTTAGGAACAAGCGGTTAGTAGTTCCAAAATCAATAGATAGGTCAAATACCACAAAAACTGAAATGTATTCATTTAGAAATTAGATGCATTTTTAGTAGTTTCAATGTGTTGATGAGACAGAAGCCAGAATTCAAGGGGATGTGCAGCAAATGGATGTCTAGAGTCAGTGAGATAAAACTACTTTCAAGAAGCTTGACCCAGATAAGAAGGAGTGATATCAAATTAGATAAAGATCTACGAGAGAAGGTTTTCATGACATAACAGACTCAAGCATGTTCTTCACATATCTCTGATTATATATTTATGGAAACAATTTGCATTGTTGTTCAATTGCTCAGTAGTGGCTGACTCTTTGCAACTCCATGGACTGAAGCATGCCAGGCTTCCCTGTCCTTCACCATCTCTCAGAGTTTGCTCAAACTCATGTCCATTGAGTCGGTAATGCTATCCAACCATTTCATTCTCTGTTGTCCCCTTCTCTTTCTGCCCTCAATCTTTCCTGAAATCAGGATCTTTTCCAATGAGTCTGCTCTTCACAACAGGTGGACAAAATATTGGAGCCTCAGCTTCAGCATCAGTCCTTCCAATGTCTGTTCAGGTTGATTTCCTTTATGATTGACGACTGGTTTGATCTCTTGCTGTCCAAGGGACTCTAAAGAGTCTTCTCCAACACCACAGTTCGAAAGCATTGATTTTTCAGTGCTCAGCCTTCATTATAGTCCAACTCTCACATCCACACATGACTACTGGAAAAACCATAGCTTTGACTAGATGGACCTTTGTTGGCAAAGTGATGTCTCTGCTTTTTATATCTGCATAGATTAAAAAAAAAATAGAAGACTGGAATCATTCTAAATACAGTTGGGGGCAACTCATTATCATTGTCATTATTACTACTTACCATTTTTAAGAAGCCAATAAAATATGTTTAGGATTCCAACTCTCCCTTGCCTACCACATACATTCATTCTGCTGAGATATGACAGAGAGGCTGCTGTCTCCAAAGGCAACACATTCTGTGCTTTCTCAGCTCTGTGTTTGTGTGTGTTCATTACTCAACTGTGTCTGACTCTTGTGAACCCATGGACTGTAGCCTGACAGGGTACTCTGCCATGGAATTCTCCAGGCAAGAATGCTGGAGTGGGTAGCCATTCCATTATCCAGGGGTTCTTCTTGACCCAGGAATCAAACTATGATCTGTATTGAAGACAGATTCTTACCATCTGAGCTACCAGAGAACATTGCCTCTTATTCTTCTTGGTGATTGGTAGTTTAGTGGCTAAGTCCTATCTGACTCTTGTGACCCCATGGACTGTAGCCTGCCAGGCTCCTCTGTCCATGGGATTTCCTAGGCAAGAGTACTAGAATGGATTCCCATTTCTTTCTCCAGGGGAATCTTCCCAATCCAGGGATCAAACACATGTCTCCTGAGTCTCCTGCATTGAGTCTCCTTACCAACTGAGCCACCAGGGAAACCCATATAAGAAGCCCTTATTCTTCTTCATTTTGGTTCAGTCACTCAGTCTTGTCTGACTCTTTGCAACCCCATGAACCACAGTACATCAGGCCTCCCTGTCCATCACCAACTCCCAGAGTCTAAACTAACCCATGTCCATTGAGTCCATGATGTCATCCAACTGTCTCATCCTCTGTTGTCCCTTTCTCCTCAAGCCTTCAATCTTGCCCAGAATCAGGGTCTTTTCAAATGAGTCAGTTCTTCACATCAGGTGGCCAAAGTATTGAAGTTTCAGCTTCAGCATCAGTCCTTCCAATGAATATTCAGAAATGATTTCCATTAGGATGGACTGGTTGGATCTCCTTGCAGTCCAAGGGACTCTCAAGAGTCTTCTCCAACACCACACTTCAAAAGCATCAGTTCTTCAGTGTTCAGCTTTCTTTATAGTCCAACTCTCACATCCATACATGACTACTGGAAAAACCATAGCCTTGACTAGATAGACCTATGTTGACAAATATGTCTCTGCTTTTTAATATACTGTCTAGGTTGGTTATAACTTTCCTTCCAAAGATAAGCATCTTTTAATTTCATGGCTGCAGTCACCATCTGCAGTGATTTTGGAGCCCCAAAAAAGAAAGTCTGACACTGTTTCCACTGTTTCCCCATCTATTGGCCGTGAAGTGATGGGACCAGATGCCATGATCTTCGTTTTCTGAATGTTGAACTTTAAGCCAAGTTTTTCCACTCTCTTCTTTCACTTTCATCAAGAGGCTCTTTAGTTCCTCTTCACTTTCTGCCATAAGGGTGGTGTCATCTGCATATCTGAGGTGATTGATATTTCTCCTGGCAATCTTGATTCCAGCTTGTGCTTCATCCAGCCCAGCGTTTCTCATGATGTACTCTGCATATAAGTTAAATAAGCAGGGTGACAATATACAGGCTTGACGTACTCCTTTTCCTATTTGGAACCAGTCTGTTGTTCCATGTCCAGTTCTAACTGTTGCTTCCTGACCTGCATATAAGTTTTTCAAGAGGCAGGTCAGGTGGTCTGGTATTCCAATCTCTTTCAGAATTTTCCACACTTTATTGTGATCCACACAGTCAAAGGCTTTGGTATAGTCAATAAAGCAGAAGTAGATGTTTTTCTGGAATTCTATGGCTTTTTTTGATGATCCAGTGGATGTTGGCAATTTGATCTCTGGTTCCTCTGCCTTTTCTAAAACCAGCTTGAACAACTGTAAGTTCATGGTTCACATATTGCTGAAGCCTGGCTTGGAGAATTTTCAGTTCAATTCAGTTCAGTCGCTCAGTCATGTCCAACTCTTTGTGACCCCATGAATCACACTTTACTAGCACGTGCTGTTGCTGCTGCTAAGTTGCTTCAGTTGTGTCCGACTCTGTGCGACCCCATAGACAGCAGCCCACCAGGCTCCCTCGTCCGTGGGATTCTCCAGACAAGAACAATGGAGTGGGTTGCCATTTCCTTCTCCAATGCATGAAAGTGAAAAGTGAAAGTGAAGTCGCTCAGTCATGTCCGACTCTTCGCGACCCCATGGACTGCAGCATACCAGGCTCTTGCATCCATGGGATTTTCCAGGCAAGAGTACTGGAGTGGGGTGCCATTGCCTTCTCCATTACTAGCATTTGAGATGAGTTCAATTGTGTGGTAGTTTTAGCATTCTTTGTCATTGTCTTTCTTTGGGGTTGGAATGAAAACTGACCTTTTCCAGTCGTGTGGCTACTTTTTCCAAATTTGCTGGCATATTGAGTGCAGCACTTTCACAGCACTATCTTTTAGTATTTGAAATAGCTCACTGGAATTCCATCACCTCCACTAGCTTTGTTTGTAGTGATGCTTCCTAATGCCCACTTGACTTCACATTCCAGGATGTCTGGCTCTAGGTGAGTGTGAGTGATCACACTATCATGATTATCTGGGTCATGAAAATCTTTTCTGTACAATTCTTCTGTGTATTCTTGCCACCTCTTCTTAATATCTTCTGCTTCTGTTAGGTCTATACCATTTCTGTCCTTTATTGAGCCTATCTTTGCATGAAATATTCCCTTAGTATCCCTAATTTTCTTGAAGAGATCTCTAATCTTTCCCATTCTATTGTTTTCCTCTATTTCTTTGCATTGATTGCTGAGGAAGGCTTTTGGATCTCTCCTTGCTATTCTTTGGAACTCTGCATTCAAGTGGGTATATCTTTCCTTTTCTCTCTTGATTTTGCTTCTCTTCTTTTCACAGCTATTTGCAAGGCCTCCTCAGGTAGCCATTTGCTTTTTTGCATTTCTTTTTTTTGGAGATGGTTTTTATTCCTGTCTCCTGTACAGTATCACGAACCTCCATCCATAGTTCATCAGGCACTCTGTCTATTAGATGTAGTCCATTAAATCTATTTTTAACTTTCACTGTATAGTCATAGGGATTTGATTTTGGTCATACCTGAATGGTCTAGTGGTTTTCCCCACTTTCTTCAATTTCAGTATGAATTTGGCAATAAGGATTTCATGATCTGAGCCACAGGCAGCTCCTGGCTGTTTGTTTGACAAACAGTCAGCTTGTTTTTGCTGACTGTATAGATCTTCTCCATCTTTGGCTGAAAAGAATATAATCAGTCTGATTTTTGTGTTGACCATCTGGTGATGTCCATGTGTAGAGTCTCTTGTGTTGTTGGAAGAGGGTGTTTGCTATGACCAGTGCATTCTCTTGGTATTCCCTTAGACTTTGCCCTGCTTCATTCTGTACTCCAAGGCCATTATTCTTAGGTTAATTCAAAAGCTTCCTCTTGTATTTCCACTTTTTCTAGTTCTGCTCTTTGGAGCCACAAAAGAGTAAGACAAGTCTATCTTTTATAAGAAAATCCTTTGGGTATTTGAAAAATAGCTTGTGTGCTTCCCCTTTTATCTGACTCATTTCTAAGCTAGATGGAAGTTTCTATACTTAACTCCTATTTGAGATGTGTTCAGATCTCTTCTAACTTCATTTCTCATTTTTTC
Source organism: Bubalus bubalis (assembly GCF_019923935.1). NCBI lineage: Eukaryota > Metazoa > Chordata > Mammalia > Artiodactyla > Bovidae > Bubalus > Bubalus bubalis. The sequence continues at coordinate 77,239,743 of NC_059159.1, read as the reverse complement.
TTCTTCCTTTTAATTTACTCTGGTTTATCAATATATATAAATGATGCTGAATTGTATGTAATATTCCAAGTTTGCTTTGTGTAGTGCAGAGTAAAGTTGGCCAGCTTTATTTCAAACTCCTCTTATTGGCTACCCATTGCAAGCAAACATCTGACACCTCTAGCTCATTAGTAAATTTACATTCACAGTTAATTTTCACATTAACTCATACCAAGTATTTTTTCTTCCTCCATAAATTTATGTTGGCTATTATTGAGCTTTAAAGCATAAGTGTACATTTGATTGCCTTCATAGTAGCCTAGGAATATAGGCCCTCACTGTCATATCTAATCTTGGCTTCATCCCCTTATTGTTTGCTTTCTACCTTCTTTGTTGTCTCCTGAAAATATAATAAGCATACTTTTTTGTTTTCATCTAATGCATGAGAAAAAAATGATATTTTGATTGGTAAGGACGAGGCCACAAATCTGTAATGATCCACCTTTATCCAAGGTTGAAATCAATGTCTTAGTCAACATTATTTATGATTATGAAGGCATTTATGAATGTACCTAATAATTCACATTTCAAAAAGCATCTTATTAACATGTATAAATACTTTATTCAAGTGTCCAAGTGTTTTGTTAAGCTAGTGAAAAATTACCAAAATAGGAAGTAATGATTGTACAGCAGATTTATTTAGGGTAAATCTGCATAGATTTCTTAGGATTTCACAATTCTTGTCAAGTAATAGTAAATTATATTTGTATAGTGCTTGACTTTTCTAAATGATTCATCATGGGATTTTCTAAAGTGGAAGCATTGTATAAAGTTCATGGGCATTTTAGTCTAACAAATGGAATAGAATATCTGGCTTTAGTATGCATTAGCTCTGTGTCAAAAGTGAATGTTTAAACTTTCAGTATATAAAAAAGATAATAATGGATGATTCATAAGATTATTATGAAGCTATAGAGAGAATTTATACCCAGTCCAGGGCCTAGACCACAGTATGCATGACAAAATTAATATCTCTTACTTCCTACACCAAGATAGTTGATTAACTGTACTGATTATTCAGAGTGATATTATAGCCATTTTGAAGATGAATAAAAAATGTTTAGAGAGCTTTATTCATTCATTCAATAATTATTGAATGCTTTCTAGGTTTGGCACTGTTATTCAGCGGATAGAGTGAATTATGAGATAGATGCACAGATACCATGGGAACACAGAGAATGTGTAACCAAACCCAACCTCAAAGGCTAGACAGTTAATTTTGAACAACAGCTTGCTTAGAGTTGACATAATGTTTTGACAACTCAGTAATTGTCTTTATTATCGACGTGACATAAATATTAACAATAAATCTAATTTTTTCTGGTAGGTATAGTCTATAACAAAATAGCTTCTCATATTTAGCTTCAAAGGGTAATATGTTGGGGCAGAAAATTGTGACCCACAAAAGTTTAAAAACCAGCTTTAATGAATCATTAAAGATTATTTATAATTAGCATATGAAGTATATGTAATTAGATGCTAAGGTATTCATGAGGTTCAAATAATTTGTTCTTTTATGAAGTAAAATGTTTTCTTTCTGATTAAAAATATTCTTTATTAAAATGATAATCCATTTTTATAGCTGGATAGTCTTAATTTGGCCATAAATACAGAATTAGTGGAATTAAAATTAATGATATTACATGTAATTCAAAACCATCAAATTATGACCTTTGTAAGAATGAATTTATTCTGTGCAAATCTTATTGTCTGAGAGAATGAATAATATTGTACAACTATGGAAAACTGTCAATGTAGATAATAATTTAGTAGCTATATTTAATAGCAGTGACTAGAAAGCTGACTAAAAATACGGTTTAAACATGACAAATCCATTTTGTTTTTTGCTAAGTTAATCAAAACATATAGTGTTTTTCCCTTGAGAGAATTTTTATTCATTTGAAAAGAGATTAAAAAAAATGCTAATACAGGACTTTTTACTTTGAGCATTTATATAAAGATACTATGTGAATCCTTAGTGTATTTAAAAAACAGTAAACACCAAAAGTAGGACTCCCACTTATCAGAATCATAGGTTGTTGATCCTACACACACACACACACACGACCATACTGAATTACCAAAAAAAAAAAAAAATCTAGACATTAGGAAAATGATAAAAGGCAGAAGAGAAACAGAATCACTTCTTGAAAAATCGCTGTAGTTTCACAGAAGAAAAATGGCAGTCTTTAGGCTTTTTGCCAGTTGCTGTATTCCTTACCTACTTGCACTCTTAGTTGGTGAGAAGCGTTAATTTATCAGCTGAGGGCTGTCTGCATAAACTTGCAGGTGTGCTATCCAAGGATGTGAACTCAGTTTTGAGCAGAATGTGAAAACACAAGACCTTGCAGAAGAAATTGGTGGAGGCAGTAGGAAACCAAGGAGATTGCGATAGTCTGAGATTTGGTCCTGGTTGGGGTGAACAGGGGACTGGGTGGAACTTGATTGGGTGGTGTAGACTAGTTAAGTAAACTCTCCATGCGTCCCTGACTGTCTGGGAAACTTTGTACGTGAGACAGCCAAGTGGAAATTGAGTGTAAACAGAGATTTGGGAACTGGTTGATTTTTGAAGGCCCCTCACCAGTTGCACACAACAGATTGATCATTGAAGAGAGGAAGTTCAAGATTTTTGAGCACATCTGCCAAACTCATTGGCTGACCATTAAATCAATAGAGACACAAGGGTGACCCCTCCGAAACAAAGCTTAAAGGGAAAAGATAAACCCTGTAGAATCCTATAGAAAAGAAGAAATAGACCATATTGCTATCCTAAACCTACATATTTATTATCTATGTGAGTTGTGCTCACTAAGATGCAGATAATCATGACAACTTCCCCCAAGGGCTCTAGAAGAAATCATATAATACAGTTCAAGTAATTAGAGAGCATAGTCTGACACATAGTAACTCTTCTGTTATTTCTTTTTCCTTTTCATTTTTATTGAGGTATGGTTGACTTGCAACATCACATATATTAGTTTCAGGTATACAACATAGTAATCTGACACTTATGTACATTGCAAAGTAATCACCACAATAAATGTAGTCACCATACAAAGTTATCATCGACTACGTTATTGTATTATCACTGTATTATTGACTGCATTCCCTATGCTGTACTTTACATCCTCAAGACATTTATTGTGTGCCTAGAAGTTTATACCTCTTAATCCCCTTCATCTATTTTGCTAATTTGCCACCTTCCCTCCCCTCTGACAACCACCACTTCATTCTCTCTATGAGTCTATTTCTATTTTAATTCGTTTGTTCACTTGTTTTGTTTTTTGGATTTCACATATCAGGGATATCATATGGTATTTGCCTTTCCCTGTCTGACTTTTATCACTTAGCAGAGATACTGAACATTCCACTGCAAACAGCAGAATAGAACATTCTCCAGGATAAATCACGTTTGGCCCCAAAACAAGTCTTAAAAATTTAAGAAGAATGAAATCATCATCAAGCATCTTTTCCAACTACAAAACTATGAAACAAGAACTCAATTACATGAAAAAAACTGGGAAAAACACAAACATGCGGAGGGTAATTTTTCTGTTATTCATACAGAAAGCAGTAAGTGTGCTTTTGCAGAAACAAAAGCAAAATTCTATGAGAAAAGTAGTTTACATTCAGATCAAAAAAGAATAAAAAAAGAAAATAAAAAAAAAAGAGAAGCAAAGATTCAACAATACAAAGTTCCTAATTAACTTGCTAGTTTTAGATGTCCTGAATTTTGCTATTCATGAATTTAGGGTACTGATGGCTGGATGGCATCACTGACTCGATGGACATAAGTCTGGGTGAACTCCAGGAGTTGGTGATGGACAGGGAGGCCTGGCATGCTGCGATTCATGGGGTCGCAGAGTCGGACACGACTGAGCGACTGAACTGAACTGAACTATGCATTCATTCAACAATGATGTTGACACCGATGGGACACTGTGTAAGTTTCTGAAAATAGAAAGATGACTGATTTAAGAATTATAAAAACAGTGATACTACTAATTCAGATGTTTCAAACATATTATAATGATTTCATGTAACAGGGTCTCCCTGTTAGTCATGCAGCTGCTGCTGCTGCTGCTGCTGCTAAGTCGCTTCAGTCGTGCCTGACTCTGTGCAACCCCATAGACGGCAGCCCACCAGGTTCCCCTGTCGCTGGGATTCTCCAGGCAAGAACACTGGAGTGGGTTGCCATTTCCTTCTCCAGTGCATGAAAGTGAAAAGTGAAAGTGAAGTCGCTCAGTCGTGTCTGGCTCTTCGCAACCCCATGGACTGCAGCCCACCAGGCTCCTCCGTCCATGGGATTTTCCAGGCAAGAGTACTGGTGTGGGGTGCCATCGCCTTCTCCAAGTCATGTGGCAAGACAGTTTAAAGGTAAGGACTTCCTTCATGTAAATATGTAATATTACCTCAGTGGCTGGTGACTAAATCCAGGAGTTAAATATTGACCTAATAGGCTTATATTAAAGTTAGCATTGTGTGGGCCTTTATATTACTCTTAAGTCAATGTAGCTGATAAATAGAGATTTCTACCAGAGTTATTGTACCTTCTTTGAATTTGCTATTAGTTATTTCATTCTACATCCATTAGTTTAGAGAGCATTAGGATGTTAGGAGTAGACTTCTAACTTGAGAGCTTATTGAGAGCATAACACCAGAAGGGAGTCCATTGTGATTATCTTGGGGAGTGATACTCATAATTCCTTCTGACTTTTCCTCAATCAACACATGAAAAATTCATACATTTCAGGTTTGACTTTTGAAGGCTTATCTACAAGGAGTAGGCAGCACTGAGACTGCAGTTTCTGTTGATGGTAATAACTCATAATATCTTTGCTGCTGAACAGTTCTCCCCTGACCTTTAGACTCATATAGTTACTAGACTACTTGACATTTCCAAATGCATGCTACATAGATAAATCAAACAATATTTTCCAAGAGGAACTGTTGATTTCATCCAACAAAACTGATCCTCTTCTGGCATTTCCTGGTTTCAGTAATTGTTAAAACCACCCACCAAGATGCTCACATTGGCAAATGTAGTGCCTTCCTCAATCTCCCAACTCTGCAATTCCTATTGTTTCTGCCTTCTAAACATGTCTCATGCTTTTTCAGTTTTCTCTACACTATGATGGTTTGAATCCAAACTGCTTACATTACACCTTTCTCCTAACCAGTCTCATCTTTAAATATTTTGTTGTTGTTCAGTTGATAAGTCATGTCTGACTCTTTGCCACCCATGGACTATAGCATGCCAGGTTCCTCTGTCCTCCACTGTCCCCTGGAGTTTGCTCATATTCATTTCCATTGAGTCAGTGGTGCTATCTAACCATCTCATCCTCTGCTGCTCTCTTCTCCCTTTGCCCTCAATCTTTCCCAGCATCCGGGTCTTTTCCAGTGAGTTGGCCCTTAGCATCAGGTGGGCCAAGTATTGGAACTTAAGCTTCAGCATCAGTCCTTCCAATGAACATTCAGGGTTGATTTCCTTCAGGATTGACTGGTTTAATCTCTTTGCTGTCCAAGGGACTTTCAAGAGTCTTCTCCAGCACCACAATTCAAAAGTATCAATTCTTTAGTGTTCAACTTTCCTTATGGTCCATTTCTTACATCTGTGCATGACTACTGAAAAAAACCATACTATATGGATCTTTATTGCCAAAGATTGCTTTTTACCTTGATTCATGGACCTAACATTCCAGGTTCCTATGTGATATTCTTTACAGCATTGGACTTCACTTTCACCCCCTGACACATCTGCAATTGAGTGCATTTCTGCTTTGGCCCAGCCTTTTCATTCTTTCTGGAGATATTTCTCTGTTCTCCTGTAGTAGTATATTGGATACCTGCTGACCTGGGGGGCAGAGTCATCTTCTGGTGTCACATATTTTTGCCTTTTCATACATTTCATGGTGTTCTCATGGCAAGAATACTGGAGTGGTTTTGCCATTCCCTTCTCCAGTGGACCATGGTTTGTCAGAGGTCTTCACTACAACACATCCATTTTAGGTGGCTTTTCAAGGAATGGCTCATAGCTTCATTGAGTTATGCAAGCCCCTTCAACACAACAAGGCTGTGATCCATGGTGGTGGTTTAGTCACTAAGTTGTGTCCAACTCTTGTGACCCCATGGACTGTAGTTTGCCAGGCTCCTCTGTCCATGGGATTTCCCAGGCAAGGAATACTGGAGTGGTTTGCCATTTCCTTCTCCAGGGCATCTTGCCAACCCAGGGATTGTACCTAGGTCTTCTGCATTGCAGGCAGATTCTTTACCAACTGAGCTACTGGGGAAGCGAAGGGTCTTTAAATCCCTCATTTAAATCCTCTTTTAAACATAGCAGCAGGGTAATCTTTCTAGATTATGGATTGGACAATAATATTGTTCTTTTTTTTTAATTTTATTTTTAAACTTTACAAAATTGTATTGTTCTTAAAAACTTTCAATTCCCTTGCATGATGTTTTCCAGTTACAAATATGAATTCCTTACCAAGGCCTATTATAATCTAACTTCTTTACTCCTTTCAAATTTGTTTCTTTCTACTCTGTCTTCCCTGTATGTTCTGGCCACTGTGGCCTCAGTTTCTCATCTTTGTCTGTTCCTTTCCTACCTCAATGCCTTGGCAGCTAGCTTTATGGTTAAAAATGACTTTATGCTGAAGATCCCAGGTTAAACTTTACAAAGACTTTCCCAAACTATGGTAAATTGCCTAACTACTGTTATTATTTTATATATTCTATCTTTGATTATCATATAAGTACCTCATTTTTATTTTTTTATTGAGATAACATTGGTTGTGACGTTATGTTTCATGTGTGCACATTATATTTCTAATTCTGTATACAGTGCAATGAACACAAGTTTTGGATATGCATTTTATGTACTCATCTATACCAATATATATTTAAGCTGCCACATAACTGCTTTTAAAAGAAGTGCTAAGAGAGCACATTTAGCACCTGTTTCTGCACAATTTCTAGAGCATATACCCCCTCACACAAAGTAAATCTGCAAAACAAAATAATGGACATTACTAAGCTGTATATGTTCGTAATTAATTCAAGAACACAAATAATTTAACAAACAATACTGAAGTCATGCCTTGGAGGTACTAGACATAGGCATAGGCACTCAGCAAGGTGGCAAGTACCCTCCCGACCTGTTGTGGTGTCTCCTAAAATGTAGCCCCCACACCGACCAACACAGCACATTGCTGAGGAATCTCCCCAAACACAAGGCTCATGTCAGAGATCAACCACCAGCACTGGTGGAAATTCTCAATTTGTGGAGACATTGCATTTTTAAAGAACTGGGTAGAAATAGAATAAAAGGTAATATATCTTAATTTCCTTTATAGACCTAGCCATTTTACTAGATTCACAGTGTAAAAATTATAACATGTTTACTTGATTTATTCATGAAATTAAAATGGTTGGCATATTAAATTTAAAAGGATGGTTTATGTAGCCTCTGATTTCAAATTTACTATTAGATATAGTTAATTGCTACAAATACACTGCAAGCTGCTGCACTTAAAAAGTGAACATCTTTTACTTTTCCCCCTATTTATCTGAAGTAGCAAACAACAGAAAATAAGAAACCAATATTAAAATTAACCAAAGTTAATATGGTCATGTTTTGTGGCCATGATGTCCACCATGTTGTCAAACAGATGTAGAAATACACAAATTCAGGAAAGAGAGCTTAGAGTGTGTATCTGTGTATATATATGTGTGTGTGTGTATGTATGTATATATATATATATATATATGTATGTATATTTCTCACACAAAGCAAACCCACAAAATACAAATGTATATTGCTAAGCAGTAAATATTCATAATGCATAAATGAGCACTAATAATTTTATTAAAGGGTGCTAAAATCATGTCCTGTAGGTACTAGCTGCAAGCATAGGAAATCATCAAATTGGCAAAGTACCCTCCTAATCCTATGTTGATGGTATCTCCTAGAATACAGTGTCCCACTCTGTGTGTGTGTGTGTGTGTGTGTGTGTGTGTGTACATACATACACACATATAATGTGCATATTTCACATTGGATCAGGCCAAAAGATTCTAGAATGGAACACAGAGTTGTAACATGAGCAAGAGGTAGGATGTTGCTATCCTCATATGGTGAGAATATCTTGGAAAGCAGGAAGGGCAGGGCCCAGCTAAGAGATCTGAGCAGATAGAGTTCAGTATAAAGGTGATGGGGAAGGTGATACAGAAGGTGATGCAGTTTACTGAATAAATAACCTCAAGCCAAGGACTGGGCTTGTTATTGTTTAGTTGCTAAGTCATGTCCACCAGGCTCCTCTGTCCATGGGATTCTCCAGGCAAGAATACTAGAGTGGGTTGCCATTTCCTTCTCCAGGACATCTTCCCCATGCAGGGATCAGACCCACATCTCCTGCATTGGCAGGTGAAGTCTTTACCACTGAGCCACCAGGGAACTGGGCTAGACAGTTTAAAGGTAAGTTGCTTTGATGTTTGCAACAAATTTTTGAAGTAAATAGTATATTCCTTAGTTGTAAGAGACTTGGCGCTCAGTAAATTTAGCTCCTTTGCTCAAGTTCACATAGAAAGTAGCCTGTTCAGGGACTTCCCTGGTGGTGCAGTAATTAAGACTATTATATGGGGGGTACAGGTTCCAATCCTGGTTGGGAACTAAGATCCCACATGCTGTCAGGATTGGCAAAAATATTTGAAAGCACTTGAAAATGGCCTGTCTGGACAGATAGAGCGTTATGTATTGGTCTTAAACTAAGTTCTTTAAATTTCCAGAAAATGGAGGAAGAAACAAGACTACATCAAACCAAGAGGTGGAGAGGTGGCATTAATACTTTACCATTATATACGTCCCTGGAAAAGGAAATTGCTACCCATTCAAGCATTCTTGTCTGGGAAATCCCATGGATAGAGGAGCCTGGCAGACTACAGTCCATGGGGTTGCAAAAGAGTTGGACATGACTTAGCAACTAAACAACAAACAAATATATGTCAGGCACACTTGTAGACTTTGTGTTTATAGCAGTAAATGAGACAAAGTGTTAAGCTCATTGACTATACAGTCTAGCAGAAGAGACCAGCAATGAAAAATGAAGATATGAATAAATACATGGCATAAATAGTATATAACTGTAAATACGTTGAAGAAAACTGTAGTTATCAAAGGCCATAGATGTGAAGGGATAGAAAGTGGTTTTTTAAAATAGCAGATATATAATCAGAGACACAAATGAAGAGAGGAAAGACTGAAACAGTAGTGTTCTGGGCAGCCGCTAGTGCCATGAAGCAGAATTACTGTGTTTGAGGGATGGTAGGAAGACAGCATGGTTAAAATGGGTAAGAGAGGCAGACAGAGCTGAAGATATGGTTAGAGACAAAGAAAACAGCTGGTTTATGTAAGCTTTCATACGTTATTATAAAGAGTTTGTGGGTTTTTAAACATTTTTTACTTCTTTAATTTTTAAAAAATCTGTATTGAAATATAGCTCATACTATAGTTAGTGTGTGTGTGTGTATATATATATATATATATATATATTCTTTGGGGGCTTCCCAGGTAGTAGCTCCCAAGGCAATAGACACAAGAAACACAGGTTTGATCCCTGGGGGATGGGAAGATGCCCTGGAGAAGGGATGGCAGCCCACTTCACTATTCTTGCCTAGAAAATCCCATGGACAGAGGAGCCTGACAGGCTACAGTCCAGGTGGTTGCAAAGAGTAAGACATGACTAAGTGACTGAACATACATACACACACACAGTAGACATATCTGAGATATATTTTGATGCCACACACATAGAATATCTATACTAGGAGCATATAACAGGCTCTCCCAGGATTCCTCTGGGCATGACTTTGCTGATTGAGTTGCCTATGATTTCAGCTATGTCCCCCTCAGGAGTTCAAAGGATGCTATAAAGGAACAATACAACTTCTGATCTCTCCATTTTCCAAACTCCAATATTATTGCAAATGTCCTTTGCCATACTATTACACATTCTGAATGATCACTGTCAGGGCCTTCTTTGCAGAAAGTCTCATTTTGATCTCAGCATACATTTCACAAAACTGAAGGTTTTTACAATCATCTCTTGTCTTTTAAAATTCGTTAATTTCTTGGAGAGAGAGATTTCCACACAGACATGGGATTTGTCATTGTTCTTATCCTTTGTTTTACTTTCATTTTCTGATGAGGAATTCGATACTCCCCCTTATGCGGCCATTGTTGGTAATGTTTTGTGAAGAGGATGTTAATTAATATTTCTGGAACTTCCTTTTGTGCTAATTTTGGAACCAAGCATCTTGCTTACATTATTTTACTTTAGCTTCAGAATAACCCTGGTAAATGTGTGTTATTTTCATTCATAAAGGAGGACACTGAGGCTGATAATTTAAATACCATGATTAATTACACTTAGTAAGCAGGGGAGTAAGGCAATGGCAACCCATTCCAGTACTCTTGCCTGGCAAATCCCATGGATGGAGGAGCCTGGTAGGCTGCAGTCCATGGGGTCCTAGGAGTTGGACATAACTGAGCGACTTCACTTTCACTTTTCACTTTCATGCATTGGAGAAGGAAATGGCAACCCACTCCAGTGTTCTTGCCTGGAGAATCCCAGGGACGGGGGAGCCTGTGGGCTGCCGTTTCTGGGGTCGCACAGAGTCGGACATGACTGAAGCGACTTAGCAGCAGCAGCAAGCAGGGGAGTGGGGATTTGAGACTTTCCCTATAATTTCTCTAGAACTGCAAAGCACAAGTTCTTTCTATTGCTGGTGCTCCACAGATCCCAGAATAAGTTCCTGTAGCAACCCCTGAAGGAATGGCTTTTTTCCTCCAGCACTTTAAAGTTCCTTTCTGACATCCAGGCTAACTGTGCTGCTTATTTTGTAATCCAGTCAAATGCAGCAGCAGTTTTATATTTCTGCCTTTGAATCTCAGATCCAAGAAACTGGCAGCAGCATGAATTCCTCAGTGTAAAAGAATTGTAATGATCTGACTTTGTCGATGGGTTGACACTGAATTCTTTTAGTCACATAAGGCTTTTTCTTTTTTTGGTGAGAAATAAAAATAGTTGCAGAGGAGTGAATTTGAGGAGTAAGAACAATTTAACTGAAAACTGATTTTTTTATACAAGATTTATAATGAAAGTGAAAGTCATTCAGTCAGGTTTGAATCTTTGTGACTCCATGGACTATACAATCCATGGAATTCTCCAGGCCACCTTTCCCTTTTCCAAGGGATCTTCCCAACCCAGGGATCGAATCCAGGTCTCCAACATTGCAGGCGGATTCTTTTTTTTTTTTTAATTATTATTATTACTTTTTTTACTTTACAATATTGTATTGGATTTGCCATACATCAACATGCATCCGCCACGGGTGTACATGTGTTCCCCATCCTGAATCCCCCTCCCACCTCCCTCCCCATACCATCCCTCTGGGTCATCCCAGTCACCAGCCCCAAGCTTCCTGCATCCTGTATCGAACCTGGACTGGTGATTTGTTTCTTATATGATATTATACATGTTTTAATGCTAGTCTCCCAAATCATCCCCCCTCACAGAGTTCAAAAGACTGTTCTATACATCTGTGTCTCTTTTGCTGTCTCGCATACAGGGTTGTCGTTACCATCTTTCTAAATTCCATATATATGCCTTAGTATACTGTATTGGTGTTTTTCTTTCTGGCTTACTTCACTCTGTATAATAGGCTCCAGTTTCATCTACCTCATTAGAACTGATTTAAATGTATTCTTTTTAATGGATGAGTAATACTCCATTGTGTATATGTACCACAGCTTTCTTATCCATTCATCTGCTGATGGACATCTAGGTTGCTTCTATGTCCTGCCTATTATAAACAGTGCTGTGATGAACATTGGGGTACACGTGTCTCTTTCAATTCTGGTTTCCTCAGTGTGTATGCCCAGCAGTGGGATTGCTTGATCATAAGGCAGTTCTATTTCCAGTTTTTTAAGGAATCTCCACACTGCTCTCCATAGTGGCTCTACTAGTTTGCATTTCCACCAACAGTGTAAGAGGGTTCCCTTTTCTCCACACCCTCTCCAGCATTTATTGTTTGTAGAATTTTGGATAGCAGCCATTCTGACTGTCATGAAATGGTACCTCATTGTGGTTTTGATTTGCATTTCTCTGATAATGAGTGATGTTGAGCATCTTTTCATGTGTTTGTTAGCCATCTGTATGTCTTCTTTGGAGAAATGTCTATTTAGTTCTTTGGCCCATTGTTTGATTGGGTCATTTATTTTTCTGGAATTGAGCTGCAGGAGTTGCTTTTATATTTTTGAGATTAGTTGTTTGTCAGTTGCTTCATTTGCTATTATTTTCTCCCATTCTGGAGGCTGTCTTTTCACCTTGCTTATAGTTTCTTTTGTTGTGCAGAAGCTTTTAATTTTAATTAGATCCCATTTGTTTATTTTTGCTTTTATTTCCAACATTCTGGGAGGTGGGTCACAGAGGATCCTGCCGTGATGTATGTCAGAAAGTGTTTTGCCTATGTTCTCCTCTAGGAGTTTTATAGTTTCTGGTCTTATGTTTAGATCTTTAATCCATTTTGAGTTTATTTTTGTGTATGGTGTTAGAAAGTGTTCTAGTTTCATTCTTTTACAAGTGGTTGACCAGTTTTCCCAGCACCACTTGTTAAAGAGATTGTCTTTAATCCATTGTATATTCTTGCCTCCTTTGTCAAAGATAAGGTGTCCATAGGTACGTGGATTTATGCCTGGGCTTTCTATTTTGTTCCATTGATCTATATCTCTGTCTTTGTGCCAGTACCATACTGTCTTGATGAATGTGGCTTTGAAGTAGAGCCTGAAGTCAGGCAGGTTGATTTCTCCAGTTCCATTCTTCTTTCTCAAGATTGCTTTTGCTATTCAAGATTTTTTGTATTTCCATACAAATTGTGAAATTATTTGTTGTAGCTCTGTGAAAAATACCGTTGGTAGCTTGATAGGGATTGCATTGAATCTATAGACTGCTCTGGGTAGTATACTCATTTTCACTATATTGATTCTTCCGATCCTTGAACATGGTATATTTCTCCATCTATTAGTGTCCTCTTTGATCTCTTTCATCAGTGTTTTATAGTTTTCTATATATTGCAGGCAGATTGTTTACTAGCTGAGCCACAAGGGAAGCCCAAGAATACTGGAGTGGGTAACCTATCCTTTCTCCAGCAGATCTTCCCAACCCAGGAATCAAACTGGGGCCTCCTGCATTGCAGGCAAATTCATAATTCATTATAAGATTTATAATAAAATATGCTTAATTTTCCATTCCCAGAGACAGCTACCAAAAAATATACCTCCTTCGATTTTTATTCCCATCACTTTCCTCATTTCCCCTCAGGTCTGCTCTAAAATAATGTTCATAATCTGCTCCAAACTGTATTGTCCTGCCCTTCCTTTTCTGAGAGAAGAATAGGGAAAAAAATCTTCTCACTTGGTGATAATTGATTAATGCATGCATGCTCAGTCACATCTGACTCTTTGCGACACCATGGATTGAAGTCATCAAGGTGCCTCTGTCCATGGGATTGTCCAGGCAGGAATAGTGGAGTGGGTTGCCATTTCTTTCACCAGGGGATGTTACTGACCAGGGATTGAACCTATGTCTTGTACATCTCCTGCATTGGCAGGCAGATTTTTTTATCACTCAGCAGCCTGGGAAGCCCTAACTGATTCATGCGTGCATGCTAAGTCACCTCAGTCATGTCTGACTCTGTGTGACCTATGGACCCTAGCCCTCCAGGCTCCTCTGTCTATGGGATTCTCTAGACAAGAATACTGGAGTGGGTTTCCATGCCCTCCTCCAGGGGATCTTCCCGACCCAGGGATCAAACCTGTGTTTCTTAATGTCTCCTGCATTAGCAGGCAGGTTCTTTACCACTAGAGCCACCTGGGAAGCCCAATTGATTGATACCTCAGGGATAAACTGGAAATGGTTATATTAATACCACCGATTTTTACCCCACATCTTAGTTTTCCTAATTCACACAAACCTGTTTTACTACAACTTAAATATAAGTAGCAAACTTTATATAGTGTTTATCACCATTCAGTTTAGTTCAATAGTGAGGAGTTAATATGGGCTATGGCTAAAGAAACCACTTAAGGAATTTATAGTCTGTGGAAGAACATGTAAAGGGAGACAATTATATCCTAAGGTACAAATGATTTGAAACTCTCAAGACAGTAATTTTCTCAACTTTAAAATTCAAAAAAGCTTATTAATGGCAATAAGTAAAGTGGTTCAGGTGAATGTAAAGGGAGATCAATTTCTGATAGAGGAAGCTTCTTGAAATAAGGCAATCTAGGGAATCAGGTATTGCCAGTTATTATTCTGCTTCCCTCTGTTTCTTCCCAATCCCCAACACGTGATTGGGGCCCAATGAAGAGCTGAGTCTCCAACTTTTCCCCCATTGATAATATGAAACAATGTGGTGGGAGGTGGGGCTAGCTGGCATTCCGCTTTCTTCTCTTAACTGTGCTATATGTCTGTTGGAGGTTGGGGAACCAACAAGGGGCTCACCACCCACATGCAGGAACTGGCATCTAACTTAGCACCCCTGTGCTCTGTGCTTGCTCTGCTTAGTGGCTCAGTCATGTCTGACTCTTTGAGACCCCATGGACTGTACCCCCACCAGGCTCCTCTGTCCATGGGATTCTCCAGGCAAGAATACTGGACTGAGTTGCCATGCCCTCCTCCAGGGGATCTTCCCAACCCAAGAATCGAGCCCAGGTCCCCTGTATTGCAGATTCTTTGCCAGCTGTGCTACCTGGGAAGCCCCAAGTTGATGCCCCTAACCACAATCAAATCTAAGTCAGTTTCCTTTTCCTGTTGTTCAATCGCTAAATCATGTCTGACTCTTTGTGACCCCATGGACTGCAGCATACAATGCTTCCCAGTTCTTCCCTGTTCTTCAGAATCTTTCCTGTTCTTCAGAATCTCCCATGCTCAAATTTATGTCCATTGAGTCTATGATGCTACCTAACTATCTCATCCTCTGTCATCCTTTTCTCCTCCTGCCCTCAATCTTTTTTGCATCAGGGTCTTTCCCATTGAGTCAGCACTTTGCATCAGGTGGCCATATTGGAGTGTCAGCTTCAGCATCAGTCCTTCCAATGAATATCCGGGTTCATTTCCTTTAGGATGGACTGGTTTGATCTCCTTGTAGTCAAGGGACTCTCAAGAATCTTCTCTAGCCCGACAGTTTCCTGTTACCTCAAGTGATATTTGGATTTGGTTCAGAACCCTCTATGTTCTTTCCAAAAGATGTCATTATGAGAGGAGTAAACTTTCTCTTACCTTCTTGGTACATATTTGACACCATCAGTCTGAGTATAAATTTTGGATGGGGTTTCCATTTCTTGATGGATGGGGTTTCATCACTTGAATGCCTATAGATGTACAGAGGGACAATAATTTAAATAGATTAAATCAGATTTCCCATCTGAAACTATGAAGGCCATTTTTCACAAATGTCAACCATAAGTTCTACATATGGTGATCTTAGATGTAAACATCTTCAATAAAATATTAGCAAGTCTAATCTAGCAATGAATAAATATAATTACTGATTCTGATCAACTGGAATTTATTCCAGGTATGCAAGTCTGATTCAACATTCAAATATCAACTAATGCAATTCACTGTACCAACAGGCTAAAAGAAAACACATGATCCACTAATTAAGAAATTGATTTAATGATATAAAATGAGTCTTCATGATAAAAACTCTCAGCCAACTAGGAATGGTGTGGAGGAAGGGACTTCTACTTGAAGAACAACTAACAAAAAAACCTACAGTTAACAAAACTCTAAATTGTGAATGACTGAATGTTTTTCACCTACAATCAGGAACAAAGCAAAACCATCCACTATTAATAGCTTTATCCAATGACTACTGGAAGTTATTGTCAGGCAAGGAAAGGAAATAACAGGTATACTGATTAGAAATGAATAAATAAAGCTGACCTATTTGTAGATGAAATGACTGCCTACATAGAAAACCCCAAGGAGCCTGTAAAAATCTACAACTAATAAATGAGTTGAATATGAATGTATTTATAAGATCATTATACAAAAATCAATATGGCATTTCTTTATACTAACAATAAATAGGCAGAAATGAAGAAAATTTACGATGCCTCAAAATAAAATGTGGTGCTTAGGTATAAATGAAAATATACATGGACAGAACCTGCATGCCTAAAATTACAAAATACTGATGAAAAAAGTCAAAGAATATCTACATAAATGGAGAGTTACACTGTGCTCATGGATGGAAAAGTTCAGTGTAATAACGATGCCATGCATGCTTGCTTAGTCCAGTTCTTTGTGACCCTATGGACTGTAGCCCATCAGGCTCCTCTGTCCATGGGGATTCTCCAGGCAAGAATATTGGAGTGGGTTGCCATTCCCTTCTCCAGGGGATCTCCTGAACCCAGGGATCAAGACCATATCTCGACTTATGTCTCCTGCATTGGCAGGCAGGTTCTTTAACATTGGCACCACTTGGCGAGCCCAGTGAAGATGCCAGTTCTCTCCAAATTGATATATAGGTTTAACAAAATCGCTATCAAAATCCCATGAAAGATTTGCTTTTAATATTAACAGAATTATTGCACCAATTTTATGGAAAGGCAAAGCAATTATAGTAGTTAAATGTATTTTAAATGACCATTTTTTATGATTCCAATTTCTCTCCTTTCTTAGAATATCATTTATAGTTTTTTTAAAAAACTTTTTGTTTAGTAGTTTCTCTAGAGTTTGCAATATTATTTACAACTAATTCAATTCTACTTTCAAATAATACTATAATACCTCAGGGGTAGTGTGAGTATTTTATAATAATATAATATTAATTGCTTTTTCGTGTCCTTTGTATCATTCTTGTTATTCATTTCACTCACACATAAGCAAGTATCATCATCAGTTCAGTTCAGTTTAGTTTGGTCGCTCAGTTGTGTCCGACTTTTTGCCATCCCATGAATCGCAGCATGCCAGGCCTCCCTGTCCATCACCAACTCCTGGAGTTCACCCAGACTCACATCCATCGAGTTGGTGATGCCATCCAGCCATCTCATCCTCTGTCATCCCCTTCTCCTCCTGCCCCCTATCCCTCCCAGCATCAGAGTCTTTTCCAATGAGTCAACTCTTCCCATGAGGTGGCCAAAGTACTGGAGTTTCAGCTTTAGCATATGTGTATGTATGTATGTATGTATGTGTATATATATGTATATATAAAATCTTCTATATGTATGTATATATATATCTTCTATACATAAGCTGTATACATAAGTATACATGATCAAATACATTTTTGCTACTGTTATTTTGTACAAATGCTTATTTGTCAAATCTGTTAAGAATAAAACACATAAAAGTTTTATTTTACCTTCACTTAACCTTTTTGATGTTCTTTTATTTCCTTGAAGTGGATTTCTGACCTGTGTAATATTTCTTGTCTCTGAAGAACTTCTTTTAATATTGCTAGGAAGGCAGGTCTACTGGCAACAAGTTCCTTCAATTTGTATGTTTTTCTGAGAAAGTCTTTATTTCCCCTTCACTTTTGAAGGACAGGTTTTAAAGGTACAGAATTCTAGGTTTGTGGTTTCTCTCTCAACACTGTAAATATGTCACCTCACACTTCCATGTTTTCTTAGGAGTAGTTGACATGAATTTTTTGTTCTAATGCAAGACGTCTTTCAGGATTTTTAAATTCATCTTTGATTTCCTGTCGCTTGAAAATAATATGAGCCAGGGGTAAATTTTTGTTATTTATCTGACTTGGAATCCTCTGAGTTTCATGGATCTGTGGTTTGATGTCCAACATTAATTTTGGGGAAATTCCAAGTTATAATTGTTTCAAATATTCCTTCTGTTCCCTTCTCTCGTTCTTATTCTGGTATTCCTATTATACTTATGTTACAACTTTTTGCAGTTGTCCCACAGTTCTCGGGAGTTTTTTAGTCTTTTTTTTCCCATTTGCTTTTCATTTTTTGGAGATTTCTGTTGAAATATTGGCAAATCTTTTGTCAGCTGTGTCCTATCTAATAAGCCCAAATAAGGCATTTTTCATTTCTGTAATAATAATTCTGACCTTTAGCATTTCTTTTTGGTTCTTTTTTAGAATTTCCATTTCTCTGCTTTACACTTACTCTTGCATGCTGTCTCCTTTGTCCATCAGAGCAGGGGTTCCCAGCCCCCTGATAGGAACCAGGCCACGCAGCAGGAGGTGAACAGTGGGCAAAGCTTCATCTATATTTACAGCCGCTCTCCATTGCTCCCACTATCACCTGAGCTCCACTTCCTTTCAGATCAGTGGCAGCATTGGATTCTCATAGGTACACATACCCTACTGTGAACTGCACATGCAAGGGATCTCGGTTATCTGCTCCATGTGAGAATCTAATGCCTAATGATCTGAAGTGGAGCTGAGGCGCTGATGCTAGTGTTAGGGAATAGCTGCAAATACAAATAGCAGAGAGGTATGACTGCACAGATACCATAACAAAGCAGTTACTTGCAGACTCATATCAAAACCCTATCAGTGAGTGGCAAGCGACAAGCTGTGTCTGGTGGCAGGCTTTAAGTCAGGCTCCAGTACTTTTATTTTAGTCTCTGTGTGGCCTGTCTATTGTTTTGTTTACCACTTCTGTACATGCCTCTTTCCCACACTATGCACTTGTCTCAGTCACAGTTTTCATAAGTCTACAAGCTAACCCTAGCCAAAATGAGTAAAAAAAGAAAAATGTTGCTGGAGAGCTTCTTTGAAAAGGGGGAAAGACTCATTAATGAGATGACAAAAGACTCCAAGACTACCAACATAAAGAAAGCTGCATATAAAAGAAAATATGAAGAGTCCTTAAATTGTGGGCTCACT
This sequence comes from Bubalus bubalis, assembly GCF_019923935.1. NCBI lineage: Eukaryota > Metazoa > Chordata > Mammalia > Artiodactyla > Bovidae > Bubalus > Bubalus bubalis. The sequence continues at coordinate 77,220,786 of NC_059159.1, read as the reverse complement.
GAAAAAATTTAATTTACATCCTCCAAGCCCAGCTTGTATAATATGTGGTGAATGGTTATCCAGCAAAGCCATGAAATCTTCAAAACTGGTTTGCCACATAGAGACCAAACAATCTGCATTAAAAACAAGCCTCTGGTGTTTTTCAAAAGAAAAAAAAATGTGAACACAAAGAACAGAGCAATTATTGAAGGCCACAATTTCATCAAATGTGTCTGCACTGAGAGCATCATTCTTAGTGGCTAACCACATTGCTAAAGCTAAGAAGCCATTTATTATTGGTGAAGAGCTGATCCTGCCTGCTACTAAGGACATTTGTTGTGAACTTTTAGGAGAGGAATGGCACCCCACTCCAGTACTCTTGCCTGGAAAATCCCATGGACGGAGGAACCTGGTAGGCTGCAGTCCATGGGGTTGCTGGGAGTCGGACACGACTGAGTGACTTCACTTTTACTTTTCACTTTCATGCATTGGAGAAGGAAATGGCAACCCACTCCAGTGTTCTTGCCTGGAGAATCCCAGGGATCGGGGAGCCTGGTGGGCTGCCATCTCTGGGGTCGCACAGAGTCAGACACGACTGAAGTGACTTAGCAGCAGCAGCAGTCCAAAAGTGGAGAAGGCAATGGCATCCCACTCCAGTACTCTTGCCTGGAAAATCCCACGGACAGAGGAGCCTGGTAGGCTGCAGTCCATGGGGTCGGACACAACTGAGGGACTTCACTTTCACTTTTCACTTTCATGCATTGGAGAAGCAAATGGCAACCCACTCCAGTGTTCTTGCCTGGAGAATCCCAGAGATGGGGGAGCCTGGTGGGCTGCCGTCTATGGGGTCACACAGCATCGGACACGACTGAAGTTACTTAGCAGCAGCAGTCCAAAAGGTGGCCTGTTTACCTCTTTCAGCTAGCATCATAACTAGATGAATTGATGAAATAGCAGAGGACACCAAGGCACTCATTAGAGAGGATTAATGAGTCACCGTGGTATGCAATCCAGGTTGATGAGTACTGATATTGACAAATCAACAATGTCTGTTTTTGTGTGATGTATTTTCAGGAGGATGTGCACGACGATATGTTATATGCACTTTTGTTGCCAACTAGCATGACCACACTGCAGAACTCTTCAAGCCTAAATGATTGCTGCTGCTGCTGCTGCTAAGTCGCTTCAGTTGTGTCCAACTCTGTGTGACTGCCCAGACGGCAGCCCATCAGGTTTCCCCGTCCCTGGAATTCTCCAGGCAAGAACACTGGAGTGGGTTGCCATTTCCTTCTCCAGTGCATGAAAGTGAAAAGTGAAAGTGAAGCCGCTCAGTCGTGTCCGACTAGTAGCGACCCCATGGACTGCCGCCTACCAGGCTCCTGCGTCCATGGGATTTTCCAGGCAAAGTACTGGAGTGGGGTGCCATTGCCTTCTCCAGCCTAAATGATTACATATCAGGAAAACTGAGTTGGTAAGTTTGTCTCCATATATGCACACACAGACTGACTGCCATGACTGGATGGTTTTCTGCTTTCACTACTCAGGTCAAAGAGGTTGCTTCTGAATATGAGTCTATGCACAGATCCATCCATAGAGAAATGCTGGCTAGCCAAAAAATACTACCTGAACATAGCAAAGTTTTTCAGGCTATGATTAAAATTATCATCCTCCTTAAAGTTAATGCCCTTTAGTTCAGTCACTCAGTCATATCCGACTCTTTGTGACCCCATGGATTGCAGCACACCAGGCTTCCCTGTCCATCACCAACTCCCAGAGCTTGCTCAAACTCACGTCCATCAAGTCGGTGATGCCATCCAATCATCTCATCCTCTGTCATCCCCTTCTCCTCCTGCCTTCAATCTTTCCCAGCATCAGGGTCTTTTCTAATGAGTCAACTCTTCGAATCAGGTGGCCAAAGTATTGGAGCTTCAGCTTCAGCATCAGTCCTTCCAATGAATATTCAGGACCAATCTCCTTTAGGATGGACTGGTGGGCTCTCCTTGCTGTCCAAGGGACTCTCAAGAGTCTTCTCCAACACCACAGTTCAAAAGCATCAATTCTTTGGCACTCAGGTTTCTTTGGGTCCAGCTTTCACATCCATACATGTGATCTCAAATCCATTCATGCCCTTAACTCACCTCTATTCACACAGCTCTGTGAGATGAACCGGAGAAGGCAATGGCAAGCCACTCCAGTACTCTTGCCTAGAAAATCTCATGGACGGAGGAGCTTGGTAGGCTGCAGTTCATGGGGTCGCTACTAGTCGGACACGACTGAGTGGATTCACTTTCACTTTTCACTTTCACACATTGGAGAAGGAAATGGCAACCCACTCCAGTGTTCTTGCCTGGAGAATCCCAGGGACGGCGGAGCCTGGTGGGTTGCCATCTATGGGGTCGCACAGAGTCGGACATGACTGAAGCAACTTAGCAGCAGCAGCAGCAGTGAGATGAACACAGAACACACGTCTTCTCTTATACATAGAAGTGAGATGACTTTCTAAAGGTAAATCATTGGCTAGAGTTTTTGAGTTATGAGAGCAACTGCAGAGAATTTTTTTATAGAAAATCAGTCACCTCTGGCAGCACTTTTCAGTGACAAAGAATAGGTGGCAAAACTTGCTTACTTGTGTGACATATTCAGCCTGTTCAATGAACTCAATCTGTCATTTCAAGGGAGGATTATACTATGTTAAAGTTGGCAGATAAAGTGACTACATTCAAAGCCAAATTGGAATTATGGGAGTGAGGAGTAAACATTGGGCTTTTTGACACATTGCAAGCATTAGCAGAGATTTTGAAAGAGACTGAGCCAGAGTCGTCTTTGTCCCAGTTGGTGCATGATCACCTAGGAGTTTTCAAAGGAGTTTGGGCATTACTTCCCAACAACAAAAGATCCCACACTGGGAAAGAATGGATCCATGACCCATTTGTGAAAAAAACAGATGAATCAACTTCGTCTGTCTTTTGTTGTTCAGTTACTGTCATGTACGACTCTCTGGACTGCAGCCCAAACTGAACCCTGGACTGCAGCACACCAGGCTTTGCATCTCCCAGAGTTTGCTCAAACTCACGTCCATTGAGTTGGCAATACCATCCAACTGTCTCATCCTCTGTCATCCCCTTCTCCTTCTGCCCTCAATCTTTACCAGCTTCAGGGTCTTTTCTAATGAGTCAACTCTTCACATCAGGTGGCCAAAGTATTGGAGCTTCAGCTTCAGCATCAGTCCTTCCAATGAATATTCAGGATTGGTTTCCCTTAGTATTGATGGTTTCATCTCCTTGTCCAAGGGACCCTCAAGAGTCTTCTCCAGCACCAAAGTATGAAAGCATCAGTTCTTTGACACTCAGCCTTCTTTATGGTCTAATTCTCACATCCATACATGACTACTGGAAAAACAATAGCTCTGACTATATGGACCTTTGTCTGTGCTAGAAGAGGATCAGCTATTTGAGATCACAAATGATGGTGGCCTTAAAAGTATGTTGCTAGTGAGAAGTTGCTATATAACACAGAGACCCCAGCTTGGTGTTCTGTGATAACTTAGAGGGGTGGGATGGGGGGAGGGCATGGAGGCTCAAGAGAGAGATTATGTATCTATTATTATGGCTAAATTGTGCTGTTGTCCTGGATAAACCAACACACTATTGTAAAGCAATTTTCCTCTAATTAAAGAATATATACATATTTTTAAATTTTTTTAACTTAAAAAAATTAAGTTATATATTTTAACTAGAGGCTAATTACAATATTGTGGTGGTTTTTGCCATACATTGACATGAATCAGCCATGGGTGTATATGTGTCCTCCATCCTGAACCCCCCTTCCTCCTCCATCCCCATCCCACCCCTCAGGATCATCCCAGTGCACCAACCCTGAGCACCCTATCTCATGCATCAAAACTGGACTGGCGATCTATTTCACATATGTTAATATACATGTTTCAATGCTATTCTTTCAAAAAGCATGTTTGAGACAACTTCAAATCTCCATATGTCAAGGTGGAATATCCTGATATTGCCACAAAAGCATTGAAAAACCTGCTTCCATTTCCAACACCACATCTTTGTGAAGCAAGGCTTTCTGCAATGACAGCAACCAAAATGAGATTATGGAATAGACAAGACATGAGAAACACACTTCAGGTTTCACTGTTTCCCATCACCCACAGATGAGATTGTCTAGTTGCAACAAAACAAGCTCAGGGCTCCCACTGATTCTGCAATATGGTAAGCTGTATAATTATGTCATTCTATATCACAATGTAATAATAAAAGAAGTAAAGTGTGCAATAAATGTAATGAGCTTGAATAATTCCCAAATCATCTCCCTTCCCAGTCTGTGGAAAAAGTATCTTCCATCAAACTGCTCCCTGGTGCTAAAAAGGTTGGGTACCGCTGCATTAGAGCCCCTAGCATATTATTTATGATTGTTTCAAATCCCCAGTCAGATCATTTCAACATGTCTATCATATCTTAGTTTGGATCTGAGGTTTATTTTGTTTCTTCAAACTGTGTATCTCTTAAGGTCCTGTAGGGCTTCCCTGGTGGCTCAGTGGTAAAGAATCTGCCTGCTAATGCAGAAGACATGGGTTTGATCCCTGTGTTGGCAAGATTCCCTGGAGGAAGAAATGGCAAGCCACTCCAGTATTCTTGCCTATGAAATCCCATGGACAGAGAAGACTGGTGGGCTACAGTCCTTGAGGTCACAAAGAATTGGACATGACTGAGTGATTAAACAACAACAATGTCTTGTAACTTTTTCCTGATAGTCGAACATAATATACGGAGAAAAAGAAACTGTTGTAAATAGGCCGGTAGTTACGTGGTATCAAGATGTTGGGGGAGATGAAGCATTCTATAATCTTATGAGTAGGTCTCAGTCTTCCTGGAAGCCTGTACCTTTGACTATGAACTTAACCAGTGATTTTCAGTCCCCTCACCAGCATCTTAGGTGGGACAGGATGGCCAGAGTGGACTGAAGCTGGGTGTTTTCCTTCTCCCCCATGGAAGGCTAGATGAATCTCATGCTCGTGCTCAGTGGCTTCAGTCGTGTTTGGCTCTTTGCAGTGCCATGGACTGTAGACTTCCAGGCTCCTCCATCCATGGGATTTTCCCAGTGAGAATACTGGAGTGGGTTTCCATTCCCTCCTCCAGGGGATCCTCCTGATCCAGGGATTGAACTTGTGTCTCTTCTGTCTCCTGAATTACAGGCAGATTCTTTACCACCCGAGCCACAGGGTAAATCCCTGAAGCTGTGTATTTCCATTTATCCCTGTAGAAATTAGAGTCAGCTGTGAGAAGAGGGTTGCATAGGTCAGCTAGGCTGAGATAAAACACCTGCAGGCTGGAGTCTAGTTAATAGTTTCTCTTGAGGGGAAACCTTGTTAAGAAGAACAAAATGCTCTGGAGTATTTCAAAATGGTGGGCCTTCCCTACCTCTTGCAGTAGCGGCAGGGGATTTTCCTCCAATTTCCTTTGTGAGAACCTGGTGCAAATCTAGAAGGTAAAACCCCCCAAAATTCACCCCACCCCATGAATGAGTTATCCAGAGTTTGTTATTCTCAGAGTTGTCTACTCTGACCCTCCTAACCAATTCAGTTCTGATTTCCCTATCATGGCATGGATTCCTGCAGAGGTTTCAGCTTATGGATTTCTGCTTTGGTAAGTTATGGTTCTTTGCATTAATTTGCTGGTCTCTTCAATTTTGGTGGCAGTGATTTGCCTTGTGACCTCACTTCTCTTGGTTAAGTTGGGGCTGCTGACAAGTATTTCTCACCTACGCAGTTTTATTATCCATTTGCACTACAAAGATAGGTTAAAGCTGTGCTAAAACTTGAAGCAGTTAGGATGCTTTGGGTTGCAAATAACATAAAACTCAAATTAAAAAAGGCCTTAAGAATAACATTTATTATTTTGCATAAGAAGAAGCCTGAAAGTAGGATGATAATTACAGAGTATTTTAGTTGAGAAGTTTACAAGGTCTTCAAGTGCCCAAGTTCTATCTTTGGGCTTAATTACTTTCAAGATGGAGTTTTTGTCCTCAAACTGTAACAATGTCAGTATCTTCTCTGTGATACTGTACTCTAATTCTGAAAGATTATAGGACAAAAATTTTGAGACAACTGGGCAAAGAGTATGATAGATTTCTCTGTATTATTTATTACAGTCCCATGTGAACCTACAATTTGAAATATGAAGTTTAATAAAAAAAATAAAACCTAGGAAGTGCAGTAGTTTAATATTATTAGAGAGTAAGTGCTTATCAGAGAGTATTGGAAGATGTGAATAAAGAAACTGGTATTGGGAAGCCTGGAAGGGCTTGAAGTTTATGGTAGAAAGTTTGGATTTCATCTTGCCAGTGATGTTATACCATTGTGTTAGTTTTATATTACCAGTGTAACAAATTATCATAAATGTAATGGCTTAAAATAACACCAATTTATTATCTTACGATTCTGTAGGTCAGCAGTCTAAAGTGGCTTCACTGAGCTACAATTAAAGTGTCCGTGGCGCTGTATGTGTATTTCTTTTCTGGTGGTTATAAAAGAAAATCTGTCCCTTCGCTTTTTGCTATTGCTGGAGACTGCCTGAATTCCTTGGCAACTAATCCCCTCCTCCATTTTCAAAGCCAAGCTTGTGGCATCAACAGGTGTGTCCGACTCTGGCCCTCCTCCTTTTCTCTTAACTTATGAGGGTCAGGATAGTCTCCTTATCTCAAGATAGTTAATTACACCAGCAAAAGCTCTTTTGCCATAAAAGGTAGCATATTTACTGGTTCTAGGAATTAGGATACGGAAATGTCTTAAAAGGGTATTATGTATAGATACTTATTGCACATAACTTGTAAGACAGCTAAAAGAATTCAAGATTAAGATTGAGTACACTTAACATTAGGTGTTTAAGCAAAACATGTCTGCAATTGTGTGTAGTGGTATGATTTCTCTGTTCCTCTAAGTCTTCCAACCCTGTGCCCAACGCTGGTCTCAAAGTAGAAAAACGTAGCGCTCTATTTATTATTGCTATATATTGTGGATTATAGCAGATATTGGATGTTCTTTTAGTGACTCCTGGGGCATTTGTCTTCTATTTTTCTGTGTTCCAATTTTTGTTGCCCCTTCAAAATGGGAATTATTTCAAAGATTCCAAACATGTAAGTTGTGCACATCAGTCTAATTCTCTCGGTCCTCTTCAAACAAGATCCATGCTTCAACAGTTTGTCTCCTATGAGACCATTGCATTGAAAAGGCTGGTGTTCCCTAATTCTCACTGGCTTTTTTACTCTGAAATTTCATTCAGAAAAGTACGTGCAATTCCAGTGGATTAATCTGTTGTAGCTTGCTTAGGTAGTCATTAATAACAAAGCTGAAAACATTCTAGTGCAGAGCAAATTTTACTGTAATTAAATTGTTCAAAGTGAAAGAATTCAGTATGACTTTTACTTACCTTTGTCTTTAGTCAGGGAAAACAGTAGTCTTGCTGAAATTTTTGGTGTGTAGGCTGTCAGTTCTTCTCCTCTTTCATCTCTGAAGGTTAAATATCCATAGACTTGACTTTAAACTTTGTTCTTTAGAGATTTGTACAAAGGACTTATATAGTCGAATTTATAATTTAGAACTATTTTACTGCATTATGAAGGATGTGTGATTTGTGGAGAAGAAATGACTTGCATTAATCTTAGTTGGCTTTTCCTAAGTATTTTACTTGTCAGTGAGATTAAAGCTCATATGAGATTGTCCTCAGATATTACTTAACATGCAGAGATATTAGTTAAAGTAACATAAGCATGCATTATATTTACTTTATGTGTTAAGTGTTCGATACAAAGGATTTCTTCAGAGCTACTTTACTTGATCAGAAAATGGGAAAGCAAACTAAGTTGTCTCCATGGCTTACCCAACTATCCTGCCATTTCATGAAATTTTAATGAAGTTAACAATACATTGTAAATGAGTTCAGCATTAGTACTGAAGTAGCAAAAAGAGGTAGAAATGGGAAATGCAAAGCCAGTGAAATTAACACTTGAAACAGCAGTCAATGAAAGTATCATTCAGAATTTCAATATATGCTAGGCTTCTAGATAAGAATTTCATCAAGCAGAGCTCCTAAAATTTTGGCAACAATTTCTGAGTACTTGAAAGAAACACTGATATCAACTTGCTGACACCGTTTTAAATTCTTCCTTCAAAAGCTGAATAGAAATCATTACCTTTACCATCATTACTTTGTAACTATTTGACATGATTTATCCCTGAATGTCAAAGAGCTTTAGTATAATACCTTATCAAAAATTTAATAATTTCCTAGAATCTTGGGATAATACAGAGTTTTCTTCAAGTCAAATGCAGTGTGAATGGCAGAGAAAAAAATGAAAATTCACTTCTTTGTTCCCAGGTTCCTGAGCTAATATGTATTAATATATGCTCTTTTGGGCAGTGCAAAAATTATCTGCCCACTACCAGATTAGGGCTTCCCCAATGGTTCAGAGGTAAAGAATCTGCCTGCAATGCAGGAGACATGGGTTCAATCCTTGAGCCAGGAAGATCCGCTGGAGGAGGAAATGGCAACCCACTACAGAATTCTTGCCTGGGAAATCCCATGGATAGAAAAGACTGGTGGGCTACAGTCCAAATAGTCTCAAAGAGTTGGACACAACTGAAAAAATGAAATGAGCACTACTAAATTATAAGATGTTTCTTTACTTGCAAGAGGGTATAGTTTGTAACTGAGTTACTAATTAGAGCTTATCTAGAGGAGAAGGCCAGAGAAGGCAATGGCACCCCACTCCAGTACTCTTGCCTGGAAAACCCCATGGGCGGAGGAGCCTGGTAGGCTGCAGTTCATGGGGTCGCTAAGAGTCAGACATGACTGAGTGACTTCACTTTCACTTTTCACTTTCATGCATTGGAGAAGGAAATGGCAACCCACTCCAGTGTTCCTTGCCTGGAGAATCCCAGGGACGGGGGAGCCTGGTGGGCTGCCATCTATGGGGTCGCACAGAGTCGGACACAACTGAGGCGACTTAGCAGCAGCAGCAGCAGCAGAGGAGAAGGTAAGGTACTAGTGAAGGGACACCAGAAACTTACCTCATCTACAATTGCTGAAAGATTTGGAAAAGAGAGAGACACATGATGTGGAAGGGAAGCTGATAGATACCTTTAGCTAACTGAATGTTGTCATGTCTAGTTCCTGAAGTTCTACATAGGAAAGTAACATGGAAACATGCTTCAGTCCCATATTGAGAAAAATAGAAATATCCAGTGATGAACTTTGTTGCCTTCTGAACTGTGAGCTTCCATCACTGATGTTTTGAAGTATAGCTGGATTATCATTCTTCCAATATGTGTTAAAATAATGGTGTGCTTTGTACATGAGAGTAGATTAGAGGAATACACTTCTGTTTTATATTTTCATAATTACTTACTATAACAAAGGAAGATGCTAAGGTAACCAACTGCCCAGTGAAGGGTATAACAGCTGGATACCCCAGGAGGAAAGTCTATCAAGATTGACAGCAAACAAATCTAGTCAAGGTCGAAGAGAACCCAAAACTGGCTCTAGTTATTCATGGCAAGGTATTCTCCGTTTGTACAAAAATATCTCAAAAATACATTCCAAGCCATAATTACAACTCTTTATATTGATCTTGCTTTTATAATGTATACTTTTAAACATCTTAATGTTCCATATCTTTCTCCTTTATGCCGAACATACCAGTGCTTTAAGAATATTAGTCTTGTGAGTTTTAGATGTATTAGGGTAACTTGTAGGATATTCAAAATAATGATTAAAACAGTTTACTCCTATTTTTTTTTCTGGGGGAATGTTCTGAATGTGTTTCATAGACCCCATTCTTGGAAGATTCTCTCTGAAGAACTTTTCTTTGAATTTTAGTGAAATTTAGTGTCAGTACTCGCTCCAACATGGGAGAGCTACCATAAAAGTAACAAATTTTGTAATTCCTTTAAGAATTTAAGGAAGGACAGACCAGTGATCAGACATGCTGCTTTTTTTTTTTTTTGGTATTAGTAGTAATATTTTTAATTGGGAATTTAGTTGCTTTATGGTCATGTTAATTTCTTCTGTACAGAAAAGTAAATCGGCTACAGATACAGGTATATCTCCTCTTTATCACCACAGAGCATTGAGTAGAGTTCCCTTTTCTATAAAGTAGGTTCTCATTAGTTACCTATTTTATACAGAGTAACATATATATGTCAATCTCAATCTCCCAACTCATCCCACCCACCCCCATCCCTCCTTGGTGTCCATAGATTTGTTCTTTATGTCTGTGTCTCTATTTCTGTTTTGCAAATAGGTTCATCTATGCCATTTTTCTAGATTCCACATATATGCATTAATATGACATTTATTTTTCTCTTGTTTTTGTTGGATGCTGTTTGAGTGACCTGTGAACTCCAAGTACCGGAAGTGTCGGTCAGGAACTGTTTAAATCAGTGAGATCCAAAGCTGGGTATTATCGCTGAAATTTAAAAACACAATGAATTGCTTAAGTTAAATTAATGGAATATTTCAGTGAATAAGAAATAAAATGATTTTCTAGAGTTTCTTTATGTATAAAGATACATACATATATCATGTACATACATGCATACAAATAGTACCTGCTAATACCAAACTTATACCAATATTAAATTCCAATTATGATATTCAAGTTAATTAATCACCTTAATCAGGCTGTGAGAATTTCCACATCCTATATCTATATTCCTTTATAAAAATTTTTGAATTATCCAGTTCGGCGAGGTCTAAGGATCCTTTACTTCTAATGGTAAGTACTATTTTTTTTTCTCCCACCATTTTCTGTAATGAATGCCTTTGCACATTAAGACATTTAAAATACATTAAATTCTCATTTCATTACTGAGTCTGGCTCTTACCTTGGGCCTTAAATGTACATATGCTCAACTTATTTAAGAACATCTATATCCTTCAATATCCCTTTTCTAGAGCAAACTTCCTGTTTGTCCAGTGAGAATTGGCAGTAAAGAAGCTTTTTTCTTTTTTTTCTCTCACTCTGTCTCATTTGAAAGACTTGAATTCAATCTTTTGAGTATCCCACAGTGGTGGTAATGGTAGAGCCATGAGTGATTAAACATCTATCTAGCTGTTATCACTGAGGTGTTAATATTTAACCATTAAAAGAGGATTGTGTTTATTGCCAGGTTGATTATACAAGTAGAGGTTATATAATTACTTGCTGAGTATGTAGTAGAGGTAATGTTTAATCTTGATAGTAAACTGAACCATATGGCCTTTAAATTTTCTGTAATACCTAGGATTATCCAATTGGGTCTGATTTTGCCAGTGTGAAAAATTGAGGCAGAATAGTCCACCTCAATTCTATTCAGAAGTAGAGTATCAAAACTAAATAGACATGTAAAAGCTATGCACTCCAAAGAAACATCCAAACAGAACCATTTTGGGGGCAATCATGTCAGCTATTCAAACCTACCATTACTTGGGAGGATAATATTCAAGGAGTTCCTCAGTTTAAAACCAGTACTTGATCTCAAGTATTTAAATTTTCTCATTGAAAATCAGAGAAAGACAATCTAAGAAATGATTGTATCTATTTTCTGAGGAAATGAGAAATGAAAAAGACATCCAATAGGCATTTTGGTGTTCCCATGAGATTATAGCAACTTTATTTTCCTTTGTTGCTTTCAAAGACTTCAGATTCTGAGGGTAAGCTCCCTCATTTCTTCTTAGAGGCACAAACTCCAAATCAAATAAGCGAACACATTTACAAAAAATCTTTAGGGATGGAATGAGCACCTGTCGATGAAAACCAACCACTGATGAAAGCCAAGCTTGCTGTGCACAAAATCAGAGGGAGAGTACCCCAGGAACAAGTGGGGAATATTCAGCACTGAATAAGTGAATATTCGTATTTCCCCTCTCCATAAGAAAATCAGACATATAAATTTAACCTGACAGGGTGGTGGGGCTCATGCTTTTCTGTTGTTTTTATTGCAAATATTCATCATTTCTATTTTCCTCATAATAGCATTCATTTTAGTATACTCATGGGCCATAACTTAAAGGCCAAAGCTATTCAGTTATCCCACTAGCATGATATATAGTGATTGTGGTGAAAAGCTATTTCATGTTGCATCCATGGCTTGGAATTGTACATTTCACAGTGTTGGAATTTCAAAATTTAGGCAAAAATATTTGTGATGGATCAAGCAAAGAAAGCAAAGCATGCCTGCTTAATAGGAGCTATATTGTAATGTTATCAGTAACATTAGCCTAAAGGATGTGAAAACAAGGTAAAGTGGAAGTTTTTGAACTGAGATGTTAAATGGTGTTGCATCAATGAGGGATGCAATTTTTACTTCTTTTATTCCCTTCTTCAATTTTATCCTTTCCTAGTCATGTGCTTTCCATTAATATATTGCCACAATGAGAGATCATTGCGTATAACCCAATCATTTGGAGTCTTGGACAAACAAGAAAAGGTCAAAGAAACAGCTGAATTTAGAGTGCATATCTGCTGGATTTATATTATGGACTTGGAGAGTTGAAAAAGCTTTCTTCAGTTTAATGAATTGAATATGATTTTGTTCTGGATTGAATCACTGTATGTCATTCAAACAGAAGTTCAACTTATTACTGCACCTGATTCCAGTTAAATATTTTATGAGACAGACAACTGGGGAAATTTGAAGCTGCGACCATAAGAGTAAAAGCCCAAACACCTCTAGAGATGATTTTATGCAACACTATTGTCACCCTGCTCAACTGAAAAGTATCATAAGGATTATAAAACTATTTTAATCTATAAAATAATATAAAATAGAAAAATAAAGCAGACATTTACTGTCATATTATCTTTTAGTTGTGGGAACTTACTCAGATGTAGGCAAATTGAAAGAGAAAAGGAAAAGAGCTTGGGCATACTTATTTATATGCCACATGCATACCTTGAAGTATCTGAAAGTTTTCAGGTAGCAAATTTTGATATTTAATGTTTTAGAGGTAAATGCTATTGCAGTTAAAAAAAAAAAACTGAAACAGTCACATAAATGAACATAATAAGGTCTTTAACTCTCAATACAAAGCATTAACAATTGTAGACTACAGAAAGAACAAATTTGCTTTTCTTCCTCTTCTATATTTCTCCATTAATCTATATATCTTACTTATGGCCCAGTTAATTTGGACATGACCAAAAGAATTGCTAAATGTATGTGGTTCATCGAAGGCCTACTGATGCAAAATTGGTTTAACTCTCTTTCTAAAATACTCCTGTGTACAATGTTTTTTCTTTTTTACCTCCATGAGTACCATGGAATACAATAAAATGACACTTTTAAAATAAATAAAGTTTAATATATATATGCATAAAGTTTATGTCAAACTACTGTGGATTTTGTTATGCTCAAAATAAGATGTGACATTATTAAAAAAAAAAGAGCAAATGTCAAGAGCTAATGCCTGTGAGTTTCACTTATTACTGAGGAACATCTCTCTGCAAAACTGATCCCTGTTTTCCTTTAGTCATTTCTAAGTTCTGAATATGGTAAGGTGATTAAGAGTCCATTTTTGGATGAAAATGGTCTTTAAAAGCAAGTCAAGTTGACCTTGTTCTTGTTGTTCAGTTGCTCAGTTGTGCCCAGTTATTTGTGACCATCAGACTGCAGCACACCAGGCTTTTCTGTCCTTCACCATCTCCCAGAGATTGCTCAAACTCATGTCCATTGAGTCAGTTATCCTATCCAACCATCTCATCCTCTGTAGTCCCCTTCTCCTCCTGCCTTCAATCTTTCCCAGCATGAGAGGCTTCTCTAATGAGTTGACTCTTCAGATCAGGTAGCCAAAATATTAGAGCTCAAGTTCCAGCATCAGTCCTTCTAATGAATATTCAGGATTGATTTCCTTTAGGATTTACCAGTTTGATCTCACAGTCCTAGGGACTCTCAAGTGTCTTCAGTACAGCCTTGATGTACTCCTTTCCCAATTTTGAACCAGTTCATTAGAACCATGTCTGGATCTAACTGTTGTTCTTGATATGCATACAGGTTTCTCAGGAGGGAGGTAAGGTGGTCTGGCATTCCCATCTCTTGAAGAATTTTCAAGTTTTTTTTTTTTTTTTTTTTTTTTTTTTTGTGATCCATATAGTCAAAGGCTTTAGCATAGTCAATGAAGCAGAAGTAGATGTTTTTCTGGACCTCTCTTTAACTCTCTTGCTTATTCTATGATCCATTGGATGTTGGCAATTTGATCTCTGGTTTCTCTGCCTTTTCTAAATCCAGCTTGAACATCTGGAATTTCATGGTTCATGTACTGTTGAAGCCTCACTTGGAGAATTTTGAGAATTACTTTGCTAGCGTGTGAGATGAGTGCAATTGTGTGGTAGTTTGAACGTTTTTTGGCAGTGCCTTTCTTTGGGATTGGAATGAATTTCCAATCCTTTTCCAGTGCTGGCCACTGCTGAGTTTTCTATATTTGCTGGCATATCGAGTGCAGCACTTTAACAGCATCATCTTTTAGGATTTAAAATAGCTCAACTGGAATTCCAGCACCTCCACTAGCTTTGTTTTTAGTGATGCTTCCTAAGGCGCACTTGACCTCATGCTCCAAGCTGTCTGTATCTAGCTGAGTGATCACACCATCGTGGTTATCTGGGTCATTATGATCTTTTTTGTATGGTTCTTCTGTGTATTCTTACCAGCTCTTCTTAATATCTTCTGCTTCTGTTAGGTCCATACCATTTTTGTCCTTTATTGTGCCCATCTTTGCATGAAATGTTCCCTTGGTATTTCTGATTTTCTTTAAGAGATCTCTAGTATTTCCCATTTTATTGTTTTCCTCTCTTTCTTTGCATTGTTCACTGACAAATTCTTTCTGATCTCTCCTTGCTATTCTTTGCAACTCTACATTCAGATGGCTATATCTTTCCTTTTCTCTTTTGCCTTTCACTTCTCTTCTTTTTCTCAGCTATTTGTAAGACCTCCTCAGACAGCCATTTTGGCTTTTTGCATTTCTTTTTCTTGGGAATGATTTTCATCACTACCTCTTGTATAATGTCTCATGACATTAGTTTTTATCCATAGTTCTTCAGACATTCTATCAGATCTTATCCCTTGAGTCTATTTGTCACTTCCACTGTATAATTGGAAGGAATTTGATTTACATCAAACCTGAATGACCTAGTGGTTTTCCCTACTTTCTTCAATTTAAGTCTGAATTTGGCAATAAGGAGTTCATGATCTGAGCCACAGACAGCTCCCAGTCTTGTTTTTGCTGACTGTAGAGACTTTCTCCATCTTCAGCTAGAAAGAATATAATCAATCTGATTTCGATATTGACCATCTGGTGATGTCCATGTATAGAATCTTCTCTTGTGTTGTTGGAAGAGGGTGTTTTCTATGACCAGTGCATTCTCTTTGCAAAACTCTGTTAGCCTTTTCCCTGCTTCATTTTGTGCTTCAAGGCCAAATTTGCCTGTTACTCCAGGTATCTCTTGACTTCTTAATTTTGCATTCCAGTCCCTTATGATGAAAAGGACATCCTTTTATGGTGTCAGTTCTGAAAGGTCTTGTAGGTCTTTATAGAGCCATTCAACTTTAGCTTCTTCAGCTTTAGTGATTGGGGCATAGATTTGCACTACTGTGATATTGAATGGTTTGCCTTGAAGACAGAGATCATTCTGTTGTTTTAGAGATTGTACCCAAATACTGCATTTTGGACTCTTTCATTGACTATGATGGCTACTCCACTTCTTCTAAGGGATTCTCGCCTATAGTAATAGATATAATGGTAATCTGAATTAAATTTGCCCATTCCTGTCCATTTTAGTTCACTGATTTCTAAAATGTCAATGTTCACTCTTGCTATCTCCTGTTTGACTACTTCCAATTTACCTTGACATGGACGTAACATCCCAGGTTCCTATGCAATATTGTTCTTTACTGCATCGGACTTTACTTTCACCACCAGACACATCCACAGCTGGGCATTGTTTCTGCTTTGGCTCAGCCTTTTCATTCCTTCTGGAGCTATTTCTCTGCTCATCTCTGTAGGGTATTGGGCACCTATTGACCTGTGGAGTTCATCTTTCAGTGTCATATCTTTTTGCCTTTTCATACTGTTCATGGGGTTCTGAAGGCAAGAATGCTGAAGTGTTTTGCCATTCTCTTCTTCAGTGGACCACGTTTTGTCAGAATGCTCCGCCATGACCCGTTCTTTTTTGGGTGAGCCTACATGGCATGGCTCAGAGTTTCTTTGAGTTAGACTAGGTTGTGATCCATGTGATCAGTTTTGTTAGTTTTCTGTGATTGTGGTTTTCATTCTGTTTGCCCCTGATGGATGAGGATAAGAGGTTTGTGGAAGTTTCCTGATGGGAAGGACTGGCTGTAGAGAAAACTGGATCTTGTTCTGGTGGGCAGGGCCATGCTCAGTAAATTTTTAATCCAATTTTCTGCTGATGGGTGGAGTTGTGTTCCCTGCCTGAGTTTGGCCTGGGGCCAAACTATGATAGGGGTAGTGGTGGTAATGGTGGCCTCCTTCAAAAAGACTTATGCCAGCATGCCATGGCTCCCAGGGCTGTTGTAGTCAATGCTCTTGACCCGGCAGCAGGCCACTGTCGACCCACAGCTCTGCTGGAGACTCTTGGACACTCACAGGCAAGTCTGGCTCAGTCTCTTGTGGGGTCATTTCTCCTTTCTCCTGGGTCCTGGTGTGCACAAACTTTTGTTGTGCCCTCCAAGAGTCTGTTTACCTGGGGGTTCTCAGTCCTTTCGCCAGATCCCCAGGCTGAGAAACCTGTTGTGGGCCCTAGAACTTTTGCAACAGTGCAAGAACTTCTTTGGTATAATTGTTCTCCAGTTTATGGGTTGTCTGATCAGTGGCTCTATAATGGGGCTAATGGCGACCTCCTCCAAGAAGACTTATGCCACACACTGTGCCTCCCAGGTCTGCTGCAGCCAGAGACCTTGTCCCCAGGCTCTTGTCAGCAGGTCACTGCTGACACATGCCTCTGCAGGAGACGCTCAAACACTCAAATGCAGGTTTAGCTCAGTCTCTCGTGGGGGTCACTGGTCTATTCTCTTGGTCCTGGTACATGAATTTGCTGTGCAAATTGTCCTACTGATGACAAATTGAAGCTATCTAAGCAAGGGTTGGCATTCCTGACTTTTCTGATTTGTGAGATCCAAGGGACTCTGTCTCCTAAGGAAAGATGGCTGTTTTTGAAGGGTCAACTCAATTGTTAAACACAATTTACAAGACACAGTGCCTAACCATCACAATAATTTTAGAGATTCATTAAAATGTTTTCATTTTTTATTTTTTATTTTTTTTGGCTTTGGATTTTTCATTGGCTTTTATTTATTTATTTTTTTTTTTAAATTTTATTTTATTTTTAAACTTAACATAACTGTATTAGATTTGCCAAATATCAAAATGAATCCGCCACAGGTATATATGTGTTCCCCATCCTGAACCCTCCTCCCTCCTCCCTCCCCATTCCATCCCTCTGGGTCGTCCCAGTGCACCAGCCCAAGCATCCAGTATCGTGCATCGAACCTGGACTGGCAACTCATTTCATACATGATATTTTACATGTTTCAATGCCATTCTCCCAAATCTTCCCACCCTCTCCCTCTCCCACAGAGTCCATAAGACTGTTCTATACATCAGTGTCTCTTTTGCTGTCTCGTACACAGGGTTATTGTTACCATCTTTCTAAATTCCATATATATGCGTTAGTATACTGTATTGGTGTTTTTCTTTCTGGCTTACTTCACTCTGTATAATAGGCTCCAGTTTCATCCACCTCATTAGAACTGCTTCAAATGTATTCTTTTTAATGGCTGAATAATACTCCATTGTGTATATGTACCACAGCTTTCTTATCCATTCATCTGCTGATGGACATCTAGGTTGCTTCCATGTCCTGGCTATTATAAACAGTGCTGCGATGAACATTGGGGTACTCGTGTCTCTTTCCCTTCTGGTTTTCTCAGTGTGTATGCCCAGCAGTGGGATTGCTGGATCATAAGGCAGGTCTATTTCCAGTTTTTTAAGGAATCTCCACACTGTTCTCCATAGTGGCTGTACTAGTTTGCATTCCCACCAACAGTGTAAGAGGGTTCCCTTTTCTCCACACCCTCTCCAGCATTTATTACTTGTAGACTTTTGGATTGCAGCCATTCTGACTGGTGTGAAATGGTACCTCATAGTGGTTTTGATTTGCATTTCTCTGATAATGAGTGATGTTGAGCATCTTTTCATGTGTTTGTTCGCCATCTGTATGTCTTCTTTGGAGAAATGTCTATTTAGTTCTTTGGCCCATTTTTTGATTGGGTCAGTTATTTTTCTGGAGTTGAGCTGTAGGAGTTGCTTGTATATTCTCGAGATTAGTTGTTTGTCAGTTGCTTCATTTGCTATTATCTTCTCCCATTCTGAAGGCTGTCTTTTCACCTTGCTAATAGTTTCCTTTGATGTGCAGAAGCTTTTAAGGTTAATTAGGTCCCATTTGTTTATTTTTGCTTTTATTTCCAATATTCTAGGAGGTGGGTCATAGAGGATCCTGCTGTGATGTATGTCAGAGAGTGTTTTGCCTATGTTCTCCTCTAGGAGTTTTATAGTTTCTGGTCTTACGTTGAGATCTTTAATCCATTTTGAGTTTATTTTTGTGTATGGTGTTAGAAAGTGTTCTAGTTTCATTCTTTTACAAGTGGTTGACCAGAGTTCCCAGCACCACTTGTTAAAGAGATTGTCTTTAACCCATTGTATATTCTTGCCTCCTTTGTCGAAGATAAGGTGTCCATATGTGTGTGGATTTATCTCTGGGCTTTCTATTTTGTTCCATTGATCTATATTTCTGTCTTTGTGCCAGTACCATACTGTCTTGATAACTGTGGCTTTGTAGTAGAGCCTGAAGTCAGGTAGGTTGATTCCTCCAGTTCCATTCTTCTTTCTCAAGATCGCTTTGGCTATTCGAGGTTTTTTGTTTTTCCATACAAATTGTGAAATTATTTGTTCCAGCTCTGTGAAGAATGCTGTTGGTAGCTTGATAGGGATTGCATTGAATCTATAAATTGCTTTGGGTAATATACTCATTTTCACTACATTGATTCTTCCAATCCATGAACATGGTATATTTCTCCATCTGTTAGTGTCCTCTTTGATTTCTTTCACCAGTGTTTTATAGTTTTCTATATATAGGTCTTTAGATTCTTTAGGTAGATATATTCCTAAGTATTTTATTCTTTCCGTTGCAATGGTGAATGGAATTGTTTCCTTAATTTCTCTTTCTGTTTTCTCATTATTAGTGTATAGGAATGCAAGGGATTTCTGTGTGTTGATTTTATATCCTGCAACTTTACTATAGTCATTGATTAGTTCTAGTAATTTTCTGGTGGAGTCTTTAGGGTTTTCTATGTAGAGGATCATGTCATCTGCAAACAGTGAGAGCTTTACTTCTTCTTTTCCAATTTGGATTCCTTTTATTTCTTTTTCTGTTCTGATTGCTGTGGCCAAAACTTCCAAAACTATGTTGAATAGTAATGGTGAAAGTGGGCACCCTTGTCTTGTTCCTGACTTTAGAGGAAATGCTTTCAATTTTTCACCATTGAGGATAATGTTTGCTGTGGGTTTGTCATATATAGCTTTGATTATGTTGAGGTATGTTCCTTCTATTCCTGCTTTCTGGAGAGTTTTGATCATACATGGATGTTGAATTTTGTCAAAGGCTTTCTCTGCATCTATTGAGATAATCATATGGTTTTTATTTTTCAATTTGTTAATGTGGTGTATTACATTGATTGATTTGCGGATATTGAAGAATCCTTGCATCCCTGGGATAAAGCCCACTTGGTCATGGTGTATGATCTTTTTAATGTGTTGTTGGATTCTGATTGCTAGAATTTTGTTAAGGATTTTTGCATCTATGTTCATCAGTGATATTGGCCTGTAGTTTTCTTTTTTTGTGGCATCTTTGTCAGGTTTTGGTATTAGGGTGATGGTGGCCTCATAGAATGAGTTGGGAAGTTTACCATCCTCTGCAATTTTCTGGAAGAGTTTGAGCAGGATAGGTGTTAGCTCTTCTCTAAATTTTTGGTAGAATTCAGCTGTGAAGCCGTCTGGACCTGGGCTTTTGTTTGCTGGAAGATTTTTGATTACAGTTTCAATTTCCGTGCTTGTGATGGGTCTGTTAAGATTTTCTATTTCTTCCTGGTCGAGTTTTGGAAAGTTGTACTTTTCTAAGAATTTGTCCATTTCTTCCTCGTTGTCCATTTTATTGGCATATAATTGTTGATAGTAGTCTCTTATGATCCTTTGTATTTCTGTGTTGTCTGTTGTGATCTCTCCATTTTCATTTCTAATTTTATTGATTTGATTTTTCTCCCTTTGTTTCTTGATGAGTCTGGCTAATGGTTTGTCAATTTGATTTATCCTTTCAAAGAACCAGCTTTTGGTTTTGTTGATTTTTGCTATGGTCTCTTTTGTTTCTTTTGCATTTATTTCTGCTCTAATTTTTAAGATTTCTTTCCTTCTACTAACCCTGGTGTTCTTCATTTCTTCCTTTTCTAGTTGCTTTAGGTGTCGAGTTAGGTTATTTATTTGACTTTTTTCTTGTTTCTTGAGGTGTGCCTGTATTGCTATGAACTTTCCCCTTAGGACTGCTTTTACCGTGTCCCACAGGTTTTGGGTTGTTGTGTTTTCATTTTCATTCGTTTCTATGCAAATTTTGATTTCTTTTTTGATTTCTTTTGTGATTTGTTGGTTATTCAGCAGCGTGTTGTTCAGCCTCCATATGTTGGATTTTTTAATAGTTTTTCTCCTGTAATTGAGATCTAATCTTACTGCATTGTGGTCAGAAAAGATGCTTGGAATGATTTCTATTTTTTTGAATTTACCAAGGCTAGCTTTATGGCCCAGGATGTGATCTATCCTGGAGAAGGTTCCATGTGCGCTTGAGAAGAAGGTGAAATTCATTGTTTTGGGATGAAATGTCCTATGTTTTCATTTTTTAAAATAAACTTTTATGTGAAAGAAAATGTTGTAATATGTGATTAATATATGTGTTTTATACCAATGCACTTATAAAAATACAATTTTAATATTTTATGGAGAAAGGGGCCTGCTTAGGAAGGAAAAAACGCCTAGGGCCCATGAATGCCATAGCATGTTCTTGCTGGCTTTAACTTATAATCATGATGAAAGAGAAAAGGTGGCCATAAAAAATACATTATTGTGTGCAATGGGTTAATATTAGGCTTTTTAGATTCTGGATATTCCAAAATTAAATTTCAGCCAATTTATCAATCATTCAGAGTGCTTTCTAATTTCCTTCAAGCTGAAGTAATAGATATAATGTGAACATGTTCCATCATCTTTCATTTGGAGGCTAAAACATGGTTCTTTATTGCATTCAAGTGAAACGTGCCATTCCATGTGGCCCTGCTGCATTAGCCAGTTACTCATTCAAGATGGCATGAATTCTCCACTTTACTGTATTTCTGGTTGGTCTGTGATATGATTGTACTGCAATGTGTTGCTCAAATGTTTCATCTGATTGCAGCACCTGTTCCCTCTTCAATATTTTATGTAATAGAAAACTCATGAATGAAGGCACAACTACCACTGCTGCTGCTAAGTCACTTCAGTCGTGTCTGACTCTGTGCAACCCCATAGACGGCAGCCCAACCACCTCCCCCATCCCTGGGATTCTCCAGGCAAGAACACTGGAGTGTGTTGCCATTTCCTTCTCCAGTGCATGAAAGTGAAAAAGTGAAAGGGAAGTCGCTCAGTCGTGTCTGACTCTTCACGACCCCATGGACTGCAGCCCACCAGGCTCCTCTAACATTAGCAGGTGCCAAAATACTTTCTGAGATGCATATAGGCACTTATGTATGGATTTGTGCAAGATGGTTATTGTTCTGTGTTGTCAAGGGCAGAACTTTGAACTAGGCATGAGAAAACCTGATTTTTGCCTCAGTCATCTTATATCTCTCTGACTTTGAGCAAGAGATGTGCTCTATCATGGATCTCATCTGTTCAATTAAAAAGAAAAAGGGGCTGATTCCTAGGGCCCTTTCTCCCTCTGAACGTCAGTAATTCTTAAAGCTATTCTACTGGTTTGCAGCATGTCTTTCTACGATGTCTGCTCACAGTGCCTGGAATCTCTACTCATCATCAGTTGCTACGATCTCCTACTGACATTGAGTCCTTTAAATTGTCTGCAGACATTTATAACAAGCATCACTTCCAGGCTGGAGAATACTTGGCTGCACTCCAGGAGGCTCTTTTCTAGTTGCTATTATGTCAAATTTCCACAGGTGACATCAATGGGAAGGTTAGATATTATCATCTTGAATAAGGACCAGAGTCTGTGTTAACTTGGTCTTAATCTGTGAAGCCTCATGGAAGTCAAGCTGACTTCTCTGATTTGTTTTTTATCATTTGGTTTGTCAGGAAAAAGAAGAATTCATGGAGATGACTTTCAGCTTTCTAATGATGAGGGCAATTGTTAGCTTTTTAATGACACTTTCTTTGTGCTGGTTTGCATGTGATTTCAATGCCTTACCAAATTAATGATAAATATCCAGATCTAGGTATCTAGCAAAGTGACCATAAGGTCTTAGCCCATTGTAAATGTGGACAGAGATGTAGAAAATAAAATTTGTTATTTTTACACCTTTTGCTCTGGTTTAATGTAAACTATTTAGTTATATATTAGTGTGATTTTTTTTAACTTTTGGAATGTGTGTAGCTTAGTTGATATATTTGTATATGATTACATTTATTTAAGATAAATAGAGGTATTATTTACCTTTTACTGAAGATAAATGGCTGAATTACAGCTAAAGAGAAAATAAATATATACTGCAATGTACTAGCTGTGTTTTCTGGTACAATAATTAATAGAAAAAAATGACCGTGGGTCGTTCTTATCTTATTCCCAACCTCAAGGAAGAATTTTTAATATTTCATTATTAAATAGGTTGTTATCAATCAATATTCTGTAAATATATTTGTTAGAATTGAAGTAGCTGATATAGTTTCCTTCAGTTCAGTTGCGTAGTCGTGTCGAACTCTACAACCCCATGGACTACAGCACGCCAGGCTTCTCTGTCCATCACCAACTCCCAGACCTTGCTCAAACTCAGGTCCATTGAGTTGGTGAAGCCATCCAAACATCTCATCCTCTGTCATCCCCTTCTCCCACCTTCAATCTTTCCCATCAACAGGGTGTTTTTTAATGAGTCAGTTCTTCGCATCTGGTGGCCAAAGGATTAGAATTTCAGCATCAGTCCTTCCAATGAATATTCAGGACTGATTTCCTTTAGGATGGACTGGTTGGATCTCCTTGCAGTCTAAGGGACTCTGAAGAGTCTTCTCCCACACCACTGTTCAAAAGCATCAATTCTTTGGCACTCAGCTTTCTTTAGGGTCCAACTCTTATATCCATACAGGACTACTGGAAAAACCATAGCTTTGACTAGATGGACCTTTGTTGATAAAGTAATGTCTCTGCTTTTTAATACACTGTCTAGGTTGGTCATAGCTTTTCTTCCAAGGAGCAAGTGTCTTTTAATTTCATGGTTTCAGACACCATCTGCAGTGATTTTGGAAACCAAGAAAATAAAGTCTGTCAGTGTTTCCATTGTTTGCCCATCTATTTGCCATGAAGTTATGGGATTGGATGCCATGATCTTAGTTTTTTGAATGTTAAGTTTCAAGCCAACTTTTTCACTCTCCTCTTTCAGTTTTATCAAAAGGCTCTTTAGTTCCTCTTCACTTTCTGCCATAAACTTAGTATCATCTTCATATCTGAGGTTGGTAACATTTCTCTCAGCAATCTTGATTCCAGCTTGTGCTTCATTGAGCCCAACATTTGACATGGTGTACTGGGCAAATAAGTTAAATAAGCAAGGTGACAGTATATGGCCTTGACATACTCCTTTCCCAATTTGGTACAGTTCATTGTTCCATGTCTGGTTCTGTTACTTCTTGACATGTATACAGATTTCTCAGGAGGCAGATAAGGTGGTCTGACATTCCCATCTCATGAAGAATTTTCCACAGGTTGTTGTGATCCACATAGTCAAGGCTTTAGCATAGTCGATGAAGCAGAAGTAGATTTTTTTTTGGAATTCTTTTGCTTTTTCGATGATCTAACAGATGTTGGCAATTTGATCTGTGGTTCCTCTGCCTTTTCTAAATCCAACTTTAACATCTGGAAATCCTGGTTCACATACTGCTGAAGCCTCGCTTGGAGAATTTTGAGCATTACTTTGCCATGTGGGGCCACCCAAGATGGGCAGTTCAAGGTGGAGAGGTCTGACAGAATGTGGTCCACTGGAGAAGGGAATGGCAAACCACTTCAGTATTCTTGCCTTGAGAACCCCATGAGCAGTATGAAAAGGCAAAATGATAGGATACTGAAAGAGGAACTCCCCAGGTTGGTAGGTGCCCAATATGCTACTGGAGGTCAGTGGAGAAATAACTCCAGAAAGAATGAAGGGATGGAGCCAAAGCAAAAACAATACCCAGTTGTGGATGTGACTGGTGATAGAAGCAAGGTCTGATGCTGGAAAGAGCAATATTGCATAGGAACCTGGAATGTTAGGTCCATGGATCAAGGCAAATTGGAAGGAGTCAAACAGGAGATAGCAAGAGTGAACGTCGATGTTCTAGGAATCAGCGAACTAAAATGGACTGGAATGGGATCAGATGACCATTATATCTACTACTGTGGGCAGGAATCCCTTAGAAGAAATGGATTAGCCATCATGGTCAACAAGAGTCTGAAATGCAGTACTTGGATGCAATCTCAAAAATGACAGAATGATTTCTGTTCATTTCCAAGGCAAACCATTCAATATCACAGTAATCCAAGTCTATGCCCCAACCAGTAATGCTGAAGAAGCTGAAGTTGAACAGTTCTATGAAGACCTACAAGACCTTTTAGAACTAACATCCAAAAAAGATGTCCTTTTCATTATAGGGGACTGGAATGCAAAAGTAGGAAGTCAAGAAACACCTGGAGTAACAGGCAAATTTGGCCTTGGAATACGGAATGAAGCAGGGCAAAGGCTAATAGAGTTTTGCCAAGAGAAAGCACTGGTCATAGCAAACACCCTCTTCCAACAACACAAGAGAAGACTCTATACATGGACATCACTAGATGGTCAATACCAAAATCAGATTGATTATATTCTTTGCAGCCAAAGATGGAGAAGCTCTATACAGTCAGCGAAAACAAGACTTGGAGCTGACTGTGGCTCAGATCATGAGCTCCTTATTGCCAAATTCAGACTTAATTTGAATAAAGTAGGGAAAACCACTAGACCATTCAGGTATGACCTAAATCAAATTCCTTATGATTATATAGTGGAAGTGAGAAATAGATTTAAGGCACTAGATCTGATAGATAGAGTGCCTGATGAACTATGGAATGAGGTTCGTGACATTGTACAGGAGACAGGGATCAAGACCATCCCCATGGAAAAGAAATGCAAAGGAGCAAAATGGCTGTCTGGGGAGGCCTTACAAATAGCTGTGAAAAGGAAGAGAAGCGAAAAGCAAAGGAGAGAAGGAAAGATATAAACATCTGAATGCAGAGTTCCAAAGAATAGCAAGGAAAGATAAGAAAGCCTTCCTCAGAGTGATCAATGCAAAGAAACAGAGGAAAACAACAGAATGGGAAAGACTAGAGATCTCTTCAAGAAAATTAGGGATACCAAGGGAACATTTCATGAAAAGATGGCTCGATAAAGGACAGAAATGGTATGGACCTAACAGAAGCAGAAGCTATTAAGAAGAAGTGGAAAAAATACACAGAAGAACTGTACAAAAAAAGATCTTCACAACCCAGATAATCATGATGGTGTGATCACTGACCTAGAGCCAGACATCCTGGAATGTGAAGTCAACTGGGCCTTAGGAAACATCACTATGAACAAAGCTAGTGGAGGTGATGGCATTCCAGTGGAGCTATTTCAAATGCTGGAAGATGATGCTGTGAAAGTGCTGCACTCAATATGCCAGCAAATTTGGAAAACTCAGCAGTGGCCACAGGACTGGAAAAGATCAGTTTTCATTCAAATCCCAAAAAAAGGCAATGCCAAAGAATGCTCAAACTACCTCACAATTGCACTCATCTTAGACGCTAGTAAAGTAATGTTTAAAATTCTCCAAATCAGGCTTCAGCAATACGTTAACTGTGAACTTCCAGATGTTCAAGCTAGTTTTAAAAACGGCAGAGGAACCAGAGATCAAATTGCAAACATCTGCTGGATCGTGGAAAAAGGAAGAGAGTTCCAGGAAAACATCTATTTCTGCTTTATTGACTATGACAAAGCCTTTGACTGTGTGGATCACCATAAACTGTGGACAATTTTGAAAGAGATGGGAATACCAGACCACCTGACCTGCCTCTTGAGAAATTTGTATGCAGGTCAGGAAGCAACAGTTAGAAGTGGACATGGAACAACAGACTGGTTCCAAATAGGAAAAGGAGTACGTCAAGCCTGTATATTGTCACCCTGCTTATTTAACTTATATGCAGAGTACATCATGAGAAACGCTGGGCTGGATGAAGCACAAGCTGGAATCAAGATTGCCAGGAGAAATATCAATCACCTCAGATATGCAGATGACACCACCCTTATGGCAGAAAGTGAAGAGGAACTAAAAAGCCTCTTGGTGAAAGTGGAAGAGGAGAGTGAAAAAGTTGGCTTAAAGCTCAACATTCAGAAAACTAAGATCATGGCATCTGGTCCCATCACTTCATGGGAAATAGATGGGGAAACAGTGGAAACAGTGTCAGACTTTATTTTTTTTGGCTCCAAAATCACTGCAGATGGTGACTGCAGCCATGAAATTAAAAGACACTTACTCCTTGGAAGGAAAGTTATGACCAACCTAGATAGCATATTGAAAAGCAGAGACACTACTTTGCCAACAAAGGTCCATCTAGTCAAGGCTATGGTTTTTCCAGTGGTCATGCATGTATGGTTGTGAGAGTTGGACTGTGAAGAAAGCTGAGCGCCGAAGAATTGATGCTTTTTAACTGTGGTGTTGGAGAAGACTCTTGAGAGTCCCTTGGACTGCAAGAAGATCCAACCAGTCCATTCTAACGGAGATCAGCCCTGGGATTTCTTTGGAAGGACTGATGCTAATGCTTGGCCACCTCATGCGAAGAGTTGACTCATTGGAAAAGACTCTGATGCTGGGAAGGATTGGGGGCAGGAGGAGAAGGGGATGACAGAGGATGAGATGGCTGGATGGCATCACCGACTCGACGGACATGAGTTTGGGTGAACTCCGGGAGTTGGTGATGGACAGGGAGGCCTGGCAACTGCGATTCATGGAGTCGTGAAGAGTCGGACACAACTGAGCAACTGAACTGAACTGAACTTGCTAGCATGTGAGATATGTGCAATTGTGCAGTAGTTTGAACATTTTTTGGCATTTCTTTTCTTTAGGATTGGAATGAAAACTGACCTTTTCCAGTCCTGTGGCCACTGCTGAGTTTTCCATATTTGCTGGCCTATTGAGTGCAGCATTTTTACAGCATCATCTTTTAGAATTTGAAATGGCTCAACTGGAATTCCATCACCTCCACTAGCTTTGTTTGTAGTGATGCTTCCTAAAGCCTAATTGACTTCATACTCTAGGATTTTTGCTCTAGATGAGTGATCACACCATCAAGGTTATCTGAGCCATTAAGATCTTTTTTGTACAGTTCTTCTGTGTATTCTTGCCACCTCTTCTTCATATCTCCTACTTCTGTTAGGTCCATACCATTTCTGTCCTTTATTGAACCCATTTTTGCATGATATGTTCTATTGGTATTTCTAATTTTCTTGAAGAGATCTCTAGTCTTTCCCATTCTATTGTTTTCCTCTGTTTCTTTGCATTGTTCACTTAAAAAGGCTTTATCTCACCTTGCTATGCTTTGGAAATGGCATTCAGATAGCTTTATCTTTCCTTTTCTCCTTTGCCTTTCACTTTTCCTCTTTTCTCAGCTATTTGTAAGGCCTCCTCAGCCAACAATTTGCATTTTAATAATGAAGGATTGTTCAAATTTATCAAGTGATTTTTCTATATTTGATAATATAATTGTATAATTTCATTGTGTCACAATATTTTAAATTGCATTGAATAATTTTGATGCCCTGTTTTCATCCTAAAGCCATATATTTGTTTCTTCTACCTATATAAGTAATAATACCAGTCTTTCTAATGTCATTCTAGTAAATATGTATAGAATCTTTGTTGCAGAGCATATCTGTCATTGGCCAGCCAGAATTACAGAGACTGCTATAGACAGCTGAAGCTGAAAGGGACTGCCTGTAGGGAACTGATGATAAAGGTGTCAAGAGGACAGAGAGCTTCACTGGTGGCTTAGAGATGAAGAATCCACCTGTTAATGCAGGGGATGAAGGTTCAGTCCCTGGCTTAGGAATCTCTCCAGAGAAGGAAATGGCAACCCACTCCAGTATTCACCCTGGAAAATCCCATGGACAGAGGAGCTTGGTGGGCTACAGTCCATGGGGCAGCGAAAGAGTCAGAGATGACCTAGCAACTAAACAACAACATGCTCTAGACCTTAACAGTCTGGCCCCTGCTTGCGTCTTGGACACCCACATATTATCCTCAGTATTCTGTTTTTTCTTTATAAAACTCAATTTCTAAAACTTTCAGACAAGAAAACACATGTTTATATATATAGACATTATATATACATATGGGTTATATGTTAGTCAGTCAGTCCTGTCTGACTCTTTGCAACCCTATAGACTGTAGCCCACCAGGCTCCTCTGTCCATGGAATTCTCCAGGCAAGAATACCTGGGTTGGTCGCTATTCCCTTCTCTAGGGAATCCTCCCAACCCAGTGATCAAAACTAGGACACTGGCTCTGCAGGCAGATTCTTTACTGTCTGAGCTATCAGGGATGCCCCATATGTCACTTCAGTTTAGTCACTCAGTCGTATCTGACTCTTTGCGATCCCATGGATACCAGGGCTCCCTTTCCATTGCCAAATCCCGGAGTTTACTCAAACTCATGTGTATTGAGTCGGTGAAGCCATCCAACCATCTCATCCTCTGTCGTCCCTTTCTCCTCCTGCCTTCAATCTTTCTCAGCATTAGGGTCTTTTCAAATGAGTCAGCTCTTTGCATCAGGTGGCCAAAGTATTGGAGTTTCAGCTTCAGCATCAGTCCTTTCAATGAATATTCAGGATTGATCTCCTTTAGAATGTACTGCTTTCATCTCCTTGCAATCCAAGGGACTCTCAAGAGTCTTCTCCAACAACACGGTTCAAAAGCATCAATTCTTTGGCGCTCAGCTTTCTTTATAGTCCAACTCTTACATCCATACATGACTACTAGAAAAACCTTACCTTTGACTAGCTGGACCTTTATTGGCAAAATAATGTCTCTGCTTTTTAATATGCTGTCTAGGTTGGTCACACCATCTGCAGTGATTTTGGAGCCCCCCAAAAATAATGTCTGTCTCTGTTTCCATTATTTTCCACTGTTTATCCATCTATTTGCCATGAAGTGATGAGACCAAATGCTATGATCTTAGTTTTCTGTATGTGTGTGTGTGTGTGTGTGTGTGTGTATATATATATATATATTCTTTCTTTCTCTGCAACTCTGATTTTGACCTTTCCTTCAGCAATTAAATTCTAAGACAAGAACACCTAGATTAGGGACTGACACAAAATAGGTATTGACTGAATATGGGTAAAATGAATGTGAACAGCAAACATAGGATAATCGTAGTCTTTATAACTCAGACTTTCTTGCTTTTTCTTTCTGATTATCTCATAATTGTGTCCACTATAAAATAAGATGTATCAAAGTGCACATTAAGCTTTTGATGTTTCTGAAGTTTTTCAAATGTTATGAAAAGGTGAGGTAAAAGACATCAAAACAATGAGGAAATCATTTATGCCATGGAATCAGGTACATATTACACAACTTCCAAATCTTTCCTCCTTTGCTCTGCTATTGAATTGTATAGCAGTATATGATGTACTTCAGTTCATTATCTTAATTCAATCTCCAAAATAACCCCGTAACTTAAGGAAATAAGACTTTTCATATCCTTTCTTGTAAACAGATTTGGGGAGATTAAGTGTGAGCTACTCAGCAAAACAGAATTAGTAACAGAACTAGGATTTGAATTTCAAATCTTGTACTCTTTCAAATGCACTACATTGTCTTATCAAAAATGTGTTAACAGGTAGGAAATACAATCTTTAGTGTATTTCAACTTGTTAACATTATTAAAAAATAATGACTGTACATGGTCAGGCTATTTTTGGACTCCTGTTTCTCACCAAATAAACAGATGTTAGATGATGCATCCATTTGATCTCATCATTTTTAAATTAATTTTTGATTATTCAGAGAATATCAGTCTAGCTTTAACTGAGGATCAGTCCTGTTCATTTGGAAACTTTGATATCTTATTTAGATTTAAAGCTCTTTCCATCCCATCTTCCCAGAACTGCTTGACTTAATTCTAGCTGTGCAGAAGGAAACTTCTCTGGTGATGGCGCAGCCCAGATTGATAGAGGAAACAAAAGACAAGTCTCTGCCCCTGATTAGGAAGCATTGCCTCTCCTGCAAATTAACTGTCACAAGCTCTCTGCTCATTGCCACTCCCTGTTTGTAAAGGTAGCCAAATGTTGGTCTTTCATGGAGCGAGTTAATGTGCTGTTCTGAGTATTCTTATTAAGTCCTCTCTCTTTCTTGATGCATTTTCCAGACATGGGGTCCATAGTTTGCTTGTGTTACCTTCCTCATTTAGTGTAGCTCCTGTCAGAGAGGTCCCATTCTGCCAGAGCTTCTAAGGTCCCGTAGCATCTTGGGGGACACTTGCCCAGTCACTTTCTTGTAAACCAGGACAAATAGTAGAAGCGCAGGATGACTGACCCTATTCCAGGCCACCATCCTCCATGTGCCAGCAAAATTAGGTGCTACATTGGCTGAGAGGTTTGGAAAATGTACAGCAAGGATATTCATTAGTTGCCAACCTGGTGGAAAGAGGGCAGTTCAGATATGTACATTAAAAATCTTTATTGAGATATTGTTGACATACAAGATGGTATATATTTAATTACAACTTGATGTGATGATATATGTATACATTGTTACAGGATTGCCACAATCAAGCTAATTAGCATGTCTATCACCTTTACATTTTGTGTGTGTTTTTACATGTTGAGATGTCAGATATGCATTCATAGATTTCAGATACACAGTACAATACATCTAGTACCTATTTATCTTGCATAACTGAAAATTTGTATCCCTTCACCAACATCACCCCATGTACCCCTCTCCCTAAATCCTGGCATCTACCATTTAAACTCTGATCCCACTAGGTGGGCAATTTCAGATTTCACAAATAAGTGAGATCATGCACCGTTTCTATTATTGTGTCTTGTTTACTTTGCTTAGCATAACGTCTTCCAGCTTCATTCATGTTATTACAGATGGTAGATTTTCCTTCTTTTTTAGAGATAAATAGTAATATATGTTTATATGTATTATATATGCGTATGCATATATGTAGGTATGTGTGTATGTGTATGTGTGTGTGTATATGTATATATATATATATATATATATATTTCTTTATCCTTTTGTCCTTCAAGAGATATTTTCATATTGATTCCTTCAAAGAAGCCCTTGCTTGTCTATAGGGATGAAAAACAGCCTCACTTGTTCCAAAGAAGTGTGTTCATGCATAAGGCATTCCAGACTCCACAATGTACCTTTATGCAAGCCCTATGGAGAAATGTCTTGCCCTAACAACTGTGAACACTTTGGATGCAGAAGTTTATCATGGCCCATTATTCATAGTCATGATTCTGAGCACAATGCCTGTGTTAGGGAAAAGTACCACAAACAGTAAATATACTATAGGATAAACAACGAGGGCTTCCCAGGTAGCTCAGCAGTAATAAATCCGTCTGAAATTCAGAAGGCACAGGTGTGATCCCTGGGTCAGAAAGATCCCCTGGAGGAGGAAATGACAACCCACGCCAGTATTCTTGCCTGGGAAATCCCATGGGCAGAGAGCCTGGTGGGCTACAGTCTATGGGGTCACATAGAGTTGGACACAACTTAGTGACTAAGCGGTAGCAGCTGCAGTATAAACTATGATTTTTACATATTGTATTTTGACTTCAAACACAGATGATTAACTTCAGATGATTAACTTCCTTTTCAGGTCACATGGGATTCAACTTGCTGGGTTGTTTAGAATGGGAAGATATAGATAGATATAAACTCAGACTAATTTTATTTGATGGTGAAGAAGATGTATCTTTATTTAGTGACAACTGATTCAGTGGGAAATGTCAGAGATGAAAGAGGTGGCAGGAATGCTTTGTCCTATTTAATAAAGGTGACATTGAATATAATATTATATACAGAATCAGATACTTTGGGGAAGAAAGATAACTTCAGGGAGCACAGATAACTCAGCAAAACAGGAAAATGTGATTGTTTAAAAATACAAGGTGTGAAATTGTAATCTAGTTTTTTTCAGAGTCGTATGTGGAGTTCATTTTTTTAGTGCTTTTTATTGCCATAATAAGTTCAAGATTTCAATAGTTCATGAGTAACTGTAATATGAACATTAAAAAACTACATGTATATCAATTAATAAAATTGAAATTTTCATTTGAGATTATAAAATATTTGACATACTGGTACATGAACAGTGGTTTCTAGGAACAATATAAGACATACATTGTCACATAGAACTAATTTTAGGTATTTGAGGGAATATCTTCAACACACCTAATTATTTTTTAGATCAGTTTCACATTTGCCTTCAAGAATTCTTATGATTGAAGTAGGCTTTGAACAATGTGAGATCCAGAGAGCCATTCAAAGAGTAAATCTTTTTTTCCTAAGACATTTTTTTATTCATACTAAAGAATATTATCTATAGTTTTCATAATTAAAATAGTATGTTCTGTGAAACATATTGAGTGTTAGTTTCTCAGTTGTGTCTGACTCTTAGTGACCCCATGGACTGTAACCCACTAGGCTCCTCTGTCCATGGAATTCTCCAGACAAGAATACTGGAGTGGGTAGCCATTCCCTTCTCCAGGGAATCTTCCGAACCCAGGGATACAACCTGGGTCTCCTGCATTGCAGGCAGATTCTTTACCATCTAAGCCTCCAGGGAAGCAAACATATTGACGGTCATTTCAAAAACTATCTTATATACATTTTAGATACTTCCTTTTGTATGACTTTTGATTACAATTGACCCTTGAGTAAGAGTAGTGTCTGTGATCCTCTGTGCATCCAAATATCTGGCATACTGAAAAACTCATGTGCCACAACTAAGACCCGAAACTGCCAAAATAAATAAATGCTTAAAAAATCTGGATTTCCCTGGTGGTCCCATGGTTAAGAATCTGCCTTGCATTAGCAGAAGAAGCAGGTTCCATCTGCGGTCAGGGAACTAGGGTCCCACATGTTAAAGAGTAAATCTTCCGGAATCATGAGCATTCTCAGTAGTAGTCCTGGTTTAAGAATAACATTATGGTGATATAGAACCTTCATTCTCAAATGATTAGAGTTGATGAAATTTTCCAAGTTAATCTGCCTTTTTTTTTTTGCATTATTGTGATAAATTGTCATATCACAGTATGCAAATTTAAGGTATACAATGAGTTGATTAAACACAATTATATATTGCAAAACAATTACCACCATAGTGTTAGCTAACACCTCCGTCATGAAACATATTTACCACTTCTTTTTATTGGTGAGAATATTTTAGACCTAATCTCTTAGAAAATTTAGGTACATAATACAGTACTATTAACTATAATCACCATGCTATACATTCGATCTCAGAGCTTTTCCATTTTATAAATGGAAGTGTGTACCCTTTGACCAACATCTCCCCATTTCTCCCACCACTCAGCCCCCTGGTAACCACCATCCTACTGTTTTTATGAGTTCAGATTTATTAGATTCCACATATAAAGGGTATATAATATTTGCCTTTTGCTATCTGACTTAAAATTATTTAGCATAAAGCCCTCAAGGTCCATCCATGGTGTCCCAATGGCAGAATTCCCTTCTTGTTTATGGCTGAGTATGTTCCAGCGTTTGTGCTTGTGTGTGTGAGTATGTGTGTGACACATACACCATGTCTTGATCCATATGCCCATTTGTAGTCTCATAGGTTGTTTCCATATCTTGACTATTGTGATTATTGCTGCAATGAACATAGGATTCCAGGTATCTTTTTGAGATCCCATTTTCATTTCCTTTAGATATATACCAGGAACTGGAATTTCTAGATCATATGGTAATTCTGTTTTAAATATAAAGGGATTTCCATACTATCATCCACAGTAGTTACACTGATTTACATTCCCACCAGCAGTGTCCAGTGGGACTTTCCTGGTGGTCAGATGGTAAAGCATCTGCCTACAATGCAGGAGACCAGCGTTCGATCCCTAGGTCGGGAAGATCCTCTGGATAAGGAAATGGCAACCCACTCCAGTACTCTTGCCTGGAAAATCCTGTGGATGGAGGAGCCTGGTAAGCTACAGTCCATGGGGTCGCAAAGAGTCAGACACAACTGAGCGACCTCACTTTTACTTTCTAACAGTGTCCAAAATTTCCCTTTTTTTCTCATCCTTACCAATACTTGTTGTCTCTAGTCTTTTTTAATCTTTGCTGTTCTAATGGGTGTGAGGTTATATTGTGGTTTTGATTTGTGTTTTCCTGTTGATTGGTGATGTTGAGCATTTTTTCATGTACCTGTTGGCCATTTGTATATATTTTTGAAAAATATCTATTCAGTTCCTCTGCCGATTTTTAATCAGATTTTCTTATTATTGAGTTGTATGAATAAAAACATATTTTGGATATCAATCCCTTATTGAATATATGTTTTGCAAATATTTTCTTCCATCTTGTAGGTTTACTTTTTTGTTTGTTTTTTCACTGACTAGAAGTGCTTTAGTTTGATATAGTCCCACTTGATTTTTGCTTTTGTTACCTGTACTTTTGGTGTCATATCCAAAAATATTGTTGCCAAGAGCAATGTTGAAGAGTTTCATTTTATGTTTTCTTCTAGGAATTTTATGGTTTCATTTCTAGTGTTTAAGTTTTTAATCCACTTTGAGTTAACTTTTATGAGTGGTTAAGATACAGATCCAAGTTCATCTTTCTGTATTTGGTTATCTAGTTTTATGAACACCATTTACTGAAGAGACTATCCTCTCCCCATTGAGTATTTTGCTTCCCTAGTCAAATATTAGTTGACCCCATATAGAAGTTTATTTTGATTATCTTCCATTTGTCTATGTCTCCTTTTTATGCCAATACCATATTGATTTGATTAGTATAACTCTGTAGTGTAGTTTGAAACTTGGACGTGTGATACCTCCAGCTTTGTTCTTCTCTCTCAAGATTGCTTTCACTGTTCATGGTCTTTGCAGTTCCACACGTATGTTAGGCTTTTTTCTTTTTCTTTAAAAAAAATGCCACTTGAATTTTGATAGGTATTGTGTTGAATCTGTGAATCACTTGGATTGTATAGATATTTTAACAATATTAATTCTCCTGATCCATGAATACAAAAATCTTTACATTTGTTTGTGACTTGTTTCTTTTGTCAAAGTTTGTGCTTTTCAGGATATAGATCTTTCATCTCCTTGATTAGATTTATTCCTATTCAATCCTTTTGACGCCATTGTAAATTAGATTTTCTTTAGTTTTTTTCAGATATTTCATTGTTAGTGTATAGAACACAACTAATCTGTTGATTTTCTATCCTATAACTTTACTAAATTTGTTGATCAATTCTAACAGTATTTTTGGTGCAGTCTTTAAGATTTTCTATGTATTAGGATGATATTATCTGAAAAAAGACAATTTTGCTTCTTCCTTCTAATGGGGGTGCCTGTTCTTTGTTTCTGGCTTGTGTGCTTGCTATGGCTATGACTTCCAGTATTACACTGAATAAATTGATATAGTGGGAACAGGCACATATTTTGTGTTTCTAATCTTAGAAGAAATGATTTTAATCTTTCAGCATTGAGTATGGTGTAAGCTGTGTACATTTCATATATAGCTTCTATTATGTTGATGTTCATTCCTTCTACACCTAATTGAGAATTTATTATGAAAGGGTGTTAAATTTTGTCCAATTCTTTTTCTGCTCTTGATTTATCATATGATTTTTGTCTTTCATTCTATTAATATGGCGTATTACATTTATTGATTTGCATATGCTGAACGATTCTTACATCTCAGGAATAAATCTAGTTTGATCATGGTATATGATTATTTTAATATGATGCTGAGCTCAATTGGCAAATATATTCTTGAGAATTTTTGCATCTATATTCATAAGGGGGTTTGACCTGGAATTTTATCATAAGGTCTAGTGGTGTAGAGTGCAAGTGCCTGGGTCTTTGGTGGCATCAGGTCCTGGGAAGTGTTATGTCTCTATGGCTTCAGGCACTGGGGTCTACAGCAGTGATACATGTGTAGTCCTTCGAGAGCACTGTGGGCATCCATATTGGTGACAAGGGGTATTGGTGTTCTTAGCAGCACCTGCAGGTTCAGTGGCTAGGGACCAGGACAGGGAACAATGGTGACAAGAGCCAGTGGTGTGCACACACCCTGCTGTTGAAGCCAGCTCCATGTTCCTGTTTAGTGGCAGGGCTGCTTACAGATGTTCACATACATAATGATGGGGGTCAGGCAGGCAGCAAAAGACTAGAGTTAACTGTAGGCACACTGGCAGCTGTGCTGTGGGGAGTCACGGCTACTGGTTGCACTATCATGGCTACTGGGTCATCACAAATGCATGGCAGTGGAGTCCGGTGATGAGGATTTTGCTGGAAGGTGAGGGTGGAATGATGTAGAAGTACAGCCAGAGGGACTAACCACAGGTGAGTGCGGTGGTGCAGGCCAGTGACAGAAGGTAGGACTTGATCTGGGCTCACAAGGAGCTGTGGGATCTCTGGCTGGCAGTGAGCTCTCTCATGGCTACACAAGAGGCTTGTCCAAGGCCAGGGAAGCGTGTCAGGCTAGTGACATTCAAGTGCACAGCTGGGGAGGCTAGCCTCAAGCATGTACGCAGCACCGGGGGATCAGTCATTCAGTTCAGTTCAGTCACTCAGTTGTGTCTGACTCCTCGACCCCATGGACTGCAGCACAGCAGGCTTCCCTGTCCTTCACTATCTCCTGGACTTTGCTTGAACTCAAGTCCACTGAGTTGGTGATGCAATCCAACCATCTCATCCTCTGTTGCTCCCTTCCCCCACTGCCCTCAGTCTTTCCCAGAATCAGGGTCTTTTCTGTGAGTTGGCTCTTCGCATCAGGTGGCTGAAGTATTGGAGCTTCAGTTTCAGCGTCAGTCCTCTAATGAATACTCAGGGTTGATTTCCTGTAGGATCGATTGTGGGTCAGCCATGCAGAGTCAAGTCTGGCATCTGGTGTGCAGCGGCAGAGGCCTAGGCTGATTACCAGGACAGTGCAGAGTCTCTAGTGGATGTTGGAGGAAGGAGCTGGGAAGACTCAGGAGGCTGACATCAGCTAACACAAATACCTGTGGGGCAAAAGCTCGGAAAATATGCAGGTTCTACAGATACTGTTCTCACCTTTGGTTTATTTATTGGTGAAAGCTGTTTGTCTACTTCTGCTGTGTGGCCAACATTACTTCCTTTTTTACCAGCCATTTCTGCTTTGCCTATTTGGCTGAGATGAAACAGGAGGAGGATTTTTTTTACGAGGCCTCCAAAGAGTGAGAAGCTAGTTGCTCATCCTGCCCTTCCTTCCCAGCAAGGGGAGCTCTTTCTAGCTGGGAAATTCCCTCTTGGCACTGAGCAATGCCAGCTTAAGGACTGGAATAAGTCAGATAGAATGGAATCGTCTTGCTTCTCATGCAGTTATTCTCAGGTTTTTTGTTCACTGTGATGCTGACATTTCTTAAGTGTTGCAGCATGAACTGCAGCACTGTCCCACAGCTATTTTCATTTGTGGATAGCGGTCTGACTGTTGATCTCTTGGGAGGACAGAGACAGGTGTCTTACACTGTCATTTCAGTGATGGCACTCTCCTGTCATCTTTTTATTTTATTTATTTATCTATTTATTTATTTATCTATTTATTTATCTACTTTTTATTTTCATTCTAGCTCCTGTACTGTTACTAGGGAGAGTCAACAAAACTTTGAAAAAGAAATGAACTATTATAATTGATGTCTCTTCATCTGTAATACTTTCAAATTTCTTTTCTGTCTTTCTCTTTTCCTCTCCCCACCACCTTCATTCTTTTTTTCCTTTCTTCCAGTTCAGTGAGAGCAGAGATCGTGTCTGCACTCTTCATTGCTCTACTCTAGACAACCAGCACATAACTAGGTAAATAACAATGTTCGTTAATATAACAGGTGAATATTGTATCGTTTTCTATATATTCCGTGAGTGCATATCTTTCAAATCTCTACTAACGCTCAAATTCTTAACTCTGTGAGGATTTCTAAATTCATTGCCCTATGTCATCTTTTAGGAATATAATGGTTCAAGATTTAATGTTTATGCCTACAGTGTATCCTTACCATTTATATGGAGGTAGTAGTTAAGGTTTTTTCCCTCATTTAAATATATATATATATTTTTTGTAACAGCAAAATACTTTCCTTTACTCACTGAATTACCTTGTCTCCTTATCTGAAAACCAGGTGAATATGTTTGTGCGAGTTTGCATTTGACCACTCTCATCTATTGACTTGTTCTGCTTCTAGACTCCTATTGCACTGTCTTGATTGCTGTAACTTTATAGTATGTCTTGAAATCAGGTAGTTTAAGTTCTCTTACATTGCTTTTCTTTATCAAGGCTACTTTTGCAGCTTTACATTTCTGTATTCCTGTATGAAGTTTAATATCAGCTGGTCAATTTCTATAATATATTCTCCTGTGATTTTGACTAGAACTATACTGAATCTAGCGGAGAAGTCAATGGCACCCCACTCCAGTACTCTTGCCTGGTAAATCCCATGGACGGAGGAGTCTGGTAGGCTGCAGTCCCTGGGGTCGCTAGGAGTCGGACATGATTGAGTGTCTTCACTTTCACTTTTCACTTGCATGCATTGGAGAAGGAAATGGCAACCCACATTCCAGTGTTCTTACCTGGGGAATCCCAGGGACGGGGGAGCCTGGTGGGCTGCTGTCTCTGGGGTCACACAGAGTGGGACACGACTGGAAGTGACTTAGCAGCAGCAGCAGCAGCATACTGAATCTAGCATAGATCAGCTTGGGGAAAATGGATAGCTTGATAACTTTCAGGGACTTCCCTGGTGGTCCACTGGTTAAGACTTTGCCTTACAATGCAGGAGGTGTAGGTTTGATCTCTGGTCAGGGAGCTAAGCTCCTACATACCTTGTGGCCAAAAAACCAAAACATAAAACAGAAGTATTACTGTAACAAATTCAACAAAGACTTAAAAACATTTTTTTAATCTTCCAACACATAAACATGTTTGATTTTTAAGTCTTGGCTAATTTCTCTTATCAAGATTTTGTAGTAATTTTCATTAGATTTATTCCTAGGTATTTGATAACTTTATAAATGATTTTGTTTCTATTTCATTTGTACTGGTCTCAGGTAGTACATGGAAAAACAATTGAATTTTTGGGTGTTGACCTAATTATTTCTAGCACAATTTTATAGTTTGAGTAGAATTTCCTTTTACATAGTGTCATCTGCAATTAGGTACAGATGACCTTTTAATCTGTCTTTCATTAAATATCTTTTAGAACAATGCTAAATATAATTAAGTAACTGATATCCTTGAGTTGATTTTGATCGTTGGGAAAGTGTCTAATTGTTCACTATTAAGTGTGCATTAGTTGTTGGAGTTTTGCTGCAACATTTATCAGACTGTAGAGATCCTCTTATATTTGCTGAGAATATTTTCTTTAAAATCAGGTACAATGAATTTGTCACATCCTTTTTATGTATCTGTTGAAGTGAGCATATAGGTTTTTTTCCTTTACTCTGTTAATGCCATGAATTATTCTGCTTGGTTTTTGAAAATTAAAAACTATCCTGACCTGTGTGAAGGATGGCCCTAGCAGTGGGAGCACAGTGAGATTATTCCTTGGCAGTAGACTGATCTTTTACTTGCTCTATTTGGATCCTGATGTAAGTCAAATTTCTAAATCTACTCTGAATTCTGTAATCCACCAGTCTTTCCCAAATAATTTTGGCTGATGCTATTCATAATCAATTTCTTTGCAACCCAAACTCTCTTACCATAGCATGAGGAATGATGCCTTTATATAACAACATCATGTACTTATTACACCCCCAAAGATGACTGAATAACCACCTTGTCCCCAAAACATGGGTGTTTTGTTTCTGTTCTAACCTTATTCTTCAGTTCACACTTTATTTTTGCCTGACAAAGGAGGTGCAAATAAGGACTGTATTAGCTGATGGAGAGCTGCTTTGTAGCTCTTTATTTTAAAAAAGTATACAGGTATATCTTTTGTCCAAATTAAAAAAAAAAAAAAAACTGGTTATAGTGGAATTAATTGTCATAGATTTTGAGGGAGGTGGGAGTGAGGTATTTTTCCACTGAAAGAAAATGATAAATGATGTTGCATTACAACACTTAGGAATGTGAAAGACCTCAATGAAATTTTACGTTGATAGAATGCCTCAGGTGTCAACTTGCAAGGTAAAGAGTAGGGTCAGAAATTGATCCTTAGGGAAGCCAATCTTTAAAGTTTCATAAAGGTCGAAGCATTTCACCTCAAGGTTGTTTTTTAATGGCTATTCTGGATCATTGTATAGTCAATTTGATTGAGTGTGCCATTTGAGACACCTAAAAGAAAAAAAAAAAATCTGCAGTCAATAGGTTGGTTACCAGTAAGTACAATATAGGAGAAACAAAATGTCCTTTTTTACATTCATAGAAATTTTTGCTTTGTAGTGGAAAATAATTGGGATCTGTAGAAATTATCTAAAAATATTTTAAATATTAGCACAGTTAACACATACATATGTAGACTTAAGCACATACATATGCAAAATTTGCATTTTGTCTTTTTAATGCCTGTTTTTGCACATCCACCTTTTTTGCCTTAATAACTTGATATTTATAAAAATAGACAGGTTAAGCATATTATTCTCTAACAGCCCATGAAATATTAGGCTTAAGGCAATGATAACAATAACACTACCTCAGAGTATAATGGGAAAGACTACAGATCTCTTCAAGAAAATTAGAGACATCGAGGGAATATTTCATGCAAATATGAACACAGTAAAGGACAGAAATGGTATGGACCTAACAGAAGCAGAAGATATTAAAAAGAGGTGGCAAGAACACACAGAAGAGCTATACAAAAAAGATCTTAATGACCCAGAAAACCATGATGGTGTGATCTCTCACCTAGAGCTAGACATCCTGGAATGTGAAGTCGAGTGGGCCTTAGGAAGCATTAGTACGAACAAAGTTAGTGGCGGTTATGGAATTCCAGTTGAGCTATTTCAAATCCTAAAAGATGATGCTGTGAAAGCACTGCACTCAATATGCCAGCAAATGTGGAAAACTCAGCAGTGGCCACAGGACTGAAAGAAGTCAGTTTTCATTCCAATCCCTAAGAAAGGCAATGCCAAAGAATGTCCAGACTACTGCACAATTGCTCTCATCTCACACACTAGCAAAGCAATGCTCAAAATTTTCCAAGCCAGACTTCAAAAGTACACGAACTGTGAACTTCCAGATGTTCAAGATGGATTTAGAAAAGGCAGAGGAACAAGAAACCAAATTGCCAACATCTGCTGGATCATTGTAAAAGCAAGAGTTCCAGAAAAACATCTACTTTTGCTTTACTGACTATTCCAAAGCCTTTGACTGTGTGGATCACAACAAACTGGAAAATTCTGAAAGAGATGGGAATACCAGACCACCTGACTTGCCTCCTGAGAAATCTGTGTGCAGGTCAAGAAGCAAGTTAGAACTAGGCATGGAGCACCAGATTGGTTCCAAATCAGGAAAGGAGTATGTCAAGGCTGTATATTGTCACCCTGCTTATTTAACTTATATGCAGAGTACATCATGCAAAATGCTGGGCTAGATGAAGCACAAGCTGGAATCAAGATTGAAGGGAGAAATATCAATAACCTCAGATATGAAGATGACACAATCCTTATGGCAGAAAGTAAAGAAGAACTAAAGAGCCTCTTGATGAACGTGAAAGAGGAGAGTGAAAAGTTGGCCTAAAAACTCAACATTCAGAAAACTAAGATCATGGCATCTGGTCCCATCACTTCATGGCAAATTCATGGGGAAACAATGGAAACAGTGACAGACTTTATTTTTTGGGGCTCCAAAATCACTGCAGGTGGTGACTGCAGCCATGAAATTAAAAGATGCTTTCTCCTTGGAAGAAATGCTATGACTGATATAGACAGCATATTAAAAAGCAGAGACATTATTTTACCAACAAAGGTCCATCTAGTCAAAGCTATGGTTTTTCCAAAAGTCATGTATAGATGTGAGAGTTGGACTATAAAGAAAGCTGAGCACTGAAGAACTGATGCTTTTGAACTGTGTTGTTGGAGAAGACTCTTGAGAGTCCCTTGGACTGCAAAGAGATCCAGCTAGTCTATCCTAAAGGAAATCAGTCCTGAATACTCATTGGAAGGACTGATGTTGAAGCTAAAACTCCAATACTTTGGCCACCTGATGCCGGGAACCAACTCATTTGAAAAGACCCTGATGCTGGGAAAGATTGAAGGTGGGATGAGAAGGGGACAACAGAGGATGAGATGGTTGGATGGCATCACTGACATGATGGACTTGAGTTTGAGTAGGCTCTGGGAGTTGGTGATGGACAGGGAAGCCTGGCGTGCTGCAGACCATGGGGTCACAAAGAGTCAGACACAACTGAATGAC
Source organism: Bubalus bubalis (assembly GCF_019923935.1). Classification (NCBI taxonomy): domain Eukaryota; kingdom Metazoa; phylum Chordata; class Mammalia; order Artiodactyla; family Bovidae; genus Bubalus; species Bubalus bubalis. The sequence continues at coordinate 77,177,841 of NC_059159.1, read as the reverse complement.
TGAACTGTACTGAACTTGGCTTCCTGGTTTCAGGATGACCTAAAATTAGCAAGTATCCCCTAATTCTATAAGCTGAAAGATGACAAAGTTGCCCTGGTAGAAAACACTCTGATCTGAATGCCAATTATTGGTTGCCTTTTTTCTTCAACTTTTATTCCCTACCATTGAAGAAAGTAAATTATATGCTTTCCTATAGCTAACTATTTAGTAAGTATACAGACCTAAACAAATGGGCTGATCTCTCTGAAACTCAGATTCAGTTTAGCTGATCACTCTGTTTGTAAGCGTGGGCCATTTCTATACCACCGAGGAAAGCTGTGAAATTCAATCGGATAACCTAAGTAATGCAGTTAGCGTAGTGCCTGTCATATAGTGGTGTCAAATAACCGAGGAATAATGGTGAGCCTACTGCAGTCACAATCCTCTGAACACAATGAAAAGATTTGTAAGTAAGTCAACATGTAGGATTATATTGTTGAATCAGACACACCAATCAAAGCTCTTACCTAGGTAGAAGAGAAAAGTGCCATTTTTCTTTTGTTTTCCTTTTTTTTTTTTAATGACCCTGCAGCATGAGGGATCCTAGTTCCCTTACCAAAGATCAAACCTATGCCCCCCTGCACTGGAAGCATGGAATCTTAACCACTGTTCGCCAGGGAGGTCCTGAGAGCCCCATTTTTCAATAAGCTCAGAAAAATCAGGTTTTCCTCCAGTGTTGAAGAACACTGTTTTTATTTCAAAAGCACCAAGTGAAGTGGTTGACTTACATTTAAGGGCCACAAAGTATAAACAAATATGCACCAAACATTAAAATCACGTTCATAAGAGCTGGCTGCCCACAATAAGACTGACATAAGGATCCTGAGGCCCAGTGGAAAGAAAAGTGGATCTATATATCTTATCCGATATTTATTCCAGGCCATGGCTCAGGCAAGGAAATGACAGGCAGACTTCCTATTCTTTCACACTCTTGTCCCCACTCTCCAGCTTTCTCCCTCTCTTTTCTTTTTCTTTTTTGTTTGAAAGAGGAAGAACTATGTAGAATCAAATGTATGGCACCCATGTTAAATACAGGTTTTATTGTAAGGAAGGAAATCTTTGCTGAAAGAAACAGAAATCTGAAATGAAAATAAACTTAAATGAAACATCCTGAGCATAGATGGAGCTAAAATTAGGAAAAAAAAGTAGCTGAAATCACCAAGTCTTGGAATTGTCTTTCCATATTTTTCTCTGCTATCTTCAGTGTATTTTCTCTAGTATATTCAGTATATGGCATGAGTATATCCATACTCTTGAAATGGCATCCTAAATATCATATTTTCCTGCACCAAAGTTCAGAGACAAGAATGGAAAAAGCATTTTTTTTTTTTCAGTGTCTTTCTAAGCCTGAAGGACCCTCACTTGGAAGCCCTTTAGAAGATCACTTGGTTTTCTACGCTTCAGTCATTGGGAAAGGAACTGAAAAATTGTTTATCAAATCAGTATTTATTCAAATCACACTGGAAAGAGATAGATCCAGGAAATTTTAGGATTATACAGCATTTTGTTGTTTAGTTGCTAAGTCGTATCCAACTCTTGCAGACCCCATGAACTGTACCACACCAGTGTCTCTGTCTGTGGGATTTCCTGGACAACTATACTGGAGCAGGTTGCCATTTCCTTCTCAGGGGTTCTTCCTGATCCAGAAATAAAACCCGCTTCTCCCGCATTGGCAGGCAGATTCTTTACTACTGAACCACCAGTCTATAGCATAAAGCTGAATTAGACAGCATGCTGCTGCTGCTGCTAAGTCGCTTCAGTCATGTCCAACTCTGTGCGACCCCATAGACGGCAGCCCACCAGCCTCCCCCGTCCCTGGGATTCTCCAGGCAAGAACACTGGAGTAGGTTGCCATTTCCTTCTCCAATGCATGAAAGTGAAAAGTGAAAGTGAAGTCGCTCAGTCGTGTTCGACTCTGAGTGACCCCATGGACCGCAACCTACCAGGCTCCTCCATCCATGGTATTCAAGGTAGAAAGGGCTGCATTAATAAAAAGGCATGGAAATGGGAAACAACTTCTAGTGCATGTTAGCTAGAAAGATAAATTTGATTATGTGAATAATGAATATGAGTAGTAAAAATTTGTTACCCAGCAGTAAAAATTCATGGTAAGTCATAGATATCAGGCTATGGATTTATTCTGTGGTGCACTTTTCTATGTGTGTGTGTTAGCTGCTCAGTCATGTCCGACTTTTTGCGATTACATGGACTGTAGCTGCCAGGTTTCTCTGTGCATGGAATTCTCCAGGCAAGTATAATGGAGTGGGTTGCCATTCCCTTCTCTAGGGGATCTTCCTGACCCAAGACTGAACCTGGGTCTCCCGCGTTGCAGGCAGACACTGTACTGCTGAGCCACCAGGCAAACCTGTCAGTCAGTCAGTTCAGTCGCTCCGTCGTCTCTGACTCTTTGTGACCCCATGGACTGCAGCATGTCAGGCATCCCTGTCACCATCTCCCGGACTTCACTCAAACTCATGTCCACTGAGTTGGTGATGCCATCCAGTCATCTCATCCTCTGTCATTCCCTCTCCCCCTGTGTCAGGGCCTTTTCAAATGAGTCAGCTCTTCACATCAGGTGGCCAAAGTATTGGGGTTTCAGCTTCAGCATCAGTCCTTCCAATGAATATTCAGGACTGATTTCCTTTAGAATGGACTGGTTGGATCTCCTTGCAGTCCAAGGGACACTCAAGAGTCTTCTCCAACACCATAGTTCAAAAGCATCAATTCTTTGGCACTCAGCTTTCTTTGGACAACTCTCACATCCATACACGACTACTGGAAAAACCATAGCCTTGACTAGACGGACATTTGTTTGGCAAAGTTATGTCTCTGCTTTTTCATATGCTGTCTAGGTTGGTCATAACTTTTCTCCCAAGGAGTAAGCGTCTTTTAATTTCATGGCTGCAATCACCATCTGCAGTGATTTTGGAGCCCCCCAAAATAAAGTCTGTCATTGTTTCCAATGTTTCCCCATGTATTGCCATGAAATGATGGGACCAGATGCCATGATCTTTGTCTTCTGAATGTTGAGCTTTAAGCCAGCTCTTTCACTCTCTTCTTTCATCAAGAGGCTCTTTAGTTCTTTTTCACTTTCTGCCATAAGGGTGGTGTCATCTGCATATTTGAGGTGATTGATATTTCTCCTGGCAGTCTTGATTCCAGCTTGTGCTTCATCCAGCCCAGCGTTACTCATGATGTATTCTGCATATAAGTTAAATAAGCACAGTGACAATATACAGCCTTGACGTACTCCTTTTCCTGGTCTTAAGGAAATGTAAGTGTAAAAGTAACATTACAATAAAAAGGTGGAGACATTTTATATCCAGTTAGGATCAGAGACAGCAGTTACAAGAAATAAAGTATGCTTTAAATGAGATAGATGATAAATTTCAGCTCTTATGTTTACCTGTTTTAAAAACACATATGTGTCCTGTAACTGGCTTATTTCCCTTAGTGTAATGTCCTCCAGGTCCATCCATGTTGTCACTAGTTACGAACCTTTTTATGGCTGAATAATATTCCATTGTATATACATAAGCACCACATTTTCTTTATCCATTGATTGGATATTTCCACAGTAGCTGCACCAGTGGTATCAATTACATGAGGAATCTAAAATAGTCAAATTCATAAAAACAGAGTAGAATGGTGATTTCCAGGAGTGGGAGGAAGGAGGAAATGGGAAAATAATAGAAAGTGTAAAGTTTCAGTTATATAAGATGAATAAGTTCTGGAAATCTACTGTACATCGGGGCTTCCCAGGTGGCTCCGTGGTAAAGAATCCGCTTGCCAGTGAAGGAGGTGCAGGAGATGCAGGTTTGATCCCTGGGTCAGGAAGATCCCCTGGAGGAAAAACTGGCAACCCACTCCAGTATTCTTGCCTGAAAAATCCCATGGACAGAGGAGCCTGGTAGGCTACAGTCCAAGGGGCAGCAAAGAGTCGGACATGATTTAGTAACTGAGCCACATTCTGTACATCATACTGCCTATAGTTAATAGTACTCTACTGTATACTTAAAAGTTTGCTAAGATGGTAGGTCTAATGTTGTGTTCTTATAAAAAATTAGTAATGAATAAGGTGGGAGAATACTTTTGGAAGTGATATGTTTATGATATAGGTTATGGTGATGATTTCACAGGTTTATACTTAATCTTCTAGTTCATTGAGTTGTGTATATTAAATCTGTAATGCGTTCTGTATGTCAATCATACTTTAATGACATTAGTTATTAATGTTAATTTATAAAACAAACCAATTATTTAGAATCTTTGCATGTATGTGTGTGTGTCTGTGTGTGTTTATTTTTACACCTAGTTCAGTTCAGTTCAGTTGCTCAGTCGTGTCTGATTCTTTTCAACCCCATCAATCCCAGCACGCCAGGCCTCCCTGTCCATCACCAACTCCCGGAGTTCACCCAAACTATTGAGCATTGAGTCAGTGATGCCATCCAGCCATCTTATCCTTTGTCGTCCCCTTCTCCTCCTGCCCCTAATCCCTCCCAGCATCAGGGTCTTTTCCAATGAGTCAATTCTTCGCATGAGGTGGCCAAAGTGTTGGAGTTTCAGCCTCAGCATTAGTCCTTCCAGTGAACACCCAGGACTGGTGTCCTTTAGGATGGACTGGTTGGATCTACTTGCAGTCCAAGGGACTCACAAGAGTCTTCTGCAGCACCATAGTTCAAAAGCATCAATTCTTCGGTGCTCAACTTTCTTCACAGTCCAACTCTCACATCCATACATGACCACAGGAAAAACCATAGCCTTGACTAGATGGACCTTTGTTGGCAAAGTAATGTCTCTGCCTTTTAATATGTTATCTAGGTTGGTCATAACTTTACTTCCAAGGAGTAAGTGTCTTTTAATTTCATGGCTGCAATCACCAGTGATTTTTGGAGCCCCCCAAAATAAAGTTTGTCACTGTTTCCACATCTATTTCCCATGAAGTGATGGGACCGGATGCCATGATCTTAGTTTTCTGAATGTTGAGCTTTGAGCCAACTTTCTCACTCTCCTCTTCCACTTTCACCAAGAGGCTTTTAGTTCCTCTTCACTTTCTGCCACAAGGGTGGTGTCATCTGCATATCTGAGGTTATTGATATTTCTCCCGGCAATCTTGATTCCAGCTTGTGTTTCTTCCAGCCCAGCGTTTCTCATGATGTACTCTGCATAGAAGATAAATAAGCAGGGTGACAATATACAGCCTTGACGTACTCCTTTTCCTATTTGGAACCAGTCTGTTCTTCCATGTCCAGTTCTAACTGTTGCTTCCTGACCTGCATATAGGTTTCTCAAGAGGCAGGTCAGGTGGTCTGGTATTCCCATCTCTTTCAGAATTGTCCACAGTTTATTGTGATCCACACAGTCAAAGGCTTTGGCATAGTCAATAAAGCGAAATAGATGTTTTCCTGGAACTTTCTTGCTTTTTCCATGATCCAGCGGATGTTGGCAATTTGATCTCTGGTTCCTCTGCCTTTTCTAAAACCAGCTTGAGCAACTGGAAGTTCACGGTTCACATATTGCTGAAGCCTGGCTTGGAGAATTTTGAGCATTACTTTATAAGCATGTGAGATGAGTGCAATTGTGCGGTAGTTTGAACATTCTTTGGCATTGTCTTTCTTAGGGATTGGAATGAAAACTGACCTTTACCTGTCCTGTGGCCATTGCTGAGTTTTCCAAATTTGCTGGCATATTGAGTGCAGCACTTTCACAGCATCATCTTTCAGGATTTGAAATAGCTCCACTGGAATTCCATCCCCTCCACTAGCTTTGTTCGTAGTGATGCTTTCTAAGGCCCACTTGCCTTCACATTCCTAGTTCAGTTCAGTTGCTCAGTCATGTCTGACTCTTTGCAACCCCATAAATTGCAGCACGCCAGACCTCCCTGTCCATCACCAACTCCTGGAGTTCACTCAGACTCACGTCCATCGAGTCAGTGATGCCATCCATAGTCATCCATCTCATCCTAAGTCAAAAGCAATTAGCTAATCCTGTTGAGTTTTTCTACATAAACAATTTTATAATCTGTTGTATGTCACATTTCTATCCCTACTGATTTCATTCAGCAATTTACAAGAATTTAGTCTCTTTCTTTCTTTCCAGCCATACATTCCAGCATTTATCTAGCTCCACACACACTGTTTTTATTTGTGGCTACTCAAATTGTCTTTTTACATTTTACAAGCCCCCCGCCTTTTTTTTTTTTACTGTCCTTCTTATCTACCTTTGTCTTTCAAATTTTAGCCAAAACTATTTATTTCTATGAATCTCTTCTACTCTCTCCAGCCTATGACAAAACCAGATGTCTTGACCTTTCGCTGTTTATGGTATTGGCTGTGCTCCTGTATTGAAGTTCTTCTCATAAGGTATGTAACATTTTATTTCATTGTCTCTTATACTCTTTAATGGAACTTTATGTTTATATTGTTTGACATATAGTAGAATTTCAATAGGCGTTTATTGAATAAAAAAAATTGATTGTTCCTAACACTGAGTTGGGATTATATAATATGGTCCCAACACAAAATAATTTAAAATCATCTTGACATTTGTAGCATCAACAGAATTGGATTTGAGTCTTATTTGAGAGCAACAGTGAACCCAGCTTTGAAATTCTGATAATTGATTTTTATGAAAGATATGAATAAATCCAAAATCATGACCAAAGTATTTAAAGGGCTGACAGCTAGATTCTTATGAGGAAAGATATAATAATTTTTTATAGATCACTTTAGAGATGAGATGAATGTTAACCCACTGTGATTATTTGAAGAGTTTTATAAAGGAGATGATTAGTTTTCTTTTCCTTCTTGAGATGAGACAGAATAATAAAAAGCTTAAATTACAGGAAGAGTTTGCAGCGGCATTCAGAATGCAAATTTACCATATTTATGTTTGGTAAAAAAGTTCATTTGTGCCTAACTTCAAAATAAGATGAAAAACCTGGAATTAAGGTAGTTGTCTAGAGAGCTTCAAGGCCCTTCCTGACTAAAAATCAGCATAGTACAGAAGATGAGAGTTAAAGGATATGCTAATACATGCTGTTTTTTTCCCCTTTTAGTCAATTGTAAGCAGATTATTTTGTACAAAAGACTGGAAGCAATAAACAGTGGGAGTAGTATGACCTTATTGAAGGTACTATTCTAAGTTTAATACTTATCTCACTGATGTTAAACCCTAAGGTTGTTAACACAGATGGGTATTTAAAAACCAATACTTTTAGAAATCAGAATATAAACCCAATATAAACCCAATTGTAACACAATTCTTTTAAATTTAATTTCTTTATTGAGTAAGTGTTACATGCACTGAAAAATAATTGGATGTAGAAACAACAGCAATGAAATTATGTTTTCTTCCCACTAATATTTAGTTATCTTTTTCAACCATATACCTATTGGGTCAAGTACAGCCTCTTTAGGGGGACATACAAAGGTCTTTATATTCCTGTGTCTGCCCACTCTCCCAACTTATACTATTGTAATCTGCAGATTTGTTTTCTTTCATAGTATATATACCCACAAACAGACATACAAATATTTTCTGCACCTTGCCTTTTGACTTGGTAAAATATCTGATATAATTATATATTATTACATATTGGTATGACTCATTTTCTTAAAAAAAAAAATACCTAAGAATAAACACACAGACCAATGGAAGCAAATAAAGTGCCCAGAACTAAACCCTTGCATATATGGTCACCTGATACAGATTCTATTTACACATTTTCTTAAAACTCAATATTCAAAAAACTAATATCATGGCATCCAGTTCTATCACTTCATGGCAAATAGATGGGGAAAATGTTAAAACAGGTTCTGATTTGGCTTTATTTGTCTCCAAACTCAATGCAAACATAAAATTAAGAGACATTTGCTCCTTGGAAGAATTGCTGTGACAAACCTAGACAGCATATTAAAAAGCAGAGACATCACTTTGCTGACAAAGGCCTGCCTAGTTATGGTTTTTCCAGTAGTCACGTATGGATGTGAGAATTGGACCATAAAGAAGGCTGAGCACAGAAGAATTGATGCTTTTGAACTGTGGTATTGGAGAAGACTCTTGAGAGTCCCTTGGACTGCAAGGAGATCAAACCAGTCAATCCTAAAGGAAATCAGTCCTGAATATTCATTGGAAGGATGAAGCTCCAATACTTTGGCCACCTGATGCAAAGAGCTGACTCATTGGAAAAGACCCTGATGTTGGGAAAAACTGAGGGCAAGAGGAAAAGGGGGTGACAGAGGATGAGATGGTTGGATGGCATCATTGACTCAATAGACATGAGTCTAAGAAAACTCAGATAGTTAAAGAATCTGCCTGCCAGTGCAGGAAACATAAGAGAAGTGAGTTTGATCTCTGGGTTGAGAAGATCCCCTGGAGGAGGGCATAGCAACCCACTCTAGTATTCTTGCCTGGAGAATCCCATGGACACAGAGGAGTCTAGTGGGCTACAGTCCATAGGGTCACCAAGAGTCAGACACAACTGAGCGACTGAACTGAACTGAGGAGAACAGGGAACTCTTGTACACTGTTGGTGATAATTAATATAAATTGGTATACTATTGTGGAAAACAAATGAAAGTGCCTCATAAAATTAAGAATAGCACTACCATATAACCCATCAATCTCACATTGGGGGACATATCCAAAGGAAATTAAAACAGGATCTCAAAAAAGATATCTGCACTTCTATGTTCCTTTTAAGATACAGAAACAAACTGTCAATAGATGAATGGATAGAGATGTGATATATCTGTATAGAATGGAACATTAGTCAATCATAAGAAAGGAAATCCTGCCATTTGCAGCAGTATGGATCACTCAAGGGTGTTTTCTTAAATGAAGTGAGTCTAACAGAGGAAGATTAACACTATATGATATTATTTATGTGTGGAATCTGAAAAAAGCCAAAGTCATAGAAATAAAGAGTAAAATGGTGGCCAGTAGGGGACTGGAGGGTGGGAAAATTAGAGCACTGTTGGTTAAAGGATAATAACTTGCACTAAGAAGATGAATAACTTCTGGAGATCTAATGTACAGAATCATGATTATAGTCAATGTTACTGTGTGACATACTTCAAAGTTGCTAACAGACTAGATTTTAAATGTTTTCACAATGAAAAAAGTAATTATATGATATGGTGGAGGTGTTAGCTAATGCTATAGTGGTATTGTATTGTAATATATAAATGTGTTAAATCAAAACGTTGTACACCTTAAACTCATAAAGCATATGTGCGTGCTCAGTTGTGTCAGACTCTTTGCAACCTCATATACTGTAGCCTGCCAGGTTCCTCTGTCTATTGGATTGCCCAGGCAAGACTACTGGAGTGGGTTTCCATTTCCTTCTTCAGGGGATCCTTGTGCCCCAGGGATTGAACCCATGTCTCTTGCATTGGAAGGCAGATTCTTTACAATGTTACATCAATTGCATCTTCATACATGTAATAAAATTAAAATAAAAGACTCTATGTTATTCCATTTTACACTTGTTAAATAATATAGACAACCAGTCATTTCTTAGCTAAGATTTTCCCAGACAATAATATAAATGAAAGGAGACTTTCTATTTATATTGGTATAATCTGGTGAACAAATGGACATATGAATAAAGGTCATTTGCTTAAGATATGTTACCAATTCTGAATACGTTTTGTCCAGGAAGGGACACAAGGAGACCATACAGAAGCTCTCAATCAGTGATTGTGTTAGGGCACGTACTAGATTATCCTTGAATAATGGATATCTCTAAGCAGAGGTTAGCCTAAATTCTCTCCTATGCTATGAAATATTCAGAACCTTCCCAGTGTGGATCTTTGAGAGAGTCGTAACAAGTAAAGATGTAATAGGATGCTGGGAGGATGCACACTCGGCACCTGTTGGATAGATGGAAGTAGTAGTGGGAGGAGGGAGAAAGTGACAAGAGTTTAGTGTCCTGTCCGTCCCCTGCCCCCTGTTAGGATCAGAGAGGGCCAGAAGAAAAGAACTTTCATAAATGGCATCACCTTCCAGGGCTGTCCTTGAGGGTCCATGATTGTGGCCCATTGTCCCTGTTTAGAGTATTAAGGGAGGTTCCCCAACAATGTTAGGTACACCATTCTTTCTCTTGGCTCCAAGATCTCTGTTCTTTTAACTTTGCTCATTCTGTATTTTGCTTTACTTGTTCTGCAAACTCGACTATTACTGTGTTTGATTAAATTTAACCATTGACTGCAGTTCTAAGAGTAGCAGTCAGTAGTGGCATTGCTAATGGCATAAAGTGGGAGGAGGCAGCTGAGGAGAGGAAGAATGAGAGGTGTTTTCCTATGACCTGGTTTCTTAAGATATGTCACTAGAGATGTGTCTGTTGGACCAGGGCTTCCCTCTTCTCCTTCCTGGATCTCTTCTCTAAAACCAATCTTTTATACTCAGTCATATGGCCTCATCAATTATTAGCCTACCTCTTCTGCTGTGGGAGGGATATATTTAGCAGGAAAGGCAGTGGAGGTGAAGAGACCCATTGTTTATAAATACCTACCATCTTTGACCTCAGTAGCAGAGAAATGTGAATAAATAATTTCTCAAAACCTAGAATTCCAGAGAAAACACGTGGGTAGCATACAGGAGTGTCATGAAGAGAGACGGTTGATATCCACTCTCATGCCTGTATCATGAGGGGTAGTAGCCAATTTTGTGCACAGACAGTCAGGGCACTGGACAGTCAGCTCAGTCTGCTGATGGAAAGAGGGTATTTATCCTTGATGTCAGTGTCCCAGGCATAGCACACGTAGTGCTCATGCAGAACTTGCCAAAGAACAAAGAATGGATTTTAAGTGTAATAAAGGCTCATTTTTCAAGCCAGAAACATTTATGAATGGGCAGTGGTTCCTCCCAGAATGTTTAGAATTTACTCTTTAGGGAAAGAAGTGAAAAGTAATATATACAGAAGGGAGAGAGACTCATAATAGGTACATCACAAGTCTGAGAATGAGCCCAGAGGACCTCCCTGATGGCCTAGTGGTGAGGACTCTGGGCATTCACTGTCATGGCCCAGGTTCAATCCCTAGTCAGGGAAGATCCCCACGAGCTGCAAGTTGCACCAGAAAAAAAAAAAAAAAAAGTACCAGAGAATGAGCCCAGTGACTATGAAGGAAAATGAGGCAGGGTTTTAGCCTTTTAGGCCAACGACTTATACTTTGGAGATTTAGTAAAGCCAAAAACATCTAGAGAGAGAAAAAACATGTACCAGAGAGAGAAACTGGTAACTCTTTTAGCTTAACTGATGATCTAAGAAGTAATTAAGAGAATAATATATTGGATGATGATGTATGTAAAATCCTAGTCTTTGGGGGTGGAGGATGGAGTCAAAGAATCTATATGTCTCTGGCCAAGCAGTTTGGACAGGGCCTTGGGTTTTCTGGGGATGAGAAGAAATAGTGTTACCAAAATGAGCAAGACCTGGGCCGGGAGCTCCAAGTCAGTTTAAGAGACACACAAGTGTTACATTTCCCAGGGCAGACTCAAATCTGTAGGAATACAGATGTCAGATCCAGAATGAAAGGAAGCAGAGCAGCAGAAATCAGGAAGCACAGTGTGAGATGGATGGAGACGAATAGCTCAGAATAGAGGTCCTTCCTGAGGTCCATAAGGACGAGGTAGGTTTCCATACAAATTTCACAGATTTGGACTCTAGAATGATCAGACTTTCTCAAATCTCTAAAGTATATGAATTGAGGAATTTGAATAATATGGAGACTTTAAGTTTCAATATACATAATATTGATATATGGCTTATAAAACTTCCTTGGTGGCTCAGACAGTAAAGAATCTGCCTGCAGTACAGGAGACCTGGGTTTGATTCTTAGGTCAGGAAGATGGCCTGGAGAAGGGAATGGCTACCCATTCCAGTATTCTTGCTTGGAGAATTCCATGGACAGAGGAACTTGGGGGTCTACAGTCCATGGGGTCACAAAGAGTTGGACATGACTGCGTGACTAACACACACATACAGTGTGTTCTGCATAATGGGATATTTTACAGGTCTATTATTTGGCTATGTTTCACATAGCTTTTTATGTGAAGTTACAGGGAGCTAAGAATACTGAGTTTGAATGGATGCTTAAAGTTGAATTTTAAGGTCTGATGGAAGGAAAACAAGTTTGAGAGCTTTTATGAATTTGACAAAAATCAGAGATTTGAGAAATGTTTAATACAGACTGGAGAGACAATTTTAAGAGGACTCTAAACATAGGAAGGATTACTTTTGAAAACTCCTAGTTCAGGGGCTGTCTGAGGCTGGCAATGCCATTGAAGATAGTTTAGAGTCCAAGGGAACATGGGTAAGAACTCTGTGGGATATAAAGAATACAACCCATGAAAAGTTTTTATGGTCCAGTCTGAGTCAAGGGTTAGCACATCTGGATGAACTGTGATAGGAAGAAGAATTTTGAAATCCCTGAAGAGGTACCTGTGAAGGAAAATAAAGCTACTAAAAAAGAGATCAGAGCATAAACATGGGATATGCAACAGTGACCGTTTTAAGGGAATCCATTTTCAAATTCTCCACTTTCATCACACAAGTTTTATAAAACTCCCTTAGAATTTGCTTGCATTTACACTAGCCCTTTTAGTACTTTTAAACTATAAAAAGCACAACCCCCACACACCTCACTTGTCTCAAATCTTGTAATACTGCCTTGCCTGTGGTGTCAAATTCTCTTGGTGACAAGGGGCTAACATGAGCAGCAGCACTGATTTAGGGAAAGTTTCCCTTAATGACTTTTAAGCCACTCTAAACCATAGAGCTTATGGATTGTGCCTGTTATTATACTTTTTCTTTAAAGGTGAAGCTTGTATCTTACTGGAATATACTGCATTCTTTTTCTTTTTTTTGTCTTTTTTTTTTAAATTTTATTTATTTTTAAACTTTACATTACTGTATTAGTTTTGCCAAATATCAAAATGAATCCGCCACAGGTATACATGTGTTCCCCATCCTGAACCCTCCTCCTCCTCCCTCCCCATTCCATCCCTCTGGGTCGTCCCAGTGCACCAGCCCCAAGCATCCAGTATCGTGCATAGAACCTGGACTGGCAACTCGTTTCATACATGATATTTTACATGTTTCAATGCCATTCTCCCAAATCTTCCCACCCTCTCCCTCTCTCACAGAGTCCATAGGACTGTTCTATACATCAGTGTCTATTTTGCTGTCTCGTACACAGGTTATTGTTACCATCTTTCTAAATTCCATATATATGCGTTAGTATACTGTATTGGTGTTTTCTTTCTGGCTTACTTCACTGTATATAGGCTCCAGTTTCATCCACCTCATTAGAACGGATTCAAATGTATTCTTTTTAATGGCTGAATAATACTCCATTGTGTATATGTACCACAGCTTTCTTATCCATTCATCTGCTGACGGACATCTAGGTTGCTTCCATGTCCTGGCTATTATAAACAGTGCTGCAATGAACATTGGGGTACACGTGTCTCTTTCCCTTCTGGTTTCCTCAGTGTGTATGCCAGCAGTGGGATTGCTGGATCATAAGGCAGTTCTCTTTCCAGTTTTTTAAGGAATCTCCACACTGTTCTCCATAGTGGCTGTACCAGTTTGCATTCCCACCAACAGTGGAAGAGGGTTCCCTTTTCTCCACACCCTCTCCAGCGTTTATTACTTGTAGACTTTTGGATCGCAGCCATTCTGAGTGGTGTGAAATGGTACCTCATAGTGGTTTTGATTTGCATTTCTTGATAATGAGTGATGTTGAGCATCTTTTCATGTGTTTGTTCGCCATCTGTATGTCTTCTTTGGAGAAATGTCTATTTAGTTCTTTGGCATTTTTGATGTGGGTCATTTATTTTTCTGGAGTTGAGCTGTAGGAGTTGCTTGTATACTCTGGAGATTAGTTGTTTGTCAGTTGCTTCATTTGCTATTATCTTCTCCCATTCTGAAGGCTGTCTTTTCACCTTGCTAATAGTTTCCTTTGATGTGCAGAAGCTTTAAGGTTAATTAGGTCCCATTTGTTTATTTTTGCTTTTATTTCCAATATTCTGGGAGGTGGGTCATAGAGGATCCTGCTGTGATGTATGTCAGAGAGTGTTTTGCCTATGTTCTCCTCTAGGAGCTTTATAGTTTCTGGTCTTACGTTGAGATCTTTAATCCATTTTGAGTTTTTTTTGTGTATGGTGTTAGAAAGTGTTCTAGTTTCATTCTTTTACAAGTGGTTGACCAGATTTCCCAGCACCACTTGTTAAAGAGATCGTCTTTAATCCATTGTATATTCTTGCCCCTTTGTCAAAGATAAGGTGTCCATATGTGTGTGGACTTATCTCTGGGCTTTCTATTTTGTTCCATTGATCTATATTTCTGTCTTTGTGCCAGTACCATACTGTCTTGATGACTGTGGCTTTGTAGTAGAGCCTGAAGTCAGGTAGGTTGATTCCTCCAGTTCCATTCTTCTTTCTCAAGATCGCTTTGGCTATTCAAGGTTTTTTGTTTTTCCATACAAATTGTGAAATATTTGTTCTAGCTCTGTGAAGAATGCTGTTGGTAGCTTGATAGGGATTGCATTGAATCTATAGATTGCTTTGGGTAGTATACTCATTTTCACTATATTTATCCTTCCAATCCATGAACATGGTATATTTCTCCATCTGTTAGTGTCCTCTTTGATTTCTTTCACCAGTGTCTGGTAATAATCATGTCTCATTATATGGTATAAAGTATTTAATATATTCTAATTTGTATTTCAAGAGCAAACTTATTTAAACATGATAAAAAACATTTATCAACTTAAAGATCTGAGGAGAATGAAGTTGTCAGTCTCTCTGCAGGGAATCATACTTGTCCTTAGGTAACCTTATGGTTTTCTCTGTCCTCTGCATCAGTAATTTCTTCAAATGTTTTCTTTTAAATAAGGTCTTCACTCAACCTTGGGCTTCCCTGGTGGCTCAAACGGTAAAGCATCTGTCTGCAATGCAGGAGACCCGGGTTTGATCCTTGAGTTGGGAAGATCCCTAGAAAAGGAAATGGCAGCCAACTCCAGTATTCTTGCCTGGAAAATCCCATGGATGGCGGAGCCTGGTAGGCTACTGACAATGGGGTCGCAAAGAGTTGGACATGACTGAGCAACTTCACTTCACTTTACTCAACCTCAGTATTTAAAATTATAACATTCCTGCATCCATATACTCCCAGCCCCCTTCTGTTTTAATGTTTCATATCACTTACCACCATCTAATGGAATGCATATTTTACTTGAGATAAGATAATAAAGTCTCCTCTTACTCCTTAAAATATCAGTTCCATTAGGATGGGGCTGTCCTTCTGATTTGTTAAAGGCTGTATTCTCCACAACTAAAGAATGCTTGGCACAGCATAGGTACTTAACATTTGTGAAATAAATAAAAAATTACACTGTAGTGGGGAGAGAGCTTTGAAAGATTATAGAAAGCCATTAGAGAGTAGAACACACGATGATAGCAAATGGACAGGGGAAGGAAGTGGAGGAAGTTCACGAACTTTCTTCTTCAGGATACCCAGGGAATGTAGCTGAAGTTGGTAACCAGCTGTAGTCATTCAGAGAAATTAGAACTGCCTAGGCCTGAATAGTGAGAAACTAGTAATCCAGCACAGATGAACATGCCTGGTTTAGTTCAGTCACTCAGTCATGTCTGACTCTTTGCAACCCCATGGACTGCAGCACTCCAGGCTTCCCTGTCCATCACCAATGCCAAACATGCCTAACAGAAAGGCAAAACTCTGAAATGAAGAGAAATATTGAAGATAATATGCGGGAGAGCTTTGGTGAGAATTACTGAGCAGATAAAGAATCTGCCTGCAACGCAGGAGACAACAGGAGATGTGGGTTCAATCCCTGAGTCAGGAATATTCCCTGGAGTAGGAAATGGTAACCCACTCCAGTATTCTTGCCTGACAAATTTCATGGACAGAGGAGCCTGGCAGGCTACAGTCCAAACTGTCACAAAGAGTCAGACATGATAGAGTGTGTGCTTAGAGTGACTGAGCACACATTGAGGTTTTTATTTTAGCCAGTAGATCAGCAGCTTGAATTAATACTTAAAAGTAAAATATATCCACGTTCCAGCATGTATCATGCACTATCTGGTATATAAAAAGGAAATACCTATCTTTGGTTGACAAGTTTGCGATTAATGGCTCAGAACATATATTAACAAGCTTATTGATAACCAGGCTGCTATAGCAAAAGCCACAGCACTGTGGCAAGTATTCCAGGATTGACTGACAGGGGAAGTTGCAGCACATACTGGGTGATGAGGACAGGCCATTAGTACTGAAGTAAGAGCTTTTTAAAATTGGGAACATTTAGCACTGTGTGAAGGCCCAGTTGGAATAATCTGCACAGTCTATTTTCTAGGGGAAAAAAAAAACCTATTTGTGTACAACATCCCACTGTGAAATTTTCACATGACCAAGCTGGTTAAGAGTGACTTCTTTGTGATGGAGCCAGTGATGTGACTGGAGAGACTGCTAAGGTCACTCTTTCTGGGAGATTCTCAATGTTTGATTGATTGTTTGATGGAGCCATTCTTTCAACCAACAGACATTAATTGGTAGCCTGCTCTGTGCCTATCAGTAGTATGTCATGCTTAAGAACCCTGATTTTAAAGTCAGATAAGGCTGGCTCCAAATCACAACTCTTAGGTTTAACAAGTCTGACCTGTTTGTTTTTGAAAAAGAGTTAACACCTGCATCTCAGATTCATCATCTAAGAAAGGGAGCGAATTATAGCTTTCAGGTATCATGTTAGGATGCGTAGGGGACAGATTTATGTCAGTTGAGAAAGGTTTCTGGCACACAGGGAGCTTAGAAAATATAATGATACTTTTTGTTGCAACTTCATAAAGACAATAGAAATTCTTGGGTGAGCACCGAGGATTACCCCATGAGTGATGCATAGGTAGGGCTCAAATATTTCCAAGAACTTAATTGCCTCCAGTAAGAATTAAGCCTAAATCTTCAAGCTGAATGTGAAATATTAAGAACTCTGCAAGGTACAGAGAACACATATTCAGTACAAGAGAATAAGTCATGTAGAAGTTACGTCAACATGTAGAAGAAAAGGGGCATGTTTTAGAAGTCTGTGCAATAAAAGGAATCTTCACTGGATAAGCTTTGTAGCCACATTGAGCTGAAGCATTTCCCTTTACAATCACCTGCAAGGAGGAGAGAGGAAGAGATCATTCATTCAAAGTCACTTATTAGCTCATTCCCAGTGACACTTCGAACGATAAAGCAAAAAATGTATTTCTTTTGTGCCAGATAGCCATTCCCATTCTTCTGCTGGTGCTGCTGCTAGGTCACTTCAGTCGTGTCTGACTCTATGCGACCCCATAGACGGCAGCCCGCCAGGCTCCGCCGTCCTATTCTAGGGCTGTGTATTCTCTATGGTCCTCTACCTGTCTATGTTTCTTACTCTTGGTCTTCCTTTTTTTTTTTCTCTCCTTTACTACTGATTCAGTGGCCTGTTTTACAGTCAGATGAATTTTTGAAACATTAAATGAATCAAGGAGAAATATCTGGGAAAAAATGTATAACTTCTAGATGGAATTCAAGGCATTAGAGATTAGATTGTCCCTCACACCAAAAACAAAAAAAAACAAACAAAACATAGTCACAGAGTCCTACAATCTTGCCACGGAATGTCTCTAAGAAAATTAATTGAGGGAAATGGCTTTAACTGGCATTTAGATTTCTAATATAGTTATAAGTAATTCCCTTTAGAGAAATTTTAGAGGAGACCTTACCCATTTCAGCTTGATTTGAATATGGTTGTCTTCCAATCTTCTGTTATGAAGACTTACAGAACTGAGAGAATAGCTTAACTAGGGGCTAATTTTGCTGCACATGTTTAAAGCAACTTCTATGAAAACAACAAAGAAGTAGGCTGAGGTCAATCATAATAAAATCTATTCTTCAACCAGGAATATGTAACAAGTCAGTGGCCTCTAGGGTGGCTTCTCTGGTGGCTCAGATGGTAAAGAATCTGCCTGCCATAGGGGAGACCCGGGTTCAGTCCCTGGGTTGGGAAGATCCCCTGGAGAAAGGGAATGGCTACCTATTCCAGTATTTCTGCCTGGAGAATTCCATGAACAGTGGAGCCTGGCAGCCTACAGTCCATGGGGTCACAAAGACTAGGATATGACTGAGAGACAAACACACTAGGGTGACTTTGAACAGACAAATCGAAAGTCAAGGTCATAAACCTTATGTTTGTGAATATTCTAGTGTGTGCTCAGTCGTGTCCAACTCTTTGAAACCCTATGGACTGTAGCCCACCAGGCTCCTCTGTCCATGAGATTTCCCAAGCAGGAATACTGGAGCAGGTTGCCATTTTCTACTCTAGGGGATCTTACCATTCCAGGGATCGAACCTGAGTCATAACATCTGTCATAAAAGATACTTGATGTCAGAAATTACTTTTGCAAAATTTTTAAATGTTGCAAATAACAATATTAACTCTAAGGCTATGAAGCTATTCTCTTTCCATCTCATTCTCAGATCATATCAGATCAGATCAGTTGCTCAGTCCTGTCCGACTCTTTGCAACCCCAGGAATCACAGCACGCCAGGCCTCCCTGTACATCACCAACTCCCGGAGTTCTCTGAGACTCACGTCCATCGAGTCAGTGATGCCATCCAGGCATCTCATCCTCTTTCATTCCCACTCCTCTTGCCCCCAATCCTCCCAGTATCAGAGTCTTTTGCAATGAGTCAACTCTTCGCATGAGGTGGCCAAAGTATTGGAGTTTCAGCTTTAGCATCATTCCTTCCAAAGAAATCCCAGGGCTCATCTCCTTCAGAATGGAATGGTTGGATCTCCTTGCAGTCCAAGGGACTCTCAAGAGTCTTCTCCAACACCACAGTTCAAAAGCATCCATTCTTCGGCGCTCAGCCTTCCTCACAGTCCAACTCTCACATCCATACATGACCACTGGAAAAACCATAGCCTTGACTAGACGGACCTTTGTTGGCAAAGTAATGTCTCTGCTTTTGAATATGCTATCTAGGTTGGTCATAACTTTCCTTCCAAGGAGTAAGTGTCTTTTAATTTCACGGCTGCAGTCACCATCTGCAGTGATTTTGGAGCCCAGAAAAATAAAGTCTGACACTGTTTCCACTGTTTCCCCATCTATTTCCCATGAAATGATGGGACCGGACGCCATGATCTTCATTTTCTGAATGTTGAGCTTTAAGCCAACTTTTCACTCTCCACTTTCACTTTCATCAAGAGGCTTTTGAGTTCCTCTTCACTTTCTGCCATAAGGGTGGTGTCATCTGCATATCTGAGGTTCTTGATATTTCTCCCAGCAATCTTGATTCCAGCTTGTGCTTTTTCCAGCCCAGCGTTTCTCATGATGTACTCTGCATATAAGTTAAATAAGCAGGGTGATAATATACAGCCTTGATGTACTCCTTTTCCTATTTGGAACCAGTCTGTTTTTTCATGTCCAGTTCTAACTGTTGCTTCCCGACCTGCATACAAATTTCTCAAGAGGCAGATCAGGTCGTCTGGTATTCCCATCTCTTTGAGAATCTTCCAGTTTATTGTGATCCACAACAGACAAAGGCTTTGGCATAGTCAATAAAGCAGAGATAGATGCTTTTCTGGAACTCTCTTGCTTTTTCCATGATCCAGTGGATCTTGGCAATTTGATATCTGGTTCCTCTTTCTTTTCTAAAACCAGCTTGAACATCAGGAAGTTCACCGTTCACATATTGCTGAAGCCAGGCTTGGAGAATTTTGAGCATTACTTTATTAGCGTGTGAGATGAGTGCAATTGTGCAGTAGTTTGAGCATTCTTTGGCATTGCCTTTCTTCGGGATTGGAATGAAAATGGACCTTTTCCAGTCCTGTGGCCACTGCTGAGATTTCCAAATTTGCTGGCATATTGAATGCAGCACTTTCACAGCATCATCTTTCAGGATTTGGAATAGCTCAACTGGAATTCCATCACCTCCACTAGCTTTGTTCGTAGTGATGCTTTCTAAGGCCCACTTGATTTCACATTCCAGGATGTCTGGCTCTAGGTCAGTGATCACACCATCGTGATTATCTGGGTCTTGAAGATCTTTTTTGTACAGTTCTTCTGTGTATTCTTGCCATCTCTTCTTAATATCTTCTGCTTCTGTTAGGTCCATACCATTTCTGTCCTTTTTCAAGCCCATCTTTGCATGAAATGTTCCCTTGGTATCTCTAATTTTCTTGAAGAGATCTCTAGTCTTTCCCATTCTGTTGTTTTCCACTATTTCTTTGCATTGATCGCTGAAGAAGGCTTTCTTATCTCTTCTTGCTATTCTTTGGAACTCTGCATTCAGATGCTTATATCTTTCCTTTTCTCCTTTGCTTTTCACTTCTCTTCTTTTCACAGCTATTTGTAAGGCCTTCCCAGACAGCCATTTTGCTCTTTTGCATTTCTTTTCCCTGGGGATGGTCTTGAACCCTGTCTCCTGTACAGTGTCACGAACCTCATTCCATAGTTCATCAGGCACTCTATCTATCAGATCTAGGCCCTTAAATATATTTCTCACTTCCACTGTATAGTCTCATAAGGGATTTGATTTAGGTCATTCCTGAATGGTCTAGTGGTTTTCCCCTACTTTCTTCAATTTCAGTCTGAACTTGGCAATAAGGAGTTCATGGTCTGAGCCACAGTCAGCTCCTGGTCTTGTTTTTGCTGACCGTATAGAGCTTCTCCATCTTTGGCTGCAAAGAATATAATCAATCTGATTTCGGTGTTGACCATCTGGTGATGTCCATGTGTAGAGTCTTCTCTTGTGTTGTTGGAAGAGGGTGTTTGCTATGACCAGTGCATTTTCTTGGCAAAACTCTATTAGTCTTTGCCCTGCTTCATTCTGTATTCCAAGGCCAAATTTGCCTGTTACTCCAGGTGTTTTTTGACTTCCTACTTTTGCATTCCAGTCCCCTATAATGAAAAGGACATCTTTTTTGGATGTTAGTTCTAAAAGGTCTTGTAGGTCTTCATAGAACCATTCAACTTCAGCTTCTTCAACGTTACTGGTTGGTGCATAGACTTGGATTACTGTGATATTGAATGGTTTGCCTTGGAAATGAACAGAGATCATTCTGTCATTTTTGAGATTGCATCCAAGTACTGCATTTTGGACTCTTTTGCTGACCATGATGGCTACTCCATTTCTTCTAAGGGATTCCTGCCCACAGTAGTAGATATAATGGTCATCTGAGTTAAATTCACCCATTCGAGTCCATTTCAGTTTGCTGATTCCTAGAATGTTGACATTCACTCTTGCCATCTCTTGCTTGACCACTTCCAATTTGCCTTGATTCATGGACCTGACATTCCAGGTTCCTATGCAATATTGCTCTTTCCAGCATTGGACCTTGCTTCTATCACCAGTCACATCCACAGCTGGGTATTCTTTTTGCTTTGGCTCCATCCCTTCATTCTTTCTGGAGTTATTTCTCCACTGATCTCCAGTAGCATATTGGGCACCTACTTACCTGGGGAGTTTCTCTTTCAGTATCCTATCATTTTGCCTTTTCATACTGTTCATGGGGTTCTGAAGGCAAGAATACTGAAGTGGTTTGCCATTCCCTTCTCCAGTGGACAACATTCTGTCAGATCTCTCCACCATGACCTGCCCATCTTGGGTTGACCCACGGGCAATTAGTTTCATTGAGTTAGACAAGGCTGTGGTCCTAGTGTGATTAGATTGACTAGTTTTCTGTGAGTATGGTTTCAGTGTGTCTGCCCTCTGATGCCCTCTTGCAACACCTACCGTCTTACTTGGGTTTCTCTTACCTTGGGTGTTGGGTATCTCTTCACAGCTGCTCCAGCAAAGCACAGCCATTGCTCCTTACCTTGGACAAGAGGTATCTCCTCACCACCGCCCTTCCTGACCTTCAACGTGGGATAGGTTCTCTAGGCCCTCCTGCGCTGGCGCAGCCAGGGCTCCTTGGACGTGTGGTTGGTCCTCCCGGCCACCGCCCCTGGCCTCGGGCGTGGGGGCGTGGGGTAGCTCTACCTGTGTTAATTTCTCTTAATTATTTCTTTTTGCTTATTCTCTGAAAGTTTCTATTTGTGTGTTTGGAGTGCTTTTTAATCCAATTGTCTAGGGCTACTTCCTGGAATTTCTCTACTGGTGAGAGCGAATGTAGCAAAGAGCTAAATAGTCATATTTTTAGACTATCTATGTTTGAATGTATGAATATGGATAAAGATAATATTAGAAATCTACTAACCCTAGGGCTGAAATGTCTATAGATAACTTTTTTCCTCCCATTGTTTTTTTTTTTTTTTTCCCCCCCTGTTGATCTTATGTTCTTTTCCTCTTTATTTTAGCTGCCCATGTGTTTTGGTGTATAATGTGGGTTTGTTCAAAAAGGCTAATGCCTTAAATAGGAATGAAGGCAAGTATGAGGTGACTAGGGAGTTCACAGACTGTCATTTCCAATTTATCTGAGGGCTTACCAGTAATTGAATAATAGTTTCTCTTCAACATAAGACTCTGAGGAACACTGAGGATCAGGAAATCTTCAAACTTAAACCTTGATTTTATCAATACAAGGATGTATTTAACAATGTAGTTTACCTATGAGAAGGACTATTGGTACCTTGGAGAAGAGAGTAGTGTTAAGTAGAGGTATCACTGCCAATGCATGCCAATAATACTGAATATGATGAGATTTCAGACATGCCAGAAACAAGGGCAAGCAGCATGGGAAATGATTTAAAAGGACTCTTTAGATTTGAAAATAGTAAACATCCCAGTTGGAATTATTTTAAAAATTTTCTCTGTAAAAAAAAAAAATCCAAGGAGTGGTATTAGATGATTCAATTAAATGTTCAGACCTGGACCATTGGCAAGGCAGGAGTAAAAGCCTTGGATATGTAAAAGCCCACAGAGTGTCCATAGTATTTAGTGTTTGTTCAGTAGACTGATAAGAGTTTCATAAACTGAGAATTATCAAGCTTTAACTTGAGACTGTATATTTCTCTTCTATTTTTTTCCTATGTCATTCTTTGCTTTTTCAATACTGCCATGAATAATTCAGATGCGTTTTACTGTTAGGATATATAAGCTGAATCTGAGTGTGGATGCCACTGGTTAAGATTTGACCAGAAAAAGCTTTCATGGAATAAGGGTGAGAGCAGAACGTTGGTGTCTGTGGGTAGTTAGGAAGGTCAGTCACTGCCTTAGTGACTAGATTGCCATCTTCAATGGACCGCGGGTTGCATGAGTACCCTTACCGCCCAAATACTCCCACACTAGGATTTTTTATAAGATCAGTTTGCCTTTTTCAGGCTGGTATCTTTGTCCTGTGCACAGAACACTTTGACTATAGAAAAGAAGCAATTCTCTGAAAAACTACATTCCAGAAAGAATATACAAAAAAAAAAAAATCAAAATTGAATTACAAGAGTATCTGATAAATTTTAGAATTTCTAAGTACACCTGAATTGAAATTGAGGGCCTTATTAACTCAAAGAAACCCAGGGAAATGGAGATATGCCTGAGACCAATAAGAATATGTAAAATAATGTTTTACATTAATGATTATAAAATTATGAGAACTTCTTTTCAGAGCTTGAAACATTGTCATTAAATCTGTTTATAGTTCAGTCGCTCAGTTGTGTCCAACTATTTGCAACCCCATGGACTGCAGCACACCAGGCTTCCCTATCCATCACCACCTCCTGGAGTTTACTCAGTCATGTCCATTGAGTCAGTGATGCCATCCCACCATGTCATCCTCTGTCGTCCCCTTCTCCTCCTGCCTTCAATCTTTCCTATCATCAAGGTC
Organism: Bubalus bubalis; assembly: GCF_019923935.1. Taxonomy (NCBI): domain Eukaryota; kingdom Metazoa; phylum Chordata; class Mammalia; order Artiodactyla; family Bovidae; genus Bubalus; species Bubalus bubalis. The sequence continues at coordinate 77,153,989 of NC_059159.1, read as the reverse complement.
TTTTCAAATGAGTCAGTTCTTCACATCAGGTGGCCAAATTATTGGAGCTTCAGCTTCAGCATCAGTCCTGCCAATGAATGTTCTGGACTAATTTCCTTTAGAATGGACTGATTGGGTATCCTTGCAGTCCAAGGGACTCTCAAGAGTCTTCTCCAGCACCACAGTTCAAAAACATCACTTTTTTGGTGCTCAGCTTTATAGTCCAACTTTTTTTATAGTCCAGCTCTCACATCCATACATGACTACTGGAAAAACCTTATCTTGGACTAGATGGACCTTTGTTGGCAAAGTAATGTCTCTACTTTTTAATATGCTGTCTAGGTTGGTCGTAACTTTTCTTCCAGGGAGCAAGCATCTTTTAATTTCATGGCTGCAGTTACCACCTGCAGTGATTTTGGAGCCCCCGCAAAATAATGTCTGTCACTGTTTCCCCATCTATTTGCCATGAAGTGATGGGACCAGATGGCATGATCTTAGTTTTCTGAATGTTGAGCTTTAAGCCAACGTTTTCACTCTCCTCTTTCACTTTCATCAAGAGGCTGTTTAGTTCTTCTTCACTTTCTGCCATAAGGGTAGTGTCATCTGCATATCTGAGGTTATTACTATTTCTCCCAGCTCTTGATTCCAGCTTGTGCTTCATCCAGCCCAGCGTTTCTCATGATGTGCTCTGCTGTATTAATTCTATGGTAGGTATTTTTTAGCATCAGAAAGCCTTGGTGGTGAAATCAATGAGGAAGCTAAAATTGATGGATCGACTATGGGAGAGTGAGAAATGCTTAAAGTAAATTTTGAATGGATGTGGGTAGAGAACTTATGCTTTAGGTTAGGTTGTTAAGGGACTCACAATACTCTCATTTTCTCGGTAAAAGTATGAAAAAAATAATGGGAAAAATAGAAGATTTTTCTTTGGGGCTAGTTAAGAACAGTGACTCCAAGGAAGCATTGATAAACTGAATTCTGTAGAGAAGCAAAACCCTTCATAGGACAGCAGAGAGTTGCAGTGCTGTCTTTAGAAATGAGCAGAGGGAAGAATGGGCTTGCCACAGAAGGAGAGTATTAAGAGGGACTAGAGAGTGTTAACTGAGTATGAATGACTTATGATTTTGAAGGATGGTATAAAGCTCCTGAAAAACTCCAAATGCAAAAGTAAATCATAAGGTTTACTTTTTAAATAATTCTAAGGTCTTCTTCACTTCTGACTTTTGTACAGGGAGCAGCAGTGGAGAAGAGACTAGAACATGGAAATCAATAATCTATTGTTGAGATTTCTCATAGTACTTGGGGTCTGGGGCTGTGCCTGTATTAAATCTAAGCATAATCTAAAATTTTATGAAATGTCAACCCCATTCCCTCCCAGTTCAAATAATGACAAGATAACAAAATGCACAGTCACAAGAAATTCTGACTTGGGCTAATCATGGCTGAATTCAGACTAATTGAAGCTGGTCCAAATGTCACACAACTTGATGGAAGGAAGAACTTCAATGGCACATGAGTTTTCCTGTAATAAAGAATATAGCAAAATATTATTTTTCTGTCTCTGGAAATTTACAAAAATTTCTAAAATAATCTTAAAAATGTAGATAATTAAAAAACTGTGACCCCCCTCAAATTAACAGAAAATGTAACTAAGCTACCCAGATTTAATATGTTATTGAATCTAACATTCAAGCATCTTCAGAACAAGCATTTTAACTATGTTAAACATTTCAGGGAAATATTTAAGTAAAAATTAGTAATGTAGAGAAATTAAAACAAAAATAGAATTAAGTACAGATTCTATAATATACTGAAATCTGTTAGACATACATTGGCTGGGCCTAATAATTTGGAGACTGAAGAAAAAGAATCTTTGAACTTGAGGGTTCAGTTCAGTTCAGTTCAGTCGCTCAGTCGTGTCCGACTCCTTGCGACCCCATGAACCACAGCACTCCAGGCTTCCCTGTCCATCACCAACTCCGAGTCTACCCAAACCCATGTCCATTGAATCAGTGATGCCATCCAACCATCTCATCCTCTCATCCTCTGTTGTCCCTTTCTCCTCCTGAGCTAAATCTTTCCCAGCATCAGGGTCTTTTCAAATGAATCAGCACTTCGCATCAGGTGGCCAAAGTATTGGAGTTTCAGCTTCAACATCCGTCCTACCAATGAACACCCAGGACTTACCTCCTTTAGGATGGACTGGTTGGATCTCCTTGCAGTCCAAGGGACTCTCAAGAGTCTTCTCCAACACCACAGTTCAAAAGCATCAACTCTTCGGTGCTCAGCTTTCTTTATAGTCCAACTCTCACATCCATGCATGAGATAAAGAGAAATTACCAAAACTGCAGTAAAGAGAGAAATATTTGAAAAATATTCAGTATAGTATCAATGTCTTTTGTGATAATATGCAGTCTAGCGTACATGCAACTGGAGTCTCAGAAATAGAGATGTGAGAGAAAATAAAGCAGAATTTTAAAAAGTATTTTCTTCCTCTGAGAAAAATCTTTCCTTTGAGAAAAATCTTCTTTCCTTTGAGAAAAATCATGAGCCCACTGATTCAAGAACTTGACATACACTAATCAGGTTAAATAACCATTATGAACAAACTGTTGGGAACCAAGAGTAAAGAGAAAATATTAAACCAAAAAACAACAGCAAAGTAAAAGATGCATTATATACAGGTGAACAAGAATAAGAAATATGAAGAATTTGTCATCAGAACCAAGGCAAAACATGAAACAATGGAAGGACATCTTAAAATGGTGAAAGAACAAAAATAGTCAACTTAAAACTCTTTATGGAGTGAAAATGTATTTCAAAAATGAAAGCAAAACAGATTACTTTAAATAATGAAATCTAAGAATTTGTATCTGGCAAACTTGGAGTATATGAAATGCTAAAAGAATTTCTTTAGGCTAAACAAAAAGTTAACAGAAACTAGGATCTAATAGTGGAATGGGAAGAGTGGGTAGGTTGTAAAATTTTTATAAATATAAAGACTTATTTTTAAGAATTCTTTTTAAGGAAAATTATATGTTAAAAGCTAAAGTAACATATTGTCAAGTTTATAAAACATGTAGAAGAATATGACAGTGGCATAAAGGACAGCATAGAGATCACTAGAAATATATGGTTGTAAGGTTTTATTATGGCATAATATCAGTTCTGAATAGATTGTCATAAGTTTGAAAGGAATCTTTTAATTTTTATGGCGACCATGAATATTTACAGACACAACTCAAAAGGCAATAAAGGAGACAAAATAAATTATTTTTATTTTAAAACTCAGAGCAAAAAAGACAGGTAAGTAGAGGAAGAGGAACAAAGCACAACTAATTTAAAAAGAAATCAATTAGGAAGATGGCTGACTTAGATCTAACATTACTAATACTTTCATTCAACAAAAATGATCTAATCAATTTTTATATTAAAAAGAAGAGATTGTCAGACTAGATACAAAGCAAGATACTACTATGAAATGTATAAACCATGATAATAATACTCATGATAACTTTGCTATATTAATATCAGACACAGCAGATTTCAAGTAACATTCCAGTATTAGAGGAAAAGACATTCAATAATGATAAGAAGGTCATTTCATTAAGACAACGGAATCCTGCTAATAAGAACCTGTGGCCTAGGGAACTCTACTCAGTACTCTATAATGGCTATATGGAGAAAAAAATATATAAAAAAGTGGATATATATATATATATATATATATATATATATATATATACTGATTCACTTTGCTGTATACCTGAGACTTGCACATTGCAAATCAGCTATACTCTAATAAAAATTTAAAAGGAAAAAAGAAGACATAGAAGTCCTAAATATACACCTTATAACAGAAATTCTAAGTACATAACATTTAACAGGTACAAAAGAAGAAATATATACAACTGAAGTAATATTTGGAGGTTTTACCATTCCTTCCCAATAATTGAAAGAATAGACAAAAATAGTGATAAGAATATGAGAGGTTTGAATAACACTTTCAGTCAACAGGATCTATTAGACATTTGGGGACTTTAAACCCAATTAAGTCAGAATACACAATTCTTCTGAAAGGCATCTTGTATGTTCCTTAAGGTAGATGATATGCTGGGCCATAAAATGTCTCAAATGGCAAAGGACTGAGATCACAGGGTACATTTTCTGATGATGGTGAAATTATTTAAAAAATTAATAACATTCAGACATTCTGAAAGTTCACCAAAAGTTTGGAAAGGAGATAACATATTTGAAATAACAACTATGTTGATGAAATGACAGGGGAATTTAGAAAGTATTTCAAATGAATGATACATTGCAAAACAATGACATTTGTGGGATGCTGCTAAGGATTCCTTATAAAGAAATGCATGACTTAAAATCTGTGCATTAGAAAAGAAGACAGATTTCACAATCAGTGATGTGTTTCCATCCAAACTATCTAAATATTAAAGAACAGATTTAAAATGTGGAGTGAGGTTGTCACATTAGTAGACAGTTGAGGGAGGTGCCTCCAGTCTTAATTAAAAGTGCACAAGCTGAGTAGAGAAGACTTGAGTTGACACTCATGCAGCGTGATACCTCTCTTTCTCATCCCTACCCTATCAACTCTTCACACATAGACACATACATTTTTTCTCTCTGGAAAAGCCTGATGGGTAAGATAGCTAGAAAATCTTCAACCTGGGTGTGCTTTAACATCATGACATACAGAAAACCTGCCTTATTCAAGCATTTAATCAGTTGCAGTGACTCTGCTATGTGAGACCCACACATATTAAATATGGTAACCTGGCATGAAATGCAGGAAAAGAGGTAGTGCCTTCTCAACAGGGTGTAAAATTTTTATGAATCATGTATAAATGGGTTAGATTTCAGTAGCAATAATCTGTGGAGTCTACTCTTCAAAGCCACAGATCTGAGGAGGGACAACAGGAACAACTGTTCTTGAGAGCTACAATACTAACATATTTACTATTCTCTAGGTTAATCTCTTTATTATTTTCTAAGTATGTTGATTTTGAAATTAGTGAGTTTCCATGTTGTAGTTTCCTACTTAGACTTTCCATTGTCTAGGAGCCATGAGTTAGGATTGAGGAAATACTCCATGTGGTAGGATTATGGGAAGGAAGCTGGTCTGTGGGGGAGTTAACTGAGCGGTGCTTCGTGTTCAGGAACTTCTCCAGGGTGTACAGGTAGCTCCTCCACTATCCTCTTGAGATGTTTACGTCAATCTCATTGTTTCCTACACTTGACCGTTATACTCGTCTTTCAGTCTTAAGCTCTTCATTGTGAATAGGATGTCTTAACATTAAGAGGTATTTTATTAAGAAGCCTTCTTCTAGAGGGGGGGAAAACAAACATATTTGTTCAACTTTTGGAGAGACAAATTTCTGAGCTTTCAAACTTCAGAATTTCTAAGCAAATATTCATAATAATTTTGAACTCTATACATTTGAGGGACATCATGGAAAGAAGACAAGTGCCTGTTAAGCATGGAAACCAGGAAACCTATCCACAGTTCATTGTACAGATACCCAGATCATTTGTTGGAAAGCAGAATGCAGCCTGGCCCTGTTCTAGAGCCATCTGACTTGGACTCGGCAGATGGCATTTACTTATAAGCCAGAGAAAGGGGAGCACAGAAAGGAATCTATGTGTGACTGTTTTTCCCTTTCTACTTCATTGTTGTTTATTTTATTTATTTATTTTTTTTTGCTGTCTTTTTAAAAAAAATTTTTAACTTTACAATATTGTATTGGTTTTGCCATATATCAACATGAATCTGCCACAGGTATACACGTGGCGGATTCTGAACCCCATCCTGAACCCTCCTCCGTTCTCTCTCCCTATACCATTCCTCTGAGTCATCCCAGTGCACCAGCCCCAAGCATCCAGTATCTTGCATCTAACCTGGACTGGCGACTCGTTTCATATATGATATTATACATGTTTCAATGTCATTCTTCCAAATCATCCCACCCTCTCCCTCTCCCACAGAGTCCAAAAGACTGTTCTATACATGTGTCTCTTTTGCTGTCTCGTATACAGGGTTATTGTTACCATCTTTCTAAATTCCATATATATGTATTAGTATACAGGACTGGAAAAGGTCAGTTTTCATTCCAATCCCAAAGAAAGGCAATGCCAAAAAATGCTCAAACTACCACACAATTGCAGTCATCTCACACGTTAGTAAAGTAATGCTCAAAATTCTCCAAGATAGGCTTCAGCAATATGTGAACCATGAACTTCGAGATGTTCAAGCTGGTTTTAGAAAAGGCAGAAGAACCAGAGATCAAATTGCCAACATCCACTGGATCATGGAAAAAGCAAGAGAGTTCCAGAAAAACATCTATTTCTGCTTTATTGACTATACCAGAGCCTTTGACTGTGTGGATCACAATAAACTGTGGAAAATTCTGAACGAGATGGGAATACCAGACCACCTGATCAGCCTCTTGAGAAATTTGTATGCAGGTCAGGAAGCAACAGTTAGAACTGGACATGGAACAACAGACTGGTTCCAAATAGGAAAAGGAGTTTGTCAAGGCTGTATATTGTCACCCTGTTTATTTAACTTATATAACTTATTTAACTTATACATCATGAGAAACGCTGGACTGGAAGAAACACAAAGTGGAATCAAGATTGCCAGGAGAAATATCAATAACCTCAGATATGCAGATGACACCACCCTTATGGCAGAAAGTGAAGAGGAACTCAAAAGCCTCTCGATGAAAGTGAAAGTGGAAAACGAAGATCATGGCATCCAGTCCCATCACTTCATGGGAAATAGATGGGGAAACAGTGGAACAGTGTCAGACTTTATTTTTCTGGGCTCCAAAATCACTACAGATGGTGACTGCAGCCATGAAATTAAAAGACGCTTACTCCTTGGAAGGAAAGTTATGACCAACCTAGATAGCATGTTCAAAAGCAGAGACATTACTTTGCCAACAAAGGTTGGTCTAGTCAAGGCTATGGTTTTTCCTGTGGTCATGTATGGATGTGAGAGTTGGACTGTGAAGAAGGCTGAGCACCGAAGAATTGATGCTTTTGAACTGTGGTGTTGGAGAAGACTCATGAGAGTCCCTTGGACTGCAAGGAGATCCAACAAGTCCATTCTGAAGGAGATCAGCCCTGGGATTTCTTTGGAAGGAATGATGCTAAAGCTGAAACTCCAGTACTTTGGCCACCTCATGCGAAGAGTTGACTCATTGGAAAAGACTCTGATGCTGGGAGGGATTGGGGGCAGGAGGAGAAGGGGACGACAGAGGATGAGATGGCTGGATGGCATCACTGACTCGATGGACATGAGTCTCAGTGAACTCCGGGAGTTGGTGATGGACAGGGAGGCCTGGTGTGCTGCGATTCATGGGATAGCAAAGAGTTGGACATGACTGAGAGTCTGATCTGATCTGATCTGATACTGTATTTGTGTTTTTCTTTCTGGCTTACTTCACTCTGTATAATAGGCTCCAGTTTCATCCACCTCATTAGAACTGATTCAAATGTATTCTTTTTAATGGCTGAGTAATACTCCATTGTGTATATGTACCACTGCTTTCTTATCCATTCATCTGTTGATGGACATCTGGGTTGCTTCCATGTCCTGGCTATTATAAACAGTGCTGCTGATGAACATTGGGGTACATGTGTCTCTTTCAATTCTGGTTTCCTCAGTGTGTATGCCCAGCAGTGGGATTGCTGGGTCATAAGGCAGTTCTATTTCCAGTTTTTTATGGAATCTCCAGACTGTTCTCCATAGTGGCTGTACTAGTTTGCATTCCCACCAACAGTGTAAGAGGGTTGTCTTTTCTCCACACCCTCTCCAGCATTTATTGTTTGTAGACTTTTGGATTTCAGCCATTCTGACTGGCGTGAAATGGTACCTCATAGTGGTTTTGATTTGCATTTCTCTGATAATGAGTGATGTTGAGCATCTTTTCATGTGTTTGTTCGCCATCTGTATGTCTTCTTTGGATAAACCTCTATTTAGTTCTTTGGCCCATTTTTTGATTGGGTCACTTATTTTTCTTGAATTGAGCTGTAGGTGTTGCTTGTATATTTTTGAGATTAGTTGTCAGTTGCTTCATTTGCTATTATTTTCTCCCATTCTGAAGGCTGTCTTTTCACCTTGCTTATAGTTTCCTTTGTGGTGCAGAAGCTTTTAAGTTTAATTAGGTCCCATTTGTTTATTTTTGCTTTTATTTCCAATATTCTGGGAGGTGGGTCATAGAGGATCCTGCTGTGATGTATGTCAGAGAGTGTTTTGCCTATGTTCTCCTCTAGGAGTTTTATAGTTTCTGGTTTTACATTTAGATCTTTAATCCATTTTGAGTTTATTTTTGTGTATGGTGTTAGAAAGTGTTCTAGTTTCATTCTTTTACAAGTGGTTGACCAGTTTTCCCAGCACCACTTGTTAAAGAGATTGTCTTTAATCCATTGTATATTCTTGCCTCCTTTTGTCAAAGATAAGGTGTCCATAGGTGTGTGGATTTATCTCTGGGCTTTCTATTTTGTTCCATTGATCTATATTTCTGTCTTTGTGCCAGTACCATACTGTCTTGATGACTGTGGCTTTGTAGTAAAGCCTGAAGTCAGGCAGGTTGATTCCTCCAGTTCCATTCTTCTTTCTAAAGTTTGCTTTGGCTATTCAAAGTTTTTTGTATTTCCATACAAATTGTGAAATTATTTGTTTTAGCTCTGTGAAGAATACTGTTGGTAGTTTGATAGGTATTGCATTGATTCTATAAATCACGAAGTTGTGTCTGGCTCTTTGGAGCCCTGTGGATTGTAGTCTACCAGGCTCCTCTGTCCATGGGATTCTCCAGGCAAGAATACTGGAGTGGGTTGCTATTTCCTTCTCCAGGGGATCTTCCAAACCCAGAGATCAAACCCATGTCTCCTGCATTGGCAGGCAGGTTCTTTGCCACTGAGCCACCATGGAAGTTGTGACTTCCTCGTGACTCTTAGTGACTTCATAATGTCATGTTATTTTGAATGATGAGCATAAGCTTTTCCATGGTACTATAAAATATTAACAGACTTCCAGTAATGGATTTTCATAATAGATATCCTTTAAGAGCAAACTTACCTAGTAAGGAATGGCAAGATGTTATAGAAAGATCTGAGATGTGTGGAAGCATTATAGAGGAGGGGGTAGGAGTTGTCCATAGGAATACATTTTCTGGTAGTAAACAGAAGGTGATCATCTCTGATGCAACTGAGCTGTGTTTCACACCCCTACATGTTTTCTCCTGCAGGAAAATGGAAGCATACATTTCAGAAATTAGATAACATTTTTTTTTTTTTCTGTTTAGAACAAGGGCTACTCTCAGTATTTACATCTGTTGGGCATTCTTTCTATTTTCTTCTTTTACAATTCATATATTTGTGATGACTTTCCTTGTTCATTTAATAGTAGTTATGAGTACCAGGGTAGTAACTCAATTATCCCAAGATTGCTATTGAGTTATAATTTTGGATTAAGGGACTAACATTTCTATTTTACATAAAACCATGAGCATCACTATTGAATCTATAGCTATAAAATCTCCTTCTTTTTCATTTTGAGTTATGAATATTGATATCTTTTTGCTTGTGAAAATTTCAGTCCACTGATGTTAATGTCTGAGTTGAAATTGTATGGGGTGCTTATAAGTTCAACTAGAAGAAAGTTCCATGAAGTGAGAAGGATGACAGATACTCAGTGATTGATGAGTAGTGAGAATGATGCTCCTTTCACAGTACTGGAAAGTCTTTTGCCCCATTTCCTCTCAAGATTTCTGACTGTCCTATAATATTTAATAAACAAGTTAGGAATCCAGGTCTGATAGAGTAAAAGTGGATTTCTAGGTTCTTGATTTTTAGTAGTTATAAATAATCATACAGAAGGGGAACACATATTCATTTGAGGGAGACCAAAAATATGGGAAACATATTTGAGACCATGTGGAATATAAAGGAAATAAGTAATCCTTGGAAACATAGTTGATCTTGATAAGCAATGAGGTGTAGCTAGGCCTACTGTTTCATCTGTGGTGTGAGAGTTGGTCTCTTAAAACAAAGATTCCAGACAGCACAGACACAGCAATCTTTCATAAAATGTTTCTATTGAGAAATAGGACTTAACTCAAAAAACATCTTCTCGACAAAGAAAATAATCCCAAAGCAGTAAGTGGGGTACCCAAAATAACTCAGCATGCAAAGTTACTGCTTAAGGCACTGGAACTGAAGTCTTAACCTATATCTTATGATTGTCATAAGACAAACGGGTTTAAATTTAAAACTATTCTGTCATTAAATTTTAATGAAATGAAAGGCAACAAAGGTGAACATGAGGTGATGAACTAATAATCTCTCAAATCTCATTCAAAAAGCACTGAAAGCAATATGTTCATATAGGCAAATATATGTTTTCTGCATCCATTTACTGGGTTAAACTAGCAGGGTAGCATACTGAGACAAGATAGCATTAAAGAGAATTCCAATCAACTGCAAGTCAGTTCAATTCAGTCATGTCTACTTATTGGGAAACCATGAGCTTCAGCATGCCAGGCTTCCCTGTCCATCACCAACTCCCAGAGTTAACTCAAACTCATGTCCCTTAAGTCAGTGATGCCATTCAACCATCTCATCCTCTGTCATCCCCTTCTCCTTCTGCCTTCAATCTTTCCCAGCATCAAGGTCTTTTCAAATGAGTCAGTTCTTTGCATCAGGTGGCCAAAGTATTGGAGCTTCAGCATCAGTCCTTCCAATGAATATTCAGGACTGATTTCCTTTAGGATGGACTGGTTAGATCTCCTTGCAGTCCAAGTGACTCTCAAGAGCCTTCTCCAACACCACAGTTCAAAAGCATCACTTCTTCAGCACTCAGCTTTCTTTATAGTCCAACTCTTACATTCATACATGACTACTGGAAAAATCTTAGCTTTGACTAGCTGAACCTTTGTTGGCAAAGTAATGCCTCTGCTTTTTAATATGCTGTCTAGGTTGGTCATAACTTTTCTTCCAAGGAGCAAGCATCTTTTAATTTCATGACTGCAGTCACCACCTGCAGTGATTTTGGAGCGCCCCCCCCCAATTATGTCTGTCACTGTTTCCACTGTTTCCCCATTTATTTCCCATGAAGTGATGGGACCAGATGCCATGATCTTAGTTTTCTGAATGTTGAGCTTTAAGCCAACTTTTTACTCTCCCCATTCACTTTCATCAAGAGGCTCTTTAGTTCTTTTTTGCTTTCTGACATAAGGTTAGTGTCATCTGCATATCTGAGGTTATTGCTATTTCTCCTGGCAATCTTGATTCCAGCTTGTGCTTCATCCAGCCCAGCATTTCTCATGACGTACACTGCATATAAGTTAAATAAGCAGGGTGACAATATACAGCCTTGACGTACTCCTTCCCCTAACTGGAACCAGTCTGTTCTTCCTTGTCCAGTTCTAACTGTCACTACCTGACCTGCATACAGATTTCTCAAGAGGCAGCTCAGATGGTCTGAATTTCTCATCTCTTTCAGAATTTTCCATGGTTTGTGGTGATCCACACAGTCAAAAGACTTTGGAATATTCAATAAAACAGAAATAAATTTTTTACTGGAACTCTCTTGCTTTTTCAATGAGGCAACGGAAGTTGGCAACTTGATCTCTGGTTCCTCTGCCTTTTCTAAATCCAGCTTGAACATCTGGAAGTTCACGGTTCACGTAATGTTGAAGCCTGACTTGGAGAATTATGGACATAACATTACTAGTGTGTGAAATGAGTACAATTGTGTGGGAGTTTAAGTACTCTTTGGCATTGCCTTTTTTGGGATTGGAATGAAAACTGACCTTTTCCAAGTCCTGTGGCCACTGCTGAGTTTTTCACATTTGCTGGCATATTGAGTGCAGCACTTTCACAGCATCATCTTTAGGATTTGAAATAGCTTCACTGGAATTCCATCACCTCCACTAGCTTTGTTCGTAATGATGCTTCCCAAGGCCCACTTGACTTCACATTCCAGGATGTCTGACTCTAGGTAAGTGATCATAGCATCATGATTATCTGGGTTGTGAAGATCTTTTTTGTATAGTTCTTCTGTGTATTCTTGCTGCCTCTTCTTAATATCTTCTGCTTCTCTTAGATCTATAGCATTTCTGTCCTTTATTGAGCCGATCTTTGTATGAAATATTCCCTTGGTATGTCTAATTTTCTTGAAGAGATCTCTAGTCTTTCCCATTCTATTGTTTTCCTCTATTTGTTTGTATTGATCACTGAAGAAGGCTTTCTTATCTCTCCTTGCTATTCTTTGGAACTCTGCGTTCAAATGGGTATATCTTTCTATTTCTCCTTTCTTTTGGCTTCTCTTCTTTTCACAGCTATTTGTATGGCCTCCTCAGACAACCGTTTGGCCTTTTTGCATTTCTTTTCCTTGGGGATGGTCTTGATCCCTGCCTCCTGTACAATGTCACAAACTTCTGTCCATACTTCTTCAGGCACTCTGTGCATCAGATCTAATCCCTTGAATTGATTTGTCACTTCTACTGTATAATCACAAGGGATTTGATTTATGTCATACCTGAATGGCCTAGTGGTTTTCCCTACTTTCTTCAATTTCAGCCTGAATTTGGCAATAAGGAGTTCATGATCTTAGCCACAGTCAGCTCCCAGTCTTGTTTTTGCTGACTGTATAGAGCTTCTCCATGTTTGGCTGCAAAGAATATAATCAATCTGATTTCGTTGTTGACCATCTGGTGATGTCCATGTGTAGAGTCTTCTCTTTTGTTGTTGGAAGAGGGTGTTTGCTATGACCAGTGCTTTCTCTTGGAAAAACTCTATTAGCCTTTGGACTCCTCTTTTCTGTACTCCAAGGCCAAATTTGCCTGTTACTCCAGGTGTTTCTTGAGTTCCTACTTTTGTATTCCTGTCCCCTGTAAATAAAAGGATATCTTTTTTGGAAGATGTCCTTAATTCTAGAAGGTCTTGTAGGTCTTTGAAGAACCGTTCAACTTCAGCTTCTTCAGCTTTATTGGTCGGGGCATAGACTTGGATTACTGTGATATTGAATGGTTTGCCTTGGAAATGAGCAGAGATCATTCTGTTGTTTTTGAGACTGCATCCAAGTACCGCATTTGAAACTCTTTCACTGACTATGATGGCTACTCCTTTTCTTCTAAGGGATACTTGCCCACTGTAGTAGACATAATGGTCATCTGAGTTAAATTCACTCCGTAGGTAGAATTAAAAGCCAGAGATAACAGAGCTAAAGGTCAGCAGTTTAAAAAGGAGGTGTAGTGTCAGAAAGGGTTAAAACTGGGCTTTTCAGGGGAGAAAGTATCACAGAGTATTTCATGAAATGTCCCTTTGCCATGGAATTGACTTGGGGAACCTTAAACTGATGCAAAGAAGTTTCAAACACTCCCCATATTTTAAAGAATTCCCAGGATAGGAGTCTGACACCTTTCTAGTTAGTCATGGTCCAGTAAATTCTACTAGTCAACTATCCATTCTTTTCCTCTATTCCATTTACATAGAAATACTACAGGAAAGGTGGCTATTTCAAAGAACACTGTTGAAGTCCTATATGAGACCCTAGAAGCGAGAGATAGAGCTTGTGCTGCCCTTTCCTGTTGAAGATTAGGTGTATGTCCCTCATCCACAATCTCAGGGATGTGGTTCAGAGAGGATAATTTGTAGAGACAGAAGAGGATCCTGGCATTTTACTTCCCTTTCAGAAGTGTTCTTATGAAGTGGTTTGCTGATACGACATCTGTGCCTTTTTTTTTTTTTTTTACAATTTTTTTTTCATCACCTAAATTATTTATTTATGTTTGTAATTTTAAACTTTAAACATTTTATTTTGTCTTGGGAGATATAGCCAATTAACAACACTGTGGTACTGTCTGGTGAATAGCGAAGGTGACTCAATCAACCATATACATGTATCCATTCTCCCCCAAACTTCCCTCCCATTCAGGTTGGACATCTGTGCCTTTTTGAATACAGCAATAAGATAATTGTGGACAGGCAGGAGGAAAATCCTGGGAGGAGAGACAACAGATATGTAGCAGTCAGCTCCCACCCCTTGTGGTGTAGCAAGAATGTGTCGATTTTTGTGGGTCTGCTGAGCATTTGAAGGAGGTGAGCTTGAGCTGCTCTGTAGGGACCACACTTAAGAAGGTTATTCTCTGTGTGAATGATTCTACTAACAGAGGCTCTAAGATTCTACTAAGCTGGGGCAGAGAGCAGAAAGGAATTAAACTGAAATCAGATATCTCTTATCAGCATGGGCAGGAATTGAGGATATCTCTAATAAAGTCTATCAAGGAACCCACAAGTACCTAATTCACATTTGCAATAAAGAGAACACTGAGCTACGGTAAATACTGCGTGAAAGAAAAGCCAACAGCCAAAGGGGCTCCAAATGCAGTCTGAGAACAGAGATACAGTGCCTCTCAAACTTCCTTTCCAGGATTCTGTAGGAGAGATAAACAGTAAATGCTGTTATCAGACCAAAGGGTAAAACGAATCCAAAGAGCTTGTACTTAAAATTGACTGGAAGTGGGGAGCCGTCCAAAATGTAGTTATTAGCAGTCCTCCAAGAAATAGATTGGACTTCCTTCGTGGTGTGATGGTAAAGAATCTGCCTGCTGGTAGGAGACTTGGGTTCGATCCTTGGGTCAGGAAGACTCCCTGGAGAAGGAAATGGCAACCCACTCCAGTATATTGCCATATACTTCCCTGGAGAATCCCATGGACAGAGGAGCCTAGTCCATGAGGTCACAGAGTTGGACACAACTTGGTAACTAATCAGCAACAAAGAAGTAGATATCAAGGTGATTAAACGAGCAAGGATTTAAAAAAAATGATTGGAGTATAGTTTATTTATAATATTGTGTTAGTTTCAGGTATATAAAAAGGTGAATCATATGAATACACTTATCAACCTCCTTTTATTAAGATTCTTTTCTTATATACATCATTACAGAGTATTGAGTAGAGTTCCCTGTGCTACACAGTTGGTCCTTATTAGTTATCTATTTTATATATAGTAATGTGTATATTTCCATCCTAAACTCCTGATTGATGCCTCCCCGCAAGCAAGGATTTTTATTATGGAAATCAACTGTGAGAGAAAATGGGGAAGAAGCCTGGGGAATCTGGAGAAGCAGGTGTCAGATGACAAGGCAGCCCTGACTCTGAGTGAAGGGGAAGATAGGGTGGGTGGAAATGTTATAATCAGCTATGTGGTCTCTGAAAGATTCAGTAGGGTACTTGGGAACTTGCTAGCCAAAGTTGCCTATCAGAGGAATTCCATGTCTTCCAGGAATAGACTCGTTATGTATCCCTGCAGTCTCTGTCGTTTGCTGGCAGCATCCCACGAAAATCATGACCTAGGAATAAAGATGATAGGTTTCAGAGCACATGGCCTGGGTTTTCCCTGTTGTTGGCGGTCTACCAAAAAATACTTCCAAGGCCACTTTAGTAGTTTAGAGAAAGTAGAGTTTGACTGAGCATGGGTAAAGGAAATGCTGGGAAAAGCTTGAAGCTTGAACTCCATGAGTTGCAGAATAAAGTAATTATATAAGCTGATGAGTAGCTTGGGAGAAAAGCAGAGGCAGATAATTCAGGGTTCAGGACATGACTGAGGCAGTTTTGTGCTGGCCATCTAGGGCAGTGGTAGCTAGAACTTGGACACAGGGAGGAGAGAGAAAATCGGAGCCTTTAAAATGAGACAAAATGCTAGAACCATCAGTTTAACAGTTTAAACTAGTTCTCAAAGAAATAATCTTGTTGCTCTGGTTTTCTTCATGTATGTATTTACCTTGTCTCAAGTATTATTCTATCTTGTTTTATTTTTTCCCGAGGTTACTAATTCTGTAAAAGAGATACGATTAATCTCTTGGGATTAAACACTATGAGGTACCATTTCACGCCAGTCAGAATGTCTGAGATCCAAAAGTCTACAAGCAATAAATGCTGGAGAGGGTGTGGAGAAAAGAGAACCCTCTTACACTGTTGGTGGGAATGCAAACTAGTACAGCCACTATGGAGAACAGTGTGGAGATTCCTTAAAAAACTGGAAATAGAACTGCCTTATGATCCAGCAATCCCACTGCTGGGCATACATACTGAGGAAACCAGAATTGAAAGAGACACGTGTACCCCAATGTTCATCGCAGCACTGTTTCTAATAGCCAGGACATGGAAGCAACCTAGATGTCCATCAACAGATGAATGGATAAGAAAGCTGTGGTACACACAATGGAGTATTACTCAGCCATTAAAAAGAATACATTTGAATCAGTTCTAATGAGGTGGATGAAACTGGAGCCTATTATACAGAGTGAAGTAAGCCAGAAAGAAAAACACCAATACAGTATACTAACTGCATATATATGGAATTTAGAAAGATGGTAATGATAACCCTGTATGAGAGACAGAAAAAGAGACACAGATGTATAGAACAGTCTTTTGGACTCTTTGGGGGGTGGGGGGGATGATTTGGGGGAATGGCATGGAAACATGTATAATATCATATATGGAACTAGTTGCCAGTCCAGGTTTGATGCACGATACTGGATGCTTGGGGCTGGTGCACTGGGACGACCCAGAGGGATGGTATGGGGAGGGAGGAGGGAGGAGGGTTCAGGATGGGGAACACGTGTATACCTGTGGCGGATTCATTTCGATATTTGGTAAAACCAATACAATATTGTAAAGTTTAAAAATAAAATAAAATAAAAATAAAAACTCTCAAAACTGCTGATTCAAAAAATAAACTTCTATTGTGTACATTATGATTTTCAAAAGCAGGTAAAATGTGAAAGTGAGCTTGATATATCTCTCACTATCTTCAACATTTTTTTTTTTTTTGTCATCAATGTCCTTTTCCTGTTTCACTCCCCGTGGATAATTTTGAAGCTCAACCAAGTCATCACATATAACTTTACTGTGGTTAAGCTCTAGTTGCTCTTCTAAAATGACACGTAGGCTTTCTTTAGATCTCTTACTACATGAAATTTGATTTACGACTTGTTTCATGGTGACTCAGAACTTACAAAGATAGTACAGATTGTTGGCACTCTGAAATTTGATTTACTTTTGAATGATTAATTGATTTCAAGGGCATGCATTAATTGGGTGCTTTGAGGAAGGGAATTTTAAATATAGAGTAAAAGCCTAAGAGTTATATGGCTCAGACGGTAAAGAATCTGCCTGCAATGCAGGAGATCTGGTTTCAATTCCTGGGTCAGGAAGATCCCCTGGAGAAAGGAATGGCAACCCACTCTAGTATTCTTGCCTGGAGAATCCCATGGACAGAGGAGACTGGCGAGCTATAGTCCTTGAGGTCTCAAAATAGCCGGACACAACTATGTGACTGACACTAATCTGCGGTCTGCCATGGGATTAGTCTGAATTCCATCTATAACACTTTCTACCTAAATATATAAAGCTCTCCACTGACTCCTTATATCTTTATCTGTGTAATAAAGATATCATTTACCAATTAAGTTGGTTACAGACATTAAATATATTATGTAAGCAATGTGTTTTGAATGATAAGTGGCACAATACGTGGTAGCTAATGCTACTATTTGTGCTGCAGTGCACTTCAGTAACGATGTGAGACACAGGGAGAGAGAGGAGGAACTCTTCATGAGAAATTGATTAGGTCGAAATGAGATTTTCCCAGAAAAAAGGAGTGATGCCAGAATTACAGTCTAGCAGCCTGGGTGGCAATAATCTTTCAGTGGTGCTCAGAGCTCTCTACATTTACCTTCCCAAGCTTCTTTCCCAAGCAATATTTTCTACTTTTATAGCTGATGCCCATCAGCTATCCAGTCTAAGATATTTATGATTTAGCAGGTTATCTCAAGTTTCACAGAGAACATGTAAAGTACGTTCAGCTATCAAATCCAAGCTGCTTCTTTTGCAGAAATTGACAAGCTGATTCTAAAATTCATTATGGAAATGCAAGAAATATAGAATAGCTAAAACAGTCTTTAAAAAGAACAAAATTGGAGGATTCACACATTTAGACATACTACAGTTCAATGAAATACTATTTAGTGTCCAGAAATAATCCTTTACATTTTGTGCCAATTTACTGTGAACAAAGGTACCAGGATAATTTGATTGGAGAGGAATAATCTTTTTGACAAATGGAACTGGCACGGACATGCAGTGCAAAAGAATGAAGTTGGAACTTTAATTCATGCCAATATACAAAAATTACTTCAAAGTAAATAAAAATACCTAAATATGAGTTTAAAATATTAAACTCTTAGAAGAAAATATATATGTGAATCTTCACCATCTTGGGCTAGGCATGGAACCTAATGCACAAACAGCCAAAGAAAAAATAGACACCTTGACATTATCAAAATTTACAACTTTTTTACCCTCAAAGGAGGGATACCATCAAGAAAGTGGAAAGATGTGTGTTCTCTATGTCTGCATCTGTATTCCTGCCCTGAAACTAGGTTCATCTGTATCATTTTTATAGATTCTAAATATCTGTGTTAATATATGATCTTTGTTTTTCTGACTCACTTCACTCTGTATGACAGACGTTAAGTCTATTTACATCAAATGACCCAATTTCATTCCTTTTCATGGCTGAGTAATATTCCATTGTGCACACGTACCACTTCTTCTTTATCCATTCATCTATCGATGGACACTTAGGTTGCTTCCTTGTCCTGGCTATTGTAAATAGTGCTTCAATGAACATTGGATACATGTGTCCTTTTGAATTATGGTTTTCTCAGTGTAGATGCCCAGTAACAGGATTGCTGCATCATATGGTAGTTCTATGTTTAGTTTTTTAAGAAACCTCCAGACTGATCTCCACAGTGGCCATCTCAATTTACATTCCCACTAACAGTGCAAGAGGGTTCCCTTTTCTCCACACCCTCTCCAGCATTTATTGTTTGTAGGGTTTTTTTTTTTTTTTTTTTTTTTTGATGATAGCCATTCTGACTGGTGTGAGGCGATTCCTCATTGTAATTTTGATTTTTAATCCTCTAATAATTAGAGAATAGATGTGTGTACACAGTGGGGAAAGAGGAAGGTGGGAAAATTAGGAGAGTAGCATATGTGTGTGTGTTAAATAGGTAGCTAGTGGGAATCTGCAGTATAGCCCAGGAAGCTCAACTCAAAGCTCTGTGATGACCTAGATGGGTGGGATGGAAGGGAGGTGGGAGGGAGGGCCCAGGGGATATATGTGTGCATACAGCTGATTCACTTCATGGCACAGCAGAAGCTAACACAACATGGTAAAGCAATTACACTCCAGTGAAAAAAGAAAGTGGGAAGACAACTCACTGAATGAGAGAAAATATTTGCAAGTCATATATCTATCTGGTAATGGATTTATATCTATAAAAAAAAGAACTCTTGTAACTCCATAAAAAAATAAAATAACCCAACTAAAAATAGGCAATTGATTTCAATAGATATTTCTCCAAAGAAGAAATAAAAATGGTCAATAAGCACAGCAAAGGATACTCAATACCATTAATCATTAGGAATGAAAATCAAAACCTCAATGAGATGCCACTTTCACTAAGATGGCCACAGTGAAAAAGACAATTGGTGTTTGGGAGGATGTGAAGAAATTGGAACCTTCCTGCATTGTTGATGGGAATGTAAAGTGGTGCAGAGGCTTTGGAAAACAGGTTGGCAGTTTCTCCAAGTGTTAAATATAATGTTACCATATGGCCTAGCAATTCTTTTTCTGGATATATTCCTTGGAGGATTGAAAATGTATGTTCACATAAAAGTTTGTAAGTGAATGTTCATAACCTCAGTATTCATAAAGAGAAACAAGGTAAATATACACCAACTGAAGAATGGATTTTAAAGGGTAGAATTCCCTACAATGGAGTGTTACTCAGCCATACATAAAAAGGAAAGAAGTGCAGGTACGTGCAACAGCATGGGTTACTTATGAAAATATTATGCTAAGTGAATAAATTTAGTCATAAAAGACCTCGACTGTGTGCTTACATTTAAATAGAAGGTCCAGAATAGGCAGTTTAGAGACATCCAGTAGATTACTGTTTGCTTCGGGCTTAAGGTGGTGTGAGGTTTTGGGAACAACTGCTGGTGGGTATAGAGTTTCTTTTTGGGATGATGAGAATGTTGTAAAATTAGATTGCAATTATGATTTCACAGATATGGGAATGTGCTAAGCATCATTGAGTTGTTAGCTTTAAATGCGTGAATTTTTGGCGTGTGAATTGTATCTTAATAAGTTTGTTGAAAAGCGTAATATTCAAAGGATTCCATAGAAATCTGAATGGAGACATTAAACTCTAGTATTTCTAAGTGGTATGGAATATGAGAAAAACAGAAATCTAAGGGATTTGGGAAATATATAATAGGTTGATTAAGTTTATGATTTGATTCCTTTGATAGGACTGCCTTATTTGAATAACATAAATTATTCCTGTTTATGGCAACTGGTTAGATTCCATAGATCAAAAAGCACAAGTTGGCTTGGTCTCTGGAGGAATTTGCTGAGCAGACAAAGCTCTGTTAGCCTGGGCAGTGAGAAGTACCAGGTTGTTTGGAAATCAATTTGATGAGGAAAAGAATTTAACATTCTTCAAAAAGCCCCTTCTCCTTCTCTAACTGACTAAGAAGGAGAAGAGGGCAACAGAGGATGAGATAACTGGATGGCATCTCCGATTCAATGCACATGAACTTGGGCAAATTCCAGGAGACGGTGAGAGACAGGGAGGCTTGGCGTCCTGCCGTCCATGGTGTCGCAGAGTCGGAGAGGACTTGGTGACTGAACAACAACAGAAATCCTCTAGCGGGTGGGATCAATTAACTTTTTCTTTAGGTAGCTAGATATTAAATACTTTAGGTTTGTAGATAATATAATCATTGTCAAAACTATTCAGCTGCCTTTTTTTATCAGAAAGCAGCCATGGACCATACCTATATGAATGAGAGTGGATGTGTTCCATTGAGATTTTATTGGTAAAAGGGTGATGACTGAATTGGGCCTAAACACCATAGCTTGCCATTTCGCTTTAGGGGAAAACTCATGTTACAGAGGAGATCTGGAATGAACAATTGTCTAGATCCAATTCCCAGATCTTCTAGGGTGCATAGAAAGACACAGAAACTTGGATCTGATAGCTAATATAACAACACACGTGACTCATTATGAAGACATCTAGACCTATGGGGGACTTGGAATTCCCAGACCAGCCTAACACGTGAGTACAGAGCAGGGGAAGCAGCTCAGCCTATTGCTCCATGTATACTCTGATGAAAGGTGCAGTAGTTGTATAAAAGGTGTGTGTGCTCAGTCGCTTCTGTCATATCCCACTCTTTCCAACTCCATGGACTGTAGCCTGCTGGGCTCCTCTGTCCATGGAACTCTCCAGGCAAGAATACTGGAGTGGGTAGCTATGCCCTCCTCCATGGGATCTTTCTGACCCAGGCATAAAATTAGTTAATATTTTTATTGTTTTAATTCTAATGCTTCAATAGAAAGAAAATATCAGGCCTTGGTAAAAATTTGAGGATTTCCTCAAGATGGACTTATATCTTAGCTGACCATAAATATCCCAGTATAACAAATGGTTTTATGGAAAGTTAAGCCTAAAGTCTCATATGACTTTTGAAACCATAACAGTCTTATCCTGTGGGATCTTTGCATGTTTTCTGGAAGCAAATGCAAATAATCAAGTAATAGAAAGACACTAAGAAGACACTGAAAGTGTCAGCCAGATAAAAATCTTATGGGAATTTAAAGCAAGAATAGTGTCAACAGAGCTTAGGTTTGTTCTCAAGTGTTTCTCTGAAGGGCCTGTGGCAGAAAGAACATTTTGGAATCAGGGCTTCTAGGGGACTGTTATTAGAACTACATACTAGTGGAGATTCATTCTAATGACTCCAGGGAATTCTGCTCTGTCATCTCTCCCTTCCCCCTCATTACATTTCCCCACTGTTTATCATTTATTACTGATGCTGTGTGGCAGTTTCATTTGCAAAGTTCCATGCTCAAGGGAACCTATGTCACATGGGGTCTCTGTGAATAGACAGAGTAGTCTGTGAGTAGAGGGAGGGCAGGATGAAGGTGTCTGGGGCCACATTTGGGATACCTGATGACCTTGGTGATAGATATATACGCTTGTTGATGGGAGACCCTCTTGCTTCCCAGCCCAGACCTGCCTTTAACATCACTAATTTTCATTTAGATAATTCAGTCCCATTACTAAATGAGTCTAATGTTTTTATTGTGTGAGAAATGAGAAGCATAAAACTGAGGATTACACGTTTAAAGTGGGTAGCTAGCTTTGGAATCAAGCTACTGAGGATAAAAAATGTGAAGCTGTCCTTTATTACACAGAGACTTTAAGTGAGAGAAAGGGGGTTGGAGAGAGACTGATGTTGATCCTTCAATTCCCAACATATACAAATATGCTGCTGACTGCAACATCATCCGTCCCCTTTGTCCCTTTTTCTTTTAATTTTTTTTCAGGATGGCTTGTATCTCTGGGCTGCTAAATTTTTTCCTCCACCAATGCTTTTTTTTTTTTTTTTTTGTCTCTTTTCTGTCTGTGACTCTTCTCTCTTTCCCCTTTCGTGTTGACCTTATAAGCTCCTGGTGGTCTCAAGTGACTTTTCTACAGTGCCCCAATCAACCTCACGGGGGCTAGTCTTGGTCCAGGAGAGAAGTGGTTTCAGTATTTTGATTTGGGAGGCTGCTTGTAGGATGTTCATAAGCAGTGACACTCATACAATGCCCAGACACATCAGCCATGAGATTTACCACGTCCTATGAGTTGATAAGCTTCCCAGGTGGCTCAGTGGTAAAGAATCCACCTGCCAGTGTAGGAGCTACAGGACACATGGGTTTGATCCCTGGGTTGGGAAGATCCCCTGGAGAAAGAAATGGCAACCCACTCCAGTATTCTTGCCTTGAGAATTACATAGTCAGAGGAGCCTGGGCAGGCTACAGTCCATGGGTTGCAAAGAAGTTAGACGTGGGTAAGCGACTGAACACATACAAATATTAATCCAATGAGAAGTACCTGTGGATTTGATTAAAAAAAAATTAAACATCACTAGGCAATCAGTGGCATCATTTCTTCGTTCTGTTAGTGCTTTTATTGATATGTTTAGTAACAGTCTTCATGTTCAAGGTGAACCAAGAAAGCATGATGACTGGCTTTGCTGGAGAGAACTGCATAGCAAGTAGGTGTGAGAAAAGAAGGGGAGATTAAGTGAGCAGAGTTTGAGTGATCTTCCGAGTGTCTTGGGAGGTCAGAGACTAGTCTCTAATCTTCCATGAACACTCTCCCTGTGTTCCTCCTGTAATTACTCCAAGATGCTTCCAAGTAATAACTTCAGTCTTAACACTTCATTTTTATTCCCATGATACCTTGAACCTAAAAACTTACAGGGTTGAGAATATTTCAGAAATCATCATGCAAGTAGGAAATGTGTTGGGGTGAGAATCCTCAAATTTTGAGAAAAGAAAAATTGGAGGAAGATAACTTGTAGACTTGAGGAAGGCTAAACATTTTAGGATTATAAAGGAAACTGACTGACAGTTCTAAAATATCCTAGAATTATAAAGAGAAAAATATAGTTTTGCTTTCTCAGAAATGCTTCCCATGACCAACCTTTACCAGTAAGTCCCACTCTTCCTTCTGCCTTTGTTACTTTCTGTTGCATCAGCTTATGGTTTCCTCGTCACACTTGCCATAATCAGAAATCATTTTGTTCATTTTTGTTTTTATTTATCATGTATTTCTGCTTCCAGAATTAAAGCTCCATGGTGAAGAAATCTGCCTAGTTTAGATAAACAAACTTGGCAAGTGATATAACATCTCTAAGCTATAGTTTCCTAAAGGATGAAATAGGGATTATAAGACATACCTCAAAGATTTCTTGTAAAAATTAAATTAAATGAGATAATACTGTTGACCCTTGAACAATAAGGGTTTGAACTTTGTGGCTTCACCTACAAATGGATTAAAAAAAAAATACTGCTCCAATACTGTATCTCATGGGAGGTTGATTGAATCTGCTGATGCAGAACCACAGATAGAGACAGACTGTAAAGTTACATCTGGATTTTCCACTGCATGGGGAGTTGCCATATTTAACCCCTTGTGTCCGTCAAGGGTCAACTATACATGAAAAGCAGTTATCAAAGTGACTGAAATTCAAGAAGCATTTAATGAAAGGAAGATGTTATTTCTTCTGTCATTGTCATCATCCCAGAGCCTGTTCTTTGTCTAACACTATGATGGCAGATGTAAAGAAAACAGCAACTTATAGGAGAGAGAGAGGCTGGAGACAGAGGAAGAAAGAGAGAGGAAAATGCTATCAGTTAATTTTGATCCGCAATAAAATAATCACTCCAAAACTTAGTCCAGTAAGTCCCATACATACAAACGAGTTCCATTCAGAAAGCAAGTTCTCAAGTCCAATTTGCTTATAAGTCCGACTAAGTTAGTCCAGCACCCAGCTAACACAATTGGCTATATAGTACTATACTGTAAGAGATTTATAACAATTTTCACACAAATAGCACATAAAAAACAAAAACATTTTTAGTCTAAGAGTACAGTAGCTTGAAAAGCACAGTACAACAGCTGTCGTTAATGGGCCGGCATCGAGCGAACAGGCAAGAAGAGTTCCTGACTGGAGGAGGGAGAAGGGGTAGGAGGTCATAGAGCTAAAGGATTGGCAGCAGTAGAAAACAGTTATTGTTTAGTCACTAAGTTGTATCCAACTCTTTTGTGACCCCACGGACTAGAGCCCTCCAAGGCTCCTTCATTCATGGGATTTTCCAGGCAAGAATACGAGAGTGGGTTGCCATTTCCTTCTCCAAGGGCTCTTCCTGACCCAAGGGATCAAACCCATGTCTCCTGCATTGGCAGGCAGATTCTTTGCCACTGAGCCACCTGGAAAGCCCAGGAAGTGGATGGCAAGCTGCACTTTCACTCACACCTTTTTACCTGATTAGACCTGCGAACACAAATCTGCATCTTTGAAAGTTTGCAACTTGAAGCTTCCTAACGTAGGGGCCTTTCTGTATTCTAAAACCATCATTTGTTATGCTTAGTAATGGTATTTCTGAGGGTCAGAAATTAGTGTTGAATTTAATAGGACAACTTTCTTTGTTCCACCATCTCTGGGACCTTGGCTGGGCAGACTTGAAGGCTTGAGGTGATTCAACATCTTGGAGCTAGAATAACCTGGAGGTGATTCCTTCCTCATCTGGTCTACGTGCTGTTCGTTAGCTGGGACATAGGTTGGTTGTGGGTCAGAGCACCCCCACTTTGATCTGCATGTATTCTCTCTCTGTGGGCTCATCTGAGTCTCCTCACAGTGTGACAGTGTGGTTTACCAATCAGAAGTTCCAAGAGAGCAAGGCAGAAGTATATGAACGGTAATCCTTTATTCTCAGAAGTGATAAAATGTCATTCCTCTCTCTTAAAACATACACAAAAGTTCACCCCAGATCAAGGAGAGGGGACCTGGGATATCCCTACTATTATCCCTACTACCTGGGATAATTTTCAGCGTTACATTGAAAGTATGTGGGATGCAGTATTTTGTGTCTCTCTTTGGAAGATAAGATTGACTTCAGAAACCATTGTATATAGTTTAGCCTGACAAGGTTGAGAAGAAAGCAGAAAGAGGGCTGTTCAACCACAACCGGCCCCTCCCACTGACATGCATGTGCTAATTTCTCTATCAGGAATGACAGTCTCTTCCATTTTTATTATATTCTCTCATTTGTTTTCTCTGTCTCTAAATTTTTCAAGTTGGGTATATGGAAATATCATTATGTTAAAAAAAAAAAAAGGACTACAGAGGAAGAACAAATTAGAGAAGTGATTAAAATATTGTGATCCTATTTTAAGTAACTAGGGGTATTTAGAGAGGGGCATGTTTTGTAGATAGTGCAAATTCAGAGATTTTTTGACAAAATTATTTTAGGATTCTGAGACTCTGTTTGTGAATGTTGGTGTAGGAGACCGTTAAGAAGTGATTAACGTAACATGAATAAGTTAAGTGTTGTCTCGTTCTCCAGGTAGGAAGAGATTTTATTAAAAATAGTTGTAGTGAGCCTGTCCAGTCAGAAACATCTGGAAAGTAGATAATTGAACTTAATCACATTTCTCTGAATATTTTATGCAAGAAACAAGCAAGGAGGAAAGACAGAGAGGAAAGTGGCCCATGAATGAGTGTCCTTGGAATAAGATTGAAAGCATTTTAAGGTTTTTGTCTTGTGAAACATAGGGAAAAAATTGAGCATAAGCCTGTGATTTTCCTCTTCCCTCCTCTCTTTTTGTGGACCATTTGTGGTTTGTTATTTCTCCCTCTTTCTAGGTGTATCTTCTCTTATTCTTTTAAAGGGGACTTTTCAGATGGCCCTCCATGTATTCCACTTCCTTGGTGAAACATGTCACAGGAGCATTTATCAGGAAGGCCACTTCATCACTTTGGAGTGAAGGGAGGAGCAGTGTCTTAGAGGCAGCAATTGTTGTAGAGGAATAGAGAGGAACACTTTTGTTCTGTAAACTGGGCAATGTGAAGTTATCACTGCTAGTCTTTGGTTGACTGGTTTCCATCTACAGTCATGAGATAGAGCATTGTTAGTGCTTACGGAAATAAGGTATTTTTGGACATAAAGCATAAACTAGATTGGTAGTTTAACTAAGGCTGAAGATAACTGAAATCTGTTAAGAATAACAAAGCACATAAACCAATTTAGTTGAATGAAATTAAGGCTAAATATATACTTAGCCCATATGTCATGTATTATTTTATTTTTTACTACATAACTAATGATGTTCTGGGTACTAAAATGGAAGAGAAAGAGTGATGGTACACATGAGAGAAATCTAGAGGAAAGAATATTGACTGGAAAAATGAATGATGTAAACATTGAGATCATTTACAATCATAAAAATATAAACCAACTAAATATTCAATAATATGCATATGTGCTAAATTGCTTCAGTCGTGTCTAACTCTGTGCAAACCTATGGACTGTAGTCTGCCAGGCTCCTCTGTCCAGGGATTCTCCAGGCAAGAATACTGGAGTGGGTTGCCCTGCCCTCCTCCAGGGGATCTTCCTAACCTGGGGGTTAAAACTGCGTCTCTTATGTCTCCTGCATGGCAGGTGAGTTCATTACCACTAGTGCCATCCCATTCAATAATAATAAGAATGTTAAAATAAAAGATTTCACACACTTGTATCTGCAGCCTTAAGGTAACATTAAATGATGTGGAAAATGATCACATTGTTTTATGGAAGATACAAATAAGAGTGTGCAGTATAATTCAAATTATACAAAGATATATGCCTTGATGAAGATTGTAAAGAAATATTTTTAAGTGTATTAAAATGTTGAATAGGTATCACTGGTTGGCAGAATATCAGGATATTTTAATGTTCATCTTTTCTCTTTTCCATATATTTCAAAATTCAAAAATACATTATTTTCTCATTAGTATTTAAGTAATGCTACCAAAATCACTGCAGATGGTGACTGCAGCCATGAAATTAAAAGATGCTTACTCCTTGGAAGGAAAGTTATGACCAACCTAGATAGTATAGTCAAAAGCAGAGACATTACTTTGCCAACAAAGGTTCGTCTAGTCAAGGCTATGGTTTTTCCTGTGGTCATGTATGGATGTGAGAGTTGGACTGTGAAGAAGGTTGAGTGCAGAAGAATTGATGCTTTTGAACTGTGGTGTTGGAGAAGACTCTTGAGAGTCCCTTGGACTGCAAGGAGATCCAACCAGTCCATTCTGAAGGAGATCAGCCCTGGGATTTCTTTGGAAGGAATGATGCTAAAGCTGAAACTCCAGTACTTTGGCCACCTAATGCGAAGAGTTGACTCATTGGAAAAGACTCTGATGCTGGGAGGGATTGGGGGCAGGAGGAGAAGGGGATGACAGAGGATGAGATGGCTGGATGGCATCACTGACTCGATGGATGTGAGTCTGGGTGAACTCCAGGAGTTGGTGATGGACAGGGAGGCCTGGTGTGCTGTGATTCATGGGATTGCAAAGAGTCGGACACGACTGAGCGACTGAACTGAACTGAACTGAACTAGTTATAAATGTGACAATGGTCCTATCTCATTGTAGGACTCTGAAAGAACCATGCTCTGAAGTCTCCTTAAAGACAAAACTAGGAATAATAGGAATAATGGGAGAGTGCTTTTTACCCACTCAATTGACTTACAGATTGAAGGCAAAAGGAGAAGGGGACAACAGAGGATGAGATGGTTAGATAGCATCACCAAGCCAATGGACATGAATTTGAGCAAATTCCAGGAGATAATGGAGGTCAGAAGAGCTAAATAGCATGCTACAGTCCATGGGGTCACAAAGAGTCAGACACGATTAGCGACTGAACAACAACGTTGCAAAGTTATTTTTAAAAACTGGAGCTCAAATGTTCAAAAATGGGAATGCTTTAGTGATTGATGAATTGTCCTTGGACAGGTTTGTGATTATAGTTCCTATAAATAATGCAAGCCTTCAGTTAAGAATTAGATTAACATAACCTTCCAGCCTTGAGCTATCTTGATTTTAAGTACGTGGCAAGTCTAGTTCTTCCTAGTGTTTGTAATCCAACTGGAAACTTGAAATAACCTTTAAAGTGTATGTAGAGTTTCCAAGTTATTTTTCATTGTAGATTGTAAAATGGGATATATTTATGGACTTTTTAAATGTCCCAGAAGATCACTAATAAATCCCAATAAGAACATTGCTGTTGAAGCATTTCCTCAAGTTAAGTGAGGTTGGGGAATACTGCACATGTCAAAAAAGGAGAGGTATTATTTGATTGTCTACATCATTTCCTACTACAGCCAGAATAATCTGAAAATATGCTTTGGACCAGACACATATTTTAAATGATTCAGCAAAACTTGGAAGAGGATATAGAAAAGAAGTATTTATTTTCTTGATTGTTTATTAATATTTTTTAGGGATATTTTTCTACCAGAATACACTATCATGCTAACTTGAATTGTAAGGCAGTACTACAGCTTACTACAGCTTGCAAAGAGTCAGACACGACTGAGCACACACACAATACAACTTCATTTCAGAACAATAATTTTTATTTTTTGTAATTGTAAAAGTAATTTTTTAAAAGCCTAGTGGATGTTGATGCTAAGTCTAGGCATCAATTTAATGCCTAGAGATTAATCAATTTTCTTAATATCCCTAAGAAAATTAAAAGGTTCTGTTCATATTTACTTATGATAAGATTGTTCCTATAAGAAATCCTAAGCATTTTTCAAAAATCAAAAATTCATAGAATTAATAATTGAACTTAGGCTAAAAAATCTCTGGTTAATATACAAAAACAAAACATACAAAACTAATGAACAAACAAAAATACTTATATATTTTTTTAGCCTACAGAATTTATCATTTCTTAGTGCAATTTACCAAAATAAACGCTTTTATTTTTTGCCTATCTAAAAAGTATTTATTTCACCTTTATAATTTAAAACACTTTTACAGCTTTTAGAATACAATACAATTTATACAAATAAAATTTACCCTATTTATGTGTAGTTCTGAGAGTTTTGACAAGTGCTGACAGTTCTGTAACCATTACCACGTTCAAGATACAGAACAATTCTTCACCCTCCAAAATTACCCTGTGCCCATCTGTAGTCACCTGTCCTGCCTCCCACAGTCTCTGGTAACCACTGATTTATTTTCTATTCTATTGCCTTGCCTTTTTAAAAAATGTCATATAAATTGAATCATGCAGCATGTGGCTTTTTAAGTCTGGCTTCTCTCATTTAGCATAACGCCTTTCAGATTTATTCATATTGCTATTAATACTTTGTTCCTCTTTATTGCAGAGAAATGCTGTTGTATGCCTGCATCACTGTTTATCCATTACCCAGTTGAGGGGCATACTAGTCGTTTACAATTTTTATGGGTTTTATTTGTACCCTCAGGGAAACAGGGGTTTGTTTATGTGATTTGATTTTTATTTCCATCCAGGAACTTAAGCCTTTTGTTCTCTGGAGAGCGACAAGAGAGGCAGGCTCAGGTGAAGTTTTGTGCTCCTCCAGCTGTAGTGTTCCCCTTCCAGAATCCTGCACCATAAGGGGGCTTTCTCAGATCTCCCTGTCCCGGCCCTGATCTTTCTCTTGAGCACTGGGTTAGGTCTGTGAAGATCCTGCAAATAATTGAGAATATCCCTTGTGTCTCGTTTTTAGGGTTTATATTTTCTAATCAGCTCACACTCCACCTTTAGCAATGTGGTAACTATTTACTTGAATTTTTAGATGTTTGTATGTTATCTGTCATCTGCCCCAGAAGACCGACCACTTATATCTTGTCTCTTCATAGCTGTACTTGTCATCCTTGGATTTTGGGTGAGTTGGTTGTCCTGTAACCATGAATCTAATGAGTTCAGGAAAAGCTGTGACATTTTAGATTATATAGTGAGTTGAATGCTGTGGTTGTTGTTATAGATGTGGGAGTAATGCTCTTTCTTGCTTGCTAACATCCTAAACAGAAGTTGGAAAGCACCTAACCTTTATATTTAAAAAAATTTTAACCAAGTGTATATTTTCTTTCAACACTTTAAAATATATCATTTGATTATCTTTGGCTTCCATTCTTTTAAAAGAAAAGTAAGATGTTCTTATGATTGTTCACCTATGTGTAATGTTTCTTTTTTTTTTTAATATATATATTTTAATGAAGTACAGTGGACTTCTAATGTTTCAGGTGCACATCAAGGTGGTTCAGTTATACAAATATATATATATTATTTTTGAAATTTTTTTCCATTATAGGTTGTTACAAGATATTGACTATGGTTCCCTATGCTACACAATAAACCTTTGTTGCTTGTTGTATATCTATTTTTAAATTAGAAATCTAGCATTCTATTCATACTAAGTCAAACACTGGAATCAAAATGTCATAATTTTTTAATTAGGCAAAAATTCATGTTTTCTAAAATATACATATTATGCATATTTATATATGTATACAAAAGCTTTTTTTACTACACTTGATAAAGGCTTGAGGAAGAACAGTAAAAAAAAAAAAGAGAGATGGAGAAATTGGAGAACATAAACTAAATGAAATGGGAGCATTGAATATGAAATAGAAAAAGTGAAAAAAACTAGATAAAAGTAAGAGATCATCATATAGTCCAGTTGTTTTTAAATTTGTCTGCTCATGAGAAACTTATCTGGAGCTCTGGAGAAAAAAAGCAATACCTGAGCATTTGTGTTTTTCAAAAAATTTTGAGATAATTCTAATGTGCATCTGGATTTTAAAAAGTGAAAGAATTAATTTCCAGAAAATATAAGCACTCATGCAACTCAATACCAGGAAAACAAACAACCCACTCAAAAACTGAGAAAAGACCTAAACAGACATTTCTCCAAAGACATACAGGTGGCTAACAAAAACATGAAAAAATGCTCAACATCACTCATTATTCAGTTTAGTTCATTTCAGTCACTCAGTCTGTCCCACTCTTTGTGATCCCATGAATCACAGCACGCCAGGCCTCCCTGTCCATCACCAACTCCCGGAGTTCACTCAGACTCATGTCCATCGAGTCGGTGAAGCCATCCAGCCATCTCATCCTGTCGTCCCCTTCTCCTCCTGCCCCCAATCCCTCCCAGCATCAGGGGCTTTTCCAGTGAGTCAACTGTTCTCATGAGGTGGCCAAAGTACTGGAGTTTCAGCTTCAGCATCAGTCCTTCCAGTGAACACCCAGGACTGATCTCCTTTAGGATGGACTGGTTGGATCTCCTTGCAGTCCAAGGGACTCTCAAGAGTCTTCTCCAACACCACAGTTCAAAAGCACCAATTCTTCAGAGCTCAGCTTTCTTCACAGTCCAACTCTCACATCCATACATGACCACTGGAAAAACCATAGCCTTGACTAGACGGACCTTTGTTGGCAAAGTAATGTCTCTGCTTTTGAATATGCTGTCTAGTTTGGTGCTATATGTATACCTATGGCTGATTGATGTTGAGGTTTGCCAGAAACAACAAAATTCTGTAAAGCAATTATCCTTCAATTAAAAAATTAATTTTAAAAAAGTGATTACAGGTTTTTCTTTTAGATCCTGGTTTTGGTGATATAGAATTCTATTATTTTTCTGTTGACCGATTATGCTGCTGCTGCTAAGTTGCTTCAGTCGTGTCCAACTCTGTGTGAGCCCACCAGGCTCCTCTGTCCCTGGGATTCTCCAGGCAAGAAACTGGAGTGGGTTGCCATTTCCTTCTCCAATGCATGAATGTGAGAAGTGAAAGTGAAGTCACTCAGTCGTGTCTGACTCTTTGCGACCCCATGGACTGCAGCCTGCCAGGCTCCTTCATCCATGGGATTTTCCAGGCAAGAGTACTGGAGTGGGTTGCCATTGCCTTCTCTGAACAATCATGATATAATGGTATTAAATGAGTAATAGTTATGTAATCACAATAGTAAAAGATGTTTATCAGTTTTCACAATCAATTGCCAGACAAAAAATAAAAGGTAATTACAGTTGCAAGCCTAATGGGACATGATTAACAATATAAAATAATTGAATACAGTTTGGGGAAGAGTCAAGCAGAGTGATGTGGTAAGTAGAAGTGCATACATGCACACATTTTCATCCACCCAGATGTTGCAGGAAGGGCAACCCCTTCCAGGGCCCAAAAGCGGTCTCTTGTCTAACACTCAGAAATGAATTGTCTGAGGAGACATAGGAAGTGACAAAACAAGAGATTTTATTGGGAAGGGGTGCCTGGGCAGAGAGCAGTAGGGTAAGGGAACCCAGGAGAACTGCTATGCTTGCAGTCTCAGGTTTTATGGTGATGGGATTAGTTTCTGGGTTGTCTTTGGCCAATCATTCTAACTCAGAGTCCTTCCTGGTAGCACACACATTGCTCAGCCATGATGGAGGATTCTGGGAGATGGTAAGACACATGGTGTCTAACTTTGACCTTTTCTGAACCCTTATGATTTGTGGTGGCTTATTAGTTCTGTGTTCTTTACCTCCTGTCATAAAATAACTCATGCAAATAGTTACTATGGTGGCTGGCCAGTGTTGGGCAGTTTCAATCAGTGTGTTTCCCCTAACACAGCCAGTCTATGTCTTGTGATTTGTGCATTTAATTCATTAACATTTAAGGTAATTATTGATCTGTATGATCCTATTACCATTTTCTTAATTGTTTCAGGTTTACTTTCTGTTGGTCTTTTCCTTCTCCTGTGTTTCCTGCCTAGAGAAGTTTCTTTAGCATTTGTTGTAAAGCCAGTTTGGTGGTGCTGAATTCTCTTAACTTTTGCTTGTCTGGAAAGCTTTTGATTTCTCCATCAAATCTGATTTCTCCATCAAATGCTGAGTAGAGTGTTCTTGGTTGTAGATCTTCCCTTTAATCACTGGCCATCTACCAGGCCATTCCCTTCTGGCTTGGAAAGTTTCTGTTGAGAAATCAGCTGATAAACTGATGGGAGTTCCCTTATATGTTGCTTGTCATTTTTTTTCTTTGTTGCTTTTAATATTTTAACTCTGTCTTTAATTTTTGTCAGTTTGACTACTATGTGTCTTGGTATGTTCCTCCTTGGGTTTATCCTTCCTGGGACTCTCTATGCTTTCTGGACTTGATTGACTATTTCCTTTTCCATGTTTGGGAAGTTTTCAGCTATTATCTCTGCAAAAGTTTTCTTTCTTTTTATTTTTTTTAAATTTATTTATTTTAATTGGAGGCTAATTACTTTGCAATATTGTATTGGTTTTGCCATACATCAACATGAATCTGCCATGGGTGTACACGTGTTCCCAATCCTGAACCCCCCTCTCCTCTCCCTCCCCATACCATCCCTCTGGGTCATTCCAGTGCACCAGCCCCAGGCATCCTGTATCCTGCATCGAACCTGGACTGGTGATTTGTTTCTTATATGATATTATACATGTTTCAATGCCATTCTCCCAAATCATCCCACCCTCTCCCTCTGCCCAGAGTCCAAAAGACTGTTCTATACATCTATGTCTTTTTTGCTGTCTTGCATACAGGGTTATCATTACCATCTTTCTAAATTCCATATATATGCATTAGTATACTGTATTGGTGTTTTTCTTTCTGGCTTACTTCACTCTGTATAATCAGCTCCATTTTCATCCACTGCATTAGAACTGATTCAAATATTTTCTTTTTAAAGGCTGAGTAATACTCCATTGTGTATATGTACCACAGCTTTCTTATCCATTCCTCTGCTGATGGACATCTACGTTGCTTCCATGTCCTGGCTATTATAAACAGTGCTGCAATGAACATTGGGGTACAGGTGTCTCTTTCAATTCTGGTTTCCTCGGTGTGTATGTCCAGCAGTGGGATTTCTGGGTCATCAGTTCAGTTCAGTTCAGTCTCTCAGCTGTGTCCGACTCATTGCGCACCATGAGTTACAGCGTGCCAGGCCTGCCTGTCCATCACCAACTCCCGGAGTTCACCCAGACTCATGTCCATCGAGTCAGTGATGCCATCCAGCCATCTCATCCTCTACCATCCCCTTCTCCTCCTGCCCCCAATCCCTCCCAGCATCAGAGTCTTTTCCAATGAGTCAACTCTTCACATGAGATGGCCAAAGTACTGGAGTTTCAGCTTTAGCATCATTCCTTCTAAAGAAATCTCAGGGCTGATCTCCTTCAGAATCGACTGGTTGGATCTCCTTGCAGTCCAAGGGACTCTCAAGAGTCTTCTCCAAAAACATCAGTTCTTTGGTGCTCAGCCTTCTTCACAGTCCAACTCTCACATCCATACATGACCACAGGAAAAACCATAGCCTTGACTAGACGAACCTTCATTGGCAAAGTAATGTCTCTGCTTTTGAATATGCTATCTAGGTTGGTCATAACTTTCCTTCCAAGGAGTAAGCTTCTTTTAATTTCATGGCTGCAGTCATCATCTGCAGTGATTTTGGAGCCCAGAAAAATAAAGTCTGACACTGTTTCCACTGCTTCCCCATCTATTTCCCATGAAGTGATGGGACCGGATGCCATGATCTTCGTTTTCTGAATGTTGAGCTTTAAGCCAACTTTTTCACTCTCCACTTTCACTTTCATCAAAAGGCTTTTTAGTTCCTCTTCACTTTCTGCCACAAGGGTGGTATCATCTGCATATCTGAGGTTATTGATATTTCTCCCGGCAATCTTGATTCCAGCTTGTGCTTCTTCCAGTCCAGCATTTCTCATGATGTACTTTGCATATACGTTAAATAAGCAGGGTGACAATATACAGCCTTGACATACTCCTTTTCCTATTTGGAACCAGTCTGTTGTTTCAAGTCCAGTACTAACTGTTGCTTCCTGACCTGCATACAGATTTCTCAAGAGGCAGGTCAGGTAGGTCTGGTATTCCCATCTCTTTCAGAATTTTCCAGTCTATTGTCATTCACACAGTCAAAGGCTTTGACATAGTCAATAAAGCAGAAATATATGTTTTTCTGGGACTCTCTTACTTTTTCCATGATCCAGCAGATGTTGGCAATTTGATCTCTGGTTCCTCTGCCTTTTCTAAAACCAGCTTGAACATCACGAATTTCACGGTTCACGTATTGTTGAAGCATGGCTTGGAGAATTTTGAGCATTACTTTACTAGCGTGTGAGATGAGTGCAATTGTGTGGTAGTTTGAGCATTCTTTGTCATTACCTTTGGGATTGGAATGAAAACTGACCTTTTCCAATCCTGTGGCCATTGCTGAGTTTTCCAAATTTGCTGGCATATTGAGTGCAGCACTTTCACAGCATCATCTTTCAGGATTTGAGATAGCTTAACTGGAATTCCATCACTTCCACTAGCTTTGTTCGTAGTGATGCTTTCTAAGGCCCACTTGACTTCACATTCCAGGATGTCTGGCTAAGGCAGTTCTATTTCCAGTTTTTTGAGGAATCTCCACACTGTTCTCCATAGTGGCTGTACTAGTTTGCATTCCCACCAACTGTGTAAGAGGGTTCCCTTCTCTCCACACCCTTACCTGCATTTATTGCTTGTAGACTTTTGGATCACAGCCATTCTGACTGGCATGAAATGGTACCTCATAGTGGTTTTGATTTGCATTTCTCTGATAATGAGTGATGTTGAGCATCTTTTCCTATGTTTGTTAGCCATCTGTATGTCTTCTTTGGAGAAATGTCTATTTAGTTCTTTGGCCCATTTTTTGATTGGGTTGTTTATTTTTCTGGAATTGAGCTGCAGGAGTTGCTTGTATATTCTCGAGATTAGTTGTTTGTCAGTTGCTTAATTTGGTATTATTTTCCCCCATTCTGAAGGCTGTCTTTTCACCTTGCTTATAATTTCATTTTTTGTGCAGAAGCTTTTAATTTTAAGTAGGTTCCATTTGTTTATTTTTGCTTTTATTTCCGATATTCTGGGAGGTGGATCATAGAGGATCCTGCTGTGATTTATGTCGGACAGTGTTTTGCCTATGTTCTCCTCCAAGAGTTTTATACTTTCTGGCCTTGCATTTAGATCTTTAATCTACTTTGAGTTTATTTTTGTGTATGGTGTTAGAAAATGTTCTAGTTTCATTCTTTTACAAGTGGTTGACAAGTTTCCCAGCACCACTTGTTAAAGAGATTGTCTTTAATCCATTGTATATTCTTGCCTCCTTTGTCAAAGATAAGGTGTCCATAGGTGCGTGGATTTATCTCTGGGCTTTCTATTTTGTTCCATTGATCTATATTTCTGTCTTTGTGCCAGTACCATACTGTCTTGATGACTGTGGGTTTGTAGTAGAGCCTGAAGTCAGGTAGGTTGATTCCTCCAGTTCCATTCTTCTTTCTCAAGATTGCTTTGACTATTCGTGGTCTTTTGTATTTCCATACAAATTGTGAAATTATTTGTTCTAGCTCTGTGGAAAATACCGTTGGTAGCTTGATAGGGATTTCATTGAATCTATAGATTGCTTTGAGTAGTATACTCATTTTCAGTATATTAATTCTTCCGATCCATGAACATGGTATATTTCTCCATCTATTAGTGTCCTCTTTGATTTCTTTCACCAGTGTTTTATAGTTTTCTATATATAGGTCTTTAGTTTCTTTAGGTAGATATATTCCTAAGTATTTTATTCTTTCCGTTGCAATGGTGAATGGAATTGTTTCCTTAATTTCTCTTTCTATTTTCTCATTATTAGTGTATAGGAATGCAAGGGATTTCTGTGTGTTGATTTTATATCCTGCAACTTTAATATATTCATTGATTAGTTCTAGTAATTTTCTTATGTAGTCTTTAGGGTTTTCTATGTAAAGGATCATGTCATCCGCAAACAGTGAGAGTTTTACTTCTTCCTTTCCAATTTGGATTACTTTTATTTCTTTTTCTGCTCTGATTGCTGTGGTCAAAACTTCCAAAACTATGTTGAAGAGTAGTGGTGAAAGTGGGCACCATTGTCTTGTTCCTGACTTTAGGGGAAATGCTTTCAATTTTTCACCATTGAGGATAATGTTTGCTGTGGGTTTGTCATATATAGCTTTGAGTATGTTGAGGTATGTTCCTTCTATTCCTGCTTTCTGGAGAGTTTTTATCATAAATGGATGTTGAATTTTGTCAAAGGCTTTCTCTGTGTCTATTGAGATAATCATATGGCTTTTATAGTGTGGTGTATTACATTGATTGATTTGCGGATATTGAAGAATCCTTGCATCCCTGGGATAAAGCCCACTTGGTCATGGTGTATGATCGTTTTAATGTGTTCTTGGATTCTGATTGCTAGAATTTTGTTAAGGATTTTTGCACCTATTTTCATCAATGTTTTTGGCCTGTAGTTTTCTTTTTTTGTGGCATCTTTGTCATGTTTTGGTATTAGGGTGATGGTGGCCTCATAGGATGAGTTTGGAAGTTTACCTTCCTCTGCAATTTTCTGGAAGGGTTTAAGTAGGATACGTGTCAGCTCTTCTCTAAATTTTTGGTAGAATTCAGCTGCGAAGCAGTCTGGACCTGGGCTTTTGTTTGCTGGAAGATTTCTGATTACAGTTTCAATTTCCGTGCTTGTTACGCATCTGTTAAGATTTTCTGTTTCTTCCTGGTTCAGTTTTGGAAAGTTGTACTTTTCTAAGAATTTGTCCATTTCTTCCATGTTGTCCATTTTATTGCCATATAATTGCTGATAGTTTCTTATGATCCTTTGTATTTCTGTGTTGTCTGTTGTGATCTCTCCATTTTCATTTCTAATTTTATTGATTTGATTTTTCTCCCTTTGTTTCTTGATGAATCTGGCTAATGGTTTGTCAATTTTATTTATCCTTTCAAAGAACCAGCTTTTGGCTTTGTTGATTTTTGCTATGGTCTCTTTTCTTTTGCATTTATTTCTGCCCTAATTTTTAAGATTTCTTTCCTTCTACTAACCTTGGGGTTCTTCATTTCTTCCTTTTCTAGTTGCTTTAGGTATAGAGTTAGCTAATGTATTTGACTTTTTTCTTGGGTCTTGAGGTGTGCCTGTATTGCTATGAACTTTCCCCTTAGCACTGCTTTTACAGTGTTCCACAGGTTTTGGATTGTTGTGTTTTCATTTTCATTTGTTTCTGTGCATATTTGGATTTCTTTTTTGATTGCTTCTGTGATTTGTTGGTTATACAGAAGCATGTTGTTCAGCCTCTATATGTTGGAATTTTTAATAGTTTTTCTCCTGTAATTGAGATCTAATCTTACTGCATTATGGTCAGAAAAGATGCTTGGAATGATTTCAGTTTTTTTGAATTTACCAAGGCTAGCTTTATGGCCCAGGATGTGATCTATCCTGGAGAAGGTTCCATGTGTACTTGAGAAAAAGTTGAAATTCATTGTTTTGGGGTGAAATATCCTATAGATATCAACTAGGTCTAACTGGTCTATTCTATCATTTAAAGTTTGTGTTTCTTTGTTAATTTTCTATTTAGTTGATCTATCTGTAGCTGTGAGCGGGGTATTAAAATCTCCCACTACTATTGTGTTATTGTTAATTTCCCCTTTCATACTTGTTAGCGTTTGTCTTACATATTGCGGTGGTCCTATGTTGGGTGCATATATATTTATAATTTTTTTATCTTCTTCTTGGATTGATCCTTTGATCATTATGTAGTTTCCTTCTTTGTCTCTTTTCACAGCGTTTGTTTTAAAGTCTATTTTATCTGATATGAGTATTGCTACTCCTGCTTTCTTTTGTTTTCTGTTTGCATGGAATATCTTTTCCCACCTCTTCACTTTCAGTCTGTGTCTGTCCCCTGTTTTGAAGTGGGTCTCTTGTCGACAACATATATAGGGGTCTTGTTTTTGTATCCATTCAGCCAGTCTTTGTCTTTTGGTTAGGGCATTCAACCTGTTTACATTAAGGTAATTATTGATAAGTATTATCCCATTGCCATTTACTTTATTGTTTTGGGTTTGAGTTTATACACCCTTTTTGTGTTTCCTTTCTAGAGAAGATCCTTTAGCATTTGTTGGAGAGCTGGTTTGGTGGTGCTGAATTCTCTCAGCTTTTGCTTGTTTGTAAAGCTTTTGATTTCTCCTTCATATTTGAATGAATCCTTGCTGGGTACAGTAATCTGGGCTGTAGGTTATTTTCTTTCATCCCTTTAAGTATGTCTTGCCATTCCCTCCTGGCCTGAAGAGTTTCTATGGATCAGCTGCTATCCTTATGGGAATTTCCTTGCGTGTTATTTGTTGTTTGCCCCTTGCTTCTTTTAATATTTGTTCTTTGTCTTTGACCTTTGTTAATTTGATTAATATGTGTCTTGGGGTGTTTCACCTTGGGTTTATCCTGTTTGGGACTCTCTGGGTTTCTTGGACTTGGCTGATTAATTCCTTCCCTATTTTAGGGAAGTTTTCAACTATTATCTCCTCAAGTATTTTCTCATGGTCTTTCTTTTTGTCTTCTTCTTCTGGGACTCCTATGATTTGAATGTTGGAGCATTTAATATTGTCCTGGAGGTCTCTGAGATTGCCCTCATTTCTTTTAATTTGTTTTTCTTTTTCCTCTCTCATTCATTTATTTCTACCATTCTATCTTCTACTTCACTAATCCTATCTTCTGCCTCCATTATTCTACTATTTGTTGCCTCCAGAGTGTTTTTTCTCATATATTGCATTATTCATTATATATTGACTCTTTTTTATTTCTTCTAGGTCCTTGTTAAACCTTTCTTGCATCTTCTAAATACTTGTCTCCAGGCTATTTATCTGTGATTCCATTTTTATTTCAAGATTTTGGATCATTTTCACTATCATTTTTTTGGAATTCTTTATCAGGTAGATTCCCTATCTCTTCCTCTTTTGTTTGGTTTGGTGGGCATTTATCCTGTTCCTTTACCTGCTGAGTATTCCTCTGCCTCTTCATCTTGATTATATTGCTGCATTTGGGGTGGCCTTTCTGTATTCCAGCAGTTTGTGGAGTTCTCTTTATTGTGGAGTTTCCTCGCTTTGGGTGGGGTTGTATTGGTGGCTTGTCAAGGTTTCTTGTTTAGGGAAGCTTGCGAAGCTTGCGTTGGTGTTCTGGTGGGTGGAGCTGGATTTCTTCTCTCTGGAGTGCAATGAAGTGTCTAGTAATGAGTTATGAGATGTCAGTGGTTTTGGAGTAACTTTGGGAAGCCTGTATATTGAAGCTCAGGGCTGTGTTCCTGTGTTGC
Source organism: Bubalus bubalis (assembly GCF_019923935.1). Classification (NCBI taxonomy): domain Eukaryota; kingdom Metazoa; phylum Chordata; class Mammalia; order Artiodactyla; family Bovidae; genus Bubalus; species Bubalus bubalis. The sequence goes on along the minus strand of NC_059159.1, from coordinate 77,113,367 downwards.
TGGAGAATTTTCATGGTATGTCTTGCTCTGGAACTTGTTGGCCCTTGGGTGGTGCTTGGTTTCAGTGTAGGTATGGAGGCATTTGATGAGCTCCTATCGATTAATGTTCCCTGGAGTCAGGAGTTCTCTGAAGTTCTCAGGATTTGGACTTAAGCCTCCTGCTTCTGGTTTTCAGTCTTATTTTTACAGTAGTCTCAAGACTTCTCCTTCTATGCAGCACCATTGATAAAACATCTAGGTTAAAGATGAAAAGTTTCTCCACAGTGAGGGATACCCAGAGAGTTTCACAGAGTTACATGGAGAAGAGAAGAGGGAGGAGGGAGTTAGAGGTGACCCGAATTAGATGAGGTGGAATCAAAAGAGGAGAAAGCAAGCTAGCCAGTAATCACTTCCTTATGTTCACTCCACAGTCTGGACTACTCAGAGATGTTCATGGAGTTATACAGAGAAGAGAAGAGGGAGGAAGGAGACAGAGGTGGCCAGGAGTATAAAAGGGGGGAATGAAAAGGAGACAGACAGATCCAGCCAGTAATCAGTTCCCTAAGTGTTCTCCACCGTCTGGAACACACAGAGATTCACAGAGTTGGGTAGAGAAGAGAAGGGGGAGGGAGGAGACAGAGGCGACCTGGTAGAGAAAAAGGAGAGTCCAAAGGAGGAGAGAGAAGTCAAGCCAGTGATCTCACTCCTAATTAAAATCGGTACTAAAGATTGGGTTCTTAAAGGTACAGAATTGATAACAAATACCAAAAAGCAAAGATTAAAAATCTAGAGTAGAGGTCGGATTTTGAAAAATACAGTATTAAAGAAAAGAAGAAGAATAAGAAAAAAAAACACACACAACAACAAAGTCACAAAAATTATTAAAAAAATATATATATATATGAAGTTTGCATTAAAAAATAGGGTCTTTTTTTTTGAAAAGTAATAGTAGGTTATAAAAATGAAAATTAAAGGAGTAATAGAGGACTTAAAAATTAAAAAATAGTTAAAAAGACAAAAAAGAAGAATGATAGTAAAAATATATCTAGGACTTTCTCTGGTGTTGTGGGCAGTGTGGGGTCAGTTCGTTTTCGGATAGTTCCTTGGTCCGGCTTATATTTCTCAAGATCTATAGGCCCCTTCCTATGTAGTCGGTGCCTACTACAGGGTTTTAATCTATTGCACCTGTCACTTCCAAGGCAGTTCACTTTGTTTTAGCTTCTTCTGTTTGCTGGTCTCTTCAGTGTCTGATTTCTGCCCTGACACAAGGTGGGTGTTGGTGGACACTTTTTTTAGGCTCACTTGTTCAGTCGCTCTGTGGGGAGGGAGGGACGCTGCAACCAAATAACACTGGCATGTGCTCGCAGTGTCTCAGTCACACAGGGCCTGCCCTCGCTCAAGGCGCATGTGCCATCTCTGCCCACACAGCTCAGGCTCTAGGTTGCTCCGCTGGGAACCGTCTGAGGCTGGCCCTGGGCTGCATGCACCTACCAGGTTTAAGCCGCTTAGGTTCAGGCACTCGGGTAGTCCTCAGAAGCGCAGACTCTGTTGGGCCTGTGTTTTGTGCCCTTCCCAGGTCCGAGCAGCTCAGGTAATGAGGTGTTTGGCGAGTGTGGTCGCTGCAACTTATTGCCTCTCCCATCCCTGCTGCTTGGTTTTCTGGATGTACAACCAGCGCACCTTCTCAGGCAGATGATGACTCTCCAGAACCCCAGGAAGTCTTAGTTAGCAAAGAAGCCTGCTTGCAGTTTGGTAGATAATGTCTCTCTGGAGTTGTGATTGCCCACTTCTGGCTCTGGCTGCCTGTCACCGGAGGGGGATGGTCTGCAGCTGGCTAATTCTGTTCAGTCCTTTGTTTTGTGCACAGTCCTGGCAGTGTCTTAGGGCCTTTCGCGTGGTAGCTATCCCACAGTCTGGCTTGCTAGACCAAGTTAGTTCCCTCTGATTACCCTCCAGGCATTCAGGCCTAATCCTTACTCTAAGCAATGCAGCCCGCACCTCCCTGCCCAGCTCCTGCATGCTAGTGGCGGATGCAGGCGTCCACGCTGCTTCTCCACTGGGGGAGTTACCGTTGGGCACGTAATCTGTGGGTTTTAATTATTTATTTATTTTTCCTCCCAGTTATGTTGCCCTCTGTGCTTCCAAGGCTCACCACACACTTGGCAGTGAGAGTGTTTCCTGGTGTTTGGAAACGTCTCTCTTTTTAAGACTCCCTTCCCAGGACAGAGCTTCATCCCTACCTCTTTTGTCTCTTTTTTTGTCTTTTATATTTTTTCCTACCTCTTTTTGAAGACAATGGGCTGCTTTTCTGGGTGCCTGATGTCCTCTGCTGGCATTCAGAAGTTGGTGGAATTTACTCAGTGTTTAAATGTTCTTTTGATGAATTTGTGGGGGAGAAAGTGGTCTCCCCATCCTATTCCTTCGCCATCATAGGACCGCCTCCCCCAAATGTTTTCTCAGGTCTTTTCTCTCTCTCTTCTCCTTCTGGGACCCCTATAATGTGAATGTTAGTGTATTTAATGTTGTCCCAGGGATCTCTTAAGCTATCTTCATTTCTTTTCATTCTTTTTTCTATATTCTCTCCTGCTGCAGTGATTTCCACCATTCTGTCCTCCAGGTCATTTATCCATACTTCTGCCTCAGTTATTCTGCTAGTGATTCCTTCTGGTGTATTATTCAACTCTGTTAGTTTGTTCTTTAGTTCTTCTAGGCCTTTGGTGAACATTTCTTGCATCTTCTCAACCTTTGCCTCCATTCTTTTCCTTAGATCCTGGGTCATTTTCACTATCATTATTCTGATTTTTTTTTTTTTTTTCCTTCTGGAAGGTTGCCTATCTCCACTTCATTTAGTTGTTTTTCTGGGATTTTATCTTGTCCCTTCATCTGAGACATAACTTTCTGCTTTTTTCTGATGATTAACATTCTGTAATGTGGTTTTTGTTTTAGCCTCTGTGAGACTGTGCTTCTTCTAACTTCTTTTGTCTGCCCTCTGATGGATGAGGCTAAGAGGCTTGTGTAAGCTTCTTGATGGGAGGGACTGGTGATGAGAAAAACTGGGTCTTGCTCTGGTGGGCAGGGCCTTGATCAGTAAAGTTTTAATCCAATTATCTGCTGATTGGTGGGGTTGCACTCCCTCCCTGGTAGTTGTTCGCCCTGAGTGGACCCAACACTGGGGTCTACAAGCTCTATGGTAGGCTTAATGCAAACTGCAAGAGGGTTTACACCAAGGGCACCTCCCAGTGCCCTCTTCCTGTGGTGAGCCCCTGCCAACCCACACCTCTACAGGAGGCCCTCCAACACTAGCAGATAGTTTTGGCTTAGTCTCCTTTGGGGTCACTGCTCCTCTCCTGTGGGTCTTAGTGCACACAAAATTTTATTTGTGTTTTCCAAGACTAGAATCTCTGTTTCTCTCAGTCCTCTAGAAAGCCTATTATAAAATCCCACTGGCCCTCAACGCCAGATTCCCTGGGGATTCCCAGTCCCTTTGTCAGATCCCCAGGCTGTGAAGCCTGACATGGGGTTCAGAACCTTCACAATAGTGCAAGAACTTCTTTGGTATTATTGTTCTCCAGTCTGTGGGTCACCCACGCATTGTGTATGGGATTCAATTTTATTGTGACTGCACCCCTCCTACCGTCTTGCTGTGGCTGCTTCTTTGTCTTTGGACATGGGGTATCTTCTCTGGTGGGTTCCAGCATCCTCCTGTTGATGGTTGTTCAACAGCTGGTGGCAATTTTTGGTACTTTCACAGGAGATGAGCGCATGTCCTTCTACTCTGCCATCTTGAACCGAAAGCCCTATATTTAATGATTTTTATTTCACTAGTTGCCTCTGGGACTTTCTATTTAATCTTTGGTTTTAGCACCTTGACTAACATGTGCCTAGGTATGTTTTTATTTTTCTTAAATCTGTTTGGATTTCTCTGAACTTCTGGGATATGTGAGTTTCTATGGCTCTTTATTTTATTTTATTTTTTAAAATTCTGGCCATTACCAGTTCAAATATACTTCTTACCCATCTTTTCCTCTTCATTAGTGATTCAGTTGCACATATATTAGATTGTTTCATTTTGTCCTATATCAAATTTTTTTTTTCACTGTTTTTGCTCTTTGTGCTTTAGTTTGGTGAACTTTTATTGCACTGCATTCTATTTACCTGATCCTTCCCTCACTTGAGTCTGTTCTTCTAACTCTTCTATTTGAATTATTTATCTCATATTTTTTATTTTTATTATTTTGGGGGAGCTGTTTTTTATAGGCCAGTTGAAAATCCATTGAAATTCTCCACCTGTTCATCATGTTAACCGTATTTAACATCATAACCATGCAAAGTCCCTATTTTATCATTTTAAAGTTCTCACCTGGTAATCCTAATACATGTGCCACATCTGAATTTTGCCTGAAGATTATTTCATCTTTGGCAGTGTATGGTGTTTACTTGATATTTTCTGCACTTTATAATTTGTAATGAATGTCAGATCTTTTTTACAACAAAACTCTAGAGACTAAAGTAAATAGTATTTTTAAGCCAAGAAATGTGAAATTCTCTTCCAGCTTTCAGGTGTTATCGTAGAGAGTTAAGTCAACCTAATTTGTTATTTGGCGTGTTGTTGCTTTATTTAGCTTTGTTCCATTACAAGATTCAATTATTTCTTAAGCGCTGTTGTGGTCCTCCCTTGGATTTTGTCATGCCCTGCACTTCTACTCCACAAAGGGTTTTCCTTCTGTGCTTCTGACTTCATCTCCAGTGGTAGACTGCTGTTGTTATCCCTGTATATTCACAAAGCTCATGTAGGAAGGATTCCTTACTTCTCCTGCCTTGATATGAGGCAGGTTCTGTGTCCCTGATCCTTGGGAGTTGGATTCTCTCAGCATCCCTGCTCTTCTTCCATCAATCCAGGGTCTGGAACGCAGGCAGGTTTTGTGATCCTCCCTCAAGTGGCCCTAGCAAAAGTGATTCACTTTGTGTAGAGTCCTGGGCAAAGTGTTCCTGCTCCTTCAGAGTGATGGCAGAATCTCACTGCTTATCTATAAAGAGCCTAGGATGGGTGTTGGATTGCCTATCCCTCCTTCAGCGGTGGATAACTTCTGCTTCCTGTCAGTGAACGGTCTGAGGCAGTTGGGTTTCCTGTTACACACCCATTGATAAACATCTTCCTTGTAACATCTGAGAAATGTCCAGGACACAGCCAGTTTGTGTGTCTATCTTCCAGCAGGAACAAGCTATGCTTTGTGGTCTTCATGGTCTAAAGTGGAGAGGCTACCTCACCCTTAAGTTTAGGCAAGTCTTGTGTGCCTGGACCATACAGGGACTATGACTGAAGTGTGCTTCACTTCTCAAATATTTCTTACTAATATGTAGCAGAGGCTCAGGGGAGCAATGTGATGAGTGGTGCAGACTCATTTAGTATCTGGGGCTCCCTGGTATTCTAAACTGTCATAGTAGACCATGAAGAGAGGTAAGAGTCTACTTTCTCTAGTCTGGATCCTGGGGGAGTTCTTGAGGGTAGAAATCTCTGATTATTCATCCCTCCACCCCATCATCTCCACACAACTCTTCTTCCCAATCTAAGTCTGATGAACTTTGGAACTATTAGATGGTGCGTGCATATTGAGTCACTTAGTCATGTCCAACTCTTTGGGACCTGATCCCAGGGACTGTGGCCCACAAAGTTCCTCTGTCTATGGAATTTTCCAGGGAAGAATACTGGAATAGGTGGACATTTCCCAATCCAGGGATCAAACCTGCATCTCTTGTGTCTTCTGCATTGACAGGTGGATTTTTTTTTTTTTTAAACCACTGAGCCACCTAATAACTGAATAGTAGTTCGTGTTTGGCCTTAAAGAATTCATTTTAATTTTACCTGTTTTCTTCTTACCTGTCTTTATGGTGATGACGTTTTTATCTCCTATTTTATAAAAAGTGAATTTATATTTTTGTCACTCTTAGGATTTCAACTCTTTGGATTTTAGTTTGCTGGGTTACTTTGTAACCTCAACTCTTTGGTAGCCAAAAAACTTATGACTTTTTATAGTACATGGTTTGCCCTCATCATTAAGGTAGAATTGATACATTTTTGAAATTTTATACATCTGAGGAAGAAGTCAAAGTTTAGTTGCATTTCTAAACAATAGTAAATAACCAATGGAAAAGGAAAATAAAAAACACTATCAATATTTGTTTTACAACATGATCTATGGGGAGATATATTTAATAATAGCCTGGAGAATCCCATGGACAGAGGAGCCTGGTGGGCTACAGTCCATGGAGTTGCAAAGAGTTGGACACAACTGAGTGACTAACACTTTTACTTTTCAATAACTTTACAATGAAAACAATAATATTGCTGAGATAAATTTTAAAATATAGTAAATGGATAGCTATATCATCATTATTTTTGGAAAGCTCAATATTTGTAAAATTTCCACTCTCAAAGTGATCTAAATGCAATCCCAATTGAAAACCCAAATACTTTGTTTGTGGTGAGAATTGAAAATATGATTCTAAAATTTATGCAGAATTGCAAAATCTGAAAATTACTAAGGCTTTCTAGAAGAACAAAAGTTGAGGGATTTATAGTACTTGATTTCAAGACTTATTTTAAATCTCTAGTAATCAAGTGATTGTAATGTTGGTGAAAGGATAATCAAACATAATAATGCATCAGAATAGAGTCCATAAAAAGACTAACTTTTATTTATCAAATTTCAAGTTCAAGTCACTTTCTCACTAAAATCTTCTGCCTCTTGAAACTCTTAACAGATTCCTCTACTAAACTCTCTCACTGTTCTTTTTGTCTAATTCATAGTATTTATCAGAGCAATATTAAGTAATTATTTCTATAATTATTTCTTTTTTGTTAGTGTCCCCCATGAGACCATATATTCATAGTGGGAAGTATGTCTCTTTTGTTTATGGGTATGTTGAGTTTTGGCATATATTAGGTGTATAACAAATGCAAATGAATGAGAGATTTCAGTGTTACATGAAGAGTGAACGCGATTTGATATTATACTGGCTTAGGGCAGGTGGCCATGTGTGGACATTCTCTAAACTGCAAAAAGAGGACATATACAGGACGCCACTGTTTTGCTGTTTTGTTACTGCTGGCTGGTTTTCTTCGTTGCTTCTCCTTCTGGTCTCATCTGGTCTTTAGCTGTTTTCTTTAGATTGCTGTATCAGTTGGTGTTCTTAATTTCAAGCAATCAGAAACAAATATGCTTCTTTGTTAGTGATAATGCTCAGCAAATTGTCTTTCATTTTAGAGTGAGCTCTTTAGAATAAACCATTGAATTCCTCAACTTTTCATAAGATTACAATCCAACTGTTTTTTCTTTTTTCACTTTGTATTGTAAAGTCATTTGAGAATTAAGCAGTTGCATATGTTGTACATTCAATTTCCCTGAGCTTTTACCCCAGTTCCCTAAATATATTTACAATTTTTATTCCCCCACCTTTCTCTGTTTCTCTCTAAACATATATACACACACATATACCCATTATGAGACCATATGGGTACATATTATATGTATATATTTTCTTACAAAGTTTAAAATAAATTTACAGATACAGGAATTTGAACTAAATTTATATTTGCTTATATATAGGAGTAAATACAGTAAATTTGAAGTAAATTTACATCTAAATACTTCAGGATTAATCGTCTAAAATTTACTTACACAAGAAAGTAAGATTATCCAAATTGGGGAATGAATAATTATTAAAACTTCAGACTTTATGTAAAGGTCTCCTGTTGTCCCACTAATCATCCTTTTTTGCAAATAATTTTTTTTTTCTTTTCCAGTGTCCCATCCACAGTCACCTGATAAATTTATTTCTTTAATTTCTTTGTTTTCCATGACTTTAATATTATGGATGAATTATGGCTGTTTGTTTTTCTAGACTATTCCTTAATTTGTATTTGTTTAATTTTCATTATAATAGAATCTAGATGTGCATTTTTAGTAGGAATCATCATAGAAGGCACTTGATGTCAGCTTTTCCCATTATTTGTGATATTATTTTGATTACTTGATTAAAAGTGTGGTTGGCCAGTCTTCTCTGCTCTATTTCCTATGGTAATCCATAAGTGTCTTATGAAGATGTTTTTAAATATTTTATTTTTCATCGTATTTTTCCCTAGTAACTTTAGTTTATGGTGATTCTTGTCTGAAATAATTAATAAGATGATGTCAAGTGGTAATTTTCTAATTTCATAATTTCTTCTGCATATATTTCTTTGACATCTACTATAAGGAAGAGGTTTTCTTTCTCCACATTTATAGCTATTTAGACTCATGGATTCTTATTTTATTCTATGGCCTATAAAATATTCTTCTCATTATTTATTTTGTTGCTCTAATACCTCCTTGATTTTGAAAGTTTTATCTCCCCATTTTCAGTAGACATATGTCTGATCAAGACATCTAGAGTATTTAGCTTTTAGCTCTTTTTTAGTTTAAGGTCATCAATCTATACTAGCATAATGTTCCCTGGATAGTAAGACAATCAAGGCCCCTGTAGTTTACAATATGGCACAAAGATAGAGAGCTGACATAGCTTAAACAAAACAGCGTCTGGTGTTTTCCATTTATTGGAATACAGAAAAAAAAATTCCGCAGGTCATTAGCTACATCCCATATGCTGTCAGTGTCAGATAAGATGGTAGGTAAAAAGAAATGATAGGTAGCATTACAGTACTTTCTTATGTACCTTTCAAGTCTTTGGTGGTGGCATTAATTTCTTAAATTTTCTCTTAGTTATGGTTTAACTTTTGATGTGCTAGGGAAGAATTAGGAAAGAAGAGAGTCAAATATTTATTTGTGGTCTATCTATCATAATAAAACACTATTCCAAGTACCAGAAACCAGTGGGGTGATGTCTCAGCTGCTAATGATTACTATGTTAGTATTTATTGAAAAAAATCAATAAATGGTGGGTAGTTTGAATGATTCACAGAAGGCAGGGTGAGGTGGATTCATGTCAAGGTTTTGTTGTTCACCTGGTCTACTTATATTCCACTACACTCTGGAAATGTAGGTGCCTAGGTTATAATATTAACTTTAACAAGCATCCAATAACCTAATGCTTAAGTACCTTAATAGATGGCTGCAGATATCTTTGGTAAATATTAGGATAAAAATACATAGAATATGGACACTATATGTCCTTATGTATACCAAACTTCTGCTTTGTTCAAGGGGCTATGTTTATTTATTTATATAAGAATTGACTCATGTCTGGGAATTTGAAAAAACCTCATAGCTCAGTCAGTCAGTAAAGAATCTGCCTGCAATGTAGGAGACCTGGGTTCGATTCCTGGGTCAGGAAGATCCCCTGGAGAAGGAAATGGCAATCCACTCCAGTATTCTTGCCTGGAAAATCCCATAGACAGAGGAGCCTGGTGGGCTACAGTCCATGGGATCGCAAGAGTCAGACATGACTTAGCGACTAAACCACCACCACCATAAAATGGGATACATATATAATTAGTCCTGGAGATTGTGTGAACAAGTAATACTAAATAAAGAGGTCATTTCTCATGACTCAAATCACCACCCCAGTTAATGCAGTGTCCCTGCACCCTGTTGTGTTAACCAAGCCTGCCTTATTCTTATTTCTGTATTTTAACAAACTTTTCTCGTTTATGTCTGCCACTTACGCACTTATCCTGATACTTCATCTGCAGTATCTCCTTTTGGCAACCTGACTTGCCCTAAAGTGAACAGTCTCAGAAGTACTTTTCAGTACTTCAGTACCTTTAGTACAGAGAGGATTCTCTCTCCCTTTTGCATTTCAGAGACTTGTGAAGGGCAAACAGTCTCAGCTGTCTTATGGTCTTTAGTCAGAGCCAAGTTTGAATTTCCATCTCTTGAAATGTTTAAAGTATTTGTAAATAAATTTTAACATCTTAGTTTCAAAAGGAAGACCCACCAACAAATCTAGTTTTTAAAAAATTACCATATAAGTAAAAAATTAAAACGGACCTTAGCTGCTGCTCAAGGTAGCACTTTTTTTTTTTTTTTGCTAATTATATTTTTATTATTTTACTTTATTTTTTAAACATTTATTTTAATTGGAGGATAATTACTTTACAATATTGTGATGGTTTTTGCCATACATCAACAGGAGCCAACCATAGGGATACATGAGTCATCCCATCCTGAACTCCCCTCCCACCTCCCCCCTCTGCACACTACCTCAGCTAAGGTAGCACATTATATCCAGTGTATGTGAATATGTACTGATATATTGACTATTGGCATATTCAGCCTGATGTAAAATTGTTTTCCTTCTTCAAAAAATTTTCTCATAGCCATACATCATAGATTTATGCTTATCATGTTGATATAGTTTTCAAATTTGTGTGTTTTTGTAAAAAAATTAAGTCTCTCTTCCCAGGCTTTACTTTATAATTTATTTGTGGTACAAGGTACAATTTCTTTAATTTTAATTCTGCTATTGGGGAGTGAGTATGAAAGAACTGGCTCTATTTTAAAAGGTAGGAACTTCATTTGAATGTTCTATGAACCATTAACAGACAGGTGAAGAAGAAGCCATATCACATGGCAGGGGAGACTCAAGGAGGGCAGAGGTTTTGGGTGAACCATGAGTTCTGAAATTCCCCATTTACCTGTATTCCACTTTGTAGAGTCCACACTTGTACAATCGATGCACTGACTTTCACATAGGGACTTGGAGAGTCAGTGAATTAAGTTACCATTGCAATTTGGCAACCTATAGGAAATAACCTTGAGCTAATTATTAGCTACCTTATTACTGCTACTGCTAAAAATACAGATTTTGAAAATTGTTTATTGTCCCTTGTTTCAAGACATGAAAAAAAAAAAAAATAGGGATTTGACCTTGTCATTCTTTTCCTTTAAATTACTTAGTGCCCTTGGAGAAGCTGCCCTTTGCTGCATTTTTCGAATTACTTTTTGCCCATCATGTAATTCTATCATAAGACCAGCAGAGATCCCCCAAATTTACTTTCCCCCAGCTCTTTAATCATGGATATCATAGGGAATAATTTAATTTGCTATTACACATGAGTGTCATGGGCAACCAGCTGTCCATCCATTAATGATAATGGGATTTTCATTGCCTTCAGCAATAAAAGCAGATAATCAAACAAACATTTCTTCCATTTTAATCCAGCTCTATTTTCTACAATATTCCAAAGGGTGAAACAGACAAGTTCACAACTGAAATCAGGACAGAGGAAATTGGGAGGATATCTGGATACTAAGGCTTGAAAAGTAAGCAGAAACCAAAAGTAGATCAAGAAAATAAGTGTCTAGAGTACTGCCAACAGCACTGTAACACACACTAAAATTATTGAAGATTTGAACAACACATCTACCAAGTGTGACGTAAGTAGCACATGTAGAACCTTGCACACAACTGTGAGAAAACTCCCATTCATCACAAAGGTGTGCAGCATTTTCTGAGGTGGGCCTGGCTCTCCTTTCCATGCAGTCCTTTCTCAGTAAATACACAAAATGGGAATAACAAATGTCAAAAAATTCCTTGTACTCCATGGGGATACACATTAGACTTGTAATTATGTAAATATTAATAGTGTATACTTAGATACAATTGTACTCTATCACTGTGTATTATGGTACTTACCTGTGTTTCTTAGGAAAAATGAGGGCATGAGCACTGATTCACTGGTTAGTGAGTGGAAATGATCAGTCTCCAAGATAAACAAATCATGAAAGAAGCAAGTTAAAGGTTGTCTCTCTTGAGTTAAGATTTAATTGGAATAAGAATTTTCTAACATATAATTTTATAGAATTTATATAGATCAGCCATTATTGGTAACCTTACTCCTAACCTAAATAATTATTACACAATCAAAGTGATCAGAATATTATATACATATATAAAGTTTTGCAGTTTGGATCAAGTCCCATATTTGTCAAAATATGTATTTTCTATATAAAATATTTTGATGTGTCACAATCATAATTATACTCTATGGCATTTTATGTTATCACAGGGTACAAATTTAAATTGTATGAGGAAGGCCTTTATTCTTTTTTTTTTTTTTTTGACATTTCTTCATTTTTTCAAGCATGGCCAAATTACCTTGCAATTTTCTTATCCAGAGAATAATTACATTCTACTTAATTTTTTGAACATGAACTAATGTTTTATGAGTACCCAGTGGCCACATGGCAATGTACTAAGCATTCTTCTCGTTAAATGCCTATTTATTCCAAGATTCCAATGTCTTTTTAAGATGCTGAGAATCTTAGCAGTTCACAATAGGCAAAACATAATAGCCCCTTTATGAAGAATTAACACTCCTGAAAATATCCCAGAAACCAAAGAAAAAGAAACATCATGTCTCTGAATATTAATGACTTCCATAGTTATAATTTCTTACAGAAGAAATCTTTATTTCAGATATCGAATGGCATTCAGAATAATTCCAATATATTAAGAAGAAAAATGCATCATACATGGAGAAACTAATATTGATAAAATTTAGTAAGTACTTAAAGGAATTGAATTCCACTTACTATGTAGCTCAGTTTGCTACATAGTAAGTGTAATCTGCTTGCAATGGAGGAGACCCCAGTTCGATTCCTAGGTTAGGAAGATCCCGTGGAGATGTGATAGGTGACCCACTCCAGTATTCTTGGGCTTCCCTGGTGGCTCAGCTGGTAAAGAATCTGTCTGCAATACAGGAGACCTGGTTCGATCCCTGGGTTGGGAAGATCCCCTGGGGAAGGGAAAGGCTACCCACTCCAGTATTCTGGCCTGGGGAATTCCACATACTGTATAGTCCATGGGGTCACAAAGAGTTGACACGACTGAGTGACTTTGAAACCAATGAAACCAATTGGAACCAACCAAACTACTATGAAACCAATACTGAGGTTTTCTAGAGGAAGTACTGTCAATTGTATAAGTAAATCCATAGACAACAACCAGAAATATAAGTCTTAGCCTAAAACATGTATCTTAAACTTAAAAGTATTTCTAATGATGAAAGGCAGACAAATGCATTAGAGTTAGGGCTTCAAGTTCCTTCCTTATATTGGTGGATAGGTGGAGATGGGCAGGTAGGTATTCAGGCCAGGGACTCCTAGTGAATCTAGGAACTCTCCATACAGTTTGAAGGGCAAGGGCTATGGCCTTATCTGAAGGATTGATACTGGGATAATAAAATATATTGCCTAGCCTTTGTGTATCTAAACATATGTATTTGAAAATGTATGTTAGGCAGTAATGGACCACAGATTTCCAGAATCTCTCTGTTAGCAGGGAGAGCAGGGGAATGCCATCTGCTCACAACTAGGTAGGACGGCTGAGGGGTGATTGTTAAGAACATCTGGGGTATAGTTGGGTCAGGCAAAGAATTAAAAAAAACTTTTAAGATGGCACAGTTGATCTACTACAATTCTGTTGGCATATCGAGTTGGTGAAGAGACCAGTACTGAGTGGATCCATTTGTTAGGCATCCTGACTGGTTTGTGTTTAGTGAAAGAAATGTACAAGCTTTTAGCATTGGGTGGGAAAAGCCTTGTGAAACCCACATGTGTTTCAACAGTGAGTGTGCTATCTGTAAGGCAAGAAGAGATATTTGCCAAGAAAAAATAACCATCATATGAAAGCTCTCAGTCCTTGCCGTCATTGCTTGCCACTGTGAGGAGCAGCAGGAGGCACTTTTTTTTTTTTAACATGATAGGAGTTGTAGCCCTGGTCTCTAGGAGGATGGGAACTTCTGTAGTCACTGATACAGGTTATAAAGAGGACTTTTAAATACTAGGCAAAGTGTGCTAAAAACGCTTAATCTGCTAAAAACAATTTGAGTCAGTTCATAAAGAGTAGTCATTAGACATCAAATAAATGCAAAGAAATAGAGGAAAACAACAGAATGGGAAAGACTAGAGATCTCTTCAAGAAAATTAGAGATACCAAGGGAACATTTCATGCAAAGATGGGCTCGATAAAGGACAGAAATGGTATTGACCTAACTGAAGCAGAAGATATCAAGACGAGGTGGCAAGAATACACAGAAGAACTGTACAAAAAAAGATCTTCATGACCCAGATAATCACGATGGTGTGATCACTGACCTAGAGCCAGACATCCTGGAATGTGAAGTCAAGTGGGCCTTAGAAAGCATCACTATGAACAAAGCTAGTGGAGGTGATGGAATTTCAGTTGAACTATTTCAAATCTTGAAAGATGATGCTGTGAAAGTGCTGCACTCAATATGCCAGCAAATTTGGAAAACTCAGCACTGGCCAAGGACTGGAAAAGCTCAGTTTTCATTCCAATCCCAAAGAAAGGCAATGCCAAAGAATGCTCAAACTACTGCATAATTGCACTCATCTCACATGCTAGTAAAGTAATGCTCAAAATTCTCCAAGCCAGGCTTCAGCAATATGTGAACCGTGAACTTCCTGATGTTCAAGCTGGTTTTAGAAAAGGCAGAGGAACCAGAGATCAAATTGCCAACATCCACTGGATCATGGAAAAAGCAAGAGAGTTCCAGAAAAACATCTATTTCTGCTTTTTTGACTATGCCAAAGCCTTTGACTGTGTGGATCACAATAAACTGTGGAAAATTCTGAAAGAGATGGGAATACCAGACCACCTGACCTGCCTCTTGAGAAATCTGTATGCAGGTCAAGAAGTAACAGTTAGAGCTGGACATGGAAAAACAGACGTGTTCCAAATAGGAAAAGGAGTATGTCAAGGCTGTATATTGTCACCCTGCTTATTTAACTTCTATGCAGAGTACATCATGCGAAACGCTGGACTGGAAGAAGCACAAGCTGGAATCAAGATTCCTGGGAGAAATATCAATAACCTCAGATATGCAGATGACACCACCCTTATGGCAGAGAGTGAAGAGGAACTAAAAAACCTCTTGATGAAAGTGAAAGTGGAGAGTGAAAAAGTTGGCTTTTCAGAAAATAAAAATCATGGCATCTGGTCCCATCACTTCATGGGAAATCGATGGGGAAACAGTGGAAACAGTGTCAGACTTTATTTTTTTTGGCTCCAAAATCACTGAGATGGTGACTGCAGCCATGAAATTAAAAGACACTTACTCCTTGGAAGGAAAGTTATAAGCAATCTAGATAGCATATTCAAAGGCAGAGACATTACTTTGCCAACAAAGGTCCATCTAGTCAAGGCTATGGTTTTCCCAGTGGTCATGTATGGATGTGAGAGTTGGACTGTGAAGAAGGCTGAGCACCGAAGAATTGATGCTTTTGAACTGTGGTGTTGGAGAAGACTCTTGAGAGTCCCTTGGACTGCAAGGAGATCCAACCAGTCCATTCTAAAGGAGATCAGCCCTGGGATTTCTTTGGAAGGAATGATGTTAAAGCTGAAACTCCAGTACTTTTGCCACCTCATGCGAAGAGGTGACTCATTGGAAAAGACTCTTAATGCTGGGAGGGATTGGGGGCAGGAGGCGAAGGGGACAACAGAGGATGAGATGGCTGGATGGCATCACTGACTCGATGGACGTGAGTCTCGGTGAACTCCGGGAGTTGGTGATGGACAGGGAGGCCTGGAGTGCTGCAATTCATGGGGTTGCAAAGTGTGGGACATGACTGAGTAACTGAACTGAGCAGTGACTCAGTACTCTTGCCTGGAAAATCTCATGGGCGGAGGAGCCTGGTAGGCTGCAGTCCATAGGGTTGCAAAAAGTCGGACAGGATTGAGTGACTTCACTTTCACTTTTCACTCATGCATTGGAGAAGGAAATGGCAACCCACTCCAATGTTCTTACCTGGAGAATCCCACGGGTGGGGGAGCCTGGTGGGCTGCTGTCTATGGGGTCACACAGAGTCGGACACAACTGAAGTGACTTAGCAGCAGCAGCAGCAGCAGTGACTCAGATGGTAAGAATCTGTCTGCAATGGAGGAGACCCAGGTTTGACCCCTGGGCTGGGAAGATCCCCTGGAGTAGAAAATATTGGCAACTTGCTCCAATATTCTTGCCTGGAAAATCCATGGACAAAGAAGCCTGGCAGCAGGCTACAGTCCATGGAGTCAGAAAGAATTGTACATGACTGAGCATGCATGCTTCCAAGGCAGTTGGTATTTGACTCTGTTGAAGAAGAGAAAGAGGTTCTGTAGAGGAAGGTGCATTTATTTACTTTCGTATATGTTGGTGTTTTTTTTTCTTTTGCTTGTGATGAGAACTTTAAGATTTATTCTCTTCAGTTCAGTTCAGTCGCTAAGTCATGTCTGACTCTTTGCAACCCCATGAATCACAGCATGCCAGGCCTCCCTGTCCATCACCAACTCCCAGAGTTTACTCAAACACATGTCCATCAAGTCGGCGATACCATCCAGCCATCTCATCCTCTGTTGTCCCCTTGTCCTCCTGCCCCCAATCCCTCCCAGCATCAGTCTTTTCCAATGAGTCAACTCTTCACATGAGGTGGCCAAAGTATTGGAGTTTCAGCTTCAGCATCAGTCCTTCCAATGAATATTTGGGACTGATTTCCTTTAGGATGGACTGGTTGGATCTCCTTGCAGTCCAAGGGACTCTCAAGAGTCTTCTCCAACGCCACAGTTCAAAAGCATCAGTTCTTTGGTGCTCAGCTTTCTTCACAGTCTAACTCTCACATCCGTACATAACCACTGGAAAAACCATAGCCTTGATGAGCAGTGTTAACTATGGTCATCATGTACATTTCATCTCTAATACTTATAACTAGAAGTTTGTACCTTCTGACCACCTTCATCCAATTCCTTCACCTCCCCTCCATTCCTTTGGTAACCACCACTAGGATCTTTTGTTCTATGAGTTTGTTTCTTTTTTAAGGTTTTCCATATATAAGTGATATCGTAGAGTATTTATCTGTTTGACTTATTTTGTATAGTATAATGGCCCAAAGGCTTATCCATGTTGTAGCAAAAGGAAATATTTCCATCTTTTTTTATGTCTGAATAGTATTCTATGATGGCTAATGATAAAGAGTAATTTTTCAGGTGGCTTTTTGCCATCTACAGACACTCCAGTGTACTTTCTTTTCATGTCTTTGCCCATTTTCTAACTGGGTTATTTCTGTTTTTCTACAGTTGAGCTTTGAGAATCCTTTAAAAATTCTACATACCAAGGTGTCTAGCATATTGATTTTGTGCCTGAAAAGTTGCTGATCTTGTTTGTGTGCGCTCATTTCTTAGAATTCTCTATGTGCAAGATCATGTAATTTATCATCAGAGATAATTTTACTCCTTTATTACCAGTCTAGATATCTTTTAATTTTCTGGCCAATTTATTTGACTAGAACCTCCAGTAGAACATTTTATAGAAGCTGCAATAGCAGACATCCTTGTCTTGCTCTTACTTTTAGGAAAAAGTATTCAGTCTTTCACCACTAAGTATGATGATAGATGTGAGTTTTCATAGATATCTTTTATAAAGTTGAAAAAGTTCCTTTCTATTCCTTGTTTGCTATATTTTATTTTGAAATCATAAAGTGGTGTTGAATTATCTCAAATGCCTTTTAAAAATCTATTGATATGATTATGGATTTTGTTCTTTATTTTATTGCTATTGTGTATTATATTTATTGAATTTTGGCTGTTCAACCAACCAACCCTTGCATTCCTGGAATAAATCTTACTTTACCATGTTACATAAATCTTTTTGTATAACTGTATTTCTCCTTTGAATTGCTAGCATTTTGTTACTAGAATTGTCTAGTGACCTTCTAAGGATCAAAACATTTAGTGACTCTCTGGATCAAACTAAGTCCAGGGACATTTATTCATTGATATAGCATCTGCTATTATTTTACATCCTTTTCTAATATTTTTCTTTTTTCTCATTTATCACATGAAAAGCCATCAGTTTTTCATATCCTTCCCCTGGCTTCACCCTGTCCTGGTCTCTCTCTCGCCACATCAATTATAGATAGAACTTATTTTTGTATCTCCTCCTCTAAAATGTGTTCTTCTCAAAGTTAGGGATTTAATTTTCTCACTTGTGATAGTGTCTGATACTTTGAAGACTTCCAAGTTCTTTCTCCTCTTCCTCTTCTTCCTTTTAATCTTCCCTGCGCTTTCCATTTCTCTTCCTTCTCATCATTTTCTTCCTCCTCCTCCTGCACTTCTTTCTCTTTTTCTGACTTAATGAGTATATAAATACGAAAAACTAATGATTATATAAAAATAGAAAATTTCACAAAAAAGTGAAGAATATACTTTCCCATTTAAACTCTATCTATAAACTATTAAATTGATCTATTTTGGGAAGACATATCAATTTAACATTTAGACATTTATGGGTAAAGCAAAGCTAAATGATTCCCTACAAATTCTGATGGGATGCACTATGCTGTTGATGTGAAGAGATAATAATTGCTGGCATTTCTCAATCATGTTTGAAAAGGAGTCACTTGGGAAATACTGCAGCAGTCACCTGAGGACTGAGTTTCTCTTTTTTGTGGAGAAAACCAGTTGCCTATTCATTCAGACATGACATGGTGGTGCATAAGTGTAACTCAATATCCTGTATTTTATAAATATTATCTTTCTGGCCAATTTATTAAGCTGTTGCTCACCTGTTATAAAGTTAGGCCATTACTATTTTAGATAAATATAAACATTTGATGTTTATGATGATGTCTTATCTGAAACTAGTTCCTCACCATGGTTTCTTGTTACAAAAAGAAAAAATGTGAAACATTTCAAAGCATCAGCATAACAGAAATTCAAAAATAAAAGTCAATTTCAGAGTGAAATCTTAGAGAGAAACTGTATATTTATCCCTGCTGTGGTCAGGTAGCAAATTTAGCTGGCTAAATACAGGCTTCCCAGGTGGCTTAGTGGTAAAACAATTCTGCCTGCTGATGCAGGAGACACAGGAGACATGGATTCGATCCCTGGGTTGGGAAGATCCCCTGCAGGAGTAAATGACAACCCACTCCAGTATTCTTGCCTGGGAAATCCCATGGACAGAGGCACCTGGCAGGCTACAGTTCATGGGGTGGCAAAGAGTCAGACACGACTGAGCAATGGAGCATGCACGCAATAGGGAAATATCTAGTGATATTTCACATATGATAGTGAAAGTGTCAGTTGCTCAATCATGTCTGACTCTTTGTGACCTCATGGATTGTTGCCTTCCAGGCTCCTCTGTCCATGGGATTCTCCAGGCAAGAAAAATTCCACAGTGAAGCTAATATTTCTTAAGAAATATATTTATTGTTTATGCTTTTATACTACAATAGGAACATTCATTTGATTGTTAAATCTGACTCACTTGAAAAAATGTACTTCTAGTTAAAAAATAAAGAATAAAATATTTACTAAAAATTGCCTTTGTTTTTCCAGAGAAACAGTTGCAATAACTATAAATCTAAGATTTAACACACAGGTTGTGGAAGCAATATAAATTTAATAACGAATCAAATTGAGTTAATAACATAAAATATGAATTATTTGAATACATAAATATTAATCTTTCCTCTGTCTATACTAATTAAAGTGAAAGAAAGTGAAAGTGAAGTCACTCAGTCGTGTCCAACTCTTTGTGAACCCATGGAATGTAGCCTACCAGACTCCTCTGTCCATGGGATTTTTCCAGGCAAGAGTACTGGAGTGGGTTGCCATTTCCGTCTCCAGGGGATCTTCCCAATTCAGGGATGGAACTCTGGTCTCCTGCATTGCAAGCAGATGTTTTTATCATCTGAGCCACCAGGGAAGGTGCTTTTTTGATAAGTTAATTAGTCTGATCAACTGAAAGTTACATGTGAGAAATTTCCCTGATACTCATCCCTCCAATCAATCACTAAAATCATTGTTTTTAACTCTTTACTATATTTTGAATCTTCCTTCTGACTTCACTTCTGCTGACAACCACTTAATTTATGTCCTATTACTTGAGAAGTCAATTCTTAGGATGACTTCTTAATTCGCCCATCGCCGTTAAATTTCCTTTGACTAATGTTTTTTCATGTCTCTTCTTAAAATTCATTAAGAGCCCTATTATTCGTAGAATAAGGTAAAATCCCATTGTAAGAGCAAGCATGAACCCTCATGATCTATTCCTTGCCCTTGACCTCTTTCAAATTTGGAAATTAGTTTATGTCAAAAGTTGTTCCCAAAAGTACCCAATTGTTTTGAACCTGATGTATCCCCAGAATGTCCTCTACTGCGGTTTATATTTGGTTATTTGTGAACCTCGCTGTTTTTTAACTTTAAAAGTCAGTTAGAAGAATTTTCTTATTCATCGTGAACAAATACCTACTTTGGATGTCAGTCATTCCCTCTGTGTACTGTACTAAATTTACCAATAGGTTCCTGACTCATCGTATGGAGATTGTCTGTGTCATTCTCTTCTAACCAACTTGACTGTAAGACAGTTTTATTCATTTTCACATCTTCATTGCTGGCAAATGCCTAAATATATTTATTAGGTATTCATTAATTAAGTAGACCATGCTAGCTTTTCCCTAAATCATTTTCTACTTCTTCCTGGGCTAGATTAACTTTCCCAGTTTTTCAGATTTTCTTAGGTAGGGTTGTGTGACAGTGTTCTACTCAATGGAAGGTGAAATGACATTGTCTGCTTCCAGGCCTTTGTACCTTTATTTTCCAAACCAATAATTTAGAGAATGACAAAGCCATAAGATGAAGGATGCTAAGTTCATGGGTATTTCCTTGGTCACTTGCTGGTCATGAATGCTCAGAAATTTATCTCTGCAAGAAGTAAACTATTTTGTTAAGCCATGAGATTTGGAAATTCATTTCTTCTCTTAGATACCTTGCATTAAATATGATTTTTAGTTTAATCGAACAGATTTTAACATTTTGAATAAGTTTTACTGTATTTGGTTTATCCATTAAATTAGAATATAATATTAGATGAAAGTAAAAAATTAAAATAGAGTGTTCTATGCCAAATATTTTATAGTAATTGTCTCTAATTTATTATTCTATTTTCATAAATGGAAAAGTGAGATTTGGGAAGATAAACAGTTGTTCCAGGATATAGAACCAGTTGTGAACCCTCCAGTCAATCAATCAACTGAAAGTTCATAATCATGCACCACAGCATTCTGAAATAATTCTAGACTTCTGTGATGATTCAGAAAAACCTTTGAAATCAAGTCTGTTGATGTGAGCACTGCTCATCACTTTGGGAGTGAGTCATTATGTATCTATCTTTAGTACACAGATTTTCCAATCAATTATCTTTAATAATAGGGCCTTAATATTAGTTTATGGATCTACCACTGGATCAACTATATATGCTAATATTTTAAAGGTTTTAGTTTTTCTGACTGTAAATTTTGAATGATAGAGCTTTTATGCACATTACTTACAAATTCAAATATGGGATAATAAATACCGTATACAATTCACATTTTCAGCAAACATATTTTGGCTGGGTTCTGATATGAGACAGAAATAATTTAACCATCATTAAAGAATTTGGTTGCTACTTTGTTGATTCGTAATGACAACTATAGCTGCCTTGTTTTAATTTGCTGCTGTCCTTTAGTCGCTAAGTTGTGTCTGACTGTTTTGTGATCCCATGGACTTTAGTCACCCAGGTTCCTCTGTCCATGGGATTTTCCAGGCAAGAATACTGGAGTGGGTTGCCATTTCCTTTCCAGGGAATCTTCCCAACCCAGGGATCAAACTCAGATCTCCTGCATTGGCAGGCAGATTCTTTACTAATGAGCCACCTGGGAACCCTCTTGTTTTAACTAGCTAATATCTGTCACTGATTTTGTTTGCCTTAGATAAATAGGGTTTCTGTGATGACATAATCCAATCACTAAAATAGATGGAACATTTATTTTGTATGAGGTTAAACAGTAAATTGTTAAAACTTCATTATTAATGATACTATAACATTATAAAAAGCATTTTTATAAATTAAAAATCAGTCATTTCAGTTCAGTCACTCAGTTGTGTCCGACTCTTTGCCACCCCATGAACCACAGCATGACAGGCCTCCCTGTCCATCACTAAGTCTCGGAGTTTACCCAAACTCATGTCTATTGAGTCCGTGATGGCATCTAACCATCTCATCCTCTGTGTCCCCTTCTCCTCCTGCCTTCAATCTTTCCCAACATCAGGGTCTTTTCAAATGAGTCAGCTCTTTGCTTTATGTGGCCAAAATATTGGAGTTTCAGCTTCAACATCAGTCCTTCCAATGAACACACAGAACTGATTTCCTTTAGGATGGACTGGTTGGATCTCCTTTCAGTCTAAGGGACTCTCAAGAGTCTTCTACAATACCACAGTTCAAAAGCATCAATTCTTCACTGCTCAGCTTTCTTTATAGTCCAACTCTCACATCCATACATAACTACTGGAAAAACCATAGCCTTGACTAGATGGACCTTTGCTGACAAAGTAATGTCCCAGCTTTTTAATATGCTGTCTAGGTTGGTCATAACTTTCCTTCCAAGGAGTAAGCGTCTTTTAATTTCAAAGCTGCAGTCACCATCTGCAGTGATTTGGAGCCCAGAAAAATAAAGTCAGCCACTGTTTCCACTGTTTACCCATCTATTTCCCATGAAGTGATGGGACCGGATGCCATGATCTTCGTTTTCTGAATGTTGAGTTTTAAGCCAACTTTTTCACTCTCCTCTTTCACTTTTATCAAGAGGCTCTTTGGTTCTTCTTCACTTTCTGCCATAAGGGTGGTGTCATCTGCATATCTGAGGTTATTGATAATTCTCCCGGCAATCTTGATTCCAGCTTATGCTTCCTCCAGCCCAGCATTTCTCATGATGTACTCTGTATATAAGTTAAATAGGCAGGGTGACAATATACAGCCTTGACATACTCCTTTTCCTGTTTGGAACCAGTCTGTTGTTGCATGTCCAGTTCTAACTGTTGCTTCCTGACCTGCATATAGGTTTCTCAAGAGGCAGGTCAGGTGGTCTGGTATTCCCATCTCTTTCAGAATTTTCCACAGTTTCTTATGATCCACAAAATCAAAGGATTTGGCATAAACAAAGCAGAAATAGATGTTTTTCTGGAACTCTCTTGCTTTTTTTGATGATCCAGTGGATGTTGGCAATTTGATCTCTGGTTCTTCTGCCTTTTCTAAAACCAGCTTGAACATCTGGAAGTTCATGGTTCATGTATTGCTGAAGCCTGGCTTGGAGAATTTTGAGCATTACTTTACTAGCGTGTGAGATGAGTGCAATTGTGCGGTAGTTTAGCATTGTTTGGCATTGCCTTTCTTTGGGATTGGAATGACAACTAAACTTTACCAGTCCTATGATCTCAATTTATTAAAATAAATTAGGCTATTTGATGTTTTTCATAATTTATTATTTCAATTTTGCATCTTGTTCTGAAACTGTAGGGTAACTCTCCTGCACTATTCCATTGGAAAAGTCCTCTCATATGCATTAATTGTTACCACATCATCTTTTATCTTTTACCTAAAGGCTGACTATTGCTTTTATGTAATTTTTATAGCGTTCATAACATTCATTCTGAGAATATATTCAATTTCTACTCTGACTCTTTCAAGACTTTGGCTCAAGTACCCACTTACCTAAATGAACTGAAGTGTTCCCAAATCCTGATCTGGGAGGGAAAGGATATCAGTGTTTTCCCTAGGCTCTCGTATCACCCCCTTCATACCTCAGTTGCAGCATTTGCATGGTATTTCAGTTATGTTTTTATTCTTTAAATAATTGCCTATTTTGTCTCACAAAATAATCGAGATAGTTTTTAGCAGATTCAAAGAAGAGATCCTAAAGTTAAAAATCACTGACATGAAGGAAAAAAACACTAAGAAGGAGAAAACTTCACCATGATGATAGTTTTGATGGCCAAGTCTCTGATTGAGCTCATAGTTTTCTCTTGGACAAAGCAAAGAGGAAAATGTAATCACTGAGACAGTATTTTTATAGCACTTGGTTGTAAAATAAATTTCTCATATAATGTTGTTCACACTGATAGTATTAGCAGAATGCCGATAATAGTGTAGAAGCAAATATTTTGAAAAAGTATAGTCATTATTTTCATCTACTTCTTTCTTACAGATTCTGTTCTTAACCCCAAATCATCATCACATCATCAGTGTAATTTAACAAAAAAGTACACATAGATGAGCATTTAGATCCAGATCATTTTTTTTAAAGAGAGTTGAAGTATCAACATTAGAGTGTTATAGTTCTTTTAAAATTCTGCCTTTAGAATTACTGAAAGACAGACTGTATATTAAAATTCTTTATATACAGTTACAGTAAACAAGTTACAGATACATAGTAAAGGTTGAATGAATGAGTGAAATATTTTACTCATCATTGATCAGTACACATAGTAACTAACATTCTTATTTTATACTTTGTGAACATGAAATAAAAATTACAAGCTAGATGTGAAAATAGGTCACTTTTGATTTGCATATATTATTGTGATCTTATACACATAGACACACATATACACACACATATATTGAACTTTACTTTTACTCTCTTCAATAATTGATGCAGTTGGTTAAATTATATGACATTTCCCCTTCTCTTCTGTTAATTCAGTTCTTTTGAAGCAGCATAGTCTATTTGTATGCATTCAGTTCAATGTGTCCCAGAATAACAGTCTGTCCCCACCTAGTGCTGTCTTTCTTTAGGTATTCAGTTCTCATTGTTACATTTTGTTTAATTCACTTCATCTTGCAGGTTTTCTCATTTAAATTCTCAGACTTGAGACACTGAAATTTGAAATTTCAACCTTAACAAAATTTTCCTTTGTTCAGCTCCAATGGAGTTGAGCTTTGGTGAGATGAGGTTAAATATGGGGTGACCACAACTTCGTCTGCTCTTGTACACTTTTCATAGATAAACAGCACACTAGGCTATACTTTTAAACCACACAATTAATGACAGAATATGCAGTGTGCAGTGCTGTTAAAATTCCAATGTATAACCGGAATCCTAAGCACTTTATAACACTTATAGCCCAAAAATGTGGAATTCAAAATTTCACTATACCTATTGAAATTCTAGGAGATGTTTGAGAATAATGGAATAAAATAAGGATTTAAATATTTCCAACTACTTTAATCAGTTAATTATGAAATGAATTATTGAGTTAATGTTGACTTGCCTGCAGAACAATTTTCAATTAGTATTTCCCAGTGATTCCAAAAAAAAAAAATTGAAAAGGGCAGACTTTAATGTTAGCATTTTTACTAATACATTCTATTTTTCAAGCATTCAGTTCAGTTCAGTTCAGTCTCTCAGTCCTGTCTGACTCTTTGCGACCCTGTGAATCTCAGCATGCCAGGCCTCCCTGTCCATCACCATCTCCCGGAGTTCACTCAAACTCACATCCATCGAGTCGGTGATGCCATCAGCCATCTCATCCTCTGTTGTCCCCTTTTCCTTTTGCCCCTAATCCCTCCCAGCATCAGAGTCTTTTCCAATGAGTAGACTCTTCGCATGAGGTGGCCAAAGTACTGGAGTTTCAGCTTCAGCATCATTCCTTCCAAAGAACACCCAGGGCTGATCTCCTCTAGAATGGACTGCATTGGCTTAGTCTAATTGTAGATAGGGAGGCTTTTCAATCTAAAATATTTCTCAGTCAAAATTACATGTTATATATACATATATATATATAAGTTATATATAAAAGTTCTCTTCCTCTGCTCTACTGGTATCCATTGCATTCTCAGACTTCATCATGGTAATGCATTCATTTGCTTCATTTTCTTTTTTTTTTTGTTAGGTCTTTAAATTCGTTAACAAAATACTGGAGCACTGAGAGCTTTTATGCATGATGTTTATGTGCTAAAGCTGTATGACCTTTTCAAAATTCTTCCATTCATTTTGCTGGAAATTGTTTTTCATACAACTGAAATACAGTGGTTTTGACAGAATCAAGTAGCTTCAGGTTTTGAGTTATACAACTATGATTTTTATTAAGGCAGGAGAGAAATTCAAAGAAAATTTTCTAAATTATAAAAAAAAGTTATTCAAGATAAGACATAGAAAGAATTCAGTATATAAAAATAAACTAAAACTTACAAATAGAATTCTTGATCTTCATTCTAGACCTTGAGTCTTTGTTATTTTCATTAATTCACTCAACCATAAATGTTTTTTCAGGCAGACTCAAAACAAAGATTTCTTGGAATGAAACATGAATTTCACCCACTATAGATTTTCAGAAAGCTATAATCGAATGAATAAAATAAACACATGCATTTTTGCTACATTAGATAATGATAGAAAGATTCAGATTTTAGAAAATGAAGACAGTCCTTCCAACTGGAGAAACACAAAAGCCTTCTAGAGAAGATGGTACATGAGGTAGGCCTGAAAAGACCAGGAGAATTTGAATAAATGTGGATTAGAAGAAGACATTTTAGACAGAGGGATTTGCTAGAAGTTAAATATAGTTGGAGAGTCACAGTGTTTGTTTTGCTTTAGTTTAATTTATTTTTCTATAACTTAAAAAAAAAAAATACTATTATAGTTACCTGCTTCCCAGTGGTAAAGAATCTCCCTGCCAATGCAGGAGATGCAAGAGACACAGGGTCGATCCCTGGGTCAGGAAGATCCCCTGGAGGAGGAAATGGCAACCCAATCCAGTATTCTTGCCTGGAAAATTCCATGGACAGAGGAACCTGGTAGGGCTACTGTCCATGGGGTTGGAAAGAGTCGGAGTTGGCTGAGCACACACACAACGAATAATTTTGTGACAGATATAAAATCCTTGAATGTATTTTCACACTTTCAAGTGCACCTGGGACATTTCCAAAAATGAACCATAAGCTGAAGCATAATGGAAATCTGAAGAAGTTTCAAAGGTTGGAATCATATTAGTATGTCTCTGACTACAGAGCAAAAAAACTCTGGAAACTAAATTCCAAATAGATAAGTAGAAAGTGCTTACATGTTTAAAAGTTAGGAAGCAAACTGTTAAGTAACTCATGGATCAATAAGATATCATAGTGTAAATTTTAAATTATTTTGGACTGAGTACTAAAATGTCACATATCAAAGCTTGTGAAATAAAGCTAAACTTGTGCTTAGAAGAAATGATACATGTTTGTGTATTTTAAGAATGACCTGCAAGTTAATAATACAGACATTCAGCCCCAGAAGTTATTTTTCACAAAGGCAAAAAATAAAACTCAAAAAAGTAGAAGGAAGTAAATCATAAAGACATAACTATAAAAGTTGATAAAATACTGGCAAAATATGAAACATAGAGGATTAATGAGGTAGAAGCTTTGCTTTGAAAATACTAATATAATTGATAAGTCTCTGTGAAAATTTTTATGAAGGAAAAAAGTGCTATCACTGCAGAACCTGAATGCACTAAAAATCAGAAGTGAATATTATAAAATATACCAATAAATTAAACATTTGGAATAAATAGGCACAACTGGCTGTATTTTTAAATATTAGCCACAGTTACAACTTGTTTTTTACAAATACAATTTTAGAAAACCTTAAAACATTTTTAGAAAAGGACTAAACCTAAAAAATAATGTTTAAGAATCTGTGTAATACAATACTCTGTTTAGGAAAGTTAAGAATAACTTAAATAAACTGAAGTGGTAAACCATGTTCATGGATTAAAAGATGCAGTACTGTGATAAGATCAGTTGGCCTCAAATTGCTTTACAGACTCTAAGCAGTGTCAGTGAAAATACTAACAGTTTCTGGTGAAATCTGAAAATCTGGAGGGACAAGAATATCCAAACACTGGTAAAAAAAAAAAAAAAAATATATATATATATATATATAGAAATGTCTATACTATCAAACATCATCATGTATTTTAAAGATACAATAATCAAGAAAATATAATATTGCCATAATGATCAACAAAGAGAACCCCTCAAAAGGGATAGACTCTTGAGAACACTCATCACATATATACAGGCACTTGATTTATGACAAAGATGATACTTCAGAAAATGGGTCAATGATATTTTCAGTTGGATACTGGATCAGTTGTATGTCCATATGATAATAGTAGAAAATTGACTCCTACATTACAATATACATAAAATTCTACAAAATTTGATTCCTACTTGTACATAAGACAGAAAAAATGTCTACATGTGCAACAAGAGCTGTGTATGAGAATGCTTAGAACAGTGTTATTTCCAATAACCTAAACATGAAACAAACCTCAAATCCTTTGTCTTATAGATTAAGGCAAGTTATTGATTACAAATTATTATGAATTTTGAATTTTGTTGTATGATCCAATATGATCATTAATTTAGCTTCACACTTACATATTCTACATTTTCCTATAATGTGTTGTGCCTTGCCATTTAAAAAGTGAAAGAAAAAACTCTTAGAATTAATGTTGCATGTGAAATACCAATGTATTTAGAACTGACACTCTACATTTGAAAATTTGCAGATAAAGCTATATATGACTTAGAAGTAATTATGCAGTATTAAACAGATTGTTTATTCACCAAGAAAAAAGATAAAATTGCTAAAATCATAAATGAGATTCTATCACTACTGATCCTATGAATATTGAATAATAATAAATACTACAAAACCTCTATGTCCATAAAGTGGCCAATTACTTGCCAGAGACACTCTGCCAATCTCACATATGAAAAAAGCATATAACCAAGTAGGTGTATATTATATAAATTTATTAAATTATTTGATTCTTTAAATTGAAGCATAACTGGTTTATAATATTGTATTACTTTCAGGCACACAACACAATGATTCAATAATTAACAACCTTCCAAAACAGAAAGCACCAGACAACAATAATTTCACTTATGAATTCTAACAACCTTTTAAGGAATATATGACAGCACATCTCTATAATCTCATCCAGAAAACAGAAGCAGAGAGAATGCTTCCTAATTCATTCTGAAGTCAGCATTTTGCTAATACCAACACCAGACAGACATTACAAGAAAGGAAACTACAGGACAACATTCATCATCAGTTCAGTTGCTCAGTCATGTCTGACTCTTTGCAACTCCACGGACTGCAGCACACCAGGCTTCCCTGTCCATCACCAACTTCCGGAGCTTGCTCAAACCCATGTCCATTGATTCAGTGATGCCGTCCAACATCTCATCCCCTGTTGTCCCCTTCTCCTCTGGCCTTCAATCTTTCCAAGAATCAGGATCTTTCATTGAGTCAGTCATAATAGATGTGAAAATCCTCAACAAAATATTTTAGAAATAAAATATAATAACATATAAAAACACACATAACCAGCACCAAATGAAATATATCCCAATCTGGTTCAGTGTTCAAATATCAATTTGATATAATCCATGACATCAACAGGCTGAAGAAGTAAAGTGATATCAGTTCAGTTAAGTTTAGTTCAGTCACTCAGTCATGTCTGACTCTTTGCAACCCCATGAATTACAGCACGCCAGGCCTCCCTGTCCATCACCAACTCCCAGAGTTGACTCAGACTCACGTTCATCGAGTCAGTGATGCCATCCAGCCATCTCATCCTCTGTCGTGCCCTTCTTCTCCTGCCCCCAATCCCTCCCAGCATCAGAGTCTTTTCCAACGAGTCAACCCTTTGCATGAGGTGGCCAGAGTACTGGAGTTTCAGCTTTAGCATCAGTCCTTCCAAAGAAATCCCAGGGCTGATCTCCCTCAGAATGGACTGGTTGGATCTCCTTACAGTCCAAGGGACTCTCAAGAGTCTTCTCCAACTCCACAGTTCAAAAGCATCAATTCTTCGGTGCTCAGCTTTCTTCACAGTCCTACTCTCACGTCCATACATGACCACAGGAAAAACCATAGCCTTGACTAGATGGAAGTGATATCAGTAGATGCATAAGAGCATTTGATAAAATTCAACATGAAACATTTATATTAAAAACTCCACAAACTAAGAATAGAGGGAACCTTTCTCAACTTGATAAAGCATGTCTATGGAAAACCTGCAAATAATACAATTTGGTGAGAAACTAAATGCTTTCTTCCTAGATTGGGAACAAAGCAAAGATGCCCCCTCTCACCAATCCTTTTCAGCAACATATTGGAAGTCCTAGTTAATACAGTATGTGTATATATTATTCTACTTATGTGTATATATGTGCATATTTATAGAATATTTATACATATAATTGAACAAAAGCATGCAATGACATTTGAATAGCAAAATTGGAGAGTGCATAACTATGTGGAAGAGAAGGGAATCTAGAAGATACATACAAGTAATCTCAGTGGTAAATACGTTTAACTTTGCAGAAAAAATGAAGTAAGAATTATAAAATATGAGGCTAAGATAGAGTTGAACAAAGTGTACAATATTTGTTAAATTAATCATAGTGTTAAAAAAGTATTTAAATTGAAAGTGAAAGTTGTTCAGTTGGGTCTGACTCTTTGCAACCCCATGGACTATTAAGCTAACTGTAAATGCAATGTAGCAGTGAAAAAACAGGGAAGTTCTAAATATACAGGCACGGATAATTTTTAATGCATACTTTCCAGTCAGTCATAGAGTGACAATTAATTTGTGATATCATCCTTAAAGAAAAAGAAAACTCACACATAATCTATACATTTACACTATAAATGCTTACAAGCATACAAAGTGCATAATAACATTTCAATAGTATTTATACCAGAGAAGAGGAATAGGTTTGTTAAGAAATCCTTTGTTTCACCTGCAAGTTTTGTTTGTTTGTTTTTTCCCATGGAGTGTATTCATATTACTTGTGTAAGTAAATTATGTTCTACGTAAAAGTGGAAACATATTTGATTCCATTAGAAAAAAAAAAATTAAAGCAGAGAGAGATCTAAGCCAAGTAGCTCCACAATGAGGCTTGTGGGTCCCTGTTAAGATTGCCAGGCCTCAGATTTCGCTTTATTATATAGATAAAATACTAGATAAGCAATAAAGACATTTCCCGGTCTCAAAAATTTCTGCAAAGCAAACTATTTCAGAAATGACTACTTGATATGTTTCTATATCCAGAAGATTCTTCTCTGACACATCACTAAAATCTGTAGTGCTCAGAGCTGTTGTTTTCTAGACATATATTCCCAGACATTTCTTTTCATTTTTCTTTGTACCTAGAACTCTGTCCTTGACCTTTTATTTCTATTCCATTTTTTTAAATCTTCTCAGAAAAGGTTAACTTCTACCTGTGGTGGATTCATTTTGATATTTGGCAAAACTAATACAGTTATGTAAACTTTAAAAATAAAATAAAAAAAAATAAAATAAAATAAAATAAACATAAGTTGATGACCCATTTCTCTCTTGTTGCCAAGTGTGTTGCAAGCTCTAGATTCAGTCATGTATCTAAGTGCCTAGAGAAAGTTTTCATTCAGTGGATGTGCAGGTAGCTCCTTTTCCCTGAAACATCTCTATCAGTAATACCTGTGTATGTATGACGGTGACTGTGCGGCATTGGAAAGACTTTAAGGCGATACCCCACATCCAAGGGCAAAGGAGAAGCCCCAGCAAGACTATCAGATCAGATCAGATCAGTCACTCAGTCGTGTCCGACTCTTTGCCACCCCACGAATCACAGCACGCCAGGCCTCCCTGTCTATCACCAAATATAGGAGGGGAAAAATTTCATTTGGAATCAAACGCTATACCCGCCAGAGATGCTTAGAGGGCTCAAACAAAACCTTGTGCACACCAGGACCCAAAGACCCCACAGACTGAGACAGAACTGTGTTTGGGTATCTCCTGAGGAGATAAGGGTCAGCAGTGGACTGCTGCAGGGGCAGGGGCTCTGGGTGAGATAGATCTGGGTATGGTATAAGCCCTCTTGGAGGAGGTTGCTATTAACCCACCATAGAGCCAGCAAAACTTTCACAGGACTGGGGAAATAGACTTTGGGAGGGCACAAACAGAAACTTGTGCACATCAGGATCCAGGAAAAGGATCCTGGTGAAAGTGACCCCATAAGAGACTGACCAAGACATGTTCCTGAGTATCCAGGCATCTCCGGCAGAGGCGTGGTTTGGCAGTGGCCTGCTGCAGGGCTAGAGGCACTGAATGTAGCAGTGGCTGCATGGGACCTTTTGAAGGAGGTCTCCATTGTTTTCATTACCTCTACCATAGTTTCAGTTCAGTTCAGTTCAGTTGCTCAGTCGTGTCCGACTCTTTGCGACCCCATGAATCACAGCACTCCAGGCCTCCCTGTCCATCACCAACTCCCAGAGTTCACTCAAACTCATGTCCATCGAGTCGGTGATGCCATCCAGCCATCTCTGTCATCCCCTTCTCCTCCTGTCCCCAATCCCAACATAGTTTGGCGTCAGATCAAATAACAAGGAGGGAACATAGCCCCCGCACCCCTACCCCATTCAACAGAAAATTGGATTAAGATTTACTGAGCATGGCCCCACCCATCAAAACAAGACCCAGTTTACCTCTCAGTCAATCTCTGCCATCAAGAAGCTTCCATAAGCCTCATCCTTCTCCATCAGAGGGCAGACAGAATGAAACCACAATCACAGACAACTAACCAATGATCACATGGATGACAGCCTTGTCTAACTCAAGGAAACTATGAGCCATGTTGTGTTCAGTTTAATTCAGTCACTCAGTCATGTCTGACTTTTTGCGACCCTGTGGACTGCAGCACGCCAGGCCTCCCTGTCCATCACCAACTCCCAGACTTTACTCAAACTCAGGTACATCAAGTCTGTGATGCCATCCAACCACCTCATCCTCTGTCATCCACCTTTCCTCTTGCCTTCAATCTTTCCCAGCATCAGAGTCTTTTCCAATGAGTCAGTTTCTTCACATCAGGTGGCCAAAGTATTGGAGTTTCAGCTTCAGCATCAGTCCTTCCAATGAACACCCAGGACTGATCTCCTTTAGGATGGACTGGTTGGATCTCCTTGAGGTCCAGGGACTCTCAAGAGTCTTCTCCAACACCAAGTTCAAAAGCATCAATTCTTTTGTGCTCAGCTTTCTTTATAGTCCAACTCTCACATCCATACATGACTACTGGAAAAAAACATAGCTTTGACTAGACAGACCTTTGTTGGCAAGTAATGTCTCTGCTTTTCAATATGCTGTCTAGGTTAATCATAACTTTTCTTCCAAAGAGCAAGCATCTTTTAATTTCACGGCTGCCGTCA
The DNA here is from genome assembly GCF_019923935.1 of Bubalus bubalis. Taxonomy (NCBI): domain Eukaryota; kingdom Metazoa; phylum Chordata; class Mammalia; order Artiodactyla; family Bovidae; genus Bubalus; species Bubalus bubalis. The sequence continues at coordinate 77,080,332 of NC_059159.1, read as the reverse complement.
CCACCTGCAGTGATTTTGGAGCCCTGCAAAATAAAGTCTGTCACTGTTTCCACTGTTTCCCCATCTATTTCCCATTAAGTGATGGGACCACATGCCATAATCTGTTTTCTAAATGTTGAGTTTTAAGCCAACGTTTTCACTCTCCTCTTTCAATTTCATCAAGAGGCTCTTTAGTTCTTTTTTGTTTTCTGCCATAAGAGTGGTGACATCTGGATATCTGAAGTTATTGCTGTTTCTCCTGGCAATCATGATTCTAGCATGTGCTTCATCTAGCCCAGCGTTTCTGAAGATGTATTCTCCATATAAATTAAATAAGCAGGGTGAGAAAATATAGCCTTGATATACTCCTTTACCTATTTGGAACCAGAATGTTGTTCCATGTCCAGCTCTAACGCTTGATTCTTGACCTGCATAACAGATTTCTCAAGAGGCAGGTCAAACGTTTGCTGTGATCCACACAGTCAAAGTCTTTGGCATAGTCAATAAAGCAGAAGTACATGTTTTTCTGGAACTCTCTTGCTTTTTCGATGACCCAGAGCATGTTGGCAATTTGATCTCTGGTTCTTCTGCATTTTCTAAATCCAGCTTGAACATCTGGAAGTTCACAGTTCACATACTGTTGAAGCCTGGCTTGGAGAATTTTGAGCATTACTGGACTAGCGTGTGAGATGAATGCAATTGTGAGGTAGTTTGAGCATTCTTTGGCTTTGCCTTTCTTTGGGATTGGAATGAAAACTGACCTTTTCCAGTCCTGTGGCAACTGCTGAATTTTCGAAATTTGCTGGCAAATTGAGTGCACCACTTTCACAGCATCATCTTTTAGGATTTGAAATAGCTCAACTTTAATTCCATCACCTCTACTAGCTTTGTTCAAAGTGATGCTTCCTAAGGCCCGCTTGACTTCGCATTCCTGGATGTCTGGCTCTAGGTGAGTGATCATACCACCCTGATTATATGGGTCATGAAGTCTTTTTTGTATAGTTCTTCTGTGTATTCTTGCCATCTCTTCTGAATATATTCTGCTTCTGATATGTCCATACAATTTCTGTCCTTTATTGTGCCCATCTTTGCATGAAATATTCCCTTGGTATCTCTAATTTTCTTGAAGAGATCTCTAGTTTTTCCCATTGTATTGTTTTTCTTATTTCTTTCCATTGATCACTGAGGAAGTCTTTCTTATTTCTCCTTTGTATTCTTTGGAACTATGCATCCAAATGGGTATATCTTTCCTTTTCTTCTTTGCCTTTCACTTCTCTTCTTTTCACAGCTGTTTGTAAGGCCTCCTCAGACAACTATTTTGCCTTTGCATTTCTTTCCCTTGAGGATGGTCTTGATCCTTGCCTCCTGTAAAATGTCACCTCCATCCATAGTTCTTCAGGCATTCTGCCTATCAGATCTAATCCTTCGAATCTATTTCACACCTCCACTGTGTAGTCGTAAGGAATGTGATTTAGGTCTTATGTGAATGGTCTAGTGGTTTTCCCTACTTTCTTCAATTTAAGTCTGAATTTGGCAATAAGGAATTCATGATCTGAGCCCTCCCTGTTATTTACCTGGGGTCAAGCTATGCTGGAAATAATGAAGACAATGGAGACCTCCTTCAAAAGGTCCCATGCAGGCACTGCTACACTCAGTGCCCCCAACCCTGTAGCAGGCCACTGCCAACCCATGGTGACTCCGCTGGTGACTCCTAGATACTCACAGGTAAGCCTAGGTCTGTTTCTTGTGGGGTCACTGTTCCTTTCTCCTGAGTCCTGGTGCTCACAAGTTTCCATTTGTGCCCTTCAAATGTTTGTTCCCCCAGTCCTGTGTAAGTTCTGGCAGTTCTATGGTGGCTTAATGGCAACATCCTCCAAGAGGGCTTATGCCATATTCAAGTCTGCTGCACCCAGAGCCTCTGCCCCTGTGGAAGTCCACTACTGATCTGTACCTCCATAGGAGACATTCAAACACAGTTCTGTTACAATCTCTGTTCAGTCTTCAGGTCCTGGTGTGCACAAGTTTTGTTTGAACCCTCTGAACGTCTCTGGTATGTATGGGGTTTGACTCTAAATGCAATTTTGACCCTCCTACCATCTTGCAAGAGCTTCTCCTTTGCCCTTGGATGTGGGGTATCTCCTCAAAGCCTTTCCAGCACTGTGCAGTTGCTGCCCTAGCACCTACCGTCTTGCTGGGGCTTCTCTGCTCTTGCCTTGTAGGGCCACTCAAGATGGATGGGTCATGGTAGAGAGTTCTGACAAAATATGGTCCACTAGAGAAGGAAATGGCAAATCACTTCAGTGTTCTTGCCTTGAGAACCCCAGGAACAGTATGAAAAGGCTAAAAGATAGGACACTGGAAGATGAACTCCCCGGGTACATAGGTGCCAAATATGCTACTGGAGATCAGTGGAGAACTAACCCCAGAAAGAAAGAAGAGATGAAGCCAAAGCATAAACAACACCCAGTTGTGGATGTGACTAGTAATGGAAGTAAAGTCTGAAGCTATAAAGAGCAATATTGCATAGGAACCTGGAATGTTTAGGTCCATGAATCAAGGTAAATTGGCAGTGGTCAAACAGGAGATGGCAAGGGTGAATGTCAACATTTTAGGAATCAGCGAACTAAAATGGACTGAAATGGGTGAGTTTGACTCAGATGACCATTATGTCTCCTACTGTGGACAAGAATCCCTCAGAAGAACTGAAGGAACCATCATAGTCAACAAAAGAGTCTAAACTACAGTATTTGGATGCAATCTCAAAGAAGACAGAATGATCTCTGTTCATTTCCAAAGCAAACCATTCAATATCACAGTGATCCAAGCCTATGCTCTGACCAGTAATGCCAAAGAAACTGAAGTTGAATGATTCTAGGAATACCTACAAGACCTTCTAGAACACCCCAAAAAGAATTCCTTTTCATTATAGGGGACTAGAATGCAAAAGTAGGAAGTCAAGAAATACCTGGAGTAACTGGCAAATTTGGCCTTGGAGTACGGAAAGAAGCAGGGCAAAGGCTAATAGAGTTTTGCAAAGAGAATGCACTGGTCATAGCAGACACCCTCTTCCAAAATCACAGGAGAAGACTCTGCACATGGACATCACCAGACGGTCAATACCAAAATCAGATTGATTATATTCTTTACAGTCAAAGAGGGAGAAGCTCTATACAGTCAGACAAAACAAGACCAGAAGCTGACTGTGGCTCAGATGATGAACTCCTTATTGCCAAATTCAGACTTAAATTGAAGAAAGTAGGGAAAACCACTAGGCCATTCAGGTATGACCTAAATCTGTCCCTTACAACTATAGAGTGGAAGTGAGAAATAGATTTAAGGAATTAGATCCATAACAGAGTTCCTGAAGAAGTATGGGCAGAGGTTTGTGATATTGTACAGGAGGCAGGGATCAAGACCATCCCCAAGAAAAAGAAATGCCAAAAGGCAAAATGTTGTTGTCTGAGGAGGCCTTACAAACAGCTGTGAAAAGAAGAGAAGTGAAAGGCAAGGAGAAAAGGAAAGATATACCTATTTGAATGCAGAGTTCCAAAGAATAGCAAGGAGAGATAAGAAAGCCTTTCTTGGTGTTCAAAGCAAAGAGATAGGGGGGAAGAAAAAGAATAGGAAAGACTAGAGATCTCTTCATGAAAATTAGAGTTACCAAGGGAACATTTCATGCAAAGATGGGCACAATAAAGGACAGAAATTGTATGGACGTATCAGAAGCAGAATTTATTAAGAAGAGGTGGCAAGAATATACAGAAGGACAATACAAAAAAGATCTTCATGATCCAGATAATAATGATGGTGTGATCACTCACCTAGAGCCAGACATCCAGGAATGTGAAGTCAGGTGGCCTAGGAAGCATCACTTTGAACAAAGCTAGTGGAGGTGATGGAATTAAAGTTGAGCTGTTTCAAATCCTAAAAGATGATGCTGTGAAGTGGTGCACTCAATATGTCAGCAAATTTCGAAAATTCAGCAGTTGTCACAGGACTGGAAAAGGTCAGTTTTCATTCTAATCCCAAAGAAAGTCAAAGCCAAAAAATGCTCAGATTACCACACATTGCACTTATCTCACATGCTAGTCCAGGAATGCTCAAAATTCTCCAAGCCAGGCTTCAACAGTATGTGAACTGTGAACTTCCAGATGTTCAAGCTGGATTTAGAAAATGCAGAGGAACCAGAGATCAAATTGCCAACATCCTCTGGATCATCGAAAAAGCAAGAGAGTTCCAGAAATACATGTACTTCTACTTTATTGACTATGCCAAAGACTTTGACTGTGTGGATCACAGCAAACTTTAGAAAATTCTTCAAGAGATGGGAGTACCAGACCACCTGACCTGCCTCTTGATAAATCTGTATGCAGGGCAAAAATTGACAGTTAGAGCTTGACATGGAACAACATTCCGGTTCCAAATAGGTAAAGGCGTACGTCAAGGCTGTATGTTGTCACCTGCTTATTTAACTTATATGCAGACTACATCCTGAGAAATGCTGGGCTGGATGAACCACAAGCTGAAATCAAGATTGCCAGGAGAAATATCAATAACATCAGATATGCAGATGACACCACCCTTATGGCAGAAAGTGAAGAAATAAAGAGTTTCTTGATGAAATTGAGAGAGGAGAGTGAAAAAGTTGGCTTCAAACTCAACATTCAGAAAACTAAGATCATGACATCCAGTCCCATCACTTCATGAGAAATAGATGGGGAAACAGTGGAAACAGTGACAGACTTTATTTTCTTTGGGCTCTAAAATCACTGCAGATGGTGACTGCAGCCATGAAATTAAAACACATTGCTCCTTGGAAGAAAAGTTATGACCAACATAGACAGCATATTAAAACGCAGAGACATTACTTGCCAACAAAGTTCCATCTAGTGAAAGCTATGGTTTTTCCAGTAGTCATATATGGTGTGGGAGTTAGACTATAAAGAAATTGAGCACAAAGAATTGATGCTTTAAAACTTTGGTGTTGGAGAAGACTCTTGGGCATCCCTTTCACAGCAAGGAGATCCAACCAGTTCATCCAAAAGGAAATCAGTCCTGAATATTCATTGAAAGGACTGATGCTGAAGCTGAAACTCCAATACTTTGTCCACCTGACTCATTTGAAAAGACCCTGATGCTGGGAAAGATGTAAGACGGGAGGAGAAGGGGACAACAGAGAATGACGTGGTTGTATGGGATCACTGACTCAGTGGACATGAGTTTGAGTAAACTCCAGGAGTTGGTGATGGACAGGGAGCCCTGGCATGGTGCAGTCCATGGGGTCGAAAAGAGTAGGATATGACTGAGCCACTGAACTGAACTGAATACCTGTGTACTCAATGTTCCCTAATTTGGGTAACATATGCCGACCATCCACTTAGTTTCCTAAACAAATAATAATTTATTTTCTTTGTGCTTCTTTTCAGTCTTTGTTATTGAATTTCTCCTCCAGGCCCGTTGCTGCTTATTTCTGTTTAATACATCCACATTTTCACCTTATGTCAGACTCGCATCATTTCTCACTCTGATTTTGCAATACTGTCCTTATGGTGTTTCATAGACTAAGCCGAGTCCATTCTCCTTATCACTGAAAGAGCTTTCTACCACACAAATCTGATCATGTTATTTACTACTCTTTCATTTTAAAGTATCTCCTATCGCTTTCAGAATGTTAAAAAGAAAATTATCTCGACATAAAAAAAGACTCTTCCCTCTATCTGCAGCCTCCTATCCAACCACTTTAGTGCTTACTTCCTCCCAATGACAATTCCTGGCATGAAATAGCACACTTTCTTTTTTTTTTTTTTTTAATTCAAAAGGTGTTTTAATGAGGTGTAATTTAAACACCATAAATTTTCACCAGTGTTGTCTGTCCAAATTTGATAATTTTAGTGATATTGTACCATCATTACCACAACCCAGTTTTTAATATCTCTAATCACTCAAAAAAATTCTCTTGAGTACATTTGTAATTATTTTTTAATCCTGTATCAGCCTCAGGCAATCATGATATACTTCCAGTCTTTATAAATAATACAGTATAAATAATCTGTCTTTTCTGGGTATTTCCTATATGTGGAATCATACAATATGTAACATTTTGCATCTAGCATAATATTTTTGATGCTCATACATATTATAGCATATATTACTCAGTGTTTTATACTTTTCATTGTTGGAAGTTATCCTATTTTATATTATACATTTGGTTTATGCATTCACCAGCTGATAGACATTTGGATTGTTTCCAGATTTGGGTTATCATGGATGATGCTGCTAAGAATATTTACACAGAAGCCTTTTGTGCACAGATGTTTTCACTTCTCTTGGATAGAATCCTAGGAATGGAATTGCTGGATCATATGGTAGCTTTATGTTTAACTTTTTAAGAAACTGACAAAATATTTTCCAAGTAACTATACATTCTTACATCCCCACGCCCCACCCCTGCAATGTATGAAGTCTCCGAATGCTTCATGTTCTTGCCATTACTTGGAATTGACTGTCTTTTGATTATAAACATTCTATTGGGTATTATTGGAGAAGGCAATGGCAACCCACTCCAGTACTTTTGCCTGGAAAATCCCATGGACAGAGGAGCCTGGTAGGCGGCAGTCCATGGGGTCGCTAAGAGTCGGACACGACTGAGCTACTTCACTTTCTCTTTTCACTTTCATGCATTGGAGAAGGAAATGGCAACCCACTCCAGTGTTCTTGCCTGGAGAATCCCAGGGACGGGGGAGCCTGGTGGGCTGCCGTCTATGGGGTCACACAGAGTCGGACACGACTGAAGTGACTTAGCATAGCATCAGTTACTGTTTCCCTACTAAAATATAATATAGAGCACCTTTTCTTGCACTGATCAACTATTTCTGTCTTCTTTGGTGAAATGTCTGTTCTCAGGTCCATTTCCTCTTTTGAGTTGTTTCTTATATTATTGTGCTTTAAATATTTTGGCATATTATTTGCAAGTATGGCCTCCTAGCTTGTGGAGTGTTGTTTCATGTTTTAAATGCTGAGTTTCCAATTTTAAAGTAACAAATGCTTTTGGAGTTTTATATAAGAATATAAGAATTCTTTGTCTAACTCTAAGTAATGAAGAGTTTCATGTATTTTTTTTCATTGTTGTTCAGAGGTTTTATTATTTTAGTTCTTACATTTGTGCTTATGATATGTTTGAGTTAATTTTTGTGTATGATATGAGTAAAGAATGTGAGGTTTTTTTGTTTGCTTGTTTTTTACTTTGTTCAATTGTCTCAGAACTAGTGAAAGGACTCTCCATTACCTATTTAATGTCTTGGTATTTTTGTTGAAAGCCAATTGACTGAAATTATAAATGTAATTTCTGAAATATCAGTTCTCTTCCATTTATCTTTATCCCTATCCTGATCACTGCCATATTGTCTTGATCACTTTACCTTTAAAGTAAGTTTTAAAATCACACATTTTAAGTCCTCTAATTTTGTCCTGTTTTTCAAAGTTGGAGAAACTTTATTGGTCATACTTTGCTGGTGGACATGGTCAGGCATCTAACCATTAGGTCAAATAGTTTGGCATAAAATCTAGCAATTTTTAAACATTTATCCCAGAGAAATGAAGACTTAACACCAGGCAGAAGCTTATACACACATTTTCAAAGCAATTTTATTTGTAATAGCCTTAAACTGGGATATATGTACCCGTCCTTCAGTGGTGAATGGTTAAATCAACTGTTGTGTATTCCTACTATGGGATACTACTCAGCAGTACAAGAGTATGAACTATTACACATCCAACAACTTGGATGAGCATCAAGGAAATAGAGTGAAAAATGTCAAACTCAAAAGAATATCTACTGTATGATTTTACTTATATAACATTTGTGAAATAACATGAGAATAGGGATGGATATTGATTAGTAATTGCCAAGTGATGGAGGCAGGGGAGTTGCATGGTTGTAAAAGGATGACATGAAGGAAAATTTTGGTATAGTCACGTATCTTAGTGGTGTTTGTAGTTACCCAGAGTCGCATGTGATAAAATTGCATGGAGGTACACACACACACACAGATAAGTATATATATAGCTGGTAAAATCTAAATAACCTCTGTGGCTTTGGCTTGTACCAATAACAACTTTCTGGTTTTGATATTTTACTATAATTCTGAAAGATGTTAATATTGGGAGACCTGGGAAAGTGATTCTGAGAACTACCCCATGCTTTTATTTACAATATCCTATGAATCTATAATAATTTAAAAATAAGAAGTTGGAAAAAGAAAAATATATATAAAATACATATGAAAAAACAGAATTCAGGGTTTCTTAAGTATGTATTTCAATTCTGAAAAATAATGTTAAAAAAGTACTAAGCCCTACTAAGAACTTTTAAAAAGTAAAGAACATTGTAGAAAACAAAGGAATATCCTTTAGTATTTGTTGGAGAGCTGGTTTGGTGGTGCAGAATTCTCTCAGCTTTTGCTTGTCTGAAAAGCTTTTGATTTCTCCTTCATACTTGAATGAGATCCTTGCTGGGTACAATAATCTGGGCTGTAGATTATTTTCTTTCATCATTTTAAGTATGTCTTGCCATTCCCTCCTGGCTTGAAGAGTTTCTATTGAAAGATCAGCTGTTATCCTTATGGGAATTCCCTTGTGTGTTATTTGTTGTTTTTCCCTTGCTGCTTTTAATATTTGTTCTTTGTGTTTGATCTTTGTTAATTTGATTACTATGTGTCTTGGGGTGTTTCGCCTTGGGTTTATCCTATTTGGGACTCTCTGGGTTTCTTGGACTTGGGTGATTATTTCCTTCCCCATTTTAGGGAAGTTTTCAACTATTATCTCCTCAAGTATTTTCTCATGGTCTTTCTTTTTGTCTTCTTCTTCTGGGACCCCTATGATTCGAATGTTGTAGCGTTTAATATTGTCCTGGAGGTCTCTGAGATTGTCCTCATTTCTTTTAATTCGTTTTTCTTTTATCCTCTCTGATTCATTTATTTCTACCATTCTATCTTCTAATTCACTAATCCTATCTTCTGCCTCTGTTATTCTACTATTTGTTGCCTCCAGAGTGTTTTTAATTTCACTTATTGCATTATTCATTATATATTGACTCTTTTTTATTTCTTCTAAGTCCTTGTTAAACCTTTCTTGCATCTTCTCAATCCTTGCCTCCAGGCTATTTATCTGTGATTCCATTTTAATTTCAAGATTTTGGATCAATTTCACTATCATTATTCGGAATTCTTTATCAGGTAGATTCCCTATCTCTTCCTCTTTGGTTTGGTTTGGTGGGCATTTATCCTGTTCCTTTATCTGCTGGCTATTCCTCTGTCTCTTCATCTTGTTTAAATTGCTGAGTTTGGGGTGTCCTTTCTGTATTCTGGCAGTTTGTGGAGTTCTCTTTATTGTGGCGTTTCCTCGCTGTGTGTGGGTTTGTACAGGTGGCTTGTCAAGGTTTCCTGGTTAGGGAAGCTTGTGTCGATGTTCTGGTGGACGGAGCTGTATTTCTTCTCTCTGGAGTGTAATGAAATGTCCAGTAATGAGTTATGAGATGTCTATGGTTTTGGGGTGACTTTGGGCAGCCTGTATCTTGAAGCTCAGGGCTGTGTTCCTTTGTTGCTGGAGAATTTGCTTGTTATGTCTTTCCCTGGAACTTGTTGGCCCTTGTGTGGTGCTTGGTTTCAGTGTCGGTATGGAGGCGTTTGATGAGCTCCTGTCAATTAATGTTCCTTGGAGTCAGGAGTTCCCTGGAGTCAGGGATTGGACTTAAGCCTCCTACTTCCAGTTATCGGTCTTAATTTTACAGTAGTTTCAAAACTTCTCCTTCTATCCAGCACCACTGATAAAACATCTACGTTAAAGATGAAAAGTTTCTCTACTGTGAGGGTCACTCAGAGAGGTTCACAGCGTTACATGGAGAAGAGAAGAGGGAGGAGGGAGTTAGAGGTGACCCAAATGAGATGAGGTGGAATCAATAGTGGAGAGAGTGGGCTAGCCAGTAGTCACTTCCTTATGTGCACTCCACAACTGGACCACTCAGAGATGTTCACGGAGTTATACAGGGAAGAGAAGAAGGAGGCAGGAGACAGAGGTGGCCAGAAGGATAAAAGGGGGGAATGAAAAGGCGGGAGACAGATCCAGCCAGTAATCAGTTACTAAAGGATATTCTCTAGACAGGAAACACAAAAATTGTGTATAAATTCGAACCCAAAACAATAAAGTAAATGGCAACGGGGTCATACTTATCAGTAATTACCTTAAACGTAAATGGGTTGAATGCCCCAACCAAAAGACAAAGACTGGCTGAATGGATACAAAAACAAGACCCCTGCATATGTTGTCTACAAGAGACCCACCTCAAAACAGGGGACACATACAGACTGAAAGTGAAGGGCTGGAAAAAGATTTTCCATGCGAATAGGGACCAAAAGAAAGCAGGAGTAGCAATACTCATATCAGATAAAATAGACTTTAAAACAAAGACTGTGAAAAGAGACAAAGATGGTCACTACATAATGATCAAAGGATCAATCCAAGAAGAAGATATAACAATTATAAATATATATGCACCCAACACGGGAGCACCGCAGTATGTAAGACAAATGCTAACAAGTATGAAAGGAGAAATTAACAATAACACAATAATAGTGGGAGACTTTAATACCCCACTCACACCTATGGATAGATCAACTAAACAGAAAATTAACAAGGAAACACAAACTTTAAACGATACAATAGACCAGTTAGACCTAATTGATATCTATAGGACATTTCATCCCAAAACAATGAATTTCACCTTCTTCTCAAGCGCACATGGAACCTTCTCCAGGATAGATCACATCCTGGGCCATAAAGCTAGCCTTGGTAAATTCAAAAAAATAGAAATCATTCCAAGCATCTTTTCTGACCACAATGCAGTAAGATTAGATCTCAATTACAGGAGAAAAACTATTAAAAAATCCAACATATGGAGGCTGAACAACACGCTGCTGAATAACCAACAAAGCACAGAAGAAATCAAAAAAGAAATCAAAATTTGCATAGAAACGAATGAAAATGAAAACACAACAACCCAAAACCTGTGGGACACGGTAAAAGCAGTCCTAAGGGGAAAGTTCATAGCAATACAGGCACACCTCAAGAAACAAGAAAAAAGTCAAATAAATAACCTAACTCTACACCTAAAGCAACTAGAAAAGGAAGAAATGAAGAACCCCAGGGTTAGTAGAAGGAAAGAAATCTTAAAAATTAGAGCAGAAATAAATGCAATAGAAACAAAAGAGACCATAGCAAAAATCAACAAAACCAAAAGCTGGTTCTTTGAAAGGATAAATAAAATTGACAAACCATTAGCCAGACTCATCAAGAAACAAAGGGAGAAAAATCAAATCAATAAAATTAGAAATGAAAATGGAGAGATCACAACAGACTACACAGAAATACAAAGGATCATAAGAGACTACTATCAACAATTATATGCCAATAAAATGGACAACGTGGAAGAAATGGACAAATTCTTAGAAAAGTACAACTTTCCAAAACTCGATCAGGAAGAAATAGAAAATCTTAACAGACCCATCACAAGCACGGAAATTGAAACTGTAATCAAAAATCTTCCAGCAAACAAAAGCCCAGGTCCAGACGGCTTCACAGCTGAATTCTACCAAAAATTTAGAGAAGAGCTAACACCTATCCTGCTCAAACTCTTCCAGAAAATTGCAGAGGATGGTAAACTTCCAAACTCATTCTATGAGGCCACCATCACCCTAATACCAAAACCTGACAAAGATCCCACAAAAAAAGAAAACTACAGGCCAATATCACTGATGAACATAGATGCAAAAATCCTTAACAAAATTCTAGCAATCAGAATCCAACAACACATTAAAAAGATCATACACCATGACCAAGTGGGCTTTATCCCAGGGATGCAAGGATTCTTCAATATCCGCAAATCAATCAATGTAATACACCACATTAACAAATTGAAAAATAAAAACCATATGATTATCTCAATAGATGCAGAGAAAGCCTTTGACAAAATTCAACATCCATTTATGATCAAAACTCTCCAGAAAGCAGGAATAGAAGGAACATACCTCAACATAATCAAGCTATATATGACAAACCCACAGCAAACATTATCCTCAATGGTGAAAAATTGAAAGCATTTCCTCTAAAGTCAGGAACAAGACAAGGGTGCCCACTTTCACCATTACTATTCAACATAGTTTTGGAAGTTTTGGCCACAGCAATCAGAGCAGAAAAAGAAATAAAAGGAATCCAAATTGGAAAAGAAGAAGTAAAGCTCTCACTGTTTGCAGATGACATGATCCTCTACATAGAAAACCCTAAAGACTCCACCAGAAATTACTAGAACTAATCAATGACTATAGTAAAGTTGCAGGATATAAAATCAACACACAGAAATCCCTTGCATTCCTATACACTAATAATGAGAAAACAGAAAGAGAAATTAAGGAAACAATTCCATTCACCATTGCAACGGAAAGAATAAAATACTTAGGAATATATCTACCTAAAGAATCTAAAGACCTATATATAGAAAACTATAAAACACTGGTGAAAGAAATCAAAGAGGACACTAACAGATGGAGAAATATACCATGTTCATGGATTGGAAGAATCAATGTAGTGAAAATGAGTATACTACCCAAAGCAATCTATAGATTCAATGCAATCCCTATCAAGCTACCAACAGCATTCTTCACAGAGCTAGAACAAATAATTTCACAATTTGTATGGAAAAACAAAAAACCTCGAATAGCCAAAGCGATCTTGAGAAAGAAGAATGGAACTGGAGGAATCAACCTACCTGACTTCAGGCTCTACTACAAAGCCACAGTTATCAAGACAGTATGGTACTGGCACAAAGACAGAAATATAGATCAATGGAACAAAATAGAAAGCCCAGAGATAAATCCACGCACATATGGACACCTTATCTTCGACAAAGGAGGCAAGAATATACAATGGATTAAAGACAATCTCTTTAACAAGTGGTGCTGGGAACTCTGGTCAACCACTTGTAAAAGAATGAAACTAGAACACTTTCTAACACCATACACAAAAATAAACTCAAAATGGATTAAAGATCTAAACGTAAGACCAGAAACTATAAAACTCCTAGAGGAGAACATAGGCAAAACACTCTCTGACATACATCACAGCAGGATCCTCTATGACCCACCTCCCAGAATATTGGAAATAAAAGCAAAATAAACAAATGGGACCTAATTAACCTTAAAAGCTTCTGCACATCAAAGGAAACTATTAGCAAGGTGAAAAGACAGCCTTCAGAATGGGAGAAGATAATAGCAAATGAAGCAACTGACAAACAACTAATCTCGAGAATATACAAGCAACTCCTACAGCTCAACTCCAGAAAAATAAATGACCCAATCAAAAAATGGGCCAAAGAACTAAATAGACATTTCTCCAAAGAAGACATAAAGATGGCTAACAAACACATGAAAAGATGCTCAACATCACTCATTATCAGAGAAATGCAAATCAAAACCACTATGAGGTACCATTTCACACCAGTCAGAATGGCTGCAATCCAAAAGTCTACAAGTAATAAATGCTGGAGAGGGTGTGGAGAAAAGGGAACCCTCTTACACTGTTGGTGGGAATGCAAACTAGTGCAGCCACTATGGAGAACAGTGTGGAGATTCCTTAAAAAACTGGAAATAGACATGCCTTATGATCCAGCAATCCCACTGCTGGGCATACACACTGAGAAAACCAGAAGGGAAAGAGACACGAGTACCCCAATGTTCATCGCAGCACTGTTTATAATAGCCAGGACATGGAAGCAACCTAGATGTCCATCAGCAGATGAATGGATAAGAAAGCTGTGGTACATATACACAATGGAGTATTATTCAGCCATTAAAAAGAATACATTTGAATCAGTTCTAATGAGGTGGATGAAACTGGAGCCTATTATACAGAGTGAAGTAAGCCAGAAAGAAAAACACCAATACAGTATACTAACGCATATATATGGAATTTAGAAAGATGGTAACAATAAACCTGTGTACGAGACAGCAAAAGAGACACTGATGTATAGAACAGTCTTATGGACTCTGTGGGAGAGGGAGAGGGTGGGAAGATTTGGGAGAATGGCATTGAAACATGTAAATATCATGTATGAAATGAGTTGCCAGTCCAGGTTCGATGCACGATACTGGATGCTTGGGGCTGGTGCACTGGGACGACCCAGAGGGATGGAATGGGGAGGGAGGAGGGAGGAGGGTTCAGGATGGGGAACACATGTATACCTGTGGCGGATTCATTTTGATATTTGGCAAATCTAATACAGTTATGTAAAGTTTAAAAATAAAATAAAATTAAAAAAAAAAAAAAAAAAAAGAAAACAAAGGAAATAAATGCCCAACATATATAAGAAATCTGAAGAATTTTTACATAGAGATAGTTGTTGTTAATATACTGGTGTATATCTTTTTCTTTTTGTGAATGTAATAAATATTGTCTTGCAATATGCTTTTAAAAATCAACTACATTGTGAGAATTTTACCGTATAATTAAATATTATTCCACAATGTTATTTTAAATGTTTATATAACAGGGAAATATGTTCTCTTGTTACAGAGTTCCACATATTTCCCTTTTATATAAAGAAATTATTGGACATTTAATTAGGTTCCTAATTTTACTATGGCAAACAGGGGTGCAATAAACATTTTTTTAGATTTCATTTTTTCAGATATACACTTGTATTATTTATTTAGGATATATTTGTAGATAGGAATTCTAGGTAAAAATTGGGTACATATCTCAGTTTTTAAAAAATATCTTGAAAAACTCAGTTCATTTCAGTTCAGTCGCTCAGTCATGTCCGACTCTTTGCGACCCCATGAATCACAGCACGCCAGGCCTCCCTGTCCATCACCAACTCCCGGAGTTCACTCAGACTCATGTCCATCGAGTCAGTGATGCCATCCAGCCATCTCATCCTCTGTCGTCCCCTTCTCCTCCTGCCCCCAATCCCTCCCAGCATCAGAGTCTTTTCCAATGAGTCAACTCTTCGCATGAGGAGGCCAAAGTACTGGAGTTTCAGCTACTGTTTCAAAATGTCTTTTTCTCACATGCCATTTGCATTTTCCTATACTAATTTGCCCATTATTTCATTCACTTGATTTTTGTTAGAATACTCAAAGTTCTCTAAGCAACTTTTGTTCTAATCAGTTTATAATGATATTCTATACTCAAATTTCAAAGAGATTGACATGATTTTTAACAGATATATCTGTAGAACATATTATGCTTTTTCACAGTATAGAAGTTTATGAAATTGATCTCTTATACTTGTCTTTGACCAGCATTCAACAAACCAAATACTCTACCATATTTAACAATTTGGATAGTGCTATGGGCAGCAAATATAATTCTCTTTCTATTAGAATCAAAATAGTCAATAAGATATTGTCATTTTTCTCCACCTCATTAGAACTGATTCAAATGTATTCTTTTTAATGGCTGAGTAATACTCCATTGTGTATATGTACCACAGCTTTCTTATCCATTCATCTGCTGATGGGCATCTAGGTTGCTTCCATGTCCTGGCTATTATAAACAGTGCTGCGAGTCTTTTGGACTCTGTGGGAGAGGGAGAGGGTGGGATGATTTGGGAGAATGGCATTGAAACATGTATAATATCATATATGAAATGAGTCACCAGTCCAGGTTTGATGCATGATACTGGATGCTTGGGGCTGGTGCACTGGGACGACCCAGAGGGATGGTATGGGGAGGGGGGAGGGAGGCGGGTTCAGGATGGGGAACACATGTATACCTGTGGCGGATTCATGTTGATATATGGCAAAACCAATACAATATTGTAAAGTTAAAAAATAAAATAAAATAAAAAATTTTTTTTTTTTGCACATGATATTCATAGCAACTTTATTCATGATAGCCAAAAAATAAATAACCCTTCACCAGACCAGTGAAAAATTAAACTACAGCATATTCATACAGTGAAATACTACTCAGCAATGAAAAGGAACAAAGGGCTGACACACAAAGATGAATGTCAACAAATGCAGAGTGGGAGAAATTTACATAAGAATACATAATGATTACATTTACAGGCGAAACTACGGTGGAAACAAAATCCTAACCAGAAAGGACGGAGGAGGAACAGGAACTGACTGCAGAAATGTTCTGATGTGATGGAAATGCTCCACAGCTTGTAAGGGGTTTGGGTTACAGAGTTATGTATCAACACTCATCAAAGTAACATTTGTTCACTTTACTGTACATTTTACCCCAAGAATAAGAAGTCTACTTAATAATACGGGTGCTACAAAGCTTAAGATTCAAGTATAGATGTCTACAACTTGGACACACATAAACAAAATGCATTGATGGAAGCATAAATACATGAAGAAAATATGGTAAAATGTTACTTCCAAAATCTAGGTGGTATTATGTATAGGCATTCAATTTTTCCAAATATTTGAAGTTTTTATTAAAATTTGTTATTAAAACATGTTGCAGAGGAAAAAGAGACATAATAACCACTGCAGGGTATGGACTGTTGCTTAGATCCTGATTCAAATGTACTTTTTGAGAAATTATTTGATAAGAAATTAGTATTTTTAGGAGTAATGGTTATTTTTAAATTTGGGGGGGTTGAGCAGCATGTGGGATCTTAGTTCCCTGACCAGAGCTTGAACCCACCCCCCCGCCCTGAATTGGAAGCACAAGTCTTAAGCCAAGAAAATCCCTAAAGTCCCTAAAAAAAAAAAAAAATTTTTTAAAAATTAAAAAAAAAAGATATTGTCATTTTTCTGTAAAACTTTTAGTTGTCAATATATAGAGATTATTTCTGTATTTATAAAGTAGATGTTTTATTGCATTTACTTTATGGTTACTAGATATGATATTAACCCTATTCTCCAAGTTTTCTCCCAGGTGTAAAATAATAAAGACCTTAAGTTATTCCGTAAAGACATGGAAGAAAGGAAAATTCCTTTAGGTTTGTATGGCTACTTTTCAGAAAATTAGATATCTAGGGATTAGTATATACATAAATCAGAATTTTTATATTCTATTTTTGCCAAGTATAGACTCCTTCCAGAAATCTTTTAACATTTCAGTGATGTGGTTTAACCACCTGTGAAATATGTATTGTAGAAATACTGGATTAATTCAAGCTTAACGCTTCAAGTGTCTCGAGTTACCAGGGAAGCCCAAAAAAGGAACTAATATTGAAAAATTATGAAATTTTAATTAGATTATTTTATTTCAAATTTATTGAGCATTTGGATACAGAAACCAAAAATAGATCAAAATCAAAAGTCAATTTTTGGAAACTTGGTTACATTTTCCCTCCACATATAATTGGAGGAAACATACTAAGCTTTCAAGAAGAGATAAAGGCTAGGTCATTTCTTAGAACAAAGCTTATATCTTTAATACATTTCTAACTTGAAAACATCATGTTTTATTTCAATTTTTTAAATTGAAGTATAATTGCTTTACAGAATTTTGTTACTTTCTGTCAAACCTCAATCTGAATCATA
The DNA here is from genome assembly GCF_019923935.1 of Bubalus bubalis. Classification (NCBI taxonomy): domain Eukaryota; kingdom Metazoa; phylum Chordata; class Mammalia; order Artiodactyla; family Bovidae; genus Bubalus; species Bubalus bubalis. The sequence continues at coordinate 77,062,795 of NC_059159.1, read as the reverse complement.
GATATACATATATCCTCCCCCTTTTGAACTTCCCTTCCATCTCCCTCCCCACCCAACCCCTCTAGGTTGATACAGAGTCCCTGTTTGAGTTTCCTGAGCCATACAGCAAATTCCTGTTAGCTATCTATTTTACATATGATAATGTAAGTTTCCATGTTACTCTTTCCATACATCTCACCCTCTCCTCCCCCTCCCCATGTCCACAAGTCTATTCTCTATGTCTGTTTCTCCATTGCTGCCCTGTAAATAAATTCTTCAGTACCATTTTCTAGTTTCTGTATATATGTGTTAGAATACAATATTTATCTTTCTCTTTCTGACTTACTTCACTCTGTATAATAGGTTCTAGGTTCATTCACTCCATTAGGACTGACTCAAATGTGTTCCTCTTTATGGCCGAGTAATATTCCTTCATGCATATGTACCACAACTTCTTTATCCATTCATCTGTTGATGGACATCTAGGTTACTTCCATGTTCTAGCTATTGTAAATAGTGTTGCAATGAACAATGGGATGCATGTGTCTTTTTCAGTTTTGGTTTCCTCAGGGTATATGCCTAGGATTGGGATTCATGGGTCATATGGTGGTTTTATTCCTAGATTTTAAGAAATCTCCATACCGTCTTCCATTGTGGCTGTATCAATTTACATTCCCACCAACAGTGCAAGAGCGTTTCCTTTTCTCCACACCCTCTCCACCATTGATTGTTTGTAGACTTTTTGATGATGGCCATTCTGACTGATGTGAGGTGATATATCACTGTAGTTTTGATTTGCATTTCTCTAATAATGAGTGATATTGAGTATCTTTTCATGTGTTTGTTAGCCATCTGTAGGTCTTCTTTGGAGAAATGTCTGTTTAGGTATTTTTCCCACTTTTTGTTAGGGTTGTTTTTCTGGTATTGAGTTGTATGAGCTGCTTGTATATTTTGGAACAAATCAAACCTCAGTAAATTTAAGAAACTTAAAATTGTATCAAGCATCTTCTCGACCACAGCGCTATGAGACTAGATATCAATTACAAGAAAAAAAACTGTGAGAAACACAGACACATGGAGATTAAACAACACATTTCTAAATAACCAACAGGTTACTGAAGAAATCAAAAGGGAAATCAAAAAAATTCTAGAAACAAATGACAATGAAAACACAATTCAAATCCTATGGGATACAGCTAAAGCAGTTCTAAGAGGGAAGTTTATAGCAACAGAATCCTACCTCAAGAAACAATAAAAGTATCTAATAGAAAACCTAACTTTACACCTAAAAAAAGTTGGAAGAAGAACAAAAACACCCTAAAATTAGTAGAAGGAAATAAATCATAAAGATGTGAGAATAAATAAATGAAAAAGAAATGAAAGAAACAATAGTAAAGATTAATAAAACTAAAAACTGGTTCTTTGAGAAGATAAACAAAATTGACAAACTTTTGGCCAGACTCATCAAGAAAAAAGAGAAGGATCAAATCAACCAAACTAAAAGTGAAAAAGGAGAGGTTACAACAGACAATACAGAAACACAAAGGATTATAAGAGACTATTATGAACAACTATATGGCAATAAAATGGATAACCTGGGAGAAATGGACAGATTCTTTGAAAAGTTCAATTTTCTAAGACTGAACCAGGAAGAAATAGAAATTATGAACAACCTAATTACAAGCACTGAAATTGAAGCTGTGATAAAAGAATCTCCCAAAAAACAAAAACCCAGTACCAGCTGGCTTCACAGAAGAATTGTATCAAACGCTCAGAGAAGAGCTAAGGCCTATCCTTCTAAAATTCTTTCAAAAAATGGAAGCAACCTAGATGTCCACTGGCAGATAAATGGATAAGAAAGCTGTAGTACATATACATAATGGAATATTACTCAGCTTTTAAAGAGAATGCATTTGAATCAGTACTAATGAGGTGGATGAAACTGGAGCCTATTATACAGAGTGAAGTAAGTCAGAAAGAAAAACACCAATACAGTATGCTGCTGCCACTAAGTCACTTCAGTTGTGTCCGACTCTGTGCAACCCCATGGACTGTAGCCCACCAGGCTCCTCCATCCATGGGATTTTCCAGGCAAGAGTACTGGAGTGGGGTGCCATTGCCTTCTCCGCCAGTACAGTATAATAATGCATATATATGGAATTTAGAAAGATGGTAATGATGACCCTGTATGCAATACAGCAAAAGAGACACAGATGTAAAGAACTGACTTTTGGACTCTGTGGGAGAAGGCAAGGGTGGAATGATGTGAGAGAATAACATTGAAACATGTATATTATCATATGCAAAATAGATCACCAGTCCAGGTTTGATGCATGAGACAGAGTGCTCAGGACTGGTGCTCTGGGATGACCCTGAGGGATAGGATGGGGAGGGAGGTGGGAGGGGTGTTCAGGATGGGGGACACATGTACACCCATGGCTGATTCATGTGAATGGATGGCAAAAACCACTACAATATTATAAAGCAATTAGCTTCCAGTTAAATAAATTAACTTACAATAAATAAATTTTCTCAGGGGGGAAAAAATTGCAGAGGAAGGAACACTTCCAAACTCATTCTACAAGGCCACCATCACCCTGATACAAAAACCAGACAAAAACAACACACACACAAAAAAACTACAGGCCAATATCACTGATGAAGATAGATGCAAAAATCCTCAGTTCAGTCACTCAGTCGTGTCTGACTCTTTGTGACCCCAAGGAGAGCAGCACACTAGGCTTCCCTGTCCATTACCAACTCCTAGAGCTTGCTTAAACTCAAGTCCATCGAGTTGGTGATGCCATCCAGCCATCTCATCATCTGTCATCCCCTTCTCCTCCTGCCTTCAATCTTGCCTAGCATCAGGGTCTTTTCCAATGAGTCAGTTCTTCACATCAGGTGGCAAAAGTATTGGAGTTTCAGCTTCAGCATCAGTCCTTTAAATGAATATTCAGGACTGATTTCTTTTAAGATTAACTAATTGGATCTCCTTGCAGTCCAAGGGACTCTCAAAAGTCTTCTCCAACACGACAGTCCAAAAGCATCAATTCTTCCTGCTCAGCTTTCTTTATAGTCCACCTCTCACCTCTGTATATGACTATTGGAAAAACCATAGCTTTTTAAAAAAAAATTTATTTTATTTTTAAACTTTACAAAATTGTATTAGTTTTGCCAAATATCAAAATGAATCCACCACAGGTATCATGTGTTCCCCATCCTGAACCCTCCTCCCTCCTCCCTCCCCATACCATCCCTCTGGGTCGTCCCAGTGCACTAGCCCCAAGCATCCAGTATTGTGCATCGAACCTGGACTGAGACAGACCATTGTTAGAAAAGCAGTGTCTCTGCTTTTTAGTAATGTCTATGCTTTTTAGTTATCTTGTTGGTTTTCTTTATCATCATCATGCAAAAAAAAAATCACCTTATATACTGACTCTTACAGGCTTTGACTTTAGTCTCTTGGGATAAATTTATCAAAAGGTGTCTGTGTGTGAGTGTGTGCATGTATTGGGAGGGAAGAAGGAACACAGGGGTTCCTTGGAGAATGAGTGTGGTCTTTTTTATTGAAGTATCAGAAAAATTCATTAGAGACATGAGGCATCTCCGTCACCATTTTACTTTTTGAGCTAATTTCCCATCAAAACTGCACATGTTTGTTCTTTGACTTTGCTTTCCTTTAAGCCCCACCAAATATTTTGTTGTCGCCTAGTTTATGATACTACTCTTTTGATTGCTGTGCATATACATTGGTCTAATAGGAATACTTGAATATTTTATTAGCTAAGAGACTGATTCTAAAACTAAAGTGCATTCTCCAATCAGAATATCTTGAATCCTTTAGATGAGTGCTCTTTTACTTAAACCTATTTTCCACTTTTAACATACTGTGCATCGATAGGAATCATAAATGTTTTCTATACATTAACAACATTAATTTTGTTGTTGTTCAGTCACTCAGTTGTGTCCAACTCTTTGAGACCCCATGGACTACAGCACACCAGGCTTCCCTGTCCTTCCTTCACCATCTCCTGGAGATTGCTCAAACTCATGTTCATTGAGTTGGTGACGCTATGCAACTATCTCATCCTCTTTCATCCCATTCTCCTCCTACCTTCAGTCTCTCCACTAGCTTTATTTGTAGTGATGCTTCCTAAGGCCCACTTGACTTCACATTCCAGTATGTCTGGCTCTAGGTGAGTGATCACACGATCGTGGTTATCTGAGTCATGAAGATCTTTTTTATATAGTTCTTATGTGTAGTCTTGCCACCTCTTCTTAATATCTTCTGCTTCTGTTAGGTCCATACTGTTTCTGTCCTTTATTGTACTCATCTTTGCATGAAATGTTCCCTTGGTATCATTTTACTTTAAACCCATATTAATATTTTAATTGATATCAATATTTCTCTTTAAATCCATAAGAGTCATGTATGCTGAGTCACTTCAGCCAAGACTGACTCTTTGAGACCCTATGGACCATAGCCTGCCAGGCTCCTCTGTCCATGGGATTCTCCAGACAAGAATACTAGAGTGGGTTGCCCTTTCCTTCTCCAGGGTATCTTCCCAACCCGGGATCCAATTCATGTCTGTTAGGTCTCCTGCATTGGCAGGTGTGTTCTTTACCAGTAGTGCCACCTGGGAAGCCCTTAAATCTCTAAGACATTCCTATATAAAGAAACTTTCCTAAATGCATATCTTATTACAACATTCCCTCATGATGTTCTTCAGTGATCTAGTTCTGTAACAACATCAGAAGTTAATAATGTAGCTAAAATTCTCTCTGATCAGATCACACTGTCTTCTTTCAGTCTCTTTTCTCCCCAACTTTCTCAGTTCTAGCTTTGCTAAAGATCCCTCCACCCACTTCCAGTTCTTAGGAAATGACTTTTTTTTTTTTCCATTCCAGAGCTTTGCACAGTTTCTGAATCTAAAGACTTGTCTCCAATCCAATTTTACCTTCACATGGCTAATGACATCCAGCTTATAGACTGTCCCAGTAGAATGCCATCTTCTAAATGTAGTTTAGTGCATTATACTCTTGTGATAATTCAATAAATTTATACATACACCAAATTAAGTAATGAATTTATACCCTAGCACCACATGAGACAGGGAATCAGTCCATTTAGTTCATCATTTTACTCTCATTTTCTTGACAGTGCCTGGCACATAGGAGACCACCAGTAAGTATTTATTGACCTGATTCATGATGTATGCTTCAAAAATATAGCAGAGGAAAAGTTTAGAAATACCCAAAGATAATCTTATGCTGGTTGTTGTTCACCATAAAATATCTTTTACAATATGCTATCTAGCTTCTGTTTGCCTGTCTTTAGACAGGTCCTGTTGCCAGCAGCCATCTTACTTTCCAACTGTACCAGTTATTAAAATGCTAATCATTTTTCAACCAAAAAAATCTTTTCTTTGCAATATTCTTTTTTAAAAGATAGTTCATATTAGATTATTAGCACTTGATTATTTAAGTTCTCATGGTCATATAGGAGAAGGCAGTGGCACCCCACTCCAGTACTCTTGCCTGGAAAATCCCATGGACAGGAGGAGCCTGGTAGGCTTCAGTCCAGGGGATCGCTGGAAGTTGGACGTGGCTGAGCGACTTCACTTTCACTTTTCACTTTCATGCATTGAAGAAGGAAATGGCAACCCACTCCAGTGTTCTTGCCTGGAGAATCCCAGGGATGGGGGAGCCTGGTGGGCTGCCGTCTCTGGGGTTGCACAGAGTCGGACACGACTGAAGTGACTTAGCAGCATGGTCATATATATCCAGGGTGATGTGTATGAATGTAATAAAAATTGATGAATTATATACTTAAAGCAATGATCAGTTTGAGATATAACCTGTTATATTTTAATTGGAGTGAGACCTTCTTCCACAGCATCAACTATATAAATTAGTAATAAGGATAGCTAACATTCACTGAAAATCTCCCTTCTGTTCTACGTGTTGTAAGTATATTAACTTATTTATAATAACTCTGCAAGGTACTCCACTAGTATTTTACTCTATTACATAAACAAAATGATTTCCTGTTTGTTAAGCATCTGAAAGTGTTGCTTATTAATACTATCATTATTAATAGTAAGAATGAGTATTAGATTAACAGTTTTGAAGAACATTGAGTTTTTTGCACAAGGAATGAATAATTTAGGGATGAGAGTGTACCTAGCCAAGGCATGACTGGGAGCAGTGGTGCTGTGAGCAGGGGATTAAATTACATCTGTAATACAGAAGGGCTTCCATGTGGAGGATAAGGGAAACAGAAATGAGGGATGGATAACTAGAGAAAACAAACATCACTTGCTTCATGAGTCTAGAACCATGTCAACTGCCCTGACAATTTAGTTTTAACTAGAAAATTAAATTCAAGCCCAATGGGTGAATGATGTGAACTTCAGTAGATCCATAGTCAGCATTTTTCCTGATTCCACAGATCATTCTCACTCTCAGGTAATATGCGGTTTTCTCAGAGAGAATATTTTGGTTTCTCACTTATCAAAAGAAGACTGGTTTTCCTATTTACTGTGTAAGTTATATAAGGAAGTGTCAACATTAAAAACTAACTGAAAAATTCACCATCATCTCCAGAACACATACTGTTTTCAAAACACACAGTTCAATTCAAGGTGCAAATTATAGTGTGTGTTTTGAACTATAACCAAATCATAATGTATTGAGATTTACAATAATGGAATAAATGCTATTATTTGTTCACATGATAACAATATTGAAAATAAATTTAATTCTTATCTCTCTGGAGAGGAGATGAAAAATGTTCTTCAATGTAATATTGATGTTAAAATTCTACTACCTAAATATTGGGGAATGCTTATAGAGATTAGTACACCATTATAAATAATTTAATGTTGTCCAAGTCCCAATATTCATGTTGCTTTCTTTGGCAGGTATTGGATGTTTTGAGGAATAGAGTTTGTGTATAATTTTTGTCATGCAGAGCTGTTTTGATTTTTTTCTCAGCAAAACTATGGCCAAGGAACATAGCAACTGAGAACTTTTGAAAGATTTTTTTGTGAATAATATCAATTATAAACCTTCCCAGATTATCTTATAATTATTTATATTTTGAGCCCAGATTTTGCTTATTTAATAAGCAAATGAAATATCCAAAATGTACTGTAATATGTAATATAAGTAAAGCATACATTTGTTCTTTTTATTCTATCACTCATAAAATAGTTTAAAAATATTATATAGGATTTCATAGCCTGTAATATACAAATGGGCTCCAAAGGGTTCATGAATATTTAAATTACATGAAAAATTTTGTGTGAATGTGCTTATAAACATAATTTCTATTGTCTTTCTTTGTCTTGAAGAAGGAGTCCTAAAGTTCAACTTAGCAGAGGGCATTCTATAACCAACAATTAAGAATCACTGCTTCTGTCTACAGTCACCATTATCTTCTCTCACAGTATGCTAATAATGAGTTGACACTTATTTGGTACTTAATTTGTACTAAGCTATTTAATTGGGCTTCCCTGGTGGCTCAGATGGTAAAGCGTCTGCCCGCAATGTGGGAGACCCTGGTTCGATTCCTGGTTCGGGAAGATCCCCTGGAGAAGGAAATGGCAATCTACTCCAGCACTCTTGCCCGGAAAATCTCATGGGCAGAGGAGCCGGATAGGCTACAGTCCATGAGGTCGCAAAGAGTCAGACACGACTGAGCGATTTCACTTTAACTTTGGTTTAAATGCTCTGCATATAATAACTTGCTCAACAGTCTTACAGTATAGGCTTTAATTTTATTCCCACCGTATAGATGAGAGGACTGAGTCACAGAGACTTAAAAATGTGCTCAGGATCAACCAAGTAGTAAGTGACAGAGGAAGGAATTGAATCTTTGTCACCACTTTCCAGAACCTGAGCTATAATGCTTAATATTAAGTGAATTTTTAGTAAAAATGAACATGACTAAGTTTTGTGGACCAGACATTTATGTAATTACCGTATACATCTTATTTCATGAGATCACCACAATAACGTTATGGATTAAATACAGTTTATTGTCTATATTTTATAATGAGAAAATTGAAGTTTGAATAGTTTAAATAATGTATGAATGGAGTAATTCATATACTCAAGTAATTCATATTCATATATAATTCAAGGGTAGTCTATGCCCCTTGACATCAAGAGATTGTCCGATTAATGAAGATATCTCATTCTTTCTCTCCCTGAAGGCATTACATGTAAGAGATTTTACATGTAAAAGGTCTGAAAAAAGATTCTCTTAAGTTTTTATGTACCATATAAAAAGTTTACGGAAACAATGAATTTGAAGTGGAGATAAAACTCCTACATTAACATATGGAATCAATATGGATAGCAGAAAGGGAATTTTGGATTTATTTGATAATGACTTTTGTTTAGGTACATAAACAACTATAATTTTCCTCCACATAAACAGATCAGTTTTTTTTTTTTTTTTTTTTTTGCATGCTCTTCTGCAGGGCACCTATATTCATGGGTCCAAGATTCTTTCAAAATTTTTGATCCTTAGAGCTATTTCTTGAATTTGTTGATTTCATTTCATTTTGCACAGAAATAAGACAGCTTGGTAGCATCCACTTACTTTTTAAGTTACCTTGGCATACCTGAACAGTTTAGATGCTTGTCAAACTCACAAATGTTAAAATCTGCAGATCGTTAGCCTTATTTGTGCCCATTGTTTGTTTTCCTCTGCTGTCCAGTTGTTTATCTTAAATTAATTCTGACTTTCTCCCAGAGACCATATCTCTATAGTGGGCTTGAGGACTGTCTGATCTAGGCTTTCAGGTGCTGTTTCTCATGAGAGCTTCACTTATCTGATCCATTGTTTCTGTTAGGAGTCGACATCTTCTATTTGTCCATTTTCTCCAATCCTTCTATCTTTTTCCTTTCCAACTTTTTATGCTTTCTCCCCTATATATCTTCAAACATGATTCATATTTGTTTTCTTCAACTTGTTGCCTTTTTTTACTTTCTGGTTTTATTATCTGTGTGGGCAACCGATGGATGGAAACTGCATTGAACACAATATTCAGTACACATCAGCCACCTACCAAGATCTCGCTCAAATCTGAGAATGGACTATGAAAGTCATCGTAATGTAGTAGAAGGAACACAGGCATTAGAAATAGACCAGGAGGTGTTATTTCCTAGCTGAGCAGCTTTATTCAGTTAGTGCGTTGTGGTCTCTTGTTACATCTTCTAATAAAAATGTGTTTCTCAAAAAGCTATTTTGAGATCGCACATGTGATTTTGTTAACTATAGCTTGCTAGGCAAATGATAAAACTGACTAAAAGAGAGTTCTTAGATCAATGCTAGTGGCAAACGCAAAGATGATGAATATTCCAATTCTATACAGCTGAGGTCTATTGAAAACAATTTAAAAACTGCAGTATTGTGGAAGTGTCAATTCTTAGTTCTTAGTTTACTTATTCAATAAATTTTGTTGAGTACCTTCTATGTGCTGGACTAAGTATTTACAACTATATTGGGTTCAAAGTTTTATAAGAATAATCCCTATCAGCATTTTAGTCTGCATCCTTATGGTATTTATAGTTATCTCTATCTAGATATCTGTAAATGCCATTTTTATGAATATAAACCAAAATATACTTCTTTAAAATGTAAACAAAAATCTGAGCAACTGCAGTCCATTTCTGTCTCTCTTCATGCCTCAGTTCAGCAGTAGGACTCACTCATGACACAATGTGCTAAAGGAAATCAATAAACAGGTTAAGCTCAAGAAATTTCTGAAGTGGTAGGGGAAATATATATTATTTTTCATTACCATATCTAAAATACAACTTCCTCCACTACCTTCTCTATCCTCTAATTTTGATGCCTTTTCATTTATTTTACTTATTTATTCCCTAGCACATGTATGTATTGTAGGGAATATACTGTGCACAGCCTGTACTATGATTAACAGGGCTTCTTTGAAAAATGAGAATGACTTTCTGATCACCCCAGGCGAAGGGCTGGGAGTAGTAAAAAGTATATCATGGAAAGACATCTTGAAAACAAGATATTGAAGTACTGATGTGACTGATGCAAAACCATTAGTGACTGTTCCCATAACCAGACCCTTGAATGAGTTGCTGAGAAAGGGCGTCAGTAGCCCAAGGGCTGAACAGTCATGAAAGGCCTGAAGGTTTGACACTGAGGACTCTGCATTGTATATCTTTATCCCCATTCTGAGATTGTAAAGAACAAATATCTCTAGGGCATGTACAAGGAGGTTCAGTTCAGTTCATTCTCTCAGTAGAGTTTGACTCTTTGCGATCCCATGAATCTCAGCACGCTAGGCCTCCCTGTCCATTACTAACTCCCGGAGTCTACTCAAACCCGTGTCCATTGAGTCGATGATGCCATCCAACCATCTCACCCTCTGTCGCCCCCTTCTCATCCTGCCCTCAATCTTTCCCAACATCAGGGTCTTTTCCAATGAGTCAGCTCTACGCATCAGGTGGCCAAAGTATTGGCGTTTCAGCTTCAACATCAGTCTTTGCAATGAACACCCAGGACTGATCTCCTTTAGGATGGACTGGTTGGATCTCCTTGCAGTCTAAGGGACTCTCAAGAGTCTTCTCCAACACCACAGTTCAAAAGCATCAATTCTTCGGTGCTCAGCTTTCTTCACAGTCCAACTCTCACATCCATACATGACACTGGAAAAACCATAGCCTTGACTAGATGGACCTTTGTTGACAAAGTAATGTAACTGTTTTTTAACATGTTGTTTAGGTAGGGAATGGCAGACCACTTCAGTATTCTAGCCTTGAGAATCCCATGAACAGTACGAAAAGGCAAAATGATATGATACTGAAGGAGGAACTCCCCAGGTCAGTAGGTCCCCAATATGCTACTGGAGATCACTGGAGAAATAACTCCAGAAAGAATGAAGGAATGGAGCCAAAGTAAAAACAATACCCAGCTGTGGATGTGACTGGTGATAGAAGCAAGGTCCTATGCTGTAAAGAGCAATATTGCATAGGAACCTGGAATGTCAGGTCCATGAATCAAGGCAAATTGGAAGTGGTCAAACAAGAGATGGCAAGAGTGAATGTAGACATTCTAGGAATCGGTGAACTAAAATGGACTGGAATGGGTGAATTTAACTCAGATGACCATTATATCTACTACGGCAGGCAGGAATCCCGCAGAAGAAATGGAGTAGCCATCATGGTCAACAAAAGAGTCTGAAATGCAGTACTTGGATGCAATCTCAAAAACGACAGAATGATCTCTGTTCGTTTCCAAGGCAAACCATTCAATATCAGAGTAATCCAGGTCTATGCCCCAACCAGTAACGCTGAAGAAGCTGAAGTTGAACAGTTCTATGAAGACCTACAAAACCTTTTAGAACTAACATCCAAAAAAGATGTCCTTTTCATTATAGGGGACTGGAATGCAAAAGTAGGAAGTCAAGAAACACCTGGAGTGACAGGCAAATTTGGCCTTGGAATATAGAATGAAGCAGGGCAAAGGCTAATAGAGTTTTGCCCAGAAAATGCACTGATCATAACAAACACCCTCTTCCAACAACACAAGAGAAGACTCTATACATGGACATCACCAGATGGTCAACACCGAAATCAGATTGATTATATTTTTTGCAGCCAAAGATGGAGAAGCTCTATATGGTCAGCAAAAACAAGACCAGGAGCTGACTGTGGCTCAGACCATGAACTCCTTATTGCCAAATTCAGACTGAAATTGAAGAAAGTAGGGAAAACCACTAGACCATACAGGTATGACTTAAACCAAATTCCTTATGATTATACAGTGGAAGTGAGAAATAGATTTAAGGGCCTAGATCTGATAGATAGAGTGCCTGATGAACTATGGAATGAGGTTCGTGACATTGTACAAGAGACAGGGATCAAGACCATCCCCATGGAAAAGAAATGTAAAAAAGCAAAATGGCTGTCTGGGGAGGTCTTACAAATAGCTGTGAAAAGAAGAGAAGTGAAAAGCAAAGGAGCAAAGGAAAGATATAAGCATCTGAATGCAGAGTTCCAAAGAATAGCAAGAAGAGATAAGAAAGCCTTCTTCAGCGATCAATGCAAAGAAATAGAGGAAAAGAACAGAATGGGAAAGACTAGAGATCTCTTCAAGAAAATTAGAGATACCAAGGGAACGTTTCATGCAAAGATGGGCTAGATAAAGGACAGAAATGGTATGGACCTAACAGAAGCAGAAGATATTAAGAAGAGGTGGCAAGGATACACAGAAGAACTGTACAAAAAAAGATCTTCACAACCCAGATAATCACGATGGTGTGATCACTGACCTAGAGCCAGACATCCTGGAATGTGAAGTCAAGTGGGCCTTAAAAGGCATCACTACGAACAAAGCTAGTGGAGCTGATGGAATTCCAGTTGAACTCTTTCAAATCCTGAAAGATGATGCTGTAAAAGTGCTGAACTCATATGCCAGCAAATTTGGAAAACTTATCAGTGGCCACAGGACTGGAAAAGGTCAGTTTTCATTCCAATCCCAAAGAAAGGCAATGCCAAAGAATACTCAAACTACTGCACAATTGCACTCATCTCACACGCTAGTAAAGTAATGCTCAAAATTCTCCAAGCCAGGCTTCAGCAATATGTGAACCGTGAACTTCCTGATGTTCAAGCTGGTTTTAGAAAAGGCAGAGGAACCCGAGATCAAATTGCCAACATCTGCTGGACCATCAAAAAAGCAAGAGAGTTTCAGAAAAATATCCCTTTAAGCTTTATTGACTATGCCAAAGCCTTTGACTAAGTGGATCACAATAAACTGTGGAAAATTCTGAAAGAGATGGGAATACCAGACCACCTGATCAGCCTCTTGAGAAATTTGTATGCAGGTCAGGAAGCAACAGTTAGAAGTGGACATGGAACAACAGACTGGTTCCAAATAGGAAAAGGAGTATGTCAAGGCTGTATATTGTCACCCTGCTTATTTAACTAATATGCATAGTACATCATGAGAAACGCTGGAGTGGAAGAAGCACAAGCTGGAATCAAGATTGCCGGGAGAAATATCAATAACCTCAGATATTCAGATAATACCACCCTTATGGCAGAAAGTGAAGAGGAACTAAAAAGCCTCTTAATGAAAATGAAAGTGGAGAGTGAAAAAGTTGGCTTAAAGCTCAACATTCAGAAAACGAGGATCATGGCATCTGGTCCAATCACTTCATGGGAAATGGATGGGGAAACAGTGGAAACAGTGTCAGACTTTATTTTTGGGGGCTCCAAGATCACTGCAGATGGTGACTGCAGCCATGAAATTAAAAGATGCTTACTCCTTGGAAGGAAAATTATAACCAACCTAGATAGCATATTCAAAAGCAGAGACATTACTTTGCCAACAAAAGTTCATCTAGTCAAGGCTATGGTTTTTCCAGTGGTCATGTATGGATGTGAGAGTTGGACTGTGAAGAAGGCTGAGCGCCAAAGAATTGATGCTTTTGAACTGTGGTGTTGGAGAAGACTCTTGAGAGTCCCTTGTACTGCAAGGAGATCCAACCAGTCCATTCTGAAGGAGATCAGCCCTGAGATTTCTTTGGAAGGAATGATGCTAAAACTGAAACTCCAGTACTTTGGCCATCTCATGTGAAGGGTTGACTCATTGGAAAAGACTCTGATGCTGGGAGGGATTGGGGGCAGGAGGAGAAGGGGACGACAGAGGATGAGATGGCTGGATGGCATCACTGACTCGATGGACGTGAGTCTGAGTGAACTCCGGGAGTTGGTGATGGACAGGGAGGCCTGGCGTGCTGCAATTCATGGGGTCGCAAAGAGTCAGACACAACTGAGTGACCGAACTGAACTGAACTTAGGTTGATCATAACTTTCCTTCCAACGAGTAAACTTCTTTAATTTCATGGCTGCAATCAACATCTTCAGTAATCTGGCAGCCCAGAAAAATAAAGTCAGTTGCTGTTTCCCCATCTATTGCCATTAAGTGACATGACTGGATGTCATGATCTTAGTTTTCTGAATATTGAGCCTTAAGCCAACTTTTTCACTTTCCTCTTTCATTTTTGTCAAGAGGCTTTTTAGTTCATCTTCACTTTCTGCCATAAGGATGGTGTCATCTGCATATCTGAGGTTATTGATATTTCTCCCAGCAATCTTGATTCCAGCTTGTGCTTCCTCCAGCCCAGCGTTTCTCCTAATGTACATAAGCAGGGTGACAATATACAGCCTTGACATATTCCTTTTCCTATTTGAAACCAGTCTGTTGTTGTATGTCCAGTTCTAACTGTTGCTTCCTGACCTGCATATAGGTTTCTCAAGAGTCAGGTCAGGTGGTCTGGTATTCCCATCTCTTTCAGAATTTTCCACAGTTTATTGTGATCCACATAGTCAAAGGCTTTGGCATAGTCAATAAAGCTTAAAGGGATATTTTTCTGAAACTCTCTTGCTTTTTTGATGATCCAGCGGATGTTGGCAATTTGATCTCTGGTTCCTCTGCCTTTTCTAAAACCAGCTTGAACATCAGGAAGTTCACGGTTCACATATTGCTGAAGCCTGGCTTGGAGAATTTTGAGCATTACTTTACTAGCATATGAGATGAGTGCAATTGTGCAGCAGTTTGAGCATTTTTTGGCACTGCCTTTCTTTGGTTTTGGAATGAAAACTGACCTTTTCCAGTCCTGTGGCCACTGCTCAGTTTTCCAAATTTGCTGGCATATGAGTTCAGCACTTTCACAGCATCGTCTTTCAGGATTTGAAAGATCTCAACTGGAATTCCATAAGCTCTACTAGCTTTGTTCGTAGTGTTGCTTCCTAAGGCCCATTTGACTTCACATTCCAGGATGTCTGGCTCTAGGTGAGTGATCACGCCTTTGTGATTATCTGGGTGGTGAAAATCTTTTTTGTACAGTTCTTCTGTGTATCCTTGCCACCTCTTCTTAATATCTTCTGCTTCTGCTAGGTCCATACCATGCTGTCCTTTATTGAGCCAATCTTTGCATGAAATGTTCCCTTGGTAACTCTAATTTTCTTGAAGAGATCTCTAGTCTTTCCCATTCTGTTCTCTTCCTCTATTTCTTTGCATTGATCGCCGAGGAAGTCTTTCTTGTTTCTCCTTGCTATTCTTTGGAACTCTGCATTCAAATGAGTATATCTTTCCTTTTTGGTTCCCTTCTTTTCACAGCTATTTGTAAAGCCTTCTCAGACAGCCATTTTGCTATTTTGCATATCTTTTTCTTGGGGATGGTCTTAATTCCTGTCTTCTGTACAATGTCACATATCTCCTCCGTAGTTCATTAGGCACTCTGTTTATCAGATCTCGTCCCTTAAATCTATTTCTCATTTCCACTGTATAGTCATAGGGGATTTGATTTAGATCATACCTGAATGGTCTAGTGGTTTTCTGCACTTTCTTCAGTTTCAGTCTGAATTTGGCAATAAGGAGTTCATGATCTGAGCCACAGTCAGCTCCCGGTCTTGTTTCTGCTGACTGTATAGAGCCTCTCCATCTTTGGCTGCAAAGGATATGATCAATCTGATTTTTTTGTTGACCATCTGGTGATGTCCATGTATAGAGTCTTCTCTTGTGTTGTTGGAAGAGGGTGTTCGCTATGACCAGTGCGTTCTCTTGGTGTAACTCTATCAGCCTTTTCCCTGCTTCATTCTGTACTCCAAGGCCAAATTTGCCTGTTACTCCAGGTGTTTATTGACTTCCTACTTTTCATTCCAGTCCCCTATAATGAAAAGGACATCTTTTTTGTGTGTTAGTTCTAGAAGGTCTTATAAGTCTTCATAGAACTATTCAACTTCAGCTTCTTCAGCATTACTAGTCAGAGCATAGCCTTGGATTACGGTGATATTGAATGGTTTGCCTTGGAAAAAATAGAGATCATTCTGTCATTTTTAAGATTGCATCCAAGTACTGCATTTCAGACTCTTTTGTTGACCACGATGGCTACTCCATTGCTTCTAAGGGATTCCTGCCCACAGTAGTAGATATAATGGTCATCTGACTTAAATTCACCCATTCCAGTCCATCTTAGTTCACTGATTCCTAGAATGTCGATGTTCTCTCTTGTCATCTCCTGTTTGACCACTTCCAATTTGCCTTGATTCGTGGACCTAACATTCCAGGTTCCTATGCAGTATTGCTCTTTACAGCATCAAACCCTGCTTCCATCACCATTCCCATTCACAACTGGGTGTTTTTTTTTTTTTCGCTTTGGCAAAACAAGGAGGTAGATGTTAACAATAAAAGGCGTGCTAGGATCAGGATCTGGGCCTTGGCCTGTGAATGGCATCAGCCCCTGATCCCTACTTTATTTCTGAGTCTTCTTTTTCCTTATTTTCTGCGGCACCAGTCTCTCAGGTCAGTTTGTTGTTGGGCTGGGCCCAGCATGTATGTTCATACTATCCCATTAAAATGTAAGTCCTGTGAGGGTAGGATATTGTCTATCTTGTTGATTATTCTATCCCCCGAAACTATACTTAGTAATTGACACTTAGAAGCTATTCCTTGCCTGCTACAACATAAAAATGGATTTGTGTGATTATTTGATTGTTTTGTCTCACATTTTGTGCCTGCCTCTCTCTCTTTCAGACTCCATGAGGTCATGGACTGTGTATATTCTGTTTCTCACTGTCCCAGTATGACGTCCAAAATACTTGGTATATTATATATGACCACTAAATATTATGAACAGTTATTAAAAGAAAGAGGAAATCAGACACAGGTTTTTCATTTCTTTTGAAAAATCTATTACATTAATTTACCTTTCCAGAGTAACTTATATTTGCCTAGTAACCTTATGGCTTTCATCTGATATTTGGTGACCTAGTTTTAATGTGCATGTGTCTTATTTTCCTGTTTTTATTATATCACTGTTATATTCTTTATTAGGATCAAAGGACTACTACTTATAACAAATATGTAATACCAGGCACAAATTTTATTTAATATTAAATAAATTTTATTTTTAATAATATAGAGGCAAAATTGCCTCTATATTTGACGATGTCCTCCATAGATTATTGTCTTGCTTTATCTTCCTTGGGACTTCGCATGGCTTTCTTCATGTTATACTTTTATCTGTTTATTTTAGAACATAAGTGTATATGTTTATGTCTACATTTTTCTTCTAAAAAAGTCTTTATTCTAGCTTATAAGACAAAAAATAACATTTTTAAAAGTCAAGAAAGAAGAGGCAAAGGGAAAAAATGGAAATAGGAGTGAAATCAATACACAAATACATTCTATGAAATACCAAGCATTACCTGCCAGGGTGAGTCATTAATTTGTTTCTAAGTAGAAGTCACCACAAAGAGATTAAAATGTTCTTTCATGTTTTTACCCAACTAATAGGATAGAAATTAATAGTTTTAAGGAGTAATACTAGTGCTCATAACAAGAAGCTGCTAAGTCGCTTCAGTCGTGTCCGACTCTGTGCAACCCCAGAGACGGAAGCCTACCAGGGTCCCCCATCCCTGGGATTCTCCAGGCAAGAACACTGGAGTGGGTTGCCATTTACTTCTCCAATGCATGAAAGTGAAAAGTGAAAGGGAAGTCACTCAGTCATGTCTGACTCCTAGCGACCCCATGGACTGCAGCCCACCAGGCTCCTCTGCCCATGGGACTTTCCAGGCAAGAGTATTGGAGTGGGGTGCCATTGCCTTCTCCCATAATAAGAAGAGGAAGAATTATTTCCCAGTATCCTCAGGAAGAATATCCAATTTTAAGCAATGAATGACTCTCTAGACAACAGTCTTACTGTTGGCAATTATCCATATCTTGTTCCTGACACCCCAAAGCACAATTACAAAGGAAATTCCACCAGGGACCAATAAATGGCCCAGACCTATCTTTTTCTGCTGATCTGGCTTAATCTGAGAAATTTGGACTGTATTCATTTAGGAAACCCTGTCCTTCTGATAGTTAAGTAATAGTTTCCAGATTTACTCCCTTGCCTGTACTTGGAGCACTGATACATTCATATAATTGATTTTTCAGGGAAACCAGTTCTCTGGGGCAGAAGTATGGCTTCTGCAGACATTCAGTCTGTACTTTGAAATGTACATTTTCATCTCTGGAGGGATCCTTGCAGGAAACGTCAGGACACAGCAAAAAGTGTAAAACTAAAGAAAAAAAAATCAATAACCCTAGATTTACAAAGATAGGTGAAATTTGATCAAATGCCCTACCAGTGCTTGTGTGAGTGAGTCTGAATGTGGCCTTAGTCCATTTGGCATGGAGTTCTTATTACTGAGCCATCAGAAAGTATTAACTTCCACTCCTTGAAGAAAATTTATGGCTGAGGCAGGAGTCTGCAGAGTATCTATTTTATTTATTGAAATATAATTGCTTAACAATGTTGTGTTCCTACCGTACAATGAAGTGAATCGTATGCTATATGTATACATATATTTCCTTCCTCTTGGACCTCCCTCCTCCCCCACCCCATTCCATCAATCCTGGTCATCGCAGAGCACCAAGCTAAACTTCCTGTGCTTTATAGTAAGTTTACACTAGCTATCTATTTTACACATGGGGGTGTCGATTGTAATCTCCCAATTCATTCCACCCTCCCCTTAGGTAGGAGACAAAGCACAGGAAAATGGGACTGAGATTATTAACACAATCAGATATATCCTTCCAGAAAAGTGCAATTTGTCTTGATTGCCTTAGAATTCTTTCTTTAAAGACAATATCACTCCAGTTTTTGATGATCCTCCTTAAGGGGTGAAATACAAAGTACATATGAATGTTTACATTTCATGAGAATGAGAAAAAACGTTACAATTTTTAAAAATGACAAACCACAAACATCACAAAATCCAGAAACCTGTGTTAAATTAATGAAGATTTAGAGTTAATATCTTTCTGGAAAACCCCCTGCTCTTCAATATGAGAGAACTGCCGAGGGAATCAAAGCCCCTAACAGAACCCAGATCCATATGGCCATAGAACTCCCTTGACATTACATTATATTGAGTGTTGTGATGCTTCTCCTTAGAGGTATCTCCTGTGAACTGGGGATGAGGCATGAGAAGCTGGTCCCTCCAGACTGCTTTGCAACACCTGCCACATTGGCTATCTCAGAAGGCAGTAGATGTGGCATTTTGCAAGCTCAAATGGCATTCATGTGAGGTCTACTCTCAGATATTCTGGAAGAAGTGGGATTGCATGTTCCAGTCATCCCACTCACCTTCGCTGTCTTCCTGCCCAGGTACCTCTCCAGGCACCCTCCCTCCAACACACACCCAACTGCATCCACAATTTTAAGACCATAAACATTCGTAAGTTGAATGGAGCTAGATTAGACTTTCTGTTAATCTCAACGTGTGGGGGATTCAAGCATATGGGTCTTATCTATACCCCAAGTCATAAATCTAGATATTGGTGTTGTCAGAGTCGCACTGAAAATTGTGAGTTCACTAAGAACACATGTACTAGAGCCATCCTCCTGAGGCTTCAAGGAGAGGTGGACAACAGATGTTTTAATTATTTTAATTGTTGCTTTTCCTCTGTTCCCTAAATGTAATCATACAAAGCATCAGTGGAGGACAACAATTCATATTTCCCCCAGTTTTACATATGTGCCTAGACAGAATGTGTTGAGCTGATTGGGAGCCATATTTTCTCTATGTCTTCGATACGTCTTTGTGTTACAATACCAGCATTGTACACTGCGGCATGCCTAAGAGGGAAGTGAGGACTTAGACAAAAAAACATTTTTCATTTTTGAAAATCAATAAGTCTAGAAACTTGCTAAGAATTTATGGAATCCGTCTACACTGAATAAATATGATTGTCATTGATTTTATATGAGCTTATTAATGATGATAATACAAACATACATTTTTGAAGAATGCTCTGTGATCTAAAATGTACTTTCATATTTATTCAGTGCCTTATTCGTTCATCATAGCCTTTTTTTTCATCCATGAGGAGAGAAAAGCATCTATTTTTAATTATACACTTTGATGAAATAACATACAAACATTTCTACTTTCAGTTACACAAGGATAGTAGGATCCATTTTTGTTTTCACAGAAGTCCCACTATATTTTCAGTTCTTTGCACATCAGGCTAAATGGCAACTAGCCCTTTATTTAGAGAATCCTCATTTTCAGTTTTTGGCACAGCCATCCTTTCAGCTGCTCTTAGCCTCTAGAGCCTGCACATAATAAATAATACAATCTGCTGGAAGCTTCTAACAGCTTTCAATGTTTCTGCTAATGTGCCTGTGGCATTTTAGACCAGACTTTTAAAACTTCCCTAAAATCTAGGAGTTACAAAACATTTATGGGTTTAAAAGGGCAAAAATTAATGAACTGCTTGATTTTATTTTTGATGAGATGTCCATTTACCATGTTAATCCCTGAGTTCGTATTGCTGTCTGATATCTAGGGTGGCCAGTCACCTTTTACGAAGGACCAAACTCTCTATTGTACCTGCATGAAGACTGTTCTACTGACTTGTACTATTAGTTTGGGAGCCAGTATACTAGAGCTGAAAACCTCAAATGGGTCAGCTCTTGTTGAATTCTAGAAAGAGAAAAGCCTTTTGTTGTTTATTCACATATACAGGGGCTGCCTCCTCACTCTTTCAAATTCTCATCCCTGTGGCAGGTCCCTGATAGGTATTAGGGAAGATGTGAAAGCTTCTGTAGCATATCAGAAGTGAGGCACAGATAAGAAATAAAATAATAAAGACAAGATGCAGCCTATGTTTTCATCTCAGGTTATTCACGGAGACAGTCCTAAGGGGTGGAAGTGGGATGTACACTATTAGTGGGGATGAATACTCTTGTAGGATTCCTTTCAAGCCTCCAGAAATAAAGCCAGTTTCACTCTGAGTACTAAAGAACCACTGTTTTGCAAAGGGGATTATTATGTTTGCTACTGGTGTGCCTACGGTGCAAACCTTTCCAGTTCTGAAGTTTTACACATGGATATTCAGAAAGTTAGACTTCTGTTCAAAATGTCTAAAACTCTTCCCATGTAGGATATAATTTTAAAAACTAGTTTCAACAATGTAAGAACGGCATTGTGGATCAGCAGTCTACATTTCCGTACATTATACTTTAGCTATTTCAAACTGAGGATGAACTTGGCCCTTCATAATTTTAAAGTTCCATTAATTCTGCAGTTTGCTATGATTTGAGAAAAGGCTAAAATCATTATTTTTAAGTATGTTGTTAAAGATAATGAACTTACTTAAGGGAACAGTTGAACATATAAATGGAAGAACAACTCAAATAAGTGAGTGACATTTCAAACTTACATGGATTGCAGCTAAAAGTAATTCTCTTCTAGTTGGTCTTCGATGAGACCATGCTACCCTGACTTTCCTGGCACTTCTCTATTTTGGTCTCAATATTTAACATCTCTTATGGACCTGAAAGGGTTTCCCAGGTGGCACTAGTGGCAAAAAACTTGCCTGCCAATGCAGGAGACAAAGAGTCACCAGTTTGATCCCTGTGTCAGGTAGATACCCCTGAACGAAGGCATGGCAACCCATTCCAGTATTCTTGCCTGGAGAATCCCATGGACAGAGGAGCCTGGCCGGGCTACTGTCCATAGGGTTTCAAAGAGTGAGACATGAGTGAAGCAATTTAGCACACATGCATACATGGACCTTAAATTGCTGATCTATTTCCTTGGAAAGTGCAACCCTTCTCACAGGTTTGATAATACATTAATTGATCCAGGAATCTTGATTATCCATCATGGTTTGTCCACCAAGTACCACCCTACTTAATCAAACTGCCTGTTCGATATTTCCTTTCCACTTCCCCGTTATATTATCAAGCAAAATATACCGAAAAATGAAGTTTTATTGAAATCTATCTAATTTATCTAATGACATTTATGTGCAAGTGATTATAATAGATCTAGTCATGCATAATCTTTCCCCTTAGACTGATATGTCACTTGACTTAATATTCATGCTAACTCTTGAATTCATTCAACACTTTCTGAATGTGTTCTGAATGCTGCTGCTGCTGTCACTTCAGTCGTGTCTGACTCTGTGCGACCCCATAGATGGAAGCCCAGCAGGCTCCGCCATCTCTGGGATTCTCTAGGCAAGAACACTGGAGTGGGTTGCCATGTCCTTCTCCAATTCTGAATGTGCATTCTGTATATCAAGGCACTCAGTGATAAATTCCTTGGAATCAATGCTAAGCATAATGTTTCATTATAGGATGCTATAAAACAACAAGCTTCTGAGGAAATTGTTACAAAATTGATTTAAAGTTGAATTTATGAATGTTCAGATGGTTAGAGGAATTTTCCAAGAGACAAAAAAGGAAAAGAGCATAATAAGCAGAAAATTGGTAGTTTAAAATAAACATCTAGGTATGTTTACCTTTAAGAAAACAAAGAGAAAACTTGGGTTGTCCTGGGTAGAAATATCAATGTTCAAGCAATAATTAAAAGTCTAAGCATCATGCCAATTGTAAGGTAGGAAAAGAAACTTGAAAATTCTGAAGTTTAGCTAAAACATTTAAAGGAATAAATAGTGCCCTTTAGCCCCTAGTGGAGAGCAAAACTAAATTATCTCTGTAGGAACAATCCATAATTTAGACTCAAGATTTCAGCATGTTAGTCAAGAGAATAGCACAATGAATGAACAACAAAACAATAAAAAGTATCTAGGAATATTTTAAACATAATACAATAGAACTTTTCAAAATAGAGGTTTAGAAACAAGATTTGAAATTTACAATGAAATGTGTATGCATCTGGTTTAAACTGAAAAGTTGTAAAATGTTTCTCTTGTCCTTATAACAAAAGCAAGTCAGACAAACCACATATTTAGAGCTATTATTTTCTACCCATCATAGAAGATACAAAGAAACATAAATGAACTAAATTCCAGAGAATGAAGAGAGGAAAAATCCATGGATGTTCTCATCCATGACTGAAACAGAGAGAAGACAGGTATTTGCAATAGCTTGGGGTAAGAGAAGTCAGCCTAATTTTCAAAAAAAAAAAAAAAAAAAAAAGCTTTCATGTGTTGACTGACACAACAGATTAGGGTCAAAGGATCCCCAGACATAGCAAAATTGTATTATGTTTTAAACTATTTTCTACCAGATTCCATAGAATACTGAAGGTTGTGCCGTAGAATCAGAAACAGGGAAGAAACCTTGAGAGAAACTTTCCAGGTACTGTTGACTTTCTACTAAGGAAGTGAGAGCAATGCATGTACCCATTTCTGGAGATAAATATAACTCACTTCAGACTCTCTTGGACTTTTATAGAAACGCATGGCACAGTATAAAAACCCATGGAAAATCAAGAAATTGTGAAACCTTTGAGAAAGGAAATACTCAGTACAAGTAAACACTAAGAGATGTCAGATATTGGAATTATCGGTCATAGACTGGGAAATTCCATGGACAGAGGAGCTGATGGGCTATAGCCCATGGAGTTGCAAAAGAGTCAGAAATGACTTAGTGACTAAACAACAAAAAATACTTTTAAAATAACTATGACAAAATGTTAAGAAATCTAGTGGAATGCATAAGCAATGTGGATTAAAAGAGAGAGTATTCTAGAAGGCATGTAGACTAAGAAAAATACTCTAAGTATTTCATATAATAGCACAATAGTAAAGCTCAACATTCAGAAAACGAAGATCATGGCATCTGGTCCCATCACTTCATGGGAAATAGATGGGGAAACAGTGGAAATAGTGTCAGACTTTATTTTTTGGGGCTCCAAAATCACTGCAGATGGTGACTGCAGCCATGAAATTAAAAGATGCTTACTCCTTGGAAGGAAAGTTATGACCAACCTAGATAACATATTCAAAAGCAGAGACATTACTTTGCCAACAAAGGTTCATCTAGTCAAGGCTATGGTTTTTCCAGTGGTCATGTATGGATGTGAGAGTTGGACTGTGAAGAAGGCTGAGCGCCGAAGAATTGATGCTTTTCAACCGTGGTGTTGGGGAAGACTCTTGAGAGTCCCTTGGACTGCAAGGAGATGCAACGAGTCCATTCTGAAGGAGATCAGCCCTGGGATTTCTTTGGAAGGAATGATGCTAAAGCTGAAACTCCAGTACTTTGGCCACCTCATGCGAAGAGTTGACTCATTGGAAAAGACTCTGATGCTGGGAGGGATTGGGGGCAGGAGGAGAAGGGGACGACAGAGGATGAGATGTCTGGATGGCATCACTGACTCGATGGACGTGAGTCTGAGTGCACTCCGGGTGTTGGTGATGGATAGGGAGGCCTGGCATTCTGGAATTCATGGGGTTGCAAAGAGTCGGACACGACTGAGCGACTGAACTGAACAGAAAACTAATGGGCTCATTAGAAGATTAAACACAGGTCAGTAGAAAATGATAAAATTGAAGCACAAAAAGAGAAATTAGTTTTAAAAAGAACAAAGCATCAACATTCTTTTGAAGACTATGAAGTGATTTAACATAATTAAAGTCTCAGGAGAACAGAAAACAAAATTGGACATATAAGATATTTTTTAATGTAGTGGCAGAGAGATTTCCAACATGGATGAAAGGCATCAACAAAGAGAATAGTAAATAGAAGCAAGTTATATTTTTAAAAATCTGGATATATTATAGTCAAATAGGTAAAATCACAATAAGTAGCAGAATGTAAAAGCAACTAGAGAGAAATAGACACCTTACAGGGGAAAGTGCTAATATTTTATCAGTAGCAAAAAGGTGGGAGAAAAAAATTCTTGAAGAAAAAGCAGGCTGTTCTGGTTCTCATCTTTTGGACTGCAAATCCCCGGAGTTTGTAGCTTCCATAATCATGTTGCTGTTCATTGCTAATAAACGTCAAACTCTTTGAGACCCTCATCGACTGAAGCATGCCAGGCTTCCCTGTCCTTCAGCATCTCCCAGAGTTTGCACAAACTCATGTTCATTGAGTAGATGATGCCACCAAACAGTGTCATACCTCTGACATCTCATCTTCTGTGACCCCTGCCTCCTCCTGCCCTCAATCTTTCCCAGCACCAGGGTCTCTTCCAATGAACCAGCTGTTCGCAACAGGTTCAGTTCAGTTTAGTCTTTCATTTGTGTCTGACTCTTTGTGACTCCATAATCCACAGCACGCCAGGCCTCCCTGTCCATCACCATCTCCCGGAGTTCACTCAAACTCATGTCCATTGAGTCGGCGGTGCCATCCAGCCATCTCATCCTCTGTCGTCCGCTTCTCCTCCTGCCCTCAATCTGTCCCAGCATCAGGGTCTTTTCAAATGAGTCAGCTCTTCGCATGAGGTGGCCAAAGTATTGGAGTTTCAGCTTCAACATCAGTCTTTCCAATGAACACCCAGGACTGATCTCCTTTAGGATGGACTGGTTGGATCTCCTTGCAGTCCAAGGGACTCTAAAGTCTTCTCCAACAACCACAGTTCAAAAGCATCAATTCTTCAGTGCTCAGCTTTCTTTATAGTCCAACTCTGACATCCATACATGACTACTGGAAAAACCATAGCCTAGACTAGACAGACCTTTGTCTGCAAAGTAATGTCTCTGCTTTTTAATATGCTGTCTATGTTGGTCATAACTTTCCTTCCAAGGAGTAAGCTTCTTTTAATTTCATGGCTGCAATTACCATCTGCAGTGATTTTGGAGACCCCAAAAATAAAGTCAGCCACTCTTTCCACTGTTTCCCCATCTGTTTGCCATGAAGTGATCAGACCAGATGCCATGATCTTAGTTTACTGAATGTTTAGCTTAAATCAAATTTTTCACTCTCCTTTCACATAGCCAAACTACTGGAGTTTCAGCTTCACCATCAGTCTCTCCAGTGAATATACAGGGTTGATTTCCTTTAGAATTAACTGGTTTGATCTCCTTGCTCTCCAAGAGACTCTCAAGATCTTCTCTGGGACCACAGTTCGAAGCATCAATTTTTCAGCACTCAGCCTTCTTTATGGTCCAACTATCACATCAATGTATGACTAATGGAAAAACCATAGCTTTGACTATGTGGATTTTTGTCAGCAAAGTGATGTCTCTGCTATTTGATATGCTGTCTAAGTTTGTCATGGGCTTCCCTTGTGGATCAGCTGGTAAAGAATCCGCCTGCAATGCTGGAGATGTGGGTTTGATCCCTGGGTTGGGAAGATCCCCTGGAGAAGGGAAACACTACCCACTCCAGTATTCTGGCCTAGAGAATTCCATGGACTGTGTAGTCCTTGAGGTTGAAGGAGTCGGACTTGACTGAGCAGCTTTCATTTTCACTTTCAGTTTTGTCATAGCTTTTCTTCCGAAGAGCAAATGTCCTTTAATCCGTGGTTGCAGACACTGTCCACATTGATTTTGGAGCCCAAGAAAATAAAATCTGCACTGCTTCCCCTTTTTCCCTATCTATTTGCCATGAAATGATGGGACCAGATGCCATGCTCTATGTTAGTTTTTTGAATATTGAGTTTTAAGCAGGTTTTTTCCATTCTCTTCTTTCACCTTCATCAATGGGCTCTTTAGCTCTTCTTTTTCTGCAATTAGAGATATTCATTTGCATATCTAAGGTTGCTGATATTTCAACCCACAATCTTGATTCCAGTTTGTGAGTCATACAGCCCTACATTTCGCATGATGTACTCTGCATGTAAGTTAAATAAGCAGGGTGACCACATACAACCTTGAGGCACTCCTTTCCCAATTTTGAACAAGTCTGTTATTCCATGACTGGTTCTAACTTGCTTCTTGACCTGGTTTCTCAGGAGGCAGGTAAGATGGTCTGGTATTCTCAAATTTTTAAGAATTTTCCATAGTTTATTGTGATCCACACTGTCAAAAACTTTAGTGAAGGCAACGAAGCAGGGTAAATGTTTTTCTGGAATTCCCTTGCTTTCTACGTGATTCAAAGGATGTTGGTGATTTGATTTCTGGTTCTTTTGCCTATTCTAAATGCCACTTATATATCTGGAAGTTCTCAACTGACATACTATTGAAGCCTGGCTTGAAGAATTTTGTGTATTACTTTGCTAGCATGTGAAATGAGTGCACTTGTAGGATAGTTTGAGCATTCTTTGGGATTGCATTTCTTTGGGATTGGAATGAAAATTGATCTTTTCCAGTTCTGTGGCCACTGCTGAGTTTTCCAGCAGTGGCCAATATTTCCAATATTTGCTGGAATACTGAGAGCAGTCTTTTAATAGCATCAACATTTAGGATTTGAAATAGCTCAGCTGGAATTTCATCACCACCGCTACCTTTGTAGTAATGCTTTCTAAGAGGCCCACTTGACTTCACACTCCAGGAGGTCTGGCTCTAGGTGAGTGACAACAACATAATGGTTATCTGGGTCCTTAAGATCTTTTTTGTATGTCTCTTCTTTGTATTCTTGCCAGCTTTTCTTAATCTCTTTTGCTTCTGTTAGGTCCTTGCTGTTTCTGTCCTTTATTGTGCCATCTTTGCATGAAATCACCAATTTTCTTGAAGAGATCAATAATCTTTCCCATTCTATTATTTTCTACTATTTCTTTACATTGTTCTCTTAAGAAGGCTTTCTTATCTCTCCTTGCTATTGATTGGAACTCTGCATTCAGTTGGATATAACTTTCCCTTTCTCCTTTGCCTTTGCTTCTCTTCTCTCCTCAGCTATTGGTAAGGCCTCCTCAGACAACCATTTTGCCTTTTTGCATTTCTATTTCTTTGGGATGGTTTTGGTCACTGCCTTCTATACAATGTTACAAACCTCCTTCCATAGTTCTTCAAGCATTCTGTCTGATTTAACCCCTTGAATCTATTTGTCACCTCCACCATATAATCATAAGTGTTCGTGTAGGTGTTGGCTGCTAAGTCATGTCTGACTCTTTACAACCTAATGGACTGTAGCCTTCCTCTGTCCATGGAATTCTCCAGTCAAAAATACTGGAGTGGGTTGTCATGCTTGATTTAGGTCAGACCTGAATGGTCTAGTGGTTTTCCCTACTTTCTTCAATTTAAGCCTGAATTTTGCAATAAGCAGCTCATGATTAGAGCCATAGTCTGCTTCAGGTCTTGTTTTTGCTTACTCTATAGAGCTTCTCCATCTTTGGCTGCAAAGAATATAATCAATCTGATTTCATTATTGATCCTCAGGTGATACCGTGTGTAGAATCATCTCTTGTGTTGGTGAAAGAGGGTGTTTGCTATGACCACTGTGTTCGCTTGGCAAAACTCTATTATTCTTTGCCTTGCTTCATTTTGTACTACAAGGCTAAATGTGCCTGTTACTCCAGGTATCTCTTGACTTTCTACTTCTGCACTCCAGCCCTATGATGAAAACAGCATCTTTGTGTGTGTGTGTGTATGTGTGTGTGTGTTAGTTCTAAAAGGTCATGTAGGTCATCACAGAACAATTCGGCTTCAGCTTCTTTGGCATTAGTGGTTTGGGCATAGAGTTGGACTACTGTGATGTTGAATGTTTTGCCTTGGTAACGGATGGAGATTGTTCTGTCATTTTTGAGACGGTACCCAAGTACTGCATTTCAGACTCTCTTATTGACTATGAGGGCTATTCCATTTCTTCCAAGGGATTCTTGCCCACAGTAGTAGATATAATGATTGTCTGTGTACTCAATAGCTTCAGCCATGTCTAACTCTTGATGAGTCAATGGACTGTAGCCTGCCAGACTCCTCTATCCGTAGGATTCTTCAGGCAAGAATACTGGTTTGGGTTGCCATGCCCTCCTCCTGGTGATCTTCCCCACCCAGGTATAGAACCTGCTTCTTCTGCATCGCAGGCAGATTCTTTCCCATCTGAGCCACAGAGACGGCCCAGATATAATGATTATATTATTTAAATTCATTCTGGTGGGCAGGGCCATGCTCTTTATATCTTTAATCCAATTGTCTGCTGATGGATGTGGCTCTGCTCCCTCCTGTTAGTCACTGGGTTGAGTCCTGGTGTCTGCAGGCTCTGTGGTAAGGCTAAAGGTGACTTCCAAAAGGACTTATGCCTACACATACCTCCTAGAACTGTTGGTACAGGGCTCCTGTTCCTGTGGCAGACTACTGTCAACTCATGCCTCTGCAGGAGACCCTCAAACCCTCACAGGCAGGTTTGGCTCAGTTTCTTGTGGGGTCACTGGTCCTTTCCCCTGGGTCCTGGTGTGCACATTTTGTTGTGACCTCCAAGAGTCTCTGTTTCCCCCAGTCCTATGGAAATTCTGTAATCGAATCCTGCTGTCTTTCAAAGTCAGATTCCCTGGGGATTCCCAATCCCTTTGCTGGATCCCTAGGGATATGGGGCCTGATATGGGGCCTAGAACCTTCACAAAAGTGTGAAAACTTCTTTGGTATTATTGTTCTCCAGTTTGTGGATTGCCCACCCAGGGGCTATGGGATTTGATTTTATCATGATTGTGTTCCTCCTACCATCTTGTTGCAGCTTCTCCTTTGTCCTTGGTTGTGGGGTATCTTTTTTTGTGTGTGGGTTCAAGTGCCCTCCTGTTGATGGTTGTTCAGCAGCTAGTTGCAAATCCGATGTTCTCACAGGAAAAGATAAGCACATGTCCTTCTACTCTGCCATCTATACAGTTCCAGAGCAGGAGAAGTGATGGACTACTGAAGTAACATACACAAAGTAAAGATGACAGAACCTAGCTGCTGCAGGCATCAAGAACCAAAATGGGTTTCACTGTGAAGCTGAAATAAGGATATTTTTCCATCTGAGCCCAGTAGGATATACTGGTCTTCCATGTCTGTGGAGGGTTCGGAAACCAATCCCCCCTTGCAGACCAAGGAATGATTGCACTTAGCACTACTTTATTTTAAACTGTATATCCACCCAAAAATGCATGTTAATGGGTATCTGTTTCTTTCCTGCCACTGGTGGCAGGGCAGGGTGGGAGAGTGGCTGTCCCTGGTCAACGCTTGATTGTCCCTGTTGCCACCACTACCACGGCAGTCTCCACCTCCAGTCATTTCCTTATTCTGTAGATTGGATAGATAGATAGGTAGAAAGATATC
Source organism: Bubalus bubalis (assembly GCF_019923935.1). Taxonomy (NCBI): domain Eukaryota; kingdom Metazoa; phylum Chordata; class Mammalia; order Artiodactyla; family Bovidae; genus Bubalus; species Bubalus bubalis. The sequence goes on along the minus strand of NC_059159.1, from coordinate 77,032,881 downwards.
CGGACTAGTAGAGATTTTGGTATTGAGAGTGCTTGCAGAGGAGCAGAATATTCATGAGCTTTCTGAATTGGTTCTGGACTTTCTAGTATTGAATCTCTGATCTGATGAAAAGGCCAATGACTGTTTCTAGAAGTGACAAGAACACTGGCAGTCCATGTTGAGATCTGGCAATGGAGATACAGTATATGAGATCTAGGAAATATGTATGAAAATAGATATTAGAGGTATGAGATAGTGGTAGAAGAACATAAAGTTGGATTTGGTCAAATTTATTGATATGGCAAAGATTCTGGATTTAATGTCACAGCTTGTGGACTTAGAAAAAGCTTGAATGGGTTGGTTAGTTGGTTGACTGACTGAAACAGGGAACAAAAGGTGGCCATGCAGTGACCTAATTAAAAATACTGGATCTGCCTTAGTTAATGGAGATATAGTAGTTCACATGCTTAGCAGATTGGAAGGTCAGAGTGGATTTGCCATCTTCAAAGGAGCCAGAAGCTGTATCTTTAGCCTCTACTGTGAGAAATAAATCTGAATGAAGCCCAGCATTCTTGAAGGACTCCATGATTGTTCTTTTCTGTCAGCGAGACCTTATAGCAGAAACCACAGTCACTAAACTGGAAAACCTAAATGCAATGAGAGTAATTAATTTTAGGGTGCAGGGGCCAAGTGGCTACACTCAACTGCTAAGAGCAGGATAGGCATGGTTACCATAACAGAGAGCAGAATGTGAAAGTTGCTCAGTTGTGTCGGACTCTTTGTGACCCCAAGGACTATAAAGTCCATGAATTTCTCCAGGCCAGAATACTGGAGTGGGTAGCCTTTCCATTCTCCAGAGCATCTTCCAATCCAGAGATTGAACCCAGGTCTCCCACACTGTGGGCGAATTCTTTACCAGCTGAGCCACAAGGGAAGCCCACAGAGAGCAGAGTCAAGCAACAATTAGAACAGTCTCAATCACACAGACCTATAGTGTTGGCTAGTTAAGCAAGAAAGTGAAATAGGTAAGAAGTATCTAAATCTGTTTGGGTGGCCATAATAGACTACCATAGATTAGTCATTTTAAACAACAAACACATTTTTCACACTTTTGGAGGCTAGAAAATCCAGCATCACTGTCTGATGAGATACCTCCTCCAGTCAGGTATAAAGTGTCTAATATCCTTACAAGAAGCAAAACACTATTTTTAGATAATAAAATAAAGTTATTTTATTTCAGTTTATTTATTTATTTATTTAATTTCAGTTATTAAATTTTTGTTAGAAAATTATAGCGATGTGCTAGAGATATTTCACAAATAAGTGACTGATCTTCAATTTTGCCATCAAATAATTACATGTGAAATACAAGCTCTTTGTAAAAAGACCTAAAAATGAAAGAATTAAAAATGAAAAAGTGTAAGTATTTTATTTAGCTTTAGATGAACTAGGTAATGCAATGGAAACTGTGGACTTAATACTAATGAGGAAATTATGCATTAAAGGACTTACAATGAAAAACAGTCATCATTTGACAGTGTAAAGAATTAAATTATCTTTTAATCTTTTACTTCATTTAAAGGATAATTTGAGCTAGATATGAAAGGATAAGTTTTATCTTGACAGATGGTTCTCCAGCTGTATTAGTTCAAAAATAAAAGTAATTATTAAAATGTTAATAAAAGGTATATATGTATTTCTTATTTCTTCATTCCACTGTTTTATACATAATGAAAATAGTAGTGCTTGGTTTCTGTAGCAGGCTGTTACAATTGTCATGGATATAGTTGTGAAAATTATTCAGTCTATACGACAGATGCTATGAATCATTAACTGTTTATAAAATTTGCAGATGAAATAGGAGACAATGAATTGAATAATATTTTGTTCTTGTCAACTTACTCTGGTTTAAAATAGAAGAGTTTTCTGTTTTGTTCTGTTTGAAGATTTCAGTTCAGTTGCTCAGTCATGCCCAACTCTTTGTGATCCCATGGACTGCAGCACACCAGGTCTCCCTGTCCATCACCAACTCCCAGAGTTTACTCAAACTCATGTCCATCATGTCGGTGATGCCATCCAACCATCTCATCCTCTGTCGTCCCCTTCTCCTCTTGCCTTCAATTTTTCCCAGCATCAGGGGTCTTTTCCAATGAGTTGGTTCTTTGCATCAGGTGGCCAAAGTATTGGAGTTTCAGCTTCAGCATCAGTCCTTCCAATGAGTATTCAGGACTACTTTCCTTTAGGATGGACTGGTTGGATCTCCTTGCAGTCCAAGGGACTCTCAAGAGTTTGAAAATTTATGGTACTGTTAATTCTAATTGCAGATTTTCTTGACACCAAAGAATGTCTGCCAAAAATCTGATAATCAAAGACCAAAAATGGCAGTGTGATTTATGTTTTCTCACAGACACCACACTGCATATGAATGAGCCCAATTTGAAGCTAAGGAAAGGAAAAGTTTGTTATCTAAATAGACAGATATTGAATATATATTAGAGTTGAATCCTCAAAATGAGAATAAATTACATCTACATTTTTCTAACATGAATCAACATACTGATGATTTTCATTGTAATTTACAGTGTTATAAACACATGTACATATGGTGCAAAATCTATAGAAAATTGAAGAATTTTTGATCATCATAAATTTGATTGAAGAAGTACTCCTCTGAATATAATAATACCATTGAGTTGACATGAGAATTAATAAATTTACTTATATATATATTAAATTCCTGCATTTTTCTTCAAAGTCAAATAAATTCTTATAAAATTAGATAAACTCACTTTGTCTATATGGATGTGAGTGTTAAAGTAAAATACTCTTTTGTATTCAATTAAGTTATCAGAGAATCTTCACATATGTTTAGAAAAACTTGCTTCTATTCATCTGCATTTCAACTGAAAATTTTATGACATAGTCTCATGCATTTCCAATTACATTTCAGCATTCAAATAGAGATATGCTATAAGGGGAAGATTGACACCACATTTCAATGACTTAGAATGAAAAATATGAAAATCTTATTAATAATTTTATGTGGATTCAAAGATATTTAAATGGCTTGAAAAGATATATAATTGAGTCATATAAAATATATTGTTAAAATTAAGTTCACATCTTTCTTCTGATTTTAATGTGAACACCAGAATATTAAAAAGTATCAGATTTGCTATTGAATTATTTTTTATCAGATTCTAATTTTCTATCAGAATTTCAGTTAGAGTAACCACTAAAAATATAATTCAAAGACTGTGAGTAAATAAGATAAATTGGACATAAAATTCAGTCATTACAGTAGTCAAAAATACAAAAAATAGGGAAAGAAGAAAAAAAACTAATAGAGGTTAATAGATGATCAGTCATAGGCTTTCAATAAAAGAATATCAAAGCCTGACATTGGAGGATTTCTGTTTCTGACATACACACAAAAAGTGACAGGGATAAATCCATCCTCTCAAGTAGAAGGGAAAAAAAGGGGGGAGTGGAACAAAAAGGACAAAATATACACAGCAACAGTTCAGAGGACTGTGGACATCAGAGAGTAAAGGACAATGATACCTGGGAAAATGGGAAATGAACAATTTGAGCCCTACCGTCATCCCAGGTTAGTGTCTACTGAGGATTTCCATGGTATGATACAAGGATGTGAAAACCAAGAAATTATATATGTTGAGTTCATGAATATTAGAGTCCAGAGAGACCAAGACAGCTAGCATTTAGAGACATACTATGGGGTCGCACAGAGTTGGACACGACTGAAGCGACTTAGCAGCAGCAGCAACAAAAAGCAGAGAGCTTCACAGAGAGAGAACACTGCAGATCTGTATAGCGTTTCTCTTAAGTGTTATTCAGCAGAGTACTGATCAGTAATTGTCTGTGAAGTGTTTTAGAAAATAACCAGCTAAAAGAATCAAAAGGCACAGTACTGGGGACTCACAGCATGGGATTGTATCCCACTACCATCAGTCAGTGACTTCCCTGGTGGCCCAGACTTTGAAACTTAAGTATTCAAACTAGAATACCTCATTGCTCATGAAAAATTGGGAATTGGGTGACAAACCCACAAGGTCTTGCATCAGAAGTTGGCAATAATTAGTACTTGTCTACATGAGATTTTGGCTTGACCTAACCAACCATATGGAGAAGGAAATGGCAAGCCACTCCTGTGTTCTTGCCTGGAGAATCCCATGGACAGAGGAGCCTGGCAGGCTGCAGTCCATGGGGTTGCAAAGTCAGACACGACTGAAGTGACTTAGCACAACCAACCATAAAATCCAACAAATCCAAATCAATTCTAAGAAACTTAACTGCAACCCCAAAACAAAACTGAAGAATATCTATAGGAATACAAAAATAACTAGAACCCAAGAAAGTAAAATTAACAAGTGGTGATGGTAATGCTTTAGTCGCGAAGTCGTGTCTGACTCTTGCAGACTCCATGGACTGACTGTAGCAAGCCAGGCTCCTGTGTCCATGGGATTCTCCAGGCAAGAATACTGGGGTGGGTTGCTGTTTCCTTCTCCAGGGGATCTTCCCAAGCTAGGAATGAAGCCAGGTCTCCTGCACTGCAGGCAGATTCTTTACTAACTGAACTATGAGGGAAGCCCCTAAATTAACAAGTACTGGGATCCATTGAAAAAGTTGGGATTCAATGAAAAAGCATTAGCCATGCAAAGAAGCAGGAATATATGGCCAATAATTTGGAAAATACCGAATAAATCAAAACTCACCCACAACTTTAAAGTATGTCAAAATTATTAAGCAATGATAAATTAAGTTATAACTGCATTTCAGAGACATAGAAGATATTGTTTTTAAAAAGGAAATTGAAATTCTAGAGGCAAATACTACAAAGCCTGAAATTTAAAATATGCTAGATGAGATTAATAACAGTTTAGATAATGTAGAATAGTAGAGGCATAACAATAAAACCTTTCCAAAATGAAACAGTATTAAAAAAATCAAACTTGTAACAATTTAAATTGAAGATATTAGTGAGGATATATGTTTGTGTGTGTAGAATGGAAGATGCAAAAACCACAGGGGTGAGGGAGGGATATCTGAATTAATATCTGAAATGTTCCCATTTTCAATTAAAATCCTAAATCCACAGTTCAAAGATGTCCAGTAAATTTAAAGCAAAGAACTGAGAAATAATCAAGAACCTTAAGTAATATAAAAGAACATTACAATCAAGTTGCTCAAAAGCAGAGATAAAAAAATGAAAAGAAGGAAGAGAAAAACACATATATAGAGAAACAATCTTAGGAATAGTAAAAACTTTATTATCAGAAAAGGGCAAGCAAGAATATAATGGAACAACATCTTATACTTTAAAAAATATAGTTCTGTACCCAGTGAATTCTGTACCTAGTGGAAATAAATTCTGTGCCCAGGTTTTATTATAAAGTCAGAATTTTCTCAGACATTCAAAAACTAAAAATATTTATCACCAGAAAACCTGCACTACCAAACTATTAAAGAAAGTCTTTCAAGCAGAAGAAAAATGAAACCAGAAGGAAATGTGTATTTATAAAATGAAATAAGGGAAGTGATAGTGGCATCTTTATAGGTAAATATACAAAAGTTCTACACATTGGAGAAGGCAATGGCAACCCACTCCAATAGTCTTGCCTGGAAAATCCCATGGACGGAGGAGCCTGGTAGGCTGCAGTCCATGGGGTCGCTAAGAGTCGGACATCACTGAGCTACTTCACTTTCACTTTCTATACATTTAGGTAATTTTTTTAAGGTAATAGTTTCAACAAAAATAATATAGTGTGTGATTAATAGCATATGTAAACTCAAAATCTTTGACAATACAGGACAAAGTTCAGGAGGAAAGAGATCAACATGTGATATTTTAAGGTTCTTACAGCCTATGTGGAGTGGCATAATATCACTTGACTGTGACTGTAATAAGCTAAAATTATATATTATAAACAAAAACGGCAATACATCAAGAGAGGTGATAATGACTGGTTGTATCGCTAATAGATACAGGCCTATTCAGATTGCTTATTCCTTCTTGTGTGTGTTTTGGCAGCTTGTATCTTCTAAGAAATTGGTCTATTTCTCTAGGCTCTTAATTCCTCCAGTATCTAATTGCCACAAGACATATGAGATGTCATTTATTAGGGAAGCTCATTAGAGACTAATTGACCATGGTTTTCACTGGAGGCTCGCCATGTAGGCATCTTCTGCTTAGCATGTACCAAAACTCTAGACTTCTAGAAGGAATGCAAGTATTCAGCATAAGCCATATCATTTGTACAAATCATTTAGGGAGCATAGGAGAAGGCGATGGCACCCCACTCCAGTACTCTTGCCTGGAAAACCCCATGGACGGAGGAGCCTGGTGGGCTGCAGTCCATGGGGTTACTAAGAGTCGGACACGACTGAGCGACTTCACTTTCACTTTTCACTTTCATGCATTGGAGAAGGAAATGGCAACCCACTCCAGTTTCCTTGCCTGGAGAATCCCAGGGATGGGGGAACCTGGTGGGCTGCCATCTATGGGGTCACACAGAGTCGGACATGACTGAAGCGACTTGGCAGCAACAGAAACAAGTGCTTTTACCTGGTGACTCAGCAGGAAGGAATCCACCTGCAATGCAGGAGGTGCAACAGGAGCCATAGGTTTGATCCCTGGGTTGAGATGATCCCCTGGAGGAGGAAATGGCTACCCACTCCAGTAGGTATTCTTGCCTGGGCAGAAGAGCCTGGTGGACTATAGTCCATAGGGTCACAAAAGAAGTGGATATGATTTCAGTTCAGTACTGTTCAGTTCAGTCGCTCAGTTGTGTCCGACTCTTTGAGACCCCATGAATCGCAGCACACCAGGCCTCCCTGTCCATCACTAACTCCCGGAGTTCACCCAGACTCACGTCCATCGAGTCAGTGATGCCATCCAGCTATCTCATCCTCTGTCGTCCTCTTCTCCTCCTGCCCCCAATCCCTCCCAGCATCAGAGTCTTTTCCAATGAGTCAACTCTTCGCATGAGGTGGCCAAAGTACTGGAGTTTCAGCTTTAGCATCATTCCTTCCAAAGAAATCCCAGGGCTGATCTCCTTCAGAATGGACTGGTTGGATCTCCTTGAAGTCCAAGGGACTCTCAAGAGTCTTCTCCAATGCCACAGTTCAAAAGCATCAATTCTTCGGTGCTCAGCCTTCTTCACAGTCCAACTCTCACATCCATACATGACCACAGGAAAAACCATAGCCTTGACTAGAGGAACCTTTGTTGGCAAAGTAATGTCTCTGCTTTTGAATATGCTATCTAGGTTGGTCATACCTTTCCTTCCAAGGAGTAAGCGTCTTTTAATTTCATGGCTTAGCAACTAAAAAACAAAAAAGGCACTCATCATTTAGGGAATGGTGGGAATACTCCTGAAATCTGATCCCAGACAGTAGTCAAGGGTCCATCTTGCAAGCATGCCTTACTAAGGATAGCAGTCTCAGGACTGCTACGTTACTTATTCTCTGTACAATGTCCCTTTTGAGTTAATTTTGGTGCATAGTGTGAGGTAGGGTTCTAAATTAATCTTTTTGCATATGGATATCCAACTGTTCCAAAAACATTTGTTGAAAACATGATTCTTCCCTATTGAATTGCCTTGAAACCCGGGACAAACTTAACTGACCATAAATTTAAGTGTTTATTTATGGCTTCCAATTCTGTACCATTAATATATATTTATGCTAATACAAGTATTATATTTTATTAGTGTATTGTGTAAGTTTTAAAACTGAGTAGTGTAATTTTCCAAATTTATTCTTCTTTAACAAGATTGTATTTACCATTTGGGATCCTTTGAAGTTTTATATGAATTTCAGACCCGCTTGTTATTATTTTTTAAATATTCCAGATAGGGTTTTGATAGGGATTATGCTGAATCAATAGACAAATTTATAGAGTTGATGTCTCATCCCAAACATTTCATTTTCCAATCCATGCATATATTTCTCTATTTATTTACTATTTCAAAGTTTCAGCAATGTTTTATAGAATTTGATATTTAACTCTTCAGTTCAGTTCAGTCACTCAGTCATGTCTAACTCTTTGTGACCCCATGGACTGCAGCATGCCAGGCCTCCTTATCCATCACCAACTCACAGAGTTTACCCAAACTCATGTCCATTGAGTTGGTGATGCCATCCAACCATCTCATCCTGTGTCATCCCCTTTCCTCCTGCCCTCAATCTTTCCCAGCATCAGGATCTTTTCAAATGAGTCAGCTCTTTGCATTAGTTGGCCAAAGTATTGGAGTTTCAGCTTCAACATCAGTCCTTCCATTGAACACAAAGGACTGATCCCCTTTAGGATGGACTGGTTGGATCTCCTTGCAGTCCAAGGGACTCTCAAGAGTCTTCTCCAACACCACAGTTCAAAAGCATCAATTCTTTGACACTCAGCTTTCTTTATAGTCCAGTTCTCACATCCATACATGACTACTGGAAAAACCATAGCTTTGACTAGATGGAAAATCATATTTTATGTCAACAAAAGTTTTTTTAAATTTATTTTATAAACAAAATGTTTTAAAATTAATTTTCTTTGTTACTTGTTAGACCCTCCAGCATAAAGCTGAAGAGAAGTGATAGTGGTCATTCTGCTTTGTTCCTTATCTTAGGCAAGTAGCCTTATGTCTTTCAATATTAAATATAATGATGACCATAGGATTTTTGTTGTTGCTTTTGAAGTTCTTTTATTCCTAGTTTATCAGTAGTTTCAAGTGTTGGTATTTTTCAAATGGGCTTCCCTGGTGGCTCAGTGGTAAAGAATCTGCTTGCCAATGCAGGAGACACAGGTTCGATCCCTGGGTTGGGAAGATCCCCTGGAGAAGGAATGGCAACCCACTCCAGTATTCTTGCCTGGAAAATCCCATGGACAGAGGAGCCTGATGGGGTTGCAAAAGAGTCGCACAAACTTAGCAACCAAACAACAAAATTATGGTGTCTGTCAAGATGATCATGTGGCTTTTGTCTTTTATTCTATTAATATAGTGTATTTCACTAATTGATTTTCAGATATTTTCAATTTAGTTTTGGGTAAAGAACAAAATTATTCAGCTGGCCTTCTGGGCTCTGCCTGCACTGATCTCTACAGTTTTATCCACTCTTAGCTTCTTCCCCTTGTCTCATTTTTTTCTGTTCTTTAGAATATTGGCCTTCTTTCCATAGCCCAAGATTGCCTTTATACTTATCTCTACAAGGTCTTTTTATATACTCTTCTTTTGGGGCAGAAGGTACCTACCATTACCCTACCACATCTTTTAGTTAACTCACATTTTTCCTAGAGATGGTTTTTTAGTCATTCCTAATTGAGAGAAGTGGTTTCTCTGTTATAAGCTCCCAATGTTCCATGTTGTCTTATCATAAGCCTTTGCCTCAATTCATAACATTGCAATTATACAATTTGAGAATAATTAATTGCAGCAAAGACTTGTTCTCTTATTACTCCATGTTTTAATCCAAGTATCTAGCAAAGGACCTGGAATACGTTGGGCATTTAATAAATATTGTTGAATATAAGAGTGATGAACCAAAATGAGAAAGGGTATTTTTAGGAGTGTTTTGAGGTATCTGTTAAGCTTAGATTATTTACTATGGCATATTCTGGAAAGTTTAAGTTGCTCAATATGGCTGAGCCAATAAATTCATACTGGACACTTATAAAAATTATGCTATAATTATAGACAGGCATGTTATAATGAGCTTACTACATCATAGTTAATAATTTTGTTTTATCCTGGTTATTTCCAGTTATTTAAGCTTTAATATTGGGGTTATTACTGTTCTCTGTTCTTTCTACCTCAAATCTCACACAATTATTTAATAATATCTGAAACTTATTCTTTCCTTTAAAATGCCATTTCTACCACTATTTGCTTATATTTGTCTTATTATGTTATTCTTCTACCATCTCCCCAAAATTCATTTTACTTTCAATCCATTTACACCTTAATCCGTGTGAAACATGTGAAAACAGATTTTTAAAAAGGGCAAAACATTTAAGAACAACTAAGAATTTAGCATGGCTGGATTTAGGGGTAAACTGGATGTAATCGAAGGTCTGAGGCTTGACAGAGACAACGGGTCCCCAAATTTGACTTTCTTCTGTTAAGTTCTTATGTATCATACAAACAATGCAGGAAATTTTGGTTAATTTTAGGCAAAAGAGTTACAGTACAGATATTTAACTTCTAGGAAAGGGATTATTATACCACTATAAGTATTACATAAAAATAATACAAATAATAGGCAGAGAAGTCAGAAGGGAAGTTATTGCACACTGAGTTTCTGATTAGTTACGTGGGTGGCACTGCCAAAGAATCTGCCTGCCAATGCAGGAGACTCAAGAGATGTGGGTTTGATCCCTGGGTCAGGAAGAGCCCCTGGAGAAGGAAATGGCAACCCACTCCAGTATTCTTGCCTAGAGAACTCCATGGAGGAAGGAGCCTGGTAGCTACAGTCCATGGGGTCGCAAAGAGTCAGACATGACTTAGCCACTGAGCACAGCACATGTAATTATCTATAGTTAGGTTGAAAGTAAACAGAGAAAGGATGTCTGAAGAGAGCCAATTTAATCTTTATCCTGATTGTTGGCTGTATTAGAAGGAATAGCTGAAACAGGTCACATTTACTTTACTTTTTGCTTATTGGGCTTATTCTGCAGAGAGGACTGTCATCAATTTTCTTTCTATTTCATTTCTACAAGTTTCGATGCTGTTGTCTTAATGATAATAAATGTACCTAATGTTGGCAAAAGCTGAGTAGTCTAATGAAAAACAAAGCACAGTCTTTAATTTTCTATGCTCTATGCTAAATATTTATATCATTCTCAAAAGGAAAATAGGAAGTAGGTACTATTATTGACTCATTTTACAGATGAGGGAAGAGATGTAAGAGTAGATATTATTTGTTCCAGGCCAACCATTTAGTGTGTAGAACCATGACTCTGAGCTCAGGTCTGTGTCTAGGCTCTCAGCCACTGCATTTTACGGCCTGTGCTCTGTACTAGCACCTAAAAAGGGTCAAACAGTAAACAGTTTATTTCCTCCTCACGATACTTAATATTGAAAAATACATAAACTATTTCTATGTATTTTTGGTAGATTGAAAACTAGTTACTCTTTTACTTCATCTAGTAATAAAAATGACATTGTCTAACATAGCATTTCTTTTAATTCAATAGAAGTAAGGTTTAAACATTTATGTTTTAAACATTTTGTTAAGCCAAATAGATTCATTAGAAGATGTAACCCCTGTGGAAGTAAATAATATAGGCTTTTCTGTATTTCTCACAGAAATGGTATCACATTATATGTCAAATTAACCTCATGATTGTGTTTTATTTTTAATTATGTACATAAACTATGTCTTAAGAAATATAGTTAGCTTCTGTTATGTTTTTTCTTCTCATTCAGAATACCTGGAATACATAGAACATCATGTTTAACATAAAAACTCCAAGTTTAGTGCCAAAAAAGCAAAATATTCATGGAATATATCAGCAGTAATATTCTTTATAAGCATTGCTACATTTTAGGTTTCAAAAAAAGGGTTTTAGATGAGGTTTCTGACCACAAAGTGAAAAAACATCATCCTTGACTTGTAAAAAGTTATGCAAGTAGACACTATATGTTTATTAGTATCATAATTAATTCTAAGAGGAATAAAATAGATAGTAGTTTTATAATTTTTCCTTTATTGAGTGAGATCATTTAATCCAATACATAAGAGACCTATGCTATGCTACCTTTTATATAATTATAAAATATTACATTTTGTAGTCCCAGAAGAATAGCTTTGAGTTTCTGAAATAGTAAGTTCAGAAGACTACTGAGGTACTGTTCTTTACCTCTTTAAGTAGATTTCATAAAATCCGTCTGTCTTCACTTGCTATCATCTAATTTACCTCAACTTTATGACATTTTTTAAGTGAAAGCCTGCTGATTATTTTTTAATGTATTTAATTGTCTTCATGGGATTCCAGGTGGCACTGGTGGTAAAGAATCTGCCTGCCAAGGCAGGAGACACGGGAATCAAGGGTTCTTTCCCTGGGTTGGGAAGATGCCCTGGAGTAGGAAATAGCAGCCCACTCCAGTATTCTTCCCTGGAGGGCTATAGTCCATGGGGCTGCTAAGAGTGGAATATGACTAGGGACACACACATCCATTCAAAAAAAGAAAAGGTCCTCCATTAACATTGCATTTACCTCAAGTTACAGCTTTAATCTCATCTATCTTTTTTAACCAAAGTTCTCAGTTGAGTTGTGTATTACAACTATCACTATTTTTTGCTCTAAAGTCAACACATTGTCGAAAACCATTTTACATCTTCAATCCCTGCTATCTTCCAAAAGTAGAACAACCATGATTCCTTGGTGTTAAATCCAATAGACATGACTCATATTTGAGATCTAATCAGCAGTCATCTGATTAGTTGATGGAGGGCATCACTGACTCCATGGACATGAGTTTGAGCAAGCTCTGGGAATTGGTGATGAACAGGGAAGCCTGATGTGCTATAGTCCATGGAGTCACAAAGAGCTGGACATGACTGAGCAACTGAACTGAACTGAATCAGCTATTGATACTTCTGACTACTCTGTCTTTGATTAAATTACTGAAATCAAACTTAAGCTCCTAGTTTTCCTTTCCTGTGAGTCTTTGTGTGTGTGTGCTTAGTCTCTCAGTCATATCTGACTCGTTGCTGCCCCCTGGACTGTAGCCCACCAGGTTCCTCTGTCCATGGGATTCTCCAGACAAGGATACTGGACTGGGTTGCCATTCCCTTCTCCAGGGGATCTTCCTGACCCAGGGATCAAACCCGGCTGTCCTGTATTGCAGGCAGACTGTTTACCATCTGAGCCACCAAGAAGCCCATTCAGTTCAGTCGCTCAGTCTTGTCTGACTGTTTGCAACCCCATGGACTGCAGCATGCCAGGCCTCCCTGTCCATTACCAACTCCCGGAGTTTACTCAAACTCATGTCCATTGAGTTGGTGATGCCATTCAGTCATCTCATCCTCTGTCGTCCCCTTCTCCTCCTACCTTCAATCTTTCCCATCATCAGGGAATCTTTTCCAGTGAGTCAGTTCTTCCCATCAGGTGGCCAAAGTATTGGAGTTTCAGCTTCAACATTAGTCCTTCCAATGAACATTCAGGACTGACCTCCTTTATGATGGACTGGCTGGATCTCCTTATAGTCCAAGGGACTCTCAAGAGTCTTCTCCAATGCCACAGTTCAAAAGCAGCAATTCTTTGGCACTCAGCTTACTCACATCCATCCATCCATCCATCCATACATACATCTCACATCCATACATGACTACTGGAAAAAGCATAGCCCATTACTGTGAGTCTCTCTGCCCAAATAATTCTGCTCTTTATTCTCCTCGATGTAATACTTAAATTATGAGATTCTTAGGACTCAGTACTCATTCAATGATGTCATTCACCTTTCTGTCTTCAATTACCATTTATAATCCCTCAAACTGTATCTCTGGTCAGGTCTCCTGTCTCAGCTATAAATCTTCCGGTCCAAATAATTACTTGTCATACGTATTTATTTGTTTTATAAATGTCTGGACCTTAAAATTTCAAATGTAACATTTTGTTGAGTTGTAATAGTTCTTTTTTTACATATTAGTCTTTTTTGAGATAAGTGCTTTGAAAATGTGTCCTCCCACTCCATGGGTAGTTTTTAAACTCTTTTATAATGTCCTTTGGTTTACAAAACTTCAATTTGTATAGAGTGCAGTTTTTTTTTTTTTTAATTCATTGCCCATGCTTTGGTGTCATATCTAGGAAACCAGTAGAAAATCAAAGACTACGAAAAATGTTTGTATGTTTTTATCTATGAGTTTTATAGGTCCAGCTCTGATAATCTGAACTTTGATTTATTTTATTCTTTGTAAACAGTATAAAGTAAGGGCCCAAATATATTTTTGGAATGTGTATGTCTATTTGTTTAAGTATTAATTGTTGAAAATGATATTCCTTCCCTATTGAATAGACTTGGTACTTTTGTTGAAAATCAATAGACCACAGATGTATGGTTTATTTCTGGAGTCTCAATTTTATTCCACTAATCCACCTGTTCATACTTATGATGGTAACACAGTGTTTTGATCATGATAGGTTTGTAGTATGTTTTAAAATAGATAAATAGCAGAATAAGCTATTGAGGTTTTGATAGGCATTGTACTGAATCTTTATATTGCCTTTGGTGAGTACTGACATCTTAATAACTTTAAGTCATCTAATTCCATGAACACATGATTTACTTAGTCATTTTTAAATTTCTGTCTGCAATGGTTTGTAGTTTTCAGTATAATACTAAGTCCTACAATTACTTAGTTGAACATATTTCCAAGTATATTAATTTTTGATGCTATTGTCAATGGAATTGTATCTTGATGTCCTTTATAAATTTCTATTTTATCAAGACTTTATGTTTTTGAGCAGTTTTATGTTTACAGCAACATTGAAGAAAAGAGATTTCCCATATACTTGTTATCCTCATATGTGTACAGCCTTACAATTCTCAACATCCCCCACCAGACTGGTACATTTGCCTCAGGTGGTGAATTATACTTTCACATCATAGAAAACCAAAGCCTGTAGTTTACATTAGGTTTCACTTTTGGTGTTGTATATTCTATGGAGTTGGAAAAATGTATAATGACATGTCAGCCTCCCTGGTGGCTCACAGTAAAGAATTTTCCTGCAACGCAGGATCAATCCCTGTTAGGAAGATCCACTGGAGAAGGAAATGGCAACCCACTCCAGTATTATTGACTGGCAAATCCCCTAGACAGAGGAGCCTGGTGGGTTCCAGTCAATGGGGTCACCAGAGTCAGTCATGACTTGGTGACTAAATCACCACCAACATAATGATATGTGTCCATCAGTATGGCAACATATAGAGAATTTTCACTGCCCTAAAAGCCCTCTTTGCATTGTATATTAATCCCTCTTCCTGTCTCCAACACCTGACAACCATTGATACCTTAGGGTCTCAAAAATACATTTCAGTTCAGTTCAGGCGCTCGATCGTGTCTGACTCTGCGACCCCATGAATCAGCAGCACGCCAGGCCTCCCTGTCCATCCCCAACTCCCGGAGTTCACTCAAGACTCACGTCCACTGAGTCAGTGATGTCATCCAGCCATCTCATTCTTTGTCGTCCCCTTCTCCTCCTGCCTCCAATCCCTCCCAGCATCAGAGTCTTTTCCAGTGAGTCAACTCTTCCCATGAGGTGGCCAAAGTACCGGAGTTTCAGCTTTAGCATCATTCCTTCCAAAGAAATCCCAGGGCTGATCTCCTTCACAATGGACTGGTTGGATCTCCTTGCAGTCCAAGGGATTCTCAAGAATCTTCTCCAACACCAGAGTTCAAAAGCATCAATTCTTTGGCACTCAGCCTTCTTCACAGTCCAACTCTCACATCCATACATGACCACTGGAAAAACCATAGCCTTGACTAGACGGACCTTTGTTGGTAAAGTAATGTCTCTGCTTTTGAATGAGGTATCTAGGTTGGTCATAACTTTCCTTCCAAGGAGTAAGCGTCTTTTAATTTCATGGCTGCAGTCACCATCTGCAGTGATTTTGGAGCCCCCCAAAATAAAGTCTCCCACTGTTTCCCCATCTATTTGGCATGATGTGATGGGACCACATGTCATGACCTTAGATTTCTGAATGTTGAGTTTTAAGCCAACTTTTTCACTCTCCTCTTTCACTTTCATCAAGAGGCTCTTTAGTTCTTTTTCACTTTCTGCCATAAGTGTGGTGTCATTTGCATATCTGAGGTTATTGATATATCTCCTGGCAATATTGATTCCAGCTTGTGCTTCATCCAGCCCAGCGTTTCTCATGATGTACTCTGCACATAAGTTAAATAAGCAGGGTGACAATATACAGCCTTGATGTACTCCTTTCCCTATTTGGAACCGGTCTGTTGTTCCATGTCCAGTTCTAACTATAGCTTCTTGACCTGCATACAGATTTCACAAGAGGCAGGTCAGGCAGGTCATCTCTTTAAGAATTCTCCAGAGTCTGTTGTGGTCCACAGAGTCAAAGGCTTTGGCATAGTCAATAAAGCAGAAATAGATGTATTTCTGGAACTCTCTTGCTTTTTCAATGATCCAAAAGATATTTTTTAGTTGCATTGCATTTTAGTGCTGATTAATATCCCATTTTGTAGGTGTATTACTCATTCACCTACTGAAGGACATTTTGGCTGCTTCCAATTTTTGACCATGATGAATAAAATTGCTATAAATCTCCGTGAACAGATTATGGTGTAGACATAAGTTTTCAACTCCTTTGGATAAACGCCAAGGAGTCCTGTTGCTGGATTCCTCTCTCCATTTTGATACCTGGTGACTAGCAGTCAGAATCATATGCAAAGGGTGTGTTTAGTTTTGTAAGAAACCACAAAACTGTCTTACAAAGTAGCTGTTGTACCATCTTGCATTTCCACTAGCAAGAAATGGAATTCCTGTTGTATCACAACTTGTCAGCATTAAATGGTACCAGGGGTTTGGATTTGGCCATTCTAATAGCTTTGCAGTGGTACATTGTTTTCCTTTGCATTTTTCTGATGACATGTAATGTGGAAAATCATCTTTTCATATACTCATTTGCCATCTGTCTATCTTATTTCACTGGTGTGTCAAGTTTTTCGATCTATTTTCAATTTGAGTTTTTGTAAACTTTTAAGAATTCTTCATGTGTTTTGGATAATGATGCTTTATCAGATGTGTCTTTTACAAATATTTCATCCCAGTCTGCACCTTGTCTTCTCATTCTCATAAAGTTTTTTCACAGAATTGGCATCTTTAATTTTAATAAAGCCCAACTATCACTTCTTTCATTAAAAAAAAAAAGCTTTATTTTTGGCTGCACTGGATCTTTGTTGCTGCACTCAGGCTTTCTCTATTTGCAGTGAGTGGGGTCTACTTTCTATTTGCAATATGTGGGCTTCTCATTATGCTGGCTTCTTTTGTTGCAGATCACAGGCTCTGGGGTACATGGGCTTCAGTAGTTGTGGTATGAGAGCTCTAGAATACAGGCTCAGTAATTCAGTTCAGTTCAGTGGCTCAGGCGTGTCCGACTCTTTGCAACCCCATGAATCGCAGCACGCCAGGCCTCCCTGTCCATCACCAACTCCCAGAGCTCACCCAGACTCACGTCCATTGAATCAGTGATGCCATCCAGCCATCTCATCCTCTGTCATCCCCTTCTCCTCCTGCCCACAATCCCTCCCAGCATCAGAGTCTTTTCCAATGAGTCAACTCTTTGTATGAGGTGGCCAAAGTACTGGAGTTTCAGCTTTAGCATCATTCCTTCCAAAGAAATCCCAGGGCTGATCTCCTTCAGAATGGACTGGTTGGATCTCCTTGCAGTCCAAGGGACTCTCAAGAGTCTTCTCCAACACCACAGTTCAAAAGCATCAATTCTTCAGTGCTCAGCTTTCTTCACAGTTCAACTCTCACATCCATACATGGACCACAGGAAAAACCATAGCCTTGACTAGACGTACCTTTGTTGGTAAAGTAATGTCTCTGCTTTTGAATGAGGTATCTAGGTTGGTCATAACTTTCCTTGCAAGGAGTAAGTGTCTTTTAATTTCATGGCTGCAGTCACCATCTGCAGTAATTTTGGAGCCCCCAAAAATAAAGTCTGACACTGTTTTCACTGTTTCCTCATCTATTTCCCATGAAGTGATGGGACCGGATGCCATGGTCTTCGTTTTCTAAATGTTGAGCTTTAAGCCAACTTTCTCACTCTCTACTTTCACTTTCATCAAGAGGCTTTTTAGTTCCTCTTCACTTTCTGCCATAAGGGTGGTGTTATCTGCATATCTGAGGTTATTGATATTTCTCCTGGCAATCTTGATTCCAGCTTGTGGTTCTTCCAGCCCAACGCTTCTCATGATGTACTCTGCATAGAAGTTAAATAAACAGGGTGACAATATACAGCCTTGACATACTCCTTTTCCTATTTGGAACCAGTCTGTTGTTCCATGTCCAGTTCTAACTGTTGCTTCTTGACCTGCATATAGGTTTCTCAAGAGGTAGGTCAGGTGGTCTGGTATTCCCATCTCTTTCAGAATTTTCCACAGTTTATTGTGGCTCAGTTGTAGGTGGGTATAAATTTTTAATTCTTATACATTAGGAATGAATTGACTCCTTTTCAATTTATAGTGTCCTTTGACTCTTGTAAAAATAATCAGCCTAAATTATATTATACCTGATATTAATACAGTCACCTCACATTTATTTTGGTCATCATTTTAATGGAATACCTTTTTCTATCCCTTCACTGTCAGAGTGTTTGTATCTTTGGATCAAAAATTAGTCTTTTAAGACCACATGTAGATTGGACATATGATGTTTCCATTCTGCCATTCTCTGCATTTTAATTGGCAATTTTAATCGATTAACATTTAAAGAAATTACAAGAAATGACTTACTTCTGCTATTTTGCTGGTTTTCTATATGTTGTATATCCTTTTAGTTCCTTAAGTTTAGTACTTCCTCTGTGTTCAAATGATATTTGATAGTGTACTCTTTAATTCACTTATTTTTAATTGGAGGAAATTGCCTTGCACTATCATGTTGGTTTCTGCCATACATCAACATGGATCAGCCATAGGTGTTCATATGTCCCCTTCCTCTTGAAACACCCTCCTACCTCCCACCTCATCCCACCCCTATAGGTTGTCACAGAGTACAGGTTTGGTCTCCTTGCATCATATAGCAAATTCCCACTGGGTATCTATTTTACATATGTAATGTAATCATTTCATGCTACTCTCTCAATTCATCCCATGCTCGGTATTGTACAATTTGATTTCCTTATCATGTCCTTTTCTGTACATCTTAAATTTATTTTCTTAGTGATTTTCTTGCAGGTTACAATTAACCTTATACATTCACAGCAACAAATTTTGTATTAATACTAACTTAGCTTTGGTGTGCCATGTGTGATCAGTTGTGTCCGATTCTTTGCAATCCCATGGACTGCAGCCCACCAGGTTCCTCTGTCCATGGAATTTTTGAGCCAAGAATACTGGAATAGGTTGCTATATCCTCCTCCAGGTGATCTTTCTGACCCAAGGACCAAACCCATGTCTCTTGCATTGACAGGCAGATTCTTTACCACTAAGCCACCTGGGAAGCTTAGTGTCAATAGCATACAAATCCCTACTCCTTTATGTCTTTATCCCTCTTCCTTTATGTGGTTACTGTTAAAAAAAAAATTACAATATGCCCATTAACATAGAATTATTCTTCTTTACGTTGGTCTTTTATATTGTGTAGGCAAATAAGAAGAATGTCAAACCCCAGATAAAATAATATTGGCCTTTATATTTACCTGTGTGGCTGCTTTACCAATGTCCCTTATTTATTTATATAGTTTTGATTTACTGATTACTGTCATTTCATTTCAGCTTGAAGGACTATCTTTGGTATTTCATTTAGAGTAGATATGCTAACAATAAACAATTTCATTTTCTGTTTATCTAAAGGCTATAATATTTACCTCTAACTTTTGTAGGATTACTTTGACTGGTAGACAGTTCTTGATTGACAGTTTTTTTGTTCCAACACTTAAATGTATCATCCCATTGCCATCTTCCTTTAAGATTCCTCATAAGAAATAGGCTATTAGTTATAGTGGGAATCTCTTACACATGATGAGTTCCTTTTCTTTTGCTGTTTTCAAGATTATCTCTTTTTCTTTTTTGCCATATTGGTTATGAAAAAACTTGGTGTGGATATATTTGACTTTAAGTTTCTTGGAGATCATTAATTGGATATATAGATTCATGCTCTCATCGAGGTTGAGAAATTTCAATCATTATGTCCTCAAATATTCTTTCTGCCCATTTCTCTCTCTCCTTTCCTTAAAGTGCTCCTATTGTGTCTATATTGGTACACTTGATGGCATACCACAGATTTAAACTTTATTTTTCTTCATTCTTTTCACATTTCTGCTCCTCATTTGGGATCATTCAATAGTCCTATCTTCCAGTTCACAGATTCTCTCTTCACTTCTTGATTTTCTGATGACCTCTTCAGAGAATCTTGTATTTCAGTTATCGACCTTTTCAACTCTAGAGTTCCTTTCTGGTTCTTCTTAATAATTTCTCTTTATTGATATTTTGTTTGTTGAGTCATTATTCTCTTAGCTTTCTTTAGTTCTTTTCTCAGATACCTTTTGAACATATTTAAGACAATTTAAAGTTATTTTATACTACTAATATGTCTGTTTCCTGTCAGCTTCAGTTTCTCCTTCCCTGTGAAAAACCCATAGTTTCTTGAATATCTCATACTCTTTTGTTGAAATTGGATACCTTTGGTAATATTATGTGGTATCTCTGGAAATCAGATTCTCCCTACACCCAGATATCATTGCTTGTTGTTAGCTGTAGCTGCTTTAGTTTTCTAAACTATTTGACTATATTGTTTGTTGTGTGGTCTCAGAAATTTTTATTAATTTAGTTCATGGTTATAGGGTTTTTTTTTTTTTTGTCTTGTCATCTCTTAACTGTTTTTTTTTTTTTTAATTTTATTTTATTTTTTAACTTTACAATATTGTATTAGTTTTGCCAAGTATCGAAATAAATCCACCACAGGTATACATGTGTTCCCCATCCTGAACCCTCCTCCCTCCTCCCTCCCCATACCATCCCTCTGGGTCGTCCCAGTGCACCAGCCCCAAGCATTCAGTATCGGGCATCTAACCTGGACTGGCAACTCGTTTCATACATGATATTATACATGTTTCAATGCCATTCTCCCAAATCTTCCCACCCTCTCCCTCTCCAACAGAGTCCATAAGACTGTTCTATACATCAGTGTCTCTTTTGCTGTCTCGTACACAGGGTTATTGTTACCATCTTTCTAAATTCCATATATATGCGTTAGTATACTGTATTGGTGTTTTTCTTTCTGGCTTACTTCACTCTGTATAATAGGCTCCAGTTTCATCCACCTCATTAGAACTGATTCAAATATAGTTTTAACATGAGATTTTCTTAAACTTCCAGACCCAAGAAAAAAATAACAAAACAAAAATGTTCTTTGTCTTTGCCAATTGGCTCTGTTTCAGAACATTCCTCCAATGCTTTGTTGTTGATGTTCAGTTGCTACATCATGTCTGACTCTTTGGGATCCCAAGGACTGCAGCACACTAGGCTTTGCTGTCCATCACTGTCTCCTGGAGTTTGCTCAAACTTGTGTTTGTTGAGTTGGTGATGCCATCCAACCATCTCATCCTCTGTTGCCCCCTTCTCCTCCTGCCCTCAGTCTTTCCCAGCAACAGAGTCTTTTCCATTGAGTTGACTCTTCATATCTAGTGGTCAAACTACTGGAGTTTCAGCATCAGTCCTTCCAATAAGTATTCAGGGTTTGTTTCATTTAGAATTGACTAGTTTGATCTCCTCAATGTCCAAGGGTCTCTCAAGAGTCTTCTCCAGTACCACAATTCGAAAGCATCAATTCTTTAGTGCTCAGCCTTCTTTATGGTACAACTCTCACATCTGTACATGACTAGTGGAAAAACCATAGCTTTCATTTTGATATTTGGCAAAACTAATACAATTATGTAAAGTTTAAAAATAAAATAAAATTAAAAAAAAAAAAAGAAAAACCATAGCTTTGACTAGATGGGCCTTTGTCAGCAAAGTGTTGTCTCTGCTTTTTAATATGCTGTCTAGATTTGTCATTGCTTTTCTTCCAAAGAGCAAGCATCTTTTAATTTTGTGGCTGCAGTCAAAATTCACAGTGATTTTGGGCCCCACCCCCAAAATAAAATATGTCACTGTTTCCACTTTTTCTATATTTATTTGCCACGAAGTGATAGGGCCAAATGCCATGATCTTTGTTTTTTAAATGGTGAGTTTTAATGCAGCTTTTACTCTTCTCTTTCACCATCATCAAGAAGCTCTTTAGTTGTCCTTTGATATCTGCCATTAGAGTCATATAATCTACATATCTGAGGTTGTTGATATTTCTCTCAGCAATCTTTATTCTAGGTTGTGATTCATCCAGCACAGCATTTCACATGATGTACTCCACATGTAAGTTAAAGAAATAGGGTGACAGTATATAGCCTCGTGTCACTCCTTTCCCAATTTTGAGCCAGTCTGTTCTTTGTAAGTTTTTAACTGTTGCTTCTTGACCCACATACCGGTTACTCAGAAGACAGGTAAGGTGGTCTAGTATTCCCAACTCTTTAAGAATTTTCTAGTTTGTTGCGATCCACACAGTCAAAGGCTTTAGCATCACAGAAGCAAAAGTAGATTTTTTTTTTTCTGGAATTCCCTTGCTTAATCTTTGATACAACAAATGTTGGTAATTTGATCTATGGCTCCTCTGCCTTTTCTGAACCCAGCTTGTACATCTGGAAAATATTGATTCATGTACTGTTAAAGCCTAGCTTGAAGGAATTTGAGCATAACTTTACTAGCATGCGAGATGAGCACAAATGTATGGTATTTGAACATTCTTTGACATTGTCCTTCTTTGGGATTGGAATAAAAACTGAGTTTTTCCAGTCTTGTGGCTACTGTCGAATTTCCCAAATTTGCTGACATATAGAGTGTAGCACTTTAACAGCATCATCTTTTAGGATTTGAAATAGTTCAGCTGGAATTCCATCACCTTCACTAAGTTTGTTCATAGTAACGCTTCTTAAGGCCCACTTGAGTTCCCACTCTAGAATATCTGGATCTAGGTGAGTGACCACACCATCATGGTTATCTGGATCATTAAGACCTTTTTTTTTTTTTTTTGTAGAGTTCTTCCATGTGTTCTTGAACCTCTTCTTATTCTCTTATGCTTCTGTTAGGTCCATACCATTTCTGTCCCTTATTGTGCCCATCTCTTCATGAAATGTTCTCTTTGGTACATTTGGTAAAATTGGTATCTCCAATTTTCTAGAAGATATCTCTAGACTTTCCCATTCTGTCATTTTCCTCTGTTTTGTTGTGTTGTTCACTTCAAAGCCTTGTTATCTCCCCTTGGTATTCTTTGGAACTCTGCATTCATTTAGTTATATCTTTCCCTTCCTCTTTTGCCTTTTCCTTCTCTTCTTTCCTCAGCTATTTATAAGGCCTCCTCAGACAACCATTTTGCCATCTTGCATTTTTCTTTCCTTCTGGATGCTTTTGGTCACCACCTCCTGTACAATGATATAAACCTCTGTCCATAGTTCTTCAGGCACTCTGTCTACCAGATCTAATCCCTTGAATCTATTCATCACCTTACCGTATAATCATAAAGGATTTGATTTAGGTCATACCTCAATGGTCTAGTGTTTTTCTCTACTTTGTTCAATTAAGCCTGTGTTTTGCAATAAGTAGCTCATGATCAGAGCCATAGTCAGCTCCAGGTCTTATTTTTGCTGACTGTATAGAGCTTCTCCATCTTTGGCTGCAAGAGCATAATTAATCTGATTTTGGTATTGACCATCTGGTGATTTCCATGTGTAGAATCATCTCTTGTGCTTATTCAGGTCATTTACAACTCTGCTTCAGCCTGTAAACTTACTGCTTGTGTTGAAACTACATTTCAGTTGAAACGTTTTGACCTTTCAGGTCTTTGCTGAGTATACATTCTACTTTTAGAAAGTTTTTAGCTTTCCAAATTTCCTAGTATATCCAGGAACATTTCAGAACTCTTTTTCCACAAAGTATCTTTCTAACCAGCTTTGCCTCCAAGGATTTTAGCATGCCTATTGTCTGTCCTCTTTCAGTATCTTATAATTTTGCATTTTCATACTGTTCATGGGGTTCTCAAGGCAAGAATACTGAAGTGGTTTGCCATTCCCTTCTCCAGTGGACCACATTCTGTCAGCCCTCTCCACCATGATCTGCCCGTCTTGGGTGGCCCCATGGGCATGGCTTAGTTTCATTGAGTTAGACAAGGCTGTGGTCCTAGTGTGATTAGATTAACTAGTTTTCTGTGATTATGGTTTCAGTGTGTCTGCCCTCTGATGGCTTCTTGCAACACCTACCGTCTTACTTGGGTTTCTCTTACCTTGGATGTGGGGTATCTCTTCATGGCTGCTCCAGCAAAGTACAGCCACTGCTCCTTACCTTGGATGAGGGGTATCTCCTCACCACCGCCCCTCCTGACCTTGAATGTGGAATAGCTCCTCTAGGCCCTCCTGCACCCACACAGCCACCACTCCTTGGATGTGGGGTAGCTCCTCTTGGCTGCTGCCCCTGGCCTCAGACATAGGGTAGCTCCTCTCATCTGCTCCTGTGCTGTCACATATCACATAAACCAAGCCTGCCTCCCAGTGCTTCACCAGGACAAGAGGCCACCTTGATGCCCAATCCAGGGCCAGGTGAAGTTCCTGCAGCAGCCACCTCGGCAGGCTCTGATCCCAGTGACAGAAGCCTCTGGCCAACACTTCCAGGATCTAGCTCCAGCCGAACTGCCCAAGCTATACCCGCCTCTCCCAGTGAGTACTGACTCCCCAGGTCAGTAGGTGCCCAATATGCTACTGGGGATCAGTGGAGAAATAACTCCAGAAAGAATGAAGGGATGGAGCCAAAGCAAAAATGATACCCAGCCGTGGATGTGACTGGTGATGGAAGCAAAGTCTGATGCTGTAAGAGCAATATTGCATAGGGACATGGAATGTTAGGTCCATGAATCAAGGCAAACTGGAAGTGGCAAACAGGAGATGGCAGGAGTGAATGCCGGCATTCTAGGAATCAGTGAACTAAAATGGACTGGAATGGGTGAATTTAACTCAGATGACCATTATATCTACTACTGCGGGCAGGAATCCCGCAGAAGAAATGGAGTAGCCATCATGGTCAACAGAAGAGTCCTAAATGCAGTACTTGGATGAAACCTCAAAAATGACAGAATGATCTCTGTTCATTTCCAAGGCAAACCATTCAATATCAGAGTAATCCAAGTCTATGCCCAACCAGTAATACTGAAGAAGCTGAAGTTGAATGGTTCTATTAATACCTACAAGACCTCTTAGAACTAACACCCAAAAAAGATGTCCTTTTCATTATAGGGGACTGGAATGCAAAAGTAGAGGAAGTCAAGAAACACCTGGAGTAACAGGCAAATTTGGCCTTGGAATACGGAATGAAGCAGGGCAAAGACTAATGAGTTTTGCCAAGAAAATGCACTGGTCATAGCAAAAACCCTCTTCCAACAACACAAGAGAAGACTACACATGGACATCACCAGATGGTCAACACCGAAATCAGATTGATTATATTCTTTGCAGCCAAAGATGGAGAAGCTCTATGCAGTCAACAAAAACAAGACCAGGAGCAGACTGTGACTCAGACCATGAACTCCTTATTGCCAAATTCAGACTGAAATTGAAGAAAGTAGGGAAAACCACTAGACCATTCAGGTATGACCTAAATCAAATCCCTTATGAGTATACAGTGGAAGTGAGAAATAGATTTAAGGGTCTAGATCTGATAGAGTGCCTGATGAACTTTGGACGGAGGTTCGTGACATTGTACAGGAGACAGGGGTCAAGACCATCCCCATGGAAAAGAAATGCTAAAAGCAAAATAGCTGTCTGAGGAGGCCTTACAAATAGCTGTGAAAAGAAGAGGAGAGAAAAGCAAAGGAGAAAAGGAAAGATATAAGCATCTGAATGCAGAGTTCCAAAGAATAGCAAGAAGAGATAAGAAAGCCTTCCTCAGTGATCTATGCAAAGAAATAGAGGAAAACAACAGAATGGGAAAGACTAGAGATCTCTTCAAGAAAATTAGAGATACCAAGGGAACATTTCATGCGAAGATGGGCTCAATAAAGGACAGAAATGGTATGGACCTAACAGAAGCAGAAGATATTAAGAAGAGGTGGCAGGAATACACAGAAGAACTGTATAAAAAAGATCTTCACGACCAAGGTAATCATGATGGTGTGATCACTCACCTAGAGCCAGACATACTGGAATGTGGAGTCAAGTGGGCCTTAGAAAGAATTACTACGAACAAAGTTAGTGGAGGTGATGGAATTCCAGTTGAGCTATTTCAAATCCTGAAAGATGATGCTGTGAAAGTGCTGCACTCAATATGCCAGCAAATTTGGAAAACTCAGCAGTGGCCACAGGACGCAAAAAGGTCAGTTTTCATTCCAATCCCAAAGAAAGGCAATGCCAAAGAATGCTCAAACTACCAGACAATTGCACTCATCTCACACGCTAGTAAAGTAATGCTCAAAATTCTCCAAGCCAAGCTTCAGCAATACGTGAACCGTGAACTTCCACATGTTCAAGCTGGTTTTAGAAAAGGCAGAGGACCAGAGATCAAATTGCCAACATCCACTGGATCATCGAAATAGCAAGAGTTCCAGAAAAACATCTATTTCTGCTATATTGACCTTGCCAAAGCCTTTGACTGTGTAGATCACAATAAACTGTGGAAAATTCTTCAAGAGATAGGAATACCAGACCACGTGACCTGCCTCTTGAGGAACCTATATGCAGGTCAGGAAGCAACAGTTAGAACTGGACATGGAGCAACAGACTGGTTCCAAATAGGAAAAGGAGTACGTCAAGGCTGTATATTGTCACCCTGCTTATTTAACTCCTATGCAGAGAACATCATGAGAAATGCTGGGCAGGAAGAAGCACAAGCTGGAATCAAGATTGCCGGGAGAAATATCAATAACCTCAGATATGCAGATGACACCACTCTTATGGCAGAGAGTGAAGAGGAACTCAAAAGTCTCTTGATAAAAGTGAAAGTGGAGAATGAGAAAGTTGGCTTTAAGCTTAACATTAAGAAAACGAAAATCATGGCATCTGGTCCCATCACTTCATGGGAAATAGATGGGGAAACAGTGGAAACAGTGTCAGACTTTATTTTTCTGGGCTCCAAAATTACTGCAGATGGTGACTGCAGCCATGAAATTAAAAGACGCTTACTCCTTGGAAGAAAAGTTATGACCAACCTAGATAGCATATTGAATAGCAGAGACATTACTTTGCCAACAAAGGTCCGTCTAGTCAAGGCTATGGTTTTTCCAATGGTCATGTATGAATGTGAGAGTTGGTCTGTGAAGAAGGCTGAGCGCCGAAGAATTGATGCTTTTTTTTATTATTATTATTATTTTTTTTATTTTTAAACTTTACATAGTTGTATTAGTTTTGCCAAATATCAAAATGAATCCGCCACAGGTATACTTGAACTGTGGTGTTGGAGAAGACTCTTGAGAGTCCCTTGAACTGGAAGGAGATCCAACCAGTCCATTCTGAAGGAGATCAGCCCTGGGATTTCTTTGGAAGGAATGAGGCTAAAGCTGAAACTCCAGTACTTTTGCCACCTCATGCGAAGAGTTGACTCATTGGAAAAGACTCTGATGCTGGGAGGGATTGGGGGCAGGAGGGGAAGGGGACGACAGAGGATGAGATGGCTGGATGGCATCACTGACTCGATGGATGTGAGTCTGAGTGAACTCTGGGAGTTGGTGATGGACAGAGAGGCCTGGCTTGCTGTGATTCATGGGGTCGCAAAGAGTCGGACAGGACTGAGTGACTGAACTGAACTGAACTGAACTGATTGTCTGTCCCAACTTTTAGCATTTGCCCCAGGGGCTTAAACATTTGCCTTTCTATTGTTTTGAGGAAGGAAAATCTTTTCCTGATCATAAAACTCATTGTTTTGTTAACATTCTATCTAAAACAAAAACTCTGCCTTTAGGGCTCAAATTTCCAGTATTTTATTCTTCCACATATCATCTTGAGGACGTTATTGACAAATAACCTCTTTTTAAAGAGAATACTAGATTATTCTTGCATTTTATGGCAAAGAGTTATGCTACTACTGATTAGAAACAAATACCATCCCTTTATTGACAGAAAATGACGATGTGCAAGTGAGATGTTGAATTTGTGTCTGCATGTGTTTTCCATCTCCAAGTGATGGTGACTTGGATTAACTCTGACATTATCGTTTTATCATAAATACACTTGACCTTCAAGAAGAGTCTACTGATTAGTACCCTGAGGATACAGCTGGAATTTTCTTCAAAGGGTTCTTCAGCCCCATGTTTATGGTGTCATGTTATGGACAAGTCAGGCGAGTGTATGCTCCTCGGTTCTGTCTCGTCACAACCAAGATTTGGAGTGACGGACATTAAAGCCCTTGGCGCGTCACAAGTCTCGGGACTTGGACAGACTGTGTTATAGCTCTTAGACAAATCAGTGTTACAGCTCTATTTTATTTAGAAAATAGCAGGAGAATCCATCCTCAAGGCTTGAGGGCATGCCGACCCACAGACGTGCAGAGAAGAGAGTGAGGGAGCGCTCCAGTGCACGGGAGAGAAAGAGAGAGAGCACGCTTTGGCTCCTCTTTTTATATGTTTTTTCCTCCCGCTGGGCCTGCCCTATGTAAACTGGGCTAGCCAGGAGTGCTGTTTGTTCTACCCGAGGTCCTCACTAAGGTCCTCGGACTTTCTTTTGACCTTCCTTTGTTCTATTTTCATGGGGTTTTCCCTTCCTTGTCTTTTAGCCACCGCCATTTTGGACTCCTGTTTCCTATTCTACCTACCTAACAGACAGAAAGCTTTCCCAGGTGGTGCTAGTGGTAAAGAACCCGCCTGCCAATGCAGGAGACATTAGAGACTGATGTTTGATCTCTGGAGAAGGAAATGGCAACCCATTCCAGTATTTTTGCCTGGAGAATCCCATTGACAGAGGAACCTGTGGAGGTAAAGTCCATGCGGTCACAAAGAGTTGGATATGACGGAAGCGACTTAGCACATACACAAAGTTGCTTCTCCAACCTGAAAGAGTCCTCAGTGAGGCAAAACAAAGTTAAGCTTCTGTGCCAATCTTTCAGGGAATCTCTAGGCATCCTGGAATGGATGAAACATCCAGGCTGGAAGAAGAACAAGCTGGAATCAAGACTGCCAGGAGAAATATCAATAACCTCAGATATGAAGATGACACCACTCTTATGGCAGAAAGCAAAGAAATAAAGAACCTCTTGATGAAAGTGAAAGAGGACAGTGAAAAAGTTGACTTAAAACTCAACATTCAGAAAACTAAAATCATGGTATCGGGTCCCATCACTTCATGGCAAATAGATGGGGAAACAATGGAAACAGTGACAGACTTTATTTTTTTGGGCTCCAGAATCACTGCAGATCGTGACTGCAGCCATGAAATCAAAAGACACTTGCTCCCTGGAAGAAAATCTATGACCAACCTAGACAGCATATTAAAAAGCAGAAACATTATTACATTGCCAACATAGGCCCGTCTAGTCAAAAGTATGTTTTTTCCAGAAGTCATGTATGTATATGAGAGTTGGACTATAAAGAAAGCTGAGCACCAAAGAATTGATGCTTTTGAATTGTGGTGTTGTAGAAAACTCTTGAGAGTCCCTTAGGCTGCAAGGAGATCAAACTAGTCAATCCCAAAGGAAATCAGTCCTGAAAATTCATTGGAAGGACTGATGTTGAAACTGAAACTCCAATACTTGGCCATATGACATGAACAACTGACTTACTGGAAACTTTCCAACTTTCCCTGATGCTGGGAAAGATTGAAGGCAGGAGGAGAAGGGGACGACAGAGGATAAGATGCTTGGATGACATCACCGACTCTATGGACATGAGTTTGAGTGAGCTCTGGTAGTGGTGATGTACGAGGATGCCTGGTGTGCTGCAGTCCATGGGGTTGTAGAGCTGGACATGACTGTGCACCTGAACTGAACTAGACATCACACAAACTCAATTACTTTTGCATAAAAGTACTTACTTCTCCTCCCTATGGAACCAAGAACACATCTAAAAATCCAGAACACCATCTTCAAGACTGTCACTGCCCCCAGAAGGGCTGTGTGATAAAAGTAAATGAAAACTGCACAAAGCTGTCCAACTGACAGTTTCCTTTCTTCACTATAACTGAAGAGGAAAAGTTAAAATTTACAATAGCTTCCTACTCATTCTGCTTCTGTAACTCGGCTTGCTTCTTGCAAAGTCTGGATCACATAGGTCACGTAGTCTTGGAAAATGGAGACTTACAACCATGCTAGGAACTGAAGCTTATCACACTCATGCTTGCCCTGCTTTTGCAATTGCCTAACAATGGCAACCCACTCCAGTACTCTTGCCTGGAAAATGCCATGGATGGAGGAGGCTGGTAGGCTGCAGTCCATGGTGTCGCTAAGAGTTGGACATGACTGAGTGACTTCACTTTCACTTTTCACTTTCATGCATAGAGAAGGAAATGGCAACCCATTCCAGTGTTCTTGCCTGGAGAATCCCGGGGGCGGGAAAGCCTGGTGGGCTGCTGTCTATGGGGTGGCACAGAGTTGGGCACGATTGAAGTGACAACATCAGCAGGAGCAGCCCCTATAATCCTGCCTAACCATGCCTGTACGTGTAAAGATCAGGCATTCCCCCCTACCTCCCTGTCCTAAGCACTGCTCCGTGTGCATGAAACCACTAGTTTAAACCAGCCCATAAACAGTTAGCATCACCCACTATAGTCTGATGTCATGCACTGTCTATAGAAACTTTGTAACCCCTTTGTTCGGGGCTCACAGCTAGTGTTAACTCCTCTGGGCCCACCGGCATTCTCCAACTCTCTGACCGTGGTGCTTGGTTTCTCAGTTACTGGTTTCTGCAACATAACCGTCAAATTAAGCTAAGCCATTCTTACCTCTTCCCAGAAGATATCCCTGTTCTCTTTATAGGTCATCTCTTATACATATTTGGCTCTGGTCAATGCATTCCCCATCAGAAGAATCTGCAGACTAAAAACTACAAATTTGATTATTTAATTTTTATGCTTAGAACATGTGAGAGTTTCACATAGGCACTTAGTCTAAAAACTAAGATGAGTCCAATAGATTTAAAGACTCTTCATGTTTGTGTTCCTGTCTCTTTCAACTTGTTAACCACCTTCTTTAGATCTCTACATTCGAGGTGTACTGGTCTCATCTCACTTTCTTGAATCAACCTTACAAACTCCTCCCTATTTTCTCTTCATCTCAGTGGTCTCTTTTTGCTTTTTGTTTCATTGTCTCTTTTACCTATGAGTTCTCAGGCTTGTTAAATCTCTCTGATACTCATTACCTCACTGTTCAACTAGTTACTTTCTTAGCTTCAGGTCTACTCAATGCTTACTTTAATAGAAATGGCTATTGTTGCACTCTACATTCTTTTATGCAAAGCATTGTCACTAGGTTGGCAACATCTGCATTACTGGTAGGTTTGATACAAATGAAATATCTGTACAGCAACTTAGATATGCTGAAGATAGCTTGGGAGTTTGAAGTTTTGAGGCTGATGAGCAAGAATCAGTGCTTTAACAAGCTCTCTGGACAACTAGTAGATATGATCAAATTTCAGAATTACTGCTCTAGTGTAGTTTTATAACTTTCATAGCTTCTTGTATTTTCTCTTTTGAAATAGTTATCACTTATTTTTCAAGTTCTTTCTACCTCCTTCTTTTAAAAGTTCCTTAAGAGCATGACTATAAGCATTTTTTTTCACAACATAAATAAGAACTGAAATATATCTTTTGAAAGAATAAATTAGTTAATTCAATAATTGATTTTAGGAGCATGTATTGCAAAGAATGGAATACCTGCTGATGACCTCTGAGGTTTCTCCCTGTGATCTGGAATCCAGATCATTATTTCTCACATTGCTAGTGTCCATCGAAATTGCATAGAGGTTTTATTAAAATACAGATTCTAATTCAAGAGATGTAATTGTGAGACCTGAGATTCTGCATTTTTAACAAGGTTCCTGTTGATAGCTACTGCTATAATTTAGAATGTAATTTAAAGAGTATGGATAGCATATTCCTTGAGTATTTTGGTGCATCAAATCTTTGACTAGAAGAACCAAATACACTTTTCTTTTTGCTGACCTGTGCTTTAAGATAACCACTATGTTTCTTCCTGTTATTGAGGTGAAGCTTTTTTTTTAGAAGTATACCTGTGACATATTCCTAAGTATACTATGTGGGTCAGGGCTCTTTGGTTTTCTGTGGATGAAAAAATAGATTTAACCACTATTTCCTAATAGCCTCGCATGCCTTGAGCTATTCTGCTCTGTTCTTTTTAGTGCAATACACATCTTTTCAAACAATTTGTTTGATGTTAAAAAATAATAAAAGAACTGGCTTGTCAAGAGTGGAGTTGATACTTGTCAATCAAAACAAACCTCTTGGGAAAAACAATCCAGATTCATTTTATTTGACTGTTTTATGAAAGGCAAGTGCATTTTGAGAGCAGTTTGGTAATGAAGCAAGGAGAGCTTTAAGCCAGAATTGACAGGTAAAGCTTCAGCAAATTTATCTTAAATTATATATTTAAATAATACAAAAGGTGAAAACCACTTTAGGAAAGAATTAAATAATTAAAAGTTCAAAGAGACAGGCCCAGAGGCCTTGCTAATAACCATTTTATTAGCTGTGGGTCATTCGATAAGTCCCTTAATTACTCTAGGCTTCATTATTGAAGTGGAATTGATAATTACTACTCATCTTGCATTATGGTTTTATGAATCAAATCAGGTAATACATAATGAAATCCTTAATAGTACATGAAAATGTAAATGATTAGGATTAATTTATATTGTTGTTGTCATTCAGTCACTAAGTTGTCTGACTTTTTGTGATCCAATAGACTGCAGCATACTTGGCTCCTCTGTCCTCTACTATCTCCTGGAGTTTGCTCAAATCCATGTCCATTGAGTCAGTGATACTGTCTAAACATCTTATCCTCTGCTGCCCCCTTCTCCTTTTGCCTTCAATCTTTCCCAGAGTCAGGCTCTTTGCCAGCAAGTCAACTCTTCACATCAGGTGGCCACAGTGTTAGAGCTTTAGTATCAGTCCTTCCAATGAATATATTCAGGGTTAATTTCATTTAGGGTAGACTGGTTTACTCTCCTTGCTGTCCAAGGGACTCTCAAGAATCTTCTCTAGCACCACAATTCAAAAACAATAATCCTTCAGCACTCAGCCTTCTTTATCATCCAGCTCTCACATTTGTACATGATTGCTGGTAAAACCATAGTTTTGACTATTCAGACCTTTGTCAGCAAAGTGATGTCTCAGCTTTTTAATATGCTGTCCAGGTTTGTCATAGCTTTCCTTCCAAAGAGTAAGTGTCTTAATTTCATGGCTGTGCTCACTGTCCCCAGTGATCTGCAGTCCGTTATATGTAGTAAGTGCAGCACTGTCCCCAAAGTCGTGTGCATCATCCGGGATCTTTACCATCTCTTTGAGAATAAGTATTTGACTGTCTGTGACTACTAGAGGCTGTGCTAACATTCTATTAATAGCCTGACTTCAAAGAAGGACTAAAAAAAAAAAAACCACTTTAAAAATTGAGTAAATTAGAAAATGTGAGCCAGAACATATCTGATTATTTTAAACAGCTTTTCTGACCTTAGATTTGGAGAAAGCTTATGAGGATTTCAAGAGTTATTTTAGAACTAAAATTAGATTCTGTGTAAGTTTTCTGTTTTAACACGGTGATATTCTAAATTTGTACCTGGAAAGCATCTCTGGTCCTCCCCACCACCTTAAATTATTAATACGTATTAGAGGTATAACATAGCCACCAAATAGTTTTGCAAAATGAATAATTATATCAAGGCCTCATTTTGTGCCCATGCTAGAAGAATCTTGGTAAAAATGTTTTAGTCTGGACACAAACTCATTTGTATAACACAGTGAGAATCTCCACCCCCACCCTTACCCCCACATACACACAAAAGAATGAGGAAAATTAAGTGAGGGAAAGTGAACATTTAGAAAAGATGGGTGATTGTGGCAATGGCATATGATTCCTATTTCCAGCATCACTGAACTCAAAATTGGGTATTAGAGTGAGAAGGTGACAATGCAAGGATGAATGAAAGCTAATGAATGCTGCTCTACAATACTCTTGGGACACCAAGAGCAAGGCATGTTGGGACTATTACTAGGGTTAATGGAAAAGGCACTGGCAAATACGGTGCTAGGACTGCCAATGATGGATACAGCAATTACGATGTCAGTGGCAAGCATACCAGCTGTGATGCCTCACTAACTTCAATGTTAGGAACTGGGACCAGAGATTAACACTCAGGATCATTGCTATTGAGGTATCAGTGGTACTTTTAGTAGATAGCAACTCTGGTCACATAAGTCCTCCTTTTTGGATGTAGTGTTGATTAGAGACACCAGTGAAGCAGCAAAGAAAGAAAATAGACAACATCTGTTATCCAAGATGTTAATCCTTGGAACACTCATCAAGCATCCTCTGGTCATTTCTAGACAATTTTAGGAGAAACATGTGGCAGGACAGATTTTGGTTAGAGGTGTTGAGAGAGTGTCAGTGAAATGCTATTTTATTTTTCAGTTGTGATCTGAGAATCACTGGTCACATTTTGTATAATTTGGTAAGCAAAAACATAACAAAAGCAATACTTGATTCTAATGCAAACAACACACATTTAAAGTTTACTACAATAATATTTATTTTTTCTGGTAACAAGACTAATATGTTGAGAATCTAGTCTATTCTAGCCAATGCACTTACATCTAATCTTTATAATGAAAGGGCTTCATTCTTTGGTTACTTCAACTCTCTCAAATCAACAGGCTCCCTTCTTTATTCACATCACTCTGAATAACAAACTGTAATATCTTATTTAAACAAGGACATTAATAAAACCTTCCCTCCACTTCCTCCTTCATTTTGATGAAGATGTTCATGTTAAGACCATTGATCACTTCATTCTGTAAGATCCACAGGAAACATTTTGTTTTACCTGAATGACATTCATCAACATCTGACATAATTGTCTATTTGCTTCTCAGTTTTCCTCCTATCACTTCACCCTACTACACTTCCTTCTTATTTTTCTGAACACTTGTACTAAGTCTTCATTATCATTCTTCCATTTTTTCTGACCTCTACATGGTATAGTTGTTTAGTTGTGGGCTTAGAACCCCTTCCTTTTTCCTCTGAATTTTGTCCCTAGGCGAGCTCTCTCCTGTACTTTGATGATGTCAAATAACATTAATATGGATCTTTGTGATTTTTATGTATATGTCAGGAATCTCTCTAATCAGCTCATTTTTATGTTAAAGAACCTACTTGAAGTCTTCACTTAAATCTTGCAAACATATAAAACTGAACATTTAATTTTGTGTCCACCCCTTGTTTCCTCCTATTCTTCTACAGTTTATTTCAGTTCAGTTCAGTTGCTCAGTCATGTCTGACTCTTTGCAACCCCATGAATTGTAGCACGCCAGGCCTCCCTGTCCATCACCAACTCCTGGAGTTCACTCAAACCTGTGTCCATTGAGTCGGTGATGCCATCCAACCATTTCATCCTCTGTCATCCCTTTCTCCTCCTGCCCAGCATCTTTCCCAGCATCAGGGTCTTTTCAAATGAGTCAGTTCTTTGCATCAGGTAGCCAAAGTAGAATCCCAGGGATGGGGGAGTCTCGTGGGTTGCCGTCTATGGGCCAGGCAGAATCAGACATGACTGAAGTGATTTAGCAGCAGCAGCAGCAGCCAAAGTATTGGAGTTTCAGCTTCAACATCAGTCCTTCCAATGAACACCCAGGACTGATCTCTAGAATGGACTGGATGGATTTCCTTGCAGTCCAAGGGACTCTCAAGAGTCTTCTCCAACACCACAGTTCAAAAGCATCAATTCTTCAGTGCTCAGCTTTCTTCACAGTCCAACTCTCACATCCATACATGACCACTGGAAAAAGCATAGCCTTGACTAGACAGACCTTTGTTGACAAAGTAACGTCTCTGCTTTTCAATATGCTGTCTAGGTTGATCATAACTTTTCTTCCAAGGAGTAAGCGTCTTTTACTTTCATGGCTGCAGTCACCATCTGCAGTGATTTTGCAGCCCAGAAAAATAAAGTCTGACACTGTTTCCACTGTTTCCCCATCTATTTACCATGAAGTTATGGGACCGGACGCCATGATCTTTGTTTTCTGAATGTTGAGCTTTAAGCCAACTTTTTCACTCTCCTCTTTCACTTTCATCTGTGAATGGTGCCACCAACTATTCATATCCTTTATGTCTTCCTTCCCTTCTCATACAAACCTCTCAGTCCAACCCATAAACCCTAGATTTTCAATCCTCCTTCTGGCACATTTTGTCTGTAGCCATGTGTTTTAGTGAGGGCTTCCCAGGTGGCTCACTGGTTAAGAATCCACCTGCCAATGCAGGAGACATGGGTTCGATTCTTGGGTTTGTAATATCCCCTGGAGGTGGAAATACCAACCTACTCCCGTGTTCCTGCCTGGAAAATTCCATGGATAGAGGGGCCTGGTGGGCTACAGCCCATGGGATTGCAAGGAGTCGGACATGACTGAGCACAGCACAGCACGTGTGATTTTAGACTCTGGAACTGAAAATAATAAACTGCTCTTACACATTCCATTCATTCAATCAAAACATATGGACTATATATTTAAAATAAACATAACACTATCCATCACTTCATTCAACATTAAACTAATGAGAACCTATACAGTTTTTCCATCAAATAATCCATTGCTTTTTAGCAGCTATAGCACTAGATACTTATTCATTTGCTGGTTGTGTATGTTGTCAGATATTACTTTTGAAACTTGTAAGGGAATTTTAAAAGGAACATAATGGCCCATGGGAAACCTTGTAAATTTAGAAAGAAATAGTCACCTGCAAAATAGTAACCGTGTTTACTCACTAAACAATTATAGCTGAATTCTCTTTAGAGAAATAAACAAGCTATTCAGCTCCTTCAAATTGATTTTTACCTTTATATACATTATACTTATTTTGGCCACCCCTTTTCTTAAAAACCACTAAACATATGAACCTTATAAAGTTATTTGTACCTAAAATAAACTAGGAAGACATTATTACTATTCCTCACTCTTTTCCCTTAGAGACGATGTGCTTTCTTCACTCTGACTTTTGCTTTAATATTTGTGAAAATTAAAGGATGATGCATCTTAAATAGACAGCTTTGATTTGCATAAAATACAAGTTTGCCCAAGCTCTTGAAAGCACTTCAGAGAGTACTTAAAGGCTGAGAATATTTCCCTGCTCATTATATATGCAACACTCAACTGCATCTGGTGATATATATTTTATTAACAGTGTTTCCCTGTCTCCCTGCCCAAATATATTGATTTACTCATCACACCTACCCTTTCTCTCCCTATTCCTATTTGGATAGAGTGCCATTGTGTATGGAGGTGGGTGGGGACAGGAGAGAAAAAGGGAAGGAGTTTTGAGTCAAAGCACAGGAAACTGCTCCAAGATGAATAGGATGAGACTTAGTGTGCTTTTCTGAAGAGGCAAGGGAAGAAAGGAGGGGGAAGTAGACAAATATAGACAGCCTCTACCCTTGCCAAGAATTTTAATTTGCGTGAATATTTAGACAGTGCTTGGATGCTCAAGTACATTGAGGGGGAAATATCCTTACTTTTGTGAGTACATTAATCCAAATTTTTTTTATCATCTTGTTTTTCATCAATTTACTTCTTCCTTCCTTCCTTTCTGCCTTTCTCTCTCTGCTTTGTTCCCTTCCTTCCATCCTTTATTAGTTCACTTTTTTGCTGGTCTAGTATAAGCAGTGCATCTTAATTTTCCATTGGAGAAAATCAAAATGTTACCTCATCAGTACAAGGTTTAGCATAGCTCTCAGAAACTGTGCTGTGGCAAGTGTGTTCCCCAAGCCAACACAGGTTCTCATTAACACTTACCTGAACTCTATTGAAAATATTTAGCTGGGCTTCTAAATTGCAATCTTCCTTTGTTGTATTGTTTATGTAATCACCTTATAGTTACTGTACATACACATACACACACACACACATATATATATATAGCACATATATATTTTGATAAAAGATAAACTGAGGCACATGAAAACTCTGGTCCCATGGTTCCATGATACTTGTATACTAAATGAATTCCTTTAGATTTCATTAGAATGCAGATTCCCAAAGCCTATCTACAAAATTTGATTTACTTGTTCTTGGAATGTCTCATGAATCTCCATTTTTTAAAAAAGATGATTCTGATATATAACAGTCTAATCACATTTTTTACTGATAGCTCAGTTGGTAAAGAACCCACTTGCAATGCAGAAGACCCTGGTTCGAGTCCTGGGTTGGAAAGATCTGCTGGAGAAGGGATAGGCTACCCATTCCAATATTCTTGGACTTCCCTTCTAGCTCAGGTGGTAAAGAATCTGCCTGCAATGTGGGAGACCTGGGTTTGA
Source organism: Bubalus bubalis (assembly GCF_019923935.1). Lineage (NCBI taxonomy): Eukaryota > Metazoa > Chordata > Mammalia > Artiodactyla > Bovidae > Bubalus > Bubalus bubalis. The sequence continues at coordinate 76,994,618 of NC_059159.1, read as the reverse complement.
TCCCTGGGTTGGGAAGATCCCCTGGAGAAGGGAATGGCTACCCACTCCAGTATTCTGGACTGGAGAATTCCATGGACCTTAGTCCATGGGGTTGCAAAGAGTCGGACATGACTGAGCGACTTTCACTTACTTAATTACATTAAACTTCTCAATATACTCATAAACAATACCTACTTCATTCTCCATGTTTTTAGTAGTTTCTTCTTTTAGAATATTCTGAATTTCACAAAAATCAAGTCAAAAGTCTCCTGTATATCACTGTCTAGACTAAAATAACCCTGTCTCATCAGTCCTTCCCAGCACCTCACCCATGCTCCCAACTGTCTTTGATACTGTGTTAAAGTAAGTCAGTCTTGGGATTTCTCAGGTGGCTTAGTGGTAAAAAATCCACCTTGTAATGCAGTGGGTTGAGAAGATCCCCTGGAGAGGGAAATGGCCACCCACTCCAGTATTTTTGCCAGGGAAATTCCATGGACAGAGGAGCCTGGTGGGCTACAGTCCATGGGGTCACAAAGAGTCAGACATGACTGAAAGACTAAACAATAACAACAATAATAAGTTTTATTTCACTTGACAATTGTGTTTGTTTTTGCAAGCTTTTGTTAGTGTTTGCATTTCTTATATTGGTGCAGTGACTGACACATAATTGTGACACAGAAAAACATATTTTAGGAATAAGCATAGAGTTTTCCTTTTCTTTCAGAATATTTGATGTGGAGATATGTATAAAAACACTAGCTATATGTAATTTCCTCATTTTTATTTTCAATTATAAATTTAAAACATATAAAATAAAATTTAAATAAGTTTAATTAAATAAATACAAAGGGTGTCCCTGGTGGTTCAGAGATAAGGAATCCTCCTGCCAATGCAGGAGACTTGGGTTCAATCCCTGGGTGGGGAAGATCCCTCGGAGAAGGAAATGGCAACCCACTCCAGTATTCTGGCCTGGAGAATTCCATGGACAGAGGAGCCTGGTGAGTCCACGGGGTCACAAAAGAGTCAGACATGACTTAGTGACTAAATGACAACAACAACAAATAAATACTAAAGGTCTCCAAAACCTACAACCCAGAGAAAATACATTTGCTGACATTTCTTGTAGATCTTTCAACTATCTTATACACAAAATATTCTTTTTCTTTCAATAAAAAAAGGGTGGTTGCATTTTAGAATTTGCTTTAATTTTTTAATCAACAGATTGTATTTGTTAGAGCAGTATTAAAGTTGCAGAAAGGACAGAGAGATGCTCAGCCCTACTCTTCAGGCCACCCCCCCATCCTTTATCCACCAAGTCTTTCCCTATTGTTAACATCTATCATTGGTGTGATACATTTATTAAAATTGATAAACCAATACTGATACCTATTATTAACTAAAGTCCATAGTTACTTTATTGTTTTTTTTTTTTTTAATTGGAGTATAGTTGCTTTACAATGTTATGTTAGATTCTGCTGTACAACAAAGTGAATCAGTAAAATTATACATATATCCCCTCGCTCCTGGACCTCCCTACCCCCCACCCCTATATCCCACCCCTCTAGGTCATCACAGAGCTGATCTCCCTGTGCTATAGTACAGGTTCCTACTGGCTATCTATTTTACGCATAGTAGTATATGTATGTCAATCCTGATCTCCCACTTTGTCCCACTCTCCCAATCCTCCTCCATGTCCAGATGTCCTTTTTCTATGTTGGCATCTACTGCTGCCCTGGAAATAGGTCCCCCTGCACCACTTTTCTAGATTCCATATATATGCATTAAAATATGATATTTGTTTTTATCTTTCTGATTTACTACAGCCTATATGGGGTTCATTCTTGGTGTTTTACATTTCTTTGGGTGTAATATCATGTATTCACAATTATATTATCATAAAAAATAGTTTAACTGCCTTAAAATTCCCTGGGCATCACTGATCCTTTTATTCTCTGTATTGTTTTGCCTGTTTCAGATGTCAGCTAGTTGGAATCATATGGTATGTAACCTTTTCAGATTGACTTCTTTCACTTATCAATATGTATTAAAGGTTTCTCCATTGTCTTTTATGGGTTGATAGCTCATTTCTTTTTATTGCTGAATATTATTACATTACTGGATGAGTCATAGTTTTCATATCCATTAACTTATTGAGGGACATTTTAATTGCTTCTGTACTCAGTCTCTTAGTCGTGACCTCTTGGACCATAGCCCACCAGGCTCCTCTGTCCTTGTAATTTTCCAGGCAAGAATGATCCAGGGATCAAACCTGCATCTCTTGTGTCTCCTGAATTGGCAGGGGGATTCTTTACTACTAACACCACCTAGGAAGCCCCTTAGTTGTCTCTAAGTTTTGGAAGCTATGAATAAAGCTCCTATAAACACCCAAGTGCAAGATTTTGCATGTTCATAGTTTTCAATGTATTTTGGCAAAAGACTAGGACAAAGATTGCTGCGTAAAGTGGTTACTCTATGTTCGAGTTTGTAAGAAATATCCAGTTTCTTCCAATGTGATTGTACTATTTTGTATTCCCATCAACATGAATGAGAGTTAATCTTACTTCATATCTCACCTGGATGTGGTGTTGTCAGTATTTTGGATTTTAGACATTCTGGAAGATGTGTAATGGTTCTCATTATTGTTTTAATTTTCAATCCCTTAATGACATATGATTGCAATCAACCTTTTATATACTTATCTGTATATCTTCTTTGGTATGATGTCACTTCAGATCTTTTGTCCTGCTTTTCTTTTCACTTATTTTGAAATTTCCAAATCATAAGTTTCTTAAAAAAAAAAAAAACAGATGTCTATTTTTGACAGTATCTACAAAATAGTGTAACTTAGGAAATTTATATGTTGATATGGTAGATTTTCTCCCCTAAATATTCTTATAAATATTTTCTAGTTGAACTAAAGTGATCCTGTAAGTTCGGCTAGGTATCTTTATAAAGTAGGAATAAATGTCTGAAATTAGTAAGTCTCATTCAAGTAGCAAACATAGACAGGTTATTTAGAAGACTTAACTTCTAATGTACAATCATAGAAGATGCCACTCAAGTTGGCTCCTATAATGTAAGCTGTGTAGACAGGAGCTATTAAATAGAAAAGCCTAAGCATAAAATTCTGATAGTCACTTAAATGTATATAATCTCCCTTCAGAAACACATATGGCATTATTTAATATAGGCATCATTATACATAATTGATTTTATTTAAAATATACACTATTAAGAGCAAATTATAGTTTTATTACTGATCGTGACAAAATACTACGTTAAAAAATCACTTGTGAATCAAAGGATATAAAAACTAGTTATCATTTTTGCCTCAGGACATGTAAAGTTTCAGGACAAGAGACAGTGTAATGGGAACAGTATAATATATATTGTGGTAGAATTTCTATGTAAGAAATCTAGTGACAAAAAATTACTGGAGAGGATTTTGACATACATGTAAAGACTCATATTTTACAATGTTAATATTTACTCCACACTGAAACACTGATTCCTTTTTCATAAATGCTTATGAATACCCCACTTCCATATTCAGAATTACAGTGCCCTCACCATGAAAAGAAATGTGCTTTATCTACTTCATTAGCCCTTGTATGAATGTGCTTCAGTAATATATATTCTATAGATTTCTGAGAAATTCAAGAGAAAGACTTCTGTGGTATGGTTATGGAGTTATATTTAGAACAACAAAGGATAGAGAAGAAATTTAGAAAACAGAAACCTACAAAAGATGTGTGGTTTTTGTACAGTTATGTTGCCAAACTGATTCAGTAAAACAAAGTGAGTGTAGCCAGGTAAATTATGTTCACTCATAGAAACCTCCTGCTATATATGTTTTTGTGTGTGTGTGTGTGTGTATGTATGTATTTTATGGTTTACGACTATTTTATTTTATTTTTTTTAAACATGACTTCTTAAAGGCACTCAAAAAATTTTGTAAGTTGTTTAAAACTGTAGTCATTATAGCCATTTGCTAGACTACTTTAGAAATGCAGTGAATAATTAGAATGAGAGGCATTGGGCATGATAGTATATTCTTCTCTGTGCTATATGCCAATGGAAAATTAAAGATGTGTCCTGGTTTCTTTCCATATGTATCACATAATCTAATGGTTGCTGCTGCTGCTAAGTCGCTTCAGCCGTGTCCGACTCTGTGACCCCATAGACGCCAGCCCACCAGGCTCCCCCATCCCTGGGATTCTCCAGGCTAAAACACTGGAGTGGGTTGCCATTTCCTTCTCCAATGCATGAAAGTGAAAAGTGAAGTCGCTCAGTCATGTCCGACTCTTAGTGACCCCATGGACTGCAGCCCACCAGGCTCCTCCATCCATGGGATTTTCCAGGCAAGAGTACTGGAGTGGGGTGCCATGGCCTTTTCCGAAACTAATGGTTAAGTACTTCAATAATCAATCACTGTTATATTATCATACATCAAAATAAACAGTTGAAATTCTAATAGTCATCTCAAAATGGATGTTTCCAAATCTTAACTACTATTTCCATTACCCTCCTGACTCTAGCATTCTCCAGTCACCATCTCAGTTAAATATACTTCCAGTCTTCTTGTTGTCAGGCTCTAATACCTGGAGTTATCCCTGATCTTCTCTTTCTCTCACACTCTTCATCCATGCCTCCAGGAAATTAACGTTATTTTATTTAGAAGGTATCTTCACAACCTGAATATTCACTACTTGTACTGCTATCAGCAGATCAGAGATACCATCAACTTTTTTCTAAATTATTGCAATAGCCTCCTGGACTGTTTCCTTGTTTTTAAACCTGTCCCCCTGTTTACTTTGAAATTCTAATGTCTTAACATAGACATTGTGTTATGTTATATCTAATGTCTGATCCTTAACATAGAGCAGCCAGGATGAATATTAAGACAACTTAGAATATCACACTCAAATCTTACTAAAATACTATTTTAAATGGCTCTTCATTTCATTCACAATAAAGCTAGAATCCTTATATAGTCTCAAAAGCAATGGTAAGACCCTTATTACCTCTAGATAGCATCTTTTTTGCCCTACCCTGTATTCACTAAACTCCTTCATGTTTCTTTAGCCAAAGTTTACTCTTGCCTCAGTGGTATTGCTTCAGTCTTCTAGCTGCAGTTAATTTTCCCCAGATACATCCTTGGTTAAATTTCTAGCCAATGTTAAGCTTTGTTCACATCTCACCTTCTCAGATAGGTTTCCCTGAATGACTCTAATTCATATTGTAACCTGTTACCTCCACCCCTATTTCACCTCCTCATGTCTTTAATATCTGATCCCTTTTTTATGCTCTATTCTTTTCTGTTTGCTCTACAGTCTTCTTAAGGACACTCAAACACAGTTCTGTCTCAGTCTCTGTGGGGTCTCTGGGTCCTGGTGAGCATAAGGTATGTTTGAGCTGCAGGGGCAGGGGCTCTGGGTGTAGTAGACCTGTGTATGGCATAAGCCCTCTTGGAGGAGGTCGCCTTTAACCCCACCACAGTAGCCACCAGAACTTACACAGGACTGGTGAAATAGACTTTTGGAGGGCACAAGCAGAAACTTAGTGCACCAGAACCCAGGAGAAAGGAGCAGTGACCCCACAAGAGACTGACCCAGACTTGCCTGTGAGTGTCTAGGAATCTCCAGTGGAGGTGTGTGTTAGCGGTGGCCTGCTGCTAGGGTCCAGCACTGAGTGCAGGGTTTGCGCATGGGGCGTTTTGAAGGAGGTCACCATTGTCTTCATCTGCAGGTCAAACAACAGGGAGGGAACACAGTCCTGTTCAGGGACAGAATAGTGGATTAAAGATTTACTGAGAATGACCCCAGTGGAAAATTCTGAAAGAGATGGGAATACCAGACCACCTAACTGGACTTTTGAGAAACCTATATGCAGGTCAGGAAGCAACAGTTAGAACTGGACATGGAACAAAAGACTGGTTCCAAATAGTAAAAGGAGTACGTCAAGGCTGTGTATTGTCACCCTGCTTATTTAACTTATATGCAGAGTACATCATGAGAAATGCTGGGCTGGAAGAAGCACAAGCTGGAATCAAGATTGCCGGAAGAAATATCAGTAACCTCAGATATGCAGATGACACCACCCTATGGCAGAAAGTGAAGAGGAACTAAAGAGCCTCGTGATGAAAGTGAAAGAGGAGAGTGAACAAGTTGGCTTAAAATCAACATTCAGAAAACGAAAATCATGGCATCTGGTCTCATCACTTCATGGCAAATAGATGGGGAAACTGTGGAAACAGTGTCAGACTTTATTTTCTGGGTTCCAAAATCACTGCAGATGGTGACTGCAGCCATGAAATTAAAAGACACTTGCTTCCTGGAAGAAAAGCTATGACCAACCTAGATAGCATATTGAAAAGCAGAGACATTACTTTGCCAACAAAGGCCCGTCTAGTCAAAGGTATGGTTTTTCCAGAAGTCATGTATGGATGTGAGAGCTGGACTGTGAAGAAAGCTGAGCACCAAAGAATTGATGCCTTTGAACTGTGGTGTTGGAGAAGACTCTTGAGAGTCCTCTGGACTGCAAGGAGATCCAACCAGTCCATTCTAAAGGAGATCAGTCCTGGGTGTTCTTTGGAAGGAATGATGCTAAAGCTGAAACTCCAGTACTTTGGCCACCTCATGCGAAAGAGTTGACTCATTGGAAAAGACTCTGATGCTGGGAGGGATTGGGGGCAGGAGGAGAAGGGGACGATAGAGGATGAGATGGCTGGATGGCATCACTGACTCGATGGATGTGAGTTTGAGGGAACTCAGGGAGCTGGTGATGCACAGGGAGGCCTAGTGTGCTGCAATTCATGGGGTTGCAAAGAGTCAGACAGGACTGAGCAACTGAACTGAACTGAACTGAAAATGGCCCTGCCCATCAGAACAACACTCAGTTTCTCCCTCAGTCACTCTCCCCCATCAGGAAGCTTCCATAAGCCTCCTACCTTCTCCATCAGAGGGCAGACAGAATGAAAACCACAATCACAGAAAACTAACCCATCTGATCACATGGACCACAGCCTTGTCTAACTCAATATAACTATGAGCCATGCAGTGTAGGGCTACCCAAGATGGCTAGTCATGGTGGAGAGTTCTGACAAAATGTGGTCCACTGGAGAAGAAAATGACAAACCACTTCAGTATTCTTGCCTTGAGAACCCCATGAAGAGTATGAAAAGGCAGAAAGATAGGACACTGAAAGATGAACTCCCCAGGTCAGTAGGTGCCCAATAAGCTACTGGTAATCAGTGGAGAACTAATCCCAGAGAGAATGAAGAGACGGAGCCAAAGAAAAACAACACCCAGTGGTAGATGTAACTAGTGATGGAAGTAAACTCTGATGCTGTAAAGAGCAATATGGCATAGGAACCTGGAATGTTAGGTCCATAAATCAAGGCCAATTGGAAGTAGTCAAACAGGAGATGGCAAGAGTGAACATTGAAATTTTAGGAATCAGTGAACTAAAATGGACTGGAATGGGTGAGTTTAACTCAGATGACCATTAGGAGCAAACATAGTAAAAAAAAAAAAAAAAGAGTCCGAAATGCAGTACTTGGATGCAATCTCAAAAACAACAGAGTGATCTCCATTCATTTCCAAGGCAAACCCTTCAATATCACAGTAATCCAAGTCTATGTCCCGACCAATAATGCTGAAGAAGCTGAAGTTGAACAGTTCTGTGAAGATCTACATGACCTTTTAGAACACCCAAAAAAGATGTCCTTTTCAATTATAGGGGACTGGAATGCAAAAGTAGGAAGTCAATAAACACCTGGAATAACAGGAAAAATTGGTCTTGGAGTACAGAATGAAGCAGGACAAAGACTAATAGAGTTTTGCCAAGAGAACACACTGATCAGAGCACACACTATCTTCCAACAACACAAAGGAAGACTCTACACATGGACATCACCAGATGGTCAACACCGAAATCACATTGATTATGTTCTTTGCAGCCAAAGATGGAGAAGCTCTATAAAGTCATTGAAAATGACACCAGGAGCTGATTTTGGCTCAGATGATTTTGGCTCAGAACTCCTTATTGCCAAATTCAGATTTAAATTGAAGAAAGTAGGGAAAACCACTACACCATTCAGGTATGACCCAAATAAAATCCCTTATGATTATACAGTGGAATGAGAAATAGATTCAAAGGGTTAGATCTGATAGACAGAATTCCTGAAGAACTATTGACAGAGGTTCCTGACATTGTACAGGAGGCAGTGATCAAGACCATCCCCAAGAAAAAGAAATACAAAAAGGTTAAATGGATGTCTGAGTAGGCTGTTGGGGGCCGGCGTGAGGCACTCCGCCCATGGCAAAGGTCATGAGGAAGGAGGCTTGACATACGCAAAGGCGGGATCGAGCCTCAGGAGTCCCCCTGGAAATCCTCGAGCATCTACCCCCATAACCAGAGCCTGCCTACTTTACTACTTTGTGCTCTCACCTACACCTCTGGCTTTACGGGGGGCTGTCCCCCACCACCTCTTTCGGAGAAGGAGTTAACTTAGAGCTCCAGTTAATAATAATTCCTGGGCGTGATAGGAGTGTTTTAACCTACAAACTCCTCTGAAGGCTCTCTAGCCTGCCTGACAGGCTTGTCCGGCTACATGTGATTGCTCACAGCCTCCCAACTGTGAGAGGCACGAGATGCTTTAGACCTTCTAAAAACAGGTTCCTTAGAAAAGTTAGAAAGCTATTAGTATAAGTATAATGGGCTGATTAGAAATTGTATTGGTGAAGGGTTTTTCATTTGTTGAGCCAATGTTTACTGCTAAGTCTCCACATCCCCTGCCCTTATACACATTAATGAATATATAGAAGAAATAAGTATTAACCTTTGATATAAATCACGTTAGACCTTAGGCTAAGTAAATTCTTTCCTTAACTAAAACCCACTACACCCTCACCCTATAGGAATGTAACTTTATTTGGGTGGCGTCTGTTTTAAGAATAATCACCCCTGGAGAAATAAGTGTCCTGGTTGACTGACCGCTGTCACAAGGAGAGGGTCGTAAATTGTCAGCAGGCCCCCTGGCCAGAAGATGATGTAACACCCCTAAGACCTCTGTATACATTTGTATGAAGCACCTGACTTTGATAAAAGTCAGGACTGCTGACCCCGCGTGACTTTTGCATAACATCTCAGTGTATAAAAGTAGACCATGGAAAATAAAGAATTGGGATCAGTTCCTCGAAAGACTGGTCTCCCCATGTCTCTCTCTCTCTCACTCTGGTTGAGTCTCCATCTGGAGCGCGGAACCCACCATGCTTACTAATTATGCCTGGGCTTCTAAGATCCGACCGGGGAGGCCTCAGTGTCTCCTCTCCTTCGGGAGAACGGAAGGACGCCTGCGGCCTACGTAAGTGGTGCAAGCTTCTTGTCTTGAAGTTTTATTGGTCCCCCGCGTAAACCAAGTTACTCAGCCTCTTTTCTCCACTGAATTTTCCTACTGAGCTATCCTTATTCCATTACTCTTTATATCCTTAATTAACATTTAATTAAGCAGTTGTTCCCTGACCCTCGCCTATGCCGTCTCTCCTTCGAATACCCTGGATCAGCTGGGGCTGGACCCCAGCAGTAGGCCTTACAAATAGCTATGAAAAGAAGAGAAGTGAAAGGCAGAGAAGAAAAGGAAAGATATACCCATTTGAATGCAGAGTTCCAAAGAATAGCAAAGAGAGAAAAGAAAGCCTTCCTCAGTGATCAATGCAAAGAAATAGAGGAAGACAATAGAATGAGAAAGACTAGAGATTTCTTTAAGAAAATTAAAGATACCAAGGGAACATTTCATTCAAAGATGAGCTCGATAAAGGACAGAAATGATATGGACCTAACAAAAGCAGAAGATATTAGGAAGAGGTGGCAAGAATACATAGAACTTTACAAAAAAGATGTTCATGACCCAGATAGTCATGATGGTATGATCACTCACCTAGAGCCAGACATCCTGGAATGTGAAGTCAAGTGGGCCTTAGGAAGCATCGCTATGAACAAAGCTAGTGGAGGTGATGGAATTCCAGTTGAGCTATTTCAAATTCTGGAAGATGATGCTGTGAAAGTGCTGCACTCAAAATACAAGTAAATTTGAAAAACTCAGCAGTGGCCACAGGACTGGAGAAGGTCAGTTTTCATTCCAATCCCAAAGAAAGGCAATGCCAAAGAATACTCAAACTACCTCACAATTGCACTCATCTCACATGCTAGCAAAATAATGCTCAAAATTCTCCAAGCCAGGCTTCAACAGTACGTGAACTGTAAACTTCCAGATCTTCAAGCTGAATTTAGAAAAGGCAGAGGAAGCAGAGATCAAATTGCCAACATCCCTTGCATCATCAAAAAAGCAAGATAGTTCCAGAAATACGTCTACTTCTGCTTTATTGACTGTGCCAAAGCCTTTGACTGTGTGGAACACAATAAACTGTGGAAAATTTTTAAAGAGATGGGAATACCAGACCACCTGACCTGCGTCCTGAGAAATCTGTATGCAGGTCAAGAAGCAACAGTGAGAACTAGACATGCAACAACAGACTGGTTCCAGATCAGGAAAGGAGAGAGTCAAGGCTGTATAATGTCACCCTGCTTATCTAACTTATATGCAGGGTACATCATGGGAAACATTGGGTTGGATGAAGCACAAGCTGGAATCAGATTGCTGGGAGAAATATCAATCACCTCAGATATGCAGATGACACCACCCTTATGGCAGAAAGTGAAGAACTAAAGAGCCTCTTGAGGAAAGTGAAAGAGGACAGTGAAAAAGTGGCTTAAAACTCAACATTCAGAAAACATTCATGGCATCCAGTCCCATCACTTCATGGCAAATAGATGGGGAAACAATGGAAATAGTGACAGACTTTATTTTTTTGGACTCCAAAATCACTGCAGATGGTGACTGCAGCCATGAAATTAAAGGACGCTTGCTCCTTGGAAGAAAAGTTATGAGCAACATATCAGCATGTTGAAAACAGAGGCATTACTTTGCCAAAAAAGATCCATCTAGTCAAAGCTATGTTTTTTCTAGTAGTCATATATGGATGTGAGAGTTGGACTATTAAAGAAAGCTGAGCACTGAAGCATCGATGTTTTTGAACTGTGGTGTTGGAGAAGACTCTTGAGAGTCCCTTGGACTGGAAGGAGATGCAACCAGTCCATCCTAAAGGAAATCAGTCTTGAATATTCATTGGAAGGACTAATGCTGAAACTGGAACTCCAATACTTTGTCTACCTGATGCGAAGAACTGACTCATTTGAAAAGAGCTTGATGCAGGAAAAGATTGAAGGCAGGAGAAGGGGATGACAGAGGATGAAATGGCTGAATGGCATCACCGACTCAATGGACATGAGTTTAAGTGAACTCTGGGGGTTGGTGATGGACAGGAAGGCCTGGCATGCTGCAGTCCATTGGGTCCCAAAAAGTTGGACATGGCTGAGCAACTGAACTGACTGAGTCTTCTTAAGGACTAATCAGTTTCTTCTTTAATCCATCTCTTGTCTCATCTGCTATCATAGGCAGCTAAAATAAGCTGAAAATCTCTAACTGGGATCTCTTTAACCAAAGTAACGAGGTTCATGAATTACGCCTTAATCTCCTAAATAACTCCCTTACAACTGGAAGGAGGCCTATGATCACCCACCTTTCTACCTGGTTAAGGGAAGAGCAACTGAAGCAACCATCCTAATCCCAGTGAAGTAAAAAAGAGAGAGAGAATGGCTAAGGTGGCTGGGACTTGTAGAGCAGAATATTAGCAAGTAGGGAGCTACATAAGAGTTCTAAAAAACATTACAAATAATTACAAAGGGGATACAGCCACAAACTGAATAAACCTTCTTTTAGCTCTTATAGAACTGTCTTCCTTCAGAATCAAAATTACTTTGTACTGTATATATCTACCTATGCTTTGCTTACACATTTTTTTGTATTCTGTAAACTTTTTGAAGGCAGTTGGTTGTGCATAAAACCATGTATTTTTAGCAATGATCAATATTTGTTGAATTTTTTTAAATGTTAAAGTAGTAAAAAAAAAAAAACGTCTAGCTCATCTTTTTTTTTTTTTTAGGTAAATGGAATCACTTAGTTTGAAGTTATGAATATATATCCATTTTTAAGTTAACTATAATTTTCAGTAACATAATTGATTTCCATTTTGCCTCTTTAAAAATTCTTAACATATCATAATATATACTTAAAAGTTATTAATTGGCATTAGGCATGCTCTTCAACAGTGCCTAGACACTCTTTGTGCTTAGTCGCTCAGTTGTGTACAACTCTTTGTGACCCTTTGGACTGTAGCCCACCAGGCTCCACTGTTCGCGGGATTTTTCAGGCAAGAATACTGGAGTGGGTTGCCATTTTCTTCTCCTGGGGATCTTCCTGACCCAGGGATAAACCCACATCTCCTGTGTCTCCTACATTACAGGTGTATTCTTTATCTGCTGAGCCATCTGGGAAGCCCAGACATTCTTTACATCTAAATTAGAAACAAAATTTACTTAAAATACTATGTGTAGCTTGTAAAAAGAAAAAAAGGCTAGTTGTTGGTTTAAACTTCATAACTATTTAAGCTTATGGATTTTATCCAATCCTCAATGCATAATAGAGAAGAAAATTTTACTAACAAATTAAATTTTTAATTTTAAACAGAAACTACCCAAATTAGCTAATTTCTAGCTGTATTTCCTTTACCATGAACTATAGTATGTGGTGATTATATAGGCAGGCTATAACCCTTACCCATTACCTCCTGTTAGTATTTACTAGAAATGGAAAATGATGATTTGAACAAGCCTATAAAATATGATTTATCTTAAAACTCACCAAAGTTTCTTAATAAAATCTTACATCATATTCTAAAACTCTATAGTACTTATGATTATTTTACTTTATAAAAGTCTGAGATTAATAAACAGGAAGAAATAAAGAAGAAATATGAAGGAAGTATTTTCCCTGAAGTGAAAATTATAGTGTATTTTTATCAATGTTGACTTTCAAAAATAAGGGTGTGGTAGGCTGAATAAGGGAGAAGGCAATGGCACCCCACTCCAGTACTGTTGCCCGGAAAATCCCATGGCTGGAGGAGCCTGGTAGGCTGCAGTCCATGGGGTCGTGAAGAGTCGGACACGACTGAGCAACTTCTTTCACTTTCCACTTTCATGCATCGCAGAAGGAAATGGCAACCCACTCCATTGTTCTTGCCTGGAGAATCCCATGGATGGAGAAGTCTAGTAGGCTGCAGTCCGTGGGGTCGCACAAAGTTGGACACGACTGAAACGACTTAGCAGCAGCAGCAGCAGGCTGAATAATGGATCCCCTAGAGCTTGTCATGTCCTAATTCCTGGAACTTGTGAATATTATTTTATATGGCAAAAGATGGGAGAAGAGAATAATCTTGATTTATTCAGGTTGACGCTAATTGCAGTCACAAATATCTTTATAAAAGGGAGACATGGGGAAATTTGACACAGACAGGGGAAATCAATGTGACCAGGGAAGCTGAGACTATAGTGATATGGCCATAAGTCAAGGAATGCTGGAGGAAGCAGAGAATAAATTCTCCCTTCGGTTTCCAGAGGGAGTATGATTTGGTCAACATGGCTTTGGCCAAGTGAAACTGAATTAGACACCTGGCCTCCCTAAATGTGAGAGAATACATTTATGTTTGTGGTGATTTGTTGCAGAAGCCAGCAGAAGATAATATAGTATTGTTGATAACTATTTAACTATTCTTAAAGCCTAGTCTTTACGGGTTTCCCAGGTGGTACATGATAAAGGATTTACCTGACAATGTAGGAGACACAAGAGACACAGGTTTTATCCCTGGGTTGGAAAGATCCCCTGGAGATGGAAATGGGAACCCACCCCAGTATTTCCATCTGGAAAATGCTATAGACAGAGGATCCTGACAGGCTACAGTCCATGGGGTCACTAAGAGTTGGACACGAGTGAGCGACTGAGCACAACACCAGCATTGTCTTTAACAGTAGGAAAAAATGAGATTTGTATAGAATCAGATTGTGGAGCTACTCTGTAACTTTTTCTGTTTAAGAAAATAAAAACAAATATTTGTAGTAAATATTTTTATTCCCTGTTCTAGCACCTCATCTAGTTTTAGGACAAGAATCATAATAGGCACTGAATAGGTTCAGGATTCTCAAGGCATTTCATTCACCCTATTTGAAAACTCAATAGATTTTCCTCCTGAGGAGAACAAATGAATCTGGGCTGGGTTGGCCTCCATTGCCCTATCTTCTCTTTCCACAGTCTTTTACAACTTCTTTTCTTTTGGTTGGGATGCAAAGCTTGAGGAAGGGGAAGAAAAAGGGAACTAAAATTGATCCCATCCCAATTTATCTTCTGATTAAAAATACACTAAAGCACAAGAATAGCTGCTAGAAAAAGAAGTTCCCCCAAAGAAGAGAGGATTATGGAGGAGTTCTCTGGACACGTCTGTGTTTTCTCAGATTTGGGGAAATAGATGTAAACCTGGGGCAAATAGAAAAGCACATTCCTGAACTTTGTCCTGCTCACTTTCACTCGTCCATCAATTCCTACCATCTGAAATCTAGTAATTAGATTTTTCTCAGGCCCTTTCAAGTTACAAGGAAAGAAGAATGAGTTAGAAAACCAAAGATGAAAGGGACTTATTAAGTGAATATAAGAAGAAAGGAAATCCAGACAGCTCTCTAAGTGGCTGGACCTGTACTTCAATAAATATTATTTCCATCTTCACTTAAAGCGACCAGAATTCAAAAGCACTATGGAGAGCTGTAACTAATGCTGACAAGTCTTTGACAGGGAGAAAAAAAATTCACCACATTCTGTTGGCTTTAAAACAGGTTTTGGTATAAAGGAACATTTTCTAGAAATGTTTGATAATCCCGCTTTCTTGGATTATATCTGGTATTTCTGGTAGTTCATATTCTAAGCATTTCTATCTTCTTGTTTGCTTGACTTAATTAGTACTCAAGTTGGCAGTAGTTTGGACACTCAAGCAGCAATAGAACTCAATAGGCTTTTCCAGTAAACACCAGTCTGGGTTTTATAGAATCTATTAGTTTTGGAGGAATCTCTGTTATGGTCTTCTCCTGTTTGACTTGTTCAAACAGCTTCTGCTCTTCCTCCTTCTTGTGTCATTTTCTGATTTTTCTCACGTAACATTTCATCAGGTTATCTAATTAAAAAAAAAGTTTGGCAACCACTTTCAGTCAAGCTGGGGCCTTAGGCGCTAAATAATTGATAAGTTCCCATCTGTATTATGACTTCCCTGGTGGCTCAGCCAGTAAAGCGTCTGCCTACAATGCGGGAGACCGAGGTTCAATCCCTGGGTCGGGAAGATCTCCTGGAGAAAGAAATGGCAACCCACTCCAGTATTCTTGCCTTGAAAATCCCATAGGTGGAGGAGGCTGGTAGGCTACAGACCATGGGGTCACAAAGAGTCGGACAAGACTGAGTGACTTCACATTCACGTTCATCTGTATTATATGTTAACGCAGGTACAGAAAATAAAAGGATGCATTTTCTGTATAGATATAGTAGTGATAGAATTAACTAGAAGCTTATTTACTATTTAAAAAAATAACCATACACTAATAATTCTA
This sequence comes from Bubalus bubalis, assembly GCF_019923935.1. Lineage (NCBI taxonomy): Eukaryota > Metazoa > Chordata > Mammalia > Artiodactyla > Bovidae > Bubalus > Bubalus bubalis. The sequence continues at coordinate 76,979,036 of NC_059159.1, read as the reverse complement.
AATAGCATTAGTGATAAAACATTCCTCCTTGCTGGGGCCCATGGCTGCAACTGCTCCTGTCTATCTTGATATGCCATTTATAAGTAGCCTTCATCTTCTCCATTCTTATGAATTATATCTTAGAAGAACTTTTTTACATGTTTTCCTATTTTTTAATTTTTTATTTTGTATTTGAGTATAGCTGATTAACAATGTTGTGATAGCTTCAAGTGGACAAAAAGGGATTCATTCATACATATATCCATTTTCCCCCAAACTCCCCTCCTATCCAGTTGGCCACATAATATTGAGCAGAGATCTGTGTACTATACAGTAGGAATTTGTTGATTATCTGTGTTAAATATAGCAGTGTATATATGTTGATTGCAAGCTTCCTAACTATTCTGTCCTCCCATCTTTCCCCCTGGCAACCATAAGGTTACTTATTAACTTTATATTTTTTATTGAGAAATAATTTACAGATGGTAAAATACACAACACTTAGGTATTCAACTTGATGTATTCAAACAATTGAACCCTTGCAACCACCCATCTTAATAAAAATATAGAACATATCCATTAACCAGAAATATATCTTTAGTTCACTTCTAGTCAATTCAAAGCCAGCCCCAAACACCTCATTTCTAATTTTTTCACTGTCAATTACATTTTCATATTCTTGAATGCCATTTAAATGAAATGTGTCCAGCTATATTTTCTTATTGATCTGTGTGTCTGTTTTTGTGCCAGTACCTTATTGCTTTGATGACTGTAGTTTTGTAGTATAAAACTACAGGGAGGGTGATACCTCCAACTTTGTTCTCCCCTCCCCCCCTTAAGATTGGTTATTCAGGATCTTTTGTGGTTGCATATAAATTTTAGGATTATTTGTTCTGATTTTGTGAAAAATTCATGGTATTTTTTATAACAGGGAGTGCAATAAATCTATAGATAGTTTTGGGAAGTACAGGGACTTCCCTGGTGGCTCAGATGGTAAAGCGTCTGCCTACAATGTGGGAGACCTGGGTTCAGTCCCTGGGTTGGGGAGATCTCCTGGAGAAGGAAATAGCAACCCATTCCAGTATTCTTGCCTGGAAAATCCCATGGATGGAGGAGCCTGGTAGACTACAGTTCATGGGGTTGCAAAGAGTTGGACATGACTGAGCAACTTCACTTTCATTTTGGACAGTATGGACATTTTAACAGTATTCAATCTTCCAACTCATTAACATGGGATATCTTTCCAATTTTTATCACCTTCAATTTCCTTCATCAATGTTTTATTTTTTTTTTCCTGTATGTTAATGTTGCATCCTGCAACTTTTCTGAATTAATTCATTCTCACAGTTTTGATGGAGACTTTAAGGTCTTATGTTACCTACAAATACTGACACATTTAATTCTTTCTTCCCAATTGAGACACCTTTTATTTCTTTTTTTCCATTATTTCATTAAAAAAAAAAAAAGAAATCTAATTGGTGTGGCTAGGAATTCAAAGGGTGAAAATGTTAGTCACTTAGTCATGTCTGCCCATGGACTATAGCCCACCAGGCTCCTCTGTCCATGGTATTCTCGAAGCAAAAATACTGGGGTGGGTTGTCATTTCCTTCTCTAGGGGATTTTCCTGATCCAGGAATCAAACCCAGGGTTCCTGCACTGCAGGCAGATTCTTTACCATCTGAGCCACTAGGAATCCAAATAATATAGTAAATGGAAGTGGCAGGAATGGGCATCCTTGTCTTATACATGATTTAGGAGGAAAAGCTTCAGCCTTTCACCACTGAGTATGATAAATGTTGGTTTGTCATAAATAGTCTTTATTATGTTATGTCCCCTGTATACCCACTTTGATGAAAATTTTATTATGAATGGATATTAAATTTAATCAAATGCTTTTTATGCATCTATTGAGATGATAAGGTGATTTTTATCTTTCTTTTTGTTAATGTGATAATCACGATGGTGTGATCACTGACCTAGAGCCAGACATCCTGGAATGTGAAGTCAAGTGGGCCTTAGAAAGCATCACTACGAACAAAGCTAGTGGAGGTGATGGAATTCCAGTTGAGCTATTCCAAATCCTGAAAGATGATGCTGTGAAAGTGCTGCACTCAATATGCCAGCAAATTTGGAAAACTCAGCAGTGGCCACAGGACTGGAAAAGGTCCGTTTTCATTCCAATCCCAAAGAAAGGCAATGCCAAAGAATACTCAAACTACCGCACAATTGCACTCATCTCACACGCTAGTAAAGTAATGCTGGATACATTTTGATATTTGGCAAAACTAATACAATTATGTAAAGTTTAAAAAGAAAATAAAATAAAAAAAAGAAGATGAAAAAAAAAAATTCTCCAAGCCAGGCTTCAGCAATATGTGAACCGTGAACTTCCTGATGTTCAAGCTGGTTTTAGAAAAGGCAGAGGAACCAGAGATCAAATTGCCAACATCCGCTGGATTATGGGAAAAGCACGAGAGTTCCAGAAAAACATCTATTTCTGCTTTATTGACTATGCCAAAGCCTTTGACTGTGTGGATCACAAGAAACTGTGGAAAATTCTGAAAGAGATGGGAATACCAGACTACCTGATCTGCCTCTTGAGAAATCTGTATGCAGGTCAGGAAGCAGCAGTTAGAACTGGACATGGAACAACAGACTGGTTCCAAATAGGAAAAGGGGTTTGTCAAGGCTGTATATGGTCACCCTGCTTATTTAACTTATATGCAGAGTAGATCATGAGAAACACTGGGCTGGAATGAAGCACAAGCTGGAATCAAGATTGCCAGGAGAAATATCAATAACTTCAGATATGCAGATGACACCACCCTTATGGCAGAAAGTGAAGAGGAACTCAAAAGCCTCTTGATGAAAGTGAAAGTGGAGAGTGAAAAAGTGGGCTTAAAGCTCAACATTCAGAAAACGAAGATCATGGCATCTGGTCCCACCACTTCATGGGAAATAGATGGGGAAACAGTGGAAACAGTGTCAGACTTTATTTTTCTGGGCTCCAGAATCACTGCAGATGGTGACTGCAGCCATGAAATTAAAAGACGCTTACTCCTTGGAAGGAAAGTTATGACCAACCTAGATAGCATATTCAAAAGCAGAGACATTACTTTGCCAACAAAGGTCCATCTAGTCAAGGCTATGGTTTTTTCTGTGGTCATGTATGGATGTGAGAGTTGGACTGTGAAAAAGGCTGAGTGCTGAAGAACTGATGCTTTTGAACTGTGGTGTTGGAGAAGATTCTTGAGAGTCCCTTGGACTGTAAGGAGATCCAACCAGTCCATTGTGAAGGAGATCAGCCCTGGGATTTCTTTGGAAGAAATGATGCTAAAGCTGAAACTCCAGTACTTTGGCCACCTCATGCGAGGAGTTGATTCATTGGAAAAGACTCTGATGCTGGGAGGGATTGGGGGCAGGAGGAGAAGGGGACGACAGAGGATGAGATGGCTGGATGGCATCACTGACTCAATGGACGTGAGTCTGAGTGAACTCCGGGAGTTGGTGATGGACAGGGAGGCCTGGCGTGCTGCAGTTCATGGGGACACAAAGAGTCGGACACAACTGAGCGACTGATCTGATCTGATCACAATGATTATGTTGAACCATCCTTGTGACTCTGGAGTGAATTAAACTTGTTCACAGTGTATGACCCTTTTTATGTATGGTTAGATTTACTTTGCTCATGTTTTGTTGAGGACTTTGGCATTTATGTTCATCAAGGGTATTGGCTTGAATCCTTTTTCTGTTTTTAGTGGCTTTGTCTGGTTTTCATATCGTGGTAGTAGTCATCTCATAGAAGGAATTAGAGAGTGTTCTGTCCTCTTCAATTTTTTGAAATAGATTGAGAAAGTGAAAGAAAATGAAGTCACTCAGTCATGTCTGACTATTTGTGACCCCATGGACTGTACCAGGCTCCTCAGACCATGGAATTTTCCAGGCAAGAGTACTGGGGTGGGTTCCCATTTCCTTCTCCAGGGGATCTTCCTGACTCAGGGATTTAACCGAGGTCTCCTGCATTGCAGGCAGATGCTTTACCGTCTGAGCCACCAGCGAAGCCCATAGATTGAGAAGGATAGGTATAAGCTCTTTCATGTTGGGTAGAATTCCCATGTAGCCATCTGGTTCTGAACTTTTGTTTGATGAGAGGATTTATCTTGTTTTTACAAATTCAGTTTCACTACTAGTGATCAGACTGTTCAGACTTTGTATTTCTTACTGATTCAATCATGCTAAACTGTAGATTTCTAGGAATTCACCCATTTATTCTAGATTGTCCAACTTGTTGGTATAGGGCTGTTTATCATATTCTCTTATGGCTTTTTTCATGCTGCTGCTAAGTCGTTTCAGTCATGTCCGACTCTATGCGACCCCATAGATGGAAGCCCCCCAGGCTCCCAGGTCCCTGGGATTCTCCAGGCAGGAACACTGGAGTGGGTTGCCATTTCCTTCTCCAATAAATGAATGTGAAAAGTGAAAGGGAAGTCGCTCAGGCTCAGTCATGTCCAACACTTAGCGACCCCATGGACTGCAGCCTACCAGGCTCTGCCATCCATGGGATTTTCCAGGCAAGAGTACTGGAATGGGGTGCCATTGCCTTCTCCAGGCTTTTTTCATATATCGGTGATATTGGATGTAATTTTTCCATGTCTATTCCTTGTTTATTTGAGTTTGCTCAGTTTTTGTCATGATGAACCTTTATTTAAAGGCTTTTAAAGCCTTTTAAAGCCTTTATTTAAGGGCTTTTCCAAAAACCACCTTTTTGTTTCACAGATCTTTTCTATTGTTTTCTTTCTTTCTGTCTTTTAAAAATTTATGTCCTCACTGATCTTATTTCCTTCCTTTTGCTGAATGTGGGCTCTGCTTATTCTTCTTTGTATAGTGACACGAGATGGTAGTTTAGGTTGTTTATTTGAGATATTTCTTGTTCCCTCAGTTAATACTGTGCCTCTCTAAACTTTCCTCTTAAGACTGGTTTTGATATGTCCTACAGATTTTCAAGATTTTTTTTTTTTAATTTTCACTTGTTTGACGTATTTTTTTTAGATCCTCTTTGATTTCTACTTTGATCTATCGGATTTTTAATAGCATGTTGTTTGGTCTCCACATTGTTTTCACTTTTTCTCATTTTTTTCCTCCTGTTATTGATTTCTAGATTCATACTAGAAATCCTGTGGTCAGGAAAAATGGTTGATATAATTTATCTCCTTTTAAATTTGTTAAAACTTGTTTTGTGGCCCACTTGAAAAGAATGTATATTCTGCCATTTTTTGGATGGACTGCCCTGTAGATATCTATTAAGTACAACTAGTCTAATGAGTCATTTAAGATGACTGTTTCCTTACTGGTTTTCTATCTGAATGATCTGTCCATTGGTGTATGTAGGGTATATAGATCACCTACTATTATTATATTATCATCAATTTCTCCCTTTATGTTTGTTAACATTACTATGTATATTTAGCTGCTCCTATATTAAGTGTGTATATGTTAACAAATGTTATATCCTCTTCTTGTATTGATCCCTTTATCATTATATAATGCTTGTCTTTATCTTTTATTATAAACTTTGTCTTAAAATCTATTTTGTATACGAGTATTGCTACCCTCACCTTTTTTTATTGTTTTCATCTGCATGAAATATCTCTATCTCCTCACTTTCAGTCTTTGTGTGTATTTAGCTCTGAAGTGAATTTCTGATAAGCAACATATAGATGGATCTTGTTTTTTTTTTTTTAATCCAGTCAGCCACCTCATATCTTATCTTAAAAATTTATTTTTAATTGGAGGTTAATAGTTTTACAATATTGCATTGGCTTCTTCCATACAACAATGTGAATCAGCCCTAAATAGACATATGCACCCTCCCTCGTGAAGCTCCCCTCCACCCACTACTCCATTCCACTCCTCTAGGTTGTCAAAGAGTACCACATTCAGTTATACAGCAATTTCCTATTAGCTATCTATTTTACATATGGTAATAGATAATTTCAGTCTTATGCTCTCAATCCATCCTACCCTCTCCTTTCTCTCTTGTATACAAATTCTTTTCTATGTTTGTGTCTCTATTCCTGTCCTGAAAATTGATTCATCAATACCATTTTTCAGGATTCCACAAATATTGTTAACATATTTGTTTTTCTCTTCCTGACTTATTTCACTTTGTATAACAGGATCTAGATCCACCCACTTCACTAAACTGACTCAAATGTGGTCTTTTTTGTGGCTGAGTAATATTCTATTGTATACATGACATGTACCAAAGCTGCTTTATCCACTCATCTGTTGATAGACATCTAGATTGCTTCCATGTCCTACCTATTGTAAATACCTCATATATTTTGATTGTAGCATTTAGTCCATTGACATTTAAAGTAATTATCAAAAGGTATGTACTTATTGCCATTTTGTTTTGTATTTTTTTCTGATTGTTTTCATAGCTCTTCTTTTTTAGTTTTTTTCCTTATGACTTGATGATTTCCATTAGTGGTATCTTGTTTTTTTTTTTTTTTTTTTAATCTCTAGTTTTTATGTATTCATAGTAGAGTTTTGATTTGCAGTTACAATGGGGTTCTTTTATGTTGATCTATAACTATACTTGTTTTATATTGGTTGTTATTGTGATTTAAATTCAAATACATTCTGAAAGATCTACATTTTCTTACTCAATATTTGTGGTTTTTTATCTCATCTTTTATACCTTTATGTCTGAACAGTTAAGTAACTGTTTATTGTAGTTACAGTTGATTTTACATTTTTTGTCTCAGTCATTAACAGCTTAAGTAGTTTATCCATATCCTTTATATATTTGCCTTATCTACTTGGATGATTCTGACTTATAGCCTTTTCTTTTCCACTTAGAATATAATTTTTAATATTTCTTTTAAGGCAATATTAGAATTAGTGAACTCTTAGTTTGTGTGAGAAGTTCATTTTCTCTCCTCCAATTCTAAATGATAAACTTATTGGGTAGAGTTCCTAGATGGTACATTTTCCCCTTTCATCCTTTAAAATATGCTGCTTTCTTCTAATTGGCAGTGTTTTTTTCAGAAAAATCAATCAATAGCCTTATGGAGGTTGCCCTGTATGTTACTCTTTGTTTTTCTCTTGCTGTATTTTAAATTATGTTTAATTTTTTCCCATATTAATAATGATATGTCTTGATATGGGGGTCTTTGATTTTAACTTGCCCAGAATGCTCTGTACTTTCTGTACCTAGATGTGTTTCTTTCTTCATGTTCAAAATTTTTTCAGCTATAATTTCATCAATACATGTGTAATACATTTTTCTCTGTCTCCTCCTTCTGGAACCCTTATACTGTGATGTTGGTATTTGATGTTATCCTTGTTGCTGTTCAGTTGCTCAGTCGTGTCCAACTCTTTGCCACCCCTGGACTGCAGTTGACTTTTTTCTAGTATGTTTTTTACTTCAGATTTATATTCTTCAGTTCTGATTGGTACTTTTTATACTTTCTAGTTCCTTCTTAAGATTTTCACTGGGTTCACTTATTCTTTTCCCTAGTTTAGTTAGTATTCTTATTATTAATGCTTTGAATTCTTTATCTCATAAATTGTTTATATGTTTTATTAAATTTTTTCCCCAAGTTTTTTTTTTTCTTGTTCTTTTATTTGAAACAAATTCCTTTGTTTTTTCATTTTACTCTATGAAATTAGGTGAAATATTTACCTGTCCTAGTTTTGAAGAGGTATCATTATGAGGGAGCATCCTGATACTGTCTGCATGTGCCTGATGGTATTGGTGGGAGGACTGGATCTGAAGTGAGCACAAGTCACATCTTTCCCCAGGCTGAGTCAGGCATGATGCAGTGCTTCTGCTCTGCTCAGTGGTCAACACCACACTAATGGAGATGAAGGTGGGTCCCAAGTTGCTGGATCAGAAACCATGAGGTTTGAGTCTGAGCTGGTTTTGTTCACTTTCAGTGTGAGCTCCTCTCTGGCACATTTGCCCAAGAGGGAAGCAGTGCTGGAGCAAGAGGGCGCAAAGTGGGCATCCTGTTATGTGCCAAGGTGCTGACTGGGATGGTCCTAGGATACCAGTCAGGGCTCTGGACTGCCCCTGATCTGGTGCCTCTGTGATCACCAGTAATGGTCGTCCTCACTCTGTTCAGCTGTTGTGCTGGCTCTGAGCCAACTCTGTCCCCCACAGTTGCACTCTCTCCTTTGTCTTGGCATTCTTCACCCTTGTGTGGAGCTACACTGGTGAGCAAGAGGGGCCAGAGTGGGTGATCCATTCAATCTGTGGTGGCCATGGGAAACTGGTCAGAGGTCTTGGCAGTTTCAATCTTATTCCTCCACCTTTTCTTCAGGGGTAAGCAAGCATGTGTGAATTCTTCAGGAGCACAGTCTAGATTTCTTGTAGACTCACTGTCAGTCCCACTGGTTTTCAAACCAGGTAAGAGGACTTGTCCTCCTGGTGCTGGACTCTCCTAAAACTAGGAAGCCAATGTGTTGTTCAAACCATTCACTTCCCAGGGAGGATTACTGAGTCCATGTAATCCCCATTTTCTTCTGTGTCCCCTCCTGGAGGTGCAGGTCCTGACATGATTTCTTTATCCTTCCTATTCAACATTCTATGGATATTTACTACATCCTTGATTGCATAAGAGTCTTTCTGCCTATTTCCATGATGATTGTCCTACATGTGGGTGTTTTTAATGTGCTTGTGGGAGGAGGTGAGCTCTGCATCCTTTTACTCTGCCATCTTGATCTCTTCTCATTATTCAGATAATTTAGTTCATTATTTTATTCATTAAATAAATTTTAATCAGTCCTATGAAAAAGGTTTTTCAGATTGATAATTTCAAATATTTTAAATAATGCTACTTTTCTCCTAATATTTTACTTTTTGTAACTTTTTCCTATATAATTAAGAATATTAGAATAAGAAAATTAAAGTTCTTTATTGACAAATATTAATTGTATAAGAGTCAACAAGTGTAATGTACTGTTTTTAGTTTTACTTTAGCTTTCAGTTTTATTTCTTTCCCACAGCACTTGTAGAGACTGTATATGCCAAATTAAAAATATAAAGAAAAACTCAAATCTAAGATATATTTTGTTCTATGTCCTCTGCCTTTCTTGAAAAATGAAAAAACTACATGCAAGATCATCAATGCATAACCTTTGCTTCATTTATATTAGTTTTTTATTGTTTGCTTTTAATTCTGTCCTTTTATTTGTCTCTTGATTGATTTTTTTACATTCATCAATATTATTTATAAAACACTTCTATTCCAAACTCCAGTATCAAAATTTAAAAAGAACTCTATAGGATAATATTTATTGCAGATTTATATTTTTGCTCTGCATTTGGGTGTGTGTGAAGTGATCACAAAAGCCTGAAATTTATAGTTTTCACACTCCTTTTAAATCCTTGTCAGTAAATAAGATACAAAAATTGTAATTAAATACTTCATATCTTTAGCAAATTGTTGAGTATTGCTTAAGATTTTTCCCCCCTTTTTGTTGTTGTTGTTCAACTGCTCAGTGGTGTCCGACACTTTGTGACCCCATGGACTAAAGCACACCAGGCTTCCCTGTCCATCACTATCTTCCGGAGCTTGTTTAAACTCAAGTCCACTGAGTCAATGATGCCATCCAAACATCTCATCCTCTGTTACCCTCTTCTCCTTTTGCTTTCAATCATTCCCAACATCAGAGTCTTTTCTAGTGAGTCAGTTCCTTGCATCAGGTGGCCAAAGTATTGGAGCTTCATTTTTAGCATCAGTCCTTCCAATGCACATTCAGGGTCAATTCATTTTAGGATTGACTGGTTTGATCTCCTTGCTGTCCAAGGGACTGTCAAGAGTCTTCTCTAGCACCACAATTCAAAAGCATCAATTCTTAGGCATTCAGCTTTCTTTATGGTCCAACTCTCACATCTGTACATGACTACTTAAAAACCATAGCTTTGACTAGACAGACTTTTGTCAGTAAAATGATGTCTGTGCATTTTAATACACTGTCTAGGTTAGTCATAGATTTTCTTCCAAAGAGCAAACGTTTTTAAATTTCATGGCTGCGGTTACCATATGCAGTGATTTTGGAGCCCAAGAAAACAAAGTCTGTCACTGTTTCCACTGTTTCTCCATCTATTTGCCATAAAGTGATGGGGCCAGATGCCATGATCTTAGTTTTTTGAATGTTGAGTTTTAAGTCAGCTTTTTCACTTTCCCCTTTCTCCTTCATCAAGAGGCTCTTTAGTTCCCCTTTGCTTTCTTCCATTAGGGTGGTGTCATCTGCCTGTCTGGGGTTAATGATATTTCTCTCAGCAATCTTGATTCCAGCTTGTGTTTCATCCAGCATGGCATTTCACATGATGTACTCTACATATACATTAAAATAAGCAGGGTGACAGTATACAGCCTTGGCGTACTCTTTTCCTGGTTTTGAATCAGTCTTGTTTCATGTCCAGTTCTCATTGTTGCTTCTTGACCTGCATACAGGAGATTTCTTAGGAGGCAGGTAGTGGTCTGATATTCCCATCCCTTGAAGAATTTCCCACATTTTGTTGTGATCCACACAGTCAAAGGCTTTTGTGTAGTCAATGAAGCAGAAGTAGATGTTTTTCTGGAATTTCCTTAGTTTTTCTATGATCCAATGGATGTTGGTAATTTGATCTCTGGTTCCTCTGCCTTCTCTAAATCCAGCTTGAACATCTGGAAATTCTCAGTTTATGTACTGTTGAAGCCTAGCTTGAAGGACTTATTCATCTTCAGTGGCCAGAGAAAGTCAAGATTGTGGCTGGTATTAATTTTGGGGGCTTGTCTGGGTTCTGATTGTGGGCAGGGAGGCCTGCAGAGACCCTTGGCTTGATTGGAAGCTCAAAATCTCTCCCCATGCCAGCCTCCTTTGGGAGAGCAGAGGGTTGAGGTATTTCTCTGAGACCAGACTCCCTGCATTAGGGCCATGCTGATCACACATGTCCAGCTGACTGGAGTGCAGGACTTGCAACAACATTGGTCTTGCGAACGATGGAAGAGAGGTTGCCCTTTGCAGCTGCTAAGCTCTTTTGCCTTGAGGACACCTTTTTATTATCTTGTCTGCACCAGCCTGAACTTCCACTCTGAGAAACGCAAATATTTGAGGATCAGAAAGAGGGTGTCTGGGATATTGCGACACCCACTAGCATTTTTGGTACATTCTCCAAGGTCCACCTTGAGGCCTCTTGATGTTTTCCATTTGGGGAACTGATGTGGTTCCAGTTTGGGGATTTCTCCTTATGGAAGGGGGGCCCCATTTGTAGAGCCTTGCTTTGGAGAAGCATCACAGGGTTAGTGGAACTTGGAAGTCAAGTCTTGGGCAGTCTTGCCATTTGGTTTTTGGATTTATGGGCATCTCTTTGCCATTTGCTTTGTTTTTGGTGACTTTCCACTAGAGTGGTTTGGTTTGGTTTGTGCATGCAGACTTCTCACACTAATTGCTTGAACCAGAATGGGATATGCTTTCCTCTGAAGTTCCATCTCACAGTCCCCTAGGAAGAATCCTAAGTGACTGCTTCACCTATAGTTATAATAAGAATTTACTTAATTAGAAATTAAAGGTGATCATACACACGTAATTTCCAACCCCCCGGGGAGGTTTTTTTTTCTGTTTTTTTTAATTGAATATATGATTAATGATCAGATCAGATCAGTGGCTCAGTCATGTCTGACTCTTTGCGACCCCATGAATTCGCAGCACGCCAGGCCTCCCTGTCCATCACCAACTCCCAGAGCTCACTCAGACTCACGTCCATTGAGACAGTGATGCCATCAAGCCATCTCATCCTCTGTCGTCCCCTTCTCCTCTTGCCCCCAATCCCTCCCAGCATCAGAGTCTTTTCGAATGAGTCAACTCTTTGCATGATGTGGCCAAAGACTGGAGTTTCAGCTTTAACATCATTCCTTTCAAAGAAATCCCAGGGCTGATCTCCTTGCAGTCCAAGGGACTCTCAAGAGTCTTCTCCAACACCACAGTTCAAAGGCATCAGTTCTTCAGTGCTCAGCCTTCTTCACAGTCCAACTCTCACATCCATACATGACCACAGGAAAAACCATAGCCTTGACTAGACTGAACCTTTGTTGGCAAAGTAATGTCTCTGCTTTTCAATATGCTATCTAGGTTGGTCATAACTTTCCTTCTAAGGAGTAAGTGCCTTTTAATTTCATGGCTACAGTCACCATCTGTAGTGATTTTGGAGCCTAGAAAAATAAAGTCTGACACTGTTTCCATTGTTTACCCATCTATTTCCCATGAAGTGATGCGATCAGATGCCATGATCTTCGTTTTCTGAATGTTGAGCTTTAAGCCAACTTTTTCACTCTCCCACTTTCATCAAGAGGCTTTTGAGTTCCTCTTCCCTTTCTGCCATGAGGGTGGTGTCATCTGCACATCTGAGGTTATTGATATTTCTACTGGCAATCTTGATTCCAGCTTGTGTTTCTTCCAGTCCAGCGTTTCTCATGATGTACTCTGCATATAAATTAAATAAACAGGGTGACAATAAACAGCCTTGATGAACTCCTTTTCCTATTTGGAACCAGTCTGTTGTTCCATGTCCAGTTCTAACTGTTACTTCCTGACCTGCATAGAAATTTCTCAAGAGGCAGGTCAGGTGGTCTGGAATTTCCCACAGTTTATTGTGATCCACACAGTCAAAGGCTTTGGCACAGTCAATGAAGCTGAAGTAGATGCTTTTTCTGGAACTCTCTTGCTTTTTCTATGATCCAGCGGATGTTGGCAATTTGATCTCTGGTTCCTCTGCCTTTTCTAAAACCAGCTTGAACATCAGGAAGTTCATGGTTCACATATTGCTGAAGCCTGGCTTGGAGAATTTTGAGCATTACTTTACTAGCATGTGAGATGAGTGCAATTGTGTGGTAGTTTGAGTATTCTTTGGCATTGCCTTTCTTAGGGATTGGAATGAAAACTGACCTTTCCCAGTCCTGTGGCCACTGCTGAGTTTTCCCAATTTGCTGGCATATTGAATGCAGCACTTTCATAGCATCATCTTTCAGGATTTGGAATAGCTCAACTGGAATTCCATCACCTCCACTAGCTTTGTTCGTAGTGATGCTTTCTAAGGCCCACTTGACTTCACATTCCAGGATGTCTGGCTCTAGGCCAGTGATCACACCATCGTGATTATCTGAGTCATGAAGCTCTTTTTTGTTCAGTTCTTCCGTGTATTCTTGCCATCTCTTCCTAATATCTTCTGCTTCTGTTAGGTCCATACCATTTCTGTCCTTTATCGAGCCCATCTTTGCATGAAATGTTCCTTTGGTTCTCTGATTTTCTTGAAGAGATCTCTAAAAGGAAGCTTGTTTGTTAACTTTATACAAATACCTCCTGGGGGAAACTTACATTTCTTTGTGTCTTTCAGATGTAAACATTCTGCCTTTCTAGGTTGTTCTAATGTGTGTTCCTTTTAGGGCTATTAAGAGGTCTTTTTTATAATTTATTAGTGGTCAAATAATGGTGTTGTGGAATCTGGAGTCACAAAACACAACTTGGAGGACACTCAAGACAGTGGAGTACAGTTTATTATGCCAGTGGGTCCAAACGGAATCAGTTCCCAACAAGGACCCTGATGTTTCTGAAAGGCCCAGTTTTATACCCTCCACTATGTGACATGTTAGCAACGTCTTTGTTGTATATGACTGAGTTTTACAACAAATAGGTGCTAGGAGAATAAACAACTAAGGTTAAAGAGGGGGAACAATGATTATACATCAAGGGGGGATGTCTCCATGGTTAATGTAACAGGGGCAGCCTGACCTCAACTACAATCTCCATTTGTCATCTGTAGGGAGGGAAGTCTCCAGGAGACCTGGTTTTTATTAGCAATGGTTTCCTCACTCTTGGGCAAAGTTCATGCCCAGTTCACATCTTGTCTTTAAGATGGATGACAGGCTTGAAGATGAAGTCTCTCTTGTTTTTCTCACACTGGCTCCAACAATGGTTCCTTTTAAAACTAGAGAAACTAACAAATTATTAAATCTAGAGCCCTCCCATGTAAACAACTGTTTTGTTGGTATCTATAAAACCAAAGTCAAATTAACCTAAGAACTAGAAAAACTGGTTTGGGAAGCATCTTTAGGATCTTCCCCTCAATGTCTGTTTTCCTTGTAACTGTATTTTAAAATATGTTTCTACTACTATCAGTGGTCTCCCAAAAGAAAAAGAAAAAACATGTGTCAAATTTGCTTTATATTACTAGGATTATTGTTCAGAATTTCCAGAGAAACCAACAGGACATCTCTTCTCTCTCAGAGAGAAAGATTTATTATATGGAGTTGTCATATGTGATTATGGAGATTCACAAATCCCAAAAGCTGCATTTGGCAAGCTGCAGATGTAGGAGAGCCATAGTATTGCTCCTGTTGGGGTGTTCTTAAGCTTCCCAGGTGGCATTAGTGGTAAAGAACCCAACTGCCAATGTAGGAGACATAAGAGACATGAGTTGAACCCTGGGTCTGGAAGATCCCCTGACGGAGGGCATGGCAACCCACTCCAGTGTTATTGCCTGGAGAATCGCATGGATAGAGGAGCCTGGCAGGCTACAGTCCATTGGTCGCATAGTCAGATAGGACTGAAGTGACTTAGCCAGCACTCAAGACCCAAGAGGTTTTGATGTTTCAGTTCAAACCTGGAGGCAGAAAAACAATGATGTCTTTACTCAAAGGAAGTTAGATAGAAGGAATATCCTCATACTTGCTAGAGTGTCAGTCTTTTGTTTTATTCAGGGCTGTAACCAATTGGATGGGGCGCCCTCATATTAGTGAAGGGAAATTGTTTTACTCAATTTACCTATTCAAATGTTAACTTAATCCAGAACACCCTTACATATATACCCAGATTAATGTGTGATCAAAGGTCTAATCACCCTGTCCAGTTGAAACATAAAAATTAATCATTGTACTAGGTAGTAAGAAATTTGAAGATTTGTCAACTGTAGAACAGCCTTCAATATGCTAATGTACATTGCTAGCTTGCAGAGTATGAATATTTCAAAATATTTTCATAGTGTAGTTCCTCTCTTTTTTTTTTTTTTTTTTTTTATTAACAAGGAACAACAAAATAATGTCTCCAGTAATTGCCACAAAGAGCAGTTTGGAATATACAGCTGACACTTGAACAACGCTAGGAGTCTGATGCACTGACCCTCTGTACTCAGTCAAAAATCTGTGTATAAATTTACAGTTGGCTCTCAGAGTCTGCAGTTCTGCATCTGTGGATTTTACCAACACAGATCATGTCATACTGTAGAACATACTTACCTAAAAAAAATCCATATATAATTGGACCCCCACAGTTTAAACTTACACTATTCAAGGGTCAACTGTATGTACTTTCATCTCTGAATAATAATCAGATAATGCTCTTGAGAAACCTATATGCAGGTCAGGAAGCAACAGTTAGTACTGGACATGGAACAACAGACTGGTTCCAAATAGGAAAAGGAGTACGTCAAGGCTATATCTTGCCACCCTGTTTATTTAACTTATATGCAGAGTACATCATGAGGAATGTTGGGCTGGAAGAAGCACAAGCTGGAATCAAGATTGCCGGGAGAAATATCAATAACCTTAGATATGCAGATGACACCACCCTTATGGCAGAAAGTGAAGAGGAACTAAAAAGCCTCTTGATGAAAGAGAGAGAGGAGAGTGAAAAAGTTGACTTATGGCTCAACATTCAGAAAACGAAGATCATGGCATCTTGTCACATCACTTCATGGGAAATAGATGGGGAAACAGTGGAAACAGTGGCTGACTTTATTTTTCTGGGCTCCAAAATCACTGCAGATGGTGATTGCAGCCATGAAATTAAAAGATGCTTACTCCTTGGAAGGAAAGTTATGACCAACCTAGATAGCATATTAAAAAGCAGAGATATTACTTTGCTAACAAAGGTCCATCTAGTCAAGGCTACGGTTTTTCCAGTAGTCATGTATGGATGTAAGAGTTGGACTGTGAAGAAAGCTGAGTGCCGAAGAATTGATGCTTTTGAACTGTGGTGTTGGAGAAGACTCTTGAGAGTCCCTTGGACTTCAGGGAGATCCAACCAGTCCATTCTAAAGGAGATCAGTCCTGGGATTTCTTTGGAAGGAATGATGCTAAAGCTGAAACTCCAGTACTTTGGCCACCTCATGTGACGAGTTGACTCATTGGAAAAGACTCTGATGCTGGGAGGGATTGGGGGCAGGAGGAGAAGGGGACGACAGAGGATGAGATGACTGGATGGTATCACCAACTCGATGGATGTGAGTTTGAGTGAGCTCCAGGAGTTGGTGATGGACAGGGAGGCCTGGCATGCTGCAATTCATGGGGTCGCAAAGAGTTGGACATGACTGAGTGACTGAACTGAATGACAAAAAATTCTAGTAGTCACAAATACTCTATTTCTTCCCATTATCAAAATTCCAAAGACTTTACATGTGGAATTATAGTAAATCACAAACTTTAATATCTTTCTTCAACTGCTCTTTGTCATGTTTAGCCAAATATATCAATATATCATCCTAAAGATTCAGGATTATTTATTTATCTAGCAACAAAAATGCAAGTGGAGCTAATACTGGACTAACTTGTGCCCAAATAATGGTTCGTATGTTTCCAGCTCTTTTTTAGATGGCCTTTTACACACAGTGAATACTTCTGTATTTTAATGTTTCTTGTTAAACCCAATTATCTGATATTTTATTTATCATCTATGGGCCCCACTGGTTCTCTCTCTCTTCTGTACCAGAAAGTACCAAATGGAAATTCAAAATAATCTAGTAATATTAAAGGTACATTATCTATGAACAAATGGTTCCATTTTTTTTTTCTGATTTCATGAGGGGGCATATTGGAGATGAAACATTAAAGTTTAATATAATTCAACTATTTGTTCCATGAAAATTTGTTCTCCCCCCCTAAGTTCTTAAATAGACAACTGTTACATGAGTATAACCACTAAATTCTTACTATTTTATTCATTGAGAAAAAAAACAATTGTTTTACTCATTTGGTAGTCTGGTTATATAGGTTTATTGATAGTCTTTTATAAGTGTTCAGTAATATGATTAGGTCAGTGCATTTAAAACCCTAAATAAACATATTTTGACACTGCAAAATAAATCACAAACTTTCTTTGGAAGATTTAATGTAATTACCCAGAGTATCTGTGATAATTATCAATTTGCTAAATTGACATAAACAAAACAAATAAACCCTTACATTTGAATTTGAATTGCCAGGCAAGTAGTCATTTCCATGTTGATTAAATTACTGGATATCAATATTCTGTGATCCAGTGGCTAGTCTTCAGTGGAATATTCTCAGAGTTTAAAATCTGTTTATGTCTCATTTCATAACTCTTTATGAAACTTAATTGTTTCTAAAAGTGGTCTAGAACTCAAATGTATATTTCTGATTTTCTTTTCTTCTAGATACATGCCTCATGTATTAAAATCGCCTTATAGGTGTTCCCTTCAGAGCCATTATGTTCATTTTAACTGGTGAGCACATTGTGTAGGTTGAGATATGCAAATGAGAAGGTCTAATGAGACAATTTATAAGTTCCCTTAGTACAGTCTTGAAAGTGAAATTGAAAGTCGCTCAGTAGTGTCCAAGTCTTTATGACCACATGGACTATACAGTCCATGGAATTCTCCAGGCCAGAATACTGGAGTGGGTGGCTGTTCCCTTCTCCAGGGGATCTTCCCCTGCAAAGGGGGAGATTTAACCCAGGTCTCCCCCATTGCAGGTGGATTCTTTACCAGTAGAGCCACCAGGAAAGCCCTAGAGTACTGGGGTGGGTAGTCTATGCCTTCTCCAGTGGATCTTCCTGACCCAGGAATCCAACAGGGGTCTCCTGCACTGCAGGTGAATTCTTTACCAGCTGAGTAAAGTCTTGAGGGAGATGAAAGAAAGAGTATACAAAGAATACTAGAGAGATGGGGAAAGTGTAGAAATCAAGAGAGGGATATAATTTTAGATGGTCACTAGCGTCAGACTTTGCAGTGTGACATAATTGTAGTTACTGTGTTCAGTAGTTAATACTCTTCCCAGGATAATTTCTGAAAGATGTACTTTCATATCTCTCTTGCTTCCACTTCTGTCAGGCTGACCTCTTTTATATTAGTGGGATAATAGGCATACCTTTGTGAGGCTTCAGGTTCAGTTCAGGACCACTGCAATAATGTGAATATCATACTAAAGAGAGACATATGAAATTTTTGGTTTCTTAGTACATTAAAAGTTATGTTATACTATAGCTTATTAAGTGTGATAGCATTATGTCTAAAATAATGTACATATCAGTTAAAATACTGCTAAAAAATGCTAACCATTATCTGAGCCTTCAGCAAATTGTTTCTGCAACAGCAACATCAAAAATCACTGATTAAAGATCACCATAACAAATAAAATAATAATAAAAAAGCTTGAAATACCATGCTGCTAAGTCACTTCAGTCGTGTCTTACTCCTAGCGACCCCATGGACTGCAGCCTATCAGGCTCCTCCATCCATGGGATTTGCCAGGCAAGAGTACTGGAGTGGGGTGCCATCGCCTTCTCTATAAGAATTACCAAAATGTGAGGCAGAGACAAGAAGTGAACAAATATTGTTAAAATGGCACCATTAGACTTGCTTGATGTAGGGTTGCCTCAAACCTTCATTTTGTTAAAAAAATAAAAGAGCAATATCTGCAAAGTACAATGAAGTGAAGCACAGTAAAATGAGGTGTGCTTGTATATATACAAGTTCAAAGCCTAGTATCTTTCCCCAAATCTTGTAGCTAGTAGAACAGTGACAGAGCCCAGTAATTTGGGCTTCTGTTCAAGAGAGTTTTCTATTACCCCAGAACTTGATTCTCCATTTACTCTTTTCCTTTATGTTTTTCCCACCTTTCTTAGGCGATCTTTAAGATATGTGCATTATATCCTTATGGTGAAGAGAGTGGGATAGTTTTGCTAAGTAATTAACTGGGTAAATGAAATCTCCGGGAGATGCACCATTTTATTACTATGAAGACCAGGCTTTGGGTGTATTGTGATAACAGTATGTTGAAACAATATGTGCTTTCATATAGTCATGTTTACTAGATCAGTGGTAGTCCCCTTATCTGTATGGGATATCTTCCAAAATCCCCAATGGGAGCTTAAAACTGCTGATAGTACTGACTCCTATGTGTACTATGTCTTTTTCTTCAATATACATATCTGGGCATCTTTGGTGGCTCAGATGGCAAAGAATCTGCCTGCAATGCAGGAGACCTGGATTTGATCCCTAGGGGAGGAAGATGCTCTAGAGGAGGGCATGGCAATCCACTCCAAGTGTTCTTGCCTGGAGAATTCCATGGACAGAGGAGTGGGCTACACAGTCCATTGGGTCACAAAGAGTCAGACATGACTGAGCGATTAACACTATCAACACTACACTGCGTATATATCTTATTTTAATTTATAAATTAGGCACAGAAAGAGAATATCTAATATCTATCCAGTATTGCTACTCTTGCACTTTGGGGGCATTATAAGTAAACTAAGGGTTATTTGAACAGAAGCACTGCAATACCTTGACAATCAATCTGGTAACAGAGACAGTTAGTTACATGAAGTGAATAGTGAATAAGGAGTGAAATTGGATGGACAAAGGGATGATTCAGGTCCTGAGCAGGATAGAGCAGGGCGGCATGAGATTTCACCATGCTACTCAGAATAGCACACAATTTAAAACACAAATTGTTTATTACTGGATTTTCCCATTTACTATTTTCAGACTAAGGTTGATCACAGGTAACTGAAATCACAAAAATTGAAACCATGGATAAAGGAGACTACTGTAGTTATAAATTGCTGGGGCCAGAAAGGAAAAGAGATTCTATTTCCTTGGCACTTTCTTTTGTTCCCTCAAGGAAGGACCACAGTGCAAAGGGCCTTTGTATTTTATTATTGTGCTAATAAAAGAAAAATGCCAGTTCATGTGTTCTATCTGCTGTCTTAGAGCTATAAAACATTTATCTCAGGCTCAGCTTTAGATGGATATTTCTTCCCTTAAATTTATTCTACATCAGCAGAAATAAGACAATTTGTAAATTCCTTGAGTAGCTAAAGATGGAATCCTTCACTTCTCTTACAAATCTGGGGATTACAGGCATTCAGTTCAGTTCAGTTGCTCAGTCGTGTCCCACTCTTTGAGACCCCATGAATTGCAGCACGCCAGGCCTCCCTGTCCATCACCAACTCCCGGAGTTCACTCAGACTCACGTCCATTGAGTCGGTGATGCCATCCAGCCATCTCATCCTCTGTCATCCCCTTCTCTTCCTGCCCTCAATCCCTCCCAGCATCAGGGTCTTTTCCAATGAGTCAACTCTTCACATGAGGTGGCCAAAGTACTGGAGTTTCAGCTTTAGCATCAGTCCTTTGAATAAACACCCAGGACTGATCGCCTTTAGGATGGACTGGTTGGACCTCCTTTAAGTCCAAGGGATTCTCAAGAGTCTTCTCCAACACCACAGTTCAAAAGCATCAATTCTTCCATGCTCAACTTTCTTCACAGTCCAACTGTTACATCCATACACGACCACTGGAAAAACCATAGCCTTGACTAGATGGACCTTTGTTGGCAAAGTAATGTCTCTGCTTTTGAATATGCTATCTAGGTTGGTCATACTTTCCTTCCAAGGAATAAGTGTTTTTTAATTTCATGGCTGCAGTCACCATCTGCAGTGATTTTGGAGCCCAAAAAAATAATGTCTGACACTGTTTCCACTGTTTCCCCATCTATTTCCCATTGGAACAATTCAAAGTTCTTAGGAAGTACTGTTTTTCATGTTTTTTTTAAATATTATTCTTTTTCAACTTATTCTCTATAATCTTTACAATTGATCAAAACAATATATGATATAGTGTTTTTCTCTCATTAGAATATAACATACAACTATGCCTAAAACAACTTCAATAGCAATAATTAATCATGTGTCTTTCCTTTTTGTCTGTCTGTCTCTCTGTCATCACTCATTTTGCACCATGCACTGCTCTATGATTGGGCACTATTATTATTTCCTTTAACTGATGAGGAAAGGAAGCACTGACAGAAAATTTACTGTAAATAAATTTTATAGTCACACAGATAAATTCACCATTATAGGCTAGTCAATTATGTATGAGTTTGCTAAATTTTCCTTCATTTTATCTAACCTACCAGAAAGATAATCATGCATATAATTTATCTTCAGAGACATGATATATATTTAATTTTGGATACAAATGATTAATTTCACCTGCCTTAATTTTTGACTCACATCTCTATTAAAATACATTATTAGAGTATATCCTATCATAAAGACATTATATCATTACATATAATAGAAAAATTTTAAACATAAATGTTCATAAAACTAATTAACTGAATTATGACACATCTATACATAGAGTATTATATGGCCATTAATGCAGTCATTTCCAAGAAATATTCGTATCATAAGGCAATAAAGGGTATCAAATTGAATGAAATTTTGGTATTTAGTTAATATTGAATAAAATCAGCTTTACATGGACATGACATTCATTATAAAGGTACATATATGTATATGCATGTAGATAAAAATAATGGAAAGAAATACTCTGAAGAAGCTGTGGGTGGTTATCACTAGAGGGTGGGACCATAGAAAATTGTTGCTCATGTCTTCATACACTTTATTTGTCTAATTTTATGCTATGTATATAAACAATAAAATTGAAAACACTTTTTATTACTTGTCTCAAATGTTCTTTGTAGGTTATTATTTCTGAATAAGTTAAGGTAGTAGTTGCAATAAAGTTTAATAAAAGGTATATTAATCTTACACTTAGGAGACATATTGTTGACTTTGGTCTCTCATATGAAAATTTGAAGTTGTTTGCAAAATAAATTTAGGATTATCTCTAAACCTACTTAAATAAAATTAACCTATAATTGTCATCTATAAAACTATAGTTTTAATCAAAGAAATTATAAAAATTTTATGAAAATGTTATATAGTTTTTTCTGATATAGAATACTTAAAATATAAAAATTCTATTGGATATGATTGATTATAAAATTTACATACATTAAAAATATGCCTTCCCTTTTGAAAAAAGGAAAGTCATGCAAAAGCATATTACTACATGTGTGTTAGGTATCCTCTGGAGAATAACATGGAATTTTTGCTCATTCACTCTTCTTTATTAAACTACCTGAATCTGTCTTTCTAGAATGAGACCCGTGGTGAGAATGGAGCTTCTGAAGAAAGTCAACATACAGAGTTATTCAAGTAATAGGAAGTTTTTAATCATACAGATTTTTACCTCCATGGTTAAATTTCTTCCTAAATACTTTGCTATATTTGATTCTGTTGAGAATTGGATAGTTTTCTATTTCAAATGTTTTATTATTAGTGGATAGGAACATGATTGATTTGTTGATTTTATATTCCACAACTTTGTTGAATTTGTTCATTTATTCTAGCAAGTAATTCATGAAATCATTAGGATTTTCTACAGATAAGGTCATATCATCAGTAAAGACAATCATGAAGTGAAGTGAATTGAAATCTCTCAGTCATGTCTGATTCTTTGCGACTCCATGGACTGTAGCTTACCAAGCTCCTCCGTCCATGGGATTTTCCAGGCAAGAGTACTGGAGTTGGTTGCCATTGCCTTCTCCAGAGGATCTTCCCCACCCAGGGTGAACCCAGGTCTCCCGCACTGGAGGCAGATGCTTTACCATCTGAGCTATGCTTTTAATTTCATTTCCTTGCTTTATCACAGTAGCTAAGACTTCTAGTACCGTGTTAAGTAGGTGCAATAAGAGTAGGCAACCTTGTCATATTCCAGATCATAAAGGATCATTCCTATCATGAAATTACTCGATATTTTGTCAAATGTGTTTTTGTCATCTTTTGATATGATCATATGATTTTTTAAAATTCTGTTAACACATTGACCAGAGACAGATTAATACATCTTCTGTTATCTGAATGTTATTGACTAGAGATGTTTCAAAATTCACTTACATAATAAATAACCAGCCACAAGCAATAGTTTCTACAAAAATCCCCCAGTCAATAATGTAACATGGCCTATCACATTGGCTGATTTTATATGATGAACCATCCTTGCATTACAGATATACACCCCACTTGTTTATGGTACATTGCATTTTTAATGTGTTGGTGAATTTGGTATCGAATAGTTTGTTGAGATTTTTTGCATGTATATCCATCAGATATCACTGATATTGGTCTGCAGTTTGAGTTTCCTTATTTGGTTTTGTATGAGGTTAATGTTGGCCTCATAAAATGAGTTTGGAAGCATTCTAATTTTTGCAAGATGTTTAAGATGGGCTAGCAATAATTCTTAAAGGTTTGATATTATTCACCAGTGAAGCCATATTGTTCTAAAGTTTTATGCACTAGAAGGTTTTTGATACCTGTTTCAGTCTCTTTACTCATTATTCAGATTTTCTATTTTTTCATTTTCTCCCCTTTTCTAGATTTTTATTTTTATTTTTAATTTAATTTTATTTAACTTTACAATATTGTATTGGTTTTGTCATATGACTCAGCCTTAATAGGTTGTAAATTTCTAGAAATTTATCAATTTTTTTTCTGTTATCCAATTTATTGGCACATAGTGGTTCACTGTAGTCTGTGGTATCAGTTACAATGCCTTCTATTTCTGACTTTAAATTTTTATATATTTTTTAGTTAGTCAACTTCGTTTTAGTTCAGTTCAGTCACTCAGTCGTGTCTGACTCATTGTGACCCCATGAACTGCAGCACGCCAGGCCTCCCTGTCCATCACCAACACCTGGAGTCCACCCAAACCCATGTCCATCGAGTTGGTAATACCATCCAAGCATCTCACCCTCTGTCGTCCCCTTCCCCTCCTTCCCTCAATCTTTCCCAGCATCAGGGTCTTTTCCAATGAGTCAGCTCTTCACATCAGGTGGCCAAAGTATTGGAGTTTCAGCTTCAACATCAGTCCTACCAATGAATACCCAGGACTGATCTCCCTCAGGATGGACCGGTTGATTCTCCTTGCAGTCCAAGAGACTCTCAAGAGTCTTCTCCAACACCATAGTTCAAAAGCATCAGTTCTTCGGCACTCGGCCTTCTTTATAGTCCATCTCTCACATCCAAACATGACCACTAGAAAAACCATAGCCTTGACTAGACTGAACTTTGTTGAGAAACTAATGTCTCTGCTTTTTAATATGCTATCTAGGCTGGTCATAACTTTCCTTCCAAGGAGTAGAGGAGAAGAGAAGTCGCTCAGCCATGTCCAACTCTTTGCGACCCCATGGACTGTAGCCCACCAGACTCCTTGGTCCAAGGGATTTTCCAGGCATGAATACTGGAGTGGGTTGCCGTTTCCTTCTCCAGGGGATTTCCCAACCCAGGGATCGAACTCAGGTCTCCTGCATTGTAGGCAGACACTTTACCATCCAAGCTACCAGGGAAGCCAAGGAGTAAGCATCTTTTAATCTCATGGCTGCAGTCACCATCCAGTTATTTTGGAGCCCAGAAAAATAAAGTCCACCACTCCTTCCACTCTTTATCCATCTCTTTGCTATGAAGTGATAGGACCGGATGGGATGATCTTACTTTTCTGAATGCTGAGCTTTAAGCCAACTTTTCTACTCTCCTCTTTCACGTTCATCAAGAGGCTTTTTAGTTCCTCTTCACTTTCTGCCATAAGGGTGGTGTTATCTGCATATCTGAGGTTACTGATATTTCTCCCGGCAACCTTGATTCCAGCTTCTGCTTCTTCCAGCCCAGCGTTTCTCATGATGCACTCTGCATAGAAGTTAAATAAGCAGGTTGACAATATACAGCCTTTATGTACTCCTTTTCCTATTTAGAACCAGTCTGTTGTTTCATGTCCAGTTCTAACTGTTGCTTCCTGACCTGCACACGGGTTTCTCAAGAGGCAGGTCAAGTTGTCTGGTATTCTCATCTCTTTCAGAATTTTCCACAGTATATTGTGATCCACATAAAGGCTTTGGCATAGTCAATAAAGCAGAAATAGATGTTTTTCTGGAATTCTCTCACTTTTTCAATGATCCAGAGGATGTTGGCAATTTGATCTGGTTCCTCTGCCTTTTCTAAAACCAGCTTGAACATCTGGAAGTTCACAGCTTTGTTCATAGTGATGCTTCCTAAGGCCCACTTGACTTCACATTCCAGGATGTCTGGCTCTAGATTAGTGATCATACCATCATGATTATCTGGGTCATGAAGATCTTTCTAGTACAGTTCTGTGTATTCTTGCCACCTCTTCTTAATATTTTCCACTTCTGTTAGGTCCATACCATTTCTATTCTTTATCAAGACCATCTTTGCATGAAATGTTCTCTTGGTATCTTTAATTTTCTTGAAGAGATCTCTAGTCTTTCCCATTCTATTGTTTTCCTCTATTTTTTGCATTAATCACTGAGGAAGGCTTTCTTATCTCTCCCTAGCTATTCTTTGGAACTCTGCATTCAAATGGGTATATCTTTCCTAATCTCCTTTGCTTTTTGCTTCCCTTCTTTTCACAACTATTTGTAAGGCCTCCTCAGGCAGCCATTTTGCTTTTTTGCATTTTGTTTTCTTGGGGATGGTCTTGATTCCTGCCTCCTGTTCAGGAGGCACTTTATCCATAGTTAATCAGGCACTCTATCAGATCTAGTCCCTTAAATTTATTTCTCACTTCCACTGTATAGTCATAAGGGATTTGATTTAGGTCATACCTGAATGGTCTAGTGCTGGGCTGGAAGAAGCACAAGCCGGAATCAAGATTGCCGGGAGAAATATCAATAACCTCAGATATGCAGATGACAACACCCTTATGGCAGAAAGTGAAGAGGAACTATAAAGCCTCTTGATGAAGGTGAAAGAGGAGAGTGAAAAAGTTGGCTTAAAACTCAACATTCAGAAAACGAAGATCATGGCATCTGGTTCCATCACTTCATGGGAAATAGATGGGGAAACAGTGGAAACAGTGTCAGACTTTTATTTTTTTGGGCTCCAAAATCACTGCAGATGATGACTGCAGCCATGAAATTAAAAGACGCTTACTCTTTGGAAGGAAAGTTATGACCAACCTAGATAGCATATTCAAAAGCAGAGACATTACTTTGCTAACAAAGGTCGGTCTAGTCAAGGCTATGTTTTTTCCAGTAGTCATGTATGGATATGAGAGTTGGACTGTGAAGAAAGCTGAGTGCTGAAGAACTGATGCTTTTGAACTGTGGTGTTGGAGAAGACTCTTGAGAGTCCCTGGACTGCAAGGAGATCCAACCAGTCCATTAAAAGGAGATCAGCCCTGGGATTTCTTTGGAAGGAATGATGTTAAAGCTGAAACTCCAATACTTTGGCCACCTTATGCGAAGAGTTGACTCATTGGAAAAGACTCTGATGCTGGGAGGGATTGGGGGCAGGAGGAGAAGGGGACGACAGAGGATGAGGTGGCTGGATGGCATCACTGACTCGATGGACGTGAGTCTGCCTGAACTCTGGGAAGTTGGTGATGGACAGGGAGGCCTGGCATTCTGTGATTCATGGGGTCGCAAAGAGTCGGACACGACTGCGTAACTGAACTGATCTGAACTGAACTGAATGATCTAGTGGTTTTCTCCACTTTCTTCAATTTGAGTCTGAATTTGGCAATAAGGAGTTCATGATCTGAGCCACAGTCAGCTCCCAGTCTTGTTTCTGCTGACTGTATAAAGCTTCTCCATCTTTGACTGCAAAAAATATAATCAATCTGATTTCAGTGTTGACCATCTGGTGAAGTCCATGTATAGAGTCTTCTCTCTTGTGTTTTTGGAAGAGGGTGTTTGCTATGACCAGTGCGTTCTCTTGGCAAAACTCTATTAGCCTTTGCCCTGCTTCATTCTGTAACTCAAGGCCAAATTTGACTGTTACTCCATGTGTTTCTTGACTTCCTAATTTTGCATTCCAGTCACCTATAATGAAAAGGACATCTTTTTTGAGTGTTAGTTCTAGAAGGCCTCATAGGTCTTCATAGAACTGTTCAACTTCAGCTTCTTAGGCATTACTGGTTGGGGCATAAACTTGGATTATTGTGATATTGAATGGTTTGCCTTGGAAACTGAACAGAGATCATTCTGTTGTTTTTGAGATCGCATCCAAGTACTGCATTTCAGACTCTTTTGTTGACTATAATGGCTACTCCATTTCTTCTAAGGGATTCCTGCCCACAGTAATGGAGACAATGGTCATCTGAGTTAAATTCACCCATTCCAGTTCATCTTAGTTTGCTGATTCCTAGAATGTCGATGTTCACTCTTGTCATCTCCTAACCCACTTCCAATTTGCCTTGATTCATGGACCTAACATTCCAGGTTTCTATAGAATATTGCTCTTTACAGCATTGAACCTTGCTTCTATCACCAGTCCCATCCACAACTTGGTGTTCTTTTGCTTTGGCTCCATCCCTTCATTCTTTCTGGAGTTATTTCTCCACTGATCTCTAATAGCATATTGGGCACCTACAGACCTGGTGAGTTCATCTTTCAGTGTCCTATCTTTTTGCCTTTTCATACTGTTCATTGGGTTCTCAAGGCAAGAATACTGAAGTGGTTTGCCATTCCCTTTTCCAATGGTCCACATTCTGTAACACCTCTCCACCATGACCCGTCCATCTTGGGTGGCCCCACAGATCAGATCAGATCAGATCAGTTGCTCAGTCGTGTCCAACTCTTTGCGACCCCATGAATCGCAGCACGCCAAGCCTCCCTGTCCATCACCAACTCCTGGAGCTCACCCTGACTCACGTCCATCGAGTCAGTGATGCCATCCAGCCATCTCATCCTCTGTCATCCCCTTCTCCTCCTGCCCCCAATCCCTCCCAGCATCAGAGTCTTTTCCAATGAGTCAACCCTTCGCATGAGGTGGCCAAAGTACTGGAGTTTCAGCTTTAGCATCATTCCTTCCAAAGAAATTCCAGGGCTGATCTCCTTCACAATGGACTAGTTGGATCTCTGGCAGTCCAAGGGACTCTCAAGAGTCTTCTCCAACACCACAGTTCAAAAGCATCAACTCTTCAGTGCTCAGCCTTCTTCACAGTCCAACTCTCACATCCATACATGACCACAGGAAAAAACATAGCCTTGGCTAGACGAACTTTTGTTGGCAAAGTAATTTCTCTGCTTTTGAATATGCTATCTAGGTTGGTCATAACTTTCCTTCCAAGGAGTAAACGTCTTTTGATTTTATGGCTGCAGTCACCATCTGCAGTGATTTTGGAGCCCAGAAAAATAAAGTCTGACACTGTTTCCACTGTTTCCCCATCTATTTCCCATGAAGTGGTGGGACCGGATGCCATGATCTTCGTTTTCTGAATGTTGAGCTTTAAGCCAACTTTTTCACTCTCCAATTTCACTTTCATCAAGAGGCTTTTGAGTTTCTCTTCACTTTCTGCCATAAGGGTGGTGTCATCTGCATATCTGAGGTTATTGATATTTCTCCCGGCAATCTTGATTCCAGCTTGTGTTTCTTCCAGTCCAGCGTTTCTCATGATGTACTCTGCATATAAGTTAAATAAGCAGGGTGACAATATACAGCCTTGACAAACTCCTTTTCCTATTTGGAACCAGTCTGTTTGTCCATGTCCAGTTCTAACTGTTGCTTCCTGACCTGCATACAAATTTCTCAAGAGGCAGGTCAGGTGGTCTGGTATTCCCATCTCTTTCAGAATTTTCCACAGTTTCTTGTGATCCACACAGTCAAAGGCTTTGGCATAGTCAAAAAAGCAGAAATAGATGTTTTTCTGGAACTCTCTTGCTTTTTCTGTGATCCAGAGGATGTTGGTAATTTGATCTCTGGTTCCTCTGCCTTTTCTAAAACCAGCTGGAACATCAGGAGGTTCATGGTTCACATATTGCTGAAGCCTGGCTTGGAGAATTTTGAGCATTCCTTTACTAGCGTGTGAGATGAGTGCAATTGTATGGTAGTTTGAGCATTCTTTGGCATTGCCTTTCTTTGGGATTGGGTTGAAAACTGACCTTTTTGCATCCTGTGGCCACTGCTGAGTTTTCCAAATTTGCTGGCATATTGAGTGCAACACTTTCACAGCATCATCAAGGCATGGCTTAATTTCATTGAGTTAGAGAAGGCTGTGGTTCATGTGATCAGATTGGCTAGTTGTCTGTGATTGTGGTTTCCATCTGTCTGCCCTCTTATGCCCTCTCTTACTTGGGTTTCTCTTACCTTGGATGTAGAGTATCTCTTCACAGTTGCTCCAGCATAGTGCAGCTGCTGCTCCTTACCTTGGACGTGTAGTAGCTCCTCTCAGCAACCGCCCCAACCTCGGACATAGGGTAGCTCCTCTCGGCTGCTGCCCCTGACCTTGGACATGGGATAGCTCCTCTCAGCTATGGCCCTCGACCTCGGACGTGGGGCAGCTCCGCTCAGCCGCAGCCCTTGACCTCAGACATGGGGTAGCTCCTCTCGGCCGCTGCCCCTTACCTCAGATAAACTTCATCTTTTCAAAATACCACTTAGTTTCTTTGGTTGTTTCTATTACTTTTTTGGGTTTCTATTTCATTTATTTCTCCTCTTTGTTATTTCCTTCCTTACATTAGTTACGGGTTTAGTTTGCTATTTTTTCCTTGTTGCCTGGGGTATATATTTGCATTGTTTGAGATTTCTTTTTACCTAAAGTAATCATTTATCACTGTAAGATTTTCCCTTTGCAGCATTCCATAGGTTTTGATATACTACGCTTCAATTTTTATTTCATATTTTTGATTTCTCCTTTTTGAGCCATTGGTTTTTCAAATCTAGCTTGTTTAATTTTCACATATTTGTGAATTTTCCAGCTTTTTTCCTGTTGATGATTTCTAGTTTTATACCATCATAGCTGTAAATGATACATGATATGATTTCAATCTACCCAATTTGTAAACACCTGTTTTGTGACCTATTATATGATCTATTCTAGGGAATGTTCTGTGTGTACAGAAAGTATGTGTATTCTGCTGCTGTCAAGTGGAAAGTTCTATATTAGTATTAGGTTCATTTACTCCAAAGTATGAATCAAGTTCAATTTTATCTTGTTGATTTCCTGTCTGTTTGCTCTATTCACTATTGCAAGCAGAGTACTGAAGATTCCTACTATTATTTTATTACCTCCTTGTTCCTTCAGATTTTTTAGTATTTGTCTAACATTTAGATGCTTCAATACTGGGTGTAATTTTTTATCATTGTTATATCTTCTTGATAAATTGACCTCCTCATCGGTATAAAATAACCTTTATTTCCTGTTAGCTATTTTAGGCTTAAAGTCCATTTTTTAAATGATATAAGTATAACTACCTCATTTTATTTTTTGGTTTCTACTTGCTCATGTATTTATTCCATGTCTTTGCTTTGAGCCTACATGTATTCTTAAAACTTAAGTAAATCTTGTAGGCAGCATATAGTTTAAGATTTATTAAAATCTATGTAGCCACTGTATATATTTTGATTATAATTCAATCTATAATTAGGTTAATTATTAATTGGTAAGGACTTACTACTGCCATCTTACTGTTTTCTGTTTGCAGGTAGTTCCCTTGTTCCTTTCATCCTCTCTTGATGCCTTCCTTTCTGAGTTGAAGATTTTCTAAAGTGGTATGCTTTGATTCCCTTCTCTTTATCTTGTGTGAATCTACTCCTCTCTTTTATTTCCCTGCACTTATTTCTGGTGTCACAATTTACATATCTTAATATTGTGTATTCCTTAACAGATTATTGTAGCTATAGCTATATTTAATACTTTTGTTCTTTAACATTTATACTAAAGTAGTTAATACAACCCTATGATATAACAGGGTATTTTGAATCTGACCATGTGCTTACCTATACTGGTGTGCTGTATATTTTCATGTTTTCACCAATTAGTTTCTATTCACTTCACCCTGAAGATCTCCTTTCAGCATTTTTTTATAAGGGGAGTTTAGTGATAGTGAATTCCTTCAGGTTATGTTTTTTAAGAAAGTTTTGTTTATCTTCATTAATGATGGATAACTTTGCTACATAAAATGTTATTGATTTTTGTTAGGGGATATAGGCTGGGTTCTCCAACATCACCATTTTAATTGAAGTGATATACTATTGATGATCAAGAAGTAATTGTTGAATAAATATCAAGGTTTAAACATATTTCAATTTATAGATTTTCTTTCTTTTATTATAGCCTCAAATTGTGATTCTTGAAAATTTGGAACAATGTGAATAAACTTACATCAGTGGTATCATGAAATATATTTTGGGAAGCTTAGCCTTAGCTCAAGTACCAACAGAGATTTTTTTGGTGATGCTTTTGTTTATAATGTAATCATGTACTTGCTCTCTGAGATCAGAATTATATCAAATCAGTTGAAATCTAGTGAAGGAAAAATGAAATACTATTGAAGAATATAGAAAATAATGAAAAAAAATTAAAAATTAAAAAAATATAGGTAGAGGTACATTATGTCAATGTAAAGAATATTATATGAACCCAACTCTGTAGATTTTCTGTTCAATGCTATAATTACATAATGCAACTTCCTAAAATATAGTAACAAATAGGTATTATTTTAAGGTAAATATCAGGAAGAGTAATGTTGAGAAATATGCAGATTAACCAAAAATAGGAGTAGTGAATCAGACTTATATTTGGTTTACTTCTTTACAAAGAAAGCAAAGAGTAATGTTAGGGCAGTTATCTTGATAATTTATTAAAAAAAGAAAAAAGAAAAAATCTCCCATTGATAGGAATATAGGTTCAGCTGCTTTATTTTAGAACCAGATTTATTTTTGATCAGTAGCCTGTGTAATCTGGCTGAACTATGGAGCTGTTCTCTCTTCTAATACACTTCATTATATATTACAGACAGATTTAAATGATAAATACTAGAGTTTAATTCTGATTTCAGTAGCCAAAGAATAAATGAAGAGTACCAGTGAGGTCTATAATTGCATTTATTCCTCCAACTATGCAAAAATTTTTATTAAATGCAAGATACTTAGCAACATGATTTATTCTTCTGCAAAATAAATTACTTCACTGACTAAATGCTTAACCTGAACTTTGTTGTATGTGGTAATCTCGCTAGGAATACTTTAATTTTTGTTTGGGAGACCATAGAAGTTCAAGTCACAAAATATAAGAAGGCATAGGAAGAGGAGAGATTGGGAGACTGTAGAAATATAAACTATTAAAGTGACAAAGTATACCAACCCCAAGCATCCAGTATCATGCATCGAACCTGGACTGGCAGATTCATGTTGATATATGGCAAAATCAATACAATATTGTAAAGTTAAAAAAATTAAAAATAATATTAATAATAAAAAATAAATAAATAAAGTGACAAAGTAGAGGTAAAAATCACCAAGACTGGCCTGGTTCCTAACAGCAGATTGTGGCAAGTCAGTAGTTGTTGGTACTATTGCATATTCATAAATGAATCAGTTGTTCAGTTCAGTTCAGTCGTGTCCGAATCTTTGCGACCCCATGAATCACAGCACACCAGGCCTCCCTGTTCATCATCAACTCTCGGACTTTACCCGAACTCACGTCCATGGAGTCAGTGATGCCATCCAGCCATCTCATACTCTGCCATCCCCTTCTCCTCCTGCACCCAATTCCTCCCAGCATCAGAGTCTTTCCAATGAGTCAACTCTTCACATGAGGTGGCCAAAGTACTAGAGTTTCAGCTTTAGCATTCCTTCCAAAGAAATCCCAGGGCTGATCTCCTTCACAATGGACTGGTTGGATCTCCTTGCAGTCCAAGGGACTCTCAAGAGTCTTCTCCAACACCACAGTTCAAAAGCATCAATTCTTCGGCGCTCAGCTTTCTTCACAGTCCAACTCTCACATCCATACCTGATCACAGGAAAAACTTCAGCAATATGTGAACCGTGAACTTCCTGATGTTCAAGCTGGTTTTAGAAAAGGCAGAGGAACCAGAGATCAAATTGCCAACATCTGCTGGATCATGGAAAAAGCACGAGAGTTCCAGAAAAACATCTATTTCTGCTTTATTGACTATGCCAAAGCCTTTGACTGTGTGGATCACAATAAACTGTGGACAATTCTGAAAGAGATGGGAATAACAGACCACCTGACCTGCCTCTTGAGAAATCTGTATGCAGGTCAGGAGGCAACAGTTAGAACTGGACATGGAACAACAGACTGGTTCCAAATAGGAAAAGGAGTACGTCAAGGCTGTATATTGTCACCCTGTTTATTTAACTTATATGCAGAGTACATCATGAGAAACGCTGGACTGGAAGAAACACAAGCTGGAATCAAGATTGCCAGGAGAAATATCAATAACCTCAGATATGCAGATGACACCACCCTTATGATAGAGAGTGAAGAGGAACTAAAAAACCTCTTGATGAAAGTGAAAGTATAGAGTCAAAAAGTTGGCTTAAGGCTCAACATTCAGAAAACGAAGATCATGGCATCTTTTCCCATCATTTCATGGGAAATAGATGGGGAACCAGTGGAAACAATGGCTGTCTTTATTTTTCTGGGCTCCAAAATCACTGCAGATGGTGATTGCAGCCATGAAATTTAAAGATGCTTGCTCCTTGGAAGGAAAGTTATGACCAACCTAGATAGCATATTCAAAAGCAGAGACATTACTTTGCCAACAAAGGTCCATCTAGTCAAGGCTATGGTTTTTCCTGTGATCATGTATGGATGTGAGAGTTGGACCGTGAAGAAGGCTGAGCTCCGAAAAATTGATGCTTTTGAACTGTGGTGTTGGAGAAGACTCTTGAGAGTCCCTTGGACTGCAAGGAGATCCAACCAGTCCATTGTGAAGGAGATCAGCCCTGGAATTTCTTTGGAAGGAATGATGCTAAAGCTGAAACTCCAGTACTTTGGCCACCTCATGCGAAGGGTTGACTCATTGGAAAAGACTCTGATGCTGGGAGGGATTGGGGGCAGGAGGAGAAGGGGATGACAGAGGATGAGATGGCTGGATGGCATCACTGACTCGATGCACATGAGTCTCAGTGAACTCTGGGAGTTGGTGATGGACAGGAAGGCCTGGCGTGCTGCAATTCATGGGGTCGCAAAGAGTCGGACACGACTGAGCAACTGATCTGATCTGATCTGATTGTTCCATGTCCAGTTCTGACACTGTTTCCAATGTTTCCCCCTCTATTTCCCATGAAGTGATGGGACTGGATGCCATTATCTTAGTTTTCTGAATGGTGAGCTTTAAGCCAACTTGTTCACTTTCCCCTTCCACTTTCATCTAGAGGCTTTTTAGTTCCTCTTCACTTTCTGCCATAAGGGTGGTGGCATCTGCATATCTGAGGTTATTGCTATTTCTCCCAGCAATCTTGATTCCAGCTTGTGCTTCATCCAGCCCAGCATTTCTCATGATGTACTCTGCATAGAATTAAATAAGCAGGATGACAATATACAGCCTTGCCGTACTCCTATTCCTATTTGGAACCAGTCTGTTGTTCTATGTCTTGTTCTAACTGTTGCTTCCTGATCTGCATACAGATTTCTCAAGAGGCAGATCAGGTGGTCTGTTATTCCCATCTCTTTCAGAAATTTCCACAGTTTATTGTGATCCACACAGTCAAAGGCTTTGGCATAGTCAATAAAGCAGAAATAAATGTTTTTCTGGAACTATTTTGCTTTTTCCATGATCCAGCGGATGTTGGCAATTTGATCTCTGGTTCCTCTGCCTTTTCTAAAACCAGCTTGAACATCAGGAAGTTCACGGTTCATGTATTACTGAAGCCTGGCTTGGAGAATTTTGAGCATTACTTTACTAGCGTGTGAGATGAGTGTCATTGTGCAGTAGTTTGAGCATTCTTTGGTGTTGCCTTTCTTTGGGATTGGAATGAAAACTGACCTTTTCCAGTCCTGTGGCCACTGCTGAGTTTTCCAGATTTGCTGGCATATTGAGTGCAGCACTTTCACAGCATTGTCTTTCAGAATTTGAAGTAGCTCCACTGCAACTCCATCACCTCCACTAGCTTTGTTCATAGTGATGCTTTCTAAGGCCCACTTGACTTCACATTCCTGGATGTCTAGCTCTAGATGAATGATCACACCATCTTGTGTCCATGATCATGTGTTCACAACAACAAATCAGTTGTATCATTACTATATTCTTCTTAAATATTTGTATGGTTGAGAAGATTGTTTCGGAGAAGGCAATGGCACCCCACTCCAGTACTCTTGCCTGGAAAATCCCATGGATGGAGGAGCCTGGAAGGCTTCCGTTCATGGGGTTGCTGAGGGTCGGACATGACTGAGTGACTTCACTTTCACTTTTCACTTTCATGCATTGGAGAAGGAAATGGCAATCCACTCCAGTGTTCTTGCCTGGAGAATCCCAGGGACAGGGGAGCCTGGTCGGTTGCTGTCTATGGGGTCGCACAGTGTCAGACACGACTGAAGTGACTTAGCAGCAGAAGATTGTTTAAACACTCTGTTCCTCAGTTTTCCTATACTTTATAAGTGGATATTGATCATTTTCTCACTTAACTGTCATGTACAATGAAAACGGGAGATTTTACCAAGTTCTTCATACAAATTAGGCGTTACCAAATGTTTCCTGCCTTTACTCTTGTAAGAGCTCCATAATGAAAAAAGGTGTGACAGGTTTGAACTCATAAGCTAGTGGTGGCTTTTAATGTGATTCATTCACATGTTTTACTCAATCACCCTCTATTGAAGCAATTTAGGGTTTTAATATTTGATATTTTAATTAATTTTATTGGATTACAGTGGATTTACAATGTATTGTTAGTTTCTCCTGTATAGCAAAGTGAATACGTGTTTTATATATATATATATATATATATATATACACATATATATATATATATATATATCTCTACCGTTTTTAAGACTCTACTGTTATATAGGTCATTGCAGAATAGAGTTCCCTGTGCTGTACAATAGATTCTTATTAGTTATCAACTCTATATAGAGTAGTGAGTATCTGTCAATTCCAATCTCCCAGTTTACCCCTCAACTCCTCCTTTCCCCTATGTTGATTTTCCTCGTTTGTGACTGTTTTGTAAATAGGTTCATTTGTAGCATTTTTGTAGGTTCTACATATGAGATATATGGTATTTGTCTTTCTGATTTACTTCACTCAGTATGACAATCTCTAGGTCCATCTGTGTCACTGCAAATAACATTATTTTGTTCTTTTTATGATTGAATAATATTCCATTGTATATATATATATACCACTCATCTTTATTCATTTCTCCATCGATGGACATTTAGGTGGTTTCCATGTCCTGGCCATTGTAAATAGTGTGCAATGGACACTGGGGTGCAAATATCTTTTCCAATTATAGTTTACTCTGAATATATGTCCAGTAGTGGGACTGTTAATACAGAGGTCTACAATATTCTACAACCTTGGATAACAATAAGAATATGTTGATTTATCTTCTTAACTCTTTCCCTTTTAATGGAGTGATAAATTGAGAGAGGTTGATTGAAATTATTAGAGTTCTTCTTCTATATAAACTAGTATCTGTTAGAGAAAAACACACAAATAAATGAAACATCTGCCAAACAGCAACAACAAAAACACTGAATAGTAATCTGAATATGTAGGTTAAAAAAGCAATTCTCTAATTTTTTTTTAGCTTTATCACAGGGCTTGCAAACACTAATTTAAAAGTCTGCAGCTATTTATCTCATTGTCTGTATATACTTATATGATCGATGCATGCTATTCCCTAAAAGTTCTCATGTAGGTTGCTCATAGGAAGATCTGCTTTATGTTTGACTATGTCTGAAAGCCTTTAGACACCAGCCTCTTTATATACATCCATGATGTGTTCACTACTCATTCCTTATTTTGTCAAGATCCAAGGGAAAGGATCCCTACTTATATTTTTAGTAAATTTCCTCAGAGGCATGTTTTCCACTTGGTTCCATTCTATTACCAGTTCTGATAAGCTCCAATTTCATCTTTGATATCACACATCAAGTTATAATACCTCCTTTCAAGACAAGCTGGATAATTTTTATTTTTCTCTCTTGTACTCTTATTTCAGTTCTGAGATTCTGTTTTGTGCTTTGGATAAATTATTCTTTCAGATTCAGAAATCTATACTTGGATTTCAAGCGCCCATTTACACATTATCTTGGGATGTTGTCCTTTCCCTGGGAATGATTTTTGGTTGGTCTTTTTTCATTTTCATATTGTATGTGTTTATACTTGGATTATGGAATGAACACCAGACTGAAACAAGTGCTAAGATTATGATTGGCTATCAATTCTTATAGGAACTAAAACTTAGTTTCCTATCTGTGGTTGAGAATATAGCTGTGTTCATACTTTTTCT
The DNA here is from genome assembly GCF_019923935.1 of Bubalus bubalis. Lineage (NCBI taxonomy): Eukaryota > Metazoa > Chordata > Mammalia > Artiodactyla > Bovidae > Bubalus > Bubalus bubalis. The sequence continues at coordinate 76,941,704 of NC_059159.1, read as the reverse complement.
TTATTCCTCTGGACTTATAAACAAAATGGACACAAAAGGCAGCTATCGGTTTGATTTTTGAAATGTGTGGTAACAACATAATATCTAGGACAGAGAGATATGAGGCATACCTCCCCTGATACATCTTTAGGATCGTTGGCCAGTTGTAACTGACTTTTGTTGTTCTCTTAGTCATTTAAAGTAGAATCCATAAAAGTTGTAATGTGTCATAACTACTTTAAAATTATGAGGTCTGGTACCAATAAGTCAACATTCTTTTATGTCTGGTGATCCTGGCCAATTGACTGAGATGGAGATTCTTTCTTTGGTTTAATCATGTAGCATTTATCAAGCATTTGAGTTAAATATTTAACATTTTTGGCATGTGCTCTTCAGGAAGTTTTCTCACTGTGCATCTGATACACACATAATAAAAGTTAAATAACAGAATAAAGCAATTATATGCCAGATGTCATAAGCCATTATGTGATTAAGCCTCCAATGAAGGCAAAATTTTGGTTAGGCTTCTTAATTGGTACAAAAGTATATCAACCTCTCAGTGTGTTAACTATCATGACTTTGCCTTTTGTAAGTCCAAGTTTATAAACACTACAGGCCTTGTCATAGAATGCACCTGTCTGCTGTTATGACATATTTAGTTTAGAGACATTCCATTTATAGAAAATATATGAAATATGTGGTTCATCCATTGTGTGTTATCTTTTTCTGTGGTCTATACTTTTTCATGACTTAGTGACTAAACCACCACCACCACCACCACCACCACCATACTTTTTCAAGCCAGTCCACTATTATAACTTATACTTGGTCTGCTGAAAGAATCATGTTTCCTAAACTTCAGTTTAATATTAAAATGTGTCTTTTATCCAAGGGCACTAGAAGGGGCAGCTATGTGAATCTCCTTACTGCATCAGAATGGCTTTCAGGAATGTTATTCAGGAAACTGTTCATGATATTCTTCAGGTTTTCTTTTATGAAGGCTCAGAAAGGAAAATTATTTTAGAGAATGGTGTCACAAATATCTTTGCTTTCACTAAAAATTCTGAGTTCTTTCTTTTTAACAGCAATAAAACCAACCCCATCTTCCTATATTTTTTGTTGTCAGGAAGTTAAGTGCAGAATTTGAAACCTATGTCGCTTCAGTAAAGAAGTTACTTCAAACGTTATCTGAAAAGGAGGGTGACACAAAGATAAGGAAAGGTAAAAGAAAATAAGGAAGGGAAAAAGATTCAAATGAAAAGGATAGAATTTACTTCACTTATCTCCTTGTACCAAATTCACATGCAAAATAATTATAAACATCCACTGGGAATAAATGTTCAAATCCAAAGCAATTTCTACCTAATTAAAATTGGCATGGAAATGTGTAAAGTTGAACATACAAGTGAATCATTTTAATGACTTTTTCTCAGAATAATCATTATGGCAAATGGTATATAATCACTGGATTGGTGAAATACAAGATAGTCACTAACTAGTTTCTCTTCTTTCTAAGCAATCTCAGTTATTTAAATAATATTTCTATACACTAACAATAAAATATGTAAAAAGTAAACAAATAATTCTCATTTACAACAGCAACAAAAATAATAAAATACTTATTACTAAGTCTAACCAAGGTGATGAAAGAGTTCTACACTGAACATTGTAAGACACTGACAAAAGAAATTGAAGATGACACAAATAAATGGAAACATATCCATGTTCATAGATGAGAAGAATCAATATCATTAAAATGTCTGTAGTAGCCAAAGCAATCTATTTGTTGTTGTTCAGTCGCTCAGTCATGTCCAACTCTTTGTGACCCCATGGACTGCAACATGCCAGACTTCCCTGTGAAGTCAATAAAACCCCTGTCAAGATTCCAACAGGAATGTTTCCAGAATTAGTAAAAAAAAAAAAAAAAAAATCTAAAATTTTATGAAGCTGCAGAGGCACCTGGAAAGACAGACTAACCGAAGTAATCCTAAGAAAAACAGAACTGGAAGCATTATACTTCCTGACTTCAGACTATATTACAAATCTATAGTAATCAAAACAGTATAGTATAAGCATAAAAAACAGACACATAAACTAATGGCAGAGAATAGAGAGCTCAGAAATGAGTCCATGCATACACATACCAACTAATATTTGACAAAGGGGCCAAGAACACTCAATAGGGGAAAGATAGTTTCTTCAATAAATGTTGCTGAGAAAACAGCATTAACATATGCTAAGTAAAGAAACTATAGCCCTTTTTTTACATCCCTCACCAAAATTAACCCAGATGGATTAAAGACTTAAACATATTTAAGACTTGAAATCATAAAACTCCTAGAAATAAGTGTAGGGAAAAATCGCCTTAACACTGGTCTCAATAGTAATCCCCTTGATACGAGTGACAGCAAAAGCTCAAACAGCAAAAGCAACAAATCCCTGCTGCTGCTGCTGCTGCTGAGTCGCTTCAGTCGTGTCAGACTCTGTGCGACCCCATGGATGGCAGCCACCAGGCTCCCCCGTCCCTGGGATTCTCAAGGCAAGAACAATGGAGTGGGTTGCCATTTCCTTTCCCAATAACAAATACCTAAGTGAAACTAAACCAAATAAGTTCTACAGAGCAAACAGAACACTTAACAAAATGAAAATGCAGACTATGGAATGGGAGAAAATATTTGCACATCATATATCTGATAAGGGGTTAATATCCAAACTATGAAGAACTCAACAGCAAACAAACCACAACAACCTATTAAAAATGGGCAGCAGAACTGAATAGACATGGAAATGGCCAAGAGAATTTTCTATATATAAGATCATATTATCTGCAAAGGCAATTTTACTTCTTCTATTCTTTTTATATGTTTTTCTTACTTGATTGCTATGGTTAGAAGGTAGAGTCATTTGCTAAATAGGAGTACTATTAGTGGGCACCCTTGTCTGTCCTGATCTTAGAGGAAAATCTTTCAGCTTTTCATCACTGAGGATGAGGGGACTGTGACTGTGTCATATATGGCTTTATTTGGTTGAAGTCGTTTTCCTGTATGTACCTTCTATACTCAATGTGTTGAGCATTTCTTATCATGAAATGATACACTTTGCCAAGTGCTTGTTTGCATTTGAGGTGATCATAAGACATTTTCCATTCTTTTAACGTGGTAAATCACATTTGTCGACTTGTGTGTGTGGAACCAATCTTGAATCCCAGGGATAAATCCAGCTTGATCATGCTGAAGATCCTTTTAATTTGAAGTTGAGTTCAATTTGCTAATATTTTGATAGAAATTTTGTATCTTTATGTATATGCATCAGGGATATTGTAATTTTCTTGTAATATATTATCTGACATTAGTTTCAGGGTAATGTGGGCCTTGTAAAATGAGTTTGGGTGTTCCTGCTACAATTATTTGGAAGAATTTAAGTGTAATTGACATTATTTTCAATTTTGGTAGAATTCACCAGTGAATTCATCTGGTTCTGCCTTTTTTTCGTTTTTGGAGATTTTTTACTAACTTATTTAATATATTTAATCAATATAATTCTTTTCACATTCTTGTCTATTTCTGCACATTTCAGCCTTGGCAGATGATTTGTTTATGGGAGTTTATTCACTTCCTGTAGGTTATCTAGCCTTTTTTTAACATATAATTATTCATGATACCCTCATGATTTTTGTATTTTTTTGGTATTAACTGTAAAGTCTCCTCTTCATTTCTGATTTTGAGTCTTCTCTCCATTTTTCTGAGTTAGTATAGTTATACATCCACTTGGTTTATCTTAAAAAAAATAACCCAGCTCTTAAGAGTCACTAAATCTTTCCTACTGCTGTTCAAGTGTCTGTTACATTTATTTCTAATCTGATCTTTGTAATTTCATTTCTTTTGCTAACTTTGGGTTTAGTTTGTTCTTTTCCCAGTTCCCTAAGGTGTAAAGTTAGGCTTTTATATGAGAAATTTCTTGTTTATCAAGGTAGGTGTTTATTGTTATACTTTCTCTTCATTCAGATATGCAGCAGCCAGCAAATTTTGATATGATGTGCTTCCATTTTAATTTGCTTCAAATTTTTTTCCCTTTTGATTTCTTTGATTCATTGGTTATTTAGTGATATGATGATTATTCTCCACATATTTGTGGTTTTTCCAGCTTCCCTCTTTTTATTGATTTCCAGTTTCAGACAATTGTCATCAAAAAGATACTTGGTATGATTTTATCTCCTTAAATCAATGAAGACTTGTGTTGTAACCCATCGTGTGACTTACCCTGGAGAATGTTTCATGCACATTTGAGGATAATGTGCATTCCGTTGCTGGATGGAATGTCTGTATATATTTATTAAGCCTATCTGATCTAATGTATAATTTAAGTCCAACATTTCCTTATTGATTTTCTCTCTGGATGATATACTTAGTTTTGAAAGTGCACTGTTGAAGTCGCCTACTATAACTGTGTTGGCCGTGTCTCCTCTCAGGTCTGTTAGTATTTGCTTAATACTTCGAAGTGCCCTGACAATAGGTGCACTTATATTTATGATTTTATATCTTCTTGATGAATTGAACCCCTTATCATTATAGAATGATCATCTGTTTCTTGTTACCATTTTTGACTTAAAGTCTGTGTTGTATGCTATAAATAAAGGTAGTCATGCTTTCTTTTGATTTCTACTTATATAGAATCTCTCTTTCATCCCTTCACTTTGAATCTATTTGTCCTCAGGGGTGAGGTGAGACTTTTGTAGGCAACATAAAGTTGGGTCTTATTGTTTTATCTATCCACCTACTCTATACCTTTTGATGAGAAATTTTAACTTACAAACATTTAGAGTAATTATTGATAGATATGATATTTGACTTCCATATCCTTTTCTGGCTTACAGATAACAAAACCCTTGAAACTTCCTGTGATAAGAATATGAACACAGCTCAGTTTATTGTGCTTCTTCTTCTTTTTTTTTTTTTTACAAATTCAAGGTTTTTTGGAAACCCTGTGTCAAGCAAGTTTACTGGCACCATTTTCAACAGTATTTGTTCACTTTGTGTCTCTGTATCACAAATATTCTGATAACTCTCCCAATACTTAAAATCTTGCACCAGTGAAAATATTATAATTCACTGAAGGCTCAGATAATGGTTAACACTGTCTATCAACAAAGTATGTTATAATTAAAGTAGGTACATTGGCTTTTAGACACAATGCTATTGCACACTTAATAGACTATAGTATAGTGTAAACATCACTTTAACATGCACTGGGAAACAAAAAATTTGTGTGGCTGATTTATTGCAATATTTACTTTATTGCAGTGGTCCTTAACTGAACCTGCAGTATCTCTCAGTTATGCTTGTAATGGGAGCATCTTTTGTCATTATATTTGGTCTTTTCTTTCTGAAATCACTTCAGAACCATAAATGAGAAATGGGTACGTCATTATTCATAAGAAACCCCTTCCACCACAACTGGGTTTATGTCAGTGAGGTGAGTTCTAGAAAGCACCTAAGGATTCAGGCTGATTGCCAGGGTTCAGAGACTTGCAGGGAAATGATTTAATCAGTAAAGCCTTCATAAAACCCCAGAAGAACTGGGATCGGAGAGCTTCTGAGTTGGTGAACACTCAGAGATGGAGATTTGGGGACAGTGGCACACTTAGAATCTTGTGGGACTGAACCCTTGTGTAATCTGATGCTACATCTGGGTAGATAGGGTCAGAATTGAATTAAATTTTAGGACACCCAGATAGTGTCCCAAGCATTGCTTGATGGTATAGGGTTCCCCACTTACATTGTAAATGGATTCAGAACCATATTTAATAAATATGGGCTTATTAATCCCATCTTACTATTTTCTATTTGATTTGCAGTTCCATTTTTCTTTCCTTCCTTTCTTCTGCCTTACTTTGGAACTAGATGATTTTTTATAGTTGTATTCTTTGATTGCTTTCTCTTTAGCTTTGTGTATTTATTGTAGATTTTTGATTTGTGGTTCCAATGAGAGTGATATAAAATATAGATATAACTGTCTATCATATGGTGATAACAATTTAATTCTGAATATACAATTTTGTCTTTTTACCCTCTCCTTTTATATTTGTAAAAAAAAGTATTAAATATTGAAGCTATAGCTGTATTATTTTTTTCATGATCTTTTTCTTTCATCGTTATTCTAGTGTTAAGTACTTAACATTACTGTGTTTTAGTATTAGGGTATTCTGAATGTTGCTATATGCTTACCTCTACCATCGCCTTGCATGTTTTTAATTTGCCCATTAGTGTCTTTTGTTTTAGCTTGAGGAACTCCTGTCAGCCTTTCTTATAATTCAGGATTAGTGATGGTGAATCTCCTCAGTTTTTGTTCATTATAGAAGGATTTTATTTCATCTTCAATTCTGATGAACAACTTTTCTGGGTATTCTTTGCTGGCAAATTCTTTATTTTAGCCCTTTGAAAATATTATCTCATTCTCTCCTGGTCTAGTAGGTATCTCCTGAAAAACCTGCTCAGAGTTTTTTGAAGGTTTCCTTACATGAGAAAAATATTTATTTCTCTTGCTGCTTTAAAAGTTATTTATTATTTTTGGTTTAAATAATCTTCTTGGGGGAGACCATTTTGGAGTGAAACTTAAAGGTGACTCTATGAGGTTCATGAAATTGTATGTTCAAATTTCTTTCCATAGTTGGGAAGTTCTCAGCCATTATTTCTTTAAATAAACTTTCCAATTCTTTCTCCCTCTTGGGCTCATTGGAAAAGACCCTGATGCTTGGAGGGATTGGGCGCAGGAGGAGAAGGGGACGACAGAGGATGAGATGGCTGGATGGCATCACTGACTCGATGCACATGAGTATGGGTGAACTCCGGGAGTTGGTAATGGACAGCAAGGCCTGGTGTGCTGCGATTCAAGGGGTCGCAAAGAATCGGACACGACTGAGCGACTGAACTGAACTGGGACTCCAGTAATTCATACATTATTCTTTTTGGTGATATCTCATTAAGGCTTTCTTAATTATTTTTCATCCTTTTTTCTTTTTGCTCTTTGAATTATATCATTTCAACTGGTTTGTCTTTTAGTTCACCAATTCTCTCTGCTGCTTGTTCAGGTCTGCTGTTTAAGCTCTCTATTTAATCTTCAGTTTAGTCATTGCATCCTTTAGATCCAAAATTTGTTTAGTTCTTTTCTAATAACTCTTTCCTGAGCTTTCAATTTTGTTCTTAAATTGTTTCCCTAATATCTTTAAATTGTTTTTCAGTGTTCTCACAGCTCTCTTAGCATCTGTCAAGCAATTATTTTGAATTATTTGTTGGCCAGTTTCTGGATATCCATTTCTTTGGGGTCACTTTCTGGAGGTTTACTGTATCTCTTTAGAGGAGACATGTTTCCCTCAAACTCTGTGATTCCTATAGCCTTCTGTAGGTGTCCATGCATTTGAAAGGGCAGTCACCTTTTCCAGACATTATGGGTGATTTTCTTTTAATGGAAGCCTTTCATTGGTGGTTAGGAAACACAACTGGATTGTGCTAGGATCATGACTCAAGTGGTACAGGATGCCCAGCGTGGGCACACTGTGGCACTGTGTCTGAGGAGGGTTGTGATGGCCCTTCATTTTAGCCCACTGGTCACAACATTAATAGGTGCATGCTTCTTGATGAGTACCAAAGGGGGACTGCAGGGCCTATAAGGGCTGTTGGGGTCATAACAGAAGTGGTAGGACCAGTAGCTAGGGACCAGGGCAGGCACCGGTAGTGGCTGGAGCCAGTGGTATAAATACAATTAGCTGTGAGGGCAAGTTGCAGGTGCCAATGCAATGGCAGTGGTCACATGTAGATAGACTCATGCAACCTGCCCTGGCCCCTACCAATAAGAACAAGGGCTGACTATGGGTTTAATTGCAAAGAAGATCTGGGTGTTAGTGTGCTCACCTATGGATTTATCCTCTATCCCTAGGTAGTCATTTTGCAGTAGGGGCCATGCAGGGTCCTAGCTTAAAGGTCTAACTAAGTTGGCACAGTGTTGCTGGCCATTGACAGAAGGCAGAGTCTGATCCAGAACTGTAAGTAGCTGTGGGAGCTCAAGACGCCAATGATGTACTCTTCTGTGGCCACACACTCTTTTCCCTGAGTGCACCACAGTGAGGGCCAGTTCTGGAAGTTAGGCTGGGAACATCCTGGAGCACTGTTAGAGGGGCTATCTATAAGTGTACATGGCATTGCCACCCAGTTACAGAAAGCAGAGATTGATTCCTACACATCAGTAGCAATGGGGTCTCTGTCAGTGTATTCAACCAGGGCTGCATACTATTTTGGCTAAAAAGTTTCCATAACGTCTTATGGAAAAACCCATAAAGACTTTTTGGATAACCCAATACCTTCCAGGTATGCGGCAGTGGAAGCCAATGGTATGCATCAGGCTGGTGGCATGCAGGTGCAGAGTCCTGGGTGGATGAGCCCTGAGCACAGGCACACTATCAACTGAAAGTGCCTAGGCTGGGGCCTTGCACTTGTGCAGCTGTAGGTATCTAGGCTGGTAAGGGATCCAGGCAGATTCAGAGAGCTACAATGGCTACCCGTGTGGGTCTGGACTCCAACAGGGGGTGGGACCACATGCTCAGGGAGGATCTGAAGTGTATATTAGAACATAAATATCTTTGGGGTAGCTGGTGGGATCTGTTCAGCCCGCTGGTGACTTCTTCAATGGCAGAAGTGGTTGAATGTGTCTTCAGAGCACGTCTCTGTGAACTGAAATGGGTCGCAATTATGTTCACTGGTAATAGCTTCTGCTTTTCTTCCTTTTTCCTAGGTAGTTATTCAGGCCATTCTACACTGTTGTTTAGTTGCTAAGTCATGTGTGACTCTTTTCTGATCCCATGGACTGTAGCCCACCAGGCTCCTCTGTGATGGGGTTTCCCAAGCAAGAATAATGGAGTGGTTTGCCAGGCTCTTCTTCAGGGTATCTTTTCAACACAGGGATCAAACCCATGTCCAGCATTGGCAGGTGGATTCTTTACAGTGAGCCACTAGAAAACCCTGTATGGTGGCTTCACCTTGGCCAAATTCTCTGGGCCATGGGTCAGCCAAGTTTGCTCTATTTTTTAAGAACTCACAAAATCAGCTGAGGAAAATTATTAATAGCATCCTACCATCTTGAGAATCAACTTTTGCACCCTGCTCCCTTCACTTCAAATATGAAGAGAAAAATAGACAATGCTATGATTGTATCAATGAACACTATGGTGCAATTTAGTGTTTGTGCAGATTTGTGTCACTGTTCTAGGAAAAGGGCTATACAATTAAGAAGGTTGAATGAATGGGAAGTAATTTTCCCTATCCCCTTAAGTCATAAAGTTATCAAATTGATAGTATCATCAAGGTAGTACGTGTCAAAACTGGACCTTCACATAGTACTGGGAGAAGCTATAAAGCTAGTTGCTCACTCCACTTCTTTCTCTCCAGTGAGAGGCTCTCTTATGAGCTGGGAAGTTCCTTCCTAGTGCCAAACAATGCTGGCTTAGGTGATGTAATGATACAGGAAAAATTAAGTTCTCTGTATTTTTATGTGATTATTTTTAGCATTTTTTTCCCATGGTATTGCTAAAACTTTTGAAGGAATCTAGATGTCTCATGGAGCTATTTTTATTCATGGATAGCTAATTGTTGATCTTTGTGTCAGGATAGGGAATCTTGGAACTCCTATTTCACCATTTTTTCACAGAATTTGGGAAAAGCTTCTTCACATGAACCTTGGCAATGATTTTTTTGGATTTGACATCTAAAGCACAAGCAACAAATGGGACTATAACACATTAAAATGCTTCCTCACAGCAAAAGAAACAATCAACAAAATGAAAAGATGACCAATGGTGTTGGGAGAGAATATTTTCAAATCACATATCTGATAAGTGGTTACTATCCACAATAAATAAAAGCCTCGTACAACTCAACAGCAAAGAACAAATAACACAATGTAAAAATGGGCAAAGGACCTGGAAGTGACATTTTTTTCTTAAGAAGGTCAACAGGGACACAAAAAGGTACTCAACATCACTAATTATTCAGTTCAGTTCAGTCACTTAGTTGTGTCCGACTCTTTGCGACCCCATGAATCGCAGCACACCAGGCCTCCCTGTCCATCACCAACTCCTGGAGTTCACTCAGACTCACGTCCATCGAGTCAGTGATGCCATCCAGCCATCTCACCCTCTGTCGTCCCCTTTTATTATTAGGGAAACACAAATCAAAATCAAAATGAGATGTCACTTCATACCTTTTGGAATAGCTGTCACCAAAATGACAAGAGATAGAAAGTATCAGTAAGGATGCACAGAAAAAGCAACTTACAGAACGGGAGAGAATACTTAAAAATAAGGAGACTGATGAGATTAATTTTCAAAATACAAAAACAGGTCAGTAACAAAACACAGCTCAATCAAAAAATGGGTAGAAGATCTAAGTAGTCATTTCTCTAAATATACACAGATAGCCAAGAGGCACATGAAAAAGTTGCTCAATATTGCTAATCATTAGAATGCAAATCAATCAAAATGCAAATCAAAACTGTGATGCAGTATCACCTCCAGAGAAAATCAGAATTCAAAAAGATACATGTACCCCACCATGTTCAAAGCAACAATATTTACGATAGCTAAGGCACGGGAGCACCCTCTCAACATATGAATGAATAAAGGTGTAGTATAACTACACAATGAAACATTACTCAGTCATTACCAAGAAGGAAATAATGCCATTTGTAGCAACATGGATAGACCCAGAGATTATCATAGAAAGTAAGGTAAGCCAAAGACAAATATCACATGATATCACTTACATGTGGAATCTAAAAAAAATATACAAATGAACGTATTTGCAAAACAGAATGACAGGCATAGAAAGCAAACTTGTGGTTACTGAAAGGAAAAGGTTGAGAGGAATAAATTAGGAGTTTAAGATGAACATATACATACTACTATATTTAGAATAGATAACCAATAAGGACCTACTATATACCACAGGTGGAGAAGGCAATGGCACCCCACTCCAGTACTCTTGCCTGGAAAATCCCAAGGATGGAGGAGCCTGGTAGGCTGTAGTCCATGGGGTTGCTAAGAGTCAGACACAACTGAGCAACTTCCCTTTCACTTTTCACTTTCATGCATTGGAGAAGGAAATGGCAACCCACTCCAGTGTTCTTGCCTGGAGAATCCCAAGGATGTGGGAGCCTAGTGGGCTTCCATCTATGGGGTCGCAGAGTTGGACACGACTGAAGCGACTTAGCAGCAGCAACATATACTACAGGAACTTAATATCTTGTAATAATCTGTAATGGAAGAAAATGTAAAAAATATATATTTATATACATTTATAATTGAATCACTGTGCTGTACCTCTGAAACTAACACAAAATTTAAAAACAAACAAAAAACTAAAAGTTGTAATAAGTAAAAGTAGAATTACCCTATGATCTAGAAGTCCCACTTTTGTGTGTGTGTGTGTGTGTGTGTGTGTAGCCAAAGAGGTAGAAATCATGATCTCATAGAAGTATCTATACTATGTTCATTGCAGCATTACTTACAGGAGACCTGTGACAAGACATAGAAATACCCTGAGTGTCAGACAGATGAATGAAGAGATTGTGGTACACAAATAGAATACTATTCAGCCACACTTAAGAAGGCAATATTGCCATTTGTGATAACACTATGCCCTCAAGGGCTACCTGTGTTAAATGAATGAGTTATAGAGAGAAAGGTAAATACTACATGATTTCATTAAATGTAGAAACTAAAAAAGCCACTCATTGAAACCGATTAGATTTGCGGTTGGCAGATGTGGTGTTTGGGGGTGAGAGAGTTCAGTAAAGATGCCAAAAATTCCAGTTACAATTTCTAGGAATGTACATTACATAGATATTACTGCTCTCTATAGTTAATATTCATGTCTGTAGTTAATATTGTACATTTGAAAGTTGATAAGAGTAAATCTTAAAAGTTCTCATCACAAGGAAGATTTAAAAATGCAGCCATGTGAGGTGATGGATGTTAACTAATCCTATTGTGGTAATCATTTTGCAATATATGTATACACATATATAAAATGATTTCATTGTACATCTTAAACTTATACAAAGTTATATGTTAAATACTGGGAAGAAAACAAAAAAAATGAAAACTCTTATAGTTTTCTTAGTAATAAATAATGTTTCATTATTTTTAGAATTTAGATCTAAGGAAAGGGAAGAGAACAACGTCTTACTGAGTGCCTAATAGTGGTTAATTCCTATGTACAAATAATTTTGGTTAAAATCTAATGAGTTAGGTAATACATTTAAAAGTTTACAGATATAAAATTTTCATCTGATTAAAAATTTATACTCTTTCCTACCTATGCCCTATCTTGTTATTGAACATTTAATGGTATTCTGTGGCTGCTGCTGCTAAGTCACTTTAGTCGTGTCCGTCTCTGTGTAACCCCATAGACGGCAGCCCACCAGGCTCCCCCATCCCTGGGATTCTCCAGGCAAGAACACTGGAGTGGGCTGCCATTTCCTTCTCCAATGCATGAAAGTGAAAAGTGAAAGTGAAGTCGCTCAGTCGTGTCCAACTCTTAGTGACCCCATGGACTACAGCCTACCAGGCTTCTCCATCCATGGGATTTTCCAGGCAAGAGTACTGGAGTAGGGTGCCATTGCCTTCTCCGAATGGTATTCTACTTCTTTGTAAAGATTGTTCTTGAAAGAATGAATCAATGAGTGAAGTGACAAAAAACTTGTCCTTCTAATCACTTGATTCATTCATTCTTTCAAGAAAGAATTTTTGGTATCTATTATGTTTTAAACACTGTGCTTCTTTTAGTTAGTTGCTTGGAATACAAAATGAACAAGCTTGTTTCATCATGGAGATATTAGTCACAGCAGTTGGTCTAATTCTGACTTGAGTGATTCCATTTTCACATGCTTAAATCTTTCTTCTCAAGAAGGGAGGTGATTAAACATGACAATTTCATTTTCACTTTTTTTCAGCTAGGCTGCTGTTGTGCACCCTCTTAGAAATGTTTCTACTTCAGAGAAGATGAACTGATGTGAGTACTTTGTAGGTGTTCAAATATTAAACAATTCATAAGCTACTTCAGGATTTAATATGGAGACTAGGAGCTCCCTTGGGTTCTTAGGACTTTGTTGCTTAAAAAAAGCATTTTGCATACTAAAGCAAAGGTAAAATCCTAAATGCTTTCTACTTCCAGAGTATATCACAATCTAAATTTATTCATGACTGTGCTGCTGATATTTAAGTAAATCATCAGCCTGTTATATTTAACTTTTAGCTGAACCTTTTAGTCTTAGCAAAATATGTAGAAGACATTGTATTCCATGGTTACAAAAAGCCAGCATCAATCATCTCATGAATTCTTCTCAGATATCCTCAGAAGTTATATAGGACCTACTGTTAAATCTGTATGTGCATGGTCATAACACACCAAATTCTGAAAGTTAGAGCTTTAGTACATGGATAGTTGCATGAGGCAACACTATTGAATTTAATTGAATATTCAATTCAATTCAACTATTGAATATTCAGTGGACTCTTGAACAATGTAGGGGGTTGGGGTTACTGACTTCCTCACATTTGAAAATCCATGTAGAACTTCTGATTTCCCTGAAATTTAACTAATAGTCCTGTTGTTGGCCAGAGGCCTTACAGATCAGTTGATTACATAAACAGATGAAAAGCACATATTTTATATGTTTTATATATTATATAGTATATTCTTATAAAGTAGCCTAAAGAATGTTATTAAGAAACTTATAAGGAAGAGAAAATATATTTACTGTACTGAAAGTTTGTTCAGTGTTTAAAAAATGAATCATTTGTTAATGCCTACATAAATATTGCCTTGTGGGGTACAAAACACTACAGATGTCATATTACTAAGACTAGACACGAAATATGTGAGAAATTCATGTTTATGTCTATAACAATTCATGAATGATAACAAAGCAGTAGTAATATGATTGCCTAATGGAAGCCTAGTATAATCAATATGATTTCTTCACAGCTACCTAGCTTTTACATTAATGAATGAATCACTGTAAAATTTATATGGAATACAATAGTACAGTAATATTCATACTATAGTACTGCAAACAGTTACATTTTTAAAACACACTGCTTACCTGTGATGATAGGCTGATGGGCAGTTTTTCCAATTAGGAGAGATAGAGGTATACTGTCCAGTAGGGCAATTCTTTAAAAGCCAAGCTATAAAAGAATAAGAAAACTAGCATATTAATAATTTCATATTAGAAATCACCCACCTTCTACATATTTAAAAACACATTAATCTCTACATTCTTGCAATATACTTCTTGAAAAACATCTGTCTATAAATGAACTCATGGAACTCAAACATCAACTGTATCTACTAGTAGGAGGGTCACAAGAAATAAGAAAAACTCCATATTTAAATTCAATTGTGATCAATAATTAACCTTTAATAAATAACTCACAAATATTTTTTGTTAAAGTTCTAGAGAGGGAGACGATAATGCAACAGAAGGCTAGCTTTTGGATCTTTAAGAATTCACACATAAGAATCCAGAACTGGGTAGAAAAATTCTGGATAGTAAGTATCCATATAAGCCCCTGGAAAAAAAACTATTAAGACATATTAATAATACATGAGTGTTACAGTGGCTGTGTGGAAACTATCAGAGGGTACTAAGAGGACAATTCAAACGGCCTATGAAAGGAAGAATACCCCAAATCTGAGTTATTCCTTGGGAATCACAGCAACAAAACACAAGATTTATATGGGAAAGTAAATTAGATTATAATGAGATCTAAGATCATGGTATCTGGTCCCATCACTTCATGGGAAATAGATGGGGAAACAGTGTCAGACTTTATTTTTGGGGCTCCAAAATCACTGCAGATGGTGATTTCAGCCATGAAATTAAAAGACACTTACTCCTTGGAAGGAAAGTTATGGCCAACCTAGATAGCATATTCAAAAGCAGAGACATTACTTTGCCAACAAAGGTCCATCTAGTCAAGGCTATGGTTTTTCCAGTGGTCATGTAGGGATGTGAGAGTTGCACTGTGAAGAAAGTGAGTGCCAAAGAATTGATGCTTTTGAACTGTGATGTTGGAGAAGGCTGTTGAGAGTTCCTTGGACTGCAAGGAGATCCAACCAGTCCATCCTAAAGAAGATCAGTCCTGGGCATTCATTGGAAGGACTGATGCTGAGGCTGAAATTCCAATACTTTGGCCACCTCATGCAAAGAGCTGAGTCATTGGAAAAGACCCTGATGCTGGGAGGGATTCGGGGCAGGAGGAAAAGGGGACGACAGAGGTGAGATGGCTGGATGGCATCACCAACTCTATGGACATGAGTTTGGGTGAACTTTGGGAGTTGGTGATGGACAGGGAGGCCTGGTGTGCTGCAATTTATGGGGTTGCAAAGAGTAGGACACGAATGAGTAACTGAACTGAACTGATATTTTACCTTCCCTGGTGGCTCAGATAGTAAAGCATCTGCCTGCAATGCGGGAGACACAGGTTTTATCCCTGGGTTGGGAAAAGCCTCTGGAGAAGGAAATGGCAACCCACTCAGGTACTTTGGCTTGGGAAATCCCATGGATGGAGGAGCATAGTAGGCTACAGTCCATGGGGTCGAAAAGAGTCAGACACAACTGAGCAACTTCACTTTTGCTTTTTTTTCTTTCTTTTCTATACTTTATGTAGCAATAAGGTGGACTAACATATTGAAGGTACTCAAAACAAGATTTGAGGAGTTCCTACTAAGCATATCTGATTATCAGCTGAAACCCATATGGTTTTTGCCTGCTGCATTCTTCACTGACTGTTAGAAGCCTAGGTAACTCTTAATTGGGCTGGAAAAGCCAAATGCCTGTAAAATCTCAAAAATGACTCATGAGAACATCTCTTGATGGAAGGGATCCACGATGAGGAAAAATTTCTGGGAAAGGAATCAAAATAGAATAGGACACAGACAATAAAGTGAAAAATTTTAGATAAAAGTGGAGGAAAAAAATACAGCCTGGAAATGTGAGGGGGAAAAAAAAACTGCCATATTTTTAAACAAAGCACACAATTATATAGAGAGCTTTGTGAGCTATGAAAACCACCTTCAAACATACCTTCTTATAAAAGTTTGGGAAACTCAATTCATGTAAAAATACAAAAGTATTAAGGCCAGATACCATATAAAGTACAAATATAAGAAAATAAAAAATAGACTAAGGAGCAGACTAATAGTCTTTCAGAAAAACATATCCATGCCAGAAATGCATGCCCAGAAACCATTAATAATCTAATGTATATTTCAAGATAAGCTAAGTAGGTTAGATATTTATGCAGACATGAAAGTATATCATAAATAAAAATTCAGAAATAAGATGAAGTGTAAATTTAAAAAAAAGTCATAAGAATATTGTAAAAGGAGAATGGGAACAAATAAACACAATATAATGCCTCAGTAGCAACTGACAGTACCAAATGAGGAAATTTTCTAAATTAAAAGTAAAATATTTGAGAAAAAGTATCAGTTACTGAAGGTAAGCACACGCAAAGAAGATCTAATATACAGATAACTGTAGTACCTGAAGGTGAGCATCTCATCAAGGACATGGAACATATAAAAAGATGATTAAAACTATGATTAAAAAAACTATAGTAAAAGAGTTTTGAATGTCCTTTTTGAAAGAGAAAACAGGGCTTCCTTGGTGGTTCAATGGTTAAGAAATCACTTGCCAATGCAGGGTACATGGGTTCAATCCTTGGTTCAGGAGGATTCCACGTGCAACTAAGCCCCTGTACCACAACCACTGAGCCAACTCTCTAGAGCCGGCAAGCTGCAAGTACTGAGCCCACACACCTAGAGCCTGTGCTCTGAAACAGAAGGAGCCACTGCAGTGAGAAGCCCACGTATCTCAGAGAAAAATAGCTCCCATTCACCACAACCAAAGACAGCTTGCACAGCATCAAAGACCGAGCACAATCAAAAGTAAATACGTAAAATTTTGAAATTTATGAAAGAGAAAACAATATGGAATGGCCAACACATTTTTATAAAATGATTGAACTTAGTAGAAAAACAAACAACAACAAAAAAACTTGGGCCATCAAACAACAAGGTTTATACAACAAACTGAACTAAGACTGCTACATGGATAACATATTTACAATACTCAAAAAAAATATATATGACAAAAAGGTTTCCTAATCACAAAATTGATCTTCATTCCAAAGAGCTATTAACTATTAGTAATGTATAAGCATTAATTAGACATTTTTCCCATGAGATTTTTCTCAGTTACCTCATAGTGAAAGAGATTCAGGCAAAGACAAAAACACTAGCAAAGTAATGCTCAAAATTCTCCAAGCCAGGCTTCAACAGTATGTGAACCATGAACTTCCAGATATTCAAGCTGGATTTGGAAAAGGCAGAGGAACCAGAGATCAAATTGCCAACATCCACTGGATCATTGAAAATGCAAGAGAGTTCCAGAAAAATATCTACTTCTGCTTTATTGACTATGCCAAAGCCTTTGACTGTGTGGATCACAATAAACTGTGGAAAACTCTTCAAGAGATGGGACTACCACACCAGCTGACCTGCCTCCTGAGAAACCTGTATGCAGGTCAGGAAGAAACAATTAGAACTAGACATGGAACAACAGACAGGTTCCAAATTGGGAAAGGAGTATGTCAAGCCTGCATATTGGCATGCTGCTTATTTAACTTATAAGACCAGCACATCATGCAAAATGCCAGACTGGATGAAGCACAAGCTGGAATCAAGACTGCCAGGAGAAATATCAATAACCTCAGATAGGCAGATAACAGCACCCTTATGGCAGAAAAAGCAAAGAAAAACTAAAAAGCCTCTTGATGAAAGTGAAAGAGGAGAGTGAAAAAGTTGTCTTAAAACTCAACATTCAGAAAACTAAGATCATGGCAAAAAGATGGGGAAACAATGGAAACAGTGACAGACTATTTTTTGGGGCTCCAAAATTACTGCAGATGGTGATAACAGCCATGGAATTAAAAGGCGCTTGCTTTTTGGAAAAAAAGCTATGACCAATACAGACAGCATATTAAAAAGCAGAGACATCACCAAAAAAGGCCTGTCTAGTTAAAGCTATGGATTTTCCAGTAGTCCTGTATGGATGTGAGAGTTGGACTATAAAGAAAGCTGAGAGCCAAAGAATTGATACTTTTGAACTGAGGTTTGGAGAAAACTCTTGAGAGTCCCTTGGACTGCAAAGAGATCCAACCAGTCCATCCTAAAGGAAATCAGTCCTGAATAATCATTGGAAAGACTGACGCTGAAGCTGAAACTCCAATACTTTGGCCACTTGATGTGAAGAACTGACTCATTGGAAAAGACCCTGATGCTGAGAAAGATTGAATGGGGGAGGAGAAGGGGATGACAAAGGATGAGATGGTTGGATGGCATCACCGATGCAATGGACATGAGTTTGAGCAAGCCTCAAGAGTTGGTGATGGACAGGGAATCCTGATGTGCTGCAGTCCATGGGGTTCGCAAAGAGTCAGACATGTCTGAGCAACTGAACTGTAGGGAGAAAGCTGTTGACCTTAGTACTAGTGGTAAGACTTATATAAATAATTATTTCTAGATCTAAAAATGAAGTCTTAAAAAAAGATTTTATTGTGTGTAATGTCTGTATTATCTGCTATTGTAGATATTGTGTAAATATTACAGTTTGGGGAGAATACAAAGAAAAATTTAAACTGTTTTCAGTAACCATCATTAGTATTAGACATTATTTGAATCTTATTCCCAAACTGTTCATACATAATATGCTATCAACAAAATGAGTAATGATGGAATATTCTAATTTTACTATCTTCTGTATTCTTTAGATCCAAGGTCTCTGTGTGGAAGAAAAAGGATATGTATAGATACAATATGAATATAATGTTGAAAAGATGAAGTGAAAACCCTATGCTGCTGCTGCTGCTGCTGCTGCTAAGTCGCTTCAGTCATGTCTAACTCTGTGCGACCCCATAGATGGCAGCCCACCAGGCGCTCCCGTCCCTGGGATTCTCCAGGCAAGAACACTGGAGTGGGTTGCCATTTCCTTCTCCAATGCATGAAAGTGTTAAAATAAAGTGAAGTCGCTCAGTTGTGTCCGACTCCTAGTGACCCCATGGACTGCAGCGCACCAGGCTCCTCCGTCCATGGGATTTTCCAGGCAAGAGTACTGGAGTGGGTTGCCATTGCCTTCTCCAAACCCTATAATTAGGTGTATATTAGAACTGAATCAAGGTGATATAAGAATGCCTTCTTAAATGAACAATTCAAAGAAATAGGGGAATATAATAGAATGGGAAGGACTAGAGATCTCTTCAAGTAAATAGGAAATATCAAGGGAACATTTCATCAAGAATGGGCACGATAAAAGACAGAAACACTATGGACCTAACAGAAGCAGAAGAAATTAAGAAGTGGTGGCAAGAATACACAAAACTATACAAAAAAGGTCATAATAACCCAGATAACCACAATTCTGTGGTCACTCCCCTAGAGCCAGACATCCTGGAGTATAAAGTCACGTGGGCCTTAGGGAACATTATTATGAACAAAGTTAGTGGAGATGATGGAATTCCAGCTGAACTATTCAATCCTAAAAGATGATGTGATGCTGTGAAAGTGCTGTAATCAATATGTCAGCAAATCTGGAAAACTCAATAGTGGCCACAGGACTGGATAAAGTCAGTTTTCATTCTAATCCCAAAGGTGGGCAATGTCAAAGACTGTTCCAACTATTGTACAATTGCACTCATCACATGATACAGCAATTTTATATTCAAAATCCTTCAAGCTATGTAAAATCTGTTACTGCTTTCACTTTTTCCCCTTCTATTTGCCATGAAGTGATGGGCCTGGGTGCCATGATCTCAGTTTTTTGAATGTTCAGTTTCAAGCCAGCTTTTTCACTCCCCTCTTTTACCTTCATCAAGAAACTGTTTAGTTCCTCTTCATGTCCTGCTATTAGAGTGGAATCATCTGCATATCAGAGGCTATGTGATATGCAGTATGTGAACCAAGAATTTCCTGTTGTACAAGCTGAGTTTCAAAGAGGTGGAGGAACCAGAGATCTAATTGCCAACATTCATTAGATCATGGAGAAAAAGAGAATTCCAGAAAAAAAAATCTACTTCTGCTTAACTGACTATGCTAAAGTTTTTGACTATGTGTATCACAACAAACTGGAAAATTCTTCAAGAGATGGGAATACCAGACCACCTTACTTCCCTCCTGAGAAATCTGTATACAGGTCAAGAAGCAACAGTTAAAACTGCACATGGAACAACAGACTGATTCTAAACTGGGAAAAGAGTATGTCAAAGCTGTATATTGTCACCCTGCTTATTTAACTTATATGAAGAATACATCATGCAAAACACTGGACTGGATGAATCACAAGTTTTAATGAAGACTGCTGGAAAAACATTGACAGCCTCTGATATGCAGATGATTCCACTCTAATAGCAGAACATGAAGAGGAACTAAACAGTTTCTTGATGAAGGTGAAAGAGGAGAGTGAAAGAGCTGGCTTGAAACTGAACATTCAAAAAACTGAGATCATGGCACCCAGGCCCATCACTTCATGGCAAATAGAAGGGGAAAAAGTGAAAGCAGTAACAGATTTTACTTTCTTGTGCTCCAAAATCACTGAGGAGGATGCATGCAGCCATGAAATTAAAAGATGCTTGCTCCTTAAGAGGAAAGCTATGAAAAACCTAGACAGCATATTTAAAAGCAAAGATATCACTTTGCCAACAATGGTCTATCTAGTCAAAACTATGGGTTTTCTCGCAGTTATGTACAGATGTGAGATTTGGACCATAAAGAAGGCTGAGCACCAAAGAACTGAGGCTTTTGGACTGTGGTACTGGAGAAGACTCCCATTGAGAGAGTCCCTTGGATAGCAAGGAGATCAAATCAGTCAATCTTAAAGGAAATCAACCCTGAATATTAATTGGAAGGACTGATGTTGAGGCTGAAGTTCCAATACTTTAGTCACCTGAGGTGAAGAGTTGACTCATTGGAAAAGACCCTGATTCTGGGAAAGATTGAAGGCAAAAGAAGAATGGGGTGACAGAGGATAAGATGTTTAGATAGCACAAACAACTCAATA
Organism: Bubalus bubalis; assembly: GCF_019923935.1. Lineage (NCBI taxonomy): Eukaryota > Metazoa > Chordata > Mammalia > Artiodactyla > Bovidae > Bubalus > Bubalus bubalis. The sequence goes on along the minus strand of NC_059159.1, from coordinate 76,920,557 downwards.
GACATGAATTTGAGGAGACTCTGGGAGATAGTGAAGGAAAGAGGAGCTGGGTGTGCTACAGTCCATGGGTCAAAAGAGCTGGACACAACTTAGTGACTGCACTACAACAGAACTGAATCAGAATGTATTAATAGCGTTATGTGTTAGAAATGTATTAGAATATATTAGTAGTGTTAGTATAAACTCCTGAAATTTTGTTCCTTTTACCTACATGTATACATCTATCTTTTTACAGTCTGTTTTTCTCTCTCTCTATCCCTCTCTTCCACATACAGGATTCATGTATCATGTTGTCTGATGATTATATATATATACACACACACAAACATTTCCTTCTCCAGGAGATCTTCCCAACCCAGGGATCAAACCTGGGTCTCCCATATTGCAAGCAGACGCTTTACCATCTGAGCTACCAGGGAAGTCCATATATATATATATATATATATATATATATATATATACATACATACATACATACACACACATACATACACACACACACACACAATGGAATATTAGCCATAAAAATAATGCCATTTCTAGCAATATGGATGGACCTGGAGATTATTATATTAAGTAAAGTCAGAGAAAGACAAATATAGTTTTGCTTATATGTGGAATTTAAAAAAAATGTTACAAATGAACAGACTCACTGACTTAGACAATGAATTTATGATTACTGGTGGGGAGGGTGTGAGTGGGATAGGAGTTTGGGATTGTCATATACGTACTACTTTACTTAACATAGATAATCAACAAGTACTTAGTGTAAAACACAGGGAACAGTGCTTAATATTCTATAATAATCTTAAATCGGAAAAAAAATTTGGAAAAAAAAAGATACATGCATATGTATTAACTGAACCACTTTGCTGCACACCTAAAACTAACAGCAATGTTAAAGAACTATGCTCCAATATAAAATAAACATTTTTCAAAGGTCACTGGAATTTCTCCAATTAAAAGAAAGTGACTGAATAAAAGAAAACAACAAGATCTACCAAAAATTTACAGAAGAGTTAACACCTATCCTACTCAAACTCTTCCAGAAAATTGCAGAGGAAGGTAAACTTCCAAACTCATTCTATGAGGCCACCATCACCCTAATACCAAAATTTGACAAAGATGCCACAAAAAAAGAAAACTACAGGCCAATATCACTGATGAACATAGATGCAAAAATCCTTAACAAAATTCTAGCAATCAGAATCCAACAACACATTAAAAAGATCATACACCAGGACCAAGTGGGCTTTATCCCAGGGATGCAAGGATTCTTCAATATCCGCAAATCAATCAATGTAATACACCACGTTAACAAATTGAAAAATAAAAACCATATGATTATCTAAATAGATGCAGAGAAAGCCTTTGACAAAATTCAACATCCATTTATGATCAAAACTCTCCAGAAAGCAGGAATAGAAGGAACATACCTCAACATAATAAAAGCTATATATGACAAACCCACAGCAAACATTATCCTCAATGGTGAAAAATTGAAAGCATTTCCTCTAAAATCAGGAACAAGACAAGGGTGCCCACGTTCACCATTACTATTCAACATAGTTTTGGAAGTTTTGGCCACAGCAATCAGAGCAGAAAAAGAAACAAAAGGAATCCAAATTGGAAAAGAAGAAGTAGAACTCTCACTGTTTGCAGATGACATGATCCTTTACATAGAAAACCCTAAAGACTCCACCAGAAAATTACTAGAACTAATCAATGACTATATTAAAGTTGCAGGATATAAAATCAACACACAGAAATCCCTTGCATTCCTATACACTAATAATGAGAGAAATAGAAAGAGAAATTAAGGAAACAATTCCATTCACCATTGCAACGAAAAGAATAAAATACTTAGGAATATATCTACCTAAAGAAACTAAAGACCTATATATAGAAAACTATAAAACACTGGTGAAAGAAATCAAAGAGGACACTAACAGATGGAGAAATATACCATGTTCATGGATTGGAAGAATCAATATAGTGAAAATGAGTATACTACCCAAATCAATTTATAGATTCAATGCAATCCCTATCAAGCTACCAATGGTATTCTTCACAGAGCTAGAACAAATAATTTCACAATTTGTATGGAAATACAAAAAACCTCGAATAGCCAAAGCTATCTTGAGAAAGAAGAATGGAACTGGAGGAATCAACCTACCTGACTTCAGGCTCTACTACAAAGCCAGTCATCAAGACAGTATGGTACTGGCACAAAGACAGAAATATAGATCAATGGAACAAAATAGAAAGCCCAGAGATAAATCCACGCACATATGGACAACTTATCTTTGACAAAGGAGGCAAGAATATACAATGGCTTAAAGATAATCTCTTTAACAAGTGGTGCTGGGAAAACTGGTCAACCACTTGTAAAAGAATGAAACTAGAGCCACTTTCTAACACCATACACAAAAATAAACTCAAAATGGATTAAATATCTAAACGTAAGACCAGAGACTATAAAACTCCTAGAGGAGAACATAGGCAAAACACTCTCCGACATACATCACAGCAGGATCCTCTATGACCCACCTCCCAGAATATTGGAAATAAAAGCAAAAATAAACAAATGGGACCTAATTAAACTTAAAAGCTTCTGCACAACAAAGGAAACTATAAGCAAGGTGAAAAGACAGCCTTAAGAATGGGAGAAAATAATAGCAAATGAAGCAACTGACAAACAACTAATCTCAAAAATATACAAGCAACTCCTACAGCTCAATTCCAGAAAAATAAATGACCCAATCAAAAAATGGGCCAAAGAACTAAATAGACATTTCTCCAAAGAAGACATACAGATGGCTAACAAACACATGAAAAGATGCTCAACATCACTCATTATCAGAGAAATGCAAATCAAAACCACAATGAGGTACCATTTCATGCCGGTCAGAATGGCTGGGATCCAAAAGTCTACAAGCAATAAATGCTGAAGAGGGTGTGGAGAAAAGGGAACCCTCTTACACTGTTGGTGGGAATGCAAACTAGTACAGCCACTATGGAGAACAGTGTGGAGATTCCTTAAAAAACTGGAAATAGAACTGCCTTATGATCCAGCAATCCCACTGCTGGGCATACACACTGAGGAAACCAGAAGGGAAAGAGACACGTGCACCCCAATGTTCATCACAGCACTGTTTATAATAGCCAGGACATGGAAGCAACCTAGGTGTCCATCAGCAGATGAATGGATAAGAAAGCTGTGGTACATATACACAATGGAGTATTACTCAGCCATTAAAAAGAATACATTTGAATCAGTTCTAATGAGGTGGATGAAACTGGAGCCTATTATACAGAGTGAAGTAAGCCAGAAAGAAAAACACCAATACAGTATACTAACGCATATATATGGAATTTAGAAAGATGGTAACAATAACCCTGTATATGAGACAGCAAAAGAGACACTGATGTATAGAACAGTCTTATGGACTCTGTGGGAGAGGGAGAGGGTGGGAAGATCTGGGAGAATGGCATTGAAAGATGTATAATATCATGTATGAAACAAGTCGCCAGTCCAGATTCGATGCATGATACTGGATGCTTGGGGCTGGTGCACTGGGACGACCCAGAGGGATGGTATGGGGAGGGAGGAGGGAGGAGGGTTCAGGATAGGGAACACATGTATACCTGTGGCAGATTCATTTCAATATTTGGCAAAACCAATACAATATTGTAAAGTTTAAAAAAAAAAACAACAGTATGCTGCCTAGAAGAAACTTAGTTTAACTTAAAGACACAAAGACTGAAAGTGACAAGATGGAAAATGATCTTGCAGGTAAATGTAACCAAAAAAATCAGGGGTAGGTATATTTTTTTCAGACAGAATATACTTTAAAATGATTTTGAAAAGTAACAAAGAAGGTTTTTATGTAATGAAGAATGGGTCAATCCATCAAGAAGTTATAACAGTGGTAAATATATGGTCAATATTGAAACACCTAAATAGATAAAACAGAAACTAACAGATATAACAAGAAAACATTAACATAACAGTAGTGGGTATGGATGTGAGAGTTGGACTGTGAAGAAGGCTGAGCGCAGAAGAATTGATGCTTTTGAACTGTGGTGTTGGAGAAGACTCTTGAGAGTCCCTTGGACTGCAAGGAGATCCAACCAGTCTATTCTGAAGGAGATCAGCCCTGGGATTTCTTTGGAAGGAATGATGCTAAAGCTGAAACTCCAATACTTTGGCCACCTCAGGCGAAGAGTTGACTCATTGGAAAAGACTCTGATGCTGATGCTTGGAGGGATTGGGGGGGCAGGCGGAGAAGGGGACGACAGAGGATGAGATGGCTGGATGGCATCACTGACTTGATGGACGTGAGTCTGGGTGAACTCCGGGAGTTGGTGATGGACAGGGAGGCCTGGCATGCTCCAATTCATGGGGTCGCAAAGAGTCAGACACAACTGAGTGACTGAACTGAACTGAAGTGAGTGGGTAATTTAATACTCTACTCTCAAAAATGAATTGATCATTCAGACAGAGAATATAAAAAACAAAACACACAGATCTGAATAAAACTATAAACCACATGAACCTATCAAGCATATGCAGAATATTCTACGTAACAGCAGTGGGATATACATGCTTTTTAAACCCACATGGAACATTTTCTAGGATAGATCACATGTTGGGCATAAAACATACCTTTGCAAATTTAAAAAGATTAAAATCTCACCAAGTATCTTTTCTGACCAGAATGACATGAAAGAAGAAATAAGTAGTAGGGGGGAAACTGGAAAAATCATGAACACATGACTATTAAACACTATGCTAAACAACAAATGGGCCAGAAAAAAAAAGGGGGGGAATTTTAGAAGTACTTGAGACATGTGTAAATGAAAACACAAGATACAAAATTTATGAGATGCAGCAAGAACAGTTATAAGATGGATATTTATAACCACAAACACTAATATGAAAAATAGAAATATCTCAACCAACTTAACTTTAGACTTATGAAACTAGGAAAAAACCAATTACATCAAAGTTAAAAATGAAGAGACACAAAAGTGTTATTCATAAGAGAAGGAATAAATAGAACAGGAAAACAGAAGAAAAGATGAAAAGAGCCAAAAGATGATTCTTTGAAAAGATAAACAAAACTGATAAACCTTTAGTTAGATGAATGAAGAGAAAAAAGAGAGGACCCAAATCAATAACATTATAAATGAAAGAAGAGATATTACAACCAATATCAGACATGCAAAGGATAATAGAGGCTACTATGAACAACTATATGCCATCAAACTGGACAACCTAGAAATTCTTAGAAACCTAGAAAGTCTTAGAAACTTACAACTTAACAAGACTGAATCAGGATGAAATAGAAATTCTGAATAGACCAGTTGCTAGTAAGAAGACCAAATCATGAAACTCAAATCTCCAAACACAAAATGCCCAGGAACAGATGGTTCTGCTATCAAATATGTAAAGAATTAAATCCAGTCTTTCTCAAACTTTCTAAGAAAAATCAAAGAGGAGGTTACACTCCTGAACTCATTTTACAAGGGAACCATTACCCTGGTACAAAGTCAGATAAGACATTACAAGGAAAGAAAACTACAGGCCAATATTCTTCATAGATATGGATAGAAAAATTCTCAACAAAATATTAGCATACTGAATTCAGCAGCACACCAAAAGCATCTATAACGTGTTAAAGTGGGATTCATGCTTGGATTGCAAGAATGGTTCAACACAGGCAAATCAATAACTGTGATACACCACATTGACAGAAGGAAAGATAAAATTTGTATGATCTCAGTGTATACAGAAAAAAAATTGAAACATTACATAAAATTCAATAACCATTCTTAAAATAAACTTTCAACCAGTTAGATACAGAAGAAACCTGAACATAAAGAAAGCCACAGAAGAGAAAGCCCACAGCTAACATAGTACTCACCAGTAAAAGTCTGAAGGTCTTCTCTCTAAGATCAGAAACAATAGTGTCTACTTTTACCAGTCTTACTAAATATAGTTAGACTTCAGAATTGGAAAGAAAGAAGTAAAATTATCTCTATCTGCACTACATGATTTTATATACAGAAAAATCTAAGGATTCTACCACAAAAGTTGCTAGAAGCAGCCAACAAAGTTAGTAGTTTCAGCACAAAAAATTGACATACAAAAATCAGTAGTATTCCCATACACTAAAACAAGGTATCTGAATAAGTAAAATGACTTCATTTACAATAGCTACAAGAGAATACATAAAAATAAATTAAACCAAAGAGGTAAACATCTCTACATTGAAAACTATAAGATATTGATAAAAGACAGAAGAATACACACATAAAATACAAAGATGTCTTATGTCATGGGTTAGAGGAATTAGTGTCATCAAAGTTTTTATACTATACACAGTCATCTATTGATAGGGATTATACTGAATCTACTGGAGATGATGGAATTCCAGTTGAGCTTTTTTAAATCCTAAAAGATGATGCTGGTAAAGAACTGCACTCAATATGTCAGCAAATTTGGAACATTCAGCTGTGGCCACAGGACTAGAACAAGTCAGTTTTCTTTCCAGTCCCAAAGAAGGGCAATGCCAAGAAATGTTCAAACTACTGCACAATTGCACTCATTTCACATGCTGGCAAAGTAATGCTCAAAATTCTCCAGGCTAAGCTTCAACAGTACGTGAACCCAGAACTTCCAGATGTTCATGCTGGATTTATAAAAGGCAGAGGAGTCAGAGGTCAATTTGCCAATATCTGCTGGATCATAGAAAAAGCAAGACAATTCCAGAAAAACATCTACTTCTGCATCATTGACTATGCCAAAGCCTTTGACTGTGTGGATCACAACAAACTGGAAAATTCTTCAAGAGATGGGAATACCAGACTACCTTGCCTACATCCTGAGAAATCTGTATACAGGTCAAGAAGCAACAGTTAGAACCAGGCATGGAAAAATGGACTGGTTCCAAATTGGGAAAGGAGTACATCAAGCTTCTATATTGTCACCCTGCTTATTTGACTTATATGTAGAGTATATCATACAAAATGCCAGGCTAGATGAAGCGCAAGCTGGAATCAAGACTGCTGGGAGAAATATCAATAACCTCATATATGCAGATGATACCACCCTTCTGGCAGAAAATGAAGAGTAACTAAAGAGCCTCTTGATGAGGGTGAAAGAGGAGAGTGAAAACAGTTGGCTTAAAACTCAACGTTCAAAAAAAAAAGTAGATCATGGCACCTGGTCCCATCACTTCATGGCAAGTAGATGGGGAAAAAATAGAAACAGTGGGAGACTTTATTTTCTTGGGCTCCAAAATCACTGTGGATGGTGACTGCAGCCATGAGATTAAAAGATGCTTGCTCCTTGGAAGAAGAGTTATGACAAACCTAGAAAGTGTATTAATAAGCAGAGACATTAATTTGCTAAGAAAGATCTGTATAGTCAAAGCTATGGTTTTTCTATTAGTCATGTATAGATGTGAGAATTGGACTGTAAGAAAAAGGCTGAGTGACCAAAGAACTGATGCTTTTGAACTGTGGTGTTGGAGAAGACTCTTGAGAGTCCCTTGGACTGCAAGGAGATCCAACCAGTCTATCCTAAAGGAAATCAGTCCTGAATATTTATTGGAAGGACTGATGCTGAAGCTGAAGCTCCAATACGTTGGTCACCTGATGCAAAGAGCCAACACATTGGAAAAGACCCTGATGCTGGAAAGATTGAAGGCAGGAGGAAAAGTGGATGACAGAGGATGAGATGCTTGGATGATATCACCAACTCAATGCACATGAGTTTGAGCAAGTTCTGGAAGTTGGTGAAGGACAGGAAATCCTGGTGTGCTGCAGTCCATGGGGTTGCAGTCAGACATGACTGAGTGACTGAACAACAACAAATTCTTTGTGTAGAAAGTAGTCTGCTTTGACATTCATGACAAAGCCAGAAGGCTATTTTTCTCCCTCAAAATGAGTATATTAATTTTTATAAATTAACAGTGAAACTCTTTTGCAACCATGTCAACAACACATTTTGATTTTGTAGGTACATTCAGAGATGTTTCAACCTTATATTAATCAAAGTAGATATTTATGTGTTTCTGAGTAAGTTCCAAGACCTCCTAAATTTTGTTATAGTGCCTGTTTTTCATCAGTAAATAATCATTCTATTTTGTCCTAGAATCAAAGAATTTTAGCCAAACAAACATAAATCAGTTCCATACTCAATTTCAAGAGTTTTCTATAGCAAGTTTAAGTTAAATAATTATCTGCTATATGTCTCCTATAGTTTGAAGATTTTATAAAGACCTGTTTTTGTTTTTCTGAAAATATATGTCAATGTCCCATACTCCTAATCTTTCCCTAAAACATTGGCTCAAATAATTTAACATTCTTATCTGATTGATCTGTTTCAGGTGAATAAAAATCATGCTTGTCACAACACCTCAGTTCTAAAAAATATCATGTATATTTATACTTTTAATAGTTTTTAATAAGTTAGAGACCAAATTGCCAACATCCTCTGGATCATGGAAAAAGCACGAGAGTTCCAGAAAAACATCTATTTCTGCTTTATTGACTATGCCAAAGCCTTTGACTGTGTGGATCACAATAAACTGTGGAAAATTCTGAAAGAGATGGGAATACCAGACCACCTGACCCGCATCTTGAGAAATTTGTATGCAGGTCAGGAAGCAACAGTTTGAACTGGACACATAACAACAGACTGGTTCCAAATAGGAAAAGGAGTTCGTCAAGGCTGTATATTGTCACCCTGCTTATTTAACTTATATGCAGAGTACATCATGAGAAATGCTGGGCTGGAAGAAGCACAAGTGGAATCAAGATTGCTGGGAGAAATATCAACAACTTCAGATATGCAGATGACACCACCCTTATGGCAGAAAGTGAAGAGGAACTAAAAAGCCTCTTGATGAAGGTGAAAGAAGAGAGTGAAAAAGTTGGCTTAAAACTCAACATTCAGAAAATGAAGATTATGGCATCTGGTCCCATCACTTCATGGGAAATAGATGGGGAAACAGTGGAAACACTGTCAGACTTTATTTTTTGGGGCTCCAAAATCACTGCAGATGGTGACTGCAGCCATGAAATTAAAAGACGCTTCCTCCTTGGAAGGAAAGTTATGACCAACCTAGATAGCATATTCAAAAGCAGGGACATTACTTTGCCAACAAAGGTCTGTCTAGTCAAGGCTATGGTTTTTCCAGTAGTCATGTACAGATGTGAGAGTTGGACTGTGAAGAAGGATGAGCACCAAAGAATTGATGCCTTTGAACTGTGGTGTTGGAGAAGACTCTTGAGAGTCCCTTGGACTGCAAGGAGATCCAACCAGTCCCTTCTGAAGGAGATCAGCCCTGGGATTTCTTTGGAAGGAATGATGTTAAAGCTGAAACTCCAGTACTTTGGCCACCTCATGCGAAGAGTTGACTCACTGGAAAAGACTCTGATGCTGGGAGGGATTGGGGGCAGGAGGAGAAGGGGACGACAGAGGATGAGATGGCTGAATGGCATCACTGACTCGATGGACGTGAGTCTGAGTGAACTCTGGGAGTTGGTGATGGACAGGGAGGCCTGGCGTGCTGCGATTCATGGGGTCGCAAAGAGTTGGACACGACTGAGCGACTGAACTGAACTGATAATGCTTTCTTTTTCTTAATTTTCATAGAGATTCTTTGTAACATGACAATAAGAGATGAGGCTGATGTGAAAAGATCTTTGGAGTTTTATATCATTCACTTACTGGCTGCTGCTAAGTCACTTCAGTTGTGTCCGACTCTGTGTGACCCCATATATGGCAGCCCACCAGGCTCCTCCATCCCTGGGATTCTCCAGGCAAGAACACTGGAGTAGGGTGCCATTGCCTTCTCCCACTTACTGGCAGGTGAACCTATTAAATATTGTTTACTATTCACAATATTTTTATTACTGATAATTTCATATAATTTTGATAAACCATTAGTATTTATCCTTAACTGGCTTATTTAAATAGCAAAGTAATGGAAAAACCTATGAATGTTTAAATTTTTCATTTTTAATATAAATTATTGAATCATATCACCAGCCATTTTAAATGTTTGTCATATATCAAATAGATAAACAGTGAATATAAGAGTGTGTGATTTTAATCCTGAACTCCTAGTTTTATCCCTTTCCCTGCTTTCCCCATTGACAGCCATGTTTGTTTTCTATGTTTGTGAGTCTATTTCTGTTTTGTAAATACACATCTGCTGCTGCTGCTGCTGCTAAGTCGCTTCGGTTGTGTCCGACTCTGTGCGACCCCACAGATGGCAGCCCACCAGGCTCCCCCGTCCCTGGGATTCTCCAGGCAAGAACACTGGAGTGGGTTGCCATTTCCTTCTCCAATGAATGAAAGTGAAAAGTGAAAAGGAAGTCGCTCAGTTGTGTCTGACTCCTAGCAACCCCATGGACTGCAGCCCACCAGGCTCCTCCATCCATGGGATTTTCCAGGCAAGAGTACTGGAGTGGGGTGCCATTGCCTTCTTCGAAATGCACACTACTTTATATAAAATGAGTAAACAGCAAGGACTTATAGCACAGGGAACCAGACAAGATATCTTGTAATAACCAATACTGGAAAATAATCTATAAAAAGAATAGATATATATGTATCATTTGGGAATCAAACTGAATCATGTTGCTGTACACCCGAAATTAATACAACATTGTAAATCAACTGTATTTGAAAAAATTAAATAAAAAAAACACTAGATAATGAATGGAAAGAAGAGAGAAAACTAAAGAGAATTTACTCATTATCATGATGCAAGTGTCTTTACTACAGCTTTAACATAACTAAATGTACAACAACAGAATCTTATGCCTTCAACTATCAACCTAGTTAGTGTTCTTTCATATGTACCATAGTATCTCTAAAGATACTTTGGGAAGAACAAAAACAGCTGAAGTTTGGGAAAGAATGTAAAGGTGGCCTTTAAATTAATTTGTGTTTTTAGTTGAAGCAATAAAGTAAAAAAAGAAAAAGGATATGTATAATCCTACCAGAACTGTTTTCTTTGCTTATTTCAAATAAATTAAACAAACACAGACACACACACACACACCTATCCAATTGTTTATTGACATCAAAATATCATGAGAAGAAAGACACTTGAAAAGTATTAAGGCATAAGAGAAGGAAGATCAAGTTTTGACTATCTTCAAGGAAAAAAGGGAAGGAAAAGAAAAGAACTCAGTACAAACATTTAAAAAAGAGGTTCAGATAAGAGTAATTAAGAAAGGTTTGGAATCTAAAAGGTTTCTATATATCATCACAGATTTACAGTATTATGTATAAAAAGTATTCAAAAGTCAATTGGGCCTTGCATTTATTTTGTATCTCTTTTATTCCTCTGTAGAAAACAGTAATAATAATAATAATAATAATAATAAAAACCTGGTAAAACCACATGCTCAGTCAGATATGATTACAAAAATCTCAACAAATTAATTGGAAAGAAATTACGTTTTCTACCCAGATATGTAGGCAATAGCAGTGAAAAGGGGCTTTACCATAGACTTGCTTTACTATACACTTAAAAAAATGTGCTTAATGACTTTCAGTTAAATATATATATATATATATATATATATATATATGTAGTGTTGTGCTTTTATATTTAAAATATAAGTCTCAAGATGCTTAGTTTGAATCATAATATCTTACTTATCCCATTCTCCCCTTAATTAGAAAAAAGGATATAAGTTAGAAAATTTCACCAGGATATGGGCAATTATCAAAGAAGCCATGATAAAATCTGGATCAGAAGATGATCTCACTTTGTTGTCTGTGTAGTGAAACAGTGACATGCTCTGGATGGTTACTTAAATATGTTTCCAAATAGATAGGTGTTCTGCTAGTAAGATTGGACCAATCCCTTGCTTGAATAATTTTATTGTAAGCACTCGCTATGCTGAGAATTTACATGAAATGCAATATTCTTGACCATTCTAAGTGGTTTTATCCTGTCAATTATAGAGTGTTAAATTACTATGTGTGACTTCTTTGGATGCACACATATACAATATAATTAGGTCTAGGGAAATAATTCTGAAGGCATTCCACATATCAAGATTTCTAGTTTTATACAAAATATCACTTTTATATGTTCTTAGATCTGCTTTTAACCAGTGATGTGCAGTACTGGGCAAATTATGTAAATGTTACACTTTAACTCAAATATTCTTTCACACCTTAAAGTTTTTGAAAACTCATTGTCGTTTTTAGATTGAGTGGAAGAAACCTAGCCAATTATCCTGTAAATGAAAATAACCTATCATATTCTCCCCTTGTCATCATCACACAATGAACCAAGGCATTTTCTGGTAAATTCATATAAGTGTTAGCTTTCCATACAAATCATTAAAGCTCATTGGTTTATAATCAGAGTGAAGAAGAACACCAACTGAAGTGATGAAAATCAATTTAAAACATGATTTAAAAACTTGTCTCAAAAGAATATGCTATTCATTGCTAAATAGTCTGTTTTATTGTTAAATTTAAATAATACAAAAAGCCACAAAGAAAGTTTGTCACCTCAACACCACCCAGAGAAAATGACTGCTAACAGAGATGGTCCCTGTCCTTGCAGAACACCTAATTCTATATTTATTTATTACGTGCTATCCATCTAGAGATACATATCTTTCACATTAATAAGATCTTCAGTTTTAGCATCATTCTGGGACGCTATTACCTTGAATGACCTTGAGGCACTGTGCAATGAGGAAGCGAAAGCCAAGAAATAACTGTGAACTGCTCACTGAATGTTCAAAGTGTGCTCAAATAAATAGAGCTCTTTTTAAAAGACTGGGTATTTGGCAAAACTAATACAATTATGTAAAGTTTAAAAATAAAATAAAATTAAAAAAAAATAAAAAATAAATGACTGGGAGATGATTTGGTCCCTGAAACCTAAGAAAATCTTTTTTTCTGTTCATTAGCTGATCACTAAGATAGATAGAACAGAAACTCCAGAGGTCACAAATGACAAAAATTTAGACTGTAAAATTTGTTCAGGAAAGCCACCAAACAGTAACAATAAACAATGAAAAAGAGGAAGACAATATGATTACCAGTTTACAAAATATAATGTTCAGAAAGTCCACTTTTCAGCAACAATAGCACGGAAGGTCCACTGCTGTATGGTCCACATACGGAGAATGAAGCAATTAGGAGAAATTGTCTATGAAGGAGCTGAGACATTAGGTGTAATAGTAAAAACTTAAAATATTTAACTCTCTTCAAACAATTAATGCAAATCATATCTAAAGAACTAAAAGATTCCAAGAGAATAATGTCCCTTCATATAGAAAATATCAATGAGAATACAGAAATTCTAAAAAGGATGTCTATATAAATACAAATGTGTGTATTTATATTGTACACAAATATATGTACACACACACATCATGAAGTTGCTCAAGTCTTGTTCGATTCTTTGTGACCCCATGGACTGTAGCCTGCCAGGCTCCTCCATCCGTAAAATTTTCCAGGCAAGAATACAGAAATTCTAAAAAGGATGTCTATATAAATACAAATGTGTGTATTTGTATTGTATACAAATACAAATATATATACACACACACATAGTGAAGTCGCTCAAGTCTTGTTTGATTCTTTGTGACCCCATGGACTGTAGCCTGCCAGGCTCCTCCATCCATGGAATTTTCCAGGCAAGAACACTGGAATGGGTTGCCATTTCCTTCTCCAGGAGATCTTCCAGACCCAGGCATCAAACCTGGGTCTCCCATACTGCAGGAAGACTCTTTACCATCTGAGCCACCAAATAATAGAGTTGGGAAGTACCGTAACTGGAATAAAAAAATTCACTAGGAGTGCAATGGACGATATGAGCAGGCAGAATAAAGATTTAGTGGACTTCAATATAAATTCTTTCAAATTATATCTGATCTGAGGAACTGAAAAAATATGAATGAAGATAAGTGAACACTCAGACCTGTAGGGCACCATGAAGCACACTAACTCATGACTGGACAAATTCCCAGAGATGTGAAAATATCCAAAATGATTCATACAGTAATACATGACATGAAAATGTCTATGAAAAGAGAATGAATCATTAATTAAATACTACAATCAAAGAAAAGCCCAGGACTGGATAGTGTCACTGGCTACAGTCATTTAAAGAGGATTCAGCATCTAACTTTCACTGTAAACACAGGTAAAGATGGTCATCATCATTAGTCAATCTGTTCAGTTCAGTCATTCAGTTGTGTCTGACTCTTTGCGACCCCATGGACTACAGCACACCAGGATTCCTTGGTGTGATGGACACCATCACCAACTCCTGGAAATTGCTCAAACTCCTCTCCATTGATTCAGTGATGCAATCCAACCATCCCATCCTCTGTTGTCCTCTTCTCCTCCTGCCTTCAATCTTTCCCAGCATCAGGGTCTTTTCCAATGAGTCAGTTCTTTGCATCAGGTGGCCAAAGTATTGGCGTTTCAGCTTCAGCATCAGTCCTTCCAATGAATACTCAGGAGTGATTTCCTTGAGGATTGACAGGTTTGATCTCCTTGCAGTCCAAGGGACTCTCAAGAGTCTTCTCCAACATCACAGTTCAAAAGCATCGATTCTTTGGCACTCAGCTTTCTTTTTGGTCCAAATCTCACATTCATACATGACTACTGGAAAAACCATAGCTTTGACTAGATGGAACTTTGTCAGCAAAGTAATGTCTCTGCTTTTTAATATGCTGTCTAGGTTGATTATAGCTTTTCTTCCAAGGAGCAAGCGCCTTTTAATTTCATGGCTGCAGTCACCATATGCAGTAATTTTGGAGCCCCAAGAAAATAAAGTTTGTCACTGTTTCCATTGTTTCCCCATCTATTTGCCAAGAAGTGATGCTTATTTAACTTATATGCAGAGTACATCATGAGAAACTCTGGTCTGGAAGAAGCACAAACTGGAATCAAGATTGCCGGGAGAAATATCAATAACCTCAGATATGCAGATGACACCACCCTTATGGCAGAAAGGGAAGAACTAAAAAGCCTCTTGATGAAAGTGAAAGTGGAGAGTGAAAAAGTTGGCTTAAAGCTCAACATTCAGAAAACGAAGATCATGGCATCCGGTCCCACCACTTCATGGGAAATAGATGGGGAAACAGTGGAAACAGTGTCAGACTTTATTTTTCTGGGCTCCAAAATCACTGCAGATGGTGATTGCAGCCATGAAATTAAAAGACACTTGCTCCTTGGAAGAAAAATTATGACCAACCTAGATAGCATACTGAAAAGAAGAGACATTACTTTGCCATCAAAGGTTTGTCTAGTCAAGGCTATGGTTTTTCCAGTAATCATGTATGGATGTGAAAGTTGGACTATAAAGAAGGCTGAGTGCCAAATTGACACCTTCGAACTGTAGTGCTGGAAATACACTTCAGAATTCCTTGAAGAGCTAGGAGATCAAATCATCAGTCTTAAAGGAAATGAATCCTGAATATTCATTGAAAGGACTGATGCTGAAGCTGAAGTTCCAATACTCTGGCAACCTGATGGGAAGAGCTGACTCATTGGAAGAGACCCTGAGGCTGGGAAAGACTGAAGGCAAAAGAAGAAGAGGGTGACAGAGGATGAGATGGTTAGATAGCATCACTGACTCAATGAATATGAATTTGAGCAAACTCCAAGAGACAGTGGAGGGCCGAGGAGTCTGGCATGCTGCAGTCCATGTAGTTGTGAAGATTGGAGATGACTTAGGGACTGAACAAGAACAAACAGATGCAAAACTGGTGGACTTGAGTACCGTCAAATCCTTTGACGTTCCTCAATATGCCAGTATCATTATTGTGATTCATAGAATAGGCCTTCTCTGTGTTATTTCTTATAACTCATGAGATTCTACAACTATGCCAAAACAAAGAGCTAAAAATAATTGGTAGAAAAAAATAGTGAAGTGGTCCACTCATTTAGGGGTAATGTCATTGTTTAGGGGTAGTAAGAAAACATAAAAAGGAAAATCAGCCCTCTTCTTCTTAGTATTATGAAATCTATTTCTTAAGATACATACATATACCTCCTGAAATGGAAACACATATAAATAGTTTCCATTTATATAAAATACCATTGTGGATTTGCATGTTAAAAGCATTGTTTTGGAAATATATATATATATATATATATTTTTTTTTTTTACAGAAATGATTATTTCTGTAATAAATCAAACTTATTTGCAGAAACTAACTGCTTCACAATTGGGAAAGGAATACGTCAAGGCTGTATATTGTCCCCCTGCTCACTTAACTTATATGCAGAGAACATCATGTGAAATGCCAGGCTGGATGAATCACAAGCTGGAATCAATATTGCTGGGAGAAATATCAATAACCTCATATGGAGATAATACCACCCTTATGGCAGAAAGTAAAGAGGAAATAAAGAGTATCTTGATGAGGGTGAAAGAGGAGAGTGATAAGTCTGGCTTAAGCCTCAACATTCAACAAACTACGATCATGGCATCCAGTCCCATCAGTTCATGGCAAGTAGATAGGGAAACAATGGAAACAGTGACAAGCTTTATTTGCTTGGGCTTCAAAATCACTGCAGATGGTGACTGCAGCCATGAAATTAAAAGACACTTGCTCTTTGGAAGGAAAGCTATAACAAACCTAGACAGCATATTAAAAAGCAGAGACATTACTTTGCCAACAAAGGTCC
Source organism: Bubalus bubalis (assembly GCF_019923935.1). Taxonomy (NCBI): domain Eukaryota; kingdom Metazoa; phylum Chordata; class Mammalia; order Artiodactyla; family Bovidae; genus Bubalus; species Bubalus bubalis. The sequence continues at coordinate 76,903,852 of NC_059159.1, read as the reverse complement.
ATCTAGTCAAAGCTATGGTTTTTCTAATAGTCATTTATGGATGTGAAATTTGGACTATAATGAAGGCTGAGTGCAGAAGATTTGATGCTATCGAGCTGTAGTGTTGGAGAAGACTCTTGAGAGTCTCTTGGACTGTAAGGATATCAAACCAGTCCATCCATAAGGAAATCAGTCCTGAATATTCATTGGAAGGAATGATGCTGAAACTGAAAGTGAAAGTGAAGTCACTCAGTCGTGTCCGACTCTTTGCGACCCCATGGACTGTAGCCCACCAGCCTCCTCCGTCCATGGGATTCTCCAGGCAAGAATACTGGAGTGGGTTGCTATTTCCTTCTCCAGGGGATCTTCCTGACCCAGGGATCGAACCTGGGTCTCCCACATTGCAGGCAGATGCTTTAACCTCTGAGCCACCAGGGAAGCTGAAACTGAAGCTCCAGTAATTTGGCAACCTGATGTGAAGAAATGACTCATTGAAAAAGACACTGATGCTGGAAAGGATTGAAGGCAGGAGGAGAAGGGGACAACAGAGGACGAGATAGTTGGATGGCTTCACCAACTCAATGGACATGACTTTGAGCAAACTCCAGGAGATAGTGAAGGATAGGGAAGCCTGGTGTGCTCCATTACATGGGTTGGCAAATAGTTGGACATGACTGAGAAACTGAACAAAAACAATTGGCAGGGAATTCTATAGATGTTCCATTTGAATTATAGTATTCCAAAATAACATACTTTTATTATTGCCTAGCATCCTGATTCCTTACTGGATGCAAAATTTCATACCCAAAGGAAAAGTAGGAAGTCAAGTGATATCTGAAGTAACAGGCAAATTTGGCCTTGGAGTACAAAATGGGGCATGGCAAAGGCTAACAAAGATTACCAAGAGAACATACTGGTCAAAGCAAACACCCTCTTCCAACAACACAAGGAAAGACTCTTCACATGGCCATCAGCAGATGGTCAATACTGAAATCAGACTGATTATATTCATTGCAGCCAAAGATGGAGAAGCTCTTACAGTCAGCAAAAATAAGACCAAGAGCTGATTGTGGCTTAGATCATGGACTCCTTATTGCCAAATTCAGACTTAAATTGAAGAAAGTAGGGAAAACCAATAGACCATTCAGGTATGACCTAAATCAAATCCCTTATGATTATACAGTGGAAGCGACAAATAGATTCAAGCAATTAGATCTGATAGAGTGCCTGAAGAACTATGGATGTAGGATGGTGACATGGGTCAGGAGGCAGTGATCAAGACCATCTCCAAGAAAAAGAAATGCAAAGGCAAAATGGTTGTCTGAGGATGCCCTACAAATAGCTGAGAAAAGAAAAGAAGATAAAGGCAAATGAGAAAAGGAAAGATATACCCATTTGAATGCAGAGTTCCAAAGAATAGCAAGGAGAGATAAGAAAGCATTCCTCAGTGATCAATGCAAAGAAATAGAGGAAAACAATAGAATGGGAAAGACTAGAGATCTCTTCAAGAAAATGAGAGCTACCAAGGGAACATTTCATGCAATGCAGGCACAATAAAAGACAAAAATTGTATGGACCTAACAGAAGCAGAAGATATTGAGAAGAGGTGGCAAGAATTCACAGAGTAACTACACAAACTCTTTTGTGTAGTCATCTTCATGACCCAGATAACCATGATGGTATGGTCAGTTATCTAGAGCCAGACATCCTGGAATGTGAAGTCAAGTGGGCCTTAGGAAGCATCACTATGAACAAAAGTAGTGGATGTGACAGAATTCCAGTTGAGCTATATCAAATCCTAAAAGATGATGCTGTGAAAGTGCTGCACTCAAATCTGGAAAACTCAGTAAATCTGGATATGCCAGCAAATCTGGAAAACTCAACAGTGGCCACAGGACTGGAAAAGGTCAGTTTTCATTCCAATCCAAAAGAAAGGCAATGCTAAAGCATGTTCAAATTGCTCATCTCACACACTAGCAAAGTAATGCTCAACATTTTTCAAGCCAGACTTCAACAGCATGTGAACCATGAACTTCCAGATGTTCAAGCTGGATTTAGAAAAAGAGGAACCAGAGATCAAATGCCAACATCTGTTGCATCATAGAAAAAGCAAGGAGTTCCAGAGAAACATTTGCTTTATTGACTATGCCAAAGCCTTTGACTATGTGGATCACAACAAACTGTGGTCCATTCTTCAAGAGATGGGAATGCCAGACCACCTGAGCTGCCTCCTGAGAAATCTGTATGCAGGTCAACAAGCAACAGTTAGAACTGGACATGGAACAACAGACTTGGTTCCACATCAGGAAAGGAGTACATCATGCTGTATATCGTCATCCTGCTTATTTAACTTACATGCAGAGTACATCATGCGAAATGCTGGGCTGGATGAAGCACGAGATGGAATCAATATTGCCAGGAAAAATATCAGTAATCTGAGATATGCAGATGACACCATCCTTATAGCAGAAAATGAAGAAGAACTAAAGAGCCTCTTGATGAAGGTGAAGAGGAGATTGAAAAAGCTGGCCTAAAACTCAATATTCAAAAACTAAGATCATAGCATCCAGTCTCATCACTTCATGGCAAATAGATGGGGAAACAATGGTAACAGTGAGAGACTTTATTTATTTATTTTGGTCTCTAAAATCACTGCAGATGGTGACTGCAGCCATGTAATTAAAAGATACTCACTCCTTGTTAGAAAAGCTATGACCAACCTAGACAGCATATTAAAAAGCAGAGACATTACTTTGCCAACAAAGGTCCATCTAATCAAAGCTGTGTTTTTTCCACTAGTCATGTATGGATGTGAGAGTTGGACCATAAAGAAAGCCAAGCACCAAAGAAATGATGCTTTTGAATTTGGTGATGGAGAAGACTCTTGCAGTCCAATCCTTTGGACTTCAATGATATCCAACCAGTAAATCCTAAAGGAAACCAGTCTTGAATATTCACTGGTAGGACTGATGCTGAAGCTGAAACTCCAATACTTTGGCCACCTGATGCAAACAATTTACTTATTAGAAAATTCCCTGATGCTGGAAGAGATTGAAGGCAGGAGGAGAAGGGGATGACAGAGGATGAGATGTTTGGATGGCATCACTGACTCCATGTACATGGGTTTGAGCAAGCTCCAGGAGTTGGGGGTGGACAGTGATGCCTGGCATGCTGCAGTCCATGGGCTCACAAATAGTTGGACACAACTGAGCAACTGAACTGAACTGAACCTGAAAGACTTGAAATTTAAAATTCCATTTAAAATCTTACAATTCGCTATTTTAAACTTGCATGAAATGGCTTCTTTTTAAGACATTCTATTGAAGCCAGGCGCAGCGGCTGGGAGGAGATATGCCACGCCCCAAGCCCGAGGCCAGGGGTGGCAGCCGGGAGGAGCAACCCCATGCCTGAGGCCAGGGGTGGTGGCTGGGAGGACCAACCCCACGTCCAAGGAGCCATGGCTGCAGGGATGCAGGAGGGCCTAGAGGAGCTATTCCACGTTGAAGGTCAGGAAGGGCGGCGGTGAGGAGATACCCCTTGTCCAAGGTAAGGAGCAATGGCTGCTCTTTGCTGGAGCAGCCGTGAAGAGATACCCCATGCCCAAGATAAGAGAAACCCAAGTAAGATGGTAGGTGTTGTAAGAGGGCAAACACTGAAATCATACTCACAGAAAACTAGTCAATCTAATCACACTAGGACCACAGCTTTGTCTAACTAAATGAAACTAAGCCATGCCCGTGGGGCAACCCAAGATGGGTGGGTCATGGTGGAGAGATATGACAGAGTGTGGTCCACTGGAGAAGGGAATGGCAAACCACTTCAGTATTCTTGCCTTGAGAACCCCATGAACAGTATGAAAAGGCAAAATGATAGGATACTGAAAGAGAAACTCCCCAGGTAAGTAGGTGCCCAATATGCTACTGGAGACCAGTGGAGAAATAACTCCAGAAAGAATGAAGGGATGGAGCCAAAGCAAAAACAATACCCAGCTGTGGATGTGACTGGTGATAGAAGCAAGGTCCGATGCTGTAATGAGCAATACTGCATAGGAACCTGGAATGTCAGGTCCATGAATCAAGGCAAATTGGAAGTGGTTAAACAAGAGATGGCAAAAGTGAATGTTGACATTCTAGGAATCAGCGGACTAAAATGGACTGGAATGGGTGAATTTAACTCAGATGACCATTATATCTACTACTGCAGGCAGGAATCCCTCAGAAGAAATGGAGTGGCCATCATGGTCAACAAAAGAGTCTGAAATGCAGTACTTGGATGCAATCTCAAAAACGACAGAATGATCTCTGTTTGCAAACCATTCAATATCAAAGTAATCCAAGTCTATGCCCCAACCAGTAATGCTGAAGAAGCTGAAGTTGAACGGTTCTATGAAGACCTACAAGACATTTTAGAACTAACGCCCAAAAAAGATGTCCTTTTCATTATAGGGGACTGGAATGCAAAAGTAGGAAGTCAAGAAACACCTGGAGTAACAGGCAAATTTGACCTTGGAATACGGAATGAAGCAGGGCAAAGACGAATAGAGTTTTGTCAAGAAAATGCACTGGTCATAACAAACACCCTCTTCCAACAACACAAGAGAAGACTCTACACATGGACATCACCAGATGGTCAACACTGAAATCAGATTGATTATATTTTTTTGCAGCCAAAGATGGAGAAGCTCTATATGGTCAGCAAAAACAAGACCAGGAGCTGACTGTGGCTCAGACCATGAACTCCTTATTGCCAAATTCAGACTGAAATTGAAGAAAGTAGGGAAAACCACTAGACCATTCAGGTATGACCTAAATCAAATCCCTTATGATTACACAGTGGAAGTGAGAAATAGATTTAAGGGCCTAGATCTGATAGATAGAGTGCCTGATGCACTATGGAATGAGGTTTGTGACACTGTACAGGAGACAGGGATCAAGACCATCCCCATGGAAAAGAAATGCAAAAAAGCAAAATGGCTGTCTGGGGAGGCCTTACATATAGCTGTGAAAAGAAGAGAAGCAAAAAGCAAAGGAGAAAAGGAAAGATATAAGCATCTGAATGCAGAGTTCCAAAGAATAGCAAGAAGAGATAAGAAAACCTTCTTCAGCGATCAATGCAAGGAAATAGAGGAAAACAACAGAATGCGAAAGACTAGGGATCTCTTCAAGAAAATCAGAGATACCAAAGGAACATTTCATGCAAAGATGGGCTCGATAAAGGACAGAAATGGTATGGACCTAACAGAAGCAGAAGATATTAAGAAGAGATGGCAAGAATACGCAGAAGAACTGTACAAAAAAGATCTTCACGACCCAGATAATCACGATGGTGTGATCACTCACCTAGAGCCAGACATCTTGGAATGTGAAGTCAAGTGGGCCTTAGAAAGCATCACTACGAACAAAGCTAGTGGAGGTGATGGAATTCCAGCTGAGCTATTCCAAATCCTGAAAGATGATGCTGTGAAAGTGCTGCACTCAATATGCCAACACATTTGGAAAACTCAGCAGTGGCCACAGGACTGGAAAAGGTCAGTTTTCATTCCAATCCCAAAGAACAGCAATGCCAAAGAATGCTCAAACTACCGTACAATTGCACTTATCTCACGCGCTAGTAAAGTGATGCTCAAAATTCTCCAAGTCAGGCTTCAGCAATATGTGAACCGTGAACTTCCTGATGTTCAAGCTGGATTTAGAAAAGGCAGAGGAACCAGAGATCAAATTGCCAACATCCGCCTGATCATGGAAAAAGCAAGAGAGTTCCAGAAAAACATCTATTTCTGCTTTCTTGACTATGCCAAAGCCTTTGACTGTGTGGATCACAATAAACTGTGGAAAATTCTGAAAGAGATGGGAATACCAGACCACCTGATCTGCCTCTTGAGAAACCTATATGCAGGTCAAGAAGCAACAGTTAGAACTGGACATGGAACAACAGACTGGTTCCAAATAGGAAAAGGAGTTCGTCAAGGCTGTATATTGTCACCCTGTTATTTAAGTTATATGCAGAGTACATCATGAGAAACGCTGGACTGGAAGAAACACAAGCTGGAATCAAGATTGCTGAGAGAAATATCAATAACCTCAGATATGCAGATGACACCACCCTTATGGCAGAAAGTGAAGAGGAACTCAAAAGCCTCTTGATGAAAGTGAAAGTGGAGAGTGAAAAAGTTGGCTTAAAGCTCAACATTCAGAAAATGAAGATCATGGCATCTGGTCCCATCACTTCATGGGAAATAGATGGGGAAACAGTGGAAACAGTGTCGGACTTTATTTTTTGGGCTCCAAAACCACTACAGATGGTGACTGCAGCCATGAAATTAAAAGACACTTACTCCTTGGAAGAAAAGTTATGACCAACCTAGATAGCATATTGAAAAGCAGAGAGATTACTTTGCCAACAAAGGTCTGTCTAGTCAAGGCTATGGTTTTTCCAGTGGTCATGTATGGATGTGAGAGTTGGACTGTGAAGAAGGATGAGCACCGAAGAATTGATGCTTTAGAACTGTCGTGTTGGAGAAGACTCTTGAGAATCCCTTTGACTGCAAGGAGATCCAACCAGTCCATCCTGAAGGAGATCAGCCCTGGGGTTTCTTTGGAAGGAATGATGCTAAAGCTGAAACTCCAGTACTTTGGCCACCTCATGCGAAGAGTTGACTCATTGGAAAAGACTCTGATGCTGGGAGAGATTGGGGGCAGGGGGAGAAGGGGACGACAGAAGATGAAATGGCTGGATGGCATCACTGACTTAATGGACGTGAGTCTCAGTGAACTCTGGGAGTTGGTGATGGACAGGGAGGCCTGGCATGATGCGATTCATGGGGTTGCAAAGAGTCGGACATGACTGCGTGACTGATCTGATCTGATTGAAGCCATCAACAGGTTTATTGCAATCTCTATCAAGATTCCAATGGCATTTTTTCAAGAAGTTGAAAAAAAAATCCTTCAGTTTGTTAAGAACCACAAAGAACCGTGCTTAAGCAAAGCAATTATTAAGAATATTGAATGTAGCTTTACGTTTCATAATTCCTGAAATTTAAACTATATTACAAGGCTATTTTAATCAAGAGTGTGGCACTCATGTAAAAATAGACAACGCAGACAATGGAACATAATTGAACTCTTTGAAATGAATTCCTATATGCATGGCAACGAAAATTTGACACCTGAGCCAAGGAATATTGGAGAAAAGACAGTCTCTTTTAATAATAAAAGACAATGGAAAAATACGATATTCACATGTGAAAGAATGACTCTAGACCCTATCTTTCACCACTTACAAAAGTTAACTTGAAATGAATTAAAGATTGAAATATTATACCTGAAACTATACGACTTCCAGAAGGAAATACAGAGAAAACATTTCTTGACATGGGTCTTGGTAGTAATTTTTTCTATGTGACACCCATAGAAAAAACAACAAAATTAAACTAATGAGACTACATCAAACTAAAAAGTGTCTATAAAATGAAACAATCAATAAAATGAAAGGTAGCCTATTGAGTAGGCAAAAATATTTGCAAACCATGTATCTGATAAGGAGTTAATATCCAAATACATAAAAAACTCATACAATTGAATAACAATTAAACAAATTATCAGGTTTAAAAATAAGCGAAGAACCTGAATATACATTTTTCCAAAAACACATTCAAATGGCCAGTAGTAGATGAAAAGATGCCTAACATCACCAATTATCATTGGAATGCAAATCAAAACTACAATGAGGGGGCTTCCCTGGTGGTTCAGTGATAGTCTGCCTGCAAATGCAGAAATACAGGTTCTATCCCAGATTTGGGAAGATCCCCACTTGCCACAGGGGAACTAAGCCCATGTGCCACAACTATTGAGCCTGTGCCGTAGAGCCTGGGAGTCATAAATACTGAAGCCCAATGCCATAACTTCCTAAGCCAGCTTGCCCTGCTCTGCAACAAAAGAAGCCACCGTAATGACAAGCCTGCACACTGCAACTAGAGAATAGCCCTTGGTCACCACAACTAGAGAACAGCCCATTCAGCATGAAGACCCAACACAGCCAAAAATAAATAAAATTATTAAAATAGAAAACACAAGGAGATATCACCTCATGCCTATTAGAATGGCTATTGTCAAGAAGACAAAAATAACAAATGCTGGTAAAGATATGGAGAAAAGGGAACATTTATTTACTCTTGGTGTAAATGTTAACTCTTATAACCAGCATAGAAAACAGTAGAGAAGTTCCTCAAAAAGTTAAAAACATAACTATCATACGATGTAGTAATTCTGAGTACTTTTCCAAAGAAAATTTTAAAAATTTGAGAAGATATATGTACCTTATTTTCTTACAGCATTATTTACAATAGCCAAGACAGGGAAACTACATAAGTTTCCATCATGAGATGGACAGGTAAAGAAATTGTAGTACTATTCAGTTGACCATTTAACAAGAAATGTCTGAAAATGCTGGGTCCACCTATACTAAGATTTTTTTCAATGGTATTCAGTAGTACTACTAGAGTAGTATATGATCCAAGTTTGGCTGAACCCACAAATGCAGAGTGCAGGTATGAGAAACCAAGTACAGGGAGGGCTGACTATATGTTACACATCAACTTTCAACTGTGCGTTTTCAACTCTGTGAAGCGTCAATGTCTCTAACCTCTGACATGTTTGTCAGTTATATATGCAGCAGAATGCTCTTCATCCGTTGAAAAGAAGGACAGCCTGTCTTTTGTGACAACATAGATCTTGAGATCATTATATAAATGAGATAAGTCAGAAAGACAAAAACAAATAGTGCATAATCTTAATTTTATATATGGAATCTAAAGAAATATAACTCCTAGAAAAAGAGAACAGACCTGTGGTTTCCAGAGATAAGGGGTGGGAGAGGGAAATTGGGTGAATTTGGTCAAAAAGTACAAATTGCTAGTTATAGAATAACTAAGTACTGGGGATGTAATATACAGCATGGTGACTGTGGTTAACACTGCTGTATGGTATGTTTGAAAGTTGGTAAGAAAATAAGTCCTAGAAGCTCTCATCACAGATAAAAAAATTTTTTTTTTCTAACTATGTGAGGTTATGGATGTTCCCTAAACTTGTAGTAATCATTTTACAGTATATGTTAGTCAAGCCATTATGCTCTATACCTTAAACTTATAACAGTGTTGGATGTCAATTATATTTCAATACAACTGAAGGAAAAAAACAAACTATTCAGAGGTACTTACCCTTCATTAGGTGGCCATATGGTTTGTTCATCTTCTTTTCTCTCTATACTGATAAATGCAAAATATTACATTATGGTATGTCACGTTGGTAATCATAAAAACTTGGTTGTCTAACCACATGTCTGTTTTATCTTGAATACATCTGAGGCCATGACTGCAAAATTTCTTTGCTCTGTGTTTCTACTTTCTAATCGGTTAGAAACTCAAAGTATAGTTATTATTACAATACTTCATCATTCTAATTTTTATTCCAAAGCATGTAAAATTTAGAAATAGTTTTCTCTTGTCCACCCACTTCAGGCAGTAAGAACTCTGGAAGTTTCTTTAGTAGACAAGGTATGAGGCTATACTTCATTGTGTAGCTTGTGATAGTCAGTATAGCTTCTTTTAGGGTAACTTACCTTGTTTAGTTGACAAGCACTCTAAATTTTACAACCATAATTTAAACATATCTGAATTCAACTACTTTGTATGAAAGAGGAGCTCAACCTCATCTATATCCTCTTCTAATTATTTTCAATCCGTCAATTTAATTTCAAATCAATGTATATTTCTTGTGTTTTCTACATGTCAGGCACTAGTTAAAAGTGAAAGTGTTAGTCACTCAGTTGTGTCTGACTCTTTGTGACCCCATGGACTGTAGCCTGCCAGGCTCCTGTGTCCATGATATTCTCCAGGTGAGAATACTGGAGTGGGTTGTCATTTCCTTCTCCAGCAGATCTTCCTGGCTCAGGGATGGAACCTGGGTCTCCCACATTGCAGACAGATTCTTTACTATCTGAGCCACCAGGGAAGCCCTGTCAGGCACTATACTAGACAACAAAAACAAATAGAAAAATCTGCTTCCTAATTTCTAAAATATGTAGAAACTACCCAGGAAAAAAAAATCATATTGCACAGATATTTAAAATGAAGTATGGTAAACGTTATAAGAGAAAGAAACCTCTTGCTTTTATGTTGATTACCCTTTAGTCTTATGCCAGTCCTGGATCCTAAATTCATAGTCTGTACATAATACTAAATATATTAAATCAGTATGGTAGATAAATTGAAGACAACCCTGTAATAATTTACATGATATCTTGTGAAATTCTGCTTGAGAAAAACATAGAAAAAAGGAAAACCATGATAACCCTTAAAATTTTACCTTAATAATGGATATCTTTTTTGATACTTCTTTTTCTCATTTTTGCTGAAAATGGAATTCAAGGCCACATAGAGAGAGAGAGTCAATTTCTTCTAAAATGTTAATCATCTCTCTTTCAATCTTCAATAAAAGAAGAACCTATACTCTTTTTCTTCATTGTATTCTTTAGAATGACTTCCTAGATGTTTGGTGGGAGGAATTCCAGGCTCCATTTTTTATTGCATATTAATATGTTAATTTCTAAGAATATATATTTTTGGATTCTTGGTATTAGTAAGGCAAGTACTGGTGATACAAAGGTCATAATGAGGTAGGAATTTGCTTATATTTATATATTATTTAATCCTACTGTATTTATTAGCTGTATTGTTTAATCTTCATAACAACCCCAAGTTTTGATATTTTGCATGTTTCTCATTATAAAACTAAGGCTATATTACTTAAGTTAAAATATAATCTATAAAATAAAACAATAATATGAAATAAAATACTAGAGTAAGTCAATAAGAAAAATTTTCTAGCAGAAGAAGTCACTTTTTATTTTTTTTTAACAAATGACAGACCTGGGGTTAAAAACAAAGTTCTGTTTGATGTTGAAATCTTCCTGGTATACTAAATGCATTGACAGCTCTCTAGTCACCTTAAATAAAGATGTATGCTTTGAAATCTAAAGATTCTAAAATAGAGCTAACCAATCTTTTCTGGTGAAGTCCTATAATCATTTGGAACTCATGGATCCAAATGCTTGTTGTAATTTTGTATTAGCTACTTGATGTTCTTCCTTAATACAAGGTAAGCAAAAGAGCACCCTGTGGGGCAGAGTGACTTGTCCAAGGACAGAATCCATTTGATGTAATCTGAACTAACACATACAAAATAATCTAGTAAGAATAATGTAATATGGAAGGAATAGTTTTTCTTTTTTGTTTTTGAAGATGAAGTGATTTTTGGAAATTCTATTAATCCTGGCATCTTCCAAGACAGGGTTTGAGAATAGTATGTATTTTGGGGGGCATTGATACTTTGCAATTAGATCAGGTGTATACAGATATAATTTACTCATTCATTTTTTTTTAGTGTGAAAAACTGTGGTTTTAACACAGTTAAATGTTAACACACTTAATTATTACATGTTCAGATCACTCAAACCTGAATGTTTATAAATTAGGAAAATAGCCTGATGACATAGTCTGAAATTTCTACCTAACTTTCTTTATGAAAGAATTATATTCCAACAACTTCAGAGCTTTGTAACATCTTTATTTTGTCTCTGTCAAACAAAAGTCCTAGCATATCATCCTGAAAACTTAGATATCATGTCACAGTTCATAAGAGTCATTCACTTAACACATGCTTATTGATCACTTTATATATAATGTGCTGGGGAAGGGTCTGAAGAGGCATTTATGCCTCTTGTTTCAATACTTCATTAGTTCAGTCTTCCTGCTGTATACAGTTTAATGCCTACACTATAGCACCTTTGACATGATAAAGGTACAATTTAATAAATGAAATCTAGATGAATGTACATTTCTTTCTGAGAAAGAGTTAAAACCTGAGTGAATCACAGAATTCAGGGCAATGCCTTTTTAATGATTCTCCTTAAAAACACTAGAGGGTTTTCCAGGTGGCATTAGTGATAAATAATCTGCCTGCCAAGCTGGAAGATGTAAGCAACACCCTTGGTTGGGAAGATCCCCTAGAGTAGGAAATGGCACCCCACTCTAGTATTCTTGCCTGGAAAATGCCATGGGCAGAGGAGCCTGGCAGGTTACTGTCCATGGGTCCACAAAGATTCAGACACAACTGAGTGACTGAGCACACATTTTAAGCATAGAAGGGTTATCTGTGATCTTAGAACAGTCTAAATCTCCTAAGGCTTCCTGATCCCTTCTGTCTGTGGGTAACTGCCTTCAGTAGTCTTCAGAAAACAAGGTAGACCATTTCACATTGACAATTTCAGAATGCCTAAGCATTCAGAGGGATAGCTTCATGTGAATTTTGAAAGTTGAAGTGTATTTTACCAGGTGGCCATTGCTCCAGAAGGGATTAGAAGAGGTCTTTTGCAGAAGCAGGAACTGATGAATTAGGTTCATCTGAAATCATGTTGGCTGTAAAAGATGCTCCTTTAATAATCAGGATGTTAGCTCTAGCATCCTGGAGACAATCCAGTTCTGCAATTATTTCTGCCTACCTCCTTTCCTCTCTGAAATTTCAATGGAATTCTTTTTCTTTGTCGTTTCTGGAAAGAAAATGAAAAAGATAATAAGGCCATGTCTAATTAAAGCAACACTACTACAATTTAATAACATTTACTGAACTTTTAAGAATAAAGTTAATTTAAATTCTTTATAAAAGATTTAATTATGTGCTTCAAATAAGATACTTACTTATGTAACAGTAATTACAAACAGACAGTTCAATAAATATGAAATACATGTGGAAATTTGAAATTTTCTATTTACAGTATCATTTTGAGAAAAAAATCAGCAAATGCAATTTTAACTTCATAACAATGCTTTATTCTGAATAGTATTAATATGTTTAGCAAGTCATGCCTCTGAGTTCTTTGGATTATTTAGATTTACCCATGTCTTTAATAATCTTGATGCTAGTGACAAAGTTACAATAGTCTATAGGTGAATTAACACATTTTAAGAAATGTAACATCATCAATTCACTTTATGCTTCAATATGTAAAGAACTGCAAAGTTTCAAAGACAGCTTTTATATTGCTCTGGCCTATTCTGAGGAACTAAAAAGTTTTTAAAATACTTGCATTTACTAAAGGTCAGCAGAAAAAAAAAAAAGAAAAATTGCTCAGAATTTTTTTTTCTTTACATTTTGAGTTATCATCAATTTACAAGGTGCAAACTCATTGTTGTTTGCCAATTAAATTTATCATCATATATATTATAAACTAAATATTTTTATTAATGCCTTGTATGACATCAATGAAAATGTAACAAGAATTATATCACAAATCATACTATTTTGTAAAAACAAAGCTTTTCACCATGTTACCAGAAACATAATCTAGAGATGAAAGTGTCATTGTTCTGCCACCATCTTATTCTTACTGAGCTTGTTACTCATACAAGTTATTTCTTGCTACCACATTTCTCAATTTCTCAGCCATGTGACAAGTGCATTCTAGAAACCATAACTTGGATAATAATTTGGGAAGCACTGTCGAAGGACTGCCTGAAGATCATTTGAAGGGGTTGAGGAGGAAAGGCCATAGCTATAGGAGAGTCGCTTTGGATCAGAGACAATGCTTGTCAATGATTGGGTTAATGATTAAAGATGCTTGGAGGTTGACGTGAATATCATTAACTATCTTCTGCCAATGTTAATAGTATAGTACAGTATATAGTATAAAGTGGAAGCATTCTTTTTACAATGTGTTTTTTCATAGGATGCTTGAAATAGTCTCTAAAAATATCAGTGATCTTCTATGAAGATTAATAAACACAAAATGAATTCTAGATTTAAGACACTGGCCAGTGAGAATGAGGCATTCATCTCCAGCACAACTATATTTTAATCAGTGCTTTCGCTGGTTGATTTTTTGGTTGCTTCCTAGGTTGGAAATTTGGTTCCTAAAGCTGAAGACTCAGTGGCATTTTCTTGATCTTGAAACAGGAAGTGCAGGTATTTCAGGGATAACTGCTATCCTCATTCACCTTGATAACATCCATACTTCCACTTGCTCAGGCATTCCTGAATTATTTCTGAGCTCAAGTTTCTGTGTCTTCAATATGTCTGTTTGTTAAAATGCTGACTGATTCTACACATCCATTACTTTCAAATATCTAATAAATAATACAGAATTTAATATTGGGGCCCTATAGGGCCCTTTAGGTAACTTTGTATATAAAGCTGTCATTTTTTTTTTAGTTATAGAAATTAGGAGCCTTACTAAAATGATTTGGCCTGATTCACAGAGCTGGAGAGAATCTATCAAAGAACACTGAGTAAATGTCAAAAATTAAGGTAAAATGAGCTTCATTAAGATGATGATGTGAAGGTAAAGAAATATGCAGCTTATGGCAGAAGATCAAAGCACATTAGAATTCTATTATATATTAACAGTTGATATATAAATATATCGGAGAAGGCAATGGCACCCCACTCCAGTACTCTTGCCTGGAAAATCCCATGGATGGAGGAGCCTGGTAGGCTGCAGTCCATGGGGTTGCTAAGAGTCAGACACGACTGAGCAACTTCACTTTCACTTTTCACTTTCATGCCTTGGAGAAGGAAATGGCAACCCACTCCAGTGTTCTTGCCTGGAGAATCCCAGGGACGGGTGAGCCTGGTGGGCTTCTGTCTTTGGGGTCGCACAGAGTCGGACACGACTGACGCGACTTAGCAGCAGCAGCAGCAGCAGCATATAAATATATTTAGCATGCTCCTTGGAAGAAAAGCTATGACAAACCTAGACAGCATACTAAAAAGTGGAGATATTACTTTGCCAACAAAGATCCATCTAGTCAAAGCTATAGTTTTTCCAGTAGTCATGTATGGATGTGAGAGTTGAACCATAAAGAATGCTGAGTGCTGAAGACTTGATACTTTTGAACTGTGGTGTTGGAGAAGACTCTTGATAGTCCCTTGGACTTCAAGGAGATCCAACCAGTCCATCCTAAAGGAAATCAGTACTGAACATTCATTGGAAGGACTGCTGCTGAAGCTCCGATACTTTGGCCATCTGATGGGAAGGGCGGGTGGACTCATTGGAAAAGACCCTGATGCTAGGAAAGATAAACGGCAGGAAGGGAAGGGGATGACAGAGGATGAGATGGTTGGATAGCATCACCAACTCAATGGACATGGGTTTGAACATGCTCTGGGGGATAGTGAAGGACAAGGAAGCCTGGCATGCTATAATTCATAGGTCTGCAAAGAGTCAGACATGATCAAGCTCTGAACAACAACAATATTTACTGGTATAAAGTAAAATATACCAGTGCTAATGGCTTGCTCATTTATTTCTTCAGAAATATAGATTAATTTATCTATAAATTTATTTACAGTTAGCAGGCTAGTAGAGTGAGTTTCAGTCTACCTAGAATGATACCCCAGGAAGCAGCCTCTCAGTAGATCTGAGGGAATTGCTCCCAGGAATCTAACTGATTTTACTAAGTGAAGTTTGGAGACACAGATGAATATAATATAAAACATACAGATTATTGCCCACCTGCTCTGAATATTAACTTTGCTTACTATAAATGGTGGTGTTGGTTTAGTCACAAACTCACATCCAACTTTTGGGAACCCATGGGCTATAGCCTCCAGGCTTCTCTGTCTATCCAATTTCCAAGGCAAGAATACCAGAGTGGGTTGCCATTTCCTCTTCCAGGGGATCGATCCAGTAGATGGAAACCATGTCTTCTACTTTGCAGGCTGATTCTTTACCACGGAGTCGCCAGGGAAGATGCCTATTACATATTACATTTAATAGGCATCTATATGGATGGAGGAGCCTGGTAGGCTGCAGTCCATGGGGTTGCTAAGAGTTGGACATGACTGAGCGGCTTCAATTTCACTTTTCACTTTCATTCATTGGAGAAGGAAATGGCAACCCACTCCAGTGTTCTTGCCTGGAGAATCCCAGGGACGGGGGAGCCTGGTGGGCTGCCGTATATGGGGTCGCACAGAGTCGGACACAACTGAAGTGACTTAGCAGCAGCATATGTTTTAATATTCCACAAACCTCTTGACTCCCCTGAGACTCAAGACACATTTGAACTATATCATTTTTCCTAGTTCTGATATGTTGTAACACTCTATAAGGGAAAACCTTTATTTATTTAAAATACATACACATTTTAGGACTTCCCTGGTGGTACAATAGATAGGAACCCACATGCAGCAATGAAGACCTGGTGCAACCAAAAATAAAATAAATACATTATTTAATTTAAAAAATGCATACACATTTTAGACATCAGGAGCCAATTCAGTTTATTTGTTGTGTCAACTTAACAGCTATAACTGATTTGAAATATGTTCCTTAAGTTTACATTTTATTTTTTACTTAACATGTACCTGGGGTATTAGATGAACATCATGCATAGTTAATCTTTACTAATTAATTAATCTAAAAAATTAATCACACACTTATACTTAAATTTTCAAGGATATGAAAA
This sequence comes from Bubalus bubalis, assembly GCF_019923935.1. Lineage (NCBI taxonomy): Eukaryota > Metazoa > Chordata > Mammalia > Artiodactyla > Bovidae > Bubalus > Bubalus bubalis. The sequence continues at coordinate 76,887,357 of NC_059159.1, read as the reverse complement.
GAACCTAGAATAGCCAAAATGTTTTCTTTTTTTTTCCCAGTTTTTTTTTAATTTTTTAACTTTACAATATTGTATTGGTTTTGTAATATATCAAAATGAATCCGCCACAGGTATACATGTGTTCCCCATCCTGAACCCTCCTCCCTCCCCATACCATTTCTCTGGGTCATCCCAGCACAGCAGCCCCAAGCATCCAGCATCGTGCATTGAACCTGGACTGGCAACTCATTTCATACATGACATTATACATGTTTCAATGCCATTCTCCCAAATCATCCTATGCTCTCCCTCTCCCACAGAGTCCAAAAGTTCTATATATCAGTGTCTCTTTTGCTGTTTCTCATACAGGCTTATTGTTACCATCTTTCTAAATTCCATATATATGCATTAGTACACTGTATTGGTGTTTTTCTTTCTGGCTTACTTCACTCTGTATAATAGGCTCCAGTTTCATCCACCTCATTAGAATTGATTCAAATGTATTCTTTTTAATGGCTGAGTAATACTCCATTGTGTATATGTACCATTGCTTTCTTATCCATTCATCTGCTGATGGACATCTAGGTTGCTTCCATGTCCTGGCTATTATAAATAGTGCTGCGATGAACATTGGGGTGCACGTGTCTCTTTCCCTTCTGGTTTCCTCAGTGTGTATGCCCAGCAGTGGGATTGCTGGATCATAAGGCAGTTCTATTTCCAGTTTTTTAAGGAATCTTCACACTGTTCTCCATAGTGGCTGTACTAGTTTGCATTCCCACCCACAATGTAAGAGAGTTCCCTTTTCTCCACACCCTCTCCAGCATTTATTGCTTGTAGACTTTTGGATCGCAGCCATTCTGACTGGCGTGAAATGGTACCCCATTGTGGTTTTGATTTTCATTTCTCTGGTAATGAGTGATGATGAGCATCTTTTCATGTGTTTGTTAGCCATCTGTATGTCTTCTTTGGAGAAATGTCTATTTAGTTCTTTGGCCCATTTTTTGATTGGGTCATTTATTTTTCTGGAATTGAGCTGTAGGAATTGCTTGTATATTTTTAAGATTAGTTGTTTGTCAGTTGCTTCATTTGCTATTATTTTCTCCCATTTGCTATTATTTTTCACCTTGCTTATAATTTCCTTTGTTTTGCAGAAGCTTTTAAGTTGAATTAGGTCCCATTTGTTTATTTTTGCTTTTATTTCCAATATTCTGGAAGGTGGCTCATAGAGGATCCTGCTGTGATGTATGTCGGAGAGTGTTTTGCCTATGTTCTCCTCTAGGAGTTTTATAGTTTCTGGTCTTACATTGAGATCTTTAATCCATTTTGAGTTTATTTTTGTGTATGGTGTTAGAAAGTGGTCTAGTTTCATTCTTTTACAAGTGGTTGACCAGTTTTCCCAGCACCACTTGTTAAAGAGATTGTCTTTAATCCATTGTATATTCTTGCCTCCTTTGTCAAAGATAAGGTGTCCATATGTGTGTGGCTTTATCTCTGGGCTTTCTATTTTGTTCCATTGATCTATATTTCTGTCTTTGTGCCAGTACCATACTGTCTTGATGACTGTGGTTTTGTAGTAGAGCCTGAAGTCAGGCAGGTTGATTCCTCTAGTTCCATTTTTCTTTCTCAAGATTGCTTTGGCTATTTGAGGTTTTTTTGTATTTTGATACAAATTGTGAAATTATTTGTTCTAGCTCTGTGAAGAATACCGTTGGTAGCTTGATAGGGATTGCATTGAATCTATAAATTGCTTTGGGTAGTATACTCATTTTCACTATATTGATTCTTCTGATCCATGAACATGGTATATTTCTCCATCTATTAGTGTCCTCTTTGATTTCTTTCACCAGTGTTTTATAGTTTTCTCTATGTAGGTCTTTAGTTTCTTTAGGTAGATTTATTCCTAAGTATTTTATTCTTTTCGTTGCAATGGTGAATGGAATTGTTTCCTTAATTTCTCTTTCTATTTTCTCATTATTAGTGTATAGGAATGCAAGGGATTTCTGTGTGTTGATTTTATATCCTGCAACTTTACTATATTCATTGATTAGTTCTAGTAATTTTCTGGTGGAGTCTTTAGGGTTTCTATGTAGAGGATTATGTCATCTGCAAACAGTGAGAGTTCTACTTCTTCTTTTCCAATTTGGATTCCTTTTATTTCTTTTTCTGTTCTGATTGCTGTGGCCAAAACATCCAAAACTATGTTGAATAGTAAAGGTGAAAGTGGGCACCCTTGTCTTGTTCCTGACTTTAGAGGAAATGCTTTCAATTTTTCACCATTGAGGATAATGTTTGCTGTCGGTTTGTCATATATAGCTTTTATTATGTTGAGGTATGTTCCTTCTATTCCTGCTTTCTGGAGAGTTTTTATCATAAATGGATGTTGAATTTTGTCAAAGGCTTTCTCTGCATCTATTGAGATAGTCATATGGTTTTTATTTTTCAATTTGTTAACGTGGTGTATTACATTGATTGATTTGCGGATATTGAAGAATCCTTGCATCCCTGGGATAAAGCCCACTTGGTCCTGGTGTATGATCTTTTTAATGTGTTGTTGGATTCTGATTGCTAGAATTTTGTTAAGGATTTTTGCATCTATGTTCATCAGTGATATTGGCCTGTAGTTTTCTTTTTTTGTGGGATCTTTGTCAGGTTTTGGTATTAGGGTGATGGTGGCCTCATAGAATGAATTTGGAAGTTTACCTTCCTCTGCAATTTTCTGGAAGAGTTTGAGTAGGATACGTGTTAGCTCTTCTCTAAATTTTTGGTAGAATTCAGCTGTGAAGCCGTCTGGACATGGGCTTAGTTTGCTGGAAGATTTCTGATTACAGTTTCAATTTCCATGCTTGTGATGGGTCTGTTAAAATTTTCTATTTCTTCCTGGTCCAGTTTTGGAAAGTTGTACTTTTCTAAGAATTTATCCATTTCTTCCACATTGTCCATTTTATTGGCATATAATTGTTGATAGTAGTCTCTTATGATCCTTTGTATTTCTGTGTTGTGATCTCTCCATTTTCATTTCTAATTTTATTGATTAGATTTTTCTCCCTTTCTTTCTTGATGAGTCTGGCTAATGGTTTGTCAATTTTATTTATCCTCTCAAAGAACCAGCTTTTGGCTTTGTTGATTTTTGCTATGGTCTCTTTTGTTTCTTTTGCATTTATTTCTGCCTTAATTTTTAAGATTTCTTTCCTTCTACTAACCCTGGGGTTCTTCATTTCTTCCTTTTCTAGTTGCTTCATTTCACTCCTTTTTTCTTGTTTTTTTGAGGTATGCCTGTATTGCTATGAACTTTCCCCTTAGGACTGCTTTTACAGTGTCCCACAGGTTTGGTGTTGTTGTGTTTTCTTTTTCATTTGTTTCTATGCAAATTTTTATTTCTTTTTTGATTTCTTCTGTGATTTGTTGGTTATTCAGCAGCGTGTTGTTCAGCCTCCATATGTTGGAATTTTTAATAGTTTTTCTCCTGTAATTGAGATCTAATCTTACTGCATTGTGGTCAGAAAAGATGCTTGGAATGATTTCAATTTTTTTGAATTTACCAAGGCTAGATTTATGGCCCAGGATGTGATCTATCCTGGAGAAGGTTCCGTGTGCACTTGAGAAAAAGGTGAAATTCATTGTTTTGGGATGAAATGTCCTATATATATATCAATTAGGTCTAACTGGTCTATTGTATCATTGAAAGTTTGTGTTTCCTTGTTAATTTTCTGTTTAGTTGATCTATCCATAGGTGTGAGTGGGGTATTAAAGTCTCCCACTATTATTGTGTTATTGTTAATTTCTCCTTTCATACTTGTTAGCATTTGTCTTACATATTGTGGTGCTCCTATGTTGGATGCATACATATTTATAATTGTTATATCTTCATCTTGGACTGATCCTTTGATCATTATGTAGTGACCTTCTTTGTCTCTTTTCACAGCCTTTGTTTTAAAGTCTATTTTATCTGATATGAGTATTGCTACTCCTGCTTTCTTTTGGTCTCTATTTGCATGGAATATCTTTTTCCAGCCCTTCACTTGCTGTCTACATGTGTCCCCTGTTTTGAGGTGGGTCTCTTGTAGACAACATATGTAGGGGTCTTGTTTTTGCATCTATTCAGCCAGTCTTTGTCTTTTGGTTGGGGCATTCAACCCATTTACATTTAAGGTAATTATTAATATGTATGATCCCATTGCCATTTACTTTATTGCTTTGGGTTCGAATTTATACACTCTTTTTGTGTTTCCTGTCTAGAGAATATCCTTTAGTATTTGTTGGAGAGCTGGTTTGGTGGTGCTGAATTCTCTCAGCTTTTGCTTGTCTGTAAAGCTTTTGATTTCTCCTTCATACTTGAATGAGATCCTTGCTGGGTACAATAATCTGGGCTGTAGGTTATTTTCTTTCATCACTTTAAGTATGTCTTGCCATTCCCTCCTGGCTTGAAGAGTTTCTATTGAAAGATCAGCTGTTATCCTTATGCGAATTCCCTTGTGTGTTATTTGTTGTTTTTCCCTTGCTGCTTTTAATATTTGTTCTTTGTGTTTGATCTTTGTTAATTTGATTCATATGTGTCTTGGGGTGTTTCGCCTTGGGTTTATCCTGTTTGGGACTCTCTGGGTTTCTTGGACTTGAGTGATTATTTCCTTCCCCATTTTAGGGAAGTTTTCAACTATCATCTCCTCAAGTATTTTCTCATGGTCTTTCTTTTTGTCTTCTTCTTCTGGGACTCCTATGATTCGAATGTTTAGCGTTTAATATTGTCCTGGAAGTCTCTGAGATTGTCCTCATTTCTTTTAATTCGTTTTTCTTTTTCCCTCTCTGATTCATTTATTTCTACCATTCTGTCTTCTAATTTACTAATCCTATCTTCTGACTCTGTTATTCTATTTGTTGCCTCCAGAGTGTTTTTTATCTCATTTATTGCATTATTCATTATATATTGACTCTTTTTTATTTCTTCTAGGTCCTTGTTAAACCTTTCTTGCATCTTCTCAATCTTTGTCTCCAGGCTATTTATCTGTGATTCCATTTTGATTTCAAGATTTTGGATCAATTTCACTATCATTATTCGGAATTCTTTATCAGGTAGATTCCCTATCTTTTCCTCTTTTGTTTGGTTTGGTGGGCATTTATCCTGTTCCTTTACCTGCTGGGTATTCCTCTGTCTCTTCATCTTCTTTATATTGCTGAGTTTGGGGTGTCCTTTCTGTATTCTGGCAGTTTGTGGAGTTGTCTTTATTGTGGAGTTTGCTCACTGTGTGTAGGTTTGTACAGGTGGCTTGTCAAGGTTTCTTGGTTAGGGAAGCTTGTGTCGCTGTTCTGGTGGGTGCAGCTGGATTTCTTCTCTCTGGAGTGCATTGAAGTGTCCAGTTATTAGTTATGAGATGTCTATGATTTTGGAGTAACTTTGGGCAGCCTGTATCTTGAAGCTCAGGGCTGTGTTTCTGTGTTGCTGGAGAATTTGCTTTGTATGTCTTGCCCTGGAACTTGTTGTCCCTTGTGTGGTGCTGGTTTCAGTGTAGGTATGGAGGCATTTGATGAGCTCCTGTCAATTAATGTTCCCTGGAGTTAGGAGTTCCCTGGAATCAGGGTTTGGACTTAAGCCTCCTGCTTCCAGTTATCGGTCTTATTTTTACAGTAGTCTCAAAACTTCTCCTTCTATACAGCACCATTGATAAAACATCTATGTTAAAGATGAAAAGTTTCTCCACCATGAGGGTCACCCAGAAAGGGTCACAGCGTTACATGGAGAAGAGAAGAGGGAGGAGGGAGTTAGAGGTGACCCAAATGAGATGAGGTGGAATCAATAGAGGAGAGAGCGGGCTAGCCAGTAATCACTTCCTTTTATGCACTCCACTACTGGACCGCTCAGAGATGTTCACAGGGTTATACAGAGAAGAGAAGAGGGAGGAAGGAGACAGAGGTGGCCAGGAGGATAAAAGGGGGGAATGAAAAGGAGAGAGACAGATCCAGCCAGTAATCAGTTCCCTAAGTGTTCTCCACCGTCTGGAACACACAGAAATTCACAGAGTTGAGTAGAGTAGAGAGGGGTTAAGGAGGAGACACAGGCGACCTGGTGGAGAAAAAGGAGAGTCCAAAGGGGGAGAAAGCAGCCAAGTCAGTAATCTCACTCCCAAGTAAAAAATGGGTACTGAAGATTGGGTTCTTAAAGGTACAAAATTGGTAACAAATACATAAAAGCAAAAATTAAAAATCTAGAGTAGAGTTTGGAATTTCAAAAATACAATGTTAAAGAAAAGAAGAAGGAAAAGAAAGAGAGAAAAAGAAAAAAGAAGTCACAAAAATTATAAAGAAAATATAGGTACAAAATTGATAACAAATACCAAAAAGCATAAATTAAAAATGTAGAGTAGAGTTTGGAATTTCAGAAATACAATATTAAAGAAAAGAAGAAGAGAAGGAAAGAGAGGGAAAAAAAGTCACAAAAATTATATAAAAAAATATAGGTACAAAATTGATAACAAATACCAAAAAGCTAAAATTAAAAATCTAGAGTAGAGTTTGGAATTTCAAAAATACAATGTTAAAGAAAAGAATAAAAAAAAAAGAAAAGAAAAGAAAGAAAGAGAAAAAGAAAAAAAAACAAGGTCACAAAAACTATAAAATATATATATATATATGAAGTTTGCTTTAAAAAAATAGGGTCTTTTTTTTTTTTTGCAAAGTAATAGTAGGTTATAAAAGTGAAAATTAAAGGGGTAATAGAGGACCTAAATATTTTTAAAAAATTAAAAGAAAATAAAAAAAGAAAGAATGATCGTAAAACTAGTAAAAATATATCTAGAACTTTCTCTGGTGTTGCTGTGGGTATTGTGGGATCAGTTCATTTTCGGCTAGTTCCTTGGTCCGTCTTATATTTCTCAAGATCTATAGGCCCCTTCCTATGTAGTCGGTACTAATGACAGGGTTTTAATCTATTGCCTGTTGCTTCCAAGGCAGTTCCCTCTGTTAAAGCTTCTTCGGTTTGCTGGTCTCTTCAGTGTTTGGTTTCCGCCCTGATACAAAGGGGGCGCTGGTGGACACTTTTTTTTTTTTTTTTTTTTTTTTTTAGGCTCACTTGTTCAGTCGCGTTGTGGGGAGGGAGGGAGGGATGCTGCAAACAAATAACACTGGCATGTGCTCGCAGTGCCTCAGCCACACTGGGTCTTCCCCTGCTCATGGCGTGTGTAGCCTCCCTGCCCACACTGCTCAGCTCTAGGTTGCTCTGCCGGGAACCATCCGAGGCCGGCCCTGGGCTGCTTGCACCTCCCAGGTCTAAGCTGCTCAGGTTCAGGCACTCAGGTAGTCCTCAGAGGCGCAGACTTGGTTGGGCCTGCGTTTTGTGCCCTTTCCAGGTCCGAGCAGCTCAGGTGATGAGGTGTTTGGTGAGCGCAGTTGCTGCAACTTATTGCCTCCCTGCCACTCAGTTTTCTGGGTGTACAACCGGCACACCTTCTCAGGCGGACGTTAACTGTCCAGAACCCCAAGAAGTCTTAGTTAGCAAAGAAGCCTGCTTAAAGTTTTATAGATAATGTCTGTCTGGGGCTGCGATCGACCCTTTCCGGCTCAGGCTGCCTATCACCGGAGGGGGATGGTCTGCAGTCGGCTATCTCTGTTCAGTCCTTTGTTCCGCGCGCGGGCCTGGCAGTGTCTTAGGTTAGGGCTGGCTTTTCGCGTGGTAGATATCCCACAGTCTGGTTTGCTAGCCCAAATTAGTTCGCTCAGATAGCGCTCGGGGCATTCAGGCCAGATCCTTACTCTAAGCGATGCAGCCTGCGCCTGCCTGCCCAGCCCCCGCTTGCTAGTGGCGTGTGCAGGCCTCTGCGCTGCTTCTCCACTGGGGGAGTTACCACTGGACTCGTAATCTGTGGGTTTTAATTGTTTATATATTTTTCCTCCCTGTTATGTTGCCCTCTGTGCTTCCAAGGCTTGGCACAGACTTGGCAGTGAGAGTGTTTCCTGGTGTTTGGAAACTTCTCTCTTTTTAAGACTCCCTTCCCGGGACAGAGCTCTGTCCCTCCTTCTTTTGTCTCTTTTTTTGTCTTTTGTATTTTTTCTGACCTCTTTTCAAAACAATGGGTTGCTTTTCTGGGTGCCTGATGTCCTCTGCCAGCATTCAGAAGTAGTTTTGCGGAATTTACTCGGTGTTTAAATGTTCTTTTGATGAATTTGTGGGGGAGAAAGTGGTCTCCCCATCCTATTCCTCCGCCATCTTAGCTCCTCCCAAAATGTTTTCAAAAAGATAAAGTTGGAGGACTAAAGCTAGTGATATCAATACTTATTATAATGGTGCAATAATCAATGCAGTGCAGAATTGGTACACAGACCAATAAACAGAATCAGTTGAACAAAATTGAATAAAGAATAAAGACTCCAGAACTATTCTTGCATCTATATGGCAGCTGATATTTTACAAAAACAAAAAAAAGTTAAAAAGTACTTCAGTAGCTGAAACACTTGACAATCATATGCAAAACAAACTAAATAAACCCTTTTGATCCATGCACAAAAATTTACTCAAAGTGAATCATGGATCACTTTTATTTATTTATTTATTTATTTAATTTTATTTTATTTTTAAACTTTACATAATTGTATTAGTTTTGCCAAATATCAAAATGAATCCGCCACAGGTATACATGTGTTCCCCATCCTGAACCCTCCTCCCTCCTCCCTCCCCATACCATCCCTCTGGGATCACTTTTAAAACCTTTAACTAGAAAACTTCCATTAAAATGTGTAGAGGAAAGCCTTTCTGACCTTGGGCTATACAAATACATTTTATATTTTAGATATATTACCTAAAATGAAGCCCATAAAAGAACAAATTGACAAATTGGACTTCATTAAAATTAAAAGCATCTGTTCTTTGAAAGGAAGTGCAAAAAAAATTTTTATAAAGCAAACAAGCTATAGACTGGTAGAAAACTTACAAATCATATTGCTGATAAAGGACTTATACCCAGAACTCTCAAAATAACTCAATCTAAAATAAATGGCAAAAGATTTCAACAAGACCTTTACCAAAAAAGACATAGAGTTAGTAAGCATTTGAAAAGATACTCAATATCAATAATCATTAGAAGATGAAAGTTGCAATCACAATAAGATTCCATCTCATATATTTTAGGATGGCAAAAATCAAAGAGACCGATTATTCTAAATGTTGGCAAGGATAAGGTAGAACTAAAATTCTCATACACTGATGGCCCATTTCTTTGAAAGTAAACATACACTTTCTGCATGATCTAGACATTCTATGTCTAGGATTTACCCAAGATAAAACAAAATATATGTATATATTAAGATTTGCATGCAAATAATCATAATAGCTTTCATTATAATAGCTGGATATGTTGCTAAGTAGCTTCAGTCGTGTCTGACTCTTTGCGACCACATAGGCTCCTGCATCCCTGGGATTCTCCAGGCAAGAACACTGGAGTGGGTTGTCATTTCCTTCTCCAATGCATGAAAGTGAAAAATGAAAGTGAAGTCGCTCAGTCATGTCTGACTCTTAGAGACCCTGTGGACTGCAGACTACCAGGCTCCTCTGCCCATGGGATTCTCCGGGCAAGAGTACTGCAGCGGGTTGCCATTGCCTTCTCCAAGCTGGATATTAGATGCAATCCAAATAACCCAATGAATGAACTAGTAAACAAACTGGTATATCTACAAAATTTAATATGATTCAATAATAACAATGAAAAAACTATTAGAACATATTTATAGCAACATGGATAAATTTAAAACTAAATACTGTACAGTAGATTAAGAGTACAATTATTCCATTTATATGATACTAGAATTAGAAAATGTGAATGCATCTATAGAAAGTTTGTAGAAAGCTCATCCATGATTTCTCCAGGGATGGGGGAAGGGAATTGTTCAGAAAGAGGAAGGAGAAAGAGAACATGTGGATATTTTTAAGAATTATAAATATGACTATAAAAATTTTGGTAATGGTTTCTTGAGCATATACACATGTCAAAACCTATAAAATATACTTTAAATGTGTAACTATATCTCAAAACTGTTGTTTAAAAATGATATATGAGAATGATTATTCAGACCTAATCACTGAATGCACATTCCTGGCAATATTATTAGTAAGAAATATACACTGGTGAAAAACTAGAGGAAAAAAAACAGTTTTATATAAAAACTAACACATATATAGACATGTGGGTTTCTTGCATAGCTCAGTCAGTAAAGCATATGCCTGCAATGCAGGATACCTGGGTTCAATTCCTGGATTGGGAAGATATCCTGGAGAAGGAACTGGCAAATCACTCCAGTATTCTTGCCTGGAGAATCCCATGGACAGAGGAGCCTGGTGGGCTATAGTCCATGAGGTCTCAAGAGTCAGACATGACTTAGTGCTGTTTTTCCTTTTTTTCTTTCTTTCATACATATACATATAAGGAAGTTAGTAATGCAAAATAATTGAAAAAATTTAAATCAAGCTTTAAAGGACAATGTAAATGTAGGGCAAAATGGAGTCTGAATGGGCAAGACAGAACCAGTAATAAACATATTTAATTAGCACTATACTTTACTATAAATTTAAAAGAAGCAGTTTCATTAACCTCCTATTTGTTTTATTGTAAAATGGTTGGTGAATATTTTAAGTACAGACCACACAAGGTCAAGTAATATTGCTTATGGTCTCTAGAGTTCTGGCAGTTTTCACCGCACATTGGAAAACCAATATGTTAATGCTTTGCAGTGTGTGTAGTGTTTAAGGAAAAGAAAACATCTGGGGTGTCATAAAATGAGAGACATAACTACAAAAAATTAATCAGCTGCTATTTTTCATTATTGTAAGACTGAATGACTTTCAAAAGAGCAGGGGATCTGTGTTTATTTAGACATTAACAGTAAAATGTTTTATATATATTACAGAATTACTCTGACCTAACAATTTGCTTTATTGAAAAAATATATTATACTATGAAAAACAATACTCAGGAAGAAAGTGAGAATACCCAGGGGAAAGTCTATCAACCCTCATTTCCTTTTGCCAGGAAATATGTTATTCTAATTGTGGCAACTAAGTGGTAAACATGAAAATATTTTATAGGCTATTTTATTATACTGTATTATGCTATATTTTATCATATAAGAATTCTCTCACCTAGAATATTCTTTTTAAAGCTTTTGTTTCTGGGCTTTTATCCCTTAGCCTTTTTTGGCCATTTAAATCCTCTTCTTCAAAACTCAGCATAAGCATGATCTCTTCTAAAAATAGTCTCAAATCTACAGGCTGGTTTTAGTACTCCTTCTGTGTGTTAAACATGTTATCTCACGTTTACCACTTCTATAGAATTTAGTCCACTACATTACATGTTATCTCTTCTATCTCCTCCACTGGTACAACCTACACCAGTAACCATGCAACTTTCACTTATAGTCATGTACATGCATGCTGCTGTTGCTGCTACTAAGTCACTCAGTCCTGTTTGACTCTTCGCGACCCCATAGACTGCAGCCTACCAGGCTCCTCCGTCCATGGGATTTTCCAGGCAAGAGTACCAAAGTGGGGTGCCATTGCCTTCTCTGTGTACATGCATAGAAGCTACTAAGTACCAGAGCTTCCCAGGGGTGCTAGTGGTAAAACAAACAAACAAAAAAACCCACTTGCCAATGCAGGAGATATAAGAGACACAGGTTCAATCCATGTTTGGGAAGATCCTTTGTAGAAGGGCATGGCAACACACTCCAGTATTCTTGCCTGGAGAATCCCATTGACAGAGGAGCCTGGTGGTCTAGAGTCCATAGTCACAAAGAGTAAGACATGGTTGAAGTGACAGCACAGCACTTAATACCCAACAAATATTTGATTCAAAGGAAAGGATGCAATGCTTTTGTTTCAAACTCGTATTAAAAAGGTATGCTGAAAACCTGAAATATAAGAAATGTATAGCTTCCCAAATAACCAGGGAAGTCACCCAGTTATTTATATCAAAGAATTTTGGAAATTAAAGAGCTCTTTTGTTCAAATCAACAACATGTTTAATATAGCCAGAGGAATCAGCAAGCAGAACTAGAAGGGCTAACGAAATAAGGTATATTGATAAAACAAGACAGCCCTGGACCATGCCTGGAAGCCATTAGCTAGAGTTTATAGCATAGTGTCTGAAATGGGAACTCACTGGCTAATCCTCTTTCTTCCATACAAAAACAGTTCTACCATGGTTTACTGACAGGGTAAGTATACCTGCTGCTTCTGCTGCTAAGTCGCTTCAGTTGTGTCCGACTCTGTGCGACCCCATAGACGGCAGCCCACCAGGCTCCCCCGTCCCTGGGATTCTCCAGGCAAGAACACTGGAGTGGGTTGCCACTTCCTTCTCCAATGCATGAAAGTGAAAAGTAAAAGTGAAGTTGCTCAGTCATGTCTGACTCTTAGCGACCCCATGAACTGCAGCACACCAGGCTCCTCCATCCATGGGATTTTCCAGGCAAGAGTACTGGAGTGGGTGCCACTGCCTTTTCTTAAGTATACCTAGTGTCAACTAAAACAAAAATGCACAATATGAGAGTTGCAAGTTAAGTTTTATTTGGGGCAATCTGAGGATTGCAGCCCAGGAGACAGCACCTCAGATAGATCTGAGAAACTGTTCCAAAGAGGTAGGGGGGAAAGACAGTATATATGTGATTTTGGTGAATGTGGAGTACGTGCAATAAAGCACATATTTTTTGTAGAAAGTTTCTGCTGGTCTCATGAAGCATCTGCTAGTCATGAGCAACAATCATCATCATGAAGTATTTTAGTGCTTTTCCAGATATGAAGACATACAAGAATTGAGCTCATAAAATCAGCTCCTGAGAATATCTAATTATCTAAAGACCTGTCCTACCAGTTTCCTGGAGCACAGAGTGCCTCATTTTGCTCTCCACTCTGAATTTTTTCAGTGGGTGTTGGAGGTCACAGCTGCAGTGGCACATGATTTAATCCTTGTAGAGGTAGACAGAAGCAACCATGGCAAGGGCCGATTTGTGGCTGACACTAGAAGACCATCCCTCAAGTCAAAATGAAGAATTTGTGCATGGAGTCCCCTAGAAAGTAGGATCAGATCAGACCAGTCACTCAGTCGTGTCCAACTCTTTGTGACCCCATGAATGGCAGCAAGCCAGGCCTCCCTGTCCATCACCAACTCCTGGAGTTCACTCAGACCCATGTCCATCGAGTCAGTGATGCCATCCAGCCATCTCATCCTCTGTCGTCCCCTTCTCCTCTTGCCCCCAATCCCTCCCAGCATCAGAGTCTTTTCCAATGAGTCAACTCTTCCCATGAGGTAGCCAAAGTACTGGAGTTTCAGCTTTAGCATCATTCCTTCCAAAGAAATCCCAGGGCTGATCTCCTTCAGAATGGACTGCTTGGATCTCCTTGCAGTCCAAGGGACTCTCAAGAGTCTTCTCCAACACCACAGTTCCAAAGCATCAATTCTTTGGCGCTCAGCCTTCTTCACAGTCCAACTCTCATATCTATACATGACCACAGGAAAACCATAGCCTTGACTAGATGAACCTTTGTTGGCAAAGTAATGTCTCTGCTTTTGAATATGCTATCTAGGTTGGTCATAACTTTCCTTCCAAGGAGTAAGTGTCTTTTAATTTCATGGCTGCAGTCACCATCTGCAGTGATTTTGGAGCCCAGAAAAATAAAGTCTGACGCTGTTTCCACTGTTTCCCCATCTATTTCCCATGAAGTGGTGGGACCGGATGCCATGATCTTCGTTTTCTCAATGTTGAGTTTTAAGCCAACTTTTTCACTAAAAAGACGCTTTTTAGTTCCTCTTCACTTTCCGCCATAAGGGTGGTGTCATCTGCATATCTGAGGTTATTGATATTTCTCCCGGCAATCTTGATTCCAGCTTGTGTTTCTTCCAGTCCAGCATTTCTCGTGATGTACTCTGCATATAAGTTAAATAAACAGGGTGACAATATACAGCCTTGACGAACTCCTTTTCCTATTTGGAACCAGTCTGTTGTTCCATGTCCAGTTCTAACTGTTGCTTCCTGACCTGCATACAGATTTCTCAAGAGGCAGATCAGGTAGTCTGGTATTCCCATCTCTTTCAGAATTTCCCACAGTTTATTGTGATCCACACAGTCAAAGGCTTTGGCATAGTCAATAAAGCAGAAATAGATGTTTTTCTGGAACTCTCTTGCTTTTTCCATGATCAGGCGGATGTTGGCAATTTGATCTCTGGTTCCTCTGCCTTTTCTAAAACCAGCTTGAACATCAAGAAGTTCACGGTTCACATATTGCTGAAGCCTGGCTTGGAGAATTTTGAGCATTACTTTACTAGCATGTGAGATGAGTGCAATTGTGCAGTAGTTTGAGCATTCTTTGGCATTGCCTTTCTTTGGGATTGGAATGAAAACTGACCTTTTCCAGTCCTGTGGCCACTGCTGAGTTTTCCAAATGTGCTGGCATATTGAGTGCAGCACTTTCACAGCATCATCTTTCAGGATTTGTAATAGCTCCACTGGAATTCCATCACCTCCACTAGCTTTGTTCGTAGTGATGCTTTCTAAGGCCCACTTGACTTCACATTCCAGGATGTCTGGCTCTAAGTCAGTGATCACACCATTGTGATTATCTGGGTCGTGAAGATCTTCTTTGTACATTTCTTTTGTGTATTCTTGCCACCTGTTCTTAATAGCTTCTGCTTCTCTTAGGTCCATACCATTTCTGTCCTTTATCGAGCCCATCTTTGCATGAAATGTTCCTTTGGTATCTCTGATTTTCTTGAAGAGATCCCTAGTCTTTCGCCTTCTGTTGTTTTCCTCTATTTCTTTGCATTGATCGCCGAAGAAGGCTTTCTTATCTCTTCTTGCTATTCTTTGGAACTCTGCATTCAGATGCTTATATCTTTCCTTTTCTCCTTTGCTTTTCACTTCTCTTCTTTTCACAGCTGTTTGTAAGGCCTCCCCAGACAGCCGTTTTGCTTTTTTGCATTTCTTTTCCATGGGGATGGTCTTGATCCCTGTCTCCTGTACAATGTCATGAACCTCATTCCATAGTTCATCAGGCACTCTATCTATCAGATCTAGGCCCTTAAATCTATTTCTCACTTCCACTGTATAATCATAAGGGATTTGATTTAGGTCATACCTGAATATTCTAGTGGTTTCCCCTACTTTCTTCAATTTAAGTCTGAATAGAAAGTAGCATATGGTTACAAAAAAAATAAGATAGTATTTTGGGTCACTTGAGTCTGTTCCAAGTGGTGTATAAAGCTCACAGACTGAAAAACACCTCAGCTACTTATCACAGTTAGGGTTTTTCCATTTGCAACTTCATTTCCTGCTAGACAATGAATGATACATTAGTTTATAATACTGATAATTTATTATGAATAGTTATTACTGATCACTATTATTTACATGAATGGACAAAAAATTATCGCTAGATATGTGAGGACAATGAAGAGAGGGTAAACAGGAAACAAGTCAAACAAACAAAGAAACCAAAAATGTCTAGTTTATGTCATCAGAAATTCAAGAAAAGTTCATGTTCATAAAACAAAAATAGGCTTCCCTGAGTAAAAGAACATTTGTTGTTCCTTTCCATCTGTGTTATAGATAGATCTTCGGTAGATCTTGCAACTTTTTCTGTGCTTATAACAGTGCCTGGCGATGTATGTACTAAGTTTTTTCTGCCCATCTGGTCTTTTATTGCAATGTAGTCTAAAGCATTAAGAAATAGCATGCTAACTTCTTCAATGGATAAAGTGGTAAGATTTAAGCATTTATTATTCAACAAAGGAATCCATTCATTAAATATTTATTAAGCACGAATGTGTGTCAAACACTTCTGCAGTTTCTAAGAATGCATCACTGGGAGAAAAAAAAAGATTACTTATTTCCTTCATGGAACTTACATTTTACTGAGATAAAACTGAAATTATTAGATGTGATAAGTTCAAAGAGGAAAAGTAAGGGAGGTAATAGAAAGAGAGAGGATGTGTAGTTTGATTGTGTTCCTGAGGAAGAGTTTTAGACTGAAATCATCTTTAGTGTTGACTTGAGAACAAAGAGCTTGTGAGCCATGAGCAGAAGTAACAGCAAGTGTAAATCCTGTGACAAAAATGCCTGTGATATGTTCTTGTCATGTTCAAATACTAAGTTGAAGTAGTAGTGGGAAGTGTAGTAAGAGCTAAATCAGACAGGCCACTAACGAACAGTTGTATAAGGCGGCCTAACCACTGACTTTGAGAATCCATTCTGATGGGGCAAGGGCGGAGGCAAGGAGGATAGTCATAAAGTCACTGCAATAACCCTTTGATCTCTGGCCCTCAGATTCTGGATATATTGTGAAAGGAGAGCTAACAGAATTGGATGTGAAGTGTGAAATAAAGTGGGCAAGATTTAATGCTATTTTCCTGTCATTCTCCAAGGTACATAGTTACACACTTCACAACTGGAACTTTCTTGGATGAAGGGAGGATCAGGAGGCAGGGGAAAGAAAACAATAAGGATAGCTAACCTTTATTGAACATGCATTTTGTGCTAGCAAACTTCCAAGTGCAGTCTTGTATCATATCATTAGATATTCACAATAATTCTCTGAGATAGATACTATTATTAACTACAGCTTCAGATAAAGAAATATAATCTTAGTGATGATAGATACCAAGCTTTAAGATAGTATACCTAGCAACTGGAGACAGATGACGACATCAAAGTACTTGATTTCTGGTCCAAAATAATAACAGTATGGTGAAGAATCAAGACTTGGAGTAAAGTAAAATCCTATACACTGTTGGTGGGAAAGTAAATTGGTGGAAGCACTATGGAGAACAGTCTGGAAGTCTCTCAAAGAACTAAAAATAGGACTGCCATATGACTCAGCAGTTCCACTCCTGGATATATATGGGGAAAAAAAATAAAAGACGAAAACGCCATTAATTTGAAAAGATACATGCATCCAAATTTTCACTGAATAATGATTTACAATTGCCAAGATATGGAAGCAATGTAAAGTGTACCTCAACAACAGAGAATGGATAAAGAAGATGAATATAGTAGAGTAGTACTACATATGTTGTGTGTGTGTGTGTGTGTGTGTGTGTGTGTGTGTGTGTGTAAAATGGAGTAGTACTCAGCCATAAAAAGAAAGCAATTTTGCTATTTTCAGCATCATGGAGGGACTTGGGGGGCATTATGGACTCTGAAAAACACAATGAACTAGGGAATATAACAAAAGAAGCAGATTCACAGATGCAGAGAACAAACTATCAGTTAGCAGTGAGGAGAGAGGAAGAGGGAGGGCACTTTAGGGGAGGAGATGAAGAGGTACAAACTATTGATGAAAGTGTTGTGAGCCTGTTTGTGGCTCAGTTGTGTCCAACTCTTTTTGACCCCATGGACTGTACCTGCCAGTCTCCTCTGTCCATGGGATTTTCCAGGCAAGAATACTAGGGCGGATTGCTGTTCCCTTCTCCAGGGAGTCTTCCTGACCCACGGATCAAACCCAGGTCTCACAATGCAAGCAAATTCTTTATCATCTGAGCCACCAGGGAAGCCTACAAACTATTGACATTATATATAAAATAAGCTACAAGGATATATTATAAAAACATGGGGAATAGTCAATAATTTCTAATAACTGTACATGGAGTTTAACCTTTAAAAATCCTACAATAAACAAATACAATGGATTTTTATAAAACAGCAACAAAAATAGTCCAACTAGTTTGTCAAAAAAGGCTATCTGCCAGGCACTTTACAAAGGCACTCCTGTTTAATCCTCACTATGAGGTAACCAGGTGGAAACTGATACTTAGTGAGGATATTAAACTTAACAAAATATCAGAGGTTTCAAACATTGATAATTATATTTATAGTTTAAAGTAATAAATTAGAGATACCAAGGGAACATTTCATGCAAAGATGGGCACAATAAAGGACAGAAAATGTATGGACCTAATAGAAGCACAGAAGATTAAGAACTGGTAAGAATACACAGAGTAACTGTACAAAAAAAATGTCTTAATGACCAAGATAACCACTATGGTGTGATGACTCACCTAGAGCCAGAAATACTGGAGTATGAAGTCAAGTGGGTCTTAGGAAGCATTACTATGAGCAAAGCTAGTGGAAGTGATAGAATTCCAGCTGAGCTATTTGAAATCCTAAAAGATGATGCTGTTAAAGTGCTGCACTCAATATGCCAGCAAATTTGGAAAACTGCAGTGGCCATAGGACTGAAAAGGTCAGATTTCATTTCAATCCCAAAGAGGGGCAATGTCAACTATTGTTTAAACTACCATACAACTGTCCTCATTTCACATGATAATAAGGTAATGCTCAAAATCCTTCAAGTTAGGCTTCAACAGTACATGAACCCAGAACTTCCAGATATATAAGCTGAATTTAGAAAAGGCAGAGGAACCAGAGATCAAATTGCCAACATCCGTTAGATCATAGAAAAAGCAAGTGAATTCCAGGTAAACAACTACTTTAGAGACTACAATAAAGCCTTTGACTGTGTGGATCACAACAACCAGCTTACCTGTCTCTAGAGTAACCTGGATGCAGGTCAAGAAGCAACAGTTAGAACTGGACATGTAACAATGGACTGGTTCAAAACTGGGAAAGGAGTACGTGAAGGCTGTATATTGTCACCCTGCTTATTTAACTTATATGTAGAGTACATCAAGGGAAATTCCAGGCTGGATTAAGTACAAGCTGGAATCAAGATTGCCAGGAGAAATATGAACAACCTCAGATATGCAGATGATAGCACCCTTATGTCTGAAAACGAAGAGGAACTAAAGAGCCTCTTGATGAAGCTGAAGAACAGTGAAAAAGCTGGCTTAAAACTCAACATTCAAAAGACTAAGATCATGGCATCTAGTCCCATCACTACATGGCAAATAGAGGGGCAAACAATGGAAATAGTGACAGACTTTATCTTCTTGGGCTCCAAAATCAATGGGACAGTGACTCCAGCCGTGAAATTAAAAGATACTTGCTCTTTGAAAGAAAAACTCTGACAAAGGTCCATCTAGTAAAAGCTGTGGTTTTTCCAGTAGTCATATATGGAGGTGAGAGTTGGACCATAAAGAAGGCTGAACACTGAAGAATTATGTTTTTGAACTGTGGTGTTGGAGAAGACTCTTGAGAGTCCATTGGACAGCAAGGAGATCTAACCTGTCAATCCTAAAGGGAATCAACCCTGAATATTCATTGGCAGGACTGATACTGAACCTGAGCCTCCAATTCTTTGACCAGTTGATGCAAAGAACCTATTCATTGGAAAATACCTGGATAATGGAAAAGATTGAGGGCAGGAGGAGAAGGGGGCAACAGAGGATGAGATGGCTGGATGGCATTACCGACTCAATGGACATGAGTTTCAACAAAATCTGGGAGATAGTGAGGGACAGGGAAGCCTGGTATGCTGCCGTTCATGGGGTCACAAAGAGTCAGAGATGACTGCAACTGAATAACAACAACAAATATGATATTAATTGAGCTGTTACCGAAAAAAGAGGGAGACTTTATATTCAGATGTTTCAAGAAATGCTAAATTAGTTTGTTCTATTGACCGCAGTGCATGGGTGCTAAGTTGCTTCACTCACATCTGACTCTTTGCAACCCTATGGAATGTAGTCCACCAGGGCCCTCTATCCATGGGATTCTCCAGCCAAGAATATTGGAGTGGGTTGCCATGCCCTCCCCTAGCGGGTCTTCCCGACCCAGGGATCAAACATGTGCCTATTATGTCTCCTGCATTAGCAGGTGGGTTCTTTACTACCACCACCACCTGGGAAGGTGGGAATTCCTTGGGGATTTTGGCATAATTTGGAAGATAATTTATAGGGTTGTGCAGGGCTTCACAGGGGTCCTGTACAATAACTTCAACCACATCATTTTTCTTGAAAAATATAGAAAACACCTCAAGTTGACAAAGAGTGGAGAGGGGAAAGAAACTTGCTATAATTCCCACCATCTGCAGCCAAGACAGAACATGATCAAATGTGTCCCATTCACACCCTATATGTGTTGAAATATGGGTATATTCACTGACTCATCAATACTGTTATTCATCAAATGGGTAACTGACTACAAATATTTATTTTCATTGTTTGTATGGACTCAAATATTCCTTGAGAACTATCTCAAGCCCTGAAAGATGAATCAATTATTGATATAAATTGGGCCACTGGTAACTTTAACAGTCATTTTGACTCTGTAAGCCACAACACACAAAACATGTTTATAAATTTTTTTGGTAGGTATCAGTATCTACATTTCTAAGAGAAGAAGAATTCCACAGGCTGAAAAATGAGATCTGAGATAGTTCAGCTGCTAAAACAGACACTGATTTATATCTGAGACTAATTGGTGACAATAATTGTCACAAAATGTACCAGGCTTTGTTACTTACTTGCCATGTGACATCAGCCAGGTGAATAATGATAGTATTGACCTTATAGGCTTGTGAGGCAGATGACTGATGATAATGAAGAAGATGAAGAGGGAGTGGAGGAAGAACTACTATAACTACTACTTAGAATAGACCATGATATATTGCATGTCATATGAGTCCTAGTTATATTTAAAAAATCATTAATTCATGAATATATCATGGTAATACTATAGACAAAGTATAAATATTTAAAGTAATTATATTCCCGATATCGTTTTTAAAATCTATAAACCTCTAAAGGGTGAAGCAAATATTAACATGCTACTAACCTCTCACAATTGAGAAAACACAATTTATAAAATAACTTTTCTAATAATGGTTTACTGGAAGAAAACACAAGTGGGTGCTTTGACTGAATTAGATAATTTTGGATGATGGCCCTACTTGAAACTTGCCCTGACACATAGCCATTAAATATTGAGTTTTTGAAATGGTTTTTGTATAATTTATAAAAACCTCTGCATTTGGAATATTTATATAATTATTGATCTGAACTAGATATTCTTTGAAGCACTAGCCCCTTCTAAGTATGTATACTAATTTAGAAAATTTCTGCTTAAAATAGAATACAGTATTAGAATAGAGGAATGATAACGTTGCTTGTAAGTTATTGTGGTGCTTATCCCTTGAATCTCACAGAAAGAAACATGAACGGGGAGTGATGTTACCGTAATTCTTTATTGTATGGCTTGTGGTTTGTTTCTTAAGCTAGCAGTGCCCCAGGATTGGATTATACACAGGCATTTTCAAAGGATGTATAATCTGGTGCCCCTTTCAGGTATGAGTTAGAAATGAAATCAGCAGTTCTGTCATATAATTATGTTCTTTTTTTTTTTTTTTTTAAATACTTCTCAGCGCCTGGCTGGCGAGCGCGCGCACAAGGGAGGAAGACTGACCAGGTGCCGGGCCCCACAGGCGGCGGTGAATCCTAGACCGTGCGCCCACCCAACAGAGCTGGAGAGGGAAGGAAAACGAAACCAGTCGGAAGCTCGGTTGCTATTGCAGCCCCCGCCTCACAAATAGGAAGCAGCCTTCTATAATTATGTTCTGATGCCTGGTAGCATGGTGAAGGCATGAAAACCGGTTGACTCTGTATCTGACATACCTTTATTCCTTATATTTTGAAACAATGGAATGAAACTGCTGGGTTTAGAAACACATAAAATTAATAAATAAATTAGTGGTAAAAATAAATTGGTTTTAATTCATACATACAATTATTTCAAGTCTGAGAAGATAATTTAAGACATAAAAATAAATATATGGTAACAATAGTCTAGTTCAGGAACTGAATTTAAATAAGGCTCTACTTCAAAAATATGTGTCTATTGACTGTCTTTTGTTTTTAATATACCATATTCTAAAATGCTTTCATTATTTTCTGAAAACCGATTACAATTTTCTCCAGATAGACAGATAAATGGACTGACAAACTTGTTTAAAAGTGATGGTCTCTCGTCTTTCCCTGTGTGTTTTTTAAAAGGAATTATAACCCGAATTGTACCAAGATAAACCTAATTCCTTACGTTACACCAGATTCTCAGTTCAGTTCAGTCGCTCAGTTGTGTCCAACTCTGTGACCCCATGGACTGCAGCACACCAGGCTTCCCCATCTATCACCAACTCCCGGAGTTTACTCAAATTCATGTGCATTGAGTCGGTGATGCCATCCAACCATCTCATCCTCTGTCGTCCTATTCTCCTCTTGCCTTCAATCTTTCCAAGCATCAGGGTCTTTTCCAGGAGTCAATACTTCACTTCAGGTGGTCAAAGTATTGGAGGATCAGCTTCAGCATCAGTCCTTTGAATGAATATTCAGGACTGATTTCATTTAGGATGGACTGGATGGCACTCCTTGCAGTCCAAGGGACTCTCAAGAGTCTTCTCCAACACCACAGTTCAAAAGCATCAATTCTTCATCACACAGCTTTATTTATAGTCCAACTCTCACATCCATACATGACTACTGGAAAAACCATAGTTTTGACTAGATGGAACTTTGTTGGCAAAATAATGTCTCTGATTTTTAATATGCTGTCTAGGTTGGTCAAAGCTTTTCTTCCAAGGAGCAAGTGTCTTTTAATTTCATGGCTGCAGTCACTATCTGCATTGATTTTAGAGACCAAAGAAATAAAGTCTGTCACTGTTTCTACCATCTATTTGCCATGAAGTGATGGGACCGGATGCCATGATCTTCGTTTCTAGAACGTTGAGTTTTTAGTCAGCTTTTTCACTCTCTTTCACTATCATCAAGAGGCTCTTTAGTTCTTCTTTGCTTTCTGCCATAAGGGTGGTATCATCTGCACATCAGAGATTATTGATATTTCTCCTGACAATTTTGATTCTAGCATGTGCTTCATCCAGTCTGGTGTTTCACAATATGTACTCTGCATATAAGTTAAATAACCAGGGGGACAATATACAGCCTTGATGTACTCCTTTCCCAATTTGGAATCAGTGTGTTGTTCCATGTCCAATTCTAACAGTTGCTTCTTGACCTGCATACAGATTTCTCAGGAAGCAGGTAAGGTGGTCTGGTATTTCCATCTCTTGAAGAACGTACCACAGTTTGTTGTGATCCACACAGTCAAATGCTTTGGTGTAGTCAATAAAGCAAAAGTAGATGTTTTCCTGTCATTCTCTTGCTTTGGGTATGATGCAACAGATGTTGGCAATTTGATCTCTGGTTCCTCTGCCTTTTCTAAATCCAACTTGAGCATCTGGAAGTTCATGGTTCATGTACTATTGAAGCCTGGCTTGGAGGATTTTGAGCATTACTTTGCTAGCATGTGAGATGAGTGCAATTGTTCAGTAGCTTCAACATTCTTTGGCATTGCCTTTCTTTGGAATGGAATGAAAACTGACCTTTCCAGTCCTGTGGCCACTGCTGAGTTTTCCAGATTTGCTGACATTTTGAGTGCAGCACTTTCACAGCATCATCTCTCATGATTTGAAATAGCTCAGCTGGAATTCCATCACTTCCACTAGCTTTGTTCATAGTGAAGTTTCCTAAGGCCCACTTGACTTTGCATTCCAGGATGTCTGACTCTAGGTGAGTGATCACACCACTGTGGTTACCTGGGTCATGTAGATCTTTTTTATATAGTTTTTCTATGTATTCTTGGCACCTCATTTTAATATCTTCTGTTTCTGTTAGGTCCATACAATTTCTGTCCTTTATTGAGCCCATCTTTGCATGAAATGATCCCTTGGTATCTGTAATTTTCTTGAAGAGATCTCTAGTTCTTGCCATTCTATTGTTTTCCTCTATTTCTTTGCATTGATCACCAAGGAAGGCTTTCTATTTCTCCTTACTATTCTTTGGAACTTTGCATTTAAATGGGTATATCTTTCCTTTTACCTCTAAGTCGCTTCAGTCGTGTTTGACTCTGTGTGACCCCACAGATGGCAGCCCACCAGGCTCTGCCATCCCTGGGATTCTCCAGGCAAGAACCCTGGAGTGGGTTGCCATTTCCTTCTCCAATTCATGAAAGTGAAAAGTGAAAGGGAAGTCGCTCAGTCATGTCTGACTCTTAGCGACCCCATGGACTGCAGCCTACAAGGCTTCTTTGTCCATAGGATTTTCCAGGCAAGAGTACTGGAGTGGTTTGCCTTCTCCTATCCTCCTTTGCCTTTAAATTCTCTTCTTTTGTAAGGCATCCTCAGACAACTGTTTTTCCCTTTTATATTTGTTTTTCTTGGGGATGATCTTGATCACTGTGAACCTCCATCCATAGTTCTTCAGGCACTCTGTCTATCAGTCTAATCCTTGAATCTGTTTGTCACTTCCACTGTATAATTGCAAGGGATATGATTTAGGTCATATCTGAATGATCTAGTGGGTTTCCCTGCTGCTGCTGCTGCTGTGCCGCTTCAGTCGTGTCCGACTCTGTGCGACCCCATAGACGGCAGCCCACCAGGCTCCGCCGTCCCTGGGATTCTCCAGGCAATAACACTGGAGTGGGTTGCCATTTCCTTCTCCAATGCATGAAAGTGAAAGTGAAGTCGCTCAGTCGTGTCCGACTCTTAGCGACCCCATGAACTGCAGCCTACCAGGCTCCTCCATCCATGGGATTTTCCAGGCAAGAGTACTGGAGTGGGGTGCCATTGCCTTCTCCAGTGGGTTTCCCTACTCTTATCAATTTCAGTCTGAATTTGGCAATAAGGAGTTCATGATCTAAGCCACAGTCAGCTTCCAGTCTTGTTTTTGCTGACTTTTTCTCCATCTTTGGCTGCAAAGAATATAATCAATCTGATTTTGGTATTGACCATCTCTTGATGTCCATATGTAGAGTCTTCTCTTGTATTATTGGAAGAGGGTGTTTGCTATCACCAGTGCTTTCTCTTGCAAACCAGCTTCTAGCTGTATTTTTATCTAGACCCTCCATCATTACTTTTTAATATGAAATCTTAGGAACCTTACAGCAGTATTTTTCAAACTGTGAACTGCCCTATCAGTGAGTTTCAATGGAGTGCTGAGTTATGAGATCAAGTTAAGGATTAGGCAACAGTTTTTTTTTTAATAGAATAGGATAGTACAAAACAGTAAAAACTAGAGTTTACAACATATAGTATACATGTATATGTATTGTCTCATGAACATTTTATTTCCTTTGTGTACATAAGTGTGTTCATGCACATAAAGTTGTTAAAGATATGTATACTATGCATAGATATTTAAAGTTTTGATAGCCATTGTGCCTATTTGTGGTTGTACCTTACCTATTTCACATGCCCTAAAAATAGCCTTCAAAATTCTCTGTTTATGCACATTTTCTGGTGAAAAGTGTTTTGGCATTCATCTGATGTTTATAATTTTTTTTTCCAAAATGTTCACAAGATGAACTTATTCTAAAACAATTTCAATTATTATCCTTGTAGTTTTAGAACAGGTATAGTTTGAAATATAAAAATAATATAACATATTTATATGCCTCTCTATTATATAAATAGATGTACTCCAAAATAACTGATTTTTGTTCCCAACTTAATGTTCTAATTAGATTACATACAAAACTTATTCTTGTTCCTAAAAATTAAAGAACATTTAGATTTATAAAGGTGTGAGTAAAGCATATTATTTATTTTATTCTTAAAATAATTTACTTCTTAAAACAACAGCCTTTCATGAATTAAATCTATCTAAATATTATATTTCTATGCTAATAATAATTAGATATATAACATAATAAGTTATTAGACTTCCTGGTATAGCTCCTGGTACAGCTCAGTCAGTAAAAAATCTATATTCAATTCACGAGACTGCCTCCAGTACAGGAGACTCAGGTTTGATCCCTGGGTCAGGAAGATGCCCTGGAGAAGGAAATGGCAACCCACCCCAGTATTCTTACCTGGAAAATTCAGGGGAGATAGGAGCTTGGTGGGCTACAGTCCATGGATCACAAGAGTCGGACACCACTTAGCGACTAAACCACCACAAGTATAGAATGAGGATGGTGACCTATGAAAGGATACAGTTAAGAAAAAGAGGGATAAAGGATTATTTCTTAAAGATCTAAAAATGACCTAAGAGAACAAAAAAAGTAATGCTTCTGAACAATAATTTTGTGCCACTCAGGGTGCTAAAGATTATATATCACTGTTTTTCATCACAGAGGCAACCTTGTGAAGTAGATGGTATTTAAATTTTGCAAATAGGGAAACTGAGGCTCAATGTAGTTAAGGTTTCTTTGCCATGAGTCACAAATAGTAAGCTTTGCATAGGATAATAAAAGAGGGAGAAAGAAATCTCAATTCTAATTCTCATCCGCAGATCACTTAGGAATGACAGGACTGGCTTCTCTTTTACTGACACAATGCCATTCTAGGGACTAAACTGGAAGTTGAATTAATGTTGAAAACAATCTGCCCTTTACAAGGAAAATTACGTTCTTTAGTTTCATCCTATTTATTCGAGTACACTGAGGTCTCAAATGAGAAAGGGGTGATTTAGTGGGATTTGTTAAGAGGGGTGATTGAATGGAACTGGAAGAGATACAAATAAACAAGGAAGCCCATGTTCAATTTTAATGCAAATTTTTGGTGACAGAGGTATGTCTTGTCTGGGCAAACACCATCACCAGAGAAACTGATAAGACATAAAGAATAGCAAAGAACAGATCTAAGAAATCAAAATCTGGAGTAGTCGCTGTTGTGATTCACTTCCCAGATTCTTATTCAAGACAGAAGGGCTTATTTCCCCATCTGCTGTGAGTACTGCTGCCTGATGATTCTCAAACGCCAGCCCTCTCTGGAAGTTACCATGGGTTAAGAGACTGCCTGACTTCTCTGTGGGCAGCCTACAATCAATGATTGGTAGCTTCTATAGCATAAAGGCCTGGTTCTTTCTCTGTAGCACAGAATAATCTGTCTGTGGGTTCATTGGCTTCAGAAACTTCTCCTCTAACATCTTTCATCACCTGAGGCTTCTGTTATGACTACCTTGAAGCCTGATCTTTTTCTCTGTGCAACCCTGCTGTTTCTTTCCTTCCTCTCCTACAGTGATGATCTCCAAAACATTCCCTTGTTACTTCCTAGAATGTACGCTCCACCTCACACTCTGGGGAACTGAAACTTCAAGAAGATCTACCATAATCTGAGTCCATATCCACTGTCAGCTACCAAAGGATCCATAGGGATTGAGCAATCAAGACTAATTAGTCAAATAAGAAGACAAATGGTCACATGCATTCAAAAGACTAAACATGTAGGCGTAGGACAGCAATTACTCAAAGAAGAAAAAGGAAAAGCCCTGGATAGTAGTCAAGTCTGTTCAGATGAGGCCAAGTAGGGAGAAGAATGTCGCCTAAAATTGTCCACATCATAATCTTCAGAACTTATGAACATGGGACCTTATATGGCAAAAGGGACTTTGCCAATATGATTAATGTTAAGGACCATGAAATGGGGAGATAGCACTGGATTTCCAGGGAACCCAATATAATCATAGAGATCCACAGATGCACAAAGCTTTTCCTAACTGTGATCAGAAATGGAGTTGTGAGAATGGTTAGAGGGATGCAGTATTATTGGATTTAAGATAAAAGATCAGGCACAAGAGCCAAAGAATATGGTTAGCCATTAAAAGCTGGGAAAGTCAAGGATACATTCTTCCCAAGAGACACTACAAAAATAACAAAGCTCTGCTGGCATGTTAATTTTAGCCCAAAAAGGTTTCTGTTTCAATTATAACCTATAGAGCTATAAGCTAATAAATCTGCATTATTTCAACACCTTTTTTTTCACAATTTGTTACAGCAACAATAATAAGCTAATATATATATTTGGTACCAGGAGTGAGGTGCTCCTGTAACAAATATCTAAAAATGCGAAAATGTACTTGGAATTGGGCAACAGGGAGAGACTGGAAGGATTTTGTCGAGAATGATAGAAAAAGGCTAGATTTCTTTGAGGAAACTGTTGGTAGAACTATTGATAGGAACTATTCTCAATGAGGGTTAAGAAAGAAGTGAGGAGCAGGACTGAGAAAACATAAAGCATCTTACAGAATCCAAAATCATTGTGAACAGAGTGTTAAAAAGATGGACATCAAAGGAACAGCTGGTGAAGGCTGAGAATGAAATGAAGAACATGTTATTGGAAACTAGAGTAGAGAACACCGTTGCTGCGTAGTGGTGGGATGCTCAGCAGAAGTGTGTCCTCCAGTTACGTGGAGAGCAGAACTGGTAAGTGATAAAACTGTTCATTTAACAGGGTATTTCTAAGTGAAGTGTTGAAGATATAGCTTTATTTCTTTCTGCTTACAGTAAAATATTAGAGGAAGGGGAATAACCAAGGAAGAACTACTACCATAACAACAAAAAAAAAAAAAAAAAGAGAGAGAGAAAAAAAAAGCATAAAAAGTACCCCAGTATTAGAAGAGTTTAGAAATTCTAAGCTTATTCAGATTGAAAAAAAAAATTACCAAAAAGATTCACTGCCTGGAAATCATGATCTATAGCCAAACCAAGCATGAATCTATACTTTTTTTTTGTTTGTTTTGTTTTTTACTAATACCTCAGAACAAGCAAAAGGTCATAATATTCATTCATACAAATGTCTCCTTGAGTTATTAAGCTCTGTCTCAGGGATCACTCTCATCTAACTGGAAAGCATTTAGAAAGCTTTAGGGCATTATCCTTCAGTCATCCTCCCGAAATAGAAATCTAAACCAGAAACTGGGTTATCTGGAAGGATCTGTGAAGGAACTTCTCTAATGGAGTAACTCCCATGACACATGGGAGAGCCACCAGAGTCTCCAGAACTGTAGGCAGCAGAAGTACTGCTAGCTGGGAATTAAAGAGATACCATACAAAATTACAGATGGCTGACACAGCCATAAACTTCAACAGACAGAAAATAAGCTGGTAAAACTAGCCAGCTGCAAACATGTACTACCATTTACGAAAATGGAGGATGCCTAGTGGGCAGAGACAAGAGCCCAAACAACTGAGTCATATAGGCTTAATTCCAGGACTTAAAATTTAATGGAGCTTCTCAGCTAGGTTTTGAAACTGCTTGGGACTAGTGACTCTTTTCGCTTCCGATTTTGACTATCTTGAACCAGAATTTCTGTAACTTTTATCCTGTGTGCATCTCACCATAATACGTTAGGAACATATACCTTGCTCTTTAAGTTCCATGAGTCCATAGGTGGAGAGGAGGCTGCAGTATTATTACCAAGTTATCACTCATACCTAATTTAGGTTACTTAGATAATGAGATTTTAGACTTTGGGGCTAACAAGGTTTAGATGAGATTTTTGAACTTTAGTTGATACTGCAATGGGGTGAGACTTTTTATAATGCTGTGACGGGCTGAATATTTTTTGTATATGGGAAGAATGAAAACCTTTGTAGGGGAAGAAAGTGGACTAAAGGTAAGTGGAATAATGCCTAAATATGCCCCACATCATTATCATTGGAACATGTAATCAGGATCTGACATGGAGAAATGGATTTTGAATATGTGATTAACATTAAGGATCTTGAGGTGGGAGATTATTCTGTATTATCTAGAGAGACCCAATCTAATCATATCAGTCTTTAAAAGAACTCTTCCTGTCTGAGATCAGAATCAGAGGGTGATTTGACTTCAAAAGAATGACCAGAGAGATGCAAGGCTGAGAAAGTGGGCACAGAGCCAGGGAATGTAAGTGTTCATTGGAAGCTGGGAAATAGATGAAAATGGATTCTCTGCTAGAACCTCCAGGAAGAAACACAACCTTCCTCACACATTGATTTTAGTCCACTGATACCTGTATAGGACTTTTCAACTACAGAACTATCAGACAGCAAATCTGCATTGTTTTAAACCATGAATTATGTATAATTTTTATGGCAATAATAGAAATATAATACAACATTTTAAACTGTCACACACTATAGTATTTCAGGATCCCCAGGTGGAACAGGGGTAAAAAAATCTGCCTGCCAAGGCAGGAGGTGCAAGATGCATGGGTTCAATCCCAGGGTTGGAAAGATCTCCTGGAGTAGGAAATGCCAACTTGTCCCAGTATTCTTGCCTGGAAAATTCCATGGACAGAGGAGCCTGGTGGGTTACAGTCCATGGGGTTGCAAAGACTTGGACACAACCTAGTGGGCATACGCACATGCACGCATGTGCATGCGCACACACACACACACACACACACACACACACACACACACGTATTTGGGACACCAGTGAGAGGGAGTATAGGCTTAAGTATGGCAACTGAAAATGTAATGATGAATAAATCTTAGGAGTCAATATGGTGTCTCCTTCAGAACATCTTCTCTAAAGAAAAAACAGAGAAGGAAAAAAAATCCAGATTTATGAAAATGTAAATTATGTTTTATGTGTCACTAATCCTAAATTCAAATCTTAGGTATATGTTGTAAATCTCCCTTCTCACTTTCGATCTAAATTATTCCCATGAAATCTGGGGTGCTTCTTTGTACAGATAAAGAATTCATATTCACTTTCAATACAGTTTTTTTTGTATATGGAGTATGAATGGGATTATCTCATCCTTATCATAATAATAGGTACTTCACCGACTGTAATGATAGATTTTCTTTTATAGAATATTTTTTATTTTCACTAAATTCAAAAGAAATTGCTTCTTTAATCTCATCTGATTTGACCAAAACTTATATTGTGAAAATGCTGACAGACTGTTCCTCAGAAAGAAAAATGCCACTTTTTGGGTTTGGAGGGTAGGTTGGGAGGAAAGCTTATAGAGAGTGGAGTTTCACTGTTGTGAAATTCATTGTTCTGAAGTAACTGAATATAAATAACAAGTAAATTTGGAGTAGTTATTAAATTTATACATAATCCATGTTGCTGGAAATGTTTCATACAAATACTTTGAGCATAAGATAGTCTTAACCTATCATGTAAACAGAAATGCAGAATGTTTTAAAAGCAGTGTGTCTATATCTGTATAAAAGTAAACATACACGTTTGAAGAAAAATTTTCCAATCTTTAAGGTAAGGTGAAATTTTCTGTAATCCATTTCATGATTTATTGATGTCTCAACTATAATTCATATTCAACTATAATTATTTTCTATGATATTTCAAGTCCTTTTCCAGTTTTTCACCATATAATCTCTGGTAATTTTTTAAAATATGAAGGATATGGGTGGATTCACTTCACTGAAAACAAACATGTGCACATGCTTAAGTGCTAAGTCACTTTAATTGTGTCCAACTGTGTGACCCTGTGGGGAAGGCAATGGCACCCCACTCCAGTACTCTTGCCTGGAAAATCCCATGGACGGAGGAGCCTGGTACGCTGCAGCCCGTGGGGTTGTGAAGAGTCAGACATGACTGAGCGACTTCACTTTTCACTTTCATGCATTGGAGAAGGAAATGGGCAACCCACTCCAATGTTCCTGCCTGGAGAATCCCAGGGACGGGGGAGCCTGGGGTTGCACAGAGTCGGACACGACTGTAGTGACTTAGCAGCTTAGCAGTGTGACCCTATGGGTTGCAGTCTGCCAGGCTCCTCTGTCCGTGGGATTCTCCAGGCAAGAATACTGGAGTGAATTGCCATGCTCTTCTCCGTGGGACAGAGAAGGCAATGGCACCCTACTCCAGTACTCTTGCCTAGAAAATCCCATGGACGGAGGATCCTGGAAGGCTGCAGTCCATGGGGTCGCTGAGGGTCTGACATGACTGAGCGACTTCACTTTCACTTTTCACTTTCATGCATTGGAGAAGGAAATGGCAACCCACTCCAGTGTTCTTGCCTGGAGAATCCCAGGGATGGGGGAGCCTGGTGGGCTGCCGTCTATGGGGTCGCACAGAGTCGGACATGACTGAAGTGACTTAGCAGCAGTAGCAGTCTCCGTGGGATTTTCCTGACCTAGGGATGGAAACCACGTCTTTTACATCTAACCTGCATTGGCTGGTGGGTTCTTTATCACTAATGCAACTTGGGAAGCCCCTTATATGTGCACACACACATAAAAATACGGTTTTTGATTGTTATTTTAGCTAGAAAAATTTTAGAACAAATTAATTTTCTCAGAATCTTAAAGAAAATTTAACATTACTTTCTATCTTAATGTGTTATTGATTAGATGTTATGCCGATGACTTGCATTCACTTGTAGATAACCAATTTCATCCTCCTGAAAATAGTATCACAACTGAACTCATTTCACATGCTAGCAAAAGTAATGCTCAAAGGCTTCATTAGTATTTGAACTGAGAACTTCCAGATGCTCAAGCTGGATTTAGAAAAGGCAGATCAAATTGCCAACATCCACTGCATCAGAGAAAAAGCAAGAGAATTCCACAAAAACATCCACTTCTGCTTCATTGACTACACTAAAGCCTTTGACTGTGTGAATCCCAACAAACTGCAGAAAAGTCTTCAAGAGATGGGAATATCAGACCACCTCATCTGCCTCCTGAGAAACCTGTATTCAGGCCAAGAAGCAACAGTTAGAACTGGACATGGAACAACCGACTGGTTCCAAATTGGGAAAGGAGTATGTCAAGGCTATATATGGTCACTCGGCTTATTAAACTTATATGCAGAGTACATCATGAGAAATGCTGGGCTGGATGAAGCACAAGTTGGAATCAAGTTGCTGGGAGAATTATCAGTGACCTCAGATATGCAGATGACACCACCCTTATGGCAGAAAGTGAAGAGGAACTAAAGTAAAGTAAAAACGTAAAGAGTCTCTTGATGAAAGTGAAAGAGGAGAGGGAAAAAACCTGGCTTAAAACACGACATTTTTTTTTTTTTAAAGATCATGGGCAAATAAATGGGGTAACAGAGGAAACAGTGACAGACTTTATTTTCTTGGGCTCCAAAATCACTGCAGATGGTGACTGCAACCATGAAATTTAAAGATGCTTGCTCCTTGGAAGAAAAGTTATGACAAACTTATCATATTAAAAAGCAGGGACATTACTTTGTCAACAAAGGTCCGTTTATTCAAAGCTATGATTTTTCCAGTAGTCATGCATGAATGTGAGTTAGACCATAAAGGAGTCTCAGTGCTGAAGAACTGATGCTTTTAAACTGTGGTATTGGAGAAGACTCTTGAGAGTCCCTTTTACTGCAAGGAGAACAAACCAGTCAATCTTAAAGGAAATCAGTCCTGAATATTGATTGGAAGGGCTGAAACTGAAGCTCTGATACTTTGGCCACCTGATGTAAAGAGCCGATTCATTAGAAAAGACCCTGGGAAAGATAAGAAAAGACTGGGAAAGATTAGAAAAGACTGGGAAAGATTGAAGGCAGGAGGAGAAGGGGATGACAGAGGATGAGATGTTTGGATGGCATCACCAATTTGATGCACATGAGTTTGAGCAAGCTCCATGAGATGGTGAAGGACAGGGAAGCCTGGCATGCTGCAGTCTATGGGATCACAAAGAGTTGGACATGACTGAGCAACTGAACAACAGGAAACAAAATTTCATCCTCCTGAAAACAGTATCGTCATAAATGGAAAAAATATATAATTGCATATTATTTATCATTCCTTCTATCTATGACAATAAGATGTTTCAGCCAATAAAAATACTTTTCTGTCACTGCTTCCAGACCCACTATAAAGTGTATTAATGCTTCATGTCTCAACGTTTTCATATTTTCCATTGTTTTCTTCTTGTCTTAGATTCTAAGATTTTTTTTTCCCCAGCAAAATGTGTGATAGCTGCATTCATTCTATTGATATCTACCCATTCTATTTGAGTATTATTTTATAGTTTTATTGAGATTTCAAGAACATTTTTTGTTGTGATTTTTCACTCCTTCTTTCATAGAGACAATGATTATTCACATCTTTCTGAGTATATTCTTGCCTGGAAAATCCCATGGACCGCGGAGCCTGGTAGGTCCATGGGGTCGCAAAGAGTCAGACACGACTGAGCGACTTCACTTTCACTTTTCTGAGTATACAGACTAGAGTTTTTAAATTTTTTTTTTTCCCCCCCAAATTGCCAGGTAATCAGGACTGTTTGTCCTGTATTTGAGTGGAAAATCAGGCTGATCATTAGACACCTGCTATGTGTTTTCCCAGCAGGTATGCAGGTCTCTTTTCCTAATAGTTCTCTCCCCTGGATAAGCATAAATAGCAGATTCTATTACAGTGTGTGTTAAGTTTATAAAGTGTAAATGTTAAAGTCTTAGTTGCTCAGTCATGTCTGATTCTTTGCCCATCAGGCTCCTCTGTTCATGGAATTTCCCAGGCTAGAATACTGCAGTGGGTTGCCATTCCCTTCTCCAGGGGATCTTTCTGACCCAGGGATCGAACCTGTGTCTCCTATATTACAGGCAGATTCTTTACCGTCAGAGCCACCAGGGAATAATAAATGCCAAAAAATGGATTTTGCTCTAGCATGTTATGTATCAGACAAACTAGAAGACCATTAGGTTCCAAAACAAGAAGGTAAATTTCTTTTATGTAAAGACCTCTTTTTTTCTTTTTTTGACATTTAGAAAGTCCAGCTCTGCCCGCTTTTTCTTCAGATCTTAATACCTGCATATGGGCCCATCCTTTGGATAGAACTTAGACTTGCTTTAGAAATAAAATGTTCATGGGACAGTAAGGTAGATACAGCTTTTAAGAGTAGAATATATTTTATCTAGAACTGGGTATATCCGAAAATGTCTTTTCGTTTTGCTGACATTTGCTCCAGCTTCTGTTGTGGTATTGGAGCTATGAGGCTTTTGCTTTGCTTTTCATCTAATCTCATTTGCCTTCTATATTTCAGAAATTCTTTAATTTTCTGGCTCACTAGTGGCATCTCTTTTTATTATGGAGACATATTCTGTCACAATAGTGGAAGTTCGGGATGTCATAATTTAATTCCCACAAAACTCTGGGAAAATTAAAACAATAACTTTTAGTCAAGAGACTGACGGTCAGATAAACATCTATGTGTCAGTTTTTGAGTGATTAAGCTATGTTTTGACCTCAGATTCTGTCTCCATATCCTGATCTCTCATCCCTAACCAGAGAAAATTTTTGAATTCCATTTCATTTTAATCAATTCCACTGATTTCACCAAAACATATTCTGAATATCTGCAATGTGACAATTCTATACAAGTAGGGAAAACACAGATTTGGCCAAGACAAACAGCATGTCTTCAACTGATTCACAATTTTGTATGTGGAATTTATTGAAGAAGGAAAATAAGGGAAAATAAAGACTAAATTTACTTACTATGCCATTTTACCTGAGATTGTCCTGGTATGGATAAATTAAAAAGCAAATATAAATTGAAAAAGCATTCACTATGAATACTCTATATATGTTGGTGAAAATAATGATCATGTTTTTTTTTTATGTCTTGATATAATTTATAAAATAGTGCCTATTTGAAGTAATATGCAAATGATAGAAATAAACCTACTCATATACACATTATAAGGATTAATTTCTTTAACTTACTTCCTACTAGTCAGAGTTAATTTGCAGCAAGGAGGCAACTGGAATAACAAGTAGTGTTATTCATAAATAAAATGCATAAAAATATATCCTGGAAAGCCAATGCTGTTTGCTTAACTATCTCATTTATACCTTACCTGTATCTGTTTGAGGTTGTTTTCAAAGTTGCATAAAATGTGAGGTTTTAGAGAATACTTAGTTGCCTGTCTTTATTTACAGGAAACTAAAATGAAAGAAAGACTTGTTCTGAAATATACACAGATGTAGAGGCATCTCCACGCCTACCCCACAAGGCACTTCTCCTAATCCCTTGTCTTAATGGAGTGGGAGAATGGGAGATCTTGAGTCACTTAACTTTCCACATTTTTTCCTTGAGGGAAATTTTTCTTCACTGTTATGGGAATATGATATCCCAGTCTATTATTCTGATTCCCTCACAAAACAACATGGGATAAGAAAGGCTACATAATAATAAAACAAGGAGAACCTGAAGAGATTTTTTTTACTTATACATAATCAGATTAGTGTCATTAAAGGCACAGACTGGAGGGTATCTAATAAAATCACTGAGGCTTTTTTGGTTGCTGATATCTATCATATTGAAAGGAATACTGCCAATGTTTCCCCATCAGGATTTGTGCAGGAAACAGACTCATATCCTCTTATTGTACAGTACAGTCTTATTTTTCACTCATTCTTCTCTAGTTGCAACACAAATTAGGTGGCTGAGAAAAGTAAGACACTATTATTGACTGAAGGTAAGTAGTATTTTTCAAGGAATTCAATGCTGATTAAAGGAGAGAACAATATTACATTTCCTATAAGTACTGAGAATCTGAAGAAGGAAAAAAAAAAAAAAACACTTGTGTCTTGTGAAATGTATGTGCCCTATTTACAAAAGATTCAAATTACATTTCAGTACAATATCAGCACTCAGCAAACACCCCAGACATAATAGCTGTAGACCGGACCCACCAAAGGTAGTAGGTGAATATTTGAGAAGAAACAAGATATTATCATAATTTCAAAGCATCTATTCCAAGACAGTTATTAACTACAAATGGAAAGATGGTAACCCACAAACACTATTTAACCAAGGGATAAAGTTAACATCGCCAGTAAAAGGGCATATCAACATTATTTTCGATATCCTGTGCCGGAGAATTCCATGCACAGAGGAGCCTGATGGGCTATAGTCCATGGGGTTGCAAAGGATCAGACATGACTAGCAAATAACACTTTCACTTTTCATTGAGAACTGAGGACACATTGTCATTTCTGTGGTTGTTATGCCCGTCATACTAGTCTAGTCATGAAGAAACATCAGACAAATGCAAATTGAAGGACATTCTACAAAATAATTAAACAGTAATACTATTCAGAAGTGTCAAGACCATAAAACAACAAGGAAAGAGTAAGGAACTGCTGCATATAGAGACTAATGGGAAAAAAATGCAATGCAGGATCCTATGTTGGATCCTGAAACAGAAAGAGGACATTAGTGGGAAAACTGGTGAAATTTGAATGCAATCTATAGTTAATTAATAGTATTGTAACAATGCTTATTTCTTGGTATTGATCATTTTACTATGATATGTCAAATGTTAACTTTAGCAGAAGCTGATGAGAGATGTACAGGAACCCGTTCATAGCTTATATAAGGCTGACATTTCAAAATCAAAAGTCAAAAGAAACTCATTTTATCATAAGTTTACAGATTTTTGAGGGAATACACTTTCTCCATCTAACTTTTAAAATTTCACAAATAGAAGAAGACTAGAGTTAGGGGGCTGATGTTTAGTTCTATCAGGATATACAAATATTTATGTGAGGAAGGAAATTAGACCTATAGGGAGAGTGGGTGAGAGAAACCCCGAAGTTTTGCAGGCTTTTTCTTGCAAGAGTATGTCTACTTACCATTCTTCATCACAAATGGAAGGTGGTGTCCCGGAAAAATTACATGGAGCTCCAAGGGACAGAGGCAGCATGAAGTAGAGCTTCAAGGAAGCAGCATACAGAAAAAGATAGTAAGCTTCAGAAGCAGACCAATCACTTTCAAATCCTGAATCTTCTACTTGATAAGTGTCATACCAGTTTGACCATAAGTTACTACCATCACCACCACTAACGCTACTGCTCTCCTCCATTTTTATCTTAGATAACAGTACTTTTCTTGCAGGTTTCACAGATTACTAATGTAATGTAAATACTGTATAAGAAATATTAACCCCATGTCTATTTAAAGCCATGCATTTCTTATTAAACTAATCATTACATAAAGTTTAAAAGAAGAGAAAAATCACATACGTTTTCATTTACAAAAGGTATGTGCAATCACTTTAAGTTTTATGGTTACATGTTTTAACATGATTGTGATTTTAGTGTATCATTTTTATCTTGCATTTCCCCCACATTATTTATGATTTTTTTCATGTTTCTATAATATATTTAAATATCTCCTTACAAAAGAGAAGAATTTGATTCTGATTTTTTTAAATATTGCAAACCATGCATGTTGCATTTAAAAATGTTTTTTAACTTGGATTATTCCTTTTATAAAGAAACATGCATTAATATTTGTTGTTGTTTAGTCACTAAGTCATGTCCAACTCTTTGTGACCTTGTAGACTGTAGCACATCAAACTCCTCTGTTCATGGGACAGAGGCGAGGATACTAGAGTTGGTTGCCAATTGTACCTTAGGTGATTTTCCTGGATCAGGGATCCAACCTGCCTCTCCAGCACTGGCACATAGATTCTGTACTACTGAGCCACCAGGGAAGTCCTCATTAAAATTTATAGCTTTTGTAAATTAGTTAAAATTGACCTTTTTCATAAATACTTATTTTTTTCCTCTTACTTTATAAATATTTGAACACATGAATCTTAAATCACTGAATTTTCCTGATATTATCAGAAGTACTGATTCATCACTGGTAGACAAAACAAGGTGGATTGGCATGATCTTTCCTTCAAGAATAGAACTACAACATTGGTGGAGAAACTGTATAACTGCCACTGTTTAGATATAAGAGGCATGACAAATGCTATGCAACTTGTTAGTTCTCATTATTAATTATTCATATTGGCCTGGTGCTGAAGGGAAAGAGTAACTTTACCAGTTATTCTTACTCATGCTGTCAGCCTTCTTTAGTATAGGTTGCCACTAGTGGAGGAGCTAAGAATACCAAGTAGATGAGGTCCCTCATGTGGGAAAGTTCATCACAGCATCCCTCATTTCCCAGGGTTAGCACAGTACGAATGTCCCATTAGTTCTTTGGGTTTTGACCAGTGACTGCTTAGCTTGTCCATTTTCCTTGATCTTTCAGTTCAGTTCAGTTCAGCCACTCAGTTGTGTCCAACTCTTTGCAACTCCATGAATCACAGCATGCCAGGCCTCCCTGTCCATCACCAACTCCTGGAGTTCACTCAAACTCAGGTCTGTCAAGTCGGTGATGCCATCCAGACGTCTCATCCTGTCGTCCCCTTCTCCTCCTTCCCCTAATCCCTCCCAGCAACAGGGTCTTTCCCAATGAGTCAACTCTTTGCATGAGGTGGCCAAAGTACTGGAGTTTCAGCTTTAGCATCATTCCTTCCAAAGAACACCCAGGGTTGATCTCCTTTGGAATGGACTGGTTGGATCTCCTTGCAGTCCACGGGACTCTCAAGAGTCTTCTCCAACACCACAGTTCAAAGGCATCAATTCTTCAGCCCTCAGCTTTCTTCACAGTTCAACTGTCACATCCATACATGACCACTGGAAAAACCATAGCCTTGACTAGACAGACCTTTGTTGGCAAAGTAATGTCTCTGCTTTTTAATATGCTCTATAGGTTGGTCATAAATTTCCTTCCAAGGGATGTCTTTTAATTTCATGGCTGCAGTCACCATCTGCAGTGATTTTGGAGCCCCCCAAAATAAAGTCTGACACTATTTCCACTGTTTCCCCATCTATTTCCCATGAAGTGATGGGACCAGATGCCATGGTCTTAGTTTTCTGAATGTTGAGCTTTAAGCCAACCTTGTCACTCTCTTCTTTCACTTCCATCAAGAGGCTTTCTAGTTCCTCTTCACTTTCTGCCATAAAGGGGGTGTCATCTGCATATGTGAGGTTATTGGTATTTCTCCTGGCAATCTTGATTCCAGCTTGTGCTTTTTCCAGCCCAGCATTTCTCATGATGTACTCTGCATATAAGTTAAATAAGCAGGGTAACAATGTACAGCCTTGACATACTCCTTTTCCTATTTGGAACCAGTCTGTTGTTCCGTGTCCAGTTCTAACTGTTGCTTCCTGACCTGCATACAGGTTTCTCAAGAGGCAGGTCAGGTGGTCTGGGATTCCCATCTCTTGAAGAATTTTCAAAAGTTTGCTGTGGTCCACACAGTCAAAACCTTTGGCATAGTCAATAAAGTAGAAGTACATGTTTTTCTGGAACTCTCTTGCTTTTTTGATGATCCAG
The DNA here is from genome assembly GCF_019923935.1 of Bubalus bubalis. Classification (NCBI taxonomy): domain Eukaryota; kingdom Metazoa; phylum Chordata; class Mammalia; order Artiodactyla; family Bovidae; genus Bubalus; species Bubalus bubalis. The sequence goes on along the minus strand of NC_059159.1, from coordinate 76,847,589 downwards.
TGAATGTTGGCAATTTGATCTCTGGTTCCTCTGCCTTTTCTAAAACCAGCTTGAACATCTGGAAGTTCACAGTTTACGTATTGCTGAAGCCTGGCTTGGAGAATTTTGAGCATTACTTTAGTAGCATGTGAGATGAGTGCAATTGTGCGGTAGTTTGAGTATTCTTTGGCATTGCCTTTCTTTGGGATTGGAATGAAAACTGACCTTTTCCAGTCCTGTGGCCACTGCTGAGTTTTCCAAATTTGCTGGCATATTGAGGGCAACACTTTCGCAGCATCATCTTTCAGGATTTGAAATAGCTCAACTGGAATTCCATCACCTCCACTAGCTTTGTTTGTAGTGATGCTTTCTAAAGCCCACTTGACTTCACATTCCAGGATGTCTGGCTCTAGATCAGTGATCACACCATCGTGATTATCTGGGTCGTGAAGATCTTTTTTATACAGTTTTTCTTTGTATTCTTGCCACCTCTTTTTAATATCTTCTTCTTCTGTTAGACTATACCATTTCTGTCCTTTATTGAGCCCATCTTTGCATGAAATGTTCCCTTGGTATCTCTAATTTTCTTGAAGAGATCTCTAGTCTTTCCAATTCTGTTGTTTCCCTCTCTTTTCTGCATTGATCGCTGAAGAAGTCTTTCTTATCTCTCCTTGCTATTATTTGGAACTCTGCATTCAGATGCTTATATCTTTCCTTTTCTCCTTTGCTTTTTGCTTCTCTTCTTTTCACAGCTATTTGTAAGGCCTCCCCAGACAGCCATTTTGCTTTTTTCCATTTCTTTTCCATGGGGATGCTCTTGATCCCTGTCTCCTGTACAATGTCATGAACCTTCGTCCATAGTTCATCAGGCACACTATCTATCTGATCTAGGCCCTTAAATCTATTTCTCACTTCCACTGTATAATCATAAGGGATTTGATTTAGGTCATACCTGAATGGTCTAGTGGTTATCCCTACTTCCTTCAATTTAAGTCTGAATTTGGCAATAAGGAGTTCATGATCTAAGCCACAGTCAGCTCCCGGTCTTGTTTTTGCTGACCTTGATCTTTCAGTTCAGTTCAGTCGCTCAGTCGTGTCTGACTCTTTGCGACCCCATGAATTGCAGCACACCAGGCCTCCCTGTCCATCACCAACTCCCGGAGTTGTTCACTCAAACTCAAGTCCATCGAGTCGGTGATGCCATCCAGCCATCTCATCCTCTGTCGTCCCCTTCTCCTCCTGCCCCCAATCCTTCCCAGCATCAGAGTCTTTTCCAATGAGTCAAATCTTCACATGAGGTGGCCAAAGTACTGGAGTTTCAGCTTCAGCATCAGTCCTTCCAAAGAACACTCAGGACTGATCTCCTTTAGGATGGACTGGTTGCATCTCCTGGGGTCCAAGAGACTCTCAAGAATCTTCTCCAACACCACAGTTCAAAAGCATCAATTCTTCGGTGCTCAGCTTTCTTCACAGTCCAACTCTCACATCCATACATGACTACTGGAAAAACCATAGCCTTGACTAGACAGACCTTTGTTTGCAAAGTAACGGGTCTTTGTTGGCAAAGATCAAAAAATCTTGATCTTTAGGTTCTGCATATTTCTGGCTTGTGAGTGTTCACATAGACCTCCTACTATACTCTGAACTCTGGTTTTACGTTTTTTGTTGCTTACTTTTGTGATCTCAGATTCATGATGATCCCAGTAGGGTCTTTCTTTTGTAGCTGGCTCTCGTGTCTTGTTTCCTTGTTCAGCTCTTAATAAATATGTTGCCATTCTTGATCCAGTACAGAAAATTTGGTCTACAGCGCCCCTGGTGGCTCAATGGTAAAGAATTTTCCTGCCAATGCAGGAGGTAGGGGTTCAATTCCTGAGTGGGAAAGATCCTCTGGAGAAGGAGATGGCAACCCACTCCAGTATTCTTGCCTGGGAAATCACATGGACTGAGGAGTCTCGTGGGCTATAGTCCATGGTTTCACAAGGGTCGGTCACATCCTAGTGACTAAACAACACAATGAAAATTAGATGTATTGGAGAACATTATTTGTTTATCAGTTTACTAGAGAGAGAAGAGAGAAAAGGTTAAGGAAATAAAGCAGATGCTATGGCTTTCTTATGCATTTCCTCAATCTGGGAAGGAAAAGTGAAGCACCCCTCCAAGTTAGAACACATGCTGTTAGTTTTTAAGTAGAAATAACAAAACTAATTTCGACTGTGTTGTTTTATTAGTATCCTGTTAAAATACATAAGACATTTACCATTTACAATATTGTAAGTGTACTGTTCAGTAACACTAAATACTTTCATATTGTTGTGCAAATGTCACCATTATCCACCTCCAGGACTATTCATTTTTCCAAGGTGAAACTCTAAATCCATTTATCAGTAACTCCCCATTACCTCTGTCCCAGACCTTAGCAACCACGTTGATAGCTTCCATCACTGTTACTACTCTAAGTGCCTAGACTAATGCAGCACTTTTTCTTTTGTGATTAGATTCATCACTTAGCATCACGTTTTCAAAGTTCATCCATTTTGTAGCACGTGTCATGACATCCTTTTTAAGGCTGAATAATTTTTCATTGAATGTATACCATTTTGTTTGTCCATCCATCCATATATGGACACTTGAGCTGCTTCTACCTTTTAGTTACCATGAATAATGCTGCTATGAACATGTGTGTACAAATATGAATCCCTACTTTTATTGCTTTTGGGTATATAATTTTGCCAATATGCAGCATGCTATTTTCTGTTTGTTTTAATACTAGCTAGTCTTATGGGTGAGAGGTAGTATCTCATTGTGGTTTTGGTTTGTATTTTCCTAGTTATTAGTCATGTTGAGTATCTTTTCATGTGGTTATTGACCATTTGTTGATCTTCTTTGGAGAAATGTCTGTCCTTTCAAGTTCTTTGCCTGCTTTAACTGGGCTTTTTTCTTGTCTACTCTAGTCTTCATTATAAAGGATTTAAACATTGAATCAAAATGTGAAGATGGGGAAGGAACAGGAGAGATGTGATAAAGAACTCTGGCCTCATTCCAATATATTTGGCTTTGACTCTATATATTTTTCATGTGTTAATCAAAAGGATTGTGTGAATTGCTGTTATTTCACAGGTAGTACTATATAATAGCTGAAGTAATGGGTTACAAAGACTCCACAGGTTATAGGGAAATTACAATATCTGGGTGCCTCCCACCCCCAATCAGAGCAGATGGCTGTTTCCCAAGGGTTATAAAAGTAACTACTTTCCTTAAATAAGCCATCTGTCTGAATAATCATTTTCACCAATTAATAAAGAAGGCATTTGAAGGGCTGAGAAATTTGTTAATTCTAAACACAGGAAGGAGAAAAGTACTATGTTTTATCCAGTTGTAAAATAATATCATTTCTAAGAAATAGGATCTACTTTTGTTGCCCTTTCTGAAACATTCTGTGGAGCTAGATAAATTGGTAAAAAGCAAATCAATAGTTGAAACTAGTCTGTGATGACAAATTTGACTTGCTTGACAGCAGTGTATATTATTATTGATCACCAAGATCAATCAAATCAGGCAGACCGAGCAAGTCACATGCTCATATGGTAAAACAAAGCCCCAACTCATAGAGTTAATCTGATGGTGAATTTCAGTAAGGCAGACAATTGTATTTTATCTTTATGTTGTTTAACTGTAAAAATATTGATTAAACCTCAACCTACCACCTTGTCCTCCCTTCACTCCTTAAGCTTCAGCCATAAACATACATTTACAGTTCCCCTCCCCAATTTTTTATACTAACAAGAACATGTAGGTGTCAGCCCCCAGTGACCTCCACTTTGACAAACTGGAAAACCTTCCTCATTTCTTCAGATTCCAGCTCAAGCATCTTCTCTGTGATGAACTGTTTTATCAGCCAAGAAAGCTGATATTTCCACTTTAGCCTCCTTGGTGTTTCCAACATGCATTGACAGTACAGAATTTTTCTCACTGAACTAATTCACTGTAAAACATGGACTGTCTCATTAGAGTGTTATTACATGAGGAAAGAGACCATATCCTGCTTATCTATATAGTCCTAGTTCCTGAAAATGAAAGTTAAAGAAGAAATTGCTAATGCAAAAAATGGTTTAGAAATACTCTTGATGACAGCTTGCTTTAAAAAATCCTAATATATGATAATTTTATTAAAGCTTTAACTCCTTTTTGCTCGCAGTGAAAAACTATAGATAAAATTAGTTATTATTAATTTTGAAACACATATCAAAAATAAATTTTAATTAAAAAATTACTAGAAACAAAGATATTGAGATTACAAGTCTGATTTTGGGGATTTAGGGTTGGTGTTTATTCAACAGAGTTTGCTGGAATCAGTAATCCAACTTTGAACCTGGAATTTCACGGGCTCATAAATGTTTATTCCTTGTGAATTCCTTTAGCTTTGTGGCTTTGCTGCTGTACTGTGCTTATATACTCAGTCGTGTCTGACTCTTTGCGACCCCATGAACTGTAGCCCACCAGGTTCCTCTGTCCATGGAATTCTTCAGGCAGGAATACTGGAGTGGATTGCCATGCCCTTCTCCAGGGGATCTTCCCAACCAGGGATCGAACTAAGGTCTCCTGCATTACAGGCCGATTCTTTATTATTTGAGCCACCAGGGAAGCTAGTAGTGGGGAAAAGTTTTTTTCCTGATGATCAAAGTGGGTAATCTAGCATCACACATAGTTTCTTTAATTATTCTCAATGACACAAGATATTAAAAAATCCTTATAATTATCATTCTTGGTCGGCTTACAGTGCAGCTACAGGTTCATAATATTTCTGTCTCTGCCCCACTCAAATTTCCTAGAGCCAGACACATAGGGTGCAATGACATTTTAGAGTAAAGCTTGAACACCAATGTAAAGTAACAGTGTTATACAGCAAAATGCACACCTTAGCTTCCAGAACAAAGAAATTAGTTCTTAAATGATGAGTCAGAACTTACAAGTCTAGCTATATTTATAAAAGATGGCTCATTGCAATGTGGATTCAATTTGGTTCTCTCTCTCTCTCCCCTTAAATATAATTACAAATATACTTTGATATTTACCTTTGCCAAAACAGTAGAGAGAGGTCTCTTTCTCTCTCTCTCTCTCTCTCTTTTTTTTTTTGTATTTTATCTCAAATGTTTACTCATCAGTCTTTTCCTATTTTCTTCCCCTACATTTTTTCCTTAGTAATTTTTTGATGAGTGAGCCTTTTGTTTATTGCACCCCTTAATGATGTCGCTTAAGGGAAGAAGTGCTGGGGATGAATTTTGTGTCTGCTTGCTTTAGCCAAGTAGAAAAGTACTTCGCATCCCTTTCTTTGACTAGTCCCCTTCATGCTGCAATCTAGCCCAGCTGACGGATTGTTTCATGTCTGCAGTGACTAACCACAGTGTTTTTCAGTCTGGCTACTTACACATTAACTCACGCTCTCTCATTGTCCTGTCCTTTTAATTTAAATGCTTGTCTCCTTGCCTCTCAGTCTAATATCTCATTTCTTCTCCTCCCCTATTACCCGGCATTGTTTCTCTATCATATCACTTGCAATTTCCAGGATGACGTATTTTACTTCAGATCATAGCTCATTTAGTCTTTTCTCCTGCTGGTATGCTAATAACATCTCAAGCTAATCATTAATTTCCACCCTGTGGTTTCAATAATTCCTTCCATGCTAAATCTTGCACAAGAAAATTGTTTTAGGCTTGGCACCTTAATTTAGTCTAAGGGAAAGATGAGCCAGAAGATGCCAAGTCACTGCAAGTGGTCCCCTCTGGTCAACGGGGGTATTATTGCTCACCTAGTTCAAGGCTTGATTTTTTTAACAGGTGGAAGAATGAAAGGCACAGAAACAACTTTGCCTCTGTGACTTCATGTGTGTTTAATTAATGTCTTTTGGAAATAGAAGAATTTGGAAGTATTGTGCAAAATTATTGTTTATGTGACCCAGTAAAATATATTATTGTGTATATAAAAATATCAAAAGGAGGAAAATTTTTAAATATTAGTGCTAGAAGGATCTTCAGAGATCAAATACAAGCTCTTCCTTTTTATAAATGAGACAAGTGAGGCCCGTGAAGTTTCAAAGATTCGCCATGTCTGCCATGAACTGGGCTGACAAGGTGTTTGCTCTACATCCCTCTATAGCCGTGAAGCTAAGTTCTTGACTCTGAATTTCTGATGCCGCTCACACACACAAAACAAACATCATTATGGTGATGCTTCCCAGAGAAGTCATAAATCTGCTTCATATTTTTTTTGTTTTCAATATTAAATGCTAGTGCTTTGGCTTGGTTTAATGTAGATAAAGTACAGAATCTGAACTGTAACGAGACTTGGAAAAATAGCTTTTGGTGTTCCGTCCACCACTAAAGTGCAGTAAGGAACATTGCAAGGGAATCAGAATGGAGTTGAGTGAGCTTCTATAAAATATCTTTCATCTTCTGTCTGTGTTTAACTGAAATTCCACTAATACACACTTTCTATGGATTTACATGTGTATATGTCAGTTCTTCTTGATTAGGGGTGATTCTGCCCCTTTGGGGACATTTGACCACACCTTAGTTTTGACTGTCATCTGGGGTTTGGTGCTGACATCTAGGGCAAATAATTCTTCGACAGAGGCAAAGAATGCTGCTAAATATTCTACAATGCACAGTACAGTCTCCAGCAATAAATACCAACAGTGCTGGTTTAGAAACCCTAATATGTGAGAATACATGAAAAATGAGCAACTAATAACTATAATTATCTTTTGGGAAGAGAGACAAGGACTGGATTTAAGAATGATGATTAAAGGGACTTAGCCTTTATTTTATTCTTTTCTATTGTTTTATTTATTTTCATGAAGAGAATGTGTACCATAGTATAGTTAAAGATAAGTTAAAAAATAACAAAACATACTGAACAGGAACCAAAATGGGGGGCAGGAATATTCAAAACAGTACATTATTCAAAAATATTAAAAAAAAAAGTATAGATCTTTAAAGGTCCTTTGTTCTTATATATTTCAATTGAAATATTAATTTACATGGTCATTTTAGCAATAAATCAAAGTGTCTGCCCTAACTCCTGTTTCTCCACCATCCTCCACATTTAATCTATAATCAACCCAACCCATTCTAATGGTGAATAAGTTCTCTGAACCATCATTCCCTCTTCATCTCCACTTAAAATTTTAATATATGCTTTTTTTCCTCCAGTCTGGACTACAACAATCTCATTATTAGCTCTTTACTCCCTGCCTTTAAACTCTCTTTTTCCAAATAATTTCCTACATCATTGACAATTTCATTCATACATAATACACCATCATTCACAATGTCCCTTAACAAGGACCTCAATTGATTTCTTCTTGGATCAAGGATGATAAAGACAGCACCTAGTACCAGTCTCATTTCCTAGGTTCAAGGCAGCTATCACTCATAGCATTGATTAATCTCAGTAATCTTTCTGTCTGATATATAACAACTCTGACTTCAGACTCCCTCCTAACTGGATCCATGTGGCCATTCAAATTGCCTGGAGTCTGTGTGAAGATGAAACCTACCAAATGTTCTTCCACCAGTGAACTGCTGCATATTTAATACTTTTTTTTTTTTCCTTTCAGTGGCTATTTCCATGCTGAAGAATATAAATAATGAGGGGTTACTAGCAACTTAAAGAATGGAATCAGAAACTCAAGAACATCAATTGAGTGTTCCTTTAAGATACTTTACTCTGATTATGAAAATTTAAAAACCTTAGTCACAATAATTGACCCGTACTTAACCCTATTTACTATTGCCTAGTTTCCAAGAATAGAGTCTGCTGGAAGCTGACATTTAACAGTACCAGATTTGAAAGTACTATTGCAATAAAACCTTAGAATGTTACCTAATTATAAATGGGTATTGTCTAAATGTAAAAGAGAAAACTAAATAAAGATACCTTCAGGATACAGCAGTTAAGAGAAAAATTAGGGAATAATCAAAAAGGATAGAAAAGGGCAAAAAAATTATTCTGGACAAGTTTAAATATATAGTTGTCAAGACAATGTGTTGGAAATTACTTCAGAATAAGCAAAACTACCATATAAAATAGAATGTCATGGGGTAGAAAAATAGATCGAGGATTTATCATGATTATGAAAATGTCATCCTAAAAACATCAAATAAAATAAGCAGTGAGAAAGAACACAAAAATATAAAGGTAAAGAAGTATACAATTGAATCAGTTCTTAATAGGAATTTAATTTCTAAACACATGAAAAAATAGGAAAGAAACTAGTGAAAAAATGTGAAGTGTCAAGTGCGCCTAGGAGAAGAATAGTATGAAGAAAATAACATCAGAAATAATAAAAAAGAGGAGATATGACATTTTAAGGAAATTATTTCAAATCTTCCTCTGGAGAAAGACTATATTTTAAAAAGGATTTGTTTTCAACAACACATTTTAAGTTAATTTTATGTGGCTTCCCTGGTGGCTCAGATGGTAAAGAATCTGCTTGCAATATGGAAAACCCAGGTTCATTTCCTGGGTAGGGAAGATACCCTGGAAAAGGGAATGATTACCCACTCCAGTAGTCTTGCCTGGAGAATTCCATGGATGGAAGGGCCTGGTGGATTACAGTCCATTGGGTCACAAAGATTTGGACAGGACTGAGCAATAAACACTTCCACAGAGGCTGTGTAAATCATAATTTGGTTTCAATAACATTGTTTTTAGTAAAAAAATCATACTTTGATTATTTTTTATTATTTTACCTTAATATAGGACTGAAAAAGGAAAAAAATGTATATTCGACATTCAAACTTTTATAAAATGCCATTCATCAATGTCACCACCAGTTATGGAATCAGCACCCAACACAGCAATAGTATTTTCTGGATGAAGCTTCCAAGCTGAGTTTTTACAATGTTAATAAGTCCAGTCTCAAAGGTTTCTTGAGGTTCCCTAGACTTACAATTCATTTAGTTGGTACAATTTTCATTATTTCTTTTAACACCTCACTACAGAATCAGACAGAATAATAGCTGGGAAGAAAAGTTGGATGGCCTGAACTTTTCATCTTAGAAATAAAAACTAAGGTGTTAAAGTTTATAACTTTAAACTTTTAGTATTTTTCATACAATCACATAATGATGACATAGGAGGAGGAAATGAAAGTAAGCATAAAACCAATAGGGTTACAAAGGTTAGAGCCTACCAATATTGAGATTGATTTTTTATACAGACTGATTAAACTACCACTGTCCCCTTACATATGAATTCTTTGAACTCCAACTGTCCGCTTTTACTTCAAAAAATTGCTGAAAGAAATAAAAAGAAACAAGATCGTGACAAAGGAGACTCCAGAGTGCTGCTTCTCCCAGGGACATACAGAACCTACAGGTACATATGGAACAGTTCTCTCTGAAAAAAAAAAAAAAAAAAAATTCAAAAAGTAGCCTAGAGATTCCTACATAGTGGGACAATGACAAAAAACCTATATGGAAAAGTGTAGTAAAGAGTGAATCGTGTCATAAACTTCATCCTCAACATGATAACACATGCCTAGGAGGGAACTCACCATTCCAGCTTCTCCCTGGAGCAGAAGGTTTGGACACCACATCTGGTGTCCTGACTTTTATAACCTCCACCTGAGAGATGCCCGCCTCACCCCCCTGCCCCTCTCCCCCTACCCCACACACAACTAGCTCTGAAGGCTGAGACCCACAAGGATATAGCAAACTAAGTTCTTACTCGGCTTGTGAGGACTCTGTGGCTATTCCTCAAGCCTGCTTCCAACCCCTAACACCAGGGCCCAGTGCAGAGGCTACAGACATAAACTTGCCCAGAAGTTCCATGAAAGAGGCCTATTTGCTTATCTTAAAAGCAGTAGCCTGACAGTTAAGTTTCTAAATGAATACACATCTAGGATCCAACTGCATTCTCTCCACAATCCAGGCTGGCCAGTACTATCTTTGTGCTCTCCCTCTTCCCCATCTCAGGTCATTGGTATCCCCAAGAAAGGTGTCTGTACACACAGCTGGCACCAAGGATGCATCCCTTGAAAGCCTGCCTCTGTTGCCAGAAAGGCTGTATTGATGGGTTTAATAGATGGTAGTAAACAAAGAAATAGTTCTTAACTGGCAAAGTGCAGAGGAGTTTGAAACATCTATTTACCAGTCTTCCCCTGAATGAAGAGTATTTATATACTTTAAAAGCTGCTGCCTGAGAGTCTAGCTTCCAATAAGCCTCCATCTAGGTGCTAATTGAGATCCTCTTATTTATGACTTGCCTGGTCTTGGCACATACTCAACTATTGATAGCCATTAAGAACAAAGAATGTTGTTTGAACATTCACATAGGTTTGAGAGATAACCAAGAACTAAGGCAGTGTTGCATGCTAAGTTTCATCTTCTATAAAAAGCCACTCCTTCAAGACTGGGAGAAGAGGCTGTGTCATGTAATGTATAGGAAACAAATATATGTATTTTTCTTTCACAAAGAAAGTGAAGAAATAGAGGAAAATATTTCAAAACAATAAATAAAACCACAGAAAAATACCTTACTGAAAAGGGGATACATTATTTATCTGAAAAAAATGTACAAAAAAGGTCATGAGAATGCTCTCAAAGTCAGGAAAACAATGCACAAAGAGAATTTCAACAAAGAGATACTGTAAGAATGTACCAAGTGAAAATCACAGAGCTAAACAATACAATAACAAAAATTCAGTGAAAGGATTCAACAGAAGATTCGATGAAGTAAAAGACTCAGAATCTCCATGATAGGAGAGTGGAATTAATTTGATTTGGATGAACAAAAAGAGAAAAGAATAAAAGAGAGTAAGGATAGCTTTAGGGATTATGTAACATAAACACGTGGATCTTCCATTATAGCAGTCCCAGAAGGAGAAGAGAGGGAGAAAGAAGTAGAAAGTTTACTGGAAGAAATAATGTCAGAAAACTTTCTTAACTTGGAGAAAGGAACAGATTTCTGGATCTAGGAAACCCCTAGATTCCAAGGAAGATGAAACTAATGAGACCCACACCAAAAAATGCATTCTAATTAGAGTGTTGAAAGTAAAGACAAGGAGAAGGGGACTTCCCAGTGGTTAAGACTCTGTCTTTCCACTGTGGAGGGCATGGGTTCAATCCAGATCTATTGTCAGGGAACTAAGATCTTGTATACCATGTGGCACAGCCAAAAATAAAAATTAAAAAATATATATATATATATATATATTTTTTTTTTAAAAGACAAGGAGAGGATCTTAAAAGCAGAAAGACAAAAAACTAATTGTTACATACATGTAAACCCAAGAAGACTATCAGCAGTTTTTTCACCAGAAATATTGGAGCCCAGAAGGGAATGACACAATATATTCAAAGTTTTGAAAAAAAAGAAACCTCCAAACCTTGCCAACTAAGAGTACTCTACCTAGCAAAGCTGTCTTTCAGGATTGAAGGAGAAATAAGACTTTTTTTTTTTTTTAAACTTTACATAATTGTATTAGTTTTGCCAAATATCAAAATGAATCTGCCACAGGTATACATGTGTTCCCCATCTTGAACCCTCCTCCCTCCTCCCTCCCCATTCCATCCCTCTGGGTCGTCCCAGTGCACCAGCCCCAAGCATCCAGTATCGTGCATTGAACGTGGACTGGCAACTCGTTTCATACATGATATTTTACATGTTTCAATGCCATTCTCCCAAATCTTCCCACCCTCTCCCTCTCACAGAGTCCATAAGACTGTTCTATACATCAGTGTCTCTTTTGCTGTCTCGTACACAGGGTTATTGTTACCATCTTTCTAAATTCCATATATAATGCGTTAGTATACTGTATTGGTGTTTTTCTTTCTGGCTTACTTCACTCTGTATAATAGGCTCCAGTTTCATCCACCTCATTAGAACTGATTCAAATGTATTCTTTTTAATGGCTGAGTAATACTCCATTGTGTATATGTACCACAGCTTTCTTATCCATTCATCTGCTGATGGACACCTGGGTTGCTTCCATGTCCTGGCTATTATAAACAGTGCTGCGATGAACATTGGGGTGCACGTGTCTCTTTCTCTTCTGGTTTCCTCAGTGTGTATGCCCAGCAGTGGGATTGCTGGATCATAAGGCAGTTCTAATTCCAGTTTTTTAAGGAATCTCCACACTGTTCTCCATAGTGGCTGTACTAGTTTGCATTCCCACCAACAGTGCAAGAGGGTTCCCTTTTCTCCACACCCTCTCCAGCATTTATTGCTTGTAGACTTTTGGATCACAGTCATTCTGACTGGTGTGAAATGGTACCTCATAGTGGTTTTGATTTGCATTTCTCTGATAATGAGTGATGTTGAGCATCCTTTCATGTGTTTGTTAGCCATCTGTATGTCTTCTTTGGAGAAATGTCTATTTAGTTCTTTGGCCCATTTTTTGATTGGGTCATTTATTTTTCTGGAGTTGAGCTGTAGGAGTTGCTTGTATATTCTCGAGATTAGTTGTTTGTCAGTTGCTTCATTTGCTATTATCTTCTCCCATTCTGAAGGCTGTCTTTTCTCCTTGCTAATAGTTTCCTTTGATGTGCAGAAGCTTTTAAGCTTATTTAGGTCCCATTTGTTTATTTTTGCTTTTATTTCCAATATTCTGGGAGGTGGGTCATAGAGGATCCTGCTGTGATGTATGTCGGAGAGTGTTTTGCCTATGTTCTCCTCTAGGAGTTTTATAGTTTCTGGTCTTACCTTTAGATCTTCAATCCATTTTGAGTTTATTTTTGTGTATGGTGTTAGAAAGTGTTCTAGTTTCATTCTTTTACAAGTGGTTGACCAGAGTTCCCAGCACCACTTGTTAAAGAGATTGTCTTTAATCCATTGTATATTCTTGCCTCCTTTGTCAAAGATAAGATGTCCATATGTGCATGGATTTATCTGTGGGCTTTCTATTTTGTTCCATTGATCTATATTTCTGTCTTTGTGCCAGTACCATACTGTCTTGATAACTGTGGCTTTGTAGTAGAGCCTGAAGTCAGGTAGGTTGATTCCTCCAGTTCCATTCTTCTTTATCAAGATAGCTTTGGCTATTCGAGGTTTTTTGTATTTCCATACAAATTGTGAAATTATTTGTTCTAGCTCTGTGAAGAATGCTGTTGGTAGCTTGATAGGGATTGCATTGAATCTATAAATTGCTTTGGGTAGTATACTCATTTTCACTATATTGATTCTTCCGATCCATGAACATGGTATATTTCTCCATCTATTAGTGTCCTCTTTGATTTCTTTCACCAGTGTTTTATAGTTTTCTATATATAGGTCTTTAGTTTCTTTAGGTAGATATATTCCTAAGTATTTTATTCTTTCCGTTGCAATGGTGAATGGAATTGTTTCCTTAATTTTTCTTTCTGTTTTCTCATTATTAGTGTATAGGAATGCAAGGGATTTCTGTGTGTTGATTTTATATCCTGCAACTTTACTATAGTCATTGATTAGTTCTAGTAATTTTCTGGTGGAGTCTTTAGGGTTTTCTATGTAGAGGATCATGTCATCTGCAAACAGTGAGAGCTTTACTTCTTCTTTTCCAATTTGGATTCCTTTTGTTTCTTTTTCTGCTCTGATTGCTGTGGCCAAAACTTCCAAAACTATGTTGAATAGTAATGGTGAACGTGGGCACCCTTGTCTTGTTCCTGACTTTAGAGGAAATGCTTTCAGTTTTTCACCATTGAGGATAATTGCTGTGGGTTTGTCATATATAGCTTTTATTATGTTGAGGTATGTTCCTTCTATTCCTGCTTTCTGGAGAGTTTTTATCATAAATGGAGGTTGAATTTTGTCAAAGGCTTTCTCCGCATCTATTGAGATAATCATATGGTTTTTATTTTTCAATTTGTTAATGTGGTGTATTACATTGATTGATTTGCGGATATTGAAGAATCCTTGCATCCCTGGGATAAAGCCCACTTGGTCATGGTGTATGATCTTTTTAACGTGTTGTTGGATTCTGATTGCTAGAATTTTGTTAAGGATTTTTGCATCTATGTTCATCAGTGATATTGGCCTGTAGTTTTCTTTTTTTTGTGAGATCTTTGTCAGGTTTTGGTATTAGGGTGATGGTGGCCTCATAGAATGAGTTTGGAAGTTTACCATCCTCTACAATTTTCTGGAAGAGTTTGAGCAGGATAGGTGTTAGCTCTTCTCTAAATTTTTGGTAGAATTCAGCTGTGAAACCGTCTGGACCTGGGCTTTTGTTTGCTGGAAGATTTTTGATTACAGTTTCAATTTCCGTGCTTGTGATAGGTCTGTTAAGATTTTCTATTTCGTCCTGATTGAGTTTTGGAAAGTTGTACTTTTCTAAGAATTTCTCCATTTCTTCCACGTTGTCCATTTTATTGGCATATAATTGTTGATAGTACTCTCTTATGATCCTTTGTATTTCTGTGTTGTCTGTTGTGATCTCTCCATTTTCATTTCTAATTTTATTGATTTGATTTTTCTCCCTTTGTTTCTTGATGAGTCTGGCTAATGGTTTGTCAATTTTATGTATCCTTTCAAAGAACCAGCTTTTGGTTTTGTTGATTTTTGCTATGATCTCTTTTGTTTCTTTTGCATTTATTTCTGCTCTAAGTTTTAAGATTTCTTTCCTTCTACTAACCCTGGGGTTCTTCATTTCTTCCTTTTCTAGCTGCTTTAGGTGTAGAGTTAGGTTATTTATTTGACTTTTTTCTTGTTTCTTGAGGTGTGCCTGTATTGCTATGAACTTTCCCCTTAGGACTGCTTTTACCGTGTCCCACAGGTTTTGGGTTGCTGTGTTTTCATTTTCATTCGTTTCTATGCAAATTTTGATTTCTTTTTTGATTTCTTTAGTGATTTGTTGGTTATTCAGCAGCGTGTTGTTCAGCCTCCATATGTTGGAATTTTTAATATTTTTTCTCCTGTAATTGAGATCTAATCTTACTGCATTGTGGTCAGAAAAGATGCTTGGAATGATTTCTATTTTTCTGAATTTACCAAGGCTAGATTTATGGCCCAGGATGTGATCTATCCTGGAGAAGGTTCCATGTGCGCTTGAGAAATGGTGAAATTCATTTTTTGGGGATGAAATGTCCTATAGATATCAATTAGGTCTAACTGGTCTATTGTATCATTTAAAGTTTGTGTTTCCTTGTTAATTTTCTGTTTAGTTGATCTATCCATAGGTGTGAGTGGGGTATTAAAGTCTCCCACTATTATTGTGTTATTGTTAATTTCTCCTTTCATACTTGTTAGCATTTGTCTTACATACTGTGGTGCTCCCGTGTTGGGGGTATATATATTTATAATTGTTATATCTTCTTCTTGGATTGATCCTTTGATCATTATGTAGTGACCATCTTTGTCTCTTTTCACAGTCTTTGTTTTAAAGTCTATTTTATCTGATATGAGTATTGCTACTCCTGCTTTCTTTTGGTCCCTATTTGCATGGAAAATCTTTTTCCAGCCCTTCACTTTCAGTCTGTATGTGTCCCCTGTTTTCAGGTGGGTCTCTTGTAGACAACATATGCAGGGGTCTTGTTTTTGTATCTATTCAGTTAGTCTTTGTCTTTTGGTTGGGGCATTCAACCCATTTACGTTTAAGGTAATTACTGATAAGTATGATCCCGTTGCCATTTACTTTATTGTTTTGGGTTCGAATTTATACACCATTTTTGTGTTTCCTGTCTAGAGAATATCCTTTAGTATTTGTTGGAGAGCTGGTTTGGTGGTGCAGAATTCTCTCAGCTTTTGCTTGTCTGTAAAGCTTTTGATTTCTCCTTCATACTTGAATGAGATCCTTGCTGGGTACAATAATCTGGGCTGTAGGTTATTTTCTTTCATCATTTTAAGTATGTCTTGCCATTCCCTCCTGGCTTGAAGAGCTTCTATTGAAAGATCAGCTGTTATCCTTATGGGTATTCCCTTGTGTGTTATTTGTTGTTTTTCCCTTGCTGCTTTTAATATTTGTTCTTTGTGTTTGATCTTTGTTAATTTGATTAATATGTGTCTTGGGGTGTTTCGCCTTGGGTTTATCCTGTTTGGGACTCTCTGGGTTTCTTGGACTTGGGTGATTATTCCCTTCCCCATTTTAAGGAAGTTTTCAACTATTATCTCCTCAAGTATTTTCTCATGGTCTTTCTTTTTGTCTTCTTCTTCTGGGACCCCTATGATTTGAATGTTGTAGCGTTTAATATTGTCCTGGAGGTCTCTGAGATTGTCCTCATTTCTTTTAATTCGTTTTTCTTTTATCCTCTCTGATTCATTTATTTCTACCATTCTATCTTCTAATTCACTAATCCTATCTTCTGCCTCTGTTCTTCTACTATTTGTTGCCTCCAGAGTGTTTTTAATTTCACTTATTGCATTATTCATTATATATTGACTCTTTTTTATTTCTTCTAAGTCCTTGTTAAACCTTTCTTGCATCTTCTCAATCCTTGCCTCCAGGCTATTTATCTGTGATTCCATTTTAATTTCAAGATTTTGGATCAATTTCACTATCATTATTTGGAATTCTTTATCAGGTAAATTCCCTATCTCTTCCTCTTTTGTTTGGTTTGGTGGGCATTTATCCTGTTCCTTTATCTGCTGGCTATTCCTCGGTCTCTTCATCTTGTTTAAATTGCTGAGTTTGGGGTGTCCTTTCTGTATTCTGGCAGTTTGTGGAGTTCTCTTTATTGTGGCGTTTCCTCACTGTGTGTGGGTTTGTACAGGTGGCTTGTCACGGTTTCCTGGTTAGGGAAGCTTGTGTCGATGTTCTGGTGGATGGAGCTGTATTTCTTCTCTCTGGAGTGTACTGAAATGTCCAGTAATGTGTTATGAGATGTCTGTGGTTTTGGGGTGACTTTGGGCAGCCTGTATCTTGAAGCTCAGGGCTGTGTTCCTTTGTTGCTGGAGAATTTGCTTGGTATGTCTTGCCCTGGAACTTGTTGGCCCTTGTGTGGTGCTTGGTTTCTGTGTCGGTATGGAGGTGTTTGATGAGCTCCAGTCAATTAATGTTCCTTGGAGTCAGGAGTTCCCTGGAGTCAGGGTTTGGACTTAAGCCTCCTACTTCCAGTTATCGGTCTTATTTTTACAGTAGTTTCAAAACTTCTCCTTCTATACAGCACCATTGATAAAACATCTACGTTAAAGATGAAAAGTTTCTCTACTGTGAGGGTCACTCAGAGAGGTTCACAGCGTTACATGGAGAAGAGAAGTGGGAGGAGGGAGTTAGAGGTGACCCAAATGAGATGAGGTAGAATCAATAGTGGAGAGAGTGGGCTAGCCAGTAGTCACTTCCTTATGTGCACTCCACAACTGGACCGCTCAGAGATGTTCACGGATTTATACAGAGAAGAGAAGAAGGAGGCAGGAGACAGAGGTGGCCAGAAGGATAAAAGGGGGAAATGAAAAGGAGGGAGACAGATCCAGCCAGTAATCAGTTCCCTAAGTGTTCTCCACCGTCTGGAACACACAGAAATTCACAGAGTTGGGTAGAGAGGGGTTAGGGAGGAGATACAGGCGACCTGGTGGAGAAAACGGAGAGTCCAAAGGGAGAGAGAGCAGTCAAGCCAGTAATCTCGTTCCCTAGTGTAAAATGGGTCCTGAAGATTGGGTTCTTAAAGGTACAAAATTGGCAACAAATACATAAAAGCAAAAATTAAAAATCTAGAGTAGAGTTTGGAATTTCAAAAATGCGATTTTAATGAAAAGAAGAAGGAAAAGAAAGAGAGAAAAAACGAACAAAGAAAAACAAACAAGGTTGTGAAAATTATAAAGAAACTACAGGTACAAAATTGATAACTAATACCAAAAAGCAAAAATTAAAAATCTAGAGTAGAGTTTGGAATTTCAAAAATACAATGTTAAAAAAAAAAAAGAAGAAGAAAAATAAAGAGAGAAAACAAACAAACCAACAAAAAACAATGTCACAAAAATTATAAAGAAAATACAGGTACAAAATTGATATCAAATACCAAAAAGCATAAATTAAAAATCTTGAGTAGAGTTTGGAATTGCAGATATACGATGTTATATAAAAGAAGAAGAGAAAGAAACAGAGGGGAAAAAAAAAAGTCACAGAAATTATTTAAAAATCTATATGTACAAAATTGAAAACATATACCAAAAGGCTAAAATTAAAAATCTAGAGTAGAGTTTGGAATTTCAAAAATACGATGTTAAAGAAAAGAAGAAGGAAAAGAAAGAGGGAAAAAATGAACAAAGAAAAATAAACAGGTCGCGAAAATTATAAAGAAACTACAGGTACAAAATTGAAAACTAATACCAAAAAGCAAAAATTAAAAATCTAGAGTAGAGTTTGGAATTTCAAAAATACAATGTTAAAAAAAAAAAGAAGAAGAAAAATAAAGAGAGAAAACAAACAAACCAACAAAAACAATGTCACAAAAATTATAAAGAAAATACAGGTACAAAATTGATATCAAATACCAAAAAGCATAAATTAAAAATCTTGAGTAGAGTTTGGAATTGCAGATATACGATGTTATATAAAAGAATAAGAGAAAGAAACAGAGGGGGAAAAAAAAAAGTCACAGAAATTATTTAAAAATCTATATGTACAAAATTGAAAACATATACCAAAAGGCTAAAATTAAAAATCTAGAGTAGAGTTTGGAATTTCAAAAATACGATGTTAAAGAAAAGAAGAAGGAAAAGAAAGAGGGAAAAAATGAACAAAGAAAAATAAACAGGTCACGAAAATTATAAAGAAACTACAGGTACAAAATTGAAAACTAATACCAAAAAGCAAAAGTTAAAAATCTAGAGTAGAGTTTGGAATTTCAAAAATACAATGTTAAAAAAAGAAGAAGAAAAATAAAGAGAGAAAACAAACAAACCAACAAAAACAATGTCGCAAAAATTATAAAGAAAATGCAGGTACAAAATTGATATCAAATACCAAAAAGCATACATTAAAAATCTTGAGTAGCGTTTGGAATTGCAGATATACGATGTTATACAAAAGAAGAAGAGAAAGAAACAGAGGGAAAAAAAGTCACAGAAATTATGAAAAAAAACTATAGGTACAAAATTGATAACATATAACAAAAGGCTAAAATTAAAAATCTAGAGTAGAGTTTGGAATTTCAAAAATACAATGTTAAAGAAAAGAAGAAAAAGAAAAAAACAAAACAAAACACGGTCAAAAAATTATAAAATATATATATGAAGTTTGCTGAAGAAAAGAAAAAAAAATAGAGTCTTTTTTTTTTTTTGCAAAGTAATAGTTATAAAAGTGAAAATTAAAGGACAATAGAGGACTTAAAATTTTTTTTTAATTAAAAAAAAAGAAAGAAAGATTGATCGTAAAAATAGTAAAAATATATCTAGGTCTTTCTCTGGTTTTGTTGTGAGTATTATGGGTTCAGTTCATTTTTGGCTAGTTCCTTGGTCCGACTTATATTTCTCAAGATCTATAGGCCCCTTCCTATGTAGTTCGTAGTAACCACAGGGTTTTAATCTATGGCCTGTATGTATCTTCCAAGGCATTTCCCTCTGTTATAGCTTCTTCTGTTTGCTGGTCTCTTCAGTGTCTGGTTCCCGCCCTGACACAAAGGGGACGGTGGAGGACACTATTTTTTTTATTTTATTTAGGCTCACTTGTTCAGCCGCGCTGTGGGGAGGGAGGGAGGGATGCTGCAAACAGATAACACTGGCATGCGCTCGCAGTGCCTCAGCCACACTGGGTCTGCCCCCGCTCACGGCGCGTGTAGCCTCCCTGCCCACACTGCTCGGGCTCTAGGTTGTTCCGCTGGGAACAATCAGAGGCCAGCCCTGGGCTGAGCTCCCAGGTCCAAGCCGCTCAGGTTCAGGCACTCGGGTAGCCCTCAGAGGCGCAGACTCGGTTGGGCCTGCGTTTTGTGCTCTTCCCAGATCCGAGCAGCTCAGGTGATGAGGTGTTTGGCGGGCGCCAATGCTGCGACTTATCGCCTCTCCACCACTCGGTTATCTGGGTGTAAAACCGGCGCACCTTCTCAGGCAGATGTTGACCGTCCAGACCCCCAAGAAGTTTTAGTTAGCAAAGAAGCCTGCTTACAGTTTTATAGATAGTGTCTATCTTGGGCTGCGATTGCCCCCTTACGGCTCTGGCTGCCTGTCACCGGAGGGGGAAGGTCTGCAACCGGCTATCTCTGTTCAGTTCTTTGTTGTGCGCGGGCCTGGCGGTGTCTTAGGTTAGGGCTGGCTTTTCGCGTGGTAGATATCCCACAGTCTGGTTTGCTAGCCCGAATTATTTTGCTCAGATAGCGCTCAGGACATTCGGCCCGATTCTTACTCTAAGGGACACAGCCCGCGCCGCGCTTCCCTGCCCAGCCCCCGCTTGCTAATGCCGTGTGCAGGCATCTGCGCTGCTTCTCCGCTGGGGGAGTTACCATAGGGCTCACAATCTGCGATTTTTAATTGTTTATTTAATTTTTTTCTCCCTTTTTATGTTGCCCTCTGTGCTTCCAAAGCTCGGCACAGATTCGGCAGTGAGAAGGTTTCCTGGTGTTTGGAAACTTCTCTCTTTTTAAGACTCCCTTCCCGGGACAGAACTCCGTCCCTCCCTCTTTTGTCTCTTTTTTTGTCTTTTATATTTTTTCCTACCTCCTTTCGAAGAGTTGGGTTGCTTTTCTGGGTGCCTGATGTCCTCTGCCGGCATTCAGAAGATGTTTTGTGGAATTTACTCGACGTTTAAATGCTCTTTTGATGAATTTGTGGGGGAGAAAGTGTTCTCCCCATCCTACTCCTCCGCCATCTTGGCTCCTCCCCAAGAAAGAAGAGTTTTGCAGACAGTCTAAAGCTAAAGGACTTCAACATCACTGCTGCTGCTGCTGCTGAGTCGCTTCAGTCGTGTCTGACTCTGTGCGACCCCATAGATGGCAGCCCACCAGGCTCCCCTGTCCCTGGGACTCTCCAGGTAAGAACACTGGAGTGGGTTGCCATTTCCTTCTCCAGTGCATGAAAGTGAAAAGTGAAAGTGAAGTCGCTCAGTCTGTCTGACTCCCAGCGACCCCATGGACTGCAGCCTATAAGGCTCCTCCATCCATGGGATTTTCCAGGCAAGAGCACTAGAATAGTCACAGGAAAAAAATGCTAAATGGACTTCTTTAGCTGAAAAGAAAGGGTGCTAACAGGAAAACATAATACAAATATCACTGGAAAATATCAATATACATTGACCCTTGAGCAACATGGGTTTGATCTCCAAACTGGAGAGACAGAGGTCTGACTATAAAGTTACATACAGATTTTAAACTGCAAGGAGAGTGAGGTCCCTAACTCCCACATTATTCAAAGGTCAAGTGTACTTTAAAATGCAGAATAATCTAATGTTGTGATGATTCTTTGCTTATAAATCTAGCATGAAAATTGAAAGATAAAGGAAGCAAAATAACAATGAAAAAGTTTCTTCAGACCAGATCAGATCAGATCAGATCAGTCGCTCAGTCGTGTCCGACTCTTTGCGACCCCATGAATCGCAGCACGCCAGGCCTCCCTGTCCATCACCAACTCCCGGAGTTCACTGAGACTCACGTCCATCTATTTCTGCTTTATTGACTATGCCAAAGCCTTTGACTGTGTGGATAACAATAAACTGGGGAAAATTCTGAAAGAGATGGGAATACCAGACCACCTGATCTGCCTCTTGAGAAATTTGTATGCAGGTCAGGAAGCAACAGTTAAAACTGGACATGGAACAACAGACTGGTTCCAAATAGGAAAAGGAGTTTGTCAAGCCTATACATTGTCACCCTGTTTATTTAACTTATATGCAGAGTACATCATGAGAAACGCTGGGCTGGAAGAAACACAAACTGGAATCAAGATTGCCGGAAGAAAAAGCTTCTTAATGAATACAAAAGGTAAGAAGAAATAAATTGTGAAATAAAAAACATAAAACATGAAAGGGTTCTAAAATTGTAGAGCTTTACAATGCATACAAACTTTTTAAAAGACTAAAACAGAATGTTACAGTTATTTTCTGGAAGCCTCATGGTAATCACAAAGCAAAAATATATAGTAAATATGTTTAAGAGATAAAGAGAAAGGAATCAAAAATACCACTAAAGAAAAATGATCAAATGACAATGAAAGAGAGTAAGAGAAGATGAAAATAACAAAGAAACTAGAAAAACATCCAGAAGATGATTTTTTAAAGTGGCATTAAGTCCCTACCTATAAATAAATATTTCAAATTAAATGGACTATATTCTCCATCAAAAGACGCAATGGGTGAATAGATTAAAAAAGAAAATCAAGACCCAAGTATATGCTGCCTACAAGAGACTCACTTCAGTGTTAAGGATGCTCAGAGACTGACAAAAGGGATAGAAAAAGATACTTCAATGCAAATGGAAACCAAAAGAAATCTGGGTTAGCTATTCAGAAAAAATAGGGGTAAACCCAAAACTGTAACAACAAAGTTATTATATAAAGATAAAGGGGACTATCCAACATAAGAATATAATATTTGCTTACATTTATGCACCCGAGGTAGGAGCACCTAACTGTATAAAGCAAATATTAACAGACCTAGGGGAAAAGAGACGGCAATGTGATAATGGTGGGGGAATCCAATATCTTTGTTTCATCAATAAATAGATCATACAGATAGAAATCAATAGGAAAATATTGGCCTTAAATTACATGCTAGAAAAGATGAACTTAAGAGTTATTTACAGAAGATTCCATCCCAAAGCAGCAGAATACATTTTTTCCAGCATACATGTAACATTTTCTATGAGAGATCATATATTAGGCCACAAAATTTTTTAATAAACTTAAGAAGATTGAAATCATATCAATCCTCTTTTCCAACCACAGTGGTAAGAACTAGATATTAATTACAAGAAAAAGATGGAAAATTAAAAAAGAATGTGGAGATTCTACAACATGCTACTGAACAATCAATGTGTCAAGTAAGAATGCAAAAGAGAAATTAAAAATATCGAGACAAATGAAAATGGAAACATAGAGTATCAAAACTTACAGGAGGCAGCAAAAGTAATTTTAGGAAGGAAGTTCACAGTAGTAAAAGCAAACAGTCATATAAAGAAATATCCCAAACAACCTAACTTTAACCTGCAGGGAACTAGGAAAAAAAAAAAAAGAACAAACTAAGCTCAGAATCAGTAGATGGAAGCAAATAACAAAGACTGGAGCAATAAGCAAATAAATTTATTGGAGAAATAAATGAAATAGAGACTAGAAATATAGTTAAAAAATCAGTGAAACCAAGAACTGATGTTTTGGAAAGATAAATAAAGGTTTTTAGCTAGATCACCAATAAAAATGAGAGGAATCAAAAATAGAAATGAAAGAGAAAATATTACAACAGATATCATGGATATTCAAAACATGATTAAAACAACTACTATAAAAGGTTGTACACCAAATTGGACAACTAGAATAAATAGATAAACTATGAGAAAAAAAATAAGTTACCAAAACTGAATCATGAAGAAACAGAAAAGTAGCTAAACAGACCTATGACTAATAAGGAGATTAAAAGTCCAGGGAAAGATGGCTTTACTGGTGAATTCTATAAAATATTTAAAGGGAATTAGTACCAATCCTTCTCAAATTTCTCCAAAAACAGAAAGAGAGGCGATGCTTTCAAGTGCATTTTAGAAGATCAACAGTATCTGATGTCAAAACCAGAAAAGCGTGCCACAGGAAAGAAAATTACAGGCTAATATCCCTGATGAACACAGACGTAAAAATCTTCAACAAAATACTAGCAAACTGAATTCAACACTATGATCACACAACACAATCATGTGATATTTATTTCAGGGATGCAAGACAGTTCAATATTCACAAATCAATCTATGAGATGTACAACATTAACCAAATAATTTTTATAACTATATGACCTTCTCAATAGATGCAAAAAAAAAAAAAAAAGAGCTTTTGACAAAATGTAACTCCATGTATGATTAAAAACACTCAACAAAGTGGGTTTAGAAGGAATGGCAATAATAAAGGCTATATTTGAAAAGCCTATAGCTAACAGCATACTCAGTTGTGCAAAACTGAAAGCTTTGCTTCTAAGATCAGGAACAAGACAAGGATGTCCACTATCACCACTATTATTCAACACCATATGCTGGAAGTCCTTGCTGGAGCAGTTAGGTAAGTCTACAACATGCTACTGAACAATCAATGTGTCAAGTAAGAATGCAAAAGAGAAATTAAAAATATCGAGACAAATGAAAATGGAAACATAGAGTATCAAAACTTACAGGAGGCAGCAAAAGTAATTTTAGGAAGGAAGTTCACAGTAGTAAAAGCAAACAGTCATATAAAGAAATATCCCAAACAACCTAACTTTAACCTGCAGGGAACTAGGAAAAAAAAAAAACAAGAACAAACTAAGCTCAGAATCAGTAGATGGAAGCAGATGGAAGTAGATGTAGAAAAATAAATAGAGGCATCCAAAGTAGAAAGGAAGAAGTAAAACAATCTCTATTTGCAGATGACAAGATATTATGTATAGAAAACCTAAACTCTATTTTAAAAAGTTAGAACTAATAAATAAGTTCATTATAATTGCAGGATATAATCTCAATGTACGAAAATGACTTGCATTTAAATTCCAGTTGAGCTATTCCAAATCCTGAAAGATAATACTGTGAAAGTGCTGCATTCAATATGCCAGCAAATTTGAAAACTCAGCAGTGGCCACAGGACTGGAAAAGGTCATTTTTCATTCCAATCCCAAAGAAAGGCAATGCCAAAGAATGCTCAAACTACCGCACAATTGCACTCATCTCACACGCTAGTAAAGTAATGCTCAAAATTCTCCAAGCCAGGCCTCAGCAATACATGAACCGTGAACTTCCTGATGTTCAAGCTGGTTTTAGAAAAGGCAGAGGAACCAGAGACCAATTTGCCAACATCCGCTGGATCATCAAAAAAGCAAGAGAGTTCCAGAAAAGCATCTATTTCTGCTTTATTGACTATGCCAAAGCCTTTGATTTTGTGGATCACAATAAACTGTGGAAAATTCTAAAAGAGATGGGAGTGGGGAGGGAGGAGGGAGGAGGGTTCAGGATGGGGAGCACATGTATACCTGTGGCGGATTCGTTTTGATGTTTGGCAAAACTAATACAGTGTTTGAGGTTTGAAAATAAAATAAAATTTTAAAAATAAATAAATAAATAAAGACATTTTTCTGAAAATAAATAAATAAATAAATAAAAGAGATGGGAATACCAGACCACCTGACCTTCCTCTTGAGAAACCTATATGCAGGTCAGGAAGCAACAGAACTGGACATGGACCAACAGACTGGTTCCAAATAGGAAAAGGAGTACGTCACGGCTGTATATTGTCACCCTGCTTATTTAACTTCTATGCAGAGTACATCATGAAAAATGCTGGGCTGGAAGAAGCACAAGCTGGAATCAAGATTGCTGGGAGAAATATCAATCACCTCAGATATGCAGATGACACCACCCTTATGGCAGACAGTGAAAAGAAACTAAAAAGCCTCTTGATGAAGGTGAAAGAGGAGAGTGAAGAAGTTGGCTTAAAACTCAACATTCAGAAAATGAAGATCATGGCATCTGGTCCCATCACTTCATGGGAAATAGATGGGGAAACAGTGGAAACAGTGTCAGACTTTATTTTTTTGGGCTGCAAAATCACTGCAGATGGTGACTGCAGCCATGAAATTAAAAGACACTTACTCCTTGGAAGGAAAGTTATGACCAACATATTGAAAAGCAGAGACATTACTTTGCCAACAAAGGTCCGTCTAGTCAAGGCTATGGTTTTTCCAGTGATCATGTATGGATGTGAGAGTTGGACTGTGAAGAAAGCTGAGAGCCGAAGAATTGATGCT
Source organism: Bubalus bubalis (assembly GCF_019923935.1). Lineage (NCBI taxonomy): Eukaryota > Metazoa > Chordata > Mammalia > Artiodactyla > Bovidae > Bubalus > Bubalus bubalis. Next base: position 76,821,806 of record NC_059159.1, on the reverse strand, counting down.
TTTTTTTTTAAATCTAACTACATTTAGTATTTAATTTCATTAAACATACTAATTAAAACATTAGTTACATTATATGTAAATGGACTGAATACTCCAATTAAAGGATAATATTGTTAGAGTGATTAAAAAAACCTCAACAGTATACTACTGACAAGATGTATATTATAATACAAGTACATAGACTGACTCAAATTAAAACAATGAAAAAATATATACCATTTATACAATAACTAAAAAATCCAGTGTTAAATATCAGATGAAAGTTTTATGGACAAAAGCATTGCTAGAGACAATGACAATTTACAATGTTAAAGAGATAAATTCACCAATATGTTACAATAATTCAAAATTTTAAGTATCTAATATTTGTAACTTCAAAATATGCAAAACAATAATGAACAGAATTCAAATGAGATAAATTTATAATCTCAAAGAGAATTGATGCTTTTGAACTGTGGTGTTGGAGAAGACTCTTGAGAGTCCCTTGGACTGCAAGGAGATCCAACCAGTCCATTCTGAAGGAGATCAGCCCTGGGATTTCTTTGAAGGAATGATGCTAAAGCTGAAACTCCAGTACTTTGGCCACCTCATGCGAAGTGTTGACTCATTGGAAAAGACTCTGATGCTGGGAGGGATTGGGGGCAGGAGGAGAAGGGGACGACAGAGGATGAGATGGCTGGATGGCATCACTGACTCGATGGACGTGAGTCTGAGTGAACTCCGGGAGTTGGTGATGGACAGGGAGGCCTGGGGTGCTGCGGTTCATGGCGTCGCTAGGAGTTGGACACAACTGAGCGACTGAACTGAACTGAACTGAATAGTGAAATATCAGAGACAGAGAAATTTTTTAAAATTCCATTTAATTGTATTAAAAAAAATACCAGAAATACACTTAACCAAGGAGATGAAACACCTGTACTTTGAAAACTGTAAGACATTACAGAAGGAGACTGAAGATGACACAAATAAATGAAAAGAGATTTTATGTTCATGGATTCAGAGAATTAACATTATTAAAATATCCATACCAGCAAAAGCAATCTACAGATTGCCAATACAATCTCTATCAAAATTCCAAAAGAATACTTCACTAAAATAGATCAAACTAATCTAAAATTTGATTGGAGCCACAAGAGACTCTGAATAACCAAAGAATATTGAGAAAGAGGAATGAAGATGAAGTATATCACACTCCCTGATATCTAACAGTATTTTAAACCTATATTTATAAAAAAAGTATGATATTATCATTGAAACAGAAACTTAGATCAATGGAAAATAATAGAGTGCCCTGAAATAAATGCATGCATATATGGCCAACTAATTTATGACAAAGAAGCCAGGAATACACAATGGATACAGAATTGTCTCTTCAATAAATGGTTCTGGAAAATCTGAACAGCCACATGGCAAAAGAATAAAATGGGATCAGTGTCTTATATGAGACACACCAATTAACTAAAAATTAAAAATTTGAATGTAAGACTTGCAACAGTAAAACAACTATAAGAAAATGTAGGGGTTTACTCCTTTACATCAGTAGTGGCAATAATTTTTTTTGGATTTGACCCAAATCAAAGATTTTCCCTTTTATTAAAGGAAAAATAAACAAGCAGGATTATGTCAAATAAAAAGTTTCTGTATAGCAAAGGAAGCCATCAAAAAAGTGAAAAGGAAACCTAAGTAGTGAGATAAAATATTTACAAACTGTACATCTGATTTGGGCATGAAAAGGTTTTGAATATCACAAATCATCAGGGAAATGCAAATCAAAACCACAATGGGATATCACCCTATACTAATGGCTATTATCCAAAAAGACAAGACATAACAAGTGTTGTGGAGGAGATGAAGAATTTCCATGGTGGGAATGTAAGTGGTGCACCTACTATGCAAAATAATATGAAGGTTCCTCAAAAATTCAAAAATTTACATAACTATAATATGATTAAGCAATTCCACTTCTGGGTATTTGTCTGAAGGAAACAAAAAAAGTTTTTGTTAGGAAGAGGTATTGGCACTTCTTTGTTCACTGTGGCATTATTGGAATAACCAAGACATAGAAACCTTGGGGTCCATTAATAGACAGATGAAAAAAAATATGCTATATATACATATTTTTAAATTTATTTTTAACTGGAGGATAATGGATTTACAATGTAGTATTGGTTTCCACCATATAACAACTTGAGACAGTAAGCCTCCCTATAATTCTATTTGATGTTAATAGCTAACACAGCCAAAGTAATTTACATGAGAAAATGCAAGTTATCTTTTATAGTATTTTGTATATTTCATCAAGTTGTTCATTATATGATAATAAACACACTGCTTGGATGGCCATAACTTTTTGTTTTTGTTGCAAGGTAGGATGGTGATTTTATTTTCAAATGTCAATTAGGTTACCTTTAAATCTGCATTTTTATGTAATAAAAATTCCATGTTATCAACCCCATTAAGGTAAAATGAAAAAAGAAAATTTATGCAATGAACCCACTGTAACATGAAAAAACTTAGGTATTGTTTTTCTAGATCACAAAATATTTCAGTAATATATAAAATTCATTTCCAGAATGAGTTCTAGTACTGCCTCTGTTATTATCTAGATCAAATTTAATTCTAAAATAAACATAAAATCTATCAAATTCTCTTCATGTCCATCTTACCCTCATCTAAAGTGCCATCATCTCTCTTCTGAAATAACATAACACTAAATTTGGTTGGATTGTCAGCCTATTTCTGTGCTTAACATTCTTCAGTTTATTCTTCACACTATTACTAAGGCAAAGATTTGAAAAATTATGTAAATAAAAGTGAATCACATCCCTGCTTTTGATTCTTCAGTGATTCCTTACTAAATTTGTATAAAATTCAATCTGTATAGCCCCACATGATCTAGCACTGTCCATATTGTCAAAATTATTCTAAGCCACTTCCCACATTCTTTGATCATTACAAAGTGAACTAATGTCAGTTCTTACTACCTCAAACTTAAAAAAAAAAAAAAAAATCTCTGTCATTGTATTAATTGTTTTCTGATCCTAGATCTATCTTTTCACTGTGTATTACTATACTTTTTAAAATCATCCTTTGGATCTCCAGTTTATTATCTGACTATTTATATGAAGTTATTCTTCCCACCCTCTTTGGTATTCTTTGTCACAACAATCTATTTAATTGCACTGACATCAATCTGTAGGCTTTATTATTGTTAAAGAATGTTTTCTCCATGAGATGTAGGTCTACCTTATTTATCTTTATAGACACCCAGATATCTGATAGTTACATTACTGAAAACAGAGTTTAAGATGAAATCTAAAAAGCAGAAAAACATATGTATAGGGAGAACATATATTTGAATTTTATGTGTTTGTCATCAGAAATAGTGGAAGACAGAAAACAACAAAAGAGTATCTTTAAAATACAGAGAGAAAAAAAAATGTAATCTAAAATTTCTATATCTAGCAAAAATTCACTTCAACAATACAGTAAAAGAGACATTTTTAGAGCAAAAGAAAACCAAGATAACTTTTCACCAACTGACTTCTACTACAGGAAACACTGAAAGAATTTCTCCAGGGTGAAGGCAATCATACCAGATAGAAATTTGTATCTTCAGGAAAAAAATGAAGAAAAGTAAAAATATTGACAGAGGAATTGTATGTTAATTGCTCAGTCATGTCAGACTCTGCAACCTCATGGTCTGCAGCCCCAGGCTCTTCTATCCATAGAATTCTCCAGACAAGAGTACTGGATTGGGTAGTCATTTCCTTCTCCAGGGGATCTTCCCAATCCAGGGACTAAAACCAGATCTCCTGCATTGCAAGCAGATTCTTTACCTTCTGAGCCACCAGGGGTATATATGATAATTTCCTTAATATCTTTCTAATAATTATGAGTAACTAATGGGAAAATTATAACATTGTTTTGTGGAGTTTATAATATGTGTAGATGTAGTAGAAGAAGGAAATGGCAATCCACTCCGGTATTCCTGCTTGGAGAATCCTGTGGACAGAGGAGCATGGTGGGCTGCTGTCTATGGGGTCGCACAGAGTCGGATAGGACTGAAGCAACTTAGCATGCATGCATGCATTGGAGAAGGAAATGACAACCCACTCCAGTATTCTTGCCTGGAGAATCCTAGGGACAGAGGAGCGTGGTGGGCTGCTGTCTAAGGGGTCGCATAGAGTCAGACATGACTAAAGCGACTTAGCAGCAGCAGCAGCAGCAGTAGATGTAGTACAGATACAACTACAGCATAAAGGAATAAGGTAAATGGACTTTTTAGAAAAATCTTTATACATTACATCAGTTCAGTTCAGTCACTCAGTCGTGTCCGACTCTTTGCGACCCCATGAATCACAGCATGCCAGGCCTCCCTGTCCATCACCAACTCCCGGAGTTCACTCAGACTCACGCCCATCGAGTCATGATGCCATCCAGCCATCTCATCCTCTGTTGTCCCCTTCTCCTCCTGCCCCCAATCCCTCCCAGCATCAGAGTCTTTTCCAATGAGTCAACTCGTCACATGAGGTGACCAAAGTACTGGAGTTTCAGCTTTAGCATCATTCCTTCCAAAGAACACCCAGGGCTGATCTCCTTTAGAATGGACTAGTTGGATCTCCTTGCAGTCCAAGGGATTCTCAAGAGTCTTCTCCAACACCACAGTTCAAAAGCATCAATTCTTCAGCGCTCAGCTTTCTTCACAGTCCAACTCTCATATCCATACATGACCACTGGAAAAACCATAGCCTTGACTAGACAGACATTTGTTGGCAAAGTAATGTCTCTGCTTTTCAATATGCTATCTAGGTTGGTCATAACTTTTCTTCCAAGGAGTAAGCGTCGTTTAATTTCATGGCTGCAGTCACCATCTGCAGTGATTCTGGAGCCCAAAAAAATAAAGTCTGGCACTGTTTCCACTGTTTCCCTATCTATTTCCCATAAAGTGATGGGACCGGATGCCATGATCTTCGTTTTCTGAGTGTTGAACTTTAAGCCAACCTTTTCACTCTCCTCTTTCATTTTCATCAAGAGGCTCTTTAGTTCCTCTTCACTTTCTGCCATAAGGGTGGTGTCATCTGCATATCTGAGGTTATTGATATTTCTTCTGGCAATCTTGATTCCAGCTTGTGCTTCTTCCAGTCCAGCATTTCTCATGATGTACTCTGCATAATTAGTACAATAAAAATTAGACTGTGAAAGGTTAAAGATGTATATTGTAATTGCAAGTAAAGAAAAAAAACAAGGATATATAACAAAGAAGAATAATTAAATAGAATTATAAGACATATCTAAGTAACCCAAAACAGAAAAGTTTAAAAAAAAAAATCAGTGTATCAAAAAACAGATTGAGACAGAAACGTAACAATAAAAAAGTGGAGTTAAATCTAATCATATACCAATTTACATTAAAGTTTAATGGACTAAACACTTCAATTAACAGGCTGAGATTAAAAACATGAGTATTAAGAACATAACCCCCTTTTGTGCTTTCTCAGTCAGTTCAGGTCAGTTGCTCCGTTGTGTCCAACTCTTTGCCACCCTGTGGAGGGCAGCATGCCAGGCCTCCCTGTTACTCACCAACTCCCAGAGTTTACCCAAACATATGTCCATTGAGTCACTGATGCCATCCAACCTAAAATGGCGTAATTTGAATGTAAAAATACAGATGAGTTCATTTTAAATGGAAATAATTATACACATACACTTATATATAGATATAGATATACATATATAAAACATGCAAATAAGTATAAAAGATTAGTATAGAGATTTATACTAATGTAAAAATATGGAATTCAAGGCAAATAATTTAAAAAAGACAAGCCTTTAAATAATGGCAAAGGGTAAATTTATCAAGCAAAGAAAACAATCATAAGTGTATGTGGCCATAAAAGAAATGAAAAATATATAAGGAGGTTTTCAAGTCAAGGCAAGGTAGCATATTCTTGTTTTCTCCTCTTCATTGCTCAGTAGAGCAATAAAGACTAGAAAGAATTAAATAGGCAGTTAAAGTAGAACTAGCAAAGGAAGAGTGAGAAAAGCAATCTTTTTAGGAACCCAAGACTAGAGAAACGACATAGCAGCAGCAGATTTTATGAATCCTAACACAAGAGGGTGACCCAAGCCTGGCATTTCCCAATAACCAACCTGCAATAGAAGACTATTAAGGTAGGCTAGATAATCACATGGCCAGAGGAGTCTGACAGGTTACAGTCAGTGGGGTCGCAAGAGTCAGACACTACTTAGCGACTAAACCACAACCACCACTTTCTTCAACCAAATCGAACCTGAATGCTGACAGAAACTTCAGATGAATATGGCATCTCATGTCACAACTAGGATGTGACCCATGAAGTCTCTCTGTCCTTGTAGATTTGAGACTCCTTTCTCCCTGGGAAGCATTGGGATGAATGGATTATAGCAGCAAGAGATATAGTAATCCAATGCTCAGCCTACTAAGTCCCTTTGTCTCTATGACCTTGGGAATTTTAAACCACCAAGAAACAAAGGGTATTGATGCAGAACCTGAAAAATGACAATATTTGAACCCATGGCAACTGGCTTGGCCTGGGAAGCCTTTTTTATCTCTTGAGAGTCTGACACTACCTACTCCCACTGAAATAAACCAGGTGTCAATAGCAAAGATTCTACGAAAACAACTGGATTGGGAAGCTACATCATCCCCAAAGGTCTACAACCCTATCTACTCAAAAACACCAGGAAATTAGAAGGCACTCAAAAGAGAATCACAATACAAGAAATATCCCTGCAAGCACTCTCCTTCTCTAAATTACAGGACTTGTCCTACCATAAAAAGTTCAAATATTTTCCAAGAAAAAAATCTCAGAAGTGCTCACTTTTCCCATCTTGTCTGAGGTTCTACTGTTTCACAGGGATACCAATTTACCTGGGGTCAATGGCAAAGTTAAGCTGCCTCAAGAAATCCAGGCTAAGCACCCTCTTTATCACCAAAGGCCTGAGACATTCATTTCCTACCTAGAGACATCGTGCTGGGAAGTTAGCAATGGTCCCGAAATAAGATTCAAGAATGACTTAATATTAATACAATTGACAAAACCTCCAGCTACAGTAGAGAATAACCTACCAGACCACAAACCAAAAAATTCTGAACTTTAAAGATAAGAGAAAATGATGTAATGCCAACAGTGAGCTAAATCAGATGTTGGAATTATCTGACATATTTTAAATCTGACATCACAAAATGCTCAACCAAACATTAAAAATGATCTTGAAACAAATAGAAAAAAAATCTCAGGTAAAAAAAAAATTATTAAAAAAAAAAAGATACAGAAGTTATAGAACCAAGAAACATAGTACCACAAACAAATAATACACTGAATAGACTCAGTAATACAGTGAAGATGACAGAGAATAGAATCATGAAATGTGGGGGTAAATCAATGTAATTCCCAGGGAAAAAAAAGTGAACTGAAAATATATGAATAGAACCTTAGAAACATATGGGACAATAAGCAAAGATCTCAAACTTGTATCATTAAAATCCCAGAGGAGAAGAAAAAGGGAGTATGGGATAAAAAACATTCAATGAAATAAAGATTGAAAACTTTTCCAAATAGGTTCAGTTCAGTCCAGTCCCTTAGTCGTGTCCGACTCTTTGTGACCCCATGAATTGCAGAAAGCCAGGCCTCCCTGTCCATCATCAAATCCCGGAGTTTTACACAAACTCATGTCCACTGAGTCGGTGACGCCATCCAGCCATCTCATCTTCTGTCATCCCCTTCTCCTCCTGCACTCAATCTTTCCCAGCATCAGGGTCTTTTCCAAGGAGTCAATTCTTCACATGAGGTGGCCAAAGTATTGGAGTTTCAGCTCTAACATCAGTCCTTCCAATGAACACCCAGGACTGATCTTTAGAATGGACTGGTTGGATCTCCTTTCAGTCCAAGGGACTCTCAAGAGTCTTCTCTAACACCACAGTTCAAAAGCATCAGTACTGGGATGACCCAGAGGGATGGAATGGGGAGGGAGGAGGGAGGAGGGTTCAGGATGGGGAACACATGTATACCTGTGGCGGATTCATTTTGATATTTGGCAAAACTAATACAGTTATGTAAAGTTTAAAAATAAAAAAAAAAAAAGAATCAAATTCCAACAACAACAGCAACAAAAAAAACAAAAGCATCAGTACTTCAACACTCAGCTTTCTTCAAAGTCCAACTCTCATATCCATACATGACCACAGGAAAAACCATAGCCTTGACTAGACGGACCTTTGTTGGCAAAGTAATGTCTCTGCTTTTGAATATGTTATCTAGGTTGGTCATAACTTTCCTCCAAGGACTAAGCATCTTTTAATTTTATGGCTGCAGTCACCATCTGCAGTGATTCTGTAGGCCCCAAAAAATAAAGTCTGATACTATTTCCACTGTTCCTCCATCTATTTCCCATGAAGTGATGGGACCAGATGCCATGATCTTCGTTTTCTGAATGTTGAGCTTTAAGTCAACTTTTTGATTCTCCTCTTTCACTTTCATCAAGAGGCTCTTTAGTTCCTCCTCACTTTCTGCAATAAGGGTGGTGTCCTCTGCATATGTGAGGTTATTGATATGTTTCCCAGCAATCTTGATTCCAGCTTGTGCTTCTTCCAGCCCAGCATTTCTCATGATGTACTCTGCATAGAAGTTAAACAAGCAGTGTGACATGATACAGCCTTGACATACTTCTTTTCCTATTTGGAACCAGTTTGTTGTTCCATGTCCAGTTCTAACTGTTGCTTCCTGACCTGCATACAGGTTTTTCAAGAGGCAAGTCAGGTGGTCTGGTATGCCCATCTCTTTCAGAATTTTCAAAATTTTATCGTGATCCACACAGTCAAAGGCTTTGGCATAGTCAATAAAGCAAAAATAGATGTTTTTCTGGAACTCTCTTGCTTTTTTGATGATCCAGTGGATGTTGGTAAGTTGATCTCTGGTTCCTCTGCCTTTTCTAAAACCAGCTTGAACATCTGGAATTTCATGGTTCATGTATTGCTGAAGCCTGGCTTGGAGAATTTGGGCATTACATTACTAGCATGTGAGATGAGTGCAATTTTGCAGTAGTTTGAGCATTCATGACCCAAGATGCAAGGGTCCTGGTGGAGAGGTCTTACAGAATGTGGTCCACTGGAGAAGGGAATGGCAAACCACTTCAGTATTCTTGCCTTGAGAACCCCATGAACAGTATGAAAAGACAAAAAGATAGGATACTGAAAGAGGAACTCCCCAGGTCAGTAAGTGCCCAGTATGCTACTGGAGATCAGTGGAGAAATAACTTCAGAAAGAATGAAGGGATGGAACCGAAGCAAAAGCAACACCCAGTTGTGGATGGGACTAGTGATAGAAGCAAGGTCCAATGCTGTAAAGAGCAATATTGCATAGGAACCTGGAATGTTAGGTCCATGAATTAAGGCAAATTGGAAGTGGTCAAACAGGAGATGGCAAGAGTGAACGTCAATATTCAAGGAATCAGTGAACTAACATGCACTGGAATGGGTGAATTTAATTCAGATGACCATTACATCTACTACTGTGGGCAGGTATCCCTTAGAAGAAATGGAGTAGCCATCATGGTCAACAAAAGAGTCCAAAATGCAGTACTTGGATGCAATCTCAAAAACGACAGAATGAACTCTGTTCATTTCCAAGGTAAACCATTCAATATCACAGTAATCCAAGCCTATGCCCCAACCAGTAATGCTGAAGAAGCTGAAGTTGAACGGTTCTGAAAGGTTGTTTTTGAATCACGCAAAGACAGCAGGATTCTTGGCCCCCAGAGGAGAAGAATTCAATCCGAGGCTAGAGACGAGGCTTGATTGCTCAGAGCTTTTGTGTAATAAAGTTTTATTAAAGTATAAAGGAGATAGAGAAAGCTTCTGACATAGGCATCATAAGGGGGCAGAAAGAGTACCTCTCTGCTAGTCTTCAGCTGGGTGTTATATAGTCACTAGCAGTCTGTTAATGAAAGAAAGGAATGTCTTAAAACTCAGAATGGCACCAGGCCCCTCACCCATAAGATGCATTTTGGGATAATCTTGGCACCAAATGGTTTATCCTGGGCCATAAAATGATTAACTTGAATCTTGAAGAAGGGCAGACCACCATACAAATAGTTTCATTTACATAGATTAGGGGAACAATATCTGAGTATAACATACTGGTTTGTCAAGTAGGTTCTGAGCTAAGAGGCAGAACCCACTTGAAGACAGAGTTTGGGGGTAAATTCATAGTACATTAGCATAGCTTAAGACAAACATTTCCATAAGAAAAAGGCATTGGTTATCTCTAGGTTTGAGAATAGTTAACTTCAGGTGAAACCAGGTGTCATTATGGCAACACAGTATTTTAAGAAAACCTCCTTTTAAATTTGTATAGAGAAGGAAAAAATATCCCTAGTTTGTTTCTTCCTGCCGCTTAAGAGAGATAAAAATGTCTGATACTTGCAGGCTATTTCCTCCGTTTGGAGACCCCTGGCCTTCCTGCCTGTTACCCTCTCAGTTCTATGAAGACCTACAAGACCTTTTAGAACTAACACCCCCCAAAAAATGTCTTGTTCATTATAGGGGACTGGAATGCAAAAGTAGGAAGTCAAGAAACACCTGGAGTAACAGGCAAATTTGGCCTTGGAGTACAGAATGAAGCAGGGCAAAGGCTAATAGAGTTTTGCCAAGAGAAAGCACTGGTCATAGGAAACACCCTCTTCCAACAGCACAAGAGAAGACTACACATGGACATCACCAGATGGTCAACACCGAAATCAGAGTGATTATATTCTTTGCAGCCAAAGATGGAGAAGCTCTATACAGTCAGCAAAAACAAGACTGGGAACTGACTGTGGCTCAGATCATGAACTCCTTATTGCCAAATTCAGACTTAAATTGAAGAAAGTCGGGAAAACCACTAGACCATTCAGGTATAACCTAAATCAAATCCCTTATGATTATACAGTGGAAATGAGAAATAGATATAAGGGCCTAGATCTGATAGAGAGAGTGCCTGATGAACTATGGAATGAGGTTCGTGACATTGTACAGTAGACAGGGATCAAGACCATCCCCATGGAAAAGAAATGCAAAAAACCAAAATGGCTGTCTGAGGAGGCCTTACAAATAGCTGTGAAAAGAAGAGAAGCAAAAAGCAAAGGAGAAAAGGAAAGATATAAGCATCTGAATGCAGAGTTCCAAAGAATAGCAAGGAGAGATAAGAAAGCCTTCTTCAGTGATCAATGCAAAGAAATAGAGGAAAACGACAGAATGGGAAAGACTAGAGATCTCTTCAAGAAAATTAGAGATACCAAAGGAACATTTCATGCAAAGATGGGCTCAATAAAGGACAGAAATGGTATGGACCTAACAGAAGCAGAAGATATTAAGAAGAGGTGGCAAGAATACACAGATGAACTGTACAAAAAAGATCTTCATGACCAAGATAATCACAATGGTGTGATCACTAACCTAGAGTCAGACATCCTGGAATGTAAAGTCAAGTGGGCCTTAGAAAGCATCACTATGAACAAAGCTAGTGGAGGTGATGGAATTCCAGTGGAGCTATTTCAAATCCTTTAAGATGATGCTGTGAAAGTGCTGCACTCAATATGCCAGCAAATTTGGAAAACTCAGCAGTGACCACAGGACTGGAAAAGATCAGTTTTCATTCCAATCCCAAAGAAAGGCAATGCAAAGAATGCTCCAAATAGGTAAAAGATACAAAATACATATTCAAGAAACTAAATGTACTCCAAACAGGATAAACCTAAAAGAATACACATTCAGATACATCATAGTTAGATTTCTGAAAAATAAAGACAAAAATAATAGCATAAGCCATCAGGTAAAAACAGCCCACTGCCATAGGGGAACACCAATTTGAACGATGACAGGTTTCTCCTACGAAACAGTAGTTAGAAAAAAAGTGGCATATTTTTAAAGTGTTAAAATAATTATCAACTGTAAATTCTGTATCTGGGAAAATTATCCTTCAAACATGAAGGGGAAATATGTTACTACTGAAAGAAAACGTAAAAAAAAAAAAATTCTGATGATCAAGCCTTCCCTTAAAGAATGGATAAGCAAAGTTGTTCAAACAGGAAACAATAAAAGCAGGAATACCGCAGAATCAGGAAGGAAGGCATAAGAATCAAAAGCAGAGACATTGTTATATATGCAGTGAGTATTCTTCTTTGTTAGTTTTATAAATTATATTTGATTATTGAAGTGAAGAGTTTAACACTAACTTATGTTCAAGAAAATATATCTGAAACTGTGAAAGTTAAAGAGGAATTTAAATGGAAATGAGGTTTCCATACTTGAAGTGAGTTGTTGTTAACACCAGTAGACTATGGTGAGTCACAGTAATACCTAGACTAACCACTATAAAAGGTAGATAAAGTGATATACTCACAGTACTAAAAAAAAAAAAGAAGAAGAAGAAGAAGAAGGAAAGAAAAAAATCATGAAGAAATTCTAAAAGATGCTCCAGTAACCAACAGAAAAAAAAAAAAGAGTCAAGAGAGAGAAAGGGAAAAGAAAACAAATAATGAAAACTTTGACATTAAAATGTGAAAACTTTAGTTTTGACAAGTCAATAATTACATATATATGGAATATGCATGAGTGCTAAGTCACTTCAGTCATGTCCGACCCTTTGTTAAAAGGCACAGATTGGCATAGTGAATAAAAAGCATGATCCACCATATTCTGTTTATATAATTCACTGCAAATTTATTAAAATATTAGATAACTGATTTTAACAACATATAGAAAGAATTACACACCACGAACAATTCGCATTTGTTTCAGGTATGCAAGGCTATTTCAGCATTTTTATATTAATCAATAGAAGTCACCCTAATGACAGCTAAAGAAGAAAAAAAATAACACTATCAATTGATGCAGAAAATATATGTGTCATTCCATATATAAGAAATGTATAAGTTATACATGATTTAAAAGCTTAGAAAATTATTAATAGGATTAGAAGGAAATTATTTCAACATAATAAAAGTATCTCTAAAAGCAGACTGCTAACATCATAATGAATGTAAAAGACTGAAACCTTTCTCTGTAAGATCAAGAACAAGTCAAAGATGTCTTATCACTTTGGTCTCTGTACTGAAAACTCTAGCCACTGCAGTAAGGAAGTATAAAGACATAAAAGGCAAAAGTTAGAAAGGATGAAATAAAACCGTCCCTATTTTCAGATGACATAACTGCATTTCTAGAAAATTTCAAGGATATACCTAAAAGTAATACACTAGTATATGTAAGTATATTTTAATAATAAAAAATAAAATCAGTCCAGCAAGTTTGAAGAATAAAGATCATCAAACAAAAATCAGTCATGTTTCCAACTACTAAAAATGAGCATATGGATACTGAATAAAAACACAGTGTTTTGTACAATGACTCTAAAGAAATACAATTAGATGTAAAATTAAAAGACCTAAATAAATGCATAGACATATCATGTTCATGGATTGAAATAATCAACATATAAAGATGTCAATCTCTCCAAACTAATTTATAAGTTTAATACAATAAAATTTCTATTCAAATACCATGAGTTACTTTGTTTATTGGTTTTGTAGTTTTGCTGGTTTTTTGGACATGGGCATTATTTAAAACCTTATATGGGACAGTAGAGTCTTAGCATAGTTGAAAAAACCTTGAAAAGGAAGAAAAAACTGGGTGGTATCACTCTATCGATATTATGTCTTTCAGTGTAGCTGCAGCAATCAAGACTGTAACACAGCAGATTAAACAGAGAACAGAGAAAGAGATTAAACACAAAACACAAATATGTCCAGCTAATTTTTGACAAGGGTGCAAAATTATTTAAGGGAGGAAGGATAGATTTTTGTGTATCCAGGGAGCAAGAGGACATCTATAGGTAAAAATATGAGATGCAAATATAACACCTTATATGGAAATTAGTAAAAATTAAATCACAGACTTAAATGTAAAATGTGAAACAATAAAAATTTAGGAAAAGCATAGGGAACTATTTAGGTTAATGGTTGGTCAAATAGTTCTTAGACTTGACACCAAAATCATGATCTACAAAAAAATATTAATTGAACCTCATCAAACTGAAAAACTTTTGCTATGTAAAAGACGCCACAGATAAGATCAAAAGCAAGATACAGACCAGGGGAAAATATTTACAAACCACCTATCCTATAGAAGACTAGTACCTGGAATATATAAAGAAAAACAAACCTCAAACTTAAAAGAAAATCTTGTTACAATGGGCAAAAGGCATGAAAAACTATTCCACATATCTATCCTTAAGAATTAACACTGAAAACTAGAAACTATATTGATTCCTGTAGACTGAAAAACAACTCTGATCAAATAAACACATAGCGACAGATGAACTTTCACTTCGTTTTGCCCTGCATTTTAAATCTCAGTGTTCTTTTATTCTTATAAGTGAAATAGAAAATTCAGAGTCTCACCTCGTTTATATTATAAACATGGAAATATATTTTAGTTGCTGCTGTATTCAGTTCAGTTCAGTCGCTCAGTCGTGTCCGACTCTTTGCGACCACATGAATTGCAGCACACCAGGCCTCCCTGTCCATCACCAACTCCCGGAGTTCACTCAAACTCACATCCATCGAGTTGGTGATGCCATCCAGTCATCTCATTCTCTCATCCCCTTCTCCTCCTGCCCCCAATCCCTCCCAGCATCAGAGTAGTCTCCAATGAGTCAACACTTCGCGTGAGGTGGCCAAAGTACTGGAGTTTCAGCTTTAGCATCATTCCTTCCAAAGAAATCCCAGGGCTGATCTCCTTCAGAATGGACTGGTTGGATCTCCTTGCAGTCCAAGGGACTCTCAAGAGTCTTCTCCAACACCACAGTTCAAAAGCATCCATTCTTCAGTGCTCAGCTTTCTTCACAGTCCAACTCTCATATCCATACATGACCACTGGAAAAATCATAGCTTCACTAGACGGACCTTTGTTGGTAAAGTAATGTCTTTGCTTTTGAATATGCTGTCTAGGTTGGTCATAACTTTCCTTCAAAGGAGTAAGCGTCTTTTAATTTCATGGCTGCAGTCACCATCTGCAGTGATTTTGGAGCCCCCCCCCAAAAATAAAGTCTGACACTGTTTCCACTGTTTCCACATCTATTTCCCATGAAATGATGGGACCAGATTCCATGGTCTTAGTTTTCTGAATGTTGAGCTTTAAGCCAACTTCTTGACTCTCTTTCACTTTCTTCAAGAGGCTTTTCAGTTCCTCTTCACTTTCTGCCATAAGGGTGGTATCATCTGCATATCTGAGGTTATTGAGATTTCTCTTGGCAATCTTGATTCCAGCTTGTGCTTCTTCCAGCCCAGTGTTTCTCATGATGTACTCTGCATAGAAGTTAAATAAGCAGGGTGACAGTATACAGCCTTGACTTACTCCTTTTCCTATTTGGAACCAGTCTGTTGTTCCGTGTCCAGTTCTAACTGTTGCTTCCTGACCTGCATACAGGTTTCTCAAGAGGAAGGTCAGGTGGTCTGGTATTCCCATCTCTTTCAGAATTTTCAAGAGTTTGTTGTGGTCCACACAGTATAGATCACATTAATTAGGGAGATGATAAATTTTATCTTTTAGTAGATACAATAGCTTCTAACATCTTTCCTGACACTCTTCTATTCAAACTGGAATCTTGATTACACCCTCTTATTTGCTTTTTAAATATATAATTGTGCTGCAAAGAGTAATGTAGTAAGCAAAGATTAATTTCCTTTTTATTATTCAGAGTCATGTGTAGTATGATTCCTGTGTTGGAAAAAGGCCCAGGAACACATATCTTTTCCATTACAGTACACTTTTATTACAAGTCTTTTTAGCACTCAGAATATTTTTATTTATGGCTTTAGAAAATAAATATGAAGTTTAATTTTCCTGATTACAGAGGTAACCTATGAATGTTTAGAAAATGTAAAAATGAGTAAAGAATAAAATTTAAATAGCTTTTCCCCCACCTCTAAGGGGTCCTTACTATTGTTTTCATAGTGAATTAATTACTGATAAAGGCAAAAGATTAACAAGGACAAATGACTACACTGTATAGATGAGATAATAAGATGAGGGCATGGTGGGTGGTGTTTTTGCTTTACATTGCAGTTAGTATTGTCAAAATGCACTTTAAAAAACCTCTCCATTTACAGGTGACTCAGTTATTACTTTGTATTCCCATTACTTAGCAAACTTGCTTAGAATAAAATGTTGATATGCAATTTTTCATTCGTCCTGATGCATCCAATTATCACTTTTACCATAAAGTCATTAATAATTATGTCATTTTCTTATGATTATGGTTGGTGATTCAATCAATTGTTTTTAAATGTTAAATTAATTTTCAAAAATATTTATTTTATGGTTGTAAATGTGTTCTATACTTCTCTATTTTTATAATGATATCAATTACCAACTGCAGCATACAACTCCTGTTTTTGAAGCTGAGAAGAGATTAGGTTCATAACAATTATTTCTTTGTTGTATTAGGTTTGTTTAGGTATTCTTTTGCTTTTTTGTATTTTTTCTGTTATTTTTTCAAATTCATCCCATTTTTCACTTTGCTCTTGATTTTAAGACCATAGCTAGGTAATTTTTATAATACCCAAGAAATGTTTCAAAATTAGTTAAAACTGAAGTTATAAGCCACAGAATCCTAGAAAGTTAAGCAACTTAGAAATATCCAAGAATAGTGATTCTAAAATTTCTTAATTATGCAAAAGTTAAAAAAATATAAACAGATTAATATTTTATTGGTACACTTGATATAGCAAATATATTGCCCTAAAACAAGCGCTTAGGTTTTTTGATACTATTTATGAAGCAAAATGTGCTACGTCCAAGGGTTCACATTTTTCTAAATCTGAAGGTAATGAGATTTGATATTTGGAGGTCAACCTATTCAATTTTTGTTGGTGATGAAATACTGATACTCATTATACTCTTTGGGAAAATCTTAACTAACTTTCATAGGTTTATCACTATCAATGTCAAAATTATGTTGGTAATTTTAACAAGCTTTCACTATTGATAGTCTATACATATTGCATATTTTTATTTTGGAAACATACTTTTCTAAATTCTGATAAGATTTACATATATTTGCATTTAATTATTATTTTTATTATCTTAGTGAACATTATTTAACAATATCATACTAATATAGTAGCAATATGCTACTGCTGCTACTGCTAAGTCGCATCAGTCGTGTCTGACTCTGTGCGACCCCATAGACGGCAGCCCACCAGGCTCCCCCGTCCCTGGGATTCTCCAGGCAAGAACACTGGAGTGGGTTGCCATTTCCTTCTCCAATGCATGAAAGTGAAAAGTGAAAGTGAAGTCGCTCAGTCATGTACAACTCTTAGTGACCCCATGGACTGCAGCCCACCAGGCTCCATCCATGGGATTTTCCAGGCAAGAGTAGTGGAGTGGGGTGCCATTGCCTTCTCCAATATGCCACTACTTGAGTAAAATGATCTCTTTCTGAAATGAGTCCTTCTAACATGTAGATTGGAGTAAAAAGGTAAATAGTATTTATTTGATATATTTGGAAAAATCATATATATATGCAAGCCAGTTTAATTTTATTGATGAAGTTGACTGGATCAACTTCTAAATTTTATTTACCAATGGACCATTAAAGATAACCAAACAGCCTGGGATTTAGGGAAGTTAAGTAGATATTTGGGTAACAAATATATTAGCACGCCTGTTCCAAAATAGATAACTGAATCATTATCATTTGCAAAGTCACTGTACAATTAATTGTTTTGAATATAGTCAATTATTAAAACCTTGACATACTTTTGACTCAAAATGGACCTCGCAACATGATTAATTTGATTATGGCCTAACTTTCCACCTAGCGTACTATGGGCATAAGTTTATCTACTAACATATATTTTACTTGTTCTCTTTCTCCTTTCTATCTTAATGTAATGTGTGCATGCTCAGTTGTGTCTGACTCTTTGTTGAGACCCCGTGGACTATATATAACCCATCAGGCTCCTGTTTATGGAATTTTCCAGGCAAGAATACTGGAGTGGGTTGCCTTTTCATCCTCCAGGGGATCTTCCCAAATCAGGGATGAAACCTGCATTTCCTATGTCTCCTGCACTGGCAGGTGAATTCTTTACCACTGTGCCAGCTGGGAAGCCCAATGTCATGTTACCTGAACTCAATGTTTAATTCTGAGCAGATTGATTAAACTAAAAGGCACTTTAATATGACATGAATTCTATGTCCTCCTCCTCCCCAAACCCCCACCAACACAGAGGAAGGAAGGAAAGCAAGCAGGCAGGCAGGAAAAAAGGAGCAGCCGGTGTGCTAATGAAAAGTTGAGATATTTGTTTAAGAACTTTGCAATCTGTATGAATTATTTATTCCAAAGTTTTCTTGGTAGCTGATTTCATAGGATTGTTGGAGTATAATCTAGGAATACTGTTGGGGGGCGGGAAGACATCACTCTGAAATGTTTACCTTTTGTATTTCACAAAATAACATAAAACTGTTCCTTACTACTGTTCTGATACTCTGCACATTTTCTAGTAAACATTTAGGTGCAATGTTATCATCACAATTAAGATGCAAATATAAATATATCTTTGTAAGCTCTGAGCATAGTGAACACTCAATTCTATTTGTACGTCTTTTTAATTGCCACAAATAAATGTTATTATTTATTAACAATGATAAAATGAACCATCTTTTTAATCTCATTACTTTAACTATTCCAACAGATGATTTGTGACATCTAAGATAGTGACTACATAATTTTACTGACATTAACCAGAAGAATCCATGATTAAAATATAATTACATTAGCAAAATTATAAGATTATATCAGTGAGAATATCATATTATTTAGAGTACTATCCTTGGGGGCAGGAGTCCTGTATGACTCTCTGCGACCCCTTGGACAGGAGCCCACCAGGCTACTCTGTCCATGGGGTTTTCCAGGAAAGATTACTGGAGTTGGTTGTTATTTCCTACTCCAGGGGATATTCCTGGCCCAGAGATGGAACCTGCATCTTCAACATTGGCAGGCAGACACTTTACCACTGTGCCACCTGGGACGCCGGAATGACTGCCATCAGTTCAGTTCAGTCGCTCAGTCGTGTCCGACTCTTTGCGACCCCATGAATCTTAGATTGAAGAATGAGCTGACAAATTTCAATATCTTGCTAAGTCTCCCCAACCTGTATTTTTGCCATGATCAACAAAGGCAACCACATGTTTTAAGAGCCAAAAAAATTTGCCACAGCCTCAAAAGTTTGCATGGGGAAAAAGTTTGCTTTGGGGATACAATTTTATTTCTCAAGTTGATAACACTGATTTATCTTATCATATTAAGGAAGAAATATTATAGGAAACACCATAAAAATCTTAATATTATACAATATCCAAACAAAGGAGTTTTTAATGTTTAGGTAGTTAGAAATCATACATTAGCCCTCTTCACTTTTCTATGAAAAAAATCTCTGTAAATGAAACATCACTTTTTATCTGAAATAGTATGATTTTTAGAGTTAGAAAATTCTGGGCTCCCATTTTTACTATTTACTAGTTTGATGGTATTGGACATCTACTGAATCTCTTCAAGCCTCAGCTTTCTCACCTGTAACATTTAATTTTATTGGATGTTGTGAATATAAGATAACACAATATATGTTTTAGGACAAAGAAAACTTGATACTGACTAGCTGCTAATTAATGCATTTTTTAAATTTAGGTGTGGGCCTGTAATTAGGATTTTGAAGCTATGGGACATGGGCGTAGAAAATGTACACTCTCCCACTTTCAGTTCATTACAATAAATTTTTCACATAACTCCCTCACTTTTTTCCCCCTTTTCCTGGTACAGGAAAACTTTGTTGAAAATGGCAAATTTCTTGTCAGTTTGGGTACCTGAATGACTAACTTGTGTGCGTGTATGCCTGCTCACTCCTGTATGACTCTCTGTGACCCCTTGGACAGGATCCCACCACGATCCTCTGTCCATGGGGTTTTCCAGGAAAGATTACTGGAGTTGGCTGTTATTTCCTACTCCAGGGGATCTTCCTGGCCCAGAGATGGAACCTGCATCTTCAACATTGGCAGGCAGACGCTTTAACACTGTGCCACCTGGGAAGCCAGAATGACTGCCATCAGGTCAGTTCAGTCGCTCAGTTGTGTCCGACTTTTGTGACCCCATGAATCGCAGCATGCAAGGCCTCCCTGCCCATCACCAACTCCCAGAGTTCACCGAGACTCACGTCCATCGAGTCAGTGACGCCATCCAGCCATCTCATCCTCTGTCGTCCCCTTCTCCTCCTGCCCCAATCCCTCCCAGCATCAGAGTCTTTTCGAATGAGTCAACTCTTCACATGAGGTGGCCAAAGTACTGGAGTTTCAGCTTTAGCATCATTCCTTCCAAAGAAATCCCAGGGCTGATCTCCTTCAGAATGGACTGGTTGGATCTCCTTGCAGTCCAAGGGACTCTCAAGAGTCTTCTCCAACACCACAGTTCAAAAGCATCAATTCTTTGGCGCTCAGCCTTCTTCACAGTCCAACTCTCACATCCATACATGACCACAGGAAAAACCATAGCCTTGACTAGACGAACCTTTGTTGGCAAAGTAATGTCTCTGCTTTTGAATATGCTATCTAGGTTGGTCATAACTTTCCTTCCAAGGAGTAAGCATCTTTTAATTTCATGGCTGCAGTCACCGTCTGCAGTGATTTTGGAGACCAAAAAATAAAGTCTGACACTGTTTCCACATCTATTTCCCATGAAGTGATGTGAAAAGATGCCATGATCTTCATTTTCTGAATGTTGAGCTTTAAGCCAACTTCACTCTCCACTTTCACTTTCATCTAGAGGCTTTTGAGTTTCTCTTCACTTTCTGCCATAAGAGTGGTGTCATCTGCATATCTGAGGTTATTGATATTCTCCCGGCAATCTTGATTCCAGCTTGTGTTTCTTCCAGTCCAGCATTTCTCATGATGTACTCTGCATATAAGTTAAATAAGCAGGGGGACAATATACAGCCTTGATGAATTCCTTTTCCTATTTGGAACCAGTCTGTTGTTCCATGTCCAGTTCCAACTGTTGCTTCCTGAGCTGCATACAAATTTCTCAAGAGGCAGATCAGGTGGTCTGGTATTCCCATCTCTTTCAGAATTTTCCACAGTTTATTTTGATCCACACAATCAATGACTTGGCTTTGGCATAGTCAATAAAGCAGAAATAGATGCTTTCCTGGAACTCTCTTGCTTTTTCCATGATCCAGCAGATGTTGGCAATTTGGTCTCTGGTTCCTGTACCTTTTCTAAAACCAGCTTGAACATCAGGAAGTTCACGGTTCACATATTCCTGAAGCCTGGCTTGGAGAATTTGAGCATTACTTTACTAGCGTGTGAGATGAGTGCTATTGTTGCGGTAGTTTGAGCATTCTTTGGCATTGCCTTTCTCTGGGATTGGAATGAAAACTGACTTTTCCAGTCCTGTGGCCACTGCTGAGTTTTCCAAATTTGCTGGCATATTGAGTGCAGCACTTTCACAGCATCATCTTTCAGGATTTGGAATAGCTCAACTGGAATTCCATCACCTCCACTAGCTTTGTTCGTATGCACAGTCAAAAACTGAGACTTTACTGGGAGAGAAATAAACTTTGATTTCTTTTTAAACTACTGTTTTCAAAATTACCTGTTTTTTACCATCATTAGCTTAACTTACAAGGATCTGAACGTTACTGGTTGCTCTCCAGTAAGAAAGAAGAGAAAAATATATATTTTAAATATACAGAGAGTCTATACAAACGTATAAACAAGGCACTCACTATAAATACAAAGTTATTCACCATGTTGGCTCTTTTTGCACAAATATCACCAAAACATAATCCAGTAGAAAAGACTACCCGCTGTTTTATATTATACATGCCAAAGCTCAGATCCCATGGGCATTACATTTATATGACATTTTCCCCTGATTATAGGATCAAAGTCTTGCTGTTAATGCTTTAACTTCAAAAGAACTTTTTGGTACCAAAGACCAAAGACTATTTGTAAAGAGCAAAGAATATTTGGCTGTTGAACAGGTATGTCAAAAAGAGAGATGTCTGAAACTTAGAATTTTCATTTACCTGATACTTTACATTTTTAAATAGCCTATAATTCCAGACATTTATTAATTTAACTGCCCAAATTAAATGCAATTATGATAAATATTGTTAAGGAAATCATAGGTATCAAACTGAGTATCAGATTGTAACTAGGAAATACGCATGTATACACAAGTACACACACATATAGATACATAGAACATAAAACTTACTATCTGGACCATTTTTAAATGTAGACCTCAGTGGTGTTAAAGATATTCACATTGCTGTGTGACCATCATCACCATCCTTCTCCAGAAAGATTTTCATTTTGCAAAACAGAAACTCTGAAGGAATAAATAAATCCCCATGACTCTATCCCCTCAACCCTGGAAAACACCATTCTATTTTTTCTCTTCATTAGTATTATTTTTTAATCTCTTTCCCCCTATATCTCAGCCTCTGGTAACCACTATTCTGATTTCTGTTACTATAAGTTAAGTTTTATTGTATTTAATTTTTTTAAATATTCCACATATTAGTATGATTGTACAATCATTGTTTTTATTGATGTCTGGTTTATTTCACTTAGCATAATGTGCTCCAAATTCATCCATGTTGTTGGAAATGTTAGGAATTGCTTCTTTTTAAAGCTTGAATAATAGCTCATATATATATATATATATATATATATATATGAAGTGAAGTCCCTCAGTCATGTCTGACTCTTTGTGACCCCATGAACTGTAGCCTACTACTCTCCTCCGTCCATGGGATTTTCCAGGCAAGAGTACTAGAGTGGGGTGCTATTTCCTTCATATATATATGTATATATATATATATATATATATATATATATATACCCTATATTTTCTTTATCCATTTACCAATGGACACAAGCTTGTTTTCATATTTTGGCTACTGAGAATAAGGCTGTAATGAATACGGAGGTATAGTTATCTTTTCAAGTTAGTGTTTATTTCCTTTGGATAAATATCTGGAAGTGAAATTGTTGGATTAATTCTGTTTTTAATTTCTTAAGGAACTTCTATACTGTTTTCCACAGTGGTTGTACCAACTTACATTCCTATCAACAGTATGCAAGGATCCTCTTTTCTCCATATCCTTATGAACACTTATTATCTCTTGCTTTTTGAGAACAGCCATGTCAACAGGTATGAAGTGATAACTCATTTTGTTTCTTATTTGCATTTCCCTGATGATTAGTGATGTTGAACATGTTTTCATATACCTGTTGGCAATTTTATCTCCTCTTTTAAAAAAAATGACTTTATTTTTTTTTTATTTTTTAACTTTACAATATTGTATTGGTTTTGCCATATATCAACATGAATCTGCCACAGGTAACACATGTTCCCCATCCTGAACCCTCCTCCCTCCTCCCTCCTAGTACCATCCCTCTGGGTCGTCCCAGTGCACCAGCCCCAAGCATCCAGTATCGTGCATCGAACCTGGACTGGCAGCTCATTTCATATATGATATTATACATCTTTCAAGGCCATTCTCCTAAATCATCCCACCCTCTCCCTCTCCCACAGAGTCCAGAAGACTGTTCTATACATCATTGTCACCAATGCAGTATACTAACACATAATATGGAATTTAGAAAGATGGTAACAACAACCCTGTATATGAGACAGCAAAAGAGACACTGATGTAAAAAATTACTTTAAAAACAGCCTATTTGTTTTATGTGGTCCTTGTGAGTGAAAGTGAAAGTGTTGGTTGCTCAATTGTGTTCGACTCTTTGTGACCCTATGGACTGTAGCTTGCCAGGTGTCTCTGTCCATGGGATTCTCCAGGCAAGAATACAGCAATGGGTTGCCATGTCCTTCTTCAGGGAATCTTCCCAATCCAGGGATTGAACATGGGTCTCCTGAATTGCAGGCAGACTCTTGTGGTCACTGGGGACTCAACAATGCCAGGCTCCATTGGCCTTGACGCTAGGGGATTTAGGAGCCAGTTCCTCAGGTGGCGCTCATAAAAGTCAGGGGCTAATATTCCAGGGAGATGCTGCTGCTGCTGCTAAGTCACGTCAGTCGTGTTCAACTCTGTGTGACCACATAGATGGCAGCCCACCAGGCTCCACCGACCCTGGGATTCTCCAAGCAAAAGTACTGGAGTGGGTTGCCATTGCCTTCTCCAATGCATGAAAGTGAAGTTGCTCAGTTGTGCCTGACTCTTTGCAACCCCATGGACTGCAGCCTACCAGGCTCCTCCGCCCATGAGATTTTCCAGGCAAGAGTACTGGAGTGGGGTGCCATTGCCTTCTCCAGGGAGATACTGAGGGTTAGAAATTCTCTCTTGATACTCTGGCACTGTCCCAGGGGTAGGATTTATGGCCAGAGTAAGTCTCATCTTTTCTTACCTGTTTCAATATGGGTATTTTCTCAGTTGCCCAATGTATAGGAGTCACACAAATAGTTTCTGGACTTTTTCTCAGATGGTTCTGATCTATAAATATATTTGGTGAGTCCATGGAGGAGAGAGCATCAGTAGTAGTCTCCTATTCCACCATTTTGCTGATGTTTCTATATATGGATTTTTATAAAAGTGTTTTTCTCTCAGTTTGGAAGGAAAATGATAAAATAGTACCATAGGAAGCCATCTATCAGTGACTCAGGCTAAGTGGTGATACTCTGGTAATTCAAGGTTATTGGTCTAGAATCTCATAGAAGACAGATTCAGTTAGCTGGATCCTGTCAGGATTCTTACATTCCAGCTCTACATAAGTTACTTAAAATAGTAACCCTCCACCTTTTCTTTCCACTTGATTTATAAGGAAAGTTTTTTTTTGTCTTTTATTTGTTTTTATTGAAGGATAATTGCTTTACAGAATTTAGTTGCTTTCTGTCAAATCTCAACATGAATCAGCCATAGGTATACATATATCTCCTCCCTTTTGAATCTCCCTCCCATCTCCCGCCCCATCCCACCCCTCTAGATTGATACAGAGCCCCTGTTTGAGTTTCCTGAGCCAAACAGCAAATCCCCGTTGGCTATCTATTTTACATATGGGAATGTAAGTTTCCATGTTACTCTTTCCATACATCTCACCCTCTCCTGCCCTCTCCCCATGTCCATAAGTCTATTCTCTATGTCTGTTTCTCCATTGCTGCCCTGTAAATAAATTCTTCAGTAGCATTTTTCTAGATTCTGTATATATGCATTAGAACATGACATTTATCTTTCTCTTTCTGACTCACTTCACCCTGCATAATAGGTTCTAGGTTTATCCACCTCATCAGAACTAACTCAAATGTGTTCCTTTTTATGGCTGAGTAATATTCCATTGTGTATATGTAACCAAACTTCTTTATCGATTCATTTGGCGATGGTCATCTCACACCAGTCAGAATGGCCATCATAAATAAGTCTACAAACAATAAATTCTGGATAGGGTTGTGGAGAAAAGGGAATGCTCTTGCACTGTTGGTGGGAGTGTAAACTGATACAGCCCCTATGGAAGATGGTACGGAGATTCCTTAAAAAACTAGGAATAAAACCACCATATGACCCAGCAATCCCACTCGTAGGTATATACCCTGAGGAAACCAAAATTGAAAAAGACACATGTATCCCATTGTTCATTGCAGCACTGTTTATAATAGCTAGAACATGGAAGCAACCTAGATTTATAAGGAAAATTTTTATACATCCTAATTTCCAAAACTCAAAACTATATAACTCAATTTTTAAGGAGGTTATCAAGATGTTGGTAATGTTTTATGACTTTCATATAACTCTAACTTGATCAAAGTTGATAAATGCTTCTTTAAAATGACAGGAAAATGTTTTTTGTGAGATTGTTGTACATTATACCTAGAAAGTAAAAATAAAGAGATGAAGGACATCCTATTCTAGAAAGGAGGCATAGACAATTTTTTTCCTATCCTTCTAAGTATAGCTAAGAAACATAAACATAATACATAAAACAAATAAAAGATGTCTCTAAAATATGGAGAAAAGAAAAATTGACTAGGGTCCCCAGGTTCCCCAGGTTTAAAATTCCCCAGGAATAAAATGAGTATTTTGGGTTCTGTTTTTACTATATATAACCTAGACTTGGACCTGAGGAATCTGACAACCTGGAAATGCCAACAAATAAATGGACAAATGAGAAATAAATTAACCCACAAGTATAGCTAGAGACTTCATACTTCTCACTCAACAAAAGATACAGCAACTAGACAGAGAATTAGTAAAAATATGAAAGAACTCAACATTACCAACTTATCAACCAATGGAACTGAATTAATATTTTTATAACATCCCAGTCAGTGACAGCAAAATACACATTCTTTTCAAGTGTTTACAGAACATATACCAAGATAGACCATATCTTAGACAAGAAACCAAATCTAAACAAATTTACAATAGTGAAGTCACATGCCATGTTTTCTCCACAGTGTAATAAAACTAGAAATTAGTTACAGAAAGATAAAAGGATAAAACTTCTAACACTTGGAAACTATACATCACACTTCTAAGCAATCCATGCATCAAAAAGGAACTATCAAGAGAAAATTTTAAATATACTTAAATAAATGACAGGTAAAATGCAATACATCAAAATTTGTGTGACACAGCTAAAGCAATATTGCAAAGGAAATTTATAGCCATAAGTGTACACCTCAGAATAGAGAAGTCTTAAATCAATAATCTAAGCTCCCACCTTAAGAACTTAAAAAATACAGAGCAAAATAGCCTCAACCCAGTAGAGGAAAGGAGGCAATAAGAGCACAAGTCAGCAACACTGAAAACAAAAAAAGCAATAGAGAAAAATCAATGAAACAACATTGAATAAACAACAAGCCCAATGCGTCTCATGAATACAGATGCAAAATTTCTTAATAAAGTATTATCAAATAGTAATCTGCATATATACATACAAAAATAAAATATAATATGACCAAGATAGAATTAATTCCAAGAATGCAAGGTTCATTCTATACACTAAATTTTAAAAATTGTAATCCACTATATTGACATGCTAAAAAATAAAACTCACACAGTTACATAAAACCATGCGGAAAAAGCATTTAATAAAATTCAACACAAATTCAAGTCATTGCTTTTGTAGGGATGCAAAGTCTGGAGATAACCTGCTCTGCCGTCTTGCAGACCCTGCTAAGATTCTTTTAAATTCTATTTTCTAGCTATTTATTACTGATATTAAAAACAACAACTTTTTCAATATGCATTTAGTGTTTTGCTATCTTAGTAAACTATATTATCAATTATAAAATGTATTTGTTGATTCTGTTTTTCTACATATCAACAGATGAATTGTATGATTTGCAGATATTGCCACCTCTTACTTTGTTTTTGCTAATAAGTGACATGTTGTATTTATGTTTTGTTGATATTTTCCACCATACTTTTTATGTTTTTGCTTCCAAAAATTAGCTCTTTATTTTATTGAACACTTTCAGCATTTTTCCTCATCTGACTATACCTTTCATTCAATTTTTCTTTTATTTGTTGATTTTTATTTTAATGAAATTATTGCTTGTTTTGTAACTTTTAAATTTTGATTTCTAACCATCAATATTTAAATTTGTATGGACATTATGCTGCATCCAGCTGTGGCATTTCTTTTATTCCACTGTAGAGTGTATGGATTATAATATTTATTATTATATTGAAAGTATGTGAACTTCTGTATGACCACTCTTGGTGGAGTGATACTCATGGACAGCTGAAAACACTGCACTCTGTAGACTACATTATTACTTACATAAGTGTGGATGCATGTATTTATAATAAAGGATGCTGCTAAAATTAATACAATCTTATATGTATACTTATTTACAACCTATCTATAAAATTCTTAGAGAAATTAGTTATTCTTAAGTCTTGAGTAGTCTTAAGAATCAGTCAGTGTAAGAGAGCCACTCTAATCCTTGTCATTGTCTCTCTGAAAGTAAGAAATAAATCTCTCCTGTGAGAGATGCACACCCATCTTCTGGAGCTGGAAGGGCACTCTTATCACCAGAGACAGGGAATCTGGTGTGGGAACCCTGTATGAACAACTCTTATTATTCTGTAATTTACTACCCCAAGCCCAAATTCAATTTATATTCTTTACTAATTGAGCATTCAAAATCTAAGCTTCTTCATTCTGTTAATTCCTCACAGATTTATTGTTTCTTTATCTAAAAAATATAAAACCTTCCTTCTTGGTCAACTTCCTAGGGCCTCCTTTTATGAGACCTCCTCACACACAAAATTTGTTTCTTTTTCTCCTGATAATCTGCCTTGTGTCAATTTTATTCTTAGTGGACTTCCTTGGTGGTATAATGAATAAGAATCCACCTGCCAAGAAACCCCATGCAGGGGACATGGGTTTGGTCCCTAGTCCAGGAAGATTCCACATGGCACAGAGCAACAGGGCCTATGCACCATTAACTACTGAGTCTGTGCGCCTAAAGCCTATTCTAGGCAACGAGAAGTCACTGCAACGAGAAGCCCTCGCATTGCAATGAAGAGTAGACTTCACTTGCCGCAACTAGAAAAAAGCCTGCAGCAACAAAGATCCACTGCAGCCAAAAAGAAATAAATACATACATAAAATTTATTCTTAGTCCATCTACAAGAATTTAACAGAGGCAGAGAGGGAAATTTACCCTTGATAGATAATACTACAAATTTGAAAATCATAAATCATAAATCAGTAATATTACTGATAAATCAAATTCATTAATATAAAATAGCTTTATTTAAACTATATATTGCTCTTTGTTTAATTCTATTGTCTTGAAATAATTTTGCTTACCTCACACTTTTGTACCTGACTACTTTAACTTTGATCATTCCTGAAATTTTAACTCTTCCAATATGTAAGGTAATTATCCAATTTACTTTTATTATGATAACACTCAACTTTGTGCATGTATTTAATTTTCTGTTTTGGTTTATAATATTTTGCTTTTTTAAAAAAAATTTCCCATTGTGTTTTGTATAATTTTGTTCAAATGTCCTTTATCTCTCTTTCCTTCTCATTATTAGTGAAAACCACATCCCACATTTTGTATCAATATCAATAATAAATTAGGATAAATGGCAACATACTTCTGAAATTCAAAGTTGTGCATTTATCATGGTTTTCCTTACATTATCTCAAAAGTTTTGTCTCCTTAATGTTAATTATATTGTCTCCTGCAATTTCTAAAGTGTTATTGCTTTGAATTTAAAAGGATGTGGCCATTGTACTTGCAGACTGATAAGTGAGTTTTTTTTTTTTTTAAAGAGAGTACAAGCAAGACATTGACACCACAAGCAAATGAGTTGACACCACAATGACTAATGTGAATTCTAGATGATTTTAAAAGATATATAAAATTAAAAAAATAAAAATTAAAATTAAAAAAAAAAAAAGATATATAAAGCTCTACCTAAGTGGATCAGGTGTGGGCTCTGGGCTCTTGGAAGGATTAACTAATTATTGAGGCAATGCTTGCAATGGGAGTCAGAAGAAGAAGACATTCCATGTAAAGGGAGCAGGACGTTCAAAGGCCTGGAACCATTAGACTTGAAAGCACACTAAAATATAAATATTATAATTTGATGTGGTTGGATTAATGATTACACAGTGCAGAATCATAGAACATACTACTCCTACTACTACTGGCAGTTTTCCTAGTGATTTATTCATAGCATCATGCTTAATCATCACAAAAATCTTTTGAAGTAGTTACTATTATAATGATCACTTTATGACAGGAAATTGAAAAGACTTTAATAACTTATTAAAAAATTTATATTAATAAATACTTGTTCAGGGTCAATTGTTTGGCCTTAAAATCTATGTAAGATGGTAACATTTCAAAAATACCTTAACTTTAGAAAAGCTTCTCATAAAAAAATTAAATAAAATTAGTTCTTATCTTAAAATTTATAATATTCCTCAAGGATTATTCATAGTTACAAATATATAGCACTATTTCAAGGGTTAATTTTTATATTTTTACAGATTTTTCACTTCTCTCTTAATCTGTATTCCAAGAAAGATTTTGGGTTTTCCACAATCCAACAGAACTCTTTAGATAAAAAGCTCAGTAAGATGGCTTTGTTGTAAACTAATTCATGGCTGGGTTTCCCAGGTGGCTCATTGGTAAAGAAGCTGCCTGCTTCTGCAGGAGATGCAAGAGACGTGGGTTTGATCCCTGGGTCAGGAAGATCCCCTGGAGAATGAAATGACAATCTACTCCAGTATTCCTGCCTGGAAAATCACATGGACAGAGGAGTCTCATGGGCTATGACCCCCATCCCAGTCCATGGGGTCCCAAAGAATTGGATGCAACTAAGCACTCACACACACACAGCACACTGCTAGGGGAGATGGGTCAAGTAAAGTTAATTGACCTTGTTTCCCAAGTAAGGCAAAAATGACAAAAGATAAATAAAGTCAAGTTATCTATTCTAGGATGGTATTCTCCTGATTCTGAGAAATATGCGCCATGTCTCCGACTTCTATTTATAGACACTCAATTTATGGGCTTTTTGGTGATATCAATACGAGTTTTCAAATGGAATAACATTTGCATTGTTCTTTAAATTTATTTTTATCTGCTCTATTGCTTCAGAGGGCAAATAATTCATAGTTCACATGCTGATAATAATCTTAACTAGAATGTTGGCCAAAGGTAGAACCTATTACTGATTTTAATAGTATATTAAATTGAGATTATCCATAGATTGAGACAACACTGGGATAATCAACATTTTTGTTTAGAATGGTTGTAAACGCTGAGAGAACTTCTGTAGTTATGCGAGTGTGTTTGTGCAAGGAAGAGTTAGAAGAAGCCTGACAAATGAGCCAGAAATTGTATTTGGACTGATGTTATAAAAATTCTGTGAAATAAATATCATTATCTCAGTTCACTGATGAGTACAATAAATGATTTGTCCTCAGACAAAACTAATAAGCAGTGGTTACAATACTCAAACAAAGACTAAGCTTTTTGCACTTGAACTTGATACCATTCATTCATCCTGTGTGAAGGATTTCCCCTATAAAGATGATCTCCTTCATAAGAATACTTGTTATGCAAATTTTTCCTCAAACTTAAAAGGCATGTGTACAGGTTAAGGATTTTTATTCCACTTCACCACTAAGTATTGAGCATTTACTATGAGCCAAAATTATTTCTGAGGTTAGAAGTTGAGTAAGACACTGTTCTTGTCCTTCCAACTGTTCACTTGACTCAACAACAACAACAAAAATACAATTTAAAAAAATGGGCAAAGACAGAAATTGACATTTCTCCAAATAAGGCATGTAAATGGCCAATAGGCACATGAAAAGATGCACAACATTGATAATTGTTGCTGCTGCTGCTGCTTCTGCTAAGTCGCTTCAGACGTGTCCGACTCTGTGCAACCCCACAGACGGCAGCCCACCAGGCTCACCCGTCCCTGGGATTCTCCAGGCAAGAACACTGGAGTGGGTGGCCATTTCCTTCTCCAAAGTATGAAAGTGAAAAGTGAAAATGAAGTCGCTCAGTTGTGTCCGACCTTCAGCGACCCCATGGACTGCAGCCTACCAGGCTCATCCATCCATGGGATTTCCCAGGCAAGAGTACTGGAGTGGGGTGCCATAGCCTACTCTGTTGCTAATTGTTAGAGAGATGCAAATCAAATCTACAATGAAGCATTTCTCTGGTGGCTCAGTGATAAGGAGTCTACCTGGCAATACACAGGTTCAATCTCTGGTCCAGGAAAATCTCACATACCTCAGAGCAGCTAAACCCATAAATCAAAACTATGTAGCCTGTGCTCTAGAGTCCAGGAGCCTCAACTACTAAGTCCACATGCCTCAACCACTGAAGCCGGCATGCCCTAGAGTCCATGCTCTGCACAGGGAGTCTGTGCTCTGCACAGGAGAAGCCACCGCAATGAGAAACCTGTGCACTGCAACTAGAGAGTAGCCCCCACTCGCCAGCAGCTAGAGGAAAGCCTCTGCAGAAACGAGGACCAAGAACAGCCAAAAATAAAAATAAATAAAATTCCAAAAAACTACAATGAAGTATCATCTCACACTGGTCAGAACAGCCATCCATAAAAGGTCTACAAATAATAAATGCCAGAGAGTATGGAGAAAAAGGAACCCTCCCTACACTTTTAGTGGGAATTTAGCTGTTGCAGCTACTATGGAGAATTGGGATGTTCCTTTAAAAATTAAAATTAGAGTTACCGTATGATCCAGCAATCCCATTCCTGGGCATACATTCAGAGAAAACTCTAACTTGGAAAGATATACACATCCGAAGTCTCATAGCAACACTATTTACAATAGCCAGGATATGGAAGCAATCTACTGTCCATACATAGGTGAACGGACAAAGTAGATGTCACACACACACACACACACACACACACACACACACAATACTACTCAGCAAAATGAAATAATGCCATTTTCAGCAACATGGATGAACCTAAAAATTATACCAAGTAAAGTAAGTCAAAGACAAATAATATGATATCGCTTATATGTAGAATCTAAAATACAATACAAATGAACTTATTTACAAAACAGAAACAGATTCATAGACAGAAAACAAATATGATTGCCAAATGGGAAAGTAGAGAAGGGATAAAATAAGAATTTGGATTAGCAGATACAAACTACTACATATGAAATAAATAATAAGTTCCTAAAAGGTATAGTATAGGGAGTTACATTCAATATCTTGTAAAATACTATAGTAAAAAAGGATGTGGAAAAATATATCAAATATATCTGAACCTATTTGCTGTACACCAAAAACTAACACTTTAAATCAACTATACTTCAATTAAAAAAAAAAGAAATTGAGTAAGCCAAACACATAACTGCTATTAATGAAATGTGTTACTTATTGGGAAAAACTGGAGAGATTAATGCATATTACCAAAGACAACATTATGGTGGTGTATAGCTATATCTATATTGCCTTCTTCTCACATAAACGAAAAATAGTTCTAAAGTTTTGATGTATCCATATATTAAATGAGCTAAAATATCTTTTAAGACTTAGTGAGAAATTAGGGCTGTTTTATAGTTAAAAAAGCATCATAGCATGAGACACAAACGTCTGGCTGACTGTTCATTAGTGATGCATAAAGAGGTTATTTTATTATAATTATCAGATCAGATCAGTCGCTCAGTCGTGTCCGACTCTCTGTGACCCCATGAATCGCAGCACGCCAGGCCTCCCTGTCCATCACCAACTCCCAGAGTTCACTCAGACTCACGTCCATCGAGTCATGATGCCATCCAGCCATCTCATCCTCTTTCGTCCCCTTCTCCTCCTGCCCCCAATCCCTCCCAGCATCAGAATCTTTTCCAATGAGTCAACTCTTCGCATGAGGTGGCCAAAGTACTGGAGTTTCAGCTCTAGCATCATTCCTTCCAAAGAAATCCCAGGGCTGATCTCCTTCAGAATGGACTGGTTGGATCTCCTTGCAGTCCAAGGGACTCTCAAGAGTCTTCTCCAACACCACAGTTCAAAAGCATCAATTCTTCGGCGCTCAGCCTTCTTCACAGTCCAACTCTCATATCCATACATGACCACAGGAAAAACCATAGCCTTGACTAGATGAACCTTTGTTGGCAAAATAATGTCTCTGATTTTGAACATGCTATCTAGGTTGGTCATAACTTTCCTTCCAAGGAGCAAGCGTCTTTTAATTTCATGGCTGCAATCACCATCTACAGTGATTTTGGAGCCCAGAAAAATAAAGTCTGACACTGTTTCCACTGTTTCCCCATCTATTTCCCATGAAGTGGTGGGACCAGATGCCATGATCTTCATTTTCTGAATAACCTCAGATATGCAGATGACACCACCCTTATGGCAGAAAGTGAAGAGAAACTAACAAGTCTCTTGATGAAAGTGAAAGAGGAGAGTGAAAAGGTTGGCTTAAAGCTCAACATTCAGAAAACGAAGATCAGTGGAAACAGTGTCAGACTTTATTTTGGGGGGCTCCAAAATCACTGCAGATGGTGATTGCAGTCGTGAAATTAAAAGACGCTTACTCCTTGGAAGGAAAGTTATGACCAACCTAGATAGCATATTCAAAAGCAGAGACATTACTTTGCCAGCAAAGGTCCATCTAGTCAAGGCTGTGGTTTTTCCAGTGGTCATGTATGGATGTGAGAGTTGGACTGTGAAGAAAGCTGAGCGCCAAAGAATTGATGCTTTTGAAGTGTAGTGCTGGAGAAGACTCTTGAGAGTCCCTTGGACTGCAAGGAGATCCAACCAGTCCATCCTAAAGGAGATCAGTTCTGGGTGTTCATTGGAAAGACTGATGCTGAAGCTGAAACTCTAATACTTTGGCCACGTCATGTGAAGAGTTGACTCATGGGAAAAGACCCTGATGCTGGGAGGGATTGGGGGCAGGAGGAGACAGGGATGACAGAGGATGAGATGGCTGGATGGCATCACAGACTCAATGAACATGAGTTTAGGTGAACTCTGGGAGTTGTTGATGGACAGGGAGGCCTGGTGTGCTGTGATTCATGGGATCACAAACAGTTGGACATGACTGAGCGACTGAACTTAACTGAATACCTTTATTATGTAACTTGTAACTAAAAATCATTTCTACAACTTGTATAATATTTTGGTATCATATGAATGTGTCTATTTTGCTTTTAAACATGTAACTAAGGCTCTTAACACCACTTGGCAACTTTTGTCTAAGTAAATATATTCAATTGGTGGTATATAAAGATAATATTCTACTGTAAGCAAGAATTTAATTACCTCAAATCTTTTCTTTGTCTAATTTCCAAAACAGTTACCCTACCCTATAATTTCTTGTAAGACTATATATTTTGAGTACACAGATATCAGTATTTCATAATATTTTAGTTTAATTTTAACTATGGTATTTTCACTTAATCTACTTGATTTTATAATTGCATTTCATTTATACTGAACATATTTATTCATAACATAATTAATGTAATTACTTTATTCTCCATTGTAAGGGAATTTTAAAATTAAAATATTGAGATTACTACAAACAACCAAAGTACTGAGTGAAGTACAAAACTTCCTTGTGTTCTTTTAATTCCTAGAATTTTCCACTCATTCAAATCCCAAGGGTAGTATGATAGGAGTGATCAAATCTGACTGTAGGTAACAAAGGTATGCTTTTTAGAGAATTTTAGATTAATAATTACATTTACTAACACCTAATCTACTTTTTATTATCATTAGGTGTCTGCAGTTTCAATACTGTAAGCAAGAATTTAATTACCTCAAATCTTTTCTTTGTCTAATTTTCTAAAGAGTTACCCTACCATTGAGATTTAATTGCATACACATAAATATGCTTCCCAATAACACATATATTACTTATCTTTAATAAATATTTTATCCTTGGAAATTACTTTAGAGAACTCTGTTGTATAACTGGCCTGGAAATGTGCAGACTCAGCCACATGTAATCCTTTCAAGAGTAAACTTGTAATGTTTCAAAATCATTCTAGGTATCATCTGACTTCCCTGGTGGCTCAGTTGGTAAAGAATCTGCCTGCAATGTAGGAGACCTGGGTTTGATCCCTGGTTGGAAAGATCCCCTGAAGAAGGGAATGGCAACCCACTCCAGTATTCTTGCCTAACGAATTCCATGAACAGAGGAGCCTGGCAGGCTACAGTTCAAGGGTCGCAAAGAGTTGGATACAACTGAGCAACTAACACTATCTATCATCTGATTCAGTTTGTATCTCTAATCTTGGTGGTATCACATGGCCTTTTCTGTAAACAACAAATTTAAATGAACAATGAGTGCAGCAATTGTAAAGCCAAAGATGCAGATCTTGAAATACTCTAATGCAGTTCTGCAGTGTGACCATGTTGCAGATTACTGATGTAAAAGTAAAGGACCTTCCCACAAAAGCTGCAGCGCTGCGAACACCAGAGAGAAAAATTTGGCAGAGTTCATCTCAACCTTTGAAGCCCTGTTATCCAAAATAAAATTTGCATGCAAAAGAACTGGGTCAGTTTTTTCTGCTCTCTATACGTGATTTTGTCTTTCTGAGTTATTATGTTTTCCCCTGGGATACAGTTTTATAATACTTGCAAGGGGCCAAATGAGTCTTTTTAAAGTGAACTATCAAGATTTAAAACTGCTCCTTGAAGAATGAAAAGCAGAAATTAAATAGAAGACCATTCATTTTGTAATGACAACAACATCACAGAAGAAAGAGAGAGTTATAGGTACACAATAAGAATCAAATTTCCAAAGATACCAGAAAAACAATGAAAGAAGTTTGTCTTAAATTTCCAGTCCTAGATACTCATTGTAAAGCAACAAATCATCTCCATGTTTACTGTCATTTAGCTGCTTCCTCTTGCTTTTTTTCTCCCCGCTCAGAGAAAGAACAGTTTCGAAAGTTTTTTTTAAATCTCCAAGATATGATAGAATATGTTGGACTATGGAGATATAGAAAAGCCAAGGGAAACAATTCAGAAGAAGCAAAGACATCAGAGACCAAGACAGTGCTGCATTACCAATTTCTAGAATTTATTATGAAATGGGAATTTAAGCAATTTCTGCCAAGCTTATTTATATATGATTTTGCTATTCATTTGTATATCCGTTTCTTTCTGCTAAAAAAAATCCAACAAATTTTTTCAAACTGTTCTTTGATCAACTATTAGTGAAGATGGAAAAACATGCAAACTATATTTTCTAAGAAACATGAATATTTGAAGATCATTGGACAATTTACAGAAGTTTTGAAAACAGGAATTATATTATTATATTACTGTTAATGACAGATTATCATACCTCTGTTTCCTTTTTACTTTCTATCAACATATCTTCATTAATGTGTTTTAGAACTAGTTCATTATTTTTAGTATTTTATATTAGTTTTTATTTTACCTACATGATTATAAAAACTTCAAAAAAAATTGTCTGAATCTCTTTTCTGATCATTATATTCTTCATTTTATTTCATTATTATTGACATAAAAGATATTTGTCACATAAACAAAGGGATATTAAAAATTAGTATTCTGGATGTTTGAATTCTTCTCCAAACTCCTTTAGTTTTTTGTTATTCTTTCATAGTTCCAATGCATGTATATTTAAATTGAAGCTATGGCCTGTTAGTTTTTCCTTTATTTCATTTTAGCTTTTCTTTGGTGATTTATTTTTTTCTTCATGGTGAAAATCTCCAAATTTATTTATCTATTTTCTTCTGCTTTTATTTATTATTTTATTTTTGCATCAGTTTCTGCTGTACAACTAAGTATCAATTATACATATATCCACTCTTTTTTTAGAGTGTTTTCCCAGATAAATCATTACAGAATATTGAGAAGAATTCCTTATGCTATATAGTAGGTCCTTATTAATTATTTTATATATATTACTGTGTATGTCAATTCCAACCTCCCAATTTGTCTCTCCCTTCTTCCTCAATAAGTTTTCTACATATGTGATTCTACTTCTCTTTTGTTAATAAATTTGTACTATTTCCCATTTTTTTCAGATTGCACATATCAGTGATATCATAAATTTGTCTTTCTCTGACTTCACTCAGTAGGACAATCTCTAGGTCCATCCGTGTTGCTGCAAATGGCATTATTTACTTTTAATCTTTAAAAATATCTTTGTATGGTCATGAATGTTTTTAAAACATGTATCCATATTTAAATAATTCATATTTACATGCTTAGGACTTTCTGGATCCCTTGGAGGAGGAGGGGAGAGATTTAAAGATCTCGAGAACTTTTTCTGTTGCTCACATGATGGGCAGTCTCTTTAATATCAGGTCCTCTTTTGCCATTTTTTTTTTTTCTGTACCTTATCATACCTCTTCCCCTTAAGCCATTTTCAAGAACTCCTTTGCTGTCCTATTCTCAGAATTAAGTCACTTTCTCCTGGGGGTGTGAGTCCAACTTGTGGCGTTCCCTGGCAACTACTTTCACTAGGTCTGCTTGAGACCTGCATTTTCCCCATGAGATCTGCTACACCATCATAGATACTGGCCGTAGTTCTGTGAGGTTTGGATATCTCTGTCTTTTGGATCACTTACATCTTAACTGGGGATTTTCTGGAATCCCTGCCTCCATCTTACTCATGGTATATATTGCGGGACTTGTTTTCATTCCCATGGTTGGTATCTATTGCCATTAGGTGAGGAAGTAGAGAATCACCTCAAAGCTGCTTCCTTGCTCTTGAGAAATATGGAAACTCTAAGAATATTGTTCAAAATAAAAATTATAGTCAAGAGAGTGACTCAAAAAATAAGTATTAGAATCATGAAGGAAGAGAAGTGGCTGAGGAACAAGAAGATGAAAGTTAATTTTTATTAGGGAGAAAATAGTTTATTATTGAAAGTTTAAAATATTTAGCAACATGGAATTAGGTATCAGGGAAGCAGAAAATCCAAATTAATAAAAGTTAGTTAGCTGCCAGTGGGAAGAAGAAAAGTGGTAAAGGAATGGTGGCAGAGGGGCTTTTAAGTTTTCTTCAGAAACTATTCTTCACCACATATTTCAGATAATGTGCTTGTGTTGCTATATTCTCTCTTTCTTTCTTTTTGCCTCTGTCTGTGTTCCTCTCTGTATTTCAGGTCATCTGTCTTTGAAATGGTTTGGAGCATTCTGATCCTGAAATAAGGAAATAGAGAGACTGATTTCATATGTAACTAGGAGATTTTATGGCTGTCATGACATTTGCCAGACACCATACAAGCCAAGGTCATGGGCAATTACTCATCTGAATTTCAATGACAGACTTTTATTTCAAAGACATTATGAATTATTTAAAAGACCTAAATGCCTTTTCCTGTGATATCTAATAATTCAGGTATCATTGAATATTTTCAATTCAGATAATCCTGTGATCAGTTTTGAGACATTTCTCTAAACACATTTAATTATCACTGTGTATTCTCAAATCCACATATATTATATTTGTGGGTATATGGTAAACATTTAGTTGTTGAAAACTCATTGATCTCCTGAGTGGTCTATTACTCTTAAGGCAGATTCATATAGTTTGATGTAGCTGTGTCATTACCATTCCAGTCAGATTTAATTTTTCTTAAATGATGTTTAGACTTTGGCCATTTAGGGTTTGTGTGTGTGAGTGAACCTGACCAGTCATTTTTAGACAGTTATTCTGGACCTGTTTTCTCCCTCACAGTAAAACAATATATCTTAAAATCAAGAGAGATGATAAATTCTATAAAATGTCATCTATCAAATTTGGAAACATTTAAAATCTGTGATATTCTGTTTGGTAGGTCTAAGGCCCGTTCAAGACATATGTTGGCATTTATAAGACATATAATCAAGTCACTTATATTGAATGTTAAAATACTGGATAATCGAAGAGACTTTTGTCTTTATTACAATAGGAAAACTTAATTTTGCTGACTACCAGAATAAAGTTCTGCTTTAGTCAGAGGCTCATTGTGAAGGTCATACTGGAATTTCTCTATTTGCAAGAATATAGGGACAATGTGGTTCATTATATTTCCCATCATATTTAAAAAAACAAATATAGATTTTTCAGCAAATCTTTTTTTTTTTTTTATTTTATTTTATTTTAAACTTTACATAATTGTATTAGTTTTGCCAAATCTTTTCGTAACTGAGGCATATTTCCAATTCAGTTTTTGGCACTGTCAATTCTCATTTTTATTCTTCCCAGTTGTCAACTTTAAGCTGGGGGGGGTGGGGGGAGGCATGCGACTGATATGTCTTCATCCTCCCTCCAGTTTTTCTCATGACTGTCCTTAGAATGATCCCTAGCCTGTTAATATAGATCCATCGTCTTCTTTAATTTTACTAATGATGCTAAATTTTTCTCTGTCTCTTCCCGTGGTTCATGCAGTGGATGATTTTTGGAGTTATAATCTTTTTTTACATTTTCAAGATTCTCTTTTCCTTTCTTATTTTGTAGTTCAACTCAATCCTGTGCTCCAAAGATTTGGTGTTTTCCTAGAGACCAATAAATTAATGCCTTTTTTATTTACAATTTCAGTGAGTGATAGTTGGCTTTAATATCTAATCTGTAAGTTAGAAGCATAAATAAACATAGTTCCCAACTAAAAATATTTTACTATTCAAATTTTCCCCCTTTCTATATTCTCTGATTCATTTCATATAAGGCCATCAACACACTGAATCAGGCCATCATCATAAGCCCACCTAAACCAGACTGTGACCTTGTCTTCTTGCAGCAAATCTTGTATCACTGTCTATATACATTATGATCTGGCCCTGCCTATCTCCCCAGATTCATATTACCTACTTTTATTAATACTTTGTATCCAGTATATCTTTCAGTTTTTCAAATATGCCATGCATCTTCTGGGCTAAGTTTTAACCTTGCATAGAGTCTTATTTTCTCCTCTTTTTCTCACTTCTTGTCACTACATACATACGGCCTGGGCCAACTCATATCCACCTCTGGTACAATTTTAACAAAGCTGAATGATTTCCTCAGATCACTACAATAAGTTAGAATGTAAGTAATAAATACATAAATAGTACCCTTGGAACTAAATCTCTGTTTAGTCTGTTTTTCCCATTTAATTTTATACAATTATGTATAACTTATCCATAGAAATTCAAGGAAATAACCAAAGTTGCAGATAAAATGAAATTCAATGCAACCTCCTTAAGACTATATACTTTTTCTCACATTCATCCCTGAATCCAAAGATTCTAGACATTATTTAGTATCTAACAACACTGTGTTTATGCTCAGTTGCTAAGTTGTGTGCCACTCTTTGAGACCCCATGGACTGTAGCCCACCAGGCTCCTCTGTCCATGGGATTTCCCAGACAAGAATACTAGAGTGGGTTGCCATTTCCTCCTCCAGGGGATCTTCCTGACCCAGGGGTTGAACCCATGTTTCTTGCATTGGCAGGTGTATTCTTTACCACTGAGTTACCTGAGAAGCTCCAATAACAACACATTCATTCTATAAGAAAATGTCTTCTTACAAATCTCCTCGTAAAATCTAACTCTTTGCAATTAAAATAGCTCAGATATGTCTGCCATAGTTTTAAGAAATTCTCCTGACTCAGATCTTAAAAATACATTTACACTGAGATATTTTTAAAGTATGTAGTTAATTTTGAGTATCTGTCCATTATCTGGTGATTAAAAATACATTACTAACAAGTATTATTTCAGCCAAAGTTTTATAAAAGCATGTAAATCTAATAAAAAGCTGCTGTATCTAGCATTTATTAACTGTAGATCTCCATGCAGTTGTTCATCTACACATCTGTAGTCAAATAATGATTAATATTCACAAGGCTAATTAAAGACACAACAGGATTCTGGGGTAGCTTCTAGTGATCAAAGATAGGTTTAAATAGTGTTTATCAGAGTTCTAATGGCCATATCATCATAATAATAGCTGCTGTAAGTGTTCCACGAGCCAGACTCACACAATTTTATCTCATCTTTATGAACACATTGATATATACGCAACAGCATGCCCATTTTCTACAGGAAGACAGCCCCAACACCGCACAGCTGGGAAGTGGCAAGATCGAAAGTCAAACCCAGGCTTGTCTGATTACAAAGTTTTGGCTCTTAAGAACTAGTGCACTGGGACAACCCAGAGGGATGGTATGGGGAGAGAGGAGGGAGGAGGGTTCAGGATGGGGAACACATGTATACCTGTGGCGGATTCATTTTGATATTTGGCAAAACTAATATAATTATGTAAAGTTTAATAAAAAAAAAATGAAAAAAAAAAAAAAAAGAACTAAAAAGCCAGAGGCATTAGAATCAGGTGAACCAAAGTTGTTAGATAGAGTCTCCCTGGGAATCCATTTCATACTGGGTCCAGGATCTGTCTTTCAGCATTTTAGGATTAGGAAAAATGTTGATCAAGTCAGCTCCCTTAGGGATGATTTCATAAAATAAAACTCATGAGAGACTTGTTTATAGAACAGAATGACAATTTATTATTTTACCCTGAGAAATATTACCGTCAAGCTGGCTTCAATACTCATGTCTGGTTGTTTGTGTATGTTTTTATGACAAATTCTATGCTAGGCTATAAAGCCTAATCCTTTGAGAACTGTCTGTTAACTTGAGTGACTAGAAGAAACTGGCATACTTAAGTGCTTTTTTTTTGGATGATGCTGATAACTGATATCTCCTTAGAAATAATTCTCTTCACTAGCATTTTTACATAATTCTCAGATAATTGTAGGAAACATTGCCTTTATATTACTCCTTTCTTTCCAATATTCAAATTGAAAAAAAAAAAGATTTGAATTCTATAATGAAGTGAATGTCATTCTGTCTTACAGGCTTAAAAATATAATTGCCTCCGATCTTAAAAGCAGTTCTACCCTAAAGGGCCAGATAACCATTCACCAGCTTATAGGACTGATTTATCATTCAGAATATCTTCTGTCCTGTATTTTAAAATGCAAACACACATACAGGTACAGCATACCATTTCTCTGCATAAACTAGTGCATTCTTCCCTACAGGCAGAATAACAAACACAAATCAAAGTTGTAAAGTTGCTGGATGAGCATCTAATGTGAATAAAAGGTCTTAGTGAGATGTATTAAATGTTTAGCAGCACCAGAATAAGGTAGCCTATTTTGTCCTACACATTTGGAATGGTGTTAATAATGCACCTAAATTTTAAAATAGTCTGAACACCCAGGGTTGGACACTGCTCGTCATCATTTCCTTTATTGAACTCCTTTTTCTTTTTGCCTAGGCAGATTCCACACACTCTCTCTCTTTTTTGTTCCATTTTTAAAGATTGCCTACGTTATCTTCCATTTAAAATTGGAACACTGTATCTGGTCACTGAAAATGTTCCAAACTCTCTTCTGGCTAACATTGTGATGATTTACAGTTTAACTCTCAGAATGTCACATATGCATTTTCAAGGTTTTTCTGACCAATTCTATGCAGTCTCCATGCATAGATATATGTAGGCACCGTTACCTACATTCACTACACAGATACCACATGAGACTGTCCTGATTCAAATCCTTAATATATCACTTTTTAAATTAAACTTGGGGTGTTGATCTTTCTGTACTTGTGTTTTCCTACCTGTAAAATGGGGGAATATATTATAGAAGCAAGAAACAAAACAGTTAAAGAGACATTAACAGAGAAACAATTTATGGAGGTATATTTAGAGTTAAAAATAAACAAGGGGTGATGAGGCAGAAAAATCTAACCAAGGACGAAAGCTGTTATCATCATTGTGATTGATGGAACAAGCAGACAAAGTAGTTGGAGACCAGTGGAAGCACATCTATAAATCTGAGCCACATCGCAGAAGATTATTTCAAGGAAGGATGCATCCAAGTAAGTGACACCATGGCAAAACCCTGACTGCTCTGTCTTTTCTCCCTAAACCAAGTTCTTACCATTGCCTCATTCTGCCTTAGAGGGCACAAAGGGAGGCAAACAACAGGTTAGGCAAAGAGGAGAATAGAGAATAATCAACATACCCTATATTCACAGCAATTTAAGAGATTAGAATGAGAAACAAATGGGCTAATGTATGTGAATTGGTTTATAAACTGTTCCGCTAAGGACAGAAGGCAATCACAATGTTTATGTGGGTGAGGCTGATATAACAGAACTTTGCAACATAGGAGGGAAATTGAATAAGGGGAAACACTGACTCTTAGCAGCCCCTCAATGATTGGGCCTCTTTTCAATCATGGTTCATGTCTCCAATATCAACCCCTCTATAATTCTCATTTTGTCTCCCAGTGTACTAGACTTTTTTGAGGAATGCTGTGAATTCATGAAAATGATAAAATTTCCATGATAAAAAATGTCATGATTTCTGTATTAGTAGAGGACAATTAAGTTGCTTGTGAATGAGACAGCCAAGATCTAAAGGATTACACAGATATAGATATATATCTCACATACATACTAAAAATGATCCAAGTGAGTATCCCAAGTCTAGATGTCTCTGCTCCCTCAGATCATTTATGCCCTCAAGTTCTTTCTGTCCTATTTCTCTGTCATCCCCTGAGGAACCATATCTGGTGGTATGACTAGAGTTACATCCTGCTGCTGCTGCTGCTGCTGCTAAGTCGCTTCAGTTGTGTCCAACTCT
This sequence comes from Bubalus bubalis, assembly GCF_019923935.1. Classification (NCBI taxonomy): domain Eukaryota; kingdom Metazoa; phylum Chordata; class Mammalia; order Artiodactyla; family Bovidae; genus Bubalus; species Bubalus bubalis. The sequence continues at coordinate 76,777,570 of NC_059159.1, read as the reverse complement.
GTGCAACCCCATAGATGGCAGCCCACCAGGCTCCTCTGTCCTTGGCATTCTCCAGGCAAGAACACTGGAATGGGGTGCCATTTCCTAGGCCTCCACATATTAGCTTCAGAGGAAGGCGCATGGTGGAAGGAGTGTTTTGTTTGAAAGTGCTGGCATAGAAATGATACTCATTGTTTCTGTTCATATTCCACCACCAAAAACTGTATCATTTAATCTCATTGCCACACCAAATGATAGGGAGGCTAGGAAATATGTAGCTTATTAGGCATGTACCTATTTTTTTCAAAATAGTATTTAAGTAAGGAGTGTGAACGAATGATGATGTCTGACAGCCATCTCTCTGATATTACTTTTCTTTTTTGATCCTCTTTGAAGGAATAATTAATACTGTCTGAGACATGAGTATACATACTTCAGCTTACTCAAAGAATGCATTTCAGAAATTTCTGAGATACAGATTATTTGGTTCAAGGTAATTAAACTAGATGGTCTATAAAGGAGGGGTATGTTGAAAGCATATAGCATATATACTGAATGTATATATAAGGATTTTAAAGAACACCTCCCCCAAGCAAAAGCCCTTCCTTCCTTCCCTCCCTTCCTCCTGATGACAGTCTGCAGTTTTTCCTTTGTCTTTTTGTAGTCATATTCATTCTTTTCTCATTGAAAGTTACTCTATGTGTTCCACTCGAACGTATAGATTCCTGATTGACTCACTTGAGTCAATTTTATATCCCAGTCCTTATCACTTGTGAGACTAGTGCCATATGCAGTCTACAACCTATTAATTAATGATCATGGGGGAGAATCACATATGATTATATGTGAGAGGTGGCCCACTGCCATGTTTCAATAAACTACTTTATTACTTTATACTTAATTGGAGTGACATCTCTAAATGTTAGCAATTTATTGAGAGGAAAAAAGCATGACTATACCTTTTGAGAGTTAAGTGAAGGAATTTAAATCAGTGCTATTAATTTGGAGAACAGAGATACCACTGTGGGTTTCCATGGACTTTGATGGCTTCGTGAAGCAGTATATACTATGATGCATTTTTGTGAACAGATTGAGATTTGAACAGGTAGAAAAAGGAGGAGAAGATACTCAATGGTTAGTGAATAGAACATGTATAGACAGAACATAGATGAAAGAAGTTGTATGCATAGAAAAGTCAGATCCTACTATAGCAAAACAGCTCATATAGGTAAATAATATATGAATGATAGAAATATTGAATGTTTAATTCAATTGACATAAATATATTTTGCCTTGTAATATTCTAGTGCTTTCACAGATATTTTAAAATATCATTTTATTTAATTTTTTAAACAGCCCTTTTAGTCTGTTTCATATTACTCTTTCTCTTCAAATGATGAAAGAACTGTTCAAAGTGGTAAAAATAACTAGCCCAAGTAAAACAGCTAGTGAGTGACAAAATCAGAATTTGAATTCCATTATTTTGACTCATTCAGTGGACAATGGCATTTGCCTAACATCAAACATACTGCTTTTCTTCTCTGGCTTAGATTTATTCATCAAATATGCCTAAATGTCCTACAAAATCTAATGAATTTAGAACATATTACATTTCAAAAGACTTCCCCATAGTACATCTTGGTTATGTGGGCTGTGACAAGATATTTCATGACAATATTTGACAAAATATTCAAAGAAGAGATCATCATTATGTTCACTACTATATGCATATTTATGGAAATCACTGGCTTTCAAATGAAGCAGTTTTCTATTTTTAATTGTTTATTGTTTTCAATTTTATATAATATTATTCAGCTTTTTTTGGTAAGAAATTATTTAGATAAGGATATATCTCACCATTTTAAGACTCCACACACTCCAATATAGAAATATTAATAATAATAACAAAAATAATACTTTAAAAGCCTATAAAATTTAATGTTCACCAAAGTTTAGAAAGAAAAGAAGGCATTATGTAAACAGACTTTAGCATTTTTAAAACAGTATATTTATTTAATATGTCTACTCATCTGTTTGGTTTATTTTTCATATTGGAAAGATAGTAGTATCTGAAAGTTAAAATGTTCTTAAAAATTAAAGGGACAATCCATATTTATAAGAGCATTAAATGAAATGCTCCTTGTACTTTGCTTTTAATGGTTTATTAATAAATACTTCAGAGAGAAGATACAACAAAGCATGAATTACTCTTATTCAGTGCTTACTGTTTTCATTCTTTAACATATATTAGACATGCCCAAGTGCGCAGAGTGCTATATAGAATGAATAAAAATAGAGTGATTATTAGGCTATATTCTGCGGAGGAATTTACAATAGGTGGTTGATAAATGTGATTTGGCCTCCAATTTTTATGCTAATGTTAAAGGGAGGTCAATAATATCTGAACAGGAATGTGGAAGAAAACTCCAGGTTCATTGTGGAAAAAGGAATTCTATATTTTGATTCACAGATAACATGACATAAGCCTCTTAATTTTCAAAGCAGTAAAAAAAGTTTAACAGACTGTAAGTCCACATCCCAAATTCCTTCATAAAACTTTTGATTCTGGTTCCTTTCCTCATATAAGCAAGACCCAGCTAGTTCATATGAAAGATATAGAGCTCCTTCAACAGCTCACAATGGAAGACCTCATTTTCTTGCAACATCAGCTTAAACAAGGGGTAGGAGGTGGTAGAATCATCTCTGTAGTTAACCACCTCCCAACTTTGAACTTGGAGAAGGCAATGGCACCCTACTCCAGTACTTTTGCTTGGAAAATCTCAAGGATGGAGGAGCCTGGTAGGCTGTGGTCCACAGGGTCGCTAAGAGTCAGACATGACTGAGGGACTTCACTTTCACTTTTCACTTTCATGCACTGGAGAAGGAAATGGCAACCCACTCCAGTGTTCTTGCCTGGAGAATCCCAGGGATGGGGGAGCCTGGTGGGCTGCCGTCTATGGGGTCGCAGAGAGTCGGACACAACTGCAGCGACTTAGCAGCAGCAGCAGCAACTTTGAACTATGTATCTTTGGGCCTCTTATTTAAACCCTGAAGTCAGTGTTTTCACTTGCATTAAAAAGTGATAATAATCAATTCTGAGAAAGACTGAAAGAATTAAATGAGAGAACGTATGGGGTAGTATCTCCTAGAATGGTCATTTAGTAAGTGCTTGCTCAGTATTGAAAATAAAATGAAGAATTTAGTCTTCAGAGACAGAAAGTTCTTGAATGACTGACTTTATGTGATCTCCCTCACTCCTGATGTATAAAACCCATTCTTCTTTACTCTCATTTAATTTCTCTCCACATGTTTTTATTCAAGGTGTTATATTACTGAACAATATATTTATCTGTTTTTCAGTGTACAATGTAATGACTTTTGATGGAGTTTAAACCCATAAAACCATGCTAAGAACTTCACTCATATGCATTGCATTACCCCATACCATAACTAATATTTCATGTAAGATTTGACTTCTGCCACTATACTTGGTAATTTTTGTTTGTACAGTTTTGTATTAATGAAATCATATACTTGGCTTATTTCTCTTATTTAGACTTCTTTGGCCTAATATAATTTTGAAACTTCATCAATTTTGCATGCACCAAAAGTTTCTTCCTTTAACTTGCTAAATACTTTTCATTTTAAGAATAGTCATAATTTATCATTTTACCTGGAGATGAATATCTGAATCATTTTCAGAGTTTAATTTTTATGAATAAAGCTGCTCTGAATATTTATGTAAGTCTTTGAAGGGGTATATGTTTTCCTTTCTTCTGAATAAATACCTAAGAGAGAAGTTTCTGGATCCTATAGTATATATTTAAATTTTAAGAAGCTGCCAAATGCTTTTCTTAAGTAGTATTAATATTACACAATGGTAATGGTAGCAATTTACTAGAGTTCCAGTTGCTATACATTATTATGCTTGATATTATTTAATATTTTAAATGTATGTGAAGTGATAGCTTTAGCTGAGCTTTGCCCATTCATAATGATTAATGATGTTATGCATCTTTTCATACACTTCTTGTGCATTTGAACATCTTAATTAGTGAAAGCTTTTGTTTAAATTATGTATCTTATTTTAATGGATTATCTGTTGTTTCATTATTTAGTTAGAAGAGTTAATATTCACCAAACAAGTCCCTTGTGGATTGCATTACCAACATGAAAAGTTACCATTACTAATTATCAGGAAAATGCAAATCAAAATCACAATGGCCTATCACCTCACATCTGTTAGAATGACTATTATTAAAAATATAAGAAACAGCAATTGTTGGTAAGGATGTGGAGCAAAGGGAATCCCCATGGGATGTCAATGGGAATGTAAATTGGTGTAGACACCAAGGAAAACATGCAGAGTTCCTAAAAATTAGATCAAAAATAAAACTGCCATATGATGCAACAGTTCCACTTCTGAGATTTTATTCAAAGGAAAAAAAAAAAAAAACTCTAACTGAAAGAGATAATCTGTATCCCCATTTTCATTGCAGTATTATTCATATTAGCCGAGACATGAAAACAACCGGTGGCCATGTATGAATGGATTAAAAATGTTGTATATATACACAATAGAATAATATTCATCTTATCTCATTTTCTATTCATTTAATTTCATTCAAAGAAACAAAATCCTTGCATTTGCAACAACATGAATGGGTATGGAGTGCATTCTCTTGAGATAAGTCAAAGAAACACACACACTGTATGATCTCACTTATAAGTAGAATCTAAAACATATATACACACACACAAAATTCATAGATACAGGAACAGATTGAAGTGTGTGTGTGGGGGAAATGGGTAAAGGTCAAAAGGTCCAAATTTCCAGATATAAGTAAACCCTGTAGATGTAAGGAACAGCATAGAAAGTCTGAAAAATGAATACATAAGCTATCAAAACTGACAGGATTCAACAAAAGTAGTTTAAAATATAGCAATACATGTCTACAGGGAGAAAAAAAGAAAGATCTCAAAGAACAATCTAATTTTACACTTTAAAGAACTAGAAAAAGAACAACAAATTAAGCCCAAATTAGTAGAAGAAATAAAGAGAGCAGAAATAAAAACTAAAAAGACAACAGAGGGAGTGGGAGGGAAGCTTAAGAGAGAGGGTAAATACGTGTATATATGTCTAACGGATTCATTTTGTCGTACAGAAGAAACTAGCAACATTGTAAAGCAATTATATACTCTAATATAAAAAGACAATAGAAAAAAAAAAGAGCTGACTTTTCAAAAAAATTAAAAAAAAAATACCTTTACCTAAACTAAGTAAAAAGTATTTAAAATTATAATTGAAAACTAAGTAAAAAGTATTCAAAATTATAATTGAAAGTGAAGACATTATAATTGCTATTACATAAATAAAAAAGGATCATAAGATTCTTCTATGAACAATTATACATGAATACATTGTACGACCTGCAAGAGTTGAATGAATTCCTAGAAACTTTCAACCTACTAAGAATAAATCATGAGAAGTACAAAATCTGAACATACATATTAATAATAGGGAAACTGAATCAGTAATCAATAAATTCCCAAAGAAAAGTCCACTCTCAGAAGGCTTCATTGATGAACTCTACTGAATATTTAAATAATTTATACCAATACTTTGCAAGCTCTTCAAAAAACTAGTGAAGGAAAGAACAGTCCCAAGCTAATTTTAGAAGGCCAACTCCACCCTGATACCAAAACCAGGCAATGTCAGTTACAGTACAATTACAGTACAGTATCTTTAATGAAATGTAGATGCAAAAATTCTCAAACTATTAGAATAACAATTTCAACTATATGTTGAAAGGACTGCATGTCATAATTAAGTGGGACTTACATCAGTGATGAAAGGATGAATCAACACTCTGTGAATCAATCAATATGATACACCACATTAACAAAATGGAGGTAAAAGTAATATGATCATCTCAAATGATACAAAAAAGCACCTAACAAAATTCAACATCTGTTAAAAATAAAACTGCCAATAATGAGGTATGGAAGGGACATTAATGTTTTTGTTTATTCGTTGTCTTGTCAGACTCTTTGCTACCCCAGGACTTGACAGGACCCCAGACTCTTTGGACACCAGGCTCCTCTGTCCATAGGAGTTCCCAGGAAAGAATACTATGGTGGGTTGCCATTTCCTTCTCCAGGGGATTTTCCCGATCTAGGGGCTGAATCCATATCTCCTGTGTTGGCAAGTGGATTCTTTACCATTGGGCTACCAGGGAAGCCCCCTAGAAGGGACATACCTATAATAATAAACAACTTTTATAAGAAGCCCACAACTAACATTATACTCAGTAGTTAAATGTTGAAAAGTTTTCCTCTATGATCAGGTACAGGGCAAGGATGTGTACTCTGACCAATTTTATTCAAAGTGGTACTGGAATTGATGACAATTAGGCAAGGCAAAGAAATGGCAAGTATATCATAAAGGAAGAAGCAAAGCTCTATTTGCGGATGACGTGATATTAAATATAGAAAACCCTAAAGACTCCACCAAAAAGCTGTTGGAATAAATAAAATCAATAAAGTTGCAAGATACAAAATCAACTATAAAAATCTGATGTATCTTTATGCACTAGCAAGAACTTTTCAGAAAGAAAAACTTAGGTAATAATCCCCTATACAATTGCACCAAAAATTGTAAAATATTAGTAATGAATTTAATAAATGAGATGAAAGATCTATACATAAAATCTCTAAGACAGTTGATGAAAGAAACTGTAGAAAATACAAATAAGTAGAAATATATTCCATGTTCTTAGAGTGGAGGAATTAATACTGTTACCTGTCCATATTGCCCAAAGCTATCTACAGATTCAATGCCATGCCTAATCCAATTCTAGTGGCATTTTTCACAAAATTAGGAGAGAAATTCTAAGATTTGTATGACACCAAATATTGACAAATAATTCTTAGGAAGATACTTGGAGTCATCACAGTTCCTGACTTTAACCAAATAGCAAAACTGTAGTAATCAAAACAGGATAGTAGAAACCTAAAACAAATACAATGATCAAAAGAACAGAACAGAGAGCCCAGAAATAAACTCATGCATATCTGAACAATTAATTTTAATGAAGAAGTCAAGAAAATAAGGCAGAGAAAGCACAAATGGTGATGAGAAAGCTGGACAGCCAGTTGCAAGAGAATGAAATAGGTACCCTATTTTAAATCACTCACAAAAATTAACTTGGAAAGAATTAAAAACTCAATCATAAGACATAAAAGATTAAAACTTTTAGAAGAAAATATTAGGGAAAAAAGTCCTTGATTTTGGTCTTAGAAATGAGTTTTGGGAAAACACACCAAAACCACAAGCAGAAAGGCAAAAATCTCCAAGTGACCCAATGTCAAACTAAGAAGCTCCCATTCAGAAGTAACAAACAAAAAAGCAGCCTACAGAATGGGAGAAAAAAAAAAAAAAAAAAAACAACTGCAAATCTTTTATTGAGTTAAAGGTTAATATCTTAACTATATAAAAACTCATATGAATAAAAAAAATCTGATTTGAAAGTGGCAGAGAAGAACAAGATGGCAGAGGAATAGGTGGACCTGGAGTACATCTCTCTACATGGATACATCAGGAATACACCTTCAGACACAGAAGTTCATACAGAACACCAGCTGAGAATGGACAGGAGTACCTGACCTGTGGAAAAGAATATATAAACCACACAAAACTCGGTAGGACAAAGGAACTAGGGGGAAAAACCCAGGAGTGTTAGTAGGATTGGACCTGCTCTCAGTGGGTAGGGGAACTGAAGCTGGGGTCTGATCCCCACATCCAGGGCAACTCTCTGAGTGAAGGAGAAACATTTAAGGCTGAGAGTGAAACAGCTGATCTGTGGCAGCCTAAATGAATGAGAATCAGACAGTCATTGCTGCAGCCATACATACCCCTGGACAGGGATGCAGGTCCTCTGGAAGGCACAGTGGCCAGGAGCTGGAATTTAGGGATTGTGGAGCAATCCCAGGGTGAGGGCTGCTGTTGACTACGGAGAGACGGGTTGAAGGGATGTGGGGAGGAGACTGTGGTGTGAAATGCCTGTGGAGGAAAGCCGGGCAGCCATGGAAGCAAGGCGATACTGCTGAGTCACACTGCTGTATCATACTGCTGAGTAGGGGATGGAGCTATCACCATAGTCTCTCCCTCTCCACACGCCAGCCAGCATCGCAGATGAACAATAGAGAGGCAGGCCCATCAAACACCTGACACACTGAACTAAAGAGTAGGAGCCTACCCAGGGTGCTCCCTTAAGTGACTGAAGTGTCGATCTACAGAGTAGGACCCCAGCCGGGGGGAGGGGGGGGCCCTCTATGTGCCTGATGTGCTTAACAACAGAGAAGCACCCCAGGCAAGGGAGTCCTCTAAGTGCCTGAATGGGCAGAGCTACGGAGAAAGACTGGCCAAAGAGGCCTTCTGATTGCCAGCTACAAGAGGCTCGAAAAAAGACTCAAGATAAAGCCATAACTCCAAGGGAGGAGGCAGACCATGTCCCTCCACACTTTGAGCCACCAGGATCCCTGCAAGACAAGCAGCTGCACCACCTTCACACTTAAATCTCACTGGGACAGAGCTGCCACAGGCAAAAAATAAATTCTTGAGTCTATACATGCAGGGTCAATTTGTTCTTATCTAACTCTTTGTGACCCTGTAGACTGTGGCTTGCCAGGCTTCTCAGCCAGGGGGCTTCTCAAGGCAAGAATACTGGAGCATATTGTCCAATACTGGTTGTCATTCCCTTCTAGAGCACTGCATTTCCTGCTGCCCTAGCTGCCAACTCCCCTGAGTACCTGGTGCTGCCAGAACCCCTGCAATCCAAGCAGCTGCACCACGTCCACACCTGGCTCTCATGGGGGCAAACCTAAGTCCACCAGGGCAGCCTCAGTAGCAAACCCCAGTGGACAACCCACATGCAGAGGTAGAAATAAAACCACAATTGAAACCCAGGAGCAGTGTGGCTAGGGAAGAAGATCCAAAACCTTCCCACCAGCTGTACAAGCTGCAGATTAAATGCACACAATCAACGAGGCAGACTGTGTCTATGGAATATATAAAAGGACATGGAGAGCTCCCACAAAAGAAAACACACTAGTTCTGGTAGCTGTGGACATTGGAGGCAAGAAAACACAGGAGCAGGACCAAGTTAGAACCTGAGCTGCCGCCATAACAGGTCCAGAGATCAGCACAGTGTTGGAGGGTATCCTAGGGAGGTAAGGTGGGCTGTGACGCCCAGCTAGGGAAAGGACTCTGGCAGCAGTGACTGAAAAAAAAAAAAAAAAAAAAAAAAAAAAAAAAAAAAAAAACCAACAACAACAATTTATTATTCTCATATTTTCATTTGTCCTGTAGATTCTTTTTAATTTTTTCCCCTTCCCCCCCTCTTTTTCCCCCTCTGTTTAGTTGTCAATTTTATTGGCACTATGAAATCTAATTCAACTTTTGAGCTTTTTTTTTCCCCCTCAGTCACATTTCTTATTGTTGTCATAAACCTCTGCCTCTATGTTGGGCTTCTGCATTTCAGTGGCATCTTTATTTTTTTCTTTCTTATTTTCTTCTCTTTTTTATAATTTTAATTTTTTAAACCTATTATATTTTTTCTACACTTATTCATTTGTTTACCTATCCTACTGTCTGTTTCCCCTTGCAGTTAGTTATATTTAATGTATATAAACCTTCTTCATCTACCTCTATTTAACTTTGCATATCTATCTTGATTTCTTTTCTTTCTTTCCTTTCCTCTCAACATATTTGTTAGTTTTGTTTTCATTGCTTTACTCCTCACTTGGCACCATGTTTTATTTTTGTTTTCTGGTTCACGCTTTAGTTAGTTTTCTTCTTAACTGGTAAATATAATTTTTGATATCCTTTGTTCACTGGATCAATCTACTGTACTTTATTTTTGTTGAACTGTTTTCACTTTGCTCAGGGGTGTATATGTATATATGTATATTCCATTATTTTAATTATTATTTGCCTGATTTTGTAACTGCCATTTGTCTGGGGTTCACCTTTGGGTTTTTGTTTTTGGGTATGTGTTTTAATCTCACTTAATGCTATAACAAATAATTTGTGCAATCTTCATTCCAGACCAGAGATCAAGCCCTGAATCTTTGGAGTGGGAGCACTGACTCCAAGACCCTAGACTACCAGAGAACTAACCTTCAGTTCAGTTCAGTCACTCAGTCATGTCTGACTCTTTGCAACCCCATGAATCGCAGCACACCAGGCCTCCCTGTCCATCACCAACTCCCGGAGTTCACTCAGACTCACGTCCATCGAGTCAGTGATGCCATCCAGCCATCTCATCCTCTGTCATCCCCTTCTCCTCCTGCCCCCAATCCCTTCCAGGATCAGAGTCTTTTCCAATGAATCAACTCTTCGCATGAGGTGGCCAAAGTACTGGAGTTTCACCTTCAGCATCATTCCCTCCAAAGAAATCCCAGGGCTGATCTCCTTCAGAATGGACTGGTTGGATCTCCTTGCAGTCCAAGGGACTCTCAAGACTGAGAACTCACACGAAGGAAACCATTTGAACACAAGACCCAGCATCACCCAACCACCAATAGCACACTCTGCAGGACACCTCATCTAAATAACAAACAAAACAAAAATACAAACCCAATTATCAGCAGACAGGATTACTACATCACACAGCCCTGACCATCAGAGGGAAAACAAACAAACAAACAAAAAAACTCAGCACAAATCTTACCATATACAAGCTTACACAAACCACTGGACCAACCTTAGGAGGAAGAAAGAATTCAACCCTGAAGCCTGGGAAAAGGAGACCTCAAACACTGTAAGTTAAAAAAAAAAAAAGAAAGAAAAGGCAGAGAAATACTACACAAATGAAGGAACAAATTAGAAACACAGAAGTCCAAATAAATGAAGAGGAAATAGGCAAACTACCTGAAAAAAGAATTCAGAATAATGATAGTAAAGATGATCAAAAGCCTTAAAAACAAAACCGAGAAAATGAAAGAATCAATTAACAAAGGCCTAGAAGAATTAAAGAATAAACATACAGAGACAAACACAGTTTGTCTGTGTTTGTCACATACAGAGACAGACACAGTTACTGAAATTAAAAATACTCTAGAAGGAATCAATAACTCAATATTGAAGCAGAAGAACAAATTGGTGAGCTGGAAGATAAAATGGTGGAAATAACTTCTGAAGAGTAGAATAAAGTAAAAAGAATTAAAAGAACTGAGATAGTCTCATAGACTTCTGGGACAATATCAAATGCAACAACATTGGAATTATAGGAATCCTAGAAGAAGAAGAGGAAAAGAAAGTGTATGAGAAAATTTCTGAAGAGATTATAGTTGAAAATTTCCCTAATACAGAAAAGGAAATAGCCAATCAAGTCCAAGAGGCACAAATAGTCCCATACAGGAAAAACCCAAGGAGAAGCATGCCAAGACACATACTAATCAATCTAACAAAGACTAAACACAAAGAAAGAATATTAAAAGCAGCAAGGGAAAAGCAACAAGTAAAATACAAGGAAAACCTGATATGTTTCACAGCTGATCTTTCAGCAGAAACTTGCAGGCCAGAAGGGAATGGCAGGATATATTTAAAGTACTGAAAGGGAAAAATCTACAACCAAGAGTACTGTACCCAGCAAGAATCTCACTCAAAATTGATGGAGAAATAAAAAGCTTTTCAGACAAGTAAAAGTTAAGAGAATTCAGTACCACCAAACCAGCTTTACAAAAAACGTTAAAGGGACCTATATAGTCAAGAAATACAAAAGGAGAAAAAAACTCTACAAAATCAACCCCAAACAATTAGAAAATGGCAATAGGAACATATATATTAATAATTACTTTAAATGTAAATGGATCAAATGCTCCAACCAAAAGAAACAGACTGGCTGAATGGATATGAAAACAAGACCCCTATATATGCTGTCTACAAGAGACCCACTTCAGACATCAAGACACATATAGACTGAAAGTGAGAGGATGGAAAAATATATTCCATGTAAATGGGAAGCAAAAGAAAGCTGGAGTAGCAATCCTCATCAGACAAAACAGACCTTAAAATGAAGATTATAAGACAGAAGGAAGGATACTACATAATGATCAAGGAATCAATCAAAGAGAAAGATATAACAATTGTAAATATCTATACACCCAACATAGGAGCATCTCAATTCATAAGACAAACACTAACAGACATAAAAAGAGAAATTGACAGTAACACAATAATAGTAGGAGATTTTAACACCCCACCCACACCAATGGACAGATCAAACAGAAAATTAATAAAGAAATACAAGTCTTAAATGATATATTAGATGAGATGGATCTCACTGATGTCATCAGGACATTCCATCCAAATGCAGAATACACCTTCTTCTCAAGTGCACACGAAACATTCTCCAGGATACATCACATCTTGTGTCACAAATCAAATCTCAGTAAATTTAAGAAAACTGAAATAGTATCAAGCATTTTCTCCAACCTCAATGCTATGAGACTAGATATCAATTACATGAAAAAAAATGTAAAAAAAAAACACATGGAGATTAAACATTCCTATGTAACCAACAGGTTACTGAAGAAATCAAAAGGGAAATTAAAAAAAAAAATCTAGAAACAAATGACAATAAAAACACGACAACTCAAAACCTGTGGGATGCAGCAAGAGCAGTTCTAGGAGTGGAGTTTATAGCAATACAATCCCAGTTCAAGAAACAAGAAAAACATCAAATAGACAACCTAACTTTACACCTAAAACAACTGGAAAAAGAAGAAGAAGAACAACAACAAAACCCCCACAAAATTAGTAGAAGGAAAAAAATCATGAAGATTCAAGCAGAAATACATGAAAAAGAAATGAAAGAAACAATAGTAAAGATAATAAAACTAAAAGCTGGTTCTTTGAGAAGATAAACAAAATTGACAAACCTTTAGCCAGACTCATCAAGAAAAAAAGAGAGAAGAATCAAGTCAACAAAATTAAAAATGAAAAAGGAGAGGTTACAACAGATGATGCAGAAATGCAAAGGATTATAAGAGACTATTATGAACAACTATATGGCAATAAAATGGATAAACTGGAAGAAATGGACAGATTCTTAGAAAAGTTTAATCTTCCAAGACTGAATCAGGAAGAAATAGAAATTATGAACAACCCAAATACAAGCACTGAAATTAAAGCTGTGATCACAAATCTCCCCAAAAGCAAAAGCCCAGGACCAGATTGCTTCACAGGAGAATTCTATCAAATATTAGAGAAGACCTAATGCCTATCCTTCTAAAACCTCTTTCAAAAAATTGCAGAGGAAGGAGCACTTCCAAACTCATTCTATGAGGCCACCATCACCCTGATACCAATACCAGACAAAGATAACACACAAAGAAGAAAACTGCAGGCCAATGTCACTGATGAACATAGATGTAAAAATCCTTGACAAAATTTTAGCGAACAGAATTCACCAACATATCAAAAAGCTCATACACCATGATCAAGTTGGGTTTATTCCAGGGATGCAAGGATTGTTCAATATACACAAATCAATCAATGTGATACACCATATTAACAAATTGAAAGGTTAAAACCGTATAATTTCAATAGATGCAGAAAAAGCCTTTGACAAAATTCAGCATGCATTTATGATTAAAACTCTTTAAAAAATGGCCATAGAGGAAATCTACCTCAACATAGTAAAGGCCCTATAAAATAAGCCTACAGCAAACATTTTTCTCAATGGTGAAAAAGTGAAAGCATTCCCCCTAAGTTCATGAACAAGACAAGAGTGTCCACTTTCACCAATATTATTCAACATAGTTCTGGAAGTCCTAGCTATAGCAATCAGAGAAGAAAAAGAAATAAAAGGAATCCAGATTGGAAAAGAAGAAGTAAAGCTCTTACTGTCTGCAGATGACATGATTCTGTACATAAAAAACCCTAAAGATAGTATTGGAAAATTGCTAGAGTTAATCAGTGAATTTAGCAAGTTTCAGGATACAAAATCAATACACAGAAATCACTTGCATTTCTATATACTAACAATGAAAATCAGAAAGAGAAATTAAGGAATCAATCCCATTCAGCATTGCAACAAAAATAATTAACTATCTAGGAATAAGCTTACCTAAGGAAACAAAAGAAGTGTACACAGAGAATTATAAGATACTAATGAAAGAAATCAAAGATGACATAAACAGATGGAGAGATATTCCATGTTCCTGGGTAGGAAGAATCAATATTGTGAAAATGACTATATTACTCAATGCAATCTACAGATACAATGCGATCCCTATCAAATTACCAAAGACATTTTTCATATAACCAGAACAAAAAATTTCAAAACTCATATGGAAACACAAAAGACCCTGAATAGCCAAAGCAGTCTTGAGAAAGAAGAACAGAGCTGGAAGAATCAACCTTCCTGACTTCAGATTATACTACAATGCTAGAGTCATCAAGACAGTATGGTACTGGCACAAAAACAGAAATATAGACCAATGGAACAAGATAAAAATCCCAGAAATAAACCCATGCACCTATAGGTACCTTACTTTTGACAAAGGAGCCAAGAATATACAAAGGAGTAAAGAGAGCCTCTTCCATAAATGGTGCTAGGAAAGCTGGACAGCTACATGAAAAAGAATGAAATTAGAATACTTCCGGATTCATTTCAATATTTGGCAAAACCAATACAATATTGTAAAATTAAAAAAAAAGAATACTTCCTAACACCATACACAAAGATAAACTCAAAATGGATTAAAGATCTAAATGTAAGACCAGAAACTATAAAACTCTTAGAGGAAAACACTGGCTGAACACTTGATGACATAAACCAAATCAAGATCCTCCATGACTCACCTCCTAGAGTAATGAAAATAAAAACAAAAGTAAACAAGTGGGACCTGATTAAATGTAAAAGCTTTTGTGCAGCAGAGAAAACATTAATCAAGGTGAAAAGACAACCCTCATAATGGGAGAAAATAAAAGCAAATGAAACAACTGACAAAGGTTTAACTTCCAAAATATACAAGCAGCTCATACTACTCAATACCAGAAAAACAAACAACCCAATCAAAAAGTGGGAAAAAGACCTAAACAGGCATTTCTCCAAAGAAGACATACAGATGTATAACAAAAACATGAAAAGATGCTCAACATCATTCATTATTAGAGAAATGCAAATCAAAACTGCAATGAGATATCACCTCAAAGCAGTCAGAAAGACCATCATTAAAAAGTTTACAAACAATAAATGCTGGAGAGGGTATGGAGAAAAGGGAATGCTCTTGCACTGTTGGTAGGAATGTAAATTGATACAGCCACTGTAGAAGACAGTATGGGGATTCCTTGAAAAACTAGGAATAAAACCACCATATGACCCAGCAATCCCACTCCTAGGTATACACCCTGAACAAAGCAAAATTGTATCCCATTATACAAACCATGTATCCCATTATTCATTGCAGCACTATTTAAATAGCTAGAACATGGAAGCAACTTAGATGTCCATCAACAGATGAATGGATAAAGAAGTTGTGGTATATACACACAATGGAATATTACTCAGCGATAAAAAGGAACACCTCTGAGTCAGTTCTAATGAGGTGGATGAACCTAGAACCTATTATATAGAGTGAAGGAAGTCAGAAAGAGAAAGATAAATATTGTATTCTAACGCATATGTGCTTCCCTTGTGGCTCAGCTGGGAAAGAATTTGCCTGCAATGCGAGAGACCTGGGTTCAATCCCTGGGTTGGGAAGATCCCCTGGAGGAGGGAAAGGCTACCACTTCAAGAGAGCTTCCCTGGTGGCTCAGACGGTAAAAGTGTCTGCTTGCAATGTGGGAGACCTGGGTTCGATCTCTGGGTGGGGAAGACCCACTGGGGAAGGAAATGGCAACCCATTTCAGTATTCTTGCCTGGAAAATCTCATGGACTGAGGAGACTGGTGGGCTGCAGTCCATAGGGTCACAAAGAGTTGGACACAACTGAGCTACTTCACTTTCATTTTTTCAATGCATATGTACAGAATCTAATAAAATGGTACTGAAGAATTTACTTACAGGGCAGCAGAGGAGAAACAGACATAGAGAATAGACGTATGGACATGGGAAGTGGGGAGGAGAGGGTGAGATGTATGGAAAGAATAACATGGAAACTCACATTACCATATGTAAAATATATAGCCAATGGGAATTTGCTGTATGGCTAAGGAAACTCAAACAGGGTCTCTGTATCAACCTAGAGGGGTGGGATTGGGGAAGAGATTGGAGGAAAGTTCAAAAGGGAGAGGATATATGTATATCTATGGCTGATTCATGTTGAGGTTTGAGAGAAAACAATAAAATTCTGTAAAGCAATTATACTTCAATAAAAAAGTAATTAAAAAATAAAAATAAAAGAAATAAAGTGGCAGAGAACCTAAATATTTGTCCAAAGAAGACATACAAATGGTCAAGATGTATATGAAAAAATGCCCAACATCACTAATCATTAGAAAAATGCAAATTAAAAGTTACAGTGAGATATCACTGCATACCTGTTGTTATTGTTGTTCAGTCACCAAGTTGTGTCTGACTCTGTGAAACCTCATGGACCACACTCAGCATGCCAGGCCTCCCTGTCCCTCACCATCTCCTGGAGGTTGCTCTAGTTCATGTCCATTGAATCACTGATACCATCTGACCATCCTGTTCTCTGTCACCCTCTTCTCCATTAGAATACCTAATTATCAAGACAAGAGATAATAAGTGTTAGCAAAGATGTATAGAAAAGGAAAGATTGTGCACTACTGATAGGAATGTAAATTGGTTCAGCCACTATGTAAAACAGTACAGAGGTTCCCCCAAAAATTAAAAATAAAAATACCATATGATCCAACCATCCCATATTTGGATATATATTCAATGAAATAAAAACAAGATATCAAAAAGATAATTGAACTCCCATGTTTATTGTGGCATTATTCACAACAGCCAATCTGTGTCTGAGAATGGATTAATAAAGAAGGTATGGTATATATTTTACACACACACACACACACACAAAGAGGAATTTTATTCAGGCATCATAAAAGGAAAATCCTACCATTTGCAACAACATGGATGGAACTTGAGTGCATTATGTTAAGGAAAATAAGTCAGTGAACAATATGATGTGTACATGAAATCTAAAAAATAAGAGTATAACTTATATAAACAGATAGTAGAAAAATGGCTATAAGGGACTGGACACAGGGAAAATATGGATGTTCTAAACAGTGCAAACTCCCCCCAGCTTAGTTGATATCATTATTACTGCAATATTATACTATTTTTGATATTGATATTACCATTGTGATATTATCTCCCCATCTCTGATTCTAGCAATAGAGGAATACATAAATGAACTGTTTGCAAACTCAAAATCACAGGATAAAAGTTACATAAGAGAAATAACCATCTTCAAAGGGGATTTTAGTCACTTTAAGAATGAATATGGAATCTAGCATCATAGGTAATCTCAATGGGAATGCATCCTCATCATTATGTTCTTCCTGTGACAGATTTAAAGAGGGCTTCTCATTGGCCATTGGTATAGAGAAAAATTTAACTCCAGCTGTAGGCTCTCCATAATAAGTAAATAATTCACTCTCTTAATTTCTTCAGCCTTGAGACAAGTATCTAACTTCCAAGTTTATTTGTGTTTAGAAAGTTAAAATGCTGGGAAACAAACCACTTGAGAAACCAGAAATGGCACTGAGAGATACAACATTGGTGTTGATCTTGTTTGTTTTACTGATTTGATTCCAACATACTCATTTTACTTTAAATACTTAAAAAAAAATAAGTAAATGAAGCAACTGCTTATAGAAATCATCTAGGTTTGAGTACTTAAAGCAGAAGTATTATTTCCAAGTGGTCTTTTCATTGCTATTGATTTATCTTCAGCAATCGTGACTGTAGCAAGGATATGACAGAATGCCCTGTGATAGAAGGAATACATACATATCTTAAAAATGTCAAAGTACTTCAAGCACTTCCTAAGTGTTTGATACTATGCTAAGTGTAGGAAACACAGTAATGAAAGAGTGAAGAAGACTGATAAATATTTGCAGTGCAGTGTGACACAGTTAGGTGCTGTAGGTTGAACAACGGCCCCCAAAGATACCCATTTCCTAATCATCAGAGCCTGTGAATGCTACATTAAATGGGAAAAGATTTTGCAGATGTGACTAAGGATCTTGAAAGGGGAGATTTCCTGTATTGTCCATCTGGGTCTGATATAATCACAAGGTTTCTGTTGGTAAGAAGAGAATTTTTCCTCTACCCTTCTAAGTTCCTCTGGACAGTCTAAATTAAATTGACCTGAATTAAACTGATGTAAGGGCTTCCCTGGTGGCTCAGTGGTAAAGAATCTACCTGCAACGCAAGAGACACAGGTTCAATCTCTGGGTCAGTAAGATCCCCTGGAGGAGGACATGGCTATCCACTCCAGTATTCTCCCTGGGAAAATCCCATGGACAGAGGAGCCTGACGGACGACAACCCATGGGTTACAAAAGAGCAGGACAAGACTTAGTGACTAAATAACAACAACAAACACACGAGAGAGACTCAGGAAAAGTAACCTGTCAAAATGGCCAAAACCTTCATCTTAAATATCATCTTGAATGAAACACAAAATAGAATGTTGAAGGTAGTGGTTTGGGACTTCAAATGGGAGGAAGTCAATTCATCAGAAGATGGAAAAGCAAAAGTTGAGCGAACAAGTGTTTGCTGGACCCTACAGAGATAATGGGACACCGAATGGACCCCAAGCTCTAGGTTCTGTTTCCCCCACCACACGTAGCTTATATTCTTTACATGTATCTCAGGTGACAGCTTTATTCCAGGAACAGGCCCTCTAAGATCTTTTAGGCAGTGAGGGGAAGGAATGAATGTTCTCCCTGAGTCTTTTGGGCTTTGATTCTTTTCTGTGCACAATTATCTACATGCCAAAGAGACATTCTGAAGCAGCAAATTTTTCTCTCCTACAGTGCTAAAAAGAGGAAGACACTGGGAGTTTGGGCACTGAAGACCATGTGACTACAGAAGCAAGATGTTATTTCTCTTGGCCTTCAGTACAGGAGAAAGGCAGCATGAACCAAGGACCATGGGGAATACAGCTCTAAAAGCTATACAAGGGCAAGGAAGTTGCTTTTCTCTTAGAGCCCCCAGTAGGAATCAGACTCTGCAGACACCTTGACTTCAACCCAGCAGAACTTGTTTTAAACATGTGCCCTCCAAAATTTTATAAACACATGTTGTTTTCAGTCAATTCTGTATTAAATTGTTAGGACAGTCATAGGAAAGTAATGCATAAGACTATAGCATATTTTAAAATCTCTACTCCAAAGCTCTTTCACTATATTTTAATGGCTATTTTTATTCTCTTAAAATAGCTCAGCTGGAATTCCATCACCTCTGCCAGCTTCGTTTGTAGTACTGTTTCCTAAGGCCTATTTGACATCACAACCAGGACATCTGGTTCTAGTTGAGTGCCTTTCAGAAAAGTGCAGAAGAAGGAAAGGTGTTGGTCATTTGGCTCACCAAGAATTTTGCTTTATAAAGCGCTAACTATATTACCGGCTCAATGGACCCTCATAATCATAGGAAAGTGGCATAACCCTGTGGGAAGGGAATTTGGAAACAGAAAGATCTACAAATTCTGACTGTTCTATGATATAACCAACTAACTTTGGTTGGCCTCTGATGCATTTGTAAAATGGAGGCAATACCTATAATATATCAGTACATGTTAGACTTCCAATATCTATAGCTATATATAAGGTGGATGGGAAATCTGTTACTGATGCACTCATTTAATGATTGGGGAATGTGGAAGCAGAGAGAAACTGTTACATGAATAGTTGAGAGCAGAGCTGGGGCTGGATCTGAGGTCTTCTGATGAGAATTACAGAAAGTTACCTGCCAATAATTACGGGCCAAATTTTTAACTAAACTTAAGTTCAAGAAAAAGAGTCCTCTTCAAGATGAAACTTCCAAACACAAAGAAACATAAATTATATATTTTATTTTTCAAATGAACTCTGAAACCATTAACAATCAGAGTCCATACTTTAAAAAGGCTCTTGTTTTCAAGGAAACAGTTCAGATGAAGGAACTTCATGCTAGATCTTTGTTGAAGATGGAATCCATAGAAAGAGTAGCAACAAAAGGGCAGTGCTTTTTCTGATATAATATTTGTAGATATTTATTTAGAGTAAGGCACCTAAACTGCTTTACTGAGTGACATATTCATATTAGTAAAGGTAAATCTAACTGTTTAAAGTTATTTCAATTACTTCTTACTGAAGAAAATGCCAAAGAATGCTCAAACTACCACACAAGTGCACTCATCTCACATGCTAGCAAAATAATGCTAAAAATTCTTTAAGCCAGGCTTCAACAGTACATGAACTGTGAATTTCCAGATGTTCAAGCTGGATTTATAAAAGGCAGAGGAACCAGAGATAAAATTGCCAACATTCATTGGCTCTGTTGGATCATTGAAAAAGCTAGAGGCTTCCAGAAAAACATCTACTTCTGCTTTATTGACTATGCCAAAGCCTTTGACTGTGGATCACAACAAACTGTGGAAAATTCTTCAAGAGATGGGAATACCAGACCACCTGACCTGCCTCTTGAGAAATCTGTATGCTGGTCAAGAAGCAACAGTTAGAACTGGACATGGAACAACAGACTGGTTCTAAATTGGGAAAGGAGTATGTCAAGGCTGTATATTGTCACCCTGCTTCTTTAATTTATATGCAGAGTACATCATGAGAAACACTGGGCTGGATGAAGCACAAGCTAGAATCAAGATGCTGCAAGAAATATCAATAACCTCAGATATGCAGAGGACACCAGACTTTTGGCAGAAAGCAAAGACAGACCAAAAAGGCTCTTGATGAAAGTGAAAGAGGAGAGTAAAAAAGTTGGCTTAAAACTCAACATTCAGAAAACTAAGATCATGGCATCCAGTCCCATCACTTCATGTCAAATAGATGGGGAAGCAATGGAAACAGTGACAGACTTTATTTTGGGGGGCTCCAAAATCACTTCAGATGGTGACTGCAGCCATGAAATTAAAAGATGCTTGCTCTTTGGAAGAAAAGTTATGACAAAATTAAACAGCATATTAAAAAGCAGGGACATTACTTTATCACCAAAGGTCTGTCTAGTCAAAGTTATGGTTTTTCCAGTGATCATGTATGGATGAGAGTTCAACTATAAAGAAAGCTGAGTGTCAAAGAATTGATGCTTTTGAACTGTGGTGTTGGAGAAGACTTTTGAGAGTCTCTTTGACAGCAAGGAGATCCAACAAGTCCATCCTAAAGGAAATCAGTCCTGAATATTTATTGGAAGGACTGATGCTGAAACTGAAACTCCAATACTTTGGCCACCTGATGCAAAGAACTGACTCACTGGAAAGATTGAAGGCGGGAGGAGGAGGGGTTGACAGAGGATGAGACGGTTGGATGGCATCACTGACTCAATGGTCATGAGTTTGAGCAAGCTCCAGGAGTTGATGATGGACTGGAAAGCCTGGCGTGCTGCAGTCCATGAGGTCTCAAATAGTTGGACACAACTGAGCGACTTAACTGAACTGATGAAAATGTTTTATTAGCAAAAGGTGTAAAGTGTGAAAGTGCTAGTCGGTCAGTTCTATTTGCGAACCTACGGACTGTAGCCTGCCAGGCTCCTCTGTCCATGGAATTCTCCAAGCAAGAATACTGGAGTGGGTAGGATCAAACCCAGGTCTCCCGCATAGCAAATGAATTGTTTACTGTTGGAGACAGCACGGATGCAGAAAAAGTTGAGGGGTTATTTTAAGGGAACATCTTTTGGTGTGTGTGATTTTGCTTTGTGTAAGTAGTTTAGATGAACTATGTGCATTTCTATTCTACAGGGTTAGTGTGAAGTCACTGATGCTGTGAGCTGTATTAATAAAATTCTGTGCAATGACAGCCTAATATCTTCATGTGTGTTATATGTCTCCAATATAGGAATAAGAATAGGCATTCTGAAAAACTTTCAAGCATGTTTTTCAACCTTTTACCTCTTAACATGTAAAATATATATCCATGTTCTTTTCATAAGTTTCAAGTAAAATACAAATACTATTAAATTAATATCTAAGTGTGATACATTAAGCTTGGGCATATTTTATTTAGGGCACTTTTCAGGGTGAACTGATTTAGAATTACCTATTTTCACTTTTATTTCCTTAAAAATTTATTTTACTATCAAATTTATGCACACTGGAAATTTAAAAAAATGTTCACTGTGCTAATATTACTACCTCTGATAATACTGAGTGTTTAGTAGATACAAAATGTTTTAAAATGTCAAATTAAAACAAAAAATTCTAATGCATGCTTTTATAGTAAGAAATAGAGGAGGGGTTCATAACTAGTTATTGCAAACCATATATTTATTATGCTTATTTGCTACTATATCTGAATGATGAGCTGGGGAATTTATTCCAAAGGGAAATTAAACACAGAGTTGCAGCTCTAAGGCATGAACCAGCTTCAGATCCTCTCATACATTAGTATATTTTGGGTCTCTGGCATTGCAGGAGGATTCTTTACCATCTGAGTCACCAGGGGAGCCCTAAGAAGATCCACAGTAATTGTCAAAGCATTGGAACTGTTTTCTTATTTTACTAGAGTTGTATACATATTTGAATTAAACAGTTCTGCTTTAACATTTGCTGTAAATACAAATTCAAGAATCTAGCTGCATCTTCATACAAAATTTTTTAAATATTAGGTTTTGCAGGTAATAGAGTCAATATTTTTTTCAATGCTGAATACAGATAGGATTGCAGTGGGTGCAGTGGTTAAGAAAACCAATTTTAGAATCAGACTGTTCGGGGTCAAATCCAGGCTCAAATACTTCTTCCCAAATCTGAATGAGCTTCCAACTTGGCGAGGGAGGGTGAAATCCTTTATATGGTTTTAGCAGGAGGGAATAAGCAGTATTCACCTTATTTCAGGATTAACTGGTCAAGGTCAATTCTCAGGAAACGGACAAATGTTTCTTGTCGATTTATCAGCCATTGCTTGGACACTTAAATTTTACCAACAGGCAAGAGAAGATTTAGTGACTAAGTCACGCATGAGTGAATTCAGAGACACAGACCACAAAAGAAAAACAGACACAATGGATTGCATCAAGATAAAAACTCCAGTGCATCAAAAACGTAGCCAACAGAGTGAAAAGGCAAACTATGGAATGAGAGAAAACACTTGCAAATCCTATGTTTGATAAGGGATTGGTGTTCAGAAAATAAAAAGAACTCCTACAACTCAATAATAACAAACAAGCTGAGTAAAAACTAGGCAAAGGACTTGACTAGACATTTCTTCAAAAATGTATACAAGTGAATAACTGGCACAGAAAAACACGCTCAACATCGCTTGTCAGGAAAATGCAAACCATAAATACAATAAGACATTACCTATATCTTTAAAAGATGGCTACTTGAAATAAAAAGCACAAAATAGGAAGTATTGGTAAGGATATGGAGAAACTGGAACTCTTGTGCCTTGTTCAGTTCAGTTCAGTCGCTCAGTCGTGTCCGACTCTTTGCGACCCCAAGAATTGCAGCACACCAGGCCTCCCTGTCCATCACCAACTCCCGGAGTTCACTCAAACTCATGTCCAGCGAGTCAGTGATACCATCCGGCCATCTCATCCTCTGTCATCCCCTTTTCCTCTTGCCCCCAATCCCTCCCATCATCAGAGTCTTTTCCAATGAGTCAACTCTTCGCATGAGGTGGCCAAAGTATTGGAGTTTCAGCTTTAGCATCATTCCTTCCAAAGAACACCCAGGACTGATCTCCTTTAGAATGGACTGGTTGGATCTCCTTGCAGTTCAAGGGACTCTCAAGAGTCTTCCCCAACACCACAGTTCAAAAGCATCATTTCTTCGGCACTCAGCTTTCTTCACAGTCCAACTTTCACATCCATACATGACCACTGGAAAAACCATAACCTTGACTAGATGGACCTTTGTTGGCAAAGTGATGTCTCTGCTATTGAATATGCTATCTAGATTGGTCATAACTTTCCTTCCAATCAGTAAGCATGTTTTAATTTCATGGCTGCAATCACCATCTGCAGTGATTTTGGAGCCCACAAAAATTAAGTCTGACACTGTTTCCACTGTTTCCCCATCTATTTCCCATGAAGTGATGGGACCAGATGCCATGATCTTCGTTTTCTGAATGTTGAGCTTTAAGCCAACTTTTTCACTCTCCTCTTTCACTTTCATCAAGAGGCTTTTTAGTTCCTCTTCACTTTCTGCCATAAGGGTGGTGTCATCTGCATATCTGAGGTGATTGATATTTCTCCTGGCAATCTTGATTCTAGCTTGTGCTTCTTCCAGCCCACCACTTCTCATGATGTACCCTGCATAGAAGTTAAATAATCAGGGTGACAGTATACAGCCTTGACGTAATCCTTTTCCTATTTATTACCAGTCTGTTGTTCTATGTCCAGTTCTAACGGTTGCTTCCTGATGTGCATATAGGTTTCTCAAGAGGCAGGTCAGGTGGTCTGGTATTCCCATATCTTTCAGAATTTTCCACAGTTTATTGTGATCCATGCAGTCAAAAGCTTGGTGGGGGTATAAAATCCTACAGCTGCTATGTAAAACAATATGGTGGTTATTCAAAAAATAAGCAGTAGAATTCCCATCAGTTCCGTTCAGTTACTCAGTCATGTCTGAATCTTTGCGACCCCCTGCAATTACACTTTTGGGGACATTTATTGCTAAAAGAATTGAAAGCTGAGTCTCAAAGAATTGAACAGCCATGTTCACAGCAACATTCATGATGAGGTAGAGGCAAACCATTACTTTGCTAACAATGGTCCATATAGTCAATGCTATGGTTTACCAGTAGACAGGTATGGACGTGAGAGTTGGACCATAAAGAAAGCTGAGGGCTGAAAAATTGATGCTTTTGAACTGTGGTGTTGGAGAAGACTCTTGAGAGTCCCTTGGACTGCAAGGAGCTTCAACAAGTCCATCCTAAAGGAAATCAGTCCTGAATATTCATTGGAAGGACTGATGCTGAAGCTAAAATTCAAATGCTTTGGCCACATGATGCAAAGAACTGACTCACTGGAAAAGACTCTGATGCTGGGAAAGATGAAGGCAGAAGGAGAAGGGGATGGCAGAGGATGAAATGGTTGGATGGCATCACTGACTCAATGGACATGAGTTTGAGTAAGCTCTGGGAATTGGGGATGGACAGAGAGGCCTGGTGTGCTGCAGTCCATGGGATCACAAACAGTTGGACACGACTGAGTGACTGAACTGACTGAGAGGCAGACCAAGTATTAATTTATGGATGAGTGAAGTGAAGTGAAGTGAAACTCACTCAGCCTTGTTTGACTTTTTTTGATGCCGTGGACTAGTCCATGGATTTCTCTAGGCCAGAATACTGGAGTGGGTAGCCTTTCCCTTCTCCAATAGATATTCCCAACCCAGGGATTGAACACAGTTCTCCCACATTGAAGATGGATTCTTTACCAGATGAGCCACAAGGGAAGCCACCTGACAGCTCAGTTGGTAAAAAACCCACCTGCAATTCAGGAGACCCTGGTTCAATTCCTGGGTTGGGATGATCCACTGGAGAAGTGATAGGCTACCCACTCCAGTATTCTTGGGCTTCCCTTGTGGCTCAACTGGTAAAGAATCTGCCTGCAATGTGGGAGACCTGGGTTTGGTCTCTCAGATGGAAAGATACCCTGGAGAAGGGAAAGGCTACTCACTCCAGTATTCTGGCCTGGAGAATTCCATGGACTGTATAGTCCATGGGGTTGCAAAGAGTCGGACACGACTGAGCAACTTTCATTATGGATGAGAGGATAAATTAAAAGTGGTATATTTATACATTGATTACCATTTAGCATTAAAAGGGAAAGACATTCTGACACATACTATGATACGTGTGAAACTTGAGGATATTATGCTAATTAGCCAGTCACAAAAAGACAAACACATTTCCACCCATATTCTGTATCTAGAGCAATCAAATTCATGACAGAAAATGGAGTGAATATTACAAGGACTGGGGAGAAAGGAAAGAAGAGTTGTTTAAAGGGTATAGAGTTGGTTTTTTAAGATAAAAAGACTTCTGAAGATTGGCTTCACAACAATGTAAAGGTACCTAATATTACTGAACTGTACACTTGAAAATGATTGAGACGGTAAAGTTTTTGTTATGTGTATTTCACTACAATTAAAGAAAAAAAAATGGGTGAAAGAAAAATGAAGTGTAGGTGGGGACCTTCTGTTATCTCTCAAGGCACTATTAGGCAAGCTATTCAGCTCTCTGCCTTAGTTTTCTCATATTTAAAAGAATAGCATCTTCCTTGTTGAGAAGATTAATGAGTTTATACAGGTAACATTCAAACAATTTCTGAACACAATAGCACCACAAAACTGTTCACAGTTACCACTACTATTCAAACAAAATTACTTTCAGCAGTAGAGGACAGCTGTAGGGAAAATTGCCTATGGATGCAAGAGGAGTGAAAACCATTAAAAGTTGGATCATCATCTCAGTAGTATCAAAAAAGTTATCTCCTCAAGTATCTTTTATCAATTTATGATGAACTTTTTATTTGTTAAAAGTAATCTGCTTAGCTTCTAAGATACTTATCAAAATATGTTGGGCAATACTTCATTCCAAACTTCAAATTTCTCTTAAAGCTTACTTAGTATGTCAAAAGAACTTTACACCCGAATTTGATTTCTATTTAATTCACTGTGGATAGAAGTTTCCATGAGTCTGTTTTGGAGGTCAATTTTCCATTGTGAGGGAAAAAAAAAATAGTGCCAATAGTATTTTCAGAGAAGCAAAGTTTGGGAATGTAACTGTTTGCTATCACAGAAATTCAGTACATGGCAACTGGTCACAGAACCACACAATTCTCCAAGGAAACATCCTTGCAGAACATTACGGCAGGAGTAACTATGACTCTTTTAAGGTACCCAAATTCCTGGTCATCCAATTAGTGTGCACATGAATGGACGAAGAGCTTCCCAGGTGGTGCTATTAGAAAAGAAACCTCCTGCCAGTGCAGCACATAAGAGACATGGGTTCAGTCCCTGGGTCAGGAAGATCTCTTGGAGAAGGAAATGGCAACCCACTCCAGTATTCTTGCCTGGAGAATCCCATGGACAGAGAAGCGTGGCAGGCTACAGTCCATAGGGTCACAAAGAGTCAGACACAACTGAAGCAACTTAGCACACAACATAATGCAGAGGGGGACATAATTTATAGGGGGATATTTCTGTGAGTTTTAACATGGCCAAATTTTCCTAAAATTTGAAAATAGTGTAAGTGAACTAAAGATGTAACAGGTAAGATGTAAACATGTAAATAGCTTTATATTATTTGTATCACTTTAGGAAAAGGTCGCATTAATCTGTTTGTAAATGCTATCTCATTTTCTAAGTGCTGTGCTTAGTCGCTCAGCAGTAATCTCAATAATAATGAATGACTTCATATACCTTCAGAAGCTGTAATTAGTACTATTGCTTTTGGGATGAAAATAGTGGGCTTTAGCATGCTTTTTTCCTCATAATTTTTTCTTGCAATATAAAAAAAATTAGCTGTTCATTACAATTTTAAAAGAAGTAATTTTTGAAAACCACCATTTACTTTTATCCATCCTATAAAATTCAGCATTGCCTTTCATTAAATGTTTTCATAAGTCCATAAAAAGAACTGAATTGATTGTTTCATCTTATTTCCTGTATTTACCCTTTGACAGAGGTGCTAATGAGCAACAAATTGGTGCTAAAAACAATCCTTAGGAGGAAGGAAGCTGGAGTCTGAAGACTGGTTTGAAAAAGTTATCAACAGAGTAATCAGTCCCTAAATAAAATATGCAGTTTATTCCAAATTAAAGTCAAGAATTTCTGTGCTTCATTTGGAATTACATAAACAGAGAATTAAGTGGCCTGAGTGACATTTTACTTTTTTTGGAATTTTTCTGACTTGACCATCATTGACATCATCCCTCCAGAGAAAAGAGGTTCTATTATGTAAAAAAACAGGGCTATTGTTTCACTCAGGGAGTTCTCAAGGAGGGAGACCAAGATATCTGCTATTAACATATCCAAAAATGTCTCACAGTTTGGGCTATCCTATTTTTGCAATATTACAACTAGAGTATCTAATGAACATGGAATTAACAGTCGAGCCTGGTTCATCTCTAGGTAAATTCCATCATTAAGTTGTATCTAGTGATCACATCCCTCATTTTTATGTTCTGTGCCATTTTACACATTATACGGAACACTCTTCTCTTCTTCCAGAGATTTAGAATCTTTGTGTTTTTGTTTGTTTGTTGCTGTACTGCACAGCTTGTGGGATCTTAGTTCCCTGACCAGGGATCGAACTCAGGCCCTTGGCAGTGAGACCACTGGACCACAGGGAATTCCCAATCTCTGTGCTTTTTAAAATTGTGACACTTTTCTCTTTGCCTTGTATATATTTTCAAACCCTGTTGTCCCCAGTAGGATCTTTTACTAGCCACATATTTATTAGTATATATTCAGATTAACAGTAGTTTTCACCAATGTCTAACTGTAACATAAAACATTCTTTTTTTTTTTCAATTTTATTTTATTTTTAAACTTTACAATACTGTATTAGTTTTGCCAAACATCGAAATGAATCCGCCACAGGTATACCCATACTCCCCATCCTGAACCCTCCTCCCTCCTCCCTCCCCATACCCTCCCTCTGGGTCGTCCCAGTGCACCAGCCCCAAGCATCCAGTATCGTGCATCGAACCTGGACTGGCGACTCGTTTCATGCATGATATTATACATGTTTCAATGTCATTCTCCCAAGTCTCCCTACCCTCTCCCTCTCCCACAGAGTCCGTAAGACTGATCTATACATCAGTGTCTCTTCTGCTGTCTCGTACACAGGGTTATTGTTACCATCTTTCTAAATTCCACATATATGCATTAGTATACTGTATTGGTGTTTTTCTTTCTGGCTTACTTCACTCTGTATAATAGGTTCCAGTTTCATCCACCTCATTAGAACTGATTCAAATGTATTCTTTTTAATGGCTGAGTAATACTCCATTGTGTATATGTACCACTGCTTTCTTATCCATTCATCTGCTGGTGGACACCTAGGTTGCTTCCATGTCCTGGCTATTATAAACAGTGCTGCGATGAACATTGGGGTGCACGTGTCTCTTTCCCTTCTGGTTTCCTCAGTGTGTATGCCCAGCAGTGGGATTGCTGGATCATAAGGCAGTTCTATTTCCAGTTTTTTAAGGAATCTCCACACTGTTCTCCATAGTGGCTGTACTAGTTTGCATTCCCACCAAGAGTGTAAGAGGGTTCCCTTTTCTCCACACCCTCTCCAGCATTTATTGCTTGTAGACTTTTGGATTGCAGCCATTCTGACTGGCGTGAAATGGTGCCTCATAGTGGTTTTGATTTGCATTTCTCTGATAATGAGTGATGTTGAGCATCCTTTCATGTGTTTGTTAGCCATCTGTATGTCTTCTTTGGAGAGATGTCTATTTAGTTCTTTGGCCCATTTTTTGATTGGGTCATTTATTTTTCTGGAGTTGAGCTGTAGGAGTTGCTTGTATATTTTTGAGATTAGTTGTTTGTCAGCTGCTTCATTTGCTATTATTTTCTCCCATTCTGAAGGTTGCCTTTTCACCTTGCTAATCGTTTCCTTTGTTGTGCGGAAGCTTTTAAGTTTAAGTAGGTCCCATTTGTTTATTTTTGCTTTTATTTCCAATATTCTGGGAGGTGGGTCATAGAGGATCCTGCTGTGATGTATGTCGGAGAGTGTTTTGCCTATGTTCTCCTCTAGGAGTTTTATAGTTTCTGGTCTTACCTTTAGATCTTTAATCCATTTTGAGTTTATTTTTGTGTATGGTGTTAGAAAGTGGTCTAGTTTCATTCTTTTACAAGTGGTTGACCAGTTTTCCCAGCACCACTTGTTAAAGAGATTGTCTTTAATCCATTGTATATTCTTGCCTCCTTTGTCAAAGATAAGGTATCCATATGTGCATGGATTTATCTCTGGGCTTTCTATTTTGTTCCATTGATCAATATTTCTGTGTTTGTGCCAGTACCATACTGTCTTGATAACTGTGGCTTTGTAATAGAGCCTGAAGTCAGGTAGGTTGATTCCTCCAGTTCCCTTCTTCTTTCTCAAGATAGCTTTGGCTATTCGAGGTTTTTTTGTATTTCCATACAAATTGTGAAATTATTTGTTCTAGCTCTGTGAAGAATACCGTTGGTAGCTTGATAGGGATTGCATTGAATCTATAAATTGCTTTGGGTAGTATACTCATTTTCACTATATTAATTCTTCCAATCCATGAACATGGTATATTTCTCCATCTATTAGTGTCCTCTTTGATTTCTTTCACCAGTGTTTTATAGTTTTCTATATATAGGTCTTTAGTTTCTTTAGGTAGATATATTCCTAAGTATTTTATTCTTTCCGTTGCAATGGTGAATGGAATTGTTTCCTTAATTTCTCTTTCTGTTTTCTGATTATTAGTGTATAGGAATGCAAGGGATTTCTGTAAAACATTCATCTTTATAAAAATATTTACAGTCATAAAAATGCAACAGAATTTTTGTACAGATGCTACTGTGGAATACATTGTTTCCTTCTACCCCTTAAAGGTGTAGGTTTAAGTCACAATACCCCAGTACCTCAGAATATAATTGTATTTGGACACAGGAGCTCTAAATGAAGTGATTGCATGCATGTGTGGTCAGTCACACAGTCATGTCCTACTGTTTACAACCCCATGGACTGTAGCCCACCAGGCTCCTCTGTCCATGGGATTCTCCAGACAAGAATATGAAGTGCATTGTCATTTCCTTCTCCAGGGGATCTTCCTGACTCAGGGATTGAACCTATGTCTCTTGCATTTTATGCATTGGCAGATGGATTCTTTACCACTGCACCACCTGGTAAGCCTCACATGAAGTGATTAGGGTGGGACCAAATCTAATATAATTGGTGTCCTGTAAAATGATGACAATGTGAAGACAGGGAGAAGACAACCATCTATAAACTATGGACAAAAGCCTAGCAGAGATCCTTCCCTCGGGGCTATAAGAAAAAACCAAAACTGCTGACAGCTTGATCTTGGACTTTAAGCTTCCAGTCTGAGACAATAAATTTGTTGTTTAAGCTACCTAGTCAGTGGTGCTTTGTTAATGGTAGACCCAGCAAAGAAGCAAAATCACCCATTTCAATATTCCTGAAAACACATCACAAAGGTCACAGCCTGGTATGTCTATAAGTGCAGACAAAACTCTTCAGGGAAGCAGGCATTGCAGTCTCCTATTCTTGTGTATATACAACTCCATGGGATAAAATTAAATAAATATATATTTATTTAGTGTATATTGTGTTTAAAACAGAACAACACCATAGAGGATAAAAATTTCCTCCTCTCAAGAAACACAAGCCCAAATGAGAATGAAAAACATGCAAATCATTCATTTATTCTTAAATATGTACAATTTTAGAACAATGTTGATGGCAATAAACTTACTACAAGGCAGATCAAAGCTACCTGAGAAGAGTAGTTATTGTAAAAGGATTGGGGGAAAGATTATTTCCAAATGGATATATCTGGCTATGCTTTCTAGAAAGGGTATCTAAACTGAAACTTATGAACAATTTTCCACTTCTTAAGAATTATGGAATAGACAAAAAGAATGGCCTGTGATAAACTATAGGTATTAAATTAAGGAGGGCATGTTCAAGAAAACAAAGTAAGGATAGTCATTTGGAGAAATAATGAAAAAAAAAAGAATGAAAATATCAATACTTCAGAATACTTAAATTTACTAGGAATAAGGCAAAGAATAAGGGAGTGAGTAAGATACTAGAGAGATGAAATACTATTCAGTATTAAGTATTAAACAATATTTTTATCAACAGTGTTTTTTAAATCTTATAGAAGTTGTTTACAAAAGCAGCTGTCTGCCTTTCACATACAAAATAAAATTCAGGTAAACATATGTATTTGTGGAGCTTCCCTAGTGGTCCAGTGGTTAAAAATCTGCCTTGCAATGCAGGCAACATGGGTTCAGTCCCTAGCTGGGGAACTAAGATCCCTCATTCCCCAGAGCATCTAAGCCCAGGTGCTAGAGAGAAGCCTGAGCAACTCAATGAAAGATCCTTCATGATGCAACTAAGACCCAACGAGTCAAATAAACAGACTACCTAGGCTACTTACAAAGAATCTATTTGCCTTGCAACGCTGTATTGAAACCATGCCCCATTTCTGTGACTGAGAGAAATCCTTGTGCTTGTTTTATAGGACAGCAGAAAAGGAAGGAGCTTTTGAAACTCCTTCCTCTTGTAATATGACAAATCTGGCTGAAACTGGTAGGAACCAGTATAGCTGATTGGAGTCTGCACAGAACAAATGTGCTTATCCAATGGGTGATGTTTTGACATCTCAGCCTGAATTGCCTCATGTTACATATGAACCCTCACTTCCAACGTGCACACGTGATTCCTGAAGAGGCATAAAAAGCAATGGTGCCTGTGCAGGAAACACTTGAAACTCACAAATTCCTTTCTACCAGTCATTTCTGAGCCACCTTCTGCCCACTTACTCCTTGCTTCCAAGATAAATATCGCACTCAATGGAGGATCTTAGCTTCACCCCTGTCCCCTGGCTTGTCTGCCCTTTAATAAATCCTCTTCTCTCCGCAAAAGACTATTATCTCAGTGTCTGGTCTTGTGCAGCACGCAGTGAGCCCCTGCTCTGTAACAACAACAAGGCAAGCTTTCTGTACCAAGACTGGAAGCTTCCTATAGAGACATTAATCTTGATTTTGTTATTTAAAAGAGCGTTTGGGAGTAAAATCAGCATATCTAAGTAATGATAATAATGTTTGTAGGAAAGTTGTGTCTTTACTGTCTTTATGCATATTTTCTCATTGTGGATTTAATAAGTTTAACAGAGACTTTGAATTATATTCATACTAAAATTCACATAATAGGGATATACATAATTTTGGTACAAGCTTTTGTTTCTGTTGTCTAGGTTTCCTTAGTATATCTTAGGTACTTGATATAAAAGAAATGCATTCACATAAGGCAAGGTAATACCCAAGGCTGGTTTGGTAACCATATATTTGGCTAAGTGATACTAATAAGGAACTATTTATTCAGCCTTGGTAACTACTAACCTGACAAATATTTAAATCGGCCTTCTTGTAACTAAACCTTTAAAAAAATTATGTGGCAAGATTTCAATGTCATGAGAGAAGAAGGCTAAGTAATTATTCATTGGAAGAAGAGTAAAAGTCATCATTGGGACAATTAACCAAATGGATTATGAAGGATAGTTGAAAGAATGTTCTCGGTTTAACTTGTTGAATTTGGTAATTGTAGAGAGGTTGTATATGGAAATATCCTTACTCTTGGAATTGCCATTCTCATGCAGTCTGTGTAAAAATAAGTGATATGAGCAATGTACACTCAAACACAAGGGGGGTGGGTTGCTTACATGTCTCGGCTATTGTGAACAGTACCGCAAAGAACAACCAACCAAAACGTCCATCAGCAAATGACTGGTAAAGAAGATGCAGTGAGTATCTATACAAGTAAAGATATGTGTGTACACACACACACACACACACACACACAATGGAATATTACTCAGCCATTGAAAAGAATGAATCAATGTCATTTGTAATGACATGGATCAATCTGGAGATTATCAAACTAAGTGAAGCAAATCAGACAGAGGAACAAATATATGATCTCACTTATGTGGGATCTAAAAAAATGGTAAAAATGAACTTACTTTACAAAACAGAATTAGACTCCCAGACTTAGAAAACAAGCTTATAGTTACCAAAGTAGAAAGGTTGGGGGAGGGATAATTTAGAAGCTTGGCATTGACATGTACACACTATTATATCTTAAATAAATAACCAACAAGGACTTAGTCGATAGCCCTGGGGAATTCTCAATATTCTGTAACAACCAGAATGGGAAAAGAATGAACAAGAATAGATACATGTGTATGTATAAGTGAGTCACTTTGCTGTACACCCGAAACTAATACAACATTTTAAATCAACTATACTCCATTATAAAACATTATAAAAAAAGATAAGAAAATATATAAGGATGGAGGAGAAGTAGAGAGAAGGGAAGGGACAAAGAATGTGGCAAAACAGTAAAAGTTGATAAGTCTGGTTAAAGGGTACCTAGGAGCTCTTTATTATTCTGTCAAAATTTCTCTAAGTATAGAATTACTTCAAAAATCAAAGCATAATCATGGTATGGCAATATCTACCATCAGACAAAGTGAGAAATGCTTCTCACAACTTCCTCTTTTGTGACTCTGTTCCTTGTCATCCAACCTTGCATGATGTTTTTGACCACTTAAACTTATTGATGGACAGTTTTAAGAACAAAAGCTAATAAAAGAAATGAAAGCTCCAAAGGCTTCTGAGTTATTGTTATGAAAAGGCAAAGCTTTTGCAATTTCTCTATCTTGGTGGATAACTCCTATTGCTTTTCTCAGACCATCTAAACTTGTCAACTAAAAGCTCAGATTAAAGTTTCAAGAAGGTACAAATGTTTGCTGTTTTGGAAAAATCTATTTGGAATTGCATACCTCATTATTTTTTTTTAAAGCAGTAAAATAACAACAATACAATTATCCTGGACTCTTATGGTGCTTACTTTATGTTTGGTATTTTAAAACATTTGGCATTTGAAGTCATTGTAAATGAGACACTTTTTGACTTGTCTTGCATTTAGTATTCTAACTGAAAACTTGCTGTCATCATAAAACATTTTTATCCTGAAGATTATTCCATGAGTGGGTGCACTGGAGCTGGAGCTCTGAGGGGGGAAAAAAAAGAGAGAGAGAGAAAGAGAGAGATTATGTGAATTCTGACATTTTTAGCCTATCTGTAACACAGACCTCTTTCACCTCTGTTTAAAAAATAGACTTGACCCATTACTAACTTAATGAGTCTGATACATTTAGTTTCTTTCTCATGATGGAATTATTTCTTGAAAAATAACAGAAGGCAAATTGAATGACTTATCTCCCACTTCATTCAAAAAAGAAAAAAAAAGATACAAAGCTCAAGTGGTTTATACGATTGGAAAAACTTTACTAAATTTGATTACAGTCACTCCCATATTTTCTCATAATACAAATATTTGTCTTACTAAAGTGTTTAATAGAACTTTAACTGTCAATAAGGAAATTAAGCCATAGTCAAAAAGATAATGGAAAAAATGTCTCTCCAGACTGGAAAATGAGCCTGGCATCAGAAAAAAATGCAATACTTTTTCCAATAAGAATATGTAGTTTCAAGTCTTTCCATCAGCAGATGACTCAGATTCTCATATAAGCATACTTCGCCTGTGTTTTTAGAATGCTATGACTGCAGAAATAAGGTTCAAAAATTTATAGCTAGAGCAGTTTATAACAGGACAGCATGAGGAGCTCTATAGATCAACTCCACATTGAATTGGTGAAAATTTTTAACAAAAGAAAAAATAACTCAAGTTCTCTATAAATGGTTTTAAGTGATACAGAAAATGAAGAGACACCTATTCAAGAAAGTTTGATTAAATTCATTAAAAAAAAGAGAGAGAGAGAGTCTGTAGTATTTAACCCAAGACTGCTCCTTTGGGCCACCTGTCAGCAAGATGAAAACCCCAGACTAGTGTATCCAAGAACAGAGGGCTCCCTCTCCTGCTAGCTCCCAACTAGAGGCTTTATTCCTGGCAAGATTGAGACATCAATATGTCTCAGCCTCTCCTATTACCTACTGGTGAGGCCTAGTTCAGGGTTTGTACGGTTGAAAGAATGGCACTCTTTCCTTCTGTCCAGACTCCACTTATAGAAGAGAACGTCAACCTACCCTTAGCACCATGAGAACACTGGGCCCTTAAACAGCCACTCCCTGGCTTCTAAGACTGGTTCCATGGCAAATAAAACAAGCCAAGAAGACCTCAGGCTATTGTCCACATCCCTTCCCCCACTGAAGGATTAAAAATTAAAGACAGAGTGTCACTCTAAGAAAAGTATGATGTTCCCATTTCCAGAGTCTTTGACTTGTCTCTGCAATTTCATCTAGGGTGAGAAACAGGACATACAACCAAGAGAGCCTACTGTATGGCACAGGGAACTCTACTCAATCAATGTTCTGTGGGACCTAAACAGGAAAGAAATCTAAAAAACAGTAGATATATGTGTGTGAATGTGCACAGTTGTGTCCAACTCTTTGTGACCCTATGGATTATAGCCTCCCAGGCCCTCAGTACATGGAATTTTCCAGGCACAAATACTATAGTGGGTTGTCATTTCCTACTCTAGGGGATCTTCCCCACCCAGGGGTTGAAACACAGTCTCTTGTGTCTCCTGCATTGGCAGGCAGATTCTTTCCAACTGAGCCACCTGGGAAGCCCACGGATATATGTGTAGGTATAGTTGATTTCCTGGTGGTTTAGCGAGCAGTAAAGAATCTGCCTGCCAATGCAGTAGACACTGGTTTGAATCCCTGGAGAAGGAAATGGCAATCCACACCAGTATTCTTGCTTGGGAAATCCCATGGACAGAGGAGCCTGGTGGGCTACAGCCCACGGGGTCACAAAAGAGTAAGATGTGACTTAGCGACTAAACAAGCAATGACAAAATACAAACAAAAAAATCAGCTGATTCACTTTGCTGTGCAGCAGAGACTAACACAACATTGTAAAGCAACTTTGCCACATGCTCAGTTGCTTGGTCGTGTCTGACTCTTTGCAAATATACAACAACAACAAAAAATTAAAAATAAACAACAACAAAAACAGCTCCTAATCTCTTTCCAAAGGATCCAATTTAATTTACAATAGGACCTAAAGAATTTCAAGATTAAGGATACTCCATATTAACTGAAGGTTGAGGTGAAAAGCAATTGGGAGGAAATTCCCAGATTACTAAAGATTCAGGATAAATTGGAGGCTGGCTAATTTGCAAGAGAAAACCACTGAAGGCATCTGGGAGGAGCCTTCATGGGATCTGAATAAATATCAAACATCTTGTGGAAGAATAATTTAATGAACTTAAATATTATGTTATACAATCTGAAGATTGTATAAGTACAAGATTGTATAGTATAAGATTGTATAAGATTGTATAGTATAAGATATTATGCAATCTGAAGAACAGAGAGAGACAAGAATGCAGAGAGATAAATGGAGATTCAGAGAAATATGGGACACTGCTGCTGATGGACAGGAGTTTTTGCAAACTCTGGGAGGTAGTGAAGGACAGGGAGGCCTGGCATCCTGCAGTCCATGGGGTTGCAAAGAGTGGTGCATGACTTAAAGATTGAACAACAACAACTGAATGCACCACATATACACAATAAGAGTAGCAGAGGCCAGGAGACAAATAAAGCAGAAAAAAAATATTGAAGGAATAAGGCTGAAAACTTTTCAAAACATACTGAGCAAAAAATCTGCATATACGAAAAGCTTAATGAACTCAAAGAAGGATAAATACAGAGATCCACAACACTTCATCATAAACATACTGACAGTAAAAGACAAGGAGAAACTCTGGAAACTAGCTGGAGATGAAGGGCCCATCACTTACAAGGGAATATGCTAATAAGGATAACAGCTCTCTTCTTAGAAACAATGTAGATCAGAGGATGTATCATAACCTATTCAAAGAGATTAAAGAAACAAACTGACAGCAGGCAAAGCTATCTTTCAAAAACGAAAGCAAAATGAACACATTTGCAGGCAAAAACTGGGAGCATTTGTTGCTAGTTTATCTCTAACTTACAAGCAATATTTAAAGAAGTTCTGTGGGCTAAAAGCAACTGACTCAGATATTAATTTAGATCCACACAAAAAAATGAAGAGCATCAGTGAAATAAATCATATATTATAAAATACAGCATAAATGCAAACTCTCTCTACCTAATGTAAAAATCAATTATATAAAATAATATGTATATAATGTCATTGGATCCATGATATGCAGAACAGTAATTTATGTATAAAATACTTGCCAGTAAAAACATGAAAGACATAGGTAGGAGCAAAGCTAAAGAAATGACTACAAATGGTATGGTAATAATTATAAGAATATATTGTTGCATTTGCAATGCTAACAGATATAACATAAATATAACAAAATATCATAGAAGGATGATAAAGTAATAGTTATATATTGGAGTTACATTTCTTCATCACACTGATATTAAGCTAATATAAAGCTGTTGCCAAAGATATAGATATGAAATGAGATACATATGGTAAGCTCTATGTTAGCCACTACAAAATGACTAAAAAATAATTAAGGTAAAATGCTTCCTGGGAAAATACTCAGAATGTAAGCAAAGTAGTAAAGGAGAGATAGAGGAACCCAACAAAATCCTGGAAAAACAGAACAGATATAAAATATTTTTATATTTCCAAATAAAATATAAAAAATAATTAGACCATTTTCTCACACAATTAAAAATAAACTCAAATGGATAAAAGATATAAATATAAAACTGGAAATCTTAAAGCTTCTAGAAGAAAACTTAGAACATACTTTAAAATAAATTGTACCAATAATTTTTGAAACCTGTCTTCTAAGCCAAAAGAAACAAACAAATGGGACCTAGTTAAACTAAAATCTTCTGCACAGCAAATAAAATCGTCAACAAAATGAAAAAACAACCTAACGAATGGGAGGGGATATTTCCAAATGATATGACCTATAAGGTGTCAATATCCAAATTATATAAATGACTCATAAAACTCACCATCAAAAAATCAAACAAAATGGGCAGAGGTCCTAAATAGACATTTTCCCAAAGAAGACCATTAGGTACATGAAATGATGCTCAACATGGCTAACCAGAGAAATACAAATTAAAACTACAATGAAGTATCACCCTACACTTGTCAGAATAGTAGTGTTAGTGTTAGTCACTCAGTTGTGTCTGACTCTTTGCAACTCCACAGACTATAGCCCACCAGGGTCCTCTGTCTGTTGGATTCTCCAGACAAGAATATTGAAGTGGGTTGCCACTCCCTTCTCCAGAGGGTCTTCCCAACCCAGGGTCTCCTGCATTACAGGAAGATTACATTACATTACATTATCATATGAGCTACAGAGAAGTCCCACTTGTCATGATGGTTCCCATCAAAAAGCCACATATAACAAATATTGGTGAGGATGTGGAGAAAGGCAACCTTCATACTCTGTTGGTAGAAATGTCAATTGGTACAGCCATTATGGAAAAAGAGAACAGTTTTCTCAAAAAAGAAAAAAAAAAAAAGAAGTAAAACTACGATATGATCTAGCAGTTTCACTTTTGGATATATATTTGAAGAAAACAAAACACTATTGAAATATTATATTCACCACAATGTTCACAGCAACATTATTTATAATAGCAACCTACCTATCCATCAATAGATGAATGAATACAAAAGATGTAGTGTGTATGTCTATGTATACATATAGACACAGAGTGGAATACTACTCAGCCATAAGAATGAAATTCTGACATTAGCAAACATGGACGGACCTCAAAGATATTATGCTTTGTGAAATAAGTCAGACAGAGAAGACAAATTGTGTATATTGTCACTTACAAATGGAAAACAAAAAATAAAATGAGTGAATATAACACAACAGAAATAGCATAACAGATACAGAATACAGCCTAGTGTTTGCCAGTGGGGAGAGGAACACAGGAAAGGGCAGTATAGGGATAGTGGCTTAAGAGGTACAAACTATCATGGATAAAATCAATAAGCTGTAATAAGATTACATTGTAAGCACAAGGAAATTGAGCCACTACTTTATTATGGAGTATAATCCATAAAAATATTGAATCATTATATTATATACTAGAAGCTATAATATTGTAAATTGACTATACTTTAATTACAAAAAAAAAAGAGAAATCAGCAAGAAAGATAAAAAGATTTTGGAAACTCACCGATATCTGAAATTAAAACAATCTTAGGAATGTTATTAAATTATTAATGAGTCAAATATGGTATCAAAAAAGTAAATCAGAAAATATCTTGAAATGGATGGAAATGAAGGCAAAGCATACTAAAATTTAGTCAAATATAATTCAAGAGGTTTTCACCCAAAAATTCATAGCTACAAATAGATATATTAAGACAAACATATTTTTAATCTAGCGTAATTCCCTCAAAGTCCATCCAGGTTGTTGCAAATGGTGGGATTTCCTTCTCTCCTTTCTATTTACTGCAGAATAATATTTCATTATATCTCTCTCACATTTTCTTCATCCATTTATCCACCAATAAGCACTTATGTTGTTTCCGTGTCTCGGGCAGTGAACATGTCCATACAGATATCTTTGAGTTAGTGTTGATTTTCCTTCCTCTGATGTTTACTGGTTTGAGCATTATTTCAGATACCTGTTAGCCATTTTTATATCTTCTTTAGGTAAAATGGAGATTTAGATCCTGTGCTCATTTTTTAAAATCGCATTCTATTTTTGCCATTGAGTTGAAAAAAAATTTAATCGATAATTAACCTTCTACACAGAGACACTGGGAGAATGAGAAACCTAAAACTAAAACAAACATAAGGAAGGAAATAATAAAGACAGGCAAAATGATTAAAGAGAGAATACAAAAGTAGAGGGAAATCAGAGACCAAAAGTTTATTTTTTTAAAGAGAACAAAATTAACAAAATGTTAGCTACATTAACAAGGAAAAAGGGAAAGCCTAAAATGACTGTTATCAACTATGAAAAAGACAATACTACTGACAATAAAGAAAACATTGAGAAGAAATAGTATAAACAATTATGTACCAATAAATGAGATAATTTAAATTGAATGGATGTTTTTAATAAAGACACAACTACCAGAACTTGCTCTAAAAGTCATAGACTTGTAACAAGTGAAGAGACTGAATTATTACTATTGCTACTACTACTATTATTACTTATACTACTAATAAAACTACCCACAAAGAAAATTCAAATGCATAGGCTTCACTGCCATAATCTAGCAAACATTTAAGGAACAATTTATACCAATTATTGAAAAATTCTTTCAGAAACCAGAGAAGACGACAATTCCAAGTCTATCTCTAGGTGTTACCTTGATACCAGAGCCAGAAAAAGGCATCACAAGAAAGAAAAATTACAAACCATTATCTCTTATAAATAAGGCAAAATCTTTAACAAAATACTAGCAAACTGAATCCAGTAACCTATAAAAATAATTTTACTAGTAGAATTTATTTTATCAATGCAAGGTTGGTTTAACATCTGAAAATTAATGTAATACATCATATCAGTAGAATAAAACAAATTGTGTGATCCTCTCAATAGATACAGAGGGACAAACCTAAAGTGACTAATGAAAAGACTCTTGATATGTTATTATCCTATTGCTGCTATAATAAACTACAACAACATATTTATTATCTTAGAGTTCTGGAGGACATGAGCCCCAAATGACTAAAAGTCTAAAATCAAGGTGTCCATTGGATCCTTCAGGAAGCTCTAGAGGATAACTTGTCTTCCTTGCTTTTTTCAGATTCTGGAGACTGCCCACATTCTTTGTCTTGCAATCCCACAGAACTTTGACCTCTGTTTCTACCATCACATCATGTTCTTTCTCTCTGTTTCTATTACCACACTGCCATCTCTCTACCTCCCTCAGTTCAACATTACTGTTTCTTCTGGTACTGCATTCTCAAGAATATTGTCTGTGTAAGTCACAGGACACAGTTCATTTGCTAAGAGGCTTCTCCACAGACCTCTTGTGGATAATCCTATCCTTATTCCCGGGTTCTGCTTAAGTGACTGAGGGGAGCCAAGAATGACACTCAGAATCTCTATAAAAAGCTCCCTGTGTGGATACTCTATTTGATTCTACCAAAGCACCAAGAAAATGTTGTTCAGCTACACCTTCAACTTTCTCTTAAGAGCACACTCACTTTTATGCCATTCCTCATTATATTTCTTTTTGTAAGCTTAATAGGCTTGAAGTGAAGTAAAGTCGCTCAGTTGTGTCTAACTGTTTGCAACCCCATGTACTGTAGCCTACTGGGATCCTCCATCCATGGGATTCTGCATGCAAGAATACTGGAGTGGGTTGCCATTTCCTTCTCCAGGAGATCTTCCCGACCCAGGGATTGAACGCAGGTCTCCCGCATTGTAGGCAGACGCTTTACCGTCTAAATTTCCCCGTTTCTCTGATTATCAAGTTCTAGTTTCTTTTTGCTTAACATTTCTTCTCTCTCTCTCTCTCTCTCTCTTTTTAATCTTTCCTGTTGTATTTTACTCTAAGCAGTAAGACCACCACAGGTCACAGTTTCAATAATTTATTTGGAAATTTCCTTAGCTGAATAACTACGTTCACTGCTTGCTGCTAAGTCGCTTCAGTCGTGTCCAAGTCTGTGTGACTCCAGAGACGGCAGCCTACCAGGCTCCCCCGTCCCTGGGATTCTCCAGGCAAGAACACTGGAGTGGGCTGCCATTTCCTTCTCCAATGCATGAAAGTGAAAAGTGAAAGTGAAGTCGCTCAATCTCTCCGACTCTTAGCGACCCCATGGACTACAGCCTACCAGGTTCCTCCGTCCATGGGATTTTCCAGGCAAGAACACTGGAGTGAGGTGCCATAAGTTCACTGCTTACAAGTCTTTATTTCTACTTTAACTAGGTGGTGCAGTGGTAAAGAATCTACCTG
This sequence comes from Bubalus bubalis, assembly GCF_019923935.1. Taxonomy (NCBI): domain Eukaryota; kingdom Metazoa; phylum Chordata; class Mammalia; order Artiodactyla; family Bovidae; genus Bubalus; species Bubalus bubalis. Next base: position 76,734,785 of record NC_059159.1, on the reverse strand, counting down.
CCACTGTAGAAGAGGCAGGAGACAGATGTGGGTTTGATCCCTGGGTTGGAAAGATCCCCTAGAGTAGGAAATGGCAACCTACTGCAGAATTCTTGCCTGGAAAATTCCGTAGACAGAGGAGCCTGGTGGGCTACAGGCCATGGGGTTGCAAAGAGTTGGACACGACTGAGCACGCACGCATACTAGGGCACACAACGCAATTCAACCAAGGCTTCTATCACTATATAACAAGGATACCCTTTCCTCCAGTTCCAATAGCATGTTAACTCATTTCCTTCTGAGCTCCTACCAGCAGTGTCTTTATCATTGTGTTTAGCAGTTTGTTCAAGGAAATCTGACTTTTTCTATTATGCCCCTCAAAAATCCTTCTGCCTCTGCCAACTGATCAATTTCAAAATCACTTGAACATATTCAGATTTCTGTTGTAGCAGCACTCATTTCCAGGTACTAAAAATCTGATTAGACTTCAACTAGAGAAACAGAACTAATTTTGATATATGGTAAAAAAATTTATTGTACATAACTGGCATACACAATTGTGGGGCTGCCAAGGCAAGTCTGAAATTCACAGAGCAGGCTGTCATAAAGGGCAGGATGGAACTCTCAGGCATAATCTGGCCTACTGTCTTAGTCTGTTTGAGCTGCTATAACAAAACACCACAGGATGGATAGTTTATAAATGACAGGAATTTATTTCTCACAGGTCTGAGGGCTGAGATCAGGTATCAGCATGGTCAGGAAGGATCCTCTTCTGGGATGTAACTTCTTTTATGTTCACATGGTGAAAGTGGGTGAGGATGCTTTCTCAGGCTTTTTTTTTTTTTTTTTACTATGTGCATGTTCAGTCATGTCTGACTCTTTATGAGCCCCTGGATAGTAACCCACCAGGCACCTCTATTCTTTTATAGGGGCACTAATCCCATTCGTGAGGGTCCTGCCTTCATAACATAATCATCTCCTAAAGGTGCCCACATCCTTGGGGTATTAGCATTCCTTGAGCATGTTAATTTTAGGGGAAAATTCAGAGCATAGTGTACATCTACAGTTATTCAAACATTTTTTCTAGCTATTGCTGTCAAGTTATTTTATAAATGAAACTAAAGTCCATAATCAGCTGATTTCAATAAGGAAGATTATCCAAGATAATCTTGGGGATCATTCAATCAACTGAAAGGCCTTACGAAGCAGAGCAGAAGTTTCCAGAAAAATTCTGTCTGTGAAATGAAGGTGTAGTCCCCATCTGAAAAATCTAACCTGTCCTTCCTGGCAGTCTGCCCATATGGATCTCAGGGTTATGGAGCTAGCACCTACAATTTCATAAGTCAGTTCCCTATAGTAACTTTTAAAATACATATCCGCTACTGGCTATTTCTCTGATTGAACCCTGACAGATGGACCTGAATTTAGATCAAAAATTTGTTTTCATAAACTAAACTAAAATCAGTTTGAATAGATGACAAATGCTTCCAATAATCAGCATCTTACTTGAATTTGACTTAGAATACTTGAGTTTTGAAGACATAAAATACCTACATGTAAAGGCCAATTCAGAGTTAGTATTATTCTTCAGAATTAATGTTAATAAAGTGATATAACCAGCTTCTGAATGGTCCTGTTTTATCATGAAAAGTAATCATTGAAACCCCTATAAATGTCTTTGAATGTTAGCAGAGAGTCTATATTTGTGTCTTACATAGACTTATTTTATTCAAAATGGTATAATGAGTCACAAAAACTCAATGCCATTTTTCAAGATAAATGATCTAGAGGCCTTTAAAATGATCCTATAAAGATCATCTTGGATTGAGTATTTTCAAGTGAAGAACCATTTAGATCCAATGTTATTTCATGATTTTAATGAGGAAAACCAAACAACCTTTTCTAACTATTAACATTTTTCACTGCCTGAGGCAGCATAGGCTTCTTGATGGACTGTGACTAAAACAAAGCAGCAGCAAAGTTTCTTATTTTTCCTAGAGAAACAATTTAATTTTTTGTAATGAGCCAAATTTAGAGAACATTAAAACTCTAAATATAAGCATGTAAACTATGATTCTTTAAGCTCTATTTTTTTATAAGCAGTTAAATAACAAATTTCAAAATTTCAGATAAAATTTGAAAAACATTAGTAATAGTGTTTAGCCATTTTAGACCAAAAAAATAAGCTATTATAGATGGAGGTTATTTGTTGGGGGATTCTGATGATGTCAAGATAGTTTTATGGAACAGGAAACAAAATGTTATTCTATACAACCAATATATATTGAACATTTTAGATAGAAAAATATGCATAAGTCTTCTGCTTTCGGATAAGACACTAATATTATATTTGTTTTTTAGGAAACAAACAACTCTAATGCAAGGCAACATATCTGAGGCACTTGCTTGCAGGTCATGAACAGCAGGCAACACAGGACTACGATTCTCACAAAACGAAAAACACAAGAGATAAGCTTCATATAAATCATATTAACCTCCTGCATGGGATGCTTTTCTGAGATGAGTAAAGGAGAACCTTGACTGAACTAAGCAGGGAGATGTTAGAGTTCCAATTAAAATGATAGGATTCCCAGGAAAGATAAAGCCATGCATGATGCTGCATAGGACTTGAAGGCTGTTTCTCAAGTGCTGGCACAGACTCCAGGTACCTTTTATTTCTGGGCAGAGAACTTACTGATGATATCAGAAGTTATGCATCCCTGAGGAATGGATATTGGAGTTCTGAGATGATAGTGTAAGTAGAGTCTTTGCTCAGTGCCATATATTCAGATTAAACCCCAAATAAAGGCATGCCTAATACTATAGTATTAGGCCTTACTACTCCAATAGTAAAGGCCATTCCCTAGGAGTCAACCTCAAATTATTGTACATTTTCTCTAACAAAGAATATAAATCTATCAGAGAGGAGCCAAAATATCTTCTAGTAATTTCATGACCAGTGAAAACACATCTCCTCACTCCTCACAACAAGAAGACTTAATCCAGATGCCTTATGGGAGGTATATCGCTGTATCAAAGCAGTTCATAGAAAGGACCAAAAGTTTCCCCAGATATTCAAATTAGGAGGCACTGAATTTGAGACACATACTATAATATCCCTAAGAATATTACAGAAAAACTTGATCATAACGAGTGAACAATAAGGAATTCAAATAGAGAAACATAAATTAAAACGAAACAAAACCAAAATCTAGACCTGAGTTGAACATGTCATTTACTGGGCTTAACAGCAATGAAGAGAGTAAAATAAATTTTTAGTGAAATTGAAGCCATACCAATATAAAGCCTTCAGTCTAAAGATACGTATACCTCAATGATCATTGTAGCACTATTTACAATAGGTAGAACATGGAAGCAACCTAAATGTCCAACAACATGAGGATAAAGAAGATGTGATCCATATATACAATGAAACATAACTCAGCAATAAAAAAGACATAATGCCATTGGTAGCAGCATGGAAGAACATAGAGATTGTCATAGTGAATAAAGTCTTACAGAGAAAGCCAAATATATATCATTTATATGTGGAATCTAAAAAAAAAAAAATGGTACCAATGAGCTTATCTACAAAACAGAAATAGATTCACAGCTGTAAAGGGTGTGGTATAAATTGGGAGATTGGGGTTGACATATACATACTACTATATACATAAAATAGATATCAAATATGGATCTACTGTATAGCACAGAAGGCTTCCCTGGTGGCTCAGATGGCAAAAAATCTGCCTGCAGTGCAGGAGACCCAGGTTCTGTACCTGGGTTAGGAAGACCCCCCTGAAGAAGGGAATACAGCACAGGGAACTCTACTCAGTACTCTGTAACCTATATGAGAAAAGAATCTAAAAAAAGAGTGGATATATGTGTAACTGATTCATTTTGCTGTAAATCTGAAACTAACATGACATTGTAAATCAACTAAAGAGTATATAGTCAACTATAAGGAGGATATAAATCAATTAAGGAGGATAGAGTGTAAGGAGATTGAAAAATATGAAGAGTCTCAGTGACTCCTGGTATCGTATCAAGTCAAATATATGGGTAATTTAATTTCAAGGTGGAAATGATACAGAATAGGGAAAAGTGACTGAGAATATATTTATGCAATGCATTTGAAAGTTTATTTTAATTTATCTAACATCTAGGTATTTTGCACTAGAAAGACTAAAAATGTCTAGTCTTCCATACTGTTACAAGTAGAAGTTCAATATGTTAACTTCTGAATTGATGTTAGTTTGTTGCAATATTTTTATACCTGCCCATTTCTACCCTTCAGAATATTATAGATGGTAGACAGATAAAAAATAATTGGTGCATTTTCATAACATGCCAATAAGGGATAAAGTGGGTGCTTGATGAACCAAATCTCTTTGGGCAGCAAGTGACGGATATTCAATCTCAGTATTTTTTGCCAATGGAAAATTAGGCTATCAATTGTAATATTCCAAACTGTGCATGTCTTATGTACAATAATGATACTTATGACTCATGGTTAGGGGAAATCTATGTGAATTGCTTTTCTAGTAAGAAGCAAAAGACATTTGGTGATAAGCCAAAGATATTGCTATAAATTTGCAAATACTGTTTCAGATCACTTTCCTGTCTTCATCCTTGACATGGAGGTAAGAAGACAGTGTGACTCCAGATGTGCCCCCATTTTTGACACTAGAGTATTATTAAAAATATACTATATAAGACTCAATTCATTTCTATAAAAGTACCACTTGTAAATAGTTAACAAAATCATTAGGCATTAATTATATTTTGGCTCTAGAAATTTTCAAAATAGGTATTTTTTTCTTTCTGTTCATATTACTGAGTGCCTAAGACAGTGGGTCTCAGACTGTGATCCTACCAAGGTTTCTTGGTGACATCCTAGGATGCAAAGTATGACTATGCGTACTATCCTATTCTCCTTGAGAAGAAAAACACAACTGAGATACTAATCTAAACAATATATACTATGGCATGGAATAAAATACAAAATTAATCTTCATATTCTGAAATAAAATACAGTGTTCAAAGGCATTCTTGCAACAGAAGCTTAGACTATACCATTGTTTTTCATTTTTTGTTAAGATTTTTTTGATGTGGACCATTTTTAAAGTCTTTATTGAATTCATTACATTGCTTCTGTCTTATGTTTGGGATTTTGGCCTCGAAGCACATGGAATCTTAGCTCCCCGACCAAGGATTGAACCCACACACAATGCACTGCAAGTTTTAACCACTGGACCACCAGGTAAGTCCCATAGACTATACCTTTAAATGGTCAGAGAAGGCATTTACTTTGCTTATAGAGATACTTTAAAAACATTTAAAAAGTCCTTGGTTAAGAGACTATATTCCATTTTGTTATTAAATTTTTATTTAAAAAATATTGAAGTGTTTTTAATAAATATACTGTATAGTATAGTATGACTATGAAATGCAGAATTAGTAATTTTTAAAAGATGATTTCATTAAAACCAATAAAAATATCAGGGTAAGAACAATATCTTTCCCTCTGACTTGGACCTGATCATCTCAAACAGAGAATTTTTTTTTTTTTTTAAGATTATGTCATAGTCTGGGTCTTTAAGGGTATGTATACAGAAAGAGTGAAAAGGTTGGCTTAAAGCTCAACATTCAGAAAACGAAGATCATGGCATCCGGTCCCACCACTTCATGGGAAATAGATGGGGAAACAGTGTCAGACTTTATTTTTCTGGGCTCCAAAATCACTACAGATGGTGACTGCAGCCATGAAATTAAAAGACGCTTACTCCTTGGAAGGAAAGTTATGACCAACCTAGATAGCATATTTAAAAGCAGAGATATTACTTTGCCAACAAAGGTTCGTCTAGTCAAGGCTATGGTTTTTCCTGTGGTCATGTATGGATGTGAGAGTTGGACTGTGAAGAAGGCTGAGCACCGAAGAATTGATGCTTTTTAACTGCGGTGTTGGAGAAGACTCTTGAGAGTCCCTTGGACTGCAAGGAGATCCAAACAGTCCATTCTGAAGGAGATCAGCCCTGGGACTTCTTTGGAAGGATTGATGCTAAAGCTGAAACTCCAGTACTTTGGCCACCTCATGTGAAGAGTTGACTCATTGGAAAAGACTCTGATGCTGGGAGATATTGCGGGCAGGAGGAGAAGGGGACGACAGAGGATGAGATGGCTGGATGGCATCACTGACTCAATGGACGTGAGTCTCGGTGAACTCTGGGAGTTGGTGATGGATAGGGAGGCCTGGCGTGCTGCAATTCATGGGGTCACAAAGAGTCAGACACGACTGAGTGACTGATCTGATCTGATCTGATACAGAGGATCATGGCATCTGGTCCCATCACTTCATGGGAAATAGATGGGGAAACAGTGGAAACAGTGTCAGACTTTATTTTTCTGGGCTCCAAAATCACTGCAGATGGTGACTGCAGCCATGAAATTAAAAGACACTTACTCCTTGGAAGGAAAGTTATGACCAACCTAGACAGCATATTCAAAAGCAGAGACATTACTTTGCAACAAAGGTCCATCTAGTCAAGGCTATAGTTTTTCCTGTGGTCATGTATGGATGTGAGAGTTGGACTGTGAAGAAGGCTGAGAGCCGAAGAATTGATGCTTTTAAACTGTGGTGTTGGAGAAGACTCTTGAGAGTCCCTTGGACTGCAAGGAGATGCAACGAGTCCATTCTGAAGGAGATCAGCCCTGGGACTTCTTTGGAATGAATGATGCTAAAGCTGAAACTCCAGTACTTTGGCCACCTCATGTGAAGAGTTGACTCATTGGAAGAGACTCTAATGCTGGGAGATATTGGGGGCAGGAGGAGAAGGGGACGACAGAGGATGAGATGGCTGGATGGCATCACCGAGTTGATGGACATGAGTTTGGGCAAACTCCGGGAGTTGGTGATGGACAGGGAGGCCTGGCTTGCTGCAATTCATGGGGTTGACAAAGAGTCGGACAAGACTGAGCGACTGAACTGAACTGAACTGATACAGTATGTAGGCAGAAATGTTCTTCAAAATCCTCACCCAGAAGCAAGTTGAGTAGATTTTTTGCAAAACATATTAATAATTTTTCTGTTTATGCATCTCCTTTTAGGAAGCTTGAAGGTGATTACTCTCACATAAAAGTGAAAACATTTACACTAAGTGAAAATAAGAGCCTTTAAGTTAGTTATATATACTTGTTATCCCCTTACAAGAAATCTCAGCTGAGTGATGAAATAAAGAAGAGCTCATAAACCACATTTCCTTAAGGATTGTTGGTTGATGCTATTTAATTTAGCCCTGAGAATAGGAATTTAGCTGATAGCCAATTATGTTTATTTTCTCTGACTTAATGCAGACTCAGGAAGAGACTCATAGATACTGACTTACACTTACTGGTAGCAAGAAAAATAAAATCAGTAAACAGAATTTACCATAAGAGGTCAAGAAACAACATCCATTATTTTGCCTATTGCCAAAAAGTTAAAATAGATGTTTAAGAATAATATTATATAAAGCCATTCCATATTTTAAAAGCTAAGTCAAAGTAAATGCAGCACTCTGTGCTGGAATTAAAAAAAAAAAAAAAAAAAAAAAAGTCCACATGCATTTTAAAAGGATCTTCAGTTCTCCAAGTCATAACTTGGTAAGTTTTTCAGGGTTCTTAAAGTTCATTAGTAACCAGTCTTAAAGTTAATTAATAATAGCAGTAATTTTTGATAGACATTAACTTTTGCTAACAGCTGATGAGTTACTATCAATGGGGTTAAAACTGAACCTTATTCAACTATATACTTATAGATAAATACAGAAAAATATCCCTTTTGAATATACTTATCTATCACAGGTACCAGTGAGAAATATACATATATTTTGAAGAGTAGGTATACAAGAAATGTGACCTTTAGTTTGAAATACTCTATATTCAAATTTAAATATTAAATTGATTCATACTCTTCTTAGTTATGATTTGCTCAAATGTAACAAACCCCCATAGTGTTTGGGTTATTCCTGTTGCGTAGTAATTTCTTACTGTAAACCAGTTTCAAGACTCTTCTTACTTTCACTTTGGGCTCAAGAGCATAAAATATGTCAACCACTGCTAATCTCCTCTTTTGATTTCATGACTTTACACATGGGTATCCATTATGCACTTCTCAGTAAATTTTCTACTTTGGCCTAAGATTGTCACAAATAGCAGTAATCAAAAAGGATTCATGTACTTATCAGTATCAGAAAAAGGATTAATATAAACATAACCAGTCTGTGAGCAATTCAATTTCAACTGAATTGAACAACATAAAGACATAGGTTATTTTTTGTGCATATGTTCATGATGGAGGAGAGAAAGGTAGGAGTAGGAGCTTCTAATTCTTTTTTTACTCATGAATTGAAGTGAGATTAACTATTGTGTCTATATCAACATTGTCTCCTCAACTGAAGCTATAATCAGTGTCAGTACAGGGCACAATGTATACTGATGATTCCTTCCAGCATAAGGAATAAATTCCATCTTTTCCAGACCAAAATCTAAGTGGCCAGCTGCAGAGACACAAAACTTCTAATCAGTCAACTCCGACACGTATTTGTCCCTCTGTTATCCTTGAGAAATAAAAATGAATCAAAGTCCTGACTGATATTTCTGCATGAAACTGAAATACATTTAAAAATTTGTGAGGCACACTTAGTTTTTTAGTTATTGAATATTTTTTGTGAAGTGAATATCACAACATGCTTACCTATAAAATCAGATCACTCTTTCTGAAGAGAACATTGCTGTACAAATGTGGCTTATGATTATCATAAATAACGAACACAGATAAAATTGTTATGAATACTTTAGAGCAACTGATCAAAAACTACTTGATAAAATAAATACATTGCAAAAACAAACAGAAATTAACTGCCTTTGTACAAGAAAATACCACTTCTCAATTTTCAACATTTTCTTCATTTGGTGAACAAGCGCTTAGCGCAAAGCACATTTTTTTTTTTTCACTTTTTAGTGGAACATACGTATTGGTGTCCTTACAAAAAATGATGCTTTTAAGTCAATTGAACTTATGGTATTCTATACTAACTAAAAGGTTTTTGAACTTGAAAAGCAACATATATAGTGGAGAAATTAAGATGTTCTAGGATCAGGCCAGTTATATCTTGCAATGTATTGATTATTGCAGTGGAGTTGGTAGGAGGCTAGACAACGCCAATAGTGTGATTTTAACAAATGACATAAACTTCTAGAAAGTGATACTAGTATAGTCAAGGACAAAATAAAAATTTGCCTTTGGATAAAAGGAGGGATGTACTTTCTCTCCATATGGAATGGAAGTTGGAGAAGTGAAGAAAAATGGTGAAGCAGGGATAATTAGGAAATATAAATCATAACTACTGGTTATTTTATGAGAAACAAGGTCATAATCTGAGGACCAGGGCAGCTCTAGGCATAAAGCTGGGAAAATGTGGTTCATAATTGGATTCTCGTGTTAGACCAAGAATCTTAAAACAATTTTTTGTGAGGCCCTGGTCAGCACTACTTAAAGGACAGCCACAGTCCTTTTGGGGAAAGTGCTGAGAAGGAGGCCTCCAGGGGCTCTCCATTCATGGCCTGTATAATTCTTTCTGATGCAACCTGTCATATTCCAGTCAATAAAACAGAAGCCCTAAGGCTATTATTGAAAAAGAACAAAAATCGGTTATGGTACTTTTTAGACGAATGGTTGTGTATAAATTCAATCTAATTAAAGTATTTGTTCTTTTTTGCTGTTTATTTGCTAAGTCATGTCCAACTCATGGACATGACTGTAGCCCTCCAGGCTTTTCTGTCCATGGGATTTTCCAGTCAAGAACACTGGAGAATGTTCTATTGCCTCCTTCAGGGTATCTTCCCAACCTAGGGATCGGTTGATTCTTTACCACTGAGCCAAAAAGGAGGCCCAGTTAAAGTATGTCTCTACCCAACACAAACCTTAATGCCAGCAGCCACTGCCTGCTGTTTTTAATCACTTTCTTCCCTTTGCCATAGCCCAGGAGGACTGGGCCTGCTTACAGTGGGGAGAACTGGAAAGTAACTTCCTACATTAAGCAACTCAACTGCTCATGGAAAGAGTTCTGTTTATATTATGGGGTCTTGGGCCCATAATAATGAGATAATGAGAGAGTGCCATCCAAATATATATATATATATATATATATATATATATGACTTTCTTTGAGACTTACAATGATTCTTTCATTTTTTTTTTTAATCTAAAAACGCTTTAGGATTCTATGAAGGGTCAAGTGATGCTTTTGCATGCCTTGCCCACTGGTACCTTTGGGAACTGCAAATTTTGTGTGTTGCTTGCTTTAGCAGAAGTGGAGCAGAAGAGATGTTTGACCCATGGTTGGCAATTGGAAAGGCAGTGGCTAGAATGAGTGAGGCCATCCTGCGAACTAACGAATGTACCAGTGATGCAACTTATTACGTGGTTTAGGCTGTGTGGATTGAAAAGTAAAATCTGAACATGCTTGGATTTGTAGGAGAAAATGAAGTAATCAAGTGGATAAAATTCTTGGAGTAGGTATAGTAAGACAAAGTAATGAGTGAAAAGCTTGAGCAGTAATTTGTGCCCCTTAATTTGAACTTGTAAGAAATTAAGCAAGAAGCATAATGACCTCCTTTAGAGAACTTAGAACAGATAGGAAGAGAAAACTGGCTGGGATTTGGCAGTTGTATACCCATCAAGTTGGTTATATACAGGCTGAATCATAGTCCACTATCAGTAAGTTGCGTCAAAGAAAAAAAACATGTAAGAAAAAAGAATTTCAGCAGAGTGATCTAAAGAGTCACTGAAGTTCATGCTCATTAAGCAAAGTTGAAAAACCAGCTTTTTCCTCTTCAGTGAAGTCACTCAGTCGTGTCCGACTCTCTGCGACTTCATGGACTGTAGCCTAGCAGGCTCCTCCATCCACGGGAGGAGGATGGAGTACTATTTTCCAGGCAATAGTACTGGAGTGAGTTGCCATTTCCTTCTCCAGGAGATCTTTCCGACCCAGGGATCGAACTCGGGTCTCCCGCATTGTAGACAGATGCTTTACCATCTGAGCCACCAGGGAAGTCCTAGCTTTTTCCTCTAGCACAGCTTAAAGAGTAGCATTGTGTATGATATCCACCTATTCTCCTGTATGGTCCAGATGGAATTTCTATAGGAATCATAGGAATTCTATTTAAATCCTGATCCCCAGAAGTCACTGATTTTCTGAAAATGGCCATAATAATTTCCAACTTCACAGTAACCCATTCATATAATATAAACCCCATTAACAATTTTAGCTGTCCATTTAAGACAAACTGAAGCAGTTTTTTTCCCCACTGTGTTGGATATTTTTTAAATGAATACTTTGCTTGTTTGTTTGCACTAATTCATTGATGAATTTACTTGAAATGGTCAATCCAGCTGTATAATTATGCAAAGCTAATGGATTTCTTGGACTAGGTCATTAGATAATTATATTAGTTAATGTTCTTTGGGTTGTAAACAATGAAAGCTGACTCTCTTAGCTCAGACGAAAGAGGAACCTCAATGGCAAGACATTGAAATAGTTTATGTCATCAAAGGAACAGTTGTGCAAATAAGACTTAAAAAGGGATTGAACCAGGACAGCTCTTTTTTTAGTGTTTTCTACTTAACATTTTTTTCTTAATTAAAAATACCCATGGTTCTCTCCTCTAGACTATAGTAAGCAATTTATTTCTTCCTCCACAAAGAGACAAATAGAAAACATTATGCTTTGTGGACGATGCAGTCTTTGTTGTATTAATCATTGCTACCAATGCAGTGAAAGCAGCCAATCACAATGCACAAATAAATGAGTATCTGTGTGCCAATAAAACTATTTATATACACTGAAATATAAATGCTACAGAATTTTCATGTACCATGAAACACCATCCTATTTAAATTTTTTTTTCCATTAAAAAATCCAAAAACCATCCTTGCCTGCTGATCAGACAAAAACAAGCAGCAGGCTGGACTGGCCTGTGTATCTTACTCTGTCCACTTTTTCTCTAGAAGGCTGCATGAATGCTCAACAACTTTCAACCTCTCTCTGTTCAAAGTTTAAAATTCTGGGACAGATAATCCTATTAACATTTTTTGAGTCAGTTTCTACTCCTTGCTCAAATGTTCTCTGCCAGATGGGAAGGGCTACACAAGGCAGACATGGTCTCTAAAAGTCTATCAGGGAGTACTAGGTACAGTTTTTTTAAAAGATTGGGAAGGGATTATTTGTAGCTAAGAAGCCCCTCAACAAAAAACCTACTGCAATAATACTATTTCTTTTTATTTGTCTTCATGTGCTGTGCTGTGCTTAGTCACCCAGTCGGGTCTTGGATTGTAGCCCACCAGGCTCCTCTGTCCATGGGGATTCTCCAGGCAAGGATACTGGAGTGGGTTGCCATATCCTCCTCCAGGGGATCTTCCCAACCCAGGGATTGAATCCCAAGTCTCTCGCATTGCAGGCAGATTCTTTAACATCTGAGCCACCAAGGAAGCCCAAGAAAAACTGGAGTGGGTAGCCTATACCTTCTCCAGGGGATCTTCCAGACCCAGGAATTGAACGGAGAAGGCGATGGCACCCCACTCAAGTACTCTTGCCTGGAAAATCCCATGGATGGAGGAGCCTGGTGGGCTGCAGTCCATGGGGTTGCTGAGGGTCTGACACGACTGAGCGACTTCACTTTCACTTTTCACTTTCATGCATTGGAGAAGGAAATGGCAACCCACTCCAGTGTTCTTGCCTGGAGAATCCCAGGGACGGGGGAGCCTGGTGGGCTGCCGTCTCTGGGGTCGCACAGAGTCAGACACGACTGAAGTGACTTAGCAGCAGCAGTAGCAGCTCCCGCCTTGCAGGCAGATTCTTTTCCAGTTGAACTGCCAGGGAAGCCTATTTGTCTTCATACTACTAAGTAAATGTACATATTTAGTAGGTAGGGACTTGGTTAATCAGTGCATCCACACTTAGACTTTGTTTGGCTCTTTATGTTTTCTTTACTTTGAGGTAATAAAGAAGTTTCACATATGGGATGATAAGAGGTCCAAACAATACATAAGGACAGCCTTTCTTTGAGATACTCCAAGCTCCATGAGATCTTAATTTAAGAATTTCAAAAGTTAAAAAAAAAATTCAACTGCTTAAAGATATTTAAAGCTTCTTCTTACATGAAAACACTGAACTTGTGGAGAATGACATAGAGAGCTTTTATCAGTTTAGTTCAGTCACTCAGTTATGTCCGACTCTTTGCCACCCCATGGACTGCAGCACGCCAGGCTTCCCTGTCCATCATCAACTCCTGGAACTTGTTCAGACTCATGTCCATCAAGTTGATGTTGCCATCTTTCATAATCTGACCTCAACATAGAGTAGTATTCTGTCAACACGCAGTAGTATTCCGTCACCCAAGATATGTTCCACGTATCTGCCCACGTATCTGTTTGTGCTTAGTTGCTCAGTCATGTCTGACTTTTTGCAACCCTATGGATTGTAGTCCACCAGGCTCCTCTGTCTGTGAGAGTTTCCAGGCAAGAATACTGGAAACTATTCTTGCCAACCCTTCTCCAGGGCATCTTCCTGACCCTGGGATCAAATCCATGTCACCTGTGTCTCCTCCATTGCAGGCAGATTCTTTAACAATGAGACATCTGTGAAGCCCCCACATTCCTGCCCTACTGTTCTCTAAACAGACTGTACACAGCTTTGTATCTTGCAGCAAAATCCATCCAAAACACATTTTCTCCTTTTTACCTGAGAACTCCTGCTTGGAATTCCTTAACCCACACAGTTGTTTCCCATCCTCTGTGCTTTTAAAGCAGTTAGCTCTTATTATAGATTTATCACACCTGCCCAAATTTCTTTGAAATATTGGAGTATTACTATTGGTTTAAACTTTTATTATTTGCTTCCCCTTTGGTCTTTCCCACCCATATGCATTTTGATTAAGTACAAGATGCTCTTACTTCTACATTGTGCCATTAACACCCTCCCATCTTAATCTGAGTTGAGATCAGTTCAGTCGCTCAGTCGTGTCCAACTTTTTGTGACCCCATGGACTGCAGCACACCAGGCTTCCCTGTCCATCATCAACTCCCGGGCTTGCTCAAACTCATGTCCATTAAGTTGGTGATGCCATCCAACCATCTCATCCTCTGTCACCTCCTTCTCCTCCCACCTTCAATCTTTCCCAGCATCAGGGTCTTTTCCAATGAGTCAGTCCTTCATATCAGGAGGCCAAAGTTTTGGAGTTTCAGCTTTATCATCAGTCCTTCCAATGAATATTCAGGACTGATTTCCCTTAGGATGAACTGGTTGGATCTCCTTGCAGTCCAAGGGACTCTCAAGAGTCTTCTCCAACATCACAGTTCAAAAGCATCAATTCTTTGGTGATCTGAGTTCCATAATAACAAAAATAATTATTGATAATATTTGGAATTATATTTGAACTACCTAAAAAATAAGAAATAGGTCATTTTTTCCCTGCCTATAGGCTTCAAGTTTAAAATGAATGTGGGTTAATGACCTTATTTTTGTATAACCTATTGCAGTAGGCATAATTCTAAAATGGCCTCTAAGATTTCAATCTCCTCCTATACACATTACATGCATTACTGCTGGGTTGGCCAAAAAATGTGTTAGGGATTTTTGGTACCATATTAGGGAAAATCCCAAACCCACTTCTTGGCCAAAATAATACATCCATTTAAGTGTGAGCTCTACCTGTGTATATCATGTATTATCATTGTTATGATATGTTACCTGAATAAAGAAATTCTGCAGATATACTTAAGATCCTTATTTAGGTGACTCTGATCTAGTAAAAGAGTGATGTTATCTTGGACAGGCTTGCCTTAATTGAGTGTGTCCTTTAAAAGAGAGAGATCTCAGAGAAATGCACTTATGCTGGCCTTGAAACAATGAATGGATAAATTACAAGTATACTGAATAACTAACTGTATTCTTTTGGCAGGAAAATGATCCAGAAACAGCCAATTCTAATTTTATTATACAATTCTCCTCTATTGTTTTTTTCCCCCCAGTATCTTGACATCACCACACACACACACACACACACACACACGCAGTAAATGGGATATCGTTTAGCCATAAAGAAGAGGTAAAGCCTGTCATTTATGACAACATGGACGAAATGGAAGCACATTATGCTAAATGAAATAAACCAAGCACAGAAAGACAAACACTGTATATGTGGAAACTGATGGGGGAAAAGGCCAAGTTGATAGAAATAAAGAGTAGAATGGTGGTTACCAGATGCTGGGGGGTGAGCAGAGGAAATGGGAAGATGTGGTCAAGGGTACAACCTATCAATTACAAAATAAAGAAGTTCAGGGGATCTAATGTATAGTATGGAAATCACAATAATACTGTATTATAGACTTGAAACTTGCTAAGAGAATAGATCTTAAGTGTTTGAGACACACACACACACACAAATTACTATGTGAGGTGATACATGTGTTAACTTGATTATACTAATCATTTCACAACATGCATGCATATCAAATCTACATAGTGTACACTTTAAATATCTACAATTTTATTTACCAATATCACTTTAGTAAAGTTGGGGGGGGGGATGGAAAATGAAGCCATTTTCCATTTTCAATAGGCTCTGTGAATGGGACCAGGTAGACAAAACCAACGGACAGAAACTGTCTCAGGGAGCTGTATATTAAAGGACTACATCTAGGAGCTACAACTGCATCTGATTTATTATAATAAATAATTAATCACTATGTAGATGGTTATGAGATTTGGGTCACTGAATTAGTGATATTTAGCTTTGATTTTAGACTTTGAGTTGGAAATAATGGGATTTAGACTTAGATGACAAGATATGGGATTTTGAGCCAAAAATGTGATAGAATGAGAGTCAGGAATTTTGATAGATGGTGGAAATATTTTGCATTTGTGAAGTATGTGCATCTTTGGGGGGAATGGAGGGAGATTGTAGTAACCAGGATTCTGTAGAGCCCCCAAGATTCCCACCACCTGATGTGTATGTTTTGTATTATCATCTTCCCTTGAGTGTAGATAAAATGTGTGGATCTGATGAAATATTGCTCTAATGATAAGGTGACATGGAAAAGGTAAAGGAATTTTCACATGCAATTAGGTATTTAATTAGTTGACTTTGACCTTGAAGGAGATTATCCCAGGTGGTGCTAGTGGTAAAGAATCCTCCTGCCAATGCAAGAGACATAAGAGACGAGGGTTTGATCCCTGGGTCGGGAAGATTCCCTGGAGGAGGCCAGGGCAACCCACTCCAGTATTCTTGCCTGGAGAATCCCATGGACAGAGGAGCTTGGTGGCCTACAATCCATAGGGTTGCAAAGAGTTGGACGTGACTAAAGTGATTAGGCACAGCACAGCACATCCATAGTGGGGCTGACCTAATTAGGTAAGTTTTTTTAAAAGAATAACATCCTTACTGATGTAAAAGAAAAGAAATAACCATGTCATGAACTGCCTATGGAGGGGCCACGTGGATAGTTTCTGAGTGACGAATGGAGCTGAGAGTGGTACCTGCTAAGTCACTTCAGTCGTGTCCGACTCTGTGCGACCCCACAGATGGCAGCCCACCAGACTCCCCCATCCCTGGGATTCTCCAGGCAAGAACACTGGAGTGGATTGCCATTCCCTTCTCCAATGCATGAAAGTGAAAAGTGAAAGTTAAGTCGCTCAGTCGTGTCCGACTCTTCGCGACCCCAAGGACTGCAGCCTACCAGGCTCCCCCGTCCATGGGATTCTCCAGGCAAGAGTACTGGAGTGGTACCTAGCTGACAGGAAAAAAAGGAAATATCAGATGTCTAACTACAAGAAATTGAATTTTGCCAATAACCACAAGAGCTTAGAAGAGAACCCTAAACACCAAAAAGGAATGGAACCCCAGCTACCATTTTGATTTAAGCCTAGTGAAAGCTCTGCAGAGGATTCAGGTAAGCAGTATTCAAACTTCTGACCTGCAGAAACTGAGATAGTGTATGACTTGGGTGTTCATTCACGTTCGACTGTTTGTGACTCCATAGACTAGAACCCGCCAGGCTCTTCTGTCCATGGAATTCTCCAGGCAAGAATACCAGAGTTGGTTTCCATGTCCTTCTCCAGGGGATCTTCCTGACTCAGGGATCAAACCCACATCTCTTGCCTCTCCTGCACTGGCAGGCAGATTCTTTACCACTGAGCCACCTAGAAATCCTGAGATAATAAACAGATGTTGTTTGTGGTATCACTTAAGTTTGTGATAATTCGTTGCATAGCAATAGAAAGCTAATACAACTGTGTTGCAATTACTAGTCTCAGTTCCCAGATGCCAGCCTGATGTGCTTGTTGACAGTATTTTATAATCTATATCTAATTGTAAGTTTTACCAAGAAAATTTAGTACACATTTGCATAATTCCTTCACTAGTAAATTGAATACATTGTTCCTCTCACTCATTCCTTTATAGGAAAGCTCAGGTCTTTCTATATTCATTGTCTATTCATTGTTTCTATCTTTGCACTGAAATTAGTATTATTTTTCATTGTTGTCTTTTTTCTTCACAATCTGATAAATGTTTATGTTTGTTTAACTGCTAATCCAAAAAAAAAGAAAAAAACATATTAGAACTTTCATTTGTATATGAGACTATTTTATGTCCCTGTTGCATAGAACAACTAACTATATTCCCTTAGCAGGAAAAAGATCCAGAAAGAGAGTCAATTCTGATTTCATTATACACTTGTCCTCTATTAGTTTTCTTCAGTATCTTGAAACCACTAACTGTGCCTGAGTTCATTTCACCAATTATTGCTTCAGCCAAAAAGCAGGAGCTAATATCCTCAAGCACCAAAACATTTCAAAATTCAAATATATAAAAGAAAGCCTATTACAAAATGATTCACAAAAATAAACTCACAAAGTAGAATAAATTATATTACAGTTATAAACCATCTTTTCTGAGATTTTAAATAAAGCTATTCTTGAAATATCCATAGAATAAGTATATCTGAAGGATTTTTTTTAAAAAAGAATTACATGTGATTTTCACTAGAATATGTACTTTGCATTTCCTTAAGCATTAATAATTGATATTAATAGTTATTATAAAAATGAATGACATTTTAAGATTGAAAATATTTCTGTAAAAGAAGGTACAGAGTCTGGAATGGTAATTATCATTGTTAGTAAAATCTGGAATTTTCTGTTTGTTTTCTTAAGGTGGCATGGATTGGATCATGAGGAGAACGCACAGTTCCAAACATTTTCTGACATATACATGTGTGAGATTGTTAGGGTGAAGCCAGAAGAAGATTTATTAAGGCCCATAATTCTTCCCATGTCAAGGGGAAGGATACTGGTGAACCCCATCAGTAATGGCAGCCTTGCTATCCCTAAGCCAGTCCCATGACAGCTGTCTTATCTTTTTATTGAGGTACTAGGATTTTGTGTCCAATTACACTAGGTTTTACTTTGATCTTGGGTTCTAAGTCCCATTTTCAGTCACAGCATCTTAGATCTAATTGCCTCCTACTCCTATCCTAAGGAGCATGGTGAAGTGCGGGTCTGACCACATGTTGCTTCTAGTCTCACTCCTTGAATACTGATGATGGCCTGACTGGGTCTCATGTCTGAGTCTGAGCTGATTCTGCAGCTACCTGCTTTGTTGCCCAGATCTTAGTCCTGGGTCTCCGCTTCCATGTGGCTGACTTCTCTCTGTAACACTCACCTCACATACATTTTCATCCATTGTCTCCATGTACCACTAACACAAGCGAAAAATTCTGATGAAATATATGGGGACTTAGGAGGAATTTTAAATAGTGAAAAAATATTAGAATCAAATTCCAAGCTTCCTAACCTTGCCTTAGGTCAATTTTCCTTGCAAGGTTTCTCCCATATTATTTTCCTTTTCTAGGTAAGACTTCATATCCCTGATATTTTAAAATACTGAATAGTTACAGTTTTCATTCTCTGTCTTCTGCATCCTGATCTCAATCCACTTAATTGATTTCACAATGCACTGAGTTTGGCTTGCAGTCTGTAGAAAAATTTTCAGATCAAGCCACAAATTCCTCACCTATCATGACAAAAAATATTTTTTTCCCCAAAATATCCAAGTCATCTGCCTCTGAAATGAATCCAGCTGCTGTATCTAGAATATAGAATTAGTAGATTTATTATTAGAATATTAAAAATATTTTTCTTTCTTTTAATTACTTTTATTGTTGGACTTGTTATTGTCATTGCTGCTGCTGCTACTATTATCATGGTTACTACCAATCTGCTTGCAATGTGGGAGACGTGAGTTCAGTCCCTGGGTTGGGAAGATCCTCTGGAATAAGGCATGGCAACACACTCTAGCATTATTTCCTGGAGACTCCCATGGACAGAGGAGCCTGGTGGGCTGTAGTCCATAGGATTGCAATGAGTCAGACATGACTGAGCAACTAAGCACAGCACAGCACCACAGCTCGTATCTTTACTATATTTACCATTCATTATTACACCTGATTCCACATCAAAACTTAGGTCTCTGATTGCTACACTGTTTTAAGAAATCTGTAATTAGCAACTATACTAGGCAGCCTCTAACATGGCTCTTAATGTTTCCTGATTCCTGGTACTTATGACCTTGTATAATCTGCACGCTCCCCTCCGCCCACACCTGTGCATTTAAAAGAGAGTGTATGGCCCACTTCTAAACACTAGAATACAGCGATAGAAAACAAATGTCACATCCAAAGTCAGGTTACAAAAGACTGGTTTATGTTTTGCTGGCCTTCTCTTGCTCTCTTATTTCTGACTTTGATGGAATCCAGCTGACATTTTGTGAGCTGAGCTACAGAGAGACCCAATGGAAATGACTGAGACTGGCTTCCAGCTACCAACCACAGGCCTGAAGTTCTCAGATCAATGGCCTACAAGAAACCAATTCCTGCTAACAACTCTGTGATTGAGTTTGGATGTGAATTCTCCCTCAGCTGAACTCCGAGATGATTATCAGTTCAGTTCAGTCACTCAGTCGTGTCTGACTCTTTGAGACCCCATGAATTGCAGCACGCCAGACCTCCCTGTCCATCACCAACTCCCAGAGTTCACCCAGACTCACGTCCATCGAGTCAGTGATGCCATCCAGCCATCTCATCCTCTGTCGTCCCCTTCTCCTCCTGCCCCCAATCCCTCCCAGCATCAGAGTCTTTTCCAATGAGTCTACTTTTCACATGAGGTGGCCAAAATACTGGAGTTTCAGCTTTAGCATCATTCCTTCCAAAGAAATCCCAGGGCTGATCTCCTTCAGAATGGACTGGTTGGATCTCCTTGCAGTCTAAGGGACTCTCAAGAGTCTTCTCTAACACCACAGTTCAAAAGCATCAATTCTTTGGTGCTAGCCTTTTTCACAGTCCAACTCTCACATCCATACATAACCACAGGAAAAACCATAGCCTTGACTAGACAGACCTTTGTTGGCAAAGTAATGTCTCTGCTTTTGAATATGCTGTCTAGGTTGGTCATAACTTTCCTTCCAAGGAGTAAGCATCTTTTAATTTCATGGCTGCAGTCACCATCTGCAGTGATTTTGGAGCCCAGAAAAATAAAGTCTGACACTGTTTCCACTGTTTCCCCATCTATTTCCCATGAAGTGATGGGACCAGATGCCATGATCTTCGTTTTCTGAATGTTGAGCTTTAAGCCAACTTTTTCACTCTCCACTTTCACTTTCATCAAGAGGCTTTTTAGTTCCTCCTCACTTTCTGCCATAAGGGTGGTGTCATCTGCATATCTGAGGGTATTGATATTTCTCCCGGCAATCTTGATTCCAGCTTGTATTTCTTCCAGTCCAGAGTTTCTCATGATGTACTCTGCATATAAGTTAAATAAACAGGGTGACAATATACAGCCTTGACGTACTCCTTTTCCTATTTGGAACCAGTCTGTTGTTCCATGTCCACTTCTAACTGTTGCTTCCTGATCTGCATACAGATTTCTCAAGAGGCAGGTCAGGTGGTCTGGTATTCCCATCTCTTTCAGAATTTCCCACAGTTTATTGTGATCCACACAAAGGCTTTGGCATAGTCAATAAAGCAGAAATGGATGTTTTTCTGGAACTCTCTTGCTTTTTCCATGATCCAGTGGATGTTGGCAATTTGATCTCTGGTTCTTCTGCCTTTTCTAAAACCAGCTTGAACATCAGGAAGTTCATGGTTCACGAGATGATTATAACCCTAGCTTATAACTTATGTGCAGCCATGGGAGAAATTCTGAGTAAGGGATTCAGCTACATGGTGTGTAGACTTCTGACCAACAGAAGCTCTGTTGTTTCAATCTACTATGGTTTGAGGTATTTAATTATGCAGCAGTAGATAACCAATAAAACATTGCACCTAACTGATTTTTTTTGTCTCTTTCATGGCTCTGTAACTCCATATATTATCCCATCAATAGGAGTTATCAGTTACAATAGTAATTGATATTTATTTCTCCAACTAACCTATAAGACATTAAGCAGAATAGGAACTGCCCTGATTACTTCTGTGATCAGCTCTGTATTCTGTCACTATCCCCTCAGAACTCTACCAAGTATGACTTAGTCAGTTAACAGGAATCCAGTAAATATTACAAAAAAGATGAAGTTGTCTAATATGTATCAGCTATAATAACAGTACTTTCTTCTCAGATACCTGATACGAGGAACTGACTCACTGGAAAAGACCCTGATGCTGGGAAAGATTGAAGGCAGGAGGAGAAGGGGATAACAGAGGAAGAGAAGGTTGGATGGCATCACCGACTCGATGAACATGAATTTGAGCAAGCTCCAGGAGTTGGTGATGGGCAGGGAAGCCTGGTGTGCTGCAGTCCATGGAGTCGCAAAGAGTTGGACATGACTGAGCAACTGGATTGAACTGAATGACTCAGAAATTGGATAATGTGAAAAGAGAAAGAAAGACTATCTTGCTACCTATTTTAGATTCATAGGATAAAGAAATAAAGAGAATGTTTTCCCATGTGAGAGACAGAGAAATGTCATCAGATAAAAGTGGCAGTGTAGAGTTTAATCTCGAAGTGAAGAAATCTGAATCAGATGGTGCAATTCAACTACTGGTAGTTCTCTAATGTTTTTTAAGACCACCACTTTTGTCAGCATTCTGAAATTGAGTTACGTACTTGCTAAGCATCTGGTTTCTTATGTTCCAGATGTCCTGCTAAGGTTATAATTATTCTCTTCTAAGTTCTGTCCTTTTAGTCACTCCCATATTAGATTTTAAGAATGATTCACAATGATACAGAAAGAAAAATGGATATTCAAACGATATGGTTTTCTCAGACTGACACTGCATCTGCTTCTACTGGAACCCTGTTTAGCAAAGTAGTTTTAGGTCTGTCAGCTTCTCTTTCTAATGAAAACTCCCAGGAATATAATCCCTGATGCTACTAAAAGCAGCAGCTCCCTGTTGCTTCTTGTGATGAGTTTCATTTCCTCCTCAATTCCTGATCAGTTTCATCTTTCACCACACATTTCAGTATTGCTCTTTAAGCACTATTCAACAATTGTCCCAATAGCTGAAATCTATTATCAGACTTCTCTCTTACATATTCTGATTCTGTAGGATATGTATGTTTGACAAATATCAAGGTGAGTCTTACTTGGCAGGGAAGTTTCAAAATCACAAGACGACAGCTTAAAACTAAGACCATGCTGAAACTATCTAGAAATAACAAGGGTGCTATGTAGTTTTATCAAATAATCTATTTCAAGCAATTTAAACTTTGAATCTCTTTTAACTCTACACAATTGAAAAAATCCTAAAAGGTTACATTTTAATAGTCACAAAACTAAAATTCAATGCATTTATTCTACAGGCACTAGAGCACTTTGGGATACAGAAGAGTCAGACATATTCCCTCTCTTTGAGGAGCTCAACCAAGACAGTTGAAATCAATGTGGAAATGGAGATAAAATCCTTCAGATAAAGGAAAATCAGAAGTATTAAAAATTTCATGCCAGGGTATGTGATCCAAACCATGTGTAAACATGGTAATTACATCTAGATTTCCTAAAATCTAATGCAAAAATAAATAGATAAAATCATATAATTTTCATGGAAGGAGGGGGAAACTAAAGTCCTGTGGAACTTATCTTTATTTCACCCTAGACACTGCAAGGAGTTAAATTCTTGGCTTTTTTTTTAAATACAAAGAATATTAAATGACATATGTTGTACTTATAATGAAAGACAGGGTTATTCCTGATGGTTTCGACTCTTATCTAGGAAAAAAATGTCAGCCAGGAGGAAGAACAGTGGTAAAGAGACAGTTAAATACTGAAGAGTAGGATCTGTTTTAAAAGGTGCTTGCAAGTCATGTGTCTGTAATTCAGCCAAGCAAACATACTTATTACATGCTAATAAGCTTGTCAATAACAGAAGTTGATATGAGCAGAAGATCAGAGGCTTTACTTTGTAAGTGTCTAACCCTGAATTCTAAAAAGCGACTCTGACATTAGCTTTAACTGTACATTTTGCCAAGTGACACATAATTATGATCATTATAACATTAGGCTGTGTCATTGTCTCTATTTAAAATTTACAGGATATGGATGGCTTTTTGAGTAAAATTCTCTG
This sequence comes from Bubalus bubalis, assembly GCF_019923935.1. NCBI lineage: Eukaryota > Metazoa > Chordata > Mammalia > Artiodactyla > Bovidae > Bubalus > Bubalus bubalis. Next base: position 76,711,150 of record NC_059159.1, on the reverse strand, counting down.
AGCATATCAGTAAAATGCCCACTGACTTTTGGGATGTAGCTGTGCCCTTCACATAGTGTCATTTCAGAGAGACCTTATTTCACAACCAAATGAAGATTCATTGGTGAGTCTCTACCAATGGTTTATTAAATCTAAATCCTGGATTTGCAGAGGTACAGTATTCCCATACAGTACTTTGTGCAAAATGGATTGGAAATCTGCTATGGTCTTACATCTCTTTGACAGTCAATTTTGTGCCTTATTCGCAAATGTAGCACTTGGTGTGAAGTCGTTCACCATCAATGTTACAAATCCTAATGAAGTGTTTTACCTCCTACCAGATTTCAGTGGGGAAGGCTTTCAAATGCATTTCCATTTATATATGCCTGCTTTTTACTCTCAGTGCACAGTGAAATCCTTCTGAATAATGTGCTTTATTTTCTATTTCCTTTCTTTGGGAATGTGTGTTGAAAGACAGAAAGTAGATTGGTGTTATAAACGCAAAGAGAGAAGCAATTAAGTCATAAACAATTGGGTAGTCTCTGCCTAATATAGATGTATTGTTATAAATCAGCGAGTCAACTTTGGGATTTTGTTCTCCATGCCACTGGTTTCAGTTTTCTATCAATGTTGAGGAGGCAAGGACTCTGTTTTCTTTTTTTTTTTGCTAGACCTCAAAAACGATATATACAAGCTTGTGTGCTAAGTCATTGCGATCCCATGGACTGTAGCCCGCCAGGCTCCTCTGTACATAGGATCCTCCAGGCAAGAATACTAGAGAGGGTTGCCATGCCCTCCTCCAGGGGATCTTCCCAACCCGCATCTCCTGCATTGGCAGGCTGGTTATTTGCCATTAGCACTACCTGGGAAGCCCTATACAAGCCTGTAGTTTCAGTGTTTTAGAGCGCTCATTCTGTATTTTTCATCTTTCAAGCTGAGTGCCATTAAGAGGCATAAAGTTTAGGTACTAAAGGGAGAGTGTTGACCAAAAAAAAAGATAAATTGTGTCAAAAAATAGTAACAAATATAACAGAAAAAATTAAATAAAGCTACTTGTTTTGCTTTCAGACTAGTCAGCACAATTTGATATAATGATAATAAGTTAACATTTATTTACATTAGTTTGGTAAACAACAAAGGCTTGACAATTATATATGTGACTTGTATCTTTCAATATTTTCAAAATAAGTTACAAGGTATCTTAATTGATTGTGAACATGATTTTGATTTAAACTACCATATTTAGTCACTGATAAAATGGCACCCCACTCCAGTACTCTTGCCTGGAAAATCCCATGGACAGAGGAGCCTGGTAGGCTGCAGCCCATGGGGTCGCTGAGAGTTGGGCATGACTGAGCGACTTTACTTTGCTTTTTGCTTTTATGCATTGGAGAAAGAAATGGCAACCCACTCCAGTGTTCTTGCCTGGAGAATCCCAGGGACGGAGGAGCCTGGTGGGCTGCCATCTGTGGGGTCGCACAGAGTCAGACACGACGGAAGCGACTTAGCAGCAGTAGCAAAATGATTTTATCACCCAGCACTAGTAACATTTAAAACCATGCTAATAAACCACGAGTTTTAGCATTTATTCATTTCTATAATTATTGCTATCATTTGAAAACTTACTAAGGAAGGCATGTATCTTTGGCCTCTGTTGCTACAAGTATGATCAAGATGTAATAAAAATGCTGATTGCAGATTTCAAAGCAATTGGTACAATATTATACCCTTGGGTTTCAAAGATAATAATAGCCCTAAACTCTATGCCAGGAGCTGTCCTAATTGCTTCTTTGTCGTTTTATTGCACATTCTCAAGGTATCATTATACAGATGAAGAAAGTAAGCCCTAGAGAGTGACTCAAGGTCTCCAACACATCCAGTAAAAAGACAAAACAAAACAAAACAACCAGGGATTTAAATCCAGACAGCTTGTCCCCAACATCAAGTCTGTATAAGTGCTATCATCTGCCACCTCTCCCGTTCCCTCAAACCCTTACCTAATATCCATTACTACAGCTTCAGCAGTCAAGGCAAGAAGGAATGAAAAAACTTACAAGCTGGGATCTACTCAAGCACTGATAGTTAGGCTTATTGGACTGCCTTGTAGCAATGATGAATGAGCTTAAAAAAAAGGAATTATTTTTTAATAAAGCACTGGGACAGCAACTCATAATAAGCCCCTACTATCTTCCCCTTGGAGAAGGCAATGGCAACCCACTCCAGTACTCTTGCCTGGAAAATCCCATGGACAGAGGAGCCTGGTAGGCTGCTGTCTATGGGGTCGCATAGAGTCAGACACGACTGAACGACTTCACTTTCACTTTTCATTTTTTCATGCATTGGAGAAGTAAATGGCAGCTCACTCCAGTGTTCTTGCCTGGAGAATCCCAGGGAGGGCGGAGCCTGGTGGGCTGCTGTCTCTGGGGTCGCACAGAGTTGGACACGACTGAAGCGACTTAGCAGCAGCATCTTCCCCTTAACGTATTTGTGCAGACACAGAAAAGTGTGAAAACACACAGCATTTTTAATAGATCAGATATATAGGCCATTTATTGCCGTGATCTCTGAGAAATTTTATCAGCCATTGAAAATAGCTGAATACACATGACCTTCACATCACAGGACTGGTGTAGAAAAAGGAGGAAGGGGAATATAATATTCCCATGGACAATGTGCTATGGATTCTTATTTAGTCTCAGCTCTTCTGGTCATTAGATATTGTCAGTAGTTTATAGGGTCTATAAAATAACTGAAAACAAAAAGAGTATCATCCATAAAATACAAAATAAAGAAAATAAAGTGCAAAGTTCGAAAATATACAACTAACATATTTGTATAATATTACATATGAATGAGTTAGAATTTAACTGCATTTTTAATGCACAACAAGTACATAAGCTATATTTATGCGGGTAGGAAGACTAATAGAGTGGCCATGGATTCCTGGAGACATCCTTGGATTGAATAAAACTTTGCCAGATTCTCAGCTCCTGATTCTGCCACCCTTAGTTCCTCACACTCAGTCCTAATGACCTCCTGTCCTACAGGTTCAGTATCACTGTTTCCAAGGTCAAATGGAACTCACAAAACCAGAAAGAAAGGCACTCTCATCTTCTCTGAAATTTGGCAGTAATTTTAAATTATTCTGGGGCATGGGGTAGAAGTGGTTTACTGTATGTAAAAGAGAGAGCCAGTGGGAGTTTGCAGAATGACTAAGGGAACTGAAAGCTAGGCTCTGTGATAACCTAGAGGGGTGGGAGGGGTATTCAAGATGGGAGGGAGTTCAAGAGGAGGGGACATTTGTATACCTATGGCCATTTCATATTGATGCATGGCAAAAAAAAAAAAAAAAAAATCACAATATTGTGAAGTATTTACCCTCTAATTAAAAATAAAATAATAAAAAAAGAAGATAAGACAAAACTGCTTAGAAGCTACTAGGCCCAAGATGGTAGAATATTTGGCTCCCACACTTAGCAGCAGCAGCAGCAGATCTTGAGCCTTAGTATAAGTACATTGTAATATATTAGCATGTGCTCAATAACCCATAGGTGCCATGAGAGTTTGGAGAAGGCAATGGCACCCCACTCCAGTACTCTTGCCTGGAAAATCCATGGACAGAGGAGCCTGGTAGGCTGCAGTCCATGGGGTCACTAAGAGTCGGGAATGACTGAGCGACTTCACTTTCACTTTTCACTTTCATGCATTGGAGAAGGAAATGGCAACCCACTCCAGTGTTCTTGCCTGGAGAATCCCAGGGACGGGGAAGCCTGATGGGCTGCCGTCTCTGGGGTCACACAGAGTCAGACATGACTGAAGCGACTTAGCAGCAGCAGCAGCCATGAGAGTTCAGAGGTCTACCAGGAAAGACCAAAAAGTGGGTGTTGCCTCAATTCCTGGAAATCCCAGCCCTCTCTTCAGAATAGTTAGCCTTTGAAATTACTCAACTCATAAAAACGAATACCCCCACACCTCAGGCTCCCTCTCACTTTCTGAGATGGATCCCATTCTGTCTATTGAATGTGTTTCTCAATAATTCTTGAATTCTTTCCTGTGCAAAGCCAAGGGCCCTCAGTTGGCAGCCCATTCTAGGGACACACTTGAGACTTGATACATGACCATCCTCTGGTGACCCATTTTTCCTACAAAAATCCTTGGCCACATCTATGTACCACATCAGAACTAAGCATTAGATTTCAGCCATAGCTGACAATTTAATTTTTTTCTTTTCTTTTCTTTTTTTTTTTTTTTTTTTTTACTGACAGGTCCACAGTAACACAGCTTCTCTAAAAAGATTGGTGCTAATATACTGTTAACTCTTGTGCTCCAAGTCCCTCACTGTGTCCCAATCTGGACAAAGCTTCTCTGGTGATCTCTAAGTATTGTTTGGGTGGCCCATCCACCACCAGAATATCGTTCCTCTTACTTGACCTTTTACCTCCTATAGATTCAGAACATGACCCCTGGAGTTCTGTTACACCTGGGCTAGAGCGATTCACAAATCACTTTAAGGTTCAGCTGCTGCATTTTGGATCTCTGGAGATCTCCATTCATCTAACTTATTATGATGGGAGAGGATGGTCATCCTTGTCCAGATGAATCTCTGGTCAGCCAGGCTCAAAGGCATTTGTAGCAGAAGAGCAGATTCCAAGCTTTATCTATTTCTGGATATAACTTACCATAAACAAAAAGCATGATTTCCTGACACTTCCCAAGATTATACTTGGGAACTCTCTTCTGTAGATGAATATATAACTGAACTCTCTTCTGTAGATGAATATATAACTGAACTCTCTTCTGTAGATGAAGGTGAAGATACATGTCTTCATTCTCCTTTACCTCATTTTTGGGAGCACATCAGTCATTCTGCTCTATTTAGTGAGAGGCATACTCTCAAGGTTTTTACTAATTTCTTGAGAACAAATTTAAAACAGTGATAGCTAAGGCTTCTTCTTTTCTTTTTTAATGGGTAACATGGTATTGTATAAAGTAATTTTTAAAAATGTTTCTTAAAGTTTATCAGGCTTGGGATTTAGAATGACTTCCTAGGTCAATGAATCATGATTTTTTTAAAAAAGAGGAGAGGAAAAAGAACATTTAAAAACCTTTGAAGCTTTGAGTTACCACAGTTGTGGAGGGTATAAGGGTATACCAATATATACTTCCAATGAATATTCAGGACTGATTTGCTCTAGGATGGACAGGTTGGATATCCCTGCAGTCCAAGGGACTCTCAAGAGTCTTCTCCAACACCACAGTTCAAAAGTTAGCACAGTTGTAGAGGGTATAAGGGTATAAGGAATACTGTGGTAAGGAGACTTCAAGAGAAAAAACAAGTCATTACCTCATAGCAGGGGTGAAATATGGGCCTTGAATAGGGAAGATATTTCTCATATACTTTCTTAACTGAATTTCTTGCCCTTTTCCATTTCTTATGTGTGGCCATCAGTTCAGTTCTGTTCACTCAGTTGTGTCCAACTCTTTGCCACCCCATGGACTGCAGCATGCCAGGCCTCCATGTCCATCACCAACTCCAGGAGCTTACTCAAACTCATGTCCATTGAGTTGGTGATGCCTTGCAACCATCTCATCCTCTGTTGTCCCCTTCTCCTCCTGCCTTCAATCTTTCCAGCATCAGGGTCTTTTCCAATGAGTCAGTTCTTTGCATCAGGTGGCCAAAGTATTGGAGTTTCAGCTTCAGCATCAGTCCTTCCAATGAATATTCAGGACTGATTTCCTTTAGGATTGACTGGTTTGATCACCTTGCAGTCCAAGGGACTCTCAAGAGTCTTCTCTAATACCACAGTTCAAAAGCATCAATTCTTCAGCATTCAGCTTTCTTTATAGTCCAAATCTCATATCCACACATGACTACTGGAAAAATCACATGTGGCCATTATATATCCTTTTTATCATAGTGATTAATTGGTAATTTAGAGGGTTATAGTTAAGGTAGCAAAGGGTTATAGTGAAGGGTTAAGGTAGCTTAGAGGATTATAGTTTGTGGTAGGAAAGATTCAAATGGCCTAAACACACAGAAAAGCTGTATCTTTATTATTCAGTTCTCCATTTTGGCTTAAGTCTAAATAAACAAGCAATAAAATTGGATAGACTGTCTATGTACTGCAGAGTGTGGTTAGTTTAGGGTGTAAGTGAAAGTATAGTTATAAGAACGTTGACTCGAGGCCCTATTTTCTACCCACTTGTTTTCTTTTCTAGTTTCTTTAAAGTACAAAATATTATCAGTAGACATTGATACGAGGTATGCTGGCCTCTGGTTATTTTATACCTCAGCAAAGAGGATACTGCTGAGATGTGCACTGTTGTAACAATTCTGTCCTACATAAATGCATCTAGACTTTCTTACACATTTTTTTTATGTTCCCAGAGAACTGGGCTGACCTTATGAGCTTTTTAATCTTGTGTGTGTGTTATATAAACTCCAAGGCCACTGCAAAAACCTGTAACTATACTTATAATTTTTCAAGGCAGTATTACTTTCAAAAATCAAAAAAAGCCTTCTTATAAATAAATTAACAGCAGAAATATTTCCCTTGCACAGTTCTGAGAAAAGATTTCAGATGAATTCAGAAGAAGCTGATCAGAAGAGACGTAAAACAATCAAATAAACAATCATAATAGAATTTTCTCTATTCATTAACATGATGTGGCAATTTAAACATTTCATACAAGAAAAGCTTATATGTTTATCAGCTGTTTGTGATAAATACTTTGAGTTTCTTTCTTTGGGGGGCAAATGCCTTTTTGCAAATGATTTCTTTATTTCTAATTTTATTTTATTTTTAAACTTTACAATATTGTATTAGTTTTGCCAAATATCAAAATGAATCCGCCACAGGTATACCTGTGTTCCCCATCCTGAACCCTCCTCCCTCCTCCCTCCCCATACCCTCCCTCTGGGTCGTCCCAGTGCACCAGCCCCAAGCATCCAGTATCGTGCATCGAACTTGGACTGGCGACTCGTTTCATACATGATATTATACATGTTTCAATGCCATTCTCCCAAATCTCCCCACCCTCTCCCTCTCCCACAGAGTCCATAAGACTGATCTATACATCAGTGTCTCTTTTGCTGTCTTGTACACAGGGTTATTGTTACCATCTTTCTAAATTCCATATATATGCATTAGTAACTGTATTGGTGTTTTTCTTTCTGGCTTACTTCACTCTGTATAATAGGCTCCACTTTCTTCCACCTCATTAGAACTGAATGTATTCTTTTTAATGGCTGAGTAATACTCCACTGTGTATATGTACCAAAGCTTTCTTATCCATTCATCTGCTGATGGACATCTAGGTTGCTTCCATGTCCTGGCTATTATAAACAGTGCTGCGATGAACATTGGGGTGCACGTGTCTCTTTCTCTTCTGGTTTCCTCAGTGTGTATGCCCAGCAGTGGGATTGCTGGATCATAAGGCAGTTCTATTTCCAGTTTTTTAAGGAATCTCCACACTGTTCTCCATAGTGGCTGTACTAGTTTGCATTCCCATCAACAGTGTAAGAGGGTTCCCTTTTCTCCACACCCTCTCCAGCATTTATTGCTTGTAAACTTTTGGATCGCAGCCATTCTGACTGGTGTGAAATGGTACCTCATAGTGGTTTTGATTTACATTTCTCTGATAATGAGTGATGTTGAGCATCTTTTCATGTGTTTGTTAGCCATCTGTATGTCTTCTTTGGAGAAATGTCTATTTAGTTCTTTGGCCCATTTTTTGATTGGGTCATTCATTTTTCTGGAGTTGAGCTGCAGGAGTTGCTTGTATATTTTTGAGATTAGTTGTTTGTCAGTTGCTTCATTTGCTATTATCTTCTCCCATTCTGAAGGCTGCCTTTTCACCTTGCTAATAGTTTCCTTTGTTGTGCGGAAGCTTTTAAGTTTAAGTAGGTCCCATTTGTTTATTTTTGCTTTTATTTCCAATATTCTGGGAGGTGGGTCATAGAGGATCCTGCTGTGATGTATGTCGGAGAGTGTTTTGCCTATGTTCTCCTCTAGGAGTTTTATAGTTTCTGGTCTTACCTTTAGATCTTTAATCCATTTTGAGTTTATTTTTTGTGTATGGTGTTAGAAAGTGTTCTAGTTTCATTCTTTTACAAGTGGTTGACCAGTTTTCCCAGCACCACTTGTTAAAGAGATTGTCTTTAATCCATTGTATATTCTTGCCTCCTTTGTCAAAGATAAGGTATCCATATGTGCGTGGATTTATCTCTGGGCTTTCTATTTTGTTCCATTGATCAATATTTCTGTCTTTGTGCCAGTACCATACTGTCTTGATGACTGTGGCGTTGTAGTAGAGCCCGAAGTCAGGTAGGTTGATTCCTCCAGTTCCCTTCTTCTTTCTCAAGATAGCTTTGACTATTTGAGGTTTTTTGTATTTCCATACAAATTGTGAAATTATTTGTTCTAGCTCTGTGAAGAATACTGTTGGTAGCTTGATAGGGATTGCATTGAATCTATAAATTGCTTTGGGTAGTATACTCATTTTCACTATATTGATTCTTCTGATCCATGAACATGGTATATTTCTCCATCTATTAGTGTCTTCTTTGATTTCTTTCACCAGTGTTTTATAGTTTTCTATATATAGGTCTTTAGTTTCTTTAGGTAGATATATTCCTAAGTATTTTATTCTTTCTGTTGCAATGGTGAATGGAATTGTTTCCTTAATTTCTCTTTCTGTTTTCTCATTATTAGTGTATAGGAATGCAAGGGATTTCTGTGTGTTGATTTTATATCCTGCAACTTTACTATATTCATTGATTAGTTGTAGTAATTTTCTGGTGGAGTCTTTAGGGTTTTCTATGTAGAGGATCATGTCATCTGCACACAGTGAGAGTTTTACTTCTTCTTTTCCAATTTGGATTCCTTTGATTTCTTTTTCTGCTCTGATTGCTGTGGCCAAAACTTCCAAAACTATGTTGAATAGTAATGGTGAAAGTGGGCACCCTTGTCTTGTTCCTGACTTTAGAGGAAATGCTTTCAATTTTTCACCATTGAGGATAATGTTTGCTGTGGGTTTGTCATATATAGCTTTTATTATGTTCCTTCTATTCCTGCTTTCTGGAGAGTTTTTATCATAAATGGATGTTGAATTTTGTCAAAGGCTTTCTCTGCATCTATTGAGATAATCATATGGTTTTTATTTTTCAACTTGTTAATGTGGTGTATTACATTGATTGATTTGTGGATATTGAAGAATCCTTGCATCCCTGGGATAAAGCCCACTTGGTCATGGTGTATGATCTTTTTAATGCGTTGTTGGATTCTGATTGCTAGAATTTTGTTAAGGATTTTTGCATCTGTGTTCATCAGTGATATTGGCCTGTAGTTTTCTTTTTTTGTGGGATCTTTGTCAGGTCTTGGTATTAGGATGATGGTGGCCTCATAGAATGAGTTTGGAAATTTACCTTCCTCTGCAATTTTCTGGAAGAGTTTGAGCAGGATAGGTGTTAGCTCTTCTCTAAATTTTTGGTAGCATTCAGCTGTGAAGCCATCTGGACCTGGGCTTTTGTTTGCTGGAAGATTTTTGATTACAGTTTCAATTTCCGTGCTTGTGATGGGTCTGTTAAGATTTCTATTTCTTCCTGATCGAGTTTTGGAAAGTTGTACTTTTCTCTAAGAATTTGTCCATTTCTTCCACGTTGTCCATTTTATTGGCATATAATTGTTGATAGTAGTCTCTTATGATCCTTTGTATTTCTGTGTTGTCTGTTGTGATCTCTCCATTTTCATTTCTAATTTTATTGATTTGATTTTTCTCCCTTTGTTTCTTGATGAGTCTGGCTAATGGTTTGTCAATTTTATTCATCCTTTCAAAGAACCAGCTTTTGGATTTGTTGATTTTTGCTATGGTCTATTTTGTTTCTTTTGCATTTATTTCTGCCCTAAGTTTTAAGATTTCTTTCCTTCTACTAACCCTGGGGTTCTTCATTTCTTCCTTTTCTAGTTGCTTTAGGTCTAGGGTTAGGTTATTTATTTGACTTTTTTCTTGTTTCTTGAGGTATGCCTGTATTGCTATGAACTTTCCCCTTAGGACTGCTTTTAAAATGTCCCATAGGTTTGTGTTGTTGTGTTTTCATTTTCATTAGTTTCTATGCAAATTTTGATTTCTTTTTTGATTTCTTCTGTGATTTGTTGGTTATTCAGCAGCGTGTTGTTCAGCCTCCATATGTTGTAATTTTTAATAGTTTTTCTCCTGTAATTGAGATCTAATCTTACTGCATTGTGGTCAGAAAAGATGCTTGGAATGATCTCTATTTTTTTGAAATTACCAAGGCTAGATTTATGGCCCAGGATGTGATCTATCCTGGAGAAGGTTCCTGTGTGCTTGAGAAAAAGGTGAAATTCATTTTTGGGGGATGAAATGTCCTATAGATATCAATTAGGCCTAACTGGTCTATTGTATCATTTAAAGTTTGTGTTTCCTTGTTAATTTTCTGTTTAGTTGATCTATCCTTAGGTGTGAGTGGAGTATTAAAGTCTCCCACTATTATTGTGTTATTGTTAATTTCTCCTTTCATACTTGTTAGCATTTGTCTTACATATTGCGGCGCTCCCGTGTTGGCTGCACATATATTTATAATTGTTATATCTTCTTCTTGGATTGATCCTTTGATCATTATGTAGTGACCGTCTTTGTCTCTTTTCAGAGCCTTTGTTTTAAAGTCTATTTTATCTGATATGAGTATTGCTACTCCTGCTTTCTTTTGGTCCCTATTTGCATGCAAAATCTTTTTCCAGCCCTTCACTTTCAGTCTGTATGTGTCCCCTGTTTTGAGGTGGGTCTCTTGTAGACAACATATGTAGGGGTCTTGTTTTTGTATCCTTTCAGCCAGTCTTTTTGTTTTGGTTGGGGCATTCAACCCATTTACGTTTAAGGTAATTACTGATAAGTATGATCCCATTGCCATTTACTTTATTGTTTTGGGTTCGATTTTATACACCGTTTTTGTGTTTCCTGTCTAGAGAATATCCTTTAGTATTTGTTGGAGAGCTGGTTTAGTGGTGCTGAATTCTCTCACTTTTGCTTGTCTGAAAAGCTTTTGATTTCGTCTTCATATTTGAATGAGATCCTTGCTGGGTACAATAATCTGGGCTGTAGGTTATTTTCTTTCATCACTTTAAGTATGTCTTGCCATTCCCTCCTGGCTTGAAGAGTTTCTATTGAAAGATCAGCTGTTATCCTTATGGGAATTCCCTTGTGTGTTATTTGTTGTTTTTCCCTTGCTGCTTTTAATGTTTGTTCTTTGTGTTTGATCTTTGTTAATTTGATTAATATGTGTCTTGGGGTGTTTTGCCTTGTGTTTATCCTGTTTGGGACTCTCTGGGTTTCTTGGACTTGGGTGATTATTTCCTTCCCCATTTTAGGGAAGTTTTCAACTATTATCTCTTCAAGTATTTTCTCATGGTCTTTCTTTTTGTCTTCTTTTTCTGGGACCCCTATGATTCGAATGTTGTAGCGTTTAATATTGTCCTGGAGGTCTCTGAGATTGTCCTCATTTCTTTTATCCTCTCTGATTCATTTATTTCTACCATTCTCTCTTCTAATTCACTAATCCTATCTTCTGCTCTGTTATTCTACTATTTGTTGCCTCCTGAGTGTTTTTGATCTCATTTATTACATTATTCATTATATATTGACTCTCTTTTATTTCTTCTAGGTCCTTGTTAAACCTTTCTTGCATCTTCTCAATCCTTGTCTCCAGGCTATTTATCTGTGATTCCATTTTGATTTCAAGATTTTGGATCAATTTCACTATCATTTTTCGGAATTCTTTATCAGGTAGATTCCCTATCTCTTCCTCTTTTGTTTGGTTTGGTGGGCATTTATCCTGTTCCTTTATCTGCTGGGTATTCCTCTGTCTCGTCATCTTGTTTAAATTGCTGAGTTTGGGGTGTCCTTTCTGTATTCTGGCAGTTTGTGGAGTTCTCTTTATTGTGGCGTTTCCTCGCTCTGTGTGGGTTTGTACAGGTGGCTTGTCAAGGTTTCTTGGTTAGGGAAGCTTGTGTCAGTGTTCTGGTGGGTGGAGCTGTATTTCTTCTCTCTGGAGTGCAACGAAATGTCCAGTAATGAGTTATGGGATGTTTATGGTTTTGGGGTGACTTTGGGCTGCCTGTATCTTGGAGCTCAGGGCTGTGTTCCTTGCTGCTGGAGACTTTGCTTGGTATGTCTTGCCCTGAAACTTGTTGGCCCTTGTGTGGTGCTTGGTTTCAGTGCAGGTATGGAGGCATTTGATGAGCTCCTGTCAATTAATGTTCACTGGAGTCAGGAGCTTCCTGGAGTCAGGGTTTGGACTTAAGCCTCCTGCTTCCAGTTATCGGTCTTATTTTTACAGTAGTTTCAAAGATTCTCCTTCTATACAGCACCATTGATAAAACATCTACATTAAAGATGAAAAGTTTCTCTACTGTGAGGGTCACCCAGAGAGGTTCACAGCATTATATGGAGAAGGGAAGAAGGAGGAGGGAGTTAGAGGTGCCCCAATTGAGATGAGGTGGAATCAATAGAGGAGAGAGTGGGCTATCCAGTAATCTCTTCCTTATGTGCACTCCACAACTGGACTGCTCAGAGATGTTCATGGAGTTATACAGAGAAGAGAAAAAGGAGGAAGGTGACAGAGGTGGCCAGGAGGATAAAAGGGGGGGATGAAAAGGAGGGAGACAGATCCAGCCAGTAATCAGTTCCCTAAGTGTTCTCCACCGTCTGGAACACACAGATATTCACAGAGTTGGGTAGAGTAGAGAGGGGTTAGGGAGGCGACACAGGCGACCTGGTGGAGAAAAAGGAGAGTCCAAAGGGAGAGAGAGCAGTCAAGCCAGTAATCTCGCTCCCTAGTGAAAAATGGGTCCTGAAGATTGGGTTCTTAAAGGTACAAAATTAGTAACAAATACATAAAGGCAAAAATTAAAAATCTAGAGTAGAGTTTGGAATTTCAAAAATACAATGTTAAAGAAAAGAAGAAGGAAAAGAAAGAGAAAAAATGAACAAAAAAAAACAAACAAGGTCTCGAAAATTATAAAGAAAATATAGGTACAAAATTGATAACTAATACCAAAAGGCAAAAATAAAAAATCTAGAGTAGAGTTTGGAATTTCAAAAATACAATGTTAAAAAAGAAGAAGAAAAAGAAAGAGAGAGAGAAAAAAAAAAAACCAAACAAGAACAAACAAAGTTTCATAAATTATAAAGAAAATACAGGTACAAAATTGATAACAACTACCAAAAAGCATAAATTAAAAATCTAGAGTAGAGTTTGGAATTTCAGATATACAATGTTATTTAAAAGAAGAAGAGAAAGAAACAGAGAAAAAGAAAAAAGAAAAAAGGGTCACAGAAATTCTTAAAAAAGAAAAAAAACTATAGGTACAAAATTGATAACAAATACCAAAAAGCTCAAATTAGAAATCTAGAGTAGAGTTTGGAATTTCAAAAATACAATGTTAAAGAAAAGAAGGGGAAAAAAAAGTGCAAAAAAATTATAAAAAATATATATATGAAGTTTGCTTTTAAAAAAAAATTAGGGTCTTTTTTTTTTGCAAAGTAATTGGTTATAAAAGTGAAAATTAAAGGAATAATAGAGGACTTAATTTTTTTTAATTAAAAAACATAATAAAAAAAAAAGAAAGAATGATCATAAAAATAGTAAAAATGTATCTAGGACTTTCTCCGGCTTTGTTGTGAGTATTGTGGGTTCAGTTCATTTTTGACTAGTTCCTTGGTCTGACATATTTCTCAAGATCTATAGGCCCCTTCCTATGTAGTTGCTACTAACCACAGGGTTTTAATCTATTGTCTGTAGCTTCCAAGGCGGTTCCCTCTGTTATATCTTCTTCTGTTTGCTGGTCTCTTCAGTGTCTGGTTTCCACCCTGACACAAAGGGGATGGTGGAGGACACTTTTTTTTTTTAGGCTCACTTGTTCAGCTGTGCTGAGGGGAGGTAGGGAGGGATGCTGCAAACAAATAACACTGGCGTGTGCTCGCAGTGCCTCAGCCACACTGGATCTGCCCCCGTTCACGGAGTGTGTAGCCTCCCTGCCCACGCTGCTCAGGCTCTAGGTTGCTCCGCCGGGAACCATCCGAGGCCGGCCCTGGGCTGCCTGCACTTCCCAGGTCCAAGCCGCTCAGGTTCAGGCACTCGGGTAGTCCTCAGAGGTGCAGACTCTTGGTTGGGCCTGCGTTTTGTGCCCTTCCCAGATCCGAGCAGCTCAGGTGATGAGGTGTTTGGCGCACGCGATTGCTGCGACTTACCGCCTCCCCGCCGCTCGGTTATCTAGGTATGCAACCAGCGCACCTTCTCAGGCAGATGTTGACCGTCCAGACCCCCAAGAAGTTTTAGTCAGCAAAGAAGCCTGCTTACAGTTTTATAGATAATGTCTCTCTGGGGCTGCGATTGTCCCCTTCCGGCTCTGGCTGCCTATCACCGGAGGGGGATGGTCTGCTGCCAGCTATCTCTGTTCAGTCCTTTGTTCCGTGCTCAGGCCTGGCGGTGTCTTAGGTTAGGGCTGGCTTTTCGTGTGGTAGATATCCCACAGTCTGGTTTGCTAGCCCAAATTATTTCGCTCAGATAGCACTCAGGGTATTCAGGCCAGATCCTTGCGATGCAGCCCGTGCCGCGCCTCCGTGCCCAGACCCCACTTGCTAATGGCGGATGCAGGCATCTGTGCTGCTTCTCCGCTGGGGGAGTTACCGTAGGGCTCGCAATGTGCGGGTTTTAATTGTTTATTTATTTTTCCTCCCTGTTATGTTGCCCTCTGTGCTTCCAAGGCTCGGCACAGATTCGGCAGTGAGAAGGTTTCCTGGTGTTTGGAAACTTCTCTCTTTTTAAGACTCCCTTCCCAGGACGGAACTCTGTCCCTCCCTCTTTTGTTTCTTTTTTTGTCTTTTATATTTTTCCTACCTCCTTTCAAAGACTTGGGTTGCTTTTCTGGGTGCCTGATGTCCTCTGCCGGCATTCAGAAGTTATTTTGTGGAATTTACTTGGCATTTAAATGTTCTTTTGATGAATTTTTGGGGGAGAAAGTGTTCTCCCCGTCCTACTCCTCCGCCATCTTAGCTCCTCCTCCAAATGATTTCTTTTTAATATCATAAAAAATAAAGACTGTAGAAACCAAAAAGATGAAAAAAAGGGAACTATTTCATGTGTATTATAAATTTAGGAGATGCCATATATATATATATATATATATATATATATATATCTTTAAGACAATTTTTGTAAAGTAACTTTTGAAACACGTTTTAAATATGCCTTTTGAGTAATTGTATATCACTTTAAATTTTGTCATACTTCTAAAAGTCTTTAAATATTTCCAAGTCTTAAGACAATGTATAGAGTGTTTATTATTTGCTATATTTTGGAAACAAAGAATTCAATTAAATTTTTATACTGAGGACTAAAATTGTGAATGAAATATATTATTCTAACTTTTCTTCATTTAAAAAAATAATCAAATGTCACTCTGCATTTCTTTCTAGTTTGCATTTTTCTCTTTTGGCAACTTTTACATTTTTTTTTTTTCTTCTTCTGTAAGATTTGCAGAAAATGTCATGAAGAAAGAGAAGAGATCTTGAGACCCTTTAGAAACAATTCAGCAATAATTAATAAAACATACACACTTTTTATAACTGGCTAAAGTTGATAATTAAGCAAAAACTCTCAAAAATTCAAATGGAGTTTTGAAGTCATATACATTGTGAGAGGAGAATGAATTCAGTATTTTGGATTTGAAATTCTGAAATATAAAACATTTTCTTTTCATTCTATTTTGAAGTTTCTACATAAGTCCTACTGCTAATATTCAGAATACATTCTCAATTATTTATTTCTGGCCTAATGTGGGACTCATTTCTTAACCACAGTATGTACTAACTGACAGAACCAGAGCTATGTCTGCTAGTGGATGAATAAATAAATGATATTTTAAATACCTGGTCTGCTAAATTGGAGAGAGATGGAAGAAAAGGTGAATTGCACTGCAAAGAGAGAAGAGTAATTCACTTAACAATGAATATAAGAAAAGTAAAAACCACTGCAGATGGTGACTTCAGCCATGAAACTAAAAGACACTTGCTCCTTGGAAGAAAAGCTATGACAAACCTAGACAGCATATTAAAAAGCAGAGACATTACTTTGCCAACAAATATCTGTCTAGTCAAGGCTACGGTATTTCCAGTAGTCATGAATGGATGTGATAATTGGACCATAAAGAAGGCTGAGTGCTGAAGAATTGATGCTTTTGAACTTTGGTGTTGGAGAAGACTCTTGAGAGTCCCTTGGACTACAAGGAGATCCAACCAGTCAATCCTAAAGGAAATCAGTCCTGATCATTGATTGGAAGGCATGAAGATGAAGCTCCTATACTTTGGCCACGTGATGCAAAGAACTGACTCATTGGAAAAGACCTGATGCTGGGAAAGATTGAAGGCAGGAGGAGAAGGGGGCGACAGAGGACGAGATGTTTGGAATGCTTCCCTGACTCAATGGGCATGTTTTGAGCATACTCTCGGAGATGGTAGAAGGACAGGGAAACCTGGTGTTTTGCAGTCCATGGAGTCGCAGAGAGTCAGATATGACTGAACATGTTCAGCAACTGAACAACAGATAGAGAAAGAGGTTAGAGGAAGTGATGATAAAAAAGAGCAAAAATATGATAAGATACAGGACAAAAAATATTAAGGAAGTGCCATTGTCAGTAAAGATGGCAGAGATCCTGTTTAGTTCAAAAGTCTATGGAAATTTGGTGGTGTTCTCATCACCCAGTCTTCTGTAAGATAGTGCAGTTGGCCTCTGAACAACAGGAAGGGTAGGGGCACCTATCCACCACACATTTATCCTTGCTTTCTTTGTAATTTGCTTTCATATCCTTAGAGTCAACTAATCATAGATTCAGGAAACCTCAAATCCTGTAATGCCATAGAATTTACTGAAAAAAAAAAAAAAGTGTGTAAGTAAGGTAAGTGGTGCTTCATAGTTCAGACTCATATTGTTCAAAGGTCAACTGTAACTCTTATTTTGAGAGACACTATACTATAATATGGGCTTCCCAGGTGGCACGGTTGGTAAAGAATCTGCCTGCCATTGCAGGAGATTCAAGAGATGTGGGCTCAATCCCTGGGTCAGAAAGATCCCCTGGAAAAGGAAATGGCAACCCACTCCAATATTCTTGCCTGGAAAATACAATGGACAGAGGAGTCTTGTGAGCTAGCAGATTGCAAAGAATTGGACACGACTGAGTACATACATGCATGCATGTAATAATAAGTATTAGTTTGTGGAAATTAAAAAAAATGTGTGTGTTTGTGTATATATGTATGTACTTACATATGTGTATGAACATAAAATTTAATTTTGCTTATCTAAGTATAAAAACATCATTATATAGTGACTGTACCAAAACTTTTGCTAATTTTATTTGTATTACTTAAAAAAAAAAAGAAAAGAAAAGAAATAAAGATAACTTTAAGGAAGTAAGTTTCAATTTAAAGCAAATACATTGTCTATGGCCATACCACCCTGAATGTGCCCGATCATGTCTAAAAAAAAGTACGTTGAAAACCCAGGTTTTTGTTTTTTTGTTTTTTTTTTGATAACCTAGCTAATTTTATTTACAAATACATGTCAAATATTTAGAAAGGAATATGGAAGATAGCAATAACAACAACAACAAATACTTAAGAAAATGCAGTACTGTGCAACAATTACAAAGAAGGCAGAGAACTATGCATATTTCTATAAAACATGTAAATGTATCATTACTTTAAAATAACAATTTAAATAAAAAAAATAGCAAAAAACAGATAACAATTTAAAACAGAGGAAATCAGTGTAGATCTACCTTTTTAATGCACAGCTGGGCTTGAAGGTAGGCGAATTCACCAACAATGTATGCCAAGTTCAGAGTGCTTATGATAGATGTTTACACAAGAAGAGTTTAAGGCACAACATCAGCCATGTAGAGAAGAAGGCTTCAACTGTCACAGATAAATTACTGGAAAGCTAGTGAGAAGAAATTCTGTTCATTTGAAAAGTAATGCAATTCAATGAGGATTGCTATGTCTATGAGTATTTCTGATAAGTTTTGGAAAACTCATTAAGGCTGTGATCAAACTTAGGATGTGAAAACACTAGGAAATTCTCCTTTCAGATGACTAAATAATCATAATTCAAATTAAAATTTTCAAATAAATTGTCATGCTATAAAGTAAAACATCACAGCCTCAAAAAAAGTTAAGTTTTCCATGGTCTATAAATGCACAGAAGTAAACTAAAGATGGAGTAGCAGGGCACTTGGGTAGCAGAAATTGAAAAACTTATATGAGCAGCAGAGGTGTGAAATAAGACTGACTACTTGAACCATGGAGGCTGAAAATAAGTGGAAAACGCTGCCCATGGCTACAGCTGACATCAATCTGTGTACTTGTGGTTGTAGGAGAAATCATCGCAGAGCTTGAGTCAAGTTACTCTCTGGTTGGATAAATAGAGCTGGAATATCAACAATATTACTGTGAGACAAATTTTAGTCACTGATAGAACACCTGAGTCTGGGTTCGGAGTTACAAGAGTGCCCACAAAATCTATGAAGAGATAACTGTTAAATGCAAAGGAGGGAAATAGTGCACAAAAACATCTTCCCACAGAATTAGACCCAAATTCTCAAACTTCCTGAGAAAAACAATGGAAGGCACTAACAATATAGAGCAATCATGTTTTAATAGACTCACAGAACAATCTCTAAACGTCTTTAAAACCAATTAGCTCTATAAACTATAAAATGAGAGCATAATAGTCCTAAGAACAAAATAAGATACTAACAGCAGTTATTTATAGATTAGAATTATATAGACACGGATTTACAACACTTAGACAAACAGAGACCATATGTTGTTTAATGCTATTATCAGGCTTTTACATTTGTAAATAACCATATAGGTGCTTATATACTTGATTTTGCCTCTTGGCCTGCTTAGAGAAAAAATTTGCCTACTCTTGGTATACAAAATAGTAAAGCATATGCAACTTTGACCAATTTAGAGGAGGAAATCATCAAATCTCTTGTTAAATTTCCAACATTTCCAACAGAACAACTAATTCACGAGTTCTAAGTAAGTAGAACCTGTAATCCACCCCCTAGTATCTGTACATTTTTGTTACATAAATTAATAAAAAAAAAAGTGGATCAGCTCCAAATCTGGATGGTATCAGTAATTTTATTTTAGGCAAGGACTATACAAATGCCTTCAGAAGCAAGGTAAATACCTCTTCTTTCACTTGATACAAAGTTTATATACTTGGCAGGTTCAGGTGATCAGCTGCTAACACAGATGTCATTGATCTTGACTTCAGAGAGCCTACTGATTCTGTTTTAACTTGGCATACTTCAATAGGTCAGGATAATCTAGACATACCACACTTAGGTGACCACATAACTGGTTAATGCCCACAGTATTTTCAGTGTAAGATGCTGGCTAGAAGAATTTAATATGCATTTATTTCTAAAGGAAAAGCCTCAAGTTTATTTTAAACATTTCTACCAGTAGACTCTGGATAAAAATACAATTTGCTACATCTGCAAATTAAACCAAAGATGAGGAATATAATATAGAACCACACTGTGGCTAATTAAACTTCAATTTAAAGTTAACATAATTTAACACAATTAAAAATTCAGTCCCTCATTTCTATTAGCCATATTTCAAATGCTCAATAGCTGCATGTGTTAGTGGTTAGCATTTTGTATAGCACAGACTTAGAAGATTTCCAGCACTGCAAAAATGTGTACTAGACAGGGGAGTTGTAGAAGATAAACTAGGATTCAGACTGAACTTCATCCTATCTAGAAGCAGGATGAAGAATCAACTAACTACAAACTTGTTGCCTTAGCTAATAAAATACATCTGATTTTGCCTATGAGGTAGTGAGTACAGTTTTGAATACATTTGGAGAGGGAAATGGCAACCCACTCCAGTGCTCTTGCCTGGAGAATCCCAGGGATGGCAGAGCCTGGTGGGCTGCCATCTATGTGGTTGCACAGAGTCGGACACGACTAAAGCGACTTAGCAGCAGCAGCAGAATACTTTCGGTAAATACCTATGTGGAGATGACAAATAAGTGGAGATATAGCATAATGCTCAAATGTCTGATGTCAAAGACAAAAATAAATATTAACTTCTAGGTTTTTTGCTGAAATTGTGAAATGGTTTTACTGATGACTAGAATAGAGACCTTTAGTTACTAAATCATGTCCAACTCTTTGCTATCCTCCACTATCCATAGTTTGTGGCTAGACCTTTGAGGGACACTGTGTCAGTCACTTACTAATCTCCGTTACTAACAATATAATAGAAAGCACTGTAGCTAGTTAGAGGAGAAAAATATTAAGAAATTAAACTAAAAAAATTATAGGTGACTTCTAGAGATTCAGGCTTAGAGATGATGCAGTCAAACATTTCCTGACTATATCATGGGAATGAACCACCAAAAACTCTGACACTGTAATTGGCATCACTGGCACCAGCCGAGGAGGTGGACTCTTTGTCTTGTGCTTGTAGGGTGGGTGCTTGTAGGGTGGATGCTTCCAGCTCCATTCTCAGCCAGCCTTGTTCCTCATTTCCCAATTAAAGCCTATGGATGTACTTGACCTGGCAGAGCCTAATTTCCACGTCTGCTTTGGCCCCTGGAGGCAAACAGCTGATTCATTGGAAAATACCCTGATGCTGGGAAAGACTGAAGGCAAAAGAAAAAGGGGGCAGCAAGAAGGTAAGATCCTTTAACAGCATCACTGACTCAATGGACATGAATTTGAGCAAGCTCCTGGCGATAGTTGAAGATAGAGGACCTGGCATGCCACCCATGCCACCCCAGCTCATGGGGGCGCAAATAGTCAGACATGACTTAGTGAATGAACAACAACAACAATGCCTTCTTAGCTTAAAAACCAAAACAGGGTTTTCCTAAATTCTACCTTAAGGATGCACAACTCATACTGTATGAAGTGTACCAAAACATGGGATGCATTTTTTAAAACAGCCAGAAATCTTGACTGAAGTTCATGATAATATGGATATCCTCAGCAAAGGAAGAGTACACAGCTAAACTACGTAAAAATTGTCAGAATCAAGAAAGTCATGGGACAAAGGATTTTTAGAAATGAAGGGTGACCACCCATGTCAAATGCAATAGGGAGACAATTGAAGAAACAACTATTTTAAATTTAATTTTGTAAAAGATGAACCAGTTGATGTTAACTCATGAGCTTTGTGTGAGAAAATGAAAATGTTAAGTAAAAATTAACTCTGGTAAAACACTCATTTCACTTGTTTGTCCAGTTACTGGGTTAACAAGCCATCTACTTTGTGCTGGTGGTACATTACATGAATGATCTAATTGTGTCTCCGCTTCAAACCATATTTATTTCCTTTGTATAGATAAAGCAAACTGAACTTCAGAGACATTAAATATTTTGCCCAAGGGAACAAAACTGGTAGGTACTAGAGCTGGGCATCAAAAGAGAATACAGCAGCTCCATTGTTCATTATCTTTCCATTGTGTTTTGCTCCCTAATATTATTAGGCTTTGGCCTCAGCAGGCTGTAGGACAAGTATAAAAGCATCTGAAAGAACAAAAAAGAAAAAAAAACAATGTGCTGGATGTTAAAATAAGTTAACTGACAGATAAATGAACAACCAATTCCCAGAGAGTACTTATCAAGTTAGATCAATTAATAAGATAATATTAATTAATAAGATAAACTATTTGGTTCTCTGCATATGTTGCTATGTTTTTACAATAACAAAGTTGAAAATTTGGGAGATAGCATGTTTAATCCTGTTACTGTTGTTTTTATTTTTATTTTCACATATACTTCTAATTTTGCTATTCTCCTTCATTTTACTTCCTGTTTCTGCTGTGTTGACTTAAATCATAGCTTTGGTTTAATTCCTAGTTTCATCACTCAGTACAAATTAGTTGACAGTCTATTGATCCAATCAATGAATGATTATTTACTGCTCACCATGTATCAGGTCTTTTTCTAGGTTCTGGGAATATAACTAATGAGCAAGGTAGTTGCAGACTCCGGCTTCATGAAGTCTGGGTTTCTAAGCTAATGTTTCTTCATCTATAAGGTGGAAATTGTACTCTGCACTTAAAATTTACTGTAAATGAATAAGCAGATGCATCTAAAAATATTAGCACAGTGGTGACTAGTTTATTTATTTATTAACTACTAATTTACCCATTACAACCACTGTTTCTGTATGCTTATGTTTTATCTTGGTAATTTCTCCTCACTGTTATGATTAAATATTCCTGACAACCTATTGGTCTAGTACTCTGATTATGGTATTCCTGGATTGCCCTATAAACTAGATTTACTCATGTCTGTTGCATATTCTTTTTACCCCTTGATGAACTTCTTTGAAGGACTGGTATGTCTTCCTTTGACCTAATAGTAAATTCTAATGCCTTTCATCATCTGCCTCCATAAATGCCCCATTATTTTTTCTGCTGGATCTACTCCATAGGTTCACAAAGTTTTGAGTACACAGGATTCACCTAGGGAACTAGTTCAAATGCATTTCTCCACCACCACCTTCAATTGCTGGATACCGACTATTGGAATACATTCTTACTAAAGAACAAGCCTTGAGAGATCCAAGACTTAGATAATTATAGGTTATTATAGGCTGAAATGTATCCCTCTAAAATTCTTATGTGGAATCCCTAGCCCACGATACTTCTGAATGTAAGTGTATTTGGAGGCAGAGCCTTAAAAGAAGTGATCAACTTAAAACAAGGCCATTAGGATGATCCCTAATCCAATCTGACTATGCTGCTGCTAAGTCACTTCAGTCGTGTCTGATGCTGTGCGACCCCATAGATGGAAGCCCACCAGGCTCCCCCATCCCTGGGATTCTCCAGGCAAGAGTACTGGAGTGGGTTGCCATTTCCTTCTCCAATGCCTGAAAGTGAAAAGTGAAAGGGAAGTTGCTCAGTCATGCCCGACTCTTAGCGACCCCATGGACTGCAGCCTACCAGGCTCCTCCATCCATGGGATTTTCCAGGCAAGAGTACTGGAGTGGGGTGCCATTGCCTTCTCCGATCTGACTATGGTGCTTATTAAAAGAGGGAATTTGGACATCAGCATGCACACACAGAGACAAGAGGACATAACAAGAAGGTGGCCATACACAAGCCAATGGAAAGAACCTCAGGAGAAACCAAACCTACTGACACCTGCATCTTGGACTACTAGCCTCAACATAAAAAAAAACAAACAAAAAAAAAACTGTTGTTTAAGCCAGACTGTTTCTGGAAATCTAAGCAAACTAATACATATGATAAAATTTATATATAGTAAATAAAGAGTGCATGTACTTTCCCAAGTTCAATGAACTCAAAAAGAAGTAGAGATATGATTCAAACATAGATCGTTTAATCTAAGTAAACTTTTTTTTTACATTATGCTACATTGGCTCACATAAACAGCAGTACAATTGTCAGGTTATTAAACATAAGTCTTGGCTAACAGTGAGACTTCTAAGATATTCTCAAGGGAGATCATGGCATTTTCCCATATAGAGTTGCACATGTGGTAGTTGAGTAAGGATGAAAGGACTGACAAAACGATCCATCATTCAGAGTTCATCCCTATAATCCTAGTCTACGGTTCAATGTTCCCCTCTAATATCTGCTAGTCATACAGACTTCCTCTTTAAATTTTCCAACTGATGCGGTTACTTGTCAGTGAAAAAAGAGCTGCACTGATTTTCAACTGTTTTATTTCTTGTCTTGAAATCATCAGAATGAAGAGGGTAAGACCAAAATCTTTTCTGTAATCTGTGATGTAAATTTCACCTGCCTGTTTTCAGTCATCACAGTCAGTCAGTCCACAGTCTAAGTTGAAAACTGATTTCCAACAGACAATTTTTTATTATAACTCATCTAACCTTTACTGTATAAGAAAAACTTATCTCTGATCTCACTTTTTGTGTGTGTGATGTGTTTTGGGATTGTAAAAAAGTCCTTGAGATTTTCCTATTTTTGTGGGTGTCAGTATTTTCAGAGACATGATTCACAGAGGATAGAATCATTTTCAAGGAGTATGAAATTCTGAGTCTGCAGCCTCAATAAGACAAAGGTGAAGAAAAGGAATAAATGAAAATCTCTTGTATCTATAATGAACTTCAAAAGGCAAATTATAAATAACTCAGAATTTTTACCCAGTTATTACATAAGCTTACATTATGCTATTCAAGTTCATAATCAAAATAATGAAGGTGAAACCTTCTATTAGAAAATAATACATCCTTCAGATTAAGACACTGCACTGCTCCCAGTTGCAAAAATAAAATGTCCTAATGAAGCTAAAGTTGTGAGATTAATTGCTGTCATATAGTCATTTTTAATGAAGAGTAACAATTGACTTGACAGGCTAATTATTATAACATCCTGGGTCCACAGTATGCAATAAGAGTGTAATGTACCAGTCAATCAAACTCTTTCATTTCTGTTACTGTGCTTGAAATCCTCAACTTTCTTTGTTTGTCATATTAACTAGATGACATATGGAAATTACTAAAGGTGTTACCCTCAAGAGAGAACAGAAACATGAAATATTCTGCTCATATTTCTACTGCAATTGATGCTGTGAGATGGCTTTGGCTACACTGAGGAAAAACTCTTCCCAATTTTATAATAATTATTATATTACCATGGGGCATACTGACATGGAAATTTTGATAAGAATCACTAAAGCTTAGAGCATTCCATTGTTAGTATAGGTTCTTGTAGAATAGAAAAAGATTAGAAAAGCTTTAAAATAAACTCCCTAATGAAAGGAATGTTAGAAGATACTATAATATGTAGAAGTTATTGCTGGTGTTGCTAGATTGTTTTAACAAAATTTTTCAGTCACTCTATTCTTTCTGTATATAAAGTGTTAGCTGCAAAGTCATGTCCAACTCTTTGCAACCCCATGGGCTCTAGCTCTCCAGGATCCTCTGTCCATGGAATTCTCCAGGCAAGAATACTGGAGTGGGTAGCCATTTCTCCAGAAGATCTTCTGGACCCAGGAAACAGGGTCTCCTGCATTGCAGGCCAAAGAAAGTATATCTTCTGGGGAGTTTTATTTTTTAAGAGCTTATGTTTAAAATTTATTACCTGAATGTGTGCGATTCTTCCTTTTAATGCAATTCAACGTTTCTAATGTACCTACCCAATCATGTTTGCATATTATCCTCACATTTATACTGAGAGATCCTGCCATCAAAATATACAAAGAAATCTACAGTGAAAGGAGGAATGTGAAGCAACTGGTCCAGAAGTCAAGCACGTGAAAGGACAGAAATGGAAAATACTGTTTAGCAATGCAGCGTGGGTGAGAATTCAAAAATGATTTTCAAGATGTCATTGAGATACTACTATGATAAAACAGTGCCAAAGTACTTATACAAGGTGTCTGTGCATCATATCTGATGAGAAGAAATTGAATTTTGTGCATCTAATCTAAGATGGTGTCAGTTGTAAGAGTACCACTACCAACGTTACTGACTCAACACTTTATCATTTAGAAATTTTATAATCATTGGAAGAGCTTTATACACATATTCTAATAAAGATATTTATCACATACCTCTTGGTTAGATATCTATAAGAATAAAAGAAAAAATAACTGATCAAATGATTCCTAAAATTTATATCCAACTCAAGATTTCTGAAATATTCTTTGACTTGATGTAAAAAGTGTCTA
Organism: Bubalus bubalis; assembly: GCF_019923935.1. Lineage (NCBI taxonomy): Eukaryota > Metazoa > Chordata > Mammalia > Artiodactyla > Bovidae > Bubalus > Bubalus bubalis. The sequence goes on along the minus strand of NC_059159.1, from coordinate 76,685,402 downwards.
TATGGTCTTCACAGTATTGTTCCCTGGAACACCAAGAGAGTTGGTAATGCAGCATTTTTAAGAGTGCTAACTATTGTCTTGGTTTTTAATGTATGTACTCAGTCACATTTGACTTATTTGTCATCCCATGGACTGTAGCCCACCAGGCTCCTCTGTCGATGGAATTTTCCAGGCAAGAATACTGGACTGGGTTGCCATTTTTTTACTCCAGAGGATCAGGAATCGAACCCTCATCTCTTTTGTCTCCTGTACTGGCAGGCAGATTATTTACCACTGTGTCACTTGGGAAGTCCCACTGTCCTTGTTATTTCCTCCTAAGTTTCTGGCAATTCTTTATCTGTTGACACTACTCTTTGTTCTTTTCACTAAGAGATATCAACAGGTTCAGTTAGTTCAGTTGCTCAGTCATGTTCGACTCTTTGCGACCCCATGGACTGAAGCACGCCAGGCCTCCCTGTCCATCACCAACTCCTGGAGCTTACTCAAACTCATGTCCACTGAGTTGGTGACGCCATCCAACCATCTAATCCTCTGTCATCCCCTTCTCCTCCTGACCTCAATCTTTCCCAGCATCAGGGTCTTTTCCAAGGAGTCAGTGCTTTGCATCAGGTGGCCAAAGTATTGGAGTTTCAGCTTCAGCATCAGTCCTTCCAATGAACACCCAGGACTGATCTCCTTTAGGATGGACTGGTTGGATCTCCTTGCAGTCCAAGGGACTCTCAAGAGTTTTCTGCAATACCACAGTTCAAAAGCATCAATTCTTTGGCTCTCAACTTTCTTTATAGTTCAACTCTCACATCCATACATGACCACTGGAAAAACCATAGTTTTGACTAGATGGAACTTTGTTGGCAAAGTAATGTCTCTGCTTTTTAATATGCTGTCTAGGTTGGTCATAGCTTTTCTTGCAAGGGGCAAGCAGTCAACAGGTTATCAAATAGCAATCAAAACTCCTATATCTTTCACATTTGTATCCGGACTGGAACATGGTGGGGTTGTCTTTGTCTACTCAGATAATAGGAATAGTAGCCAAGTTTCTGCATGAACAGAGCATAACTACATCCCAATGTCACTAGACCAACAGAGACCATATTACACCACTGAAGGATAAGATGTAGCTCAATTTCAGATATTAAAATGTGAAAAACAATGTCACAAAGTTGAAGAACATGATAGGCTTCACCAGGGTTATTCCATTCCTGTAAACAATTCTAAAACATATCCTTTTTCTAGAAACAACTAAGAAATAGAGTTTCTGTAGCTATTCCATTTTTCTTGCTTAAAATAATGAAATGAAGAAAGATGGGCTCTATCATGGGGTAGAACATAAGATACCATTTACTGTAGCTCACAGAGTTCTAGTCATTCTCCCACATGCAAAGGGTATTATTAGTCTTCATCAAAATAGGGCTCCTTTAATTGGAAATTCAGATCCAAGACAGTACTTGAAAATGATCAAATCATGTTATTGGATGGTGGTACATGCATATCTGGAGCTTCCCAGGTGGCACAGTGATAAAGAATCTGTCTGCAATGCAGGAGACATGGGTTCGATCCCTGGGTCAGAAAGATACCCAGGAGAAGGAAATGGCAACCCACACCAGTATTCTTGCCTGGGAAATCCCAAGGATGGAGGAGCCTGGTGGGCTATAGTCCATGGGGTCGTAGTCTGACACTAATGAGCAACCGAGCACACACACGTGCATTATCTAGCATAATTGAAGCATATACTTCAAATAAGAATGAGGGTAATGGATTGGTTTGATTCTGATTATCTAATCTCTTCTCTTTAGGCTGCTGTTAAAAATACACTAGCTATGAATAAATAAATAAATATCTCAGGCCTGATCTTGGACCTCCGTGTTTTAAAATTTTGCCTATCTTTGGTTCTCTTGTATACCTTTCAGGGAATAACAAATGCACTCCGCACTATAACGTCTTATTGCAAGGTCTTTGCTACATTAAATATAAAAGCACTGCTTTGCTTCTGCCCTTTAGTCAGTTGTTTCTTCTGATCTCAGGACTACCTTAACTCCATTTTCCATGTTTCTCTTATAATGTCGCATCCCTTCTCGGCCTTTTTTTTTCTTCTAAACTGTACATCTGTCTTCACTATGTATTTCACCTTTGGATACTTTTTCCTGGAGAACTGGTTCAGTCTACCTAGTTCTCCAAGCCTATGATTTCCAGGCAATTCCTAGACTCTGTCAGTAAAATAATTGTATGTGGAGGTATAATCTTTCATGTGTATATCTGTTTAATACTTTACTAATTTTTAATAATTGTTTTTTAGCCCAACTTCTAATAACTGATTAAGTCATTGGTGAACTGTCTCCTGCATTACAGGCAGATTCTTTACCATTTGAACTACCAGAGAAGCCCCTTCTTAATTAATATTACTGATAGAATAGTTGGGAAGAGGAGGGAAACTGTCAATCCTGCTCTTGTATTATTATTTACTTATACTTATATTAGTTTAGTTTTTAATCTATAGGTCTTTAAATGGATATTTTCAAACCATTTTTTTTTTGTGATGGTAAATGTAGTTAAAATTAAATAACATAGACTTTAAGTCCTCTTAACTTAGGCAACTATAAATTGCAATGTCCTAATAAACTAAAAGAACCACACAGTAAGTAAAAGCCTCTAAAGCCCCAAATTGTAGATTTCGCTTCCTTTACTTAGATTGCCTCCCATGTGTTGATATATTCGACCAAGGGCCACTTGACAAGTTAAACGATTCCAATCTTCCATTAATTATAAATGAAACTTAATTTCTTTATTATCCATAGATATATAGAAGTTATTACTGTGCTTTCTTTCCTAATTTTAATGGGTCATCTCACATAGTTCCTAGCATGCACTGATTCCTCTTGGAGGTCACTGCTCTGAAATAAACCCTTTGACCTCTTTGTCACAAGGTCATGACCCCACTGCTTGCATCTTTCTTCCATTCCTCATTCTGATGATCTCTGTCTACACAAGCTTTACTGGCTGGGAAGAAAATCTAGCTTCCTGAAAAGAGCAGACCAAAGAGAAATAAAATAATTCTGTCTCCATATAGCTTTCTTGTTTCTGAAAGAAAACACGCCCCCTCAGGTATAGAGCAAGGAAAAAAATGAACATATACCAAAATATGCCAACTTGCTTTGAATTCTTACAGTTGCTGATGAAAAGTAATTCACCTTTAGCTCTTCCTTATCTACTCTAAATCGTATAGGCAAATTTCTCTTTTTTTCCTAGTTTTCTTTCTTACTGGGAGATGAATAATATCAATGAACAGAAATAAAATCACTCCTTTTTCTCCTTTACTACTTTCTTTTATTGCTTTGCAATTTTTTTGAACCTAAGTACCATTACATATTTCCAAAATAAACCTGGCTTTCTTATTTTGATGAGAAGTGCGTCAGTTCTCAATATTTAGTTAACATTGACCACCTACTCTCCGTGACACATATGTTAAGAACTGGAAATTAAAAATATGCTCATAAAGTCTTCAAGGACTCAGGGTCTAGTGAACAAGACATGCACACTATGCAATTCTAATAAAATCTTCTATGCATATCCTGCAAGTAAGTATACAAGTAAGTGAAGTTACTCAGTTGCGTCCAAATCTTTGTGACCCCATAGACTGTAGCCCACCAGGTTCCTCAATCCATGGGATTTTCCAGGAAAGAATACTGGAGTGGTGACAAACAAAAGAATAATTAATTTTGCTTAAAAAGAAGAGATTTTGGTCTTAAATGATGAATGATTGTTTGGAACTTTATAGGGAGCATGAAAGCTAAAAAAAAAAAAAATGCCTGGAGCATAAAAACAAACAAACAAACAAATCCTTGGCTCCAGTTCATGTATAATAAGTAAGAAAGAAAGAGAGAATGACTACACACAAAACTCAGCTTAGTTAAAAACGTTTTTTCCAAAAGATAAAAATCTCAAATTCATCCAAACTGAGATGTTTTATTAACAATATTTCATGAGTCAGCTGTTTATCTTTATAATTTGGCCGGGGGTATAATCCATATATAAGTTAGAGCTGTTTTTGTTTTAAACAGCAGAATAAATATTTTTTGCTAATTCCATCATACATTTAACGATGGAATTACTATTTGCCTTCAAACTTAATTTGAAAGCAAATTAAGTAGCTGAGAAATTATAATAAAATCTAAGAAAAGGAAGAAAACAGAGTAGGCTAATGATTTGTGTCAAATAACTCACACATACTTTATTCTGTTTCCATAGAATAGCTCAGTTTCAAATATTTTATATCACATCTTTCTCATAAAGATTAACTTTTGCAAGAGTAAGAGTCTAATTCATTTAACATGAGTCTTGGTACCTGGGAGACAAAGGAGCAACCCACTTAGAATTGGGCAGGGTAGTTTTCTAATAAGAGGCATTGTGACCAAAGGAGCATGGAACAAAAGGTGTCTGCAAAAATAACACTAGTCAATTTCACTACTTGGTATCTTGGCATAAACACATTTTATTTCATACTGCCAATTCAACACACACATAACATCCTTTACTATGGCTTAGATGGTAAAGAATCTGTCTGCAATGCAGGACACCTGGGTTCGATCCCTGGGTTGGGAAGATCCCCTGAGAAGGAAATGGCAACCCAGTATCCTGGCAACTTCAGTATTTTAGCCTGGGAAATTCCATGGACAGAGAAGCCTGGAGGGCTACAGTCCATGAGTCGCAAAGAGTCAAACACAACTGAGAAACTAACACTTTCACTTTCATATCATACAAACATATACATTATAAATGCATATGCATTAAATCTATAATATATCTAAATATATAACATATGAAAAAATCTCTTCCTTGTGTCCCCCAAAGAGGGGCAACTCTAACCAAGTTAACCATGGCAATTTCATGATCTCTGAATGACTCACATTCTTTTTTCTCTTGCCCTGACTTTTTCTTTCCAGATATCTTCTAATCTATGCCATGTATGACCATAATCACTATGCCTCTTATTAATAGTATGAGTAAAGAAGAGGAAAACTATGATTTTTGTTTTTCAGTGTAACCTAATAAGAAAACATTATCATTTTGCTTCTACTGCTGCTGCTAAGTCACTTCAGTCTTTGTCCGACTCTGTGCGACCCCATAGACGGCAGCCCACCAGGCTCCCCCGTCCCTGGGATTCTCCAGGCAAGAATACTGGAGTGGGTTGCCATATCCTTCTCCAATGCATGGAAGTGAAAAGTGAAAGTGAAGTCACTCAGTCGTGCCCGACTCTTAGCGACCCCATGGACTGCAGCCCACCAGGCTCCTCTGTCCATGAGATTTTCCAGGCAAGAGTACTGGAGTGGGTTGCCATTGCCTTCTCCGATTTTGCTTCTAGAATTGTCCATATCTATAACTTTACATTTATGGTGCTCCTCCTTCTATTTCATCTATATTTTGCTTAACAACCCAGCTAATTGGAGTATATGACCAAAATCTTATTTTAAGAAGATCTGATAAGATACTCTGGAGTAGGAAATAGCAACCCACTCCAGCGTTCATGCCTGGAATATTCCACAACAGAAGAGCCTGGCAGAATAAAATCCATGGGTTACAAAGAGTCAGGAACAACTGAGCAACTGAGCACGCACACACACACATACACAATGCCTAGATTACACTTCAGTGGTCTTCTTTTAAAAATTACAGTTGTTTAAATAATGCCCCCCTCTCCCCGACACACACACATAGAGATCTTGAAGAAGGCAATGGCAACCCACTCCAGTGTTCTTGCCTGGAGAATCCCAGGGACGGGGGATCCTGGTGGGCTGCCATCTATGGGGTCGCACAGAGTCAGACAAGACTGAAGCGACTTAGCAGCATCAGCAGCACACAGAGATCTTACATTCTTCTCATAGACCTTTTTCTAAGAAAAAAATCTATTTCTCAATGATTTAAGTTATCTTGTCGCTATAGAGCTAACTGAAGCAGAAGATATTAAGAAGAGGTGGCAAGAATACATAGAAGAATTATACAAAAAAGATCTTAATGACCTGGATAACCATGATTGAATTCAGCTGAGCTATTTCAAATCCTAAAAGATGATGTTAATGTAAAGAGCTGCACTCAATATGCCAGCAAATTTGGAAAACTCAGCAGGGGCACAGGACTGGAGAAAAGTTAGTTTCATTCCAATCCCAAAGAAGGGCAATGCCAAAGAATGTTCAAATTACTCCACAATTATACTCATTTCACATGCTAGCAAGGTAATGTTCAAAATCTTAAAAGCTAGGCTTCAACAGTAAGTCAACTGAGAACTTCCAGATGTTCAAGCTGGATTTGGAAAAGGCAGAGGAGCCAGAGGTCAAATTGTCAACATCTGCTGGATCATAGAAAAAGCAAGACAATTCCAGAAAAACATCTACTTATGCTTCATTGACTACACTAAAGCCTTTGTGTGGATCACAACAAACTGTGGAAAATTCTTACAGAGATGGGAATACCAGGCCACCTTACCTGCTTCCTGAGAAACCTGTAAGCAGGTCAAGAAACAAGAGTTAGAACCAAACATGGAACAGACTGATTCATATTGGAAAAGGAGTACATTAAGGCTGTATGTTGTCACTCTGCTTATTTAATTATATGCAGAGTATATCATGCAAAATGCCGGGCTGGATGAAGGACAAGCTGGAATCAAGATTGCCAGGAGAAATATCAATAACCTCAAATACGCAGATGACACCACCCTTTTGGCAGAAAGTGAAGAAGAAATAAAGAGCCTGTTGATGAAGTTGAAAGGGGAGAGTGAAAAAACTGGCTTAAAAGTCAACATTCAAAAAACTAAGATCACGGCATCCAGTCTGATTACTTCATGGCAAATAGATGGAAAACAATGGAAACAGTAACAAATTTTCTTTTCTTGGGCTCCAAAATCACTGAGAATTGTGACTTTAGCCATGAAATTAAAAGATGCTTGCTCCTTGGAAGGAAAGCTATGACAAACCTAGACAGCATATTAAAAAGCAGAGACATTAGTTTTTCAATATAGGTCCATATAGTCAAAGCTATGGTTTTTCCAGTAGTCATGTACAGATGTGAGATTTGGACCATAAAGAAGGCTGAGTGCCAAAGAGTTGATGCTTTTGAACTGTGGTCTTGTAGAAGACTCTTGAGAGTCTGGTGGACTGCAAGGAGATCAAATCTGTCAACCTAAAGGAAATCAACCCTAAATACACATTGCAAGGACTGATGCTGATGCTGAAGCTCCGATACTTTGGCCATCTGTTCTGAATAGCCAACTCACTGGAAATGACCCTGTTGCTGGGATAGATTGAGGACAGGAGGAAAAGAGGGTGACAGAAGGTCAGATGGTTTGATGGCGTCATTGACTCAATGGACATGAGTTTGAGCAAACTCTGGGAGATGGTGAAGGACAGAGAAGCTTTGTGTGATGCAGTCCATGGGGTCACAAGGCAGCCAGGACTGGGGAGGTGATTAAGACACATGGCCCACCATACACTCACCAAGCACCTGGTCACCTGAGCTGCTCAGACCTGGGGAGGGTACAAAATGCATGCCCAATCCAGAGTATTCAATTCAGTTCAGTCTCTCAGTTGTATCCAACTCTTTGGGACCCCGTGAACTGCAGCACGCCAGGCTTCCCTGTCTATCATCAACTCCCATAGCCTACTCAAACTCTGGGAGCCTACTCAAACTGGTGTTGGTGATGCCATCCAACCATCTCATCCTCTGTCGTCCCCTTCTCTCCCAAAGGCAGAGAGGCAGGCTTGTGACAGCCAGAGCTGGAAGGCAAGGGGATGCTACAATCTCGGTCCCAGAGAGGGCATCTTCCACCAAACTGTGAGCAGGCTCCCAGCTGCTAACCACGTCTTCCTGAGATCCTGGATGGTTGACATCTGCCAGGAGGGTTGCAGCCTGAGATCAGCTCTGCGAAGGAGACACATGGCACACCTGAGACAGTGCTCTTGCAGCACACCCAGGAAACTGAACAGCCAGGACTGGGGAGGTGATTAAGACAAATGGCCCACCTGGGACAGTGCACTCACCAAGCACCTGGCCACCTGAACTTCTCAGACCTGGGAAGGGCACAAAACGCATGCCCAATCCAGAAAGATTGAATCAGAACTGTGTTTGGTGTTTCCTGTGTAGGTATGGGTCACCAGTGGCCTGCCACAGGGGCTCTGGGTGCTGCAGACCTGGGTATGGCATAAGCCCTCTTGGAGGAGGTTGCCATTAACCTCACCATAGAACCACCAGAACTTACATAGGACTGGGGAAACAGACTCTTGGAGGGCACAAACAAAACCTGTGTGCACCAGGACCCAGGAGAAAGGAGTAGTGACCCCACAAGAAACTGACCCAGACATGCTGATGAGTGTCCAGGAGTCTCTGGTGGAGGCATGGATTGGTGGTGGCCTGCTTGAGGGTCAGAGGCACTGAGTGCAGCAGTGCCTGCATGGGACCTTTTGAAGGAGGTCACCATTATCTTCATTACCTCCACTATAGTTTGGCCTCAGGTCAAGCAACAGGGAGGGAATACAGCCCTGCCCATCAACAGAAAATTGGATTAAAGATTTACTGAGCATGGCCCAACCATAAGAACAAGACCCAGTTTCTGCCTCAGTTAGTCTCTCCCATCAGGAAGCTTCCATAAGCCTCTTATCCTTCTCCATCAGAGGGCAGACAGAACGCAAACCACAATCACAGAAAACTAACCAAACTGATCACGTGGACCATAGCCTTGTCTAGCTCAATAAAACTATGAGCCATGCCCTGTAGGGCCACCCAAGATGGACAGGTCATGGTGGAGAGTTATGACAAAATGTGGTCCACTGAAGAAGGGAATGGCAAACCACTTCAGTATTCTTGAACAGCATGAAAAGGCAAAAAACACAACAACAACAACAACAACAAAAAACATAAGATCTATTTTGCTGTACTCTCTTACTTTGTGATACTCTTAAACGCCTTCACATAGCACAAACTCTTATTTTCTGGACATTAACATCACAATACTTTCATTGTCACACAATAATGACTGTGACATTAAGTTAGCCAACAGAATGAATTAAATTGAGACAAAAACAAGAATACAAGAGAGTGGCAGATTGAATGCTGCTGCTGCTACTGCTGCTAAGTCACTCAGTCATGTCCGACTCTGTGCGAACCCACAGACCACAGCCCACCAGGCTCCACCATCCCTGGGATTCTCCAGGCAAGAACACTGGAGTGGGTTGCCATTTCCTTCTCTAGTGCATGAAAGTGAAAAGTGAAAGTGAAGTCTGAAGTCGCTCAGTTGTGTCTGACTCTTTGTGACCCCATGGACTGCAGCCTACCAGGCTCCTCCGTCCATGGGGTTTTCCAGTCAAGAGTACTGGAGTGGGTTGCCATTGCCTTCTCTGGCAGATTGAATAAAGGTCCCCAAATATGTTCTCATTCTAATCCCTAAAACCCATCAGTATATTTCTTTACATGGCAAAAAATCTTTGCATGGGGTGATTAAGAAATTTTCAATGGTAGATTATCCAGGTGGGTCCAATGTAATCATAAGAATTCTTACAAAAAGTATACCAGGAAGGTCAAAATCAGACAAAGAGTTGTGATGAGAGATACAGGGGTTGGAGCAATTTGTGGCCACTAACTAAGGCATTCAGGCCATCTCTGGAAGGTAGAAAAGGCATGGAAACAGAGTCTCATTGTAGAGTTAAACATTGTAGTCTAATTGTACAAGTTACACGTTGTAGACTTCTGATTACATATTTTTTTGTTGTTTTAGTCCACTAAAGGACTAGAAGTTAGCCTGTCTTTTGTTTTTCGCTACCAAATTTGCAGCAATCTCCCATAGCAGGAGTAGAAAACTAATACAAACAGTATAAGGATATTATTGATTTTGCTGGGAAAAAAAACAAACTACTTTGTAGTTGATACCAACAGCCAGGAGCAGCATTACTTTATCCAATAAGGCTACAACATTAAGGAGAGTGTACAGGGACTGAATCAATTTTTTAAAAACTAAGCTTCCATAGTCCTATTATTTTCTAAGTCTCATCAGGAAATTTCACAGATCAAATTAAAGATTTGAACAGGGATAGTATGGAGGTTTCCACCTTGATTTTTTTTTTATTTTTTTTATTTTTAGGTCTTTGATGGTGAATAATACCTTGAATTTCCCAAGAATGTTATTACTTTTGTAGGGAGAACAGTCTCCAATAGTTTCTTCATCATTTCTTCAACAATAATTCTTACAGTAGAGCCTGTGGATAATTTCCCATTTTCTGAGAATATCTATTCAGGTTATTATTCTCAGTGTATGTGAAGAAAAAAAAAAATCAAATGGCTGAGTTTGAGATCAGAATTGGGCCTCTTCTATTTCCTGAACCCTCATAAAACCCTGTTCTTTTCAGCAGGTCATAGTAGTACATTTTATACCCAATTCTTTCCAAAATTTTCAGCTAGTTCTCATTACACAGTATTGTTTTGGATATTAATCCAGGTCTCTCTGTGTGGCTTCCCTGTTGGTCCGATGGCAAAGAATCTGCCTGCAATGTAGGAGACCTGGGTTCAATCCCTGGGTCAGGAAGATCCTTGGAGGAGGGCATGGCAACCCACTCCAGTACTCTTGGCTGGAGAATTCTATGGACAGAGGAGACTGGTGGGCTACAGTCCATGGGGTTACAAAAAGTTGAACATGAGTGAGCAACTAACACACAATGAAGGATTTATAGTACATATGATTGTGATACACATTTACAGTTTCCTCTATCATTAAGACACCACAGCAATTGTATTTCATTTCTAGTAGCCTCCTGGCTGTTTGTGGTATATATATGCAGACCATACACCATATGATCTGGTTACCTTTCAATCCATTATGCTCAATATGATAATCACGATCAGTGAACAGACGCACATGAAAGATACAATCCAGCTTTCCAACAATCAAAGTCTGTGACAGTACTTCTAGAAAGATATGGACAGGGAGTTTAGGTCTTTCAATGTCAGTTAGCAAATTGCATTCAGGTTTGCTCTTCCTAAAACAGAGGCAGCAGCTGTCTACTTAAGCTGGCTCAATAAATGTAAAAACTTTATTGAGAATAACAAGTTTGATAAGTTCAGCCTGATCCAAAACTATGTCCCCCTCCTCCATCCTTGGATAAGCATTCTCAAAATCCAGTCTTACAAATAATTTCCAGGTTTTGACTAGACAAATTAGCAAATTCCTGTAAATCCTCTGGGACTAACTCTTAGCTTAACTATTCTAATTCTGCATTTCAATCTCTGTACATATTCACAATTATGGCCAGTAGGCTCTCAACAATGCAGATTTCTCTTGCATGAGAAACATAGATTCTTTCCAGAAAAGGATGTTTCACAAGGATTTGAGAGAACTGGGTTCTCCAGCTGGTCTTATTCCCCATAATCTGGGCCCTACTTGTCCCAGCTATTGGGGATGTATTAGTTCTAGAGTTGTGCTCGATCTTCACAAAGGAAAACTGAAGAGGTTGTAAATACAACTAATTTATAATTCAGTAATCTACAGAACCAATCTATAAAGATTATTCTGATGATTTCAGCTTTATGGCTATACAAGGGAAGAGATTTTTTTTTTTTTTTTTTTTTTTTTTACAGAAAGGCCCTGAGTTTCAGTCCAAGCCTCAGGGTAAGAATTTAAAGATTTGAACTTGTCATTTTTTTGGTTTAAAAATATTGAATATTGTCAGAAACAACTATTGTTCCCCTTGCTTTCAGGATTATTTGACCTTTCTGTGCCATTCTGTGACAGAAGTTAGTCACCCAAAGCCTTGCTCTTGTTGAGCACATGGTACTAGGTGACCACAGGGAAATATTTAATTAGCTGTTAGACCACAGATTACCCTGAGGCAGTTATTTTCCAGTTCTGGAATGTTATGGGACTCTCAATGTCATTTCCTGCATTTCAATGTCATAATCCATTATAAATACCCCATATTTCACTGAGAGTCTATTGTGTGAAATGCATTCTAAATCTTTATTTCAGTTTCCTTGTATATGTGTTCTGGACAAATTTATCCTGTAAAACCTAACTTCATAATCAAATATAAAACTACACAAATAAGCTTTGTGTAGTTTATTTGAAAGGAGAAATATCAGGAGAGTTTCTGGGATTGGGTAGAGAAGGCAATGGCATCCCACTCCAGTACTCTTGCCTGGCAAATCCCATGGACGGAGGAACCTGGTAGGCTTCAGTCCACGGGGTCCTAGGAGTTTGACACGACTGAGTGACTTCACTTTCACTTCACTTGCATGAATTGGAGAAGGAAACGGCAACCCACTCCAGTGTTCTTGCCTGGAGAATCCCAGGGATGGGGAACCTTGGTGGGCTGCCATCTACGGGGTTGCACAGAGTTGGACACAACTGAGGCAACTAATCAGTAGTCCATTATAGTTCTAGTAGTTTTCCACCTTTGGGGACTGCTCCTTAAAATTCAAATATCTAGATGTGATTTGCCTAATTTTGGTCACTGTTTGCTAGTGACCACTGTTTGCTAGTTCACTCCACCTTTGCTAGTGTTGGTGGTGGAGGATATCATCTGGATTTGTAATTCCATCAAGAACACACTGACCGGAAAAAGTAGTGTGCTAAGGGAAGAAACAAAGCGAAGAGAGAAAGGAGTGAGAGAAACAAAGCAAAGAGAGAAAAGAGTGATCTCAGGCAAAAACAACAAATGACCAATAAAGCTTTGAAACATTATTGCACTCAGCTCTCAGATTCAACAGACTTGTATACATCTGTCTCTCTCATTTTATATACAATTTGTATACATAAATGAGAAAATCATTATTTCTTTCAGGGTGTTTGGCTTATATATAACAATCATATAAAAGCTAATTGAGAAGGCCATCCAATAACTAGCCTATAATCTATAAACATCCTAATTATTTAAATTATATCTTACCACATAAGTATCACATTTACTTTTATATCATTTGCAAGACTGCGTTCATAATATAATTATAGCATATGCATAATAAGTGATGTAATTTACATGCTCTAATTTAAAATGAACAAAACCTCAATTCTAGGTGGTTATAAAAATGCAGAAAGTATAGAAATTCTAGAAAGTAATATAAATGCAGCAAAGTATAAGGAAAGGAGGAAAGAATCTAGAAACTGCAGAGCTGGAATCAGTATCTGGCTGCTTCACTTTCACAGACTTTATAAACCTTTAAGATATATTTTTATGCCTAATTTAAAAAATCTTTCAAAAAATGGGAAAATGAAGACCAGCCTCCTACTTACTGGTTAAAGGTTGATGTCAGTGACTTAGTGAGCATGGACTGGACAGTGGTATCAGATACTGTCCTGTCAGAAAACAATTACATACACATGCTGGTGTGTAAAATGCAGGGGAGTAAAATGGGCCACCTCCAAATATGCCACTTTTGCATGTGGATTCTTACAAGCGGAAGACAACCAAGGTCGCATAACCCAGGAAGACTGCTTATATTCCCCTTAACTGTCTAAAAGAATTTAGATAGAGGGCTTGTACCAGGAAGAGACCTAATATCAAAGATGATTTTTATCTGCCAGAAAGACTTGTCTGTTTGGCATGACAAACATTTGTTTACCACACACCTTCTCTTCTCGTTTTCCTGTAATTTATCAGTCTTCCTTTTAAAGCCCCAAACCCCTACCCACTTCTGCTTAGCTCAGGAAGGCATATCAGCCCCAATCACCTGATTTTCCTTGGGTCTCATGACTTTGGGACTCTCATGTATAGGAAATTTGTTTTTCTTCTTTGAATCTGTCTTATGTCAGTTTAATTATTAGAATGTTCAAAGAACCTAGAAAAGAAGGGAAAAGTTTTCCACCTCTACAAATACAGTGGTTAAGATGATGGGTGTTTAAGAAAGGCTGAATGGGATCAAAACGTGATCCCACTATTTGTTGGCTCTATGATGTTGGGAGACCTCTGGTCCTGTATGACTTCTGTCAATTTCAGTTTCTTCCTCAGTAAAATGACAATTATGATACTGAACATGGTATTTACCAGGGTCAAATAAACCAATGCAGTTAGCACAAAGGGGCTACTCCAAATCAAGTAGGTTCAAAACGTATGAAGATTGTTCTATCCATTGATTTATATTTGTAGTTATACACACACACACACACACACACACACACACACACACATGTAAATAGAATAGGAAATGGCAACCCACTCCAGTATTCTGGCCTGGAAAATTTCATGGACAGAGGAGCCTGGCCGTCTACAGTTCATGGGGTCACAGAGAGTCGGACATGAATGAGTAGGCATAAAACATACATATATATAAAACGATATGTGTTTTATAGCATTGTTCTAACACATATTACCCCATAGTCTAGATATATTTAATCCATAAAATAGCATGACAGGACTGGATAATATGAGAAAAATCAAAATCTCTTTTTAACTTTCTTACAACTTCACAAGTAACTAGAGGTAAAAAGGAGCAGCTATTAAGCTCAGCAATTCTCAGTGGTGTAGGGGATTTTTGAGTAATTTTTTTCCCTTTCTTCTTAAGTAGTTTCTCTCTTATTAAACTGTCGAACAGAAGGATACATGGGTATCAAGTCTGATCTCTAAAGCAAAAGCAGAATTTACCGTCTACCCTCCAGCATGTTTTTTTGTAATGCAGATTAACTGTGTTCTCTTGTCTTTTTTTCCCAAGGTAAAGAATCAGAGGACCAATAGGAGTTGAGGAAATACACTTTGTTCTTTAAAAATCAGCACAATAGAGACAGAGCACATAGAGACAAGGTATTCAGATTATCTTTATTTATCTTTCACTGTACCTACTGACAAGGTGATTAGTTTCCACTTCCATCCTGAATTTTCTGGCAAAATAATTTTTAAAAGGCCATCCTTCGAAAAAAGGATGAAATGATAAAAATCTCAGAATTTGAAAAGAGATGAGGTCCGATTCACTCAGAAGATTAAAATGATAAAATTTAGATTCCAACCTGTTTCTAAACTACCAAATACAGGATTAGATACAACCAGATAATGCATGATAGGTTCCTTTAGTAATTCATTTACCACTTGTGTTACACTGGATGCTTTTAAGTAGTTAGTAATAGAAAACCCAACTAAAATTGAATCAAATAATAAGGGCTTTTATGACTCAGGACATTAGAAGGCAGGCAGTCCAAAGTTTTGTCTGATGACTGGGAAGGTCAGCAGCCAACCCAAGATTTTCTGATCCTTTTGCTAAATCCCATTCAGTTTGATAGTGATGTCTTTTTAAATGTACTGTATCAACAGGGCAGTATGACAAAGTAGGAAGAAGGATGAGGTTGGGGATAGCAGATGAAGATCTTTCTTCCATCCCTAGGTGATTTCTCTTTGAATATCATTGATCATAACTAGGTCATGTATCTGCCCTTAGTTGAGAAAAGAGTGAAAAAGCTAGTGTTTACCTTTTGAATGTCTTAGGAGGCATCACTTAGATTGCACAAAATAACTGGAGTAAGAACAATTAGTTGAATAAGAAATACATTGACATATCACATGCTTCCTTGACAAGAAAAATAGAATCTTAAATTATTTCTAGTTTGCTACATCATTTACTGGTTTGCTCCTCAGCACATTATGACCCTGTCAACCTATGGTATATTTAAATCTCAAAATGCATTTGGATACAGCCAGAAAGATTTAAACAGAGAAGGCAATGGCACCCCACTCCAGTACTCTTGCCTTGAAAATCCCATGGACAGAGGAGCCTGGTGGGCTGCAGTCCATGGGGTCGCTAAGAGTCGGACACGACTGAGCGACTTTACTTTCACTTTTCACTTTCATGCATTGGAGAAGGAAATGGCAACCCACTCCAGTGTTCTTTCCTGGAGAATCCCAGGGATGGGGGAGCCTGGTGGGCTGCCATCTATGGGGTCGCACAGAGTCGGACACGACTGAAGTGACTTAGCAGTAGCAGCAGAGAGATTTAAAATCATTTAAATGGGAGCCCACATGTTCTCTCATTCACTAACATTGTGTGTATTAAGTCGCTTCAGTCATGTTTGACTCTTTGTGACCCCATGGACTGTAGCACTACATAATCCTCTGTCCATATGATTCTCCAAGCAAGATTACTGGAGTGGTTTGCCATTTCCTTCTCCAGGGGATCTTCCTGACCCAGAGATTGAAACTGCCCCTCTTGCATCTCCTGCAAGATGCATTGGCAGGAAGACTCTGTACCACTAGCACCACCTGGGAGGCCAACATTACATGACTACACAGCCCATTCATCTCCTCTGTTATCCCAAGTTTTCATTTCAGCATATTTCATCCTACAATAGTAATATTCCAACCAATCAGTCTCTTCATGAGAAAGCAATGGGAAAACAACAAATTCTGCTAGTGTTCCTGATTGTAAAACTAAAGTCTGATTAAAAGAAAACACTTTTTCCCTTCTAGTTCCACATCTCATTTTTCTAATTCTTTACCAGGTAACATAAGACATGTAACTGGTACAAATGCAGATACAGTGAACCATGGTGCAGATAGTCTCTATTCCATTGTCCCGTGATCTCAAAGCTCTGGAGCAGAAAAAACACCAGAGAATTGGATTCTTTGTGATATGCCTCCCACCTTCCTGCTCTTATCTTCCTTCCCTTTTCTAATTTTCCCAAAAATCAAGAAGGTAGATGCTACAAACAACTGGTCAAGTTTAAAGAGATATTGCTATGGCATTATGGAGGGAAATGTTCTTTTATTTTTCTACTAGAAACCTCTGTAGTATAATTTTTGAATTAAAGCCTAGATTCCTGCCATTTGAATTTTAACATGTATTTTTAAGACTAGAAAGCACAGTAATATGATATAGAGATTCTTTCAGTTACACTATTAAAAGCTTATTTTCTCAATCTATCATCTATTACATATGTTGCTACTTGACAGATACTTGAAGTTTATAACTAGAATACATGAAATTCTTAATAGAATTTTGAGTATCTCAGATATCATTTAACTGCACAGCTGAATTTAAGAGGAAATAAATATTTCATATTTGAGCAAAAGTTTTGTTGCTTAGGATGGTTTCCTGATTTGTGTAGGCACTTGCCTTCTGATCCATCTTTCTTTTAATAAAGATTGAGGCCACTGGGTGGCCCACTGAAGGCTATCTTTTGCAGCCTTGCTTTTGGATTTTGGGTGTGTGATTCTCTCCATCTTGTTAAATCTTCCCCTGAGGGGAAAACATTTGAAGTGCCCCCAAATGTATTATTAAATTCTCTTTCAAAGGGATAGTTGAGGAAAATATAAAGTATTTTATATTTTCTTTTAGCACCTAGGGCTAATGCAATATTTTCTCTTCTTCTCCCATAAGATCTCTAGGTTTGTAACTGCTGAGGTGGGTGTGACAAAAAAAAGCCATCAGCATCAAGATTTGCAGTGGTCTGAGTGGGCGAGTGCCTCATTTACTCTGAACTCTGCCCCTAGCTTCAGGGCCTTTCTTCATGGCTCTGATCCATGGGCAAACACAGCATTGACAGGGTTCAGCCCAGACAGCTCAGGTGCAGATTTCAATGGGATGTAACCATTTTCTTCAAGTTAAGAAAACATTACAGTAAGTCCCCTACATATAAACTAGTGCTGTACCATGAGCAAGTCTGTAAGTCCAATTTGTTCATATAAGTCCAACAATGTTAGCCTAGGTACCCAACTAAGACAACTGTCTGTACTATAGTTCTGTATGGGCTTCCCTGGTAGCTCAGACTGTAAAGAATCCATCTTTAATGCAGGAAACCTGGGTTTGATCTCTGGGTGGGGAAGATTCCCCTGGAGAAGGGGATGGGTACCCACTCTAGCATTCTTGCCTGGTGAATTCCATGGGCAGAGGAGCCTGGCCAGGGCTACAGTTGATGAGGTCACAGAGTTGGACATGACTGACTTACACACACACACATAGTTCTGTACTGAAATAAATGTATAATAATTTTCACACAAATAAATGGACCTAATAAGCAAAAATATGAAAAAAAATTTTTAATCTTACAACGCAGTACCTTGAAAAGTACAGTGGTACAGTACAATAACTGGCATACAGGGGTTGGCATGTACGTTCACATATTTGAAAGTTCACAACCTAACGGTTTGTATGTAAGAGCCTTACTGTAAAGACTCCAATCTTGCTAGGGTTTTTAAAACCTCACAGAATGGCGTACAAGAGGTCATAGAAATCCCACTTGTGACTGTCCTTGCTAAACTTCTACACTAGAAGCAAATCCTAGATGGGGCAAATCACAGCCTCAAACCAGGCTGTATTTTGTGAAGTTCTCTCCTAATAGGGATCAGCAGTGTGCTTCCTTGGCTTAACTAATGTAGCCTGTGTATCTATGCATCTCTCTGCACACGTGGTCCCTCGTGGGTACTCAAACATGGAATCACGCTTCATGAATGGAAAGATGAAAGAATGAAGACTGAAAGCTGCTTTACCCTTCCTATCCTAAGTTCTATACCGTGCTTCTAGGGAATTTTCCTCAGAGGTTTACGTTCTCATCTGTTTGTTTTGTCCCAGTAGTCACAAAGTTATCTCAAAATGAGTATATATCCCCAAGTAACCTGTGTTCTTTTTCCATTTTTAAAAACCTGTCTCTCACCCTCTGGTTCCTGTCTTGATAAATCTATGCAATCATTCAAAAAAGTTTGAATTGCTTTACTTTTTCGGTTTATTTAGTGTCTAAGTACCTTGATTCTTGCTTTTCATGTTTTCATATATTCACACGCTTCACCCACCCTATCTGTCAGTGCTCTAGTTTAGGGACATGCTGCATTTTACTTGGGCAAGTGACACAGTATCCTAAAAATCTGGTGCTCTGCAGCCTCAGAGCTCTCCCGCACTTTCCCTGCAATGTTTAAAGAAAATGAAATAAAATGGGAATAAGACCCCATCTCTCTCTAGTTAAAATCTTAGTTTATCCTCATTACAAAGGAGATAAAATCAAACTTGCTGCTGTCATAAAGATTTACCTATTTTCCAAAAATGTTGTCAAGTTCTATCTTTATTATGAACATATTATTGATATCTATATGTTTGATTTACAAATAAATACAACACTGTTCAGAGAGTTAAATTATTCCAGAAAATAAGAGGTACTCAATAAATGGGAAATAGATGGGGAAACAGTGTCAGACTTTATTTTGGGGGGCTCCAAAATCACTACAGATGGTGACTGCAGCCATGAAATTAAAAGACACTTACTCCTTGGAAGGAAAGTTATGACCAACCTAGATAGCATATTCAAAAGCAGAGACATTACTTTGCCAACAAAGGTTCATCTAGTCAAGGCTATGGTTTTTCCAGTGGTCATGTATGGATGTGAGAGTTGGGCTGTGAAGAAAGCTGAGCACTGAAGAATTGATGCTTTTGAACTGTGGTGTTGGAGAAGACTCTTGAGAGTCCCTTGGATTGCAAGGAGATCCAACCAGTCCAT
Organism: Bubalus bubalis; assembly: GCF_019923935.1. NCBI lineage: Eukaryota > Metazoa > Chordata > Mammalia > Artiodactyla > Bovidae > Bubalus > Bubalus bubalis. Next base: position 76,665,970 of record NC_059159.1, on the reverse strand, counting down.
TCTAAAGATCAGTCCTGGGGGTTCATTGGAAGGACTGATGCTGAAGCTGAAACTCCAATACTTTGGCCACCCTATGTGAAGAGTTGACTTTTGGAAAAGACCCTGATGCTGGGAGGGATTGGGGGCAGGAGGAGAAGGGGATGACAGAGGATGAGATGGCTGGATGGCATCACTGACTTGATGGACATGAGTCTCAGTGAATGCCAGGAGTTGGTGATGGACAGGGAGGCCTGGTGTGCTGCGATTCATGGGGTTACAAAGAGTCAGACATGACTGAGTGACTGAACTGAACTCAATAAATGACTGACAACTAAATCAGTGAAAAAATATAGATGATATTGTACTGAAATCTATTTCCTGACAACTTATTTTCATTTATCGTAGATATTACCCTTGGTAATATTTAAGACTCTAATATATTGCTTTTGCTTTATTTAATTTTTGGTCCATGACAATTTTCTAATAATTTAAAAGTACTCCTTCATAAATTTGTCAACACTAGCTAAGAATCACCTCTTTGCTATGCTGATTTTCCTAACTTTTAATTCTTTTCTTGAATTATAATATTTATTTTTTGAATACTTCTATAATTAATAAAATTAAAATACATGCAAAAGAAAAGGAAACAAATTGAGTCCCAAAGAGCTGGCTTTAAGAATGATCAAAGTCAGTAATCAAGACACTATTGTACCAGCCCAAAAACAGGAATATAGATCAATGAAACAGAAGAGAAAGCTCAGAGATAAACCCATGCACCGATGGACTCCTAATCTATGACAAAGGAGTCAAGAACATACAATGGATAAAAGACAGTCTTTTCAATAAGTGTTTCTGAGAAAACTGGACAGCTATATGTAAAAGAATGAAATTAGACCACCCCCTAACACCATACACAAAAATAAATTAAAAATGGATTAAAGACCTATATGTAAGGCCGGACTATAAAACTCTTAGAGGAAAACACAGGTTGACCACTTTTTGACATAAGTCATGGCAAGATCTTTTTTGACCCACATCCTAGGTTAATGAAAATAAAAACAAAAATAAACAAAGGGTGACTAATTAAACTTAAAAACTTTTGCACAGCAGAGTAAAAGTGAAGGCATAGTCACTCAGTTGTGTCCAACTCCTGGCAACTCCGTGGCCATGGTATTCTCTAGGCAAGAACATTGGAGTGGATTGCCATTCTGTTCTCCAGGGGATATTCCTAACCCAAGGATTGAACCTGGGTCTCCTGTATTGCAGACAGATTCTTTACTATCTGAGCCACAAGAGAAGCCACAGCAAAGGAAACCATAAACAAGACAAAAATACAACTCTTGGAATAGGATAAAATATTTGCAAATGAAGTACCTGGCAGGGGATTAATCTCAAAAATATACAAACATCTCATGCAGTTCAATATGAAGAAAACAAATAACCCAATCTAAAAATAGGCATACAACCTAAATAGACATTTCTTCGATTTAAGACATGCAGATGGCCAAGAGACATACGAAAAGATGCTCAACATTACTAATTATTAGAGACATGCAAGTTAAAACTACATGAAGTATCAGCTCACATCTGTCAGAATGGCCATCATCAAAAAATCTACAGACAATAAATTCTGGAGAGGGTGTGGAGAAAAGGGAACACTCTTACACTGTTGGTAGGAATGTAAATTGATACAACCACTAAGGAGAATTATGGGGGTTCCTTAAAAAACTAAAAACAGAAGTACCACGTGACCCAGAAATCTCTCTTCTGGGTATATACCCAGAGAAAACCATAATTCAAAAAGATAGCCATTCTTCAGTGTTCACTGAAGCACTGTTTAGAACATCCAGAACATGAAAATATGTCCATCACTAGAGTAATGGATAAAGAAGACGTGACACTTATACACAATGGAATGTTACTCAGCCATGAAAAGGAATAACATTGTTCCATGTGCAGAGACGTGGGTGGACTTAGAGACTGTCATACAGAGTAAAGTAAATCAGAAAGAGAGAAAAAAATACCATTTATTAATACATAAAGAAAAATGGTACAGATGAAGCTATTTGCAAAGTAGAACATAGATGTACATAACAAATTTTTGGACACCAAAGGGGGAAAGGGGGAGTGGGATGAATTGGGAGATTGGGATTGACGTATATTCACTACTATATATAACACGGATAACTAATAAGAACCTACTGTATAGTACAGGAAACTCTACTCAATGTTCTGTGGAGATGTAAAAGGGAAGGAAATCCAGAAAAGAGGGGGTATATGTTTACATATGGCTGATTCACGTTGCTGTACAGCAGAAACTAACACAACATTTTAAAGCTCCAAAATACTCCAATGAAAATTATTTCAAAAACAGAAGCAACAAAGCATGGGTCAAGTTGTTTCATCAATATCATCACCTTTCCAAACAACTTTAACTTTCACGAAGTAAATTCCAGACACAATATAATTTTTATCAGTAATGATGGGGAAAAAGTGGAAACAGTGTCAGACTTTATTTTTTGGGCTCCAAAATCACTGCAGATGGTGACTGCAGCCATGAAATTAAAAGACGCTTACTCCTTGGAAGGAAAGTTATGACCAACCTAGATAGCATATTGAAAAGCAGAGACATTACTTTGCCAACAAAGGTCTGTCTAGTCAAGGCTGTGGTTTTCCAGTGGTCATGTATGGATGTGAGAGTTGGACTGTGAAGAAGGCTGAGCGCCAAAGAATTGATGCTTTTGAACTGTGGTGTTGGAGAAGACTCTTGAGAGTCCCTTGGACTGCAAGGAGATCCAACCAGTCCGTTCTGAAGGAGATCAGCCCTGGGATTTCTTTGGAAGGAATGATGCTAAAGCTGAAACTCCAGTACTTTGGCCACCTCATGCGAAGAGCTGACTCATTGGAAAGGAGTCTGATGCTGAGAGAGATTGGGGGCAGGAGGAGAAGGGGATGACAGAGGATGAGATGGCTGGATGGCATCACTGACTCGATGGACGTGAGTCTGAGTGAACTCCGGGAGTTGGTGATGGACAGGGAGGCCTGGCGTGCTGCGATTCATGGGGTCGCAAAGAGTCGGACACTGGACTGAACTGAACTGAACTGAAAAGTTTTGGCATGTATTTTCAAAGTGTAAATTTTTTACATTAACACGGTTTCATGGCCCACTCATTATTCTGGTCAATATCCTCTGAGTATGTTTGATTCTCCTTGTATCCCAGCATGACATACGCATAACTAGAATGAGACAATGAGCAGAGCAAGAGTATTAGTACTACCCTAACTCCACACACCCATTTCTAAATAATTATATCCTTATTTACCAAAAACACACACACACACACACACACACACACACACACACACACTATTTTCTCCTTTAAAAGCTATTTTTCAACATTTATTCATATTAATTTAAGGGAATGGCAACCCACTCAGTATTTTTGCCTGAAGATTTCCATGGATGAGAAGGGTCTGGTGGGCTACCATCCATGGCGTCACAAAGAGTTGGACATGACTGAGTGGTTTTAACTTTCTTTTTTACTTTTCACCAGATAGGATACCTCTGACATTTTGTCATGTTCTAGAATAATCTCTGAGCCCGTGCATGTTAGAAACTCCAAGGGGCAAAGTTCATCTTTTATTATTCAGAGAGAATTTTTGAGAAAATCAGATAAAAGTGTAAATGGTTTTGGCTTCTTAAACAGTTTAAAAATTGCTGTAACTAGATGGTAAAACAGCCAACTCATTGGAAAATACCCTGATTCTGGGAAAGACTTAAGGCAAAAGGAGCAGAGAGGGGCAGATGGTGAGTTGGTTGGATAGCATCACTGATTGAATGGACATGAACTTGGGTGAACTCCAGGAGATAGTGAGGAATATGGAGGCCTAGTGTGCTACAGTCCAAGGGATCACAAAGAATTGGACACAACTGAACAACTACAAAAGATAATAAAATAGGATTACTCTGAAGAAGGAGGATAAACTAAGTGGGGAAAGTTAGTGGAAAGGGAAGAATTAGGACTTTCAAAATTCCTTGAATTTAAACCATTCGTTACATAGTATTATTTAACTTTAAATACAATTTCAGTCTTTCTAGAGTAGAATAGAGCCATTCTAAAGGCACTTCTTTGTACAAAAGGACCGTACAAGTATTAACCTCGTAGAGTTCCAGTTATCAGTACCTAGCCTCTTAGCTGAAGGCTCTCCTTCTCCAAAGGACAGCATCCCTTTAAACAGCTTTTTCACAGGGATCACAATGCTTGGCATTCTTAGGATGGCAAAATACAAGGACGTGGCAGAAGGAAGGATTCCTCTTGTGCAGTGGGCCCGTGTTGTTGTGTGAGAAATATTGGGAATACTGATTTGTTCACCTAGAACTCTGCCTGGCCTGATAATCACCTTTCCACCACTTTCTAGACATGGACACCAGCATTGTAAATTCCCTCCTGCCTACTCTGGCACCTTTTCTTTCTCTGGAGGCCTGTGTGGATGGTTCCTCCTGAGCATTTACTCTCTGCACACCTAAGCTACAAGTTCCTGATTGCCTACACCCCACATGACTTTCCAAGAGCTGCTTTCTGCTTGCCCAGCAACAGCAAGCTAGCTCTAACTGGGGCACACCAGCAAATGTCCCTGCTATTCAAGGGGTTGAGCTACACCTCTGCAGGGAGGTCTGAACTCCAGTCTTGGGAGGGGACCCTTTCAAGTCTGCCTGCCTTTGGTGCCCTCCCCAAGTCCTAGGGTACAATACATAGTGTCTTTGTATGTTATGGCCATGCCCTTATCAGAGCTTAATTGCTCTTTATCAGAGCTTAATTGCTCTTTATCAGAGCTTAATTGCTCTTTATGTTAAACTTCTCTGGCTTAAAAACAATTAAAGGTGCTCATCAAACATTAAATCCTTTATAGATGAGATATAACAATATCGGCAACAATTCCGTAAGCTGGAAAATTTATCCCAATCTAACATACAATAAAACTGGGTCTTAGGTTTCTCTGATGGTTCAGTGGTAAAGAATCTGCCTGCCAATGCAGGAGACACAGGTTCTATCTCTGGTCCAGGAAGATTCCACATGCCACAGAGCAACTAGGCCTGTGCACCACAGCTATTGAACATGTGCTCTAGAGCTCAGCAACTACAACCATTGAGCCCATGCACTGCAACTAGAGAAAAGCCTGCACAGTGAGGAAGACCCAGCAGAGCCAAAAAAATAAAAAGGCAAAATAGTCTCATGGAATTAAACGTGTCCACAGCCATTCACTCAATTACCTGATGAACCTGGTTTTCAATCCAGGTCATCTTTACTCTAAAGTCATGCTTTGTCTGTCTGTCTGAGCTATGGATAATTCCTCTGGTCAAAGCAGACATTTATGATGAAAATACATGTGATATATAATATGCTCTCTCTAAACTCTCTCCTCTTCACACTAGCTCTAGAGAAGTTAGGGCTTCCCACGTGATTCAGTGGTAAAAGAAAAATCCACCTGCCAATGCAGGAGACTCAAGAGACTCAGGCTTGATCCCGGGGTCAGGAAGATCCCCTGGAATAGTAAATGGCACCCTACTCCAATATTTCTGCCTGGAAAATTCCATGGACAGAGCAGCCTGGTGAGCTTGCATCCATGGGATCGCAAAGAGTCAAATATGACTGAGAAAACATACCCTAGAAAAGCCATATATCCACATTCCCTCCCAAGTAGTGGATCAAACTCTCTCAGTGTTGCAGTGTCACGGTATCAAATCTATAATAATAATATTTTGACTATTCTCTGATTACATGTTATGTTTTAATGCCATTAAAATGAATGATCTGCCATATAACAAATTTTTGGTATGTGAATTTTCAGTCAGTACAACCAAATATTCATACCAGCCACAGTTTTATTTTTAGTCTTGCTCTTGCAAAATGAAAAAAGTCTTTTAATGTTTTTAAATATGAGTGCTATTCAATATACAGAAAGCAATGTTTTAAAAATCACAGAAATTCTTAAACCATTATCAGTTAATAGGACCACTGGTGCATCAAGGTTTCTAATACAATTATAGACCAGTACCTACACTGTGTAGGAAAGGAAAATAAAAGCTGCAGAGGCCAAGGAATAAATTCAAAAAGCTATGAATAATAATCTGAATTGGATATGTGCAATCTATTGAGTGGGTTAATTTAGCAGCAAAACCAGCAATAAAGAAAGAAAAATGACTGAACATATCTAATAGATTTGCTCCAGATTAGTTCACTTAAGAGGAAAATAGGTGTTTTTACAAAAGGGCATCTCAGGCAGTATCATTAATGGTAAGATAAGAGATAGAAATCCAAAGGATATGTATAACTTGTCATATACTAAATTATATAATTAAACTCCTTGGAAAATTGCATTTTCATTTTCTTTAGACTCTGGTTGTGTTATGTGTGTGTGTGTGTGTGTATATATGTGTGTGTGTGTGTGTGTGTGTGTGTATATATCAACAGAATAGCTCAAAGATCTTTATTCATGTCAGGTCTACAGAGTTGATCAGTTTTCCAGTCACAGTTTGATTATTGAAAAATGGATTACCGTACTTAGAAAACAACATTATCTCATGATAGCAGCCATAAAATCCACTATACAACTGGGACTATTAAAAAGAAGAAAGCTAAAATGTCCTGTAAAGATATCATATAGTAGTTGTGTGTGTGTGTATGTGTGTGTGTGCGTGCTCAGTCATGTCTGACTCTTTGCGACTCCATGGACTGTACCCTGACAGGCTCCTCTGTTCTTGGAATTTTCCAGGTAAGAATACTGGAGTCGGTTGCTATCTCCTACTCCAGGGGATATTCCTGACCCAGGGACCAAACCTGTGTCCTTTGTGTCTCCTGTATTGGCAGGAGGATTTGTTACCACTGTGACACCTTGGAAGCCACACATCAGATCAGATCAGATCAGATCAGTTGCTCAGTCGTGTCTGACTCTTTGCGACCCCATGAATCGCAGCACGCCAGGCCTCCCTGTCCATCACCAACTCCCAGAGTTCACTCAGACTCACGTCCATCGAGTCAGTGATGCCATCCAGCCATCTCATCCTCTGTCGTCCCCTTCTCCTCCTGCCCCCAATCCCTCCCAGCATCAGTCTTTTCTAATGAGTCAACTCTTCGCATGAGGTGGCCAAAGTACTGGAGTTTCAGCTTTAGCATCTTTCCTTCCAAAGAAATCCCAAAGCTGATCTCCTTCAGAATGGACTGGTTGGATCTCCTTGCAATCCAAGGGACTCTCAAGAGTCTTCTCCAGCACCACAGTTCAAAAGCATCAATTCTTCGGCGCTCAGCCTTCTTCACAGTCCAATTCTCACATCCATACATGACCACAGGAAAAACCATAGCCTTGACTAGATGAACCTTTGTTGGCAAAGTAATGTCTCTGCTTTTGAATATGCTATATAGGTTGGTCATAACTTTCCTTCCAAGGAGTAAGCGTCTTTTAATTTCATGGCTGCAGTCACCATCTGCAGTGATTTTGGAGCCCAGAAAAATGAAGTCTGACACTGTTTCCACTGTTTCCCCATCTATTTCCCATGAAGTGATGGGACTGGATGCCATGATCTTCGTTTTCTGAAAGTTGAGCTTTTAGCCAACTCTCTCACTCTCCACTTTCACTTTCATCAAGAGGCTTTTGAGTTCCTCTTCACTTTCTGCCATAAGGGTGGTATCATCTGCATATCTGAGGTTATTGATATTTCTCCCGGCAATCTTGATTCCAGCTTGTGTTTCTTCCAGTCCAGCGTTTTGCATGATGTACTCTGCATATAAGTTAAATAAACAGGGTGACAATATACAGCCTTGATGACCTCCTTTTCCTATTTGGAACCAGTTTGTTGTTCCATGTCCAGTTCTAAATGTTGCTTCCTGACCTGCATACAAAGTAGTTAGAAATACTTAATTCAAATAATTTATTTTTCTAAGTCAAATATACTATAGAGGAAAGCTTTGGTCAAATAATCTTTATTTTTTCTCCAATCAACTTAGAATCTTCATGTAGTGTCACTTAGGGTAACTTTCTTAATTTTTTCTGGGCCTGAAACCTTTATCTCTATAATAAGTGTTTATTCTGGACTTTTCAAAAATCTTCATTGGTATATATTTTCTGCCAGGCAACCACATAGTGTGTTATGTGCTTGGAAAAACAACAACAACAAAAAGAAATTAAAAGATATTGTAGTTTCTCCTATAAGTTTCTGCCGTAAATGGATTTTTTGGTTAAGTTACATGACAGATCAATAAGAGAATTTTATACCAACACTGTTCATATCAAAACCAAAATGTCTCATTCCTAGATATGTTCCTCATAAATTATTACCCAATAACAGAAAATGATGTCGTCCTATGGCAGTTTTAAGGACATACAACTACACCTGCCCAAATAGGTTCAAATTATATTCACGATGATAATGAAAATATATGGCCATTTTGAGGCAAAGAGCTGACTCATTGGAAAAGATCCTGATGCTGGGAAAGATTGAAAGCAGGGGGAGAAGGGGATGATGGAGGATGAGATGGTTGAATGGTATCACGGACTCAATAGACATGAGTTTGAGCAAGCTCTGGGAGATGGTGAAGGACAGGGAAGCCTGGCGTCCTGGAGTCCATGGTGTTGCAGAGTTAGACATGACTGGGCGACTGAATAAACAAATTTAAGCTTGTGTACGTATTTTGTGAGCCTATGTAATATCTAAAATTCTTTCCCTAAGGTTCTAAAATTTTATAATAATGCCTTGAAAAGAAAAACATTATCTGGTATAATCAGCCTGGCTTAAAATTGATAGAGCTATGTGACACACTACCTTGAGAAGTTAAGATGATAAACTTATAAACATCACAGGGTTTAATTTATTTGTTAGTATAATGAAGACTGATGACAACTCATTCTTACGTTTCTTGAAACACTTTAGCACTGTAGTAAAACCTGAAACATTTTCCAATTGGGTTCTTATATTTTCTTGCTCTATGCATTTTTCATCTGTAAGATAGTCTGTCTTGAATCCTCATACTTAAAATGAGCTCTTTATTGAAAGCTACAATCTTCTTCATTGAATGGTCTAAGACTATGAGATAAGTTCTTATTGATCCTCATTTTTTCTCTTTTATCAGCTGAAATATGATTGAACATGATTTACTTAGATGAATTCACTGATTTTGATTCATTCTGTACTGAAATTCTTGAGGCAGTCAGATAAATTCAAGATGAACTACTGGGGACATTCAAAGTTCCAATAAAACAGACAGAAAGTAAAGATGTAATCTAAGACAGAATTCCTACCTAAAGAAGATGGGCCACCAATGCTTCCATTCAATCTTCCTTTGGGGACACTCTAGATGGTACAGCTTATCTTCATTTACTACCTGTGAGAGATTGGCTGCCTACCTGAGTTCCTATGTCAGGTTTGGCACGTTGACTACAAATATCAGGGTATTTTCTTCCTTCTTGATTTGGAACTTTCTTTTTAAACAATATTCAAGAAGAAATCTGCTAGTGGTTTTATGAAGAATATCAAACATAAAACTATTCATTATTTAGTATTCACTTAATATGACTTAAAAATTCACTTAGAATATAAGTCAATGTATAACTAACATAAACACAAATATGCTAGAAGTCGATGTTTAAATTTGTTAAGCTACGTGGTGGTATCATGAAATGCATGCATGTGTCCTCAGCTGCTGAGTCATATCTGACTCCTTGTGACTTCATAGACTGTAGCCCACCAGGCTCCTCTGTTCATGGGATTTCCCAGGCATGAATACTACAGTGGGTTGCATTTCCTTCTCCAGGGGATCTTTCCAACCCAGGGATTGAACCTGTGTCTCCTGCATTGGAAGACAGATTCTTTACCACTGAACCACTTGGGAAACCCATTATTACCAATTACCAAGTATCTTCTTGTCATTAGCACCCAGAGTATACAACCATGTGAAAACATAGAAACTCTAAGCCACACACAGTTCCTTGTGTGAGATCAAAGACAGAGTAAAAATAGAAAATAGAGAACATGCATGCAGAATAAGGATGCATGTGAACCAAAACTTGCAAGTATGTGACAGCTTTGCTACCACTTTTCCTTCCTGCATTTGTTGTGAAATTGTTCTTAAATCATTCTTCATCACTGAGCTTTGAGAAAGTTTAGAAGACTTTTAAGACAATAAACCCCATAGCTGCTAACAATCAGTAATAACATCTGTTATGAAACCTATCTTCCCTCCCCTATCAAAAGAAATCACTGATGCTAAAACATCACACAAGTACACTACCATGAAGATTGCTTGAATAAAGTGGGAAGAGCCGGTTCAGCTACCCAGTGTATACTGATGTTTATGTACATTAATAGCAAGTAAGGTAGATGCAGAAAAGTATTTCATGATGCTAATGACAATATCAATGATTCTTATCTCATTCAAAGGCTTTTGTCAAGAGTATTTTCAGACTGAAGTGTTAGTCACTCAGTTGTGCCCAACTCTTTGAGATCCCATGGACTGCAGTTCACCAGGCTCCTCTGTCCATGGGACTCTCCAGGCAAGGATACTGGAGTGGTTTGCATTTCCTTCTCCAGGTTCCAAACTTAAATTGCTATTAAAAAAAGAATGTCTTACCACACTAGAATCTAATTAATTTTGAAATGATGAATAAATGAGTTTCATGAGGAACCAAGATGAGACTAAATTTTGGCAAAAACTGACAAAGAAGATGATTTTAAAGCAATAGAGCCAAGGAAAATATCACAACTCAGTTCAACAAATCAGCCTTGAGATTTAGAGGATTTATACTAACAAAAGTTCTTTCATTTATAAATGGTGATATCTATTCCTGAAAAATACCATTATTCTTAGTTATTAAGAGAAGTTCCTATCTAAACATCAAACTCTAGCTCAAGTATCATCTCTCCAATTAAACCTTATCCAGTCTTTCACTTGATGTCAGGTAGGCATCTCTCTCATCAGGACACAGTGCATTGCATTCTTTCCCTGTTTGTTTATCTGCATACAAAGAGACAATAGATTTTAAAATTTTTCTTTACATTTTCCAAGCATGAGACCTGTTAAATAAAATGTATGTGTGGATGTGTTTGTGTATAAATGAATGCACCTTAAAATATTCAAAGTAGATGACAATTATACAAGATTACAGGCATATCTCAGGTAAGGTGGTCTGGTCTTCCCATCTCTTGAAGCATTTTCCACAGTTTGTTGTAATCAACACAGTCAATGCCTTTGGCATAATCAATAAAGCAGATGTTTTTCTAGAACTCTCTTGCTTTTTCTTTTTCCAAACCATCTTAACTGCCACCTTAACTGCCTTAAAATCTGCATGCAGGTCAAGAAGCAATGGTTAGAACTGGACATGGAACAACAGACTAGTTCCAAATTGGGAAAGAAGTACGCCAAGGCTGTATATTGTCACCCTGCTTATTTAACGTATATGCAGAGTACATCATATGAAATGCCAGGCTGGATGAAGCACAAGCTGGAATCAAGATTGCCAGGAAAAATATCAATAATCTCGGATATGTAGATGATACCACCCTTATGTCAGAAAGTGAAGAGAAACTAAAGAGCGTCTTGATAAAAGGGCAAGAAGTGACTGACAAACCTGGCTTAAAACTCAACATTCAAAAACTAAGATCATGGCATCAACTCCCATCATTCCATGGCAAACAGATGGGTAAACAATGGAAACAGTGAAAGACTTTATTTTGAGGAGCTCCAAAATCACGGCAGAGGGTGACTGCACCCATTAAATTAAAAGATGCTTGCTCCTTAGGAGAAAAGCTATGGCCAACCTAGACAGCATATTAAAAAGCAGAGACATTACTTTGCTGACAAAGGTCCATCTAGTCAAAGCTATGGTTTTTCCAGTAGTCAGGTATGAATGTGAGTGCTGGACTATAAAGAAAGCTAAGCACTGAAAAATTCATGTTTTTGAACTGTGGTGTTGGAGAAGACTCCTGAGAGTCCCTTGGACTTCAAGGAGATCCAACCAGTCTATCCAAAATGAAATCAGTCCTGAATATTCATTGGAAGGACTGATGCTGAAGCTGAAACTCCAGTACTTTGGCTACCTGATACAAAGAACTGACTCATTGGAAATGACCCTGATGCTGGGAAAGATTAATGGTAGGATGAGAAGGGGTGAGATGGTTGGATGGCATCACCAACTCAAGGGACATGAGTTTGAGAAAGCTCTGAGAGTTGGTAATGGACAGGGAGGCCTGGCATGCTGTAGTCCATGGGGTCGCAAAGAGTCAGACATGACTGAGTGACTGAACTGAAAAGGTGTACCTCAGAGATATGGTGGATCTAGTTTTAGACCACAATAAGAAAGTGAATACCTCAATAAAGTAACACAAATGTTTTCATTTCCCAGTGTATATATAAGGTATATTTATACTATTCTGTAGTGTATTAAGGGTACCATAGTATTTTGTTTAAAGAAACAGTGTACATACCTTGTACTTTCTTGACTTAAAGAGGGTCGGGATAGTTGGTGATGGACAGGGAGGCCTGGCGTGCTGCGATTCATGGGGTCGCAAAGAGTCGGATGCGACTGAGCGACTGAACTGAACTGATAGCTGATTCATGATACAGTAGAAACCAATACAACTTTGTAAGGCAATTATCCTCCAATTAGAAATTTAAAAATACTTTGTTGCTAACCAATACTTAGTGTCAGCTAAGACTTAAGCAAGTCAATATTTTTGCTGGTAGAGGGAACTGCCTCAATGTTGATGGCTGCTGACTGACCATGGTGCTGGTTGCTGAAGGTTGGGATGGCTGCAATAATATCTTAAAATAGACCACAATGAAGTGTTCTGCAATGATTTGACTATTCCTTTCATGAATAATTTGTCTCTAGCATTCAATGATGTCTGATAGCCTTTACTCACAGTAGAACATTGAACAAACTCCTGGAGATAGCAGAGGACAGAGGAGCCTGGCATGCTACCCCTGATGGGTCTTACAGAGTCGGACACAACTTAGTGACTGAGCAACAACAATATAATTTAAAATTCGAGTCAATCTTTTCAAACTTTGCTACTGCTTTACCAACCAAATTTTTATAATATTCTAAATCCTTTCTTGCAGTTTCATCATTTTCACAGCATCTTCATCAGTAGTAGTTTTCATCTCAAGGAACCACTTTCTTTGCTCATCCTAACTCAGAGCAAGTTTTGTGAATTGAAATATAGATCTCAAATCACACTCTGCTTTAAAAGTTGTAACAAATACAGGTGAAGTAAACAGGAAAAGATGCAACTTTAACAATTTGTTAAAGTTTTATCATGAGATTGGAGCAATTCAGTCACATTATCAGACTCCCCTTCTATTTCTAGTTCTCTTGCTATTTGTACCACATCTGCAGTTACTTCCTCCAGTGAAGTCTTGGACCCTACAAATACATCCGGGGTGGGGGGGTTGGAACCAATGTCTCCTAAACTACAGTTAATATTGATATTTTGACCCATTCTCATGAATTTGAACAAATGTTCTTAATGACATCTTGCAATGGTGAATCCTTTTCAGAAGTGCTTCAACTGACTGTTCAGATCCATCAGAGGACTCACTATCTATGGCACCTACAGCATTATAAAATGTGTTTCTTAAATAATAACACTTGAAAGCCTAAATTACTCCTTAATCCATGGGCTGCAAAATGGATATTTTGTTAAGACATGAATATACTAATCTTCTTATATGTATCCATCAGAACCCTTGGGTGACCAAGTGCATTGTCAATGAACAGTAATACTGTAAAATGAATATTTTTTTCTGAGCATCAGGTCTCAAAAATGTGCTTAAAACTATTCAGTAAACTGTGGTGCAAAAGGAAAAAAAAAAAAAGAAGTGCTGTCATGTAGGCTTTGTTGTTCCATTTATAGAGCACAGAGTAGATTTAGCATAATTCTTGAGGGATATAAAATTTGGGGCATAGTAAGTGAGCCCTGACTTCAACTTAAAGACACTGGCTTCATTAGCCTCTAACAAAAGAGTCAGCCTGCTCTTTGAAGTTAAGTATTGACTGCTCCTCTCTAGCTATGAAAGTCCTAGATGACATCTTCTTCCAATATATGGCTGATCCACTACAGTGAAAATCTGTTATTTAGTGTGGCCATCTTTATTAATGATCTTAGCAAGATCTTCTTGAAAACATGCTGCAGTTCCTACATCAGCACTTGTTGCTTCAACTTGCAACTTTAAATTATGGAGACATTTTCTTTCCTTAAACCTCATGAACATTTTTTGATTTTTTTCATCTTTTATGGGTGCAGTTTGCCCCCCCCCAAAAAAAAGCTACAATAGTAACATCAAAAGTCAGTGAGCACCATAAAATTATAATAAAATGAAATGGTTTGAAATATTGTGAGGATTACCAAAATGTGATAAAGCAAGCACATACAGTGGGGAAAAATGGCTCTGACAGAGCAGTTCAATGCAGGATAGCCACAAGCCTTCAATTTGTTTAAAAAAAAAAAGAAAAAAGTAAGATCTGCTAAGTGCTGCAATAAAATGCGAATTATACCTGTATTTCTACAACATGATAATAAGATGAGAATGAGCTATTGAGTTATATCAGGTGTTCACCGTATGTAACTCTTAGGAAAGCTATCTATATTGGCAAACTATTCCCTGTGGGCCAAATCTGTCCTGCTGCCTATTTTGGTCAATAAAGCTTTATTGGAACAAGGCCATGCTCATTCACTTATGAATTGTTATTGCAGCTTTCAGGCTACACAGGCAGAGTTGAGTATTTGCAAGAGAGACCACATAACCCACAAAGCTGAAAATATTTACTATCTGGCCCCTAAGGGGGAAAAAATTACTGACTCCTGTATTCTATAAAAACATGTCATAGAGGCATAAATACATTTGGATATTCATGGAACAGGTCATTTGGCAAGAAGATTTGTTTGTAGAGCAAGCTCACTCCTTTTTCCCACCTGATTTTCTATTTTCATTTGGGATGTCTGGTAGAATATTTTAGTTTTCTTGGCCTTTCTCCCAAGCCAGCTCTTTATGATTCACTGCTTCAGAATTATATAACTTCAAGTTATAAAGATCCCTCTATTTCTAGGTTCTAGATCTTTCTGTGAGCCTTACTATTGGAGTCACTGGTAGTAAACCAGTTATCTTTGGATCTCACTTCCTACCTCAGTCAAGTAAGAGGGTTAAATGGCATATTCTTGTGCTTTCTTCTAGCAAGGCCGACTGTGGGTTTTTGACCTGTGTAGTCACATAGTTTTATTAAAACTTTCATCTGTAGAATTCACTGACAAGGTCTCCCAGGCTCGAGCAACTTTGATTTATACTCAGAGGGCTCCAAGAAGTATCAGAACACTGGAAAGCAGTAAGCTAAAGTGTTTCTTACGGATTGTCTTTGCATCACTTTGCTTCTTTCCCATTGTCAATGGCAGACCAACACTTCCTAGGTTCTCAAAGCTCCTATAATTTCCTGAAGATTCACCAGCCATGAGCAAGAAGTGCCTTAATGTTCTTTATATTCCAGGAATATTTCCACTCAAAACAATTTTGGAAATTAAAAACAAAGCTAAAGAGATATGAGAGTTGGACTGTGAAGAAAGCTGAGTGCCGAAGAATTGATGCTTTTGAACTGTGGTGTTGGAGAAGACTCTTGCAAGTCCCTTGGACTGCAAGGAGATCCAACCAGTCCATTCTAAAGGAGATCAGTCCTCGATGTTCATTGGAAGGACTGATGCTGAAGCTGAAACTCCAATACTTCGGCCACCTCATGTGAAGAGTTGACTTACTGGAAAAGACCCTGATGCTGGGAGGGATTAAAGGCAGGAGGAGAAGGGGATGACAGAGGATGAGATGGCTGGATGGCATCACCAACTCAATGGACATGAGTTTGGGTGAACTCCGGGAGTTGGGGATGGACAGGGAGGCCTCGCGTGCTGCGATTCATGGGGTCACAATGAGTTGGACATGACTGAGCGACTGAACTGAACTGAAAGAGATATGCCAAACAGAGCTCTATTTTTCAAAGCAGTCACAAGCCCAATCAGTGTCAAGGAGAGGGGTATAGAGCAAAGCTAACTCATGGGAGAAACATCAAAGAATTTGGGGGTTATAAATTAAGATTCTTGATAAAACAAAACATACTGATAAAACAGGGACAAAAGTTGATGACATTTAAGTAGCAGATTAAAGCATCCTCTATAAAGCCAGCCTATCTCCTTTTCTGCATCTTTCAATCTTTAACTTGTTATAAAAACTCCTAACTGTATATCATCCAATTTTCATCTTTCTAAGAAGTGATATCTATTTTGAGCTCTTCATTGTTTACTAATATCTAATCCAGTTTATGACCTTCATTTGTACTTTTTGATCTCTTTCCCAGTTTCATCTGTCAGTTCAATCCCCTTCCCTCTGGTGACCACCGGATTGTTTTCTGTAAATATTAGTTTGTTTCTGTGTTTATATTTGTTCAGTTTGTTTTTTAGAATCCATGTAGAAGTGAAACCAAAAGTTTTTTTCTTTTCTCTGACTTATTTCACTTAATACCTTCTGGTCCATCCATGTTGCTGCAAATGGTAAGATGCTATTCTTTTTTGGCCAATATTTAATTTTATGTATACATATAAATACATAAACATTACATACATATATATATATGTATATATAAAAATATATATAAAACATCTTACAGAAAGACTCAAATGACCTTTTTGGCCAAGCCAATGCATCAAAGTATTATCCTGTTTTGAATAGCATATGATTGTTTAGAGCTAAGAGGGTATAGAAATCATGAAGGAATATATTCCCTTGAGTAGCTTCTATACTAGTTTTATAGAAAGAATTGTAAAAATAATTAAAGAAATATACAGGATATATAAATCAAGTGATGTAAGCAATATTTTTTCAAGTTGATCAGTGTAGAGAAAAGCTTTTTTGGTCAAATATGTGAGAAGGGCTTATTTAAATCCCTAGGGTAACATGCATTAAGTGTGAAGAAAAAATTTCCTAGAACTACACTGACTGATTCTCTGCTTTCATGGAGAGAAACCCTTCATTTGCTTGTGATCCAGGGCAAGTTTTAAAATAGGGACCCTGCTCCTATAACAAAGCCCAGACTTATGAACTTCTGATCTGAGAGGTTTATGTGACCCTTGCAAGTAGCATATTATTCATCACAGCTCTAGCTTTTGTTTGGTGGTATTTGGAGATATTTGGAAGATAGGGCCAGTTTGCCTAGCTGAATTTTAGAATGTCTGTCTTGTGACACATGCTATCATTTAGTCTAGCACAAAAAATAACAATACAACACACCCTTCAGTTTCACAACATCTCAATCTCATTACCATAATAAACGGGAAGCTTGTATCTAGCTGTTTTGAAAATCAGCAACCTATTTCAATTCACCATCAATTACATAGGACATTCTGACCTAGAAGGAAAAAAAAAAAAAACTATACATTTCCTATTTACCTGAGTGCATGGATATTCATGTTGGCACTGATACTATGATCTTTGGATACATATATTTGGTGGCATGGTTTTTACTCCAAATCCTGGGATTTCTCTGATACATTTTGCTGTTGTCACTAGTTTTTGCTTGCTTTTCTCTATCAGTTCAAAAACCATCTGCTATATCCTCCCTCGATCATGCAGTCTCATGTTTTATTTTACTTTAAATTTTTAATTTTTCTAAAAAAAAATTTATTTAGGCTAAGTCCTAAAATGAAACAACACGAGGAGCAGAGCCATGGCCTGGAGCAGAAGCACAGCTAATTGGTTGCCTACATATGCCAAAAGAGATAAATATTTGGCAAGGAAATCTACTCAGATTTCTCTTCGTACTGGAACAAAAATGACTTAATAGACTGCCTGAGCTATTTGCCAGATAAACTTAACTTAAACAGAGAACTGCTAAATTTGCCTTTCTTCATTGTCCTAATGGTGCAGGAGACATGAGTACATATTTATTTTCCTTTTTTGTGCAATTTTTTCCATAGAGCAACTTTAGAATAAGTTCATCACATTACTCCCCTGGAGAAGGGAATGACAACCCACTCAGTACTCTTGCCCAGGGAATTCCACGGACAGATAAGCCTGGCTATAATCCGTGGGGTCACAAAGAGTTGGACACGACTGAGCGACTAACAATGTCACTGTTATCACATTAATAAACTTCAGTTTGGACCATATGAAGTGCGTTTACAGTTATCAGAGGAAACAATAAGCTTTGGGTGCTGTAATAGATCTGGGATTCATACGTTTTCTGACTTAGCTGATATTGCAGATATGGTATTTCTCAGTTCTACAATTTCTGCTTTCCATCGTTTCTTCTTGCTCTGTTGAGATGTCCTCTATTTTCACTTGTTAAAAGCATATTTTCATTTTGATGTTGAGCACAGTTATAGTAGCTGCATGAAAATCCTTGTCAGCTTATTCTAACATCTTGGTTATCGAAGGGTTGGTCTTTACTGATTGTTCTTTTCTCTTGAGAATTGGCCATGTTTTGCTTTTTTTTTTTTTTTTTAATTCCCCTGTATGTTGAGGAGCTCTGTATGGTACCTTGGGCACTGTGAATATTATTGTAGAAAATCTAGATTCTA
The DNA here is from genome assembly GCF_019923935.1 of Bubalus bubalis. Lineage (NCBI taxonomy): Eukaryota > Metazoa > Chordata > Mammalia > Artiodactyla > Bovidae > Bubalus > Bubalus bubalis. The sequence goes on along the minus strand of NC_059159.1, from coordinate 76,647,387 downwards.
GTATGGTCTTCCCAATAATATTCACTTTTTAAGCAGGCTGAATTCAGACTACAAAACACATCTCTTTTTTTGATAGGTGGCAGCTCCAACTGCAATTGAGTTCTTTTTGCTGGGCTGTTTGACATTAGTCTCACTTATGCGTGGTTCAAGGTGAAATTAGACATTTGAGTAGTGATTGTGCACAGGACTTGTTACTCTCATCCTCTGGCTTTTACACTTTTCTGGAAACTCCCCTAGCTGAGATTTCACTGAGTTTTATTTTTCCCTATAGTTGTAGTTGCTCCAAACTCTCTCCTCTGGTTCTTCAAGCCAGCAAGACTGTGGGCTGCCCATTAGAGTGCCTTGAATGATGCAGACTTGTGCCTGTTCTCAGAATAACAGCCATAGAAAAGAGAAACTCGGCGCTATTTTCTTCATTCAAAAGTTAACTCTCTTTGGTGTGTGTGTATGTGTGTGTGTGTGTGTGTGGTCACTTCATGTCCAATTCTTTGTGACTTAATGGACCTTAGCCCACCCATAGGGCTTCTCTGTTGATGAAGGTCTCCAGGCAAGAATACTGGAATGGGTTGCCAGGCCTTTTTCCAGGGGATCTCCCTGACCCAAGGACTGAACCTGAATCTCTTGTCTTCTGCATTGGCAGTCTGGTTCTTTACCACTAGGGCCACCTGGGGGTGGAAACCTAACTCTCTTCTACTTTCTGTTTATTTTATTACTCTCTGGTGCCTTCATCGAGGTCCCCTAGCCCCAGGTTTTCGGTTGCTATATTCAGAAAGGTTGTTTTGATAGGAGCTACTCAGCCAAACCAGAAGCAAAATTTTTAGGTAATATTTGAAATGCAGATGGAGGTTTGTTATCTACAATTAATATCCATAATTGAACTAAAAGCTTATTTTTAATTATATTGAATATATTGTTCCTCATATTCCAATCCTCTCACACTTTATTGATAGAATTTTGGAGATTATTTTTAAACAAAATATTCTTTATAAACTAATTTCTAGAATATTAATTAAAAGATAAAATTCGCAGTTGTAATTTAAATGACTTATGATCTGCTTCTTGTGTGATCTCAGTATAAAAGATTTAAAACTCTTCAGAGTATTCATTTAATTGAGTAAGGATGGGATTTGAATTCTTTTGAGGTACCTCTTGATATGGCTAATTCTTATAAGGAATTACATTTTCAAGTGACTTAAAAGTATTAGTGAATAAAGCTACATATACTAGAAGAAAGTAAAGAGAAAAAAAAGCACAGCATTTTAAAAGTGAGTTTTATTAATTAGTACCAATTAGTATATAGTTACATATATGAGCCTAATATATATAGGCTCACAAAATACATTTTGATTATTTTACATTAGGTTTTCCGATTTTTCATGGTGAGGGCAACTTTCTATAAGAATAGAAGTTTATATTTCATTGTTGGTAACAAAAGATCAGAATAGAAGGTTTTAACTCTAAACTTAAATTCAAAAGAACATGTATACCCTGCTTCTCTTCCAGACTAATAGTCTTTGCATAAACCAAGCATACTCTGTTGAGTCAATATGACAAACAAATTGAATTCATGACCAAACTAATAAATTGTACACATTTACCGACACTGCATGTACTGTTTCATTTCTCTTGATACATAATCACTATAAATACCAGCTATTTTCAGTACAAAGCATAAGTTATCTAGAAAACCATTACTTATTCACACTGCTATCATTTATATGAAAAACATTCTGTACAGTTGGAACAGACCAATTTATTCTTATATACAGAAGAGCTCGTCATAAATTCTGTTTTTGCTTTCATGTTGAATCTTGTATTTCTTGTATTCTCCAATTTAAATCAAGTTTCATTGGCAAAAAATCATTTTGTGGCATATATCATTATCTTATTTACTATTCTTAGGATGTGAAACAAAACATCATCTTGAGTAAAACCAATGCAAAAATAGTCACGAACAATTCTTTCTCTATTTTGTAATTTCTGTAATCTTATTAAAGTATATGTATATCATATGCTAAATTTACAAGAAATATGTTTTACATACTTATATGTGTATATGTTTTTTGATATGTCTAAGTTTGAAGTCAAATAGGAAAGAGCCATGGTTATTCTGCTTGAAGCAAGCACATTTTATTCCTATTATTATTACTAGGTTTTTAAAAGAATTTGTATTTACCTTAAGGCACACAGTTGTAGACACATGTGAACTACTTCAGTAACACACATTTTTAATTTGTGTTAGCAAATCAAAGCGATGTTCAAAACCAGATGCCCATAGTTAGCCAATCATTTTTTACTGTATCTAAAATAATTAGATAGAAGATGCAAAAATTTACATAAGGACTTGAGAATTTTGTAATAGTTATCAACAAGCTGCTGCTGCTGCTGCTGCTAAGTCGCTTCAGTCGTGTCTGACTCTGTGTGACCCCATAGACGGTAGCCCACCAGGTTCCCCCGTCCCTGGGATTCTCCAGGCAAGAACACTGGAGTGGGTTGCCATTTCCTTCTCCAATGCGTGAAAGTGAAAAGTGAAAGTGAAGCCGCTCAGTCGTGTCTGACTCCTAGTGACCCCATGGACTGCAGCCCACCAGGCTTCTCTGTCCATGGGATTTTCCAGGCCAGAGTACTGGAGTGGGTTGCCATTGCCTTCTCCAATCAACAAGCTAGATATACTATAATAGCTCAGAAATCAAAGAAAACTCCTTTTACATTTTTCGTAAGGTGTGTTATTGTTAAGTCACAAAGTTGTATCCAACACTTTGGATAAAGACTGCAGCAGGTCAGGCTCCTCTTGCCTGTACTATCTCTCAGAGTTTTCTCAAATTCATGTCCACTGAGTTGGTGATGCTATCTAACCATCTCATCCTCTGCCACCCCCTTCTTTTGCCTTCAATCTTTCCCAGCATCAGGGTCTTTTCCAATGAGTTGGCTGTTCGCATCAGGTGACCAAAGTATTGGAGCTTCAGCTTCAGTCCTTTCAATGAATATTTGGGGTTGATCTCCTTTAGGATTGACTGGTTTGATCCTTGCAGTCCAAGGGACTCTCAAGAGTCTTCTCCAACACCACAGTTCAAAAGCTTCAATTCTTCAGTGCTCAGTCTTCTTTATAGTCCAACTCTCACAACCATACATGACTATTGGAAAATTTGGCTATATGGACCTTTGTTGGCAAAGTGATATCTCTGCTTTTTAATACTTTGTGTAGGTATGTCATAGCTTTTCTAGGTTTATCATAGATTTTCTTCTAAGCAGCAAGCATCTTTTAATTTGGGGGCTGGAATCACCATCTGCAGTAATCTTGGAGCCCAACAATATAAAATCTTTCACTGCTTCCTATTTTTTCCCTTCTATTTGCTATGAAGTGATGGGACCAAATGCTATGATCTTAGTTATTTGAATGTTGAGTTTTAAGCCAGTTTTTTCACTCTCCTCTTTCAACTTCATCAAAGGGCTCTTTAGTTCCTGTTCACTTTCTGCCATTAGAGTACTATCATCTACATATGTGAGGGCTTTGAAATTTCTCCTGGCAATCTTGAATCCAGCTTGTGCTTCATCCAGCCCAGCACTTCAGATGATGTACTCGTATATAAGTTAAATAAGCATAGTGACAGTATACAGCCTTGACATACTCCTTTCCCAATTCCGAATCAGTCCTTTTTTACATGTCTAGTTCTTGACCTGCATACAGGTTTCTCGAGACAAGTAAAGTGGTCTGGTATCCGTATCTCTTTTAGGAATTTTCAGTTTGTTTTGAGCCACACAGGCAAAGACTTTAGCATAGTCAAGGAAGCAGAAGTAGGTATTTTCGGGAATTCCCTTACTTTCTGCATGATCCAACGAATGTTGGCAATTTCATCACTGGTTCCTCTGCCTTTTTAAAATCCAGCTTGTATATCTGGAAGTTCTTGGTTCACATACTGCTGAAGTCTAGCTTGAAGGATTTTGAGCATTACTTTGTTAGTATGTGAAATGAGTGCAGTTGTACAGTAGTTGGAACATTCTTTGGCATTGCCTTTTTTGGGATTGGAATGAGAACTGTCCTTTTCCAGTCTTGTAGTCACTGCTTTTTTTTCCCCCAAATTTGCTGACATATTGAGTGCAGCTCTTTAACAGCATAATCTTTTAGGATTTTAAAGATCTCAGCTGGAATTCCATCACCTCCAGTAACTCTGTTGTGATTCTTGCTAAGGCCTACTTAACTTCACACTGCAGAATGTATGACTCAAGGCATGAGACCACCCCATCAGTTATCCGGGTCATTAAAATCATTTTGCAGTTTAGCAGTACATTTGTTAAGTATATATAGTATGTGGTTTATACATTTCCACGCTCTCTAATCAGCTTTATCCCCCTGGGATTAATGAGATTTTTTTTTTTCAGAACTGCATTTTTATATGACTGTGATTGCAGACTTTTAATAATAACTGCAATGAAACAAAAATATATTTATGGTGGGTTGAATCTTATAATTACAAGAGCTTATTGGTTGAAGGCAGCTTTCAGATTACAGCAGAAGAAGAGGATACCCAACAATAAGCCAAAGAGTTGAACACCAAAAATCAGAATTTGTGGAGGTGAAGATGGGTAGAAATTGGGGTGTAAAATATTGGAGTGTGTGGGGTCCTTAGCCTAGTAAGTTGCATCCAGCCTGCCTATAATTTTCATTCCCTATGAATGACACTCAACAGCAGCATTGTTTTAAGAGTCGTGTGCATTCAGTAATGACTACAGAATGGCTCCTGCCCTCCTTTTTTTTTTTTTTTTTTTTTTTTTGGTTTGTTTGTTTGAACACAAGGCAGACTCAGCATTTTGTGAGATACTATGGAGAATGAACCTTAGAGCACCCTCTCAACCACCTTTATAAGGCTTGATATTAAACTTCCATCTAGCTTGTTTTGAAGGAAGATAAGAGCTTTACTTAATTAAGAACAATAAAGTAAAGAAATGTAAATTCTTCACAAATGATTGAAGACAGATATCACAGCTTTTAATTTGGGCAGTTATGAATCCCACACAATAACTGTTAATTGTGAAAACAGTGGATAGGAAATTTAGGAAATTTGGGAGTATGAAAGAAAAAAAATAAACAGAGATGTGGAAGAAATACCTGACACAGAAAATTAGGAAGTAGTAAGTAGATAGATTAAAATAGCTGGACTAGGAGGTTAAGACTACAAAAAAATCAGCAAGTCACTTCAAAAATTAAGTCAAGCCTAGGTTATAAAGATTAAGTAATATGCTCTATCATGAGTAGATAGCTTGGGACCACTGAAGCCTTTAAATCTAAATATTGAATAACATCATGAATATAAAATGTTAGAAAGATTTGCCACTGTGGGAATACAGTGAAAATTATCATGTGGAGAAATTAGAGATGAGGAGTTCAGAGATACTATCTGCAATTATCAGAGCCCAAGTCAGCATGAATACATGAAAGATGGAACTGGGAAATAATATTTAGCAAATATGTTGAAAAAACAATGGACAGAAATCAGTGAATTAATTGACTTAAGAGATGAGAAGGGTAGACGATAACATAGTTAGGTGTTCTCAGCCCAGAATATTAAGAAACTGTTAAGGGTCACTAACAAAAGTAAATTAATTACTAGAATTTAACATGGAAGCTATGACTATAAGCTAGGCTTTAATCACATCAATATTTCTTAATCACATCATTATTTCTTAATAAAAAATAAACAGATAAATAATACTTCAAAAAATGTGCTACTGAATCTATTATTTTATTTTTATTATCTTAACATTTTACTATATTAAGAGCAGAAATATTTGAAATATATATATATGTATGTATGTGTGTGTGTGTATATATATATATATATACACACACACACATATTGTTATTCAGTTGCTAAGTCCTGTCCAACTCTTTGCCCCATGGACTGCAGCATGCCAGGCTTCCCTGTCCTTCACTATTTCCCAGAGTTTGATCAAACTCAAGTCCATTGAGTTGGTGATGTCATCGAACCATCTCATCCTCTATCACCCCCTTCTCCTGCTGACCTCAATCTTTCCCAGCATCAGGGTCTTTTCCAGTGGGTTGGCTTTTCACATGAATATATAAAATATTATATATACACACACACACACACACACATATGTGTATATGTGCACATATACATATATATATGAAACTAAGGAAAAGAACAAAAGTTTTTTGTTGTTAATGTTATTATATTAAGGCAAGAAAGGGCCTGGAAATGTATATTTTGATGAAAGAAAAAAAACTAGATGAATCTAATAAACAGCAATGGTTCAAGAAATATTTCCTAAATTATCTTGCTGTCCTAAAAAGATAAACTAGAAAAAAAGTATAAATAATAATATTGCCACCTGCCTAGAATTTTCTTAAATATACATATATATTTGATAATAAAGATGAATATCAACTTCTATGTAGAATCATTAACAGATCACTTATAAATTATCAAATTGATCCTGACACAGAGTCAAAGTAAAACAGTCTATTTGTTGCTTTACAAGACAAGCCAACTCCAGACTAAATTGGGTTGTCATTTCCTTCTCTAATGCAGGAAAGTGAAAAGTGAAACTGAAGTCGCTTAGTCATGTCCGACTCTTAGCGACCCCATGGACTGCAGCCTACCAGGCTCCTCCATCCATGGGATTTTCCAGGCAAGAGTACTGGAGTGGGGTGCCATTGCCTTCTCCGAGACTAAAGGTAACACATCTTATTGTGACTCTACCTATTGACTTCATTTTGTAAATAGTGACCTCTTGCAGGGAGATTCATTTGAGACTAGAGAACAGATTATGTGAGGCAGTTAACTATAATAATTAATAACAGACTAATATTCTAATAATTGAGTATTCCAGTTTCATATTATATAATATATATGATTCAATTGGATCTTGAGAATTACTGAGATACAATTAACCATGAAAAATAACATTGAACACTGGCATACGTGAATTATAAGAGGAAAACAAAGGATCTGTGACATTAACAAATTACTGGTGAGAATTTTAATTTTCTCAGATCAAATAAACTGTTTTTAAATTAACAATGACAGAAGGTGAGACAAATGGCAGGAAATAAACATGATCACTTCCAAGTACCAAAGAGTAATAGGAACTAAAGAAAAACAAGGAAAGAGAAAGGACACAATTCAGTGTTTTCAAGAAAAACGAAAAGCAAAGAAATTTGACTTTACCAAAATTAAATTAAATAATGAGAAGAAAAGCAAGAGTTTCTAATGTTTTCATTGAAATATTAATTGCATATCCTTATAGTATCTTTAAAATGGATAAACAATAGCTCTCGGTTATAAAAGTATTTCCAAAGAGATAAATTAATATTCCTTTATATCATTACTTGGAAGCTGGACTTATTTACAATTTTTGTGATTTGTTTATTTTTAATAAATTCATCTTTATTAAATATTTTACAAAATTTCCTATGTGAAAGCATGGATGATGCTTACAGAAATGTAAAATACCTGTTAAGAATTCACACTCGAGATAAATCATACAAGCAAACTAGAATAAAGTGAGTGCATCATGATAAATCCTGGGCCTATGCATATATAATAAATAAATCTACAGTGAGCAATATAGATGATTTAAAAGAATCTTAGAAAAAGTATTGTTATGGCTACATTTTATACCATTCAGTGCATAAACAGATATATACAATCCAGGGTGATCACTGAATATATGTAATCTCATGAAAGACAGATGAGATATTTCTAAATATCCTACTCAATATTAAAGTACTTTTATATATATTCTAGATTGGCTTGGATGTTTATTATAGGGATATTGTTAAATATCTGAATTGAGAGATTCAGTATTTATAAACAATTATAATAATTAGACAGTTATAGAGTAGTTATGGGTATAACTGATACCTTCTTTATAAACAGTTTGGGGCTTTGGGATGCTTCTGGTGTATTCTTAGGGCAAGTGAGTTGCTTCTAATATCATGAAGGTCTAATGTCTTACAAGAAGTAAGTAGGAACACTGGAGAACCATGAGGTCAAATGAAAGTACCAATGGCAGAGGTTCTCTCTCTCATAATAACCACAAAATCTATAAAGGTTTTGAAATGCTGTACTGATGGAAAAGATGAAAAATCAGCTAGTCTTATTTTCACTATTTATTAAGTCATTTCATTTTCTTTCAAATCACAAGATGGAAGTGAAAATATGCAGCAATGTAACTATGATAACATGATCAAGAGAGGAAGAACATTCTGTAGGAAACCAATCCTTCATCTTATTGGCAGAGGCACAGCACATAATTTTACAAAATTATTAAGGAGCGATTCTGTATATAAATAAGCAGTTCATCCAAATCATTTAGATTCTAGGAATAGCAAAACAAGTTTGAAATTTTAAAATAATATATTGTAAGAGAGATGAAGGGGCTTCAAACATGCCCCTACTGTGTGGCACAGTTTCCTGCCAGATAATGAATCTAAAGAAATCTTAAAAATGAATCAATATGTGTGCTCTGTATTTGGTTAGAAATGTCATTCAAAATCGATGATGAGATTTATGACCAAGATATATTTGGGGCTGTTTTATCACAATATTCTCTGACCTCACACATGATGGTTCCTTGACCTATATTACAAACATGGGGAATTAGAGATGAAAATTTAATGACTGTGCTACACATATAGGGTGCCTTTCCAACACTGTGGCAGTGAACCTAGAGGTAACTCCAGGAAAAGAACGGGTTTCTCTTAAAAACAGCCCTGAAAATATATAACCTCAGTGGGCATAATTCCTTATTAAACTACGCATTATTTTGTCTAGTCCTCTGCTTCCTACATTCCTGATGCTAATCAGAAACATATAAATTCTAGTCAAAAGAACACAGATTGAGATCAGTCCACCATGCTTGAAAAAGAGAAGACCTAGAATAAAAATTTTTCTCCAACTTATGACTTAATACAAGTGTGAATATTATTATCTTGTTTTAAATGGAGAAACAATTTTATTTGAAAGCTTTGGTCTTTTATTATTTCAGTAAGGAAAATATAAGCGATTTAGAAAAATCTTGGAAAAATTATTATCATTGCTACATTTTATAAAATTTGGTGCACAGATATATGCAATCCAGGGAAATCTTTGAATATATACAACCTCAGAGAGAGAGAGACAAAACATTACTAAATGACCTATTCAACTATCAAAGTACTTTTATATTTTAGAATGATTCAGATACTCAAACACATCAGAAATAAGTCAATATGCACTCACTCAATAAAAATTAACTTGTCTGTTTTCAGATTTATTTTCTTTAAGCACTTCTATATTAATCTCTTCATGTATGCTCAAGTTTCTAACAAGTGTGGATAAAATATTTTAAAATTTCAGAACACTTTTAGAACAGTTTGGCCACAATTGGCTGACAGAATCCTTATTTTTAGAGTCTTGATGTTATGAAACTTTATGATGATGTTGTTGTTCAGTTTTTAAGTCGTGTCCAACTCTTGTAACCCCATGAACTGCAGCAAGCCATGCTTTCCTGTCCTTTACTGTCTGCTGGAGTTTGCTCAAACTCACGTTCATTGGGTTGGTGATGCCATCCAACCATCTTATCCTCTGTCACCTGCTTCTCTTTCTGTCCTTAATCTTTCCCAGCATCAGGGTTTCTTTTCCAAAAAGTCGGCTCTATACATCAGCTGGCCAAACTATTGGGGCTTCAGCATCAGTCCTTCCAATGACTATTTAGGGTTGATTTCCTTTAGGATTGCCTTATTTTGTCTTTGATCCTTTTAAAAATTTTATCAGTGATACTCTGAACTTCTTTGGGTCTGTTATAAATTTTATTTTATTTTTAAACTTTACATAACTGTATTAGATTTGCCAAATATCAAAATGAATCCGCCACAGGTATACATGTGTTCCCCATCCTGAACCCTCCTCCCTCCTCCCTCAAAAGAGCATTCCTGGGTTTCTCCTGATTAGACTTTGGCTCAGTTTCTTTCAAGATCCTCAGTTTTCTAACATTTGAGTGTTTTCTAAAACTACAATCTCTTTTTCTTCTTATATTCTTATTCATTTCACGACTTATGCTCCATGGCTAATTTCATCTTTTCCGTTATTTAACTTCCTTTATATTCTTTTGGGGCTTCCCTGGTGGCTCAGAGGTTAAAGCATCTGCCTGGAATGCAGGAGACCTACGTTCGATCCCTGCGTTGGGAAGATCCCCTGGAGAAAGAAATGGCACCCCACTCTAGTACTCTTGCCCGGAGAATCCCATGGAGGGAGGAGCCTGGTAGGCTACAGTCCATGGGGTCGCAAAGAGTCGGACACAACTGAGCAATTTCACTTTCATATTCTTTTGAGTTCTAAGTCCATTATTGCAACAATCTATTAGTCTTTCAAAACAATGTTTTTCCAATGTTCTCTCCTGATTGGTAAAACCACCAACGATATAGTTTCTCAATCCATAAATATGTACCTACTTGTTATTTTCTTTCACTGAATTTCTACACCTAGTAGGTCTGTAATCAGTTGGGAAAAAACATTCATTTACTACTGCTACAGAATTATTTTCTAACATCATAAATCATTAGAATCCCAATTCATTAAAAAATGCTAAATCCTATGCCACTGTAGCTATTTAAATGATATTTGTTTGAAGATAACCTATTATTTTATCATAGAAATATAACTGAAGATGAGACAGCATATATATATATATATATAGTAATTTATAACTCATGAAGTGAATTAAATTTAAGAGAGCACTTATGAATACCAAAGGGAAGAAATCTTCTTTAAATTACTTCATCACACATGTAAAGCCTATTGACTGTTGATACTCCACTTACTGGGAATTCTGTATTACTAAACAGCATTGGACTCAATTGTTTTTACTCACTTTGTGATTTACATGTACATGTACATTTACACGTACATTAACTTACATGTCTACTGATAGAATGGTGATTTCAAAAATGTGAAGCAGTTTAGATATAATTATATCTAAATGGTAAGTAATACACCTTGTTCAGTCCTTTTGTTCTCAGGCTGATCTCTGGGGTCATTTATACACTTCTTGTTCTGCCTCCCCACCCCATTTTCCATTCTGGATAAAGTCAGATGGATTTTCTCCATGGAATACAAAAGCCCTTTGCAGTAGAGAAGATTTTGCTTGGCTCTGCATTCCACAGCACACAGGATATTTCCTTAACTTCCTTGGTGAGAACACTCTTGTGAATGAATAATAGTAAGTCAGTATGCTATAAGAGAAGATGGTTATGAATAATTATTAAGAAGGATTGGAAAGACAAACACAACCAGGTGTTCACAAAGGTCTATTTTTTTTAACTTCTGTTTGGTCTTCACTAAACCTTAGTCTCTGATAGCTCAGTTGGTAAAGAATCTGCCTGCGATGCTTGAGACCCCGGTTTGATTCCTGGGTTGGGAAGATCCCCTGGAGAAGGGATAGGCTAACCACTTCAGCATTCTTGGGCTTCCCCTGTGGCTCAGCTGGTAAAGAATCCACCTGAAATCCAGGAGACCTGGGTTCGATCCCTGGGTTGACAGGATCCCCAGATCCCCTGAGGAAGGGAAAGGCTACCCACTTGAGTATTCTGGCCTGGAGAATTCCATGGACTGTATACTCCATGGGATCTCAAAGAGTCGGACACAACTGAATGACTTTCACTTTAAACCTTAGTAAGGCTTTTCAGTACAACTACAATTTTCTGGACTCTGCTTCCCTCAAAGTCTGGGTAAGCACTAAAAAAAGCAAAATGTGTACACTTATCAGCTTATTCTAAGTAATTAACCACAGTAAGACACTTTTTCTCTCAGGCCCCACTGGTCATTTTCTTTTGCTTACCCAATTTTGCTTTAAATGTTTCTGCTGAAGCATTGCCCACCCCTCTCTCTAAATAAAAAACAAACAAACAAAGCCTTTCCTGTTTGTTTCTGAGACACTTGCCAATTTCTGATTGCAAAAGTCTCATTTTAAATGAAGTCTCTCCTTATCTAGGACTTCTTGGTGTCTTAGACAGTAAGGAATCCACCTGCAATGCAGAAAACTTGGGTTTGATTCCTGGAATGGGAAGATCACCTGAAGAAGGGAATGACAACCCACTCCTGTCTTCCTGCCTGGAGAATTCCAGGGACATAGGAGAAGGCAATGGCACCCCACTCCAGTACTCTTCCCTGGAAAATCCCATGGACGGAGGAGCCTGGTGGGCTGCAGTCCATGGGGTCACTAAGAGTCGGACACGACTGAGCAACTTCACTTTCACTTTTCACTTTCATGCTTTGGAGAAGGAAAGGGCAACCCACTGCAGTGTTCTTGCCTGGAGAATCCCAGGGACGGGAGAGCCTGGTGGGCTGCCGTCTATGGGGTCACACAGAGTCGGACACGACTGAAGCGACTTAGCAGCAGCAGCAGCAGCAGGAGCCTGGTGGGCTACTGTCCGTGGCGTCACAGAGTTGGACACAACTGAAAGACTAACTAACACTTTTACTTTCAACCCTTCTCTAAGTCCAGATTTGCTTTTATTCAACAACATGAAGCCTTAAAAATAGAGTAGAAAGAATAGTATAAAATACATTTAAAATCCAAACCATTTTATAGAACTAGATTGGAACTTTTGCTACAAATAATGGAAACCTAGATAATCAAGGATAATTCTGAAAAAAAAAAAAAAAATCCTCATAATTACCTCAAATTTTAAATGGGATAGTAAAGATTATTTCAAGTTAAGAACAGAGAGATATTCCATTTTCATATTCAGCAGACTTAATAATATAAAGCTGTCATTTTTTCTGCAAAACTCCCAAAGATCTCAAAATTCTCTGTGCATATATTCATATGCAAATTCTAAAATTTATATTGAAATATAGGAGGTCAAAATGCCCAAGACAATCTTCAAATTGTAAAAAAATAAAAGAAAAAAAATTGCATTGGTCAAAGTGTTGAAAAAATAACCAATGGAATAGAAAATAGTGACCAGAAGCAAAGCAATCCATGTACGACACTTGATCTATCACAGAAGTTGATACAGCATGGATATGAGGAGCAGGGTCTTTTCAATGAATGATTGAACTTGTAATTTTTTTGCATATTAAAAATATCATGACCATGTATCTAACATATATATTTACTTCCATTACTATGCTAACGTAAAAGTAAAACAAAAAACAATTTTTATGTAAAAATATACAGGATTATATTCATGCATGAAGACTAGGAACATATATCTTTTGACAAATCACAAAATGCACAAAAGGAAAAATTAACAAATTTAACTAAACTGAAATTAGAACTTCTGTTCAACTAAAGACAATGTTAAATTTAACCTTTAGTATTGACAAATATGTTTGGAGCACACAAAACTTACAAATAATTTACAACCAGAGTATTTGTCATATAAAAATAATCAATATATAAAGCCTACAAATCAATTCTTAAAAGATAGAAATCCTAGAAGAAATACATGAGAAGAAAAAAAAATTGACCAGTGTTCTACACAAATGAAAGAAGATACCCAAAGAGACATTAAATCTATGTAAAGGGGTAGAATTTCATTAATAAACAGAAAAATATGAGGGGGATCAAGATGGCAGAATAAGAGAATATGGAGCTCACCTCCCTCGACAAACATATCAAAGATACATCTACATGTGGAATGATTCTCCTGGAAAACTAACTGGAAACTGGCAGAATTTCCATACAACCAAGGTTGCAAGAAAGACTGCCATGTATCTGGGTAGGATAGGGAAAAAAAGCAAAAGTTTAGAATCTGTGATTTTGGGAGGGAATCTGAAGCAAAAAGAAGAGTGCACGGGATGGACACTTACCCTACAGAGTAAGCGGATCAAGCCATAGCTTGGATGTCCCTGTTCTGGGGTCCTACACAGAGGAGACAAGCCTTCCAGCCTACTGGGAGAACTCCTGGAACAAACAGGAGGGCTGGTGCTGGAAAAGCCGAGGCTCCACTCAGGAAGTGCATAGGTGCTGGCTTGCCAACAGACAGGACAGACAGCTTTGCATTAGATGCCGTACTTCAACTTCATTCCCCAACCCAAGCCGGGCAAACACCCCAGCCCCACTCATTTCACGAACAGCACGGTGTGGGATCTAGGACAGTCACATCCTGGAAAAGACTAAATCTGGCAAAGCTGAGATGGTCAAGGTGTGTGGGGTGTGGTCTTGGTGGGGCAAGGGTGGCCACTACTGGTGATAACACAAATAGCACCACAGAGGCAGCCCAGACCTCTGCTGTCAGCAGAACAGTCCTCCAGCTCCAGCAGCCACACTCCCACTTGAGCAAACACTTCGACTCTGCCACTCTGTGCCACAACCCTGCACTGCATCTGGGATGATCATAACAGGGAAAAGGAAACCTCATGCTATTTGGGGCTATGTCTGAGCGGAGCCACAGACACGTTCACAGGCAGCCCATCAGACCTCAGTGAGCACACAATCCTCACTTACTTCAGCACTCCCCTCATATGGGACAAAGTGTGGAAGGAATTTTCCACACTGAAAGGTAACAGAATCTGCTCAAGCCCAACACACAAGGATTGCTCTCTAATAACTGGTAAAGAGACCCTGCCCCCCAAAAGGGCAGGAATAGTCATGGAAAAGATGGGAAGTTGAGTCTCACACTTTGTTCAGGCTTTAGCAGCTCCAGCACCAACCACATTTCCTGTCAAGGTGTTAGTGGCCAACACACCTTGAGAAAAGATGTGGCTGGCATCTACACCAAAGACGTTGGGCACACACTGTCCACGTAGGGATGTTCCCACATACAAATGCCCTTCAAGATCAGAAGACATAACTTTTTCCCCTAAATTCATAGAGATGGAAAGTAAAATGAAAAGGTAGAGAAAATACTTGCAAAACACCAAGAGAAAACCTGTGAAAAAAATTATTTAATGACACAGAGATAGTCTACCAGACTCTAAATTTTAAGAGTAGGTAATAAAAATGCTAAATGAAAAGAAAGATTAGCAATATAAACAGAGATCATTAAACAAGGAACTAGAAACCATAAAGATGACGGAATCAAAAATTGATAATTCCATTTCTGAGACAAGCAACAATCTAAATGCAATGAATAGTTGATAAAATGACACACCCTTCTGTGTGCATAAGTGATCCAGAAGAGAGATCTAGAAGAGAGAATAATGAAAATCATCCAAATAGAACCATAGACAGAAAAAAACTTTAAAAAAAAAAAAAGGAAAGAAAGCAGAAAATGATATGTATAGGCTGCTATAAAACATGTCAATAAACATAATAGGAGGTTTCAGAACGGGAAGAGAGAGAAGAGGATAGAAAACATATTTGAAGACATCATGGCTGAACATTTCCCAAATGGAAAGAAGGAAATAGATATCCACATACAGGAAACACAGATGGTCCCAAACAAGAAGAACACAAAATAACACACACCAAGATATATCATAATTAAAATGGCAAAAGTTAAAGAGATTTATAAAGCCTGCAAGAGAAAAACAGAGTCATATACAAGGAAACCCCCATTAAGACTATCAGCTGATTTCTCTGCAGAAACTTTGAAGGCCAGAAGAGTGTTACAATATATTTGAAGTCCTGAAAGTGAAAAAGCTGCAACCCAGAATACTCTACACAGCAAGACTATCATTTAGAATAGATGGAGAAAGATTCTTTCAACAATAAAAAAATAAAAGAAATTATAAATATTAAACTTATCATTAAATAAATGATGAAGGGTTGTTGCTAAACAGAAAATAAGCAAGAATCTATAGGACAGGGAAAAATATCAATAGCAAATGCAAATATATAGTAAGAATCAAAGATTACTTAAATAAGCCAGTACATAGATTAAACAACAACAAAAAGTTGTAAAAGCGAATATAACTGCAATAAACAGTAAGAGATAAGCATGAAGATGTAAAATATGACTTCAAAAACACAAAATGTGGAGGGGAAGAGTAAAAAATTATTTTTAGAATGCATTTGAAGTAAAATATTTATCTAAATTGATATATATATATATATATATAATTATGATTATACATATAATTATGGGTCAGTTCACTTCAGCCACTCAGTCGTGTCCAACTCTTTGCAACCCCATGGATGGCAATATGCCAGGCCTCCCTGTCTATCACCAACTTCTGGAGCTGACTCAAACTCATGTCTATTGAGTCCGTGATGCCATCCAACCATCTCATCTGTAGTCGCATTCTCCTCCTGCCTTCAATCCTTCCCAGCATCAGGGTTTTTTCAAATGAGTCAGCTCTTCACATCAGGTAGCAGAGTTTCAACTTCAATATCAGTCCTTCCAATGAACATTCAGGAATGAACTGATTTCCTTTAGGATGGACTGGTTGGATCTCCTTGCAGTCCAAGGGACTTTAAAGAATTTTCTTGAACACCACAGTTCAAAAGCATCAGTTCTTTGGTGCTCAGCTTTCTTCATAGTCCAATTCTCACATCCATACATGACTGCTGGAAAAACCATAGCCTTGGCTAGATGGACCTTTGTTGCAAAGTAATGTCTCTGCTTTTGAATATTCTGTCTAGGTTGGTCATAAGTTTCCTTACAAGGAGTAAGCGTCTTTTAATTTCATGGCTGCAGCCACCATCTGCAGTGATTTTGGAGCCCCCAGAAAATAAAGCTGGTCACTGTTTGCCATGTTGGTCATCCATTTGCCATGAAGTGATGGGACCGGATGCCATGATCTTCATTTTCTGAATGTTGAACTTTAAGCCAACTTTTTCGCTCTCCTCTTTCACTTTCATTGAGAGGCCCTTTAGTTCTTCCTCACTTTCTGCCATAAGGGTGGTGTCATCTACATATCTGAGGTTATTAATATTTCTCCCAACAATCTTGATCCTAGCTTGTGCTTCATCCAGTCCAGTGTTTCTCATTATGTACTCTGTATATAAGTTAAATAAGCAGGGTGACAATATACAGCCTTGACATATTCCTTTTCCTATTTGGAACCAGTCTATTGTTCCATGTCCAGTTCTAACTGTTACTTCCTGACCTGCATACAGGTTTCTCGAGAGGCAGGTCAGGTGGTCTTCCATTCCCATCTCTTTCAAAATTTTCCACAGTTTGTTGTGATCCACATAGCCAAAGGCTTTGGCACAGTCAATAAAGCAGAAATAGATGTTTTTCTGGAACTCTCTTGCTTTTTCTGTGATCCAGCGGATGTTGGCAATTTGATCTCTGGTTGACAAACATTAATTCCAATGGAGGCACAAATCAAAAACCTGCGATATATACAAAAATAAAGGAACTACAAAAGAAAATCACCAAATCACAACAGGGACAGGTAAAAAAGATGAAATTTAGAAAGAATAACTTTGTACAAAACAACCTGAGAACAGGAAATAAGAAGGTAATAAGTACATACCAATAAATAATAACTTTAAATATCAATGAAATTAATTCTCTATCAAAAGACATACATGGCTGATTAGATTAAAACCCAAGAACCTTCAATATGATGCCTAGAAGAGGCAAAAAACATAACAAAACTAAAAGTGGAGGAATAAAAAATATTTCATGCAAAAGGAAAGGACAAAAAAGAGGGTAGCAATGCTCAACAGTTAGAACTGAACATGGAACAACAGACTGGTTCCAAATAGGAAAAGGAGTACGTCAAGGCTGTATACTGTCACCCTGCTTATTTAACTTCTATACAGAGTACATCATGAGAAACACTGGGCTGGATGCAGCACAAGCTGGGATCAAGATTGCTGGGAGAAATATCAATAACCTCAGATATGCAGATGACACCACCCTTATGGCAGAAAGTGAAGAGGAACTAAAGAACCTCTTGATGAAAGAGGAGAGTGAAAAAGTTGGCTTAAAGCTCAACATTCAGAATACTAAGATCATGGCATCTGGTCCCATCACTTCATGACAAATAGATGGGGAAACAGTGGAAACAGTGTCAGACTTTATATTTCTGGGCTCCAAAATCACTGCAGATGTTGATTTCAGCCATGAAATTAAAAGACACTTACTCCTTGGAAGGAAAGTTATGACTAACCTAGACAGCATATTAAAAAGCAAAGACATTACTTTGCCAACAAAGGTCCGTCTAGTCAAGGCTATGGTTTTTCCAGTGGTCATGTATGGATGTGAGAGTTGGACTATAAAGAAAGCTAAGTGCTGAAGAATTGATGCTCTTGAACTGTGGTGTTGGAGAAGACTCTTGAGAGTCCCTTGGACTGCAAGGAGGTCCAACCAGTCCATTCTGAAGGAGATCAGTCCTGAGTGTTCAGGGAAGGACTCATGTTGAAGCTGAAACTCCAATACTTTGGCCACCTGATGTTAAGAGCTGACTCATTTGAAAAGACCCTAATGTTGGGAAAGATTGAGGGCAGGAGGAGAAGGGGAAGACAGAGGATGAGATGGCTGGATGGCGTCACTGACTTAATGGACATGGGTTTGGGTGGACTCTGGGAGTTGGTGCTGGACAGGGAGGCCTGGCATGCTGTGGTTCATGGGGTTGCAAACAGTCAGACATGACTGAGCGACTTAACTGATCTGAATTGAATACTCATATCAAATAGATTGTTAAACAAGTCAATAACAAAAGATAGAGATGAGCATTATGATGATGATAAATGGGTTAATACAAGAAGATATTGTATTTATTGACATATCATCGATTGGAGACATATCAATACACTTTTAGAGAGTGATACAATTAACATCACAGTGTGAAGTTGTTAGAGCTCTAAATTGATCACAGGTTCATAATACAACTTATGACTGTTGCTATCATTCACATTTTGCTCCATTAAATTTCTGTTCCAATTTTTTGCATATTATAAACACAAGTTTATTACGTAAATTTTTTAAAAATGATGCATTGTGAAATGTCTTGTTTGTAAAGGAACCCCCTCCAAAGATCCACTTTGTCAACTATCAGATAAAATAAAAGAACATATTCTAGAGGAAATAATACCCACTGGATTAAAAAAAAAATTCCACCACACTTGGAAATATAGAGTCTGCTCTATCAGAGGAAAGCACAGTGAAACAGTATATTTATAATAGATGTTGTTTCCTTTTCCATAGAGGTGCCTGCCATACTGCCTATCACACTCTAACGAAATATTAGGATGCTTTAGTAAGACATGTACAAAATTTCAAATAAATACATTTAGTTAACAATAATTTTAGAATATTTTCTCAGCTATAAACAGATATAGGCAAACCCTTTTTCACAACAATAACAGCAATATTTTATTGGATCAGTCTCCCAAGGCCAAAAATATAAAGCAAAAATAAACAAGTGGACCTAACTAAACTTAAAAGCTTTGGCACAGAAAAGGAAACCATTTACAAAATGAAAAGACTACCTACAGGATAGAAGAAAATATTTGCAAATAATGCAACAGCTGAGATTAATATTCAAAACAGATAAACAGTTCACACAACTCAATACCATAAAAACTAGAATACAAGAGAATAGGGCAAGAGATTTGAACAGACAGTTTTCCAAAAAAGACATACAGATGGCTAAAAGGCAAATGAAAGGATGTTCACTGTTGTTAAAGTGAAGTCACTCAGTCGTGTCCAACTCTTTGCGACCCCGTGGACTGTAGCCCACCAGGCTCCTCCGTCCATGGGATTCTCCAGGCAAGAATACTGGAGTGGGGTGCCATTTCCTTTTCCAGGGGATCTTCCCAACCGAGGGATCAAACCCAGGTCTCCTGCATTGCAAGCAGATGCTTTAACCTCTGAGCCACTAGGGAAGCCCAAATGTTTTTTTTGTTTGTTTGTTTTTAATTTTATTTTTAAATTTTACAATATTGTATTAGTTTTGCCAAATATCGAAATGGATCCACCACAGGTATACATGTGTTCCCCATCCTGAACCCTTCTCCCTCCTCCCTCCCCATACCACCCTTTGGGTCATCCCAGTGCACCAGTCCCAAGCATCCAGTACCGTGCATCGAACCTGGACTGGCGACTCGTTTCATACATGATATTACACATGTTTCAATGTCATTCTCCCAAATCTCCCCACCCTCTCCCTCTACCACAGAGTCCATAAGACTGATCTATATATCAGTGTCTCTTCTGCTGTCTCGTACACAGGGTTATTGTTACCATCTTTCTAAATTCCATATATATGCGTTAGTATACTGTATTGGTGTTTTTCTTTCTGGCTTACTTCACTCTGTATAATAGGTTCCAGTTTCATCCACCTCATTAGAACTGATTCAAATGTATTCTTTTTAATGGCTGAGTAATACTCCATTGTGTATATGTACCACTGCTTTCTTATCCATTCATCTGCTGATGGGCATCTAGGTTGCTTCCATGTCCTGGCTATTATAAACAGTGATGCGATGAACATTGGGGTACACGTGTCTCTTTCCCTTCTGGTTTCCTCAGTGTTTGTGCCCAGCAGTGGGATTGCTGGATCATAAGGCAGTTCTATTTCCAGTTTTTTAAGGACTCTCCACACTGTTCTCCATAGTGGCTGTACTAGTTTGCATTCCCACCAACAGTGTAAGAGGGTTCCCTTTTCTCCACACCCTCTCCAGCATTTATTGCTTGAAGACTTTTGGATCGCAGCCATTCTGACTGGCGTGAAATGATACCTCATAGTGGTTTTCTTTTGCATTTCTCTGATCATGAGTGATGTTGAGCATCTTTTCATGTGTTTGTTAGCCATCTGTATGTCTTCTTTGGAGAAATGTCTGTTTAGTTCTTTGGCCCATTTTTTGATTGGGTCATTTATTTTTCTGGAGTTGAGCTGTAGAAGTTGCTTGTATATTTTTGAGATTAGTTGTCAGCTGCTTCATTTGCTATTATTTTCTCCCATTCTGAAGGCTGCCTTTTCACCTTGCTAATAGTTTCCTTTGATGTGCAGAAGCTTTTAAGTGTAATTAGGTCCCATTTGTTTATTTTTGCTTTTATTTCCAATATTCTGGGAGGTGGGTCATAGAGGATCCTGCTGTGATGTATGTCGGAGAGTGTTTTGCCTATGTTCTCCTCTAGGAGTTTTATAGTTTCTGGTCTTACGTTGAGATCTTTAATCCATTTTGAGTTTATTTTTGTGTATGGTGTTAGAAAGTGTTCTAGTTTCATTCTTTTACAAGTGGTTGACCAGATTTCCCAGCACCTCTTGTTAAAGAGATTGTCTTTAATCCATTGTATATTCTTGCCTCCTTTGTCAAAGATAAGGTGTCCATATGTGCGTGGATTTACCTCTGGGCTTTCTATTTTGTGCCATTGATCTATATTTCTGTCTTTGTGCCAGTACCGTACTGTCTTGATAACTGTGGCTTTGTAGTAGAGCCTGAAGTCAGGTAGGTTGATTCCTCCAGTTCCATTCTTCTTTCTCAAGATAGCTTTGGCTGTTCGAGGTTTTTTTGTATTTCCATACCAATTGTGAAACTATTTGTTCTAGCTCTGTGAAGAATACTGTTGGTAGCTTGATAGGGATTGTATTGAATCTATAAATTGCTTTGGGTAGTATACTCATTTTCACTATATTGATTCTTCCAATCCATGAACATGGTATATTTCTCCATCTGTTAATTTCCTCTTTGATTTTTTTCACCAGTTTTTTATAGTTTTATATATATAGGTCTTTGGTTTCTTTAGGTAGATATATTCCTAAGTATTTTATTCTTTCCATTGCAATGGTGAATGGAATTGTTTCCTTAATTTCTCTTTCTGTTTCTCATTATTAGTGTATAGGAATGCAAGGGATTTTAATTATTAGTGAAAAAGAAATCAGTACCACAATGAAATGTCACCGCACACTTGTCTGTATGGCTATCATTAAAAGGCCTACAAATAAAAAAAATATTGAGAAGATGTGGAGAATAGGTAACCATTTGTAAACTGTTAGTGGAATATAAATTGGTTCAAACACTATACAAAACATTATTGAGGTTCCTTAAAAACTAAAAATAGAGCAAACATATGATGTAGCAATCACACTCCTTGGTGTGTGATATATCTGGAAAAATGAAAATGGTAATTTTAAAAGATACTTGTACCCCTAACATGCACCCCAATGTAGATAGCAGCACTACTTACAATAGCTAAGACACAGAAAAAACCCAAGTGACCATCAATTAGCTTAAGAATATATGTACGTACACACACACACACACACACACACACATACATACAATGAAATGTTACTCAGGCATAAAAAAGAATGAAATATTGCTGTTTGGAGCAACATAAATGGGCCTAGAGAATATTATGCTTTTTGGAGTAAATCAGAAACTAGAGAAAGACACTATATGATATCATTAATAGAATCTCAATAATAATAGAAATGAATTTAATCAAAACAGAAACAGACTCTCAAACATAGAAAACAAACTTGTGGTTACCAATGACAAGAGGGGAGGGGAAGGGGCAAATTAGATATATGGGATTAACAGATATAAACTGCTACATATAAAACAGATAAGCAACAGGGATTTACTGTAAAGCACAGGGAACTATACACGCTAGCTTGAGTTAACCTGTAATGGAATAAAATCTGCAAAAACACTGATCTACTCTGCTGTACATCTAAAATAAACTATCCTTCAATAAAATCAACTATCCTTCAATAAAAAAAAAAAAAAGAAAAGAAAAAAAGAACACAATGGAATCAGCCAGCATAGAAATGTAAAACTCTGAGTAAGGAGAACAAGTGAACAGAAAACTGAGGAGCACATAAAGGAGGCAGAGAAAAGACTGGAGATGAAGACAGAGAAGACAGGGAAGACTCCACTTCCCCGAGTCTGCATCTCCATCCACAAAATGGGAGTGATTATTGTAAAGTCCTGAATTTAGGTGTAAAAATGTCACCTGCACAAATATATAGAAGGGAATTTCTGATGAGAAACAGGGGTTTTAGCTGACTGTGTGTATGGGTACTGAGTTGGATCAACCATATTTGACTTTTTGCAACCCTATGGAGATCCAACCAGTCCATCCTAAAAGAGTTCAGTCCTGGGTGTTCACTGGAAAGACTGATGTTGAAGCTGAAACTCCAATACTTTGGGCACCTGATGCGAAGAGCGAGCTGACTCAATCGAAAAGACCCTGATGCTGGGAAAGACTGAGGGCAGGAGAAGGGGATGACAGAGGATGAAATGGTTGGATGGCATCACCCACTCAATGGACATGAGTTTGAGTAAGCTCTGGGAGTTGGTGATGGACAGAGAAGCCTGGTGTGCTGCAGCCCATGGGATCACAAACAGTTGGACACGACTGAGTGTCTGAACTGATTGAGAGGCAGACCAAGTTTTCATTTATGGATGAGTGAAGTGAAGTGAAGTGAAAGTCACTCAGTCTTGTCTGACTCTTTGTGATGCCGTGGACTAGTCCATGGATTTCTCTAGGCCAGAATACTGGAGTTCATAGCCTTTCCCTTCTCCAGCGGATCTTCCCAACCCAGGGATTGAACCCAGTTCTCCCACATTGCAGGTGGATTCTTTACCAGCTGAGCCACAAGGGAAGCCACCCAATAGCTCAGTTAGTAAAATGCCATCTGCAATGCAGGAGACCCTGGTTCAATTCCTGGTTTGGGAAGATCAACTGGAAAAGGGATAGATTTCCAGGCTCCTCTGTCAGTGGGATTTTCCAGGCAAGAATAGGAGAGTGGGTTATCATGCCCTCCTCCAGGGAATCTTCCCAACCCAGGAATCAAACCCATGTCTCCCACATCTTCTGCATTGGAGGGAGATTCTTTACCCACTGAGCCACCTGAGAAACCCTTTAGCTCACTACAAGATCAATATGACCCATAGTGTGGTATATGCAATTGTTAAAAAAAAAAAAATAGATTCCAGCTGTGTGAATAGAAGTAAAACTATTTGCAATAAGACAAGAACAAAAATAAATACATAAATAAATTAAAACCACAACTGATACCATTGGACCTTTGATGGGAATGTTTTTATTATTCATGAACCCCTTGGATCATATTTAAGTTTATAATAAATCACTGGAATTTTAAGAAAATAAAAATAAGAAGCAATTAAAAAAAACAACAAGTTTTGTTTATGAAGGGATAAGGACTCATAAAAAGCTTGTGAGAGAGTGGCTTGGCAATTACTTTCAATAATAATTTGAATCTATGTACAAAATAAATGTTAAATAATGGGAAAAAAAATCCTTTGGTGTTTGTTCTGAGTTCTTGGTGTAGCTTCTAAAATCCTGGACCTTTCCCAGTTGATGGGAATGTCTTTATTATTCATGAGCCCCTTTAACCAGATCTGAGTTTATGATAACCAGCCAATTTAAGATGGGGCTTGTGACCAGAAAGACTAACCATATGGCTAGAGGGGGCTTTAAGCCAGCTCAACTTTCAGGAAGGGGAGGAGAGGAGGGGGGCTCAGTTTCAGTCATGTGGCCAATGATTTAATCAATGATGCCTATATAATAAAGCTGACAAAATAAAAACTCTGAACACTGAGGTTTAGTGGAATTTCCTGCCCGGTAACCACATCAGTGTGCTGAGAGGGTGAGGCAATCTGATTCTATGGTGAGAAGGCACAGGAGCTCTACCTTTGGGAAACTCCTATTCCTTGTCCTGCATATCCCTTCATTTGATCCCGATTTGTATCCATTACTATAAAACTGCAACTGTAATATAGAACTTTCCTGAGTTCTTTGAGCTGTATCAGTGTATTTTCATACTTGATTGAGATTGTGCAAACATTTCTGGACTTCTAGCCAGTTGGTCAGAAATATGGGAGGCTTTGGAAACTCACCCTTATTGAGCTCCATGCCATTAACAAACAGGGTATACAATAACTTGCAGATTGTTAGAATCAAAACTTCATTCCCATGCAGTAGGCATATACCATGATCTTGCAATTATACTCCTAAGTGTATTCCCTAGAGAAATTAATCCATGCATGCACCACAAGACATGTATTGTTAGCAGCATTATTCATAAAGTAAAAATCTGCATAAGCCATAAACCCAACTGCCTATTGGCAGTACAAACTATAAGATGCTTTATATTCATAAATAAATACAGGCAATGAAAATTAATGAACTACAACTACATATGAAAACATGGTTGAGTCTTAAAAGCACAACTTTTGAGTGATAGAAGCTTATCACAAAAGAATACATGTCATATTGTAATTCATTTTATGTGCAATACACACACAGTCTGTAGAAAAGAGAAACCTTAATTAAAGCTGGGAGACCAGAAAGGGGAGTTCTCACACTCTATGGCCACAGCAGAGCACAATAACAGGAAGAAAGACTCTTCTTTTCAGGCAAAGACTCAGTCACTGAAAATCCATGGACTCTTTCTTTACCATAGCCCTTCCAATTCCTTTTCCCCTCTGTATAAGAGTTCTCCCTTCCTTTCCACATGGGACTTGAACATGGCTCATCATGGTTGCAGAACCCAAATTGCAATTCTCTGCCGATTCCAAAGAAATCCATCTTTGCTGGAAACATATCTGACAGTCTGTTTTAGGACATTTTGGTGGCCCACATGGGGACCAGAGAAGACTCCGGTGTGGTGAACAAACAGGTAGAATATCTATTGAGCTCACTGATTTTTCTTGCTAACTCTGAAGTTTGAAGGCATGTCTCTTTCTTGGATCTGAGTGGGTGTCCTTTTAGCATTTGAATCTCCCTAGGTTTTATTCAGGGACTATTTTAAGGTTTTGTTCTTTCCGTATGTGAGTACTTGTTAGGGACTTAGATCTGATTTCAAGATTATACTATTTCAACTGAAACAGGCTGAGAAGTTGCTGGCTGATTCCTTTAGGGACAGGGGCTGATTCATGGAACCTATACCAGGTTTTCAGTCACTGGCCCATTCCTTTGGAGTAGGGGCTATTCTACAGAAAATGGCTGAAAAGCCTTTGACTTGGCTCCCCTGAGACCAAACTGCATCCTTAGAACTGGGTGGTATTAGCTTGCAAGCAGTTTAAACTGAGCTGTTTGAGTTGTAAGCTGTTTAAGCTGTTCTTTTACTCTATAGTAATAAACCTCTAAGAAATGGGATCCCAGTTATTTAAATACTTTTAGGGCACCCTACCTTCAGGGACTTTAGTCTACAATAATTCTTCCTCATATGCATTTCTAACTTAAATGAAATGACCTGACCAAAGGCAATTTTGAATATCAGTGACTATTATGGGGGGCTTTTAAAATCCCCAAACTTAATTTCCTGGAAATTGAACTGGACTAAAATAGCTCAAAAATTTCCAGTAATGAGTGGAATGCTTATTTTTATTGGTATTTTGAGGTTTCCCAATATTATGAGAAGTCTAAAATTGCCTCTACCCAAAATAATATTTTAAGATTAACTGAAGCAAACAAATGATTAAAGAAAGATAAAATGTCTCCGAAGCCTCAGCTTCCTTTGATTTGTTCTGTCTTGGGCTCTGCCTCTGTTGCCATCTGTCTCTCTTCTTCAGATCCTCATGACCAGACTCCTCCAACACCATTTTCCTCCTCCCCTTCTACACTGCCTATGCCTCCTCTATGCCCTCAATTACCTCATACTAATTCTACAGCCAAATTTTCCCTGTTCTCTGAAACTGTCCCCACTACCTTTTCATTTGAACTTAACAGAGCCTGTCTCCTTAAAATTAAGTCTTCTGAGGATCCAGAGGTTAAACTCTTAATTTCTTATATTGTCTGGACTGTGAACCACAGTCAAAGATTTTCCAAAAGTAGTTGAAGATCCTCAAAGACTTGAAGAGGAATTTAATAAAGTCATTCAAACTTATCAACCTGGTTTCTCTTGACTTATATCAGCTATTTCATATGCTGGTTGGTGAAGTTCAGGCTTAGCGTTGGATGAAAATCACAAATTGGGAAAATCCCAAAAGGTCTCTAGTATTACACCAGGAGACCAACCTGCTATCTTAACTACATGATGAAGCTTGGACAATCAGTAGGTAATTCACTGAGTAATTTCCAGGACTTTTCCAAAGCCTGTTGGTTGGAACAAAGTTTAGGTTTAGGTTTGCACACAGAAATCTGATGAACCTATACATAATTACTACAATTGATTTCAGATCAGTTTTCAAGAAAATTCTGGAAATTTATCTCCAGATAAAAATTCTGGAAGTTTATCTCCAGAGGTTGATTCCACCAAGGTAGCTCTTACCTCTATGTTTATTAATGGGCTGAACTGGGACTTTTCCTTTCTAGTAAAAAGGAGCAGGGTGGAATGGGACATTATGTTCATTCCAGATTTAGTTAATCTGGCAAATCAGCTCTCTCACAGTTTAGATGAGTGACCTCAAAGGAAGACTAACATAACTCCAGCAACTGAAGCCTCCTAAACAAAATCAAAACCCTCTGAGTTTCTGCTTTTAGTGCAAAGATTCAGGACACAGTAAAATAATTTACCCAGAGGAGTTTCTCTTACCCATGAGAGTATATATTTGCTGGAGAAATATCTAGCAGCCTATTTATTCTTATGTCAACGAGTCAAAAGTAATCCATATTGTTTCATAAAACATCTGTAGATTGTTAAAATATATATTAAAGGTAGTGGTTACCATAGATTTGAGAATACTGATTACCTTTAGAGAGAAATGCTGTTACCAGGTTGGGGCAATTGTAGAAATAAAGTTGCCTACAAATTTTCCTTTTATTGTCTGAAGTGGTGATTGCATGCATGTGTGCATGCTAAGTCACTTCAATCATGTCCAACTTTTTTTGACCCCATGGACTGTAGCCCACTAGCTCCTCTGTCCATGGGATTCTCTAGACAAGAGTACTAGAGCGTGTTGTCATTCTCTCTCCAGGGGATCTTCCCAACCAAGGGATGGAACCCACATCTCTTATGTCTCCTGCATTGGCAGGTGGGTTCTTTACCACCAGCATCACTTACATGAGTGTTTTGTGAAACAATTCTGCTGTTTGTTTTATGAACATTTCTATATGTAGGCTACACTTTGCTAAACAAAAAACAGAAGGATTTCATAGAAACAAAAACTTGTGTCAAAGTTTTATCAACTTCCTTTGATTTGCTTTGGTCAATATTGACAATGAATCCATTGTGTTTATTACATAAATGTTTGCTTCTAAATCCACTGAAGCCAGTTATTATGTAAGGGACATTTTGTTTCATGATGTTATTTTCATGATATACTTGAAAGGACATTAGTTATTCATTAGCAAAGCTGAATGGAGCTCTGGCCAAGCCCCAGACAAAAGGTAAATAAAACAATAGAATCAAGGGAATCCAAATAACTAAGATTTTAGAAATGTGTTTTTTTTTTTTCTATTTTCAGAAGGTTGTGTGATCTTGTCACTTAAGCCAGGGTCCAGTAAGTTAATTAATTTCATAGAAATCAAACTTGAAACTTCCCAGTTAATGCACAGTGTTGTAAACGTCTATGACATTTGAAATCAGAGCAAATCAATGTTTTGCCAAACACAATCAAATAATATAATAAAGAAAAAACCTAAGCATTATTTTGAGTCAGAAATATATGAGTGCTCATTCACTTTCACTTTTCACTTTCACGCATTGGAGAAGGACATGGCAACCCACTCCAGTGTTCTTGCCTGGAGAATCCCAGGGATGGGGGAGCCTGGTGGGCTGCCGTCTATGGGGTCGCACGGAGTCGGACACGACTGAAGCGACTTAGCAGTAGCAGCATTCTTTAATACTTATTAAAATGTTTGAATGAACTCTCTGAAACATTCTAGTCAGTAAGTTTTGAGGTTCACTTGTTTTCATTCATCCCAACCTCTCCAAGACTTACTTCAAAAATGCACTATATTTTTCATAATATGACAATATATCATGACAGAAATGTTTATTGTTTTCATCTATTTTATAATCCTGTTCTTCAAATTGTTGTGAAATAAATGCATCAAAATATTTTTGTGTGTTTTTGAAAATGTTAGTGAGTCATAATCTAGAACCGTTTTTCAAAAGTCTGCTTGTTACCGAGCCCCTGTTTGAGTTCCCTGAGTCATGTAACAACCTAGAGGGGAGGGAGATGGGAAGAAGGATTAAGAGGGAGGGGACATTTGTATACCTGTGGTTGATTTCTGTTGATATTTGGCAGAAAGCAACAACATTCTGTAAAGCAATTGTCCTTCAATTAAAAAAATATTTTTTAAAGTGTGCTTGTACACAAATTTTATTTCTAAATAAGATTTCTAATTCAGTAGATTTGTGGAGTGGTCCAAGAAGAACTAAAAAGCCTCTTGATGAAAGTGAAAGAGCAGAGTGAAAAAGTTGGCTTAAAACTCAACATTCACAAAACTAAGATCATGGCTTCTGGTCCCATCACTTCATGGCACATAGATGGGGAAACAATGGAAACAGTGACTGACTTTATTTTGGGGAGCTCCAAAATCACTGCATATGGTGACTGCAGCCATGGAATTATGATGCTTGCTCCCTGGAAGAAAAGCTATGACCAACCTAGACAGCATATTAAAAAGCAGAGACATTACTTTGCCAGCAAGGGTCCATCTAGTCAGAGCTGTGGTTTTTCCAGTAGTCATGTACAGATGTGAGAGTTGGACTATAAAGAAAGTTGAGCGCCAAAGAATTGATGCTTTTGAACTGTGGTGTTGGAGAAGACTCTTGAGAGTCCCTTGGACTGCAAGGAGATCCAACCACTCAATCCTCAAGGAAATCATTCCTGAATAATCACTAGAAGGACTGATGCTGAAGCTGAAACTCCAATACTTTGGTCACCTGATGCAAAGAACTGACTCCCATTCCAAAGTCGCTCATTGGAAAAGACCCTGATGCTGGGAAAGATTGAAGGCAGGAGGAGAAGGGGATGACAGAGGATGAGATGGTTGGATGGGATCACTGACTTGGTGGACATGAGTTTGAGTCAGCTCTGGGAGTTGGTGATGGACAAGGAAGCCTGGCATGGTGCAGTCCATGGAGTCGCAAAAATTTGGACATGACTGAGTGACTGAAGTGAACTGAACCAAGTACCTCTGTTTTTGGAAAGCTCTATGAGAAAATTTCATATTCAGTGCAGTTTGGGAATAAATAAACTTCACAGAAATTCCTATTATCATAGTTCCTTCCATCCATAGGTGTTTGAGACTATGTCCTGGATGAAATAGTTCAATTTGTATTATATGTAATTTCCTCTTGTTTCCTAATTTTTAGGATCATTGTAACTTTTATGGAATACCAAAGTTAGGATATGCAGCTTTCTTTTTTATTCAAGGGTAATGATTAATACAAATTATATCTCTCCTTTTCCATACTCTACTTCTTTGGAACCAATTGAAAATTATGGCTTGGCTTCCTAAGAGATTTCTACATTTTTATTAAAACATTAACTACCATTTGAATGTAAGCATTCCCAGTGGATTTTCAAGTCAACCTTCTGAACAACTTAAATCAGTTACCCCACACATTATACACAGCAATGAAGATAAATTTTTACATTCATGAGCCTCAGTTTCAATACCACTGTCTAAGAAAGGGTGCTGTGTGCTGTGCTTAGTCACTCAGTTGTGTTCGACTTTTTGCAAACCCATGGACTGTAGCCTACAGGCTCCTCTGTCCATGGGCTTCTCCAGGCAAGAATACTGGAGTGGGTTGCCATGCCCTCCTCCAAGAGATCTTTCCCACCCAGGGACTGAATCCAGGTCTCCCACATTGACAGTGGATTCTTTACCATCTGAGCCATCAAGGAAGCCCAAGGCTTTAAGAAGTAAGATATTTGGGACATAACATGCCTATCCCAGTACATTGGTTTGCCTGACAATAAAGTTAACCCCATTCCTCAACCTTTCTGTTTTCAATAGAGTTAGAATAATAGAGTCCTTTGTAGTCATGTATTGACAGAGTTGGCAAAGCACAAATTTCAAGTCAAATAGGCCCACATTCAAATTTACAAGTACGCTTGCACTCTCTGAGCCTCATTTTTCTCATCCTTAAATAGGAATAATTGTGCCTTTTGTGTGGAAAGTATTGACCACAGGAAGAATCTATTATAAAAGAGCAAGGGAAATGGCATCAGGAGTAGACATAAGAAAAAGAGAAGGTTAACTTAATAAATTTAGGAGAAACTGGAGGACATTAAGGGAAGAGAAGAAAGACTGATTTTTTGAAAAGACAATATTTTTTAAAAAGTCCAAAAACCCAGGAAAAACCATGTAATGGTTCTTATTGCCTTAACCAAAGTAATAAGGAAAGCCAAGAACATAGTAGGGATCTAACAAGTAGATGCTAAAACTACTGTCAAAACAGCCCTGTAAATTCTTAATTTCAGGTGCCCACAGTATATCTGTCTTATAATAAGAACTTATATTTACACAAAAATATTTAAATACAGTAAACAGTTTTTAGATTGGAGGAGTAACAAATGTCTATCTAGTGCCATCCTGGGAGCAGGGAGGTTAATGTCTGGTCTACAATGAGAACTGTTTATCTTGTAATACCTAATATTCATTGAACACTTATTCTATGGAAGTTGCAGTTCTAAGTAATTTACACATGTGGACTTATTTAAATTTCTTTTTGCATTTGAGGAGTCTGAGACAAAGAGCTTAAGTAAATTATTCAAGGTCATGGAGCCTGCATGCAGATACACATAAGTAATATTAGCAATTACAGGATATGAAAGAAATCTTTTTGCACTCTAAGTTTTCCTATAATGTCTTAGTCATTTTTTGTTTGATTCCCTAGAAAAAAATAAAATTGCCAAAGATTACCTCTGTATGAAACTGGAGCTATCTTTTACAAAAAATATTACCTTTGAATATACTTAATTTTAAGATTTACATGCAAAGATAAATTCCTCATGCATTGACAGAAAATAGGTTTTCCAATCCACTTAATAAAAATAACATAAATTGGCAGAAAAAAATTAAAACAAACAGTATCATTTTACCGTAAAAATAAACTAGAGTTTTGCAATTGATATTTTTCTCCAGGTAGAAGACACTTTGAGTTTTTTGACCCTAACTATTTTGAAGTATCTGACTTTTTCTCTCCCCTTTCCCTTCCTTCTTTTATCATCTTAATTTCACAGACAAAGCTACGATAGGGATCATGGTAAACATTTTGATACTACTCTCAGAGAAGACCCCAGAACTTAAGGTATTGAATAGACACCCTTTTCCTTTTCCCATTTAGCTGAGATTTTTAAGATTTTAAACTTGCTAAAAATGGGTAAAAGGGGAACTAATTTGCAGAACTTTCTATTTATAATTTTGATGCATCAGCACATTACAGAACATCCCTCCACAGATATATAGACACCCTGCAGATGGAGTTCCATCTGTTCAGCCTGATTTTGCTACACGCTTAAGAACAAAGCCCAATCTTCGACCTTTTAAATTGCTGCTGCCTTAAACACTCACTACATTTCTATACAATACAGTTTGAATGCTTTCCTGCCTTGACTATTGTTTTATTTTTCCTGCAAAATAGTTGTTTTGCTGGAAGCTTTACCTCCATAGACAGTGTTACTTTAGGCAGGTATTGCCAGTTACATGTTTTATATGAATTTTAAATGTAAATTTATTCATTAAAATGCCTTTTGTTTGCACTAAAATTTAAAAAATAGTATACTTTGAATCAACACAATGAATGCATAAATGCTGTCTTAATAATTCTTTTGTTATTTTAATTAAAACTGTTTTTTTTCTACTGGTGTCTTTCAGTACTGAGTAAATGGACAAGGCATTGCATTAAAACTGCAAAGGCAAAAGAGTAGATTAAATCTCCAGGACACCTCAGCGTAAACATATGTCAGGCACACCGCATTGCCCTCTACTGTCCTGAGATACAGAAGCTAGGGTCAGGATGAACGATTTCTTGCCTCCCTCTGCAATCTCTTCCATCTTCTTTTCTAAGTGACTTAAAATGACAAATATAAAACAAAACAAAAATGACAGATGAAAATACGAAGTCTCTGCTAGCTGTTCCTCTACTTGAAGACCTAGAATTTGGGCAGTAGGTGGGGAATTTCTATCTTCAGGAATGAAGGCATCTAATTGCCTACATCCCTCATCAGTAGTAAATTTATGGCAGTACAGAACTTTTTTGTGCAATAAAATGTGATATACTGGAGACAAGTTTTAGAACATATATGAATAGGCAACAGTTTTATATAGAATAAATAGTGTTAAGTGTTTCTAGATCAATGGTTTCTTACTTTATAATTAATAATGCTACAGATCCACTTCTTCCCATCTGAGAATAGTCTGCTCATTGTATTCTTTACCTGAACAGAGGAGACTTGTAATTTCATTCAAACCTTCACTCCCTCTTTCTGCCTCCTTCTCTTTTAAACTAGACTGCTTCTCCTGAGAGTTCATAAAGAGATTCCTGTGCGTCTCCTTACTCTACCCATGAATAAACAAAAACAGCTTTTCTGATAATCCTCACTGTGCAAAGAATACCACTTTCCATCACACACACACACACACACACATAATCTCTTTGAACTTTTTGAGCTACCACCTGGCAGCAATTTCAGTGTGATTAAATTCCCTACTTTTTTCTCCTGCCAAGTGTACTTAGCAATGCAGTAGGAGCTTAAGGAGTTTTGGCTTAAAACTCAACATTCAGAAAACAAAGATCATGGCATCCAGTCTCATCACTTCATGACAAATAGATGGGGAAAAAATGGAAACAGTGAGAGACTTTATTTTGGGGGGCTCCAAAATCATTGCAGTTGGTGATTGCAGCCATGAAATTAAAAGACGCTTACTCCTTGGAAGAAAAGTTATGACCAACCTAGGCAGCGTATTAAAAAGCAGAGACATTACTTTGCTGACAAAGATCCGCTTAGTCAAAGCTATGCTTTTTCCAGTAGTCACATATGGGTGTGAGAGTTGGACCATAAAGAAAGCTGAACAGCAAAGAAATGATGTTTTTGAACTGTGATGTTGGAGAAGACTCTTGAAAGTCCCTTGGACTGCAAGGAGATCCAACCAGTCTATCCTAAAGGAAATCAGTCCTGAATATTCACTAGAAGGACTGATGCTGAAGCTGAAACTCCAATACTTTGGCCACCTGATGTGAAGTACTGACTCATTAGAAAAGACCCTGATAATAGGAAAAATTGAAGGCAGGAGGAGAAGAGGGCAACAGAGGATGAGATGTTTGGATGGCATCACTGACTCGGTGGACATGAGTTTGAGTCAGCTCTGGGATTTGGTTTGGACAGGGGAGCCTGGAGTGCTGCAGTCCCTGGTATTACAAAGATTCGGACATGACTGAGCAACTGAACTGAACTGAGGAACTTAAGGGCTGCAGTCAGACCGATGTGATTCTGAGTGAGATATCTGAAATTCTGTGAGAGGCGGAACCACCTGCCAAGAAGCTGTTAAGAACCAGTGATCTTCTAGTGGTGGACTTCAGTTCTCAGATCTTCTGAGTGGATCTGGTCACTGTGCTAGGCAGGTACAATAGAAGAACAGGCCGCTTCACAATTTGTACCAAACAGTACAGGGCAATGGAAACAATCACGTTTGAAACCACAGAATCCTGGTTTGAATACTGGTTTGCCAAGTATTTGTTCTGTGTTCATAGCTTTCTTCTTATACATGTAAATCCCATTTTTGCTCACATGAAACTGGCTTTCCCTAACATCTGCTACATACTTCCTATTGAACTGGCACCTTTATTTTCAGTTCTAGAACTCTTATTCTCAATGGGTTTAGCATACTTTTAGTATATGCACAAACACATGAGATTTTAAACAAATACAAAATTATGATCTTGCCACATGTAGTGAATGTTTACAGTATTTTCTCTCCCTTATTTTTTTTCCTTTTCTTTCTAGGCTTGGCTCTCACATTCAGGGTTCCAATTTTGGAGGTTTTTTTGAAACAGCCTATAAGTTAAACACTTTACATTTTCCAAAAAAAATTCCATGAACAAGTTTGTGATATCTTAATTTCTGATATGTAGTGATACTATTTCTAAAGTCTCTATGTTTTTCTGATATACGCTATTTTTGTATCAAATATGATCCATTTTGAAACACCTCACAGTTTAATGAGGGATAATAAATACCATTTAATAGCAAACATTTTATCTCATTTAACATTGAAATGTTTATTTTATTGTTTTATAGTAATAGAGGTCACAAAGAGTCAGACACAACTAAAGTGACTTAGCACAAACACACGCAAGTATATTTTTATCATTATATATAATTGCATCAAAAAAAGAAAATCACTGGTAAAATTAAGAGACTGAAAGGAATTATTGTGCAAAGCTAACGGGCCTACAAAGTGAAAATGAATGTCGCTCAGTTGTGTATGACTCTTTGCAACCCCATGGACTATATATTCTCCAGGCCAGACTGCTGGAATGGATAGCCGTTGCCTTCTCCAGGAGATCTTTCCAACTCCAGGATCGAACCCAGGTCTCCCACATTGCAGGCAGATTCTTTACCAGCTGAACCACCAGGGAAGCCCAAGAATACTGGAGTGGGTAGCCTATCCCTTCTCCAGGGGATCTTCTGGACTCAGGAATTGAACCAAGGTCTCCTGAATTGCAGGCAGATTCTTTACCAGCTGAGGGCCTACAAAGGTCTTTGACAGACCAAATAGACACTGACATATAAGGATGCTTCTGCTTCTGCTTTCAAAAGTAGTAAGTTGAAATGGAATTTCTCTTATACTGTAGGAAGAACAAAGCAGATAACATCTAAAATTACAGACTTTTTTAAATCTATAAAAGCTCCAAGAATCTAAGCAAACTGTAACTAATTAAAAATCCAAAAATGATCATCTTTCAGGAGAAAAGAGACACACTGCTGCTTTGTTCTCTGCAAAACAGTGGGGAAAAAGGAAGCTGCCATCTTTAGGAATTAGGAGAAACTAGCTGAATGTTTTACAATTGTTTAAAGTTGAGAGTAGACTGGTCTGAGTGTTTAGATTCTAGAAGAGTCTGAAGCTCAGAAGAATTTGTACTGACCCATCATCAGTTTCCCACAGGCCTTCATCAAGGGCTCACTCTGAAAACAGGGGTTCAGCAAGGTGAACAGCAAAGACGCATCTGAGCATTCCAAGTCCTGAAATAGTAGGGAGAGCTCACCTATGCCCAGGAGAGAAACCTATCATGTACATAATTTATATGAATCAATCTACCTACCTACCTACCTGTGTGTGTGTGTGCGCACGTGTGTATATGTGTAGAAAATGAGAAAGTAAAATTGATTCTAATCACAGGGAATCTAATCATCTACCACAAAGTCCTAAGATCAGATCAGTCTCTCAGTCATGTCCGACTCTTTGCAACCCCATGAATTGCAGCACACCAGGCCTCTCTGTCCATCACCAACTCCCGGAGTTCACTCAGACTCACGTCCATCGAGTCAGTGATGCCATCCAGCCATCTCATCCTCTGTCGTCCCCTTCTCCTCTTGCCCCCAATCCCTCCCAGCATCAGAGTCTTTTCCAATGAGTCAACTCTTCGCATGAGGTGGCCAAAGTACTGGAGTTTCAGCTTTAGCATCATTCCTTCCAAAGAAATCCCAGGGCTGATCTCCTTCAGAATGGACTGGTTGGATCTCCTTGCAGTCCAAGGGACTCTCAAGAGTCTTCTCCAACACCACAGTTCAAAAGCATCAAGGGAGTTAACAAAAAGTGTTTTAATTTTAGTAGTATTTGTTAGCAGCAGTAGTGCTCTAGTAATAGAATTAGCAAGAAATTAAGCAGCAAGTTTTAAAGTCAATACCTAAAGTCAAGAGCATTTCTATATATCGGTAAAAAAACAAATTGAGAATGGAATTTGTAAAATACCAGTAATGTATATTATATCACATATTCATTAGCTTCAAGGCCTTTAGACAAGGACTGACCTCCTGGAGGGAGGGATTTCAGCCATCAGATGGCCTCTGAATTCCAGCTGCAATAGCAAATCTTTCCTGAGTCTCCAGCCTGCCAGCCTTTGTGGATTTTGGACTTTCCAGCCTTCAAAATCACATGAGCAAATTCCTTAATATTTATTTTTAGATTTATCTCACAACTTCCTGTTTCTCTAGAGAATAGTGACTACTAGAGCCACACATGCCTATTTTCATTTAGCAATGAAAATTCCTTTCAATGTATTTCATAAAGAAATGCTATTCATCCTTCCACTGAAGTCCATTTATGCATAGGTCCAAAACCCAGGATGATATGCTTCTTAGGAAACAATGTAGAAGTAGGATTGAATAATTATGTATTAACTTTATAACATCATCACTCATAAAAGTGTATCATTCTGATACTAAATGAGGGGTATTGTGTTTAGAAATTCATATGATGTGGGCAACAATGTGTCTCACACCATGAGAGAGAAAGCAGCAGCACATTTTAAGGAGGCTTTTTTTTTTTTAAAGATAAAGTGACTCTGAAGCCTTTGAATAAATGTCTTAGATGAATGAGCTCAAACTATTGGACACTGTATTGTGCTCTCTAAGCATCTGGTCAATATTTCTATGATATCATTTGACTCATCACAGTTGGTCAGGAATCCAAACCTGGGTAACCATTCACTTGGCTAATTGTTCTAACTCATGAGATAAGGTTTTGAAGAAGAAAGAATAACCATAGTCAATCGAGATTCTCTATGTCCCAAACTATTTGAATTTTGAATCCAACATTTTCTCCCCACTCCCATCACCTGCCTAAGGAAAGGATGAGTTCTTTTTTAGCAAAGTTTAAAAATCTGGTGACTTAATTTTGTGACCAAAATAGTCATTCTTGATTTAATCCACTCATAAGAGGGAAACTTCTCAATTTTTCCATCCCCAAATATTGTTTCATTTTAAAGTTTAATAATTCAGAAAGAATACTACTTTACTATTTAAAAATAAAGGTAGAAAGGTAAAATGCTGAAGATGAGAAAATCTGTAATTTTTTAAAAGTGATTCACACTTAACAGGACACTTCAAAATTAGTTTTCAGTAGAGACATAGTGAGTCTGAGTGAACTCCGGGAGTTGGTGATGGACAGGGAGGCCTGGTGTGCTGCGATTCATGGGGTCACAAAGAGTCAGGCATGACTGAGTGACTGATCTGATCTGATCTGAAAGACATAGTAACAATAAAATTTTTCCTTTACTCATGAAGTTATGAGAACATCATCTTCTCTGAAATCCTTCCTAACTTGGTTCAGAAAGTCATGGAATGTAGATCTCTAGTGTACTACGAAGTGGGGAATCCTCTCATCTCACTCTCTCTTCTAGATTTGTATATATTAATCCTTACAATTCCCTCAAAGCATGCTGTTCTGTGGTATTTTTTTTATATTCCCAACAATGGCTGACACTTCCATGTTGGTACTTTGATATTTCTCATTAATCCAAAGTAGGCTGCATTGTTCAAGACCGCAAATAATCTTCGTGCCTTATATTGACCATTTATTAATACACTTGTTTATTACTGCATATATAAACCAAACATATTCTTATATCCTCATTTAATACTCAGTTTCCATGTTCTCAAACTGGCATTTCAGTATACAAGAAGAATACTCTCCTTTCATTCTCTAAATGATTGTTATTTCTATTTAATTGGACTCTACAAATTAGGAAAAAAGTAAAAATATTTGAATTATATACCATGATGCACTCAAAATAATCTTTTCATATTTTTGACACTTTGTCTCTGAGTCAAGGAAGATTTCCTTCTCCTGAAGACATTCAAAGCAGTAAAACAAATAAAAATGAACAAATATGAATCACCCCATACAGTGAATTTGTCCTGACAGGACAATGTAGGCTAAGTTTCTATTTATAATGAGTGCACAGCCTTACAGATTCAATGTCTCAATTATTTTCCAGTTTCCCCACTATACAAATAAGATGAGTGGGTAAGGATTGGTTTCCTTAAAGCCAGTAGCCAAATTTTAGAAAACGGAAGTGGCATTCGTATTCTTTTGAATAAAGAAAGGATACATCTCAAGGGGAGAAGGAAAGGAGGTAGTTTACCTCACTATAAACACCTATTCAGTATTAGAGTATTCTTTAACTTAGATACTGCATGACATCACTCTTACCAATCTAACATTTGGATGGAGATACAGTTTTATAAATCTGAGTTTTTAAAACTCCTCCAAGGAAAGAAACTCTAGGTAGCCCTATTCTGTGTTCCAACAAAATAGCTGTAATTCAGGTGGTATAGGGTCCATCCCCAAGTCAGAAAACTATAGTAAGTTATTATTCTATGAGCATCTTCTAGTGCTAGGCTTAAAGTATACATATTATCATTAAATATTCAAGATCTATAAGATTTCATATCATTTACTTTGTGCCAGGTATTAGCATAGGTAGTATTATTATTTTGAGTTTAAAGATGAAGAAACTGAAGTATAGAAAGTGAGGTAATTTATTAGCTAATGTCCTGGCTAGTATAGCAAAAGCCAAAGTTAAAAGAGAATTTTTGGCAGTGATGCTAACATATTTTAAACCAAAAACATCATATGCTTAATAAATATTGAACTAAACTGAGCTGAATTTCACTATGTTCACAATTTTAAAATGTGGTTTTGACCAAGTTACATATATTTTAGTTTGAAACAAAGAGAAAAATGAATTGGCAATAAAAATGCCATTATCTAGCTGTCTTTCAAGCTCAAATCTCTGAGGATCAAAATTAAAAGCCTTTCTGAGAATACAGGAATCAAAAATAAAACACACACACACACACATACATACACACAACTCTTAAGGCTACTTGAGACATATTCAATTACTTTAAAATATATTACAGCATGAGCTATGAATCTGTTTTTTTAAGAAAATAACTTTCCATATGCCTAGTAATTTATCATAATTCATTGCTTTTTTCATGCAATATTTTATTCACTACTTAAAGTACAAAAGCACATAGTTCCCTTCATCTAAAATCTAACATTTAAGTAACTCATGATGTCGGGTTCAAATACTCAGAGTGGTGACATCACACATTCTCAGGAGGGTATGAAATGAATCTTTTTCATGTGTTTATTTTCAAATTGTATTTATTTTTTATTTTCTCCAGTTTTTTTTTTCTACTGGGGGCATTTTCAATTAATTCATATGGTCTTTTTATATATGAAAACTTTGCCTTTTCTGTTGCAAATATTTTTCTCATTCTCATTTCTTTGTTTTCTGACTTCACATTAACCACAGAGAAATGACTAGTGTTTATGTAGTCAATTCTGTCTTTAACTCATATACATAGCCGTATCTCACCATGCTTATATTTCTAATTGCCTAATATCCACAACTGAATATTACATAAATACTTCTAGTGTTTCATTTCATATCATGTCATCCTTTTACCTGTATACAGTGCGTGCTTAGTCGCTTCAGTCATGTCTGACTCTCTGCTACCCCATGGACCATGGCCTGCCAGGCTCCACTGTCTATGGGATTACCAGGCAAGAATACTGAAGAGCCTTGGCCAACTGCCTTGCCTTGGTTATGGAATAAATTTAATCTTAATTCAGCCACTGGCTGAGGCAACAGACTGCACCTAGAAAAACTAGATAGCACTTTTGCATTTGCCTTTTGTGATAGGCTTTGTTTTCTGCTCTTGAGTTCCCTACTGACACTGAAGTAGAAACCAATGTGGTTTTAGTGCCTGTAAACACGAGCTATGAACATGTAGAACAGTTACTGTCCTCTGTGTGAATCTGTGATGGGAGTCAGTCTTTTGGTGGATAAATTCCTTTCCTTTCCTCCTCCTCCTGGACTTCCTGTTTCTAGTGTTCTATTATATCTGACCTGTTGGAAATTCTGTACAATTGAGCTATTGCTTATGCTTGATCCAGTAGGTGACCAACTCAGTCATGCACCTGATACATGTTGCTCCTTCCTATCTCTCTCTCCCTCATATTTGCTTCTCAATCACTGTATTCCCTAACAACGTATTAACATGCAAATACCAGCTTCAGGCTCTGATCTCTGGGCATCCCATACTAAGGCAGATGTGTAAGAGAACTAGTTAATATGGCAAAAGCGGGCTTCCCAAATGGCACAGTGGTAAAGAATCCACCTGCCAATGCAGAAAACGTGGGTTCAATCCCTAGGTTGGGAATATGCCCTGGAGGAGGAAATGACAACCCAATCCAGTATCCTTGCCTGAAAAATCCCATGGATAGAGGAGCCTGGCAGGCTACAGTTCATGGGGTCACAAAGAGTCAGACATGACTGAGCAATTGAGCACTACAGGGATTACAGAAAGACTAATATGTCCAAAAAGTGAACAACTGTTTCCTTAAACCTATTATTCACATTGTTTTCTGCATCTTAGTAAATGAAAACTCCATTTTTAAAGGCCTCCAGCCCACAGTTTTGAAGCAATTCCTTTCTTCTCTCTTTTTCTCATACTTCACATCTAATCCATTAACATGCATTGGTGTATATACCTTGAAAATACATCTAGAAATTATCCTTTCTCTCCACTTACACCAACCAAAATTATTCACGTCCAAGGTACCAACAAGATTCCTTAAGATTTTTTCAGCATTCTTCCAAGTGGTACCCAGGTTTCTGCATTTGACCCCTGCAATCTATTCTTCACATATTAGAGGATAAATTATTTTATAAATGTATATCATATCATGTCCCTACTCTTCATACAACCTTTCACAGATTTTACATTTACTCAGATTGAAGTAAACACCTTACAATGGTCTATAAACCCTACTTGTTTTAAATACTTGGTTTTTCTGTAACTTTATTTCCCTGGTATACATCCGTTTTTTCTCCTAATCACAGATCTTCTTACTAGATATCAAACATACCAAACATGCTCCATTGTTATGACTCTTTCTACTTGCTACATACTATTAGCTTGTCAAAAGCATTTAAATAGATATCAAGCCACTTTTGAGCCCAGCCCCTGATACATAGTAGGATCATAATAATTGTCAGTTGTTATGACATTTTCAAGTAGAAACTGCTATTATTCTTAGTGCCTCAGTCTTATTAGTAAAATGAGTACAATGATTATATCACCAGTGATAAAAATGAGACTATTTCCTTCTGAGTTCATGTGAGGAAATATGATGGGGTAGCATGAGACAGTGGTCCATAGCCTGGAAAGCATTACACAAATGCTGGTAATTATTTAATATTTAATGTATTCATTGCATTATTTTTTCACATCTCTAAATACTTGTCATGTCTTTGGATGACTGTGTCATGGTTACAGATTTTTTAACAGATTATGTTAATATGTCACCAATATGTCGCCACATTCTTGCCTTCTCCTCTCCTTCCATTCCCTTCCTATTATCTAACTGACATACATATTTCTGGTCCTGTTTCATCCTTCCTTCTAGCAATTATTCTACTGATTTGTTTAAA
Organism: Bubalus bubalis; assembly: GCF_019923935.1. Lineage (NCBI taxonomy): Eukaryota > Metazoa > Chordata > Mammalia > Artiodactyla > Bovidae > Bubalus > Bubalus bubalis. The sequence continues at coordinate 76,605,151 of NC_059159.1, read as the reverse complement.
GTCCCTCTCACCATTCTTTTCCAGTCTCATTTTTCTCTCTCCTAGATTCTCTTCCATTTTCTCTTTTCATTTTCTAATATAACTTTGGGATTTCTAAGCCAATGTTTGATGTCAGGGTTTGGAGTTGTTTGTTGCCATGGATACCGTTTTAGCTACTTGCCCACAGGAGGGAGCCCTCTACCTGTTAAAAGGTAGGTTAGCAGCAGCATTTTGTTTTGTTATGGAAGAGGACAGTGGCAAAGGAATCAATTAACAACAGAGGCATAAAATGATTTATTTTCTCATAGTGTATGACTCTTACTGGGTACAAGTACGGCATTTGACTTACTCTCTAGACATAAATTAGAGGCACCGTAGACAGTTACTCATATAACACAATAAGAAAGACATCTAACCTCTCACTGAAAAAATATTTCTTCTCATTTTTTTTTTTTTTACTATCCCTATCTCTTTGCATTGAAACTCAACATGAAATACCTATCAAGAATCTCATGCAACTAGATCTCAGTTCTTATAGGAGAAAGAAAAGTCAAAACCACTGGTTCTGAAAGAACACAAGGTCTAAATGGTCAAAGCAATGGAGTTCCCAGATAACTGCAGTGTTTTGTAAGATTTGCTTAGAAGTGTAGCGTCCTTGAAACCAAGGGGATTTCAAAAAATCTCTTCACTTTCCCAATGCTCTTTTGGGACAACTATGTCAAGGCAAAAATAATTTCATTCGGGGCTAAAGAGTCTTTTCTAACCCAGGAACCTTGAAAATATCTCTTCATAGTTCCAGCACTAACAGCCCCACAAAACACACCACGCCTAAGACCTTGAGATTCCTTAAGATAGACGAGATCCTATGGCCTTCTGAGGCAGTAATCTCTGTTCATTCATCCAACCTTGATTAGTATGACCAGACTTATTGTCAGCTTCTCGCTTGAATCTTTTTCCTTGGCTATCCACTTTTAAGTCCCAGCTATTTAGAATTTACATTGGTAGAAAACACCAAGTTATAGTTATACCTAAAATAGCCACCAAGCAAATGTTACTTCCTATAGACAAAAATAAAAGAAACAAGCTAACACTCTTAAAGATGATGTTTTAGGTCAAATATGAAGAAGAGAGCTTTGAGTAGTCAAAGCTGGTGGACCAAGGTCACGGTACTTTCAAAAATATCAATTCTAACATTCTATATTTCTTAAGGAAAAGAAATCTATATGTCCAAATTAATGTGGAATAAAGTTGACATGAAAAGAGAGCAGCAGTTTAAATTACTTGTGTGAAGTTTTCAGCTAATTTATCATATATCAAATGCTCATTTATTATAAATAATATTAATTAAAATTCAAAGATTAGACTACACTCACATAAATAAAATCTAAGCTTCATTAATGAAAAAGATACTATAGCTTTTTAGGAGGATAAAGATCCAGCTTCAAAATGCTTCATTTTTGTCAACATTTATGATGGAAATCTTTTATATGAGGGTCTAAAAGTAATTTAAGAGCAGAAAGGTGATCAGTTGTGTCTAACTCTTTGTGAGCCCATGGACAACCCATGGGATTCTCCATGCCAGAATACTGGAGTGGGTAGCTGTTCCCTTCTCCAGGGGATCTTCCCAACCCAGGGATCAAACCCAGGTCTTCCACATTGTAGGTGGATTATTTACCAGCTGAGCCACAAGGGAAGCCAGGGAATACTGGAACAGGTAGCCTATCCCTTCTCCAGAAGATCTTCCCGACCCAGGAATTGAACCCACATCTTCTGCATTGCAGGTATATTCTTTACCAACTGAGCCACAAGGGAACCCCATCTGTTAGACAAGCAGGGACTAAAGGAAGAATTTCTTCATAAAATCAGAATCATTGTGGCTTTTGCCACTGTTTCCCACATTTAAAGTCCTTATCTGTTCTATAACTCAATGAAGAAGTCAAAGACTGATTCTTTTTAGGTCTCATTTAACACTGCAAGTCAGAGCAAAGCTGAGAACTTAAAAATAATGATAAATAGAGCATAAATTTATATAACAAAACTATTTTTGTTTTATACTAAAGCAATATAACAAAAGAATTAAGTTCTAAGATCTGCAAAGAGCTATCAAAAGATGATACTATTTATAGCTAAATATGGAAAATATAGCTAAATTTGGAAGAGGGTCAAGGCCTGAGGGGTTAATTAAAATCTCCTAATATTTAAAAACAAACAAACAAACAAACATGCTAGCCATAGACAGTGCGTTGATCCTAAAATGCTTCATTCCAAATGCTGTGAAAAGTGAAAGTGAAAGTTGTTCTGTCCTGTCTGACTCTTGGCGACTCCGTGGACTGTAGCCTGCCATACTCCTCTGTCCATGGAATTCTCCAGGGCAGAATACTGGAGTGGATAGCTGTTCCCTCTCCAGGGGATCTTCCCAACCCAGGGATCAAACCCAGGTCTCCCGCATTGTGGGCAGATTCTTTACCTTCTGAGCCACCAGGGGAAGCAAAATGCTACATGTAAGCCAAAGAAGGAAAACAAAAATAAACTCAAAAAAGCAAATTATCTAAAGGACATTAGCTACTAAATAACTCACCAATATGGAGAAGGAAATGGTAAACTACTCCAGTATTCTTGCCTGGAGAATCCCATGGACAGAGGAGCCTGGCAGGCTACAAACCATGGGGTCACAAAGAGTCAGAGTGACTTAGCGCCTAAACAATAACTCACCTGTATCTCTGTGGAAAAGAAAAAATGTGCCACCAGCACCAAAACAACAAAAACTAGTAACATTTGGAGCTTTAATGATGAAAGCTGTTTCAAAATTTTCACTGAAATGTTGCAGTTTTACCTGAGCAAACCATTAAACCACTACTAAGAGAACTGAGCTGACTGCATCTCTACACATAACACCTGTGAACCTAGTCTTGTTTTGAAAACATATATTTACATACATGTATGAATGCATGCATACATTATATTATCTATCCTTTATTTAGTCTGTAGCTATTTAATCTTACTTTTATTCGAACCTACTTGTTTAGACTTGCTCTGTGACTTTAAATTACTTTTTTTAAAAAATTTTATTTTATTTTTAAATTTTACATAACTTGGATCTACTTGTTTAACATTAGAGTAAAAGACAATTCTAATACAAATTTATGTGTGATTGTTGATCCAAACTGTCAAGAATATTTTTAAGCATGCCAAAAAAAAAAAAAAGACAGTCATTTACAAAGTCTTGGCTTTGGGCAGTGAGTTATTGACTCAATCTTTTGTCCTTTCCTACATGAATCATCAATTACACATATGGCTTTTGAAAACTAAGGTGGAGATATAAATTACCACAGGTTTTCTCACTGACCTCTCTTACTTTGCTCTCAGGCTTTGCAAATATAATTATCATTTACATCAAAATCCTTTTGCTAGGTTATTTGAAAAACAAGATGTTTACCTCTCTTTACAAGGGGAAATGATCCAGATTTGTTGGCCTAATACATAAAAATACTAAATGAAAGAAGTCTTTGCAATCTCTCTGTATTCTTCCCAACATATCTGTGATGATGCAAAAAGCTGGCCTAAATAAAGGAGCACAGCATAAAGATTAATTTCCCTGTTAAGGCAGCCAAAAGTTAACATTTAGCTAAAAGCAGTATCTTGGATTTTTCTTCCTCAGAGGCATGACTGTTGCACATTTATTCATAGGAGATTTATGGTGGCAATACTTTTCTGTACCTACATGTTTGTTGCCCATCCACATTTGCACTTTTTTTCTACTTTAATAATATTTCAAGGGGTATGTGTGTGTGGGACATGCGGAGATGTCCATGCTCTGAACCTTGTTACTTGTCCTTAGTTTTTGAACCTTCCCTTTGATGTTCCTTCTTTCTTACTCCCTTTGCTTTGTGATAAGGTATACGTTTCTGCATCCCTCTTTCTTCTTGACAGTCCTTATGTGAATCTTGGCATGAAGTCCTCTTTCTGCATGCTCCACCTAGTCCCATGCTCCGGCCTGAATTTAAGGTTACAATCTTGGCATGATCCCAGCTCCATTCCCCTTGTAAAACCTTGAAGTTGTACAGTAAGAACACTGTCATTTACAAGCACAACTATGATTCAGCAGGTTTCTATTTGTAGCCCATTTAATTTCTTGTGGAGGATATGTCATTTATTCTGAAAAGCTATTTTAGAAGGAAAGAACCCGCCTTGGTGGATCTACTGAGCCTATGTGTATATCAATCATAGTTGCTATTTCATAGATGTGTTTACATTTTATTTCTTGCTGCTCGAATCTATAAGCTCTTTGAGATCTACATTTACTTGTTTTTATATGCCCCTTAGCCAGAACTATACTAGGCATATAACAGAATCTTAATAAATATTTACAGAATGAATAAATCCTCACAACAAGCCAGTAATGTAGGTATCATTAGCACATTTTAAATTAAGAAACTCATGAATGGGAGATGTTAAATAACTTGTCCCAGTTCTCACTGTAGATAAATAGTAAAACAGAGACTTAAACTTCAGGTAAGTCTGACCCTGTGGCTTACTCTTTATAGCATCTTGTTATACCCTGTATGAACTCAGATACTTTTTTCATTATTCACAGAATTACATTTATATTGACACTGTTTTCACTGTTGCTGTTATTTTTATTTTTATCCCATGTGAAAATTCAAGACCGAAAATAATGATCTGTAAATACAACTGTATCTAAATGAAAGTTAGTTTGCTTTGGGTTTTCTGAATAAGGAGAATTTTTATTTGGATGACATCAAATTAAGACTAGTGATAGTAAATACTAAGAATAATAAATTAGAAATGAAAGTGCAATGTTGTATTTAAAATCAGAGTTCATGATCATAATCACACTAGAAGAGATGTTGAAATTAGCCTAGTAGCCAGCATAATTTTACCTAGGAGCAATATTCCTAAGGCATTTACTATGACTCTGAATCTGTTGTTTTGCTTTGCTATAATTGTAGTTCTTTTCCCCAACCTTTCAAAATGTGGCTATAGGGAAATGTTATTACAACTTATTTAGTTTAGCTGGGCTTCATTAAAGGCTAATCGGCTCTTGTAATCTATTTTACATGTTTCTGTACCACTTGCTGAATTGTATCTTCTCAAAATAACATTTTAATATCTTTATCAATAAGAACCACAAGTAAACTTGGGAACTTTATAAAAACATTCAATGTTCATGTCCCCAGGCATTCATGAAAATAAAAGAAAATAACTTCCCAGGGAATACCATATAGAGAGGGATTCTGCCTGTATTTTGTGGGTAGCAAAATTCTGTACAAAATTCTGTTTGTATTTTGTCTGTATTCTGTCTTATTTTGTAGTAAGAGGTGGCAAGCCATTCTGAAAGGAAATGAATAGGATGTTGACACATGACATGTATTTTTGAAAATGTTTTTCACTTTAAGTCTTCTTTTAATAAGTACATACAGTTTCCTTCTCAGGATATTTATTTCTGTAATTTTGCCTTACATGGACCCAGTATCATAGAGAATATTGTTATACTAAAAACAATACTCCAAAAGGCTTAGTGGTAAAGACAGTAAGAGAAAAATGAACTTTTGACCCTAATCACAGAAAAGCCTGTAGAAATATACTCATAGCTTCCTTGAACGTGAAAATGAAGTCGCTCAGTCCTGTCCAACTCTTTGTGACCCCATGGACTGTAGTCTACCAGGCTCTTCCATCCATGGGATTTTCCAGGCAAGGGTACAGAGTGGGTTGCCATTTGCTTCTCCAGGAGATCTTCCCAACCACAGGGATTGAACCCCGGTCTCCCTCATTGTAGGCAGACGCTTTACCATCTGAGCCACTGGGGAAGTCCCTCATAGCTTCCTTAGATATTGGTTATACTGGAGGTCTATTTAGCACTAAACGTTGCTTTCCTAATATTTGGCAAAATTTTGATGCTACACAATTTTCACATTGAAAGTGTTTCTTTCCCAGATATAGTAAAAACATTTACTTCTATTTTCTAATATTTTAATAGACTTTCACCTTATAATAAATATGTAACTGTTCAGCTGCATTATCATAATTTTTAATTGTTGAGGGACAGTCTCACTTTTATAATGTAAAAAACAAGACCTATATACTCAAATAAAAGAGAATATTGAGGTTCTTTTCACTTAGCTGTAGGGTGATATTTCCTCCCATGGAAAGTTTAGAGTATGCCAATAGACACTTTGTTATTTTCCCTGCATCCACCATTATTGACTAACTATGTAGCTATGTTGGTGTACTCAGATTCTGATCATTTTCATCATTCTTTTTTTCCCTCTGTTCTTTAGGCTGCAGAGCTTATATCCATCAGTTTTCATACAGTTATAGCTTTCGTCTGTCAGGTCAAAAACTATTACTGAGATCCTCTAATGAGTTTTCCATTTCAGTTACTGTACTTTTCAACTCCATAGTTTCCATTTGGCTCTGTTTTGTCATGCCTATCTTTTTCTGGATAGCCTTAGAGATGAGACATTATCATCGCACCTTCCTTACCTCCTTGAGTTTGGTTCCATTTAGTACTTTGAAATGTATTTGTAGTAGCTCCTTTGGAGTCTTCGCCTGTTAAATCTGACATCAGCACCCTCTTACTGGCAGTTCCTGCTGCCTGCTACTTTTCCTGGGTATGTATCACCCTTCCCTTTCTTATAGCGTGTTTCATAATTTTAATCCATTTGGATAGAGCTTACTCTCGTTCTTTATTTATGACAGGCTGGGCTATCTTTACTAAAAATATCTACCACCATCCTGGGCACAACAGCCTTTGCCATGCTCACTGTCGCCTGGGACTTGGACGACAGTGGTCTTAGTAAAATTCTCGTTGACCATCTCACTTCCTGATCACAATCAGTGTTAGGGTCCACCACCCACCAGCTGATTGCTCCAATGTTTTTGATATTACCTGACATAAATTGCTCCACAGTCTGATTCACTTAAATTTGGTCTCCTTTGCATGGGAAGTTTTTGAGCACAATGTTGTAGGATTCTCTGAAACCAGGATGGTTCTTCTTAGCTATTTATATCCCTGGTTCTCTCTTTTAAACTAACGGGCTGATAGTTTACTTTCTGCACTCTCATGAACCTCCCCTTAATTCTTTCCCAATAAGCCCTCTTCCCATCTTTGTGTTTTGTTTTTTGAGAGTAGCTATAGGTTTGAACTTCCCTAAGACTTTGCTTCAAATACTACCAGTTCCTTTAAAGTAAACCCAAGAGCTTAAGGCTTATATTCTACTCTGAAGGAAAAAAGTCTTTGAGACATGGCTCTGGAGCTAGAGGTAATAAAAGTGGTTTATTTCCCTAAATGTCACCCACACTTTAGACAGAGAGAGACAGTTCCAATGGTACTGTCTCTTACAATTTTTATTAAGTTGAAGTAGATTTCCTTGAGTAAATGCTTCTTTATTTGTTATAAACTCATAAGAAAATTTTCAGAGAAATTATATTTTTTTTCAATACTTTCACCAGCTATACTTGTTTTGCTTAAGGGTAATCTACAGAGACCCTCATACTGATTTTCAGAAGTAGAACTTTAGAGGTCATATAATTTAACCTCAAAAGAAAAAAGTATCCTCTAAAGCAAAGGTCTCCAACCTCCAGGATCTAATACCTGATGATCAGAGGTGGAGCCAATGTAATAATGACAGAAATAAAGTGCACAATAAATGGAATGCACTTGAATCACCCTGAAACCTTCACCCACCCCTGAGCTGTGGGGGGGCGGGGGGGGACTGTCTTCCATGCAAAACTGGTCCTTGATGTCAAAAAGGTTGGGGATTGCTCCTCTAAATTATTTAATCATTGTAACATTTAAAATAGAATAGATAACCAAGGAAGATTAATAATTTTCTAAACTAAAAACTAGTGAAAGAACAAGAAATTAATTCAAGTTTTCAATCCTCTAGTGTTTTCATTTCACTATATGCTGTTTTAAACTTGAAAACGTACAAAACAGAAAATCATTCCATTTAAAAACTATACTTTTCAAAGAAGATTTTACAATTATTAACTACAATAAAGAGTATTCATTTAGAGATTGACAGATATAACAGTTATAACCAATGTAACTAAATATTCTAAAGATTTACAGACATATAATTTGATTACTGAGTACAGTAATCCTCTATGTAATATTCTCTCTTGTTCACATTACTATTTTATAATTGCTTATATTGGTTTTTCAGTATTGTTTTTAATAAGAGAATGATTCTAAGCTTGTAACTCCAAACAGAAGTCAAATGAGTTCTTTCTGAAAATACAGTGATTTATGAAGTGGATTATCACACAGGATTGCTATCCTATTTGTTTTCTTCAAAATCTCCAAGGATGTCTCCAAACAGAATGAACAAAAATTACTGAAAGATGATAAATTTATTATGAAGACTGAAAGATAATACCAGCAATAGCAAAAATCATAACACTTGTGAACTTTGGCTGTAGAAATGGACTATACACATGGTAGATAAATAGATATATTGATGCAAATATATCTATGGATCAGTGCTTCTCGATTAAGGATGATTTTGTCTCCTAGGAGACAAAATTTATTAATTAGGTAGACATCAGAAGTGCTACCATATACCCTGCAATGCACAGAACATCCCCTCACAATGAAATATCTGTAGCCCCAATGTCAATTGTGACATGGTTGACAAATCTTGTTACAGATAATTTTAATTCAAACAGAGGCTCCATTCCAATACTTCATAAATGTATTCAACTCATATTTCTTGTGTATATCATGGATCAAGCACTGTCCAAGGCTTTTGGGAATTCAGTGATAAATAAGATATTGTTAGTTTCATCATGAAATTCACAATTTCATAAAGAAAACTTTGCAGGAAAACACCTGTAGGGAATCTAAGAAGCTGAGAGAGCAGAATAAGGATTGTAAAGATCTAAAATGACTTCTTTTTTTTTTTTTTTTTACTGGAACTTCTATTCCATTTTATGATCACTTAAGTTAAGAACTGTGAGCTTAAATTTCAGTCTTTCATGACACAAGATATTAAAAAAGAAAAAGAGGTCTCATTTAGAGACTAAGGTTTTTCACCTTGAGTAATCCAAAATTTTGGATCTATCTAGATGATTAGAGGATCAAGTACAATGGATTTAATTTTTCATTTAATAAGTAATTTTACTTTCACAATTAACAAATAAGCATACTAAAGTGATTTAAGTGGGGAGAGGTAACAGTGAACAGATTTTGGTTCAGCAACAATGTGCCAGAAGAAAAGCGTAATTCTAATATAGCATTTGGTTATCAATTTCCCTTAGACCTCTCATGTCATCCTTATGGACTTATTTAGGAACACTGCGAGGGGAATGAAAGCAGAGTCAGCAAGAACAATACTAACTCTCTCTCTCTGGAAAACTTGAGGACACCTTGGTGGCAGTGTTAGAAGTCTTAGAAATTGCTCAAAGTACATTCCATCGTGGTATGGGTAACAGCGGCAATATCACTCAGGTCTAAATTGTGACAATAGTTAGCACAGTTCTACATTTTTACTCCTCTAGCTGATAGGAATCTACATCCAGCAGGTTAGAGAAGGGGATGAGAAAGCCACCAGGCCATCTGCAGTATACAAGGACTTATGTAATGACTTCAAGATTCTGAGGAGAAATGTAATTTCTAAGAAAAAACTGGAGTAAACAACTGAGCCAGTCTTTTTAAACTATTACTGTAGCCTTGTTTTACTTTCTGATTCATGCAGCATAAGAAACATTTGTTTAAAATACCTTTTATCTTCCTCCAGTATGTCGTCTTTCAATTTACCAAACTCACAACTAAAAAAAAAAAAGAAAATGGAACTAATATTTGTTGTATGATTAAATCAGCAATAAAATTTTTCTCATGTGTAGAAACCTAAAGTCCATTGGCCCATATATTAAACCTGTCATAACAACAAAGAATAATGCAGATTAAATGTAAAAATATGCCATTTGATTGCCTGGAAATCATAATCTGAAGACTCACAAAGATACTGCACTTTATTGGAGTTTTTTGTTCTTCAATCTTGCTAACATAGGATTGATGTTTTCATTTAAATTTACAAAGCTTCCTCCCACATGCACATCAAAAGCAATATTCAATATGGTTATCATGGATTCTATAAATGTGGGCTGTCATTTTGTATTCTCTAGCATGAGAGCAACCTAAACACAGGATCAGTCGATAAAAAACAGTCTGACAGATCACGTTGCTTTAGATTTTATATTTTCCCTAAGAATTTAATAAAGCAGAATATGAATAAGAGAAATTACTAAATTGTTAGCAGAAAAAAATTGTACTACTTTATCTCCATCATTTTATCCATTGATTTCAGAAAAGGACTTGTAAGAGACCATCTAAAAATCTAGATTTGAAATTATTCCCAGTATCCCATTTTATTGCAATAATGTACAAATCAGGATGAAAGTAGGGAACATGCTTGTTGATTACTTTTAAAAAAATAGAAATTCAATGAAGGAGGTCTAAATTTATTATATCGTTAGATAAATCATGTTTCCTAAACATAAATGTGAGAGAAACAAAGACTCAGTCACCCTTGGAATCTTAAGGAGTATGTCAAGGCTGTATATTGTCACCCTGCTTATTTAACTTATATGCAGAGTACATCATGAGAAACGCTGGGCTGGAAGAAGCACAAGCTGGAATCAAGATTCGTGGGAAAAATATCAATAACCTCAGATATGCAGATGACACCACCCTTATGGCAGAAAGTGAAGAGAAACTCAAAAGCCTCTTGATGAAAGTGAAAGTGGAGACTGAAAAACTTGGCTTAGAGCTCAACATTCAGAAAACAAAGATCATGGCATCCAGTCCCATCACTTCATGGGAAATAGATGGGAAAACAGTGGAAACAGTGTCAGACTTTATTTGGGGGGACTCCAAAATCACTGCAGATGGTGAGTGCAGCCATGAAATTAAAAGACGCTTACTCCTTGGAAGGAAAGTTATGACCAACCTAGATAGCATATTCAAAAGCAGAGACATTACTTTGCCAACAAAGGTCCGTCTAGTCAAGGCTATGGTTTCTCCTGTAGTCATGTATGGATGTGAGAGTTGGACTGTGAAGAAGGCTGAACGCCGAAGAATTGATGCTTTTGAACTGTGGTGTTGGAGAAGACTCTTGAGAGTCCCTTGGACAGCAAGGAGATCCAACTAGTCCATTCTAAAGGAGATCAGTCTTGGGTGTTCTTTGGAAGGAATGATGCTAAAGCTGAAACTCCCGTACTTTGGCCACCTCATGCGAAAAGTTGACTCATTGGAAAAGACTCTGATACTGGGAGGGACTGGGGGCAGGAGGAGAAGGGGACAACAGAGGATGAGATGGCTGGATGGCATCACTGACTCGATGGACGTGAGTCTCAGTGAACTCCGGGAGTTGGTGATGGACAGGGAGGCCTGGTGTGCTGCAATTCATGGGGTCACAAAGAGTTGGACACGACTGAGTGACTGAACTGAACTGAACTGAACTGAATGCAATGGAGGAATAAATTTGAGCACATTTTTGTTCTTATCCTGTTTTCTGATAATTGTTCAATGTTATATTTTAAAAAATCATTAAAAGAAACAGTTCTGCATTATGAGTATAACACATTTAAATTGAACATTTAATCTAAATAAATTTACCACTAAGAACATTTACTCCTTGGTTATCTGGTAGAAAATAGAAAAAGAAAAAAATCTACTATTCATTCATGAATCAGTCAGTTCAGTTGTCGTTCAGTCATGCCCAACTCTGTAGCCCTGTGGACTGCAGCACGCCAGGCCTCCCTGTCCATCACCCACTCCCGGAGTTTAGTCAAACTCATATTCATTGGGTTGGTGATACCATCCAACCATCTCATCCTCTGCAATCCCTTTCTCCTTCCACCTTCAATCTTTCCCAGGATCAGAGTCTTTTCAAATGGGTCAGTTCTTCACATCAGGTGGCCAAAGTATTGCAGTTTCAGCTTCAGCATCAGTCCTTCTGAATATTCAGGACTGAGTTCCTTTAGGATGGACTGGTTGGATATCCTTGCAGCCCAAGGGACTCTCAAGAGGCTTCTCCAATGCCACAGTTCAAAAGCATCAATTCTTTGGTGCTCAGCTTTCTTTACAGTCCAACTCTCACATCCATACATGACCACTAGAAAAACCATAGCCTTGACTAGACGGACCTTTGTTGGCAAAGTAATGTCTCTGCTTTTTAGTATGCTGTCTAAATTGGTCATAACTTTTCTTCCAAGGAGTAAGTGTCTTTTAATTTCATGGTTGCAGTCACCATCTGCAGTGATTTTGGAGCTCCCCAAAATAAAGTCTGCCACTGTTTCCACTGTTTCCCCATCTACTTGCCATGAAGTGATGGGACTGGATGCCATGATCTTTGTTTTCTGAATGTTGAGCTTTAAGCCAACTTTTTCACTCTCCACTTTCACTTTCATCAAGAGGCTCTTTAGTTCTTCTTCGCTTTCTGCCATAAGGGTGGTGTCATCTGCATATCTGGTTATTGATATTTCTCCCAACAATCTTGATTCCAGCTAGTGCTTCATAGCCCAGTGTTTCTAATGATGTACTCTGCATATAAGTTAAATAAGCAGGGTGACAATATGCAGCCTTGACATACTCCTTTTGCTATGTGGAACCAGTCTGTTGCTCCATGTCCAGTTCTAACTGTTGCTTCCTGACCTGCATACAGATTTCTCAAGAGGCAGGTCAGGTGGTCTGGTATTCCCATCTCTTTAAGAATTTTCCCGAGTTTGTGGTCGTCCACACAGTCAAAGGCTTTGACATAGTGAAGAAAGCAGAAGTAGATGTTTTTCTGGAACTCTCTTGCTTTTTCAAATATCCAGTGGATGCTGGCCATTTGATCTCTGGTTCCTCTGCCTTTTCTAAATCTTATGCAAAGCTGCTTATCGGTTTATAAATATTGTTTGTCAAATTTTTATTCACACTAAATTCTTCGCTAATTTATTTTGTAGAAATTCATGTGAGGATTAAGGTATGATATGGAGGATAATATCTTTTAAAGCTGTCTTGTAGAAGATGAAGACTGTGTTATTTTCTAATTTTTTGATGAATCTCAAAGATAAAGCCAGTCATGTTAATTCATGATTTATGGAAGCTATTTCTTAGACATACAAAAATATATTTGAGGCATGTACTTTCTGGTTCTCCATTTCCAGGGTAAATGGAGAATGAATTCATGGTAATTAATGAATTGGACAGTATAAAATTTAAGATACTTAGGACTGTAAAACATTAGTATGCTTTTTCAGGGCCAAATACTCTTTATATTAACTGACAATATTTTAAAATTGACACATTTGCTAATGGCCTGAAATAGAGATTCCTTATTAATTGATTGAAAACAGATTCACATGTTTTAGGTGTAGGGGTTATCATTGATATTTTGTTTGAAGAATTTAAATGTTTTGCTCATAATTTTGCAGGGTGTGCCAAGACTTTTCTAAATGAACAATTTTAGTTCTATTCCAAATGTACACATGCTGAGTTAACCAAATTGTGAATTACATGGCAGTGCTGAGATCAATTTGTTTGCAAAGATATTAAGAGATACAGCCTCTGAATAATCCTTAGCATTGCCCCCTAAATGATTGGTTTTTATTGTATTGCATGACTAGAGTGATTATCTTTGTTTGGATTCCCTTTTAATGGACCCTGAAGCAAGGACTCAGGTGTAGTTGTAAGAAAACAGGACATGTGAAAGTAGGAAGAAAAGAAAAAAAAAAAAAAAAAAACCAACCCTGAGGATGGTGTAGTAACATGGTCACAGCTGTAGGCTTTGATTCTAAGTTTCCTCCGAGCAAGTGAAAAGTCACACCACCTCTCAGAACGGTCCATTCAACAAAAGAGAAGTTGGAGCTCTTAAGCAAAAGCTTCAGTTACCCATGGTTTGAGAATGGCCTCACAGGGTGCATCATCCTTGTATTTCTGGGCTGCTCCTATGACCAAATCAAGCCAGTTTTTGCTAGGATAGGTTGTTGGAAGAGGCAATTTGCTTAAAATGGACAACAGCAACCAAAGGTGAATCTGAATTACAAGAAATTTTCCACCACAACTGAGGCTGAATTAAAAGATGGGCAGAGACAATGTGATATAGAAAACAGAGGTATGTTTCACAATGAGTTTTGAGGGGAAAAAATACGCAAACTGATATTTTTTATCATCCCAACTGAATGTCAGTTAGTGCCTGCTAAAAAGTAAGTACTGAAGCTTCTAAAATCTGCAGTTGTTTTTGAAACTAATCCAAGCAATATGACACTAAGATGACGTCACCAGGCATATTATCATATTATTGGCTATTATATCTGTTATTCCTGAACGATTTGCCCTTGGAGTACAAAATGAACCAGGGCAAAGGCTAACAGATTTTTGCTAAGAGAAAGCACTGGATATATCAAACACCCTCGTCCAACAATACAACTCTAAATATAGACATCACCAGATGGTCAATATCAAAGTAAGACTGATTATATTCTTTGCAGCCCACGATGGAGAAGTTCTATACAATCAGCAAAAACAAGAGCAGGAGCTGACTATGACTCAGATCGTGAAATTCTTGTTGAAAAATTCAGACTTAAAAAAAAGGAAAAATTCAGACTTAAAGGAAGTAGGGAAAACCACTAGGCCATTCAGGTAAGACCTACATCAAATCCCTTATAATTATACAGTGAAAGTGACAAATAGATAGAAAGGATTAGATCTGATAGAGTGCCTGAAGAACTATGGATGGAGGTTCCTAACATTGTACTGGAGGCTGTGATCAAAACCATCCCCAAGAAAAAGAAATGCAAAAAGGCAAAATGGTTGTCTGAGAAGAACTTACAAATGGCTGAAAATAGAGGAGAAGTGAAAGGCAAGGGACAAAAGAAAAGATACACCCATCTGAATGCAGAGTTCCAAAAATAGCAAGGAGAGATAAGAAAGCCTTTTTAAGTGAACAATGAAAATAAATAGAGGAAAACAACAGAATGAGAAAGACTAGAGATCTCTTCAATAAAGTTAGAGATACCAAGAAAACATTTCATGCAAAGATGGACACAATAAAGGACGCAAATGGTATGGACCTAACAGAAGCAGAAGATATTAACAAGAGGTGACAAGAATACAGAGAAGAGCTATACAAAAAAGATCTTCATGACCTAGATAATCACAAAGGTGTGATCACTCACCTAGAGCCAGATATCTTGGAGCATAAAGTCAAGTGGGCCTTAGGAAGCATCACTACAAACAAAGTGGAGGTGATGGATTCCAGCTGAGATATTTAAAATCCTAAAAGATGATGCTGTGAAACTGCTACACTCAATATGTCAGCAAATATGAAAAACTAAGCAGTGGCCACAGGACTGGAAAAGGTCAGTTTTCATTCCAATCCCAAAGAAAGGCAATGCCAAAGAATGTTCAAACTATCACACAATTGCACTCATTTCTCATACTAACAAGGTGATGTTCAAAATCTTACAAGCTAGGCTTCAACAATAAGTGAATTGAGAACTTCCAGATGTTCAAGTTGGATTTAGAAAAGGTAGAGGAACCAGACATCAAATTGCTAACATCTCAATGATCATAGAACATCCTCAATGATAGAAAAAGCAAGAGAGTTCCATAAAAACATCTACTTCTGCTTCATTAACTATGCTAAAGTCTCTGACTGTGTGGATCAAAACAAACTGTGTATTCTTAGAGATGGGAATACCAGACTACCTTACCTTCCCACTGAGAAATCTGAATGCAGGTCAAGAAGCAACAGTTGAACAGGACATGGAACAAAGGACTGCTTCCAAATTGGAAAAGGAGTACATCAAGGCTATGTATTTTCACCCTGCTTATTTAACTTCTCTGCACAGTACATCATGGGAAATGCCAGGCTGGATGAATCTGGAATAAAGATTGCCAGGAGAAATATCAATAACCTCAGATATGCAGATGACACCACCTTTGTGGCAGAAAGCAAAGAGGAACTAAAGATCTTGATGAAGGGGATAGAAGAGAGTGAAAAACCTGGCTTAAAACTCAACATTATAAAAACTAAGATCATGGCATCTGGTCCCATCACTTCATGGCAAATAGATGGGGGAATGATGGAAACAGTGAGATACTTTATTTTCTTGGGCTCTAAAATCACTGTGGATGGTGACTGCAGCCATGAAATTAAAGACACTTGCTCTTTGGAAGAAAAGCTATGATAAACCTAGACAGCATATTAAAAAGAAAGACATCCCTTTGTGGACAAAAGTCCATCTAGTCAAAGCTATGAGTTTTCCAGTAGTCATGTACAAATGTGAAGTTGGACCATAAAGAAGGCTGAGCACCGACAAACTGATGCTTTCAAACCGTGGTGCTGGAGAAGACTCTTGAGAGTCCCTTGGACTGCAAGAAGATCAGACTAGTCAGTCTTAAAGGAAAGTAACCCTGAGTATTCATTGGAAGGACTGATGCTAAAACTGAAGCTCCAATACTTTGGCCATGTGATGCAAACAGCTGACTCATTGGGAAAGACCCCGATGCTGGGAAAGATTGAGGGCAGGAGGAAAGGGGGGCAACAGAGAATAAGTTGGCTTGATAGCATCATCAACTCAATGGACACATGTTTAAGCAAACTCCAGGAGAGAGTGAAGAGCAGGGATGCCTGGAGTGCTGCAGTCCATATGGTCACAAACAGTTGGACACAACTGAGTGACTGAACAACAACAAATTCCTGAAAGATAGGTCAGATACTGATTTATAAATAAAAAGGAATTTACTGAGTCATGGACCAGTTTCACATCATTAAGGATGACAACCTGCTCTAAGAGCAAAGACTTTCCTATGCTGAATTCTGGAGTACATAGTCATAGGAAGCTATTTCTACATTAGGTACAACAGTAGAGAAAATTTAGCTGAAATGTACCAACTAGTTGTTCAAGATATTCAGTTGAGATACCAAAATCTGGAGCTTTGAAATCCAAACACAACAACAAAGTATGGAGTTTTAATGGGGTAGCTAAGTTGATTTTAAATTGAAAATCAACTAAAGAGAATTTCAGAAGGTGAATAATAAAACTTAAAACTAAGCATCTAAGTCTGAGGTTATTGCTGAAAGCATTTTTGATAACAAAGGGGACATTCTTTTATTCATATTTTAACAAATATATATTTACTATCCATATTACTCTTATCACCTTTTTTAAAAATAAAATTAGCACCCACATATTTTGCATCAGAGAAGGCTTATCTTGAGCCAAAATATAAAGACCAGAATATCTATATCCACATTTTTCAGATACTTATATAAACATACACACACACACAAACAAAAAACTATTCTCACAGTAATATTTATATATGGCATCCCAGTATCTACATACAGGTTTCTGGTATGCATTTATAAAATTAATCTAGGTCTCCTAGATTTAGCCATGGGTCACAATATCACACAAATAGTTCCTGTGGCATAAGCAGCTCCTGCCATAAATTCAAAGCTTAAAAATGTCAATAATTTTGCCTCCTAGTTTAACAGATATTAAATTAGCTGAAAAGAAGAGAAAGTCGCCATGGTCACTCACTAGGGCAGTAGGCCAGAAAAATAATTCAGAGAGCAGAGATGGAGCAGAAGAAGAGCACTGTTTTGTTCTCTGGGTTCCACTGCCAGCTAAGTGAATTGTCAGGGCAGTTCTCAGCCCTTGGAGTTTTCTGCTGGAAACGGACCCTCAAACATATTCTGTTCTCTATAAAGCAGGCACTTACTGGTCTCTTTCCACAATGCAACTTTTCAATGTATCTTGGCTCTAGGCCAAGCAGTCAACGAAAATTCATTAACTTTCAGAGAATCATCTAATGCTGAAATTGGAAGGAACTTTAGAGGTCAGCTAATCTAATCTTTTTATGATGCACGATTCACCATCTATTGACTATTTGCCTGCAAGGCGATATATTGGGAACATTTTATCTGGCCTTCCTTCTGGAATCTGAGAAGCAGATTCCAATCTGAGTGTCACGGTAAGACTGTGTGAAAAGAAAAATGTGATGGTCAGACTGCTGATGTTTAAATCCTGTCTCTGGCTGGACTTCTGTGTCATTTTGGGTAAGTTCATTGCTCTGTGCTTCAGTGTTTATATCTGTAAAATGAGATGCTAATAATTCTCAACTCATAGGGAGGTAAAGTTTTTAAGGCTATTTCTTGGCACTCAGTAATGCCTAGTGAGTTTTAATTATCATTTGCACTGAACTCTGCTGACTTAATATGTCCTCTTTCTCACAGCTATCTCTTCTAACAAAACTTTAGTACTGATTTACACCATTTCTCCATGAAAAAGAGGTTAATAAACCCTTGCTCTCTTTTGCCTACTGTTTAGGAAAAACACAAAGGATATCTTATCAGTTAAGTTTAGCTTGCTGGAAGTTGTATTCAATGATGGAGCAATATCTATGAATCCCAGATATCAGTATCTTTTTTAGCACAGAATATCTCAAAGGCATTTTAGTTATGTTATCACTAATATGTTCAAACATTTTATAATCACTTCCAATTTTTATATATTCTGCAATGTCAAAAATTTGTGAAATGGTGAAATTATAACAAAAATAATAAACCTGGCATTATAAAATTGCATGTTACTTTAATGCAACTGGAGGCTATTGAGTTTTGTTTTAGTTGAAATAGGAAGACAGTGGTAACAGAGACCACCTATATTTCATTTATTGCTATATTTATAGTTGATATCTGCATATAGTAAGTTCTGAATAATGCTGTTGAATGAGTGACCTAATTAATGATTAAGCTATAAATTTTGTAGTAATTAAACATTAAAAGAATCAGTAAACATGTATTTTACTAAAGCAAGAGAACTGGCACTAGGACAATTAATTGCTATTGTCATCAGAGTGTAGATATTAAAAAGTTAATGCATTAAAAAACTATTAAAGTTTTAACAGGAAAATCATACTTAGTATTCATACTTAAACGTACATATCTGCTTGCTAAATAATGTGCATATTTTAATTTGCAACTAGTTTATTTTTGCTCACTGAGCATCTGCATGGTTTATGTACTCTAAAAACTATACATTTTTAACAATTGATATATGAATGTAAACTATATCTTCAGTTAACAGCAAATGGAATATTATTTCAATATTCTCATCTTGATAATTTCTAGTATAAATACTTGAGGCTTAACCAGTGACAGATTCCATTTGTCTGTCCCACAAACTGAGTAAATTCTTTCAACTTTCTCAAACTTCACAGTTTTCTCCACAATGTCTCAAACTCAAAAATGTCTGGACTAGAAATTTTTACTGTGAGTTCCTTATAGAGACACATGCTATTTTTATTTTCTATAAATGATTACCTGATAGAGTAATTTTATTATCCATGCTTCTTTTAACACTTGGCTTTTTATCCTTCATGTTTTTATACTGTAGTATACTTTTATACTTCAGAATCTCACCGTATTAGAGAGTATAAATCAGGATTAGACATCTTTATGCTGTGTTCATAAATAAATAATTTGTAGTTGTTTTCACATTAATATATTTATACATTTACTATCCTATTTGATTAAAATAAACATTTTACTGTGAAAGTTGTTGTTTAGTTGCTAAGTTTTGTCCAACTCCTTTGAAATCCAATGGATTGTAGCCCCCCAGGCTTCTCTGTCCATAGGATTCCCTAGGCAAGAATACTGGAGTGGGTTGCCATTTCCTTCTCCAGGAGAATCTTCCTGACCCAGGGATTGAACCCACGTCTCCTGCACTGCAGACAAATTCTTTACCACTGAGCCAGTGAAAGATACATAGATATATATTTAGCATGTAGAAATATATACATACAAAGCCATAGATGTAATTTCTTTCATATGACCAAAGAAGACAACAGTGTTTACAAAAACTTTCAATTCTATTTGTTTTACAATAAACTTGAGTTGTTATTGCTTTCTCTTATTCTACTATTTCCAAGGTGCTTTTTACTCCTCTGGTTAATTTTGACTTAATAACTACTCTATGAGTTCAAATCATTCTGCCATCTCATGTGATCTATATCCACAAGGACATAATTATCATATTCTTACTCTGTTCTTTTATATCTTAATTACACTTCATATTTCTTTGAGCTCTAATTTGAATATTCAAACTTTCATTACTTGGAGGCATAAAATACGTTATACTTGCATATTCTATAATTTATACTGTTTTTTAAGAACAGGGTTTTTCACTGACTTTGTACTTAACCCTGTCATCATATCAGATAAACCCATAACTTCAATGTACATGGTATACAAATTCTATTTGAGATACTATTGGCATTCCATATAAAATTCCATTGGAATTATTCCTACCTTTTAAAAATATATTTCCATTTTTGTTTTTGAATAATGGAAATGATACATACCATTTTTATAATATCTATTGCATTTTTAACATAAAACATATATATATATAGTATATATCCACATATATATATATATATATATAGGTATATACTGTATATATATGCATATATATAGTAGAAAGTAAAAGTCATCTATGGTCCCTTCAAGCTCCCTACTTCTACACAATTAAGTTTAAAATTCCTCCATTTTTCCCCACCTAAAATAATGTTAAAAAGAAATTTGCCTTATAGAGTGTGTGAGCATCTATAAGGGTTGGGGTGAAGGATTCTTGGGAGATTTGTTTAGCTATCTTCTCCTTCATGCATTAAGAACTGTATTTTGGCTACTAGGCCCTCACTACCTCCCAGATCCTGAACCTGGCTGACATTTAGGTACAAAAGACTGGTGGGAAGAGGCTTAGTTGCTGGCATATGTTGAGCACATATGAGGAGTGTTAGATTATCCAAGTCTCAATAAATATAGGTAATAGGACACTGGCATGTTCTAAATCATGCAAAAAAAAGTATTCATATTTCTCTTTGGTATTTTAGTTTCTTAAAAAGTAAATGTACAATTATCAGTTAAAAATAATAGTTTCCCATCCTGAAACAAAATCTAATTGTCCTCATATGTAGACTATTACTGGTATTTTATTTGTCACATATATATATTTTTTTCATTTTCTTTCCCTATCTAGACCTTTTCAGGAAGGTCTTGATTTTAACATAATAATAGTATATACATTGAATACCATGTATATTTTTAATTATACTGCTCTTGTTTCAAAACTAATTACTGATTTTATTAATTACAGTAAATTAGACTGCAACTATGTTAATCATTTAAAAAGTCTTTATAGCTTAAACACTAGCAATGATTAATTACTTCATACACACTGTCCAATTTATGTCATTTACATGCATATTTGACTAGCATGATTGACATACTGAAGTTTATTTTTGAACATATTAATAAAATTGAAAAAAGACATTAAAATTTTTTTTAGGTTTTTAACATTTTCAAGAAATTCTTATATAACATTCTGGTTGTAAATAATTAAAAGGAAGAAAGCTGTTTATACTAATTTTCCACGGTAAATAATTTAGAATGTGAAATTGACTGTCTGTATACAAGATGTGCCCTGAATAGGTGCTGAAATGTATATTTTGTATTTCAGTCTCCCTGATATTATTTGTGCTTTTACTTGGGCTATTTTGTTACATACTATTTGTATCCTAATATGTGACAGATATTACAAAGAAGTCTTTGAAATAACAAATCATAATTTTTCCAGTATCATTTTGTGTCTGCTATATACTATTTTTTAAATTAGGAGTTAAAATTTAAGTTTTTAAGTCTATATAATGACAAAGTAATATACATCTTTAAATTTCATTAGGAAATCATATATTTAAACTCTTTACTTCAGATACATTCCTAAACCAGTAACTAAAAAGAGTTGATCTGGCAGCATCTAAGATCTAGTATTTCTTGGTTATTCTCAAAACCTATTCATGGGGATTCTAGCATCTAAGGATTGAGTATCAACACTTTCTCCTGCAATGTTTGCATTTCCCAGTTTTTCTAAGTATCCCTACCTAGCCATATCTAGTAAGACAGTGATGAGATTCTGCACCATCTACCCAGATTGAGATCTGCTTCATTCAGGAAGTTCCACTGACATAGAGTTGGAAGCCCACATAGTAAAAGTCATGGGATACTCAGCTTCAAAGTGTTCCTACAAAGGGTCTTTGGAAATAAATATCGAGTCATACTTACTAGTATTATTTCAGAAGAATAAAATACAAAGGGAAACATCTGTCAAACACTTGATCTCTCTGTCTTAGTATGGATGTGAGAATTGGACAGTGAATAAAGCTGAGCACTGAAGAACTGATGCTTTTGAACTGTGGTGTTGAAGACTCTTGAGAGTCCCTTGGACTGCAAGGAGACCCAACCAGTCCATTCTGAAGGAGATCAGCCCTGGGATTTCTTTGGAAGGAATGATGCTAAAGCTGAAACTCAGTATTTTGGCCACCTCATGCGAAGAGTTGACTCATTGGAAAAGACTCTGATGCTGGGAGGGATTGGGGGCAGGAGGAGAAGGGGACGACAGAGGATGAGATGGCTGGATGGCATCACTGACTTGACGGATGTGAGTCTGAGTGAACTCCAGGAGTTGGTGATGGACAGGGAGGCCTGGAGTGCTGCGATTCATGGGGTCTCAAAGAGTCGGACATGACTGAGCGACTGAACTGACTAACTGATCTCTCTGTCTTATCCTTACTATGAGGATTAAGGTTACGATGTAGATTAAGTATTAGCTCCATTTTATAGAAGAGAAAACAAAATACTCCTGAATCTAACAGATATAAAATGACTTATTCAAAATCACATGATTCCTTAAAGCAGACAATAGTTTAAATCCTAGTTCTATCTTATTATATAGATTGTTTTTTTTAAAGAAAAAAAAATATATATTTTTTAAATAATCTAATGCATGTTTTACAGATGACCACATTTTTGATGTTTGTTGACTTATTTTTAACTCTCAAAATTTCCCCCCTTCGGCCCCACTCTGGACAGGCTGATAAGAGAGTCTGTGCATACTTTCTTCTTTGAAGCAAATGAGAATTTTAAATTTCACAAGTCTCTTGCCAAGGTATGAGAACTTTCCCTTAGTTATACCCCTTAACAACTATAAACCCACTCCCTTTGTTTTGCCCAAGCCACTTCCTACCTGTTTCCACAAACTGATTTCCTCAAGAGTCCTTTGTGTGAAGATTTTCTGTCAGCTCTCTTGGTGTGTGAAGTGTCTTCAGTATCAACATATTAAGTTTGGGGTGAGTGTCCATCCTGCAAAAGAATGAAATATTTATAATTCTACAAAGGAGTTTCCAGGTCAGATTTCAACCAAGTTAATGATATTACCAAGAGATTCCAAGGAAAATACCCAAAACATAACTTGCTTGTTACAAGTAGTTGAGATATATCAATATTCTCCATAGGTACAAGTTTGTAAACTAAAAATTTGATCTTCAACTCATTTTCCTGTTTCATATTTTCATTGGACATTTCTGCGAACATGATAACATGCAGGATGTAAATGCTGTTCATTTTTAAATATTCTTGTGTCTAATATACAACAAAGTGTTATTAACTCAGATGTGTCTGACTCTTTGCAATCCCACGGACTATAGCCCAGCAGGCTTCTCTGTCCATAGAATTCTCCAGGCAAGAATACTGGAGCAGGTTGCCATTTCCTCCTCCAGGGAATCTTTCTGACCCAGATGGCTCAAATGGTAAAGAATCTGCCTTCAACTTTGGTCTCCTGCACTGCAGGCAGATTCTTTATCATCTGAGCCATTAGGGAAGCTCAACATACAGCAAGCACCCAATAAAGACTGTTTGAATAATAAATTAACAAAAACATTACTGATTTATTCTACTTACATTCATTCTTAATAAAAGTGATACATTGTAGAGGTCTACTCAAGAATCAAAAAATCAGATTGACCATGTTCATACTATTTTAGATTTTTGACAGAACTAAAAAGTAACATTTTCTGAAGATAGTAAAAGAAATGGTATATATATTCACAAGCCCAAAATACACATCCATGTGGAATTATCATCTAAAATGAGGGCAAGATTCAACAAAGATTGTCAGAGCTTGGACTAAGAGAAGCTTGATAGTGATTTTAATACTCCAAAATCAACACGGAAATATAATTGTGCTATTAATAGGCTAAATCAGGCTATGGTCCAACTGATTAAAGTAATTAGATGTCTTAATTCAGTTATGCTATTAATGAACTCTGATCCTTTTCTAAGAAATTAATTGAAAATAATAGCATTACACGTATATTCTAACTCTAAAACAAACACATAAAGAATTGATCATCTGTTAATTTTTCCTGCTTTTCCAAATAATGAAAGTGAAAAAAAAAATGTTACAAGGAAGCTTATACATGGATATTTGGAGTTTCATGCATTTGCACAGAATTCTTTGCCTCAGGGAATATTGCTTTTTAAAAACTCACTCTGCTCTAAATGGTGCAGATATTAATCAGTATAATGCCCCGTTAAATCACTCTGCAATAATGATTTGTACAACTTGTTTCAAATTAATACATTAACATTTAATGAGATAATTAAAATTCTTTAAAATCATAACTTTTCTGGTTATTTTCTTAGCTCTTGTTGAAGATGCATATAATCTGTATGAAGAAATGGAGAGGATCTCCCTTGTAATATATCTAGTATAATTCTTAGAGTGTTAATATAAAAAGTGGCATTCTCATACAATAAATATATTAGAAACAGATGGAGTCCAAAAATTAAGTATTACTTCCTGATATACTTGTTTAATTCCAAAACAGCATGGAAGAGACTTTCTACTTTGAAAATGAATTTGCAAAAGCTGAAGAAGTGAAACTAGTAAAAGGCCATTAACTCAAACCTATTTGAATGTTGCAACATGAAAACAACTCACAATAAGTGGAATTGCAAATTAATAGAAATGGGGAAAGGAATTAGGCGGAAAAGGGAAATGAGGATTTTTTTAAGGTATAGCAATCATTGGCCCCTGACATGTGGAAGGTGCTGGTCTTAGAATTATGCTGCTGCTAAGTCGCTTCAGTCATGTCCAACTCTGTGTGACCCCATAGATGGCATCCCACCAGGCTCCGCCGTCCCTGGGATTCTCCAGGCAAGAACACTGGAGTGGGTTGCCATTTCCTTCTCCAATGCATGGAAGTGAAAAGTGAAAGTGAAGTCGTTCAGTCGTGTCCGACTCTTAGCGACCCCATGGACTGCAGCCCACAAGGCTCCTCCATACATGGGATTTTCCAGGCAAGAGTACTGGAGTTGGGTGCCATTGCCTTCTCCGAGAATCATGCTACTTGAGTCAATATTCTTGAGAATCTTTATTACTGGGATGCCTTGTCAGCACTGAACTCTTGGAAATGCAAAACACAACTTTTTTTTTTTTTTTTGGATTTTATCATTTTATTTATTAATTTTTTAATTTTATTTTATTTTTAAACTTTACATAACTGTATTAGTTTTGCCAAATATCAACTAAGAGATATGAACTCAAGGGTCAATTCTTTTTAACTAGAATCATGAATCTAAGTGTTAATTCCATAGATTTTCAGTGCAACTGTTAGTATTAACAGAATCTATGAGGATTCTTCTAGTAAGATTAAAAAGGAGCCTTAAATAATAGATATTTCTAGTTCTTGGCTAAAGGTCACACAAGGAGTCCATATTTATCCTTTTGAACTTTATTAGTAATAAATTTGGTTGTATGGGTGTGTGGATGCTCAGTCGTTAAGTTGTGTCCAACTTTTTTGTGACACTGTGGACTGTAGCCTGCAAGGCTCTTCTATCCATGGGATTTTCCATGTAAGTACTGGAGTGGGTTGCCGTTTCCTTCTCCAGGGGATCTTCCTGACCCAGGGATGTAGTCTTTTCTCCTGTGTTTCCTGCATTCACAAGCAGATTTTTTACCATACAGAGCTTTAAAACTTTATAATAATACATTAGATAATTGTGAAAGCTTTTAAGTATCTTTTATTCTCCCAATTTTTATTGTCGATTATAGATGATAAAAACAAAGGTGTTTGTAGATGATGAGTAGCATTGGATAAAATGCTAATATTTAGTCTATTTATATTATTCTGAAAGCAAACATGAAAGTTCCAGAGTAAAATCAGACTATTATTAATGACAGCAAATAACCACATCAGTTTCCTGTACCTGACTCTCAGAAGAACGTGATGAGAGGCAAATGGTTATCCACACATATACAGAAAGTGATTTTCTTTAATACAGGAGAGAAAACTGAAATTATGAGTTTTTATGAGGACTGGTATATAGTTATACTCCTTTCCACTTGAGAAAGAGAGAAATCTTGCCTCCCTAATGAAAGCAAATCTCAGAGGCAAGAAGAGGAAGGGCCCTCATTTAGAACCATTTCTATTGTGAACATTAAAAAAAAAAAAATGGCTCAGGGATTCATCTTGCTATGAAATCTGAAGCATACCTCTGTTTATAATACACTTAAAATGTAAAAGAACAAATACTTCCAGAGAACAAAAGGAGACAGTCTCTATATTTAGTCTGCTAATTTTCATTGCTCAGGCCAGAACCCTGAAGGATCTCTGAGAAATTTAGGAAGAACGACATTCCTGGTGTCTTGCAAAGCTGTTTTTAAATATAAAAATATAACATGAGTGTCTTCAGTATTGAATATTTAAGTTAGATAAGCCAAGGTGTAAACAGTCTTAATGTTTTGAGGTTTTCAGGTTACACTGAGATAGCTGTCTTTTGATTGAGCAAACTTTCTAGCCATCCAGATAAACAATTACGATGCATTCATGTTCAGGTGAATGATACAACTGTATAAAATCCCCATTTGCTAGCATTCAAACAGCTATGTCCCACTTTCATATATCTTTCCCAAAATTCTGAGGTTGGCAGATGGGACACGTACCAGAGAGAAAGTCTTAAGAATTCTGAGTGAAAATGCCTAACAGGTAAGTTGCTCACTGCAACCTTATCCCCAGGCCAACCCTCTGTGTGGCCCTTGGTGACAGCCTTTACTTACTCAAGTCTTTCACCTATCTTGTATTCATCATCAAAAGAATCTTTAAATTTTATAAAACAGATGGTAGAATCCTTATTTTAGGAATGACATTCAACTAATTTCTAAGAATATAGTCATTAATTATTCTTGAATAAAAACCTAAATAAAGAACACTGAAAAGGCTTTTGAATCAAATTAAAATCAATCAAATCATATAGCATATATCATAAGCTGATCTATACCAAATGTCACTTTTTATACCTGAGTAACAAGTATAATAAATCTGAAAACAAGAATTAATAGGTAAATAGTATCTAGTCTTTGGGTTTCAGTATGAACACTTTTCTTTTCACATGAGAAGGCTACTTATGCATATAAATTATGATAATGGAACTATGTTTTGGGAAACAAATAATTCTGAAAATAGCTTTGTGTTTATTAAAATTTGGAGAATATCAAAGCTTACTTTCTTTTATTAATCACTTTAATCTCTTTATAAAAACACAGAAAAAATCTGTTTACTGAGCCATTTCAAGAAAGTCCATATTAATATCATTCTTGTTTCATACTTGATATAATCTCAATTATTTATATTAATTATCATCTGAACCAAAGTAACCAATTTTTGTTCCCTACAGACACAAACATAGTGACAACTAAATTACAAATCCATAAACTCTTCATCTTTATGAGCAGATATTTCTTATAACCTTTCTAACCAACAATTCTATTGTAGCAAAAAAAAAGATAAATAAAGGTGATAACATTTTGCAAAGGCATTTTCACATTCTATATGGTAAAAGTAAACAAGGTGAATTATGCTTAATGACCAAAACTTCTATTTTTCCTTGCCCTCAAATTATCCAAGAAACCAAAGATTATTTATTAAAAAACCTTAATGTTAGTCTAAGGTTTTAAATTTAATTAAGAATTTTGAAATTGTAATTAAAGTCAATACATTATTCTCTTGTTATTCCCAGTATTACTAAAATTTATGGGATTTAACACTTTAAGAGATATCCAATTATTACAAACTAATTTCTTTCTACACCATTTAATAATTTGAAAGCTTAAACTACTATGAGAACAATGATAGCTTCTTTAACTCAAAAACAAATGTTGGAACTTTCCAAAAATTTATATGAGAAGTTTAGACATACTTTTGTATAAACTGGAAATTCTGTTGCTATTAATTTATGTACTAAAACATGGAAAAAGACATGCCCATTACTCGACTTCTGTTATTCACTAAACAGTAATATTACATGTACTTATTTGTAAGACAATTTACAAGCTTATGTGTTTAGAAAACTGAATTTTAAAGAGTTTTAAATCACACTTAAGCTTTCTTCTTCATTTGTGGAACTAGAGACCATATTTTCCCTAAGATTTTGAGCAAGGTCACTATTCTACATTTCCACGTTATAGGGCTTTAAAAAAAAAAAAAAAACTCACATATTTTAAGCAAAATAATTTCAGTTTAGTAATTTTTCTTTACCTTTTTTTTTTTCTTTTTGAAGACAATATATATCTAGACTGGATATTTTTGGAGTAAACATGTAACAGTTTTTGATTAACTGATATCCAAAAATCCCCAAGGCAAAGGATAGGAAAAGGAACAAAATAAAAAGAATAAAAAGAGAAAGTTTTGAAGAAGCCAGTTTCAGACAAATGTGAAATTACTATTCTCAAGGGAAAGATTAGATGCACGAATCCTCTTTTGAGTACACATACACATGTATGTGCACACACACACACACACACACACGCATGCATGCACACACACACACACACACACGAGTCATTATAGCTCATTTAAGTAAGTGAACGCTCATATAAATTCTCTTTAGACAAACAAATATACAATCTGTCTTCTCCTTTTTGAGCTAAGTTGTCTAAAATGAAGCATCTTGTTTGTCAAAAATGTCTCCAAGTGTCCATTGTAATTTTAGATTTTTCTTTATGAAATCCTTTCAAAAATTAAAATTTGTGTGCTATTGGCATCCATACAAATAGGCAGATGGGAATTGGCTTAGTGGCAAGCTTATTAAATGATGGCTGTCCTTTTATCCTTTTTTATTTATGAAAAACAAATATTATTACTGAGTCCTCTGAAAATCAAAACCAACACTGCTCTCTTATCTATTGCATAAAAGCTCTTAGAAGTGATAAAACAACAACAACAAAAATAGACATTGTAGTTAATTACTGTCTGCTAATGCTGCATTTACAACTATAAAGAAATTGTAAATATAGCAATTAAAAAATACCTGGAGAAATGGAAATTATTCAATTATTTCCTAAAAAATTCTTGGATAAAAGATGTAATCAAAATTTACTTTTCAAATAGTGAGTACTATATTTAAAATTATGAAATTGATGACAATTTTACTGAGGGGAATTAACCATCATAAAAACCCATCATTACTCACAAAAGGAAAAATGAAAACAATAAAGGACATATTCGATAACATAAGAAAAATACTAAAAAAATATAAGGATTATACTTCATGAAAGAAAGCAGAGGGACTTCCGTGCTCAGTGGTTGAGAAACTGCCTGCCAGTACAGGGGACACAGGTTTAATCCCTGGTCAGGAACTAAGAACTCTCAAGCTGGAGGGCAACTAAGCCTCTGTGATACAAAGGCTACAGGAGCACCTAGAGATCAGGCTCCACAACAAGAGAAGCCACTGCAATGAGAAACCTGAGCACAGCAACTGAAGAGTAGCCCCTTCTCGCTGCAATTACAGAAAGCCAGTGCATAAATGAAGACTCTGCAGTCAAAAAATGAATGAATTAAAAAAAAAAAAAAAAAACTCCCCGGGTGATTCTGATAAAATAAAGATAGCAGACATTTTGAAATGGAAAGAAAAGTGCAACAGAACTAAGAAGTGATTCTTGAAAAAATATAAATTAATATTGTTCTTGTTTAGTTGCTCGGTCATGTCTGACTCTTTGCAAGCCCAGGGGCTGCAGGATGCCAGGCTTCCCTATCCTTCACTATCTCCTAGAGATTTCTCCAATTTGTGTCCACTAAGTCCGTGATGCCATTCATTTCATCCTCAAACTAATAGTGGTATATAAAAATGAGAAATATGAAAAAGATACTGTCTAAAGTGACAATTGTACCGGCCATACATGAAAAGCCTAGGGTGAGTTCAAGAGCCTGTTAAAACAAGGGAGAGAACTGGATTCTCAACTCAATTCTGCTGTAACAAGGGGTTTATGAGATGAAGTGAGGGAGATTTTATGCCACCTTTATTTGCTAACTGGTCTTACTATAAAAACTAAATTTTCTCCTGTCTTCATGGCTGGAGGAAGTTTTACAACTTGGAGGTAGGCTCTTACTCTTCCATTGGGACTGGGAGATTAGGGTGCTCTTAAGCCTGTTGATTATGTTTCACTGGGATAGCTCTAGGTCCTTGAGAAAGACATTCCTGGGTTGTAAAACTGCCAAGAGACTTTTAAATGATTTATAGCTCACAGAGCAGAGTCAGAATTTGCAATTATAAATTTTCTAAAATAAATGTTCCAAGAAAAGAGAGGCAGATAGCTTGAGTCAGAATCCTATCTCAAGGGTAGGTGAGCTAAAGGGAATATTAAGGCCCTGTTGGTCGATACTCCAAGATGACATGGTCCCACAAGTCATTACATCCAAATTTTAATATAACATAACATATACTACCCCTGGAGAAGGCATAGGTTATCCACTCCAGTATTCTAGGTGGCTCAGACAGTAAAGAATCTGTCTGCAATGCAGGAGACCTGGGTTTGACCCCTGGGGTTGGGAAGATCCCCTGGAGGAATGCGTACACCTCACTCCAGTATTCTTGCCTGAAGAATTTCCATGGACAGAGGAGCCTGGGAGGCTATACAGTCCATGAGGTTGTAGAATCAGACACTGCTGAGCGACTAAACACAGCAAAGCGTATATTAAACAACGTATACTAAAAATGTTATCCCATGATAACTAAATTGTTTTATAGCACAAAAAAAGGAAAAACACATCCAACTTTGTAACCACAGCATAACCCTTATGCCTAAGCATTACAAAGTACCAAATGTAAACTACCAGTCAACTTAATTTCTGAGTATTTACTGACACAAAGCATACACCAAAACTAAATTTAACATTAACAGGCTAATTTCAGCTGATATTAAAAAAAAAAAAACGCACAGAAAAAACTGGGTTGTGTGTCCGTTGGGGTTCTACCACGAGAGAGATGATATACTTAAGACAGGTTAATTGAAAAGAGATCAATGAAGGGTCTATTTGCAAAGGTTTGAGCAGATTTAAGAGATCAACATGGATTCTGAAACTGCAAGGCATGAATTCTGAAATGGTGGGCAAAGGCATAGGTGATATCACTTAGACAGAAGGAAATACATTACATCTAATTCTGAAGGGAAAAAAGAGGTAAACAGAATTCCCGGAGTCCAGTGAAAACTTGACCCATGGACCACTACACAAACCTTCTGTTGTTGCTGTTCCACGCTACATCCTTTCTGATGCTTTGTGACCCTGTGGACTGTAGCACTCCAGGCTGCCCTATTTCCTGGACTCATGTCCACTGAGACAAACCTTAGGGCCATAGAGAGATAAAGCCTTTGCCAGATCTGTAGCAAAGTAAAAGATAGGAGGTGCGGGAATAACCATCTCCCCTCCTCTTCTCCTCCCACTCTAAGACCTTCTGAATATTGCTCCTACTGGTCAAACACAACATGAAGGCAGAGGGCAAAGAAGCCTTCCAGGCAGGGCAAGCGGTGTTGGGACACAGACGTGGGGGTGGGGAGGACTGCGAGGATTGTATGTTAATTGCCAATGAGCAGCAAGATCAGAAGTGCTACATTTTTCTGAACTGAAGCCTAAGTTGGTTGGAAGATGTCATTTTAAGTGTTAATAAGAAATAAAAAATGCTGGCAATTAAGTTATAACACAATATTTATTATCTGATATGTAAAAATATTTCTACTAACTTAAAATTATTTTACATTTAGACAAAAAATGTTAGTATTTATCACTGTATGCCTACATAAAGACAAAAATATGTGCAAAAGCCAGCTGAGAAATTCTTTAAGTGTCACTATTTACTCTGATTATTCAAAATTACTTTAACTCAGCTTTCCTATACTCTACCACCTGTACCATTAAGAACATTAATGAGGTGACTTTTTTTAAGAATGCCTTAACATCATTTTAAGGAGTTTCTTCCAAGACACAGACACTTGTTTTTAAGTTTTGATGCTGGTATTGGCTCTACTGTATCAAAATTATCAATTGGAAAGTTTCTAGACAGCTCTCCAAATTAATGTTCCTTCCTTAAATGATCCACGAATGGATTATGAGAGAAAAGAAATAAAAATCGCTCTTTGTGAAATCAATAATATTTTGAGTCACTGTTATGCATAGATGAACCTTTATTACACTACACTAAGATACCATGTTAAGATGGATCGCAATTTAAAGGATTATACAAGAATCCTAGGAAGAAATTATGTTTTTAAATGTACCAAGGAATATATGAAAGTGAAAACTGTCAGTCGGTTGTGTCTGACTCTTTGTGACCCCATGGACTGTAGCCTACCAGGCTCCTCTGTCCATGGAATTCTCCAGGCAAGAATACTGGAGTGGGTTGCCATTCCCTTCTCCAGGGCAT
Source organism: Bubalus bubalis (assembly GCF_019923935.1). NCBI lineage: Eukaryota > Metazoa > Chordata > Mammalia > Artiodactyla > Bovidae > Bubalus > Bubalus bubalis. The sequence goes on along the minus strand of NC_059159.1, from coordinate 76,572,560 downwards.
CTTCCTGACCCAGGGATCAAATCTGGATATCTGGCATTATGGGCAGATTCTTTACTGTCTGAGCTGCCAGGGAAGCTAAAGAAATATATCAGATCAGATCAGATCAGATCAGATCAGTCGCTTAGTCGTGTCCGACTCTTTACGACCCCATGAATTGCAGCAGGCCAGGCCTCCCTGTCCATCACCAACTCCCGGAGTTCACTCAGACCCATGTCCATCGAGTCAGTGATGCCATCCAGCCATCTCATCCTCTGTCGTCCCCTTCTTCTCCTGCCCCTAATCCCTCCCAGCATCAGAGTCTTTTCCAGTGAGTCAACTCTTCACATGAGGTGGCCAAAGTACTGGAGTTTCAGCTTTAGCATCATTCCTTCCAAAGAAATCCCAGGGCTGATCTCCTTTAGAATGGACTGGTTGGATCTCCTTGCAGTCCAAGGGACTCTCAAGAGTCTTCTCCAACACCACACTTCAAAAGCATCAATTTTTTGGCGCTCAGCCTTCTTCACAGTCCAACTCTTACATCCATACATGACCACAGGAAAAACCATGGCCTTGACTAGACAAACTTCTGTTGGCAAAGTAATGTCTCTGCTTTTGAATATGCTATGGAAACTAGGAAAAAATTAAGAGAGATAACTTGTATTCCTTCAACAAGTAAACATTAAGAAAAGCACTGTGTATATTTTTAATCCATATTTCTTTCTGTTTCCAGGGAGTTGTATCGTCTATGTTTTATGGGGAAGAATTATGATCCTTGACTATTACATCCAAGAAATCTTCAGAGGTTACCAAAAAGACAATTATGCTGAGAATTTCTACAGATCTGAGAGTGAAGAAAGTGAAGGTAGTAGGCAGAGGAGCTGTGCAATCTCCTGCCAAGTGGGAAAAATAAGGCAGAACTGCAACATGTCACTGGGATACAATTTTTCTATTTTTCCTTTTTTTTTCTCCCCCAGAGGGAATGCTGAGAGTTAACTACCATTAAAATACTCTTCAATAGCTTCTCCTTAGTAGGTTCTAAATATGAAATTAAAGGTCTGTTTTCTAGAAGAAGGAGATACTGAACAAAAGCAACTTGCCAGGGTACTGGACACAATAGGGCTCTTGATATCAGGAGGAGTATTTGAATATAGGATTAAAGACTCCTTTTGAGGGACTTTGCTTCTAGCAGAGTGTGCTGGCCAAATTAAATGCCTGTTTCCTACTTAAGTACAGGGCAGATGACAACATATGTTTGCCTACCTAAATGACCCATATAGAAGACCTCCCCCCACCCCATCCCGATTGATATCAGTTAACGTTAAAAAAGAAATACTAAAGCAAAACTGGGGATATTTACTTCCATTTCTTGTTCTGCACTATAGTGTCTTTTAAAATATGGCAAATTAATGTTAGCAATGCTTAAAGACTGAACTTTTATCAAAGACTGCTGTTTCTATGGGAGTGAAAGAAAAACATAAATCCATGGGTTTTTGAAAAATGTATAGCTATGAGAGTTGGACCATAAAGAAGGTTGAGTGCAGAAGAATTGATCCTTTTGAATTGTGCTGGAGAAGATTCTTGAGAGTCCATTGGACTGCAAGGAGATAAAACTAGTCCATTCTAAAGGAAATCAGTCCTGAATATGCATTGAAAGGACTGATGCTGAAGCTGAAGCTCCAATATTTTGGCCACCTGATGTGAAGAGCCGACTCACTGGAAAAGACTCTGATGCGAAGAGCCGACTCACTGGAAAAGACTCTGATGCGGGGAAAAATTGAGGGCAGGAGGAGAAGCAGGCAGCAGAGGATGACATGGTAAGATAACATCACTGACTAAATGGACATGAAATTGAGCAAACTCTGGCAGATAGTGAAAGACAGGGAAGCCTGGAGTGCTGCAGTCCATGGAGTCACATAGAATTGAACATGACTGAGTGACTGAACAACAACAACAAAATTAACTCATCCTTTGAGTTCCTAGCTGCTTTAGTTTAAAACACACACACACACACACACACACACATAATGCATGTGTATAAACAAAGAGATACAGATAGTTGGCTTTGTATTTAATTTATCCCATGCAAGATCCTATTTGATAAGGGTATAAAAGCCATAAAATGCAATCTTCACCCTCATACCATCATACCACAGTGGCATCCATTAAAACAAATAGTAGACATAATGAAAATGAGCAGGACCCTATGGGGACCTTTCAAGTACAAAAGTCCCTCAGTGTCCTCAATTTCCTATATGTAAAATAATGCTTTAGTCTCCTAGCCCTTCTTTGAGTTTCAAATAACAGATCAATGCAGTTACTAATTAGGGAAGTGAGGAAACATAGAAACAAAGGAAAAGCAATCAAATACATGCTGACTTAAAGAAATGCACAGTGTAAGAGTTGCAAGCTACGTTTTATCTGGGGCAAAATGAGGACTGCAGCCTGGGAGATAGCCCTCAGATAGCTCTGATAAACAGCTCCAAAGAGGCAGGCAGAGGAAGGTCAGTACATAAGTGATTTCAGTGAAGAAGTTCATGCAACCAAGCACACATTTTGCAGTTTTTGCTAGTCACTAGAAGCAAATGTCACCATGAAGGAACTTAGTGCTCTTCTAGATATGAGAAGATGAAAGAACTGGGCTCATAAAATCAGTTCCTGAAAATATCTGTCTGAAAACACATTCTGCCACTTTTTGAGAGCACAGAGAGCCTCATATCTGATCTCCACCTTGAACTCACTTTAGGACATGTCGAAGGTCAGCAGTTTCAGCAGCATATGATTTAATCCTTACAGAGGTGAACGGCAAGTGCCAATTTGTAACTGACACAAATAAAGTAATGACAATAGTTCATTAATAAAACAGAATCCTAGTTCCTCTTCACTGGTATATACATAACCATCTGACAGATATTGAGTTGTTCTCCAGGATCTAAGACCCTCCCACCCTCTAAGAGGATGGTTACTACATGCTGACCACGGCACTGGACCTGATTGGAACCCGAACGCCAGTAATTGACATTAGTGAAACACCACCCTGTTACCTCACCACCAACCAATCAGAAGAAAGTTATGTACCCCCTGAAGCCCCATCTCCAAGTGCTGTCTTTAAAAATTCTTCCCTGAAAGCCATCAGGGAGTCGGGGCTTTTGACCATGTGCTACCCATACTCCTTGCTTGGTGTCTTGCAAATACAAGCTGTACTTTCCTTCATCACAACCTGGTGTCAGTAAATTGGCTTTGCTGTGAGTTAGTGAGTAGATCCAAGTTCCTTCAGGTGACAAAGTGACTAAGAAAGCAACATCTCCCTGCATGGCTAGATTTTTGCAGTAGTGAGCAAAGTGAAACACAAAGAATGGGAAATATGAACCTAAATGATAATCTCCCCTATCTCTCCCTTCTACTTTTGGCTTGCTTCTGATATAGGATAAAAGGGGCCAGGGTGCCACTTTTAACAGAACGACATAACCATTGAGGGCACAACATAAACCGGTTAGAGACAACTAGGCCCGAGATGGCAGAAAGTGCAACTTCTGGTAGACCTTGAGCCTCATGATATGCTCATTGTAATACATTAGCACACGCTAAACAACACACCTACATGCACCATGTCAATTCTAAGTCAATGGATAAAAGGCCAAAATGGGCAGTAACCCAATTCCTGGAAATCCTCACCTGCTCTGCCAAACAGTGATCCTCTTACTCAGTTTATGAAATTACACAATCCATAAAAACTGACCAGCCCCACACTCAGGCCCCTTGCCTTTTGAGACAGCCTATTCTTTATCTGTGGAGCGTGTATCTCCCAGATTAAATCAGCTTTCCCTTCATGTGGGCTCCCTCTTGAATTCTTTTCTGCATCAAGCCAAGTAACATCACTTGGTGGCCTGTCCCAGGGGCTCTCCGAAGACCTAGGACAAGACCATCCTCTTGCATCCCATTTTCCAGCAACAGTTGTGCTCACACTAATATATTTCCAAATGATCATTTTCTATTTAGACTTTCTAATTGTTTTTGCTAGGAGGATTAGTTCAAAACGAGTTAACTCTAAATTATCAGAAATGGAAACTTCATATTTTTGATCTCTTCAGGGGATTTTAATGTGTTCTGAGAATTTTGATTTAGCCAAATGCTGACCTATTAGCTTAAAATTGTAAAGATTTTGTTAACTGGATTATGAATTGAGTTTTCATATTTACCATTAGTATAATAGATTACCTCTTTAACATTTGTTCAAAATTTCTACCAACTGGTAAGTTCTGAGAAACAAGATAAACTTCTTAGTGTGTTATTTTTGTCCTGTAAACAACTACAGTTCTCATAATTTGAAGCAGCTTGTGAACTTTAGACAAGTTTTACTGCTGTGGACTCATTCATCTTTGTGTCTTTTGTAAAGAATTTAGTATATTGTGGTGTGTCAGCATATCATCTTCAACAGGCTGAAATCACTTCTGAGATTTTAACCTGTAATCTTTGTTCAAAAAGGCAGGTGTGAATTCCCAATTTAATATACATCTGAAGAACTAGCAGTAGGCATTATGCATCCCTAAACATTTTAAATAAAATGATATACATCTCTAACTTGATTAAACATATTATTCTCCTAACAACCCTCTTACTTCAAGATTGATTTCTATAGAACTACAAAACTTACAGATTATGTAACCTGACTTTTCTCATATAATTCATCACTGATATTCCTATATAACAGGCCAAGTGTTTAAGAAGAAGGGCTTCAGAATATCCTTTTATTTTTTCTTTTCTTTAAACTTGGACTTGATCTCTGTTTGGGGCTGTATTTGTTACTTTAAATGTAATTATCTGAAATCTTTCTTTACTAATTGAAAGGACATCAGTACTGTTGCTTAATTGGTACTTTGCTGATGAAACTAGAATAGTTGAAGGGCAGCAATTCATATGCAAACAACATACATCCCCATTCCTAGGCAATTACTTTTAAAATTCAAAACCGTGTATCAAAGACTATACTGCAAAGAGCAGAGTTCTCCATCCTTGTTGTTCCATCCCTAAGTCATATCCCACCCTTTGTGACCCCATGGACTGCAGCATGCCAGGCTTCCCTGCCCTTCACTATCTCTTGCCGTTTGTTCAAATTCAAGTCCATCCTTAGCAAAAAAGAAACTTCACACAAACCCTCTTTAAAGCATATCAAAGAGACTTTAATGAGAAAAATTATATTGTAATCTTCTAAAAGGACCAGTTTAGTAGCGAAATGAATTTCTAATGTGTGGGTCCTATCATTTTTTCTATTTGATAATAATTCAGCTTCTTTGCAGAGCACATTAACTCTTTCAGTCTTTGAGGAAAATTTATAAAACTTACTCCCAACAGCACTACAGTTGATGGGCACTAAGTATTTAGAGTCTAACACACTAACCATGTTCCAAAATGTCTTATGTGGGAATGATGAACTACTCCCTGCAGGGCAAAGTGATGCACTGTCCCCTACTTCTGAAAGCTCAAGCAATTTGGTTCAGAAAGGGTGATGTGTTTGTGTTTCTAAGGTAGCAAAATTTTGAGTTAAACTTCTACATTTCTATATATGTCTTCAACCGTCTGCCTGCAATGCGGGAGACCTGGGTTCAATCCCTGTGTTGGGAAGATCCCCTGGAGAAGGAAATGGTAACCCACTCTGGTATTCCTGCCTGGGGAACCCCACAGACGGAGGAGCCTGGTGGGCTAGAGTCCACGGGGTCGCAAAGAGTTGGACATGACTGAGCGACTTCACTTTCCTTTCCTTTCCTTCTACATATTCAATCCTCAAAAGAACATGAACAGAAATAAAGCTGTGATGAACTATATCAGGTTGTGCTGAGTATTTGGCCCTAAAGAGCTTATCTTAGACAATTTAGTAGCATTTAAATATAATTTTTTAGATGAAGTAAGAAGTCCAAGGTCAAATTCATGCCTTTATTCAAAATACAGTTTGGTCAATCATTATATAGAAACACAGTAATGTTTCCAAACATTCTATTTGTGAAAGAATAAAATTGGATGTGTCTCTTTTTTATTATATCTAAGGTTCACAAGGTCAACTTTTTGAGAATGTACTTTCTTCTGTGTTTATTTTGCTCAGCCTCTACTTTACACATGTAACAAAAATCTAGCAGTACATTATAATTGTATCTTGTCAAGCAGCTATTTGAAAAGCACAACAGCAAAATATTTGCTGTTTGGAGCAAATATGACATGATGGTGATTAAATAACTGGGAATTGAACTTTACTAATAACCACAGATGAGGCTGAGAAGAGGTAATGGGTGGACTGCAATGTGTATCTGATGACATGAATTAGCTTGTATTTATCTTGTTGAAGGAAAAAAAAGAAGAACAGAATGTTTTCCAAGATACTAAGACAAAACAAATCCTAAATATGCTTTATTTCTACAGAAAAAAAAAAATGTTGCTTTTCCTTTCAGTAAAGGAAAAATGTTGCCCCCATCAAGCCATCAACCAACGCAGCCATCACCAACGATGTGCTGTGATGGGAATCGAGGATAGTGAAAAAGTATGAGGATAGAGACAGTTAAAATGCATATTTAAGGAATAGTTTCAATGATTTCAGACTCTTAGATCTTCCCACATGTGGAAAAGCACTAGAATTTAATTGAGATGTCTTTTGCTGTGGTTGGGCTTCCCTGGTGGCTCAGAGATTAAAGCATCTGCCTCCAATGTGGGAGGCCCGGGTTCGGTCCCTGGGTTAGGAAGATCCCCTGGAGAAGGAAATGGTAACCCACTCCAGTATTCTTGCCTGGAGAATCCCATGGACGGAGAAGCCTGGTAGGCTACAGTCCATGAGGTCGAAAAGAATCGGACACGAATGAGCAACTTCACTTCACTTCACTTTGCTGTGGTTAGCAGTAATTTTTTGATGTTCAACTACATTTTTTTTTTCTTTTTCGGTATTTTAGCAAAAACTCAGGTATATCCCAGGCTATAGTTCTCAGTAAGGCCTCAAATGAAACATAGCTTGCAACTTTTAGGCTGTACATTTTTCTTCAGTCAACACTTTCCTCATTTCTCATGCTAATTCTGGGCATTATGCTGTATACAAGTTTGGAGCTATTTTTCTATTCCCCATACCTCTTTTAAAGTGTCATTTACTTATTACCAACTACTATGATGACTGAAAATAATTTTTATCAACATGTCTGGTAGATTAATCTACATTCAATCAATTAGAGACCTATTATATACCCAAGATTATTAGATGCCACATGAAATGAAGCAGCATAGGAAAATCCTGTTGCCTTTATAAAATTTACAATTTAGTTAACAAACACAATGACAATATTAAAATAAATAACATGCCATTTTTCTATCCATTTGACTGTCATCAATTAAAATACTAATAGTTGGAGATGATGCAGATCAGTAAAATATTTTTATATTTTTATAGATTTTTGAAGGTGGGAAATTGCCCTGGAAAAGTGGTACTATTTTACAAATTAAAATTGTATTAAATGGAGAAACACTATCCTCTCCAAAGGAATTTCTTATGATGTACATTGGAAAACAAGATAATAGCAGTCCAGTCTACAAAATAAGGCTTCCCAGGTGACTCAGCAGTAAAGAATCTGCCTCCCAATGAAGGAGACACAGGAGACATGGATTAGAACTCTGGATCAGGAAGATACCCTGGAGGAGGAAATGGCAACCCACTCCAGTATTCCTGCCTGGAAAACTCCATGGACATAGGGGCCTGGTGGGCTACAGACCATGGGGTAGGAAAGAGTCAGACACAACTGAGCCAACTGAGCATGCACACATACAAAGACAAAACTCAGAAAAAACTGAATGCCCTTCCACAATAGATCATATACTCTAAAATAATTTTAAAAAATGGAAGTATTTTTTAAAATAAAAATACATAAGCTAAAACCATATTCAACAAAAATGGATGAATATTAACAATGTGATTGAAAGTTTAACAAGTTATAGGAGATTATATTTCATGATACCATTTTTTAATTAAGCACAATTAAAAAAATTATTTTCAAGAATTTTTAGGAATGAACACATACAAAAATATCTGCAATAACAAACAGAACCATAGGTGGCTTTTTGTTTGGTTCGTTTGGTTTTTCAGTTTGAAGGTGGCAGGTATCTGGATGGGACAGGACCCAACTGGATGATGGAGGTCTTTGTTAGTATCCTAGATTTTGTATTGGTTAGTGGGTTTATAGATGCTTATTTAATTACTTAAAACAAATAGATAATAGACATATAGATCAAGGAATAGACTGATCAGCAGAGGGATGACAGACTATCAGAGTCTGTCATAATAATCAAAGTGAAATAGGCTGGGATCTGGGATCCTTTATTGCAATGTGTGCATCTAGACAAATGTCTCCTTGAGCAACAGGATACAAAAGATGATAAGGGACTCAAGATAACTGGGTGCATGCCTATGTACACATGCTCAGTCACTAAGTGTCTGCCTCCTTGCTACCCTATGGACTGTAGCCCGCCAGGCTACTCTGTCCATGAGATTTGCCAGGCAAGAATACTGGAGTGGGTTGCCATTTCCTTCTCTAGGCAATCTTTCTGACCCAGGGATAGAACCCCCATTTTTTGCTTAGCAGGAAGATTCTTTGCCATTGAGCCATCAGGGAAGCTCTGTGTACATGCCCAGTTGGTGCAAATTGTGAACAATAAGACACAAAAGGCAAAAACCCCAAATGCCACTTCTAAGATATTAGGAGCAAGAGCAGGTGTTGCACATGATTCCTGCACACAGCACCACCAAGGAGGAAGGCAGATCACCTAAGCCACCGCTCTGGTGGTCCACCCATGGCTCTATCTCTACCCTCATCCCATTTGAGGGACCAGATTAACCACCCTAACCCTACTCCACCTACTGAGTGAGCAAGACAACCTGTTGCTTCTCACCCCTTAATACTATATGAGGAGTCCCAAGGAAGCCTGGTCTGAATTTCTCATCTGTCCTCATCAATTTCTATTGATTAATGAGTTCAAGAACCCACATTGGTAACAAGCAAACAAAAAAAGCATGGCTCTAAGTTTGTGTTCCTTTGTCCATAAAAATAAATTAAGAAATAAAGAAATCAAAGATAGTCCTCAAATAAGTAAAAAAAAACAAAAAAAATCCTACTTCTAATTAGCACTTGTAATTTGGAATACCAATCAGAAAATTTTATTGAAGGGAAAATGTGTTTCTTGAGTTGACCCTTCTTTATTGCCTTTACTAAAAGAAATAGGGGAAAACAATAGAATGGGGAAAGACTAAAAATCTGTTGAAGATAATTGGAGATATCAAGAGAATATGTCTTGCAAAATGGGCATGATAAAGGACAGAAATAGTAAGGACCTAACAGAAGCAGATGAGATTAAGAGGTGGCAAGAATTCACAGAAGAACTATATAAGAAAGATCTTAATCACCTAGATAACCACAATGGTATAGTCACTCACCTAGAGCCAGGCATCTTGGAGTGTGAAGTCAAATGGGCCTTGATGGAATTCTAGCTGATCTATTTAAAATCCTAAAAGATGCTGCTGCTAATGTGCTGCACTCAATTATATAAGTAAATTTGGAAAACTCGGCAGTGGCCATGGGGCTACAAAAAATCAGGCTTCATTCCAATTCCAAAGAAATGCAATGCCAAAGAATGTTCAAACTACTGTACAATTTTATTTGTTTCACATGCTGGCAAGGTGATGCTCAAAACCCTTTAAACTAGGCTTCAACAGTACATGAACCAAGAACTTCCAGATGTACAAGTTGGATTTATAAAAGACAGAGGAACCAGAGATCAAACCACCAACATCCACTGGATCATAGAAAAAGCAAGGGAATTCCAGAAAAAAAGAAAAACATCTGCTTCATTGACTATGCTAAAGCCTTTGACTGTGTGGATCACAACAAACTGTGGGACATTCTTAAAGAGACAGGAGTACCAGACCACCTTATCTATCTCCTGAGAATCCTATATGCAGGTCAAGAAGAAAGAGATAGAACTGGACATGGAACAATAGATTGGTTCAAAATTGGGAAAGGAAGAAATCAAGGCTTTATATTGTCACCTTGCTCATTATCTTATATGCAGAGTACATCATGCGAAATGCCAGGCTGGATGAAGCACAAGCAAGAATCAAGATTGCCAGGATACATATCAATAACCTCAGATATGCAGATGATACCACCATTATGGCACAAAGCAACGGAGAACTAAGAGTCTCTTGATGAGGTTAAAGAGGAGAATGAAAAAGGTGGCTTAAAATTCAAGATTCAAAAAACCAATATCATGGAATCCAATCCCATCACTTCATAGCAAATAGAACCATCACTTCATAGCAAATAGAAGGGGGGAAGTAGAAAGAGTGACAGATTTTATTTTCTTGGGCTTTAAAATCACTGCAGATGGTGACTGCAGCCAGGAAATTAAGAGAGGCTTGCTCCTCAGAAGGAAAGCTACGATAAACCTAAAAAGGGTATTAAAAAGCAGACTAAACAACAACATCAAGACTGAGTTCCTCAAATAGCAATGCACTTGATCTTTATGCTGCTATAAAAGTATAATTTTTGAATGTCAATCTCATTTGTTTCTTCACAAGCCCAAAATATAATAGTAGCATTAGCGTTCTATGCAGACATTAACCTATCATCTAACAGAACAGTTTAGTCTTTCCTCTTTTAACTTAATTATTTGGCTTTCATTCTGATAATATACTTGGTGTTCAATTATCCTTCCCCAGCCGCTCATAGAGGTTAACTCCATGAGTGACAGATTGTAAAAAAGCTCCAATTTAGAGTAGGGACAACTCGTATACAGAGGTTAATAAAGGAAAATTAGAAGGTGTTATAGAATAGCTCCATGAGCTTAGTTAGATTTTAGTTTTCTGACATATTAAAAATATTTTTTAAAAAGTTGCATAGCTTATAGTATATCTCTATGAAAAATCCTATTTATAAGACTCATCAATTTAAGAATTTTCAAGTAGAAATTTAAGAAAAATTGTAGAATGTTATTTTTGGCACTACATTTTTTAAATTGTTAATTATGTTATATTCTTTCATAATCCAAATGGTAGTGTGTGTGAGTTTCACACTACTATTTCCAAACTGTAAAAATTTCAAATTTATTGCTGATAAAAATATTTTTATTTTTCTAAGAATTTTATATAACAATATATTCAAAAAGTAACTTTTTTTTAGTATTGTTAAACTGAAATAAAATACATTGGTTAATATAGTTTTTCTGTATTTTATGCTTTCTTACTTTACTTCTCTTTCATATATTCAGTTCAGTTCAGTTGCTCAGTCGTGTCCAACTCTTTGCGACGCCATGAATCGCAGCACACCAGGCCTCCCTGTCCATCATCAACTCCCGGAGTCAGTCAAACTCATGTCCATCGAGTCGGTGATGCCATCTGGACATCTCATCCTCTGTCGTCCCCTTCTCTTCCTGCCCCAATCCCTGCCAGCATCAGGGTCTTTTCCAATGAATTGGCCAAAATTTGTTAAGATTCCATAACATCTTACAAACATAAATGAACTTTTGGTCAATCCAATATTCACTAGTGAATTTAATTGTCTAAGAATACATTTATTAATGTATATTAATATTATAAACCAACTACATTTTCAAGGTTCCAATCATGAAAATTAAGAATTTTTGCCTTTTTCTTTGGTGAAATATAGCCTAAGAATTTTGAACGTAATGTCGTGTTCAATACAAATTCTGCTCTAGAAAGGCTTTTATAATAAGAACATCCACTTAAAATATATGTTTACAATATTTGCCAAGGTCTATCAGTGCTTTCCTGTGTCTTAGTTGTGTCTCACAACACACCTGTGAATCCTAGCTTCGTCCTCTGTAAGTTGAGGATTAAATATCCCTCGTCTGTTATCATTAAATTATATTTATATTGTAACTTATTGGCAAGAAATTACTGCTACCTACTTTTCTCTGTTTAAAGATGCATTATTCATGTTCTAATAAATTCACATATTATAAGCAATTAAGCAAAAATTATGTAGTTGAATTCTAACTTTTAATTGGTTATTCAGTATTGTTGATGGTAAAGTCAGACTTAGGTCTAATGTTAAAGTGACAAGATTATACCAAAAATATTCAAGAGAAGCCTCACTATTGTCATAAATGTTCACACCAAATAATCTGACAGCATAAGTACTGGACAAAAATATACCCAACTGTGTCAGTGGCTGCCGGGAGCGAGCTTCGCCCGTGGCAAAAGTCATGAGGAAGGAGGCTCAGCATACGCAAAGACGGGATCGAGCCTCAGGAGTCCCCCTGGAAATTCTCGAGCATCTACCCCCAAAACCAGAGTCTGCCTATTTTCTGCTTTGTGCTCTCACCTACACCTCTGACTTTACAGGGGGCTGTCCCCCACTACCTCTCTCTGAAAAAAAGAGTTAGCTTACAGCTCCAGTTAACAATTCCTGGGTGTGACAGTGTTTCAACCTACAAACTACTTTGGAAGTCCTCTAGCCTGCCTGAATAGGTTTTTCTGGCCACATGCGATTGTTCAGAGCCTCCCAACTGTGAGAGGCAGGAGATGTTCTAAAACTGTCTAAACACAGATTCCTTTGAGTAGTTAAAAGATTGATTAGAAATTGTATTGGTGAAGGGTTTTTCACTTATTGGGCCAATGTTTGCTGCTAAGTCTCCATACCCCTTACCTACTGTATCCTTGGCAGTGTATTGATTGATATAATGGGTGTATAAAAATGTAAGTAGTAGCCTCAATGTTTGTAACCTTGGACCCTTGAGTTAATTATTTTCTTGATTGAGCCCACCTCACCTTTGCCCTATAGGAATGCAACTCTATCCAATGCTTTTTGGAGGCTGGCGCCTGACTTTAGAATAATCACCTTTACAGAAAAATAAGTTTCTTAAAATGTTAACAGGCCTCCAGGCCAGAAGATGATGTAAATCACCTAAACTTTTGCATATGATAAGTTTGCAGGAAGAAAGCCTGGCTTACTGCATGACTCTACCCCTTCCCCCATTATCCTCTATGCATAACTTAAGGTATAAAAACTACTTTGGAAAATAAAGTGCGGGCCTTGTTCAACGAAACTTGGTCTCCCCATGTCATTCTTTCTCTTACCTTCTGGCTGAATTATTCAGCCTCTTTTCTTCACTGAATTTTCCTACTGAGCTATCCTTATTTCAGCCTCTTTTCTCCACTGAATTTCCTCACTGAGCTATCCTCATTCTATTACTTTTTATATCCTTAATTAACGTTTAATTAAGCAGTTGTTTCCTGATCCTTGCTGATGCCGTCTCTCCTTCGAATACCCTGGATCAGCTGGGGCTGGACCCCGGCAAGTGGCATTGTGAAAGCAATACAAGCTGAAGGCAGGAAACTTGAATTCAGATTTATAAAGTTTACTAGTTATATACTGTCAGGCTTCCTTTATGGTTCAGATGGTAAAGAATCCACCTGCACTGTGGGAGACCTGGATTCAATCGCTGTGTGGGGAAGACCCCTGGAAGAGGCCATGGCAACTCACTCCAGTATTCTTGCCTGTAGAATTCCCATGGACAAAGGAGCCTAGCAGGCTACAGACCATGGGGTCACAAAGAGTCGGACATGAATGAGCAACTGGACAACAACTATAACAATGACTAAGTCAAAGTCGGAAGCAGTAGTATATTTTAAAGGTGTATGGGTTAATGTGTTTTATAATTCATCAGATCAGATCAGTTGCTCAGTTGTGTCCAACTCTTTGCGACCCCATGAATCGCAGCACACCAGGCCTTCCTGTCCATCACCAATTCCCAGAGTTCACTCAGATTCATGTCCATCGAGTCAGTGATGCCATCCAGCCATCTCATCCTCTGTCGTCCCCTTCTCCTCCTGCCCCCAATCCCTCCCAGCATCAGAGTCTTTTCCAATGAGTCAACTCTTCACATCAGGTGGCCAAAGTACTAGAGTTTCAGCTTTAGCATCATTCCTTCCAAAGAAATCCAGGGCTGATCTCCTTCACAATGGACTGGTTGGATCTCCTTGCCGTCCAAGGGACTCTCAAGAGTCTTCTCCAACACCGCAGTTCAAAAGCATCAATTTTTGGCGCTCACCCTTCTTCACAGTCCAACTCTCACATCCATACATGACCACAGGAAAAACCATAGCCTTAACTAGACGAACCTTTGTTGGCAAAGGAATGTTTCTGCTTTTGAATATGCTATCTAGGTTGGTCATAACTTTCCTTCCAAGGAGTAAGCGTCTTTTAATTTCATGGCTGCAGTCACCTTCTGCAGTGATTTTGGAGCCCAGAAAAATAAAGTCTGACACTGTTTCCACTGTTTCCCCATCTATTTCCTATGAAGTGATGGGACCAGATGCCATGATCTTTGTTTTCTGAATGTTGAGCTTTAAGCCAACTTTTTCACTCTCCACTTTCACCTTCATCAAGGGGCTTTTTAGTTCTTCTTCACTTTCTGCCATAAGGGTGGTGTCATCTGCATATCTGAGGTTATTGATATTTCTCCCGGCAATCTTGATTCCAGCTTGTGCTTCTTCCAGTCCAGCATTTCTCATGATGTATTCTGCATATAAGTTAAATAAATATACAATATACAGCCTTGACGAACTCCTTTTCCTATTTAGAACCAGTCTGTTGTTCCATGTCCAGTTCTAACTGTTGCTTCCTGACCTGCATACAAATTTCTCAAGGGGCAGATCAGGTGGTCTGGTATTTCCATCTCTTTCAGAATTTTCCACAATTTTCCACACTATGAATTTTATAGTTCATAAAGTCCTACAAAGCTGTAACAAATTATAAAGTGATCAATTCAACCAAGTTGTTTTTTCTGTTTTGTCTATTTTACGACCAGAGAGCTCTAGGCCTTCAATGATTTCTTTTAAAAGGATTTTTTGATTATAATAGTTTCTCAGGTCCCATTGGCTCTTTCATTCTATAAAATTACATTACTGCATTGATTCATTCACTCATTTAATTTCTACCTTTATCTATTTGTATATTTTTATTATAGTACAGACATTAGTCAAATGCTTTTACTGCATCTATTGAGATGTTCATATTTTTATTTTTCCTTTTGTTAAGGTGCAATAACTCATTGATAGATTTGCATATGTTGAACCTTTCTTGTGCCTCTGCAATAAATCCAATTTGATCATGGTGAATGATCCTTTTTTTATATTGTTAGGGTTTGGCTTGCTAATATTTGATGAGTTATATCTGCACCTAGTCGCTCAGTTATGTCTGACTCTTTGCGACCCCATGGACTGTGGCCTACCAGGCTTCTATGTCCATGGGATTTTCCAGGCTAGAGTACTGGAGTGGGTTGCCATTTCCTTCTCCAGGGGATCTTCCTGACTCAGGGATCAAATTCAGGTCTCCTGCATTTCAGACAGACGCTTTACCATCTGAGCCACCAGGGAAACCTTCATCATCAAAGTTAGGTACTGGCTTATAAATTTTTTTGTAGTGGCACTAACTTGATATCAGGTTGATGATGGCCTCATAGAATTAACTTGAGAGTATTCTGTCTTTACTTTTTTTGAAATAGTTTGAGAAGGATAACTGTTAGTTCATAATATGTTTGGCAGAATTCCCCTGTGAAGTCATGTGGCCCAGAACTTTTGAATGTTGGGAGATTTTTTAGATTACAAATCTAACTTCACTATTAATGATTGGTCTGTTCAGTTTGTATATTTCTTCTTGATTCAATCTCAGCAGGTCATATATTTCTATAAATTTGTCCATTTCTTCTATGTTGTCCAATTTGTTGGCATGCAACTGTTTGTAGTACTGTTAGGATTTTTAGTATCATTAGAATTTTTTGTGTCTCTGTAATATCAACTTTTATTTTTCTTCTTTCATTTCTTACTTTGTTTATTTGGGGTTTTGTTCTTCTTGGTGAATCTGGTTGAAAGCATATCTATCTCGCTTATTTTTTTGAAACAGCAGGTCTTGGTTTCATAGATATTTTCTATTGCTTTTTTAAAATTTCTATTTCATTTATTTCCTCTCTGCTCTTTATTATTTCTTTCTTTCTACTGACTTTAGACTTTGCTCTCTAATTCTTTCCGTTGGTAGATTAGGTTATTTGAGATTTTTCTTGTTTCTTGAGGAAGGCCTATATAACAAAAACTTCCCCATTAGAACTGCTTATCCTTTGTTCCACAAATTGTGGTGCTGTGTTTTCATTTTCATTTATCTAGAGATATTTTCTGGTTTCATGTGAAATGCTGGGCTGGATGAATCATAAGCTAAAATCAAGACTGCCTGGACAAATAACAATCTCATATATGCAGATGATACCACGCTAATGGCTGGTTTCCCAGCCTTTTTATCTGTCCCAACTGTCCATCAGCCACCCAATAGGTAGGATCCCACAATTGTGATTCTTAGTCTATGGCTCAAATGACTCACTCCCCAGAGCAAGTGTCTGCCCGTGTTGTCTCTCTTACCCTGAGTTCTTTCCCAATGCCACAGGTCCTGACCTGATTGCTTTTTCACTCTTCCTACCTGATTACATGTATGCATTTCATATAGCCTTGGTTATACAGGAGTTCTGTCAGCTTTCGGTTAGTTTCAGATAGAGGTGTTCCATACATACATGTATTTTTGATGTATCCTTGGAAGAATCGCGCTCCACATTCCTGCACACCATCTTTATATCCGCTTCCATCTGTGTATTGTTAAGAGGGAAAAAAAAAGTTTTGTGTCTTTTTTCAGGTAATAAATGTTCAGTACATTCTGAAGATGCCACTATATGCATTTTACACAGTTGAGGTCAAAAACTGTTTCTAGAGGACATTAAATATTATCCTTTTCCTCTCAATTGCTGTGTCTTTCTTTATAAAGTTTTTCTTTCTTTCATTGTTCAATTATGAGAAAAAGATAATTTGAGAATAGTATCTTCTTTGTTTGAACCCTTTTTACATCAGATAATACAGCTTCACATTGTCATTATAGGGTTTCCAAATAGGTGTGGAGTAGGTGTAGGCAAAGATAAAGATGATGGATTCTTGAGGACAGTACGGCCATGTATGATGGTTCTAAAGGTCACTTAGAACTCTTTAACGGAACAAATTATCCTATAGTGGGGCAAATGAATTCAGACCCGGTGGATATTAAATTTAAGAGCAAACATCCTATCATCACTATTTCATTAGACTCAAGAAGGCTGGAAACTTACTAGTTGAATACAATTAATATGGATAAAGTATGGCAATCACAAAATAAATAGACTGCCTACAAGGTTTTAGAGACATACATATATGTGACTGTGATTTAAGAGGACATCAAAAGTAGTATTTTTATAAACTAAAAGCAGCTTCTGCTACAATCAAGATTTTTTTTGTTTGTTTTACTTTTTAATTATTTCATCAGTGCAAAATTTACATAATATAAAATTTAGCAGTTTAAGTTGTAACAATTCAATGGCATGGAGTAAATTCATAATATCCTGGAACTCTCCCATCTAATTCTGAACATTTTCATCACCCCTGAAGAAATTCCTGTACCAGTCAGAGAGTTTCCTTCCATCTACGTCTTCTACCAGTCCCTGGCAATGATCAATCTACTTCATGTCTTAACATGCTTACTTTTTCTGGATGTGCAGTATAAATGGATTCAATTTTTAACTATAGCACTTCATGCTTTTTGTGCTTTATATACTTTTTGACACTTGTACATCTTCAGTTCAGTTCAGTCGCTCAGTCGTGTCCGACTCTTTGCGACCCTATGAATCGCAGCACACCAGGCCTCCCTGTCCATCACCAACTCCCGGAGTTCACTGAGACTCACATCCATCGAGTCAGTGATGCCATCCAGCCATCTCATCCTCTGTCTTCCCTTTCTCCTCCTGCCCCCAATCCCTCCCAGCATCAGAGTCTTTTCCAATGAGTCAACTCTTCGCATGAGGTGGCCCAAGTACTGGAGTTTCAGCTTTAGCATCATTCCTCCCAAAGAAATCCCAGGGCTAATCTCCTTCAGAATGGACTAGTTGGATCTCCTTGCAGTCCAAGGGACTCTTAAGAGTCTTCTCCAACACCACAGTTCAAAAGCATCAATTCTTTGGCGCTCAGCCTTCTTCACAGTCCAACTCTCACATCCATACATGACCAACTCTCACATCCATACATGACCACTGGAAAAACCACAGCCTTGGCTAGATGGACCTTTGTTGGCAAAGTAATGTCTCTGCTTTTCAATATGCTGTCTAGGTTGGTCATAACTTTCCTTCCAAGGAGTAAGCGTCTTTTAATTTCATGGCTGCAGTCACCATCTGCAGTGATTTTTGAGCCCCCAAAAATAAAGTCTGACACTGTTTCCACTGTTTCCCCATCTATTTCCCATGAAGTGATGGGACCAGATGTCATGATCTTCGTTTTCTGAATGTTGAGCTTTATGCCAACTTTTTCACTCTCCACTTTCATCTTAGAGGACAGCAATACTATTTCTGTGCATCATAGTATGCTATTACTAACATCACTGCAGCAGATGTAGTGAGAACTTGTCTCACATTTACACAGTTACTTTAGTTTTAATTGCCCTCATGTTGTAGTTAATAATCCTTAATGATTCCAGTCATAGTAAAATTCAACTTCATTTGTGATGGATCTAGGTGACTGCCAAGTAAATGATTCTTTTAAAAACACAGGGCTGATGTCTTGAGCTTCAACAAAACACTTTTGAAATAATATTTCTCTTAATATTTCATTCAGTCAGTTCAGTTGAGTTGCTCAGTTGTGTCTGACTCTTTGCGACCCCATGAATCGCAGCACGCCAGGCCTCCCTGTCCATCA
Organism: Bubalus bubalis; assembly: GCF_019923935.1. Lineage (NCBI taxonomy): Eukaryota > Metazoa > Chordata > Mammalia > Artiodactyla > Bovidae > Bubalus > Bubalus bubalis. The sequence goes on along the minus strand of NC_059159.1, from coordinate 76,553,791 downwards.
CCAACTCCCAGAGTTCACCCAAACTCATGTGCATCGAGTTGGTGATGCCATCCAGCCATCTCATCCTCTGTCTTCCCCTTCTCTTCCTACCCTCAAACCCTCCCAGCATCAGGGTCTTTTCCGATGTCAGTTCTTTGCATCAGGTGCCTTGGGTATTAGCGTTTCAGCCTCAGCATCAGTCCTTCCAATGAATATTCAGGACTGATTTCCTTTAGGATGGACTGGTTAGATTTCCTTTCAGTCCGAGGGACTCACAAGGGTCTTCTCCAACACCACAGTGCAAAAGCAACAATTTTTCAGCGTTCAACTTTCTTTATGGTCCAACTCTCACATCCATACATGGATACTGGAAAAACCATAGCCTTGACTAGACAGACCTCTGTTGGCAAAGTAATATCTCTGCTTTTTAATATGCTGTCTAGGTTGTTCATAACTTTTCTTCCAAGGAGCAAGCGTCTTTTAATTTCATGGCTGCAGTCACCGTCTACAGTGATTTTGGAGCCCCCAAAGATAAAGTCTGTCACTGTTTCCACTGTTTCTCCATCTATTTGCCATGAAGTGGTGCGACCAGATGCCATTATCTTAGCTTTCTGAATGTTGTGTTTTAAGCCAACTTTTTCACTCTCCCCCTCCACTTTCATCAAGAGGCTCTTTAGTTCTTCTTCGCTTTCTGCCATAAGTGCAGTGCCATCTGGATATCTGAGGTTATTGATATTTTTCCTGGCAATCTTGATTCCAGCTTGTGCTTCATCTAGTCCAGCATTTCACATGATATAGTCTGCATATAAGTTAAATGAGCAGGGTGGCAATATATAGCCTTGACATACTCCCCAAAAATGTGCAGTAAGATAGTTACTTATTCTCCAATTCAGTGGACTTCAAAGGTGTACTCTTATGGCTCTAAGGACTGCTAGAAATAGTGTAATATTTCCTTGAATTATGCTATATTTCCAAGTTTCCTACATGCTTCTATAACCATTTGTGCTTTTATCCCTACATTCTAAGTGTCTGGCTCAATAACTTGACCCAGGTTGTGCTAATAATATGTGGAAATAAATAAAGAAATAAAACACATTTTATTTTCATGTGCTCACCTGAACATAAAGATGAGTTGTGAATTTTCTTTTCGATGGATCAACAAAAGGGTTAAGATATTATGTTTTGTATTTTGAGTTGTAGATACATAGAAGAGTGAAATGTGGCTTCTAGATTTAGCTCCAAGTTATTGATCTCTGTCTTTGAGGTATGAAATACTTGCATGGTTGTTCATCTTAGTCTTTTTAATCCAAATTTGTTGCTTGCTTTGTGTAATATTCTTCAGAGAAAATTAGTGCTAATAATTACTATTAAACAAATGGCATTTGTTTTTACTGAATAAAATGAGTGAATATATAAGCACCAATTCCTAGCTTATATCATCTAAGCAGTTATCTGTTTACTGGTCTACCTCTCCTGACTGCACTGAGGATACTAAGGACAGGTAAACTGCCTTTAATATATTCAACTCCATTGCTGAGTACAGCACCTACAAAGTACAGACATAATCACCTGATAACTGAAAAATGTAAAGATATTATTTTAAAACATGTATTTGCTGTACAACTTAATTTGCAACACTTTTGTTCTGGATAACAAAATACAAACATTCTAGGAAAGTGTATGTGTATGTGTGTGTGTGTGTATATATATATATATCATAGAAAATGTATAATTTCCACTAGCTTTACATTCCAGCTCAAGAAGCAGTGATAGCAGTGATATTGGCAAAAATGATAACGAGGAGGCCTTAATGGCTTATCTCACCCCGGAAACATCAAAAGCCTGACATCGATCAGAACCTATGTTATAGTAACTATAGAAAATAGTTAAAAGTTTACAGCACGTGAGCAAATGCTTAAACAGGAATAAAAAAATAAAAGATGACACAACAGAAATGATTTGCAGCATTTTAACTTAGCTCCATGTACCTCCCCTCTTCCAGACCTGAGATGGCTATAAAGATGGCAGCATTCCCATTGTGGGTCCCTGGCTCCTTAGAGACCACAGCAGACCTTGTTTCCAAAGAATTGGGTTTGTCTGTTTTGATCTGTGTGCAAGTTCCCTGAAGAACTGACACAAGGGACCTGCCTTTGCATTGCCTAACTCAGAAGTCTCTCAGGGAGGAAAAGCCACAACATGGATGATGTCTCTTGAAACCATTAAAAAAAAATCGAGGCCACTATCCCAAGGCAAAATGTTAACAGGGCAAACAGCAGATACAACTAAAGCCAGGGAGGAACTGGAAGTGAGCAAGTTTGGGGAATAAGGCTTTGAAAAGATCTTGCATATATAGAGAAATCTACAAAGTCATGGACATGACCTCGACAGAATGCATCCTCACTCTGCCTGATTTTTATGCTCAGCATGATCAGAAAGTGAAAGCTAAGGTAAAGCTTGGGGAAAAAACCAGCATGGCTAGGCAGCGAAGGAATTTCCCAACATACACTCAACGTGCAAAGACCTGGAAAGTACTTGTAATAACTTTAAACAAAACAGTGCAAGGCTTGTACACTTAAAACTATGAAAAATTGCCAAGAGAAATTAAAGAAGACCAAAATAAATGTAAAGACATTTTGTGTTTATGAATTGGAAGAATTAATATTGTTAAGACAGCAATACTACCGAAATTGATCTACAAATTTGAAGCAATTCCTATTAAATCCCAGTGGTCTTTTCTTTCCAGAAATAGAAAAGCCAATTCAGAAATCCATAGTGAATTTAAAGGACTCTAAATAGACAAACAGTCCTGAAAATGAAGCACAAATTAGGAGGATGGGCATTTCTCAAATGTGATCTCAGAACATACTACTATAAGAATACAAACTGCAATATTAAAATCAAAATCACAATGAGGTACCATTTCATGCCAGTCAGAATGGATGTGATCCAAAATCTACAAGCAATAAATGCTGGAGAGGGTGTGGAGAAAAGGGAACCCTCTTACACTGTTGGTGGGAATGCAAACTAGTACAGTCACTATGGAGAACAGTGTGGAGATTCCTTAAAAAACTGGAAATAGAACTGCCTTATGATCTAGCAATCCCACTGCTGGGCATACACACTGAGGAAACCAGAATTGGGGTACACATGTACCCCAATGTTTATCGCAGCACTGTTTATAATAGCCAGGACATGGAAGCAACCTAGATGTCCATCAGCAGATGAATGGATAAGAAAGCAGTGGTACATATACACATTGGAGTACTACTCAGCCATTAAAAAGAATACATTTGAATCAGTTCTAATGAGGTGGATGAAAGTGGAGCCTATTATACAGAGTGAAGTAAGCCAGAAAGAAAAACACCAATACAGTATACTAATGCATATATATGGAATTTAGAAAGATGGTAACGGTGACCCTGTATGCAAGACAGCAAAAGAGACACAGATGTATAGATCAGTCTTTTGGACTTGGGGTGGGGGGGTATGATTTGGGAGAAAGGCATTAAAACGTGTATAATATCATATAAGAAACGAATCGCCAGTCCAGGTTCGATGCAGGATGCAGGAAGCTTGGGGCTGGTGCACTGAGATGACCCAGAGGGATGGTATGGGGAGGGAGGTGGGAGGGGGGTTCAAGATGGGGAACACGTGTACACCTGTGATGGATGCATGTTGATGTATGGCAAAACCAATACAATATTGTAAAGTAAAAAATATTAATAATAATAAAAAATTTTTTAAAATAAATAAATAAATAAAATAAAATCAGAGAGACATACAGACCAATCGAGTAGAACTGACTTTCCAGAAACACTCACATTTAAGGACAATTTATTTTTGACAAAGGAGGAAAGAAAATTCAATGGGAAAGAAAAGTGTTTTCAACAAAAATTGCTGAGTCAACTTGTCAACACCTGCATTCATGTGTGCACTCATACATCTTGCATACAATTTGACTCTTAACACATAAAAATGAACCCAAAATAGATCAAATACATAAAATCAAGAGTAAAAACTATAAACTATTAAAATAAAACATGGTAAAAGCTAACGATCCTGAACCCAATAATGGTTTCTTAAATATGATATGAGAAACAATGCCCAGAGGCACCGAAGAAAACTACTAATGACAGACTTTATTCAACTTAAAAACTTTTGTTCCTTAAAGGACACTGTCAGTAGAATGAAAGAACAACTCATGGAAAAGAAGACTTTTTTTTTTTTTCAAACCACGTTTATCGTAAGTTATCTAATATCCATCCACACAATATAAAGAGTACTAACAACCCCACAAAATAAAAACAAGCGAATCCACTTGAGGCAAAAGATCTGAATAAACATATCACAGAGTAGATATACTAGTGTCTGATAGGCATGTGAACAGATGATCAGTCATTAGAGAAATGTAAGTGAAAACCACAATGAGATACTATTTCACAATCAGTAGGATGGCATAATAAAAACCAGACAAAAACAAGTGTTTATGAGAATGTGGAAAAATAGAAACCCTCATAATATTAAAATGGTCACCCTGCTTATATACCTTATATGCAGAGGACATCATGAGAAACGCTGGGCTGGAAGAAGCACAAGCTGGAATCAAGATTGCCTGGAGAAATATCAATAATCTCAGATATGCAGATGACACCACTCTTATGGCAGAAAGTGAAGAGGAACTAATAAGTCTCTTGATGAAAGTGAATTTGGAAAAAGACAAAGTTGGCTTAAAGCTCAACATTCAGAAAACGAAGATCATGTCATCTGGTCCCATCACTTCATGGCAAATAGATGGGGAAACAATGGAAACAGTGACTGACTGACTTTGAGCTCCAAAATCACTGCAGATGGTGACTGCAGCCATGAAATTAAAAGACGCTTGCTCCTTGGAAGGAAAGTTATGACCAACCTAGACAACATATTCAAAAGCAGAGACATTACTTTGCCAACAAAGGTCCATCTAGTCAAGGCTATGATTTTTCCAATAGTCATGTATAGATGTGAGAGTTGAACTGTGAAGAAAGCTGAGCGCTGAAGAATTGATGCTTTTGAACTGTAATGCTGGAGAAGACTCTTGCGAGTCCCTTGGACTGCAAGGAGATCCAACCAGTCCATCCTAAAGGAGACCAGTCCTGGGTGTTCATTGGATGGACTGATGCTGAGGCTGAAATTCCAATAATTTGGCCACCTCATGCAAAGAGCTGACTCATTGGAAAAGACCCTGATGCTGGGAGGGATTGGGGGCAGGAGGAGAAGGGAACGACAGAGGATGAGATGGCTGGATGGTATCACCAACTTGATGCACATGAGTTTGGGTGAACTCTGGGAGTTGGTGATGGACAGGGAGGCCTGGCGTGCTGTGATTCATGGGGTTGCAAAGAGTCGGACATGGCTGAGCAACTCAACTGAACAGTAACTTTGAAAAACTATTTGGAAGTTCATCAGTAAGTCAAATACTGAATTACCATTTGACCCAGTAGTACCATTTCTATGTAAATATACCAAAGGATTCAAAACAGACATCCATCCGAATATTTATATCTGAATATTTACAGTAGCACACTTTACAATAACCAAAAGGTGAAAAGAATGTATAAATAAAATGTTATAGCTGTATAATAGAAGATTACACAGTCATTAAGAGAAATGAAGAACTATGATATATATGAACTTTGAAAATATTATGCTAAGTTAAAGAGACCAGGCACAAAAGGGCATATATAATTTCATTTGTATTAACTATCTAGAACAGACAAATTAAGGGAAACAGAAAAGAGATTTGTGTTTGCTAAGGATTAGGGGGAGAGTAACTGATTACTGGGCACTGGATTACATTTTGAGTGGAAGAAAAAGTTCTGGAACTATGCAGTGATGATGGTTGCTCAATCTTATGAATATACTTAATGCTACTGAACTGTACACTTAAGACACACAAATAGTAAATTTCATCTCACATATTTTAACACAATTAAAACAATATAAAAAGAAAATAACCTATTTTCTCACTTCTATCTAAAAAACTAATTATATTAGAAAGCCTAGTATAATTAATCTCTGCCATTAACTTAAAAGATGATCTCTATCTCAGTGAACTCCAGGAGTTGGTGATGGATAAGGAGGCCTGGTGTGCTGTGATTCATGGGGTCGCAAAGAGTCGGGCACTACTGAGTGACTGATCTGATCTGATCTGATCTAAAAGTAAAATAGGTAATTCCTAAGACTCAAATGGTGATGTATTTTGAGAACTAATGGAGAATAGGACAAATCTGAATAGCTACTCAGAATTTTTAAAAATGATTCCAATGTAACCACATAGCACTCCTAAGAGAAAGTTAGTGATGTCTTATTTAAAATTTTTTTCCAAGTCATTTGTACAAAAATAACATTTTTTTTAGTAAATAAAATAACATCTGTGATTTATGAAATAAAGAGAGGGATAACTATATTGTTAGGATTCAGTTCAGTTCAGTTGCTCAGTCCTGTCTGACTCTTTGTGACCCCATGAACTGCAGCACGTCAGGCCTCCCTGTGCATCACCAACTCCTGGAGTCCACCCAAACCCATGTCCATCGAGTCGGTGATGCCATCCTATTAATGGCCCTATAATCTCAGTTCAGTAACTTAAACGTTATTTATGTCTTGTAAAATAATGAGAACATCCCTAGTTGCTACACCTGGGAAAAAATCTGAAATTATCACAACAAAAATGTTTGATTCACAGTGGCTTCTAGCACTTATACTTGGTGTGGTGCCTCGCAACTCATGCTACCTCATGATAAACTGCCCCTGCGATAAATAATGTGCTTACCTTCAACATGGTATTTCAAGGGCTAAACACTTTATAAATTCCAGAATTCCAATAAAAGTGAAATGGAATACATGATAGAATATCTGAATTAGAAGAACCCTTAGTGATTTATAGAGTTCACTAATCATTTTGCAAAACTGATTCCTAGAGATTTTAAGTGTATTATTTTTAAAGTCACACAGCTGATTAGTAGTCAAGGGGCACTATGCATCCAATTCAGTGTGGGATTTTTTCCCCTCTGTATTTCTCTCCTTATTTATACTGCTGCTCACTAATAATCCTTCCCTTTTAGCATTGAAAAAATCTCTTTAATAAAATGTATTAGGTACTTTTTATGAACGGTTTTACCTAGGGTCATCATAAAAGGCCTCTCTGAAGAGATGATATTTGAGTTTGGCTCTGAATTATGAGAAAGAAATAGCTATGCAAATACTTGAGAGATGGTCCAAATGAGGAAGAAGAATAAGTAACCTTGGAGGGAGTGACTTTTAAATATCTCTGATTGAAAGTCACTGCACCTAGAGCCTGGTGAAAGTGGGAGAAACATGACATAGATGAGTTGGGAAAGGTAGGTGGTAGCCATGGCAAAGATTTTACTTTTATTTTCTAAAATAAAACATGATGGATTTTAATAAAGGATATCACATCTCTGCTTAAAATTAAAGAAATGAATACACAGATGTCTGTTCTATGGCTTTCAGAACAGGGTTATAATCCTTTTTGAACAGGATATTAGCATGGAGATACATGGGGATAAAATGCTGCAGGGTACAGTCTGCAGCTAATACCAAAGACCAAAATCCTAGATGCAGATTTTAAAAGAGAGAAGTAAATTACAATTCCTTTATTTATAAACAACAACAAAAAATAAAACCCAGGTAAACGTTATTGACATTAACAGATTTCAAGAAGGAATGTATAATTGATAGCTTCAATTTCATGTGGCCAAAATGTAACAAGTGATTCCATTTTTCAAATCATTGAGAACTGTGAGAAGATATAAATACAGAAGCCAGAAAAGGAAAAGTAATAGAATTCCCATTAGGAAGATGGAAAACCCCTTCTATTTCAAAGAAGGAAGCAGGGAGCTGTGTCAAAGGTGCTCAGAAGTCATGGAAGATGAAGATGGAGAAGGAACCATTGTGTTTGCCACAAAAGTAGATTATAAAGGCTTTTAAAGTGGAGTGGTAGGATTAAAAGCCCAAAAGTAGATAAATTAAGTATGTATATCAGATGAGAAGGAAGAGATATTAAAAAAAAAAATGTTTAGTTATGTGTGACCCAGGGAAATGGAGCAAATGCTAGAGTCAGAAGTATGTGAATAAAGGCATATGAAGGCATGCAATTTATTGGCAAGGATGATTCCTCAAAAAATTCTTCAGAGTATAGATATTTTTTTCGTAAAGTTTGCAAATGAAGAATCTGTGACCCAAGGACTTTGCTGAAGCCCTACTGACTATTAGAGGGGCTTTATTTCTGAAACTTGAATTCTAAGCATCATTTCTCCACAGATCACTTGGTCTATGATCTAAGGTAATCAAGCTGGTAAAGGGTGCTTTTTCCAACATGAATATCCATCAACAGATGAATGGATCAAGAAGATGTGGTATGTATATGACATTATATATATATATATATATATATATATAAAATGAAATATTCAACTATGAAAAAGAATGGAGTATTACCATTTGCAGCAAAAATCACAGACCTAGAGATTATAAGACTAAGTGAAATAGGTCAAAGACAAATATTATGTGTTACCACTTATATGTGGAATCTAAAAAAGTAATATAGATGAATTTATTTATACAAGAGAAACAGACTCACAGACTTTGAAAACAAATTTATAGTTACCAAAGGGGAAAGGGGGGGATAAATTTTAAGTATAGGATAAACAGATATACCTATTATGTGTGAAACAGATAAACAATAGGGATTTCTTGTATACACAGAGAACTATATTCAATATCTTGTAATAACCTATAATGAAAGGAATCTGAAAAAAGTCTGAACCACTTCACTGTATATCTGAAACTAATACAATATTGTAATCAACTATACTTAAATAAAAAAGGTGCTTGTTACTTGATTTTTGAGAGTTCCAAATTCTATATCTGTGAGTGTGTGTTCCTCATAAGATGAAAAAACTGGACACAGGTTTTTGCTTAACCTGCCAGTGAAGGACTAGAGATAAGTGTACGTAAGTTTGTGCTGATTGGTTGAAATGACTGATTGCTTGTATACAGCTATTTATATGAAAGAGATGACCAGATGCCTATCAGAATTTTGTAAATTCCTACCAGAGTATAGGCATGCTTAGTAGTAACATTCTGGTCTCAATTCCACCTTCTCCTGCATCTAAGTAATATCATGTAAATAATCCTTACTACTGCATTTTGGGGCTTCCCCAGTAGCTCAGCTGGTAAAGAATTCACCTGCAATGTGGGCGACCTGGGTTCGATCCCTGGGTTGAGAAGATCCCCTGGAGGAGAGCATGACAACCACTCCAGTGTTCTTGCCTGGAGAATCCCCATGGACAGAAGAGCCTGGCTGGCTACAGTCCGTGGGATTGCAGAGAGTCAGACACGATTGAGTAAATAAGCACACAGCACTGTGCATTTTGAACAGAGATGTTCATCAGTTTCCACTCCAAAGTGATTAAGGAACAGATACACATAGACTCATCATGGTTTTCCATTTCCCATATACCTGATACACATGGAGAAATCTGACACCCTAGAAATTGACGTTCCTTTCTCAGAGTAAACGTCTGGATCCCTGAAATGTCCCTGTAGAAAGCCACTTACACATAAGGATCACTAGTATTCAACTTTATATGAATAGGAAACAAACATCTTCTCTAATAAATCAGAGACATTTAGAGATTTAGGCATTATAGCACTTACAGTTACCTTAACTAATACACTCAGCTTATGCTGAATCACTGTAACAAATTCTTTACAATTCAAGAATAATAAATAGTTTAAGGATATTTGGACATGCTAGTAATGGTGTTATGTTCAATAACAACAACAACAACAGCAAAAAACCCTGTTGCTGAGAGAATGGAAGCTTTTATACATTCTTTATATGCTGTTGCCAATTTCTGAGTATCACAGAGCAGAACTATCAGAGTACTGTTAAGAAACTGAAAAATACAACTACTCTATGTAGCAACCACACTGTTTCCAGTAGATGCCAGGCAATTTTTCTTAGTGACTTTGAAAGAACAAGTTAAATGAAGAAAATGTTCCTCTAAAACTAGAAATTTATAAAATTAATTTGCTTTCTGAATCTCTCTTTACCCTGTGACTAACACCATTTTTGCATATTTATCTTGACCAACTGGAAATAAGCAGAGTATATACTGTCCTTTTTTCTCCCTGGGAATAAACACATGTATTTTACAACCATAGCACTGTTATCAAAACCAGGACATATAAATTAGACACAAATAATAATCCATAGTCCATTTTCTGATGTTATCATTTGTCCTAATAGTCTTCCTTATAGGTTTCCTTACATTTTCACTTTCTTCCTTTTATTTATTTATTTTCAATGAAGAATGATTGCTTTACAGTATTGTGTTTGTTTCTGCCAAACGCCAATATGATCAGCCATACAGTATATATATATATGTCCCCTCCCTCTTAAACCTCCCATGTTACTTAGGTTGGTGCAAAAGTAATTGCAGTTTCGGACCATGAATTTTAAATTATTATAACTATGCTCAAACACATCTTTATTAATCAAAACAGGAAACATTATAATCAACACATTTTTGCCAATGAGAAATAAATGTTCTTATTCCTGTAGCATAAAAATCCATGTTTAAGTATTCAAGGAACTCTTGAAATGCATTTTCTGTTTTCTGCCTCCTGCCGGCTGCAGAAGCATTTTCCCTGCAAAAAGTTGTCCAGATACTTGAAGAAGTGGTAGTTGGTTGGCAAAAGAGCAAGTGAATATAGCAGATGAGGCAAAACTTTGTAGCCCAATTCATTCAACTTTTGAAGCATTTGTGCGACATGCATTCAGGCATGCATTGTCGTGGATAAGAACTGGGCCCTTTAATGCTGACCAGTGCTGGCTGTAGGTGTTGCGATTTTCAGTGTATCAGTTTGCTGAGCTTACTTCCCAGATATAATGGTTTTGCTAGGATTTAGAAAGCTGTAGTGGATCAGATGGGCAGGAGACCACCAAACACTGCCCATGACCTTTCTTTGGTTCATGTTTGGCTTTGGGAAGTGCTTTGGAGCTTCTTTTCAGTCCAGCCACTGAGCTGGTCATTGCCAGTTATTGTATGCAATCTACTTTTCATCACACATAACAATCTGATTGAAAAGTGGTACATTGTTGTTGTATAGAATAAGACGACACTTCAAAATGATGTTTTTATGATTTTCAGTCAGTTCAGTTCATGAGGAACCCACTTATCTAGCTTTTCCACCTTTCCAATTTGCTTCACGTGCCAAAAGACCATAGAGTGATTGACACTGAGTTCTTTGGCGACTTCTCATGTAGTTATAAGAGAATCAGCTTTCATGACGGCTCTCAGTTGGTCACTGTCACCTTCTGATGGCTGTTCATTACGTTCCTCATCTTCAAGGTTCTCGTCTCCTTTGCAAAACTTCTTGAACCACCACTGCGCTGTACATTCGTTAGTAGTTCCTGGTCAAATTCTTTATTGATGTTGCAAATTCTCTCTTTCTGACAATTTGTGATTCATTTTTAACTCGAATTAGAAAATGCTTGAATTTGCTTTTTGCCTAACATCATTACCATTGTCTAAATACGTATGAAATAACTTGCAAGTAATAAGTCATTAGCAAAAAATAAAGTGAGAAATGCACATTAAAAAGATGGATAACATAACCACATTTATTTATGAATGCGTTCCAATATCAAACGGCAAAGTTCAACAGTGCAAAACTGCCATTATTTTTACACCAACCTAAAAAGAAAAATACAGAAATGGTAGAGTTTTTCAATAATTAAGAGAGATAGCAACATTATATATGTGTGTGTATATGTGTGTACAAAGAGAGCTATGCATATATGTGTGTATGTAACTGTTGTAGATTGTGTGCTCAGGAAGATAATTCTTTGATATCAGGGATATCCCCTTGTTTCAGATACATAAGTTCCTTTGTAAAAGAAAAGGAAAGGAGGAGACAGATGTATCCCTCTCCTCTACTGTGTGTTCTGTATTTTCATATAAAAGCCATACTTTAAGTCCTAGATTTTAACTGTCTGTTATAAGTAAGGGGATTTCTACGAAGTGATATCATATTGTGCAGATAAATTTTTCTAATTTTGCTATACAATTTAGGGAGTCAATTATTTGAAAGTCCCAATTCAAGTATCATGCACTTCATTAATTTGACTTAGGGAGTCCTAAATAGAGAAACATTTAGTAAATCTACAGTTAATTACAAAGTAAAAGTACTATTTTCCTTCACTTTTTAGATAAAATCATTGAGTATAGATGTAGCCATGAAATGGTCAGGATAGTATTTCTCCAAATATTGTGACTTAAAACATGAAAAAATAATTCCATTAGCAGTCAAATTGCAATAAAAGCTTCTGTTCCCAGTGCCCTGGAATAGAGTTATCCTTTGGTACTAGAGGGAGATTGATTCTAGGATTTCTTGTAGACACCAAATTCTAAGGATGCTCAAGTCCCTTATATAAAATAATGCAGTATCTGCATACAACCTAGATATTCTCACATATATTTTAAATCATCTCTGTAGTACTACTACTAACAACAGCTACAGTGAGCCTTGAACAAAACAGATTTGAATTGTGTGGGTGCACTTACAGGAGCATTTGTTTTCAATAAATACAAACATAGTACTACACAATCTGCAGTTCGCTGAATTCTTGGACATGGAAATAAAGACATGGAGGGTTGACTACAAAGTTTTAGTCGGATTTTTGATTCCATAGGAGTTGGTGCCCCTAATTCCTTTGTTGTTCAAGAGTTGAAATGTACCATATAAATGAAATTTAAATACCAGCACATGGCAAATGCAGGTTGTATTTTTTGGAACTTTCTGAAACTTTTTTGGAATATTTTCAATTAGTGGTTGGTTGAATCTGGAGATTAAGAACCGTGGATAAAGAGGACCAACAGAATCACCATATTTCTCTCAAATAAAGCAAGTATATTCTTTTTTCTTCGGTGTGTGTGTGTGTTAATTGCTCACACACTAATATAGCATGTTAGTTGCTCAGCTGTATCCGACTCTTTGTGATTCCATGGACTGTAGCCTGCCAGGCTTCCCTGTCCATGGCATTCTCCAGGCAAGAATATGGGAGTGGGTTGCCATGCCCTTCTTATATGTATATGTGTGTGTGTGTGTGTGTGTGTGTGTGTGTATACACACATAATAACATAAAATGTCCATGAAGAGAACCACAAATTAATCTTATATTTAAGTGTGTGCTAAATTGCTTCATTTGTGTCAAACTCTGTGTGACCCTATGGACTGCAACCTGCCAGGCTCCTCTGTGCATGGGATTCTCTAGGCAAGAATAATGGAGTGGGTTGCCATACCTTCCTCCAGAATCTTATATGTACTATCAATTAATTGTAAATATTTAGCAAATTATTTACATTAAACCTCATGTACTTTATCTCATAGGTAAATTGAAGGATTTTGCTAAAGTGATTCTGGAATCCATCAGCCACAATGTTTAGTAATTCTATAGGAAATTTAATTTCATCTTTTACAGTTTATAAGCCATTTTATCATCAGTTCCTTCTTACTCTTATGAAAGTTTTAACTAGATAAATTAAAACATTCATTTTACTAGTAAAAATAAACCAAATCTGGGAAACTATAATTGCTTAAGATGAATAACCTCCTAGTTATTTGGGAAGAGTTCTAACCGAAAAGTTTTAAGTTCAGAATTCTTTTTGTTACATGATACCATATTTCTGAATACATAAGGTTCCTACAACAAAAGGAATGTATCATTTTCAGAGCCAACTAGATTCCTGAATGTTATCAAAAAAAGTATCATTACGGTAGTGAGAGTTCAATGTTGAGAATGCTTGCAATGATAATTCCTTTGTATTTTATTCCATTCAAAACTTTGCAAGCTTCAAGTTAGCATTCACTAAATGAGTACAGGTCATGTGAAGAAAAAAAAAAAAAAGAAAAGGAAATCTGATTTATTAATCTGAAAATTTTTTTCTTTTGCCTAGCAATCTGAATAACAAATTTTACCGAATCACTAATTGAATAGAGCAAATAACTTATACATTTAAAGCCGGAAGAGCATGTAACTGAAGGCATTACTTGTATAATTAGCTTCTCTAGGCCTACCTTGCTTCAATTGCCAAATGAGGCCAATATTAAGAACTAATTATACAACTTTTACTAAGTATGTGCTTTGTATTATCTTCAGCTCAAAAAGACTGATTCAATTTAAGGCAACAATTCTAAAAATTCTGATTTTACAAATGAAGGAATAAAGATAAGGGTGCATTAAGTAATTTGGTCAGGGTCCTATAGTTGGGACATGTCAGAGCCAGTATTCAAATTCAGATAGTCTAACTATAAATCCCATGTCTTAACAACTACTCTGTAAGTATTTCACAAAGTATGAAGATTCGATGAAAAAAGATAATGAAAACAATTTACGGTGCCAATCAAAGAATCAGAGATCAGATCAGATCAGTCACTCAGTCATGTCTGACTCTTTGCGACCCCATGAATTGCAGCACACCAGGCCTGCCTGTCCATCATCAACTCCTGGAGTTCACTGAGACTCACGTCCGTCGAGTCAGTGATGCCATCCAGCCATCTCATCCTCTGTCGTCCCCCTCTCCTCCTGCCCCCAATCCCTCCCAGCATCAGAGTCTTTTCCAATGAGTCAACTCTTTGCATGAGGTGGCCAAAGTACTGGAGTTTCAGCTTCAGCATCATTCCTTCCAAAGAAATCCCAGGGCTGATGTCCTTCAGAATGGACTGGTTGGATCTCCTTGCAGTCCAAGGGACTTGCCAGAGTCTTCTCCAACACCACCTTTCAAAAGCATCAATTCTTCGGCACTCAGCCTTCTTCACAGTCCAACTCTCACATCCATACATGACCACAGGAAAAACCATAGCCTTGACTAGACATACCTTTGTTGGCAAAGTAATGTCTCTGCATTTGAATATACTATCTAGGCTGGTCATAACTTTCCTTCCAAGAAGTAAGCATCTTTTAATTTCATGGCTGCAGTAACCATCTGTAGTGATTTTGGAGCCCAGAAAAATAAAGTCTGACACTGTTTCCCCATCTATTTCCCATGAAGTGGTGGGACTGGATGCCATGATCTTCGTTTTCTGAATGTTGAGCTTTAAGCCAACTTTTTCACTCTCCACTTTCACTTTCATCAAGAGGCTTTTTAGTTCCTCTTCACTTTCTGCCATAAGGGTGGTGTCATCTGCATATCTGAGGTTATTGATATTTCTCCCGGCAATCTTGATTCCAGCTTGTGTTTCTTCCAGTCCAGCATTTCTCATGATGTACTCTGCATAGAAGTTAAATAAGCAGGGTGACAATATACAGCCTTGACGAACTCCTTTTCCTATTTGGAACCAGTCTGTTGTTCCATGTCCAGTTCTAACTGTTGCTTCCTGACCTGCATACAAATTTCTCAAGAGGCAGATCAGGTGATCTGGGATTCCCATCTCTTTCAGAATTTTCCACAGTTTATTGTGATCCACACAGTCAAAGGATTTGGCATAGTCAATAAAACAGAAATAGATGTTTTTCTGGAACTCTCTTGCTTTTCCAATGATCCAGAGGATGTTGGCAATTTGATCTCTGGTTCCTCTGCCTTTTCTAAAACCAGCTTGAACATCAGGAAGTTCACGGTTCACATATTGCTGAAGCCTGGCTTGGAGAATTTTGAGCATTACTTTACTAGCGTGTGAGATGAGTGCAATTGTGCGGTAGTTGGAGCATTCTTTGGCATTGCCTTTCTTTGGGATTGGAATGGAAACTGACCTTTTCCAGTCCTGTGGCCACTGCTGAGTTTTCCAAATTTGCTGGCATATTGAGTTCAGCACTTTCACAACATCATCTTTCAGGATTTGGAATAGCTCAACTGGAATTCCATTACCTCCACTAGTTTTGTTCGTAGTGATGCTTTCTAAGGCCCACTTGTCTTCACATTCCAGGATGCATAGGAACCTGGAATGTCAGGTCCATGAATTAAGGCAAATTGTAAGTGGTCAAACAAGAGATGGCAAGAGTGAATGTCGACATTCTAGGAATCAGCGAACTGAAATAGACTGGAAGGGGTGAATTTAACTCAGATGACCACTATATCTACTACTGTGGGCAGGAATCCCTCAGAAGAAATGGAGTGGCCATCATGGTCAACAAAAGAGTCTGAAATGCAGTACTTGGATGCAGTCTCAAAAATGACAGAATGATCTCTGTTCGTTTCCAAGGCAAACCATTCAATATCACAGTAATCCAAGTCTATGCCCCAACCAGTAACGCTGAAGAAGCTGAAGTTGAATGGTTCTATGAAGACCTACAAGACCTTTTAGAACTAACACTCAATCAAAGAATAACCCCCAGTTAATATTAACTTTCATTAATATTATCAATTTGTAATGCTTATGCCTACTATTATAATGAAATGCAACAGTATGCAAATAATAAATCGTCAATATGATAACTAATATCCTAAAGGGAAAGCACATAAATTAAGGTATATTGTATACAACTCTGGTTTAAATTTAACTCAGCATAAAAACTGATGGGGTTCACTTTGCCCCATAATGTATCGCAAGGTCCAACAGACAAGAATAGTTTTTAACCTCCACCTTAATTGTCTAAAATATTTTAGATAGGAAGCCAAAAGCAGGAAGAAAGCTATTATCAAAGATAATTTAACATAAGAAAGGCTTATCCATGTGGTATTACAAAGATTTGTCTACCAAGTATTTGCTCTTGGCTCTATCTTTCTGTGAACTGTCTTTCCACCTTTTGAAGTTTCAGCTGTTTACCCCAGACTCCTTAGCTCAGAATGGCATATAAACTCTAGTTGCTGATCACTGAGCTTCTCATGTCTTTTGGGATTCCATCTTTACATAATTAACTTTGCTCTTTTCTTGTTAATTTGTCTCCTGTTAATTTAATTATTAGGTCAGCCAAAAAATCTAGAAGGAAAATGGTGAAAATTTTTCCCCTCTGCAGAAAAGACAAGCAAATATTTATCAGCATCACAAAAATCATTAATGTGAAAATAAAAATTAAGTAGAATAAAACATAAAGAGACACTGAATAAAAAAGGCTATATAAACCTATATTGTCCCTAGATATTTAAAATATTAATACTTTCTATTTAAAGTAAGTGTTTTAGTCAAGATTTAAATTGTTGATAGGTTATTTGTTTTCTCCTTGTGACTCACTGCTTTCTCTGAAAACTTCCTTCTACTCTCATCTCTGCTTCTATGTGGTAAGCAGATGATTTATTTTCTCCAAATATCAAAATATTTATTATATATATATATATATCAAGGTGAATAAATATTTTAAATAATGGATTGTTGTTATTGTTTAGTCGATATGTCATATCCAACTCTTTTGCAACCTCATGGGCTATGGCAAAATGGTTGTCTGAAGAGGCCTTACAAATAGTGAGAAAATAAAAGAAGCTAAAGGCAAAGGAGAAAAGGAAATATATACCTATCTGAATGCAGGTTCCAAAGAATAGCAAGAGGTAAGAAAGCTTTCCTAAGTGAGTGAAGTAAAGTGAAGTTGCTCAGTCATGTATGACTCTTTTGGACCCCATGGACTGTAGCCTACCAGGCTCCTCCATCCATGTGATCCTCCAGGAAAGAGTACTGGAGTGGGTTGCCATTTCCTTCTCCAGGGGAATCTTCCCAACCCAGGGATCGAACCTGGGTCTCCCACATTCCAGGCAGACACTTTAACCTCTGAGCCACCAGGATTTATGCAAAGAAATACAGGAAAACAATAGAATGGGAAAGATTATTCAAGAAGATCAGAGATACCAAGGGAACATTTCATGCAAAGATGGGCTCAATAAAGGACAGAAATGGTATGGAGCTAACAGAAGCAGAAGATATTAACAAGAGGTGGCAAGAATCTACAGAAGAACTATACAAAAAATCTTAATGATCCACATAACCACGATGGTGTGGTCACTCTTCTAGAGCTAGACATCCTGGAGTGCAAAGTCAAGTAGGCCTTAGGAAGCATCACAATGAACAAAGCTAGTGGAGGTGAAGGAATTCCAGCTGAGCTATTTCAAATCCTAAAACATGACACTGTTAAAGTGCTGTACTCAATATGCCAGCAAATTTGGAAAACTCAGCAGTGACCACTGCTGGAAGAGGTCAGTTTTCATTCCAATCCCAAAGAAAAGCAATGCCAAAGAATGTTCAAACTACTGCACAATTGCACTCATTCCCCATGCTAGCAAAGTAATGCTCAAAATCCTCCAAGCCAGGCTTCAATAGTACATGAACCATGAACTTCCAGATGTTCAAGCTGGATTTAGAAAAGGCAGAGGAACCAGAGATTAACTTTCCAGCATCAGTTGGATCATAGAAAAGGCAAGAGAATTCCATAAAAATCATCTACTTCTGCTTTATTGACTACATCAAAGCCTTTGTGTGGATCACAACAAAATGTGCAAAATTATTAAAGAGACAGAAATACCAGAACACCTTGCCTGCCTCCTGAGAAATCTGTATTCAGGTGAAGAAGCCACTGGTCGAGTTAGAACTGGACATGGAACAATGGACTGTTTCCAAACTGGGAAAGGAGTAAGTCAAGGTTGTATATGGTCACTTTGCTTATTTAATTTATGTGCAGAGTACATCATGTGAAATGTCGGGCTAGATGAAGCACAAGCTGGAATCAAGATTGCTGGGAGAAACACCAATAACCTCAGATATGCAAATGACACCACCCTCATGGCAGAAAGCGAAGAAGAACTAAAGGGACTCAATGAAAGTGAAAGAGGAGAGTGAAAAAGTTGGCTTAAAACACAACTTTCAAAAAACTAAGATCATAGCATCCAGTCCCATCACTTCATGGCAAATAGATGGGGAAAATAGGAACAGTGAGAGACTTTATTTTCTTGGGCTCCCATATCACTGCAGATGGTGACTGCAGCCATGAAATTAAAAGACACTTGTTCTTGGAAGAAAAGCTATGACAAACCTAGACGGCATATTAAAAGGCAGAGACATTACCGACAAAGTCTGTATAGTCAAAGCTCTGATTTCTCCAGTAGTCATGTATGGATGTGAAAGTTGGATCATAAAGAAAGCTGAATGCTGAAGAATCTATGCTTTTGAACTGTGGTGTTGGAGAAAACCCTTGAGAGTCCCTTGGACAGCAAGGAGATCAAACTAGTCAATCCTAAAGGAAATCAGTCCTGAATATTCATTGGTAGAACTGAAGATGAAGCTCCAATAATTTGGCCACCAAATGTAAAGAACAGATTCACTGGAAAAGACCTTGATGCTGGGAAAGATTGAAGGCAGGAGGAGAAGGTGATGACACAGGATGAGATGATCGGATGGAATCACTGACTCAATGGACATAAAGTTTGAGCAAGCTCCAGGAGTTGGTAATGGACAGGGAAGCCTGGCATGCTGCAGTCCATGTGGTCGTAAAGAGTCAGATACAATGGAGTGACTGAACTGAACTGGGATATAGCTCGCCAGGTTCCTCTGTCCATAGTATTTCCCAGGCAAGAATACTGGAGTGGGCGGCCGTTTCCTCCTCCAGGGGATCTTCCTGACCCAGGGATCAAACTTGCATCTCCTGCATTGGCAGGCATATTCTTTACCACTGAGCCACAGGGAAGCCCAAATAATGTTTTACATCAACAAAAAACTGTGTATTATACATTCTTGTCTTCAGAAGCCCTTTACTCAAATCAACAAGCACTTTCCAAATTTTGGAATAACTGGCAAGCACTTGCCCAGTTATTGTTTAACACACTGAACCATCCAAACTCAGCTCATCTTACCTTACATTCTTTCCCCATCTTTATTCACATAAATTTGCATGCTTAATTCTCTCCAACTGAAAGTTTACGAATTTTAGATTTACTTTGGTGTAAAATCTTAGGAGGTGCTAGTGGTGAAGAATCTGCCTGCCAATCTGGGAGACATAAGAGACACAGGTTCAATCCTTAGGTCAAGAAGATCCCCTGGAGAAGGGCATGGCAACCCATTCCAGTATTGTTGCCTGGAGAATCCCATGGATGGAGCAATCTAGTGGGTTACAGTCCATAGGGTCACAAAGATTTGGACAGGACTGAAGCGACTGAGTACACACACACTGGCTTAAAAAGGCCATCTTCTGTGAATTTCCCTTTAGTGAGCCATACCACTTCCAAATCTTAGTAATTTCAGGGAATATTTTTCTTCCTCTTCCATTAATTGAAAGTCTACAATCCAGAGATTTATTCTCTCCCTGATGTAAATAATGATAACCCTTTTAAAAAGCAGGTACATTTTTGGTCAGTTTTGATCTTTCTTGTGTCTCTAAGGCAAAGCTTGCTATATAACATGTGGGGCTACTGCAAGATAAAATGTGAGCTTTCTTGTTCAAGAAGCAGAGAAAAAAACAGACACAAAAGGCCACGTGCTATATGATTCCATTTATATGAAATAAACAGAATAGGCAAAACATAAGGAGGGAGAAGGCAATGGCAACCCATTCCAGTACTCTTGCCTGGAAAATCCCATGGACGGAAGAGCCTGGTGGGCTGCAGTCCATGGGGTCGCTAAGAGTTGGACACAACTGAGCGACTTCACTTTCACTTTTCACTTTCACACATTGGAGAAGGAAATGGCAACCCACTCCAGTATTTTTGCCTGGAGAATCCCAGGGACAGAGGAACCTGGTGGGCTGCCGTCTATGGGGTCGCACAGAGTTGGACACGACTGAAGCAACTTAGCAGCAGTAGCAGCAGCAGACATAAGGAAGATTAGTGGCTGCTAGGGGTAAGTGGGCGAAGATGATGGAGCATAAATGTTTGAGTCAGGAGATGATGAGTATAAATGTTTGAATCAATTTCTGATCCCCAGGTATCCTCTACAGACATTTAACGAAGTTCCTGGTCATTTAAAGTTGAATTTCAAGGAACAAATGCTTGTGGTTAAAAGAAGCTATTTAATTAATAAATTAATATACTTTTCTGAAGTTACACTTATTTTTCCTTTTCTCCTTATGGTCTAATCTAAAATTTTCCACATTCCATGTGTATTTATTTTTAGGTTTTATCTCCCTTAATCCTCAATTGTACTTATTGTTCTATGATGAGATTGTTTGGATACCCTCCTAATTTTTCTCTCTGCTTCTATTAATTTCAACACACAATCCACACTGTTTCAAGTGGGATTATGTTCCAAATATGTGTGTGTATATATATACACACACACACACACACACACATATATATGTATATATATAATTTGGCAAAACTAATACAATTATGTAAAGTCTAAAAATAAAATAAAATTAAAAAAAAAATTTCTGACACTTTCCTACTTCAAAATTTGATATAGACTCATTGCCTGGTGCATAAATTCAGATTCAACTAGGATAATTTACCTAGTGTATTAAACACTAGTGGAAAGTCAGGATTGGTCAAAGGGAGATTCAATGTGATTCAGTCTCTATAGCATCTCCTCTGACTCTAACTCCATAGGAAGATGAGTTAACTGGTAGTTACTTGATCGATTTCAATTAGAAAGCAAGGAGAAATAGCTATAACTGAAAAGAAATTGTGGAAAAAGATAGGACAGAAAACAAAACAAAAGGGTAGACTATAAAATATACTCTTGCCACCATAAATGTCAGGGTCACCAAAGATGACAATTTTAACTAAGAAGGTAAAAGGAGTCAATAAAAACTGCAAGCATGTATTTCTCTTTCAGTTGTGCTAGCTATAGAAATTCTTTTCTAACTATCCCCTGCTTAGGATGAGTGAGAAAAATCACAAAGGAATTAGGCAAATCACAATAATAATCAAAGCTAAATATGATCCACTTAGCATTGCTTGGGGTAAGATCTATGCAGAATTTTGAAAGAGAACTATGCCTCAAGTAAGTGATATAAAAATTAAATATTCAATTTTCTATGAAAAGCTTAATTTGAATTTTACACCTCACAATATTTGCAGACTTCCAAGACCCATATTTCTCCCACTGAATTGCAGATGCAAACTCATGTTAAACCACCGGTTCCAATTATCAGCACTGTTGCCTCGAGGGACACTCAGGAAATCCAAGGACTGATACTAAGCAGAAGTTTATTCCCCAAGACGTATTTGTCATTTGGGATGAGACTGGACTAGCTACACCTACCAACTGCATACCTTAAAGTCCTTGCTCTACCTTCCAAAAATGTTGAACCTCCTCAGGGCATGACAAGGAGAAAATAGGAAGCCAAAACAAACCTGAATTCTAACAATTTTAGGAAACTTTCCTCACATATGAAACATTCTATCACTTCTCTCCTATTTTTCATTTTCTGGATAGTTCCATTTCATCCTTTAAGATCAATACGAGATCATTTGCACTGTTAATTCTTATCATCAGAAGTAACCATTTTCTTTACTGCTCCATAATATTCTATATGCACCGATGAAACAAAATTATTCTTAAGGCAATATGAGAAAATTTGCGATTTGACTGGCTGCCCCCTCCCCTCTAGTGTGCACTGTGCATCTGAGTTACACATTAAATACCTTCCCTTAGACAGGAATTCTTCAGTTCAGTTCAGTTCAGTTCAGTCGCTCAGTCATGTCCGACTCTTTGCGACCCCATGAATCGCAGCACTCCAGCCCTCCTTGTCCATCACCAACTCCTGGAGTTCACTCAGACTCACATCCATCGAGTCGGTGATGCCATCCAGCCATCTCATCCTCTGTCGTCCCCTTCTCCTCCTGCCCCCAATCCCTCCCAGCATCAGAGTCTTAATTCACCAAAAACAGAGAATTTCCACTGGCTTTAGGAAGATAACTTCTTAGGATGTAATAGTCCTTTGTCAATCCTGTAAAGGGTTACAATGACCCACTACTCATCTGCTGGATTATGTAAACTGTCAATATATTACTCTGATGTGTAACAATTTGTCTCAAAAACTTAGATGACTGTGGTTTGGTCTCCAGTGGGTGGGATGGCCCTCAAAACTTTCTGAAAGACTATCTCCCAGGTTATAATCCTCAGGTGGGCTGCAGTAAAATTTTCCATGTCGTTCTTAAACTATTATTTTTTTGGTTAACAGCAACATATTTATATTATCACAATGAAGCTATTTTTTTTTAATATCTCTTTGTGTGTTAAGTCACTTCAGTCAGGCCCAACTCTTTGCTACCCTATGGACTGTAGCCCACCAGGCTGCTCTGTCCATGGGATTCTCCAGGCAAGAATACTGGAGTGTTGCCATTTCCTCTCCAGGCGACCTTCCCGACCCAGGGATTGAACCCGCATCTCTTATGTCTCCTGCATTGGCAGGCAGGTTCTTTACCACTAGCGCCACCATTTATTCGTTTGTAACAGCTTTACTCTGGATAAAATTCAAAGTCCTTACCACAGATGTAAAGGTTCTGCCTGACCTGGCTCCATGCTATCCTCCTGATCTAATTTCTTTCCATTTTCCTCATGTGGGCTTTTGCAGGCAAACTGGCCTTTTTCTGCTACTCCAGGATATTTCAGTTACTTACCATTCTATCTAACTACTTTTTTTAACCTTTAGATATATGATGGGAGGAAATGGCAACCCTCTCCAGTATTCTTGCCTGGAGAATCCCATGGACAGAGAAGCCTGGGAGAGTATCCATGGGGTCACAAGAGTCAGACACGACTTAGCGACTAAACCACCCGATATATAATTGATTCTTTCTTTTTCTCCTTAAATTGTCTTATCAGAGAGGCCTTGAATGATGATTTCACCTAAAACAGATCTATTCCTAACTGCATCAATAAAGTTCTTTTTGTTTACCATCTTCTGTTTTCTTCCTAGCACTTCTCTTTCGATTTTTGAAACATACTGATTTTTTTGATGCTGTTGTCTACCCACCAACCAATACAACATATACTTTATGAGAGAAGGGAATTGTTTTGTTTACTGAAAGCTCTCACTATCTGGAACACTTTCTGGAGCACAATAAATACTTGATAAATAGTTGCTGAGCATATAAATAAGGCTCAGTCTTGTCTTATGAACTATAGATTCTGTAAAGGCAAGGACTGCATCACATTTCCCCAGTGTTTGGGCCCCTGTCATCCATAGTCATGAAAATATAATGAGTTCTTTCTAAGAAGAATTTTTCACACAATTTTAAAGGTCATTTTCCATTTACAGTTATTACAAAGTGTCGGGTGTATTCTGTATCTTGTACAGTACATCCTTGAGCCTATCTTACACCTGATAGTTCATATCTCCCATTTCCCCTCCCCATATTGCCTCCATGAGTTTACTGAAAATCTAAGATACTTTTTCTTAGACTATGAAAAAATTACTCCTGTGTACTATTATGAATTTAAAAGACTCAAACTAATGAAAATAAAGAATGAACTGGTTCTGTTTTCAGTTTTTGATGCTTCTCTTTCCTTCTGGATCTCGGTTTCTTAAGCCTCTAAGAGCACAGTAGGTGAAATTTCAATTTTTTTCTTTCCAATTCACATGAAATTATACAACAAAACTAAACTAAACTATAAGTGTCTCTATCTCTTCATAGCTATCCTCTGTAGCTTTTATGTATCTTATCCTGCAACATTTAAGAAAGCAGCAAATTCACTGACAGGAAATGGAACAGATGGAATGTTGACCATACCTCAACGAATACATTTTTTTTGATGTTGTGACTCAGAAGATTCCTGCTACCCACATTCAGATTTGTTTTTGTGTATATACACATTTCACCTATGTTTTCCAGTTATCTTCAGTAAGATCAAGCTATTTCTTCATAACAAGAAATAAACACACATATTATTTTAATACTTCAATCAAGCAAACTAAATTATAGGCATGAGATTCTTTTATGGCTTCTTTCAGGATGGGAATTTTTCCATATTGTCACAAATAAAATATTAAAAGAACAACATGGTCGATGACACTACAAGATTATGCAGTTAAAAAAAATGAAGATAAAGAATTCGATGCATTTGTAACTCAATCACCTTTCTGTCTTATAAGTTTTCAGGTCATAAATAAGGACCAGTGCATGCATTAGTAGAGAATTAGAAATCTTGATGCAAACAATTTAAAAATAGTAAGTACTAAATGTACTGGAATGTGTGAAAACAAGCACCTAACTTGTTCTGCTCCAGATCAGGGTCATTACACTACTCAAAAAATAATCATAATGTAATGGAAATGGTTGATACAGTTGTTCCCAGTAGACATTGTAAAACATTTAGTATGACATTAGACTAGAAATGAGTAAGAAACACAGTCAAGGAAGTAAACTAAAAAAAGGAAGATAAATCTTACATTCACACACACACAAAGTGTTAATGATATGAATTGGCATCACTTAAGTTGTGAGAAGTCAATAAAGTTTAAGCTTCAGCATTTTTACAGAAGTTTCACTCATGCATGCATTCATTCAGTCAGTATTTGTTGAACTATGGCAGTCATTCAGGCAATGGGGATTCAAAAGAAAACAATTGCTTCTGTAAAAGCTAAATGTCTACCAGAGAAAACTCAAATTGATTGGACAGTCACACAAATGCATTTATAACTCTAAATTCTGAGACCTAGTGGAAGGAGAGAAATATGGCATAACAGGAAAAAAGAAAACACTATTGTTGCCTATCCAAGAGCCACTATCCCTTCCTCCTGTTTAACAGAACCACATGTTCAACATGCTTAAATTTTTTTTTTTTGCCACAGACCACTTCCTTCCTGCTGGGATGTTCTTGACAAGGAGTGTGAAGCTTGGCACTTCAACGTGTACCTTACCAAGGTGACCAAGCTGAGGTACTGAGGATGGCAAGTAAGAGGCTCTATTTCTATAAAAATTTTTTTTTTTCTTGGCTGCACTGTACTGCATGATATATCTTAGTTCCCAACCAGGGATCAAACCCATGTCTGCTGCAGTGGAAGCACAGTCTTAACCACCGGACTGCCAGGGAAGTTCTAAGAGGCTTTATTTCTTAACACTGCTTAGCCACTAGATTTACCTTTGTGTAAAACTGATAATATTAATACAACTATTTGGGTCACCATTATTTAAAGCTAAATACATTCCATTTAGAGTAAAAACAAAACAAAACTCCAACTGATGTTTCAAGACAGATTTGATTCTCAGTGCTTCAGGACATGTATCACAAAGTTAGATTTTATTTCCCCAAAGCATCATTCCACTTTGCATTGTCTACTTGTGTTGTGCTTAGTTGCTTCAGTCGTGTCCGACTCTTTGTGACCCCATGAACTCCTCTGTCCATGGAATTCTCCAGGCAAGAATATTGGAATGGGTTGCCACGCCCTCCACCAGGGGATATTCCCAACACAGGGATCAAATTCATGTCTCCTGTGGTTCCTGCATTCAGGCAGATTCTTTACCATTGAGCCATTGACTACTTATATTTTATCAGAATCCCATATATTATTTATAATCTTTATAAAATTTGAAGAGATAGATACTATCCATTTTTTCCAGATAAGAAAACTGATATATAGTCAAATTAAGATTTATACAGTTTATAAAGTTACTGATAGAGCCAGAATTCTAACCCTTGTCTCAATGAATTTAAAGCCCAAGAGTTTCACAATAAATAATGGTAAATATCTCATCATTCTGATATTTAACTGATTCAAATATTAAATTATTATTAGGAAAAGAGAAAACTGTACAATTCAATTAATTAATTTTAGCCATAGAATTAATTAGCAGAAAATCACAGATTGAATATTCACAGAGATACTTATAATTGTCATGTTGATTTAAAATTAATACATTATTCAAATAAGGGATAAATCCAGAGGTTAAATCTAGATATAATTGATAAGCAAATCTTATTAAATCAGAAATAGTATAATAGTAATTTCAAATATACAATGCAACTTAGGTTGCTTTTCTGTTCCTGAGTAGACTAGAATTCACTATAAATTCATATCTTTTCTAAGAAGCTAAGAAAGTATGAGACAATAAAATACACACATTTAGATCCTAAAAGTTCTAATCACAAGAAAAAATATTTTTAAAACTGCCATCACTTATGAATATATGTATTCCTATAAACCCAAACACAGTCATTATGGCTATTAATTGCCTCCATATGATTGTTCCCATTTAATAATATCACATTATCTAATTATTTGAAGTGGATATTTCACTCAAAGAGTTAGATGTTTATTAGAAAGAAGAATTTAAGATTTAAGGTTCCCTTGTAGCTCAGCTAGTAAAGAATCTGCCAGCAATGCTGGAGACCTGGGTTCGATCCCTGAGTTGGGAAGATCCCCTGGAAAAGGGAAAGGCTACCCACTCCAGTATTATGGCCTGGAGAATTCATGGACTGTATAGTCCATGGGGTCACAGAGTTGGACACGACTGAGTGAATTTTACTTCACTTCACTTGTACAACAAAGGAAATTTTACTTTTTAGTCATTTCTATTATCATCCATAGAAATTTAGGCTATTGCATTTTGAAGGTTTTAAAAACAATTTCAAATGGAATTCTGATCTCTCTCCCTCACTAATCCACCTGTTAAAGCTAATAAAGCTTTCTAGAACTGTTTAGGAGTAAGTGACCTCAAGGGAACGCTATTTTCCAAAGAAATGATAATGGGATACAAAGCCTTTCATTTCTGGGTCACTAGTTAGAAAGTAGTTCCGGTTGTAATTGTTGGAAAGTCATTACCGTTCAACAGTCTATGTGAAATTAGTTGGTTTCAGGCCAGTTCCTAGTGAATAGGTGTTCACATCCCGATTGCCATTAATTGAAATGCATGTTGATGGCTTTATTATGAAGACCGGGTGATATAAGCATTGAAAATCTGATCTTGGAGCACAGGACAAATAACAGCATGGCTGGGGAAAAGCATGTTTCTGAAAATATAACCATGGAAAGAGTTTGAAATTTGTTTCTCTTTAAGAGCCCCTTTGGATAGTTTCTTTGGTACTCAGAATCCTTAAACGAGAGTGCATGTGTGCTAAGTTGCTTCAGTCCTGTTCGACTTTTTGCGACCCTATGGACTCTAGCCCACCAGGCTGCTCGGTCCATGGGATTCTCCAGGCAAGAATACTGGAGTGGGTTGCCATGTCCTTCTCCAGGGGATCTTCCCAATCCAGGAATTGAACTTGAGTCTCTTGCGGCTCCTGCATTGCAGGAAGATTTTTTTTTTTTTTTACCACCGAGTCACTTGGAAAGCCTTTAAATGACAGAGATGTATCTATTATATGGCACAGTGTATCTCTAACACTGTTCAACATTCTCAGAATTATTTTTTTTACTCTTTAATTATTACAAACATCTATCAGCAAAACCAATAATTATTACTTAGACTATTAAAATTAGTTCTTAATTTTCTAGGACCAATGAAGTAATAATCTGGCTAGATCCAATAATCAATATTATTTGCTTTTTTAGATGATGCCAAAGAGAGACAAACAACTTTCCAAATGGAATGTACCTTATAAAGGATCAGCAAAATTATTTGACTCAAACAGTACTAAAAAAGATTTTTTTAATACAGAAAAGTTTACAGTTATCTGTATCTGATATTTCCTAACTACTTGACAGGTATATCACTAGAGCTGAAAAACCAATTATATCAGAATCTGATAGTCCATCAAACAAATACGTAATGAAAAGAAGAACATGCTTACTAAATGTTATATATGGTAAAAGTTGAATAGTAATATCTATAAGACACAATTCTGTAAATGGGTATATCTATCTATGTCTCTCTTTCTCTCACACACACAGATACATGTGCATATGTGTGCATCCACGCACACCAATTTAAAAACAAGTCATGTGGCATTTATTGAGTACCTATTACTCCATTGTTTTCTAGGAACTTTAGGATTCTTCAAAGTAATAGCTCATTTAATACTGAGACAGTATGTGAAGGTTGTCATTATTATTTCAACTTCATTACTGAGGAAAGAGTCTTACAGAAATAAGTCAATTTCCACTTGACTTCAAAATCCATGTGTATGCCACTACATTAACATAGGAACCTATATCAAGTTACACTTGAGTCTATAAGCCAGTCATTTCTCCTCTTTCAAATATATTATATATGGGAGTGGGCCTGATTAAAGTGAAAGTAAAGTCGCTCAGTCGTGTCCGACTCTTTGTGACCCTATGGACTGTAGCCTCCCAGGCTCCTCCGTCCATGCAATTTTCCAGGCAAGAGTACTAGAGCAGGTTGCCATTTCCTTCTCCAGGGGATCTTCCTGACCCAGGGATCAAACTCAGGTCTCCCGCATTGCAGGCAGACACTATACCATCTGAGCCACCTGGGAAACCCATTCAGATATATTTCTCATATGCAACTAAGAGAGTTGAACTAGATGCATTTCCCAAATTTCTGTTAACTCAACTATCATAAGTTTCTGAATGTGTTTTAGGTGGATGATGCAGACAATGATTGGAATCATGATTGGAATGATTGAAGAAATTGTTCTAAGGCACATCTTAACAGTAGGTCCTACACAGATTGCAAAGGGAAAATAGAAATACTTATTTAAATAGTAAGAAGCTTAGATTAGTGACTACTGAAAAAAAAACACACAAATTTTATGTGAGGAACTTTCTTTCATTAAGAATGAAAATGGACAGATATTCACTGCTAGGAGAAGAAACTAGTTAGCAAAACTTAGGCAAATGAAAAAAAATTTTAAATCAATAATATAAAGAAGGAAGACACATATAAGTGAGAATACAAGTTTCACCATATATGAAGTTCAGAATCATTCCTGGTTGGAATCTGCTGCTACTACTTCCCATTTAAAGGCTCTGGGCTAGAAATCTCAAGATTTCATGTACTTTTTTCTTCTCTTGTCTCATTAAGAAAGACTACACTGTCAAATTTCCATTTAAGACAGTATCATGATACTGGCAGAAACTGAGTTGGGTCTAAAATCATAACAGGAGCCACCAAAGAAATATGAAATAGTTTCTTAGAGTATTTCTAGACTTGTTGTCACTTTGGCCTCAGATTTACTGATTCCTGGTGAAAAATGTCTTTGATTTCTTTGTTTATTAAATTGGACAGTATATAAACCATTGCTAGGAAATAGAAGAAATAAACTGTTAAAATCAGCCACACAGAATACATACAAATTTTTCACATGACTAATATGAGTATCTGAATAAAAGCTGTTTACAACATAAGACATATGATGCAAATTTTTCTTAAGCATGTGAAAAATTAAGACACTTCATTCTGTCCAGTTCATTCACTTGTAAGTAAATATCAAAACAATATTGAATTTGACCCAAAACTTTTAAACTCCTTTGTGAAAATTTCCTACAGAGTCCATTGAACATTTCTTTAAAAATAATATAACTGAGAGAAAAAATTTCTCATTTGAGGATAGGTTTCATTTGGGGAAACAGTAAGACACAGTTTAACACCAAGCATGATAAATTAAGTAAAAAGATTCCAGGAGGAAAATACTATTTTGATCAAATTGAAGTGTGCCTAAAAGATAATACAAGTGATTTGTGTGTCTGTGACTTATAAACTATCACTGATGGCACTTCTAAAGGAATAAGACCTAAAAAACTTAAGCACTGTTAGAATACTGAACAGTGTATAAAATCCTCTTGAAATAGATATTTTCAAAGAAAAGAATTTCTCTTTCAGTTTTTGTATGTTTATATTTTCATATGTTTTAAAGGTTTCTTTTATACAAGTCGTTATGTACTACAGAAAGCAAAGATAACAAATGCAAATTAGACATAATAAAATCCACGTAGTCATCTGCAACAAATCAGAAGGATTATCTATAAAAAAAAAATTCATGATTGAGAAACCAAAATTAGGAACAGGGAAAATAAATCCACTAGACTAGGTAATCAAACCCTGATTCTTTTTCTTGCTCAGAACCTTCAGCAAGATGATATCATTTTTAATACTTCTAACTAATATCTTTAATTTTTATAACAGTGATACATATTTGAGGTTAAATTTGAGGCTTATTTTGAGGTTAAATACTATATGGGAAACTGTTTTTTCAAATGAAAAATGCTACACAAAAATTAGTATGTAGTTTTCCTCTCATTTTTATTTTTGGTTCTATATTAGGTAGCATCGGTTTATTCAACCAATTATAGTAATCCATTTCAAAGAAGCTTAAACTGTAAATAAATGTTCATGTCATATAACATCAAATCCAATTATTCGACTCTAAGAATGACAACATTAGCGACTCAATGAGGTCACCATAAATCCATCATCCTTTCATTTTTATCACCTTGCCATTTTTTGGAGGGCCCAACTATGCTTTGCAGATGGCTATAATATTCCCGAGCATGACATCCAAACATAGCAATGGTCAGAGAGATAAAAAATACTCTTCTCCTATTAAAGTATAAAGCTCTGTGTTTTTATTTACCTTAGAGCACAAGTTACTAGACATACCCTGGCTTACATGGCAAGACCAAAATAGAAACTGATGAAAGAAATAGGTTCATCATGTGACCTTAGACTAAGGATTTTCTCAAAACTGGGAGAAGCTCAAATTTCTCTGAGAGAGGATTATCTAAACAAAATTATGGCATTTTCATAAAGGTTATCAATAATACCTGTTGGTAAACAATAATGTTCAGGGGTTTGGTAGTTATTACTGGAAGGCATTAATTTATCTTTAGTATCCTGAGCATTGCTAAGTCGCGTCAGTCATGTCCGACTCTGTGCGACCCCATAGATGGCAGCCCACCAGGCTCCACCATCCCTGGGATTCTCCAGGCAAGAACACTGGAGTGGGTTGCCATTTCCTTCTGCAATGCATGAAAGTGAAAAGTGCAAGTGAGGTTGCTCAGTCGTGTCCGACTCTTCGCGATCCCATGGACTGCAGCCTACCAGGCTCCTCCATCCATGGGATTTTCCAGGCAAGAGTACTGGAGTGGGGTGCCATTGCCTTCTCCAACCCTGAGCATTAGTGACCCAATAATTGTGTAATAGTATAAAGTTCATGTCTGTTACTTGTAAAAATATTCCTACATCTTTGCAGACACAAGGGTCCCTTTTTTTCCTACCCCAATGACAGCCAAAGAGCTGCCGTTAGACTTGCATATTTTTTATATAGGCCCAGTCTACTATCAGTATCTGGTTGACCAAGCCAATCTGAACTCTTTCTCATAAATTCTTAGAATAACTGTTAAGTGCAAAATATGTTACATTTTAACAAATATAAATTCAGTAACTGCCAAACAATCACTATCATGTAATCATGATATGAAACATTTTCATTTCTCTAAAATGTTCCTTCATGTTCCCTTTTATTCAGTCCCCTCTCCCACTTCAAATCTTTGACAACCACTGGTGAACTCTGCCATTTTAGTGATATCTTCTTTAGAATTACACAGATCTCTTTTATATCCGGCTTCTTTCATTTTCCACAATATTTATGTGGTTCAATCATAAAACATCTGTCCATTTTATAAGGCTGTTTTCTCATTATTGAGTTGTAACTGTTTTTTAAATTTAAAGGAAACAAGTCTTTCATTAGATGAATGTATTTTGAACATTTTCTCATAGACTGCGTGTGCCTTTGTATTTTTTAAATTAATGGTCTACAGGGTATAAAAGTTGTCTTTTTTTTTTCTTTTATGATTCATGGTTTTCACCATCTGAAAAAAAAAATAACTACCTATCAACTATCAAGAAATATTTTCTCTTATGATATATACTAGGAGTTGCACAGTTTCAGCTCATACTTAGGACTATGATAGACTTCAAATTAACACTGGTTGTAAGAGTAAAAATGTAATTTCTAGGTATGGATGTCCAATTTTTTCAGGTCTTCCCAGGTGGTGCTAGTGATAAAGAACCTACCTGCCAATGCAGGAGATGTAAGAGATGTGGGTTCAATCTCTGGGTTGGGAAGATCCCCTGGAGGAGGAAATGGCAAGCCACTCCAGTATCCTTGCCTGGAGAATCCCACGGACAGAGGAGCCTGGAGGGCTATAGTCCATAGGGTTGCAAAGAGCTGGACACGACTGAAGCAAGTTAGCACATACACATATGTCCAATTTTTTCAGCATCACATATTAAAAATAGTATCCTTTTTTCTATTGAAATCTCTTCATATTTTTGCTCAAAATCAACTGTCTATATATGTGGGGGGCTATTTCTGGATCCTGTTCTTTCCTATCCTTTTCTATCCTTTTACACATAGCACAGTCTTTACGAACATAGATCTATTGTAAATCTTGGTGTTGAAGAGCATATCTTCCAGTTTGTCTTTTTTTTTTTTTTTTATCTGTCTAGGCCTTTTGCATTTCTATAAAAATTTTAGAATTATCTTGTCAATTTTAACAAAGATGCCAGCTAAGACTTGGTGAGGATAAAAACTGAGTCAACAGATTAACTTATGGAACTGACATCTGAACAACGTTAAATCTTCTGATTCATGAACATGTCCTTATTTAAGTCTTTCTAAATGTCTCTCAGCATTGTATAATTTTCAGTGTACAAATCTTGCACATATGCTGTTAAATATTTTCCTAAATATTTCATGTATTTGATGCTATTATAAATTCCCACTTTTTCATCATTACTTAAAACAAAAGGACTTTTTTTTTTCAATTTGTCTATGTGCTGAAACCTTATTACTTTGAGTAGCTTTTTCAAAGTCCTCAGGGTTGTCTTTATAGACAAAAACACCATCTACCAAAAACGACTTCCTTATTTCCAATCTCTAGGCCTTTCAAATTATTTCCCTGCCTCACTGAAGCATAGAACATCTGGTACAATGTTGAATAAAATAGTGAAAGTGGAAATCCTGGCTTTTATAAGACTATATTAATATTTTCAGTATCCCACCATTAAGTATAATATTCGTGGTAGGTACTTTGTAACTATCTCTTATCTGCTTACACCATCCTTCTTATTCCCAGTGTGCTGAAAGTGTTCAATGATGTAACCAAAACCACCTGTATGCTCAGTCATGTCTGACTCTTTTGTGGCCTTATGGACTCTAGCCACCAGGCTCTTCTGTCCATGGGATTTTTCAGGCAAGGGTACTGGATTGGGTTGCCATTTCCTTCTCCAGAGGATCTTCATGACCCAGGGATCAAATCTGTGTCTCCGGCATCTTCTGTATGGGCAGATGGATTCTTCATCACTGAGCCACATGGGAATCTTCTCAATGATGTAAGGAGACTGAATTTTGTCAATAATCTTTTTCTTTGTGTGTTGAGATAATATTATAGCTATTTTATTTTTGTAGAATGAAGACTATAGTTAACAAAATTAATTTTTATAGGTTAACCTTGTATCCTTGGGATGAATTCAACTTGGTCACAAAGTTTTTGGCTTTTTATATATTGCTAGATTTAATTTGCTAAAATTTTATTAGGGGTATTTTGCCTGAGTACATATGGGATATTGACCTGAATGATTTCTCAAGTTTTCCCCAATATTTTTGTTAAAAATTCCATGTGAGTGTGAAGCTAACAAGTGAGCTTCAAAAGAAATGATGCAAAAACTGAAAATCTAAGGAAGAAATGGGAAATCAGTAATTATAGAGTTATATTTTAATAAGACTCTGCCAGTAAAAGAGAGAACAAGTAGAAATAAATAGTACAGGAGACTTGAACTACCTTATTAACAATCTTGGTCTGATATTTTAAAACACTCTACCAAGAAATAACAGAATACACATTACTTTCAAATGCTCATGGAACTCTAGAAAGATCTATTTCAATACACTTAAAAGATTGAAACTATACATGTCATTTGACTATGTGAAATTAAATTGGCACTATTAATAACAAAGATATCTGAAAATTCCTGAATATTTGGCAACTGAACAACAAAATTTTTATTAAATAATGATCAAAGAAAAAAATCATTCAAAGAATTCCAAGTTAAATATATGAGAAATTATATTTAACTTAATAGAATGAAAATACAACATATCCATATTTATGGAATGGGGCTTTAACAGTGATCCAAAGGAAATTTATCTTGTTAAATACTTCTATTAGGCAGTAAGTCTCAAATCAATAATATAGGCTTCTGCTTGAGGAAACTAAAATGATCAAAAACAAACAAAAATTAAATTAAACTCACCACTGGTAGAAAGAGAAGAAATAAAGGCAAGATAAGAAATAAATTGAAAACAGAATCACAGTAAGGAAAATAAAGGAAATCAACAAGTAGTATTTTGAAAAAGATCAAGAAAATAGTATTTAAAAATGTAGATAGAGAAGACACAAATTACTAGCATCCAGAATAAATGAAGGGAGATTGCAACAGTTTTCATAAATATTAAAAGCATACTAAGGCATTATTAGGATGTATTCTGCCTGTATGTTCTAAAACTTAGATGAAATGGACAGCTTCTTTGAAAGATAGCAATTGCAAAACTCATTCAAGGAGAAATACTTAGCCTGAATAACCCCACATCCAAGAAACTCAGTTAAAAATTTCCTACAAAGCTCCCAATTGCACATATTTCAAAATAAATGTTCATCGCCATCACTATTATTACTAACTTTCCACTGAATTATTCTATAAATATTTACATAGCATACTTTAATTCAGGGACAGCTCGACTCTAGCTAACTAGTCAATATCTTTTTAAGGCCATCATGACTTGATCCAATATCTTCTCTAATTTTGTTGGCTCAGGGGTAATCTTTATATTCTTATTCATTTAATATACTTTTGATACTCTTTATTTCAATAACTGGTGATATTAGAAATCTTTTTTTTACATATTTTTATCACCTCATAATTCTAAATACTGATCTTACTTTTATTATTTTTTCACTGACATGATTTTTATCTCATTTAACATACTATACCATTGGGCAAAACAATGCACCTTCTACATAAATTGATATATCTACACATGCCAATTGGTATATCTTTTAGTTCCCAGAATTATTTCCATTTCACTATTTAGCATCGTTTAAAATTATGTGAATAAATTCTTTTGACTACTAGGGAATGAATCTGGAATACAAACTTGACAAATGCATGGGGATTTCTTCAAAATATGGCTATAATGTTATAGGCATATTAGATGGTGTAAGGCAATAACAAATCTGGAAAAGGCATGTTTAAACGTTGCTAAGTAGTGTTTTTGAAAGGAAACAAATCTGCCTTTAAATTTGATTGAAAATGCTTAACTACTCAATTTCTTCAAGTAGCTTTGTTTGCATATAATTTGGTTTCACTGCTTTGTGATTGTACATTTGCATTTAAATAGATTCATCTTCAAATACTATGCAACATACAATACAAATGTGGGAGTGTGAGGCCACTTTGTAGAAGACATTTTTACTGACCCTATAGTCCAAAATACTTTAAAGCTCTCTTTGACATATTAAAAATTGCACAATGAATTTTGTCACATCTATAACTCATGATGAAATTACAATTTGGAATGATTTCTCACTGTGTGAATCTGACTTTTTCCTCCATTCTTCACCTCATTCTAAAGCAGATTTATGAAACTGAGTGTCTCAGCCATTTCTCTAACCTCAAATCCAGGTAGCTGCTGCTGCTAAGTCGCTTCAGTCATGTCCGACTCTGTGCGACCCCAAAGACGGCAGCCCAACAGGCTCCACCATCCTTGGGATTCTCCAGGCAAGAACATTGGAGTGGGCTGCCATTTCCTTCTCCAATGCATGAAAGTGAAAAGTGAAAGTGAAGTCGCTCAGTCATGTCTGACTCTTAGCGACCCCATGGACTGCAGCCTACCAGGCTCTCCTGTCCATGAGATTCTACAGGCAAAAGTATTGGAGTGGGGTGCCATTGCCTTCTCCAAATCCAGGTAGAGGACTATGCAATTTGAGATAAGGGAAATGACATTATGTTCTTTTATTGATTTTTCCTTTTGAGTAACAGTGTCTACATGACTTCTAATATTGGTAAGTAAAATTCTTCCACACTATATATGAGGAAGATGTTTAAGCTACACTCAATAAAGTCTTAATAATATTTCAGAATTGAAACACAGATAACAATACAATCATTGAATATATACTTATATCTAAACTCTCACTACATTTTTATATGTATGTGTCATAAAGTAGGAGCCACATGAATGTAATTATAATTGATATAGACGAATTTATTCATTTGAAAACCACCTCTTTCCAAAAGGTCTTTTTAAAAAAACTATTTTAAATTGTAGTATAGATGATTAATAATGTCATGATAGTTTCAGGTGTACAGTAGGGCAACTCAGCCATGTGTGTGTGTGTGTATATATATATATATATATATATATATATATATATATACTCTCCCCCCAACTCCCCTCCTATTAGAAAGTCTACCTTTTGTTGGAAGCTCATCTCAGGGATGGGGGAGCCTGGTGGGCTGCCATCTATGGGGTCTCACAGAGTCGGACACAACTGAAGCGACTTAGCAGCAGCAGCATCTCTACTATACCAGGAGATAGGTGAGAGGACTCAGCCATAAGCTAATCAGTGAAATCTTAACCTCCTGGCCAGAGCAATTAATTCAATAATACATACTTGAATTAAATATATTCAAATTTGAGTGAAGCTCAAGAAATAATTCCCATAGACATTCTCCCTTTCCTCTTGAAATAAATTAACATAAACTGTTGATAATCACCTTCACATGAAAAGGAGGCAGCCTACTGATAAAAGAGCCAATATCTAAAAAACCAAAAAAGGAAATGAACACCCTGGTCATATAAAATGAATGTTTCATTAAGCTGTATCTGACAATGGGCTCTAAAAATGAATTTTAACATGCTGCAAGGAAACTGCATTTTGCTTAAGCAATATGTGGCTTGAATTGCCCTTCACACACTAGTAATTTAATATGAATTTTCCCAAATGAGAGTATATATGGTATGCTGATATATATGTAATAGTCAGATATACAAAAAAATGTTTTGATTTATATTCCTGACTATATACAAATAGTATAAAGTGCAGCATCATTGAACATGGCATTAGAAAGACTTCCACTTTTTTATTTACCTGTAAATAAAAAAGCAGTATGAATCACTCTAGTCCAACAATGAGGCTAAATTGTAGCTGTGTCATGGATAATCTCCTTAATTTTAAAAAGTGAGTAGGGAATTTTTGTCTGGATTATGAGAAAATTTGAGAAAGTAATTAAAATATAATTTTAAGGGCCTTGCTTCCTGCGCTTCATTGTTTGCATGTTATTATTTGAATTGTGGGAGTAAAGAGCAAATTATTATTAATAATATATGTGCAGTATAATATGGATGAAATGTAGAACATGGATTAGAAAAGGAGA
Source organism: Bubalus bubalis (assembly GCF_019923935.1). Lineage (NCBI taxonomy): Eukaryota > Metazoa > Chordata > Mammalia > Artiodactyla > Bovidae > Bubalus > Bubalus bubalis. The sequence continues at coordinate 76,515,548 of NC_059159.1, read as the reverse complement.
GGTAAATTTCCAAAATATACAAATATACAGTTTAATAACAAACAAAATAAAAACCCCTAAATTACCCAATCAAAATACGAATAGAAGACCTATATAAATATTTCTGTAAAGAAGACATACAGATGGCCAACAGGCACATGAAAAGGGCATAATTGCTAATTATTGAGAAATGAACATCAAAACTATGGTGAGGTACCCCCTTACACCAGTCAGAATGGCCATCATTAAAAAGTCTGCAAATAAATGCTGGAGAGGGTATGGAGAAAAAAGAACTCTCCTACACTATTGGTGGAATGTAAATCAGTTACAGCCACTGTGGAAAACAATATGGAGGTTCCTTTAAAATCTAAAAATAGAGCTACAATATGATCCTTCAATCCGCTCCTGGGCATGTAACTGGAGAAAATCATAATTCAAAAAGATATATGCTCTCCAACAATCATAGCAGCACTATTTTAAACAGTCAGCACATGGAAATAACTTAAATATGCATTGACAGATGAATGGATAAAGAAGATATAGTATGAATTTATAATATATTGAAAATTACTAATAACACAATGGAATATTACTCAGCCATAAAAAAATGAAATAATGCCATTTGCAGTGTTTTGGGTGAATACAGATATTATATCGTGCTATGTGAAGTACAAAAGAAACAAATATTGTATGATGTCGCTGATATGTGAAATCTATTATATGATACAAATGAACTTATTAACAAAACAGAAACAGACTCAAAGATATAGAGGACTTGTGTTTGCTAAGGGGAAAGGGCGTGGGGGAGGGATGAATTGGGAAATTGGGATTGGCAGATATAAAATATTATATATAGAATGGACAAACAATAAGGTCCTATTGTATAGAACAGGGAGCTATATTCAACATCCTATAGTATAAAGTAGAAAAGAATATAAAGAAAGTACACATATTAAAATATATATATATATGTAACTGAATCACTTTGCTATACAACATAAATTAATACAATTTAGTAAATCAACTATACTGGAATAAAATAAACTTTAAAAAAAGAAAAGGAGAGGCAGAGGCATATGATGAAGCAAATTAAGTTTCCGGATTTTTATTTCCACAGGTCTTTTCCTATACCAGGTGTATCATACATGTATGTAGAGGATCATATGCTTCTATAAAATTAACAATGCTAAAATATTTAGTCAGGGTCATTTAAGAACACTATCTTGTGCAACCTCAATTTTCTTATACTTTCTATAATGGAGGATGCATGGAAAGGCCACAACTGTTTTGCGGTACAGCTAATTTCCAGGTAGACTGAGGGTGAGAGACATTATGTAAGGATTTAGGAGGGTGGTTGGTGTGGCTATGTAAGAATCAGTAGCACATAAAGGTTTCTTGAATCCATGAAAGAGCCTGACAACTCCCCAAATATTTGCAAATTAAAAGAAAGTGGCTAAAATTAAAATTGGAAATAGCATCATTGAAGAAGTATGGAGCAGGTACTCAGGGGAAATAAAATAGAAACTGGCAGTGGTGTGGAGGTTACTGGAGGTCAGTTTCAAGTGGAGACTTGATAGAATGATCTCAAAATAAAAAACAAAAAATGAGAGGCAATTAGATATGACCAACAAGAAATTAATTTAAAATAATTATTTCAACAGAGTTCAAGAAAAAATCAAGTGACAATAAGACAAGGAAGTTACAGTAAGAGCTGTAACAAGAAAACTGGGCAACTTTATAAATACTTTATTGAAATGCAGGTATATAATAGCACATGGAAAAGAAATGCAAAAAAACAAAATGGCTGTCTGGGGAGGCCTGAAAAATAGCTGTGAAAAGAAGAGAAGCTAAAAGCAAAGGAGAAAAGGAAAGATATAAGCATCTGAATGCAGAGTTCCAAAGAATAGCAAGAAAAGATAAGAAAGCCTTCCTCAGCAATCAATGCAAGAAATAGAGGAAAACAACAGAATGGAAAAGACTAGAGATCTCTTCAAGAAAATTAGAGATACCAAGGGAACATTTCATGCAAAGATGGGCTTGATAAAGGACAGAAATGGTATGGACCTAACAGAAGCAGAAGATATTAACAAGAGGTGGCAAGAATACACAGAAGAACTGTACAAAAATGATCTTCACGACCCAGATAATCACATGGTGTGATCACTGACCTAGAGCCAGATATCCTGGAATGTGAAGTCAAGTGGGCCTTAGAAAGCATCACTAGAACTAAGTTAGTGGAGGTGATGGAATTCCAGTTGAGCTATTCCAAATCCTGAAAGATGATGCTGTGAAAGTGCTGCACTCAATATGCCAGCAAATTTGGAAAACTCAGCAGTGGCCACAGGACTGGAAAAGGTCCGTTTTCATTCCAATCCCAAAGAAATGCAATGCCAAAGAATGCTCAAACTACCACACAATTGCACTCATCTCACACACTAGTAAAGTAATGCTCAAAACTCTTCAAGCCGGGGTTCAGCAATATGTGAACCATGAACTTCCTGGTGTACAAGCTGGTTTTAGAAAAGGCAGAGGAACCAGAGATCAAATTGCCAACATTCGCTGGATCATAGAAAAAGCAAGAGAGTTCCAGAAAAACATCTATTTCTGCTTTATTGACTATGCCAAAGCCTTTGACTGTGTGGATCACAATAAACTGGAAAATTCTTCAGGAGATGGGAATACCAGACCACCTGACCGGCCTCTTGAGAAACCTATATACAGGTCAGGAAACAACAGTTAGAACGAGACATGGAACAACAGACTGGTTCCAAATTGGAAAAGGAGTATGTCAAGGCTGTATAATGTCACCCTGCTTATTTAACTTACATGCAGAGCACATCATGAGAAACGCTAGGCTGGAAGAAGCACAAGCTGGAATCAAGATTGCCGGGAGAAATATCAATAACCTCAGATATGCAGATGATGCCACCCTTATGGCAGAAAGTGAAGAGGAACCAAACAGCTTCTTGATGAAAGTCAAAGGGGAGAGTGAAAAAGTTGGCTTAAAGCTCAACATTCAGAAAACTAAGACCATGGCATCCAGTCCCATCACTTCATGGGAAATAGATGGGGAAACAGTGGAAACAGTGTCAGACTTTATTTTTTTGGGCTCCAAAATCACTGCAGATGGTGATTGCAGCCATGAAATTAAAAGATGCTTACTCCTTGGAAGGAAAGTTATGACCAATGTAGATAGCATATTCAAAAGCAGAGACATTACTTTTCCAACAAAGGTCCGTCTATTCAAGTCTATGTTTTTTCCAGTGGTCATGTATGGATGTGAGAGTTGGACTGTCGAATAAAGCTGAGCGCCGAAGAATTGATGCTTTTGAAAGGTGGTGTTGGAGAAGACTTGAGAGTCCCTTGGACTGCAAGGAGATTGAACCAGTCCATCCTAAAGGAGATCAGTCCTGAATGTTCACTGGAAAGACTGATGCTGAGGCTGAAACTCCAGTACTTCGACCACCTCATGTGAAGAACTGACACATTGGAAAAGACTCTGATGCTGGGAGGGATTGGGGGCAGGAGGAGAAGGTGACGACAGAGGAAGAGATGGCTGGATGGCATCACCGACTTGATGGACGTGAGTTTGAGTGAACTCCAGGAGTTGGTGATGGACAAGGAGGCCTGGTGTGCTGCAATTCTTTGGGTCTCAAAGAGTTGGACACGACTGAGCGACTGAACTGAATAGCACTAGGATGACTTCCAAAATGTAATCCTAGATTTAAATATCCTACACACACACATTCTCTCTCAAGTAATATAGACCATTACCTTGTATAACATATGTATACAAAATTAATATAAGGTAAATGTAATTACTTTATATTCAGGTAAAAACCAAAGCAATACTAATCAGAATATGTTTAAAAACACACAAAAAAAGCTTAAGGGAATAAACATTTACAGGTAGATTGTACATGCACTAGTGTAATGTTAGGGTTTTGTATACTGTAGCTTTTTATAAAATTGTTTTTATATATTACATTTATTTGCTTGAAGGAGGTGAAAAATGAAAATATAGAAGGTAAATTGCAATAGTCAATTTTTCAAGCCTATTGAAAGCTAGATAAGGTATGTAGATTTTCTGTGGCTTGTTTTTTTTAAACTTCTTGATGTGGACCATTTATTAAAATTTTATTGAATTGGTTACAATTCTGCTTCTGTTTCACGTTTTGGTTTTTTGGCCATGAGGCATGTGAGATCTTAGCTCCCCAAACAGAGATCGAACCTGAACTCTCTGCATTGAAGAGCAAGCCACTAGACCCAGGAAAGTCCTAGCAAAGACAATCAACCTAAACGCCCACGGTCTACTTGCTCTACAAACAATTTTTATTTCAAAACTGCATTTAACATATGAAAAATAATTACTAGGTGTATATTTACTAGTATCTATTTCTCCATCACAATCTAAACAAGAAATATAATCCCTTTTCAAAAAGGTTTTCCTTTCAAATTTCTCTACTTCTGAAAAAAAGATACATTTTTGCCACATTTACAAAATACAGAATAAGAAGACTGTTTGAAGTTGTGACATTTTATTCATAGAAGATGTGACAAGAAACAGTTTTATTCCACCCTATCTTCCCCTGGTACAGTGCAAGCACATTCGGAAATAGTGCATTTATTATTATTTCCATTACAGCTGCTGTCAGTTTGGAAAACATTACTTTTGTCTAAATACACAGCTTGCAGATTTTGAATCACAATTTATGGAAATAAAACACATGGTCCCAGGCTTAATGCTATGTTGCATATTATCTGAGCACTCTGCTGCTGCTAAGTCACTTCAGTCGTGTCCGACTCTGTGCAACCCCATAGACGGCAGCCCTTCAGGCTCCCCCATCCCTGGGATTCTCCAGGCAAGAACACTGGAGTGGGTTGCCATTTCCTTCTCCAATGCGTGAAAGTGAAAAGTGAAAGTGAAGTGCTCAGTCGTGTCCGACTCTTAGCGACACCATGGACTGCAGCCTACCAGGCTCCTCCGTCCATGGGATGTGCCAGGCAAGAGTACTGGAGTGGGGTGCCATTGCCCTTGGTTCTAAGATTTTTGGAGTGTGGTTAATTCGTTTTTTGCTTAGTAAGCTAAATGCTTCAGGACTTTCACAGGCAGGGATACACTAGACAGTGCTATTGCAAAACTGAGGCAAGGAGAGGCCACAGGAATCATTACTAACATGGGAGAAATTTATTCTCAAGGGGACTAAATGGAAATAAAAAAGCTAAACAATTGTGATAACACCACGACCTGGAAGCTGTGTGGGCCATAGAATCAAGGAAAGCACTGTCTCCTTTCACTGGCTACTGGCAAATTATATAACTTCTATAAAGCAAAGATGGCATTATAATGCTGCTTTTGTAGCATTTTCTGACTTCTGTTAAGATTAAATAGTAATTACAAATAAAATATTTTGTATTTTACCAGATCCATTATTAACAATAAATATCAACTATTTCTATCATCTACAGTAAACCTTCAATAAAGATAAATAGATTCTGAGACCAGGGCAAGAAGGGAAAATGGTCTATCAAGTACTTAAAATATTCTACACTCAACTGTGAGATCTCTAGAAATTTGGGAAGACCTAATAGGGAGTACACTTAACACCCATTGATAAACTTGGATAAAGTCTTAGTAGTTACTGTTGCGGTAAATGAATGGGTACACTAAATTATACCTAGGATTCCCAAGGATTATTTTTAGCTTATCCTCTGAATGATGGATATACTAATGGTGTATTTTTCCTTTTCATTTACTTACATGTTCTTTAGTCAAAAGTTTTTGTGAAGATTTAAGGTTGCCAATGCACTCATTTTACATGCTAGCAAGGTTATTCTCAACCAGTTGTACAAGCTAGATTTAGGAAAGACTGAGGAACTAGAGGTCAAGTTGCCAACATCCACTGGATCATAGATAAAGCAAGACAATTGAAAAAAAAAAATCTACTTCTGCTTTACTGACTACGCTAAAGCCATTGGCTATGTGGATCACAACAAACTTGGAAATTTGACTGTGTGGATCACAAACACTTGTGGAAAATTCTTAAATAGATGGGAACACCAGACCATCTCACTTGCCTCCTGAAAAACCTTTATTCAGGTCAAGAAGAAACAGAACTGGGGGTAGAACAATGGACTGGTTCAAAATTGGGAAAAGAGTATGTCAAGGCTGTATATTGTCACCCTGCTTATTTGCAGAGTACATCAGGTAAAATGCTGGGCTGAATGAAATACAAGTTGGAATCAAGATTGCCAGGAGAAGTATCATTAACCTCAGATATGACATGATACCACCATATGATACCACTGTAATAGCATAAAGTGAAGAGGAACTAAACAGCATCATGATAAGGGTGAAAGAGGAGAGTGAAAATGCTGGCTTGAAAATCAGCATTAAAAAAACTAAGATCATGGCATCCAATTCCATCACTTCATGGTAAACAGATGAATAAAAAGTGGAAATAGTGACAGATTTTATTTTCTTGGGCTCCAAAATCACAGTAGATGGTGACTGCAGCCATGAAATTAAAAGACACTTGTTCCTTGGAAAAAGAGCTATGAAAAACTTAGACAGCATATTAAAAAGCAGAGACATCACTTTGCTGACAAAGGTCCACCTAGTCAAAGCTATTGTTTTTCCAGTAGTCGTATACAGATGTTAGAGTTGGACCATAAAGAAGGCTGAGTGCCGAAAATTAATGCTTTCAAATTGTGGAGCTGAAGAAGATTCTTAAGAGTTCCTTGGACTTCAAGGAGATCAAACCAGTTAATCCATGAGATGGTTGGATGGCATCGCCAACTTAATGGACATGAGTCTGAATAAACTCCAGCAGATAGTGAAGAACAGGGGAGCCAGACGTGCTGCAGTCCATGGGGTTGCAAAGAGTCAGATATGACTTAGCGACCAAACAATAAAGGATGACAATAATTGAGTGAAATATATGTGATATGTTCTAAATACTAATGATAACATTTATAATCATCTGCTGATAAAAGACCTCAGGACCTGTACGTAATTCTCTAAAAATCATAATTACAAACTATTTTCCATCTAAGAAATAGATGATCAATCTCAAAATACTCTCTCAATACTTAAAAATTAAGGGTCTCATTATGTGTAGTTTTGCATTTTTCTATATTGAGAAAAGTGTAGCTGAATCTGGCAATTTAGGCCTGTCAATTCATTTAACAGAAACAATCTTTCCAAAGCCAATTTAATTGCTAACATTTTTATTATTTATAATTTCATTTAATTTTCTCATCTCCAGTATGGTATAGGTCAATAGCAAATGCTTACAGAACTGTTTATGAGGAATGAAGAGCAGATATCAGTGCCTGATAGTAATTTAAGTAAATCTGAGTTATTCTTACTGGTGGAGGTACCAGAGTAAATATTAAGTTGTGACCTCCTAAAAATTATACCTATAAAAGTAGATATAGACCAGTTCTATAAGAGCTGCAGTAAAGAAAAAAATGAGGGGGCTGACAAGAGAAACAGGGTATAAATATATCTGAATAAATGCTTTTGAATCTTAGTTCCTTTATTAGGTAGATATTTAGAACATTTAGCTCTTCAAAGTTTAAACTATTATGGATTTCATAATGAATTTGTAATGCAGGGGATTATTTGCCTAGACTATGAAAAATATCCAAAATATCCTTTAAGTTACAGTATTTGAACATCAAATGCAGTTGAATTTGAACTCCGTGTACTAGGCAAATCACATAAAGACCTTCCTTCCATGTATCATTTCTGACTCAATCTAATAGCTTGAACCTCATGAATCCTCACCCTTATATAAACTGTTAGCATCCTCATATAAAATTTCTGTTTTCAGTAGTGCCATTCCAAACTAACAAAAGCATATGATTTACTCTCATTTCTTTCCAGGTAAAAGAATTTTGCTGTGAACAATATAAAATATTTCAGAAAACTCTAAAGCAAAAGCAAAATATTACAAATGATTTCTTTCTTTCTCTAGCTCCAGCATCCCCATCTGACTTCTTACCTCTTGTTTAAATGTCTGCACATGCTTTCCCTGAAATACTATAATGAAGACTTTATCAATTCCCACCTTAAATTTAGAAAAGTTCTATTTACCTTGACTTTTTCTACAAGTTAAAAATATTTATTTATCTCAATATCAGCCATGTTTGTCTCTTCTTTTTTCCAATAATATCCACCTTTCATAAAGACACAAATTTACCTACTTACTGTGTAGATAACATTTTTGCCAATTTGTTAGCCCCAAAGATGAATGTTTTCCAAATGAAAGTGAACAATCCTGTATTCCTCACCTCCTTGAAAGATGAACTGTGTGTCTTTTATGTAGGAGGTAATATTAAATAGGTGATATCTGTCCTAGGCAGCCTTGCTTTCTTCTCAAATTTCATGACTTTACTTCCTTTTGACAACTCCTCAGTAATCACCTTTTGGCTGTTTTCTAAATTGTTAAGTCTATATGTATTAGCTCATCCCTCTCAATGTTACTTGCAGACACACAAAAAATATTTATGTTCTATGTTGAACCAAGAACTAAAGTATCTAACCTCGGAATTTCAGAAAACATGAACTAAAGTAGGGAAGGTCTTTGGAAGCCTTATAATAGATACAGCATCCATCTCCTTTTCATACCAAAAATCTCAACCATAAAGAGTACAGATCTCAGCTATAACAACAGACTGTATAGCCTTATAAACTGACCTCAGTTATTATAAAAGATCTGATTTCAATTCCCAATTAATTCACTGAACTTGGTAGCCCTAAGAATGGTACACTCTTCTCTAGATCTCAGTTTCCTTTTTCATAAAATTGATTGAAGATTCAATGAGATAATGTATAATACACACCTAGGATTATGATATAAGAATAAATGATCAATGGACAGCCACTTCAAAGATAATGATAATATAAATAATAATGTGATAATAATTATGATGTAAATTTTCTTTTGATCACTATTACCCTACATTTCTATTTACTTATAATTAGTAAAAAAAAAAAAAAAAAAAAGATGTTATTATTAACTTTCTTGTATTTCTTATCCATTTTTTCATCTAAACCATTCAGATTCTACTTTTACCTTCTTGTTTCACTGTGTTGTATATATTCACGGAGGCTCCATAAAATCTTTGGAAGAATGAGACAGTACATACAAGAGAATGCTTATATGACTATATTTGTAAAATGGAAAGTGAAAATTGCTCAGTCGTGCAACTCTTTGTGACCCCATGGAATAGTCCATGGAATTTTCCAAGCCAGAATACTTGAGTGGGTAGCCACTCCCTTCTCCAGTGGATCTTCCCAACCCAGGTCTCCCGCACTATAATATGGAATTATATATAAAGTAAAATAACACTGACCTTAGGGTCACTTGGAGAAGGAAATGGCAACCCACTCCAATATTCATGCCTGGAAAATCCCATGGACCAAGGAGCATGGTGGGCTACAATCCATGGGGTCGCAAAGAGTCGGACACAACTGAGCGACTTCTGTGTGTGTGTTAGGGTCACTTACACCTTTATGCATAGGTACAATAGATATTTCCCTAATCTATTCAACACATTTCTTTTTCTAAATTTGTTATTGAGTACTGAATAATTACTAAGTATTTGTTGGTCTTGCAAGTGCAAATCAGAGAAATCCTGTATGAAAGCTTCTTTTGTCTTCTGTCCCAAAAACCTAAATTTTGAAATAGGTTACTATAAAAATATAGGCTATATCATAGACTTTTATACAACATTATTGTTGGAAATAGAATGACTACTTTAATGTTATCCACAAAATAATAATTTTCTCTAGAAATTCACCATCACTGATATGTCCAGGCTTGCCTCAAAGATTACAGAAGTTTACTACCTCCAGAACCAGTTCACAAATATACTGCTCTGATAACTGAAAATTACTTCCTCTCAATAAGTGTAAAATCTGTTTCCCTGTACCTACCAATGTGAGGTATTAGTTCTGCTCTCTAGAGTTCTACAGTACAAGTCTAATCCATCTTCCACATGACAGCCCTTCACATATCTGAAGACAGCGTGCACTACTCCTCTAAATCCTTAATCTATATATTCCTGTGGTTCAACTATATTTTTGCCAATTCTAGTTTTTCCTTCTTGACACCCCATGTGGTTATTTTCTGTTGCACTTTAGCTTCATTTGTCAATTATTAGTTTCAAGACACTCTTCTCTTGGAATAATCCTCCACTGAATGAGCATAATATCAAATAGGGATGGTTAAAATGTTGAAAAAAAATTTTTTTTAAATCAATTGTAACTTTCTAATGCTTTATATCTGTTGCTATGTTAAAAATGGTTCCAAACTTTGTGGTTTAACACAAAGCTCATTTTATTAAGTTTCTGAATTCTTGGAAGAAATTCAGACAGGGCACGATAGAGTGGATTACCTCTGCTCCATAATGCCAAAGCCTCAGCTGGAAGAACTACAACTAGGGTGATACAAATGAATGGGGCCTGACACAATATGAAGACTTCTTAACCAACACATATCTGTGCTCAGGCTGGGATAACTCAGACTTCAGTTTCCATGTGGTCTCTCCATGTGGCTTGAATTCCTTAGAGCCTATAAGTTGAGTTCTTAAGGGAACTTGTAAAAAGCACTAAGAAACAAACAAACAAAAAAAAAAAAAAACAAGGCAGGGCTTCCCTGATGGTGAAGAACCTGCCTGCCAATGCAGGAGACATGGGTTCCATCCCTGGTCCAGGAAGATCCAACATGCGGTGGAGCAACTAAGCCTGTGGGCCACAACCATTGAGCCTGCACCTTAGAGTCCAGGAACCTCAACCACTGAGCCCACGAGCCCCAGAACCCAGGCTCCAGAACAAGAGAAGCCACTGCATTGAGAAACATGCACACGGAAACTAGAGAGTAGCCCTCACTCCCTATAACTAGAGAAAAGCTCTTGTAGCAACAAAGACCTGGCACAGTCAAAATACATAAAATTTAAAATAATTTTATAAAAAAAGAAAAAAAAAGCAAGGCAGAAGCTTAAAAATTTCTTTTGACTGTCCTCAAAATATGTGCAGATGACTTTGAGGCGACCCAAGTTGGAAATACTACAATAGACACTACCATAGAAAGGGGGAAAGAAAAGGTCCACAGCAGCTTGCCTCCAGAGCAACTCTGCAGTCTAACTGGACATATACGTTTCCAGTTCTAAAGACCTCCACAATTCCCACTGCCTTTATCACTTAGTGCAAGCTGATAAAAATTCTTTTAAAAAATTCAGGATATCTTATGTATCAATTTATTAATCCACTCCATTAGAAGAAAACCAGATTCACAAATCTCATTATAATAACTTTTCTCAGTCTTGGGCTTTTTATGAGACAGTTGTGGGCCACACCCTTAAGAATTAACAGAAAACTATTTTTAACAGGGAGTGTGTCAGAGGCACATATAAAATAAACTTAAACTTTCTGTCTTCTGAAAGAACCTACAAAGTATCACTTTAAATTTTTTGGAGACTTAAACAAAGAGATTTTCAATCACACTCTGGCTTTATTTTAACTCTGATGCCATATTTTCCTGACAATATTGAAGATTTGATACTTTCCCTGAAGTCCTTTATAATTTTGACATCTTTGGCATTCTGAAGAGCCTGTGAATGAATAGGATTTTTTCCCCAAAAGTTCACCATGCCTTGTCTCAATACTTTTTTCTAAAGTTTGCCCTAAACTGAACAACAAACACCTTTTTAGCTGATTTCTATCTTTTCTGTAGATCTGTGCTTTTTTATTACAATTGTTTTTACTTTTCAAAACAACATTTGTGTATGAGCATGGTTGAGACATTTCATGCCATGTGAAAAATTCTACAAATAATCCCAAAGGCAGCTTTATTAATATTATTAAACATTTCCTTAATAAAATATTATATACAATGTATAACAAAGAACTAAAACAAGATTAATTAACACAAATATTTGTTATAGGTACAAGAGGAAATAATTTTTCAATCTTTTCTTCATGTTCACTTATTTGCTTATATTGGAATATAGCTATATTACTTTGTTTTGTTAGTTTCTGCTATACAGCAAAGTGAATCAGTCATATGTGTACATGTATCTTCTCTTTTTTGGATTTCCTTCCCATTTAGTTCACCACAGAGCACCGAGTAGAGTCCCCTGTGGTATACAGTAGGTTCGCACTAGTTATCTATTTTATACATAGTAATGTATATATTTGCTGGAGGAGGGCATGGCAACCCACTCCAGTTTCTTGCCTGGAGCATCTCCATGGACAGAGGAGCCTGCTGGGCTACAGTCCACGGGGTCACCAAGAGTCAGACAAGACAAACTGACTAACGACAGCACAGTGTATATATTGGCATATATGTAGATCCCAATCTCCCAGCTCATCTCACCGCCTTCCCTCCCAGTAACCATACTCTTGTTCTCCACATCTGTGTCTCTATTTCTGCTTTGCAAATAAGATCATCTCCACTATTTTTCCTAGATTCTGCATGTATCCATTAATATACTATTCTGTTCTTCACTTTCTAACCTACTTCACTCTGTATGACAGTCTCCAGGTCCATCTGCATCTCTGCAAATGACAATTTCTTTCCTTTTCACAGTTGAATAATATTCCAATGTATATATTAATCCATTCCTCTGTTGATGGACAGGTTGCTTCCATGGCAATGTTAAATAATGCTGAATTTACAATTTGTATGGAAATACAAAAGACCCTGAATAGCCAAAACAATATTGAGAAATAAAAATAGAGCTGGAGGAATCAGGCACCCTGACTTCAGACTATACTACAAAGCTACAGTAATCAGGACAGAATGACACTGGCACAAAAACAGAATATAGATCAATGAAACATAATAGAAAAGCCCAATGATAAATCCATATATCTAAAGTCACCTAATGTATGACAAAGGAGGGAAAAATATACAGTGGAGAAAAGATAATCTTTTAAAAAAGTTCTGCTTGGAAAACTGAACTGTTAAAGATAAAAAAAATGAAATTAGAACTCTACCTAACATCATATACAAAAATAAACTCAAAATAGATTCGACACTGAAATGTAATTCCAAACACTATTAATATCATACAGGAAAACACAGGCAGAACACTCTTTAACATAAATCACAGCAAGATCTTTCCTGACTCAATTCTGAGAGTAATAAAAATTAACAAAGGAGTCTAATTAAATTGAAAAACTTTTGCATAGCAAAAGAAGCCATAAACAAGACACAAAGACAAACCTCACAATGGAAGAAAATATTTGCAAATGAAGAAACTGAGAAGGGATTAATCTTCAACAAATACAGGCCCATCAACAGAAAATTGGATTAAATATTTACTGAGCATGGCCCCACCCATCAGAACAACACCCAGTTTCCCCTCAGTAAGTCTATCCCATCAGGAAGCTTCCATAAGCCTCTAATCTTTCTCCATCAGAGGGCACACAAACTGAAAACCACAATCACAGAAAACTAAGCAATCTAAACACATGGACCACAGCCTTGTCTAACTCAATAAAACTATGAGCCATGCTGCGTAGGGCCATCCAAGATGGGTCATGGTGGAGAATTCTGACAAAATGTGGTCCACTGGAGAAAAACAAAAGTGAGAATGAAGTCGCTCAGTTGTGTCCGACTCTTTGCGACCCCAATGGACTATAGCCTACCAGGCTCCTCTGTCCATGGGATTTTCCAGGTAATAGTACTGGAGTGGATTGCCATTTCCTTCTCCAGGGGATCTTTCCAAACCCAGGGCTGGAACCCAGGTCTTCCGCATTGTAGACAGACACTTTACCGTCTGAGCCACCAGGGAAGTCCACTGGAGAAGGGAATGGCAAATAACTTCGGTATTTTTGCTTGAGAACCCCATGAACGGTATGAAAAGGCAAAAAGATAGGACACTGAAAGATGAACTCCCCAGGTTGGTAGGTGCCCAATATGCTACTGGAGATCAGTGGAGAAATAACTCCAGAAAGAATGAAAAAACAGAGCCAAAAAACAAACAAACAAACAAACAAACAAAAAACAAAAAAACAGCCAGTTGTGGATATGACTGGGGATGGAAGCCAGGTTGATGCTGTAAAGAGCAATATTGCATAGGAACCTAGAATGTTAGGTCCATGAATCAAGGCAAATTGGAAGTGTCAAACAGGAGATGGCAAGACTGAATGTCAACATTCTAGGAATCAGAGAACTAAAATGGACTGGAATGGGTAAATTTAACTCAGATGACCATTATATCTAATACTGTAGGAAGGATCCCTTAGAAGAAATGGAGTAGCCATCATGGTCAAGAAAAGAGTCTGAAATGCAGTACTTGGAAGCAATCTCAAAAAGGACAGAATGATCTCTGTTAATTTCCAAGGAAAACCATTCAATATCACAATAATCCAAATCTATGCCCTGACCAATAATGCTGAAGAAGCTGAAGTTGAATGGTTCTATGAAGACCTACAAGACCTTCTAGAACTAACACCCAAAAAAAGATGGCCTTTTCATTATAGGGAGCTGGAATGCAAAAGTAGGAGGTAAAGAAACACCTGGAGTAACAGGCAAATTTGGCCTTGGAGTACAGAGTGAAGCAGATCAAAGAATTTTGACAAGAGAATGCACTGATCATAGCAAACACCCTCTTCTAAAAACACAAGAGAAAACTCTACACATGGACATCACCAAAAGGTCAACATCAAAATCAGATTGGTTATATTCTTTGCTGCCAAAGATGGAGAAGCTCACACAGTCAGCAATAACAAGACTGGAAGCTGACTGCCTCAGATCATAGACTCCTTAATCCCAAATTCAGATAAAAATTGAAGAAAGCAGGGAAAACCACTAGACTATTCAGGTATGACCTAAATCAAATCCCTAACAATTATACAGCAGAAGTGAGAAATAGATTTAAGGGACTAGATCTGATAGACAGAGTGCCTGATGAACTATGGATGGAGGTTCATGACATTGTACAGGAGACAGGGAGAAAGACCATCCCCAAGAAAAAGAAATGTAAAAAAGAAAAATGGCTGTCTGGGGAGGCTTACAAATAGTTGTGAAAAGAAGGGAAGTAAAAGACAAAGGAGAAAAGGAAAGATATGCCCAGTTAAAGGCAGAGTTCCGAAGACTAGCTAGGGAAGATAAGAAAGCCTTCCTCAGTGATCAGTGCAAAGAAATAGAGGAAAACAATAGAATGGGAAAGACTTGAGATATCTTCAAGAAAATGAGAGATACAAAGGGAATATTTCATGCAAAGATGGGCTGAATAAAGGACAGAAATGGTATGGACCTAACAGAAGCAGAAGATATTAAGAAGAGATGGCAAGAATACGCAGAAGAACTGTATAAAAAGATCTTCACAACCCAGATAATTACAATGGTGTGATCACTCACCTAGAGCCAGACATCCTGGAATGTGAAGTCAAGTGGGCCTTAGGAAGCATCACTATGAATAAAGCTAGTGGAGGTGATGGAATTCCAGTTGAGCTATTTCAAATCCTGAAAGATGATGCTGTGAAAGTTCAGAACCCAATATGCCAGCAAATTTGGAAAACTCAGCAGTGGCCACAAGACTGGAAAAGGTCAGTTTTCATTCCAATCCCAAAGAAAGGCAATGCCAAAGAATGCTCAAACTACCCCACATCTGCACTCATCTCACATGCTAGTCAACTAATGCTCAAAATTCTCCAAGCCAGGCTTCAGTGATATGTGAACCATGAACTTCCAGATGTTCAAGCTGGTTTTAGAGAGGGAAGATGAACTCAAGATCAAATTGCCAACATCCACTGGATCATGGAAAAAGCAAGAGAGTTCCAGAAAAACATCTCTTTCTGCTTTATTGACTATGCCAAAGCCTTTGACGGTGTGGATCACAATAAACTGTGGAAAATTCTGAAAGAGATGGGAATCCCAGACCACCTGACCTGCCTCTTGAGAAACCTATGCAGGTCAGGAAGCAACAGTTAGAACTGGACATGGAACAACAGACTGGTTCCAAAATACATCAAGGCTGTATAGTGTCACCCTGATTATTTAACTTATATACAGAGTACATCATGAGAAATGCTAGGCTGGATGAAGCACAAGCTGGAATCAATATTGCCTGGAGAAATATCAATAACCTCAGATATGCAGATGATACCATCCTTATGGCAGAAAGCAAAGAAGAACTAAAGAGCCTCTTGATGAAAGTGAAAGAGGAGAGTGAAAAACTTAGCTTAAAGCTCAACATTCAGAAAACGAAGATCATGTCATCTGGTCCCATCACTTCATGGCAAATAGATGGGGAACGAGTGGACACAGTGGCAGACTTTTTTTGGGGGGTGGGGTGGGGGGCCTCCAAAATCACTGCAGATGGTGACTTCAGCCATGAAATTAAAAGATGCTTACTCCTTAGAAGAGAAGTTATGTCCAACCTAGACAGCATATTAAAAAGCAGAGATATTACTTGCCAACAAAGGTGCATCTAGTCAAAGCTATGGTTTTTCCAGTAGTCATGTACGGATGTGAAAGTTGG
Organism: Bubalus bubalis; assembly: GCF_019923935.1. NCBI lineage: Eukaryota > Metazoa > Chordata > Mammalia > Artiodactyla > Bovidae > Bubalus > Bubalus bubalis. The sequence goes on along the minus strand of NC_059159.1, from coordinate 76,499,066 downwards.
ATTACAAAAAAGCTGAGTGCCGAAGAACTGAAGCTTTTGAATAGTGGTGTTGGAGAAGACTCTTGAGAGACCCTTGGACTGCAAGGAGATCCAACCTGTCCATTCTAAAGGAAATCAGTCCTGAATATTCATAGGAAAGACTGATGATGAAGCTAAACTCCAATACTTCGGCCACCTGATGTGAAAAGCTGACTCATTTGAAAAGATCCTGATGCTGGGAAAGATTGAGGACAGGAGGAGAAGGGGACAACAGAGGATAAGATGGTTGGATGGCATCACTGACTCCATGGGCATGAGTTTGAGCAAACTCTGGGAGTTGGTGATGGACAGGGAGGCCTGATGTGTTGCAGTCAGTGGTCACAAAGAGTCAGACATGCCTGAGGAAATGAACAGACTGATACATACAGCTCATATACTTCAATATAAAAAAAAATAATAATAACTCAATCGAAAAATAGGTTGAAGACCTAAATAGATATTCAAAGAAGACATACAAATGGTCAGAAAGATATGAAAAGATGCTCAACATTCCTAATTAGACAAGTTCAATCTAAAACTACAATGATGTCTTACTTCAAACCAGTCAGAATGGCCATCATCAAAAAGTCTACAAACAATAAATGCTAGAAAGAGTGTGGAGAAAAGGCAATGCTCTCACACTGTTGATGGGAATGTAAATTGATACACCCACTATGGAAGATGGTATGGAGATTCCTTAAAAACTAAGAATAAAACCACCATATGACTCCTGTGGTCATGTATGGATGTGAGAGTTGGACTGTGAAGAAGGCTGAGTGCTGAAGAATTGATGCTTTTGAACTGTGGTGTTGGAGAAGACTCTTGAGAGTCCCTTGGACTGCAAGGAGATCCAACCAGTCCATTCTGCAGGAGATCAGCCCTGGGATTTCTTTGGAAGGAATGATGCTAAAGCTGAAACTCCAGTACTTTGGCCACCTCATGCGAAGAGTTGACTCATTGGAAAAGACTCTGATGCTGGGAGGGATTGGGGGCAGGAGGAGAAGGGGACGACAGAGGATGAGATGGCTGGATGGCATCACTGACTCGATGGACGTTGAGTCTCAGTGAACTCCGGGAGTTGGTGAGGGATAGGGAGGCCTGGCGTGCTGCGATTCATGGGATCGCAAAGAGTCAGACATGACTGAGCGACTGATCTGATCTGATCTGATGACCCAGCAATCCCACTCCTAGACATATACCCTGAGGAAATAAAAACTGAAGAAGCCACATGTATCCCAGTGTTCATTGCATCAGTATTTACAATAACTAGAAAGTGAAAGCAACCTAGATGTCCATTGATAGATGAATGGATAAAGAAGCTGTGCTACATATACACAATGGAATATTACTCAGCCATAAAAAGGAACTCATTTGAGTCAGTTCTAATGAGGTAGATGATCCTAGAGCCTATTATACAGAGTGAAGTAAGTCATAAAGAGAAAGATATATATTGTGTTCTACTGCACATATACAGAAATTAGAAAAATGGTACTTAAGAATTTATTTCCAGGGCAGCAGTGGAGAAACAGACACAGAGAATAGACTCGTGGACATGGGGACGGGGGAGGAGAGGGTGAGACGTATGGAGAGAGTAACAGGGAAACTCACATTACCATATGTAAAATAGATAGCTACAGTGAATTTGTTGTAGGGCTCAGGAAACTCAAACAGGGGCTCTGTATCAACCTAGAGGGGTGGGATGGGGTGGTAGATAGGAATCAAATTCAAAAGAGAGTGGATATATGTATACCTCTGGCTGATTCATGGGGAGATTTGAGAGAAAACAATAACATTTTGTAAAGCAATTATCCTTCAATAAAAATTAAAAAAATTAATCAGACAAAAGACTAAAAGAAAAAAAATAAGGAAGGAAATGAGTGAATATTCACGTATCTATCGTCAACATTTTTTAGTTAAAACTTCACATGTTCCGTAACTTGTCACAATTAAGTTCAGGTTCTGCCTAAGTTTGTACACCAAATTAGGCAGAGAACTTTCTTTCTACAAATTTAAAAATTTAAAAGCAATTTTTATAACTGTTGGTGTCTAATATATAAACGTTTAGAATAGGAATATTTGTCATTTATTTCAGAAAAACTTGTTTGTCCAAAGCTTTAAACTATGCTTGGCACAGAAGGTTGGTTTTCCTAAGAATAACAATTGTCCCTTGAGTATGATTTGCCTGATCTACATATGGAGTCATTTCTACGTATGTTATGATGTTATCTAATTATAATTTTCCTCACCCAAAAATATAGTTTGAATTAAAAACAATGAATTTAACAGTTATCTTGTAAATGTCTTCCTTGAAATATCTGTTGACTGAAAAAAAAAGCACAATCTAAAAGTTGAGAATTATGTTTTATTTGGTGGACAAAACTGAGGACTTATGTCCAGAAGACAGCCTCTCTGAAAGCTCTGAGAAACTGTCTGAAGAGGTAAGGGAGGAGGCAGGACAGAGCTGAGTTTTTGTAACAAAGGCCAGCACTTCAAAAGATTACTGCTATTTAAAGAAAATCATGAGACACAGGTTAGATTACTGGGGTTAGCCACAGGTTAGACCTGTAGGCAAGATCCCCTAGGGAAGGACATGACAACCCACTCCAGTATTCTTGGCTGGATAACCCCATGGACAGAGGAGCCTGGTGGGCTGCAGTCCACAGTGTCACAAAGAGTCAGACACAACTGCAGTGACTTAGCATGTACACAAAGAAAGTCAGGTATCTCAAGTTGACTAACTCAGCACTTTCTAGTATCGGAAGATATGAGAGTGTGGGCTCATTGAAATATTACTTTGACATGCACCTTAGATATCAAGGGCCAGTACCTGTTCTTCCTTATCCTGAGTTTCCTGGAGTACACCGTTGGGAGTGGCCACAGTGGCTTGTTGGCAGCAACATCCTTTGTTTACTGATACAGCAGGCAACATTTTTCATTCACACATTATTTCAGTTCTGAAATCACTATATTTTATAGGATGTCAAGTGTTTTTTTGTTTTAATGTGTTCAGGTGTATACATCATACCGATGTATTTCATCCCAACCTCAGTATCCTGAACCTTGAGAAGATTAAAGATACACTTAAATGTAGTGAGTTCACACAGAAAGCAATTTCACCCACTCCTACCTATCTGCCTTCAAACTGCTATGTTGAACTGTTTGTCCCTCTTGTATAAAACACGGAAATTCCAAAGCTTTCATTATCATACTCTCGTATTTGCAAGTCCATATGGTCTAATGACAAAACTTTCCTCTCATCTGAATCAAAGCTGTTCCATTTTCAGGCAGCTTTAATCTGAAACTCTCAAGTAAGCTTTCATATACTCCACATTCAGCTTCTTTCTCCTGTTTCCTTTACTTCCTCTTCTACATTCTAATTGATGTTTGTACTTATTCTCAGACTTAGGGAAAGGGTAATGATTTCTAGGAAACAAGCATACTGTTATGTGGTTGGGATAATTGTAATTTAACATCAGGACCACCTTTGTGTCAAATGTTGAAGCAATGACAAAGGATATTTTCAGATTTCTTCTAAAATACTCATGATTAGAGATCACTTTTCCTATACTTCCTTGATGAATATAGGGCTTCTTCCCATTAGAGTTTTAAGACTTGGCTTTCGCAGAGTCTAGATTCTGGGTGTCTACCTGATGCACACACTCACTCTTGATCCCTTCCATGCTCCCTTCCACAAAGTCCAACTCTGGCCCATAAGAAACTGCTTTGTGGAATTTAAGTTCTATCTGTTTCTCATAAAGTTTTCTTCTCTCTGCTGCCACAGGCCATTCCAACCTACAGATTTTTCAGGCTTGGATTAAAAGTTACTTCTAACATTTTATTTTGCACTTCTAGTGCCAATTAACATTGTTGTGACAGTGTCAGATAAACAGCAAAAGGACTCAGCCGTACATATAGGTATATTCATTCTCTACCGATCTCCCCTCCCCTCTAGGCTGCCACATAACACTGAGCAGACTTCCCTGTGCTATACAGTAGGATACTGTAGGTTACCCATTTTAAGCATAGCAGTGTGTACATTTTGATCCTAAGCTCCCTAACTATCTCCTCCACTCATTGTTCTGCCCTGGCAACCATAAGTTCATTCTCTAAGTCTGTGAGCCTGCTTTGTAAATAAGTCCATTTCTTTTTAGACTTTATAAGGAACATCATACAACATTTCACTTCTCTAACTTACTTCACTCAGTATGACAATCTCTGAGTTCATCTACGTTGCTGAAAACGGCATTATTTCACTCTTTTCAATGACTAATATTAATTGTATATATGTACCACATCTTCTTTATTCATTTCTCTGTCAAGAAAATATTTCTTGTAACCTTAAAAATCTCCCTCCCAAAAAACACAAACCTAACATCTCTAAGTGGTTTTCTGACTTTCACTTCACATGATGTGGTGGCAGGAAGACGAATTAGCAGCTTTCTCTCCAAATAAGTTCCCAATTTGTAGGGGGTTTTTTGTTGTTGTTGTTGATACTATTGTTATCTTCTCCCTTTATTTAGGCTGCTGCTGCTGCTAAAGTCACTTCAGTCGTGTCCAACTCTGTGCGACCCCAGAGACGGCAGCCCACCAGGCTCCCCCGTCCCTGGGATTCTCCAGGCAAGAACACTGGAGTGGGTTGCCATTTCCTTCTCCAATGCAGGAAAGTGAAAAGTGAAAGTGAAGTCGCTCAGTCGTGTCCGACTCCTAGCGACCCCATGGACTGCAGCCTACCAGGCTCCTCCGTCCATGGGATTTTCCAGGCAAGAGTACTGGAGTGGGGTGTCATTGCTTCTCTGTTATTTAGGGAAGAGTTGATAAATGGCTAGTTTTACAGTATCTTGCCATATTCTGCTTACTACTTAGCACTTAATGAGTCTTCTGGCTCACTGGAGCCACTTCCCAAGGAATAGAAACTCCAAGACCATAGGAAAAGTCACATTTGACATTAAGTTTCATAGAAATAACTCTTAAGGAGGCACTAAGACTTTTAATTGTAATTCGATACCCCCAAAGTGGTTATGGAAAAACTAAAGAAAACCTAGCTAAGATTGACATACAATTTTAACTACATCAATGGTAATATTTATACATTTTATATTTGGTGAAGTACTTTTTATGCAAATACAACAATGCACTAAAAAGATCAGTTCAGTTCAGTTGCTCAGCTATTTCCAACTCTTTGAGACCCCATGGACTGCAGCAAGACAGGCCTCCCTGTCCATCACCAGCTCCCAGAGTTTACTCAAACTCATGCCCATTGAGGCAGTGATGACAGCCAAACATTTCATCCTCTTTTGTCCCCTTCTCCTCCTGTCCTCAATCTTACCCAGCATCAGGGTCTTTTCAAATGAGTCAGCTCTTTGCATCAGATGGCCAAACTACTGTAGCTTCAGCCTCAAAATCAGCCCTTCCAATGAATGTTCAGGACTGATTTCCTTAAGGTTGGACTAGTTGGATATCCTTGAAGTCCAAGGGACTCTCCAGAGACTCTCCAACACAACAGTTCAAAAGCATCAATTCTTCAGCACTCAGCTTTCTTTATAATGCAACTCTCATATCCATACACGACTACTGGAAAAATCATAGCCTTGACTAGATAGACCTTTGTTGGTAAAGTAATGTCTCTGCTTTTTAATATGCTGTCTAGGTTGGTCATAACTTTTCTTCCAAGGAGTAAGCATCTTTTAATTTCATGATGCAGTCACCATCTGCAGTAATTTTGGAGCCCCAAAAAATAAAGTCTGACACTGTTTCCCCATCTATTTGCCATGCAGAGATGGGACCAGATGCCATGATCTTAGTTTTCTGAATGGTGAGCTTTAAGCCAACTTGTTCACTTTCCCCTTCCACTTTCATCAAGAGGCTTTTTAGTTCCTCTTCACTTTCTGCCATATGGGTGGTGTCATCTGTATATCTGAGGTTATTGATATTTCTCCCAGCTATCTTGATTCCAGCTTGAACTTCATCCAGCCCAGCATTTCTCATGATGTACTCAGCATATAAGTTAAATAAACAGGGTGACAATATACAGCCTTGACTTACTCCTTTTCCTATTTAGAACCAGTCTGTTGTTCCATGTCCAGTTCTAACTGTTGCTTCCTGACCTGCATACAGATTTCTCAAGAGGCAGATCAGGTGATCTGGGATTCCTATCTCTTTCAGAATTTTCCACAGTTTATTGTTATCCACACCGTCAAAGCCTTTGGCATAGTCAATAAAGCAGAAATAGATGTTTTTCTGGAACTCTCTTACTTTTTCAATGATCCAGTGGATGTTGGCAATTTGATCTCGAGTTCATCTTCCCTCTCTAAAACCAGCTTGAACATCTGGAAGTTCATGGTTCACGTATTGCTGAAGCCTGGCTTGGAGAATTTTGAGCATTAGTTGACTAGCATGTGAGATGAGTGCAGATGTGTGGTAGTTTGAGCATTCTTTGGCATTGCCTTTCTTTGGGATTGGAATGAAAACTGACCTTTTCCAGTCTTGTGGCCACTGCTGAGCTTTCCAAATTTGCTGGCATATTGGGTTCTGAACTTTCATAGCATCATCTTTTAGGATTTAAAATAGCTTAACTGGAATTCTGTCACCTCCACTAGCTTTGTGCATAGTGATGCTTCCTAAGGCCCACTTGACTTCATATTTCAGGATGTCTGGCTCTAGATGAGTGATCACACCATCGTGGCTATCTGGGTCATGAAGATTTTTGTACAGTTCTGTGTATTCTTGCCACCTCTTCTTAATATCTTCTGCTTCTGTTAAGTCCATACCATTTCTGTCCTTTATTAAGCTCATGTCTGCATGTAATGTTCCCTTTGTATCCCTAATTTTCTTGAAGAGATCTCAAGTCTTCCCCATTCTATTGTTTTCCTCTATTTCTTTGCCTTGATCAGTAAGAAAGGCTTTCTTATCTTCCCTTGCTAGTCTTTGGAACTCTGCATTCAACTTTCCTTTTCTCATTTGTGTTTTGCCTCTCTTCTTTTCATAGTTATTTATGAGGTCTCCTCAGACAGCAATTTTGCTTTTTTGCATTTCTTTTCCATGGAGATGGTCCTGATCCTTGTCTCCTGTACAATGTCATGAACCTCCATCCATAGTGCATCAGACACTCTGTCTATCAGATCTAGTCCCTTAAATCTATTTCTAACTTCCACTGTATAATTGTTAGGGATTTGATTTAGGTCATACCTGAATGGTCTAGTAGTTTTCCCTGCTTTCTTCCTTTTACATCTGAATTTGGCAATAAGAAGCTCATGATCTGAGCCACAGTTAACTCCCAGTCTTGTTTTTGCTGACTGTATAGAGCTTTTCCATCTTTGGCTGCAAAGAATAGAATTCGGCTGCAAAGAATATAATTAAAAAGATCATGTCTAAATTATTTCTTAAGTTACCAAGATTATTCATCATTTGAAAAGGAAACTAGACTTATTTATACTTATGCTTTGTACAAGTTTAAAACTATTAAAATGGGTTCATTTAAAGCCACCAAAATAGGTAAAGTCCAGATTTATAATCCTCAACTATTTAAGAGAACTACTAACTAGAAAAGTCACCTGAAGTGTAAATATCACATTGGATTGTATCTTTTTAAAAACATCCAGTAATTGCCTCCTGTTTATCACATTAAATTTAAACTCCCTAGTTTAATGTAACAGGTGCTCTCTTTTTATATTCTTCCTACTTTCTTCAACAAACTTAACTTCACACTACTTCCACACTTAGTTCTTCCACTTAACCATGTATTCTTCTTGACCTAAAATATTCATCACACAATTCCCCCACATATCTTCCCCCTGAATCCCTACAGCTAATTTTACTCTTCTATTTCCGGTCAAGATCTATGTCACTATATGTACTCACTTGTTTAGAATTTACTAGGCTAATTTCAAATATGTATCTGCAGGTTTACCTCAACTATATTTTAAATTACTTAAAATTGTTTTCCCTCAGGTTTTAGTGCCTAGAAGAGGACTCTGTATGCACAGAGTAGGCTGGCAGCACATTATATTGGTGATAATTTATTATGAAACCAAACATAAAACACTACCAATATAGTGGAGCTCTTAAATCCCACCAATGGAAAAGAGTGATGTGACTTGTTGATATAAGTTATGCAGTAGCACACCATGCCTTGCTTTATTTCTCTTTGTTTTCACATATATTTATTTGATTTCTGATACATATACAGAGATGCTTTTCTGTTGCCCTGAAAGGGCACTTATTAATATTTCAGTCATAACTCGTGTATGTTTGTAAATAAATACATCATATGTGTGTATATATATACACACATATACTTAAATATAGCGGATTATATTGACTTGCATATGATATTTGAAATACATGTGTGTTCATATATGTGTGTATGTGTACAGAATGTGTTAGATTGCAGGCACAATATTTTTCTTCTTCCCAAGAAATTGAGTCTCTCTCCACTGACTTGGATCTGGGCCATTGCTTAGGGCAAAAGGATAGTAGTAGCAAGCAAGATGCAAGCCAAGTTATAAAAAGTAGTTTCACTTTAAGATTCCTTAATGTGCTGGAAATCTTTCTACCATCACATAAAGAAGCCTGAGCTGGCCTACTGCAGGATGAGACCATATGGAATAGAATCAAGTTAACCACCTGTGGCCCCAGAGACCAACCAGACTCAGAGTTTAAGTTAGGACATCCTAGACAATTGAACCCCTAGACATCCTGGACATCCTAGACCCCTGGACATCCTAGACAATTGAATTGGTCTAGACATCCTAGACCCCTGGACATCCTAGACAATTGAGTTGGTCTAGACATCCTAGACCCCTGGACATCCTAGACAATTGAATTGGTCTAGACATCCTAGACCCCTGGACATCCTAGACAATTGAGTTGGTCTAGACATCCTAGACCCCTGGACATCCTAGACAATTGAGTTGGTCTAGATATCCTAGACCCCTGGACATCCTAGACAATTGAGTTGGTCTAGACATCCTAGACCCCTGGACATCCTAGACAATTGAATTGACTGTGGTGGCAGAACAGAAGGGCTCCCAAGTTAACTCATAAAATTGTAACTAAATAAACAGCAGTTTGTCAGGCCCTACTCTATGTGCTTTAAGTGTTTGTGTCTGGGCTCGGTTGTTAAGTCATGTCCAACTCTTTGCTACCTCATAGACTATAGCCCACCAGGTTTCTCTGTCCATGAGATTTCCCAGGCAAAATTACTGGAGTGGGTTGCCACTACCTCCTCCAGGGGATCTTCCCAACCCAGTGATCGAAACCACACCTCCTTTGACTTCTGGAATGCCAGGCTGATTCTTTAACACTGAGCCATCTGGGAAGCCCTATGGGTTTAAAGTATGTAGCATCAACTCTTGAAGCTTCACACCAACCCAGTGAAGCAGGCATTGATATTATGTATCATAAAACTGAGACAAAGAAAGGTCTCATGATTCCTAGATAGTAAGTGGTTAAAAAAGGGGGGGGGGACCCAAACTCTGGCATTCTATTCTCTTCATGTGGATACCTAACGTCTTCTTCCCTGCATGATGGACTGAGCTGCAAATTATGTATGAAGGATCAAATAGCTTGCAAGCTCAAGCCCTAACTACTTGATTTCTTAAATTGAGAGTTAAAAGCAATAAAGTCTGATGTAGGTTTAAGCATTCCATTTTAACCTTTGAGTATCTGAATAAAGCTAGCCAAAAAAATATTTACCAAAAGTTAGATATTCCTCTGACTCATTTTCAGTTTTTAAAGGCAGTAGGTAAAATCCCATGGATGGAGGAGCCTGGTAGGCTGTAGTCCAGGGGGTCGTGAAGGGTCAGACATATCTGAGTGACTTCACTTTCGCTTTCATGCATTGGAGAAGGAAATGGCAATCCACTCCAGTTTTCTTTCCTGGAGAATCCCAGGGATGGGGGAGCCTGGTGGGCTGCCGTCTATGGGGTCACACAGAGTCGGTCACGACTGAAGCGACTTAGCAGCACCAGCAGCAGCAGTGGCCAAAACATGTCCCACTTCTATAGTATGATTGCTACCCCAATAATTTTGTGAGAAAAGCCTGGATGTCCCCAAAGGAAATCAAGGCTTTAAGGGGATAAACAATTTGTTATGTGCACCTGTTGGGAGATAGATTTTTGTCTTCCTCCTCTTGCATCATGTGGCTATCATCCAAGCATGCATGTGTACTCAGTCACTCAGTCATGTCAGACTCTGTGATCCCATGGACTGTAGTCTGATAGGCTCCTCTGTTAGTGGAATTTTCCAGGCAAGAATCCTGGAGCAGGTTGCCATTTCCTACCCCAAGAGATCTTCCCAATCCAGGTATCAAACCCGTATCTCCTGCATGTCCTGAATTGGAAGACAGATTTTTTTTTTTTTTAACCACTGAGCCACCTGGGAAGCCTCGTCTGAGCATAGGAACCAATGAAAACACTCCTTTAATGTTGTAACACCCAGCAAGTCCCAACCCCCCACCTACTTCTCTCTTCTATTTCTTAAGTTTAGAGGCACAGATATCTGACTCATATTTTCATGATTATCTGTAACCTCAGGGAAAAATACAAAGTATGACATTCATCTAGAATATTGGTAAGTAAATTCATGTCGATTTAAATTCCTCTTCTTCCTTCATAGATTAAGCTACTTGCCTCCAAGCAATACTGCTTCTAATTATATTAATAAGTGATCAAATTAAATTCCTAGATATTAGCACTGGAAATTGACTTTTCTTGTTGGCAATCAGTGAAATATATATAACTTATTTGGCAGTAATTCTCTAGAGTTTCTTGAAAATGACCTCTAGCTTTTAGTGTAAATTAATTTTATAAAATGCTTTTACACTTAAAGAACAGGATTGAGACCTCTGGGTCAAAGATAAAAGAACATTAAATTTTTAACATTTCAAATTTTCTTTTTGTTCTGTGATTATTTGAACTTATAAATAAATGGATTTTTGTGAGTAAAATAAATATTGTATTTTGCTTTTAATATTGGAGAAGGCAATGTCACCCCACTCCAGTACTCTTGCCTGGAAAATCCCATGGATGGAGGAGCCTGGTAGGCTGCATGCAGTCCATGGGGTCGCTAAGAGTCGGACACGACTGAGCGACTTCACTTTCACTTTTCACTTTCATGCATTGGAGAAAGAAATGGCAACCCACTCCAGTGTTCTTGCCTGGAGAATCCCAGGGACGGGGGAGCCTGGTGGGCTGCCGTCTATGGGGTCGCACAGAGTCGGATACGACTGAGGTGACTTAGCATAGCATAGCATAGCATTGCTTTTAATATAGTTAACTAAAGGCAGTTTAAGTAGGGAACATAAAAGAAACCTATTAAGGATAAATTAAAGTAGGGTTCAAGTGTTGAAGCCTAGTGGTATTTTATTTTGAAATAGCAGTAGTTGTAGTTTAATGTGCATGAGGCTACAATTTAATCAACAGATTTAATGAGAACACACTTCTTAAAAATACATGGGAAACAACTAGAGCATAAGGTAGTATTTGAAAAGTGTTAAGTGAGAAACAAAGCAAGTGAAACAGGAAAGACATACAAAGTAAGTGAAACTGGATGACAGAGATAAGAGGGACATGAGAATTGAAGAATTCAAGGAAGAAGTTGAGTTGTAGAGTGGATTGCATAGCCTGGAAAGAAAAAGTAATTCAGATAAAAGAAAGAGCATCACTATGGCACAAAATTCTTGGTAGAGTACTCTTGCCTGGAAAATCCCATGGACGGAGGAGCCTGGTAGGCTGCAGTCCATGGGGTCGCTAAGAGTTGGACACGACTGAGTGACTTCACTTTCACTTTTCACTTTCATGCATTGGAGAAGGAAATGGCAGCCCACTCCAGTGTTCTTGCCTGGAGAATCCCAGGGACGGGGGAGCCTGGTGGGCTGCCGTCTATGGGGTCGCACAGAGTCAGACACGACTGAAGTGACTTAGCAGTAGCAGCAGTAAGACAGTGTTTATTGCGGGTGTACCTGGAGATTTCCAAATATTTCCTCAAGTATCTGCTAGATCTAGGAAATGGAATGGCTACCAGTGTGTGTGTGTGTGTAAATATGTAGGTGCGTGTACCTTGCATAGAAATCATGGCTGATCCATAAAATATATCTAAGGACAGTAAACAGCAGTACTGTTTTCTCCTGTGGATAAAATTTGGGACTGTGTGGGAGTAAAACTTCTTTTATGCTGATTATGAACATTTTAACACCTGACACTAAGCAGATGAGAAATTTTTTTGTCAATTAATATAAATTGAGTAAGGTCTAAGAGGAACTGAAGTCAACCTTAAGCCAATTTTAAAGATGAATTCTAAGGAAACACTAGAAACACAGGGTCACTGAGGCTATGCTTAAATTATCTTACAGGAAATTTCCTATAACCATTTAGTCAAAAGGCTAATGTGGTAATTGCCAGCAAATTTATCCATTCATTAAACTGTCATTTCTAATGACTTAAACTTGTAAACACCTCATATGCCAAAGTTACAAATATGTTTTTAATTTTAAAATTTTATGACTTAAATAATAAATGTCTTTATTTTGCTTTTCTCACATTTAGTTTGAATAATGGGGAGTACTTAATGTATTCTACTTTATCATTGTTGTGACAGCAGATTCTTTTTGGAATAGTGGTAGAGGAAAATAACTTTTTTCTCTCCTTTCTATTTTAATGATGCTGTCATTTAATAGTAATGCTTATAGAATAAAACAATTTATAATATTTATTGCATTAGTGCTATACATGACAATTACAATTGCAAACTAGGGCATCAGTTCAGTCACTCAGTTGTGTCTGACTCTTTGTGACCCCATGAACCGCAGCACGCCAGGCCTCCCTGTCCATCACAAACACCCGGAGTTTACCCAAACCCATGTCCATTGAGTGGGTAATGCTATCCAACCATCTCATCCTCTGTCGTCCCCTTCTCCTCCTGCCCTCAATCTTTCGCAGCATCAGGGTCTTTTCAAATGAGTCAGCTCTTCACATCGGGTGGCCAAAGTATTGGAGTTTCAGCTTCAACATCAGTCCTTCCAATGAACACCCAGGACTGATCTCCTTTAGGATGGACTGGTTGGATGTCCTTGCAGTCCAAGGGACTCTCAAGAGTCTTCTCCAACACCACAGTTCAAAAACATCAATTCTTCGGCACTCAGCTTTCTTTATAGTCCAACTCTCATATCCATACATGACCACTGGAAAAAACATAGCCTTGACTAGATGGACCTTTGTAGGCAAAGTAATGTCTCTGCTGCCTTGGAGTATAGAATGAAGCAGGGCAAAGGCTAATAGAGTTTTGCCAAGGACTGCACTGGTCACAGCAAACACCATCTTCCAACAACACAAGAGAAGACTCTACACATGGACGTCACCAGATGGTTGACACCAAAATCAGATTGATTATATTCTTTGCAGCCAAAGATGGAGAAGGTCTATACAGTCAGCAAAAACAAGACCAGGAGCTGACTGTGGCTCAGATCATGAACTCCTTATGCCAGATTCAGACTGAAATTGAAGGAAGTGGAGAAAACCACTAGACCATTCAGATATGACCTAAATCAAATCCTTTATGCAGGGACTAGATCTGATAGACAGAGTGCCTGATGAACTATGGATGGAGGCTTGTGACATTGTACAGGAGACAGGAATCAAGACCATCCCTCTTACACTTATAAAAACTATTATTCACCAAAGGATAAATTAAATGTAGTAAAACATACAGATATTGCTAGTACATCTAAAACACAAAAAACATGTGCCCACACTTCTGTCAAGATAGACTATTTCCATAATCCAAGAAATATTTTTCTTGCCACTCTCCAGACAATTCCTTCTTACTCTCCACTGCCAAGTCCATGAGTCAACCAGTGTTTTATCTTTCTCTACAGATAACTGTTTTCTGTTTTAGAATTTGATTCAAATGAGATTAAAAAGTAAGTATTATCTTTTAACTAGTTACTCTTGCTTAAAGCTATGTTTTTGAGGTTAATCCTTATTGTTTATATCTACAGAATATTTCTTTTCCTTAATGAATAGTATTCCAATGTATGAATAAATCACAATGTTTTAATCCATGTTGTTGTTGATAGAGATTTTGTTTCCAGTACTTCTTTTTATAGACTTAATTTTCATATCTCTTGGGCAATACAAAAAAGAAAAATTACTGCCTCATAAGTTAGGTATGTTCTTAACTCTTATTAGCAGTTGTAAAAATCTCTGATGCTATTTTATCACTTTATACACCCAGCAGCATATGTAGACTGTTCTGTGTCTGTCAATATTTGATATTATCAGTTTTTTTTTCTTTTACCTACTCTATTAGATGTAGTAGTATCTCATTGTGATTTCAGTTTTAATTTCCTTAGAGTAGTAATACATAATTATAAAATTATTAGCATATGTGTATTTTCCTGTGGGAATTCATATTCATTTATTCTGCCCATTTTACTGTGCAATTTGTCCTCTTTATATTAATTTTTGTGTTGTTTATATAATATGAATAAAACTTTTTCACCAGACATATATATTATGAATATACTATCCCATTCATTACTTGTGTTTTCATTTTGATTAATGTATATTTTTCAATAGACTTTTTTAATATAAATTTATATATTTTAATTGGAGGCTAATTACTTTACAACAGCATTTTAGGGCAGAAAATCACTCAGAATGTATAGTAAGTTTCCATATATCCACATGTCCCTTATTATTAATATTCTCCACTAGTGTGGTACATGTATTATAACTGATGAAATTATCCTGATACACTATTATTAAGTAAAGTTCATAGTTTCCATTTGGGATCACTCTTCATGTGGTACAGGTATATGGGTTTCAACAAATGCTTAATGTCATATATCCACCATTATACTATAGTACAGACCTGCTTCACAATCCAAAAAAAATGCCCTGTGTGCCACCTATTTATCTCCCCTTCTCCCACCAAACAATTGGCAATCACTAATATTTTAGGAATGACTCTACAGCTTTATGTTTAGCATCAGTTTGCTGATCTCCACAAAGTGACTTGTCAGGATTCTGATTGAGACTGGGTGTGATATAGATCAAGTTGCAAAGAACTGACATCATGTTAATAACAATATTGACCCTTTACGTCCATGAGCATGGAACCTCTTTCCATTTATTTATACTTTCTTTGATTTCTTTCATTAGAGTTTTATAGTTTTCCTCATATAGATTTTATACATATTTTATTGACTTTATATCTAAGTATTTAATTTTTTCTTGGTGGTAACACAAATGATGATATGTCTCAAGCCCCTCATTCAAGGCCAGAGTGATTATGGAAAACTGTTCCTCTATAAAGCTGAAATGTCTAAAATAACTACATTTAGAAGACATTTTAAAATAATATATTAGAAAAGTTAAAAATCTAAAATCCAAAAATTTACTGTCTATAGCATCATTGCTGAAAAGACAATTTCTTGAATTCCATATCATGAAAATCCAAATTTCAATATATTCAAGCCATAGAAAGATTACTCTGTTTTGAAATTAACACAAACTAATCGGTTATTTAAGTCCTCTTCTTTATAGCTTCTTTCCTTGAATTTTATTAGTCAAATCTTCATCAAAAGCACCCATAAACAGAAATAAGGCAATGGTTGATAAAACCGTAAGTTATATGAGCAAGCACAAATGCAAGTTAAATGAGATGTTTAATTTCCAAGACTTTAAACGGCACTGCGATGTAAATATTGAAAAAAATGACTGCTTCAATAATTGGGTTTTCTGAGGCTATTTATGAAAGTTACAGTCCTGCCCTTGAATAGCTACAGGGACAATATCAGAGTGGCATCTATAAGTCAATGTGAAAACAGCAGAGATGAGAACCCACGTGAACACTTTCCTCTGGTTTTCAGTGTGTCATGTTATGATAAAGCTGTAGTTCCTCTTATTTTACCTTTATTTAAAATCTGTCATTTCTTATTTTACTTTAAGCTTCACCATTTTCTCCTTGGCATTCTGTCTTCTATGCACATTTGTCTCTATACTTAGTCACTAGCAGTTCTACATTATTGAGCTTAACAAGAGAGATAGGCAAAGCCCTTACTGGAAAGTAGTTTCGGTTAAAATTGGAGGTAAGTGTTAACAATAGCAGCTTGCACAAGGTGTAAATGGAACAAGAAGAGGTAGAGCTAACTTCCAGAAGCATACAGATAAGGCATCATCTTTCAAAGCAGGGTCCTTTGAAGGAAGTTAGGGAGAAAGAAGGATGGCAATATTACATCATTAAGGAATGAAAATAAAGGCATAGAAACATGGACAGTCATTGGAAACAGCAAGCAGCTTGGTGCACTAGAGGATTTGGAGTAGTTGAGAAAGAAAAATTTCTAGATAACATAGAAAGCACTCTGCTAAGAAGATTTCAGTTCACTGTAAAAGCTTTTGAACACAAGATTGACAGACAGTGGATTATCTTAAGAAAACTGGTGTAAGATTAGGGTATTAAATTTGGAAGTCAGCAAGAGAGACACGTAGAGAAAAGAAAAGCAAGAAACCAATTAGGAAAGTATGATTGTATCTGGGCAGGAAGAGAAACTAAGGTTCTACCTTCTCAAATGCACTTGTTTATTTCAGATATTGTAATGTTGATTATTTACTATAATGATCAATTCAGATTTATTTATAAGAGATTTATATCTAATAATAGATTTATATCTAACAATTTAAGTTCAAATCCTCTGGTACATTTTGGAAAAACAAAGCAATTAGGACATGGTTCCTGACCTCGTATACCTCATGGTATCATGGAATATAAATAGGAAAAGAGATAGGTATTATACAAAACCTGGGATTTTAACAAAGATAAAGGTCAATTAAAAGGGACACATCATTATTCAGGATTAAAGACTTACAGAGACTCTTCAAGAGACAACTGAAATTTTGAAGTCTACTTCTGAAATATAATTTGGTTCACCCTCACACTATCATTTTGTCTAATTTTGAATACCACTCCCTTTGCTTCAAAAAATTTAATGGCATTGATCCTAATATAATCTATATTAAGTAATTATGCAAAATAATGGATATGCATTAGACTGCATATAATCAATGGAAAATACTGCTTTGTTTTGAAGTCGTTAGAAAAAATATTTCTGTATTTCTAATCATTTGTTTTCTTATTTTAATACACACTATCTCAATTTTCTTGAGAGAGGTTAAAAATTTTATATTTATATATATACACACACACACACATACATACACACACATATATATTTAACATTCGGAGAAGGCAATGGCATCCCACTCCAGTACTCTTGCCTGGAAAATCCCATGGACGGAGGAACCTGGTAGGCTGAAGTCCAAGGGGTCGCGAAAAGTCAGACACGACTGAGGGACTTCACTTTCACTTTTCACTTTCATGCATTGGAGAATGAAATGGCAATCCACTCTAGTGTTCTTGCCTGGAGAATCTGGTGTAGAGCCTGGTGGGCTGCTGTCTATGGGGTTACACAGGGTCGAACAGGACTGAAGCGACTTAGCAGCAGCAGCATCATTTAACATTATTATAGCAATATGAAAATATAAAATCAAAAGGGAGTATAGAAAATATCAGAGGATAAATACAAATTGTCAAGAGAACAAAGAGTATAACAGAGTCCACTGCTGTGTCTTGCTAATAATAGATGCTTAGTTAATGATTAATGACTTAAAATCAGATTATGTTTCACGAAACTCATTCTATGAGGCCACCATCACCCTGATAGTAAAACCAAAGATATCACACACAAAAAAGAAAATTACAGGTTGATATCACTGATGAACACAACAGTTCAGTTCAGTTCAGTCCCTCAGTCATGTCCAACTCTTTGCATCCCCATGGACAGCAGCACACCAGCCTTCCCTGTCCATCACCATTTCTCAGAGCTTGATCAAACTCATGTCCATTGAGTTGGTGAAGCCATCCAACCACCTCATCCTCTGCTATCCCCTTCTCCTCCCACCTTCAATCTTTCCAGCATCAGGGTCTTTTCCAATGAGTCAGTTGTTTGTATCAGATGGCCAATGTACTGGGGTTTCAGCTTCAGCGTCAGTCCTTCCAATGAATATTCAGGACTGATTTGCTTTAGGATGGACTTTTGGATCTCCTTGCAGTCCAAGGGACTCTTGAGTTTTCTCCAACACCACAGTTCAAAAGCATCAGTTCTCCAGTGCTCAGCTTTCTTTATAGTTCAACGCTCACATCCATACATGAATACTGGAAAAAACCATAGTTTTGACCAGATGGACCTTTGTTGGCAAAGTAATGTCTCTGCTTTTTAATATGCTATCTAGGTTGGTCATAGCTTTTCTTCCAAGAAGCAAGCATCTTTTCATTTCATGGCAATCATGGCTGCAGTCACCATCTGCAGTTATTTTGGAGCTCCCCAAAATAAAGTCTCTCACTGTTTCCATTGTTTGATGAACACAACAAAATACTATCAAACTGAATCTAACAACATATTAAAAGCATCATTCACCATGATCAAGTGAGATTTATCCCAGGGATGCAAAGATTCATTATATGCAAATCAATCATGATACACCATATTAAGAAGGTGGAGAGTAAAAACCACATGATCATCTCAATAGATGCAGAAAAAGCTTTCAGCAAATTACAACACCCCTTTATATTAATAATAAAAATTCTCCAGAAACTGGGCATAGAGGGAACCTACCTCAATGCAATAAAGGCCATATATGAAAAACCCAAGCAAACATTATTCTCAGTGTTGAAAAGCTAAAAGCATTTCTTCTAAGGTCAGAAATAAAACAAGGGTATCCACTGTCATCACCATTATTCAAGATACTCTTGAAAGTTCTAGCCACAGCAATCAGAGAAGAAAGAAAAATAAAAGGAATCCAAATTGGAAATGAAGAAGTAAAACTATCAGTGTTTGCAAATGACATGATACACATAGAAAATCCTAAAGGTGCCAGCAGAAAACTGCTACAATCAATGAATGCAGTAATGTCAAAGGATATAAAATTAATACACAGAAATCTCTTGCAATCCTACACACTAAAAATAAGAGGTCAGAAACAAGATTGACTTGGTCTTTTAAAGTAATATTTCAAATTATTTAATCTCTTTATGGTTATGTTTAAAATTAATTTATAATGATATTCTAATTTACTTGAAAACTTTAATTTTCAGTTTAATATTTATTAACTTTTTTATGAATCATCTGCTTCCTCAAAAAGATTGTTTTATAAATTCAATTATAACTATACAAAATATAAACAAATTTAAGATGAAGAGCTAAATATGTAAATTGAAATATTTTTCAGATTTTTTTCCAAATCAGTATTCAATGGAGTTTTCAAATGAAATAGTACTTGTTTTAAGAAGGAGTGATTAATTAGGACACAAATTGATTTTTTAATTTACTATTTTTATTTCTTAGTTAACATTGTAACCTAATGGGCTTAGGAAATTTATCATTAGGTTACAACATTAAAACTAACTGTAACTATTAGTTGATTAATATCATCCAAATTGAAATTTATTTAGGTTAAAATTATTTGCATTATCTTATTTATATCCTTGTAAAACTACTTCAATTTATTACAATATATCCAGGTTACATATCCAGGTGGAGAATCTTTGCCTTATTCACAGGCAATTCTTCAGCCTAATTCCAAGAAGAGCAACCCAAGCAAATAGATCTGAAGATGGCTACAATTCTTCACTTTGAGAAAACATAAACTCACTAAGAGGAATATTAGAACCAATACCATCTCAGATATTCCACAATTATTTCCTCTGCTATCTTATTCATGAAAATTCATTTCTTCAATGCAAATCAAAACCACTATGAGGTACCAATTCACGCCATTCAGAATGGCTGCGATCCAAAAGTCTACAAGCAATAAGTGCTGAAGAGGGTGTGGAAAAAAGGAAACCCTCTTACACTGTTGATGGGAATGCAAACTAGTACAGCCTCTATGGAGAACAGTGTGGAGAGTCCTTAAAAAACTGGAAATAGAACTGCCTTATGACCCAGCAATCCCACTGCTGGGCATACACACTGAGGAAACCAGAAGGGAAAGAGACACGTGTACCCCAATGTTCATCGCAGCACTGTTTATAATAGCCAGGACATGGAAGCAACCTAGATGTCCATCAGCAGATGAATGGATAAGAAAGCAATGGTACATATACACAATGGAGTATTACTCAGCCATTAAAAAGAATACATTTGAATCAGTTCTAATGAGGTGGATGAAACTGGAGCCTATTATACAGAGTGAAGTAAGCCAGAAAGAAAAACACCAACACAGTATACTAACACATATATATGGAATTTAGAAAGATGGTAACAATAACCCTATATACGAGACAGCAAAAGAGACACTGATGTATAAAACAGTCTTTTGGACTCTGTGGGAGAGGGAGAGGGTGGGATGATTTAGGAGAATGGCATTGAAACATGTGTAATATCATGTATGAAACAAGTTGCCAGTCCAGGTTTGATGCACGATACTGGATGCTTGGGGCTGGTGCACTGGGACGACCCAGAAGGATGATATGGGGGAGGGAGGAGGGTTCAGGATGGGGAACACATGTGTACCTGTGGTGGATTCATTTTGATATATGGCAAAACCAATACAATATTGTAAAGTTAAAAAATAAAATTAAATTAAAAAAAATACAAAATTCCTAATCGTTTGAAAAAATTAAAAAAAAAAAAAAGAAAGAAAATGCATTTTTTCAGCATATTTGAGGGGGAAAAAAAGTAAACTTTTATCCAGATAGTGTTAGGCTATTAATCTTAACCAAGTTGATTAGAATGCAGCAAATATAATTATTCTGGCCATTTACAGAAAACATTTCCTGACAAGGAGTAATTTTATTTAAATTGTTGCACTTTTCATCAATAAGTGTCCAACTTATGACCACTTAAGGAGTAAATCTTTCTCAGGTATCTGTAGCATGGAGATTTGTATTAATCTGAATACTTTTGGTTTTTAAATTGTGAACTCTGCAAATTAACAGACAACATAGTGTTTTTCTCTTGGCTATTGCCTTAATCATACTTACGATATTGTATAACAGTTTCTATCATTTGGATAGGATAAAAAGGCATGCATTTATGTTCAAAAAAATCATTCTGAATTTTTCTGGTTAGTTTGTTGTGTATCTTTTCATTTCCTTTCAAGTGCTGATTTTTTTATTTAGCATTTTACTTTTTGTTCATATTTTGGAAAGTTGTCTCAAATAAACTGCCCTCTAACTCCAGGTTTAACTTTGTGTATCGAAGTATATACATTAAGTGAATAACATTTTTAAAATTACCACTGACAGTGTCTGGTAAAATATATTTTATCCTGAAATTTACATAATTTATTGCCCTATTTCAATGATCTATTACAAAAACAAGTTAAACATTGGAGGAGATTTGATCTGCTTGACAAAATATCTCCTGAAATTTAACTTTCCCTTAAGGTTGCATACTTTGAGTCTTAATATACTACCTTTGTATTCACAGCTTTAAAATGCAGCACAAATATACAGTTAAAGCATTCTTTTGGAGCTCACTGCAAACCTGTGATCAGTAGTGTTCAACAGCACATTCAGTCTCAAGCCTCATTAAATGGACACTGCTTCACAGTGACAGTGCAATACGATAGCACTCTGTTAATGTATTTATACACAAAATATACATCAACGGTCAAGAGCAGCTAGTGGGATGGGGAACTTTATTCAATAACAGCCCAATATAAATTCTATGGAGTTAAGCTATTAGTTTTTCCCCAACTTTATGGGAGAGTCAATGACCAAATGTCTTAAAGGAAAAAGCTAATACTAATACTATATTGCTCTGTTTAATCTAAGTGGCTCTGCTTTAACCAATGTTCATCAATATGAACCTGACAAATACTGAAAAGCAAAAAAATAATACATGAATAAAAACTTCAAAGTCCAACAAAAATTAAAAAAAAAAAAAAGCTAACTTTTTTGGTAGACCTAAGGTTTTGTGCCTTGAGCCATTCCTTTCAATTATTAAACAGAAGTATCATGTTCAGGATTAACAAAATAATATGAGATGGTTTTACTTTTAAAAAAATGGTAGTATGGAAAAAAATCTTTCACAGTAATGCCAGAAATCAAAGAGTTATGCTTTGAAATGTTAGCAAAGATAGGCCTTGTGAAAAATAAAACCAGTTCTAAGTCTGTAGGTATAAAACAGTACAGCAAAGTTGTATCTGGCAATTAAGTTGAATACCTTGGAAAAATCAAACTCAATATTACATAAAATATTTTCAATGATAGAGGCATTGCTTCCATTATCTTCTCTGCATGCTGCATAATTTATAATTTCACCTTTATGTTTGTGGTCAATATGATCTGCTTAAAGGACTGGAAGGTCTAATATTCTATACAGCAGCTACACAGTTTTGTAAAAAATCAATGCCACTAGCATTCAGGTCAAGTTGGAGCACAGAGTTCATGCTTTGATCACCCTCTCTGTTCTAAACATACAGTAATGAATGATGAAATATTAAAGAAGAAAACCTAAAAGGCACTGTTGGACTCAAATGCAATCTCTGTGTCCAGAAATAGAATAAAAACATGCAGTAACAAGCCAGGCTGAAGCTGCAGACTTGTTGAGCTCTAGGTACAAAAAGAATGGAGTGTGGGCAGGAATTAAGTTTCTCCAGGGTAAATTGCTTCTTGTAAAATGGTAAGTCGAAACCATATTGACTATATAAAACCAGGGAATGAAATCTGGTCCTTCTACCAAAAACTTTGTAAATGGAGACAAAAAAGTAAAATTTTTAAAAAGATAAAGTAAAATGATATCAATCATTCCTGGCCTGTAAATCCTGGGACATTTCAAACATAATCTCTGAACCAAGAATTGAGCCAAATCATTAGCTGTGTTTAGTCTGTATCTGCTAAACAGAACCATAGGATGGAGAATCATAAATTTGTGGAAGATTTGGTTATTTATTGTGGGCCTGTAAGATTGAATGGAGGCAACTGAAATAGTGCTACAAAGCAGGAAGTGATCCAAGAGTGGTGAGGAGGGCGAGTCCAAATCCTCAAAGATCCTAACTACCCACACAAGATAATAAAATACCTGAAAATAATCTAAAGCATTGATAGACAAAACAATAAAAATTCCTTTCCATTAGGATGTAAAAACTTTACACTTGAAATTAATTTTGTAACTGAATCTTATACGAACTTTAAGTATATGGAAATATTTAAAGAGAAATATGAGTAATAATCTTCCCTGGTGGTTCCACAGTAATCTCCCATCAAAATAGGAGAAACGGTTCGATCCCTGGGTCGAGAAGATCCCCCAGAGTAGGACATGGCAACCCACTCCAGTATTCTTGCCAGGGAGATCCCATGGACAGAGGAGCCTGGCAGGCTACAGTCCATGGAGTCTCATGGACACAACTTAGAGACTACACAATAACAACAAAATGACCGATAAATCCTAGTTTGAAAAAAGAAGTACTTTTTAAAGGAAAGCAAACAAAAATGAAAGAAAAGCAAATATTAAATAGGAGATTTTGAATTGAAAATTACTGAAATAAAAGTCTAACACAAGACTGCCAGAGGGAGAAGAGACAAAGAAAGAAGGAGAGGAGATAGAAAAAGCACAGAAAAAAATATTGGAGAGAATGGTTGCAATTTTGTAAAACAAATATCCCAAATCACAGATTCTGAAAAGAATAGATGGAAAAAATATTCATACTAAGACTTTGCAGAGATAAACTAAAGAAAACCAAGGATAAAAAGAAATGTTAAAACAGGAGAGGAGGGACAAATTATCTTTATAGAAATGACAATCACATCGCACAGATCTCTCCATACAAGATGCAAGGCAGAAAACAACAGGAGGTATATCTTAACTCTGATAAAAGAAAATGACTGCTTTTTACAAGTCTAAACTCAGCCAAAAATATATTTTAAGAATGAAGGGAAAATTCAGGTGACCAAAAATCAATCAGAAGCTACTGACTGATGCACAATAAGGAAAATCTGAAGAATGCACTTTAGTCAAAAAGAAAAATTCCCTAATGGGAAATTACAGATGGAATGAAGGAATTTTATGTGTATAAATAAGATATTAACAATAATATCATATACAAATTGAGAAGTTGAGACTGAAATCAATTGTCTGCTGAGAGGACCGATATTTACTAATTTTATCTAATTTAATGATGCAAGTTTTAATTTGGAAGGGAAGCCACCACAGCTACCACGATAATAAACTGTGTATGTTCTGAGCTGGTTAAGGCAAACAGTGGTTAACAAAAATATATAATTACAAGAAGAAAAGAAATGAGGAAAAACAGAGAACAGAGAGGATATATAGAAAGTATATAATAAGATGTTAGATTTAAACTCAAATGCATTAGTGCTAAAACAAGTTGAAAAAAGATTAATTACAGTAGAGTAGTTTTTATCTAAAAGTGTATGTGCACAAAAATAATGAAAAATAATAAGTGGAAATAAGACACGCAAAACAAACCAAAAGAAATTCGGTGTAATTACTGAAACATAAGCCAAAGAGAAATTAAAAACAAAAAACAAAACAGGATTTCTAGATATGGAAAGATCTTTCACTGTCATAAAAACTTTCTAGCTACCAGGAGGTATAATAAATCTAAATTTGTATAAATGTTATTATATAGCAGTGCTATATTGGGGGATGATAGAAGTGTTCTGTTTCTTCACTAGATTAATTTAGTTAATTTAAATATAAATAGAAATATGAGACTAGCAGCTATTCTACTGGATAGAATGGTTATACATCATCTAAAACCATAAATAAAATATCTGGAAAGGTCAAAGAAGAAGTAGGGAAATCTGAATTATAGTTGAAGATTTTAATAAACCTCTATATTTTACAGATAAGTGGAAAAATTAGATACTAAAGATAAGATTTGAACACCATTAAGAACAAATTCAACAACTTGATATACATAGACCACTATATCCCCCATTTGGAGAGCAAACATTATTTTCTAGTGTAATTTTTTATTAAAAAAAGATTATAAAAATGGGCCAAGCTGGGCAATAAGCAAATCTCAGCAAATATAAGATAAAGTCAAAATATGTACACAAAACTGCAGCCCTTCACAGATATAAGGTAGCAGAAACAGTCAGATAATTAGAAAATATTCTAGTTTGGAAATTAATCTCTTAAATAAAACACAGGTCCAATACAAAGTAATGGGCTTTAGAAACAGATATATAGTATAATACAGTAAAATATTAAATGCATTGCAGCTAAAGTTTGTTTACAGGTAAATTTTTAGGCATAATGCATATACTAGGGGATAAGAAAGGCTAAAACTCCAGAAGGTAAGGTTTTTTAAAATAAATTTTGAACCAGTATGCCTATTAGCTCCTCAAAAATCAGAGAAAAATAGCAAATGGAGCAATCAAACTCAATGAAAAAGAAGATAAATCTACAATAAAGAAAGAAGACAAATGAAAATTTGGTCTTTGAAAAGATTAACATAATAACAATAGTATGTGCAGACTCCTTAAAGTAGAAAATTGAAAAAAAAATATGCAAATAAAACATTTCAGGAATATAAAAGTGAATATAGCATTATAAACCTCAATGTAATTCAAAACAATATGAGAATAGTATGAGCAACTTTATACTTATAACACAGAAAATTCAAATAAAAAGAACAAATTACTGGAAATATGTAAATTATCTAAACACAAGAAGAAACTGACCTCTAAATATCCTAAATATTTATTTAAAAAGTAAATCTATAAACAAATATTCTGATAAAACAATAATAGACCTAGATATATTCATGAATGTATTCGAGTAACATTTAAGAAGAATTAACATCAATAATCCACAAAAGCCTCCAGAGACTATATAAAAAAGAAACATTGTCCAACTTGTTTTCTGAAGTCAATATTAATTTGATACTAAAACCAGTGAAAAGGAATGTATAGGCCTATTACTCATAAACACAGATGCAAAAATTCACAACAAAGTATTAGAAAATCTAATGCAGCAACATACAAAAACATCATGAATGAGTTTATCAGGAATGCAAGGTTGCTTTGTAAATTTCCAAACTGTGCATTAAAACATTGCTTTTCAGGATAAATAGTGGGAGGAATTTCCATGCATGGTAATGAAAAATAAAAATAATATAAAGTACATAATTTTAAGTTAATTATAGCAACCATCTGCAGGATGGATATATCTCATAATATAATGGCAATCATAATTGCAATTGTGACATGTATCAGAATTTTAAATAGCAGAGAACAATTTTCATTTAATATTTAAAGGAATATAAACAAATAGTAAGTATGCATGGAAACAAATTCTACTAAGAGAAAAGAAAAATGAGACTGGGGAAGGCTTATGTGTTTTTTGTTTTGTTTTGTTTACACATTCTTTTCCCCTCAGCTTTAAAGTGTCAAAAGTCATGGCTTAATATTAAGATACTTATAACATTGAGATACACATATACATATGAAAAAATTTCACAAAATATTAAATAACTTAATTCAGTAACACATAAAAACATGCATATTTGTTTTACATATACATGTGTATATATGTATGTTATATATATATATAGGCAATGGGAAGCCACTCTAGTACTCTTGCCTGGAAAATCCAATGGACGGAGGAGCCTGGTAGGCTTCAGTCCATGGGGTCGTAAAGAGTCAGACACGACTAAGCGACTTCACTTTTACTTTTCACTTTCATGCATTGGAGAAGGAAATGGCAACCCACTCCAGTGTTCTTGCCTGGAGAATCCCAGGGACGGCAGAGCCTGGTGGGCTGCCATCTATGGGGTCACACAGAGTCGGACACGACTGAATGACTTAGCAGCATATGTATGTTATATTATCTATTCTTGTGTGTACATCTGAAATATTCTACATGTGACATAAATAAAGAGGTAAAGATGTCAAAATTTATAGAAGAGTTTACACTATGATTTACAATTACCACAATGTTCCATCATATATATCATATATCAATTTGAGACATCTATTCAGGCTAATTCTTATATATGCTGATATGAAACTTTATGTGAAAAAAGTAGTTAAACATGTTAATAATTTTAGCTGTATTTTATATTCATTAAATTTTGAGAACATTAACTTTCATTCTTCTCTAAAATAATTGATGCAATCATTCTTCCTTCAGTTATCCAGAAAGAATCCATGTCTGTTTCTGACAGGCTTTGATACTGTATCATTTTAATTAAAATCAATTGGCCATTTTGTTCTAGAAATGGAAGCCCATTATCATTATTTTGATGAAGAAATTTATGAGGAAAACAATTCAAATTGATAAATATATAATTGTTTTTGCTTCCAATATACTAGAAGCCTTGCCAGTAGGGGGAAAAATAAATAAATTATTTCATGGCTCCTATTTGTACACAGAACTATCAGCTTTTCAGAAATCAAGAGCTATTGCCAAAGCCAATGAACAAATTTTGTTCCATATTTTGTTGGATCTTTGTCGGAATGGAGAACAGTAGTTACAAAAAAGTCAAAACTGGTATTTAGCAAATATAAGTGAATTAGAGATTTTGCTTTTATTAAGGTATGATATACATACTGGGTTAGCAAAGTCAATTGATATTCATTGATTTAGTCACAATAGAACGATAATGGATTTATGATGCAGTTGACTTCATCTTTGTGTTTCATTATCTCTATGGCAAGGGCAATGCTAATCATACAAAGACACTTTGGGTTGAGTTGAATCAATCTGGAATACAAATAAGTTTGAATTCAAATCTAGTGACTTGTTTAGTTGCTAAGTCAAGTCTGACCGTTCTGTGACACCAGAGATTGCAGCCCACCAGGCTCCTCTGTCTATGGAATTTTCCAGGCAAGAATACCAGTGCCATTTCCTTCTCCAGGGGATCTTCCTGACCCATCTCCTGCATTGCAGGTGGATTCTTTATTACTGAGTTACCAGGGAAGCCCAATCTAATGACTATTAACATGATAAAAATCTGAGTATGTAGGAAAATAGCGGGGGCCAGATGAGGGGTAATGATGCTTTTGCATTTCTTGAGGTATTCTTAAATGGTGGGGAAGCTAAGCAGTTTTTAGGTAGTAAGAATTGAGGGTTCAATCCTGACCACCCACCATTTCATAAACTTATATTGCATTGATCTATATAATGGACCTTCAATTACACCTCTCTTGAAACTCAGTTGTGTCTGGATGAATCTACTGATACTTTCCTGGTGGCTCAGATGGTAAAGAATCCACCTGCATTGCAGGAGATCTGGGTTCAATCTCTGGATTGGGAAGATCCCCTGGAAAAGGGAACGGCTACTCCAGTATTCTTGCCTGGAGAATTTCATGAACAGAGGAGCCTAGCGGGCTACAATGGGGTCACAAAGAGTTAGACACAACTGAACTGCTAATATACGCACACAGTCACACACACACACACGCACACACACACACATACCCACAGATATTTTATCTAGTGAATAAGAATATGAGAAGGAATTAGTACTATTCTTTTTTCTCCCATTGTATTTGTCAAGTTAGGTCTCACTCAATTCATTTAAGTTTGTGCATTTTATGTGCCCCCCCCCGCTCCAAAAAAAAAAAAGGAAAGGAAGTGCCACCATTGCTTTTCTCAGATTTACTGAATTTTGACTCATGAAACTGCTCATTGCTATTAGGACACAGGAGAGTAATGGCTGAGTATATAGAAGAAGTCAAAAAGGTAGTGTATATTCTAACTATTCACATGACTAAGATCAAAATTCCCTAGGGTTAAAGTAGCTCTCAACAGTTAAACTGTCTTCTAGGTACTTAACCCCAAAAGGCCAGCCTTTGGAACATCAGTCCCCAGGAACAAAACCCCTGGGATGGACTTTTTGTGACTAAGGCTGATTAGGAGAAAATAAGGTTGAGACTGAATCAGCCTCCACCAGAGCCTGCATGGTTAGATGTTCCTTTAGAACTGTGCTTTCAGCAAAGGTACAAGAGGATCTCAATGCAGATTTCCAGCATCATTTTTTTCTTCAGATCTCTTTCCTTCCTGCAACTTTACTCCACAATACCTAGTCCCCTCAGACCTTCTGAGCTTTTCTGCATTTGTTTCCACAACTCAACAAGACTGCTCTGGAATCCTGGCCCCTGTTCTATGGCTGGAATAAGCCTTGAGACAGCAAATCTGTGCCTTTGGGTCTTTGTCTTACAGATTGCTGTCTAGTTCTGCCTCTTGTCAAATATGTGAAAATGATTATTCCATACATTTTTCATTTATCTAACTATTTTATCTGAGTGAGTAAATCCAGTTACTACTACTATATGTGTGTGTGTGTGTGCACGCTCAGTTGCTCAGTTGTGTTGGACGCTTTGTGACCCCATGAACTGTAGCCCGCCACGCTTCTTTGTCCCTGCAAGGATACTGAAGTGGGTTGCCATTTCCTTCTCCAGGGGATCTTCCTTACACAGGGATCGAATACATGTCTCCTGTGTCTCCTGCATTGCAGGAAGATTCCTTACCACTGAGCCATCCGGGAAGCCCCTGCTACTATATAATGGCTAAAAGTCAACACAGTCTCTATATTCCAATAGTAATAAATAATTTTATATTGGTAAGATTTTTACTGAGATATTTAAAAAGTGTTTAAAAAGTGTTTTTGCTTTGTACAGTGATTTTTAAATTAATAGATGTAATAATAAGTTGTACTATATCATTTATTAAATGCTCAAAATTCTCCAAGCTGGGCTTCAGCAATATGTGAACTGTGAACTTCCAGATGTTCAAGCTGGTTTCAGAAAAGGCAGAGGAACCAGAGATCAAATGACCAACATCCACTGAATCATCAAAAAAGCAAGAGAGTTACAGAAAAACATCTATTTCTGCTTTATTGACTATGCCAAAGCCTTTGACTGTGTGGATCACTGTAAACTGTGGAAAATTCTGAAAGAGATGGGAATACCAGAACACCTGACTTGCCTCTTGAGAAACCTATATGCAGATCAGGAAGCAACAGTTAGAAGTGGACATGGAACAACAGACTGGTTCCAAATAGGAAAAGGAGTAAGTCAAGGCCATATATTGTCACCCTGTTTATTCAACTTATATGCAGAGTACATCATGAGAAACGCTGGGCTCACTGAAGCACAAGTTGGAATCAAGATTGCCGGGAGAAATATCAATAACCTCAGATATGCAGATGATGCCACCCTTATGGCAGAAAGTAAAGAAGAACCAAAGAGCCCCCTGATGAAAGTGAAAGAGGAGAGTGAAAAACTTGGCTTAAAGCTCAACATTCAGAAAACTAAGATCATGGCATCCGGTCTCATCACTTCATGGCAAATAGATGGGGAAACAGTGTCAGACTTTATTTTTGGGGGCTCCAAAATCACTGCAGATGGTGACTGCAGCCTTGAAATTAAAGGACGTTTACTCCTTGGAAGGAAAGTTATGACCAACCTAGACAGCTATGAAAAAGCAGAGATATTACTTTGCCAACAAAGGTCCGTCTAGTCAAGGCTATGGTTTTTCCAATAATCATGTATGGATGTGAGAGTTGGACTATAAAGAAAGTTGAGCACCAAAGAATTGATGCTCTTGAACTGTGGGGTTGGAGAAGACTCTTGAGAGTCCCTTGGACCGCAAGGAGATCCAACTAGTCCATCCTAAAGGAAATCAGTCCTGGGTGTTCATTGAAATGACTGATGTTGAAGCTGAAACTCCAATACTTTGGCCACCTCATGCGAAGAGCTGACTCATTTGAAAAGACCCTGATGCTGGGAAAGATTGAGGGCATGAGGAGACGGGGACGACAGAGGATGAGATGGTTGGATGGCATCACCAACTCAATGGACATGAGTTTGGGTAAACTCCAGGAGTTAGTGAATAGATGGGGAGGCCTGGCATGCTGCAGTTCATGGGGTCACAAAGAGTCAGACACGACTGAGCAACTGAACTGAACTGAATGTATTAAAGCTAAATGAGATGAGGAAACATATAAACTTTGAGTGTTTTTACTTTTTAAAAGCAATTATTAAATTTAAAATAACATTGGATTTATCATTTTGCATTGATTTGAAGTATATATTTAATGAAAATATTTTTAGCAAAAACCAATACATTAAAATTATTGACATATATTCAATAATACGTATTACCTTAAAAAAACTATATTCTTCAAAATTTATAGACATGAAAGGAAAAATGCAAATGGCTTTCCAAAAAATATATATATATATATTTAAGGTTTTATGGCTCCAAAGCATAATTTTGATGAGTTCTAAGTACAATATTTGGGGTAATGGTGCAGATTTTGATGCTTGGTTTTATAACCTTATTGCTTCCATATTCAATATTTTTGTTGCTATTGTTGAAACTAAGAACATAGAACCAAAGCTGAAGATTTAATCAAAGAGAAAGTTTAATAAAAAGTTTACAATAAAATGTGATGCATGACAAAAAGCCAAATGGTTACTTGGAAATAGCCAAATTGTTGCCAGTGGAGTAAATAAGGGAAGATAATATTAGTAGCAATATTGAAACCAATAAACCTAGTCATAGATTCACTTGTATTTCTTAATATTTATGTAAATTCATGTTGATAGAACTTTTAAGGCAATAATAAGTAAGAAATTTATATTTCCTCTGAGAAAAATTGTAGAGGTTCATTAGATTTCAGGTTTTTATGACTTTTAAAAAGAAAGTAATTTCTTTTTATCTAAACAAATATAAAAATGTAATACATGGCTGATAAAACTGTCACAGTTCTCTAACCAAGTAATTTGGTTCATTTTCTTTTTATTGCTCTTATTTTATATATTTTCAGAGAATGAAAAAAAGATATTTTTTTATTCAATGATGTGTATGGCAAACCATCATTTACAAAGACTTAACTCCTAAGTGTTAATATTCCTTTCATCGAGTATATCCTCTCTCAGTTTTTAGGAAGAAATATTTCCTTGGAAGAACTAGATTTCTTATATGTCAGATTCGCTTTGTAGAATCTTAGCTAAGACTGCTTTTCCTCATTGCTGATTTCAGTTAAGAGATTTCTTATATGCACTCTCCGGGCTTCTTCCAACATACTCAGCACCTGAGGAGGGGCTTATTTTCAGCTAAATCTTCTCTTCAGCTTAGCACGATCTGGTGTGTGCTAGGGCAGGGGTCACCAACTTCCAGGATCTAATGCCTGCTGATCTGAGTTGAAGCTGATGTAATAATAAAATAAATGGAGTTCACAATAAATATAATGCACTTGAATGATATCTAAATCATCCACCTCACCTGGGCCCATAGAAAAATTGTATTCCACAAAACCAGTCCCTGGTCCCAAAGAGGCTGGTGATTGCTGGTCTAGAGGATAGTTCTGCTTTGCCGGTGCTGTGTAGGGAGGTTCTGCCCTAGTCCTTCTTTGCCTGGACTAGGCATTTCAGTCAACCTGATGCAGGGGTTCATCTAGCAGCTTCAGTGGCTATCATGATAAAGGTATCTTCTAGCCTTGCCTTTTTCTGTAGTCAAGGTAATGTGTTAACCATCATCACATCATCATCATCTATTCAGTGCATGCAGAATTAGGTTGGAGTTAAAAAAAAAAATACAAAACTTTTCAATGAAGGCCACTTTAAAGAGTCCAACGTGAATAATGGTTAAATATATGGAAAATCCGGCCATGTAGGTATCTGTTTAAATCCTATCTTCATGTGTAAGGTGTTGTCTTATCTTAGGCAAGGCATTTTCTCTGAACTTCAGTTTTCTTATCTTTATATGAAATCAAGCTATATTGTTTACTATAAGGATTTAGTGAATTACTATTTTGTATGTATACTTTTTTTTAATTTTTTTTTAATTTTATTTAACTTTACAATATTGTATTGGTTTTGCCATATATCAAAATGAATCTGCCACAGGTATACATGTGTTCCCCATCCTGAACCCTCTTCCCTCCTCCCTCCCCATACCATCCCTATTGGTCGTCCCAGTGCACCAGCCCCAAGCATCCAGTATCGTGCATCGAACCTGGACTGGCAACTCGTTTCATATATGATATTATACATGTTTCAACGCCATTCTCCCAAATCATCCCACCCTCTCCCTCTCCCACAGAGTCCAAAGGACTGTTCTATACATCTGTGTCTCTTTTGCTATCTTGTATACAGGGTTATTGTTACCATCTTTCTAAATTCCATATATACGCGTTAGTATACTGTATTGGTGTTTTTCTTTCTGGCTTACTTCATTCTGCATAATAGGCTCCAGTTTCATCCACCTCATTAGAACTGATTCAAATGTATTCTTTTTAATGGCTGAGTAATACTCCATTGTGTATATGTACCACAGCTTTCTTATCCGTTCATCTGCTGATGGACATCTAGGTTGCTTCCGTGTCCTGGCTATTATAAACAATGCTGCGATGAACATTGGGGTATACTTATTTTTAAGTGCATGCATGCTCAGTCACCTCAGTCATGTCTTTTTGTGACCCTATGAACTATAGCCAACCAGGCTCCTCTCTCCATGGGAATCTTCAGGCAACAATACTGGACTGGGTTGCCAGGCTCTTCTCCAAAGTTATTTTTAAGTATAACCATATAAAAATATATATAACAATATATAATACTCCTTTAACACTAGTGTACAAATAAGTGATCTATTTTATACAGATATAAGATATTTAACATCAATTATATAACAGATATTTAAGGTTATTGTATTTATATGACAGACACAGAAGGCAGAAAACTTTAGTGTAATAATTTATATATAAAAGAGTCTCAGAATATTAAGTATTAATCACTGGAAGGAATAATGGAGGAAAAGTTTTTTTAATACTACAAGCCTTACTTTTTTGTGGAACATATTCCACAAATATTCCAGTTGTCAGTATAGAACAAAATAAATAAGCAAGCAGAGCATGTACAGCATGATTCTCTTTTTATTCATAATACCATTTTCTCTTAGTGCTTCTTAGACTTGCCAATCTATGTATTCCTTTTTTTTCTCTCTTTTAGCAGTCAGCACTTTATATTGCAACTTCTTATCTATTTGGTACCATGCTATTAATATTCTGTTCACTGTAGTATAATCATTAGCTATGAATATTGAGATAGTTGATATAATGAATTATCTATGTCACTTTTCATTTATCCAAAGTAAGATGGAACTTCTATGTATAGGTGATGTTGAGAAACTTGTCATCTTTTTTAAAGAAAATTAAAGGGCTGGGGGAAATATATCCTCTCCCAATTTCAGAAGTTAGTGAAAAAAGAGGAGATTTAATCTACCTGCACAACTGCAGCAGGAGAAATTAAGATGAAACTCAAGACAGTTTAGAAACAATTGGCCTTAAAGAGAGAAATTCAGTAATGCTGCTCATATTAACAGATGACAAATAAAATAATGATTAATATTTCATGAGTCACAGAATGGTTCCTTGGATATCATGAGACTGTGGACAAGTCTCTAGTCAGTGAGTAGCAAATTAATATGTGTTGTCTGTTATCTATGTATTTTTTGATCCATTGAGGCCATACATTTCCTGAAGCATATTCATCTGAGGGAAACAAATGCAATGATTGAAAATTATCACCTTAAACTTCTTCCTCATTCTCTACCCAATTACCAAATACAGTTTTTTCTCTGTGCTTAGCTTGTCTCATACGCAGTTCAGTGGTATGATTTTAACAAGAAAAAGACACTAATTTATGGTCAGAGATGTTACAAAGGTACAGCTTAACATAGGTGAATTAAAAACCTTATAAAATAAGATATCCTATAAAGCATGTAGGTTTCTCAGATAACTGTATGCAATAAGGAACTCTCTGATCATCAAAATAAAATACAATTAAATGATACGTTAGTCTAAAATATTAAAAAAACTAAAACAAAACAAAATCATAAAAATATTAACAATCAAATTGTGCTTCTCAAATAATACTGGGTGATAGACTAAATGATAAGCAAAACTCATACTTGGAATAGTTTTAAAGATGATGAAGATATGTCCCAAATATACTTTATGAATATGGTACTGTAGTTTTAAAATATGAAATTCTCTAAGTTAAAAAGGGAAACCTAAAATATCTAATTTGAAACTTCTATTCTATATGCATATTTATTAACACACAAATAAGGTGTGGATCCTACTTACTTGAATCATAAATGAAGGGTTTAATTTATATATAAGCATATATGTATGCATATATATATATGTATGTGTATATATACATATGACTTCCCTGGTGGGTCAGATAGTAAAGCATCTGCCTGCAATATGGGAGACCCAGGTTCAATCCCTGGGTTGGGAAGATTTCCTGGAAAAGGAAATGGCAACCCACTCCAGTATTCCTGCCTGGAGAATCCCAGAGATGGAGGAGCCTGGAAGGCTACAGTCCATGGGGTCGCAAAGAGTCGGACATGACTGAGTGACTTCACTTCACTTCACTTCATATATGTATACATGCATTTATATACAAATGTCTATTCACATGTAATAGGAATTATATAAATGCATTTGTATATGTATATGCACAACAATCAACACAAAGAAATGCTATATCTATGTCTATATATCTTACATCTAATAAGCATGTGATCAAAAATATAAGGAGATATATATACACATATGTATATACATATATATGCGTGTGTGTGTTTGTATATATGTTGCACACACACACAGAAAGGAAAATGTGATTAGGGGAAATTATCCTATGAACCTTTCTTTGCTTTAGTCATTTTTATCATTTAACAGTAGTTAATCTATTCCAAATTATATCTGTCTTTTTGTAAATATGAGGCAGAGATTTAATTACAAGAAATCCTTTCTTATTAGGGTAAACAACAGATAATTGTGATATGATGCTAATTCAATATGACAGAGGCATGTAATGAAATAAGACTTTCAAATCACATTAGTGTAGGATACTATGCTCCATGAACCTTTTCAATGGCGTTGTAGTTAGTGCTTAATGACGTGCACGTCCTGGAGAGACAACATATTTTGTTTGATCAGGTAGGTTAAGAACTGACAAAACAGTTCAGTTGTGAGACTGTTCATTATTGGGAACATTTCTGTTACTTGCTGGTCATTTACGAAGAACTGCACAGATTTCTTAAAAGAGGCTAATTGGAAATGAATGAGTTCTCTGAGTTTATCGACTTAAGCAGAAGCATAAATTATCCCTGTCCGTGTACTCTTCACAATGCCAGTGGGTGGTAGTGTAGGGGTGGAATTTAACGGAGTCATTTCATAATCACAGTCAAACACATGATGTTGTGATGGTGTCTAATGTTAAAAGTAGGAACAGGTTGTTTAGAATCTGCATAATACCTGCAGGTCAGTGTTTCCTTTCTTTTTTTATAAATGATAGCTGTTATTCAATGGAAAATGGAATTAGGAATCTGGCTATTTAAAAACACATGACATACTCTTGTGTAAAAGGTTTGGAGGACCAGCATTTTCAGCAACATTCACTCATGATTCCTGAGTGAGAAATACCTCCCAAGTAAATCCAGGACTGCATGAAGCAGCTGAAAATGTGAACTTCTGAAAGCTTTACATTTAGCAGCTTAAATACTACATCCATGCCAATTACAGATTTAACCACAGTTATTTTTTTGAGTGTGAATTTTCCATATTGCCTCAGAATTTTTAAAATTGCCTTTTTATCTTTTACTGTGTGTGTGTGTGTGTACAGTTCTTTGAAGTGTACTCAGTTTTCAAAGAAGAGCATACACAGTTTGTGTGAGAAATGAAAAGATTTCAGTTCTGAGCTGCATTTTTGTTTCATGTTGGGCTTCCCTTGTGACTCAGCTGGTAAAGAATCTGCCTGTAATGGAGGAGACCTGGGTTTGATCCCTGGGTTGGGAAGATTCCCTGGAGAAGGGAAAGGCTACTACTACCCACTCCGGTATTCTGGCCTGGAGAATCCCATGGACTATATAGTCCTTGGGGTTGCCAAAGAGTCAGACACAACTGAGTGACTTTCACTTTTTCTTTTTTTTAAGTAGGCATCAGTGTCCATATGTACATCTCAAACTGTATGGAGATCATGTATACCTCATATTTCTGAAAATGGTTTCTAAAGCTATCATGAGGCTACTAAATAGGTTTTTGATCCCCAAATATAAACAATCTTAAATTTAGAGTCATCTTTCCTTTTCACAGAGTGATAGATCAATTTTGATAGTAAAGTATCTGTAATTTGAGAAAGTGCTTGTTTAACGGATATATAACTTGAGTCTCTTGAATGACAGAAGTGTCAACATTCTGATAGCTATTGGTCTATAACTCCATTTGTGTTCAATTTCAATTTCACTTTAAGTTTTGTATCTTTTTGTTTCTTGACTGCACTTTCATCAGTGTTGACCAGCTTCCTTTCCCAAGTATCTGTATTTGTAAAATGTCAGAAGTTTATCACCAAGGCTCAGGAATGTGACGCACGGGCACACTTTGCTCCCCTACTTGAGTAACAGATGTGCATTCATCAGTCACCGAATGACTTTGAAGAAACAACATGACTGATTGCTAATCCTAATATGCATTTCTTACTGATACAAAGATTTGTGGATTGAAGAGAGAGCAGCAAAATTTGTACTCACTCCTAATACACAGTGGTAACAAATGTGGGGGACTGGTATTATTTAACTGTGGTAAATGAAACTTATACATATCAGAATCATACAGAGTGAGGATTACCTTCATTCAATATCCAATGAAAATATTATTCAAATATAAAGGCAAAAATGCTTTTCCAGATTGGACAAAGACCAAGAGAATTTGTAACCACCATATCTGAACTAGTAGAAGTATGGAGGAACTTCTTCAGGCTGATGGGAAATGATAGCAGCCTAAGTGATAGGGAACATGAATCTATACAAAAGAAAAAACCACCACCAGAAGGAAGATCTCCTTGAGTAACTTTTAAAGAACACTTTTTTTTCTTTTTGTCTATCTAAAAGTCAGTTAACAGTTTAAATGCAGAAAATCACCTATTGTGAGTTGTAAAATATATGAAATAATATTACCAATAATGTGATAGTGTAAAGGGAAGTGAAATGTGCAAGGTTCTTATATTTTACATGATATCACTGGTTATGTAGATTCTGATGAGTGTTACAATTCCCTAAAATATATAGATATAACTGATGATACCAACAGAGTACTTAAAATACTAAACATTTTTTATTAATCCAGAGGTGACAGTTCAAAGGAAAATAATAAACAATGGGAGCTTCAAGCCCAATCAGATCTGTAATTCCACCAAGTGTAAATTGACTAACTAGTCCCATTAAAAGTAGATAACAAACTAGATAAAATAGTTAATCCCAACTACATACTGTCTGAAAGAGATTAATTTGAAATATAAAGATGTTAGGTTTGATAAAGAAATGAAAAAAATTAAACTGTTCAGAAAGTAAAGAAGGTTGTTTTGTACAGGTTCATATCAATGTAGATCTCTAGAGAGGAAGTCTTAGAAGAAATACAGGGCGACTCATAAAAAGGTGAATTCATCAGAAATATATAAACCTTAAATGTGTGTGGGTGCCTGAAAAGAGAGCTTCAAAGTTATACAAAACTGAAAAATAGAGAAATAGGCAAATCTATGAGTACAGCTGGAGATTGTAACACATATTGCACTGTAACTTTAATGAAGTTACTTTGTCTCTTAAAGCCAGTCTCCTAGCATGTTAAATATGCACATTTCCTGTCTTAAAATATGAAGCTTAAATGTGATAATATATATGAGGTGTTCAGCACAGTTCTATATGACACATAAAAAGGTTTTTGTGAAGAGTTGATACTAATGTTTCTTTAAAATACCCAACTATAACGAAGAATAGTCCACTCTAAACCTCAGAATTGATTATAATGCCTACTCATTTCAAAAGTAACTTGCTTGGACATTGCTACATATTCCTTTGATTGCTAAAATTTTCTACTTTTTTCAATAACCTTTCTACTGTCTTAGTACTTTGGATTCTGGTCCTTCCATTCTACAGAAATTGATCCCTCAAAGGTTGTGTCATTCTCTTCTGGAAAAATTGATTATTCTTCTTAAGCCCCATGATCTTTGATGTACTGTCCACAGTTGCAGAGACTGACAACCTTTCCTCTTTTGAAATGCTGTCCTCAATCTGCTTCTGTATCATGCAACTCTTTGAAATACTCTCCTGTCTTTGATTTATTCTTCTCTCTACCATTTTACTGTACCTTTTTCTTCTTCTCACTTTGAGATGATGACTCTCTAAGGGTCTGATTAATCGTATGTGCCCTCTGTTTCAATATATATACTTGTAGGATTTATTAATCATCATTATCCAAGTGATGATTATAATTTACATTTTCAGCATCCAAATAGCATTTTGTTCATTCACCTTATATTTAAAATATTGAGTTAATGGCACTATGATTCATTATATGCAAGTTCTTCTTTCTCTTTGCTCATATTAAACAAATTTGAATGTCAAGCTTTTTTTCTTTTTTTTTTTTTTGGTATAATTTCAGATTGAGATTTGTTAGCACTGACTCCCTTATGGCCATGTTCATTGCCATAATTATATAAGAACAATTCCTACACTGAACTCCAAACCATTCTCCTCTTCTATCCAATTATCCTAAAACCTGTAATCACTAGGCCTTCCTTAAGCAAGAGTGTCTACTCACAGTAATAGTCTGTCTTAAAGCATTAATGGCTGCATAGTAATTGTTTATCCAAATCACTATCTGATGTTCTTAGGTTTTTATCATCTGACACTCTTTTTCAATCCAACCAGTTTTATCCACATCATCTTTCAAATATACATTCCCATCATTATTCCTGGTAAATCACTCATCTTAGATTTTCCTTCTAGTGAACCATCCTTCTTCATGATTTGCTGTCCTAGCTCATAATATTTCTTACCTCATCCTGGGAAACTCCTGCCCATACTCTCATCCTCAGTTCAGGGTTCTCTTTTTTGTGAATTTTTTGCTCATTTCCCCATCTTTCACTTCCTTACATTTACCTGCTGTGCCAGCTGATGAACTATTTCTCCAATTAAAACTCACTCTCCTGGGCTCAGCAAGGACTCTATCAACTGTACTTCAGCTCTGCTGCTTGGATCCCTATTAGCTTCTGCCACTGGGAGAATTAGAGGGATATTAGAAAGTGAGAGGAGGAAGAAAGGTTTTAGTCCTTTTTGTTTTGCCTTCAGTTTCTGACTTGCTCTTTGATCTAGCCAGCATCACCACAGTAGTGAGTCTTGATTTTGAGGGTGACAATTCACTTAATGACAGCATTTGGTTTCAGAGTCCAGTTTTCAACACTTTCATTAAAGTGAAAGTCGCTCAGTCGTGTCCGACTCTTTGTGACACCGGGGACTATACAGTCCATGGAATTCTCCAGGCCAGAAGACTAGAGTGGGGAGCCTTTCCCTTCTCCAAGGGATCTTCCCAACCCAGGGATCGAACCCAGGTCTCCCACACTGCAGGCAAATTCTTTACCAGCTAAGCCACAAGGGAAGCCCAAGATACTGGAGTGGGTAGCCTATTCCTTCTCCAGCGGATCTTCCTGACCCAGGAATCAAACCGGAGTCTCCTGCATTGCAGGCAGATTGTTTACCAACTGATCTATCAGGGAAGCCCCAACACTTTCATAACTACTCTCACTGTAACCCCTTGGAGATACCAAACATCCTCTAGTAGTTCTCCTTCAAGGCCTGAGTCCCTACTCCTTCCTCTGTGCTCCTGGGACATCTATCTCATGCGTGTAGTGCCTCCTCCTTAAAAGTCTTAGTTCCAGCTCCACAAAGCCCCTCCTCTGGGCTTTTAAACTTTTATCATTTCAACATCCTCTCTTTTAGTTCAGTCTAAGAGGTAATTACAGGTACTACCACTGTAAGGGTTTCCTAGGTGGTGTTAGTAGTTAAAAACTACAGGCTGTCATTCTGCCAAAGCAGGCAATGTAAGAGATACTAGTTCAATCCCTGGTTCGATGCCTGGGTCAGGAAGATCCCCTGGAGGAGGGCATAACAACCTACTCCAGTATTCTTGCCTGGAGAATCCCATGGGCAAAGGAACCTGGAGGGCTACAGTCCATAGGGTCGCAGACAGTCGGACACGACTGAATGCAGCACTGTAACACTTCAGTGTTTATTATAACAGTTCTCTAACAATACTAACAATTGCTTTTCTTGAAGGACCTTGTTAAATAACTGAAGCTGTAACTGTCTCCTGACTGGACCCCGTTTAGTAGAGCTGCCTATAAGCCATCTCTCCTTTCTTTGTTTCATGCTTCATTATGACACATGTCAATTTAAGGTACTTATTTTCCATTTGCTTTATTCCAGAATAGACCCTGCGTCTTGAATGCAGGATAATTTCCTTTCCTATCTTCACTCTTGGAACCCAGCACCATATATGCTTGCTACATGAACAGAAGAATGAATGACAGCATTGAGTTTTCCCAGCTTGCTATTTCTGTCACGTGCTGATGGAGTATTCTAGAAGTCTGGCTTTTTTAGCTCCATATCAGAGCAAAGCAGGAAGCTGTCTAGCTGGAGGCTATGAGGAGCACCAACTTCCCAATCAATGCCTCACCACTTACCAGGTTTTTATCATTGTCTAGGAAAAGACACGGAGAAGGCAATGGCACCCCACTCCAGTACTCTTGCCTGGAAAATCCCATGGACTGAGGAGCCTGGTAGGCTGCAGTCCATGGGGTTGCTAAGAGTAGAACACGACTGAGTGACTTCACTTTCACTTTTCACTTTCATGCATTGGAGAAGGAAATGGCAACCCACTCCAATGTTCTTGCCTGGAGAATCCCAGGGACGGGGGAGCCTGGTGGGCTGCCGTCTATGGGGTCGCACAGAGTCGGATACGACTGAAGCGACTTAGCAGCAGCAGCAGGAAAAGACAAAATGACCATTTTCCCTCCTCTCTGAGACTGTGTGCTACATGATTTTTCTGAGGAAAGGAGGTCACATCATAATTTCATCCAAAAACCTTCATATATTAAGCCAGATTTCTCAGCTCTCTCCTCTGGTTTAAATATATGGTGATGAAACATGCAATATTTCTATATAAATAACAGAAATTATGCTCAAGTAATATTCTTTAATAAATGGTAATTTTGTAATAAAAATCAATGCTGCTATGCAGCACTATAATTAATAATTTTCTGTAATTGACACACAATCACTTATAAGAAGCTTTCCTCAGATAACATGAAAATTGGATGTACACTCTTCATTCAACAATGAACTTATTTATCTTTTTCTCCCTCTAAAGAGATGATAGCTTATGTAACTCATTCTCTGGTTTTATGGGTACAACACTGCCTCTGTAGGAGGAAGTTCTAGATCAATGTTATGGGTCCTAGGAGTTTTCCTCTGGAAGCAATTGAAAACAGTTAGATATAATCTGTACTCTCCTTTCCACTGTTGTGACCTCCTTCTCTAAGTCAACTAGGCTTCATGCAGTAGGATTCAGCAAGGTCACAATTAAACATCCTGAACTTTTCTGGTCGTCCACAAGCCCATGACTTGATTAAATGGTAAGGCATCAAACACACATTAGGAGTCTAGTGAGGTGGTGAGTATAAAAGGAAAGACACAAATTACAAAATCTGTACAATCAATGGTACTGTTTTAAGAAAATCAGTATTAACATGGTGGCTGGGAGAACAACATTCTTCCCCAGGGGTTGATAAGTGTAGCATAATGAGTAAAACCTTTATAGCCAGCAATTAGTCTGCCATGCAATGCCTTCAGCAGAAAATGGAATTACTAAGATCCATCCTGATCAAAAAGCCATATAGGCTGTTAATGAGCAGTCTATATCTTCTCGTTCTTATTGCCCTTATGAAGTCAAGAGGAGCCCTAGTTGAACTATATAAGATAGGAAGAAAGTGTTGCCTCTACTAAGAGTCAGGAAAAAAAAAAAAAAAAAGCCGATGGTGGATATGTTACTAAATTGTTCTATAGCTGTTTA
This sequence comes from Bubalus bubalis, assembly GCF_019923935.1. NCBI lineage: Eukaryota > Metazoa > Chordata > Mammalia > Artiodactyla > Bovidae > Bubalus > Bubalus bubalis. Next base: position 76,456,095 of record NC_059159.1, on the reverse strand, counting down.
AACTCTTATTTTTTCTTATCCATTCAGTTCATGAGAAAATATATTTAAAAGTAAAATGTGCTCCTGAAACTGAGTTATGTGTTTATGATATCATTATGTGCCAACCACATCTAAACTAAATCTTTCTACTTTGTAAGCAAGGGCAGCCCAAATTACAATTGGAAGAGGAATAAATACATCTCTTTATGTTTTGTCTTCCTTCTATGTTTCCTCTATTTTACAGATATTAGTGTTGTAACCCTGCACCAAAAGAAATGATCTGGGAGAGGGAAAGTAAATTCATTAACTCTGTAATATGAATGTGCCAAAATCCATCATGATTTCATGACCTTTCATTTTTCCATGTTTGCATGCATTGTGCCATTTTTTTTTTAATGAGATATTCCCCCTTGTGGGGGGTGGGGTGGTGGGGAGCTCATCCTTCCTCTTTTAGCTCAAAGTTCAAACTTTTTTGTGGCCCATGTCCCTGACTGAAGTACAGAGAAGTGCTTCTATGTGTAGTAGCTTGAGTGTAAATTGTTTCCATTTTAACATTTACTACCTTTAGACTTTGAGTTGTTCTTTCATCTGTTTTTGTCTCCGTATCCATTAAACTAACACAGTGCCTGGTACATAGTAAGCAGTTAATGAAATATACTCAATGGTTGCATATATTCATTACAGTGAGCAATATTTTATATAAGATGACTTCATCATGTGCATTTTCTTTTTTATTTATTTTTTTAATTTTTTTTTTTTTTTTTTACTTACAATATTGTATTGGTTTTGCCATACATTGACATGAATCCGCCATGGGTGTACCTGTGTTCCTCATCCCGAATCCCCCTCCCACCTCTCTCCCCATCCTATCCTTCTGGGTCATTCATCATGTGCATTTTCAAAACAGCAGATTTTAGAAATTTAGACTGTAGAATATTTGACTTGGAAAATATATCCATAAGAGGGATCCTTGAAATTTAAGCTTGCATGTATGACTATGTCTGAGATATTTTTCCCTGAAAATTCTGGTAAGCTTTGACACTGTATCATTGCCGTGCAACTGCACTAGTCCTAAGGTTGAATTTGCTGTTAGTTACCCTTCTCAGGACACACAGTTCTAATGCATCTAATGAACTCAGCACCCTTCTAGCCAACAATCTAGATCTCGGTCTGCTGTGTCTAGAACAGCGCCCAGGGCTTCTGCTGTTCACACAGTGTAGTTTCCTTCCTCTAGTAACTTCTACGTAAAGGTAGTCCTTCTTTCCTCTTACATGTTCTCTACCTAGAGCAATAGTTGTAAACCTTTAAATGGCAATTTGACTTTTACTGCTCACGTACAGTCTTCTGTTTTCCATTATGTTATTTATATCTGGGGAGACTTCTTGCTTCTCCTAGAAATCACAGTACTTAGCTTTTGAAAATATGGTAACTGGCATTAGTGATTTATCGCTGAGATTGGGCCTTGATATGTGATATGTGACATGTTACATGTTAGACTGAGCAACATGGCTAAGTTAAAAATCAGAACTATTTTAATCTATTAGAAGTACCTTTTGGTCAACTTAAAATTCTAACATGGAGATTTTAACCTAATTAATTTGGTCCATATTTCAAAAACATTTTTGTTCACTTTTCTACTTAAAATATCAAAAATAATGCCCCAAATATTGTAATTAAACAGCCACCACTCTATTTTCTTTTGTAAATTCCATTCAGTTCTATATAATTATACTCATTTCAATAATATTTGATTGCCTAGCAGTTCTTTTCACTCTACCATCATCTGTAGACTAAAAGAGCCCTGGCTCAGCCATAAAAAAAGGAATAAAACTGGATTATTTCTACAGACATGAGTGGACCTGGAGACTGTCATACAGAGTAAAGTAAATCAAAAAGAGAAAGACAAATATTGTATATTACTGCATATATGTAGAACATAGAAAAACGGTATAGGTGACCTTATCTACAAAATAAATCGAGATACAGACATAGAGAACAAACCTATGGACACCAAAGAAAGTACAGAGGGTGTGGGAAGAGTTAGGAGACTGGGACTGACATACATACACTATTGATGCTGTGTATAAAAGAGAAGATAACATGAGAACCCACTATATAGTACAGAGAACTCTACTCAATGCTTTGTGCTGACCTATATGGAAAAGAAAACCAAAAAAGAGGGGATATATGTATACATAAAGCTGATTCACTTTGCTATACAGTAGAAACTAACAATATTGGAAAGCAACTATACTCTAACAAAAATTAATTAAAAAAAAAAAGAAATCCCTGAAAATCCTGACTCAGTTCAGTTAAAAATTCTGAAGGAGTCTGTTTATGATATTGAGGTCAGCTTTCATTAGGAATGATCTACTCATGAATTCTATTTCTTGCAGTACTGATAGTCAAGGGGAAATAAAATACTTCAATGATATTTCTTTTTTTTTTTCCCTCCTTCTCTCTTCTATAGCTTTTAGAAGAGGGCTTCTGTCTAATGTGAGAGAGAAAAGAAAAACTATGGTTTGATAAGATTGAGTGGTTCTAAATAATTTATTATAGTAATCAACGTCAGAATGGAGGCAAATGGAATTCTCTTTTTGATATATGACAGATAACTATTTCATAAGTATTAAGTTGAGATTATCCTTAGGCAAAAAACATATTATAGACAGTAAGTAGGACACTGACAATACTCCAGGGTCCTTCATTCACTCAGCAAACTCTATCTTAACTGTCAAAATGATGAGGATTGCTTAATCTAGGATTAAAACCTTATTAAATATTAATTTATTGAAAGTTAGGACAGTATACATTAAAATTAGTAGGCTTCTATCTATAATGAAACAGGTAAAAACATTCTCCTGAAACCTACTCAGATCAATAATGTTTAATTTGTCTACAATGTGGCCTGGAGAGATTTGTCTTCTAATTTCTTTTTTTAAATTTTTTTAACAGTCAGCTCTTTCCTTCTTGTGAGCTTGCTAAACAGGATAATTTTTACAAAAGCATTATGTTACTTAGTATAATAAGAACACCCATGCATACTTATTTCCATTAATTCTCCTTTTATAAGGAAGAGGATGATCCTTGGAGCTACTTAGTGGCCATCTGGGAAATATTAAACCTGGTTTTCATATAAAAGTCAAGTTGATAGTATTTTTCTGGAGCCTATTTTTCTTGGGGCCTAAATTTAAAAAGGGCAGTAAGCTGTGAGACAACAGTGCTTATTATATAAATATGTACATATAAAACAAGATTTGATTACTTTAAAATTTTTTCTTCATTATCATCTTCATAGAAATTGTATAGGCAATTCAAGACCTCAGGTAACCAAAATAATAATTTCTTTGTTTTTACTTAGTCAGTTATTAGTCTAAAGTTCTAAAATCATTTGGGGCTTATAGTTATCAAGAAACAAAATTACACTAAAATCTTGTCTAAGAGATGCCATACATATTTTAAGATAGTTTATGTGGAATAACTAAGTCTACATGCAGCACCCAAGATTTATAAGTGATATATCTTTAAAAAAGTCATTTTAGTTAAAAATATGTTCACATTCTCATGATCTTATATAAAATTGAATGTTATACTTCTATCATGTACTGTGAAAAGGAAAGAGAGAAGATATATAGCAATTTTTAAGACAAGTTATCAAACAATATTAATTTGTCCAATAACTTGCTTTCACTAGGAATACTACATAAACAATAGATTTTTAAAAATTGTCTATTGATGTGCCAACTATTTAAAATATTGTAGAAGTTTATATGACAATTTTATGACTACTAGATTTCTAGTCATTTACATTAGTTTGTTTTTCATCTAACACTTAAATACTGTTATCTAACTTCACAGTTTTTGAAAAGTAAGCACTACAATTTGAAGCTGTTCCTTTTCTTAGTATCCTCCAGAACTTCAGATTTAATCTGAGGTTTAAATAAGTGCTCAGTGTAAGTGTCTACTTATGTTATTATTCTATCAGAAAGAGAGCTTCCTTAAACTTAGGAGATTTCATCTGATTTATTAATTATTCATTGAAGTGGGATACTTATGACAACATGTCTCATTAAAAGATATTTCACACCTACATGATGAAAGAATCTTATAGAACTTCCAGAAAAATAAGTTTAAGGTTGCTTTTCTCTTCATGATGCAAGCCATTTCGTTGGTGAGGAGATTAGAGACCTTAGTGCAGATGCAAAACTATAACCTAGAGACTTCTAACAAAGACTATGTGATCAGATGGTGAGTTGAGGTAGAGGTTTAACTCAAAATTTCAATGCCTTGTTACCGGCACATAAAGCTTTACTGCACATCTTGACTGGGCTCACTGGTGTACGAAACTTTATCACTACTTACAAGAGAAAAAGATAAAAACTCATGACCTCAGATATGAGTAGTGTGAGATTATGAGATGCTAGACAAGTCAGATACTGACAAGCATATCCCTTCTAACACTTACAGCCAATTATTTCACACATTCAAGTGCATTTCGACAGATGTCACAGAAGCAGCTAGTGTTGAGAAAGCAGAACTTTCTGATCTCTACATTATGCAAAACTAATTTCAATTTAAGTGTCTACTTCTGTTTTTCCTCTTTAATGGTAGCATTTCTGTGTGATTTAGCTATTCCCAGAGTACAAGCAAACACAGATCAATCTCCAAGAATGTCCTCAATATGCCATGTTTATTATTAAAAAAAGATATTTCTCTAATATTAGTGATGTTGAACATCATTTCATGTTTTTTTAGCATTATATATGTAATTGAATAAATATCTATTTAGATCTTCTGCCTATTTTTTGACTGTGTTGTTTGTTTGATACTGAGCTGCATACATTTTTTATATTTTGGAGATTAATCCCTTTTTGGTCACTTTCTTTGCAAATATTTTCTCCCATTTGTGGGTTACCTTTATGTATTGTTTATGGTTTCTTTTGGACATTGGAAGTGACCTAAATGTCCATCAACAGAGAGTAGACAAAAAAGTATAGTAAATAGATATAATGGAATACTATTCAGCCTTAAAAAATAATGAAATAATGCCATTTGCAGTAACATGGATGGATTCAGAAATTGTCATACTGAATGAAGTCAGAAAAAAAGAAATATTACATGATACTGCTTACATGTGCAATCTAAAAAAAAGGTACAAATGAACTTACTTACAAGATAGAAATATAGTCACAGATGTAAAAGAAACAAACTATGGTTACCAGGGAGGGAAGGATGGGTAGGAATTAATTGGGAGATTGGGACTGACATATACACATTATGATATATATAAAATAAATAACTAATAAGGATCCACTGCTAGTTTCTAGTACAGGAAACTCTACTCAATACTCTGAAATGAGCTATATGGGAAAATAATCTAAAAAACAGTGGATATAAGTAAATGTATAACTGATTCACTTTGCTGTATAGCAGAAACAACACTGTAAATCAGCCATATTCCAATAAAAATGTTTTAAAAAGATAATCATGACTGGGTGTTTATTTTGCTTTAGGAAGGGCTAAAGATTATCTTTACTAGCATGTGAGATGAGTGCAATTGTGTGGTAGTTTGAGCATTCTTTGGCATTGCCTTTCTTTGGGATTGGAATGAAAACTGACCTTTTCCAGTCCTGTGGCCACTGCTGAGTTTTCCAAAGTTGCTGGCATATTGAGTGCAGCACTTTCACAGCATCATCTTTCAGGATTTAAAATAGCTCAACTGAAATTCCATCACCTCCACTAGCTTTGTTCATAGTGATGCTTCCTAAGGCCCACTTGACTTCACATTCTAGGATGTCTGGCTCTAGGTGAGTGATCACACCATCATGATTATCTTGATCATGAAGATCTTTTTTGTACAGTTCTTCTGTGTATTCTTGCCACCACTTCTTAATATCTTCTGCTTCTGTTAGGTCCATACCATTTCTGTCTTTATCGAGCCCATCTTTGCATGAAATGTACCCTTGGTATCTCTAATTTTCTTGAAGAGATCTCTAGTCTTTCCCATTCTATTGTTTTCCTCTATTTCTTTGCATTGATCGCTGAGTAAGGCTTTCTTATGTCTTCTTGATATTCTTTGGAACTCTGCATTCAGATGCTTATATCCACACGCTAGTAAACTAATGCTCAAAATTCTCCAAGCCAGGCTTCAGCAATATGTAAACTGTGAACTTCCCAATGTTTGAGCTGGTTTTAGAAAAGGCAGAGGAACAAGAGATCAAATTGCCAACATCCACTGGATCATCGAAAAAGCAAGAGAGTTCCAGAAAAACATCTATTTCTGCTTTATGACTATACCAAAGCCTTTGACTGTGTGGATCACAATAAACTGTGGGAGATTCTGAATGAGATGGGAATACCAGACCACCTGACATGCCTCTTGAGAAATCTGTATGCAGGTCAGGAAGCAACAGTTACAACTGGACATGGAACAACAGACTGGTTCCAGATAGGAAAAGGAGTACGTCAAGGCTGTATATTGTCACCCTGCTTATTTAACTTCTATGCAGAGTACATCATGAGAAACACTGGACTGGAAGAAGCACAAGCTGGAATCAAGATTGCTGGGAGAAATATCAATCACCTCAGATATGCTGATGACACCACCCTTACGGCAGAAAGTGAAGAGGAAATAAAAAGCCTCTTGATGAAAGTGAAAAAGGAGAGTGAAAACATTGGCTTAAAGCTCAACATTCAGAAAATGAAGATCATGGCATCTGGTCCCATCACTTCATGGGAAATAGATGGGGAAACAGTGGAAACAGTGTCAGACTTTATTTTTCAGGGCTCCAGAATCGCTGCAGATGGTGACTGCAGCCATGAAATTAAAAGACGCTTACTCCTTGGAAGGAAAGTTATGACCAACCTAGATAACATATTGAAAAGCAGAGACATTACTTTGCCAACAAAGGTTCGTCTAATCAAGGCTATGGTTTTTCCTGTGGTCATGTATGGATGTGAGAGTTGGACTGTGAAGAAGGCTGAGGGCCGAAGAATTGATGCTTTTGAACTGTGGTGTTGGAGAAGACTCTTGAGAGTTCCTTGGACTGCAAGGAGATCCAACCAGTCCATTCTGAAGGAGATCAGCCCTGGGATTTCTTTGGAAGGAATGATGCTAAAGCTGAAACTCCAGTACTTTGGCCACCTCATGCGAAGAGTTGACTCATTGGAAAAGACTCTGATGATGGGAGGGATTGGGGGCAGGAGGAGAAGGGGACAGCAGAGGATGGCTGGATGGCATCACCGACTCGATGGACGTGAGTCTGAGTGAACTCCGGGAGTTGGTGGTGGACAGGGAGGCCTGGCGTGCTGCGATTCATGGGGTCGCAAAGAGTCGGACATGACTCAGTGACTGAACTGAACTGACAGAATAAAATTAAAGTATTCAAAATACAGTCTTAGAGATTATGGGGCCTCCATTCTACATCTTAAGTCTTAGGTGGAAAGCAAATGCATACATACTTCAACAACTCCTGTGTAATAGACATAAACAGTCAAGACAATTTGAAGATTCTTTCTATAGCCAAATTAAAATGCTGGTAGTTTTGTAGGATGTGATATGGGCCAACATTTTGGCTTGGGGTCCTGGTACTTTTAAATAACAAATAAATCATAATGGAAAATGTCAAAAGTTCATAAAAATTAAATTCCAGAAAAAAAAAAAAACCCAGACTGTTCATAACTCAAATTAAGATAGACATAAGTTTCAGCTTTGATTGAAAAATACACAAACTCCTTTTCAATAGTCAACAGTTTTTCAGTCTATTACAGAATATAAAACTTTTAGAATGACCATGTAATCATGGTATATATCTTAGAACATGAATCTTTTCTGTGCCATAATGATCCCTTGCTTCATTTCTCACAATCTGTTGGACCATAAGCATTAATGCCCTATATGTAATTTCTTTGATCAGAACAAGAAAACCATTAACATGTAATAGTCATTGATTTAGTAGAAGAATTACACAATCATATTGTTGCTGTTGTTCAGTTGCTAAGTTGTGTCCAACTCTTTGTGACCCATGGACCAAGAATGCCAGTTTCATGGTTTTTTTCCCCCAAAAATATAAGTGTTCAGCATCCTTTGGATACTCTTTTAAAAATTTACAACCTCAAGATCCAAGCATTTCTTCTCTACAGACTCTAGCTGGATAAATAGTTTCATTGTTTTAATAAGTTTCACCATAAATGCATTTTCTGTCTTAGTTGGGACAGAGCTTGCAAGACAAGAAAAATCTTGGTTACTTTTCAGCATATTCCCTCTACATTTATATTCCAAAAAAGTTTTTTTTGGTTTTTCTATCTTGAGTCACATCACCAAATCTTTCCAACTAACTACTGACATCAATTTTTGCTAGCTAGAGAGCAACTGATAAAATAGAAAAAAATAAAAATCTTATCTTGTTGCATAGTCCAACTACAATCAATTCTGCTATACTGTTTTGAAACATGAATTTATTGCAATGAAACTGATGTATTAGGAAACATTTGAGCATAACTCAAAATTCACATCTACTTAAGTTCAATTTTTTTCCTGAGAAACTCCAAGAGGGCACAGTGTCCTGTACCTACCTGAACCAAGCTGTGTAGGAATAAGCAAATTTCACACAGTTAGGATAGCTATTTACTTCAAAAATTAACTTTATCTATTATGAGTGACTTCTATGTGTATTTGGTAAAAACCAAATGTGTATGATGGTAAAAACCTTCATTCAATATCAGATGGCCCTTTCTCCAAAAACTCACTATAATTCACAGTTTCATAAAGGAAGACTATACATCACTCCTTCAAATTTTTAAATTATTATTACAGTTGATTTTTACCCCTAATAGAGAGAATTCACTTTTCTCAGCAACTCAGAAACACAAATATATATGTAGTTCCTATTTCAACTATGGTTAACATTTATTTAAAAAAAAAAAATGCTACTAAGTAACACATTTTCATTAAGTTCCAGGAAGTTGGCAGCTGTGCCCAATATGTATGACTATTGTAAATTCTAGAGTAGTCAAGTGATTATACTACTGGGGCTACAAATAGCATTGTGATGATTCTATAAATAGAATTCAATTACCATTATCAAAATTTTCAGAGGTATCTTTTGAAAATTCCAGGATTTGTGTGGAAGCCAAATGACTATGCCTTTGAAATGTGCATGTATATTTGCAACATACACACACACACACACACACACGCAGATTTGGATGGCATCACTGACTCGATGGACGTGAGTCTGAGTGAACTCCTGGAGTTGGTGATGGACAGAGAGGCCTGGCGTGCTGCGATTCATGGGGTCGCAAAGAGTCGGACACGACTGAGCGACTGATCTGATCTGATCTGATATATATAGAGAGAGAAGTAGACAGGTAATAGAGATAGATAGCTATTCTACTTTTTTTTTTTTTTTTTTTTTTTAATGACTCTGAGTTTTTTTACTACTATTAAAGGACAAAGAAACCTCTATTGAGATTGACCTTTAAGAACAGGGATCAAGGGTTAGTGTTTAGCCTGTGCAATCTTTGTTATTTTAAGTTCATGCAACTTTATCTTAGGCTTTTCAGATGATGAACATTTATTGTTTAAATAGAGCAAAAGCAAAAGCAAAAACATTTTGATTTCTGTATGCTGGAAAATCCCACTGTTTCAGTGGGTGAAAGAGGAAAGTCCAAGGATACATCTCTAACAGCTCTAACAAATGTCAGGCTTTTATCATGTAAATCTCATTTGATCCTCACATTTTCCATTGTGTGTGAAGCATCACAGCTTTCAGTTTACAGAAGAAACTGAGGTTTTGAGGCTTTTTTTTAACCCACGTTTTTATTTAATAGTATCTGTGCCAACTCTGAGGCCTATGTTCCCTTCTTCTGACCAGTAGACCTCCCTCAGAACTTTCTAGTACTTTGACAAATAAAACATATATTTTGTCATTAATTTATAAATGGTAGAAGTCAATTTGCTATCTAAAAGTTTCTAGAATATTATTAGCCAAGAAAGTAGGATGAAAAACCTTTTTCAGGTTTTAACTTATGTAAATATAGTTAAAGTGACTTAATTTAGTAATAACTTCAGAACTTGAATATTAATGAAAGGTAGTAGGTATAGCAAAATATTAGCCAATCTGATAAATTATATCACAGTTTCACATCTAATTAAATTTTCATTTATTTCTCTGTCACATATTGGCATGTAATAAGAAGGTAGTTGAAAGGCAGTGACAATGAGAATCTCTGAAATATACAAATGAATAATTTTACACAGTCTGAAATTACTTCAGAGAATCTCATTTAGTGTGTTTATATAATAGCCAAATCTTGCAAGCACAATTTTAAATTTTGTGAATTTTTGTACTAAAAGGGTTATTAGATTGGACTCAAAACTTCTCCCTTTTCAAATTATGCACTATTTTTCATGTCACTTAACCACTGTAACACATTTATCTGTTTTTACTTTAAGAATAGCATCTGCCTGTTATGGTATTTTGAGGAAAAACATATTTTCAAAGGTTTTCATTAGGCTCTATATAATGAGAAATATCACTGCTATTTTAAATAAAAGACACTTTGTTACTATACATTCATTTCCTTGATGTAAATATAAGAAGTATGTAATCAACAACCATTTGTGTAAATTCAAATATACAGTCATTTACTTATAGATTTTAATAGCTATATTTAAGAATCTAAAGGACAATAGAATTGTTAAGCATTACAGAGTTCTCAAACAACATTCACTGCTATCAGGATATATTAATAGACACTGTTGCTGTATTATACTTTGAACAATCATGGTACTGCTTGGTCAGGTTTACCATCCTATGAAAATATGATTATTTAAATAGTTGTGTCATTCTCTAAATATTTATAAGAAATACTGTTTTTCAACTATTTTTGTTGCTGTTGTTTTTTGCCTTCCCTTGGATCTGAGGTGGAACATACAGAGGATAAGGATTTGGATGTGGACTTTGGAAGGGAAGGGAAGTTATATAAATATGTCGTTAGCTTTGACTATAGGGCCATCTTTTAACTCATTTAATATTCATTTAGAATGGTTAAGCCAGGATACAAACCCAGTTATTGCCCATTACAAAGCTATTCAATGCCATGGCACCTCATCAGTTCCTAAAAGGAGATTCACTGGTACACTGAATGTACAAATGAATTGGTAAATTTAAGAAATTTCACTTCAGCAATACATAAATTATTTATATATTGATACAGTACACTATCCTAGAAATTTATTGATTTGTTTAAGGGAGGAAAAAAATAAGGGGTTAAAAAGGGAAACTGAATACATATTCAATATATATTCCAATATACTAAAAAAAATCAGAATTTGATTATGATGTGCAAAAATGGAAAACAGCGTTCTTTATGAGTCTTTGCTTCCTGCTAGGCTTCGTAGTCTTTATGTTAAATATTAAGCTACTGATAGACCCACACAGCTATGGTCAACTAATCTATGATGAAGGAGTCTAGGTTCGATGCACGATACTGGATGCTTGGGGCTGGTGCACTGGGACGACCCAGAGGGATGGTATGGGGAGGGAGGAGGGAGGAGGGTTCAGGATGGGGAACACATGTATACCTGTGGCGGATTCATTTTGATATTTGGCAAAACCAATACAATTTTGTAAAGTTTAAAAAAAAAAAAAAAAGAACATACAATGTAGAAAATGAGCAGTACTGGGGAAACTGGGGAGCTACATGTAAAAGACTGAAGTTAGAACACTCTCTAACATCATATACAAAAATAAACTCAAATGGATTAACGATCTAAATGTAAGGCTGGATACTATAAAACTTTTAAAGCAAAACATACATAGAACACACTCTGATGTAAATCACAGGAATATATTTTTTTTGGATCCACCTCTCAGAGTAATGAAAATAAAAACAAAAACAAACAAATGGGACCAAATTAATTTTAAAGCTTTTGTACAGCAAAGGAAACCATAAAAAAAAATCAAAAATCCTCAAAAGGGGAGAAAATACTTGCAAATGAAATGACCAATAAGGAACTTTTCTCAAAAAATATACCAACATCTTATGCAACACAATAAAAAAAATCCAATAAAAAAATAAGCAGAAAATCTAAAAATATATTTCTCCAAAGAAGACACACAGAGAGCCAGAAAGCACATGAAAAGATGCTCAGCATAACAAATTATTCAGTTCAGTTAAGTCGCTCAGTCGTGTCCGACTCTTTGCAAACCCGTGAATTGCAGCACACCAGGCCTCCCTGTCCATCACCAACTCCTGGAGTTCACTCAGACTCACGTCCATCGAGTCAGTGATGCCATCCAGCCATCTCATCCTCTGTCATCCCCTTCTCCTCATGCCCCCAATCCCTCCCAGCATCAGAGTCTTTTCCAATGAGTCAACTCTTCGCATAAGGTGGCCAAAGTACTGGAGTTTCAGCTTTAGCATCATTCCTTCCAAAGAAATCCCAGGGCTGATCTCCTTCAGAATGGACTGGCTGGATCTCCTTGCAGTCCAAGGGACTCTCAAGAGTCTTCTCCAACACCACAGTTCAAAAGCATCAATTCCTCGGCGCTCAGCTTTCTTCACAGTCCAACTCTCACATCCATACATGACCACTGGAAAAACCATAGCATTGACCAGATGGACCTTTGTTGGCAAAGTAATGTCTCTGCTTTTCAATATGCTATCTAGGCTAAAGAAGCTGAAGTTGAATGGTTCTATGAAGACCTACAAGACGTTTTAGAACTAACACCCAAAAAAGATGTCCTTTTCATTATAGGGGACTGGAATGCAAAAGTAGGAAGTCAAGAAACACCTGGAGTAACAGGCAAATTTGGCCTTGGAATACAGAATGAAGCAGGGCAAAGATTAATAGAGTTTTGCCAAGAAAATGCACTGGGCATAGCAAACACCCTCTTCCAACAACACAAGAGAAGACTCTACATGTGGATATCACCAGATGGTCAACACTGAAAACAGATTGATTATATTCTTTGCAGCCAAAGATGGAGAAGTTCTATACAGTCAGTAAAACAAGACCAGGAGCTGACCGTGGCTCAGATCAGGAACTCCTTATTTCCAAATTCAGACTTAAATTGAATAAAGTAGGGAAAACCACTAGACCATTCAGGTATGACCTAAATCAAATCCCCTATGATTATACAGTGGAAGTGAGAAATAGATTTAAGGGACTAGATCTGATAGATAGAGTGCCTGATGAACTATGGACTGAGGTTCATGACATTGTACAGGAGACAGCGATCAAGACCATCCCCATGGAAAAGAAACAAATTATTAGAGAAATGCAAATCAAACCTACTATGAGGGATTACTTTACACTGGTAAAAATGGCAATCATCAAAAAAAAAAATAAATAAATAAAAAAACAGTAAATGTTGGTGAGGATGAGGAGAAAAGAGAACCTTCCTACACTGTGGCAGGAATGTAAATTGTTAAAACCATTACAGAGAACGATATGGAAGGTCCTTAGAGACAGGTGGAACATCCATATATTCCAGCAATCCTACTCCTCAGTATATATTTGGAGACCATAATTCAGACAGATGCATGCACCCCCATGTCATTGCAGAACTATTTACAATAGCCAAGACATGGAAGCAACCAAAATGTCCATCAACAGAAGAATGAATAAAGGATATATGGTACATATATACAATGGAGTATTACTCAGCCATAAAAAATATTGAAATAATGTCATTTGCAGCAACATGGATGGACCTACAGATTCACTAAGTGAAATAGTCAGAAAAAGACAAATATATGACACTGCTTATACAGAATCTAAAAAAAAAAATGATATAAATGAAAAAGTGAAAGTTGCTCAGTCATGTCTCATTCTTTGTGACCCCTTGGACTATAGCCTGTCAGGCTCCTGTGCCCATAGAATTCTCCAGGCCAGAATACTGGAGTGGGTAGCTGTTCCCTTTTCCAGGAGATGTTCACAACCTAGGTATCAAACCCAGGTCTCCCACATTGCAGGTGGATTCTTTACTATCTGAGCCACCAGTGAAGACCAACTTATTTACAAAGCAGACTCACAGATACAGAAAACAAATTTATGGTTATCAGGGGAAAAGGAGGGGCGAGGGATAAATTGGGAAACTGGGATTGACATATACACACTATTATGTATAAAATAGACAACTAATAAGGACCTACTGTATCACACAGGGATTCCACCCAACACTCGAATGATCTACACAGGAAAAAAAAAAAATCTAAAAAAAGAGTAGATATATGAATAACTGATTAACTTTGCTGGATGCCCAAAACTTCCACAATATTGTAAATCAGCTATAATCCAATAATTTAATTAAAATTAAGCCTATAAGTAGACTTTCTTCTTTAAAAATAAAAATATTTTTAAAAAATGATTTTGATATTTGGCAAAACTAATACAATTATGTAAAGTTTAAAAATAAAATAAAATTTAAAAAATTACAATAAAAAAAATTGATTTATTTTTTAATTGAAGGATAATTGCCTTACAGAATTTTGTTGTTTTCTGCCAAACTTCAACATGAATCAGCCATAGGTATACATATATCCGCTCCCTTTTGAACTTCCCTCCCATCTTCCTCCCCATGCCATCCCTCTAGGTTGTTACAAAGACCCTGTTGGATTTTCCTGAAACATGCAGCAAATTCCCATTGGCTATCTATTTTACATATGGTAATGTGAGTTTCTATGTTACTCTCTCCATACATCTAAGCCTCTCCTCTCCTCTCCCCATGTCTGAAAGTCTATTCTCTATGTCTGTTTCTCCACTGCTGTCCTGTAAATAAATTCTTCAATACCATTTTTCTAGGTTCTGTATATATGCATTAAAATATGATATTTCTCTTTCTCTTTCTGACTTACTTCACTCTATATAATAGGCTCTAGGATCATCCACCTCATTAGAACTGACTCAAATGCATTCAGTTTTATGGCTGAGCAACCCACTCCAGTACTCTTGCCTGGAGAATCCCATGGACGGAGGAGCCTGGTACGCTGCAGTCCATGGGGTCACTAAGAGTCGGACACGACTGAGCGACTTCACTTTCACTTTTCACTTTCATGCATTGGAGAAGGAAATGGCAACCCACTCCTGTGTTCTTGCCTGGAGAATCCCAGGGATGAGGGAGCCTAGTGGGCTGCCATCTATGGGGTCACACAGAGTTGGATACGACTGAAGCAACTTAGCAGTAGCAGCAACATTCCATTGTGTATATGTACCACGACTTCTTTTTCCATTCATCTGTCGATGGACACCTAGGTTGCTTCCATGTTCTAGCTATTGTAAATAGTGCTGCAATGAAGAATGGGATACATGCGTCTTTTTCAATTTTGGTTTCCTCAGGGTACAGGCCTAGGAGTGGGATTGCTGGGTCATATGGTGGGTTTATTTTTAGTTTTAAGGAATCTCCATACCATCTTCCATAGTGGCTGTATCAATTTACATTCCCATCAACAGTGCAAGAGAGTTCCCTTTTCTGGACCCCCTCTCTGGCATTTATTGTTCATAGACTTTTTGATGAGGGCCATTCTGACCCATTTGAGGTGATATCTCATTGTAGTTTTGATTTGCATTTCTCTAATAATGAGCGATGTTGAGTATCTTTTTATGTGTTTGTTAGCCATCTGTATGTCTTCTTTGAGAAATATCTATTTAGGTCTTTTCCCCACTTTTGGATTGGGTTTGTTTTTCTGGTATTGAGTTGTATGAGCTGCTTGTATATTTTGGAAATTAATTCTTTGTCAGTTGTTTCATTTGCTATTATTTTCTCCCATTCTGAGGGTTGTCTTTTCACCTTGCTTAATGTTTCCTACGCTGTGCAAAAGCTTTTAAGTTTATTCAGGTCCCACTTGCTTACTTTTGCTTTTATTTCCATTACTCTAGGAGGTGGGTCATAGAGGATCTTGCTTTGATTTATGTCATTGAGTGTTCTGTTTATGTTTTTCTTTGAGAGTTTTATAGTTTCTGGACTTTAATTTAGGTCTTTAACCCATTTTCTGTTTATCATTGTGTATTGTGTTAGGAAGTATTCTAATTTCATTCTTTTACATGTAGCTGTCCAGTTTTCCCAGCACCATTTATCGAAGAGGCTGTCTTTGTCTCATTGTATATTCTTGCCTCCTTTGTAAAAATTAAGGTACCCATAGGTGCATGGGTTTATTTCTGGGCTTTCTATCTGGTTCCATTGATCTATATTTCTGTTTTTGTGCCAGTATCATACTGTCTTGATGACTGTAACTTTGTAGTATAATCTGAAGTCAGGAGGTTGATTCCTCCAGCTCCATTCTTCTTTCTCAAGGCTACTTTAGCTATTGAGGGTTTTTTGGGTTTCCATATGAATTGTGAAATTTTTTGTTCTAGTTCTGTGAAAAATGCCCATGGTGATTTGGTAGGTATCGCACTGAATCTGCAAATTGCATTTGGTATTATAGTCATTTTTACAATATTGATTCTTCCTACCCAGGAACATGGAATAGCTCTCCATCTACTTATGTTGTCTTCGATTCCTTTCACCAGTGTCTTATAATTCTCTGTGTACTGTTCTTTTGTCTCCTTAGGTAAGTTTATTCCTATATGTTTTATTCTTTCTGTTGCAATGGTGAATGGGATTGATTCCTTAATTTCTCTTTCTGATTTTTCATTGTTAGTATATAAAAAGGCAGGTGATTTCTGTGTATTGATTTTGTATCCTGCAACTTTGCTAAATTCACTGATTAACTCTAGTAATTTTATGATACTATCTTTGGGGTTTTCTAAGTACAGCATCATGTCATCTGCAACAGTGACAGCTTTACTTCCTCTTTTCTGATTTGGATTCCTCTTATTTCTTTTCTCTGATTGCTGTAGCTAGGACTTCCAGGACCATGTTGGATAATACTGGTGAAAGTGGACACCCTTCTCTTGTTTCTGATCTTAGGGGGAATTCTTTCAGTTTTTCACCTTTGAGAGTAATGTTTGCTGTAGGCTTATCATGTATGGCCTTCATTATGTTGAGGTAGATCTATTTTATGTGCATTTTTTGGAGAGTTTTAATCATAAAAGGGTGCTGAATTTTGTCAAAGGCTTTTTCTGCATCTATTAAGATTATCATATGGTTTTTATCTTTCAATTTGTTAATAAGGTGTAGCACATTGATTGGTTTATACTAAAGAATCCTTGCATTCCTGGAATAAAGCCAACTTGATCATGTATGAGCTTTTCGATGTGTTGCTGAATTCTGTTTGCTAAAATTGTGTTAAGGATTTTTGCATCTATGTTCATCAGTGATATTGGTCTGTAGTTTTCTTTTGTGTGTGTGTTGTCTTTGTCTGGTTTTGGTATCAGGGTGATGGTGGCCTTGTAGAATGAGTCTTGGAAGTGTTCCTTCCTCTGCAATTTTTTGAAAGAGGTTTATAAGGATAGGCATTAGCTCTTCTCTTAATGTTTAATAGAATTCTCCTCTGAAACTATCTGGTCCTGGGCTTTTGTTTTTTGGGAGATTTTTGATTACAGCTTCAATTTCAGTGCTTGTAATTGGGTTGTTTGGCCACCTGATGCGAAGAGCTGAGTTATTTAAAAGACCCTGATGCTGGGAAAGATTGAGGGCATGAGGAGAAGGGGACGACAGAGGATGAGATGGTTGGATGGCATCACCAACACAATGGACATGGGTTTGGGTGGACTCTGGGAGTTGCTGATTGACAGGCAGGCCTGGTGTGCTGTGGTTCATGGGATCACAAAGAGTCAGACATGACTGAGCAACTGAACTGAACTGAATTGTGTTGTTCACAATTTCTATTTCATCCTGGTTCAGTCTTGGAAGATTGAACTTTTCAAAGAATCTGTCCGTTTCTTCCAGATTATCCATTTTATTGCCATATACAGTTGTTCATAATAGCCTCTCATAATCCTTTGCATTTGTGAACAGTCTGTTGTAACCTCTTTTTCATTTCTAATTTTGTTGATTTGATTCTTTTCTCTTTTTCTCTTGACAAGTCTGGCTAAAGGTTTGTCAGTTTTCTTTATCTTCTCAAAAAACCAGCTTTTAGTTTTGTTAATGTTTACTACTGTTTCTTTCATTTATTTTTCATTTATTTCTACTCAGATCTTTATGATTTATTTCCTTCTACTAATTTTGGGTTTTTTATTCTTCTTTTCCCAGTTGTTTTAGGTGTAAAGTTAGGTTTTCTATTTGATGTTTTTCTTCTTCCTTGAGGTATGATTATATTGCTATAAACCTTCCTTTTAGACCTGCTTTTGCTGCATCCCATAGGTTTTGAGTTGTCGTGTTTTCATTGTCACTTGTTGCTAGAAATTTTTTGATTTCCCTTTTGATTTCTTCAGTAACCTGTTGGTTATTTAGAAACATACTGTTTAATCACCTTGTGTTTGTGTTTCTTCTTGTAATTGACGTCTAGTCTCATAGTGCTGTAGTTGGAGAAAGTGCTTGATACGATTTCAATTTTCTTAAATTTAGTGAGGTTTGATTTGTGACCCAAGATGTAGTCTATCCTGGAGAAGTTCCATGTACTTCATAAGGAGGTGTATTCTGCATTTGGATAGAATGTCCTGAAGATATCAATGAGATCCATCTCATCTAATGTGTCATTTATGACTTGTGTTTTCCTGTTAATTTTCTGTTTTGATGATATGTCCATTGCTATGAGTGAGGTGTTAAAGTCTCCTACTATTATCGTGTGCTGTCAATTTCTCCCTTTATGTCTGTTAGTGTTTTTCTTATGTGTTGAGGTGCTCCTATGTTGGGTCCATAGATATTTACGATTGTTATGTCTTCCTCTTGGATTGATCCCTTGATCATTATGTAGTGTCATTCCTAATCTTTAATTTTATTTTAAGGTCTATTTTGTGTGATATGAGGGTTGCTACTCCAGCTTTCTTTTGCTTCCCATTTGCATAGAATATATTTTTCCATCCTCTCACTTTCAGTCTATATGTGTCTTAAGGTCTGGAGTGGGTTTCTTGTAGACAGCATATATATGGTTCTTGTTTTTGTATACATTCAGCCAGTCTGTTTCTTTTGGTTGGAGCATTTAATCCATTTACATTTAAAGTAATTATTGATATATATGTTCCCTTGCCATTTTCCTAATTGTTTGGGGTTGATTTTGTAGATTTTTTTTTTTCTCTTGTATTTCTTGACTATATAAATCCCTTTAACATTTCTTGTAAAGCTGGTTTAGTGGTACTTAATTCTCTTAACTTTTGCTTGTCTGAAAAGCTTTTGATTTCTCCATCAATTTTGAGTGAGATCCTTGCTGGGTACAGCAATCTTGGTTGTAGGTTTTCCCCTTTCAGTACTTTAAATGTATCCTGCCATTCCCTTCTGGCCTGCAGAGTTTCTGCTGATAGATCAGCTGTGAAATGTATGGGGTTTTCTTGTATGTTACTTGTTGCTTTTCCCTTTGCTGCTTTTTCATATTATTTCTTTGTGTTTAGTCTTTGTTAGTTTGATTAGTATGTGTCTTGGCCTGTTTCTCCTTGGGTATATCCTTCATGGGACTCTTTGTGCTTCTTGGACTTGACTATTTCCTTTTCCACGTTGGGGAAATTTTCAACTATAATCTCTTCAAAAATTCTCTCATACCCTTTCTTTTTCTCTTCTTCTGGAACCCCTATAATTCAAATGTTGTGCATTTGATATTGTCCCAGAGGTCTCTGAGACTATCTTTTTTTCTTTTTACTTTATTGTGCTCTTTAGAAGTTATTTTCACCATTTTATCTTCCAACTCACTGATTCATTCTTCTCCTTCAGATATTCTGCTATTCATTCCTTCTAGAGTATTTTTAACTTCAGTAATTGTATTGCTTCTCTCTGTATGTTTATTCTTTAATTCTTCTAAGTCTTTGTTAATTGAGTCTTGCATTTTCTCCATTTTGTTTTCAAGGTTTTGATCATCTTTACTATCATTATTCTGGATTATTTTTTCAGGTAGTTTGCCTATTTCCTCTTCATTTATTTGCACTTCTGTGTTTCTAGTTTTTTCATTCATTTGTGTAGTATCTCTCTCCTTTTCATTATTTTTTTTTTTAACTTATTGTGTTTGAGGTCTCCTTTTCCCAGGCTTAAAGGTGGAATCCTTTCTTCCTTTTGGTTTCTCCCTTCCTAAGGATGGTCCAGTAGTTTGTGTAAGCTTCATACAGGGTAAGATTTGTGCTGAGTTTTCTTTGTTAGATTTTCCTCTGATGGGCAAGGCTGAGTGAAGTGGTAATCCTGTCTATCGGTGACTGGGTTTGTAATTTTGTTTTGTTTGTTGTTTAGATGAGGCATTCTGCACAGGGTGCTACTGGTGGTTGGGAGATGCCACGTCTTGCATTCAGGTGGTTTCCTTTGTGTGAGTTCTCACTATTTGATACTCCCTAAGGTTAGTTCTCTGGTAGTCTAGGGTCTTGGAGTCAGTGGTCCCACTCTAAAGGCTCACAGCTTGATCTCTGGTCAGGAATGAAGATTCCACAAGTGGTTTTTTAAGGCATTAAGTGAAATTAATACAAATACCCAAAAACCAAAGATGAACCCCATACAAATGGCAATTACAGAATCAGGCAAATAATGATTAAAATAGTGAAATATACACATACACATATACACTCATATGCAAAATCAAAACAGTCTGACAAAAATAAAGTACAATAGATTGACCCAGCAAACAAAGGAAACCAAAAATTATATCTACCAGTTAAGGGTAAAACTAACTAAAGCACAAACTAGAAAAAAAATCTAAAGGAAGGTACCAAGAGGGGATAAAGCAATGAAAAGAAAACTAACAAATATGTTGACAGGAAAGGAAAGAAAATAGATATGCAAAGTTAAATAGAGGTAGATAAAGATTTATATACATTAAAGTTTAACTGCAAGAGGAAAAGAATAGCAGAGAAAGCAAACAAAGGAATAAATGTAGAAAAATAATAATACCTTTAAAAAATAGAAATTAGAATGTAAAAAAAAAAAAGAAAAAAGGAAGAGAAAGAAAAAAGGGAGGGGGGGTGGCAGGGAGAAGAAAGAAAAAGGAAAATTCCAAAGAACTGCAAAAGTCCTATCCAGAGGCAGAGGTTTATACCAACAATAACATGCGTGACTGGAAAAAAAAAATCTCAAAGCTTAATTAGATTTCATAGTGCCAATAAAATAAAAAAACTACAACGGGGGTGGGGGGCGGGAAAGAAGGGAAAAAGTCCATAGAAGAAGTCAAAACATAAGAATAATAATAAATGTTTTTCTTGAGTCACTGCTGTCAAGAGTCCTTTCCCTCGCTGGGAGTCACAGTCCACCTCACCTCCCTAGGATGTCCTTCAACACTGTTCTGGTCTCTGGACCTGCTGTGGGGGCAGCTCAGATTCTAATCTGGTCCTACTTCTGAGTGTTCTAGCCTCAAATGTCCACAGCTATCAGAACTAGTGCGTTTTCTTTTGTGGGAGCTCTTGTCCTTTTATATATTCCATAGACACAGAGTCTGCCTAGTTGATCATGTGTATTTAATCTGCAGCTTGTACAGCTGGTGGGAAGATTTTGGGTCTTCTTCCTTAGCCACTTAGTACTAACACTCCTGTTTTGCCCTCTAGTTCCTTTGTCCTACTGAGTTTTGTATGGTTCTATATATTCTTTTCCGCTGGTCAGGTACTCTTGTCCACCCTCAGCTGGTGTTCTGCATGCACTTCTATGTCTGAAGTTATATTCCTGATGTATCCATGGAGAGAGATGTACTCCACGTCCACCTACTCCTCCGCCATCTTGTTCTCATACATTTACTTTTCTTAAAGTTGGCACAGAAGACATATTCCTCGGGTTATTTACTTTCATCAACGTATAAATTTGGGGAAAAGTAAATCTTTAGCTAAACAGACATTACAAAGCAAACATAAATGTTAAACTATCAGGAAATCAGTCTAAGAGAGTTTTTCTCTTTTTAAGAGCCTCTCTGAATTAAACTAAAGGATCATCAAATAAAATCTTAACCATGAAAATTGTTTTCAAAGACATAATTAAATTTTTATTCCAACATAATAAAAATTCACTGATCGACTTAAGTTTGAATGTGTATGTATTTTATCAAAAAACATTCAAACTGCATTATATTGATTTTAAAATCAGTCACTGAATGTATGGTTATACATATTTATTCAAAATGAAATTTCTAGAAAAATATCATATTCATTTGTTAGATACAGACCTAAGGAATACAAAGACTTGTACAGTTCATAGTTTCTCACTAACCGTGCAAGTGAAATACATATTTCTCTTAACCCTTTGCTGGGCTCAATGCCTGTGCCCTTCTCAGTGTTTATTCTGACAGTTGCTTGTCACCACTGAGAAACAAAAGAAAAAAATATGGAGTTCCTGATACTAGTTTCTCTCTCAACCTGGGCTGTATCAATATATTAAATAGTCTTGAAGACCAGGCTAGAAGTGAAAAGGGCCCTTGTGTGGGATTCAAAGGTCAGGGAAGACCAGACATGAACCTTCCATCTTTCTCTTTCACACCTGTGTTCTATCAAATAGGTAGTTCTCCTCAAAACTTCACAGGTTTAGGATTTGACAGAGATAGGGGAAGTAACACTACAGGTTCTCTAAAGACCATCGTTAAGTGTTTGACTCTACTGGGGCCTACACGTCTTCTTCAGCAAATCATCAACTGCAAGATTTGAAAATAAAACAGGGCATGTAACTACTGTATCATATTTTATTTCTCCATTCCCTCATGAATGAACCATCTCTTATTTTGGATTTGTGATATGTCTATTTTTTTGTATCTATTTTGGACATATTCATATTTTTTGAGGCATTCTTTATCATCACTCATAAAAGGTACTTTGATCATGTGGACATGGCATAGGATTTTCCAAGGCACTAGCACAAAATCACTGATTAGTATTTGGCAAATCATTCTCTTGCACACAAATAACTACCATACTTCACTACTCTCACTTCACTGAAAAACACCAATATGGGCCACAACTATTGCACTTCTCCTGAGGCAAAGCAGGAAAAATTTATAAGTTGATATATCACAAGCATTTCAGCCTCTGATACTTCAACTACATTGAGACACTACCTAGTAGTGATTTGTTTTCCAACTGCTGACCAATTGAACATTTTCATTAATCATGAGCAAAAAAGGTGGGGGAACTGAATTTTCATAAGCACAGCTATTATTCTCATACATAGTTACATGCACAAAAACAAAACTATACAGGCCTCTATACAGAATTGTATCATGTGGGTTACACAAAAACAGGAAGGAAATTATGCAATGAAAAAAAAAGGTCAAATAATATCTAGCACAGTGGGCCCTCTATATTCACGAGTTCCACCCCCACAGGTTTCATATTCATGGATTTAGCAAACTGCAGATCCAAAATATCTGGGAAAAAAAATATAAAACGTTCCAAAGAGCAAAATTTGATTTTGCCATGAGCTAGCATTTATTTATGTAGCACTTACATTGTATTTACAACTATTTACATAGCATTACATTATTGATATTGTATTAATATAATATTGCATGTTATAAACAATTTAATGATAACCAAGTATATGGAATATTATCTATTGGAGCTCAGTCAAGATGGCAGATTAGAAAGACCCTGAACTCACTTCCTCTGACAAGTACATCAAAATCACAACTACCACCAAAACAACCATCTTTGCAAAACAACAATCTATGCAAAAGACTGGAACCTATCAGAAAAGATCTCTGCAACTTAAAACATAGAGAAGAAACCACAGTGATATACAGAGGAGTGGTGGACTCACAATATATTCAAGTCCCATATTCCAGGGAAGGAGACCCACAGAAAGTAAAAAATGAAAGTGGTCAGTCATGTCCAACTCTTTGGAACCTCATGGACTGTAGCCCGCCAGAGTCCTCTGTCCCTAGGGATTCTCCAGGTGAGAATACTGGAGTAGGTAGCCATTCCCTTCTCCAGGGGATCTTCCCAACCCAGGGATTGAACCCAGGTCTCCTGCACTGCAGGCAGATTCTTTACCATCTGAGCCAGAAGTGAAGCCTAGGAGACCCACAAACTGCAGAATAATATACTGCAGAGGTTCTCCCACAGGAGCAAAAGTTCTGAGAATCTGTCAAGCCCTGGAAGATCTGACTTCTTATGCCAGTAGGTTTAATTTGAGAGACTCACAGAACTGGGGGCAACAGAGACTTCACATTTAAAGGGCACATGCATAGATCTCATACACTCTGGATCCAAGGCAAAGGTAACAATTCAATAGGAGCCATGGTAGACCTATCTGCCTGTCTTGAAGAGTCTTCTGGAGAGGTGTATGGGGCAGCTGAAGCTCACCCTGGGGACACAGACATTGGCAGCAGCTATTCTTGGGACATTGGGCATGGACAGAGGTGCTGGCAAGCCCCATTGTGGAACCTCCATCTTGCTCATTAGCTCCAAGACCTAACCCTACCAATAGCCTATAGGCTCCATTGTTAGGATGTTTAAGGCCAAGCAAATAACTGGATGGGAGCTCAGCCCCACCAGTCAGCAGGCAGGTTGTCTCAAGTGTTTCTAAGCACACAAGCCACATCTAGACTTTCCTATATAGCCTTTCCCACTAGAGGGCCAGGACCCAGCCCTACCAACCAGTGGGCAGACAGCAGCCCTGTCATCCAAGATGCCCGCCCTAACCTCTGGATCAGCCTAACCAACCAAAGGACGGACACCAGACACAAGAAATTCACAATCCATAGCCTGTGGACAAAGTCTGGCCACAGCAGGCCAGACCCTGCTCTGGGAGCAACTTTCCCTGTTCCCGCCCACTAGTACTTCACCACAAGCTTCAGGGCACCCTTGGACTCCATACTCAACTGTGCTAGCAACCCCCCACCCCAGTGGTCTGACACAAGCTCTGGGATACCTGGCCCTAGAGCAGACTCCCACTGCTGACTCTGCCTGCCAGTAGTCTGGCACTAACCCCAGGACCTGGCTTCACTCACCAGTTACTGGGAAGCAGCCTCAGTCTCTTCCAGACCATGACTCCACCTACCAGCGAACAAGCACTCACCCCAGAGTTCCCTGGGGCTCTGAAGTCAGTCACCTTTTGACCATGCCCCACCAACAAGCAGCCAGCAGCTTCTTCAAAAGATAAGAATCCGAAACCAATCAGCCTAAGGGTAACCAAGCCTATCAGACCACCTATATTGTTGGCCTGCCACAACAGGAAAACTCAGTGCTCACAGGGGGAAACCCCAGAATATGTAACTTAGTTGACAACAGGGGATAGGGTATCTCCTACAGAAGGCCATCTCATCAAAGTTGGGAAATGTTATCGACTTACTAGATAAACAAAATTACAAACAGCAACTTAGGCAAAATAAGGTCAAGAGAACAATTTCCAGATGAAGGAACAAGATAAAATTCCAGACAATGAATTAAGTGAAGTGAGATAGGCAATCTACCTGAGAAAGAGTTCAGGGTACTGATCATAAAGACGATCAAAGAACTCATGAGCAGAATGTATGCACACAGCAAGAAGTTGGAATTTTTAACAAAGAGAAAATATAAAGACTAACCAAACAGAGATGAAGAGTATAATAACTAAAGAAGACACAAGAATGAATCTATAGCAGACTGAAAAAGGAACAGATTAGTAAACTGCAAGACAGAGTAGTGGAAATCACTGCCATCAAAGAGAAAAAAGAAAAAAAAAAAAAATAGGACAGTTTAAGAGAACTCGGAGACAATATCAAGCACATCGATATTCACATTATAGGGCTCCCAGAAGAAGAGACAGAATGGTGCATAAAATATATTTGAAGATATAAAGGTGAAGATTTTCATAACTTGGGAAAGAAAATCATCAAGTCCAGGAAGCACAGAAAGTCCCATATAGGATTAACTCAGAGAGACACACTGTAACTAAAATGAGAAAAATCGAAGAGAGAATACAAAGGATCATAAAAGACTATGAACAGCTATACATTAATAAGTTAGAGAATCAAGAGGAAATGGACAATTCTTAGAAGTGTATCATCTCCCAAGAATGAACCAGAGAGAAATGGAAAATATGAACAAACCAGTTATGGGTACTGGAATTGAATCAGTAACTTAAAAACTCCTTATAATTTAAAAATGTCTGAGACCAGATAACTTTACAGGTTAATTCTATGAAACACTTAGAAAAGACTTAAAACCTATTTTTCTTGAAGTATTCCAAAAAGTTTCAGAGGAAGGAACACTCCTGACCTCATTCTGTGAAGTCAGCATCACCCTGTTATCCAAAACAGAACAGTATCATATATATTATGGAAAATACAGGCCATTATCATTGATAAATACAGATGCAAAAATTCTCAAAAAAATATTAACAAATCAAATTCAACAATGCATTAAAAATATCATACACCATGATCATGTGAAATTTATTCCAGAAATGCAAGGATTTTTCAATATATGTGAGTCATTGTGATATACTACATTAACAAATTGAAAAATAAAGGCCATAAAGTCACTTCAATGGGTGTAGAAAAAGGTTTTGACAAAATTTGACATCTATGATTAAAAACTCTCCAGAAAGTGGGTATAGAGGGAAGCTACCTCAGCATAATAAACGGAAGATATAGACAACCCCACAGCTAACATCACACTCAATAGTGAAAAGCTAAAAACCATTACCTCGAAGATGAGGGACATAACAAGAATGCACTGACTTTCCACTTTTATTCAACACAGTATTGAAAATCATAGCTAGTGTAGAAAAATAAATATAAATCCAAATTAGAAAAAAAGAAATAATACTGTCAATGCAAATGACATGATACTACACATGGAACATTCTAAAGATGCTATCATAAAACAACTAAAGTTCAATGAATCCAATAAAGTTGTAGGATTCAAAATTAATATACACAAAGATGTTCATTTCTATACACTAATGACAAAACATCAGAAAGAGGAGACAACCCAATATAACATCACATCAAAAAGAATAAAATCATACACCTAACTAAAGAGATAAAAGATCTGTACTCAGAAAACTATAATACATTGATGAAAGAAAATGAAGATAACATAAACATAAACATATAGAAAGATGTGACATTATTACAGGTTAAAAATTAATAGTTAAAATGACCATACTATGCCAGACAATATATAGAAACAATGCAATTTCTATCAAAATAACAATAGGGTTTTTCATAGAATTAGAACAAATTATTTTATAATTTTTATGGAAACACAAAAGTCCCCAGATAGCCAAATCAATCTTGAGAAAGAAGAATAGAGCTGGAGGCATCACCCCCCCTGACTTCAGACTATAATACAAAGCTACAGTAATCAAAACTAAACGGCACTGGCACAAAAACAGACACACAGATAAATGGAGCAGAACAGAAAACCAAGAAATAAACCTGTGCACTTATGGTCAATTAATACTTAATAAAGGAGGAAGAATATACAATGTAGAAAAGATGATCTTTTCAATAAGTGGTGAAGGGAAAACAGCGACATGCAAAATAATGAAACTATTGACATTCTCTAACACCCTACAAAAAAATAAACTCAAAAGTGGATTAAAGACCTAAATGTAACACCAGAAAACATAAAAATCTTAAAGGAAAACATAAGTAGTTTTTAACATAAATTGTAGCAATATTTTTCAGTACCTGTTTACTAAAGCAAAGGAGATAAAAGCAAAAATAAACAAATGAGACCTAATTAAACCTAAAATCTGTTGCATGACAAAATGCAAAAGCAACCTACCAAATGGCAGAAAATATTAGCAAATGATATGACCAAAATGGGTTAATATTCAAAATATATGCAAAGCTTATACAACTCAACTTCAAAAAACAAACAACAAGGCTTTTTAAAAATGGCAGAAGAGGTGAATAGATATTTTCCAAAGAGGGTAAGTATATGGCCAACAGGCACATGAAAAATTGGTCAACATCACTAATCACCATGGAAATGCAAATCAAAACTACATTGTTACATCACCTCACACCTGTCAGAATGCCTATCATCAAAAAGAACATAAATAACAAATGTGGGCGATTATGTAAAGAAGAGGGAACTCTCATATACTAAGAATGTAAATGGGCGAAGCCACTGGGAAATCAGTATGGAGGTTTGTCAAAAAACTAAACAAAACTACAATATGACCCAGTAATTACACTTCTAGACATATATCTAAAAGAAACAAAACTACTAATTCTAAAGAAGGCATGTACCCCAATGTTCAAATAGTATTATTTAAAATTGCCAAGATATTGAAGCAACATGAGTGTCCATCAACAGATGAATGGATAAATAAAGAGTGGTACACACACACACAGGGATACTACTAAGCCATACAAAAGGAATAAATTTTACCATTTGCTGCAATATGGATGGACTGGGAGGGCATTATGCTAAGTGAAATAAATCAGACAGGGAGAAAAATAAATATTGTATGATATCACTTTTATGTGGAATCTAAAAAGTAAAACATGTTTGTGAATATAACAAGAAACAAATGCACAGAAATAGAGAATACACTTGTGGTTATCAGAGGGAAGAGGGGAGCAAGATAGAGGCAGAGGATTAAAAGGTACAAACCATTATGTATAAAAGAAGCTACAAGGATATATTGTACAATGCAGGGATTAGACAGTATTTTATAATTATAAATGAAGTAAACCTTTAAAACTTGTGAAAAACTATATTATACACCTGTAAGATAGTTAACATCAGCTATATCTGAATGAAATAAAACAATGTATTGTCTCTACTGGAGATGAAAAGACAAATCAAGCATAGTTCCTTCTCCTAAGGATTACACAAAATACTCCGGGGGTTGTAGATACTAAAATAAGGGGAAATAATCAAAATAGTGTATATTTTAGTCCCTGCATGGACTATCAATGGGGCCCAAAGAAAGTTGCCAGTGAGGAAGAGTTTTATGGGGAAGATGATAATTGAACTATGACTATGTCCTTTGGATACAAAAGGCAGAAAAAACATCATGGAAAAAATATACAGGGGACTGGGGGTAGGATTTGAGTAGATTATACACAAATACTACAGCATTTTATATAAAGAGACTTGCGCATCTGCAAATTGTGATATCTGTTGAAGGCCTTGAAACCAATTCCACATGGATACAGAAGGATGTATATGTGGGAATTGATTAAATATTATGATAATAACCATTACATTTTAAAAGTGTGGTAATTACTATAGTAGGATGGCATAATTTGGGGGGCCACCAACTGTTTGTGTTCTACCTTTAAGATTTTAATAGTAATATCAAAGTACTCAGTACACATCACTTTAGGGCAGATGCCTGTTTTAAGACACAGTACAAAATTATATTAAGCTCTTAGACCCTCAAAAAGTGCATTAAAATATAAAAAAAAAAAATTCCTTATGCAATCATAGCTGTAGTCTTCTCCAATTTTAAAGCATGCTCCATTGGTGAAAACAACATAGAGAAAGGATGCTCAGCAGCAGATAATTTTGATATTTAACTGTGTTCAGAAATATACATATTAAGAAACCATTTACTCATCACTTTGCCTTTATCCCCCAGTCATGGATGGTTGGAAAAGAAATGAACTGAGGTATGGAGGTGATTGATCAAGTTTTAGAATTATACATTAAAAAAAAAATTACATGGAGCTGACTTGGGTTTTAATTTTAAGGTCTCCTTTCTGAAATTCATTTATTATTATTATTAACATTAATATTAATGACACTACATTGAGATAATGTGTCAAAGGAGTTTTAAACTCTATTTTTTTAAATGTAGACCAAAAGATTGATAGATATATGTTCTCTCACAGACAAAACTATACTTTGATTACAAGGACTTCTAAATCCAATCCATTACCTTTGAAAAACTGAAATTGTGGATTTGATGACCTACTTTTATGTCCCCAGGATTATAACAGAAAGCTAAATAAAATGTACTAATAAGTATTTCCATGAATTATAGAACATTTGTAAAATGTGAAGACCAATAGTCTACTTTGAGGCTATGCCTTATCTTCAAGATGCTAATGATGAGTAAACTTCAGTGACAGTTTAATCATAAATGCAAATTCCAGAGCTAGACTCCTACTTGAAAACCTGCTAACAGGTTGATTTACCAGTTTTTCTCCCTTCTTCTTTTTATGTTACTTTTCTGTTTTTGAATATGTTTCATAAACTAGTTCATTAATGTAATCAAAATTGCATTACATATAATAATTTTAGGAAGGACAATTATAGGAATGGAAGTGAAAAGAACTAAGAAATACATGACTTTCCAAGAGAAGCTATTATATAGAGAGAATAATTTTGGTAATCTATTTAACAGAATCAAAGTGTTTTTTTCCTCTTACTGAAAGCCTTTTTTTTTGTACTTCCATAAATGCTTTTAAGACTTTCTTTGGAAAACCTGTCATTTTCAAAGTACCCTTAAGAGCACATAATCCCTACATAATTTGAAAAAAAAAAAAATGCACTTTTCTGAAATAATAGCAATTTTCTAGATAACTAGTTTATACAATAAGGAAATGCCTCAGACTTGCATCGAAAAGGGGAGTGCATTACAAATGGACACTTTGTTCCATACTTGGATGGAGTACATTACCTACAAATATAAAAATATACAGAGTAACATGCATTAGGTGGTAATCTATACTTTTTTCAGGAAAACATGCAGCTTAGAAAATACCTGGGAATTTTAGGGAAGAAGAAGGTGGTATTACAAAGCAATAGTCTTAAAGCCTTGTAAGAAGAAAACAAGAGCTATTGGGAGTAACATAGTCACAGTGGTATTTTTAAAAGGCTTTTTTTACACTGTATATAAGGTGAGCTACAAAACAGAAATATGTAAGGCAGGTTGATCCCGACTTACCTCAACAAATTATACCTATCTCATTTGCAATGAAAGTTTGAGGGTGTTCTTATGCTACCCAAGGCAGGGAAGGAAAAAATAAAAGAGCAAGAGATAAAATGAATGGGTTTATAATCCACTTTTCTAAAAGACAAATATGGTAATCATTTCCCATCTTTTTAAGAGCAAAAAATCTGTTATCAAATGCACTACCATAGGATGAGCTCACTTAAATTGTCTACAATTACCATTCATCAAGAAGTGACAAGTCAGACCTGCTTCCTTCAGCCATTCTTAAAGAGAACATCTAGTCTAGAAGAATATTAGAAATTTCTACAGTGTAAATCTTCATGCAAGGATATTAAATCTTTGGTTAGATTATTACCAACTTTTTACTTATTAAGTTGGTTAAACATTTTTTGAGTCAATTTCCCAGGAATCAAATAGTCACTTGGAATAGCTGAATAACAGATCTCTTACACAGAAGCAGATAGTGGTGCTTGAAAGGTATACTTCAAATCTTGAAAATATATCACTGTCATTCATAGACACACTCAGTTACAACTGATAGAAGCAATGGAGATAAAGCCTTTCCTTTGGGCTATATATTGCAGAATATTTTGGAATGAGAAGACATTCGTTATTCTTGGAATAGGAACACAAAATACTAGCTCAGTTAAATAGTATTCTCATGCAAACATGAGGCTCAGACTTGTGTTTGAAGACTCAAAAAATACTTTTTCTGTGTGTAGTTTACATACTAAAATAGATGAAAATAGTATATATAATTAGTTGTCATTAGTTTATCCTTGTATCCTTAAGGATACAAGGATATTAGAATACTATTCTTGACTCCAAACCAAGATAATTTAAAACCATGAACATCTGTATACCTCAGAGCCATACATAACAATCCACAATTATATATGTTACATGTAATCTATACTAAAATGATATGAAAATGCATTTGCTTAAGGTAAGTAACATTTTAATAATATAACCACCTAAATAATAACACTATCTTAGATAACTCAAATACAAAATTTCATGTAATTTAATAATTACATGATCAAAATAATCCATGCTATGTTAAGTATGGGATTAGAGCTGAAACTGGTATTTAACATGGCAGTTTATATAACTATAATAGAATTATCAGACTGTTGAATGTTTAACTTAATTTTCTTACAGATAACAACAACATGCATATAATTTAGCAATAGAAATGAGAGTTGGAACACACTAAATTCTAGGCACTGTGCTGAATATAGTAAAGGTGTATTTCTTTGAATTTTAATCAGTATCCTGTGAGCCTGGCATTTTGGACAGAATAGAATTATTTCTTCCAGTCATTAGCTTGCAATTAGGTGAAAATTCCATGAAGTCAAAATTTCCCTGCAAAATGTATGAGGTGCCATGTCAGATGTCACACAATTTCTCCACAAATCCTTATAGCTGGGTATTGCTCTGGTGGTAGGTACTCATTCATGCTTTCTGGGTACCATGGTAGGGTTCAGTATTTGCTTTAGAGATGCTATGGCCAAAAAAGCCTAAAATATTTACTATCTGGCTCTTTAGAGAATAGATTTGCTGACCTTGAACTTTGAAGAATAAAATAGAGATTTTAATGATTGTTTAGTGATCTCTACACTATTTAGGAAGCTTCCTGGGGGGAATATTATCTGTTTCATACTCAGTTTAGTATAGAAATATGAAGTTAAAGCAATGCAACCGATTTCATAAAAAGCACTGAAGAAGTTAGGCATCTATCGGTGCTATCTCCTGTGGAATGTCTATTTATATCCTCTCAATGGTGAAAACACATTTGCCCTTTAACGCTGGATTTAAAGTGTGGAAGCATTTGAAGTTTTTTCAGAGGTAAAGTGACTGAATAATAAGTTTGACAATTGACAATAAAATTCTGGTTTGAACATTTGAAGCAATGATAGTTATTTCATTATGTGGCCTATAATCTTGACTCTGAAGAGAACATCAAAAGAAGCATCAGGGAATAAATTTTTGTCTCCAATGTTAAAAAAATCCCCAAATTGCAACACATAAGGATTTAGAGTCACATCTAGTATGAACAAGGCATATAAATATGAAGTTCATTGTGCAAACTGCAATATCTTTCACTTTTGTATATCAATCTTCATCTTGATTCTATTTTATTTTCTTATGAACATTTGGATCAAATAGAAAAAAAAAACCACATAGTAATAAAAAGAAACTCTTTGAATGGTCAAATAAATTAAATATTCAAGTTGACCCACAGCAAATCAGAGAGCATCAGATAACATCCCTAATGTTTAGTAAATCTGACAACAGATTCTTACTCTGTTCAGACAGTGTGGCATTACACATTTTAACTACACTGGTTGTGAAAACATGTGTCAGCTTGAACATAATTTCTTAGGAATGTGAGAGTATTAAATATTGCCTTGCAGATGCTCACAAAATATGGACCCATTTTTGCCATATGGGAGAGACAAATGAAAGTCTTCAAGGATCAACAAGGAAAAAACAAACCACTCCATTTGCAGATTAAATTAAGTGCCAACTTGGGATAATATCCTTCTTTGAAGAGTCAGGAATGGTTACAAGACTTTAGAAAGTGATCTAGGAAAATACAACGGAACAAACAACAGACAACATCCTCTCATTCTGAAATAAACAGATAATCTATTTTTATGTTTAAAAATATTGAGTCATGATGTAAGGGATACCATAATAATTTTCTATGTCTCAGTTTTAAGCAGAATGTGGAAACAAAACCTCCGAACATCCTAGTGTGTTTTTTGTTTTTTTTTTTTTTTCAATAAAAGTAATTACTAAACATCTAAAGAAACTACTCAACACTCAGTTCTCTGCCAAGGACTGAGAGATGCATAAGAAAAGCTAACATTTACAGTTCAATCAATCTCTCTCCTCTTCCTATCTCCTGCATTGGCTTCCTTCCCTGTATTTAGCATCTTAATCATTGGCAGCTCTCCAGACTCCTCCCTTCTCACTCCCCACAGTTAGTCAACAAATACTGTTAATGGTACTTGATAACAACACCTCCAGTCCTTCTCTTGTCTTCACTTCTACTGTTTCCTTTCAGTCAGGATCATAGCACAAGTGACACAATGTACTCATGATTACAAGCCCCTGTATAATATTTCCCCTTTCACTGGACTTCAGTTATACAGAATGCAATGAATAATAATCTTCTTTTTTAAGGCATACTCGTGGTTTTTCCATGTGAACAGTGCTGCTATAAAATTTGTTGGTTGATGGTAAATAACTAAAATTAGAATTACTGGGTTATATAGTGTATGAATATGTTAGAGTAATATGTAGAGTAATGCAATATGTAGTAATATGTAGAGTATGTTAAAATAATCCCAGCTTTATGTAATGGCTGTACTAATTCATATCCCTACTGGCAATGTACAAACAAGTCTAGTGATTTGCATTTTCTGCCAGATTTGATATTATCAAACTTTTTAATCTTTACCAATCAAAGGGATGGAAAATATTATTTTGGTCTTAATCTTCAGTTTTATTATCATTAATGAAGTAGAACATCTCATATTATCAGCTACAGTTTTGCCTCACACCCTCCTGAATGTAACCACAAAAAGCATTCATGCAAATACACACAGGTACACACACACACAGACTCTCCACTCATGATTTTTATTCATCATATGCATGTTATTCGTGCTTGACTCTCTGTGACCCCATGGACTGTAGCCCACAGGGTTCTTCTGTCCATGGAATTCTCCAGAAAAGAATACTGGAGTGTGTAGCCATTTCCTTCTCCAATTCATCATATAACAGTGTGTATATATCGTGATCCCTTAGAAGGTTTTATTTACCCATTATTTCCATATATCAGGTTTAGTTACACACTTACGTACTTCCTACATTTTCTATGTCTTTTCCCATGGCAGTGGACTATTCCATATTCAAACATAATTTTTCTGGAGCTTATGAAATCTGTAACTATCTCACATATTAGTGGATCCTCAATGCATAATGAGCTGAACACTAAATGCTCTTAAAATAAATTTGTGCTGATTCTAGTAGGTTGAAAATATGAAAAAGTGCTTTTCCACTTATGGTACTGAGTATTTTGGCAACTAACATGCCTTATTTTTTCTTAGCTTTCAGTAATTGAAAATGTGTGTGTTTAGATAAGATTCAAATAATAGGGGTTTACACATATAAGTACATAATTTTGTCACTATATTCTCATCAAATTTTGTATTGGTGACTTTCAGCTTGATTACCAGACATTAAATATTCTGTGAACCCCAACTAAAGCTAAATATTCTGTGAACCCCAGCTAAAGCTGAAACTCCAGTACTTTGGCCAACTCATGCAAAGAGTTGACTCATTGGAAAAGACTCTGATGCTGGGAGGGATTGGGGGCAGCAGGAGAAGGGAACGACAGAGGATGAGATGGCTGGATGGCATCACTGACTTGATGGATGTGAGTCTCAGTGAACTCCGGGAGTTGGTGATGGACAGGGAGGCCTGACGTGCTGCGATTCATGGGGTCACAAAGAGTCGGACACGACTGAGTGCCTGAACTAAACTGAACTGAACCCCAACTATTCCAAATGATTTCCAGTAGCTTCAAAATGGGTGTCACACAAAAAAGTTCCCAAACTATCCTATCCACTGGTTTATTTCATACCACTGCCACATTTATCCACTTTTGATCCAGCTCCCCAGATTATTTATTCAATTATTCCATGAACACTTTTGAGCCCTTGAATAATCCTGGGCCTCCACATCCAGACACTTTCAAATGCTGCTGCACCCTATAGTTGCCACAGTCGTGCTGGACTCTGCGTGTTGGCGACAAGAAGGGCTTCTCCCCTGCTCCCTGCCACATTGGCTCCCAAACAGCAAGGCTTCACAACTCTCTTCTACTCATCATCTCCTGCAGACATCTTCCAAAACTTCAACAACAAAATAAATGCTCTCCACAGGAAAGGTTTCTATGTAGTTCAGACTCTTTGTGTATAAACCTGGGAAACTAATATCTCCCCACCACCCACCCTCTCAAATAAGCTTCAAGGTAAAGTTTTACCACAGTGAAGAAAGTACCTAGACTTTGAAATTGGGAAGATCTGTACACAAAGCCTTACTTCATTTCCTTCAGTGACATTTGAAAAGAGGGATGCAATTTAATGTTATGTTTTTTTTTCTTTCTTTTTTTTTTTGTATCACCGACTAATCTTTGATGAAATACATTAAGTGTTGCAAACTCAACTTTAAATAGTAATCAACAGGTGAACTGTAACAGAAGGGAACAGATGCCCTGTAACAAACCTTACAGACTCTGTTGATACAGATTTCAGTCATCTCAAACAAACGTCTAAAGTACATACTAAATTTGAGAACTTGTGTTCTCTGTGGCAGTAAGAACAAGAGTGGGACTCAAGCTCATTCAAGAGGAACACAAATAATGTTATGTTTCTTAAGGCTGGTGTGAAACGTACAACAAACTGGGTAGCTTAAAATAACAGAAAACTCACTTTCTCCCCTTTCTGGAGTCTTGAAATCCAAAAACAAGGGGTTGGCAGAGTTGGTTCCTCTGGTGTGCTCTGAGAAAGAATCTGTGCCACTTCTCTCTCCTACCTGCTGCTGCTGCTAAGTGGCTTCAGTCATGTCCGACTCTGTGCGACCTCAGAGACGGCAACCCACCTTCTGAGACGTCAGCAGTCCTTCGTGTTTTTGTGTTGTTGATGCATCAATCAATCACCGTATCCCCCTTCACCTGGCATTCTCCCGTGTCTCTCACTTTCCTCTTCTTAAAAGGACCGATTATATTGGCTTAAGGGCTCACCTGACTCCAATCCTATCTCATTTTAACTAATTTCACCTATAACAACCCTATTTCCAATTAAAGGTCACATTCTAAGGTCTGAAAGATTCAATATATTTTGGGGCGGCAATATAATTCAACTTATAATAATAATATTTATTATTTATTTTATTATTATTATTTTAAATATTATTATATATTTATAAGAGCCAAGTGGTCTCTTATGACCACATGAATCAGAATCTTCTGGGGAGTAAGATAACTATGCATATTCCAAGCCACACTCCAAGACTTTCATCATTGTAAACAGATTACTAATGTTTCTATGGTAATGGTCTGTGCTATTAGAACATCTTTCTGACACTGAAACTTGGAGTCAAATAGACTACAATATTTTAAGTTAGCCAAGTAACATTAAGTATTGCTTGTATGAGGTTGCTATGATACAAAAGGCAACAAATCCTTTGAAAGTGATTTCATCTGAAACTGAAGTTTCATAATGGATTTATATCATAGTTTTAATGCACATCTTTGTTCCTGTTTTATATTAAAGATATAATATAAAAAAGAACAAAGATAAAACATCTTTATCTTCTCTTTTCTTTATATGTTTACATTTCTCTTCTGTTCTGTTGGGGTAATAACAATTGTTTTACAAGTATATCTCCAATTTATTTACAGTGATACTTATTATGTATTTTTGTGCTAAAATCTGAGAAAATAATGTCTTCTAAGACTCAATCTCAGTTTAGGAGAAATCCTTGTTTTACTGAAAGAGAGAAAAAAATAGCTACTGTGAAATGTAAAAAGCATTTTTCAAACTTCAATGTGCATCAGAATCAACTTGGGATCTTGTTAAAAATTGATTCTGATTCAATAAATTTAGGGTGGAGCCTGTGATTCTTCATTTCTAATGAGCTCCCAGTTGATGATGATGCTTGTTTGTGACCTATGCTTTGAGTAGAAAATCGATAAAAAAAATCAAATAAAGACACATACAAAATGCTAATGGAACACAAAATGGCAAAATATTATTACAGAAAAAAAGGATATAGATTTTGGGCTTCAAATATCACTAGGAATTAGCTTCCCAAAAGGAAAAAGAATATTGTGAGCAATGGGAATGGAATAAGTAAGGATTCAGAAGAGAAGGGTGATGACCAAAAATGAGTGTGGTTAGACCAGTGGCCTTTCAACATGCACTTGATAAAAAAGCAGATTCTTAGAACACAACTCGGAAACAATGATTTAGAATTTCTGAGACGAAAGGTATAGGAATCTCCCTGAAGTAATTCTCAATTCCACTGTCTCCGCCCCCTCAATTTTGACAGCCCTGAGCTAGTGTGTAACACTAGGCTTCAGGGCTGTATGACTGGAGGAGGGAAGGAAATACAGTCATCCCTCAGCAGCACTGGGGGAGTGGTTCTAGGACCCCTGTAACAAAATTCACAGATGTTTAAGTCCCTTATATACAACTGTATATAGTACACTTGGCCCTCCCATCAATGGTGGGTGGTTGAAGGTTTGAATGTGAATCTGCAGATATGGAGGGCAGACTGTAGTGTTCTTGAACATAGCTTAGGGCCAAGTGGAAAAGAGCATTCTGTGCCTTGTCCATAAATTGTGGTTTGTTTTTCAAAATAGTATCTTGACTTTTTTCAATGCTTTGGTTTCATTAGAGAGAGAAAAAAAAAATGAGCACACCTCTCACATTTAATATAGCGCCATTATTTAATATATATGCAAATACAGTCATATGTGTATTTGTTGTGGTTTAGTCACTAAGTCATGTCCCATGCATTTGTGACCCCATGGACTGAAGACCACCAGCCTTCTCTGTCCATGGGATTTCCCAGGCAAGAATACTGGAGTGGGTTGCCATTTCCACCTCCAGGGGTTCTTCCCCAACCAGGGATTGAACCTGTGTCTCCTGCTTTGACAGGCAGATTCTTTACCACTTAACCACCAGGGAAGCCCCATATGTATATACTAGTTCATTTTAATCACAAGCCTCTAACTGATAGATGCCCTGGACATGTCTTATGAGTAGCCCAATAGTGAGCCACTCTTTGTCTCTGATTTTAAACAATGTTGATACATTGATTCCTTTTAAATGCTTTAGAAATTTTTGTTAATATAAGCATTCTCTACACCCTAAATCCCAGTTGCTGTGGAGATTAAATTAAGGTAAGCCAAAGGTGCTTAAAGCTGCTTTAGAAGCAACTCTGTGTGTTCCCTTCAGCTTCAACAGCGGAAATAGGAAAAGAGACAGAATAAAATTGAGCTTCTGGATTCAATAATACTCCCCCACACATCCTATTCACCTTTTTATATTAGAGCAGGAAACATTTACATCCTATTGGCTTACACAGGGAATTTATTTAGAGCTGACATTAGCTGTTAGTTTATGATAATTTTAATGAAATGTTCTCCAGTCCCTCCAAATATAAAGGATGTTTAAAGTATATTATAATGCTCGACAATTGAAAGGATATAACCAACAGGGGAAAAGTGATGCAGTAATAATCAAGCTGAATTGTTGTAATGTGACTGTTCTCTTCCAACAGCCTTATTCGCTTCTTTTTATGCTCTGGATAAACTATCTTATATAGTAGTGAATAAGTAATAATGAATCACATCCCAGCTGTGAGAGGTATTGTGACTGGTAAAATAGGGAGCAACCAGGGAGTTCTGATCTCGAATAGCATTGTGTATGACAACAGAAACTTTAGTCATTGCAGTGAATAATTCTACACAAGAAGAACAGGAGATTATGGTTATGAGGCTCATTTCTTTAAATATAATTGGATACGTGTTTAAAACTTGAGTCTTGGGAATTTATTAACATAGGGAATTTATCCTAGTTACTTTGATTGATGATACTAAGCAAGTTGTTTAACTTCCCCAAACCTTGGTTGTTACCATCTGTAAAACAGGAAATTGAATGAGATTGTTTTTGGTGGAAATTACATAGAACATAGAGGAAGACAGAATTTGGTTACACAGTCCTCCAAAAGCACCATTTCCTTCTTTCTTCCCATGGTCTCGGCTTTGGAAAGCTCCAGGACTCAGTTGCAGGGCTTTGCTCTACCCTTTACTTCACCTTCTCCCTAGAAAAACTCTTTTCGACCTAAACTTTTCTCTTCCTTGAACCCTGGCTCTGCTTATGGAACAATGGCAAGGGCCTTCTCACCAACTCCTCTGAGATATCTGATGAGCATCATCAACTTCACATATTTACAACTGAGATCTAATTTACCTGTTCCTCAAACCACTATCTATTCCTCAAACCTACTGGTTGCCCTGGCTGATGCTACATAAGCAAATAAGACAAACCCTATTCTTTTCAATTCATGTTCAATCCATTAACAAATCTTGTCAGCTCAACCTTCAAAATATCCCTGAACCTCACAAAGTTGTATTATCTTCACTGTTTTTAATCATGGTCCAAACAACCATCATCTTTCACCTGGGTTCTACAGTAGTCTTCTAAGGAGTTCCTACATTTACCCCTGCCCAGCTGCAGTCTATTCTCCGTTTAGCAGCAAGAGTTCTTAATTAAAATATAAATCGAGTGATGCAACTGAGTGGCTTTGTCTTTCAACAAATATCATATATTTATGTACAGATGTGAAATCTGAAAAACTGCTATAGATTATCATATTTACAAAGCAGAAATACAGACACAGACATAGAGAACAAATGTATGGATACCACGGGGAAAGAGGGTGGGATGGTTTGAGACACTGGGATTGACATACATACACTAATATGTATGCTGCTGCTGCTGCTAAGTCACTTCAGTCATGTCCGACTCTGTGTGACCCCATAGACGGCAGCCCACTAGGCTCCCCCGTCCCTGGGATTCTCCAGGCAAGAACACTGGAGTGGGTTGCCATTTCCTTCTCCAATGCATGAAAGTGAAAAGTGAAAGTGAAGTCACTCAGTTGTGTCCAACCCTCAGTGACCCCATGGAATGCAGCCTACCTCCTCCGTCCATGGGATTTTCCAGGCAGGAGTATTGGAGTGGAGTGCCATTGCCTTCTCCAACTTATATGTATAAAACCTAACTAATGTGAACCTGCTGTATAGCTCAGAGAACCCTGTTCAGTGCTCTGTGGTGACCCAAATGGGAAGGAAATTAAATAAGCAGGGGATATAGGTATACATAGAGCTGATGCACTTTGCTACAGTAGAAACCAACACAACAATGTAAAGCAACTAGACTCCAACAAAAATTTTTAAAAAGAATAAAAATAAATAAATAAATATAATATGTCAGATGATGCCACTTAGTGGCTTCCCTTATCCTTCAAAGTATAATCCAAGTACACCCCATGGATTCCCTGGCCTTGTCATTCTTGTGATCTAATCCCCTGCTACTTGTCCTTTCCTTACTCAGTTTCACTCAGATAGTTCAAACTGTGCAAGATCCCATCTCAAGGCTTTTAGCACTTCTGTGTGTTTTCATGAACTTGGGACATCACTCTTATGGCTGGAAGGACTGGGGCATCTAGGATAACTGAGACCTCTATCAGTTATATTCCTTTATCATCAAAGATGCTAGTTTGGCATTCTTCACAGGGTAGTGGATACACGTTTTCCAGCTGCAAGGAGGTACAAATTTTAATATTCACAATTTTCTGGTTGTATTGTGTTTGTTAATGTATTAATATCATTGGTCAAAGTAAATTCCAAGTTTGAGCCTGATAATGATGTGGAAGAAGGTCATAGAGGAGCATGAAAATGTGGATGTAGAATTTAATATTGGCATTACTGTAACTATTAGTTTCCCATTGCTGCTGTAATGTTATCACAAACTTAGTTACTTAGAGAGACACAAAAGTTATAGCATACAGATCCAAGGAGCCTTAAAGGTATCAGACATTTGT
The DNA here is from genome assembly GCF_019923935.1 of Bubalus bubalis. Lineage (NCBI taxonomy): Eukaryota > Metazoa > Chordata > Mammalia > Artiodactyla > Bovidae > Bubalus > Bubalus bubalis. Next base: position 76,414,591 of record NC_059159.1, on the reverse strand, counting down.
GTTCCTTCAGGAGGAAGAACGTCTTTCCAGGTAAAACTCTGTGTCTCTGTCTTTTCCAGCTTCTAGAGGCTGTCACTGTTCATTAGTCTGTGACTTCTTCCTCCATCTTCAAAACACATCATTGTAAGTTCTACTTCTATCATCATATGCTATCTTCTATGAGTCTCCTTCCTCTCTCTTATGAGTAACATTTTAATCACACAGTGCCTATCCAGATAATCCAGAACATTTGCCTTAAGAGCCTTCATTTAATCATATCTGCAAAGGTCTTTTTGCCATATACAGTAACATACTCACAAGTCCCAGAGATTAAGGAATGGCTATCTTTAGGCTTCATGATTCAACATATCATACCTATAACGAAATGTATTCTAGGACCTAGAAAGAAATTCTGGCAAGGAGTGGGTGCTCCTTAGATGTGTGTTGGATGAAAGAATAAATTATTGGAGCAAATTTTTTAAGACATTTTTAAGCTTATAAGATACTCTAAAGAGATATTATGTATGCAAGATAATTCTTCATATATACTGATCAAAAATTATGTGTAAAAGTAAGTCATTTTAATTATTATGGATTGGCATAAAAAGAGGAAAGCAATATCCATGTTTTAATACATTTTTTGTGTTTGTAGGCCTATGCACATGTGTATTGCAGAGAAATTTGTTGGTTGATGATGCAAATAATAAAAATTTGAGTTTAATACAACTCTAATATATAAATAATTTAAAATATTATGTATTGCTAATATGCAAAGGGTCATTCTAAGTATTTACTTTTATTAGCCCAATTGATTTTTGAAACAATCTAATGAGGTAAATTAATATTCATCATTTACTAATGAATATACTTGAAAATAAATTGGTTACATAATTTGCCCAACATGTCATAACTACTAACTAGGGGTGATATGAATGAAGCCCAGGCAGCTGGTTTCAGATTCAGCTACTTTAATCAGTAAGGAATAGCACCTTCATGGAGAAACAGAAAGTTTCAAGGGAAATAATGGAAAGGAAAAAAATCACATTTCATTGGCATTATGCGAAGAACTTCAAATTAGTGTCATTTATATTCAGACATATTATCCAGAGAAAGAAGTATTCCAAGTTGAGAGACTAGCCTTACATGAATCACAGAGGCAGGGAAACATGATTTCTCCATGAGAAACAGCAAATATTCTTGTTTGATTGGAGCATCTGAAATATGTTTCCCTGTAGGAAAATTAGCCTAAGAAAGTCAATCAAGAACAAGTTATGAAAGAACTTATAGAGGTGTGACATCTACCTTAAATTTGGTAAACAATGGGAAGGAGGCCTAACAAGGGGAATAATCTGATCAGATTGGCTTTTCAAAGTCTGATCTCTCAGTGACATATGGGATAGCCTGTAACACATGATAGTACGCAGGGAGAAAAGTGAAGCATTTTGCATAATTATAGATAAATCATCATTTATATGAATTAATGGGAATTAGTGAAGAAGGAAAGGGATAGAGAGATGAAATAAATTTGAATAATTTAGATACTATATGATCTGTCAGATTTATGAATTTTCTCTTTTTTTGACTTTTCAGAATTTATTATTATTATTATTATTTTACTTAACTCCTACAGCTCAATTCCAGAAAAATAAACGACCCAATCAAAAAATGGGCCAAAGAACTAAATAGACATTTCTCCAAAAGATTTATGAATTTTCTACAAAGAGTTAAAGAAAAATCTAAAGATACTTGATTTTTTAAGATTGCCTCTTCAGAAGAAGTAATTCTTAAAAATTTGTTCAATCATTTGAAAATATCTATCAAGCACCTACTGTGTATCATTCATTGTTCCAGTTATTAAAGATTCACTGATGAAAATGCAAACATCCTGAAATGAAAAAGGGGGAACATTATGGAAATAATCTGTTATTAAAATATAATAATTATTATGTTCTGTACAGGAGTACAGGAGTTAAGAAAAAGAGCTAGTTATTAAGGAGAAAAAAGCTATCACTTAATATTCAGAACCAAGAAAATAAGAAGTTAAAGATATCCACAAAAAACTGGAAATATGGATAGGAGAGAAAAGATCAGAGTTAAAGTCTGCGATACTGGAAAGGCAAGATAGACTGCTACATCAAAGAAGCCCCACATGTAGTGTCTTCAAATGGTAACTATTTGTTTCTTTCTCATGGCTGACTTTAATGTTGGAGAGCTTCACAGGAGGCTCAGTGGCAAAGAATCCACCTGCAGTGCAGGAGATGCGGATTTGACCCCTGGTTTGGGAAGATCCCCTGGAGAAGGAAAACGCAACCCACTCCAGTATTCTTGCCTGGAGAATCCCATGGACAGAGGTGGGCTACAGTCCATGGGGTCACAAGAGAGTCAGACAAACTTAGTAACTAAACAACAACAGACAACCATGTTGGAAGGATGGGAGGTGGGTTGGTTTTAAGTAGAATCTACTCTGACACTCCTTCAGGGACTTAAGCTATTTTTATCTCATCCTCTTTCAGGACTATGAAACTATCCACTTAATAAACAACGTAAGTTTAGCAGCCAGAGAAGAAAGAACCTGTGGAAAGTATATTGGATGTTTTCAGGGGACAGATAGGAATTGGTGACTATTATGTCCAACATAGCCCTGTGGATTTGACTCAGCTTCCTTCAGAAGGCTGGAAAATGCAGTTTAAGAGGAAAAAAAAAATGTGTTTGACCCAGTAGTGGCTTTGCTACAGTGGCATTTGCATATATTGAGCATTGAAGATGCTGGAAACAAGGAGAACCACCACAGGACTGACTACAGAGGAATATATGATGTTATAGCCTTAGAAAGTGAAGTCACTCAGTCGTGTCCGACTCCTTGCGAGCCTGTGAATTGCAGCACGCAAGGCCTCCCTGTCCATCACCAACTCCCGGAGTTCACTCAAACTCATGTCCATCGAGTCAGTAATGCCATCCAGCCATCTCATCCTCTGTCGTCCCCTTCTCCTCCTGCCCCCAATCCCTCCCAGCATCAGGGTCTTTTCCAATGAGTCAACTCTTTGCATGAGGTGGCCAAAGTACTGGAGTTTCAGCTTTAGCATCATTTCTTCAAAGAAATCCCAGGGCTGATCTCCTTCAGAATGGACTGGTTGGATCTCCTGAAGTCCAAGGGGCTCCCAAGAGCCTTCTCCAACACCACAGTTCAAAAGCATCAATTCTTCGGCACTCAGCCTTCTTCACAGTCCAACTCTCACATCCATACATGACCACAGGAAAAATCATAGCCTTGACTAGACGGACCTTTGTTGGCAAAGTAATGTCTCTGCTTTTCAGTATGCTATCTAGGTTGGTCATAACTTTCCTTCCAAGGAGTAAGCATCTTTAATTTCATGGCTGCAAACACTATCTGCAGTGATTTTGGAGCCCCAAAAAATAAAGTCTGACACTGTTTCCACTGTTTCCCCATCTATTTCCCATGAAGTGATGGGACCAGATGCCATGATCTTAGTTTTCTGAATGTTGAGCTTTAAGCCAACTTTTTCACTCTCCTCTTTCACTTCCATCAAGCGACTTTTGAGTTCCTCTTCACTTTCTGCCAAAAGGGCATACAAAAAATACAAGGGCATACAAAAAAGATCTTCATGACCAAGATAATCATGATGGTGTGATCATTCACCTAGAGCCAGACATCCTGGAATGTGAAGTACAGTGGGCCTTAGAAAGCATCACTACGAACAAAGCTAGTGGAGGTGATGGAATTCCAGTTGAGCTATTTCAAATCCTGAAAGATGATGCTGTGAAAATGCTGCACTCAATATGCCAGCAAATTTGGAAAACTCAGCAGTGGCCACAGGACTGGAAAAGGTCCGTTTTCATTCCAATCCCAAAGAAAGGCAAAGCCAAAGAATGCTCAAACTACCACACAACTGCACTCATCTCACACGCTATTAAAGTAATGCTCAAAATTCTCCAAGCCAGGGTTCAGCAATATGTGAACCGTGAACTTCCTGATGTTCAAGTTGGTTTTAGAAAAGGCGGAGGAACCAGAGATAAATTACCAACATCTGCTGGATCATCAAAAAAGCAAGAGAGTTCCAGAAAAACATCTATTTCTGCTTTATTGACTATGCCAAAGCCTTTGACTGTGTGGATCACAGTAAACTGTGGAAAATTCTGAAAGAGATGGGAATACCAGACCACCTGACCTGCCTCTTGAGAAACCTATATGCAGGTCAGGAAGCAACAGTTAGAACTGTACATGGAACAAAAGACTGGTTCCAAATAAGAAAAGGAGTACGTCAAGGCTGTATATTGTCACCCTGCTTATTTAACTTCTATGCAGAGTACATCATGAGAAACGCTGGGCTGGAAGAAGCACAAGCTGGAATCAAGATTGCCAGGAGAAATATCAAGAACATCAGATATTCATAATATGACCTATTAAATCAAGGAAGGGTATAACTTTAATACTGGACCAAAGTATTAATGGTTCATGAACATAATATAATGAAGAATGCATGAGAACATTAGATTTGGTAATAAGCAACACTTTGGTGAACACCAGAAGTCCAGTGACAGCACTAGAGAACCAACTGTGTTTTCTTCCTATACTACAGAAACTGCAGAATTTATTTGGATGTGATTCATAGTACAGAATTCTCAATTCAAATTAAGATATTTGTTGACATGATCAATTGCTTTATGCCTCTGTCAGTCAACTGCTATTCAGATTTTCCAGAATCAGAATGAAACTGTTATTTCCCTTACAAAAAATAATATTAAATAATATTAACCATGTTTTCCAAGCAGGGACTGGACAAAAAAATTTACTTACCTCTTTGAAAAAGTGTGTAAACACAAGAATCAACTGAATGGTTTCTACCCCTTTTTCACCCTTATCTTTTTGGTAGGAAAGAACCAAGGTGGGACAGAGAAAAATGATGAAGATGATTTTGATTGTGTAACTGTCAAAGGTTTAATTATCACTAAACCCATCTTCATCCTTATCTTTTCTGTAGTTTGGCGATTTATTTCAACATATCACCCATTTTTGCTTGATCTAATTCAAATTGTGTTTCTGCCCTTTGAATTGAGTGCTAAAACACTTCTAGATTTTCATATCAGAAATCGGGGGAATAAGTTTTGTTTTGCAAAAATTTCTTTAAATGTAAAGGAAGCTAAGAAAGAAGGATTTCTAGTAGAAATTAAAGGTTTGAAATGGAATATAAAAGAAACCCTGTGAACATCAAGAGAAGTTCTCATATGTCTAAAGAGTGTGGAAGGATGGCAGTCTTCAATGGATGCTCCTTTCTCTTACATACCAAATGGAAGATCATTTTTGCTTTGCTGTGTTAGGTCTTTCCTTCCTTTTACATTGAAGTGCTTATCTTTTCAGTATGATTATGACAGCTGTGTATGTCTTCATGTCTTCATGTCATTACATTATGTGATGACTCTTGATATATACCTAAGATAACAGTGTTGAAGAAGTCTTTCTCATAAATCTCAGAAATTCATTTGGTGATTTCCAGGTGGCATCTTATACTAACATATATGTGTACAAATACTTTATTGGTTTGTTTTGAAACGGTGGTGTTTCACAATGGTAATCCCATTAAAATAATAGTTAATTGCCAACAGACTGTCTTTCACTAACACTCTAAAACATAACAAGAAAATAATTTGCTATTCAAATAGGCAAAGTTGTGCATTGTTATATGAGAATATACATTTGAAGGAGCTTATATAAATGAGAAATATATTTTTAGGCAATTGACTCGAATTTCTAGAAAGCATTTTGCCATATTTCCAAAGAATCTGCAAAGTGTTAAAGGATTCTGACTGAACAATGTCTCTTAAAGATTCTGCTAAAGAACATAATTCAAAATAGTTGAGCAAGGTAGAAAAAATATTAATGTACAAAAAAATAGGTTGCAAAAGTGTTTATGTTAAAAAGTTTGAATACCCTATATAAGAACTGGTTTAAAATATGATCTATCCATAAATATTATTTAACAGTCAAATGTTATGCATCAAATGATATTTGATGATAAAATCTCATCATCAAAATTATTTTCAAATTGTTATGCTAAAATGTACATTAATAAGATGATTTAGAGAAGCAGATCAAAATGTACACTCTGATATTTTTCTTAAAAATAATGTTCTCAAACACTTTAGAGTCACAACATAAGGTAGTCAATTGACCTTATATCTGCAAGATTGTTGTAATGGCTCAGACAGTAATATCAGATAAAACTGGAGAATCACTTGGGAAAAAAACAATTTGAAGGGAGAAAAATCTATCAGTTAATACAGTTATTTCCCCAGTTGATGATACAGAAATGAACTTTCCAACTTCAGCATGATTGAATAAACTGAACATCACAGAACCTTAAGAATGGAAAGATCACTGATAATGTCACTCATTCCTTCCCTTGGTATCTATAAACAGCCTTCAGAATAAATGAGAATGTATTCAGTTCTTTATTATAATTCTCAAAAGAAAGCATTGCTATAACTTCCCACTTTAATAAGCTTACTCAATATTTCAAAGTTCATTTAAGGAAAACTTTTTCTCTTAAAAACCCAAAGTGGAAAAAAAAAAAAAGACTTTCTTAATGGAGACTTAATTTTCTAACCATCACTGATGTTTTAGTCTTATGGATGGCTATTTAGTAATTTTCTAGTTTTCTACTTCATTTAAAACAGTTTGCATTCTTCAGCTTTCCCCTATGCATGCTATTTTTATTTAAAACAGTTTTACATTCTTCAACTTCCCTCATATATGCTATTTTTCAGTCCATTAATTACTACTGATCTCTTCTCTGAATAATCTCCAGTTCCTCTCTTGCCAAGTAGTGTGTAGCAGATAATTAGTCAGATTCTAATTCCTTACTTTATAAATTCTAGTAATCACCAATTTTTACTGTACTTCTCAAACTAAAATTTGTATGAGTTAATTATTACCATAACTAATATTTTGTTACTGAAAAGTTTACTGTTAAGAATAGCAGCATTCAATGACCATCTTGATGTATATGTCACCAAATTTTTGATTATTATTTCAGAGTAATCCATAATTTCAAATTTAATTCCTTCATCTTTTAGTTAAATTCCTAAAAGAGCATACTAACTTGCTAAAGGAAAACATACTTATATTGCATATTTCTTCCAAAATCAAATGTAGAAATGTAATATTCTTTAAATGAAGATGTAAATTTTCATACTCCTAACAAAACTTTATAATCATGACTACATGTTCTTTAGATTATTTTGTGTATATGTGTGTGTGTATTTTGTAAGAATACTTGGGCTTCCCAGGTGGCTCTAGTGGTAAAGAATCTGCCTGCCAATATGGGAGACATAAGAAACACAGGTTCAGTCCCTGGGTTGGAAGGTCTCCAAAAGGAGGGCATGGAAACCCACTCCTGGACTCTTGTCCAGAGAATCCCCATGGACAGAGGAGCCTGGCAGGCTGCAGTCTGTAGGATGTCATGGTCAGATACGACTGAAGTGACAACATGGTAAGAATACTTAACATGAAATCTATAAACAAATATTTATATACATTTTATAGTATTTACTATAGGCACACTATAGCAGATGGTTAGAATTTTTTCATTTTGCATAACTGAAATTGTTTGTGTTGTTTAGTCCCTAAATTGTGTCCAATTCTTTTGTGACCTCATGGATTATAGTACAACAGGCTCCTCAGTCCATGGGATTTCCCAGGCAAGAATACTACATTGGCTTACGATTTCCAACAGGCAGTGAACCTGCATCTCCAGGATTGACTCAAGAGGATTCTTTACCACTGAGACACCAGGGAACCTCATAACTGAAATTACATACTCATTGAAAAGCAACTCCCCATTTCTCTTTCCCCACCGCCCCTATAAATTACCATTCTTCTTGGCTTCTCTTGTGGCTCAGCTGGTAAAAAAATCCGCCTGCAATGTGGGATACCTGGGTTCGATCCCTGGGTTGGGAAGATCCCCTGGAGAAGGGAAAGGCTACCCACTCCAGTATTCTGGCCTAGAGAATTCTATGGACAGTCCATGGGGTCGCAAAGAGTCAGATGCGATGAGTGACTTTGCCCTCACTTCACTTCACTTGTTTCTATAAGTTTGACTGTTTTAGATACTTTTTAATTGGATCATGCACATATGCCTTTCTGTGATAAACTTATTTTACTTAGCATAAAGTTGTCCAGGTTAAGCCATATTGCACCATGTTGTACTGTCTTTGCTAAGGCTGAATAATATTCCACTTTATGTATGGGCATTTTCTTTATCCATCCACCCATTTATGGACATTCAGTTTGTTTCCATATCTTAGCTATTGTGGAAAATTGCTGCAATGAATTTCTGAGTGCTGATATCTCTTTCAGATCCTGACATAAATTCTTTTGGACATATAAAGTCCCAAAGTGCGATGGCTGAATCATATGATAGTTCTGCTTTTAATTTCTGAGAGAACATCATACTATTCCTGTAACAGCTACATCATTTTACTTTCTTACCAACAGTGTGAAAAGGTTCCATTTTTTTCATAGACTCACCAACATTCTTAATATCTTTTTTCTCCTAATAACTGTCCTAAAGTGAAATGAGGGGTATCTCATTGTGGTTTTGATCTGTATTTCTCTGATGGTTATGTGGGGAATATTTTCCTATACTGTTGGCCTCTTGTATGTCTTCTTTGTAGAAACACTTGTTCAAGTGTTTTAGCACTTTAAAATCAGGTTATTTGAGTTTTTGCTATTGAGTTGTGGCAGTCTCTTACAAATTTGGGAAATATACCTCTTGTCTGAAATATTTTCACCCATTCTATAGGTGGTCTTTTAACTTTGTCAGTTATTTCCCTTGCTATGCACAGACTAGTTTGGTGTAGTGCCAATTTATTTTGCTTTTGTTGCTTGTGGTTTTGGTAGCATGTCAAATAAATCGCTGCAAACAAATAAAATGAAGCTTCTTCTATGTCTTCCTCTCAGTTCAGTTCAGTCGCTCAGCCATGTGTGACTCTTTGCGACCCCATGAACTGCAGCATGCCAGGCTTCCCTGTCCATCATCAACTCCCAGAGCTTGTTCAAACTTACGTCCATAGTGTAGGTGATGCCATCCAACCATCTCATCCTCTGTCATAACATTCTCCTGCCTTCAATCTTTCACCACATCAGGGTCTTTTCCAGTGAGTCAGTTCTTCGCATCAGGTGGCCAAAGTATTGGAGTTTCAGCTTCAGCATCAGTGAATATTCAGGACTGATTTCCTTGAGGATGGATCGGTTGGATCTCCTTGCAGTCCAAGGGACTCTCAAGAGTCTTCTCCAACATCACAGTTCAAAAGCATCGATTGTTCAGTGTTCAGCTTTCTTTATGGTCCAATTCTCATATTGATACATAACTGCTGGAAATACCATAGCTTTGACTAGATGGACCTTTATTGGCAAAGTAATGTCTCTGCTTTGTAATAAGCTGTCTAGGTTGGTCATAGCTTTTCTTTCAAGGAGCAAGCATCTTTTAATTTCATGGCTGCAGTCACCATATGCAGTGATTTTGCAGCCCCAAAATATAAAGTCTCACTGTTTCCATTGTTTCCCCATCTATTTGGCATGAAGTGATGGGACCAGTGCTATGATTTTAGTTTTCTGAACGTTGAGCTTTAAGCCAAATTTTTCACTCTCCTTTTTCATTTTCATCAAGAAGCTCTGGACTTCTTCACTTTCTGCCATAAGGGTGCTGTCATCTGCATATCTTAGGTTATTGATATTTCTCTCAACAATCTTGATTCCAGCTTGTGCTTCATCCAGCCCAGCAATTTGCATGATGTAATCTGCATATAAATCAAATAAGCAGGGTAACAATAGACAGCCTTGACATACTCCTTTCCCTTATTGCAACAAGTCTGTCGTTCCATGTCCAGTTCTAACTATTGCTTCCTGACCTGCATATAGGTTTCTCAGGAGGCAGGTAAGGTGGTCTGGTATGCCCATCTCTGTCAGAATTTTCCACAGTTTGTTGTGATCCACACAGCCAAAGGTTTTGGCACAGTAAATAAACCAGAAGTAGATATTTTTCTGGAACTCTCTTGCTTTTTCAATGATCCAACAGATGTTGGCAGTTTGACCTCTGGTTACTTTTCCTTTTCTAAATCCAGCTTGAACATATGGAATTTCGTGGTTCATGTACTGTTGGAGCCTGGCTTGGAGAATTTTGAGCATTACTTTGCTAGTGTGTGAGATGAGTGCAATTGTGTGGTAGTTTGAACATTCTTTGGCATTGCCTTTCTTTGGGAATGGAATGAAAGTTGACATTTTCTAGTCCTCTGGCCACTGCTGAATCTTCCAAATTTGCTGGTATATTGAGTGTAACACTTTTACAGCATCATCTTTTAGGATTTGAAATAGTTCTACTGGAATTCCATTACCTCCCCTAGCTTTGTTCGTAGTGATGCTTCCTAAGGCCCACTTGACTTCACACTCCAGGATGTCTGGCTCTAGATGAGTGATCACACCATCGTGATTATCTTGGTCATGAAGATCTTTTTTGTACTGTTCTTCTGTGTATTCTTGCCACCTCTTCTTAATATCTTCTGCTTCTGTTAGGTCCATACCATTTCTGTCAGGTCCATACCATTTCTGTCCTTTATCGCGCCCATCTTTGCATGAAATGTTCCCTTAGTATCTCTAATTTTCTTGAAGAGATCTATAGTCTTTCCCATCTGTTGTTTTCCTCTATTTCTTTGCACTGATCATTGAGGAATGCTTTCTTATCTCTCCTTGCTATTCTTTGTTTTTTTTTTTTTTAATTTTATTTTATTTTTAAACTTTACATAATTGTATTAGTTTTGCCAAATATCAAAATGAATCCGCAACAGGTATACATGTGTTCCCCATCCTGAACCCTCCTCCCACCTCCCTCCCCATTCCATCCCTCTGGGTCGTCCCAGTGCACCAGCCCCAAGCATCCAGTATCGTGCATCGAACCTGGACTGGCAACTCCTTTCATACATGATATTTTACATGTTTCAATGCCATTCTCCCAAATCTGCCCACCCTCTCCCTCTCCCACAGAGTCCATAAGACTGTTCTATACATCAGTGTCTTTTTTGCTGTCTCGTACACAGGGTTATTGTTACCATCTTTCTAAATTCCATATATATGCGTTAGAACTCTGCATTTTTATGGTTATATCTTTCCTTTTCTCCTTTGCCTTTTGCTTATCTTTTTTCCTCAGCTATTTGTAAGGCCTCCTCAGACAACCTTTTTGCATTTCTTTCCTTGGAAATGGTCTTTATCACTGCCTCCTGTATAATGTCATGAACCTCTGTCCATAGCTCTTCAGGAACTCTTCCTCTAGAACTCTTCCTCTAGAACTCTACAGTTTCAGGTCTCATGTTTACATCTTTAATCCATTTTAAGTTACACTCTGTTTATGGTTTAAAACAGAGGTCTAATTTCATTCTTTTGCATGTGGACTTCCAATTTTTTCAACACCATTTATTTAAGAGACTCTCCTTTCTCCTTTGTGCATTCTTGAATTCCTTATTCAAGAACAGTTGACCTGACATGTGTGGGATTATTTCTGGGCTTTCTATTTTGTTTCATTGGTCTAGATGTCTGTCTTTATGCCAGTTCCATGCTAGTTTCATTATTATCATTTTGTAATACATATGAAATCAGAAATGTGATGCCTCCTTCTTTGTTCTTCTTTCTCAAGATTGCTTTCAAAACTCATGTGGTTTTATATGAAACTTAGTATTTTTTTAACTATTTCTATAAAATATTTCATTGGGATTTAGATAGAATTTTTCTTGAATCATAATATCATTTTTTGTAGAATAGATTTTTAACAATATACATTCTTAATTTCTGAACATAGGGTTTTCTTTTTGCATTTATTTTTGTCCTCTTTAATTTCTTTCAGCAGTATTTTGACATTTTCAGTGTACAGGTCTTTGCCTTTCTTGGTTTTGTTTCTACCAAAGCATTTTATTCTTTTTATGCTATAATAAATGGAATTGTTTATTAATTGCTTTTTTGATAATTTGTTGTTAGTGTATACAATGACTTTTATATATTGATTTGTATTTTGCAAATTTACTGAACTCAAAACTCCTCCACTAACAAATGAAAATCCAGAACCAGGTAGCTTAGTGAATTCCACCAAGGATTTAAAGAATGACTAACATAAATCTTTATCAACTCTTTCAAAAATTTTTGAAGAACATAAAATGTCCCCAAACTCATTTTTATAGGCCAGCATTTGGGGCTTCCTTATTGGCTAAGATGGTAAATACTCTGCCTGCAATGCAGGAGAATGAGTTTGATCCCTGGATTGGGAAGATCCCCTGGAGAAGGGAAAGGCAACCCACTCCAGTATTCTTTTCTGGAAAATTCCATGGACAGAGGAACCTGGTAGACTACAGTCCATGGGTTCACAAAGATTTGGATGCAACTGAGCAACTAACATATTACCTTGGTATCAAAGTCAGACAGTTATATAATAGAATACAGATATATAAAGATATATAAAAAATACAGGCCAATAACTCAGATGAGTATACACATAAAAATTCTCAGCAAAATGACCAAACCAAATCACACTGTATATTTAAATGCTCATACTCCATTACCAAGTAAGATTTAGTCCCTGGGATATAAGGACAGTTCAACATATGCAAATCTATTACTGTGATATATAACATTATACAAGTAAAGGATAAATATTTAGTTAATGTTCAAACTTTTTGAATAACAGTTTCTTGAGCAAAGATAATACTTGCTAAATCCTTGATTAGGGGTAGGAATATTCACTTCTTTGAACATAATATTTTTATGAATTATATTACTCGATTTTAACAACAAATAAATTCTAAACAACAGTGAGTTCAGAGCCTCAAGACAGAAGCAGGATTTCTGGTAGGTATTAGAAGTGTTGGTGAGACAGATATAGGAGAATTAAAAAGAAATAACAGATTTTAGTTACATATCCATAGACCAAATACCATGAGAAATATTTAACATCTTCCATTTAAGGTTTTTTATTGTCTCACCATTAGAGGTCTAATTAAAGTACTGTAAACTGTATAAATTTAAGTCACAATTTGATGGCCTATGTATATATCAATGATGTCATCAGCACAATCAAGAAAACCAACACACACATCACAGGCAAAGTTCTATCACAATCCTTGGGCTTCCCTGATAGCTCAGTTGATAAAGAATCTGCCTGCAATGCAGGAGACTCAGTTCAATTCCTGGGTAGGTAAGATCCACTGGCAAAGGGATAGGCTACTCACTCCAATATTCTTGGCCTTCCCTTGTGGCTCAGCTGGTAAAGAATCCATATGCAATGAGGAAGACCTGGGTTTGATCCCTGGGTTGGGAACATCCCCTGGAGAAAGGAAAGGATACCCACTCCAGTATTCTGTCCTGGAGAATTCCATGGATTGTATAGTCCATGGGGTTGCAAAGAGTCTGATGCGACTGAGCAACTTTCACTCACTTTTAATTTCTTACATCCACCACTTCCTACTCCCAGTTTCCCATGTGACATATAAACTGTTCTCTGTTAATTAGGGATTAAGTTCACTTTTATAGAATTTAATATGCATAGAATCATACATTATGTACTTTAACTTCTTGCATTCAACACAAGATGGAGATCTATCCATGTTGTGATATGTATCAGTTAGCTTGTGTGCAGACACCATAATTTCTCTATTTACTTATCATTGGATATTTGGATCATTGTAAGTTTTGTGACTATTACCAAAAGCTTCAATGAAGATTTGCATACATATCTTTGTATGGATGTATCATTTTTCTCTTGGGTTAATGTCTAGGAGTGGACTAACTAGGTAGTGCATATTTATATTTGTATTTTTAACAAACTATCAACCTATTTTCTAAAATAGGTATGAATTTACATTCCATCAGCCAGGTATCAGAGTTCCAGTTATACCAAACCCCTGCTGCTACTGCTGCTAAGTTGCTTCAGTCATGTCCGACTCTGTGCGACATAATGGACAGCAGCCCACCAGGCTCCCCCGTACCTTGGATTCTCCAGGTAAGAACACTGGAGTGGGTTGCCATTTCCTTCTCCAATGCATGAAAGTGGAAAGTGAAAGTGAAGCTGCTCAGTCGTGTCCGACTCTCAGCGACCCCATGGACTGCAGCCTACCAGGCTCCTCTGTCCATGGGATTTTCCAGGCAAGAGTACTGGAGTGGGGTGCCATTGCCTTCTCCGACCAGACACCTAGTAACACAAGAAAATTTCTTTTAAGTTATTCCTAGTGGGTGTGTAGTAGTATCTCTTTGCTGTTTAAATGTGTATTTTCCTAATAGCTAACTAAGAAGGCTGATCATTTTGTGTGCTTATTTGCCATCCATGTAACTTCTTTCGTAAATCATATATAAAAATATTTCTGCAAATTATAAATTGGATTATCTTCTGGTTATTTAGTTGAAATAAACCTCTATATATTTAAGATATTATACATATAAATTACACATGTGAGTAAAGATGTGAAGCAGCTAGATTACTTATACACTGATGTTGGGAATGTAAAACAGCACAGCCAATCTGAAAAATAATTTGGCTGTTTCTTAAAATTTCAACACATAAGTACAATATGACCTAGCAATTGCATTCTTAGGCATTTATTTCAGAAAAACAAAGACTTATGTTCATACAAAGATGCAGACATGAGTGTTTACAGTAGCTTTATTTGTAAAAGGGGAAAAACAGGAAACAACCCAGGTTTTTCAAGGGATAATATTTAAACAAACTATGACATATCCATACAAAGAATGAACTTCTGATTCAAATAACAATTTGGATGAATCTCAAGGGAATTAAACTAAATGAAAACAGCCATCTTCAAAATGTTCATCTATGCTTCCAGTAATTTCATTCTTGAAAAGACGAAATTTTAGAAATGGAGAACAGATTAATGGTTGGTGGAGGGTAAAACTCTGTGTGGGGGAGAAGGAGGACCTGATGGGAGAGCAGTATCTTTATAGAAGGACCACATCAAAGATCCTAGTAGTGATTGACTATGGGGGAAGATAAATAACCCTATGCTGTGCTATTCTGTGCTGTGTTTAGTAGCTCAGTCATGTTCAACTCTTTGTAACCCCATGGCCTATATATAGCCTGCCAGGCTCCTCCATCCATGGGATTCTCCAGGCAAGAATACTAGAGTGGGATGCCATTCCCTTCTCCAGGGTATCTTCCCAACCCAGGGATTGAACCCAAGTCTTGCATATTGCAGGTGAACTCTACTGTCTGAGTCACCAGGGAAGCCCATACACTTTATAAAATTATATAGAACACACATAACTGTAAGTACTATTAAAATTGGGAAACCTGAATAATATTGGTCAATTGCTTCATGTTAATATTTAGGTTGTGACATCACTCATTATCAGAGAAATGCAAACCAAAACCACAATGAGTTACCATCTCACGCTGATCAGAATGGCTGCTATCAAAAAGTCTATAAACAATAAACTCTGGAGAGGGTGCAGAGGAAAAGGAACCATCTTACACTGTTGGTGGGAATGCAAACTCATACAGCCACCATGGAGAACAGTGTGGAGATTCCTTAAAAAACTGGAAACAGAACTGCCATATGACCTAGCAATCCCACTGCTGGGCATACATGCCAAGGAAACCAGAATTGAAAGAGACATGTGTACCCCAATGTTCATCGCAGCACTGTTTACAATAGCCAGGACATGGAAGCAACCTAGATGTCCATCGGCAGACGAATGGATAGGAAAGCTGTGGTACATATACACAATGGAATATTACTCAGCTATTCAAAAGAGGCATCTGAATCAGTGTTAATGAGGTGGACGAAACTGGCTCCTATTATACAGAGCGAAGTAAGTCAGAAAGAAAAACACCAATACAGTATATTAAAGCATATAGATGGAATTTAGAAAGATGGTAACGATGACCCTATATGCGAGACAGCAAAAGAGACACAGATGTAAAGAACAGACTGTTGGACTCTGTGGGAGAAGGTGAGGGTGGGATGATTTGAGAGAATACCATTGAAACATGTTATTAGCATATGTGAAATAGATTGTCAATCCAAGTTTGATGCATGAGACAGGGTGCTCAGGGCTCTTGCCCTGGGATGACCCTGAGGGATGGGATGGGGAGAGAGGTGGGAGGGGGGTTCAGGATGGCGGACACATGTACACCCTTGGCAGATTCATGTCAATGTATGGCAAAAACCACCACAATATTGTAAAGTAATTAGCCTCCAATTAAAACAAAAAATAATAAATAAATAAAATTAAAAAAAAATTAGGTTGTGATAATGTACTATAGTTTTTCAAGATATCACCATGGGGGGAAACTAAGTTAAGAAACCCATGATAGCTTCACTATTTCTTAAAATTCCTTTAAAAAAAACTGTAATTATCTTATAAAAACTTCAGTTAAAAAAGGATTTTATAGCTAACTATAGCACACAGCTCTAATATAAAGTTGTCCTATGTCTATTTATTAACAAAGGGCTTTTAGTTTTTATATTTGGTATAAACACCCCTGAATGATGAGTAAAAACTAAAGCTATAAAAGACTGCAGGATTGCCATTGTGATATGATTATCCACATGTAAAAATGAAATTTAAAAGCCTTCTCAGTCTTCAAAAACAACATACATTTTGAGTTCAGGTATATGGACTTTGATATAAATACAGCCCTCTTTATATTGGGAGACGGGGGCTGCTTGATCTTCTATGAATCTTTATTGGTGAAGACTGAAATTTTGACATTATAATAGACATTCTCCTTGAGCAAACTAGTTGAGATTATGTAACAGCAAAAACTGCTATATATTCAGCCTAGATAAGAACATACTTGCTACTTCATTGGACATCAGCCTGCAAAGAAAAATAAATCTGGACAGAGATCTTACACCTTTCACAAAAATTAACTAAAATGGATCATAGATGAAAACCACAAAAAATATAACTTCTATGAGATAATAAAGACGGAAACCTAGATAAACTTGGGTATGGCAATGACTTTTTAGATACAGCATCAAAAGTATAATCCACAATAGAAATAATTGATAAATTGTACTTCATTAAAATTAAAAACTCTGCCCTATGTAAAACCAAGGAAAGAGAATAAATAAGCTATAGAGTGGAAAAAAGTAAAATTACAAAGACACATCTGATAAGGGCAGTTATCAGAAACATATAAAAGACTCTTAAAGCTCAACAAACAATAAGGAAACAACCCAATTTTTTAGAAAAAGGAGGGGGGCCAAAGACCTTAACAGACACCTCACTAAAGAAGATCTATGGGTGGCAAATAAACACATGAAAAGATGATATGTGTATCATCAAGGCATTTCAAAATAAAACATCAGTGAAATACCATTACCTACCTATTAGGATGGCCAAACTCCAGAACACTGACAACACCCCAGCGCTGCTTGTGGAGCAGCAGGATCTCTCACTCATTGCTGTGGAAATTCAAAATAATACAGTCACTTTGGAAGGCAGTTTGGCAATTTCTTGCAAATCTACACACACTTAACATAGGATCTAACAATCAAACTCTTGTGTATTCACACACAGTATTCACACAAAGTAGTTGAAAACATGTCTACACAAAAACCTGTACAATGATGTTTATAGTGATTCGAGTAATTCACTGATAATCACAAAAACTTGGAAGCAACTAAGATGGCCTCCAGTAAATAAATGGCTAAATACTGCAAAAAGTATTTATTCATTTATTCAGATACTGCAAAAGTATTCAGTGCTGAAAATAAAATGAGCTATCAAGGCACAAAAAGACACGAGGGGATTTTAAACGCATTTTACTAAGTGAAAAGAGGCTGTTTGAAAAGGCTACATACTGTTTGACTCTATTTATATATTTTAGAAAAGGCAATAGTACAGAAAGAGATCTATGGTTCCCTGGAGTAAGGGATCAACAGACAGAGCAAAGAGGACTTTTAGAGCAGTAAAAATACTCAGTATGATACAATATTGATGTCATTTTACATTTGTTAAGACTCAGAGAAGGTACAACAATAAGAGTGAACCATAATGTAAACTATGGACTTTGGGTGATTATGATAGTTCATGTAGGGTTACCCTTTGTAACCAATGTTCCACTCTGGTGAGGGGGGTTGATAATTGGGGAAGTGGTGAATGTGTAGGGGCTGGGATTATTTGGTAAATTTCCGTGCTTTTCCCTCAATTGTCCTGTGAACTTTAAATCGTTCTGGAAATAAGAAAATCAATAAAATGTTTTAAAATAAATATAACATCTGATTTGGAAATATGCTTCCTTCAGAAGGGTGATAAACTGTCTTATTTTAGTTCAACCCAGTTCAAACTGAGAATTTCTATAGGTCTATTGTGAATTACCACTTCTAAGAAGGAACTGATAACTGTGTGCTTATCCTTATGGTTACATTTCCACTGCTGCTTGTCTTGTAAATAATTTATTTGTTCACACTTTGCAACTAAATTATTCTAGCAGCCTGCCTGCTTTTCCTTCAACAGCTCCTGAGCATTACTTGTTTTATAACACCTTTTTAGTCTCTTCACTTCCACTTCCAAAATCTATTGCCTTTAAAATAAAGACTTTCAATTCTCTGTTGTGACATTAACTGATCTACCTCCCCTTTTGTAGACCAATCTTTAGCAAAACTGTCAGTCACACTGTGGCACTGCCTTTATACATTTACACCTCAATACATTTGCCTATGTCGATCCCTATTTTGCTTTTATACCCACATTATCCCAAGTTTCACCTTCAAATTCTGTATGTATTTTATAGACTGGCTCATATTTAGAGACTGGCATCTTCTTTATGAAGCCCATTATCACTTTAGGTGAAAATGACTTCTTCGTTTTAATTTCTGAATTTTCATAACTATTCCAGTAGGTCCTGGACATAATATCTACTATACATTTCTTACAGTTATTTAACTGATCTTTTCTCCCTATGTCGTAAAGTCCTTTAAGACAGAGACTGTGTTGTAACTTCCTTCAAGATTCCTTATAGATTAAAACTAAGGATATCACATCTACAAGGATGGCTTGAATATAATAACTACTATATATTTGCTTGACAAGTATCTCTAAAATTGTGATTTAGTAATTTCACATTATGGGAGGTTTATTTGGCTTTGGACAAGGCAGAAAAATTACTGATGTGATATTAATAGGCCATATACTTTCAAGGATTTCATTCTGGCAAGAGAGTCAAATTAAAGTCAAATTAACAATAAAATAAGATGCTGATTGATACTGATAAACTGTACATGCATAAACAAAGAGAGATTTTACTAAATCTTGGGACCATAGGTGATGCCTGACTTGAATAAAGTTGAAGATAATCAGGAAAATATACTATATAAAACATTCCAAGAAGGAAGTAAACAAACACGAAATTATATCATCAACAATGACATGCAAAATTCATGTGCAGAGAGGGCTGGAAATGAAACACCTGGAAAGTAAGTAGTGGCCTCCAAATTATAGAATCTGGTTCCAAACTACAGGTCTGAATGGCGAAATCCTAGATATCCATCCCCCTCATCCAAGATTAATGTATAAGTCGGTCCTTTTGTCAAAAGTTACAAGTCATGATTCTTCCTTTATCTTTTGCATTTTTCCTCAATCATATCTCTAAATGACTGGAGAAAAATTATATTCTTTTTTTATTATCAAAGCTTTAGATTAATATTTTGTCTAGTATTAAAACCCATGTATTGGGCTTCCCTGGTGGCTCAGAGGTTAAAGCGTCTGCCTGCAATGCGGGAGACCCCGGTTTGATCCCTGGGTCTGGAAAATCCCCTGGAGAAGGAAATGGCAACCCACTCCAGTATTCTTGCCTGGAGAATCCCACGGAGGAAGGAGCCTGCTAGGCTACTGTCCACGGGGTCGCAAAGAGTCGGACATGACTGAGGTACTTCACTCAAAACCCATGTATAAACAATATTTAACTTGAAAGAAAAGTGAAAGTGAAGTCATTCAGTCATGTCCGACTCTTTGTGACCCCGTGGACTCTAGTCTACCAGGCTCCTCTGTCCATGGGATTTTCCAAGCAAGAATACTGGAGTGGATTGCCATTTTCTTCTCCAAGAGATCTTCCCAACCCAGGGATTGAACCCCAGTCTCCCGCATTGTAGGCAGATGCTTTACCATCTGAGCCACCAGGGAAGTCCCTAATATTTAACTTAATATATAAATTAATATATACAGTTAATGTTTATTAATCAATAAAGCAAGCTCTTTGCAACCTCATGTAGCCCACCAGGCTCCTCTGTCCATGGGGATTCTCCAAGCAAGAATACTAGAGTGGGTTGCCATGCCCTCCACAAGGGTATCTTTTCAACCCAGGGATCAAACCCAGGTCTCCCACATTGCAGGCACATTCTTCACCATCTGAGCCACCAGAGAAGCCAAAGAACACTGGAGTGGGTATACTATTCCTTCTCTAGGAGATCTTCCCAACCCAAGAATCCAACCTGAGTACCCTGCATGGCAGGTGGATTCCTTACCAGCTGAGATACTAAGGAAGCACAGTCAATACAGCAATCTAGGAAAATGCAAGAGCCCTAGTTGTTGGGATTCAGGAAGAATTCAGAGTATGCATGATACAATAAGCATTGAAACATGTATATTACCTTATGTAAAATAGATGACCAGTGCAAGTTCAATGCATGAAGCAGGACACTCAGATCCGGTGCTCTGGGACAACCCAGAGGGATGAGATGGGGAAGGAGGTGGGTGGGGGGTTCAGGATGAGGGGACACATGTGCACCCATTGATGATTCAAGTCAATGTATGGCAAAAACCACCACAATATTGTAAAGTAATTAGCCTCCAATTAAATAAATAAATAAAATTAAAAAAAAAAAAAAAGATATGGCTTGACTAAGAACACTGATATTTGGGCCAAACAAAGATGTTAGGTGAAGGACCACATTTCATGAATAGTATACTTTGTATATTATATTTGTATATAATAGTATACCTTGTAATCTTAGTGGATTTTCCTACTAAAATTTATATGAGGAAAGCATGCCAGAAAAGTTATAAGATACTGCATAAAAAGTAAGTCATGAAAATTGACATGTATGCAGTTTGGCCACTTTCAAGGAAAGAATGGGAGATGGGCATTTTTGCCTGCTCCTTCTATGCTGAGCTTATGGGAGATAGCCAAGGTGAGTGTTTTTAGGCTGTTAGGAATTGCATCTTCATGTAGCTGGTGGCTTTCAGAGCTATATATTTGGGGGGCATATCACTTGGGTGGGAGTCTACAAGTTGGAGATTTTCTATTGTGGTCCAAATGCTTTGTTCTTCAGGGAGAAGATAGAAACTGGGGATTTCCTTTCTATTGTAGGTGAATGTTCTGGGGTGGGGTTTAAGGTGAGAGTGTATCTCAGCCTTTCATACCATTTCATTATGTGCATGTTTTTATTTGTCCAATGTGTAGTAGTTGGTCATCTAATTTCTGGATTTCCCTGAGGAAATTGTTCCAAGTACAGCTGTACCTTCCAAGTGCACTCCTGGGAGTTCATTAAAGTTCTGGAGCCTCCTATGTTTCCATTTTGGTTGACCCTTCCATCCCTACTCACTCATTCATTTATTTACTTTGGCTGTGCCAGGTCTTGGCTGTGGCATACAAGATCCGGTTTCCTGACCAAGGATCGAATCTGGGTCCCCTGCATTGGGAGCATAGAGTTGTAGCCACTGAACCATCAGGGAAGTCTCCCTACTCATTTTTCAACCTAAACAAACATGATTTTAAATTCCAGTTCTGTTACAGATTTTGTCATAGATTCCCAGGCTTCTCAGGTGCTGCTAATGGTAAAGAATCTGCCTGTCAATGCAGGATAGGCAAGAGATGTGGGTTTGATCCCTGGGTAAGGAAGATTCCCTGGAGTAGGAAGTGGCAACTCACTCCAGTATTCTTGCCTGGAGAATCCCTTTTACAGAGGAGCCTGGTGGGCTACATGATCCATCAGGCTACAGAGTCAGACATGACTGAGCAACTGAATGCAACACTCATATAGATCCCAAGGATACTAATCAACCTTTCTAATACTCAGTCATTTCATCTGCCATCATAGGAAAAAGAGTACCCTCAACAACAACAAAAAAATTCATATGGTTATTTGAAGAGTAAAAGAGAAAATATAAAGGAGAGAGAAGTTTCTGACATTTCAGTTCAGTTCAGTCGCTCAGATATGTCTGACTCTTTGCAACCCCATGAATCGCAGCACGCCAGGCCTTCCTGTCCATCACCAACTTCCAGAGTTTACCCAAACTCATGTGCATTGAGTCGATGATGCCATCCAGCCATCTCGTCCTCTGTTGTCCCCTTCTCCTCCTGCCCCCAATCCCTCCCAGCATCAGAGTCTTTTCTAATCAGTCAACTCTTTGCATCAGGTGGCCAAAGTATTGGAGTTTGAGCCTCAGCATCATTCCTTCCAATGAACACCCAGGACTGGTCTCCTCTAGGATGGACTGGCTGGATCTCCTTGCAGTCCAAGGGACTCGCAAGAGTCTTCTCCAACACCACAGTTCAAAAGCATCAATTCTTCGGAGCTCAGCTTTCTTCACAGTCCAACTCTCACATCCATACATGACCACTGGAAAAACCATAGCTTGACTAGACAGACCTTTGTTGGCAAAGTAATGTCTCTGCTTTTCAATATGCTATCTAGGTTGGTCATAACTTTCCTTCCAAGGAGTAAGCGTCTTTTAATTTCACGGCTGCAATCACCATCTGCAGTGATTTTGGAGCCCCAAAAGTAAAGTGTGACATTGCTTGCACTGCTTCCCCATCTACTTCCCATGAAGAGATGGGACCGGATGCCATGATCTTCATTTTCTGAATGTTGAGCTTTAAGCCAACTTTTTCAGTCTCCACTTTCACTTTCATCAAGAGGCTTTTTAGTTTCTCTTCACTTTCTGCCATAAGGGTGGTGTCATCTGCATATCTGAGGTTATTGATATTTCTCCTGGCAATCTTGATTCCAGCTTCTGACATTTAGTAACTGTTAAATAGATATCATGATGATTATTAGTATTTTAATATGTTCTTTACTTCCAAATGTGCATTTTCTGAGTTTTATCTCAGAATATTCTCTTTGAAATTTTTATAGAAAATGTTTATTTTCCCCTTAATTTTCCCAATAGTTTCTATTATTTTAATATAATATCTCATATCTTTTAAAATTACCTCTACCTATCTTTCATTAACATCAGATATTTTAAGTTGACATTTCTAGAGTTATCATAAATATTTGCTCTTAAGCTCTTTTTCTAACAAAAATTACAGTTATATTTATAATGAATACAAAAATGGAAAAACTGGCCATGCTGTATGTAAAATTAATCTTTAAATTAATTTAAGATGACTGAATGCCATCCTTCAGATGTCTAATCTTCATAAACCTTGAAAAATATAATTTAAAATTAGTTGAAAATACAATTATATTATTTCTGTGTTAGAAAACATAAAAATTAGGCAAACCAGCAAAAACTATGCTTGTGTTCTATAAAAATAATTTATTTTCTTTTAAATTTCATTTTCAAACGCATATGAAATTTTATTTTCATATACATATGCATTTACATATGCCTATGTAAATTTTATTTTCATATGCATAACCACCATGATCAATTTTGTTTGGCACTTGCTTTCCAGTCGATGGATGCTAACATGAAGAGCTAAGAAAGTTTAACATGGTCAGAATATACACAGAAATAATTAGAGGTAACAGACTGTAATAACCTTGAGTATATGGTCTCAGACTACAATATAAAATGTTTACCTTATATTTCATATTTTTAAAAGATGAAAGGACATGCTCAATTTTTTTTTCTGTTTGAATAATATCAATATTATAGCAATCATATTTTTGCACACCTTTCTGTTCTAACTTTCTGGGAATTAGACCAATCAGTGCTTTAACTGTATTGTGTTTCTTCATTATCAGCATTATATGTTTCGATGTGTTAATTAGAGGAGAAAAAAATAGGAGTGGACTAAGGCAATTGAAATAATTGGAGACTCTTGGATAAGCATGTTATTTTATTCACCTCAGTATATCCTCAATGACAAATATACTGGGCTATACATCCAGAGAACTGTGTGATTTCAGCATAGTTTAGTGAAAATTCTTTACATATATTTCTTTGTATCAGTGAATATTCATTCAGAAAATTAATTTTCAGCAGTCAAAAACTAACATGTTGCAGTCAATCAACATATCATATTGGAAAGTCAGTTTAAGAAAAATATTTAATGGCTAATGACACCACTACAGATGAATAATAATGACAAACTAAAAGGCTTAATGAGAACTGAGCACTGCGTACCCTCAAACCTCTAACACTATAATCACATGCTAAGAAGTTAATCAGAATGCACGTGTTATTTTACAATGGACATTTAAAATATGGGAATTGAAACATACACTATATAACTTTCCTACAGAGATAATGAAATGTCAACAAGGGATGCTACAATGGTGAACAATGAAATACGCTCACAACACAAAAAAGTGGAAAAGGGCAATTGAACCTCTGATGTCGATTCTATGACCAAAGTAGGTATATATCCCACATGAAGTAATTATATAGTATTATAATGTACACACATATTTCATATAATAAAGTTGATAAGGGGCTATAATAGAGAGTAAGGAAGGTTGGAAAAGAAAAGGAGAAGTTGAAAACATTTCACATTCAGATAAACACTATCTGTAAGATATTAATTTAACAGCATACAAAAATACTTTATAAATAATATTCTCCAATTCTCATACTAAGGTACCCCAATAAGTAGTGTTACTTAACACTACAATCTTTTATTCATCCACAATGCCCCAATGATAACCTTATTTTACCTAATATAAAACAAATTCTTCAGTTCAGATCAGTTCAGTCGCTCAGTCGTGTCCAACTTTTTGCAAAGCCATGAATTGCAGCACGCCAGGCCTCCCTGTCCATCACTAACTCCCGGAGTTCACTGAGACTCACGTCTATCGAGTCAGTGATACCATCCAGCCATCTCATCCTCTGGCGTCCCCTTCTCCTCCTGCCCCCAATCTCTCCCAGCATCAGGGTCTTTTCCAATGAGTCAACTCTTCGCATGAGGTGGCCAAAGTACTGGAGTTTCAGCTTCAGCATCATTCCTTCCAAAGAAATCCCAGGGCTGATCTCCTTAAGATTGGACTGGTTGGATCTCCTTGCAGTCCAAGGGACTCTCAAGAGTCTTCTCCAACACCACAGTTCAAAAGCATCAACTCTTTGGCACCCAGCCTTCTTCACAGTCCAACTCTCACATCCATACCTGACCACTGGAAAAACCATAGCCTTGACTAGATGGACCTCTGTTGGCAAAGTAATGTCTCAGCTTTTGAATATGCTATCTAGGTTGGCCATAACTTTCCTTCCAAGGAGTAATCATCTTTAATTTCATGGCTGCAATCACCATCTGCAGTGATTTTGGAGCCTAGAAAAATAAAGTCTGACACTGTTTCCACTGATTCCCCATCTATTTCCCATGAAGTGATGGGACCAGATGCCATGATCTTCGTTTTCTGAATGTTGAGCTTTAAGCCAACTTTTTCACTCTCCACTTTCACTTTCATCAAGAGGCTTTTGAGTTCCTCTTCACTTTCTGCCATAAGGGTGGTGTCATCTGCATATCTGAGGTTATTGATATTTCTCCTGGCAATCTTGATTCCAGCTTGTGTTTCTTCCAGTCCAGCGTTTCTCATGATGTACTCTGTATATGAGTTAAATAAGCAGGGTGACAATATACAGCCTTGATGAACTCCTTTTCCTATTTGGAACCAGTCTGTTGTTCCATGTCCAGTTCTAACTGTTGCTTCCTGACCTCCATACAGGTTTCTCAAGAGGCAGGTCAGGTGGTCTGGTATTCCCATCTCTTTCAGAATTTTCCATAGTTATTGTGATCCACACAGTCAAAGGCTTTGGCATAGTCAATAAAGCAGAAATAGATGTTTTTCTGGAACTCTCTTGCTTTTCCGATGATCCAGCAGATGTTGGCAATTTGATCTCTGGTTCCTCTGCCTTTTCTAAAACCAGCTGGAATATCTGGAAGTTCATGATTCACATATTGCTGAAGCCTGGCTTGGAGAATTTTGAGCATTACTTTACTAGCATGGGAGATGAGTGCAATTGTGTGGTAGTTTGAGCATTCTTTGGCATTGCCTTTCTTTGGGATTGGAATGAAAACTGACCTTTTCTAGTCCTGTGGCCACTGCTGAGTTTTCCAAATTTGCTGGCATATTGAGTGCAGCACTTTCACAGCATCATCTTTCAGGATTTGGAATAGCTTAACTGGAATTCCATCACCTCCACTAGCTTTGTTCGTAGTGATGCTTCCTAAGGCCCACTTGACTTCACATTCTAGGATGTCTGGCTCTAGGTCAGTGATCACACCATCATGATTATCTGGGTCATGAAGATCTTTTTTGTACAGTTTTTCTGTGTATTCTTGCCACCTCTTCTTAATATCTTCTGCTTCTGTTAGGTCCATACCATTTCTGTCCTTTATCTAGTCCATCTTTGCATGAAATGTTCCCTTGGTATCTCTCATTTTCTTGAATAGATCTAGTCTTTCCCATTCTGTTGTTTTCCTCTATTTCTTTGCATTGATCGCGAGGAAGGCTTTCTTATCTCTTCTTGCTATTTTTTGGAACTCTGCATTCAGATGCTTTTGTCTTTCCTTTTCTCCTTTGCTTTTCGCTTCACTTCTTTTCACAGCTATTTGTAAGGCCTCCCCAGATAGCCATTTGCTTTTTTGCATTTCTTTTCCATGGGGATGATCTTGATCCCTGTCTCCCGTACAATGTCATGAACCTCATTCCATAGTTCATCAGGCACTCTGTCTATCAGATCTAGGCCCTTAAATCTATTTCTCACTTCCACTGTATAATCATAAGGGATCTGATTTAGGTCATACCTGAATGGTGTAGTGGTTTTCCCTACTTTCTTCAATTTAAATCTGAATTTGGTAATAAGGAATTCATGATCTGAGCCACAGTCAGCTCCTGGTCTTTTTTTTTGTTGACTGTATAGAGCTTCTCCATCTTTGGCTGCAAAGAATATAATCAATCTGATTTTGGTGTTGACCATCTGGTGATGTCCATGTGTAGAGTCTTCTCTTGTGTTGTTGGAAGAGGGTGTTTGCTATGACAAGTGCATTTTCTTGGCCAAACTCTGTTAGTCTTTGCCCTGCTTCATTCTGTACTCCAAGGCCAAATTTGCCTGTTACTCCAGGTGTTTCTTGACTTCCTACTTTTGCATTCCAGTCCCCTATAATGAAAAGGACATCTTTTTTGGGTGTTAGTTCTAAAAGGTCTTGGAGGTCTTCATAGAACCATTTAACTTCAGCTTCTTCAGCATTACTGGTTTGGGCATAGACTTGGATTACTGTGATATTGAACGGTTTGCCTTGGAAACGAACAGAGATCATTCTGTCATTTTTGAGATTGTATCCAAGTACTGCATTTCAAACTCTTTTGTTGACCATGATGGCTACTCCATTTCTTCTGAGGTATTCCTGACCGCAGTAGTAGATATAATGGTCTTCTGAGTTAAATTCACCCATTCCAGTCCATTTTAGTTTGCTGATTCCTAGAATGTCGATGTTCACTCTTGCTATCTCTTGTTTGACCACTTCAAATTTGCCTTGATTCATATACCTGACATTCCAAGTTCCTATGCAATATTGCTCTTTACAGCATCGGACCTTGCTTCTATCGCCAGTCCCATCCACAGCTGGATATTGTTTTTGCTTTGGCTCCATCCCTTCATTCTTTCTGGAGTTATTTCTCCACTGATCTCCAGTAGCATATTGGGCACCTGCCGACCTGGGGAGTTCATCTTTCAGTGTCCTTTCTTTTTGCCTTTTCATACTGTTCATGGGGTTCTCAAGGCAAGAATACTGAAGTGGTTTGCCATTCCCTTCTCCAGTGGACCACATTCTGTCAGATCTCTCCACCATGACCCGCCCGTCTTGGGTTGCCCCACGGGCATGGCTTAGTTTCATTGAGTTAGACAAGGCTGTGGTCCCAGTGTGATTAGATTGACTAGTTTTCTGTGAGTATGGTTTCAGTGTGTTTGCCCTCTGATGCCCTCTTGCAACACCTACTGTCTGACTTGGGTTTCTCTTACCTTGGACGTGGGGTATCTCTTCACGGCTGCTCCAGCAAAGCGCAGCCGCTGCTCCTTACCTTGGATGAGGGGGTATCTCTTCACCGCCACCCTTCCTGACCTTCAGCGTGGGATAGCTCCTCTAGGCCCTCCTGCGCCCACGCAGCCAGGGACTTGAGTTTGTCCTGAGCCAGGAAAAATAGAAATAGGACAAGAAAAGTGAGTTTCTGCCAGACAGTAAGATGCACCTTCAGGGATGAAATGGGGTCAGCTGAAAGGAGCCTCCCTAAACAAGGTATGACCATATAAAAATTAAGTAAGAAAATAATTATTTGAAAAACCATGAATATATGATGATACTCAAGATATTTTAAATAATAGATATATTCTCATATTTCAGGTATTTCTAGAAATTGCTGAATATGGTATTTTCAAGTTAAGGGCTTATCTCATTGTAGCCAGTGTTTAAATCTCATTATACTTAGTTGATGGCAAGTGACTACTTCTACTTCTAAATGGGATAGCAAAAATCTTAGTAGGTGAAATCAATCAACAAAAAAGTTGAGGACAGTGTAAAGAGTTATACTGAATTTTTTATACCCATGCAAATATGTTTCTCCAATTATTGGCTTTCACATTAGAAAAATTACATCTTTAAAATTTAAAATTTTTCCTGATGAGTTTTTTTTTTTTTTTTCCACCTGATAATTTGGCCACCTGATGTGAAGAGATGACTCACTGGAAAAGACCCTGATACTGGGAAAGATTGAGGGCAGGAGGAGAAAGGGGTGACAGAAGATAAGATGGTTGGATGGCATCAATGACTTAATGGACATGAGTTTGAGCAAACTCTGGGAGATAGAGAAGGATAGGGAAACCTGGTGTGCTGCAGTCCATGGGACATAGCAAGTGAACAAAAACAATTTCAAATTATACTGGATAAATGTTGATGTGAATAAATGGATTTTACTCAGCACCTCCATGACGTACTCTTTACACACACAATCAACCTCTACCACTCCCAGTTTAGTTCAGTTCAGTTGCTCAGTCGTGTCTGACTCTTTGCAACCCCATGAATTGCAGGACACCAGGCCTCCCTGTCCATCACCAACTCCCAGAGTTTGGTGGGAGTTGGTGATGTCAACTCATGTGCATCGAGTTGGTGATGTCATCCAGCCATCTCATCCTCTGTCATCCCCTTCTCCTCCTGCCCCCAATCCCTCCCAGCATCAGGGTCTTTCCCAAAGAGTCAACTCTTTGCATGAGGTGGCCAAAGTATTGGAGTTTCAGCTTCAGCATCAGTCCTTCCAGTGAACATCCAGGACTAATCTCCCTTAGGATGGACTGGTTGGATCTCCTTGCAGTCCAAGGGACTCGCAAGAGTATTCTCCAATACCACAGTTCAAAAGCATCAATTCTTCGGTGCTCAGCTTTCTTCACAGTCCAATTCTCACATCCATACATGACCACTGGAAAACCATAGCCTTGACTAGACGGACCTTGTTGGCAAAGTAATGTCTCTGCTTTTGAATATGCTATCTAGGTTGGTCATAACTTTCCTTCCAAGGAGTAAGCGTCTTTTGATTTCATGGCTGCAGTCACCATCTGCAGTGATTTTGGAGCCCAGAAAAATAAAGTCTGACACTGTTTCCACTGTTTTCCCATCTACTTCCCATGAAGTGATGGGACCAGATGCCATGATCTTACTTTTCTAAATGTTGAGCTTTAAGTCAACTTTTTCACTCTCCTCTTTCACGTTCATCAAGAGGCTCTTTAGTTCCTCTTCACTTTCTGCCATAAGGGTGGTGTCATCTGCATATCTGAGGTTATTGATATTTCTCCCGGCAATCTTGATTCCAGCTTGTGCTGCTTCTAGCTCAGTGTTTCTCATGATGTACTCTGCATATAAGTTAAATAAGCAGGGTGACAAAAATACAAACATACATACACACATTCAGCAAGAGTATACAGGAAAATTGTATGATATGAAAAGAGTATGTGAAATAACTCAGGCTGAAAGAAAATTTATTCCTTGAAAAGTTGCACTGTATAAAAAATAGTAAAATCAAGTCTGGGTAGAATTTTCCTGGAAGTTATACTATATTCAAAAGATAAGCATAGGCCATTAATTGCAGTATAAAATCAAAGTTGCCAAAGCAGGTATGAGATGGCTAGTATGCTTCACTTCACTAAAAGAATGTACTTGTAACCCTGTAATGAAGAAATTAGTATATAATTGAAAGCTTTATGTATTTTATGTTAGTAATATAAATACAGTAATGGATTTTTGGTCATTGTCTGTGTGTATATACCTGTTTAAAGTTGACTTGAATGGTTAAATTAATCTATTACACAATTTACAATTATAGTTTATCACACTTACAAGCACTGCCTAAGTATACAGGAATATTTTGCTCATATAATTTATATACTACCTTGTTAGTTGATCAAAGTGATTAAGATAATCAGATAAAGTAAATTTTGATTGTAGATTAATGTCTAAGTGAATTTGTTTAGTTAAGTATGTAAATAGAGGTAATTTTAAGCAGATTTTAAACTGCTCAAATGTCTAAGTTACTTGAACATAAATTGAAATCAAGTAAAATGACTATATTTTATATAATTGCGAGATAAAAAATCTTAGAGGCTCAAGAAAAATAATTAAAATATTTTACAATATAATAACTGAAATAGTAATTTTAAAAGTAATTGAAACTATTCCTTACTGTGTAAAAATGCTCTCCTTAGACATTAAAAAAAAGGGTCAAACTTAAATTGCATATATTTTACATTTGCTATAGATTTACTTTATTCATGTTGAAGTAGCATTAGGATGCTCAACAGTATTTTTTTTTTTTTTTAATCTTGGGTTTCTAATTGTGAAATTCTGTCAACTGAAATCTTTCACATTAATATTCTACAACTAAGAACATACTTAGGTGGCCATGAGATAAAGATTACAACCTACTTCTGAACCAAACTAAGAGTGAAATGAAACAAGAAAAATAAAATAAGTTGAATATATTTAGTTTTATTAATACAACTATGTTTAGACTATGTCAGATCAGATCAGATCAGATCAGTCGCTCAGTCGTATCCGACTCTTTGCGACCCCATGAATCACAGCATGCCAGGCCTCCCTGTCCATCACCAACTCCCGAAGTTCACCCAGACTCAGGTCCATCAAGTCAGTGATGCCATCCAGCCATCTCATCCTCTGTCATCCCCTTCTCCTCTTGCCCCCAATCCCTCCCAGCATCAGAGTCTTTTCCAATGAGTCAACTCTTTGCATGAGGTGGCCAAAGTACTGGAGTTTCAGCTTTAGCATCATTGCTTCCAAAGAAATCCCAGGGCTGATCTCCTTCAGAATGGACTGGTTGAATCTCCTTGCAGTCCAAGGGACTCTTAAGAGTCTTTTCCAACACCACAGTTCAAAAGCATCAATTCTTCAGCGCTCAGCCTTCTTCACAGTCCAACTCTCACATCTATACATGACCACTGGAAAAAACCATAACCTTGACTAGATGAACCTTTGTTGGCAAAGTAATGTCTCTGCTTTTGAATATGCTATCTAGGTTGGTGATAACTTTCCTTCCAAGGAGTAAGCGTCTTTTAATTTCATGGCTGCAGTCATATATATATATATATATATATACACACACACACATATATATATACATACACACTATATATAAATCACTTTATATATATATAAAGGAATATATAAATATATATATATATAAATGCCTTATATATATATAAAGGGATATATAAATATATATATATATATAAAGGGATATATAAATATATATATACAAATCCCTTATATAACTAGATGTGTTTAGTTGCTCAGTCATGTCCGACTCTTTGTGGCCCCATGGTCTGTAGATTGCCAGGCTCCTCTGTCCATGGGAATTCTCCAGGCAAGAATACTGGAGTGGATTGTCATGCCCTCCTCCAAGGGATCTTCCCAATCCAGGGACTGAACCCAGGTTCGCACATTGCAGGTGTATTCTTTACCATCTGAGCCAACAGGGAAGCCCATATAACTAGATGAAGTAAAACCAAATATTTTATAGCTATTTCAGGAAAGAAAAAAATAAAGAAAAAGCATATTATCTCATTTTTATAATTGAGATACCTGAAACATCAAAATTTGTATATTCTAGTGATTTCAAGATTAATCAAAGTATGTCTACATCCTTCTAAGAGGAATATAATGAATTCCTCTCCTTTTTCCTTCCCTTCCTCTATGCTTTTATTTCTCTTTCCTTCTTTCTCTCTTTCCTTTTCTCCTTTCTTTCGCTTCCATCATTCCTTCCTTCCAATGACCACTTCACTTTCCAAATATACAAGATTTGGGTAGTTAAGATTTATTTTGCAGGTGTGCTGCGATTCATGGGGTCACAAAGAGTCCGACTGAGCGACTGAACTGTTATGCACAAAGGGATATTATTTCTCTAACCACTGGTTTAGCATTGGAAAAATCACATCTTTTAAATTTTGAATGTTTTATCTGCTGGAATTATTTTTTTCTTTTTACCTTGTGTAATTTACAAAGTAAATAACCCACTAAAAATCGGTTGAACAGTACTTCTCACAGTGCATAGGAATCTGCCTGGCAATGCAGGAGACACAGGTTCGAACCCTAATCTGGGAAGATTCTACATGCCGCAGCGCAACTAAGCCCATATGCCACAACTACAGAGCCTGTGTGTCGCAGCTACTGAAGCCCTCACGCCCTACAGCCCGCACAGCGCAACAGTTGAACCCAGGCACCTAGAGTCTGTGCTCTGCAACAAGAAGCCGCTTCAGGGAGCAGCCTGGGCACCGCGACCAAGAGGAACCCCCACTCACCGCAACGAGGGAAAGCCGGCACAAAGCAACGGAGACCCAGCACAGCCAAATATACCTCTAAAAATGAGGTTGAATGGATTATTTGACTCGAGTCCTTTACTCTGATTTACACAAAAATCACAAGGAAAAATAAAAACCATTTTTATTGATATGAGACAAATATAAAGCCTAGATAGAAAGGAGTATATCACTTCAGATTTTAAGTAATGTAGTAACATCAACTGATTTATTTCAAAAGGCAAATTCAGTGATACTCTCATTGTTGCAGTGATGCCTAGATAACTGGTCAGACAACTGGAAAGACAGGGCATGGCATTTTAAAGAAAGATTTACCGGTTTGGAATAACCTTATAGGCTGCCTATCATTAGGCTTCCTAACTGAAAGAGAATTTAGAGAAGTTCCTTTTAGAATGAAAAATAAGTAAGGTGTATTAGTATATCATTTTATAAACTTTGATCATCTTTCCTGCACATGCCCAGTGCAGAGTGAAATGATAGAAGAAGGATTTTCTTGAGACAATAAGCCACATTAGCATCTGTAGACAGACTCAGTTGAATTCCCTTTTGCTTTCGCTCTCCTCTCAAACTCTTTAACAGCTTATAAGGGAACCTACATGAATTAATCCATAAAAAATTCAGAAACTAAAGTTTTAAGTTAGGCATGTATTAAGGTATTGTTTATCAGTTTCAAGTCCATACTGTCAACATTCCGCTCTGTGAGTAGAGGACTGCTGCTGCTGCTACGTCGCGTCAGTCGTGTCCAACTCTGTGCGACCCCACAGACGGCAGCGCCCCAGGCTCCTCTGTCCCTGGGATTCTCCAGGCAAGAACACTGGAGTGGTTGCCATTTCCTTCTCCAATGCATGAGAGTGAAAAGTGAAAGTGAAGTCGCTCAGTCGTGTCCGACTCTTAGCGGCCCCATGGAGTGTAGCCTAGCAGGCTCCTCCTTCCATGGGATTTTCCAGGCAAGAGTACTGGAGTGGGGTGCCATCGCCTTCTCCGGAGTAGAGGACAGAACTCTGCAAAAACACCTTTTGCCAGCTAACTTTTTTAGCCTCTACCAGCAGGAGGCAGTGGTTAATTTCAGTTTGCAGTATTTCCAACACTCAGAACCAGACCCAGTACATACTGTCAGAAATATCTCATTGTCAGGGGTCTGATTTTCAGCCCCACAGGGAACTTTCTCCAACCTCAGAGACATCAGTAGTAAGGGAGCAGCATCTCTTTCAAATGGGACTAAGTTCCAGTTTTCTGGATGTCCTCCCCAAAACATTTAGGTTTTAGTAATTCACATCTCTTTTCTTTGTCCCCATTGTCCTAAGGGAATGACTATTTTTCTGCAGTGGCTATTACTGCAATATCTTATTGTTTAATTTCTATATTTTAAGATCTTCAACAACTAATGAACAATTCTTTATTGACAAAAAAAAAATAGGGTTAGGGTTAGGGTTAACTATAAAGAATTCTTTTATCTCTATAGTACAATAACTGACATGATTATATCACTTGACCAAACCTTGGCTAATATGCCATGAATTAAAAGTTTATTTCCACAAATTCTCATATTCCCTATATCTGCCCTAATAGATTTTTCTTTATATCTCTAGTTGAAGAACTGTATTTTCTCCTTGATATTTTTTCTAATGTCTCCTACTACTAAATTTCATGGACATAGAAATTTTTGTATGCTATGCTCACTGCTATATCAATAGTGACTACAACATTAACAAAAGTATTTAAACAAGAAGCATGTATTGTGTAAATAAATAAATGCATATGCTATAAAATTTAGTCAATATAGAAAACTATGAAGAAACAAGTAGAAAATAGCTACATTAAATTTCTGACTGGGAAATTAAGCATCATTAACCTTTAGAAAGCATCATTCTTAGACATCCATGTATAAGAACCATTGATAAAAATCCATTTAGATAGAAAGCACTTAGTAAAATGGAATAAAATTATGAGTATCTTTATAAAATATTAAATTCATTTTAATGTAACTAAAGAAACACAAACTAAAGTAAAAATGATAGAATTACTGAACATGAGGTAAATGTTTATCATGTGAAATATTTGTTCTAAAAAAAAAAGGTTGAAAACTGGCAAGCAGATTGCATGAAGACTTTGTTCTACTGACCTTTCTATGTGTACAGAGTTATAAATTTCTAAAATAAGCATATGGACTCCTCATAGTTCCACCCTCTCCCAGTTGTCTTAAATCCAATTACTCTATCCCTTTTATTATATGCTTGGAATCTGATAGTATTTGCCTGTCTGACTCCTGTTTAAAAAACTCTACAAAATTAATGAAAAAGTGGTTTCATGGATACCTGAAGCCTTTATTATTTAATAAATGTATCAGGAACAAAACTGAAATGTATTGTTCTTTAAAAATTAAACCTATAAGAGTTGTCTCTATAATCCTATCAATACAACAAAATACACCTGGTTTGCTACAGCTACTCAGAAAAAATGCTTCATTTTCTCAAATTTCCTTAGCAGAGACATGGCTTTGTTCGGGGTTACAATAAAAGTAAAGTTTATTTTTAAAAACATATCTTAAAAATTACTTCCCATAATGCTAATATGCCAGGTATAACCATGTATACAATTCTGTTCTTCAGTTCTGTTCAGTGGTTACTGATTGAATATTAACTATATGTCAGTCTCTGTATTAGGAAGAGGAAATGCCAAGTACTATATGAATGTGTCTTGGTCCTCAAAGAAGTATGTTTTGAGATCTTATGTATTAACAAAGCAATGTAAAATAGACATGGAGTCTGAGACTCCCTTGACAAGGTTATTCTATAATCATTCCCTTTAATATAGAGTGGATAGGCTAAACCAGTCCACAAATATCTCTTTCTCCTAAAAACAAAACAACAACAAAAAAGACTATAGCAAATTCTGTTTGGCAACTAGGTTGTTTGGTAACTGTCTATCAACCTATTCTATCAAATTTTTGTTACAAGAGAGAGAAGGTGAATAGAAATATTGAGACTACTTGATTAAGGCAAACTCTATCAAGTCACTGAATATATCCATATACATTCAAAGTGTATATCCAAGGATTTTCCATGAATAATCTGACACATTGAAAGAAAAAAAAAAAAAGCGAGAGGTCGGGGGTGGTGTTACTTAGACATGCTTTCATGCCCTCTCCCAGTCACCAGTAGGTGCTAGGGGGAAACTGGTGTTAAGTTGTGAGCAGCCTCCTTCTTATGTTCTCCATGGATCAAGAAGTCTTTTATACACCAGCTCAGAGATTTCGGGAGATGGCACAGTCTAGTTCTGCTAACATCTACCACTGTAGCAGAGGTAAGAGACTGGGAAAAGTGCAGCCTATCTGAACTGAGTGTCTTGATTTTGTTTTTAAATTTAAAAATAATTTCTAGCCAATTGTAGTAACTCCATGGTTATTATTCCTGAATTAGAAGGCCCTCATGCGAAGAGTTGACTCATTGGAAAAGACTCTGATGCTGGGAGGGATTGGGGGCAAGAGGAGAAGGGGACGACAGAGGATGAGGTGGCTGGATGGCATCACTGACTCGATGGACATGAGTCTGAGTGAACTCCGGGAGTTGGTGATGGACAGGGAGGCCTGGCATGCTGCGATTCATGGGGTTGCAAAGAGTCGGACACGACTGAGCAACTGATCTGATCTGATCTGATCTGGTAGTGCAGTGGTTTAGAGTTCACCTGCCAATGCAGGGGACGCTGGTTTGATCCTTGGGCCAGAAGATTCCACGTGTCTCAGGGAAACTAAGCGCATGCACCACAACTATTGAGCATGCAATCTAGACCCTGGAAACCACAATTTCTGAGCCCATGTGGGGCAACTACTGAAGATCAAGTGCCCTAGAGCCTGTGCTCCACAAGAGAAGCCACCACATTGAGAAGCTCATTCCCAGCAATGAGGAGTAGACTCTACTTGCCAAAACTAGAGAAAGCCTGCATGCAGCAAAAAAGACTCAGTGCAGCCAAAAATAAAATAATTATTTCCGTTTTAAAGAAAGGCCTCAGACATCAAGATATTAGCATTTCATTTAAAATCATTATGAAAACTTTTGGGCAAGTTAACTATGGAATCAAGTTAACTAACTAGTAAACATTTGGTGATACTTAGGAAAGAAAAAAAGTGTCAATGTTTACGGAGTAACTATTTAATGTTGAGTGCTGAGCTAAGTTCTTTACATATATTTTGCCTTGTTCACTGATTAAAACAATGCTGATTTTATGAGTGTTATTCTTATCTCAAATTTTAGATCAAAATATAAAAATGTGAATTTTAGCTAAATTTCCCAAAGACTCAAGATGTAATGGAGTTGGGATTAAAATTAAGATCAGACTGGAAGCCCAGTCCATGAATTTCACATTCTTGTTTGCCCAGCTATAAAATTAGGAAAAATATCTCTTAGGTTTTTTCAGCTCTGAAACACTGATTCCTATTGAAATAATATATCCGATGAATATCAGTAAGATTCTTTACATTTTTCCTATTATTAGCAAGTTGATTTATTCATATCTTTAAGTACAGATCTAGAAGAGTAGATCATTAATTGGACTAAAAAAGGACATAGTTTCTTTTATATTCCCCTTCAGATTCTTGAACATATTTTTACATCATAGTGAACAAAGAAACGGGGCAGTAGATAGAGCTTTAACCGAGTTTGCGTCTACAATCTCCTTTTACTGAAGGATCCTATGCTACCTACAATCTAAACATTCATATAACTGCCTGGAAGGCTAGGCAACAAATGATGTCTTCAACAGCTAGAGACATAACTGCATCATTTCTTCATTTACTTTTTCTTTATATTTCACCCATGAAGGTGTTCGGCTGATCTCCTACCTATAAAATAAGCTGGAAAAGTCTTAAGAAAGTTTTTTCCCCTGTTTTTCACTTTCTCTTAACCAGAAGTTATTTGTGGTGTCAGAGAGGCCTAATACACAGTTCATGAAGAGCGAAACTGAAAGTGTCAGAATCTCAGTCGCGTCTGACTTTTGCGGACCCCATGGACTATAGCCTGCCAGGCTCCTCTGTCCATAGTATATCCAAGCAAGAACACTGGAGTGGGTAATCATTCCCTTCTCTGGTGGATCTTTCCGACTCAAGGATCAAACCTGGGTCTCCTGCATTGAAGGCAGATTCTTTACCACTTGAGCCACCTTAATATCAGTGTATTATTATTGTTTGGCATTTGGTATTTGTTTCCAGAGTTTTTGGCACCAGAACATTTTAAACACACACACACATACACAAGACAATTTAGCCTGAGGGAATTTTTGTTTATTAGGTTTCCGGTGTACAATTAAAATGAAAATAACCTGCTAAAACAAGTGCGCATTGCTGATTTCAATCTGCCTCAACAGCAACCATCTGTTAAGGTAAAACACACTGCTGCTCTCAGCAGTGCACGTCTTTACCTAATGCCTCTGACAACAGAAGGGGAATCTAAATTCCAAAAGAAATTTTCAG
The DNA here is from genome assembly GCF_019923935.1 of Bubalus bubalis. Lineage (NCBI taxonomy): Eukaryota > Metazoa > Chordata > Mammalia > Artiodactyla > Bovidae > Bubalus > Bubalus bubalis. The sequence continues at coordinate 76,376,093 of NC_059159.1, read as the reverse complement.
TGAGATACAGGGAAAGTCCTCTGAACAGGTCAACAGCCATTGCTCTAACTTCCTGGCTTGATAATAAACAGGTAGCATGTTATGGCACTATTCAAAATATGACTGGAAGAACTTCTTTACTTACAGTTCAAATGGCCATGCTTTCCTTAGAAGGCTAAAAAAAAAAAAAAAAAAAAAAGTCTAGCATTCAGATGTTCTTTATATGTCTCCTAGTATGCTTCTCTTCCTTGTGTTGCCCCATAAGGATATATTGGATTCAGAATCTAAGTTAATTCAAAAATCCCTAATATCCTCTGGAAAAAATCTTTTGCTATTTTGTTCATTTCCTCCTTTGGATAATTTTTGCAGTTCTATACCTCTGTTAATACTTTCTTCCTTGTTTCTGCAATACTGAAAAGTTCCAGGTCTCCTCTAATCAATTGTAAATTTCCTTTTGTAGGAATGCTTTTCTGTTTGTTTCCTATTTAATAAATGCAGTCATTACTCGCTCTTTTTTGTATTGCATTTTCTTCTTAAATACTTGGAGATATTTTGATCCCTTTATTTAACTGTTAGAATTAAATTTGTGGTATTATTCCTGACTTGTGTTCTGAGTCCCAGTATTGTCAAGTGACAGATATCTCTACCTTATAATAGAACTGATATTCCATTGATTATCTAAATTTAATGACTCACACATTTTTCTTCACAAAGTGCATGTATGATAATTCATAAAGTACATGTATGATAATCATAAAGTACATGTATGAGAGTTCCAGAGATACCTTGACCTCCAGAATAGCTTAAATTGGAACTCTACTCAATACTCTGTAATGAACTATATATGGAAAGAGGATAAAAAAAGTTTACATATGTATAATTGATTCACTTTGCTATATACCTGAAATTAACACAACATTGTAAATCAAGTATACTCCAATAAAAACTAGCAAAGATTTGGTTAGTCAGTGACGCCTGCCTCTCCACTCACATACCATGGCACTGGCCTGGACTTTAGACTGGTAGTGAAATAACTTAAGTAGCTCCGAGCTCACACTTAGACATGAACCAGCTTTACCTATGATTTTTTTTTTTACCAGGAAGAAATAGTCTCACACAAAATTAGCTTTATCCCATCCCACCACCAGATTTCCCTTCTCTTGTAACTGGCTGTGACTGAGACTAATCTTTGAGACATGGAAAACAAAGATTGGCTTAGACGAATCACCTGCTATTGAATGGCTATTGGGGAGACAATAACAGTATCCACTATTACATGATCTCCTGTCTATCTCCACTTGCCAAAATTCCACTAATGCTTCAAAGTGCACATCTTCTATTGAACTTTCATGTCTACTGAAGGCAATAGCAACCCATTCCAGTATTCTTGCTTGGAAAATTCCATTGATAGAGGAGCCTGGAGGGCTATAGTCCATGGGGTTGCAAAGAGATAAGTTATTTTGTAGACAGTATTGGGATATTGATTCATACATAAAAACAATATAAAACAGGGTCACTTATAGTAATGTATACTATATAATACACACTGTATGTGAAAGGTCAAATTAAAAGATTATTAGAAAACAATACAGAAACTTACATCAATGATCAAGAATGAGAAATAACTCTTTTCCTTTTTTTTTTTTTTATAATTAAGAACACCATGGCTAATACTAAGCAGATTACAGAAAGGGAGAACACACTTACAGTGTATGAAGTCAATAGGGACTCATTACTATATATAATATGCAAGAAATTTATACAGATCAACAAAAATCTGACAGTAACCTTAAAAGATAAATTGATATAATATATAGATAAATATTAAAATGGAATCCCAAAAGTTAATCAAGAGCTGATCAGATTCTTAATGAGAGAAATTCAAACTGAAAGAAAAATCTGCTTTCATGTTATACCCATTGGGTTAAAAAAACTTGGAAAATACATACTACTAAATGTTGATGATGATGTGCAATATAGATGCCCACAATCCTACCAATGGCAACTTCTCCAGAGAACCAAGAGAAGCCCTTAAGTTAATTAATGTACTGCTGCTGCTGCTAAGTCACGTCAGTCGTGTCCAACTCTGTGCGACCCCATAGATGGCAGCCCACTAGACTCCCCCATCCCTGGGATTCTCCAGGCAAGAACACTGGAGTGGGTTGCCATTTCCTTCTCCGAAATTAATGTACTACAAACCAACAATTCCATATTCAAGTACACAGCACGTAGAAATTTTCACACTGTTCTATAAATGAAAATACACAAGGCTCTTGATGGTACAGGAGTATCCACAACAACAGAAAAGTGGAGTCAAATAGTCAGTCATTATTGGGAGTATGCACAGTCATATCATGGAGAATTATGAAGTAGTTAAGTGTAACAGAGACATGCAATATATCAAAAAAAATTATATGTTACTGTTATAGCTGAACCAATGGCAACACTGATGAATATGTTTAGATAATTCCCTGAACTATGTTGTCAGCTCACGTTCTACCGTCAGGGTGTTAGTCACTCAGCTGTATCTGGCTCTTTGCCACCCGATGGGACTGCAGGGGGCCAGACTCCTCCATCCATGGGATTTTCAAGGCAAGAACACTGAAGTGGGTTGCCATTTCCTTCTCAGGGGATCTTCCTGACCCAGGGATTGAACCCTGGGATGTACCTGCAAGATATTTGTTAAATATGGTTGTCTTAGTTTGTTCAGGCTGCCATAGCAAAATAACATTGACTCTGTGGCTTAGATAACATAAATGCATTTTCTCCCAGTTCATTAAGCCAGAAGTTCAGGAGCAAGGTGCCAGCATGGTTGGTGTCTCATGAAAGTTTTCTTTGTGGGTTATAGATGGCTGTCTTTTCACTACATCTTTATGTTATGGTGAAAGAGAGAAAGACAAGTCTTTTGATGTCTTCACTTAAAAGAATACTAATCTCACCATGAGGACCCCACTTTATGACCTCATCTCAATCTAATTACCTCTCAAAGATCCCTTCTTCCAAATACCATCACAGTAAGGGTAAGGCCTTCAAGATAGGAATTTAGGGGTGGCACAGTTATGTCTCTAGCAATGGTTATTACAGAATTTGTGGCACATGGCTTGATAGAATTTTCCAGCTCTTTCCTTATGCCTCATAGGGTCAATTTCTTTGAAAAATACTTTAAGTGCTTTTTCATTTCAGCTTTCAATTTTATTTGCCATAATTCTAAAGTACTCCAGGGTTCTACAGAATACAATTTGATACCCACTACATAAATTATCAATAATTTTTAATTCATATTTTCATTTTCATAGGAATTAATATACCAGGGTATACAAACTATTGATAAACTATAGTCAATTTATCAATAGATCAAGAAAGAAAGTGAAAGTGAAAGTCACTCAGTTGTGTCCAACTCTTTGCAATCCCATGGACTATACAGTCATGGAATTCTCCAGGCCAGAATACTGGTGTGAGTAGCCTTTCCATTCTCCAGGGGATCTTCCCAACTCAGGGATCAAACCCAGGTCTCTCACACTGCAGGTGGATTCTTTACCAGCTGAGCCACAAGGGAAGCCCATTTTCATTTTAATAGGAATTATTACATCAGGGTATACAAACTATTGATAAACTACAGTCAGTTTACCAATAGATCAAATGCTGCATAAATTCCAATATGGTCCCTGTTTTGTTGTTGCTTAGTTACTCAGTCATGTCTTACTCTGTGACTCCATGCACTGTAGCCTGCCAGACTCCTCTGTCCATGAGATTTTCCAGGCAAGAATACTGGAATGGATTGCTATTTCCTTCTCCAGGGGATCTTCCCAACCCAGGGATTGAAGCCATGTCTCCTGCATTGGCAGGCACATTCTTTATAGCTGAGTCACCAGGCAAACAATGTGGACCCTACTGTGTATATAATTATGCACAAGATGCTAAGTAGTGTTTATATTTTAAATCATTCTAGTTTTAAATTGACCTCAGTTCTCCATTATTAAAAATACTTGGACTTCCAGAGAATAGGCTAATAAATTATCAAATGTACACACGAAAGAAACAAATACAGAAATACAAAAAGGGGGAAAAACTTCTTAAATATGCTTTTATCTTACTGCTCTACAGTTCATTTTTTAATTACACACAATAAAAGTTTGAGTACATCAAGCATGGAAATCCCTTTTATATTTTATTAAAGACAGCACAAAGACATACAGATGTGTTTATACTGAAAAATTTTTATTTGACAAATAAGACCAATAATGTGGTGGTCAGATGAGTTAAAAACTCAGATGAATTAAAAACAGGAACTGGTATATAGTGGTGTTGCTAAGGTTCACATGATTTTTACAAAAATCAGTAATAAAATAGGAAAATATCTCCCCAGGATATTATAATCCAACATACAGAGTCAGAAATGGCAGAATACGAACATTCTATATGTCAGAGTGGCCTTCAGATGACCTTTACATATCTAACTTTTAAATATATTTTTCTGTTCTTTTCAAGTTAAGCATTACTATTTAATATTGCAGAGTAGACAAAAGGTATCTTTTTCATTCATGAGAGTTCTATAACTGTTTGAAAATAAGACTTAAATGAAAAACATTTGCAAAGTAGAAGTGTTAAATAAGTTTCTGTATTTTTACATTTAAACATTAAGTATATAACAATTATCAAAGCAATTAAAAGCAAACATTATCCAACTAGAACTACAGTTTATATGTAAATATTGCATTATTACATTTCTGAGGTAATTTCTACAGTCCCAAATTCACTATGGGCATTTTTACCTTTGTTCTTTTGCACATTTTTATTTCTTTCTGGAACATTTCTCTGCTCTTGTCTGCCCGATAACTACTTGAATTTTATTAAGAGTGAAGTTTCCTTTTGATTAATTGTGGATATGTCTAAGGTACTCTTTAAGAGACAGTGAAAGAGTTAGTCTCTTAGTCTTGTCCAACCCTTTGCAATCCCATGGACTGCAGCCTGCTAGGCTCCTCTGTTCATGGAATTCTCCAGGCAAGAATTACAGGAGTGGGTTGCCATTCCCTTCTCCAGGGGGATCTTCCCTACCCAGGGATTGAACCCAGGTCTCCTGCATTGCAGGTGGATTCTTTACTGTCTGAGCCACTAAATGTACTGTTTACAGAGCTAAAAACATGGGCACCCTTGCCTCAATTGAAGATAACTCTGTGAAGCCATTTATGCTAAATTTTACATGAGAATACAATTTTAGTTCCTCTTCCTTTCACTATTTTGCTGTAATTCTTCAAACAGACTAAAAGCACCTGATTTTTTCCCTCAGGTTCTTTCACTAGGGAGCCTGACCCATTATAGGTTTAATTTATTGTAAACACGAATTAAATGACTTTTTTTTCCCCCCTAGCTCTTTAATGCCTACCCTTGATTCCAGATGCCAGGTCCTTATTATTTATAAGAATTCTGAGTTACAAATTAAGCTCCTTTTTTTGTTTTCTTTTCCCTTCAGCTAGATAAAGATATTGTCAATGCAAATAATAATAATTATAATTGATAATGCCTTAAAAATTCCTTCCCATTACTACACTGGTGTTTCAGAAGGCCAAAAATAAATAAATAAATAAATAAAAAGATGTGTAGATTTATCAATGCTATTCTCCCAAATGTCCTACACATCTCTTCCCCCGCCACCCCATGTCCACATGTCCCTTCTCTATTCCTTCCCTGCAACTAGGTTCACCATTTTTCTAGATTTCATATATAGACATATAAGTGTTTTCCAAAAATATTTGCAGGGCAGGGATAGAGAACAGACATGTGGAATATCCTATATATGTGACATTTGCTTTCTTATTTCTGTCTCACTTTATTCTGTATGACAGACTCTAGGGCCATCCTTAAACAGCCAGTGGGAAGCTGCTGTATAATATATGGAGCTCAGCTCAGTGCTCTTTGATGTCCTAGACAGGTGAGATGTGGCGGTGGAGGGTGGCGGGGAGCTAAAGGAAGGCTCAGGAGGGAGGGGATATATGTAAACTTACATCTGATTCACTGTTGTACAGCGGAAACTAATACAACCTTTTAAAGCAATTATGCGCCAATAAAAAAAAAGTGGAGGTATGTGTTCAGAATTACTCTATTATTGAATTATGTTTTTCTAAACATTAAAAAAAATAAATACTTGATTTTGCTATGGATCCACAGTGTGAATGCATATATTTGAGTTTAATTGGGGAAAGTAAATTTCCCCATGAAATTCATAGTTCTTTCTTCAGTCTAAGCCTTCTACTCATTGCTATAGGGTTGGAAATAAGCAAGGATTCAACCGACCATGGACCTAGTAGGACTGTACACTACTGAAAAATATCCATAAATGAGTGAACCCACACAGTCCAAACTTGCATGTTTCAAGGGTCAATTCAATTCATTATTATTATTTGATTTGACAGTACATTTTAACTACCACCTTCTTTTCTCTTTCCCATCAGTAACCCTATTTGTCTTTTTCTGGCCCCAGGCTAATTTGGGGGTTACTCCTTTGTTGTTTTATAATCCAGTGCAAATTTTAATCATTTATTTCCCTGAACTGCATAATTATTTTTCATGTTAGCATATATCTGTGATACTCTTCTGCAAAGAAACACATGTAATTCCTCAAAACCATTAACCCTGTTGGCAAGTGTGATCTGTTTCTGTCTTACTAATACCATTCTCATAGAAGCTGAATTTTTTATTTCCCTCACATGTCCTGCTGCAAACTTAATGACTAGCACTTTCCTTGGACGATTTTAAATGTCAATTTTTATTTTGTCAAGACAAACTGTTGGAAGACTTCACTAAGAATTTTACATAATACAAACCAATGTCACAAATTATCTAACAAAATCTAAAAAAAAAAAAACTGTTGAGACAGACTTTTTAACTTCCACATTATGGTAAAACCCACATATTTGTGTATTCCTTTATAATTCACAATTTTTTCATACAACATAATGCTTTATCCTATCAACAGACTTGTAAAGATACTATGTTAAGTTTTAGTTCCAATTTATTGAAAGGATACTGAGCCTCAGAGGTACTGATGATTCATCTAAGGTATTACATATTATATAAATACGGGAGCCTGGATTCTAGAATCATATACATTCTCCTAAATCTCAGAGCTTTCATTTAATTAATATTTTATATAATTACAGTTATTATCTAATAAGCAGTCTCCTAAGTTCAGAAATACTATATGGAATGTGAGAGAATATGCTTGGAGCTCAAGTTATCAGCATACCACACTTAAACACACGTGATTATCAATGTCCAACTATTACAGTTTTATTGAACATACAATAAAAGGATCATAGCATATAGATTTATGAATCTTAATATCAAATACTAACAAATAGCCACAAAAAGCTCATCACTAGGTTACGATTCAGATTCCACAAATACATATTGAATGCTTATTCAAATATTCAGTCATATTCTATCCTTAAGCCAAAACTATGAAGTAGATGATGCTACCTCAGTTTTACAGATGAAGAAACTAAACCTGAGAAAAATAAAAAGCCCCATATTGTCTATACTGCAAATATGAAAATCAAATGCTCATATTACGATTATTCCTCTGTATGCCAAACAATGTCAAATAGGTCCTGAGTTCTGTGAGGTTGTGGACTAAAAGTGTTTTAATTCAACAAGTGGTTCTTTCATACTTTTCCCCTATGGGAGTGCTATTGAATCTGGAGCTCCACTGTACTAAATTGACACAATATAAACTTTTTCATGATACATTCAAAGAACACTTAGTATAATTTGTTTTAGAAGGAATTCACCTTTATTTCTTTCTATGAAGTTAAAACTAGCAGAACCGAAACTTGCTGTATCATCAATGTACAATATTTTGGATTTAAGAAAACGCAGATTCTTTTCTTTAACATAAAAATCAGTCATATTCTTCCTTCCTGTTAAAGAGTTGTCTTTAGATAGTGCTAAACTGAAGAAGGCCAGTTTTCTAATCAGACTTTTTCAAACTAGTGTCTTAAACTGCAGAGAAGCAATTTTGGTAAACATAGGACCTTAACGCTACATTCTTTGTTGGTTCAACACAGGAAAGAATCACAGATTGAAACAATCAATAGAAAGCAGACAGTTAAGTCAGCAGCTAATGCCCACCCTCTTATAAGTTCCAATAAAAGCTTATGTCAGCAAAGAAAGGCATGACAGCATGAAACTCAAAAATTAAACGGCAGTCTTCTGCTCTTGGGGTATCTGAAGTCTGTAATGATCTAGTTAAACCTCTCAGGAATTCCACCTAATTCTAGATTATTCCTCTCAAGTTTGGGAGATGATTTTCCATTTTATCCACTGACCTGACATTGATTTATACTACAGCATATCTTCCAATTTTGATTCCATTTCATATTATCTTCTGGCATTTCTCAAAATACTCTAAAAACATATAAGGATCAATTGCTAAGATAAAACATGACAGGGTGAACTCTAGTCCAGACATAACTGAGTTCTCATGTTTTGAACAAAAGTAACCATCTTCACACCTGCTTCGGATAAAGGGCTTTGCCTTGATTAACCAAATGTTATATAACTGCCATATTATTTTTGCAAAAAACTATGGCAAGGGCAATGAAATATAATCTTTCTTGTTATTTCCTTTCTTAAAATTTTCATTTGTGATTCAGTGGCTGTAATCTCCCCATGAAGATACAGTATCTTGATCACTGGAGAAGCTAGTACCTTCCCATCCAACGTCCCACACTGACAGCTATGAGACTGGAAGAGGAGAAAACAACACACATAGATTGTTGGGCACTAACTATCACACAGTGTGATATCACTAAGTATCACACAGTGCTCTTGAGACTTTAATTATGCCACCAAAGTGACCCTCACAGCTTCCATAAGTGTATGGCATTAATATGAATACTAGTTCATAGAGGAGGAAAGAAAGTCTGGGTGACTAAGCACATGCATCAGTTTCTCCAGTAGCAAGAAGCACAAGTCATTTCTCCAGACTTTCATTTGTTCATCTGAGTCGGTTTAACTAGATTCCTGCTAATAATTGCTTTATTTTAATCTCTCTCCTGTGCTGGGAGAAAAGATGCTCGTTGGTACTTACATATCAATTATTTTGACATTTGCCATCGAGTCTCAAGTTCCCCATAAACCTAATGTACTCTTAAGTTGGAAATATGAATCTGGAATTTTAAGTAGAATCTTTTTTTTTTCTTTTTCTTCAATACATATGTTTCAGAAAAGGTAATAATTCCCCCTTATGCTTTGGTGGTGTTGCTTTTTATTTACCTATGTTTGATAGTTTTGCTGATTTTTTCTCTTTCTTCATTTTACAGAGATATCCTTCATGCTGGTTTTCTGTATATTGTACCTATCTGGGGCAAAGCATTGCTGTGCTTTTCTTGTATGTTCTATAATTTTCTGAAATAAAAGGAAACATCAGAAGTCACTTACAAAAAGTAAATAATTCCCTAAATTAAGTTCTGATATTCAATGGTGATGACTTACTTTTTTATTCAGATTCTAATCATGGAATGAGGAAGAGACATTTAGCAACATTACTTAAGTGAAAGCCCTCTCTTCATGTCTAGTTCAGTTCAGAGGGTTTTATGTCCTAATATTCTTGATTCCCCAGAACTAGTTGTCATTTCTCATGTTTGGAGACACTTCTAAAAATAAACTACCTCAAAAAGGGCCCAAAACCACAAGAACCAAGAACTTCTGTTTTCCTTTCTTCCTTATAATAAAAAGTTCCATCCCAGAAAAAGTAAGATCTTTTAAACATGTTAAAATTTTACAAAACAATGAAGAAAACTCTTTGAAAGCAATTTTTAAAGAAGGAAGTTTTGCCTCAAGGTAATTTTCTTTTCATGACTACAATGTGAAATAATGGGCAACTTCTGTGCAAGAGAAGAAAAAATGCACACACGTTTGATTTATGGCTGTCATTCTTTTACCAGTCACTGTTCAAAAGTATTTAATCATAGTTTGCCATGCATTAAAATGATACTTCATCTTACGGTTTTTACTAATTTCAGAATGATTATTTCCATCCATAAATATTAAAAGAGTAGTTAAAAAGCTTGCAAAACTTCAACACACTTTGGATACAATTCCTCAGGGTTCTCAGATCATCCCTCTAAAATTATGGAAAGAAGAAACTGTTCTATAAATGTGTTTACAAATGTCTGCTTGCTAAACAAGCATGACTTATAATAACAACAGCATCAAAATATGAATCTTTAATTTTCTATTTTTCTATTTAAAGTGTAAATTATAAAACATTGTAAAGACTTTAAATTGAAACTCTACATATCTCCATGGGAGGCTTTCAAAGACCTGTGCTAATACAAGGATGACAACCCTTTTTATCGTCTACTGGCTTCAATTCTCTTAGAGAAGCAGATGTATCCTGAAGAGAACTGTTGAAAATGTCACAACTTCTACTAGAAAAACAAAATGATATCATATACAGGAATTCCATTATCTTCTCTTCATTCTAGCAGCTGGCACTAACAGATGGTTGCTTTTTCTTCTTTCTTTTTTTTTTTTTTAATTGAAAAGAACAATAAAAAGGCTGTGGCTCAAAAACCTGTGCTTTCTTTCATTTGTTTAACTGCATGCAGAGGTAAGGAATTAAAATCTTAAATTTACTACAAAAAATCAAATACCAGATGGTTTCATAATTGGATAATTTTTTTTTCTCCCACAGCACACCAGACTTTCAAAAAGATGATGATATGGGCTAAAAATATGTGTGCATGAAATATTCAATCTTTGCACTTGAAAGTAAAAAAAAAAGAGAGAGAGAGAGAGAGAAATATTTATTATTTAAATTCTGGAGAGTTTGACCAAACTAAGTTTCATAGTAAATTACATCAGTATGAGCCACCATGCATTGATTTACGCTCAGCCTGTTTTTTTAAGTATTTCATACAACATAATAAATCACATTTTTTGAAATGAAAAAATATTTTGAAATAAATCTTACAGAGTTTTATGTTCCATTTGAGGCAAAGTTAGCATAAAATTATAGATTTTAGTCAAGGTAATTTCACAAACGATACAAGATAATGAAAATATACACCAAATAAAAATAACATATCAAGTGAAATAATCATCATCCAAGACTCAGTAAGAACACAATTACAGATATGTTATTTTGAAGTTATTGAATTTTCCTTTTGGGATATGCTCAATAATTGCCTTCAAAGAAATCCATATTCTGGAGCTTGTTAATGTTACCTTATATGGCAAAAGGGAGTTTGCAGATGTGACTAAGTTAAGGATCATGATATGGAAAGATTATCTTGGTTCATCTGGGTGGGGTCTAAATATAATCACAAAACTTAAAGAAGACATATATGAGTTTTAAGTACTAAAATAAAATTTCATTTTAATAGCCATAATAAGTAAAGCTAAAGCTAAGTCACTTCAGTCGTGTCCAACTCTGTGAGACCCCATAGACGGCAGCCCACCAGGCTCCCCCACCCCTGGGATTCTCCAGGGAAGAACATTGGAGTGGGTTGCCATTTCCTTCTCCAATGCATGAAAGTAAAAAGTGAAAGTGAAGTCGCTCAGTCATGTCCGACTCTTAGCGACCCCATGGACTGCAGCCCACCAGGCTCCTCCGTCCATGGGATTTTCCAGGCAAGAGTACTGGAGTGGGGTGCCATTGCCTTCTCCTATAATAAGTAAAGTTGAATAAAAATGTATCCATGAATACTTTTTCAAACTTTTTGGGAATATTGATTCACCATTATCAGAAAATGATGGTATAAACATGAAGTAGTAATATTAATTAGCCCATTTCTTAAGAATCTTTCCATAATGAATACCTTGTGCTGTGCTTGGTTGCTTAGTCATATCCAACTCTTTGCAATCCCATAGACTGAGCCTGCCAGGCTCCTCTGTCCATGGGGATTCTCCAGGCAAGAATACTGGAGTGGGTTGCCGTGCCCTCCTCCAGGGGATCTTTCTGACCCAGGGATTAAGCCCAGGTTTCCTGCATTGCAGGAGGATTCTTTACCTTCTGAGTCACTAGGGAAGCCCAAGAATACAGGAATGGGTAGCCTATCCCTTCTCCAGGGGTTCTTCCCGACCCAGGAACCAAATCAGGGTCTCCAGCATTGCAGGCAGATTCTTTACTAGCTGAGCTACTAGGGAAGCCCAATGAATACCTTAGGATTAATGAAAATATTTCATACATGATTTGGGTTTTATGATAAAGCTCTATGCTATAATATAAAACATCAAATAATTGATATTTCATAAAACTTTAACACTTTTGCAAAATGCATTCAATAACCATTTTGCATGTATAAAGTCCTGCAAGTTTCTTAACTGAATGAATTAATACTATTACACAAGTTCATTTTTCCTAATTATTTTAGTGACAACATTAAGTTATGGATACATTAAAAATAATTTAAGAACAACTACTATTGATTGATTATATTACTGCATAGACCTACCTGAGACTTGTTAAGATTGCCCTATTATGTTGCTACTGGACAACATGCAGTGCACTTACTGTAACACCGAGTTCATTCAAGGCAGCCATTCATACATTTGGAAAAATGTCTGCCTCATTATAACTTTGAACGTTTTTATATTGATCTAATTTCAATCACTTCTCCTATCATTTTCTGCAACCTGCTATGATCCAAGTAAGCCCTTCTTGAACCCCTGTTTCAATTTCCTAAGAACTAGTTTGACCACCACTTTTATATTAACACCCAACCTTACTGTCCAATTCATAGAGAGCATGCTTTCATGATGATGGCCAGACTAGATCAGTTTAGTAAAATGTTAGACTAGCAGTAAGCAGATAAATGACTTCCTAAGAGATACTGAGGGCTTCCCAGGTAGCTCAGGGGTAAATTATACATATATAATTAAATAGTATGTACAATATATAAGTCAATCATATATTGGAACACAAGTGCTACAGAAAGACTAGATGGGATAAAAACAATAAAAGTCTTGGAGGGGGCACTCTTTGAATTTTCTTGATAAACAACTTCATCAATGAGGTAACATATAGAGAAGTAACTTACATTTTGAAAGGACTGCTCTAGCTGATGGGTTGAGGATACACTACATTTTCTTGGATGGAGTAGGGTGACAGAAAGAGTTTGGAATCTGAGTCTAGTTGGGAAAGGAGTTCTAAAACCATGCTGGAAATATTTGCAATTGGACTAAGCTTATAGCAGTGAAGGCGATGAGAAGTATCCAGATTCAGGCTTTATTCAGAGGGGGTAGAACCCAGGGAATTTTCTTGCAGAAAAATAAGTATTCGTAGACATCCAAAGGATTGCTTTAATTCAACAAGGTTAAGAGTTTGAAGAAAAGAGTAAGAAAGGAAGGAAAAGGGCTAATTTAGTAGTAATATAACCATAAGATATTGGTATCTTGGACATCAAATAAAGAAAGTGCATTGACTTAGAGGGACTAACAGTCGTTTGAAGTGTTAAATGCAAAGTTAGAAATGACTGGTGGTACTAACAAAAGGAGTCATATAAATGAAGTCCATTTATCTATTCCTCAAGAGTTTTATTCTCACAGCTGCAATCACCTTTTTATTCTCTCCTTGTATCAAATAATAAACACTAAAAATTATATTGTAGACTAATTTCCTCAGCAAACTTTTTTAGTATTTAATACTTGATACAAAATGATTGGCAATTGACCAATTATTCATTTACTGATAAGGCCATAATAAACGCTGATTAATCAGGAATTCTGAAGACTGTGTCTCAGGCACGCTTTCAGTCTACATTCACTCTTAGGTTCAGTTCAGTTAAGCTGCTCAGTTGTGTCTGATGCTTTGCAGCCCCATGGACTGCAGCATGCCAGGCCTCCCTGTCCATCACCAAATCCTGGAGTTTATTCAAACTTTGGTTACATCCTCTAATTGCCTGGCTTTAAATTACCTCATATAAAATGGAAACTACTCAATTTATATTTTCAGCTCAAACTTCTAACCTAAATGTCAGAAATACACACACACACACACACACACACAAATACCCATGTAACACTTTACATGAGCTTTAAAAAGATAGCTCATTTTTTCTGATATCTGGATCTACCATAATTGAAATGAATTCAACTGTACTCTAATAAAATTAAGTTGGAGTACCCACTGGAGCCCATCAGTGTTTTTGTTCACTTTTCTTTCTCCAAAATCATTTTTAGTTGGAATACAGTAAGCAAGATTTTCTGATTATTGCCTCATGAATACAGTTTACCATAAGTTGGAGAAGTTCAAGACAAAGAAAAATTTAGTTGCTTAGGCTTGACAATAAATCTTATGCTCTAAAGTAAATAAGAATCATTTGCTTAGATTTTCAGCTCAATTTAGATTTGAGAATGAGACTACTGCAGTTGAGTGTGACAGAAAATAAACTCTTGAATAAATTATCATGACTGAAGAACAATTCTGCAAAAAGGCTGAAATAGGGAGAAATATAGAAATAGAGAGGGAATGACACTAGCTTATCTACCTATCTAGCCAGCTATCTTTTTTATATTGAAACTTCTGCTTCTTCAGTTGGGAGCACTGCAGAAACTAGACATTTCAAAGACTAGATTCATCCTAATCTATAAGAAGCAAAAAGAAATATGACAAAAAAAGTTAAAGTGTATATATCCAATGACAAACAGTAGACTATTAGTTTTCTTCAACAGTAAGCAAGCCTGTGTGCTGAAAGTATAATGAAGCTTAACTAAGATGAAAGTGAGCACTTTTTCATTGAGAAGTAAAACTGTCTAAGAAAAAAGTAGAATTCATAGTGTTTTTTCTTTGCTTTTTCCTTAAAATTCTAAGGTTAATTTCCAATGTGTCTATAGAACTTCAACAATGAATGATTCTTTTCATCAACATAGGTGACCACTGCAGAATGTTGGCCAACCATTACATCTCTTTTAATGGCAAGAATCATTATGTGGTTCATGTCAGTAATCAGGGTACCAGATACTGCCAGGGCAATTCATTTAACTTGCAGTTTATTTCACTGAGCTACTTTTGCCTTTCATCTTTACTGATCCCCTGGTGCCAGCCAAGGAATTGTGCATCTGTTATTAGCAAATCTGATTTTGCCTTATGTCAGACTGGAGAAATGAACAATTGACAACATAACCTTTTATTTCAGAGAGATCCAAGGTACTATGTTTCAATAGCAGTGATATAGCACATGTATTAGCCATACTCAGCTTAACAGGAAGTGAATATTGTACTTTCAGTTCAGTTCAGTTCAGTTGCTCAGTCGTGTCCAACTCTTTGAGACCCCATGAATTGCAGCGCGCCAGGCCTCCCTGTCCATCACCAACTCCCACAGTTCACTCCGACTCACGTCCATTGAGTCAGTGATGCCGTCCAGCCATCTCATCCTCTGTCATCCCCTCTTCCTCCTGTCCCCAATCCCTCCCAGCATCAGAGTCTTTTCCAGTGAGTCAACTCTTCACATGAGGTGGCCAAAGTACTGAAGTTTCAGCTTTAGCATCATTCCTTCCAAAGAAATCCCAGGGCTGATCTCCTTCAGAATGGACTGGTTGGATCTCCTTGCAGTCCAAGGGACTCTCAAGAGTCTTCTCCAACACCACAGTTCAAAAGCATTAATTCTTTGGTGCTCAGCTTTCTTCACAGTCCAACTCTCACATCCATACATGACGACTGGAAAAACCATAGCCTTGAGAAGACAGATCTTTGTTGGCAAAGTAATGTTTCTGCTTTTCAATATGCTATCTATGTTGTCATAACTTTCCTTCCAAGGAGTAAGCGTCTTTTAATTTCATGGCTGCAGTTACCATGTGCAGTGATTTTGGAGCCCAAAAAAATAAAGACTGACACTGTTTCCACTGTATTGTACTTTAAAGCAGCTTAAAAGTTAAAAAAAAAAAAAAAAGGTGAATGCCTTGTTTTTCAGTTAACATTGAAAATGTCAGTTTACTGGCTATTATTTATTTTTAATATAAGAAACAAACAAAAAGAATGTGATTTCTAAAACATTTGAAATAAATATTTGCCAGTATGAAATGGACAGGCATTAAACAACAGGTTTCAATGAAAATAAAAACTGAAATTCAAAAAAGGATTTTCCCCCTTTTTAATTGCAGCAATTTATTAGAAGCCCTTATTCACTTTTTCTTCTGCACATATTTGTGAACTATTCTTGAGTATCCCAAAGATTTTTGTGAAAGATACAAAATGTTGTCATAAATTTTTTGATCATATTTATACTGAGAAAAGCAAAAAGGGTAGCAATATATAATGTAACCTTTGAAGGAAAACAGGGTTGAAATGCATTAACCATGGTAGTATATTTAGCAAATATTGTACACACACATACACAAACACACACACTTCCCATCTTTATTACAACTCTGTTAAGCATTTAAATGCCAAGGACTTTTTGAAAAAAATGGAGAAAAACAGTTTTAAGTGAGCTTTTTCTGTAAATATGAGAAATTTGTGTTAAAGTGGAATATTTTTGTATAGAAATCTGGTCAGCCAAGGAGGTTGGAGAGGACAAAACCATCATCTGTTTGTCATGAAGACATCAGTGTTCAGTAGCAAAAAGAATTGTTCCCTAGATCCACAGATTTCCACCTTGTTTACCTAGAGTAGACTACATCCAAACAGAAGAGCATGAAGGAAATCACCACCAGCCAATAAGAAAAATGTGCTTTCTCTGATTCCATATTGTTAGGTTGTTAGACTAGTAGTTCTCTACTATGGTCTCTCAATGATGAGAAGTTTGAAAAATAGATGCCTGTAGAATTTAACTCAGATGACCATTATATCTACTACTGTGGTCAGGAATCCCTTAGAAGAAATGGAGTAGCCATCATGGTCAACAAAAGACTCTGAAATGCAGTACTTGGATGCAATCTCAAAAATGACAGAATGATCTCTGTTCGTTTCCAAGGCAAACCATACAATATCACAGTAATCCAAGTCTATGTCCCAACCAGTAATGCAGAAAAAGCTGAAGTTAAATGGTTCAATGAAGACCTACAAGACCTTTTAGAACTAACATCAAAAAAAGATGTCCTTTTCATTATAGGGGACTGGAATGCAAAAGGCAGAGAAGGCAATGGTACCCCACTCCAGTACTCTTGCCTGGAAAATCCCATGGATGGAGGAGCCTGGTAGGCTGCAGTCCATGGGGTTGCTAAGAGTCGGACACGACTGAGCGACTTCACTTTCATTTTTCACTTTCATGCATTGGAGAAGGAAATGGCAACCCACTACAGTGTTCTTGCCTGGAGAATCCCAGGGATGGGGGAGCCTGGTGGGCTGCTGTCTATGGGGTCGCACAGAGTTGGACAGGACTGAAGCGACTTAGCAGCAGCAGCGATGCAAAAGTAGGAAGTCAAGAAACACCTGGAATAACAGGCAAATTTGGCCTTTGAATATGGAATGAAGCAGGTCAAGGCTAAGGGTTTTGCCAAGACAACAAACTGGTCATAACAAACATCCACTTCCAACAATACAAGAGAAGACTACACATGGACATCACCAGATTGTCAACACTGAAATCAGATTGATTATATTCTTTGCAGCCAAAGATGGAGAAACTCTATACAGTCAGCAAAAATAAGACCAGGAGCTGACTGTGGCTCAGACCATGAACTCCTTATTGCCAAATTCAGACTTAAATTGAAGAAAGTAGGGAAAACCAATAGACCATTCAGGGATGACCTAAATCAAATACCTTATGATTATACAGTGGAAGTGAGAAATAGATTTAAGGGCCTAGATCTGATAGACAGAGTGCCTGATGAACTATGGACTGAGGTTCATGACATTGTAAAGGAGACAGTGATCAAGACCATCCCCATGGAAAAGAAATGCAAAAAAGCAAAATGGCTGTCTGGGGAGGCCTTACAAATAGCTGTGAAAAAAAAGAGAAGCAAACAGCAAAGGAGAAAAGGAAAGATATAAGCATCTGAATGCAGAGTTCCAAAGAATAGCAAGAAGAGATAAGAAAGCCTTCCTCGCGATCAATGCAAAGAAATAGAGGAAAACAACAGAATGGGAAAGACTAGAGATCTCTTCAAGAAAATTAGGGATACCAAGGGAACATTTCATGCAAAGATGGGCTCAATAAAGGACAGAAATGGTATGGACCTAACAGAAACAGAAGATATTAAGAAGAGGTGGCTAGAATACACAGAAGAACTGTACAAAATAGATCTTCATGACCAAGATAATCACGATGGTGTGATCACTCACCTAGAGCCAGACATACTGGAATGTGAAGTCAAGTGGGCCTTAGAAAGTATCACTATGAACAAAGCTAGTGGAGGTGATGGAATACCATCTAAGCTATATCAAATTCTGGAAGATGATTCTGTGAAAGTGCTGCACTCAATATGCCAGCAAATTTGGAAAACTCAGCAGTGGCCACAGGACTGGAAAAGGTCAGTTTTCAGTCCAATCCCAAAGAAAGGCAATGCCAAAGAATGATCAAACTACCGCACAATTGCACTCATCTCACACGCTAGTGAAGTAATGCTCAAAATTCTCCAAGCCAGGCTTCAGCAATATGTGAATCGTGAACTTCCAGATGTTCAAGCTGGTTTTAGAAAAGGCAGAGGAACCAGAGATCAAATTGCCAACATCTGCTGGACCATGGAAAATGCAAGAGAGTTCCAGAAAAACATCTATTTCTGCTTTATTGACTATGCCAAAGCCTTTGACTGTGTGGATCACAAGAAACTGTGGAAAATTCTGAAAGATATCGGAATACCAGACCACCTGACCTGCCTCTTGAGAAACCTGTATGCAGGTCAGGAAGCAACAGTTAGAACTGGACATGGAACAACAGACTGGTTCCAAATAGGAAAAGGAGTATGTCAAGGCTGTATATTGTCACCCTGCTTATTTAACTTATATGCAGAGAACATCATGAGAAACGCTGGACTGGAAGAAACACAAGCTGGAATCATGATTGCCGGGAGAAATATCAATAACCTTTGATATGCAGATGACACCACCCTTATGGCAGAAAGTGAAGAGGAACTCAAAAGCCTATTGATGAAAGTGAAAGTGGAGAGTGAAAAAGTTGGCTTAAAGCTCAACATTCAGAAAACTAAGATCATGGCATCTGATCCCATCAATTCATGGGAAATAGATGGGGAAACAGTGGAAATAATATCAGACTTCATTTTGGGGGGCTCCAAAATCACTGCAGATGGTGATTGCAGCCATGAAATTAAAAGACGTTTACTCCTTGGAAGGTAAGTCAGGACCAACCTAGACAGCATATTCAAAAGCAGAGATATCACTTTGCCAACAAAGGTTCATCTAGTCAAGGCTATGGTTTTCCCAGTAGTCATATATGGATGTGAGAGTTGGACTGTCAAAAAAGCTGAGTGCTGAAGAATTGATGCCTTTGAACTGTGGTGTTGGAGAAGACTCTTGACAGTCCCATGGACTGCAAGGGGATCCAACCAGTCCATTCTAAAGGGGATCAGTCCTGGGTGTTCTTGGGAAGGACTGATTCTAAGGCTGAAACTCCAATACTTTGGCCACCTCATGCGAAGAGTTGACTCATTGGAAAAGACTCTGTTGCTGGGAGGGATTGGGAGCAGGAGGAGAAGGGGATGACAGAGGATGAGATGGCTGGATGGCATCACCGACTTGATGGACATGAGTTTGGGTAAACTCCAGGAGCTAGTGATGGACAGGGAGGCCTGGCGTGCTGCTATTCATGGGGCTGCAAAGAGTTGGACACAACTGAGCGACTGAACTGAACTGAACTTAGCTGAGAATGATTAACACCAGCTCTCATAAATTATGCCCTATTTACAAGTAGTTATCTGACAGTTAATCAGTATAATCTATATAATCATTATATCTGGCATAATCAGTCATTTCTGCCAATTGCACTAATTTGCAAACAATTTAATCAATTGAAAGACAAGTTAATGATCATTTTATGCTCCATAGTGTTTTAGATTTCTCAAGTGAATCATATTTTTCTCACTGTAACCCAAGTTAAGGAGGCACACATCTGTATTATTTTTGTTCTTTTCTCTCTCCCTCTCTCTCTCTTTTTTTTTAACAGATGAGGGCATACAAACATAGACAGATGTTTATGATCACGCATATGACAAGCAGCAGTAGAAGAATCCTAATGCAGATAGCAATGTATTATCTAGTTTCAACCTGTTTCATTTCTAATGATGTATATTTCTAATGTATTAGCAATACATATTACTAATGTACTAGTAACCAGAGTCAGAAGTTTATGGATTAATTTATTAATCAAGTCAGCGATCTGACTTGACAGTGTTCTTTTCTTCCTTATGAGAAATGAGTCACTTGCTAATAGATTAGAGAAGGAGGTCCTGAGTCTTGAGTCCTCCCCACTGATACTGATAGTTCACAGTCTGTTGGAAAATGTTCATTAAAGTTTTTAAAAATAACTTTAAGCAAAATATCTCAGGAATCTGAACTTGCACAGAATTAGAAAAGGTTTCCCTAGTAGTTTACCACAGGCAAGCTAGGGAGATGACAGAGGTGAAATTCATTTGCCCATATTTATGTACATCAATATAAGAATAAGTAAAGTAAATTGAATAGTGAATACTTAAAAAGTAAATTCTGTCATCAAAATCTCCTGCCACAACAGTCTCTAAATTAATTGAACTTTTAAGTTCAATTTTAGGTGTAATAGATATTGTTAAGATAAGGAAGAAAATTATATGAGTATAGGGTAATTGTAATTCTTGGAATACACATTATAATAAAAACATCCAATTACAAACCATATTTACATACTGAATAATGCCTTTAGTTAATTATTTGCACCTGATAATATTGTATAAACTCAGAAAATGGTATTTTTAGAAGGGTAAATTTGCTATAAATTAGGTTCAGTGAAGAAAGTCATTACAATCTATAAGACAATCTGAATTCAATATTCCTAACCATAGCATTTACAAATCAAGTAAGACTTTAGCTTATACCAATATTAGGATATCTGGAGCCATGGGAAGTAACTGTTTGTTGAGAAATTATTTGTTTAGACCATTATAGTGCTCTTCAATTATCAGACTAGAAAATTCAAAGAAGCAAAATGTGAGCTCATGGTACACATGGTAATTTGTACTATATCCAAATTAGCATAAGATTTTGAAAGCAAAATTTCACACAGCCTGCCACCCAAGGAAACAGAAATAGATCCGCAGATTCAATAGGACTCTTACCTGACTTAGATATACACTTGCAGCTATAACTACCTATAGTGGCTCAGATGGTAAAGAATCTGCCTGCAATGCAGGAGACTGGGGTTTCATCCCTGGGTTGGGAAGATCGCCTGGAGGAGGGAAAGGCCACCCACTCCAGTATTCTTGCCTGGAGAATCCCCATGGACACAGGAGCCTGGTGGGCTACAGTCACAAAGAGTCAGACACAACCGAGCAACTAAGCACAGCACAATGATTATTTTAGAAATTTATGAAGATGATTTGAAGGATTCATTGAGAATGATCATAGAAATATATGATAGAATAAACATAGAATAAACATCATAGAAAAATAGCTATATGTGCTTGCTATATAATTGGCATGCACAAATTTACAAATAAATCTATTAGTCACAGGAGGGTATAAGCTTATCACAATATATAAGCCTCCACAGTTTCTCATTTTATATAGACACAGTATATAGCCTTCAGCTAGGAGTGAGTTAGGATTTGTCTTGCACATTCATTTCCTCAACTGTATGATGCAACAGGTTGTCTTTCTTCTGAAAGTCTTTATAAAACTAATTGCAGACACTTTGTGTAATATGTGTTTACTCAAACTATACATAACATAAAATGGCGGTGGTATTCCTAGGCCTATTTTGTTTTTTTTACAATTCCTGCCAATTATTGTTCACAGAAGTTTTCTCTTGTCAATATTCAACTTTATATGTTTTTCTTTGAAATTGTTGATTTCTGATTTTTTCCTGTATTTTGCTACCAATATATCAGCAAGGTATGAGGACAGAGAGAATGGAGATCTGGGTTCATAATATCAGCTGAAGTCTAAAAGAGAACCTAAAATGGAATTCAAAATAGTAATAGGTCCTCCTTTATTATTAAAAACCAAACAAAAAATTAAAGAAACAAAAAAAAAACATGGGAATTGTTTTCCAGACAATGTTAATAGTGATCCTATTTGGTTACAGTATTTTGTAATAACATTATTTGAGTATATTCCCACTATTGGATAAAATACTAGTACCTTTCCAAATTCTTCTATTTAAAAATCAAAGCATGTCATATCTTATAACAAATGTACTAACAGTGGACCAAGATGCTAATAACAGTGGAAACTGGCTAGATAGGGGTGGGGAGGTATGCAGGAAGTCTCCATTATTTCCACCTACTTTTCTATTAACCTTACAGTTCTGTAAATACTGAGTTCATTAAAGGATGAAAAATAATGCAAAGTATCACCTGTACAAATGGCCTGCACTTTTTTTTTTTAGCACATTTAAGATTTTCAGGAATGAGACAGTTCTATTAATAATATTAATAATTACTTTACAACTAATGGTATTTTGACTGGTTGCTTTAGTTGCTAAGTCATGTCTGAATTTTTGCAACCCCATAGACTTTAGCCCTCCAGTCTCCTCTATCCATGGGATTTCCTAGGCAAGAATACTGGAGTGGGTTGCCATTTAATTATTGTTATTCATTTTAGATTTAATGGGCAATTTTATGACACTTTATAGTTTATTTAAAATTACCCCAATTTTTGATGCTTTTTTTTTTTTTCTCATTTATGAGTTCACAAATGTAGAGAAAGCTCTTTCCTAACTTTCCTTATAAAAGACAGTGGCACTCAGCATATCTAAAAGTGCATAATATGACAGAATTACCTGCAATGATGCTCAGCTAAAACACAGTAGATTTACTGAGACTATAAATTAAGAGCTTTCCTCAATGGCAGGCCCAGAGGGTTAGGTATGGATTTTTTTTTTTTTTTTTTTTTTTTTTTTTGGAAAAAATCATTCCCAGTTTTTGCTTTGTTTTGTGTTTGCCAGACTTCCTTAACTATTGGATGCCAAGTAGGGAAAAAGTTTCCTTAGAGTTGTTTAGGAATGTTTGGTTGATTTTATAAATAGAAATAGAAAGAAATGATGAATACGAAACTAATTTGTAAATCATGTGTACTTTATGCTAAACAAGTCTTCAGTAACTGCTTTCTAAAAATGTAATTTAAAATTGCACTTGATTTGACAGCTGCCATTCTAATCAGTCAAAATATTGAAACGCCAGCCTCTCAGTTATAAGAAAACAGGAAAATTCAGGTTAATCAACATATTTATTGAACAAAAAAGGACACATAAGTGGAATTTCCATGTCAAAATATTTCATTTTTAGTAAGGACTTATCTGGCATGCCTTTGGTAGTACTAAAAATGTTACCAATTATTCTTGTCATTTAAATAATCATATTTTATCATAAGTGTTCACATGCTGCATGATTGTCTGAAGGAATTTCAATTGATAAATGTTGCTATTTTCATTTTCTTTCCCACTTTCCTAAAGATATTTAACTGTCTACTTCTAGTTGTTTTCCAAGGGTAGTGTTTCCATCTGTGGAAACTGAGTTCTGAATTTCATCCTTTCAACCATATGCATATTATATACAAACTGGTTGAAAGCTGTTGGATGTCACTGTTCTCACAGATATTAAAATGCTACTATGTTATACTTCCTTTTTTGTTGTTTGTAAATACAATAAATGTGGCATACCAGATGTCTACATGCCTGTAAGAAATCATTTTCTGAAAAGAATTCAGTTGGCTTTAACTCACCTCAGTAACAACTTAATTGAAAACAAGTAAATGGGAAGAGATTAGGAATAAAGTGGCAAAAGAAATGAAAGCCAGTTAGTGAGACAGTATGTAATACTACACTCCATTTAATTAAATTGTTATTTATTGATTTCCTATTACTTACTGTGCTTGGCAACATAGACAATCCAAAGGTCAACTGGATATAACTTTTGTTGTCAGACTCAATTTACTGAGAGAGATAAGAAAAGTATATAAAACAAGGTCAACTCTAAAAAACTATGTAACTGAACCACAGACAAAGAGTAAGGTGAACAAAGGAAGGTCAGAGATTGCATGTGATTGAATAATTTGGGAATAATTTACTAAGGATAGGTTATGAAAGATGTATGGAAATTTTAACGGTAGGGAAGGCAAATGAGACAGAAGGAACACTATGAGCAAACTATGAAGACAAGAAATATTTTATTAAAGAAATCTAAGAAAGTTCATTAGAGCTATAGGTTACTACTAGTACATTTCTTTCCACTAAACAGTGCACTAAAGACACTTAAAGCCATACATATGTGAGAACTGAATGAGTTTGCTTTGAGAATTATAATCACACTGCCATTAAGCTATTTACTCATTTACACAACAAATGTATTGAGTTTTGGGGCCTGCTCTGTAGTCTCCCAAATATAGTAAAAAATATTAAAAAGCTGAATAAAATTGAATTTGATGGGTTCCCTATAAGGAAAACATGAGAAGGCAATAACGTATACAGCTGATAATGGATAAATGTACTTACTGCTAGTTTTTTAGAAAAGTGAATATTTGATATTGTACAGCCAATTCTGAGATAATACGATACAGCCTGCTACAATTTTTTAAGTGCTGGAAAAAGAAACAAAAATTCTGGGTCAAATATACAGGACAGTTCATCACTCATAGTGATATCACGAGTGAGAATACCCATCTTGCACTGATTCCCTTAGCCATCACTGTCCCTGAGTGACACGAGTCAAGTGACCTGACAGGGGTACACATGGTAGGTTGTGTTAGAGGAGAGGAAACGTGAGCTTAGGGAACATGAATCTTTTATAACGTGTACTATGCATACCTACCCTTTGTTTCAAAGACAAAATACTATCTTGGTCTATCAGGGCTGGTGTTATACAAACATCCAAAACAGACAGTCTGTGTGCCTGCTTACAAGATATGCAGGAAAGTGAAGAAGCAATGGAGAACTGTCTTCCAACAGAATTAGAATAAAGGAAAGGAAATTACTCTTTCTGACTAGACAACAGAAGGGATTAATGTATCATAGATATATTCACTGTTGAGCTGGCTCTTGATATTTAAGTAGCTAGAGAATAAGAGATAAGGATATTATGGGTGAAAAGATTAAAGCCAAAAGCATGGTGATGGAAATATCAACAGTATCTTTGGTGAAGGATGGTATTATTGAGGGAGGAGTGGATGCAGAGGGAAATTCAAGGGGTATTAATATGAACAAAATATGAATTAGGGCCAGGTTATGAAGATAACTGAATATTCTGCTAAATAATTTGTTCTTTCTATAGACGCAGTAGAGATCCATCAAAGATCTTTAAGTTGGGCAAGAATTAAATAATGTCAAATGACTTAGATGGGAAATATTGATATTTTGAAGGAAGACAAGGGATAATTGAGACTAGAGTAAGAAAATAAAGAGTAGGAAGGTAACTGTGATGAGATAAAGATCTGTATGTAAGTTAAGAAGGTTGCAGATATATATCAAATCTCAATTGGCAGGACTTCTAGATTATTTGGATTAAGGGAATGAGGGTAAAGTTGGAGATGCTATTCAGGATCTTAGCTCTGTAAAGGAAAAAATGATAATACTGTCAACCAAAAGACACAGAAACAACCAACCAATCAACCAACCAACAACAAAACACACAACAGAACTCTATATTAAAGAGGAAATTTAAGGTCTACCTATAGATACATTTATTGTCCCATGCCTGGAAAACATCTAGCTATATATGTCAATTGCATAGTTTCTATTTTAATTTTATCTGGGGCTAAGGGAGAAATGAAGGCTGAATTTGCAGACAAACATTCTAAATAGTTTCATAGAAGATCACTAGAGAAAGGACTCCCACCACTCTCTGCTGTCACCATCTTACATTCTTAACAATATCTCAACAAGGAGCTCTGCTTTTCCCATTTAGTACTTGCCCCACAAATTGTAGAGCCAGTCCTTACAACAGATTTTAATTTTGACGGCATTCATTTCAATTCAGTTGCTCAGTCATGTCTGACTCTTTGCGATCCCATGAATTGCAGTACGCCAGGCCTCCCTGTCCATCACTAACTCCTGGAATTCACTCACACTCACATCCATCCAGTCGGTGATGCCATCCAGCCATCTCATCCTCTGTCATCCCCTTCTCCTCCTGCCCCCAATGCCTACCAGCATCAGAGTCTTTTCCAATGAGTCAACTATTTGCATGAGGTGGCCAAAGTACTAGAGATTCAGCTTTAGCATCATTCCTTCCAAAGAACACCCAGGACTGATCTCCTTTATTATGGACTGGTTGGATCTCCTTGCAGTCCAAGGGACTCTCAACAGTCTTCTCCAACACCACAGTTCAAAAGCATCAATTATTCGGTGCTCAGCTTTCTTCACAGTCCAACTCTCACATCCATACATGACCACTGGAAAAACCATAGCCTTGACTAGACGGACCTTTGTAGGTGATGTAATGTCTCTGCTTTTCAATATGCTATTATTGTAGTAAACATAAAATAAAAATATAAGTTAAAAAAACATATTGTTCTTTTCAAGATACAAATTGATTCTGCTATCCTCAACTTCTATAGTACAGGAATTCTTCAATAGCTACCATTAAAGTGAAAGTGAAAGTGAAGTTGCTCAGTTGTGTCTGACTCTTTAAGACCCTGTGGACTGTAGCCTACCAGGCTCCTCCGTCCATGGGATTCTCCAGGGAAGAATACTGGAGTGAGTTACCATTTTCTTCTCCAGGGGATCTTCCCAACCCAGGGATTGAACCCGGGTCTCTGCATTGTAGGCAGACGCTTTAACCTCTGAGCCACCAGGGAAGCTACCATTGCTGTTAGGTAAAAGAAACAAAGCAAGCAAACAAACAAAAGTAATTATGCTGTCCTACTTAGTTCTTCATAGTGTACCTACAGACTTTCCAGTCTCATTTTATATGACTTGCCCTCTCAGACACTTCAGCCTTTATTTGATGCCTTAGCTAATCCTCCTTACTAATCTTTTCTTCCATATGAACTTTGTTCTTTTCTCTGTTGGGAATACTCTCTTCACTGGCCCCTATTCACATCCACACATAAATCCATTCATATTTTTTAGATCATATTTTCAACATGAAGGTATCCAATCCCTACATCTACTTGGCCTTGGAGTACGGAATGAAGCAGGGCAAAGACTAACAGAGTTTTGCCAAGAAAATGCACTGGTCATAACAAACACCCTCTTCCAACAATACAAGAGAAGACTCTATACATGGACATCACCAGATGGTCAAAACCAAAATCAGATTGATTATATTCTTTGCAGCCAAAGATGGAGAAGCTCTATACAGTCAGCAAAAACAAGACCAGGAGCTGACTGTGGCTCAGATCATGAATTCCTTATTGCCAAATTCAGACTTAAATTGAAGAAAGTAGGGAAAACCAATAGACCATTCACGGATGACCTAAATCAAATCCCTTACGATTATACAGTGGAAGTGAGAGATAGATTTAAGGGCCTAGATCTGATAGATAGAGTGCCTGATGAACTATGGACTGAGGTTCGTGACATTGTACAGGAGACAGGGATCAAGATCATTTCCATAGAAAAGAAATGCAAAAAAGCAAATGGCTGTCTGGGGAGGCCTTACAAATAGCTGTGAAAAAAAAAAAGGAAGCAAAAAGCAAGGGAGAAAAGGAAAGATATAAACATCTGAATGCAGAGTTCCAAAGAATAGCAAGAAGAGATAAGAAAGCCTTCTTCAGTGATCAATGCAAAGAAACAGAGGAAAACAACAGAATGGGAAAGACTAAGGATCTCTTCAAGAAAATCAGAGATACCAAAGGAACATTTCATGCAAAGATGAGCTCGATAAAGGACAGAAATGGTATGGACCTAACAGAAGCAGAAGATATTAAGAAGAGGTGGCAAGAATACACAGAAGAATTGTACAAAAAAGATCTTCATGACCCAGATAATCATGATGGTGTGATCACTGACCTAGAGCCAGACATCCTGGAATGTGAAGTCAAGTGGGCCTTAGAAAGCATCACTACGAACATAGCTAGTGGAGGTGATGGAATTCCAGTTGAGTTATTCCAAATCCTGAAAGATGATGCTGTGAAAGTGCTGCACTCAATATGCCAGCAAATTTGGAAAACTCAGCAGTGGCCACAGGACTGGAAAAGGTCAGTTTTCATTCCAATTCCAAAGAAAGGCAATGCCAAAGAATGCTCAAACTACCGCACAATTGCACTCATCTCACACGCTAGTAAAGTAATGCTCAAAATCTCCAAGCCAGGCTTCAGCAATATGTGAACCGTGAACTTCCTGATGTTCAAGCTGGTTTTAGAAAAGGCAGAGGAACCAGAGATCAAATTTCCAACATCTGCTGGATCATAGAAAAAGCAAGAGAGTTCCAGAAAAACATCTATTTCTGCTTTATTGACTCCGTCAAAGCCTTTGACTGTGTGGATCACAATAAACTGTGGAAAATTCTGAAAGAGATGGGAATACCAGAACACCTGATCTGCCTCTTGAGAAATCTGTATGCAGGTCAGGAAGCAACAATTAGAACTGGACATGGAACAACAGACTGGTTCCAAATAGGAAAAGGAGTTCATCGTATATTGTCACCCTGTTTATTTAACTTATATGCAGAGTACATCATGAGAAACGCTGGACTGGAAGAAACACAAGCTGGAATCAAGATTGCTGGGAGAAATATCAATAACCTCAGATATGCAGATGACAACACCCTTATGGCAGAAAGTGAAGAGGAACTCAAAAGCCTCTTGATGAAAGTGAAAGTGGAGAGTGAAAAAGTTGGCTTAAAGCTCAACATTCAGAAAACGAAGATCATGGCATCCGGTCCCACCACTTCATGGGAAATAGATGGGGAAACAGTGTCAGACTTTATTTTTCTGGGCTCCAAAATCACTGCAGATGGTGACTGCAGCCATGAAATTAAAAGACGCTTACTCCTTGGAAGGAAAGTTATAACCAACCTAGATAGCATATTCAAAAGCAGAGACATTACTTTGCCAACAAAGATCCGTCTAGTCAAGGCTATGGTTTTTCCTGTGGTCATGTATGGACATGAGAGTTGGACTGTGAAGAAGGCTGAACACCGAAGAATTGATGCTTTTGAACTGTGATGTTGTAGAAGACTGTTGAGAGTCCCTTGGACTGCAAAGAGATCCAGCTGGTCCATTCTGAAGGAGATCAGCCCTGGGATTTCTTTGGAAGGAATGATGCTAAAGCTGAAACTCCAGTACTTTGGCCACCTCATGCGAAGAGTTGACTCACTGGAAAAGACTCTGATGCTGGGAGGGATTGGGGGCCGGAGGAGAAGGGGATGACAGAGGATGAGATGGCTGGATGGCATCACTGACTCATTGGACGTGAGTCTGAGTGAACTCCGGGAGTTAGTGATGGACAGGGAGGCCTGGCGTGCTGCGATACATGGGGTCGCAAAGAGTCGGACACAACTGAGCGACTGATCTGATCTGATCTGACCTGACTCTCATCAAAGATAGACCAGGAGCTCAATTTAACCCTAGAACTATGAATCATTCTAATATAGTATTTCTGAAAACATTCAATTTATATGTTTATTTTAAATATCTGTTTAATGGCTGTTTTTTCTGTGGTGTTTAAACTTCATAAGGATAGTCTCTGCTTTTTTACATGGTTGCATAGTATCACACAGCATAAAACCTAGGGCTGCTTATTTCTTTTTTCAACTCGTGTCTCCTGCATTGGTAGGCAAATTCTTTACCTCTGAGCCTCTTGGGAATCCCACATTATGTATAATGATGCCATTAAATATTTTGAATAAAATAATACATTTTACAGTACCAAATGGAAAAAAGTAATATACTAGTAATAGACATGGATTTGATCCCTGGGTCAGGAAGATCCCCTGGAAAAGGAAATGACAACCTACTTCAGCATTCTTGCCTCAAAATTCCCATGGACAGAGGAGCTTTGTGGGCTACAGTCCATGGGGTTGCAAAGACTCAGACAGGACTGAGTGACTAAATAACTACAATTACATTGGTCAATTTTTTGAAAAAAAAAAAAAAAAAAAAAAAAAAAAAAACTTAGACTAACTTATACATACATATTATACTAGTTTACAAAAATAATGAATAGCTATTTCCATTTGTATTATAAAGTTAATACAAAATAATGAATAACTATTATTCAAAATAATAATATTAGTTAGTTATGTTCCACAAATTACCAATAACTTTGTCAAACTGACCACATTGTAAGTGCCACAGATAATACTGCTTGATTTTTTAATTTTTCTTGGCTCATAGATGGTCATTAAAGATATTCTGTCAATTTTAATTATGGGAGTTTTTAAATAAAAACAAACAGTGATAATAATTGAGGTGTTAAGAAGTGGCCATATTTTCTAAAAATCTTGAAGAGAAAACTGACAGCATTTTGTGATGAAGTAAAATTTAGATACTGGGAAAGGGCAGGGATTAAGGATTATTTCACGATTTTTGGACTGAGCACCAAGAAGTTATCATCATCTTCCAGGAGGCTTTAGGTAGAGTCAGTCAGGTGGAGTGAGGGAATTAAAGTTCGCTGTTATGCTGCCATGTTTGAGATTTTTTTTCACCAATCAGATAGAAATCTGCCCAAAGGCACATACTATCTGAATTGAGGAGGGTGGCTTGGGCTGTAGACAGGATTTATCATTAGGATACAGCCATAAAACAGGAGGAGATCAAGTGAGCAAATTTTGATAAAGAGGACCAAGGAGTAAACCCCAAATAACCAACAGTGAAAATGAAAGTGTTAGTCACTCAGTCGTGTCCGACTCTTTGCAACCCCATGGACTGTAGCCCGCCAGGCTCCTCTGTCCATGGGATTTTCCAGGCAAGAATACTTGAGTGGGTCACCATTTCTTTCTCCAGGGGATCTTCGCCACCCAGGCATTGAACCTGTGTCTCCTGTGTCTCCTGCATTGGCAGGCGGATTCTTTACCACTGCGCCACCTGGGAAGCCCAACCGATAGTGAGAGGTGAGCAAAAGGAGGGGATGGATAGGGCATGAGATATGCCAAGTAATGAAAAGTACCCAGTGACCTGCAAGTCACTTTAAATATTGTGTGCAAGAAGCAAGGGTCACTTCTGTTGGCATGTCATATAAGATGGACACTGATAATTAACCATTGTAATTAGTATTGTGACCTCAATAATAATAGTTTGAATTGTGTGAATATATAAAAGAACAGGGGGATAAGATGGTACTATAAATATGGCCACAACAAACACAGACAAATGTATTCAGGGGAGTTTCTTATGGGAATCACTGAGGGCCTGATAGAATCAGTCCCTATTGATTTAAGCAGATAGGAAAGCTGAAGGCTATAAAGATATGGGGCAGATAAAATGAGAAGGGCAGTTTTCTGAAGGTGGACACATACATAGTGGTTTTAAAACCACCTAGCTTTAAAGACCATTCCTAATTTTTAAAGGAATCTCCACACTGTCTTCCACAGGGGTTCTATCAACTTACATTCTCACCAACAGTGCAAAGGTGTTACCTTTTCTCCACATCCCCTCCAGTACCTATTGTTTGTAGTTTTTTAATGATGGCCATTCTGACTTGTGTGAGGTAATGCCCTTATTGTAGTTTTGACTTGCATTTCTCTAATAATGAGCAGGTCAGTTTTCATTTCAATCCCAAAGAAAGACAATGCCAAAGAATGCTCAAACCACTGCACGATTTCACTCATCTCACACTCTAATAAAGTAAGGCTCAAAATTCTCGAAAACAGGCTTCAATAGTACATGAACCATGAACTTCCAGATGTTCAAGCTGGACTTAGAAAAGGCACAGGAATCAGAGATCAAATTGCCAACATCCATTGGATTATCAAAAAAGCAAGTGAGTTCCAGAAAAACATCTATTTCTGCTTTACTGACTATGCCAGTCTTTGACTGTGTGGATTACCACAAACCATGGAAAATTCTTCAAGAGATAGGGATACCAGACCACCTGACCTGCCTCCTGAGAAATCTGTATGCAGGTCAAGAGGCAACAGTTAGAACCAGACATGGAACAACAGACTGGTTCCAATTAGGGAAAGGAGTATATCAAGGCTGTATAAAGTCACCCTGTTTATTTAACTTATATGAAGAGTACATCATGAGAAATGCTAGGCTGGATGAAACACAAGCCAGAATCAAAATTTCTGAGAGAAATATCAATAACCTTAGATATGCAGCTGACACCACCCTTATGGCAGAAAGCAACAACCAACCAAAAGGCCTCTTGATGAAAGTGAAAGAGGAGACTGAAAATGTTGGCTTAAAATTCAACATTCAGAAAACTAAGATTGTGGCAACCAATCCTATCACTTCATGGCAAATAGATGGAAACGGTGGAAACAGTGACAGACTGGGGGGCTCCAAAATCACTGCAGATAGTGACTGCAGCCATGAAATCAAAAGATCTTGCTTCTTGGAAGAAAAGCTATAATTAACCTAGACAGCATATTAAAAAGCAGAGACATTAATTTGCCAACAAAGGTCCATCTAGTCAAAGCTATGGTTTTTTCAATAGTCATATATGAATATGAGAGCTGTACTATAAAGAAAACTGAGTGCCAAAGAATTGATGCTTTTGCACTGTGGTGTTGGAGAAGACTCTTGCAAGTCCTTTGGACTGCAAGGAGATCCAACCGGTCCATCCTAAAGTAAATCAGTCCTGAATATTCATTGGAAGGACTGATGTTGAAACTCCAATACTTTGGCCACCTGATTTAAAGAACTAACTTATTGGAAAAGACCCTGATGCTGGGAAGGATTGAAGGCAGAAGGAGAAGGGGAAAACAGAGGATGAGATGGTTGGATGGCATAACTGACTCAATGGGTATGAGATTGAGTAAACTCTGGGAGTTGGTGATAGACAGGAGGCCTGGTGTGCTGCAGTACATGGGGTCTCAAAGAGTTGGACACGACTAAGTGATTGAACTGAACTGAATAATGATCAATGCTGAGCATCTTTTCATGTGTTTATTAGCCATCTCTATGCTTTCTTTATGGAAGAATTTCTGTGTAGGTCTTCTACCCATTTTTTAATTGGGCTGTTTATTTTTTTATTTTTTTTTATTTTATTTTTAAACTTTACATAATTGTATTAGTTTTGCCAAATATCAAAATGAATCCGCCACAGGTATACATGTGTTCCCCATCCTGAACCCTCCTCCCTCCTCCCTCGCCATTCCCTCCCTCTGGGTTGTCCCAGTGCACCAGCCCAAAGCATCCAGTATCGTGCATCGAACCTGGACTGGCAACTCGTTTCATACATGATATTTTACATGTTTCAATGCCATTCTCCCAAATCTTCCCACCCTCTCCCTCTCCCACAGAGTCCATAAGACTGTTCTATACATCAGTGTCTCTTTTGCTGTCTCGTACACAGGGTTCTTGTTACCATCTTTCTAAATTCCATATATATGCGTTAGTATACTGTATTGGTGTTTTTCTCTCTGGCTTACTTCACTCTGTATAATAGGCTCCAGTTTCATCCACCTCATTAGAACTGATTCAAATGTATTCTTTTTAATGGCTGAGTAATACTCCATTGTGTATATGTACCACTGCTTTCTTATCCATTCATCTGCTGATGGACATCTAGGTTGCTTCCATGTCCTGGCTATTATAAACAGTGCTGCGATGAACATTGGGGTACACGTGTCTCTTTCCCTTCTGGTTTCCTCAGTGTGTATGCCCAGCAGTGGGATTGCTGGATCATAAGGCAGTTCTATTTCCAGTTTTTTAAGGAATCTCCACACGGTTCTCCATAGTGGCTGTACTAGTTTGCATTCCCACCAACAGTGTAAGAGGGTTCCCTTTTCTCCACACCCTCTCCAGCATTTATTACTTGTAGACTTTTGGACCGCAGCCATTCTGACTGGTGTGAAATGGTACCTCATAGTGGTTTTGATTTGCATTTCTCTGATAATGAGTGATGTTGAGCATCTTTTCATGTGTTTGTTAGCCATCTGTATGTCTTCTTTGGAGAAATGTCTATTTAGTTCTTTGGCCCATTTTTTGATTGGGTCATTTATTTTTCTGGAGTTGAGCTGTAGGAGTTGCTTGTATATTCTCGAGATTAGTTGTTTGTCAGTTGCTTCATTTGCTATTATCTTCTCCCATTCTGAAGGCTGTCTTTTCACCTTGCTAATAGTTTCCTTTGATGTGCAGAAGCTTTTAAGGTTAATTAGGTCCCATTTGTTTATTTTTGCTTTTATTTCCAATATTCTGGGAGGTGGGTCATAGAGGATCCTGCTGTGATGTATGTCAGAGAGTGTTTTGCCTATGTTCTCCTCTAGGAGTTTTATAGTTTCTGGTCTTACGTTTAGATCTTTAATCCATTTTGAGTTTATTTTTGTGTATGGTGTTAGAAAGTGGTCTAGTTCATTCTTTTACAAGTGGTTGACCAGAGTTCCCAGCACCTCTTGTTAAAGAGATTGTCTTTAATCCATTGTATATTCTTGCCTCCTTTGTCAAAGATAAGGTGTCCATATGTGCGTGGATTTATCTCTGGGCTTTCTATTTTGTTCCATTGATCTATATTTCTGTCTTTGTGCCAGTACCATACTGTCTTGATAACTGTGGCTTTGTAGTAGAGCCTGAAGTCAGGTAGGTTGATTCCTCCAGTTCCATTCTTCTTTTTCAAGATTGCTTTGGCTATTCGAGGTTTTTTGTATTTCCATACAAATTGTGAAATTATTTGTTCTAGCTCTGTGAAGAATGCTGTTGGTAGCTTGATAGGAATTGCATTGAATCTATAGATTGCTTTGGGTAGTATACTCATTTTCACTATATTGATTCTTCCAATCCACGAACATGGTATATTTCTCCATCTGTTAGTGTCCTCTTTGATTTCTTTCACCAGTGTTTTATAGTTTTCTACATATAGGTCTTTAGTTTCTTTAGGTAGATATATTCCTAAGTATTTTATTCTTTCCGTTGCAATGGTGAATGGAATTGTTTCCTTAATTTCTCTTTCTGTTTTCTCATT
This sequence comes from Bubalus bubalis, assembly GCF_019923935.1. Classification (NCBI taxonomy): domain Eukaryota; kingdom Metazoa; phylum Chordata; class Mammalia; order Artiodactyla; family Bovidae; genus Bubalus; species Bubalus bubalis. The sequence goes on along the minus strand of NC_059159.1, from coordinate 76,341,021 downwards.
ATTAGTGTATAGGAATGCAAGGGATTTCTGGGTGTTGATTTTATATCCTGCAACTTTACTATAGTCATTGATTAGTTCTAGTAATTTTCTGGTGGAGTCTTTAGGGTTTTCTATGTAGAGAATCATATCATCTGCAAACAGTGAGAGCTTTACTTCTTCTTTTCCAATTTGGATTCCTTTTATTTCTTTTTCTGCTCTGATTGCTGTGGACAAAACTTCCAAAACTATGTTGAATAGTAATGGTGAAAGTGGGCACCCTTGTCTTGTTCCTGACTTTAGAGGAAATGCTTTCAATTTTTCACCATTGAGGATAATGTTTGCTGTGGGTTTGTCATATATAGCTTTGATTATGTTGAGGTATGTTCCTTCTATTCCTGCTTTCTGGAGAGTTTTTATCATAAATGGATGTTGAATTTTGTCAAAGGCTTTCTCTGCATCTATTGAGATAATCATATGGTTGTTATTTTTCAATTTGTTCATGTGGTGTATTACATTGATTGATTTCCGGATATTGAAGAATCCTTGCTTCCCTGGGATAAAGCCCACTTGGTCATGGTGTATGATCTTTTTAATGTGTTGTTGGATTCTGATTGCTAGAATTTTGTTAAGGATTTTTGCATCTATGTTCATCAGTGATATTGGCCTGTAGTTTTCTTTTTTTGTGGGATCTTTGTCAGGTTTTGGTATTAGGGTGATGGTGGCCTCATAGAATGAGTTTGGAAGTTTACCATCCTCTGCAATTTTCTGGAAGAGTTTGAGCAGGATAGGTGTTAGCTCTTCTCTAAATTTTTGGTAGAATTCAGCTGTGAAGCCATCTGGACCTGGGCTTTTGTTTGCTGGAAGATTTTTGATTACAGTTTCAATTTCCGTGCTTGTGATGGGTCTCTTAAGATTTTCTATTTCTTCCTGATCGAGTTTTGGAAAGTTGTACTTTTCTAAGAATTTGTCCATTTCTTCCACGTTGTCCATTTTATTGGCATATAATTGTTGATAGTTGTCTCTTATGATCCTTTGTATTTCTGTGTTGTCTGTTGTGATCTCTCCATTTTCATTTCTAATTTTATTGATTTTTCTCCCTTTGTTTCTTGATGAGTCTGGCTAATGGTTTGTCAATTTTATTTATCCTTTCAAAAAACCAGCTTTTGGTTTTGTTGATTTTTGCTATGATCTCTTTTGTTTCTTTTGCATTTATTTCTGCTCTAAGTTTTAAGATTTCTTTCCTTCTAATAACCCTGGGGTTCTTCATTTCTTCCTTTTCTAGTTGCTTTAGGTGTAGAGTTAGGTTATTTATTTGACTTATTTTTTTTGTTTCTTGAGGTGTGCCTCTATTGCTATGAACTTTCCCCTTAGGACTGCTTTTACCGTGTCCCACAGGTTTTGGGTTGTTGTGTTTTCATTTTCATTCATTTCTATGCAAATTTTGATTTCTTTTTTTATTTCTTCTGTGCTTTGTTGTTTATTCAGCAGCGTGTTGTTCAGCCTCCATATGTTGGAATTTTAAATAGTTTTTCTCTTGTAATTGAGATCTAATCTTACTGCATTGTGGTCAGAAAAGATGCTTGGAATGATTTCTATTTTTTTGAATTTACCAAGGCTAGCTTTATGGCCCAGGATGTGATCTATCCTGGAGAAGGTTCCATGTGCGCTTGAGAAAAAGGTGAAATTCATTGTTTTGGGATGAAATGTCCTATAGATATCAATTAGGTCTAACTGGTCTATTGTATCGTTTAAAGTTTGTTTTTCCTTATTAACTTTCTGTTTTGTTGATCTATCCATAGGTGTGAGTGGGGTATTAAAGTCTCCCACTATTATTGTGTTATTGTTGATTTCTCCTTTCATACTTGTTAGCATTTGTCTTACATACTGCGGTGCTCCCATGGTGGGTGCATATATATTTATAATTGTTATATCTTCTTCTTGGATTGATCCTTTGATCATTATGTAGTGACCATCTTTGTCTCTTTTCACAGTCTTTGTTTTAAAGTCTATTTTATCTGATATGAGTATTGCTACTCCTGCTTACTTTTGGTCCCTATTTGCATGGAAAATCTTTTTCCAGCCCTTCACTTTCAGTCTGTATGTGTCCCCTGTTTTGATGTGGGTCTCTTGTAGACAACATATGTAGGGGTCTTGTTTTTGTATCCATTCAGCCAGTCTTTGTCTTTTGGTTGGGGCATTCAACCCATTTACGTTTAAGGTAATTACTGATAAGTATGATCCCGTTGCCATTTACTTTATTGTTTTGGGTTCGAATTTATACACTGTTTTTGTGTTTCCTGTCTAGAGAATATCCTTTAGTATTTGTTGGAGAGCTGGTTTGGTGGTGCAGAATTCTCTCAGCTTTTGCTTGTCTGAAAAGCTTTTGATTTCTCCTTCATACTTGAATGAGATCCTTGCTGGGTTCAATAATCTGGGCTGTAGGTTATTTTCTTTCATCATTTTAAGTATGTCTTGCCATTCCCTCCTGGCTTGAAGAGTTTCTATTGAAAGATCAACTGTTATCCTTATGGGTATTCGCTTGTGTGTTATTTGTTGTTTTTCCCTTGCTGCTTTTAATATTTGTTCTTTGTATTTGGTCTTGTTAATTTGATTAATATGTGTCTTGGGGTGTTTCACCTTGGGTTTATCCTGTTTGGGACTCTCTGGGTTTCTTGGACTTGGGTGATTATTTCCTTCCCCATTTTAGGGAAGTTTTCAACTATTATCTCCTCAAGTATTTTCTCATGGTCTTTCTTTTTGTCTTCTTCTTCTGGGACCCCTATGATTCGAATGTTGTAGCGTTTAATATTGTCCTGGAGGTCTCTGAGATTGTCCTCATTTCTTTTAATTCGTTTTTCTTTTATCCTCTCTGATTCATTTATTTCTACCATTCTATCTTCTAATTCACTAATCCTATCTTCTGCCTCTGTTCTTCTACTATTTGTTGCCTCCAGAGTGTTTTTAATTTCACTTATTGCATTATTCATTATATATTGACTCTTTTTTATTTCTTCTAAGTCCTTGTTAAACCTTTCTTGCATCTTCTCAATCCTTGTCTCCAGGCTATTTATCTGTGATTCCATTTTAATTTCAAGATTTTGGATCAATTTCACTATCATTATTCAGAATTCTTTATCAGGTAGATTCCCTATCTCTTCCTCTTTTGTTTGGTTTGGTGGGCATTTATCCTGTTCCTTTATCTGCTGGCTATTCCTCTGTCTCTTCATCTTGTTTAAATTGCTGAGTTTGGGGTGTCCTTTCTGTATTCTGGCAGTTTGTGGAGTTCTCTGTATTGTGGCGTTTCCTCACTCTGTGTGGGTTTGTACAGGTGGCTTGTCACGGTTTCCTGGTTAGGGAAGCTTGTGTCGACGTTCTGGTGGATGGAGCTGTATTTCTTCTCTCTGGAGTGTAATGAGATGTCCAGTAATGAGTTATGAGATGTCTATGGTTTGGGGGTGACTTTGGGCAGCCTGTATCTTGAAGCTCAGGGCTGTGTTCCTTTGTTGCTGGAGAATTTGTTTGGTATGTCTTGCCCTGGAACTTGTTGGCCCTTGTGTGGTGCCTGGTTTCAGTGTCGGTATGGAGGCATTTGATGAGCTCCTGTCAATTAATGTTCCTTGGAGTCAGGAGTTCCCTGGAGTCAGGGTTTGGACTTAAGCCTCCTACTTCCAGTTATCGGTCTTATTTTTACAGTAGTTTCAAAACTTCTCCTTCTATACAGCACCATTGATAAAACATCTACGTTAAAGATGAAAAGTTTCTCTACTGTGAGGGTCACTCAGAGAGGTTCACAGCGTTACATGGAGAAGAGAAGTGGGAGGAGGGAGTTAGAGGTGACCCAAATGAGATGAGGTGGAATCAATAGTGGAGAGAGTGGGCTAGCCAGTAGTCACTTCCTTATGTGCACTCCACAACTGGACTGCTCAGAGATGTTCGCGGAGTTATACAGAGAAGAAAAGAAGGAGGCAGGAGACAGAGGTGGCCAGAAGGATAAAAGGGGGAAATGAAAAGGAGGGAGACAGATCCAGCCAGTAATCAGTTCCCTAAGTGTTCTCCACTGTCTGGAACACACAGAAATTCACAGAGTTGGGCAGAGTAGAGAGGGGTTAGGGAGGAGATACAGGCGACCTGGTGGAGAAAACGGAGAGTCCAAAGGGAGAGAGAGCAGTCAAGCCAGTAATCTCGTTCCCTAGTGAAAAATGGGTCCTGAAGATTGGGTTCTTAAAGGTACAAAATTGGTAACAAATACATAAAAGCAAAAATTAAAAATCTAGAGTAGAGTTTGGAATTTCAAAAATGCGATGTTAATGAAAAGAAGAAGGAAAAGAAAGAGAGAAAAAACGAACAAAGAAAAACAAACAAGGTTGCAAAAATTATAAAGAAACTACAAGTACAAAATTGATAACTAATACCAAAAAGCAAAAATTAAAAATCTAGAGTAGAGTTTGGAATTTCAAAAATACAATGTTAAAAAAAAAAGAAGAAGAAAAATAAAGAGAGAAAACAAACAAACCAACAAAAACAATGTCACAAAAATTATAAAGAAAATACAGGTACAAAATTGATATCAAATACCAAAAAGCATAAATTAAAAATCTTGAGTAGAGTTTGGAATTGCAGATATATGATGTTATATAAAAGAAGAAGAGAAAGAAACAGAGGGAAAAAAAAAGAAGAAAAAAAAAGTCACAGAAATTATAAAAAAAAAAACAACTATATGTACAAAATTGATAACATATACCAAAAGGCTAAAATTAAAAATCTAGAGTAGAGTTTGGAATTTCAAAAATACGATGTTAAAGAAAAGAAGAAGGAAAAGAAAGAGAGAAAAAATGAACAAAGAAAAACAAACAAGGTCGTGAAAATTATAAAGAAACTACAGGTACAAAATTGATAACTAATACCAAAAAGCAAAAGTTAAAAATCTAGAGTAGAGTTTGGAATTTCAAAAATACAATGTTAAAAAAAAAGAAGAAGAAAAATAAAGAGAGAAAACAAACAAACCAACAAAAACAACATCACAAAAATTATAAAGAAAATACAGGTACAAAATTGATATCAAATACCAAAATGCATAAATTAAAAATCTTGAGTAGCGTTTGGAATTGCAGATATACGATGTTATACAAAAGAAGAAGAGAAAGAATCAGAGGGAAAAAAAAAGTCACAGAAATTATGAAAAAAACTATAGGTACAAAATTGATAACATATACCAAAAGGCTAAAATTAAAAATCTAGAGTAGAGTTTGGAATTTCAAAAATACAATGTTAAAGAAAAGAAGAAAAAGAACAAAACAAAACAAAACACGGTCAAAAAATTATAAAATATATATTTGAAGTTTGCTGAAGAAGAAAAAAAAATAGGGTCTTTTTTTTTTTTTTGCGAAGTAATAGTTATAAAAGTGAAAATTAAAGGACAATAGAGGACTTAAAATTTTTTTTAAAAAATTAAAAAAAAAAGAAAAAAAAGAAAGATTGATCGTAAAAATAGTAAAAATATATCTAGGTCTTTCTCTGGTTTTGTTGTGAGTATTGTGGGTTCAGTTCATTTTTGGCTAGTTCCTTGGTCTGACTTATATTTCTCAAGATCTATAGGCCCCTTCCTATGTAGTCCATAGTAACCACAGGGTTTTAATCTATGGCCTGTAGCTTCCAAGGCGTTTCCCTCTGTTATAGCTTCTTCTGTTTGCTGGTCTCTTGTGTCTAGTTCCCGCCCTGACACAAAGGGGACGGTGGAGGACACTATTTTTTTTATTTTATTTAGGCTCACTTGTTCAGCCGCGCTGTGGGGAGGGAGGGAGGGATGCTGCAAACAGATAACACTGGCGTGCGCTCGCAGTGCCTCAGCCACACTGGGTCTGCCCCGCTCGCGGCGCATGTAGCCTCCCTGCCCACACTGCTCGGGCTCTATAGGTTGTTCCGCCGGGAACAATCAGAGGCCGGCCCTGGGCTGAGCTCCCAGGTCCAAGCCGCTCAGGTTCAGGCACTCGGGTAGTCCTCAGAGGCGCAGACTCGGTTGGGCCTGCATTTTGTGCTCTTCCCAGATCCGAGCAGCTCAGGTGATGTGTTTGGCGGGCGCCAATGCTGCGACTTATCGCCTCCCCGCCACTCAGTTATCTGGGTGTAAAACCAGCGCACCTTCTCAGGCAGATGTTGACCGTCCAGACCCCCAAGAAGTTTTAGTTAGCAAAGAAGCCTGCTTACAGTTTTATAGATAGTGTCTCTCTTGGGCTGCGATTGCCCCCTTCTGGCTCTGGCTGCCTGTCACCGGAGGGGGAAGGTCTGCAACCGGCTATCTCTGTTCAGTCCTTTGTTCTGTGCGCGGGCCTGGCGGTGTCTTAGGTTAGGGCTGGCTTTTCGCGTGGTAGATATCCCACAGTCTGGTTTGCTAGCCCAAATTATTTCGCTCAGATAGCGCTCAGGACATTCAGGCCGATTCTTACTCTAAGGGACACAGCCCGTGCCCCGCTTCCCTGCCCAGCCCCCACTTGCTAAAGCCGTGTGCAGGCGTCTGCGCTGCTTCTCCGCTGGGGGAGTTACCATAGGGCTCACAATCTGCGATTTTTAATTGTTTATTTATTTTTTTTCTCCCTTTTATGTTGCCCTCTGTGCTTCCAAAGCTCGGCACAGATTCGGCAGTGAGAAGGTTTCCTGGTGTTTGGAAACTTCTCTCTTTTTAAGACCCCTTCCCGGGACAGAACTCCATCCCTCCCTCTTTTGTCTCTTTTTTGTCTTTTATATTTTTTCCTACCTCCTTTCGAAGAGTTGGGTTGCTTTTCTGGGTGCCTGATGTCCTCTGCCGGCATTCAGAAGTTGTTTTGTGGAATTTACTCGACGTTTAAATGCTCTTTTGATGAATTTGTGGGGGAGAAAGTGTTCTCCCCATCCTACTCCTCCGCCATCTTGGCTCCTCCCCTGGGCTGTTTATTTTTTGATGTTTAGCTGCACGAGCTGCTTTTATATTCTGGAGATTAATCCTGTCAGTTGTTTCATTCACAATTATTTTCTCCCATTCTGTTGGTTATGTTTTGCTTATTGTTTCCTTTGATGTGCAGAAGAACATTTGTTTAAGTTCCATTTGTTTATTTTTTGTTTTATTTCCATTGCTCTAGGAGGTGGGTCAAAGAGAATCCTGCTGTGATTTATGTAAAGAATATACTGCCTATGTTTTCCTCAAAGAGCTTGATAGTTTCTGGCCTTATATTTAGGCCATTCTTTAGCCCATTTTGAGTTTATTTTTGTGTATGGTATTAGAAAGTGTTCTAGAGGAGGAGCCATGTTACTCAGAGTATGGATTTTCTGAATCAAACCCCACTAATCCATAACTTGAAGTAAAAGAATGTGCAATCATATTAAACAATGCAATGATTCAGTTAGATAAAGAGTGCTAATTTCGTAAACATTCTGAACACAGTCTCCTCCTTTTCTGCTCTGAGGATTTTTCTTATCTTACTACAAAAAGGGTCCAAAGTAACAGGTAACTAAGATGGAAAGGATATTAGAAATGGCTATAAGGAGACTGCTTATGTTTATGGGTTCATTCTTTTGGATTTCTTATAGCTCTAATGAACTCAAAGATTTCAAGTTTTCTCTTCAGAAAATTGAAGTATTTTATTAAATGTAGTATTAGCAAATTTTATGGAAATGCAATGAAATCTATGATTGTGTTTGTTCATTTGGGACCTTGTTTATTTGGTAATAGTAATTTTGGCCAATTGTTTTGTTAATTTGGTTTGCTTTCTTTTGGCAGGAACACTTGCAATGCTAGTAAACTATTATTTGAAAGACTGACACTAAGCTTTGTTCTGTGGCCATTAGAGATTTGGAGACATAATTGTTTTAAATAGCCATGCTATTTCAAATTGAGACTACCACTGAAGAAATGGCATAGAGTTCCTTTAGAGTCCACTGGAAAAATCAGTTTAAAAAATCTCTTTCATATTATAGGCCTTAAATAGATTTAGTTCAGCTTCCAATTAAAAAAAAAACAAACCTATATATATTTCCTATAATAGCATAGATTTTTCTTTTTTGGGGTTTCTTTTAATTGCAGTCATATATGAATAAATGCTAAATATTTAATTTAAATTATTCTAAATATATTTTCCTATTGTGTTTTATCTCTAGAATGTTAAAAAAAAATAATAAGGACTTGGGCAACTGAGGTGCTCTGAGGAGGAACACATACCAGTAGGGGTGTTCAGGTCTGGGAACTTGCATATTGCATACGAACATGGGAAGTGGATATTAGTATATCTATTAAAGATAGGAAATACAAAAAAGTGGCCACTGAATTCCTTTCCTGTGCTCCCATGTTGAGCATGACTTTTGTCACTGCTAGCCACTAGACTTTTACTTTCCAAGAAAATCTAATTTATTGCAGATGAAGAAAACAGTAGATTACAGTCTGACAGTGGTTAAGTATATTCTAAGTTTCTTCCTTTTTATAGGAACTGATGGTTACAGGATTTCCTAAGAATGTTTCAGAAAAGAAATTTTAAATGTAGTGACAATATTATATGATATGATGTGACAAGATAAAATAGAATGGAATAGAATAGTGGTTGAGTATATCAGATGTTCACATGGGCATTATGTGAAGAATAGACTATGAGAGGAGAAAGTCAGTCAGCAAACATGTAGAACAAATAAAATTAATGAACAAATATCTCGTAAATAGTAAATGAGTATTTATGATACTTCTGTTACTGGCATAACAACATTACAGCCAATGGACTAATTAGCCATACTTTTCTCTTAGATGCAAAAATATTCATAATTCATTTTAACTGTAAATGCAGTTGTTTTCAATGTTACAGAATTAGGAGGTAATAAGCAACATCCTTGATGGTGATGAGATACCTAGCCAATTACCTCTCTTCACCCATCTATGTCCAATGCTTTTAAAATAATACAAAAGAATATAGACTACTGGACAATAGAAAAACTGTTTTTATAATGACAGGTTCAGTTCAGTTCAGTCGATCAGTTGTGTCCAACTCTTTGCAGTCCCATGGACTGCAGCACACCAGGCTTCCCTGTCCATCACCTACTCCTGGAGCTTACTCAAACTCATGTCCATTGAGTCAGTGATGCCATCCAACCATTTCATCCTCTGTCGTCCCCTTCTCTTCCTGCCTTCAATCTTTCCCAGCATCAGTCTTTTTCAATGAGTCAGTTCTTCACATCATTTGGCCAAAGTATTGCAGTTTCTGTTTCAGCAACAGTCCTTCCAATGAATATTCAGGACTGATTTCCTTTAGGACTTTAGGTTGGATTGCCTTGCAGTCCAAGGGTCTCTCAAGAGTCTTCTCCATTCTCAAACCAGGTTTCCAAAAGACATCTCAGTGAGGGGGAGAAAGAGGCATCTGTGAGTATGGCCTTGCCCTGTCTCCTCAATTTCTTAGAGTTACTCTGGTTTACCTGTTTTAAGTTCTGAGGTTCTGGATTATATTTCACTGAATAAACGATTCCTCTGCCCAAGGGATAGCCACCCCTGCCCCCACCACATAGGGCTATCCAAGATGGACGAGTCATGGTGGAGAGTTCTGATCAAATGTGGTCCACTGGAGAAGGGAATGGCAAACCATTTCAGTATTCTCACCTTGAGAACCCCATGAACAGTATGAAAAGGCAAAAAGAGAGGACATTGAAAGATGAACTCCCCAGGTCAGCAGGTGCCCAATATGCTACTGGAAATCAGTGGAGAAATAACTCCAGAAAGAATGAAGAGACAGAACCAAAGCAAAAACAACACACAGTTGTGAATGTGACTGGTGATGGAACCAAAGTCCAATACAGTAAAGAACAATATTGCATAGGAACCTGGAATGTTCGGTCCATGAATCAAGGCAAATTGGAAGTGGTTAAACAGGAGATGGCAAGAGTTAACATTGACATTTAGGGAATCAGCGAACTAAAATGGATTGGAATGGGTGAATTTAACTCAGATGATCATTATATCTACTACTGTGGGCAAGAATCCTCAGAAGAAATGGAGTAGCCATCATATCAATAAAAGAGTCCAAAATGCAGTACTTGGATGCAAACTCATAAATGACAGAATAATCTCTGTTCACTTCCAAGGCAAAACATTCAATATCATGGTAATCCAAGTCTATGCCCCAACCAGTAATGATGAAGAAGCTGAAGTTGAACGGTTCTATGAAGACCTACAAGACCTTTTAGAACTAACACCCCAAAAAGATGTCCTTTTCATTACAGGGGTCTGGAATGCAAAAGTAGGAAGTCAAGAAACACCTGGAGTAACAGGCAAATTTGGCCTTGGAGTATGGAATGAAACAGGGCAAAGGCTAATAGTTTTGCCAAGAGAACACACTGATTATAGCAACCACCCTCTTCCAACAACTCAAGAGAAGACTACACACGGATATCACCAGATGGTCAATATCAAAATCAGATTGATTATATTCTTTGCAGCCAAAGATGGAGAAGCTCTATACAGTCAGCAAAAACAAGACCAGGAGATGACTGTGGCTCAGATCATGAAATCCTTACTGCCAAATTCAGACTTAAATTCAAGAAAGTGGGGAAAACCACTAGACCATTCAGGTATGACCTAAATCAAATCCCTTATGATTACACAGTAGAAGTGACAAATAGAATCTAGAGATTAGATCTGATAGACAGAGTGCCTGATGAACTATGGAAGGAAGTTTGTGACATTGTACAGTAGAAAGGGATCAAGACCATACCCAAGAAAAAGAAATGCAAAAAAGCAAAATGCTGTCTGAGGAGGCCTTACAAATAGCTATGAAAAGAAGAAAAGCCAAAAGCAAAGGAGAAAAGGGAAGATATAAGCATCTGAATGCAGAGCTCCAAAGAATAGTTAGGAGAGATAAGAAAGCCTTCCTCAGTGATCAATGCAAAGAAATAGATGAAAACAATAGAATAGGAAAGACTAGAGATCTCTTTAAGAAAATTAGAGATACCAAGGGAACATTTCATGCAATGATGGGGTCAATAAAGGACAGAAATGGTATGGACCTAACAGAAGCAGAAGATATTAAGAAGAGGTGGCAAGAATACACAGAAGAACTGTACAAAAAAGATCTTCATGACCCAGATAATCACGATGGTGTGATCACTGACCTAGAACCAGACATCCTGGAATGTGAAGTTAAGTAGGCCTTAAGAAGCATCAATAAGAACAAAGCTAGTGAAGGTAATGGAATTCCAGTTGAGCTATTTCAAATCCTCAAAGATGATTCTGTGACAGTGCTTCACTCAATATGTCAGCAAATTTGGAAAACTCAGCCATGGCCACAGGACTGGAAAAGGTCCATTTTCATTCCAATCCCAAAGAAAGGCAATGCTAAACAATGCTTAAACTGCTGCACAATTATACTCATCTCACATGCTAGTCAAGTAATGCTCAAAATTCTCCAAGTCAGGCTTCAACAATACGTGAACCATAAACTTCCAGATGTTCAAGCTGGTTTTAGGAAAGGCAGAGGAACCAGAAATCAAATTGCCAACATCCATTGCATTGTCAAAAAAGCAAAAGAGTTCCAGAAAAATATCTATTTATGCTATATTGACTATGCCAAAGCCTTTGACTGTGTAGACCACAACAAACCATGGAAAATTCTTAAAGAGATGGGAATACCAGACCACCTGACCTCCCTCCTGAGAAATCAGTATGCAGTTCAGGAATCAACAGTTAGAAATAGACATGGGAAAACAGACTGGTTCCAATTAGGGAAAGGAGTATGTCAAGGCTGTATATTGTCACCCTGCTTATTTAATTTATATGCACAGTACATCAGCTATGCTGGAAGAAGCACAAGCTGGAATCAAGATTGCTGGGAGAAATATCAATACCCTCAGATATGCAGATGACACCACCCTTATGGCAGAAAGTGAAGAAGAACTAAAGAGTCTCTTGATAAAAGTGAAACAGGAGAGTGAAAAAAGTTGGCTTAAAGCTCAAGATTTAGAAAACTAAGATCATGGCATCTGGTCTCATCACTTCATGGGAAATAGATGGGGAAACAGTGGAAACAGTGTCAGACTTTATTTTGGGGGGCTCGAAAATCACTGCAGATGATGATTGAAGCCATGAAATTAAAAGATGCTTACTCCTTGGAAGAAAAAATACAACCAACCTAGACAGCATATTAAAAAACAGAGACACATTACTTTGCCAACAAATGTCCATCTAGTCAAGGCTATGGTTTTTCCAGTAGTCATGTATGGATGTGAGAGTTGGACTATTAAGAAAACTGAGCACCAAAAAATTAATGTTTTTGAACCGTGGTGTTGGAAAAGACTTTTGAGAGTCCCTTGGACTGCAAGGATATCCAACCAGTCCATCCTAAAGGACATCAGTCCTGAATATTCATTGGAAGGACTGATGTTGAAGCTGAAACTCCAATACACTGTCGACTGGATGCGAAGAACTGACTCATTTGAAGAGACCCTGATGCTGTAAAACATGGAAGGCAGGAGAAGGGGACAGCAGAGGATGAAATGGTTGGCTGGCATCACGGACTGTATGGACATGAGTTCGAGTCAAGTCTGGGAGTTGGTGAGGGACAAGGAGGCCTGCCATGCTACAGCCCATGGGATCGTACAGAGTCGGACATGACTGAGCAACTGACCTGAACTGAGAATAAAAGATGGCCGTACTCAAAAATATTTTTAGACTTCTGCCTTCTCTATGGTCTGCTTTGTTGTCTTTTAAGATATAGTAGCTGCATTGATTCATTTATTTGCCTGAGTTTGTTTTAAAACTGTAGATTCCTGGATCTCACCCACAATCCTATTGCCTCAGAAACTCTAAGGAACTTGTAACTTCATACACAAATCCCAAACAGTAATGAGAACAAAGTTGGTTACATGCCTTACCACCATTTCTCTTTCTCATAGGAGGAAATCAGTGTCTTGTTTGAGGAAGTGTTCTTTTGTCTACATAGGCGTCAAAATGGACTAACTGTCTCTTAAGAATTCCTTTCACTCTGCAGCTGACCGTCCGCTGTCCCAAGATGGCGGCAGCGGTGGTGCCCGGGAACCTGTTCAGGCTGCTGAGAACAGCCGGGCGGGCCAAGGTCCGGCAACCGGGAGGCAGTGGCCTCTGCGTGCCCCGCAGCCGGGGTTACGCCTTGCGGTGGTGGCGCCGGGGAATGCTCGTGCTGGGCCCAGCCTGTCTCTCAATTTAGGAATGGCAGTGGGCCTGCGCCCCTGGTTCCCAGGCCATGGTGCTGAAGTAGCTCAAAGTGTGTCTGCTGGAGGATACAGATGTAAGTAAATCAAATATTGTGTAGTGGTTCGTGGAAGACAGGTTTGATCCAAACATCAACCCAACAATAGGACCATCTTTTATGACCAAGATTGTCCAGTACCAAAATGAGCTACATAAATCCTTCATCTGGGATACAGTTGGACGAGAACGATTTCCTTGCCTTAGCGCCAATGTTCTACCAAGGCTCGGCTGCAGCTATAATTATTTATGACATCACGAAATATTTTCAACATGAATGAATTAGGTAAAAGAGCTTCAGCAGCATGGCCCACCCAACATTGTAGCTGTCATTGCAGGAAGTAAGTGTGATCTTATGGAGGTAAGAGAGGTCATGAAGAGAGATGCCGAGACTACGCCGACTACATCCATGCAGTCCTTTTATGGACCAGAGCGAAGAACAAGATAAACAAAAACGGACTCTTTATATAAATTAGTCAAAGAATTCCATCCACTGACGCCAGCCGCCTTCTGGCGGAAAGGGCTTCAAACTGTACAGAGCCTTTGGAGCCTAGGCGGAGCTGCTGCTGACTGGGCCTTGGCCCTGGGGCTCCCAGACGAAGTAGCTGGTCCTGACAGGCCGCGGGAGGTCTGGGCCCCCCTCCAGGGGTCGCCTGCCAGTCTTGGATCTTTTCTGGGCAACTGGGATTCACAGGAATTAACTGGTTCCCTCTCCTCTTCAGAGACTGCAGCAGTAATACGTCAGTCTGTGGACTTCCGTCCTGTAAAGGATCTCTGTGTACCCAGGGACTGCATCGTTGGCTCCTGATGTTGCTGAGAAGGAATGTACAGTTGTGTGAATGGTAGGATGAGATCACTGAGTAGCTTTGTAGTCAAGATTCTATGTCACATTTGTAAAGGAAAAGTTAGCACTTTCATGGTTCTTGAGGGAAGAAAAAAAGTCCTTGTGGATACATTCCTTCCCTTGTTTTCCCATTGACCATTGCCACTGCTAGAGGGAATGATAACATTTAGAATGTATGCAGTTACCACCCTGGAGGGATGGCAGTTAGGATTGTCTGAAGCTGAGGTGGGTTGTTTCTGAGGCTGATGGAGAGGCACCCACCCACGCCGTCTCTGACACAGTCTCCATTGGGCACAGCAGCCCAGGACCCTGTCGCACAGGTATCCCCAGGCACATCACTGGCACCTTTTTAAGTAAGCTCTGACAATCAAGATGGTGGTGGTAGAGAGGCTGCCTGGAACATGTTGAATTGCAGATTCAGTTTAAACTGACTAGCCGTGTTTTCCAAAGAGAAAAGCAGCAGCCTAGAAAGTGGGGTAAATGCTGTCCATTTTTAATTTGATGAGCTGCCTTGGTGGGGGAGACAGGTATCTGTTGCTTAGCACATGTAAAGTTGTAGTCATATATTTATGAGCCCACTGCTTACAGATTATAAATTATGTAAATACATTAATAAATTCTATGCTTCATTAAAAAAGAAAAAAGAATTCCTTCCACTCTGAAACTCATTAATATCACAACCAATGATTTCATATATCTGACAGGATAAAATAACTAACTGGATGGAAAGTGAAAATGAAAGTGAAGTCGCTCAGTCATGTCCAACTCTTTGCGACCCCATGGACTGTAGTCTATCAGGCTCCTCTGTCCATGGGATTTTCCATGCAAAAGTGCTGGAGTGGATTGCCATTTCCTTCTCCAGGGGATCTTCCCAGGAATCGAACCCGGGTCTCCCACATCACAGGCAGACGCTTTACTGTCTGAGCCTCTTGTACATAATATATCTTTAACAATATGTTTTGTCTCACTTAAAAGATTACAGTAACTAAAAGGTAGAGAAAATCTGCATATCTAACAATATATTTTGGTATTAAAAGGGGGAACTTTTTTTTTAACTATCATAATTATTAACTACTTTTAAATAAGATAGCCATACATTCAAATGCATGGCACAAAATTCTTATGAAAGAAAACAAGGTAATACTGGTGAATGTATTTCCTTTATGATCTGGGATCATGCTAATACAAAAGGGAAAAAAAATATGCCATAATGAAATATCTGATTTAATGAAAACATAATTACCACATATAGCAATCTTTGTTTTTTTTATATTCCACGTAGGAGTGAGATCAAATAGTATTTATCTTTCTTGTATTTATTATTTCACTTGTCATAATGCCCTCAAGGTCCATCTATCTTGTCCAAATGACAAGATTTCCTTCTTTATCATGCCTGAATAATCCATTTGTACACCAATTCTACATCTTGTTTATCCACTTATCCTTGGTAAATACTTAGGTTGTTTCTATATCTTGACTGTTGTGAATAATAATTCGATGGGAGCATGGGAGTGCATATATCTTTTTAAGATAGTGATTTAATTTCCTTTAGATATATGGCCTGAAGTGGGATTTTTGGATCACATGCTAAATCTATTTTTAATTTTTTTTGAGGAAACTCCATACTATGTTCCATAAAGATGATAGCCTTTCAAGTGCTATTGGTCATTTGCTTGTCTTTTTTGGAAAAAAAAAAAAATTCAGTTTCTCTGTCCATTTTTTAAATAGATTTTTGTATTCCATTGTGTTGGATTTTATATATATATATATATATATATATATATATATATATATATACACACATATATATGGATACTAATGCATTAGATATATGATTTGAAAATGTCTTATCCCTTCCTTAGGTTACCTCTTCATTTTGTTGATTGTTTCTGTGGTTGTACAGATTTTTAATTTCATGTAGTCTCATTTATTAATTTTTGCTCTTGCTGTTGTGCTTGTGGTATCATACCCAGAAAAATCAGTGTTAAGAACTAATTTCAAGGAGTTTTTCCCTATGCTTTCTTCTAGGGGTTTTATGGTTTCAAGTCTTGTATGTCTTTGAACCACTGGAAAAAATAATTTGATTTTTATACCAGTCTTATCAGAAATACATTATTAATCTCCTTTTATATCTGAGAAAATTGAGCATCAGAAAATTTAAGTGACTAAGTCAATGGTAAGTGGCAGGATGTGAAGTCCAGATAGCATTCAGTCCCATCATCTTAGCTGTAGAAAAGCCAAACCACAAAGTACGAAGATGAAAAAAAAAAAAAAAACCTGATCAGAATATGTCTTCTAATTTTAGTTTCTACACATTTACAAAAACAAAGTGAAATCATATTTCCAAAATTTAAAAAAAAAAAAGCTGTTTTGCTATTTTAAGTATTTATTGAAATATAGAAAATTCTACAGTTTCAGTTTAAGCTAATGTGATATTTAATGAGTACTTTTAAAGGCACTCAAGGAGATCCAACCAGTCCATTCTGAAGGAGATCAGCCCTGGGATTTCTTTGCAAGGAATGATGCTAAAGCTGAAACTCCAGTACTTTGGCCACCTCATGCGAAGAGTTGACTCATTGGAAAAGACCC
This sequence comes from Bubalus bubalis, assembly GCF_019923935.1. NCBI lineage: Eukaryota > Metazoa > Chordata > Mammalia > Artiodactyla > Bovidae > Bubalus > Bubalus bubalis. The sequence goes on along the minus strand of NC_059159.1, from coordinate 76,324,387 downwards.
TGATGCTGGGAGAGATTGGGGGCAGGAGGAGAAGGGGATGACAGAGGATTAGATGGCTGGATGGCATCACTGACTCGATGGACATGAGCTTGAGTGAACTCCGGGAGTTGGTGATGGACAGGGAGGCCTGGCATGCTGCGATTCATGGGGTTGCAAGGAGTCAGACACAACTGAGCGACTGAACTGAACTGAAGATAGTATTCTACTAAGCCTGGGAAATTTCCAAGGTGCTCAGTTGTTGCTGTGAATCATATGGATTCAAGATGTAAAAGAATGTGAGAACAGTGAGTAAGGAGACAGATAAAACCCCAAATGATGGCCTGAATGTATTTCTGCAATCCCTAACTGCTTGTGTTTCACAAACTGTATTTCCTCTGTCTCTGCTTTCCTTTCTTTCCCACATTAATGCTGCTCCTTAAACTTATTTTGATATATGTACATGTTTGAGGGTTCTATGGAAAGTTCTATTATACTACTATATAGTTTTATTTGAAAATCATCTGTTTATTCATTGGTTTCAGTAGAATGAAATGGTCATGTTTCTCACTTTATAGCCATTGCCTTTTAATGTTTCCCTTAGAAAATCTAATATATTAACTTTATATTGTGCTCTTCAATTTTGTAGTTCAAATGCATGGCCTTCTGTTACTTCCTTAAGAATAAAAACTCTCAAGACATTTAATATCTATGATTTAGACAGTATCATCATTATTACAGTGACATAGTAGGAACCAATGAAAATATCAGAATCCTTACAAAGCAATTTTATATACATAATAGCACTGAAGGAGATCATGTGGAAATAGCCTAAAATATTAAATCAGTCTACAGTTTGGCAAGGTTAATATTTTCTGTCCCATGTCTTGTAGGATGAAACAAGTCATTTATCACATATGATGGCTCTAGAAATATTTCAGAACCATGAAAAACTCTGTAATAGTGAATTTATATCTATAAAGGGAAAATGGAAACAAATCTGTACCTGAAAATAATAGTCTATTATAATAATGAATGACCATTTGGGGAACTAGACTGTGTTTCAAAGATATATATATATAGATAGATAGATAGATAGATATAGATGTATATAGATATATATATATATATAATTTTAGATTTTAAAAGGTGGAAACAGTATTAATAGTAAAATTGGGTTGCTGAGTAAAAGCACTGAAAATATAAGGTTTTCATTTTAACCTTTCACTCTCAGTGTCTTACCAAGAAGCAGGACTGGTGTTTTCACCCAGAAGGCATCGTTGAACCTATTTAAACAGGGCCCGCCTCTACTCTGTTCTCATATATATTCCTTAAACTCCTCTGAATTTACTAGAACAATACTTGTTCTATCTCTTTCCTTAGATTATACAGAATCAGTACTTTTTTCTTTTCTCAACAGAGCAGTTGCATCTTATGAGCCAAATGTTTGAACCTCATAGAAGCTGTGCTAACCAAGATGTAAAGGATGAGTTCCACTTCAATAGAAATATGTTTGTGAATGTGTTTTTATCAGATCAGATCAGTCGCTCAGTCATGTCCGACTCCTTGCAACCCCATGAATCGCAGCACGCCAGGCCTCCCTGTCCATCACCAACTCTTGGAGTTCACTCAGACTCACGTCCATTGAGTCAGTGATGCCATCCAGCCATCTCATCCTCTGTCATCCCCTTCTCCTCCTGCCCCCAATCCCTCCCAGCATCAGAGTCTTTTCCAATGAGTCAACTCTTCGCATGAGGTGGCCAAAGTACTGGAGTTTCAGCTTTAGCATCATTCCTTGCAAAGAAATCCCAGGGCTGATCTCTTTCAGAATGGACTGGTTGGATCTCCTTGCAGTCCAAGGGACTCTCAAGAGCCTTCTCCAACACCACAGTTCAAAAGCATCAATTCTTCGGCATTCAGCCTTCTTCACAGTCCAACTCTCACATCCATACATGACCACAAGAAAAACCATAGCCTTGACTAGACGAACCTTTGTTGGCAAAGTAATGTCTCTGCTTTTGAATATGCTATCTAGGTTGGTCATAACTTTCCTTCCAAGGAGTAAGTGTCTTTTAATTTCATGGCTGCAGTCACCATCTGTAGTGATTTTGGAGCCCATAAAAATAAAGTCTGACACTGTTTCCACTGTTTCCCCATCTATTTCCCATGAAGTGGTGGGACTGGATGCCATGATCTTCATTTTCTGAATGTTGAGCTTTAAGCCAACTTTTTCACTCTCCACTTTCACTATATGAATTTGCATATGATCTGTAATAAATCTAGCATATGGTCAAACTATCACTATAGAGCATACATGTAACTGTCAGAGAAAGGATTCTATATATGTTTAATCAAATTGACATGATTGTACCATGTAAACACATATGAGAAGTGCTTTACCCAGTTAATGCATTTATTCATTCATTCCTTATTCTATTTAAATATTCAAGAAGGTAATCCTGCTTTATTAGACACTAGGGATATGATGAAAACAAAGATTGACATGATTTCTGCCTCTTGAAGCTTATAAACTACCTTCTGCTTATGCAGGTATATGTAATTTTTGTATCTGGTTATTATAATGTGTTTTAGGGGAGGAAAGTGAGGAAAAAAACAAAGAAGTTACATACATATATATGTTGAAACTTTCTTCTACTAGCAAGAAGTCATTATCTTATCTGCGGGCCCCCACACATGTAGTCCTCCCTTTTACACCCAGACAATTTAATTTACAAGGCTTCCCTGGTTCCAAAACAAGAGACACAGGTTAATCCCTGGGTTGGGAACACCTTCTGGAGAAGGAAATGGCAACTCACTCTAGTATTCTTGTCTGGGAAATCCCATGGACAGAGGAACCTGGCAGGTACAGGCCATGAGGTCACAAAAAAGTAGGACATGACTTAGCAACTAAACAACACCCAAGTCACTTTTGAGTGTAAAACTCAAACAATATAATCATTCTATATTCATACAACAAAACTACTTTTACTAGAAAATACCTAAAGATTTTTTCACAACTTTCAGAAGTATTCAGCAAATATTACTTAAGCCCCTACGATGAGCCATGGATAGGAGACATACAGGGTCACTGTTCTCTTTCCCTTCCTGGTGTTGTGGGATTTTGCTTGACTGTGCATAGGAAACAGACAGACAGCAGTGTGGAGGGGAATGGCATGAAATTAATAAAGATAGCAGATGGGACCAGAGCTTCTCTCACCCATTTCTATCTTTCACAGTATTTTGAGAGATTATATATATATATATATATATATATTTTTTTTTTTTTAACAGCAGAAATATGTTTAAAAGTTTGGTTTGTCCTGAATGGTAATAACAGAAAGACAACGAGTAATTTGTCAATATGTAAAAATCAGAATATTTTATATAACAATCCATATTTCTAGCTTATCTGGAAAACTTGAAGGCAGCTGGTCCTAGATCCTACAACCAAGGTATTCCCTCATTTCCTCACATACCTTATTCACCATGCTCCACCCATTTACGTCACCTTGGTTGGGGTTTTCCCCAAACTGCCAGATCAGAAAACCATCAAGACTCTGGACTAAAAATACAAAACCCAGCTCATGCTCTAGAGATGCTGGTTCAATATACTGAGAATAACAGTAGACTCTAAATTTTAATAAGCATCTTATGTGATTCTTTGTACACAAAGTAGCTGGGGAAATGGTACTATACGCATTTCCGTTTGCAGCCCCAAGATGATTAAGAACATGCTATTAACCTCACAATAAGAGTTGGTGATTTCAACACAGTATTAATTTATGGGAGTTTAATAAATGTGAGACACAGGAGATGCAGGTTTGATAGCTAGGTAAGGAGGATCCCCTGGAGGAGGGCATGGCCACCCACTCCAGTATTCTTGCTGGGAAAATCCCATGGACAGAGGAATCTTTATCATGCCATTCTCCTCCACACTGCATCTGTCTGTTTCTTGCACATAGTAAAGCAAAATCCCACAACACCAGGAAGGGAAAGAGAAGAGTGACCCTTGTATGTCTCCTATCCTTGGCTCATAGTAGGGGCTTAAGTAATATTTGCTGAATACTTCTGAAAGTTGTAAAGAAATTTTAGGTATTTTCTAGTAAAAGTAGTTTTGTTGTATGAATATAAAGCGGCAAGCTACAGTCCATGGGTTGCAAAGAGTAGGACACAACTGAAGTGAGTGCTCATGCATACATACAAAGCAGTAATGGTAACAGTAAAGATAAGCACTATCACTCACTGAACATTTACTCTCTTCTGAGCATTATGTTCATAGTTAATTCTATACAAACATACTACATTTATACACACACAGTATATAATTGACTCTTCACTATGTGCTGATATTAATCTTAGCACCTTAAATATTATTTCAGTGGTGTCAGTACTATTTTTCCCTCACACAGAAAACAAAGCCCAGAAAAAAAAATATATATACTATATTTTTAATGTTCTACAATTTGTACACATAAATATTGAGTCTGAACCTAGGTAATGTGACTTCAAAACTAACAACTCTAAACAAAACCTCTGCCCCATTAGTACAGTTGAGAAATGATATCACAAGGAATAAATATAAAGGCCTAGTGGTTAAAGGTGGATTCGTGCTTATGTGACTTATGAATTCTTGCTCTCTTCAGAGTTTATAATTAATTTGGCAGATATCACTGCAAAATAAGGCATGCTGCAGTCCATGGGCTTGTAAAGAGTCAGATATAACTTAACAACTGAACAACAAAATCATATTATAGACTTTGTCCCAAGAAGATCTAGAAGAAACATATTAGTTACGATAAAACAAAGAGACTAAATTTATATGGAAACTATGATTTGATATTGTGTATAAATTCACAAAATATAGAGACTGTAGCCCCCTGAAAGTTTTATTACAATAAAGTTAATTATATCCAATTTAAAGTAGAAAATATATCCGTTGTTTTCAAGCACGTAAAAACAATTATTAGACTTATTGCCAAATTACTGAGTTATTGTCTTCAAAACTAAATGCACCTTTCTCTATTTCTTCCAGTATTTAGTATCGCATGGATGTTTAGGATAAACCTTATTTTGCTCTCTTTAGTTGTTAGCCCCTCTCATTATTTCTTTCTCTCCCCTCCCCATTCCATCCCAGTCTGGAGGCAGGGAAACTTCTTTATACTTTAAATTAAAATATGTCTCTAGAGTCTGGATTCTCATGAAGTGTGGGCTACTTTTGAATAATTTTTCATGAATATATTATATATATTAAATCTGCATAGTAAATTGTTTCCCTTAATTGTATTCTGGTAGTCTTACTGTCAGAGAGGAGCTAGAAGGGAAGGTACTAACAGGATAGGAAGTGATGGTCAGCTCCTCCACCAAACAAAAAACCACATAATGAGAGCACCCACAGGTCCCACTCCGGATGGATTGATTCAGGGCTTACATTTTCTACAGAGAGAGAGGATATTGGGGTTGGCAGCTAAGTGACTTTCTTGTGCTTCTCTGTAGACTGTCCCACTCTGTCCTGGAAATATCTGTACAATGTTTGCTATTCTGAAGCCATTCTATCAATTTTATAGATAGAGAACATTTTGTCTAGCTTCTGGACTTTCTATTAGTAGTCCTATAGTTGTCTCTGACTTTACTCTCTTTTATGTATGTTTTTATTTTATTGAGAAGCTGAGATAGTCTGTCAATTGTTTCAAGATAAATCTATCCTGCTGCTGCTGCTACTGCTGCTAAGTCGCGTCAGTTGTGTCCGACTCTGTGCGACCCCATAGATGGCAGCCCACCAGGCTCCCCCATCTCTGGGATTCTCCAGGCAAGAACACTGGAGTGCGTTGCCATTTCCTTCTCCAATGCATGAAAGTGAAAAGTGAAAGTGAAGTCGCTCGGTCGTGTCCGACTCTTAGCGACCCCATGGACTGCAGCATACCAGGCTCCTCTGTCCGTGGGATTTTCCAGGCAAGGAGTTCTTAAACCATTTGGTTTGGGGGGTTATTTCTAAGATACTAGTTCTACTCTGAGGTTGTTGTCCCTCTTGAGACCTCCAAGATTATTTATTTAGTGTGAACCAGGGCCAGATGTACTTCAGAATGCTGCCCCTGCCGTCTTTAGAACAGCTGTATCATAGGGCACTCTGTTTTGGTCTGTCAAGTGGGATAAATATAAATGTAGAAATGATTAAAGATTATAGAGCCAATGCCCGGTACTCATCTAAAGAGCATGCTAAATTATTTGATTTAATCTTCACAACAATCCTAACAGTAAAAAAATTATAATTATTTCTGGTTTAATGATGAGAAAGCTGTGGCTTTGGGACTTTATGTAATCTACCTAGTAAGAAACTAGGAGACACAGAGTCAAATTTAAACCTCAATTTTTGCCTAAATTCAAGAGCTGGACTCTAATTTACATGTGTAAGTGATGAGTTTGTATCCATACTGAACACTAACATAAGAAAAGACACACAGTAAGGAGAGTGCTTGTATACTGCTTTGGCTAATCAGAAAATGCAAATAGTCTATAAAGTCCCCAAATAGTCAATTCTACCAATAACAGATGAAAAATTCTTTGGGGAAAATGTAAACTGTTTTGATAACACAGGTTATTTTTCAGTATTTTTATCTAAGAATCATCTGCTTATTTTTTATTAGGAATATATATCATAAGATGTTGTCAGGGGAGAAACATTTAGAACTCAAATCTTACTAAAAATCCCTAAACACCCAAAAGTCAACTTCAATATGTTCACCACCATTAGCATATTATCATCAGAGAAAATATTCATGGGAGAGAGAAATATAGCATGATAACAGAGTTGTTTTTTATTTCCCCCTTTAGAGATCAGAATTATGACAGCTCTCATTGCTCATGTTAGAAAAATCTAATTTCATAGCCAGTTCCAAATCCTGCTGTTTCAGCAGAGCTAACAGAGATATGTGAATGAGTAAAGTCAGCCCTTAGTGTAAAGCAGTTAGGAAATCTGTGGTTTCAATATCCTTCATGGGCAACTTTTATCGATAATGTTATATATCTTAAAATAAATGGGATTTCTATGGTGCTGGGTCCCTAAAAGTAGTAAGATACTGGAAGTGACATACATACCTACAAAGGCTAATGCCTCTTGCCAGAGAGGCATTTAATTGAATGTCTCAATTAAAATATTGAGAAAATAGGTATTCATACAGACAGCATGCAAATAGGGTGGACCAGGTAGATAGGAGCTGAAGTATACTAACATTTTATTTGAGAAGCCTGGAAATTGAAAATATAGCCTTTTACATTTAAAAACTGGGGAGCCTGAAACTTTCTCTTAAATTTCTTCATTCTGAACATAGCAAAATTTTGCAGTAAGTAGGTTTGTTTCCTTGCATTTCCAAGGAAAAAAAATTATCTTCATATTTGTATAAAATAAGAAATAAAATATATAGACTCCTGTACATTTTGCTCTTGAGTAACCTACAAGGAATGTGGACAAACAACGTATCAAATTCTCAGTAACTGACAGGTTTGAGTGGTAGGATTTCACTTTGACTACTGGCTTGCAAATATTGTTAAATTACATTCCTAATGAACATGGCTTAAAGATTTGTGATGTTGAAAAGTAACAGTGTCACAGTGGATAATATTTATAGGTTTATCAATGCTCAAACTAATAAATATTTAAATCACACAAGCATAAACTATATTTAGTCTCTAAATATTTCTGTTATTTGTAATAAAGTTGACACACATATCTACTTTATAAAACTAAGAACTTAAAAACAAGCATTTTTATTACTAAATACTTATAAAATTTGGTTTTAATTTCCTAATACTAAAATTCTCCATTCTTTATTCATTTATCAGTAAATATATAAATAGTAAAATCTTAAGTCATAATTTTAACCTTGTCTAATGAGATCCAACCAGTCCATTCTGAAGGAGATCAGCCCTGGGATTTCTTTGGAAGGAATGATGCTAAAGCTGAAACTCCAGTACTTTGGCCACCTCATGCCAAAGTTGACTCATTGGAAAAGACTCTGATGCTGGGAGGGATTGGGGGCAGGAGGAGAAGGGGACGACAGAGGACAAGATGGCTGGATGGCATCACTGACTCGATGGACGTGAGTCTGAGTGAACTCCGGGAGTTGGTGATGGACAGGAAGGCCTGGCGTGCTGCAATTCATGGGGTCGCAAAGAGTCGGACACGACTGAGTGACTGAACTGAAGTGAACTGAATGAGACAATGTCCCTATTATGACTCAACCAATATTATTTTCATTATAACACTAACAATTATATTTAAGATAAATATTTCTAGAACATATAGAGGGGCAATATATAGAAATTAAAGTAGAACATGTAGAAGAACATGTAGAACAATATGTCAAAATGATATTTATGCATATATCCACATATGATTAAAACAGAGTAAACAACATCAGTCAATCAAATATAGTGATCATTGGAGAGGATGTGGCACCAATTATCTTCATCTGTATTTTTCCCCACTACCTCTCCCAGTATCTTCCATATAGTGAAAGTTCAATATACATTTATCAAGTATTTACTGAACATTTTCTATCTTTCTAGAACTATGAAAAAGTTAATCTATTATTTCTTATATGCAGCACTACACTCTATTAACTGACATTCTAATGATATAAAGTTTTAAAATTAATTTTTTAAGTGCCACTGGAGCATGTCTTCACCATCATTTGAATGGTTAAGTTCAGTTCAGTTGCTCAGTTGTGTCCGACTCTTTGTGACGCCATGGACTGTGGCACTCCAGGCCTCCCTGTCCAACACCAACTCCTGGAGTTTACTCAAACTCACGTCCATACAATCGGTGATGCCATCCAACCATCTCATCCCCTGTCATCCCCTTCTCCTCCTGCCTTCATTCTTTCCCAGCATCAGGGTCTTTTCAAATGAGTCAGTTCTTCACATCAGGCGGTCAAACTATTGGAGTTTCAGCTTCCACATCAGTCCTTCCAGTGAATATTCAGGACTGATTTCCTTTAGGATGGACTGATTGGATCTCCTTGCAGTCCAAGGGACTCTGAAGAGTCTTTTCCAACACCATAGTTCAAAAGCATAAATTCTTCGGCACTCAGCTTTCTTTATTGTATAACTCTCACATCCATACATGACCACTGGAAAAACCATAGCCTTGACCACACAGACCTTTGTTGGCAGAGTAATGCCTCTGCTTGTTAATATGCTGTCTAGGTTGGTTATAACTTTTCTTCCAAGGAGTAAGCATCTTTTAATTTCATGGCTGCAGTCACCATCTGCAGTGATTTTGGAACCCCCAAAATAAAGTCTGACACTGTTTCCACTGTTTTCCCCATCTATATGCCAGGAAGTAATGGGACCAGATCCCATGATCTTAGTTTTCTGGATGTTGAGCTTTAAGCCAACTTTTTCATTCTCCTCTTTCACTTTCATCAAGAGGCTCTTTAGTTCTTTTTCGCTTTCTGCCATAAGGGTGGTATCATCTGCATATCTGAGGTTATTGATATTTCTCCCAGCAATCTTGATTCCAGCTTGTGCTTCTTCCAGCCCAGCGTTTCTCATGATGTTCTCTGCATATACGTTAAATAAGCAGGGTGACAATGCAGCCTTGACGTACTCCTTTCCCTATTTGGAACCAGTCTGTTGTTCCATGTCCAGTTCTAACTATTGCTTCTTGACCTGCATACAGATTTCTCAGGAGGCAGGTCAGGTGGTCTGGTGTTCCCATCACTTTCAGAATTTTCCACAGTTTATTGTAATCCACACAGGAAAAGGCTTTGGCATAGTCAATAAATCAAATTGATTATATTATCTGCAGTCAAAGATGGTGAAGATCTATACAGTCAGTGAAAACAAAACCAGGAGCTGACTGTGGCTTAGTTTATGAACTCATTTGAATGGTTCAGTTCGGTTTAGTTTCTCAGTCGTGTCCGACTCTGCGACCCCATGAATTGCAGAACGCCAAGCCTCCCTGTCCATCACCAACTCCCGGAGTTCACTCAAACTCACGTCCATCGAGTTGGTGATGCCATCCAGCCGTCTCATCTTCTGTCATCCCCTTCTCCTTCTGCCCCCAATCCCTACCAGCATCAGAATCTTTTCCAGTGAGTCAACTCTTTGCATGAGGTGGCCAAAGTACTGGAGTTTCAGCTTTAGCATCATTCCTTCCAAAGAACACCCAGGACTGATCTCCTTTATAATGGACTGGTTGGATCTCCTTGCAGTCCATGGGACTGTCAAGAGTCTTCTCCAACACCACAGTTCAAAAGCATCAATTCTTCGGTGCTCAGCTTTCTTCACAGTCCAACTCTCACATCCATACATGACTACTGGAAAAACCATAGCCTTGACTAGATGGACCTTTGTTGGCAATCTCAGTCAATTAACTCACTTTTGAACATTTTGTATATTCACCATAATAGAATAGAGATCACAAAACATATAGGTATACTCCTCCACACTGGGATCCCTGAGAATGATGAAAACTGCAGATTATCCCCCAGAAAAATGCAATGATCTATGTATACTTTATTTCATGCTAATTCAGAAATGCATCCTAAGGCTAATGGACTTCCAGTTAAAAAAAAAAAAATGATTGTAGAAAACTTCACACAGGACAGAGTATCTCATACTTAACTTGCCCTTTTACAACTAAAAATTAGACAAAACGTGTAAAATAACTGTTTTTCAGATATTTCACAACAGACATCATAGTACTATAATCCTTGAGAGAAGAAATAATAAAAATGAGAATATAATTGCTTTCTGCCTAGACAGACAAGATCTGCCTTTTTAGATCATGTCACAGGCAGGAGAAACCAAAGCACTGCAGTCTTATTGAATTGAGGAGACAGATGTTGAAGTCTGAGGTCAAAGTAGATGCAATTTAGGAGTAAAGTACTAAAAGATAAAGTTACATAAATAATACTTCAGAAATATGCATAGGATCCCTTGAATTTTTGGAGGACTCTTAGGCAGCACACATGTAGGATTTAATTCCACTAACCCGTGCAAAAAAATAAAAAGTTTCTGGATGCCTGTAAATCTAAACAATTTATAAAGCTCATGCAAGCCACAAATGTTGAGTACAAACCACCACAATACAGAGACCTTGTTGCATATTTGGGGCATAAAGCAGAGACCCAAGGAAAGTCACGCCGTGGTAGTAGGGATAAACTGGCTCTACAGTAAGACTACTATAAATCCACCTATTAAAAAAAATCTTGTAAATGATGCAATGACTAAATTGTCCTCCAGAATAAAGTCAAGTACTCTAAAAGGAAGAGAAAAAACTCCAGAAACACATCAACATATTGATTTCATTCTCCGTGTCTGAAGTTTTCAATTTCAAATGTCTGCTACAAAATATGCTTAAAAATTATTTTAAAAATTTGATATTCATTAAAACAATAAACTATTTTTATTTAATTCATTAAAGTAGTAAACTCTTTAATAGCAATTTGCTTATAATAATAAACAATTAAATTATAAAAATAAGGGCAAAAAGCAAAATATGAAAATTATATACCATGCAAACTAAATATAAGACAGCTGCAATGGCTATATTACTATCAGAATGATCAAAGAGAAATTGGTAAATTCTTTAATGAAAGAGTTTGCAAGTCACCAACAAGATATAACAATGCTAAAAATGCATATATTCAATAAGAGAGCTTCAAAAATAAATGAAAACTCAAAACAGGAAGTATATGTAAGCATATCCACAATTACAGGAGATTTTAAAACTCTCCAAATTGATTGAAAGATCAACCAAAAAGTTAGTAAGAATATACAAAATTTCCATAACTCAAATAAATTGACCAGGCTGACATTTACATAATAACCAAAGGGTAATGGAGCTGGAGTAATTATATCCATCAGCCTTTGGTCAAGAGCTACCCAGATATGCAAATTCTTCAACAATTCCTGCCTTTTGTGCTTGAAGGCAAAGAGAGTTCCAGTAGCCCAGGAGGACAAACCCTTATTAAAGGTATGCTGGTGCCCTCAATTGGAAGTGAGAGCCCAGCAAAAGACTTCGGGGTGAGAAAATAATATATACAGTGAAAGGAGAAGACACTGGCAGTTTCAGAAATGGGATGAGGCAGAACCCAGATAGCCTCTGGGAAAGAAAGAAAGGTGCTTATGATGACCAAGAGAAGAGGATTCAAGATCCACAAAGAACAGATTAAGTTGGGAAAACATGAGCATATTTGTTACAGATTAAGGGCAAATGTGTAGAATGTTTATAATGAGAGCTTGCAGATAATAGGAGAACAATTGTGACTCACAAAAACATTAAAATCTAAAGAAAAATGTTATGATGGACTGAGACTGTGGAAGGAAAAATGTGAGAATGAAGTAGAAAGAAAAACTAGTGAATTATTGGGTATTTACAATGAAGCGCTGGTGGAGGGCATGGCAACCTTATCCAGTATTCTTGCCTAGAGAATCCCATGGTCAGAGGAGCCAGGCAGGCTACAGTTCAGGGGGGGTCACAAAGAGTCGGATACAACTGAAGCAACTTAGTACACATGCACGATGAAGCACACATCATATCAGGAACTTTGGATGTATTAACATTGTCACTCCTTAATCTTTCAAGATACATAATAATAACATTCTCATTTTCCAGATTAAAATTTTAAAATAAACAGAATACAAAGAGTTAAACTGAAGCACTCTGGTTGCAGAGTCAAAGGCTTAGCCTACATCCCTTCGTGAATTACATTTTGTCTTATTACTTCACATGGGATCTAATTCCTAAGGAGGAAGCCTTGGTGAGCCATCAGAGTAAATTGCTGTAGTGATGAGAGGGTCAAAGTCCTAGCAAGTGAGGACATTGGAGGAGGAGAAGGCTGACCTAAATTTCTCACAGTGGGGCAGTTACTTGGAAATAAATGGGAAAAATAAAATGAATGTGAGAATGGAGATAAAGTCTGAAAAATGGGGATTTTTACATTGAAGCATGCTTCATGAGCTTGAAGCATGAGAGACTCAGTAGCAAAAGAATGCTAACCTCATTTTAAATTTGAGGGACACATGATTTGCAGGAGAACGGTACCTTGGTATAGATTAAAATAATCTCAGAAAACAATGATTAATACTGCTTAAATGACAAAATCTAAAATATATGAACCAAGTGGAACAGAATTCCTCAGGCCTGGAAGAGTCCTCAGGTTCCATGTAAGTGACAGTGAGGCTTCTGTAAGCCCTTAAAACAGCTCTACTGCTCTGCATAGTAGTGTTTCTCATCACCTACTAAACTGCGTGGTAAGTCTCTCCTCCAAGCACAATTTGTTTAAGATTGTCCGACAGGACTGAAGCTACTTAGCAGCAGCAGCAACAGGAGGAGTGTAAGAGTAATACAGAAGTAGGTCCCTTGAATATTATGATCATAGGCATAATTTTTTTTTTTTTTTTGAGTGGTAGGAACTGCTCTGCACAGCACACTTAATTCTATCATTCTTACTTTGTGTCTTATTCTAAACCCCCTTTGCTGTGTTGATTCTTTGCATTGTGACTATAATTTGTTTATATGTGTTTTCACCTAATATGTCCTAAGGCTAACTGCAGTCTCTTTCTATCTAATTAGTTTGAATTTCCTAATGCAAGCTTAATTGCTTATTTGTATTTAATCCTTGCCTTCCCCTTTCCTATTGCTATGGAACAGCCATGCTAGGAAAATGGCCTTTCCTAAATATTTGTCTGCTCACCATCAATGCCTCTTACCATGTATAAACTGACAGGGCACTCAAAATGGATATATGCCAATTTCATTCTTGGAATATCTCACATAGCAGTTACATAGAAGAACATATACTATATATTTAAATTATTAATACTATTTTTGGTGCATAAACATGAGCATGTGACTACTAAGAAAACTATAGAGAAAATAATTTATTGACATCCATAATGGGAAAAGGGGTATGAAATGGAAATATACTAATTTATAATACTTTTTCAACTCCTAGGAATAAAATTGATTAGGAGAGTCAATGTAACACATAATTACAAGTAACATTCAGCTACAGGGAAAGAGTACACGAAAGTGAGATTAATGGTAAGGATTTTCAACTGCTAAAGCGGGAAGTAAACAGACTTGCACAAACACACACACACCTGTTTTTGAAAGTTCCAAAAGAGAAAAATATTAAGCACTAATACTAAACAATTTAAAGTTTAATGTAAGGTTTAATTATATACATATATATATATATATAAAACAAAATAATAGAAAAAATATATTAAGCACTGATTCTAAACATTTTAAATTCAGTTTTAATTATGTACATATAAAAAACTGGAAAATTTTCTTATAGTGAAATTTAAACACCAATATGAATGAATAATGTAATACTTGGAAACTACATGCATTATGGATAATTTTGAAATGTATAAGCATGAGTCCTTCTGGATATATCAAATTGTTAATTACAATTTTGAAAAAAATGTATGATTAATGGAAGTTGTAACAGGAAAAGGTATATGGAAACATAGAATTCAGGATTCCTAAAAATAGAGGAAACAGAGGAAACACAAATCTAAAGAAAAAGTTATTGTTTACAAGTATTTTGTTTTAAAGAAATGTTTGCAGACTACATAGATCAATTGTATCCATTATAGATCTTTTTAGTGATAATGTATGGGGTGGGAAAGAAAACAATAATTAACTAACAATAATTCAAATAAAGGATACTTGTCTAAATAACTAAAGATATCAAAGGATAAAGTACCAAATGGATTCTCAGGGTTCTTAGGGTTCACAATACAACCCTTTCAAACAATTAGAACTATAGAACATGTAACTCTGGTGTTCAGTTGAGTCGCTCAGTCATGTCCGACTCTGTGACCCCATGGACTGCAGCATGTCAGGCCTCCCTGACTATCACCAACCCCCGGAGTTTACTCAAACTCATGTCCATTGAGTGGTGATGCCATCCAACCATCTCATCCTCTATCGTTCCCTTCTCCTCCTGCCCTCAATCTTTCCCAGCATCAGGGTCTTTTCCAATGAGTCAGTTCTTCACATCAGGTGGCCAAAGTATTGTTCTGATGGCCAAACTCTGATGTTCAACTTTAGTTAAAAAGTATTTTTTAATGTAATTGACCCATCTTACTAGGTAATACAGTACTTGCTAGTGACTCAGTCCATTTTTTTTTCCTTCCAGTAAATAAATTTATATTTCGGTATTAACATTTAGTCATCTATTGCACCATTTTATCCACATACACATATCAGCTTGACTCTACAAAAATACTGAGGCTGTGACATTAATAACATTAATAGGAGGTTTGGAATCCATTCCAAAGCTAGGAGTGTCCTGGAAATCATCTTTTCTGTGTCATAGATTCCACAATTCAACGTGAGGCTACTATTAAGAGACCTCCACAAAATATGTCTATTGGCTGTATCTTTTTTGCTTAGAAATACCAAAGATCAAAGATGACTTACTATAGTGGGTTAATTGTGTCTCGCCAAGAGATATGCTGAAGTCATAACTTCTAAGGCCTGTGAAAAAGATCAGATCATATTTAGAAAAGGGGTCTTCACTCATGCAATCAACTTAAGATGTCACACTGGATTAGAGTGGGCTCCGAATGCAAGGACTGGAGTCCTTATAGGAGATACAGAGACACACCTGCAGAAGGATGGCAGCTATTTGAAGGCGGACAGAAACTGGAGAGATGCAGTTACAAGGCAAAGAATGCCAGCTACCACAAGCCAGGAAGGAGGAAAGTGGTATCTTTCCAAGAGAATTTAGCAAAAGCATGGCCGTGCTGACACCTTTGTTTTGAACATTTGGCCCCCAGAACTGTGGGAGAATACATTTCTGTATTTTTAAAAACTAAGTTGTGAGAATTTGTTGTGGCAATCCAAGGAAACTAATACGTACTTGCGACAAACATCTTTGTATTTCTTTGTGTTTTCACCAAAGAATCACATTAGGTCAGAGCTTCACTGGTCTTTTGATGTGAGGGAGATAATACATCATCTTCTTAGATATTTGGCATCTTAGACAGGACATGAACCTGGGGTTTGACCGACTTAAATTTGGTAAATCCGAGATCAATGGCAACTTGAGCACTGTGTCATTTTTTTCACCTTTGACAACATGATGCTTCAGTTTTTGTTTTCGTTTTTTTTTTTTTAAAGGAGGGGTCAATAAATTCTACTTTATAAGCCTGAAATATTATTCATTATGATAACAAACATAATATATGGCATATAAGTAGTTCTTATCTCTTAAAGTGGCTTTGATTTTAATAGGTTACCTTCTCTTTTAGAATACACAGGGATATATGGCAACAGGGAACATTTCCACATTGATTTCCAGGATAAAATTGACAGCCAAAATCATTCCAGCATTATTTTCTTATTCTCTATGCCCTGTAACAGCTCAATTTGAGGTTCATTTGAGGACTCTGATTCTTATCTTTCATTATTGAAGAAAATGGGATCCTTTAATTATTTTAGTAACTCATTCTCATTTGGCCATCCTGTAGTATTTGTACAGGAACCAATATGCCTCTAAATTCTAAAAAGAAATATAAATTAGATGTGGCAGTGATTCTCACCTATAGATTTAAAATACACAACATGAACTTTCCAATTATCATGGCAACACTGTGAAAAGTCTCAAAATGAGAATTCAAAAAAGGCCTAAGAAGAAAGTTATATATGTATATTAATTTTAATCTGGGAATAATTTTTATAATCTTACTTTGTTGAAGACCTAATTATCTGACAGCAGTTCTGTTAAATGTAACTAATATAAGTAGCCCAGTCTAACCTTGTGTGTATGTGTGTGCACCTGTGTGAATGGACACCGTATTTGAGAAAATCCTACTCATGCTTTCCCCACATTAACCCATTAGAGGCCAGATAAATAGAGTAGACTGAAGCAACAAAAATACTTTATTATAAATGTTTTACAATTAGTTCATTATAAAGGTGAGAAGAGAAGAAGTGGAAAGAATTTGATAACAATTAAAATAAATTTAACCTACATGGAAAAGGTGTGTGCATGCTTTGAACACTGCTTTTATAATATTCATACAATATAAGTATAAACATGTTATCAATTATTACTAAACTATAAAATGGATATTTATTAATATAACAATAATAATATAAAGAATGTTGTATATCCTTTACACATAGATGAGAGCACAATTCATAAGTATAAAACTCAAATAATTTTCACAAAGTAAACATACTTATGGAACCAACAATAAGGTAATGACATAGATTTTACCAGCACCCTAAAACCCCCATAAATTTTTTCTTTCATTACACCTCTGTGGAAGGTAATTACTCTCTTGCCTTTCACCTGTTTTCAAAGATGAATATAATTCCATATAAATGGAATCATACAGGATGTACCCTATGGTGTCTAGCTCCTTTGGTCCAGCCGTACATTTGTGGGTTTCATCTTGATTGCTGATTTAGAAATAGTTTGTTCATTATTAATAATTTATAACATTCTATCATTTAAATACGACGCTATTCGTATGATTGTTTCTGGGTTTCCAATTCTTGGCCATAATGAATAGTGCTATATGAACATTATTAGTGAAGGTGCTGTGCTGTGCTAAGTTGCTTCAGTTGTGTCCAACTCTTTGGACCCCATGAACTTAGCCTGTCACACTCCTCTGTCCATGAGATTCTCCAGGCAAGAATCCTGGCATGGGTTACCATGCCCTCCTCCAGGGGATCTTCCTGACCCAGGGATAGAACCTGTGTCTCCTGTGACTCTTGCATTGCAGGCAAATTCTTTACTGCTGAGCCACTAGGGAAGCTTACTAGTGAGTAGGCATAGGTGATTTTCACTAGGAAATGTCTAGGTGTCTGATTTTAACACAACTACTCATTTCCTTTGGCTTCTTTTTGTGTTCTTATATTTAACATGTGCATCTAGTAATGAATTTATAGGTACGTTTTAAAGATGTCTGAAAATCTCAGTCTTTGAATTTTTATTTCATTTACACTAATAGGATTCCTTTCATATCAGCTTTATCCTACAAGTTTATATTTCATTTAAATAGTTTTTCCCTCTTTCTTTCTTCTTGTAGATGATTCGACTTTAAAAGTCTGTGCTGCATCTATTTAGCCTGATAATTTACATTTTTTAGTATCTATTATGGTTTTCTCAAGTGTGGAAACTATAGCCTATGTCCAGGCTCAGGAAGTAGAAGAAATACGGTTTCTTGATGAAAAGTAGTCTCTGCCACAATGGTGAAGCTTGAAAACACAATGTGGGACTTCCCAGCCACACAAAATTCTAAACTATACATATCCAAACTTATATTAAATTCTAGAATAATTATGAGTTGAGTTACAGTGGCTGAAAAGAGAATCCATACATGACATTTTGTATTATTTATTTCATATTCAAAAGTATGTTTTATAAATAAAAAGTGATTATATTCTGATTATAAAAGTATTGACATTCATTTAAGAAGCATGGGTATTACACAAAGTAATTTTAAAAATCCTCCTTCATTTCATAGTATGATACAGCCATTGCTAATATTCTTTTCTATTATGTATTTTTATTCACATTGTATATACTGTTTATGTTTTACAATATTAGAATTGGCATAGTAAAAGACATCAAGCTGAACCATAAGAAAATGTTGATATTCAGCACTTTTGAATTATAAAGATGGCTATTTCATATAGCTTAAGGTCACAAACAGTAAAAAATAAAGTGTAAAATGTATTTATCAGTCAGAAAATAAATCTATTCATGCTTGCCTCTATAATGTTGTAATTAAAACATGAGGTAGAATAATTAAATTAACATTTGTTAATTCATATTCTTTTATAAACAAGGTTTCTGAGATCATTCTATATTTGTTTTCAACCATATGAAGGAATTAATAAACATGCATCAATAAATCTCTTTAAATTACTAAATGTAAAGAAAAAATATATTTATTGTGAAGATAATTGGAAAACAACAATATATATCAAAGCTCTTTAAAACTTAAAAATAGCATTTTTACTGGAACATAGTGAATAAGCCTTCAAAAAAACTGCCATTTTACAGATAATGATATTTGTGTGTAATGAACATGTCGAAATGTGAAGGGTATGATAGATGAGCTAATTCTATGTCATTAAAATTGTTGCTTCACCCAAAAGTTAATGATCTTCAAGCTTGAAAAAGGTAGTAGCTATTTCATTAAGTACTTAATGTTTTCCTAATTTTAAGAATATAGTAGGATAATATAAATTATTTTCTCTTCTGAGATAAAACGTGCAGCAAATTATTACCTTAAACAACCTTAATATATTAATTTAGTATCAGTTACTGAAAGACACGATTCACTGAATTAATACTATTTCACTCAACAAGAGTCTCAATGCTTCAACAAGAATTAGACTTTATTGAAATTTTATTAAGCTTCCTTTTCTTACTTAGGTTTCTGTTTAATGTACTGATCTTGCTTGGTTGTTTCCTCAAAGTCCTCGTTCTATCATTTCCTGTTCTGAAAAATTATACTTTTAAAATGACAGCAAGAAAACAAAACAAACATCTGGCAAAACTTGAGGCTGTGTGTTTTTATCATAAGTATTTTTGTATTTTAGCTATAAAGAAAAAAATACATGAGTGTGCACATATATAATGACTTGATAATATAATTCAGAGATTTTAGAGACCTAATAAAGTCCAATCTTTCAGTTAACAGATGAAAATATTATATATCACAGAGCTCCAGTGACCTGGTCTATTTCTATTTCTTTGTGACTAGTTTTCCCTGTCATCTTGGCTTCCCCATTCTAGAAATTTATTGACTTAAGTTTCTTTGTATTTTCAGTTCTCTGCTGGGCACAGCTTTTAAAATTATTTTTTAGTGGATTATCCAGTTGGCACTGTTAGTTGAGGAATGATGGTCCCTTCTATCTTTCTACAACTGACCCAGAAATGGAAGCCTTATTCACATTATATTTTTGTTTTCATCAACAAGGGTTAATCTGATACCAAATATTTGATCCTATTCAGAAACAAACGCTGTTGTTAACTTATTAAATGGATTTTTCCTTCTAATATAAACTTTGTTTACATTTAAATAAAGCATGGTAACTTTACTTCTTTATGAACATCACTTATTGCTATAATGGATAACCTTTGTCTTCCATACAGTCTAGCTATTTTATTGTCCTTTTACTTAGATTTCAGTGTATCTTAAGTTACTCTTTCAGTATCCTATCATTTTGCCTTTTCATACTGTTCATGGGGTTCTCAAGGGAAGAATACTGAAGTGGTTTGCCATTCCCTTCTCCAGTGGACCCCATTCTGTCAGACCTCTCCACCATGACCCATCTGTCTTGGGTAGCCCCAGATGGCATGGCTTAGTTTCATTGAGTTAGACAAGGCTGTGGTCCGTGTGATCAGATTGACTACTTTTCTGTGATTATGATTTCAGTGTGTCTGCCCTCTGATGCCCTCTTGCAACACCTACCGTCTTACTTGGGTTTCTCTTACCTTGGACGCTGTGGAAAATTCTGAAAGAGATGGGAATACCAGACCACCTGAACTGCCTCTTGAGAAACCTATATGCAGGTTAGGAAGCAACAGTTAGAACTGGACATGGAACAACAGACTGGTTCCAAATAGGAAAACGAGTACGTCAAGGCTGTATATTGTCACCCTGCTTATTTAACTTATATGCAGAGTACATCATGAGAAACTCTGGGCTGGAAGAAGCACAAGCTGGAATCAAGATTGCCGGGAGAAATATCAATAACCTCAGATACGCAGATGACACCACCCTTATGGCAGAAAGTGAAGAGGAACTAAAGAGCCTCTTGATGAAAGTGAAAGAGGAGAGCGAAAAGGTTGGCTTAGCTCAACATTCAGAAAACGAAGATCATGGCATCTGGTCCCATCACTTCATGGGAAGTAGATGGGGAAACAGTGGAAGCAGTTTCAGATTTTATGTTTTTGGGCTCCAAAATCACTGCAGATGGTGATTGCAGCCATGAAATTAGAAGATGCTTACTTCTTGGAAGGAAAGTTATGACCAACCTAGATAGCATATTCAAAAGCAGAGACATTACTTTGCCAACAAAGGTCCGTCTAGTCAAGGCTATGGTTTTTCCAGTGGTCATGTATGGATGTGAGAGTTGGACTGTGAAGAAAACTGAGTGCTGAAGAATTGATGCTTTTGCACTGTGGTGTTGGAGAAGACTCTTGAGAGTCCCTTGGACTGCAAGGAGATCCAATCAGTCCATCCTAAAGAAGATCAGTCCTGGGTGTTCATTGGAAGGACTGATGCTGAAGCTGAAACTCCAATACTTTGGCCACCTCATGCGAAGAGTTGACTCATTGGAAAAGACTCTGATGCTGGGAGGGATTGGGGGCAGAAGGAGAAGGGGACGACAGAGGATGAGATGGCTGGATGGCATCACTGACTTGATGGGCATGAGTTTGAGTGAACTCCTGGAGTTGGTGATGGAAAGGGAGGCCTGGCGTGCTGCGGTTCATGGAGTCACAAAGAGTCGGACACGACTGAGCAACTGAACTGAACTAAGTTACTCTTGTATCTACAATTTAAAGTCCTCCATTTGATTTCTTGTTATTCCAGAAGGACTTCTTAATTGTATAACGATCTTCTTTTTCTTATGCCAAGTACTTAAACTCTCATAATCTAGATTGAATATTTTATCTTTGATATTATACATAGATTAAATCATTATCCCTGTTTCTTTACTCCTTTCCAAGCCCTTTGCCTTTTATCACTTGCAGTATGTTTCATAGACATACAGTGTAGTCTGAATCACATGATATATTTAGTCATGTGACTTGATTCTTCAAATAGTATATTGGTAAGCATGATGCCATGAATGGGCTGGAGATTTGCTTGCACATTTGTGTTTGTTCTCTTTTGTTTCTGCCTTTGCCATGAAATAAGCACACTCTGGCTAGCCTGCTAGTTCAGAGAGAGTAGAGGAGACATCGGGAGCCAACCAGTACTGAACCCTGAATTACCTAGCCAATGCCAATTTATATCAGCAAAACCACTCCAAGTGATCTGAAGAAAACTGATATATACATGATTACTATTTTTTGCCACTGCTTATGTCTGTGTGTATGATTGGTAGGAAACACTGATTGATACACTGATTATATATACAAACTGAATGAATTCATGTTCTCATTATTTTCAACTATATCACGGGGAGAGCCAAATATAAATTTTCTATTTTCTGTGATGATTTAATTCAACATTTGGTTCTCACTATTTGTACTGATGACTTCCTCTCTTTTCTTGCCTCATTTCCTTTTCAAGAAGAATTTATCTTTCAATGTTGTTGTATTCCCTTTTTCCCTCCGTTTTGCTAAAGAAGGTAATTGTGTCAAAAATTACCTCATTTTGGTTGACTGTCCCACTATTGTGAGAACTGTGTTAGCTTCTCCATAGAATTATAGTTAAAAGGTTGAAGAGTACATACTGCGTTTACTGTAGTGTAGTCTGAGGGAAAGGAAAGATCAGCTAAAGCAATGATCAGTTTTGGTTGGTAGACCTGCTATGTATTCTTTAAGCTCTGATTTTATTAAATGGGCCATATAGGATGTATTCAACCTAATAAAATTATTCTTAGTCTAATCTTAGGGAAGTCCATTAGACTTTAAAGCTTGAGAACAAGTCATCTTTGGCTACTTTTCCTTGAATTTTAAATGTCTTTTGTACATCAGCATTCATTCTTCACTCAAACTCAAAACAAGAACATGAAATTAATAAGGGGATCTTTGACTTTGTTTGCCATTGGAGGAGAGGAGCCTGGGGGAAGGGGAGTTTGAATGTTCCTAAATTTCTACTTCCTTTTTAGACAGTCTCCAATTTTCTTTTTTTCTTCCAATGGTTCATGTTGCTTAGGTTTCTTTATTGCTGGGGATAGTCTGCAAGTTTTTCTTGTACTTATTATTGTTCTAAATAGCATTAACTTAAAGAATCAATTCTATGATAATTGTTAGAGAAATCTACTCTTTGTATTTTTATTGTTTTCATAGTGAACTGCTTTCCTTCTCCGCTAATTTTAGGAAACTGTTGTATAAGATTATGCCTTTTTCTTGCTTTCTGTTGTTTAAGATTTGCTGGCTTTTATTAATTTGTGTTTAGTTACTTACTGTAAAACAATATGTTACTATTGGACTTCACTATATCACCTTGAATTTCTGCATACTACTTAGGATTTTCAATTGCTTTTGCAATTAAAACTGAAATTAAAACTTTCTATCATATTTAATGATTTATATGTTCATTCACCAACATTTCCAATTAAGGCTCTAGTATTAAGTTTGGAATATAAGTCTTTCAACTGTTGGCTTATTTGATACACAGTATGTATGTCAATTTTCATTAGTCTTTCATTCCAAATGATTTTTTGCCTTGTATTTCTTTTTACTTACTATGTTAACAGATATTTTATCTTTGTAAGGTAAGAATGCTTCGCTAAAGTCATTTTTATAAATGGGGAATACTTTAAATATGCTCAGTGTCTTTTCTGTGGCAGCAGGTCAAATTAGGACTACACATATTTGTGTTTCATTTTCTATAGGTCTTAAGTTTTGTGTCCTTTACAACTGAAACTATATTCCATTCTCTCTATGACTATTTTTCTAAATCTGTTTTAGTATGCATTCTTTTCTATTTCCTCTGCTGAATTCTAGTTAAAATAGGTGGTTACTTTTTCAGACCAAAGGTCTCAAATCTCCAGAACAGTGCATTAGAAAGCTTCAGAAGCATAGTTAATTGAATAATTGAACCAACTGTACTAATTGCTAAACCCCAGTATTTGTACCTGTTGAAAATTCTCACAAGTGCACAATAGATGAAAAATGCAAGCTCTGCATAGATACAATAGGAATCTCCAGTCCCTGATGTATTTTTGATTCTCTACAGCAAGAACATAAGTGAATTTGCAAATAATCTTCTTAAATTAATTGATTTATTAATAACATATACTGCTCTCTTTCAAACAATGAACAACTATGAATGCTATCCTGGGAATCACAATCATATAAAACATAATTTAATAACAAACACTTTAGGCTTTTCTTACCTACAAAAATACTCAAGTAGACTTTATACCAGATGTTAAGTCTGTTGCCAAACTACACACATTCAAGAAAATAAAATCTTGAAAATAACTGTAAAGAGAAAAGAATGCTAAGTGGGGTTGTGTGTTAGTGTTCAGCTGTGCCCCACTCTTTGCAGCCTCACGGACAGCAGCCCGCCAGGCTCCTCTGTCCACTGGATTTTCCAAGCCTGGATACTGGAGTGGTTTGCCATTTCCTTCTCCAAGTGGGGGTAAATTATATAACAGAATTAATACTGACCACTCAATATTCTGCTTTATAGTGATTTAATTTATATTATTAAGGGAAAAATAAGAAGTGTGATACATTTTTAATATTTAAAATTTGTATTCAACTATTATTATTTTTATGTTTGTATTAACCTAAAATCATATTCCAGTTGATCAATAAAAGTGAAATACGACTGGAGATGTATAGAAGAGGACATATTTGTAATGTTACCAAAATGCCATGGATAGAGTAAATCTTCAAATTTCCCAAAAGATAATATGACAAATAGCTCCAGATATTTAATGAGACCACACTAATACTGTTGTTTCTCCAGAAATGCAAAGGTTAATATAATAGTGGGGCAAAAATATTTTATTTAAAAGATTGCATATAATTGAGTTGATGAGTTATTTGTTCAGTTTCAAAGCACATTCTTATACTTCAGTTTGGTTACTGTAGCTGAGACTAAAAAAACATTTCTGCTTAGTCAACTGACATCCTGTAAGGTAAGTCATTAAATATAGTACCCTTAATTTTATACACTACTAAAAAAGAATATTTCATGGTCTACCTGGAAAACCAATGTGGTCCCTTGGTATATTAGGATTCTAATTTGCAGAAACTCTATTTATGAGGAGAGACAACAGAAGAAAGAGGATGTGACATGTCAACTGAATATGAGTCTTAGAAACGCATTGTGGACTCAAAGTGGGCAAGTGGTGAAACTGCTTCATGATGTGATCTTCCTCTCATTTGTCCATTCCCCTTTGAAACCATTCATCCTCACAAAGAGGACCTAACTCTTATATGTCTAAAGTCAAATAAGAAGCAGAGATTGCATACTGAGCAATTGTTAGATATGAGGAGGAGGTAAGGTTTTTAACAGATATATGGAAATATAAAAGAATGAGCATTCACTTTTTAAAAAATCTGTTTTCTTTTCTATTTTTTATCTGTGACATGCAGGATCTTGGTTCCCCAACTAGTGATAGAACTTGTACTTGCTGCAATGAAAGCGCAGCATCTTAACCACTGAACTACAAGGGAAGTTCAGCATTCATGGTTGTAACCGTTATCTTTGGAGGGAAAGGTGGTTTCTATCATCCATGTTCCTCTTAAAGGAGTGTATAAAGGTCAGCAACCATCGGAATGCACAAGCCTGAAAATACAGGTGTAATACTATGTTTTCTAATAGCATTCCCTCTTTTCCCTCTAGATTTTACCATTTATTAAAATGGAAAAAAAGTATCCTTTAAATACACTCACACACAGAAAGAGAGTTAATACAGGTTTTAGAAGTGACGAAATCATTTGTTAGCAACTCATTTACTGAAAATACCCTGTAGTGACTTTATTAGCCTATATTGTCCCTGGTTATCAATCCATTTGTTTCTGTGCAATAAGAAGCCTTGCAAAACTCAAAATACTAAATTGTTTATTTCTAATTTCTACAATTTAAAAAAGTTCTATCATTCTATCTCAACATGGGTCCATTGCTCCCCTTAATGTTTCTCTTTGCTTTGTCCTTTTTAGCAAGGTCTCCCTTAGACACTATCAAAAATGATCATACTTAAATGACTGTCTTTATTTTTTCCTTCATCTGACATTATACAAGAAAAAAAAAAAGTCTAGTGGAAAAGAGTGTAACAGAATTAAAGTATGTATTTCTACTAAAACTTTTTCTTTTTTTAATCACAGGTCACCAAGTGAAGGAGTGAGAGAAAAAGTCTTCAAGTCCACTCTTCCCACAAGGCATTTTTTGAGAACTCTTTTTATGCCAGACACCATGTTAGACTGTTTTGTCAAAATAAATGAGATATACTTCTTTTGTCTGATAACTGTAATTTAGATAGGAATCTACTCTGCTAGCAAATACAACAATGCTACTGCTATATTAACAATGAAGACATTTAACGATACAAGAGTAAAGCCAGCTCAGAACTTGAGATAAAACTAATTACCAAAAAAAGAGCTGATAACATTTTTAGTAGTTTAAAATGACTAAGTAGTTAGGCAGTAGGTGATTAATGCAGGCTGAAAGTAAGTCTTCCCAAACTAGAATTCTGTTTGGCCATTCACAAGCTGTAAGATAATGGATATATTACTTACTCTCTTTAAGCATATTTCTCTGGCTGTGAATTCAAAGTGATTATGGAACCATTTTTTTTTTTTGTACTTTTATAAATATCAACTTCTTCTTGCCACAATTTGAAACTGAAAACTGATGGTATCTTTATATCTTTCCAACTAAATGACAGGCAAACGCCACTCTTAATTATTGCTATGGTATTTCTTGACATTTTTTTTTCCTAAGTTGCAGTTCTGCAACTTGTTATCCAACTAAATGCTTCCTCTGTACTAGAAATACCACATGACAAACCGTCTCTTTATTTTGGCAACACAGTGATACAGCACTGTACCTGAAATTTTGTATTAACAAAGAAATAAACTTGCATATTATTAAACTATCACGTTTGTCATATTCTGGGCTTTCCTTGGTTAAAACTGTGTCAGGGAGAGAGAGCATGTTTCTTCTGTGAGGGAAAAAAAGCTCTCCACCTTCAATCTTAAAAAAAGAAAACAACAACTGTGAAAAATTATCAGAGTATAAAAATGATGCATCTCAAAGACCTTCTGTTCAAAGAGAAGATTCATACTATCACTTCGGTCTATGATGAAATTTGGCCTCTTTTTCCTTTCTGGTTCAAAATAAATTTTGATTTTCAAAAATATTTTACTGAATGAAACAAACAGACAGCAAGGAAATGACATTTGTCAAGTTTTCACTCTTTCATATTCCATCTGGTCTCTAATCTTTTGTTTGAGGTGGGAATCTTTCATCTCTAACCAGTCTAGAATTTTGTGTTTGGCCAGTTTACTCAGAGATGAGGACAAAGACAATGTCTTGTCTTTTTATCTTTGTCTTGTCTTTGTCAATTTGCTACAGAGTGACCTCAGATTTGTTATTTGCTACAAATTAGCCTCCGATATTATACTTTAGGGGCCAGGGATTGAAGACTAGCTCAGAAGTGTTTCTCAAATGTTTTACTGTTTATTTAGGTTGGAAATTACAGGCATATGATGACATCTAAACACACACATGATGACATCTAAACACACACACACACATCTTTATTTACATTTTCCCAGATGCTTATTTGCATTTTCCTTAATCTACTATAAAAAAGAAAGTAAAGTTTTCAATGAGAAATTTGGAAATTTTGACATGACATGTCAATATTTATATATTATATCTTAATTTCAGATATTTAAATATTGGGAATTCAAATTATCCCCAGGAAAGAGGCAAATTTTCATTCTACTGGAGCTCAGAGACTTTAGCACACATGATCTAAAAACAAAAGCAAAAATCAGGCAGTCTGTTTTCCTTCCCAGGAAAGAATAAGGCAGTACCCAGAGTATCCGATACGACACAGATTTATTTCCCAAAAATATTCCATAGCAACTGGACAATCTAAATTAGAAAAATCAATATAAATTTAAATTACCTGACCTCTGCTGCAAAGATTAAATATTCTTTTCTCATATTTATATATATATATATATTTATTTATTTACTGGGTAAGAAATAAACAATAAGAAAATTATCATCATAATGTCATGAAGCTAATGGTATATTTTAGAGTTAACAGACAAATCACTACATGCTAGAGTAGAAAGACCACAGAGTATTAAAGTAGCATAAAGAAAGTACAGGCTATAAAAGTAAAGGACACTACTATTTCAGACAGTAGAAATCTACACGTAATGGGACAGACTTTAAAGAAAGTGTGATGCAGTTAGAGATGTAAAGAACATTTAGTATGATTCCATTTTGTAAATGAGATGGTACTTAGAGGTAATCAGAAAAGATAAATTGAGTAGAGAACATCTTATAGGATATCATTAGAATCTGGGGCTTTTACCTTAGCACATTAGGGGATCATTTCAAAGGTTATATAGAAGAGAGTGACATGGTTATATTTGCAACTACAAAGATCATTCTGATCTCAGTGTCAAGTGTGTGTTAGAGGGAAGTAAAACTAGAGATGGTGGGATTGTTTAGAAAGCTGTTGTTAGTCCAGGGACATAAATGGTTTTCTGTTTTAAGATATATATGTGGGCAATGAATAAGTGAGCCTTTGTAATTTATTGATATGATTTATGATAGAAAAACCTATATGAATGAAAGTAACATAAAGATGGTAATCACAGAAGAACTTCTGAAAAGGGAAATTCCACTCACTTTTGTAATTGTGATTCATAAAGATTGTAAAACATACAATTGCACCTGGTAAAAGTTGCTAGATTTGTGGGTTTGAACATCAGTACAAATATTATAGTTGATGTTTACAGCTTGATTAGAGGTCATAAGGGTATGGATAATTGCTGAGTGATTCTATCCAGGAAATGTAAGATGGAAATTAAGCTTGAAAAGAACTGTGAAGATCAATATTTAAAATAGGTGTTTAAGAAATGAAGCCCAGAAAAGGGAACTGGGAAAGGAGAAATAATAAACATGGACGGATAGCCAGATTACATAATTAGTTATGCCAGTGAAAAAGAAAGTTCTGAAGAAGTGGTAAAGAGTTAAAATTGCTAGACAGATCAGGTAGGAGTAGTACAGAGAGAGGTTAATTCAATGTACCAATCAATAGGACACTGATGTCTTACAGCAATGTGAGTTAAGTACAATAAATCAGACTCTATCAGTTTCAGTGGAGGTGAGTGAGTATTTAGAGAAAATATAAAGTTTTTTTCAATGATGGTTGTGAAGAAAGGGAGTTAGTACAGTAGTTGTTGTCAACTACAAATTGACACTTACCAAGAGCATTGCCAATGACTGAACAACAAAGGCATTTGCCATCTGCCTCTATGGAGACTGAACCCCATGCTGCCATGCCTGTTGACCTTCAACAACCCCTGAGGGACTTCAGGGTGGAGTGAGGCACTCTGTGCTCTAGGGAACCTGGTGGGACAGGTCTTTAGATAGTTGGATGTTTTTAGGAACAGATGTTATGATCTCAACCCTTACATCTCCTCATATCTAGAGAAGCACTAAATCCCTTCATGGTGACATCAGATCCTCATGACTAACAAAAAACCTTTTGTAAATTGAGTGCTTCATGGTATTGAACTCCCCCTTCACCAAAACCTTATATATTGACCTTCCCCCACTGCCACTTTGGAGCAGTCTCTCAGAGCTGAGGTGCTGCCTCCCGGTCTGCAGTCCTCATTTTGCCCCAAATAAAACTTAACTCACAAACCTCAAGTTGTACATCTTTTTTAATTGACATTGTGAATAGCAGGGTGTTTAAAGAAGAATTCACTTAAGGTAGAGTTAGTTCAGTTCAATTCAGTCGCTTAGTTGTGTCAGACTTTTTGCAACCATCCGCCAGGGCCCCCCTGTCCATCACCAACTCCTAGAGTTTACTCAAACTCATATCCATCAAGTCGGTGGTGCCATCCAACCATCTCATCCTCTGTCGTCCCTTCTCCTCCTGCCCTCAATCTTTCCCAGCATCAGGGTCTTTTCAAATGAGTCAGCTCTTCACATCAGGTGGCCAAAGAACTGGAGTTTCAGCTTCAGCATCAGTCCTTCCAATGATTTTTCAGGACTGATTTCCTTGAGGATTGATTCCTTTGATCTCCTTGAAGTCCAAAGGGCTCTTAAGAGTCTTCTCCAACACCACAGTTCAAAAGCATCAATTCTTTGGCACTCAGCTTTCTTTATAGTCCAACTCTCACATCCATACATGACCACAGGAAAAACCATAGCCTTGACTAGACGAACCTTTGTTGGCAAAGTAATGTCTTTGCTTTTTAATATGCTGTCTAGGTTGGTCATAGCTTTTCTTCCAAGGAGCAAGTGTCTTTTAATTTCATGGCTGCAGTCACCATCTTCAGTGATTTTGGAGCCCCCCAAAAATAAAGTCTGTCACTGTAGAGAGAGTTGAGTATGTTTAGATGATCACAGGAGACATCTCCCAGAGAGGGCATACTATAAAGGAGGAAGAGTGAGGTCCAGAGGGTGGTCTTATCCAGTGGTTTAGATACAGAACACAAGTCAAGGAAGCTGCTTTGAATAAATAGGTTCAAGAACATCTACCATAAACAAAAGGAAACATAAAATAATGAATAGAAGTGCAGATACTTTTGCAAATTGAATAAAAAGTTGAGGAAGTTTCCATGCACTGTTTTTGTTATTCTGTAAAACTAGAGGAAAGATCTTTGTATTTAGATGATAACCTGAATGTTCTTATTGAAACACAAACACAACTTATCAGACACTCTAGGTTATAGTTATTTTTGTTTCTCCTTTTAGCTTATATCACTATATACTAGGGACAACAAAAAAATTAAAAAATCCAATAGGCCAACATATAGGTGAGTGAAGTATAGCCCAAGGCTTTCTAACACGCTGACTGCAACATTATAAGCAAAAGCTTCAGAGTTTTGGGCTTACTTTTACTCATTTGTAAAATGGGTGGCTGGAGGAAATATTCTATATATGATCTTTTACAGCACAACATTTTTTAACTCTAGTTCATTTTTAAATTTAGAAGTCTGATTGATCATATCTATTAACTAAACCACATACCACTTCACCAACTTTGGCAGTAATACACAACATACAGTCCTGATACCCACTTATTCCATGTAAGGGATTCCAGCTTACAGAAGCTAATACTTATCATGTGTTAGGTTTTCAAAGAATATTCAATATTAAAAAAAATTTAGAAAGGTTTAATTAAAAGACGTTTACTCCTTGGAAGAAAAGTTATGACCAATCTAGGTAGCATATTCAAAGCAGAGACATTACTTTGCCAACAAAGGTTCGTCTAGTCAAGGCCATGGTTTTTCCTGTGGTCATGTATGGATGTGAGAGCTGGACTGTGAAGAAGGCTGAGCGCCAAAGAATTGATGCTTTTGAACTGTGGTGTTGGAGAAGACTCTTGAGAGTCCCTTGGACTGCAAGGAGATCCAACCAGTCCATTCTGAAGGAGATCAGCCCTGGGATTTCTTTGGAGAGAATGATGCTGAAGCTGAAACTCCAGTACTTTGGCCAGCTCATGCAAAGAGTTGACTCATTGGAAAAGACTCTGATGCTGGGAAGGATTGGGGGCAGGAGGAGAAGGGGACGACAGAGGATAAGATGCCTGGATGGCATCACTGACTTGATGGACGTGCGTCTGGGTGAACTCCGGGAGTTGGTGAGGGACAGGGAGGCCTGGCCTGCTGCGATTCACAGGGTCACAGAGAGTTGGACACGACTGAGCAACTGAACTGAACTAAATGATTCAAGATGTCACTGAAAAACACCACAAAAATAAAAGTACACACTGCAAGAATGTCATTTCTTTTACATTAATTGTGAGATGACCACATAGTCATGAGCTAAGCATACTCACTGCAGCCAAAGCATATGAGACCAAATTCCTAGAAAACTAATCCTGTTGTTGGATATTAAACAATGAATGCAGATATCAAAATGCAGGTTCTTGCAACTAAGAGAGAGAGGAAAGAACTCTCAAAAGGAAAAGATCAAGACTCACACATTACAGTGCAAAATTAATTTATTTCAACTCATCACTAGAGGAAAAATATTTTCATTCATTTAATGCCTTAAAAGATGAGAAAAACTGCTGACTTCATACAGGAAAAAAATCACGAATGAAAAATAGGATGTAAGGAGATACCATTTTGTTCCTTTTATGTCAAAAGGGTCAGAAAGCTAAGAAGCTATTGTTTCAAAAATACACACTTTAGGAAATAACATACCTTGTCAAACAGTTACAGTCCTATAATAGTTAGCATTCCAAAACAATTGGATGACAAATCCACTTAATAGTGAAATTCTAACATGATATTGCTATTCAAATAATACTGAGGATTGACCTAAGTATATTTGTTCCAGATAATACATTTTTGAAGTCTATATATATATATATATATATATATGTATGTATGAACCAAGTAAATGAGCAGAGAAAAGAAAGTCTAGTAGCTTTACTAATTTGTATCTGTTCTACATAATTTGAGATGGTCCAGTCTACTTCAGTATTACTAAACAAGTGAATTTACTCCAGGGCTTTAATGAGGGTCATACATATGTAGGAAGAAAGAACAGATTAATTGGAAATAAGACAGGGATATAAACAACCCAATCAAAAAATAGGCTGAAGACCTAAATAAACATTTCTCCAAAAAATATACATAGATGGCCAACAGGCACATGAAAAGATGCTCAACATCACTAATTATTAGAGAACAAAACAAAACTATATTGAGATTTCATCTTATACCAGTTAGAATGGCCATCATCAAAAATTCTACAAACAATAAATGCTAGAGAAGCTGTGGAAAAAAGGGAATCCTCCTACACTGCTGGTGGGAGTATAAATTGGTACAATCACTATGGAGAATAGTAGGAGGTTTCTTCTAAAACTAAAAATAGAACTACCATATGATTCAGCAATTGCACTTCTGAGCATATACCCAGAGAAAAACTTAATTCAAAAAGATACATGTGTTGTAATGTTCTTTGTACCACAATTTATGATAGCCAGGGCATGGAAGCAAGGTAAATGTCCATCAGAGCAATGGATAAAGAACATAAAGTCCATATATACAATGGAATATTAGTCATAAAAAGAACAAAACAATATCATTTGTAGCAACATAAATGTACCTGGAGATTATCATACTTAGTGAAGTAAGTCAGACAGAGAAAGACAAACATCATATGATGTCACTTACGTACAGAATCTTAAAAAAAAAAAAAAAAAAGATGATGCAAATGAGCTTATTTACAAAACAGAAACAGATTCACAGAGGTAAAAAATAAATTTATGGTTACCAAAGGGTAAAAGTGAGTGGAAGGTATAAACAGGAAGTTTGGGACTGACACATACATTCTGCTATATATGAAGGAGGTAACCAACACGGACCTACTGTACAGCACAGCGAACTCTGCTCAATATTCTGTAATAACACAAATGGGAAAGTGATTTTAAAAATGTATATGTATGTATAACTGAATCACTTTGCTCTACTCTTGAAATTAGCACAATACTATAAATCAACTATAGTCCAATATAAAATAAAAATTAAAAATAAATAAATAAAAGAAAGAAACACCAAGACCCCTACTTTGCCCATCCTGGGTCCTGCCTGCTTACATCTGCATAGCAGTTAGCAGCATATTCATTGGCTCAGCAGGTCAGCCTTGTCCCTCCTGAAGCAACCCCTCCCACAGTTACTCCACAAAATTTCCTTGGAATGGCTCCAGTTCAGTTGGTTTGGGAAAATGTAAGCCATTCCCCTAAGCTAACTTATGAAAAATGGAGAGACTAGGGAAATTCAGTCCCTTTTCTCCCCGTCATACTGATTATTTGTGACCTCACTCCTCTGCTTTTATAGACAAGGTCTGTATTTGACTAGTAGAAAGGGGGCACTCTTGGCATGATAGCTTAGATTGCATAGTCACAGCACATGCTTCCTCAACAATCCCTGAAGAAGCTGATTCTTTACAGCTTCATTTTCTCAGTTCTATAATACACAAGGAAATAACTGGAGAAGAGTCCTTCTTGTATCATTTTTATATAAAAAGCAAACATGCAAAAAACAAGTAAATCCTACTAATTTCAAATTAAAGATTAGAAATAAATATTCAAATTCCTGTTATATAAAATTATAGATTCTTGGGAGAACATAGAGTATTTCATAAATACTTAAAAATATTTCATCAATTAGAGTATTTAGAGGTCATTTCATAGTTTAGAACATCTATAAGGCAATTCCAAAAAACAGCAATCAGTTAACTCAACCAACAACACAAGAGAAGACTCTACACATGGACATCACCAGATGGTCAATACCAAAACCAGACTGATTATATTCTTTGCAGCCAAAGATGGAGAAGCTCTATATAGTAAGCAAAAACAAGACCAGGACCTGACTGTGGCTCAGATCAAGAACTCCTTATTGTCAAATTCAGACTTAAATTGAAGAAAATAGGGAAAACCACCCGACCATTCAGGTATGACCTAAATCAAATCCCTTACGATTGATTATACAGTGGAAGTGAGAAGTAGATTTAAGGGACTAGATCTGATAGACAGAGTGCCAGATTAACTATGGACAGAGGTTTGTGGCACTGTACAAGAGACAGGGATCAAGACCATTCCCAAGAAAAAGAAATGCAAAAAGGCAAAATGGTTGTCTGGGGAGGACTTACAAACAGCTATGAAAAGAAGAGAAGGGAAAGGCAAAGAAGAAAAGGAAAGATATACTCATTTGAATATAGAGTTTCAGAGAAGAGCAAGGAGAGATAAGAATGCCTTCCTCAGTGATCAATGCAAAGAAATAGAGGAAAACAATAGAATGGGAAAGACAGAGATCTCTTCCAGAAAATTAGAGATACCAAGGGAATTTTACATGCAAAGATGGGCACAATAAAGGACAGAAATGGTAGGGACCTAACAGAAGCAAGAAGATACTAAGAAGAGGTGGCAAGAACACATAGGAGAACTATACGCAAAAGATCTTCATGACGCAGATAATCACAATGGTTTGATCACTCACTTAGAGCCAGACATCCTGGAATGTGAAGTCCAGTGTGCTTTAGGAAGCATCACTATGAACAAAGCCAGTAGAGGTGATAGCAATCCAGTTAATCCTTTTCAAATTCTGAAACATGATGCTGTGAAAGTGCTGCACTCAATATGCCAGCAAATTTGGAAAACTCAGCAGTGGCCACAGGACTGGAAAAGGTCAGTTTTCAGTCCAATCCCAAAGAAAGGCAATGCCAAAGAAAGCTCAAACTACCACACAATTGCACTCATCTCACACACTAGCAAAGTAATGCTCAAAATTCTCCAAGCCAGGCTTCAACAGTACATGAACCGTGAACTTTCAGACGTTGAAGCTGGATTTAGAAAAAGTAGAGGAACCAGAGATCAACTTGCCAACATCCGCTGGATCATTGAAAAAACAAGAGAGTTCCAAAAATATTTTGGATATTTTTTCTGCTTTATTGACTATACCAAAGCCTTTGACTGTGTGGATCACTGTCAAAAAAAGAATTCTGTGGAGAATTCTTCAAGAGATGGGAATACCAGACCACCTGACCTGTTTCCTGAGAAATCTGTATGCAGATCAAGAAGCAACAGTTAGAACTGGACATGGAATAGGACTGGTTCCAAATCGTGAAAGGAGTACGTCAAGGCTGTATTTTGTCACCTTGCTTATTTAACTTATATGCAGAGTACATCACCCAAAATGCCAGGTTGGATGAACCACAAGCTAGAATCAAGATTGCAAGGGGAAAAAATCAATAACCTCAGATATGCAGATGACACCACCCTTATGGCAGAAAGCGAAAAAGAACTAAAGAGCCTCTTGCCAAAAGTGAAAAAGGAGAGTGAAAAGGTTGGCTTGAAACCCTTGAAACCAACATTCAGAAAACTAAGATCCTAGCATCTGGTCCCATCACTTCATGGCAAATAGATGGGGAAACTGTGGAAACAGTGACAGACCTTATTTTGGGGGGGCTCCAAAATCAGTGCAGATGGTGACTGCAGCAATGAAATTAAAAGACGCTTGCTCCTTGGAAGAAAAGTTATGACCAATCTAGTTAAATTCTGTTCAGTTACTCAGTCATGTCCAACTCTTTGTGACCCCATGGACTGCAGCACACCAGGCCTCCCTGTCTACACCAACTCCTGGAGTTTAATCAAACTCTTGTCTATTGAATCAGTGATGCCATCCAAACATCTCATCCTTTGTCATCCCCTTCTCCTCCTGCCTTCAAACTTTCCTAGCATCAGGATCTTTTCAAGTGAGTCAGTTCTTTGTATCAGGTGGCCAAAGTATTAGAATTTCAGCTTCAGCATCTGTTCTTCCAAAGAATATTCAGGACTGATTTTCTTTAGGATGGACTTGTTGGATCTCCTTGCTGTCCAAGGGACTCACAAGTGTCTTCTCCAACAGTTTAAAAGCATAAAGCTTTGGCACTCACCTTTCTTTACAGTTCAACTCTCACATCCATACATGACTACTGGAAAAACCATAGCCTTGACTAGATGGACCTTTGTTGGCAAAGTAATGTCTTTGCTGTTTATTAAGCTGTCTAGGTTGGTCATAACTTTTCTTCCAAGGAGCAAACATCTTTCAATTTCATGGCTGCTGTCACCATCTGCAGTGGGTTTTGAGCCCAAGAAAATAAAGTCTGTCACTGTTTCCACTTTTTTGCAATCTATTTGCCATGAAGAGATGGGACCAGATCCATGATCTTAGCTTTCTGAATGTTGAGTTTTAAGCCAACTTCTTCTCTCTCCTCTTTCATTTTCATCAAGAGCTTCTTTAGTTCTTCTTGGTTTTCTCCCATAAGGATGGTGTCATCTGCTTATCTGAGGTTATTGATATTTCTCCCAACAATCTTGATTCCAGTTTGTGCTTCATCCAGTCCAGAATTTTTCATGATGTACTCTGGATATAATTGAAATAAGTGACTTAGAAAGTTTATTAAAAAGCAGAGACATTAGTTTTTCGACAATGGTCCATCTACCCAAAGGTATCAAAAGTATGGTCTTTCCAGTAGTCACATATGGATGTGAGAGTTGGACCATAAAGAAAGCTGAGTGCCAAAGAATTGATGCTTTTGAACTGTGGTGTTGGAAAAGATGCTTGAAAGTCCCTTGGACTGCAAGGAGATCCAACCAGTCCATCCTAAAGGAAATCGGTCCTGAATATTCATTGGAAGGACTGATGCTGAAGCTGAAACTCCAATACTTTGCCACCTGCTGCAAAGAAATGTCTCATTTGAAAAGACCATGATGCTCAGAATGATTGAAGATGGGAGAAGAAGGGGACATCAGAGGATGAGATGGTTGGATGGCATGACCGACTCAATGGACATGAGTTTGAGTTAACTCCAGGAGTTGGTGATGGACAAGGAGGTCTGGTGTGCTGTAGTCCATGGTGTCGCAAAAAGTCAGACAGGATTGAACTGTACACAACCAGGTTTTGGTTAATTTCTGCAAGCAATTTTTTTTCTTCCTTTGTGTCTCCATTCTTTGCTTATATTACCTATGAGCACACTCATGTTCTCAATTAAACTTGGAACATTGCTTTGTATTTACTGTATTTCCTTGACTGCAAATACAACTTGACTACTGTTCCATTTTCAGTACTTCCAGACTCAAGTACTACACACTATGTTTTCTAAAAAAGGTAAAATAAAAACCAATTTTCATTCTTCTAGTGGATAATATTTGTAAGCATTTATTAGGTGCTCTGTGTGTGTGTTTTGTTAGTAGTTCATTCATGTCCCACTGTCTGCAACCCCATGGACTGTCACCCAGCAGGTGCCTCTGTCCATGATATTCTCTACCTATCATTAATTATATCTTTATTATTTGACACTAAAATGGATGATCATCTAAACAAATACATTTCAGGTGGGCACAAATGTTAAAAAATAGATACAAGGAGTACTTTTACATTCCTAAATTAGTCACCAGAACTGGAACTAATGTGTAATATAATATGTGGTAAATGCATAGTTACATATGTGTAATTTTTTAAAATAAGGTTTAAAATTTAATCCTAACATTAAAACAAAGTGTCAGTAGATATGGTCCCACTGCTATTCTTGAATTTGTTGAATTTCTTTACTTTGAGAAAGGCTCTCTCACCAGTTGGTAATGGACTCCTTTTGAGGAATTGCTCCTGTTAGGTCGCCTTGGGTGGTGTTTAGCTTTATTGAATAATATATCATTGCCAGGTATCTCTTATAAGAAACTTGATTTCTCCAGGAAATGTGTTCATTTGTGTGGCTTTTAGATAAATCAGTTTGGTGAATGGTCAAGAGACTTTCAGCTCTTTTTCATTGCTTTTGTTAAAAGTTAAGTGGACACTCTCACAATTTCACTGAGATGAGTAAGACAGCTGCAAAGATTTCTGAAAATATGCGTAAGCCTCTTAGTAAAACACTGAAAACCTATATGATATTCAGAAAAATATAAAATAATAAGCTTAAGTTCTTAAATGAATTAATGCTGTAAGGAGAGGAATTAGAACTAATATGTAGGCTTGGGATACAAATAAAGTGCTTAAAGAATTCAGAAAACATACTTGCAAAATATTTACTCTCAACTAGTTCCTCTCCAACAGATGGAGAAACAAGCATCACAACACATCTTTTGGGGAGCAGAGAGAGAGAACAGGAGATTTTATTCATAATTAATAGAACATCAGAAATCCATCTTAAATGAAACTATACAAAAAATGCATTCAATGAAATAAGTTCAGTATCAGAATAAAAGGATTAATACAACTAACCATAAAAATAATAATAAATAATTAATAATGCATAAATGTTGATAATATCATTGAAATAAATATTAGACTTACAGTTTTACCAAAGGTAACAATGGAAAGAGAAAAGAAAAACAATTATAATATAGTATGATTTATAAAAAAACTATCAATAATAGAAAGTTAATGAATAGAACATGAATCAAGAAATTGAGAATAGATAATAAACAGAGAACTCACTTTTTTACACAAGAATAAAACGCAGATATCAAAATAATAAATCTAAGCATGCTCAAGATTTAAATATGCTACAAATAATACATAATTTATCATGCTACAAGACTAGAATGTGTTTTCTTTCAAAAATGTAAGGGTAAAAGAGATTATAATTAAAAGGACATTTCTCAGGTAGTTAAAGAAGCCATTTCCCTTTGTTTCTTTTCTGAAAATTCAATTCATAAAAATGCTAATTCAAAAAACATATAATAAGGTTTGAAAGATAAAATGCACAGGAAAATTAAGGAGATGATTTTATTCTGACTATTGCAAAAAGAAGATGCTCATCAATTTAAAAATCTCAAAGAATGGAAGGAAACCTGGGGTTTCATAAGACAGGTAAACAAGGGAGTAATATGTAATGATTAATGTGTCAACTTGTCTAGGCTACAATACTCAATCATTTGGTCTAATGCCAGCCTAGGTGTTGTTAAGGTATTTTTTAGATAAAATTCACATGTAAATTTGTAGAATCTGAGTAAAGCATATACCCTACACACTGTGAGTGGGCCTCACAAAACCTATACATGGGTGTTAATAGTAGCTTCACTTGTAACTGTCCAAACCTGGAAGCAACAAAGATGTCCTTCAGTAGGTTAGTGGATATGTAAACTGTGATATCTCCAGGAAAATAAATTTTATTCATCTATGAAAATGTAAAACTATCAACTCATGAAAAGATATAGGGAGATCTTTTTAAAAAGTATTCATTTGGCTGCATCGGGCCCCAGTTGTGGCAGGTGGGATACTAACTGCATCATACAGGGTTTTTGATGTGGCACATGGCCTCTCTAGCCGTGCTGCACAGCCTCAGCTTTTGTGGTGTGTGGGCTTAGCTGCCCCACGGTAGCTCCCCAACCAGGGACCAAACTCACGCCCCTCTGCAAGGCGAGGTGGACTCCCTACCACTGAACCACCAGTGAAGTCCCTAGGGAGATCGTAAATGCATATTACTAAGTGAAAGAAGTCAACCTGAAAAGGTCACCTACTATATGAAAGATATGCATCCTGCAAAACTGTGGAGACAGTAAAAAGATCAGTGGTTGCCGGTGGTTAGAGGGAAAAGAGCAGGATGAACAGGCAGAGTGCACAGGATTGGGGGGTTTGGGGGGCAGTGAAAATAATCCTATGAAAAGAACTCTTGTATAATAACATAATGATGGACACATGTTGTTATACATTTTACCAAATTCATACAATGTACACAAAGAGTGGGTGATTACGCTCTGACAGTGTAAGTTCATCAACTGTAAAAAAAAAATGTACCATTCTGGCGGAAGACATTAATAATGGGGAAGCTAGTAGATGCAGGGGTATACAGGAAATTTCTGTACCTTCAGCTCTATTTTCCTGTAAAGCTAAAACTGCTTCAAAAAAATCAGGTCAATTAAGGACTTCCCAGTGGTTAAGGAACTGTCTTCTGGTGCAGGGGACACAGGTTCGATCCCTGGTCAGGGAACTAACATCCTACATGCCACAGGGCAACTAAACCTGCACACCTCAACTACAAAGCCTGCACTCTAGAGCCTACTGGCCACAACTTCTGAAGCCCACAAGCTCCAGAGACTGTGCTTTGCAACAAGAGACCTGTGCATTGCAAGGAAAAACCAGCATACCACAGTGAAGACCAACACAGCTAAAATGAATAAATAAAATTAAATATATTAATAATAAACTTTTAAAAATGTCAATAAAAAACCCCACATAAATACATTGCTGCTGCTAAGTTGTTAAGTCGCTTCAGTCGTGTCCGACTCTGTGCGACCCTATGGACGGCCTCCCACGAGGCTCCTGTCCCTGGGATTTGCCAGGCAAGCACACTGGAGTGGGTTGCCATTTCCTTCTCCAATGCATGAAAGTGAAAAGTGAAAGTGAAGTCACTCAGTCATGTCTGACTCTTAGTGACCCCATGGACTGCAGCCTACCAGGCTCCTCCGTCCATAGGATTTTCCAGGCAAGAGTACTGGAGAGGGGTGCCATTGCCTTCTCTGGACATAAACACACTACTATATATAAAATAGGTGAACAACAAGGCTCTACTGTATAGCACTGAGACTATACTCAATATTTTATAATAACCTACAAGTAAAAATAATCTGAATATATACATATATATATATATATATATATGCATGACTGAATCACTTTTCTGTACACCTGAACTAACACAACATTGTAAATCAATGATACTTTAATGAAAGTTTAAAAAAAGCACCACAAAACCCAAAAGAGATATACAGTATTTGATATAAACACAATTAAAGTCTCATTTCTATCAATCAATAAAAAAATATAATGTTTAAATTATGCTATTCATGAGATGATATTAACAGTTTTTGAAGTAGGATAAACTAAGACAACTAAGAATGTTCTTAAAAACACTGCTTTCAATGTACTTCATCTTTGTAACCTTTATAGTAACTTTAAAATAATAATAAAAACTCCCATTATTTAATACTGAGTCTTTGCCAGACACAGAGGTATACTTTATACATGTCTTTTAATCATTACAGCAAATGAGAGAATACCATTTTCCATATTTTATAGTAATATGAGCAAGCCTTGGAGCTAGCCAGAGGCAGCAACAGAGGAGCACCTAGTTTAAGCAATTCCAAGCTATTTTCAGCGTCACTGTCTTACTCTGTAGAGACAAAACGTTTTATTTCTGATTTCAGTGCAACAACGGTTAGTGCAGTAAGAAAATTTAAAAATGGTCTTGTATATAAGTGCTAGCTCATCAGTAAGTAGGGACTACAGTACAAGACCTTACATTCTAATGACTAACGCATTATTGAAAAGAAAATATGCTTACATTTGTGGTCTTTCATAAAGAAAGGATGAGAAATACTGTTGAACTAAAATATATATATATATTTAAAAGATATATAAAATGGAAGATAAATGTCTTTAAAAGTGGAAATTATTAAAAAGAAAACACTGGAAAATTAAAAAGAAAAGTCATTGCAAATGCCTAAATTATTTGGTTAATTCCACCACATTTCATAAAGACACACAAAATACTAATTTAAAAAGAGAACTGTGTGTGTGCCAGTACACACAATACTGTCAACACATGAAAGAATATTATATGCCATTATTTGGAAATATATCTACTCTTCATGAAGAAATAACAGTGATTGAATAGATAATCTATAGAGTTTTTAAATAGGGGATGGGTCTATTTTAACATACAAGAACATAAAATAAAAATTTTAAAACCACTAAAGACTGTTTTGTCATTTCACGAAATTTCTAATATATAAGATTAGTATTTAAATAATCTGCACAGGTTTATAGTCTCAGATAATTTTCACATATTTACCCTGAAAAATTTGATCAGAAAAGATAAATATTAATTTAAATCCAGCTATTAAATAGTTCTCAAATATATGGTATACATAACATAGAAGAGACATGTTTCAAACTGATCAATACTATTTTCCATCACAACTTTTCAGAATGGAAATCATAAAGTTTCAAAATTCAGATCTACATCTTTGCTGTGAAGATTGTTAGATATGTGCACAAAAGGTAAAGTCTCCTTTTCTAATCTCCACCCATCAATACAACTGTCATGGGAATGGTTAAGCGACAACAGCATAGGACTTGCTGTGGCATACATGGATAAAATCCTGTGCAGGTGTTGATGTCTAGATGAAGCATCAATTCTGTGTTAGTTCTCAGGTTTAATGACAAGGGAACCTTTAGTGACACAATTTGTAAAAAGAGAAAATAAGAAATCAAGTGCAGGTTAATTTAATCTAAACTTTAAACAAAATGGAAGATCTTCATAGATCAGTAATATAAAACTGATTATATCAAGTAATAAAGCATGAAGTTGAAGAGATGGACGCTTTGTCCTTAAGCTTTGATGTTTGTCTCAGAACAGCAAGTTGTTACGCTGGGAAGGGGATAATTGCACCTAATAATCATTAGAGACTAGCTTCTGCTCTGATATTTACAAAAGAAAAGATTAGGATCTGAAGAATCAAGGTTTCTTCAGTTCAAAACAAATGTCACATACTTAGCTGGATGAACTCCAAAGATCTAGCAAATATTTTATAAAACATAGAATCAAAGAATTCTAGAATAGGATGAGAGGATGCAGTGATCAAGCCTAAGCTGGCTGTTTCTTATATAATGATAACAAGGATATAAGATGAGGATCAAATTGGGTTTTGTCACAGATCTATCAATCATTAGTGATGTAAATAAACATGTATCTGACAATGGTGATGAGAGATGACAGTGTGAAAATGATGGGTTCGTGCTGTATTCATATGAACTACGAAACTAAACCCCTATACAATCCTCATTCCCAAATCTTATTCCCTTGAAAATATTCAAATATTGTGGGTGATATTAGCTAAATCATTACTCATTAAGGATCAAAGTGTATAACTCTTCTCTTCAACTAAATAAAACAATGTGCTATGAGATGTTGGGAGTTTAAACATTGTTAAGACATAATGGAGAAGCGGTGGACCCTGAGTTGGAAGATACTGAGTTAGAAGTTACTGTTCTAGGCTCAAGATGCATAACTATAGCAAAATAGCTTCTATGCTACTCTGAGAGAC
This sequence comes from Bubalus bubalis, assembly GCF_019923935.1. Lineage (NCBI taxonomy): Eukaryota > Metazoa > Chordata > Mammalia > Artiodactyla > Bovidae > Bubalus > Bubalus bubalis. The sequence goes on along the minus strand of NC_059159.1, from coordinate 76,280,925 downwards.
TAAACAACTTCAATTTCAATATTCCCTAGTACTTTAATTTGTTTCAATATTAAGAAGAGCAAAATTTTATAACAGTCAATATTCATATATATGATTAATGATTGGCATCCAGATCTCAGAATTTCTGGCCAGCTAGCTTTGCAGCTAGAATATCATTGGCTATTTCTTTAGCTCAAAATAGCATGTCTTCTCATTTCACATAGTAATATTTTATTTTTACATCCTGTTGCTTTGGTTATCTACTGGTGCATAACAAACCACCACCAAAGCTGTGGATTGCAACAGCAAATATTTTTATCTCTTATTGGTGACTGCAGCCACAAAATTAAAAGACTCTTGCCCCTTGGAAGAAAAGTTATGACACACCTAGAAAGAGTATTAAAAAGCAGAGACATTACTTTACCAACAAAGGTCTGTCTAGTCAAAGCTATGGTTTTTCCAGTAGTCATGTATGGATGTGAGAGTTGGACTGTGAAGAAGGCTGAGCACCAAAGAATTGATGCTTTTGAACTGTGGTGTTGGAGAAGACTCGAGAGTCCCTTGGACTGCAAGGAGATAAACCAGTCTATCCTAAAAGCAATCAATCCTGAATATTTACTGGAAGGATTAATGCTGAAGCTGAAACTTCAATACTTTGACCATCTGATGCAAAAAGCTGGCTCATTAGAAAAGATCCTGATGCTGGGAAAGATTGAAGGCAGGAGGAGAAGGGGGTGACAGAGGATGAGATGGTTGGATGGCATCACTGACTCAATGGACATGAGTTTGAACATGCTCCAGGAGATAGTGAAGGACAGGGAAGCCTGGTGTGTTGCAGTCCATGGGGTTGCAAAGAGTCGGACTTGACTGAGTGACTCAACAACAACAACTACAAGTTCTGTGTCCTGACTGGGCTAGGGTAAGCCTTCTATTTTTCTGGGGGTCTCTTTACTGGTTGCAGTCAGATGGCTTCTGGGGCATGACTCACCTGGAAGCTAGTACAGAAGGTCCAATGTTTGTGCCTCAATCTCTCTTGTTCTCTCTTCATGCAAATAAAAGACCTCTCTCCCTCTCTGAAGGACCTTATGTGCAGTGTCTGCCTATCACCATCTCAGAGATTTCTCATACTAGCAAACAGGTACCTCCAGTGTGATCTCAGTGGGCAGAAGCTGGCAACTTTCATAACAGCTAGTTTGGAATGGATTCAACATCCCTTCAGATATATTCTACAATCACAATGAATCAGGAAAGAGAGCCAGACCCAAGGACTGGGCATTTGGTAGAAGCAAAGCCACCTCCTTGTCTTGCATTTAATGAGACCATGATGCATGGAAGAATGGTATCTAAAATAGAAACTCTAGCATCTGAGCAAGAAACTGACCATGAAAACCGTGGAGCACATGATAGAAATGCACAGATTGCTTATAACCTTCCATGTATGGGGTTCAATTAGTAAGGGAAATTTTAAGATAAAACAGCTCTTAGAGTGCATGTTTAGTGTCTTCAGGAGACAGATACATAGGACTGGGAGCTGAGGCAACCCGGTGCAATCCAGACCCACATCAAGCCTCCCGTTAAGGAATATTCCACATCTAAAAAAAAGGACACCACTCATTCAAAAGGCTAAAAATAAGATAAAAAGTGGGATCAACCATCCTGAATGGAGCCCCTCATTCATGAGGAGTCTGGTGCTCTTCTCTAAGTAAATTTCACCTCTACTCTAAAATAAACTGCTTCTTTGTTCTCTTTGCTCCTCAGCCTCAGTGTGTGTGTGTCTCTGTGTGTTTATTTTTCCTTTATGCTTTGTGTTCCTCATCCAAATTCTTTTGGATGAATCAAACAAGAGCTTGGACATTTGATAAAGCTTTTCTTGTTTCAACAAGGTCAGCCTGAAACCAGTAGGACCCTAGAGGCCTCCTGGGCACAGAAGTTTTTCTGTGTTCCCTGTTCCTTATTTATAGGGGAAATACTTCCATGTCTCTATGGTCTCTTCCAGGTCTCTATGACCTTCCCTGAGTTCCAAAGGGCAGATTCTAATAGTTGCTAATCAGGGATGGGAAGGGACACAGAGACAACGGAGGAGCAGTCAAGAACAACAGTGCAAAGTCCTGGTTTGCCTCAAGGGATACAGATAATATTTTTGAGCTCTTTATAGAACTAAAACTCCCAATAAAGGGAAGATGTTAGCATTCTTCATTCCAGAGAAACCATCTGAGGTCAGTTTAAAGGAACCAGGGAAGTTCATCAAGAGATTGTGTGTCCAACTCATTGGGGTTCCATGGACTGTAGCCCACCAGCCTCTTCTGTCCATGGGATTTCCCAGACAAGAATACGAGAGTGGGTTGCTATATCTTCTTCCAGGAGACTTACTCAGGAATCGAACCTGAGTCTCCTGCATTGGCAGGTGGGTTCTTTACCCACTGAGTCACCTGGGAAGCCCTACAAAGACATTTCCTGAGGCTAGATGGAAGGAGTGCAGGCCCTATATACACCTTAATCCATATCAGCAACCGTATCCTTGAACCACTGCAATAAAACTTACCATATTGGGCTGTAACACGAAGTTTTTGAAGGGCACAAGTTCACTGTGTCCCCGTTCTTCTGGCAAGGCAATGAAGCTATTCTTTTCTACTTGACACAAAACTGTCTGTAAGATTTGATTTCGCACCAGCACACAGAGGCCAAGTTTTTAGCAACAAACCTAGATTCAGTATGTGAAAGACAATACAAGAGCCTGATTAATGAAGATATGCGATGTCATAAGGTCATGTTTAGAGATTAACTACTATACCCACTTTATATTTTAAATGAGAACTTAAGGCATTCTTTATCCAAATAATAATAATGTGTGGGGGCACTCAGGCACTTGCCTATTGCATGATAGAGATGGAAATGACTATGAAAGGAAAAGCTTAATGGATGGTTTCTGACATTTCCTCTAGTCTCTGCAACACCTGAGGAGTTATTTTTTCCTTTTTTTTTTTTAACTTAAGTTTATATGTGGAATATAAAAAAAGAAAAAGGAAAAAATACAAATGGACTTACTTACAAAACAGAATAAAGTCACAAATGTAGAAAACAAACATGGTTACCAGTGGGGGAATGAGGTGGGGTAAATTTGGAGATTGGGATTGACATATACACTACTATATGTAAGGGGCTTCCCAGGTGGTGCTAGTGATAAAGAGCCTTCCTGCTAATGCAGGAGACATAAGAGATGTGGGTTCCATCCCTGGGTCAGGAATGTACCCTGGAGGAGGGCATGGCAACCCACTCCAGTATTCTTGCTTGGAGAATCCCATGGACAGAGAAGCCTGGTGGGCTACAGTCCATGGTGTTGCAAAAGAGTCAGACATAACTGAAGCTACTCAGCAATGCACTACATATAAAATAGGTAATTAATAAGGACTTACTGTATAACACAGGGAAATTTACTCTGTAATGATTTGTATGTGAAAAGTATCTAAAAAAGAGTGGATGTATATGCATATTTGTAAATGATTCACTTTGCTGTACACCTGAAGCTAACACAGCATTGCAAATCAACTGTACTCCAATAAAACTTTAAGAAAGAAAACAAAATAATTTTTGAAACATTAACTCAAGATACTTATAGGACCATAGCAGAAACTCCAGTACTTTGGCCACCTCATGTGAAGAGGTGACTCATTTGAAAAGACTCTGATGCTGGGAGGGATTGAGGGCAGGAGGAGAAGGGGACGACAGAGGATGAGATGGCTGGATGGCATCACCGACTCGATGGACGCGAGTCTGAGTGAACTCTGGGAATTGGTGATGGACAGGGAGGCCTGGCGTGCTGCGATTCATGGGGTCGCAAAGAGTCGGACAGGACTGAGCGACTGAACTGAACTGAACTGAGCAGATCCAAGATTCATGAGAATTTAGTATAGAGAACTACATATGGAAACAAGCATCTATACTTCAACGTCAAATTTATTTATTTAGTAACAACTATCCTGAATTAACAAGATTCCATTCTATTCAGGAATAGAAGCTGGCCATGCACTATGGAGGGGGCTTCGTAGACAAAAAGTTATAAGAGCTGACAATACTCTGGAGTTGATGACTTCCCCAAACTTATTAGTCTTTGCTCACCCAGTTTCATTTCTCATTACCATATGTGTCCCAAGTAAGGAGGAGCTGCATATTGGGATACTGACTACAAGTTAGGAGATTTTAACTTTCCTATTACTTTCTTGTCATGTTGCTGTGTTCTGTATTCATTCTCACAGTAAGTAACATCAATTCTGGATGAAAGCCTGTTATATTTTGTAGCTTTATTGTTAATATGACCAAGACACACTTGGCAGTTGAGAACAATGCGTGTGTACAAAATCCAAACTATTTTGAAACTTCTCATTTATTCTCTTAGACACAAGATAAGAAACTAACTCATTAGGGGGAACACTTTCCTTTGTGATGGATATAATTTATAGATTCAGGGTCACTGAAGTATCTTCAAGAATAGCATGGCTGCAAGACTTTGACAGTGTTGGAGTGTCTGTGTTGGAGGCAGAGAGTGTGACTTCCCATTATTACTCCCTGCTCCTGTCACTTAGAATAATATCTACATATCATATGAAGCAGGGAAATTAATCTGGAGCTGATATAGTTTCTATTCTGGAACTGATCAGTGCTGCAAGGCATCTAATTACTAGCAACTCAACTACTTGGAAAGGAAAGACAATGCTAGGTACTGACAAAGCTGATTCCTTTCTTCTTGGTCAACAGCCGGATCATTTCCTCCAGCTTCTTTGCTTCTATGTTCATCTGCATGACAAAATGTTGCCATGGAATAAGAATGTAAATGATGTGTAACTTCCAGGATAAATTGAACAAAGGTGAACATATCTTTTCCATTGTCTTATTCCTCATTCCCTGATTGCATTATTCTAGGTCGATCTTGAAATTGCAGATTGAAGTTTGAGAGCTTAGGGCCCTGAATCAATGTTTGTGGAAGACTTCCTTCATACCTACAACACAGATACAGTGTCCTATGCTGAATAATGGCAGAAAGTGATGAGGAACAAAAGAGTCTTTTGATGAGGGTGAAAGGGGAGACCAAAAAAGCTGGTTTAAATTTCAACATTCAAAAAACTAAGATCATGGCATCCAGTCCCATCACTTCATAGCAAATAAAAAGGTAAAAAGTAGAAGCAGTAACAGAGATTTTATTTTATTTTATTTTTTTAATTCCAAAATCACTGTAGACAGTGACTGCAGAAATGAAATAAAAGACACTTGCTCTTTGAAAGGAAAGCTGTGCCCTGCAGATGGTGACTGCGACCATGAAATTAAAAGATGCTTACTCTTTGAAAGGAAAGCTATGACAAACCTAGACAGTGTATTAAAAAGCAGAGACATCACTTTACCAACAAAAGTTGGTATAGTTAAAGCCATGTTTTTTCCAGTAATCATGTATGGATGTGAGAGCTGGACTATAAAGAGGCTGAGCACTGAAGAACTGATGCTTTCAAATTGTGGTGCTGGAGAAGACTCTTGAAAGTCCCTTGGACTGCATGGAGATCAAACAAGTCAATCCAAAAGGAAATCATTCCTGAATATTCATTAAAGGACTGATGTTGAAGTTTAAGCACCAATACTTTGGTCATCTGATGCAAAGAGCCCACTCATTGGAAAAGACCCTGATGATGGGAAAGATTGAAGGCAAAAGAGGAAGAGGGCCATAGAAGAGGAGATGATTAGCATTACTGATAGCATGATATCATCATGATAGCATCACTGACTTAATGGAAAGAAAACGGAGCAAACTCCGGGAGACAGTGAAGGACAGGGAAGCTAGCATGCTCAGTCCACGGGGTTGCAAAGAGTTGGACATGATGCAGTGACTGAGCATATGCTTTGGTTTTACAGCTGAAATTTTAAGTTTATGTGTTCTGGCAACTAACATTATGGACCTTAATATAGCAATTACTGCAAGTAATTGGAATTCTGGTTTGACAAAAATTAAATATTTGGCTTTACACTACTGGGCAGCAAGAAATAGATTAGAAGTTATAAAGTTGATGATACATGCCTTTCAGATATTTAGAAGAATATTTAGAAAAATTGTTGTCTGTGAAGAACTTAGGAAACAAGCCTCAAGATGGTAAATCCGATATTGTCTGGCAAAATAGCTAGAATGAAGTTTTAGAGGCTTCTCTGTTGGCTCAGTGGTAAAGAATTTGCTTGCTAATGCAGGAGACAAAGATTTGATCACTGGTGCAGGAAGATCCCACTTGTCGCAGAGCAACTAGGCTTATGCGCCACAACTACTGAGCCTGCCCTCCAGAGCTCACCTGCCTGTGCTCTGCAGTAAGAAAAGCCACTGCAACGAGAAGCTCTGTGCACCACGACTAGAGAGTAGCCTGGGCTTGCCACAACTAGAAAAAAGCATGCACAGCAATGAAGACCCAGCACAGATATAGATAATAAATGAAATTAATTAACATTTAAAAAGTTTTAATGTTCACTTAAAAAACTTAAAAAAACTTAAAAAAAGTTATTTTTAGCCACTTGACGGGTGGTAAAATAAATAGAGGCACTCAGGAGAATTACTAGAATTTAAGCCAATATAAGAATACACTTGTAGAGTCTAAGAATTTGAATTCGTTATGGTTAGAAAACTCTGAAAAGTAAGACATAAAAGCTTGAATATATTGTTTATAGAGAGAAATTTTCAGAGGTGTAAACAGTAGTAGGTGAATTATCACCATTGTACTCTGCATGGGGCAGTAGCATGATATTAATAATGAGCAGAACTAAACGTCAGATTCTGTGTGATGATCCCTTAACTCTGGACTGTGGGGTTAACAAGATAAGTGATATCAGAAACATCAGTCCCTTTCCTAATGTGATCACAAGCTGGGTTACTATTTTTCAGTTTCTGCTGAAAATGGTACCAGCCGTATCCTCCAACCTTGTTCCTCCTCTTTAGCATTAATATTCAGAGTTGCTTTTTTCTTTAAATCTGAGACATTAGATACAATTAACTATTAAGGCACAGAAACAAACAAATAACATTTTTATTTCCCACTTATTCTCCATCTACAGATGAACTAATTAAAATTCAGAGACAACAATGTTTTCTAAAATTTTTTTGGTAGTTTTAAGGATCAGATCAGATCGATCAGATCAGTGGCTCAGTCATGTCCGACTTTTTGCGACCCCATGAATCGCAGCACGCCAGGCCTCCCTGTCCAACAGCAACTCCCAGAGTTCACTGAGACTCACGTCCATCGAGTCAGTGATGCCATCCAGCTATCTTATCCTCTGTCGTCCCCTTCTCCTCCTGCCCCCAATCCCTCCCAGCATCAGAGTCTTTTCCAATGAGTCAACTCTTCGCATGCAGTGGCCAAAGTACTGGAGTTTCAGCTTTAGCATCTTTCCTTCCAAAGAAATCCCAGGGCTGATCTCCTCCAGAATGGACTGGTTGGATCTCCTTGCAGTCCAAGGGACTCTCAAGAGTCTTCTCCAACACCACAGTTCCAAAGCATCAATTCTTCAGCACTCAGCCTTCTTCACAGTCCAACTATCACATCCATACATGACCACAGGAAAAACCATAGCCTCGACTAGATGGACCTTTGTTGGCAAAGTAATGTCTCTGCTTTTGAATATGCTATCTATGTTGGTCATAACTTTCCTCCCAAGGAGTAAGCGTCTTTTAATTTCATGGCTGCAGTCACCATCTGCAGTGATTTTGGAGCCCCCAAAAATAAAGTCTGACACTCTTTCCACTGTTTCCCCATCTATTTCCCATGAAGTGATGGGACCGGATGCCATGATCTTCGTTTTCTGAATGTTGAGCTTTAAGCCAACTTTTTCACTCTCCACTTTCACTTTTATCAAGAGGCTTTTGAGTTCCTCTTCACTTTCTGCCATAAGGGTGGTATCATCTGCATATCTGAGGTTATTGATATTTCTTCTGGCAATCTTGATTCCAGTTTGTGTTTCTTCCAGTCCAGCGTTTCTCATGATGTACTCTGCATATAAGTTAAATAAGCAGGGTGACAATATACAGCCTTGACATACTCCTTTCCCTATTTGGAACCAGTCTGTTGTTCCATGTGCAGTTCCAACTGTTGCTTCCTGACCTGCATACAATTTCTCAAGAGGCAGGTCAGGTGGTCTGGTATTCCCATCTCTTTCAGAATTTCCTACAGTTTATTGTGATCCACACAGTCAAAGGCTTTGGAATAGTCATAAAGCAGAAATAGATGTTTTTCTGGAACTCTCTTGCTTTTTCCATGATCCAGCAGATGTTGGCAATTTGATCTCTGGTTCCTCTGCCTTTTCTAAAACCAGCTTGAACATCTGGAAGTTCACGGTTCACATATTGCTGAAGCCTGGCTTGGAGAATTTTGAGCATTACTTTACTAGCATGTGAGATGAGTGCAATTGTGCGGTAGTTTGAGCATTCTTTGGCATTGCCTTTCTTTGGGATTGGAATGAAAACTGACCTTTTCCAGTCCTGTGGCCACTGCTGAGTTTCCCAAATTTGCTGGCATATTGAGAGCAGCACTTTCACAGCATCATCTTTCAGGATTTGGAATAGCTCAACTGGAATTCCATCACCTCCACTAGATTTGTTCGTAGTGATGCTTTCTAAGTCTCACTTGACTTCACATTCCAGGATGTCTGGTTTTAGGTCAGTGATCACACCATCGTGATTAACTGGGTCATGAAGATCTTTTTTGTACAATTCTTCTGTGTATTCTTGCCATCTCTTCCAACAACACAAGAGAAGACTCTACACATGGACATCACCAGATGGTCAACACCGAAATCAGATTGATTATATTCTTTGCAGCCAAAGATGGAGAAGCTCTATACAGTCAGCAAAAACAAGACCAGGAGCTGACTGTGGCTCAGACCATAAACTCCTTATTGCCAAATTCAGACTGAAATTGAAGAAAGTAGGGAAAACCACTAGGCCATTCAGGTATGACCTAAATCAAATCCCTTATGATTATACAGTGAAAGTGAGAAATAGATTTAAGGGCCTAGATCTGATAGATAGAGTGCCTGATGAACTATGGAATGAAGTTTGTGACATTATACAGGAGACAGGGATCAAGACCATCCCCATGGAAAAGAAATGCAAAAAAGCAAAATGGCTGTCTGGGGAGGCCTTACAAATAGCTGTGAAAAGAAGAGAAGTGAAAAGCAAAGGAGAAAAGGAAAGATATAAACATCTGAATGCAGAGTTCCAAAGAATAGCAAGAAGAGATAAGAAAGCCTTCTTCAGCGATCAATGCAAAGAAATAGAGGAAAACAACAGAATGGGAAAGACTAGAGATCTCTTCAAGAAAATCAGAGATACCAAAGGAAAATTTAATGCAAAGATGGGCTCGATAAAGGACAGAAATGGTATGGACCTAACAGAAGCAGAAGATATTAAGAAGAGATGGCAAGAATACACAGAACTGTTTTAAGGATACTGATGTACCAATCCTGCTTAAATACATCAATGGGTAACTAATGAACTTCAAACAAAAATGTCACACCCAAGATGAGCCAATGAGAGTAAATGTGAAGGTGTATTTTGGGGAGGTCATCTTCTAAAAAACTGACTTCCCAAAATATAACATATGGCTTTCCCTTGTGGCTCAGATGGTAGAGAAACCACATGCAATTCAAGAGACCTGGGTTTGATCCCAGGGTTGGGAAGATCCCCTGGAAAAGTAATTGGCAACCCACTCCAGTATTCTTGCCAGGAGACTACCCAAAATATAATATATAATAATACATAATTACATAAAACAAACATTCAGAATTCATACAAACCTCTAACTTACTATTTCAGTTTTTATTATTAGCTTGTTACAAATATTGGGGAAAAGAGATTTTTTATGTTTGTTCAAATGTGTCTGTGTCACTGAAGAGTCTGCTCTTTGACCCTATAATAATTTTAATAGGAAACACATTATTATATTAAAAATTGTAATTTGGAATACTTTTGGATAGTTTCAAGTTGTGTGTGTGCGTGTGTGTGTGCACACACCAAAGTATATTTAATTTTATGACTACTAGATACGTACAAGGAGAAGGCAATGGCACCCCACTCCAGTACTCTTGCCTGGAAAATCCCATGGACAGAGGGGCCTGGTGGGCTGCAGTCCATGGGGTCGCTAGGAGTGAGACACGACTGAGCGACTTCACTTGCACTTTTCACTTTCATGCATTGGAGAAGGAAATGGCAACCCACTTTAATATTCTTGCCTGGAGAATCCGAGGGACAGAGGAGCCTAGTGGGCTGCCGTCTATGGGGTCGCACAGAGTTGGACATGACTGAAGTGACTTAGCAGCAGCAGCAGCAGATACATACAAAGTGGTAAACATAAAAACATTTGGAATTTTATTAATTCAATATTAGAGAATTGATGCAATTTTTCTAAATGTTATTTAAATAATTTGATTTTATATTGTTATCTCCTTGTTCAAAGCTCAAAGTAAATAGGATTGTCAATTTTAGTGCACTGGAATGTAATTACTTTGCTTATTACTCATTTATAAAAATGAGCCATCTCTACATACAGTGTCCACTCAAAGGAAGAACAAAGAAAGTATAGGAAAATGGGAATAAGAAATTATAAATGAAAACCAAAACCTATTTTAAGAATATTAGAGTATTTCATAAAACACAAATAAGTAAACAGCTGTATTTTAGGTACAATTAGAACAAAATCATTGTAGATGGTGACTGCAGCCAGGAAATTAAAAGATGTTTGTTCCTTGGAAGAAAAGTTATGACCAACCTAGACAGCATATTAAAAAGCAGAGACATTACTTTGCCAGCAAATGTCTGTCTAGTCAAGGCTACAGTTTTACCAGTAGTCAAGTGTAGATGTGAGAGTTGGACCATAAAGAAAGCTGAGTGCCGAAGAATTGATGCTTTTGAACTGTGGTGTTGGAGAAGACTCTTGAGAGTCCCTTGGACTGCAAGGAGATCCAACCAGTCAATGCTAAAGGAAATCAGTCCTGAATATTCACTGGAAGGACTGATGCTGAAGCTGAAACTCCAGTACTCTGGCCATCTGATGTGAAGAACTGACTCATTGATGCTGGGAAAGATTGAGGGCAGGAGAAGAAGGGGATGACAGAGGATGAGATGGTTGGATGGCATCACTGATTCAATGGATATGAGTTTGAGCAAGCTCCAGGAGTTGGTGATGACAGGGACGACTGGTGTGCTGCAGTCCTTGGGGTCTCAGAGTCGGACACGACTGAGCGACTGAACTGAACTGAAGAACTGGTTTGCTGTTGGAGACTTCAGCAGCAGATATTCCTGAATATTTCAAAATGTCTGGGTTAGTCTAAATTTCTACATTCCAAAAAGTATTATTGGTCCAGCACAGATTCAGCTATTTACTCCCAGAACAAATAATAAAATGACTGATTCTGGAAACCACTTCAATGGTGAGAGAGGGAAATCCAAAATTAGCAAAACAAACCTAAATTTTGGTATCTGGCTATTATAGGATCCCAAGACAAAAGGGGTAGGAGAAGAGCAGAAAAAAACTTCAGTTAATTCTCTAGGTCTAGGGATTGCACACATATAAGAGATAAACTTCCTTAGCTCTTCCAATTTTCTAAGTATGTAGGGAAAAAAGCACATTCAGTACTGACCCATTCATTGGACTACTCTGCATGAAGCATTTTAATCTAGTACTGTACATTAAGAATTCTATGTATGATGGCAAGCATTTTTCAATGTTAAAACATTAGTACAATTATGTAGAACACTTGGATAGGTTGTATAATTGTGTTCCCTGAATGACTTGGTTAATATGCTAGTATGTCCTTTCATAAATTTTATATTCCAATACGTGGTACAGAAAAAATGATTGGGACAAAAATACGACCTATCTGAATGATTTTTAAAGATCAAAGCATTATTCTCATTTATAATATATGTACATGTTTACTATTCAAATTGATACTTTATGCCATGGATAAGTTTGTTGAAATAGACTGTGATTAGAGCTATGAATCATATAATTCTGCTGTATTACAATGATTACAAGACTGCAAGTTCATTTAAAAATATTTACTAATTCTTCATTCACAGATCTTGCAACTTGTTGCCATTTGAGTTTGTTGTCTCAACTTTGGCATATGTTTTTTCTTTTATAAATGCAATAAAAAATTGTTATGTAAAATATTTTAACTATTGAATAGTCATATTTATCAGTCCTTTTAAATAGAAGCTAAATAAACCTTTTATATTTTAAAGGCCCCTTCCTTATTGTTAATTAAGACACTATTAAATGCTGTTATTTTTTATTCTCCTGAACATTTCCGCATACTTATAAAGAGTATATTATACTTCTACCAACTGAAAGAATCTATATATATCTGTTTATGTAAAACACACAAATGTAAGATTTACCATTTAAATCATTTTAAAGTACATAATGAGTAGCATTTAGTACATTCACAATTTCTTGCAGCCATGACCATTACCTAGTTCTAGAACATCTGCATTATCTCCCTAATAAACCATACCTATTAAACACACACCCCTATTTACTCCTCCCCTCAGCACTCAGAAACCACTAATCAGCTCCCCATCTGCAAGGATTTGTATATTCTGGTAATTCCATATAAATGGAAACATACATTCTGTGTCTGGTTTGTATCATTTAGAGCAGTGTTTTATTTTTAAAAAAGCAAACAAAAAAACAAGACACAATGTTCACTGGAATTTAAATATACTTTTTGAAAAAGTAAATTCTTATGCTGACAAAAACTGCAGTACGGATAACAAAGTCGATACAAGAACATGCTTATTCCAAACATCTTTGTGTGTGTGTGTGTGTGTGTGTGCATGCATATAAGTAGAGAAAAAGCACTTTTGATTTATATCTGGTAAACTGTAGTAGATGTCCTTGTTGTCAATGACATCGTGGGATAAATTAATTATTTCTTCTTTTTTTTCCAGTCTTATTTTTGTACCAACCAGGCAATAAGAAAATGAGAATTCACTCTTCGATGGCTTAACTATAAAGTGCTTTCTAATATTCCTGTCATTGCAGAACCCTACCTATTGGCCACTTGCATTTTAAAATATACAAATAAACTACTTTAAGATAAAAGTGTAAATAGATAACTGATATGCAACTTCCAGATAAATACAAAAGAAAATGTCTCAGAAGATAAGCAAGAAATACAGCTCTGTATTTATAAAAATATGGCTAGCATTGTGACACTACCTCAGCTATGAAGAAGCGGTATCCAGCCTATATTGTCAAAGAAGTTTGGGAAATTTTGTGTTATCTCTACTATTTACTTGTTTACTTATCTAATAACTTACTATTTTTGCACTTTATTGATAAGATTGTGTGCTTGTGCGTGTGCTCAGTTGTGCCCAACTCTTTGGGACTCCAGGGACTGTAGCCTGCCAGGCTCCTCTGCCCACGGGATTTTCCAGAATTTGGCAAGAACATGGGAACAGGTTGCCATTTCCTACTTCAGGGGTTTTCCTGACCCAGGAATCAAACCCACGTTTCCTGTGTCTCCTGCATTGGCAGGTGTATTCTTTATCATTGAGCCACCAGGGAAACCACATAAGACTGTGATAACAAACATAATAGTTTTAAACTAATGACTATCTACTTTTTTCTACTTTGTGAGGTTGCAATTAAAATGTTTCAAAGGCATCAGTATTAGAACAGAATCCAAAATGAGATCTGCATTTCCTGTATTCTTATCCCTAAATCTCAACCCTGAGGATGTCAGTCTTATCCCTAAACACTAAAGTGCTATTTTAAAGTGTATTTCTAAATAATACAACTCACACAAAAGAAAAAAATATAACCACATATGATGAATAATTAAGAAGTGGCACAAAAATGAATTTTCTAATTTGAAGATAAAATAATTTTGTGAGCCAGATTAATCAAATCAATATGTGAAACTCTAAGAAAGTTATTTTAGTTAAAATTCATAGAAATGAAAGGTAATATTTCACAAATTAGAAAAAGAATATTAAAAAATTTTGAGACAGTAATAAACTCATACTTAAAAAGGGGTTTAGGTAAAAGAAACATCTACCTAATAAATTGCATCAGCAGATTTTAGAAATAATTCCAACATGATAATACTTTTAAGCAAAAGGCTTAGATAAGGTGGGGTGCTGTATGATTTTATTTTCAGTCATAATTTTAAATGAGACACTAATATGTGTGAGTATTGCAGTTTTCCCTAAGTCAGAAAAAGTTCAGCATGCCTAGTCGTCACTTGAATGAAACGTTAGTCAAGATAATTTGGTTCTCTGATTGTTTTGATGTCTTGCTTACTGAAGCGAGTAACAACTTTGCCTAATACTCACTTATGTTTTTAATTTAAGCTAATCAGTTTTTTAATTTAAGCTAATCAGTTTATAACATTCAAATAATTTTTTGAACTTTGTATTAAACTAAAAGTGTTTAATAATCCTATGGGAATTATCATGGTTCCACTTTTCAGGGGGAGTTCCTTTCTCTTGCTGTTGAATATGAAGAGGATATATGCAAATCCAATGGCAACTTCCATGTACATAAAGGGACACTTCCTAGGGATGAAGAGATCATTGAAAACAAGAGACTGAAAATCTGAGAGAATATGCATTCTCATTGGCATATGTAACTCTCAGACTCTCCTATTATTCTAATCATTTTTCCTTTGAACTCCAAATACAAAGAGCTATCAAATTCCCCATTTATGTAATCCAGTATGAACTAAAGCTGAGAGTGAGGTAATTACTTCTCAATGAGTACATTCACTTGGGCAGAAATTTTGACTGTCCACAACAGTATACAATTGTCTCCTTCCTCTTTCCTGTGTCAAAATGTTGACTAAAGTTGCATTTTCTTCTCTATCTTGCAGTTAAGCATGGACATATATCTAGGTCCTGGCCAATGTGATACCAGCAGAAATACATTATTGGAGCAGAAGGTAAGAACATGTTAAAGAAAGGAGTTCTTATCCTTTCTCCCTTCTGCTTTTTCTGATATGCAGATATAAAGCTGCAGCCTTGAGGACACGTGTCTTACTTTATGAAGACATACGGGAAAGGACGAAGCAGTTGTGTTGTCACCAGCCATTCATAACTCATTAGATGCTGATGATTTTTCACATGAGAGGGAAATAAATTTCCACTTTTTATTTTTGAGTTTATGTATGGAAAGTCAAAACTGTTCATAGCTTACACTGAACAACAACAAACATTGATTATTATTTGTGGTTATTTTAAAAATAGGATTAAAATGTTCTATATATACTAATATTACTATTTATTCATGAGTGTCCTGTACATTTGATTAGTGTGAATCTGTCCAACCACGGAACTCTATTAGTATCTATGCTCCGAAACTAATCTCCATAGTTCAGCTGTGTGACCTTGGGAGGATACTGAACTTCATTGGGATTTGTTTCCTCATTGTATCGCCAACAATGCATGCAAGCAACTCCTGTGTACAAATAGAAATCCTTTGATACATATTGCTGCTGCCACTAAGTCACTTCAGTTGTGTCAGACTCTGTGCGACCCCACAGACAGCAGCCCACCAGGCTCCTCTGTCCCTGGGATTCTCCAGGCAAGAATACTGGAGTGAGTTGCCATTTCCTTCTCCATTGACACATGTTAGATGTTGCTATTTTAAGACTTGGGAGAAAAGCCAAATGATGCTGACTCAAGTGAATTCTTGACCATTCTGAGCAAGCAACTGAAGTTCCACCACAGTTCACACAATTCTAAATTATATTGATTCCAAGAAGTGAATAAATATGTGGCTCTTCAAGTATTCTACCCTGAGGTAAGGTATTCTAAAGAATTAAAATATTTTTACTGAAATGTAATTATTTAAAGGATTTAAATATTTTTACTGAATTACTTTGCTATACACTTGAAACTAACACAACACTGCAAATTAACTACATGCATACTTCAGTTAAAAAAAATAAGTATTTTAAATAAACAGTCCAAGCATTTAAATATAGTTCCCATAATAAGCAGAATTGATAGCATCTCATCCAGAGTGCAGAATTTTATGAGGAAGTAAATATTGCTAATAATGGGGGAAAAGTGAGGATAAAGGAGTATGATAGGCAGATTTCTAAGATTGTCCCTGTATTACTTTCTAGGGCTACTCTAAGAAGCTAGCACAAACTGGATGGCTTAAGAGAAATTTATTTTCTCAGTTCTGGAGGCTATTAGTCTAAAATCAAGGTGTTGCTAGGGTAGGTTCTAGCTGAAGACTGCAAAAGAAAAATCTGTTTCAAGCCTTTTTTGTCAGCTTACAGATGATTGTCTTCATATAAATAAAGCATTCTCCTTGGGTCTGTGTCCAAATATCCCCTACTTGTAAGGACACCTATCATATTGGATTAGAACCCACCCTAATGAACTCATTTTATCTTCATTACAAAGATTCTATTAATATCTCCAAATAAGGTCACATCCTGAAGTACTGGAGTAAAGAGATCAAAACACAGGAATTTTGATATGACACAATTCAACTGATAACATACAAGATCCCAGTCCCCAGTACATGTGTTCTGCACTAACCCATGCTTTTGACTGTAACATGAAAAGCATGGGATAGCCACTCCCTTTGTTAGGTAATACTATATGGCAAAAAAAAAAAAAAAAAAAAAAAGAAAAAAGGAACTTTTCAGATCTCCTTGAGGTTTCTAGTTGACTGAATTTATCTTAATCAAAACAGAAATAATTCCATGAGATTCTGACCTAATTAGGTTAGTATTTTAAAAGAGCATCTAAAGATCAGAGGCAGAGATGCTCTTTAAAGAATACTTTAGTTTACCTTGGAAAAGCAAATTGCCATGTTGTGGGAGAGGGTCAAATGGCAGTGAATGGTAAGCAGACTCTAGCACTGAAGACCTTAGTGTTTTAACTGCAAGAAACTGAATTCTTCCAACAAAGAATATAGAGAGAAAATCCTGAGACTTTTTGAGATACGAGCCTCAACACACACCTTGATTTCAGCCTGGTTGGATAATGTGCAGAACACCCAGTTAAACTGCACCTAAGCTCCTGACACATGGAAAATGTGAGATAATACATCTGTGTTGTTTTAAGCTGCTAATCTGTGGGAACTAGTTAAAACAAAGCAAAGAGTAAACTAATACAAGAGAAAACATATGTTGAACAAGTACATACCATATGAAAGGTCATACATTTTTTAAAACATATTTTACATCAAAATGAACATACTTTACCAGGATGTATATGCTTTACCAGATGGTAAAATGTCTGCCCACAATGCAGAAGACCTGGGATCAATCCCTGTGTTGAGAAGATCCCTTGGAGAAGGAAATGGCAACCCACTCCAGTACTCTTGCCTAGAAAATTCCATGGATGGAGAAGTCTGGTGAGCTACAGTCCATGGGGTCACAAAGAGTCGGAGACGACTGAGCAGCTTCACTTTCTTACCAGGAAAAGTCCTGTTTTCAGCACATACTGATAAGCCTACAGATTCATGTTCAGAGTGCAGGAGCTTATTTACGTACAGAATAGATTTAGTATGGGAAAGGGGGTACTGGGTATTTGGGTAAAAAGTTGATGCTTGCTTCATACACTATATTTCATGATTATATCAGATATATATTTTATCTATTTTTCATGGAAAGGTATTTTATTTTAAATATAGTAGTCTGCACATGTCAGTCCCAAACTCCCAAAATAGCCCTCCCCCACAACCTTCTTTAAGTCTGTGAGTCTATTTTGTAAAATAAGTTCATTTGTATCATTTCTTTTTAGATTCCACATATAAGTGATATCATATGATATTTGTCTTTCTCTTACTTCACTTATTATGATATTTTAGATTATAAACAGAATGGGGTACAGGATGATACATGCCAACATGCAAATAGAACTTATCTTTGAGATATCAGATAACTGGTTGAAAAGTGAGAAGAAGAGAGGGAGAATATAATGATGATTATGATTATTACATATTTGAAACTAGAAATTTGTTCATTATTAATTTGACTAATTAGGAACTCTGTTAGTAGAACTGACTCTAACCAAGTACTGACAAAAGAAATCAAAGCTATAACATTAAAAAACAAAATCTGTACAGTATCACTGAGAAGAATCTGTTTCAAGATCAACCAGATTTTGTTTTTCAGCACTAGATTCTAAATTAGTTTTAGATACTAAATTCAGTAATAGATTACTGGTTGCTATGAAATTCATTTCTACCTATTGGCAAAGGAATTAGGGAAAAACATAGTATTCCAAGGAATATGATAGGCTTGCCTCAAATCCTCATTGGTATGTGATTTAATTCACAAACTATGAAATCTACACTTTAATGTCACACTTTTTAGACTTTAGTTCAGTCACTCAGTCATGTCTGACTCTTTGCGACCCCATGGACTGCAGCACACCAGGCCTCCCTGTCCATCACAAATCCCAGATTTACTCAAAATTTGTCCATCGAGTCGGTGATGTCATCCAACCATCTCATCCTCTGTCATCCCCTTCTACTCCTGCCTTCAGTTTTTCTCAGTATCAGGGTCTTTTCCAAAGAGTCAGTTCTTCACATCAGATGGTCAAAGTATTGGAGTTTCAGCTTCAGCATCAGTCCTTCCAATGAATATTCAGGACTGATTTCCTTTAGAATGGACTGATAGGATCTCCTTGCAATCTAAGGGATACTCAAGAGTCTTCTCCAACACCACAGTTCAAAAACATCAATTCTATGGTGCTTAGCTTTTTTATAGTCCAACTCTCACATCCATACATACTACTGGGAAAACCATAGCTTTGACTAGATGGACCTTTGTTGGCAAAGTAATGTCTTTTCTTTTTAATATGCTGTCTAGTTTGGTCATAAGTTTTCTTCCAAGGAGCAAGTGTTTTTTAATTTCATGGCTGCAGTCAACATCTGCAGTGATTTTGGAGCTCCCCAAAATAAAGTCTCTCACTGTTTCCACTGTTTCCCCATCTATTACCCATGAAGTGATGGGCCCAGATGCCATGATCTTAGTTTTCTGAATGTTGAGCTTCAACTCAACTTTTTCACTCTCCTCTTTCAATCAAGAGGCTCTTTAGTTCTTCTTCACTTTAGGCCGTAAGGGTGGTGTCATCTGTATATCTGAGGTGATTGATATTTCTCCTGGCAATCTTGATTCCAACTTGTGTTTCTTCCAGCCCAGCGTTTCTCATGATGTACTCTGCATATAACTTAAATAAGCAGGGTGACAATATACATCCTTGATGTACTCCTTTTCCTATTTGGAACCAGTCTGTTGTTCCATGTCCAGTTCTAACTGTTGCTTTCTAACCTGCATACAGATTTCTCAAAAGGCAAGTCAGGTGGTCTGGTATTCCCATCTCTTTCAGAATTCTCCAGAGTTTGTTGTGGTCCACACAGTCAAAGGCGTTGGCATAGTCAATAAAGAAGAAGTAGATGTTTTTCTGGAACTCTTTTGCTTTTTCGATGGGATCTGAAAGAGTGCCTGATGAACTATGGACAGAGCTTTGTGACACTGTAACACTGTACAGGAGACAGGGATCAAGACCATTCCCATAGAAAAGAAATGCAAAAAAGCAAAAGGGCTGTCTGGGGAGGCATTACAAATAGCTGTGAAAAGAAAAGAAATGAAAAGCAAAGGAGAAAACAAAAGATATAAGCATCTGAATGCAGATTTCCAAAGAATAGCAAGAAGAGATAAGAAAGCCTTCCTCAGCAACCATTGCAAAGAAATAGAGGAAAACAACAGCATGGGAAAGACTAGAGATCTCTTCAAGAAAATTAAAGATACCAAGGGAACATTTCATGCAAAATGGGCTTGATAAAGGACATAAATGGTATGGACCTATCAGAAGCAGAAGATATTAAGAAGAGGTGGCAAGAATACACAGAAGAACTGTACAAAAAAGATCCTCACCACCCAGATAATCACAATGGTGTGATCACTCACCTAGAGCCGGACATCCTGGAATGTGAAGTCAAGTGGGCCTTAGAAAGCATCACTATGAACAAAGCTAGTGGAGGTGATGGAATTCCAGTTGAGCTATTTCAAATCCTGAAAGATGATGCTGTGAAAGTGCTGCACTCAATATGCCAGCAAATTTGGAAAACTCAGCAGTGGCCACAGGACTGGAAAAGGTCAGTTTTCAGTCCAATCCCAAAGAAAGGCAATGCCAAAGAACGCTCAAACTACTGCACAATTGCACTCATCTCACATGCTAGTAAAAGTAATCCTCAAAATTCTCTAAGCCAGGCTTCAGTAATACATGAACCGTGAACTTCCTGATGTTCAAGCTGGTTTTAGAAAAGGCAGAGAAACCAGAGATCAAATTGCCAACATCTGCTGGATCATGGAAAAAGCAAGAGAGTTCCAGAAAAATATCTACTTCTCCTTTATTGACTATGCCAAAGCCTTTGACTGTGTGGATCACAATAAACTGTGGAAAATTCTGAAAGAGATGGGAAAACCAGACCACCTGACCTGCCTCTTGAAAAATCTGTATGCAGGTCAGGAAGCAACTGTTAGAACTGGACATGGAACAACAGACTGGTTCCAAATAGGAAAAGGAGTACATCAAGGCTGTATATTGACACCCTGCTTATTTAAGTTATATGCAGAGTACATCATGAGAAATGCTTGGCTGGAAGAAGCACAAGCTGGAATCAAGATTGCTGGGAGAAATATCAATAATGTCAGATATGCAGATGACAACACCCTTATGGCAGAAAGTGAAGAGGAACTCAAAAACCTCCTGATGAAAGTGAAAGAGGAGAGTGAAAATGCTGGCTTAAAGCTTAACATTCAGAAAACTAAGATCATGGCGTCTGGGCCCATCACTTCATGGGAAATAGATGGGGAAACAATGGAAACCATGACAGACTATTTTTTTGGGCTCCAAAATCACTGCAGATGGTGATTGCAGTCATGAAATTAAAAGACACTTACTCCTTGGAAGAAAAGTTATGATCAACCTAGATAGCATATTCAAAAGCAGAGACATTACTTTGCCAACAAAGGTCCTTCTAGTCAAGACTATGGTTTTTCCGGTCATCATGTATGGATGTGAGAGTTGGACTGTGAAGAAAGCTGAGTGCCGAAGATTTGATGCTTTTGAACTGTGGTGATGGAGAAGACTCTTGAGAGTCCCTTGGACTGCATGGAGATCAAACAAGTCAATCCTAAAGGAAATCATTCCTGATTATTCATTAAAGGACTGATGTCGAAGTTTAAGCACCAATACTTTGGTCATCTGATGCAAAGAGCCCACTCATTGGAAAAGACCCTGATGCTGGGAGGGATTGGGGGCAGGAGGAGAAGGGGATGATAGAGAATGAGATGGCTGGATGACATCACTGACTCAATGGACATGAGTTTGGGTGAACTCTGGGAGTTGGTGATAGATAGGGAGGCCTGCGTGCTGCAATTCATAGGGTCACAAAGAGTCAGACATGACTGAGCGACTGAAATGAAGTGAACTGAGCATGTGTTGTCAATTTGATCTCTGGTTCCTCTGCCTTTTCTAAATCCAGCTTGAATGTCTGGAAATTCACGGCTCATGTATTGTTGAAGCCTGGGTTGGAGAGTTTTGAGCATTACTTTACTCGCGTGTGAGAGGAGTGCAATTGTGTGGTAGTTTGAGCATTCTTTAGGGTTGCCTTGGTTTGGGATTGGATTGGAAACTGACCTTTTCCAGTCTGTGGCCACTGCTAACTTCGGAAAGCCATTTTATTCTCAAGTTCAGTGAGGGTCATTTCATTCTTAAAGTGGAAGGTTCATGTTTTGTTTAGCCTTGCTGGCATAGACTGAAATCAGAAAAAAATGAAAATTTCTTTACTCCTCAAATATTTCTGTTAGTTTTCTTATATTTAATCTTTTTCAATATGGCTGTGGTTCTCAATGGGCTTTGCAGATGGCTCAGTGGATAAGGAATCCACCTGTAATGCAGGAGACAAAGGAGACGCGGGTTTGATCCTTGTGTTGGGAAGATTCCCTAGAGGATGAAATGGTAACCTACTCCACTATTCTTGCCTGAGAACTCCATGGACAGAGGAGCCTGGTAGGCTACAGTTCACAGGGTGGCAAAGATTTGGACATGACTGAATACATGACACATGTTTCTGGTGACTAGTTTTTCAATCCAGTGCACACCTCATCAATACCAAAATTTTACACTCTTACACTCTCATGCAATTCAATGTTGGATCAAGAGAGAATGGATATTTTAGAATGAAGTTTTCCTCCCCAACTTCTGCCATATACCATTCTCTTCTCCCTGCAAGAACTAAATGGGAGAGGACAGGACCCAATCATGTGTGAAGATATTTACAAGACTTTGAAGTGATTCTTAATGCTTAGAAGTGGGGTAAAAATAATACCCAGTGAAACAGAATAAATGCTATGCCATCTTTCAGGATTTTTTCTCACCTAAAACCTTTATTTTCAATATTTTCAAATACTGTTTCTTCTTAAATTCACCCCCACTTCCCCCAACCCACCCCATAGGCAGTCACATTTTTGACCTTCTGGTTTTAGAAAATAATTCTCTTATAACCTCTTACTTTTCTTATAATGTGTGAATACTGGACTCAAGGCATTCCTATTAAAATCAATACACTAACATTTCACAGAATTTGGTTTATAATTTTCACATTTTATTAGAAATAGAAACTCCATCTCACTAACATTAACAATGCTTTAAAAAAAATAAAGTAACTAAGCATACTTTTTAAACCATCAGCTTTCAAGATAGCTAAAGCTCTTAGCTATTTAAAAAGCTTTCCAGCCCATTTTCTATTTGATCAATTTTCCCGGTAACATATTTTCTATTATACCAGTTGATAATTATAGCAGTACAACATAACCTTTTAATCACGGACATTAACTGAATACCTATTCTGGTCCATTCTGAAGTCAATATTACTTAATGCTAATCTGTTTGTATATGTTCTTCATTTCTAAAAGGACTGCATTGTCTTGCTTTATTTCCTTAAGTTCTGTAACACCTCTTTGGAAAGTGCAAAAATATATCCTTACAGATAAAAATATGAAACTTCAAATGCATACACTACATTGTTTTATAAATTACAGTATGATTTAACACTTGAAGTACAAAACATTTTTCTTCAACTTTCACTGTTTCTT
This sequence comes from Bubalus bubalis, assembly GCF_019923935.1. Classification (NCBI taxonomy): domain Eukaryota; kingdom Metazoa; phylum Chordata; class Mammalia; order Artiodactyla; family Bovidae; genus Bubalus; species Bubalus bubalis. The sequence goes on along the minus strand of NC_059159.1, from coordinate 76,257,795 downwards.
CTCTTTCATGAACAATAATGAAAAAGATAGTCACAAGAATGTTTCATTCCTTCTTCTTGATTTAAAATCTTATTCCAATTGACAATATAACCGCTAAGAATATAGATAAATCAAAAGCAGAAGGGATATGTAAATAATTTGTTATAAGTTCATCTCAAAGTGAATCACCCAGCCTTCAGTATTTTATAGCTAATAGCCATTTTTTGTTTGATATGAATCTTCCATGACAGCTAAGTCAACTAGGAATGGGCATATTTCCCAAGGGCAGTCCAGCCAAATTTCAAGGGAATCAATTTGTGCTGGTTAGTAAAGAGCTGAAGTGGAAGAGTCAGGATCCTTAATGAGCCAGGCAGGAGTGTTTGCAATTTCTTGTAATTAAAATGTCTAAGTAGAAAACTGAATAATGTCATTATCATTTATTTAAAATAATGCATAATTTAAAACTATTTGCCTCATAAAAAAATTAAAACTAGAAAGTGTTAGAATCTTTAATCCATTAAGTAGAGTTCAAATACTTTTTGATTTCTTTTAAAGTTAATATTAAATATTCTTCTTATAGAACACATTTATAAAATACATATGTGATAGTTGAGACACAAAACTATTACATATAAGCTGGTATACATTACATATAAGCTGGCACATACACACATATGTGTGTGTGTGTGTGTGTGTGTGTGTGTATATAAATGGATGGATACATAGATGGATCATGAATAGTTTGAAAAGAATATCTGCACAGAGATATATCTATTATAACACTATGTACTTACATTTTCAAGCCTTTTTCATTAATGACCTGTAACTAACATATCAGTTTGGTCTGTCCCACAAAGATGTTGTCAATTCATCTGGAACTGTGCTCCTTATTTTAGGGACACTAGTTTCTCAATTTTTAAAATTTCCTTTCAGGTTTCTTTTTCAATAGATAGATATGGTTTATATGTCATAAGATCTTATTCCCTGTTCAAAGCAATATTATGAGATAAATGTGTATAGTTTTATAATCTTTCTCTTACCATGTCTTAAATCATATATAATAAATCATGATAGAGATGTCAACTGGGAAATTTGAAAGCAAGAAGATCAATCAGTTAAGGATTGTTGAAGCATAGCTTTAAGCCAGTATTCTAGCAGATGTGAGAATTCTTATGCAGGAAAAAAGAAGTGTGTTGTGATAGAACCAAATTTGGGGATTACAATAGAGAAATAGGATGGCAGTTAGAGGCATAATGGGTTGAATAAAAAATACTCATAGTGCTCTGCAATGTACTTTAATTTTTTCAAAAATTTATCATGCACATATAAAAAGCCTTTTTGTTGCTTTGACTGAGTACTGGAAACCTATAATTTATATAAGCAGTCCTCTATTGCTGGACATCTAGATGGGGTTCATCTAAATTCATGTTACAATAACTACTGTACATATACAACACCAACATATGTACATGTCACGTCAGTGTCTACGACTAAGGCTATATTTACAACGATCCATGTTTGTACTTACATACAGTAGGACAGTATCCATGATCTATATTCCACTTGCTCCTATTTCACTTTTCCACTATTTCCTGACACTGCTGTAAAACAGATTCTTCAGGATAGAATTGATTTTAGGAAAAAAACTGATAAGTAGTATAATACATCAGCTTGGAGAAATTATCATCATTGGTAAAAATAACCTTTAAGCACCCTAAGTCTATAATTACCACTAATTTGTTACCATAGTAATAATATTTAAAATAGCATCTATGTTTACTGAAAAGTATCATTAATTGCATGTTTATTTGGTAAGCCAGAAGAGGATTATGGTCTTTTTCCTCTTTTCCACATGTGTGACATTTGGAAAGAATGGGCTCATAGAAATTAGTAACAGACATCTAGAAGATATGAAGTTTAGTAAGAAAAGTAAATGTACTTAAATTCAGATACATTGGAAAAAATTCCACAAAATGGCTTAAACCATTTACATTCCTACTAATAGTACATGAGGGGGTACTCTTCCCACACTAAGTACCCTTCCACTATATGAAGGGTACCCTTCCCAACTTATGTATATGTATGGCTGAGTAACTGCAGGACACCTAAAACTATTACAACATTGTTAATCAACTCTACTCCAATATAAAATAAGAGGTTAATAAATGAATAAAATTTAAAGAATTAAGGAAAAATAAATCAAGGAAGGCTTTCGTAGAAACTGTATGTTTGAATTTGTTAAAGGCTTTAAAATAGATATATTATCAGAAATAAAGATGTGGTAAGAAATAAATCAGTAAAACATAATATGATAGAAGTCAAGAGAGGAGAAAATTAAAAGCAGCAAAATGCATTTGACAATGCAGTGGAAGAGACAAGTGGACGAGACATAGATTGATAAAATTGTACTGAATTCAGCAATTTTTAGGCTGTTCATTAAGTTAAGGGGTAATATCTCTTTTCTGGCAAGCTAGATACTAGACTGAAAGAGATTAAAAGCAAATTTAAAAGTTAGACATATATAAGTTTATATATATATATGAAAACTTTTTACAGAAGCATAACTTACATACAGAAAACTGCAGAAATTATAAGTATACAATCAGAAAGCTCCCCTTGTATCCTCTTCAAATCATTACCATTCTTTTTAATCAAAATTTAACTTCTTACTACTTTGACTTTTAATACTAGGATTTGTTTTGTCCATTTGGAATTTCATATAAAATGAAAAGGACTACATATATTATTTGATGTTTGGCTTCTGTTGTCCAATATTATAGGATTCATCAGTATATTTGCAGGTAACATAGATTGTTTGGGGCATTCCTAGTAGCTGAGATGATAAAGAATCTGCTTGTAATGCGGGAGACCCAGGTTTGATCCCTGGGTGGGGAAGACTGTTTATTTTTCATACATGTATAGTTTTCCACTCTATGAATGCCTTATAATTTGTTTTTCATTGTATCACTGGTAGATATTTAAGTTATTGAACAGCATATACCTACTCTTATTTCCCCTCAGATCATCTAAGTTTTCCTGTGCCTGTAAACTCTCTCTGGCTTGCTAAAGATTTCTCAGCTTGAGCTCCTCAAGTTTGTATTTCTTCTCTACTAGAGGGCCTCTGTGACACTGAGGGGACTTGCACAGCTATGTGCAGGCCCCATCTAGGAATGGAGGGAAATACATGCCACTGGAGCAACTCTCAAACCATGGGGAGTGGAAACTAGTAGAAAATGCTCCAGTTTTCTTATCTTTCTGAGGAATAATTCTGAGCTATCACCCATATGTCACAGAGGATCCCCAGACGACTGGTCTCTAGTGTTTACTATTCTAAATTCGATTAGCTTCCCTTTCTTCCTCCTCTCACTTTCACCAAGCACGCTCTCATGTGTGTTTCATAAGTAATCTGCCTCATCCATGTCCTTGACAGTGCATCTGGTTTGGTGCTGGAAGGGGTTGGGCTGGGGTGGGGGGAATCTAAGACTAGAGCAGCTAGTTATGGAACTTTCCTTAGAAAAAGGACATCAATATTTGATTCTGGAATTTTAATGATCAAGTGGGAGCAAAAAACCCACTCCTGGTAGAAGTTAGGTTGACAGCAATATCTGGCATTCTGTCCGAATACGGTCATTAAGACCTTCAGTTTTGGTGGACAGGGATGAATAGTAAGTGGACAAGTGAGTATTTGTTATGCAAAAGTTCTGGCAATAACAGATTTAAGGCAGAGAGTAAACTGGCTGGCTGGCTTTTGTTAACTTCTCCAGAAGCTGTGAAGGAAGAGAATGCCATGTGTTAACTTTTTTCTCATATTCTTTTCTGTGCTTCCCACATTTTTGTCTCTATTTACTTGAACATGAGCATTTAACTACAAAATATTGTTCAAAAAACTAATTTTCTCTTTAGCTTTACCAAAAAACTACTAAACACATCTTCAGTTCAGTCACTCAAACACATCTTACATAAAGTTATTTTCTAGTTCTTAAATTTCCATTTGATTTATCTTTGTAGTCCTTATTTCACTCCTGAAATTCTCCACCTATGTTTTATTTCCTTGATTACACTATTTCAAAATCTGTATCCCAAATTTTCATTAGTTTTATTCCGTTTGATTGTCAAATTACTGTGGTTTTCTTGAATTGTTAAAGTTCTCTTGCATGTTTCATGGGTTTGGATTAATGGTTTCAAAAGGTATATGAATACTTTCATACATCATTTTAGTTCAGAGAAGAATATCCTTTTGTATTTTGTTAAGAATGTTAGACTAGGTGACAAGCATATTAAGCCAATCAAAAACTGAAATGATGGTGAGCTTGATTTCAATTCTTGTGAGAAATGGTCTATTTCACAGATACAGGTAGAACATTCCTCTTCTAGATTCTTGCTAGAAATATAACATGATTTGCCAGCTTCTTCACAGATCCTGCACTTCTTTATTTGTTTCCTATCTGTATGAAAGTGAAAGTGAAGTTGCTCAATCGTGTCTCTTTGCGACCCCATGGACTGTAGCCTACCAGGCTCCTCCATCCATGGGATTCTCCAGGCAAGAGTACTGGAGTGGGTTGCCAATTCCTTCTTCAGGGGATCTTCCCGACCCAGAGATCAAACCCGGGTCTCCCGCAATCCAAGCAGACAGTTTAACTGCTGAGCCACCAGGGAAGCCCTATCTGTATAAGAGGGCAGAAATATTTGCTCAAGGTATTCTTGCCTTGAGAATACCATGAACATGTAATATATTTATATATGCCCTTGCTTTTATTGAAGATATTTAGAGACTGGTAGTTTTTCTTACACATCTTAATAAATAATCCTGTATGATAAACTCTCAATACTATTAGTATATTGAAAAAAACTATATTTTTGTTGCTTTTGTGTATTGGTCTTTGTTCCCTTGATCCTCTTAAGCTAATGCTAAAATTGGATCTGTTTCAATTTAGCTAGATTTTTCTTGGTAATAAAAAGGATTTATTTTCATTTTACTCATCACTTTTCACTTCCTGATTTGCAGTCATAGAATCACATGTTATTTATCAAATTATAAAATATTTTTAGATAGCTGCAGCATTTGCTAATAACAGCCTACAATGATATCTACCACATTTTACTCACTTTCAAATTGTTTTTCTTATATGAAATATTCTATTAATAATAGCCTAATCCACCCTGCTGCTGCTGCTGCTAAGCCGCTTCAGTCGTGTCCGACTCTGTGCGACCCCATAGACGGCAGCCCACCAGGCTCCACCACCCCTGGGATTCTCCAGGCAAGAACACTGTAGTGGGTTGCCATCTCCTTCTCCAATGCATGAAAGGGAAAAGTGAAAGTGAAGTGGCTCAATCGTGTCCGACTCTTCACGACCCCATTGACTGCAGCCCACCGGGCTCCTCCGTCCATGGGATTTTCCAGGCAAGAGTACTGGAGTGGGTTGCCATTGCCTTCTCCGAGGAAACAAAACAGTAACCCTTAAATTGCTCCTCTGTCCACGGGATTTTCCAGGCAAGAGTACTGGAGTGGGGTGCCATCACCTTCTCCGGTTCTTAGAACAGTAGTTATCAATTATAATTTTGTTATGTTTATATTCTTCAGATTATTTAAGAGTTGGATCGATTTTTTTCGATAATAAAACCTTAAATAGAATCTTAAAGTGGAATAATTTTTCCTCTTAGGAAACAGTAGGCTGCAGTCCATGGGGTCGCTCAGAGTCGGACAGGACTGAGCTACTTCACTTTCACTTTTCACCTTCATGCATTGGAGAAGGAAATGGCAACCCACTCCAGTATTCTTGCCTGGAGAATCCCAGGGACAGGGGAGCCTGGTGGGCTGCCGTTTATGGGATCACGACTGAAGCGACTTAGCAGTAGCAGCAGCAGTTCTAAGGACAACTAGCTTCTACTGCCTTTTAACAAAGTAACATGTATGTCAGTATGATATTCTAAAACTATTAAAATAAGGCTAAAAATATCCCACAAAAGATATAGTATTATATAAATTAAATGTTTAAGAGTGACTCAACAATGTTAATTTTATAACTTTCTTTAAAAGAAAGTTATTTTTGAAATATTTTATACCATTTAAAAACATTTTTCATCTTTAATAAATTTAGATATCTTAGATATCAACCTAAACTTTTTTCTGCCTTAAGACATAAACTGTAAGTTTTATACATATTTCATGTAATTTGAGGTGAGATACATTGGATATCTTCCTCTTAAAAGATCTGCTTTAAAGGTAACTATTGATTACTAAATATTTATTTTATTATAGCCACTCATCTTCAAGGTAAATTGCTTGGATATATTTTTAAATAAAATTTCTTCAAGCATAACTTATTATAGTATGCCCATTTTAAATACACAGAGCAATACATTAAAAAAAAAAACACATTTAGCTGTTTAGTACTGCTCCAACGTCTCTGTCGACTATCCCCTTAGTCCCTTCGTAATCAATCCACTTTAGTCTATCAATGATCTGCTTTATACCATGATAAATTATAGTTATGTCCTCTCTAGAAATTTCTAAAAATTATATTATGTAATATGCACACTTTTTCATCTGCCATCTTTACTCAACTTACTTTTGTTTGAGGGTAAAACTCTGTTTTAAATGTAATGATTTTAAATAATATACTAAAAATCTTTCAATAAATATATTAATTATGATCTATACCTTTCTATACTCAAAATATGGGAGAAGGAAATGGCAACACACTCCACTATTCTTGCCCAGAGAAACCCAGGGACAGAGGAGCCTGGTGGGCTGCCGTCTATGGGGTCACATAGAGTTTGACACGATTGAAGTGACTTAGCAGAAGAAGCAGCATACTCAAAATAAACAACAGTTAGAACCCAACAGATCAACAGACTGGTTCAAAATTGGGAAAGGACTGCATCAAGGCAGTATATTGTCACCCTGCTTATTTAACTTACATGCAAAGCACATCATGAGAAATGCTGGGCTGGATGAATTACAACCTGGAATCAAGATTGCCAGGAGAAATATCAATAACCTCAGATATACAGGTCTTCCCTTGTGGCTCAGCTGGTGAAGAATCTGCCTACAAGGCAAGAGATTTGGATTTGATCCCTGGGTTGGGAAGATCCCCTGGAGAAGGGAAAGGCTACCTACTCCAGTATTCTGGCCTGGAGAATTCCATGGATTCTATATTTCATGGGGTCGCAAAGAATCAGACATGACTGAGGGACATTCACTTATCACTTCAGATACGCAGATGGCACCACCCTATGGCAAAAGTGAAGAGGAACTAAAGAGTCTCTTGATAAAGGTGAAAGAGAGTGAAAAAGTTGGCTCAAAACTCAACATTCAAAAAACTGAGGTCATGGCATCTGGTCCCATCATTTCATGGCATATAGATGGGGAAACAATGGAAGCAGTGACAGGCTTTATTTTCCTGGGCTCCAAAAGCACTGCAGGCAGTGACTACAACCATGAAATTAAAAGACTCTTGCTCTTTGGAGAAAAAGCTATGATAAACCTAGACAGTGTATTAAAAAGCATAGACATTACTTTGCCAGCAAAGGTCTTTACAATCAAAGCTATGATTTAGCCAGTACTCCTGTATGGATGTGAGAGCTGGACCATAAAGAAGGCTGGGTGCCAAAGAATTGATGCTTTTGAACTGCAATGTTCGAGAAGACTCTTGAGAGTCCATTCGACTGCAGGGAGATTAAACCTGTCAATCCTAAACGAAATCAACTCTGAATATTCACTGGAAGGACTGATGCTGAAGCTGAAGTTCACATACTTTGGCCACCTGATAGGAAAAGCGGATTCATTAGAAAAGACTCTGACACCAGAAAAAGTAGAAGGTTGGAGGAGAAGGGAATTATAGAGGATGAGATGATTGGAAAGACCCTGAATTTGGGAAAGATAGAGGAGAGGAAGAGAAGGGAATGACAGAGGATGAGATGATTGGATGGCATCACTGACTCAATGGACATGAGTCTGAGCAAACTGCAGGAGATGGTGAAGGACATGGAAGCCTGGCGTGCTACGGTACATGGGGTTGAAAAAGTTGGATACAACTAAGTAACTGAACAACAACAGCCATACTCAAAATATGATTTATATTTAGATATTAATAACTGTCACTGTAATGGCCTTGGTAAATAAAAGTCAAAGTATATTTATAGTTTGCTGGGTTTTTTCTTCTAAGTATAAAAGCAAAAGAAAAATAAACAGTATTTGCTCATTTGTGCAAATCAGGAAGACAATAAAAACATAATGAAGTAGGCTACAAGAAAGAAGTGAAAAGATGCAGCATTAAAAGTAAATCAGGAAAAAAAATGCAAGAATAATATTTGGAATATAGCTTTCTCTAGTTCTGACTTTTAGAATCATGATAATCTTCCATATAATGAACATAGAATGAAAATCAATATGGACAACATGGAGAGGACAATATGGAGAGGATGTGGAGAAAAGCAAACCCTACTTCACTCTTGATGGAAATGTAAATTGGTACAGCCACTATGGAGAACAGTATGAAGATTCCTTAATGAACTACCAATAATTCTACCATGTTACCCAGCAATCCCGCTACTGGGCATACACCCTGAGAAAACCACAATTCAAAAGGACACAAGTATTCCAGTGTTTAGTGCAGCACTATTTACAATAGCCAGGAAATGAAAGCAACTTTGATGTCCATTGATGGATGAATGAAAAAACAAACTGTCATGCATATATACAATGGAATATTCAGTTCAGTTCAGTCACTCACTCGGGTCCAACTCTTTGCAACCCCATGGACTTCAGCATGCCAGGCTTCCTTGTCCATCACCAACTCCCAGTTCTTGCTCAAACTCATGTCCGTTGAGTCAGTGATGCTATCCAAACATCTCATCCTCTGTTGTCCCCTTCTCCTTCTGCCTTCAATATTTCCAGGATCAGGGTATTTTTCAATGAATTGGTTCTTCATACAGGTTGACAAAGCACTAGAGTTTCACCTTCAGCATCAGTCCTTCCAATGAATATTCAGGACTGATTTCCTTTAGGATGGACTAGTTGGATCTCCTTGCAGTCCAAGGGACTCTCAAGAGTGTTTTCCAAAACCACAGTTCAAAAGCATCAATTCTTTGGTGCTCAGCCTTTTTTATGGTCCAACTCTCACATCCATACATGACTACTGGAAAAACCATAGCTTTGACTAAATGGGCTTTTGTCAGCAAAGTAATGTCTCTGCTTTTTAATATGCTTTCTAGGTTGGTCGTGGCTTTTCTTCCAAGGAGCAAGTGTCTTTTAATTTCATGCCTGCAGTCACCATCTGCAGTGGTTTTGGAGCCCAAGAAAATAAAGTCTGTCACTGTTTCCACTGTTTCCCCATCTATTTCCCATGAAATGATAGGACTGGATGCCATGATCTTAGTTTTCTGAGTGTTGAGTTTTAAGCCAACTTTTTCACTCTCTTCTTTCACTTTCATCAAGAGGCTTTTTAGTTCCTCTTCACTTTCTGCCATAATGGTAGTACCATCTGTGTATCTAAGGTTATTGACATTTCTCCCAGCAATCTTGATTTCAGCTTGTGCTTCATCCAGCCCTGAATTTTGCATAATATACTCTTCATAAAAGTTAAATAAGCAGGGTGACAATATACTGCCTTGACATACTCCTTTCCCAATTTGGAACTAGTCTGTTCCATGTCTGGTTCTAACTTTTGCTTCTTGACCTGTATATAGCTTTCTCATGAGGCAGGTAAGCTGGTCTGGTATTCCTATCTCTTGAAGAATTTTCCACGGTTTGTTGTGATCTACACAGTCAAAGGCTTTGGTGTAATCAATAAAGCAGAAGTAGATGTTTTTTTCTGGAATTCTCTTGTTTTTTTTTTTTTCTATGATCCAGTGGATGTTGGCAATTTGATCTGTGGTTCTTCTGCTTTTTCTAAAACCAGGTTGAACTTCTGGAAGGTCCTGGTTAATGTAGTGTTGAAGCCTGGCTTGGAGGATTTTGAGCATTACTTTGCTAGTGTGTGAGATGAATGCAATTGTGTGATAGTTTGAGCATTCTTTGGCATTGCCTTTCTTTGGGATTGGAATGAAAACTGACCTTTTCCAGTCCTCTGACCACTGCTGAGTTTTCCAAATTAGTTGGCATATTGAGTGCAGCACTTTAACAATGGATTTTACTCAGCCTTAAAAAGGAATGAATTTGAATCAGTTGCATTGAGGTGGAGGAATCTACAGCCTGTTATACATTGTGAAGCAAAAAAGAGAAGAGTAATGTTGTAAATTAATGCGTACATATGGGATCTAGAAAAACAGTATTGATGAACCTATTTAGAGAGAAGAAATGGAGATACAGAGATAAAGAATAGACTCATGAACACAATGGGCGAAGGCGAGTCTAGGAGGAATTGAGAATGTAACAATGTCATATATACACTATCACATGTAAAATAGATAACTAGAGGGAAACTGCTATATAACACAGGGAGGTCAGACTGGTGCTCTGTGATGACCTGCTGCTGCTGCTGCTGCTAAGTCGCTTCAGTCGTGTCTGACTCTGTGCGACCCCATAGACAGTAGCCCACCAGGCTCCTCCATCCCTGGGATTCTCCAGGCAAGAACACTGGTTGGGTTGCCATTTCCTTCTCCAATGCATGAATGTGAAAAGTGAAAGTGAAGTCGCTCAGTCGTGTCCGACTTGTAGCACCCCCATGGACTGCAGCCTACCAGGCTCCTCTACACGTGGGATTTTCCAGGCAAGAGGACTGGAGTGGGTTGCCATTGCCGTCTCCGTGTGATGACCTAGAGGGGTGGAATGGGAGTGGGGAAAGGCTCAACTGGGAGGGAATATATAAGTGTATATTATATATATTTTATGTGTGTGTGTGTTTTGTGTGTGTGCACAGCATCTGGTCCCATTACTTTATGGCAAATAGAAAGGGAAAAAGTGGAAACAGGGACAGATTTTAAACTTGGGCTCCAAAATCACTGCAAACAGTGACTGTAGCTACAAAATTAAAAGCTGCTTGCTCCTCGGAATGAAAACTATGACAAACCTAGATAGCATATTAAAAACCAAGAGACATGAGACATTACTTTTCTGACAAAGGTTCATATAATCAAAGTTATGGTTTTTCCAGTAGTCATGTACAGATGTGAGAATTGGACTATAAAGAAGGCTGAGGGCTGAAGAATTGATGTTTCGAATTGTGGTGCTGGAGAAGGCTGTTCAGAGTTCTTTGCACTGCAAGGAGATTAAACCAGTCAGTCCTAAAGGAAATCAACCCTGAATATTCATTGGAAATGAGAGAGCTAATTGTTAGGTAGGTTGATACTGAGTCCAGGGTTCTCAAGGAGGTGAAAGGGGTCTGGGACCCTCAAAATGAGAAAGGGACAAACTTTTTTTTTCCCTACATTCCTTAGACTTTGTCATATAAGATTTAGTCACATATTTTCTTTAAGCTCAGAGTTAATGATTACACAACAAAACTCATCTTGCTCAAGGGTATATTTTTCCTTAAGCTCTGTACTAATGATTATACAATAACAATTTATCTTGCTCAAGGATATGTTTCTCCTTCTTAACAAGAACCTTCTGACTCATCTTGTTATATTAAGACATATGTTGTGGGAGTGGGTCTGGTAAGACCCTTCTATTGTTAATTCTAATCTTGTTAATTTAAGATGTATGTTGTGGGAGTGGGCCTGGTAAAAGTATAGAAGACCTTCATAAGACTAGCAAGGTCTTCATAAGACTAGCACTCTCCATACCCCTTCTGATGTCTATGTCAGAAGCTTTCTTTGTCCCTTTTATACTTTAATAAAACTCTGCTACACAAAAGCTCTTGAGTGATCAAGGCTGGTGCCTGGTCCTGAAGCTAAATCTTCTTCAAAGATCACGAATTGGACACCATTCACCATAAGCTTTCAGAAGGACTGATGCTGAAGCCGAAGCTCCTATAATTTGGCCACCTGCCACGAAGAGCCAACTCATTCGAAAAGATCCTGAAGCTGGGAAAGATTGAGGGCAGGAAGAGAAGGGGACTACAGAGGAAATATAATTATGAATTTATTAGTTTAATATAAATGTATATAGACATAAATCTATATAGAACTGTTTATATATATGCATAAATTCACATATACATATTTATATGTTTCGATGTATTAAATATACACATGTGTACACACACATATATTTGATTATGACTATACATGGATATCCCTTGTCCCTGGGGGCTCAGTAGTATAGAATCTACCTGCCAATGCAGAAGATGCAGGTTTGCTCCCTGAGATGAGAAGATGCCCTGGAGAAGGAAATAGCAACTCACTCTAGTATTCTTGCCTGGACAGAGAAGCCTGGTGGGCTGAAGTCCATGGGATCACAAAAGAAGAGTCAAACACAACTTAGTGACTAAACAACAATAAATGGATATATGAATATATGGATAAAGAGTGTCTGAAATTATATTTTTTAATTTTTCTAAGCTTGAAAATATTTTAAATGAAAAGCTTTTAAATATCTTACTCAACTCATATTATTTTAAAATATTCTCCAAATTCTTTTCCCCTTTCTATGCAGATTCTTAAGCAAAAGTGAAACATAAAACCCCTTTTCTTTCCTTCAAAATATTTTGCCTCTTTTAGTCTGTTCTGTGATGAAGCATTTCCTGTAGTTTCTCAGATTTTTGTTATTTTTCTTTACAACAGAACATATTTGATGAGTTCAAGTAAAATGAGTGATTGAGGCTAAAAAACCACTTCTGTCACAATAATTTTCATCTATTTATCAACTGAACTACTATTTATGTCTCCAGCCACTTTTTGCTATAAAATTTACTCATTAAGGTCTATCCATGTCATATTGTGACCATTCAAGTTAAGTATACTTGATATCATTCAGCGAAGATAATGACTTTAGAGTCCTAATAGCTTTTCTTGTCAGTTATGACCAAAGTGACATGACTAAATATGCATCTTGAATACTGTATTTTTCTTCCTGATACACTGCTCTGCACTTAATAAATATTTACAATCTCAGTTGTTTGTAACTAACAATTACAGGGCTTGTCCAACAGTTTCATTTCTTCAAAATGTCAATAGCTACTCAGTTTTGTACACAAAACTGTGTAATACTTACCACTGCATTTATAGATGCTTATTACAGATACAGGCAAGTGAATTTAAGGGTGTGTTGGAGCTGGCTTATAGTGGCTCTCAAGACCTGACTGGGTATAACTCTTCCCAACCATAGCAGATATCTCATACTGACAGCTAAAATCACCACGGTGAGCATATTGACAATGTAGGAGGTGGTAAATGGTATCGACCAGCCCCTACCCCTGAACCCCCTGCCCAGGGAAAGTGAAAGTTAAAGTGTTGGTTGCTCAGTTATGTTGGACTCTTTGTAACCCCATGGACTATAGCCCAGCAGGCTTCTCCATCCATGGAATTCTCCAGGCAAGAATACTTGTGGGAGGTCATTTCCTTCTCCAGGGGATTTTCGTGACCCAGGAATTGAACACAGATCTCCTGAATTACAGCAGACTGTTTATTATCTGAATGACCAGGGAAGCCAAGGGAGCCCTTTGCTATATAATGTCTAGCACCTTATTGTTCTAAAATCTTGTAGGAATATGGAACATTCCATATTCATAAACTTTAAATGGAAATATAGAGGTCGCCTCTTCATTTCGGCTTCAATTACACAGTTTTTGCTGCTTTTCTTAGGACATGAAAGTTGCTCAGTCATGTCCAACTCTTTGTGACCCGATGGACTATACAGTCCCTGGAATTCTCCATGCCAGAATACTGGAATGGGTAGCCTTTCCCATCTCCAGGGTATCTTCCTGACCCAGGGATCAAACCCAGGTCTCCTGCATTGCAGGCCAATTCTTTACCAGCTGAGCCACAAGGGAAGCCATTTCTTAGGAAAGTTGGCTCCAAAAGCAAGACTTCTACACTTGCTGTTTCCTCTGCATGGAATAGAATTTGTCCTGATAACTGCTAATGTGTTCCTTACTACCTTCAGTTCTGCTAAAAAGGCATCAGTGAAGCTTCTCCTGTACCCTATGTGAAATAATTTTCTGGTGTACAAGCCTTCAGTAATCCCCTCTCCAAACAATATAAGCTTTATTTTAATCAACAGCAGGTAACACAATATGACGTACTCCTTATTGACTTGCCATTCATTACTACTTATTTATCATCAACCTAGACAGCATATTAAAAAGCAGAGAGATTACTTTGCCAACAAAGGTCCATCTAGTCAAAGCTATGATTTTTCCAGTAGTCATGTATGGATGTGAGAGTTGGACTATAAAGAAAGCTGAGCACAGAAGAATTGATGCTTTTGAACTGTGGTGTTGGAGAAGACTCTTGGGAGTCTCTTGGACTGCAAGATCAAACCAGTCAATCCTAAAGAAATCAGTCCTGAATATTCACTGGAAGGACTAATGCTGAAGCTGAAACTCCAATACTTTGACCACCTATGAGAAGAACTGACTCATTGGAAAAGACTCTGATTCTGGGAAAGATTGAAGGCAGAAGGAGAAGGGGATGACAGAGGATGAGATGTTTGGATGGCATCACTGACTCAATGGACAAGCTCCGTGAATTCGTGATAGACAGGGATGGCTGGCATGTTGCAGTCCATGGCGTTGCCAAGAGTCAGACATGACTGAGCAACTGAACTGAACTATCACTAAAACAATGCAATCTCCATGACAACAGATTTACTAGCAATTTTTCTTAAATTTCTATCTCTGAGGTATAAAAAATGAGTCACATAAGTGACACTCAAAATATATGTTGAATGAATAACAATAATGAGAATAAAACTGTGAGTAGTATTTAAAAAATAAAAATTACGTTTATAAAAATAGTTCAGAAGTATGTATATTACTAAAAATTGGTACTTTAATAACACATATAATTTGTTTTTTATTTCACAATATCATCATATATGTTTTCTTTACTCCTTTATTATGACTTTTTATCCACATTACTAGATATAAGTATTACATAAATAGACTAGCTATTATAAATGTCACATTGAAGAGTTGTTTTGCTCATAAACAAATTTAGGTTATATGTATACAAAACTTTTATGTAAAAAATACATTTCTATGTGTTTTTATGTGCAAAAGCATTGCTAATACTTTCAATACATGCGTTTTTAAATCGAGAAAACATTTAAATTTTTCACTAATTGGTAAAATTATGTAATAATTTAGAGTACAGTATGTTATTATACGGAGAAGGCAATGGCACCCCACTCCAGTACTCTTGCCTGGAAAATCCCATGGATGGAGGAGCCTGGTGGTCTGCAGTCCATGGGGTCGCTGAGGGTCGGACGCGACTGAGCAACTTCATTTTCACTTTTTACTTTCATGCATTGGAGAAGGAAATGGCAACCCACTCCAGTGTTCTTGCCTGGAGAATCCCAGGGACGGGGGAGCCTGGTGAGCTGTCGTCTATGGGGTCGCACAGAGTCGGACATGACTGAAGTGACTTAGCAGCATGTTATTATATGTTCATTAATTCTTTCAACAAACTCTCATTGATTAAATACCTTAAACATAGTTTCCTTGTACTAGGAACTTTATATTTTTATTTACATTTTTTATAATACTGAGGTCACAGAACTGAAATTGCATAAATTTATCATTTTATAATTGACCCCTACAATGGGGTTTAGTGTCCCAAACTTATAGGTGATAATATCAAAGACCTTTTGACAAATGAATCTGTTTTCCCTGGGGACAAGACGTCTAATTGACTTTCATCTTCCCAGATAATAACATCATAACTGTTAGACAAGTGAGAGTTACTATGAATAAATGATTGAATGAATAAATGAATGAATTAATGAACAAATTTTCAGGATACTTGTATTAGAATTTCTAAGAAAGTAACTTTTTAAAGTTACAATGTTGGAAAACAAATGAAGGACTCTTTATTCAAAGATATATAGGAAACAACCTATTTTTTCTTTTTTAATTGAAAAAATATAAAGACAATTTTTATTTATTTTTTTTAATTTTATTTTATTTAACTTTACAATATTGTATTGGTTTTGCCATATATCAAAATGAACCTGTCACAGGTATACATGTGTTCCCCATCCTGAAACCTCTTCCTTCCTCCCTCTCTGTACCATCCCTCTGGGTCATCCCAGGGCACCAGCCCCAAGCATCCAGTATCGTGCATCGAACCTGGACTGGCGACTCATTTCATATATGATATTATACATATTTCAATGCCATTCTCCCAAATCATCCCACCCTCTCCCTCTCCCACAGAGTCCAAAAGACTGTTCTGTACATCAGTGTCTCTTTTGCTGTCTCATATACAGGGTTATTATTACCATCTTCCTAAATTCCATATATATGCGTTAGTATACTGTATTGGTGTTTTTCTTTCTGGCTTACTTCACTCTGTATAATAGGCTCCAGTTTCATCCACCTCATTAGAGCTGATTCAAATGTATTCTTTTTAATGGCTGAGTAACACTCCATTGTTTTTAAAGCAGGTTTAGATTCACTGCAAAACCGCAGCAAAGGCACAGATTTTCCATAAACCTCTTGACCCCGGGCATGCATACCCCTCTACTTTATGAAGGCTCCCCACTAGAACAATATAGCGTTACAACTGACAAATCTCCAGTTATGCATCACAAGCACCACAGTCCATAGTTCACATTACTCTTCACTCATGGTAATGTGCATTTTTTTGGCTTTGGACAAATTTATAATGACATGTGGGGCTTGCCTGGTGGCTCAGTGGTAAAGAATCTTCCTGCCAAGCAGAAAATGTGGGTGTGATCCCTGGGTTGGGAAGAATCCCTGGAGAAGGAAATGGCAACCCACTCTAATATTCTTGCCTGGAGAATTCCAGAGACAGAGATACCTAGCAAGCTACAGTCCATGGGGTCATAAGAGTCAGATACAACTTGGCAACTGAGCACACACACAGCATTTTCACTGCCCTAAAAATCATCTGTTCTGCTTATACATCCCACCATGCTCTCCTTCCATCTTATAGCAATCACTGGGACAGATTATTCTGATCATACAAGGAAGATAACCAAGGACAAGCTATTAAATTTACCTAAAAAAGTACTTACGATGATTCCAAATTCTCTGCCAAAGAGAAGAAAAAAAATTTCTAGGTCAGTTCTATAAACGTTACCCAAACATCATTTTTGAATATTTTGGGGACTGAATTCCTAATGTTTATATAACTTGTGTATTTTAACAGGAAATTGTGTATTCCAAATAGCCAATCACAGTGTAATACTTGATATTCTTCTACATGTGAAATTAAACTTAGTACAACTTTTTTTATATAAAAATAAAATCATATCACATCAAAAAATAAAATATATAGGAATAAAGCTAAACAAGGAGGTGAAAGACCTAAACACTGAGAACTATAACACACTGAAAAAGGAAACTGAAGATGATGCAAAGAAATGGAAAAAATATCTGATGCTCTTAGATTTGAAAAATTAATATTGTTAAAATGCCCATACTACCAAAATCTATCTAACGATTTAATGTGATCCCAATCAAATTAACCATGACATTTTCACAGGACTCAAACAACAATCCTTAAAGTTTATATGAAACTCCAAAAGACCCAGAATTTCCCAAGCTATCCTGAGGAAAAAGAGCAAAGCTGGAGGCATCTCCAGCCCAGATTTCAGACAACAACACAAAGCTACAATAATGAAACAACGTGGTACTGGCACAAAAATAGAGGTCAGTGAACAGAACACAGAGCCCAGAAATATACCCACACGCCTACTGTCATTAGTCATCAACAAAGCAGACAGGAAAACCAATGGAGAAAAGACAGTCTCTTCGGCAAGCAGTGTTGGGAAAGCTGGTCAGCTTCACATAAATCCCTCATACTATATACAAAAATAAACTCAAAATGATTTAAAGACTTAACTTCAGGCATGCATGCTAAGTCGCTTCCGTCATGTCTGACTCTTTGAACCCTATGGACTGTAGCTCGCTAGGCTCCTCTGTCCACGAGATTCCCCAGGCAAGAATACTAGAGTGGGTTACCGCGCCCTCCTCCAAGGGGATCTTCCTGACCCAGGGATCAAACCGACAACTCTTGATGTCTCCTGCATTGGCAGGCAGCTTCTTTACCACTGGAATCTCCTGGGAATACAAGAAATGAAATTATAAAACTCCTAGCGCACAGGCAAAACATTCTCTGACATAAATTGTAGCAATGCTTTCTTAGATAAGGCACAAGAAATAAAAGTACAAATAAACAGGTGGGGCCTAATCAAACTTAAAAACTTTTGCATAGCAAACAAAACCACAAACTAAACAAACAAACAAATCTAATGGACTTCCCTGGAAGTCTAGTGGTTAAGACTTTTCCTTCTCATGCAGGGAGGGTGGGCTTGAGAGCTGGTTAAGCAGCTAAGATCCCACATGCCTCGTGGCCAGAAAAAAATAAAAATAAATAATAATAATAATAATAAACAGAAACAACTTTGGAACAAATTCAAAAAATAAAGACTTTAAAAAATACATGATGGACTGGGAGAAGATATCAGTAAATAATATGACCAACAAGGGCTTAATTTCTAAAACACACAAATAGTTCATAGAACTCAGTACCAAAAAATGAATAAAAAATAAACAGTCCAATAAAAAATTAGGCAGGAGACCTAAAAAGGTATTTCTCCAAAGATGACATGCAAGTGGCCAAGAGGCACATGAAAAGATGCTCAACATCCCTAATTATTAGAGAAAGGCAAGTCTAAACTACAAAGAGATACCACTTCACACTGGTCAGAGTGGCCATCATCAAAAAGGCTATAAATTATAAATGCTGGCAAGGGTGTAGAGAAAAGGGAACCCTCCAACACTGTTGGTGGGAATGTAAATTGATACAGACACTGTAGAAAACATTATGGAAGTTCCTTAAAAATCTAAAAATAGATTTACCATATGAGCCAGCAATTCACCCTTGGGAGTATATTCTGAAAAGATGAAAGCTCTAATTTGAAAGTATAAATGCAACCCAATGGGCTTCCCTTGTGGCTCAGCTGGTAAAGAATCCGCCTGCAATGAGGGAAACCTGGGTTCGACCCCTGGGTTGGGAAGATCCCCTGGAGGAGGGCACAGCAACCCACTCCAGTATTCTGGCCTGGAAAATTCCATGGACTGTACATTCCATGGGGTGGCAAAGAGTTGGACACACTAAGTGACCTTCACTTCACTTCATGAACCCCAATGTTCACAGCAGCACTCTTTATAATAGCCAACACATGAAAGCAACCTAAGTGTCCATCAACAGATAATGGAGAAATAAGATACGGCATATGTATACAATCAAATATTACTTTACCATTAAAGATAATGAAATACTGCCATTTGCAGCAACATGGATGGACCTAGAGAATATCATACTATCTGAAGAAATTCAGAGCAAGATATTTATATGTGGAATCTAAAAAATAATGCAAATGAACTTATTTACAAAATATAAACAGGCCAACAGACATGGAAAACAAACTTTTGGTTATGAAAGGGGAAAGCTGGGGTAAGAGACGTTTTAAAAATATTAGTTTTTCAAATCCAGATACAAACTACTACATATAAAATAGATAAAACAACAAGGATTTACTGTATAACACAGGGAACTATATTCAATATATTTTAATAACTGAAAATAGTAAAGAATCTGAAATAAAAAATACGTGTAACTGAAGCACTTTGCCGTATACCTGAAACTAACAAAATATAAAAATAGAAATTTGTCACTTTAAGCTTCAGTTTCTTCATCTAGAAAGATTATTATTTTGGACAATCCTCTTTTTAAAGACTTTTTTGAGAAATAAATTGCCATAAAATTCAACTGCATGAGAAGCATACCCTTGGGTCTCTTACTAGGCACTCATTCAATTTGGGTTCTGGTTCTACCTTCACATTGATCACCCTCAGGATTCAAATTTCCAGTTGATTTTAGTTTAGCTTTAGTTTAAAAAATGTATTATTACAAAGGGCAACATAGTTTTATGTTACTTGTTTATGAACCTTAAGCCAACTGCAGGAGACACACAGAGAAAGCCACAGGAGGTATCTCTTTTTTATTTAAAATTTAGACTAAAATAAATGAAAAGATTTTAGAGGAATTATTTAAGACACAAATATCTGTATGGTTTTTGTTGGAGAAGGCATTACTAATTTGCTCTGGGAACAGCTGCACTTTATTGGACATGATATTTTTCCCTGTGCAGATTTCCTCTTGCTTAGCAAAGGTACACAAAGAGAATGCCAGTTTAGTGCTCTGGAAAAGGCTGTCAGTTCCTCCTGAGCTCAGCTCATGCATCTTAATGCAGCATCAGGTTTCTTGTAGATGACCACATTTCAGGCCCTTTGACAAAAGCCATATAAAAAAAAGATATGATGCTCAAGTAGAGGAGGTGGCTTGAATAATTTAACAGCTACATATAGACCTATGAAATATTAAAGGAACAACAGCGTTCAACGGGAATTTTATAGATTCTAGCTTGACATCTGTCTCTCCCTTACATAACTGGCTATTTGGCTACAGCAATAATTAATATGTTATGATAGAGAGATGGTAATTACAATGGAGTTAATAAGTACTTTAATTAAAGCTAAACCAGCTTACTGACACTCAGGTATCTTAAAAAGTTTTATAAAACTCAAATAATTTAAGCTTTCTTAAGAATACTGAGCTGATATTTAAAAAACAAAACAAAAAAAGGAATATTCTATCCCGGCTATTTTAAAATAAATTTGTTCTGAACAAGAACTGTTCAGCTAGCATTTGTATTTCTTTTATAAATATGATGGACTTTAAAAATCCCTTTGTAAAGTGAAAGGCAAGAAAGCAGGCACAGGATCTCTGAGGTTATTTTGTCACAATGTGAAGAATCAATGCTTATCAATTCATATGGCACCTCCAATTACTCTACCCCACTGTATAATCAGGAGCATCTCCATCAGAGACTGACGGTATTGCAGATATCCATATATGGCAGATGGTCTATGGAGGGACTTGCATTTTTCTTAATTGTGAATCTTTATCTTAGATATCTATAACATTCCTTAAAAGTTTCTTATTGTTTGTAAAATATATTTACCTTTAATTTTCTTCACCTCTTTTGGCATAATAAGGTGCTTACTTACAAAAACCTGTAATTAGACCAAAGTGTATTATATGCACTTTAAGTGAAGTAAATGTTTGAGATATCTCATTTAAAAGAAAGGGACCTAATTAAATTTAAAAGCTTTTGCACAACGAAGGAAACTATAAGCAAGGTGAAAAGACAGCCTTCAGAATGGGAGAAAAGAATAGCAAACGAAGCAACTGACAAAGAATCTCAAAAATATATAAGCAGCTCCTGGAGCTCAATTCCAAAAAAATAAATGGCCCAATCAAAAAATGGGAAAGAACTAAACAGACATTTTTCCAAAGATGACATACAGATTGGTAATAAACACATGAAAAGATGCTCAACATCACTCATTATCAGAGAAATGCAAATCAAAACCACTATGAGGTACCATCTCATGCCAGTCAGAATGGCTGCTATCCAAAGGTCTACAAGCAATAAATGCTGGAGAGGGTGCGGAGAAAAGGGAACCCTCCTACACTGTTGGTGGGAAGGCAAACTAGTACAGCCACTATGGAAAACAGTGTGGAGATTCCTTAAAAAACTGGAAATAGAACTGTCATATGACCCAGCAATCCCACTGCTGGACATACACACTGAGGAACCAGAACTGAAAGAGACACGTGCACCCCAATGTTCATCGCAGCGCTGTGTACAATAGCCAGGACATGGAAGCAACCTAGATGTCCATCGGCAGATGAATGGATAAGAAAGCTGTGTTACATATACACAATGCAATATTATATTAAAACATATATAGAGAGAATTTAGAAAGATGGTAACAATGACCCTATATGCAAGACAGCAAAAAAGACACAAATATAAAGAACAGACTTTTGGGCTCTGTGGGAGAAGGTGAGGGTGGGATGATTTGAGAGAAAACCATTGAAGCATGGATATTACCATATGTGAAATAGATCACCAGTCCAAGTTCGATGCATGAAACAGGGCACTCAAAGCCAGTGCACTGGGACAACCCTGAGGGATGCGATGGGGAGGGAGGTGGGAGGTGGGTTCAGGATGAGGGACACATGTACACCCATGGCTGATTCATGTCAGTGTATGGCAAAAACCGTTACAATATTGTGAAGTAGTTATCCTCCAATTAAAATAAATTAATTAAAAAAAAGAAAGTATCATGTTATTTTGCTATTGTTTCTAATAGGCCTCAGTTCTTCACTTCTTAATACAGTGCTCTGAGTTTTTGCTTTGAAGAGACACCTAAGCATGAAGGAAGTGGAGGCAAAGGGGCTGGTTTCCCAAAGAGATACTTTTCTGCAATAGCTCTGATAAAGTGACCTCATTGTTAGAGAGTTTAACTCAGTTTTAGCAGAGATGTTGTATTCCCACTGAATACTCATAATACGTTTTAGGTTCTTGCAGTGTTTATGGAAATCTGTAGTGTGACTAGGACTAAATATGAGTCATTCTGTAGAGGCAATGGGTCCACAAAACAATGACTGCTATTCTTGGGACATTAAGTCTCAGAATAGTCATAAAGTAAACCACTAACTAGTGAGGTAATTCTGAATCAAAACAGCCCCTTCACAATGTTTTATCATTTTTCAATTGCTTCCTCATATGCAATTTCAAGGGATATATATTTAGCATAATGCCATGGGGAAGACTCCGAAAGAGGGGGTGCATTCCCGACAGAAGCAGTTCAGCAAACTAGACCTCATCAGTTACTGTGAATTCAGAGGTTACAACATCCTAAAAGATGATGCTCTGAAAGTGCTATATTCAATATGCCAGCAAGTTTGGAAAACTCAGTGGTGGCCACAGGACAGGAAAAGGTCAGTTTTGATTCCAATCCCAAAGAAAGGCAATGCCAAAGAATGTTCAAACTACTGCACAATTGCATTCATCTCACACGCTAGTAAAGTAATGCTCAAAATTCTACAAGCCAGGCTTCAACGGTACGTGAACCAGGAACTTGCAGATGTTCAAGCTGGTTTCAGAAAAGGCAGAGGAACCAGAGAGCAAATTGCCAACATCCACTGAATCATAAAAAAGGCAAGTCCAGAAAAATTCCAGACATCTATTTCTGGTTCATTGACTACGTTAAACCCTTTGACTGTGTGGATAACATCAAACTGGAAAATTCTTAGAAACAGAAATAACAGATCACCTTACCTGCCTCCAGAGAAATCTGTATGCAGGTCAAGAAGCAACAGTTAGAACCTGACAGGGAACAAGAGACTGTTTGAAAATTTGGAAAGGAGTATATCAAGGCTGTATATTGTCACCCTGCTTATTTAACTTGTATGCTTATTTAACTTATTTAACTTGTATATCATGCAAAATTCCAGGCTGAATGAAGCACAAGCTAGAATCAAGATTGCTGGGAGAAATATCAATAACCTCAGATATGCAGATGACACCATCCTTATGACAGAGAGTGAAGAAAAACTAAAGATCCTCTTGATGAAAGTGAAAGAGGAGAGTCAAAAAGTTGGCCTAAAACTCAACATTTAAATGAGGTGGATGAAACTGGAGCCTATTATACAGACTGAAGTAAGCCAGAAAGAAAAACACCAATATAGTATACTAATGCATATATATGGAATTTAGAAAGATGGTAACAATAACCCTGTACACGAGACAGCAAAAGAGACACTGATGTATAGAACAGTCTTGTGGACTCTGTGGGAGACGGAGAGGGTGGGATGATTTGGGAGAATGGCATTGAAACATGAATAATATCATATATGAAACGAGTCGCCAGTCCATGTTCAATGAATGATACTGGATGCTTGGGGCTAGTGCACTGGGACAACTCAGAGGGATGGTATGGGGAGGGAGGAGGGAGGAGGGTTCAGGATGGGGAACACGTGTATACCTGTGGCAGATTCATGTTGATATATGGCAAAACCAATACAATACTGTAAAGTTAAAAAATTAAAAAAATTAAAAAAAAACAAACAAACTAAGATCATGGCATACGGTCCCGTCACTTCATGGTAAATAGATGGGTAAACAATGGAAACAGTGACAGACTTTAATTTCTTGTGCTCCAAAATCACTGTAGATGGTGACTGCAGTCATGAAATTAAAAGACATTTCCTCCTTGGAAGAAAGCTATAACAAACTAGACAGCATGTTAAAAAGCAGAGACATTACTTTGCTGACAAAGGTCCATATAGTCAAAGCTATGTTTTTTTCAGTATGGATGTGAGAGTTGGACCATAAACAAGGCTGAACAAAGAATTGATGCTTTTGAACTGGGGTGTTGGAAAAGACTCTTGAGAGTCCCTTGGACTATAAGGAGATCAAACCAGTCAATCCTAAAGGAAATCAGTCCCAAATATTCATTGGAAGGACTTATGATGAAGCTGAAGCTCCAATACTTTGGCTACCTGATGCAAAGAACTGACTCATTGGAAAAGCCCATGATGCTGGGAAAAATTGAAGGTGGGAGGAGAAGGGGACAACAGAGAATGAGATGGTTGGATGGCATCACTGACTTGATGGACATGAGTTTAAGCAAGCTCCCTGGGAGTTGGTGATGGACAGGGAAGCCTGGCATGCTGCAGTCTATGGGGTTGCAAAGAGTCAGACATGACTGAGCAACTGAACAGAACTGATAAAACATGGGACATGTCTTTGGGAGCAGAGCTGCAGAGTTGGAAGTGCTAATTACCTTTGGAATCATTAGTAATTCTGCTTTCTTTTAAACAATACCCAACTTTTCCAGCTTCACTACCATTAGTCTTACCTCTTTTGTCCTAAACTAGTTAAATGGGACAACTGCTGGATTCTACATATTCCCCGTTACTGGTATAGTAAGAAAATTGCCATAACTCATTCCTTGATCTTAGTGAAATAATCAATAATAGGACTATATCACTGATGTGCTTCAGTAGAGTATTTCCCCAGGTAAACAATACCAATCAGTCAAATCGGCATTTGAAGTGAAATTCAGGCCTACTTTATTCTCACTTTCATCCTTTGATGCACTAATTTTCTTGGTCTTAGATACCTCTCACATAGTTCCAGCATGTACTTCATTAAATCATGTTCTGATCTCATTATTTAATAGGATAAACAATTTATCCATTTGAAAATCTCACACATTACAGGGGTTACTTTGATTTTGTTATACAGTCAGGTTGCTTACATTCTTCTTTTATTTTGACACATTCTGTCCCTAGTCTATTCATTGGCAGGTGAATTCTTTACCACTAGCACCACATATCGTCAATTAGTTTAAAAAACAAATCATAAATTAAAAATACAGAACCACTAATTGGTCAGAGGTTATAAGCTAACATGCTAAGCACGTCACTTTACTCAAAATATTGCTTTAAAAGGAAGATTATAGAAAGATTATAGAAATTGTGATGCTTTTGGTGGGAGAGTAAAGATTTAGGAAAAGCAAGAACATAGTAGGGAACTGGAGAGGTTCTCAAGGATATGATTATTTTTTTATCAATTCTGACATTTTTACAGCATTCCACAGGCATTCCTTTTATACATTTCAAAACTCATGGTTATAGTCAATTGCTACTCTGGGTCAATTATCACCAGTTACATTTTCATCTATTTCTTTCACTGATCCCTGGAAAGTCTAGCTGTCAAACTGACCTGTTGTGACTGTTCATGGCCAGTGGGAACTGGCTAGTCAAAAGTATGAAACTTCTCCTCCATTTAAATACCATTTCAAATATGAGTTTTAACCTAAAAGACACATTTGTCTTAAAAAAAATATATATATATTCCTGCCCCTCATCTTCAAGTCAATAGTGATTTCCCTGTAACATAACCACATGCAATTCCACTACATAATTTTAATACATGCTCAGATTTCTTTATACTCTTTTTTTCCATTCCTTTCAAATCTAGTACTTGTTACAATCACCTATGCAGATGACATTTCAGAGCTTTGTGTCTAAACTGTAAGGTTAGAAATGCATGTTAAATTTTGCAAATGATTTATGGATTATAGGGTAGAATGATGTATATTATTATATGAGGGGTTCAGGAAGGGCCATTTATGCACAATTAAAGAAAAACAGGTATCAATGTTTTTTCTCAAACCTTGGCCTTTTTCCTTTTAACCTTCTGAAAGTCATTATGTCATATTTCAAAATTCTTATTTTGCTTGAGGGAAAAATTTAAGTCACATAACTAGGCCATAACATTCAAATGTTCAAGGTTTGATTTTTTTTCTGTGTGATTTATAATAGTGCATGCTTTCATAATGTGTAATTTATCAGGTATGATGCAAGATTTTATGCCAGTTGTACAATTTATTCCTTAAATCTTTAATGGAAGAAGAGAAATTGATTGTTGAGATTAGAACAAGTTGCCAATAATTTCTTCATGACATCTCTATAAAGCATCCATCACTCATTTCCATTTTTAAGCTGCCAACCTAACTACATTTTTTTACCCCCATGTAGAGATTAGCATAGAAACCCAAGGGTAACTTTTCCAGTTTATTCTGCTCTCAATATACTATTTTCATTATTACCACTGTTGTCATTCTCACCAGCATAATACCTATATAAATTAGAGTGCTTCACAGGTTGAAAAATATCATGTCAGTTTCTCTCTACATTTTTTTATGAGGCCCAGCTGGTGTGCAATATTGTATAAGATGCAAGCATACAATATAGTGAATCAATTTTTAAAGGTTATATTCCATAGACATGCTGTGCTATGCTTAGTCACTCAGTTGTGTCCAACTCTTTGTGACCCCATGGATGGCAGCCCACCAGGCTTCTCTGTCCATGGGGATTCTCCAGGCAAGAATACTGGAGAAGGTTGCCATGCCCTCCTCGAGGGGATCTTCCTGACCCAGGAATTGAATTGGGGTCTCCTGCATTGCAGGTGGATTCTTTACCAGCAGAGCTACCAGGGAAGTCCATGTTCCAGATGTAATTACTACAACATACTGGCAATATTCCTACATTGTACAATATACCCTTATAGCTTATTTTATAAATAAAAATTTGTACCTCTTAATCTAACTGTATCTTGCCCCTACTCCTTCCCCCTTCCTACTGGTAACCACTAGCTTGTTCTGTGAGTCTGTTTCCTTTTTGTTATACTCACTAGTTTATTTTTTATATTCTCCATACAAGTGATATCATACAATAATTGTTCTTCTCTGACATATTCCACATAGCATAACATCCTCCAAGTCCATGTTACTGCAAATAGCAAAATGTCATTATTTTTATGGCTGAGTAGTATTCCACTATAAATATATACCCCATCTTTGTCATCCATTCTTGTGTTGATGGACACTTAAGTTGCTTCCATATCTTAACAATTGAAATAATGCTTCAATGAACACTGGGATGCATGTATCTTTTCAAATTCATGTTTTTGCTTTTTTTGATATATACCCAGGAGTGGAATTGCTGGGTCAATTGTAGCTCTGTTTTTAGAGAAATCCTCATACTGTTTTCCATAATGGCTGCATCCATCTGCATTCTACCAACAGTGTAAAAGAGTACTCTTTTCCTCCATGCCTTTACTAACATTTTAAAAGCTAGCCCTTCTGACAGGTGTGAGGCCATAGCTCACCGTGGTTTTAACTTGCATTTCTCTAATGATTAATAAGGCTGAGCATCTTTTCATATGTCTGTTGGCCACCTGCATGTCTTCCTTCAGTTCAGTTCAGTTCAGTTGCTCAGTCATGTCCGACTCTTTGCAACCCCATGAATCGCAGCATGCCAGGCCTCCCTGTCCATCACCAACTCCTGGAGTTCACTCAGACTCACGTCCATCGAGACAGTGATGCCATCCAGCCATCTCATCCTCTGTCGTCCCCTTCTCCTCCTGCCCCCAATCCCTCCCAGCATCAGGGTCTTTTCCAATGAGTCAACTCTTCGCAGGAGGTGGCCAAAGTACTGGAGTTTCAGCTTCAGCATCATTCCTTCCAAAGAAATCCCAGGGCTGATCGCCTTCAGAATGGACTGGTTGGATCTCCTTGCAGTCCAAGGGACTCTCAAGAGTCTTCTCCAACACCACAGTTCAAAAGCATCACTTCTTCGGCACTCAGCTTTCTTCACAGTCCAACTCTCACATTCATACATGACCACTGGAAAAACCATAGCCTTGACTAGATGGACCTTTGTTGGCAAAGTAATGTCTCTGCTTTTCAGTATGCTATCTAGGTTGGTCATAACTTTGATTCCAAGGAGTAAGCAACTTTTAATTTCATGGCTGCAATCACCATCTGCAGTGATTTTGAAGCCCAAAAAAATAAAGGCTGACACTGTTTCCCCATCTATTTCCCATGAAGTGATGGGACCAGATGCCATGATCTTCGTTTTCTGAATGTTGAGTTTTAAGCCAACTTTTTCATTCTCCTCTTTCACCTTCATCAAGATGCTTTTTAGTTCCTCTTCACTTTCTGCCATAAGGGTGGTGTCATCTGCATCTATTCAAATCTATTCTTTAGCTCATTTTTAACTTGGGTTGTTCATTTTTCTGATGTTGAGTTGCATGAGCTATTTGCATATTTTAGATAGTAACCCCTTCTCGGTCATATAATTTCCAATATTTTCTCCCATTCAGTAGGTTTTCTTTTCATTTTGTCAATAGTTTCCTTTGCTGTGCGAAAGCTTTTAAGTTTTACTATATTAGGTACTATTTATTTATTTTGGCTTCTATTTGCTTTAGGAGATAGACACAAAAAAAAATATTGCTATAATTTATGTCAGGGAACATTCTGCCTCTGTTTTCCTCTGATTTTATTTTTCCCTCTGGCTGGAAGCCATCACATCCATTAAGAGGGCCTTCACTGAACATCTGATCAGGAAAAAATACTATCTTTGAGCTCCTATGGTTAGTCATTCTCATGTGAACTTTGCTATATAATGAGCAATGTTTTAGTTGTGGCTAAAGTTATGACATGCTCTTTACGTGATTACATGAATGATGAAATGATGATACTAATGTAGAGGGCAAAGACCACGAGTAATAACTCAGTTATCAAAGATTCCTTGAAGCACTGTAAGTATTTGCCAATATCAATTACTATATATACATAAATAAGTAGCTCAGCAACTTTCTTTCAACATATCTATCGAAGGGTAAATCACATGCAATGCAACTAACTTTTTTAAAGTATAAGACTCAATGGTTTCTCGTATGTTTTCCATTCTAGGACCAAAAGGAACAAAATTCAGCCAATGCCCTGAACAATCAAAGAAATGGAAACTGTCTTAGAGTAGTCATAATGAAACACAGCCTGCTAACATGGTGATTTTAGACAGTGAGGACCACTGAAAAATGGAGGCATAAGATAATATATTGGTATGGTTTAAGACAAAAATCTGGCCAGTAAGTTTCCACCAAATTTTTTTCTGATGGTTCCATAAGGGTTCCCTCAGGTATAACAAGTTGCATAACAGACCCCAATTATTTGATCAACAAACATATAATTCTAACCAAGATATTTAAAATGAAGTCAAGGGTCTAAAATAATTCAAGTGTTCAGAGATTGGGACTGTATCATTTTATGTTATTGTTGTTCAGTCACTAAGCTGTGTCCAACTCTTTGTGACCCCATGGCCTGAAGTATGCAAGGCTCCTCTGTCCTTCACTATCTCCTAAAGTTTGCTCAAATTCATGTCCATTGCATCAGAGATGCTATCTAACCATCGTATCCTCTGTTGCTTCCCCTTCTTTTGCCTTCAATCTTCCCCAGCATCAGGGTTTCTTCCCAGTGAGTCAGCTCTTCACATCAGGTGGTCAAAGTGTTGGAGCTTCAGCTTTAGCACCAGTACTTCTAAAGAATATTTAGGGTTTATTTCCATTTGATCTCCATGCAGTCCAAGAGACTCTCAATAGTCTTCTTCAGCACAATTCAAAAGCATCAGTTCTTCAGCACTCAGCCTTCTTTATGGATCAACTCTCACGTCTGTACATGACTACTGGAAAAGTCATAGCTTTGACTATATATCCCTTTGTCTGCAAAGTGATAAACCTCAATATTAAAGGCAGCTAGACCGTGGAAATTAAACATGAATAAAGGGAAGTTTACTTCTTTTTACTCTGGATTAGTAAAATATCTGACTGTGATTTTGGAAACACAATGTCCTGTGTGATATTCGAGTCCACTCTGATATGAATTAGCCACATGTGGTTAACAGAGAACCATTTTGGTGCCTGATAACATTGCCCTGAGAAAGTGGCAGTACTGCTCTATTTAGTTGTTAATCTATTTCAGTCCATCAATTTGAATATTCATTAAAACATGTCAGCAAGATAAAATGCAAATAAATAAGAAGAAAATTTGCAGGGGTGTTGATAAATGTGTGACACTGATAAAATAACAACATAAAATGTATTAAATCAAGCTTAGATCCAATTAAAATCTTTCTAAGATTTTCAATGTTATTTCTCAAGGTATTTCTGTGTTTAGGAGGATGCAAGCCCATTTGTTTAGCTCTCCATTTTCTCCTTAGAGTCTACCTTCATATCTACAATACATAATGCCTTTAGGAAGAATTTTTTTTATCATTACCGGCTATTATTATGCAGAAAACTCTCAGGTTTATGTCTCTCAATTTGATAATTTAGCTTTGGCTGCAGATGATCTGATTCAGAGTCCATCTACAGTGAATAATTGAATGTCAGAAATGTTTTAAATTAAGTTCCAACAAAGATGAAATGCTTTGTGGAGGAATCTTAATGTTTGTTAAGTTCCTGTCCTCCTTTTCATGGCCTCTTAATGGCTGCAATCTTGTATCCACTTTTCCAAAGAAAAGTCAGCACACTATTTAAGAGTCTGTGGTGAGAGCCTTCAGTCATATTAAATTTCTGCCTCTGTGTTCTTTCACCATCTTAAGTACACTGTAAGCATAAAATAAAAAGTATAGCAATGGAAGAGGGTTTTTGACTGGGTGGCATAATTAATGTCATTACATATTTCATTTCCTGTTAATGGATGTAGATATAAGAAATAGGTCTGGTTAATATTCTCTCATGGATAAATATAAAGAAGATTTTGGTGGAATTCAGGAGCAGTGGTCTTCTGATATACTCAAT
The DNA here is from genome assembly GCF_019923935.1 of Bubalus bubalis. Lineage (NCBI taxonomy): Eukaryota > Metazoa > Chordata > Mammalia > Artiodactyla > Bovidae > Bubalus > Bubalus bubalis. The sequence continues at coordinate 76,226,672 of NC_059159.1, read as the reverse complement.
AGTCAACTGAGTTACCAACTGATATTGTAGAACTAGTAGGTAACTTACACATATGTGCACTTTGATATGTAGATTCAATATATATTCATATGGAATTGAAGTACAGGGAAATTTGAGGTGTGCTGGCACTAATTTGGTTTAGAGACAAAATATAAACTTTAGATAAAATTGACTTGGATTCAATTTCTAGCTGTTACTCTTTATTATTTATGTGACATTGGGAAAGTTACTAAATAATCTACTTCAATTTTGTCATTCATAAACTGGGAGGGAATTATATTACCCTCATTTATTAATTCAAGCCATACATATTTATTGTATATACATAATGAGCTAGTCATAACCAGCAAAGGATGAAAGATTAGACAACAAACCAAATTTCTACCCACATGGGCCTTAAATTCTAGTAAGAGACAATGAATGAGAAAATGAAATGTGCTAGATAATTGTAAATATTAAGAAGAGAGAAATGATGTGAAAGTGGGTCAGGGGATATGTGTATATACTGTGTGTGTGTACACATGCCTTTCCCCAGTTGCTTAATCAAGCAGTATTTACACATACAGTTTGGAGATATTATATATATATATATATATATATATATATATATATATATATATATATATAATATAGTTTGCATGTATATAGCTTCCCTGGTGGATCAGTTGGTAAAGAATCTGCCTGCACTGCAGGAGACTTGGGTTCAATCCCTAGTTCAGAAAGATCCCCTGGAGCAGGGTATGGTAATCCACTCAAGTATTCTTGCCTGGAGAATCTACATGGACAGATGAGCCTGGTGGACTATAGTCCATGGGGTGACAGAGAGTCAAAAACGACTGAGCGATTAAGCACAGCACAGCATTATATGTAACATCTGGAAACAGAACAGTCAGCTATTATTTATTTGTAAAATAAACATTTAATGTTGGAAAAACAGCTCCAATTTCATATTTCCTGCAAAACAGGAACCAGGTGTCTTATGCCACCAGAAAGGAAGACATAAAATTTCTAGATTCAAATGTGTTCTGTTTAATTATTAAAATACACATGAAGGGATGCTGATCACACAAGAAATGTTACTGAAGGCAGGAAAAACTGTCAAATTCCTGTGACTAAATATGCTAGGTCTAGCATGTGCTATGATGATTTTTTGTAACCTAAGAGGCTTTTCAAGAAGAAAGCTTGACCCTGTCTGCAGTTCTTCATCTGCTTTGATTTCTTTGCTGTTCCCAAGAAGTGTGACTCAGTAAGTACATCCTGCTTAACATGAAACTGGTGTCTTTCCTTCTAAACCCCTCTATGAAATGGCTAACTCATTGTTACTTGCACCCCTTTACAAAAAAATCATTGCTGTAATGAACACATACAATTTCAATATAGTGTTTCTCACTGTTATGGATTTTTGATGACCTGACTTTAAATTTTGTATGTTTTGGCTTTTTTATCGAATTAACAGACTAGTAAATCACCAGACACATATTTATCATCATTAAAAACATCTCCACATTTCCTTACTTGTTCCTGTAAATATATTTGTGTTTTATGTGATTGAAAGTCACAACATATAGGATCATCATATCTAAAAATATATGTGGAGGAAAAAAATCCTTAAGTAATTGGTATTGTGCATTATTTTTATTGATACTGCCGTATATTTTTAAAATAAATAAATATTAGATTTTTAAAAAGTCTGTTCTGCACTGTGCTCAGTTATATCAACTCTTTGCAACTGTATGTACTACAGCCCGCCAGGTAGTTCTGTCAATGAGATTCTTCCAGGCAAGGATACTGGAATGGGTTGCTATCCCCTTTTTTGGGAGAATTCCCCAATCCAGGGATTAAACCCACATCTCTTGCATCTCCTGCATTGGCAGGCAGTTTTTTTTTAAGCCACAGGTTACAGAAAACAATTTTATATATACCAAATACTCTAAAATAAAAAAGGATACTAAGATAAGAAACTATCTCATCTAAAATATGAAACCATTTCATGTAAAATGAAAATTCTCTAGAAGAGCTAGGAGTGGTAATTGCTTTCTTTCACTACTGTTTTCTGTCTGATAACTTCTCCATAGTAAGAATATATCATCTTTACATCAAAAAAAAAGTTTCATCTTAATAGCAAATTTTATATTATTTATCTGGATAGATGTCTTAAATGAGTTAGGTTCAATAATGTGCTATGATGATTCTCTCTCCGCTATCTAAATGCTACAACTTAGGATATTTTAAACTTTGATAGATCATTGTCATTCACCAATAATAGCTTTAAAATATGTATTTTATTAATTATATTGAGAATAGATTCCCAGATGCAGAATGTATCTCTAACACCAATGCTACTGCCACTGCCTAACCACCTGCTTCATCTCCAACAGGAGTTGCCCGCTGTTGATTTCGGTCAGTATCGGCAAAGAGAAGGTCCCCAAGCCAGAGGCTAAGAACAACACCAGTGTCATTTCCAAAGATCAACTACATCCAGGCCTTAGAAATAAACAGAGTGCCTGTGAGGGTCTTGGAATGTGGAGTACTAATCTGTACATAGGGTCTGTGGAGTCTCCTTCAGTGCCTCTTGGGTCTAGGAATTTATCCAGGAGTAACCCATTTCAACGGAGAAGGCAATGGCACCCCATTCCAGTACTCTTGCCTGGAAAATCCCATGGATGGAGGAGCCTGGTAGGCTGCAGTCCATGGGGTCGCTAGAGTCGGACACGACTGAGCGACTTCACTTTCACTTTTCACTTTCATGCATTGGAGAAGGAAATGGCAACCCACTCCAGTGTTCTTGCCTGGAGAATCCCAGGGACGGGGGAGCCTGGTGGGCTGCCGTCTATGGGGTCGCACAGAGTCGGACACGACTGAAGTGACTTAGCAGCAGCAGCAACCCATTTCAAACTAGAACAAGCCTGACACCCCAGAAGGAACACAAGCAAAGAACTACAGAGGTGGCAGTCAATCAGCTGGAGGTGCGATTGGTGGGACTGAAATTTGTATGTTCTCAGGCTCCACTGGGTTCACCTACCAGGCCATCTGGATTCAGGGGAATTCCCACACTGGTGTTTCTAAGCCAGACCTGCCCAGGGTGTCTAAGCCTGATATCCAGGGTCTGCAGGAACCTGCATGCAGGCAAGAATGGAAGCCTCCTGTTAGGTGAACAGGTGGATAGAATTTGACAACCTTCTGTGGGGACAGCTCTTAATATCTGTTGGACCTAAATGATTCTCCAAGAACATCCATAACTAAGAGAGATCTGTCCACATTTCCAGGTTTGCCAACTGGCTCTGAAAGGAGCAAAATTGCCTCCCCCAATAAGAGTTTAGGGTGCTCTGGCAGCACTTACCTGACCCCAGGCTTATGAGGCTAGGGCTTTACTATTACTGGGAAAAGACCCAGAGATTCTACAGTCAGGGAAGGACTGTCTACTTATCCACCCATTCTCCTGCCACATGCTTCTCAGCTCTGAATTTTATTTTCCTTCACAACCTTGGATGGGTGATATGAGAAACTAGAAGATCCTGGCCATATCTAAGCTGTATTCAGAGGCATCCCAATGCGAAATAAAAGAAAGTACACAGACGAGAAATGTGACCCATCTTCTTACATGTACACTTATCCTTGAATGTATACTCCAAATTTGTTTTTACTGGTTTGGAAATAAAATTAACTGAGAAACCCTCTTCACCATTCCTGTTTACAGGAAGCTCCACCCACCACCACCGCCATTCTTTTTTTGTCAAGTATGAGATGAGTAATTTTTTATTTAGTGACTTTCTTTCCTATTGTTGTTGTTGTTCAGTCATTAAGTCCTGTTTGACTTTTTGCGACTTCACAGACTGCAGTGCACCAGGCCTCCCTGTCCCTCACCATTTCTTGGAGTTTGCCCAAGTTCATGTCCATTGAATTGGTGATGTCATCCAACCATTTTATTCTCTGTTGCCCTCTTCTTCTTCTGCATTCAATCTTTCCCAGCATCAGGGTCTTTTCTATGAGTTGGCTCTTCTCATCAGGTGGCCAAAGTATTGGATTTTCAGGTTCAGCATCAGTTCTTCCAATGAATATTCAGGACTGATTTCCTTTAGGACTGACTAGTTTGATCTCCTTGCTGTCCAAGTGAGTCTCAGGAGTCCTCTCCAGCCCCACATTTCAAAAACATCAATTCTCTGGTGCTATGCCTTCTTTGTGGTCCAACTCTCATATCCATATATGATTAATGAAAATACCATAGCCTTGACTGTATGGACCTTTGTCGGCAAAGCGATGTCTTTAATATGCTGTCTATGTTTGGTTTTTTTTATAGCTTTCCTTCCAAGAAGCAATCATCTTCTTGTGCATGATTGTGCATTCTTTTCTAATACATGTATGTATTTGAAAGGGCATAATAAATTTTAGAATCAAGCTTCTAGGTTTCACTTTTTTTAAGTTCTTAGAGTTCTGATTATTATTTACAGATTGATTTAGACAGTTTGACTATCTTTACCAAGATGAGTATTCTTTTCCAGACACCTGACATGCCATTCCATTTACTGAGGCATGTCTAGACTTATATATGTTTTGAAAGTTTTTATAGGTCTACAGATTTTTAATTACAGCGAGCCTTCAGTTTTTTTGTTAAAAAATTCAGCGAGTATTTATATTCTGCTGCCATCAGTCATGTCTTTGTATTAGCCTCCAGAGCTCTTGTCTTTTTTTTTTTTTCTTTTTACTATTGATGCAATAATTGACATACATTTTATTAGTTTCCAGTCTACAACACAGTGATTAGACTTCTATGTATGTTGACCTCATCACAATAAGTTTAATTATCATCTGTTACTATTTAAAGTTATTGCAGTCTGATTGACTATATTCCCTATTCTGTGTATTACGTTTCCATCACTTATTTTCTTTATCACTAGAAGTTTTTGCCGCTAAATCCCTGTCACCTACTGACTTGAAAAAAGTGTTTAATTTTTAAATGGGTTATATATGCCCACTGTAAACATTTCAAGAAGTGCTTTCATTTATATAATGTTATAAACGGGATCTGTCATTTCTTTCTTTTTAAATCATTTTGTACATTTGAAAGTCTTTTGTACATAAATTTTAAATTCCTATATTGCCTATTTTAATTTCATTTACTATACTTTCAAGTAGAAAACTCAAAGAGTGTTAATAATACTCACTCTACATAATCTTCCTGAGTTTAGCAGTAATGCCTATTACAGTGCTATACATGATTTTCATTTATGAATTAATTTTATGTTTACATATTCATCATTTTTATCTGTGTGTATGTGTGCTCAATTGTGTCTGACTCTCTGTGACTCCACAGACTGCAGCCTGCCAGGTTCCTCTATTCATGGAATTTTCCAGGTAACAGTACTGGAGTGAGTTGCCATGTCCTATTCCACTTTATCTTCCAGACTCAAAGATTGAATCTGCATCTCTTGCGTCTCCTGCAGATTCTTTACAACTGCACCACCTGAAGCAGTTTTTAAATAATGTTTTGAACTTCATAAGTTTTCAAGGAAATTATTCTATAAATTTTATGCTGGCCTATTAATAGGATGAACTGTATTAATATATTTCATAATAGTGAATCATGTTACATTCTTGAATTAAATTTGTTTGCTGAATTTTTAGCAATAATTTTATACCAATATTAATAGTACGTCTGGTTTTGATATCTTCTCATTGCAAGAAGCTTATAAATGTATTATTAATGCTTTCTGATTTCAAAAGATAATATAGATAATTTCCCTGGTAGCTCAGGTGGTAAAGAATCTGCCTGCAATACAAAAGACTCAGGTTCTATCCCTGGGTTGGGAAGATGCCCTGGAGAGGGAAATGGCAACCACTCCAGTATTCTTGCCTGGAGAATCCTACAGAAAGAGAATTTTTCCTGCTTGAAAATACATGTATCTGGTGAATGCTGAGCTGTTACCACTGCATTTTGAACCAAAGTTTGTAATGGAGATTTATTAATGCTGTTAAAAATATTATTGATTTATATGATTGGCTTGGTTGCTTTTGTTATATCTAAGTATCCATCTAGTTAACATGAAAGTATGCTGTTTCTATATACATTAAGTTGAGATGCTTCCATAATAATTATTTCCATCTAAAGTCTCAGTATTAACTCTGATACCTATTTCATGTTGATTTTGAAATCAAAGTGATAGAACTTTATGGACTTTTAATATGCATATTCTCTTCATATTTTTTCTAAGCAAATCCTTATTTGCATTCTACCTAGAGCATTTTAAAGTCATTCTCTTCAAAAGAAAGTGGCATTATTCATTTCCTTGTATCTTAAGAAGTCAAATTGTATGAAGGAAATAAATTTCAGGGACTGATACTTTTCTTGAAACTATATATGAGAAATGCCCAGAAATTCATAGTTTGAATATAATAGTACAGAGTTACATGATCCGGTATATTCTGCATAGACAAATCAATATTATATATATATATATTTTTTTTTCTATTTTGCTGCATCATTTAGAATCTCTATGCCAAAGTAAAATGTAAAAATAATGGCACTATAATAAATATTTAGGAAGGTTTCCATTATTTTAAACTTTATATTTACATCTTTTTATTTTATTCCTTTAGAAATTGAGTGATATTTAATGTGATAATTTGACTTTTTTTTTTTTTTTTAATTATTGGTTAAATGTAGTAGATTGAATTGAGTCCATAGCTTGACTCATGAGATATGTAGGACAAGTAAGAATTAACAAAGAGGGATGCACAGATAAATGGAAGCCCAGAATTGATGTGCCTTTCATTTGTATTCAGTTCAGTTCAGTTCAGTCGCTCAGTCGTGTCCAACTCTTTGCGACCCCATGAATCGCAGCATGCCAGGCCTCCCTGTCCATCACCAACTCCCGGAGTTCACTCAGACTCATGTCCATTGAATCAGTGATGCCATCTAGCCATCTCATCCTCTGTCGTCCCCTTCTCCTCCTGCCCCAATCCCTCCCAGCATCAGAGTCTTTTCCGATGAGTCAACTCTTTGCATGAGGTGGCCAAAGTACTGGAGTTTCAGCTTTAACATACAAAGTGATAGGTTGTTTTGTCGAGTCTAGGATGATACTCTCTGTATGGCAGAATCTCAGACTTCAAGCTGTCATTAACTTTCTCTGTGAGAGGAAAGCAACACTCTTGTAAGGTAGTTCATTTCAAGCATAGCTGAACGCCAAGGCATTTACCACAGGTGGTTATAATCTGCTCTACCCTGTCCTGACAGGAAACAGATTAGCTAGCTTTTAACATTTTCTTCTCAGAATCTGTATTCTAATTGTAAAGATTTAAATATTCAGTCCCTAAATTGCCCTACAATAATCCTAGAAAGCCTATATAAGCATTTACTGTGTAAGTGTAAAATTAAAGATTTATTAATATGGCTAACATGTATGGATTTATGTTTCTTATTTCACTAAGATGTTGACTTATAAGTAAATATTCATGTCTATAGACTCCAGGTGCCTCACTGAGCTACCCTCTGACAAGTAGGCTGGTTCTGCTAACTTAGGGAATTATTCAAGAGCCTTCTTAAAAGTAGTCATTATTTTCAACTACAGGACTGGAAAAGGTCAGTTTTCATTCTAATCCCAAAGAAGGGCAACTTCAAAGATTATTTAAACTACCACACAATTGCAATCATTTCACATGCTAACAAGGTATTGCTCAAAATCCTCCAAATAGGCTACAACAGTACATGAACCAAAAACTTTCAGATGTTCAAGGTGGATTTAGAAAAGGCAGAGGAACCAAAGATTAAATTGCCAACATCCACTGGATCATAGGAAAAGGAAGAGAATTTCACACACACAAAAAAATCTACCTCTGCTTCATTGACTATGCTAAAGCCTTTGACTGCATGAATCACAACAAACTGGAAAATTCTTAAAGAGATAGGAATATCAGACTGCCTAACCTGCCTCCTGAAAAATCTGTATGCAGGTCAAAAAGCAACAGTTAGAAATGGACCTGGAACAACAGACTGGTTCAAAATTGAGAAGAGAGTACATCAAGGCTGTATATTGTCATCCTGTTTCTTCAACTTATATGCAGAGTACATCATGCAAAATGCCAGGCTGGATGAAACACAAGACAGAATCAAGATTTCTGGGAGAAATATCAATAACCTCAGGTATCCAAATGACACCACCATCATGGCAGAAAGCAAAGAGGAATTAAAGAGCCTCTTGAAGGTGAAAGAGGAGAGTGAAAAAGCTGGCTTAAAACTCAACATTCAAAAAATGAAGATCATGGCATTCAGTCCCATCATTTCATGGCAAATAGATAGGGAAACAATGGCAACAGTGACAGACTATTTCCTTGGTCTCCAAAATCACTGTGGACGGTGAATGCAGCCATGAAATTAAAAAGATGCTTGCTCCTTGGAAGAAAAGCTATGACCAACCTAGACAGCATATTAAAAAGCAGAGGCATTATTTCACCAACAAATTTCTGTAGAGTCAAAGCTATGTTTTTTTTTTTTTTTTCCAGTAGTCATGTATGGATGTGAGAGTTGGACTATAAAGAAGGCTGAACACCGACAAATTGATATTTTTGAGTAGTGGTGTTGGAAAAGACTCTTGAGAGTCCCTTGGACTGCAAGGAGATCAAACCAATCAATCCTAAAGGAAATCAACCCTGAATATTAATTGGAAGGACTGATGCTGAAGCTGAAACTCCAATACTTTGGCCACCTGATGCAAAGAGCCCAGCTCAACTCTGTTGCTGAAAGATTGAAGGCAGGAGGGTAAGGGGTCTACAGAGGATGAGATGACTGGATGTCATCACTGACTTAATGGACATGAATTTGAGCAAGCTCTGAGAGATGATGAAGGACAGGGAAGCCTGGTATGTTGCAGTCTGTGGGTCATAAAGAATTGAACACAACTCAGCGAATGAACAAAAACAACAAGGATAATTTTAGAAGTTTATGAGTCTGTAATTTTCTCAAGATGAGGTTGAATTACAGGTACAGTTTTTTAAAATTCAAGTCTTAGCCACATTTTCTTGTTAATGCTGTGCTCCTGATAGAGGTTTTCCTGCCTGTTACCTTAGCCAGTATTGACTTTTTGTTTATAATGGCATATATATATATATATATATATATATATATATATATATATATATATATTCATCCAGTAAGAATCCTTGACATGTACAGAGTATGACCAACTACTACTTCCTGAAGTTCTATGATATTAGAGTGTGGTTAAATCAATTTCTAGTTAAAAGGGAAATAGTATGAGTTATTGGCACTTGTCACCAGCACACATGGGGCTCATGTGTTGGCTGCTGATAAAATAGTGACTAATCACATGAAACTCTTTTTTTTTAATCTTGATTGTGGCAGTCACTAAAACTGTAAAGTAAAGGCAGATGTTATCCCAGAGTGTTAGCTAGCTTTCCAGTAACTTCATCAGGTTTCCACACTGTTGTACATTTTATCTAACGCCATTTTTCTGAGACTAATGCTATGCTCTATTTTATGAGTGCTATGGTGGCTCAGATGATAAAGCGTCTGTCTACAATGTGGGAGACCCAGGTTCGATCCCTGGGTTGGGAAGATACCCTGGAGAAGGAAATGGCAATCCACTTCAGTACTATTGCCTGGAAAATCCCATGGACAGAGGAGCCTGGTAGGCTCCAGTCCATGGGGTCGCAAAGAGTCGGACACAACTGAGCGACTTCACATACTTATCACTAGTATATGACACTCATTAGAAGTACAACTTGAAGTGAAGTTTTATTACATATCCAAATAATATTTCAAGAAATCTACTTAAGTATGCTGGTGAATGCTTCCTGATATTTACAGCAGTAAGTATGCTGCTGCTCAGTCACTCAGTTGCGTCTGACTCTTTGCGACTCCATGGACTGTAAGCACACCAGGCTCCTTGGTCCATGTGATTTTCCAGGAAAGAATACTGGAGTGGGTTGCCATTTCATTTTCCAGGGGATCTTCCCGACCTGGGGATCAAACCCAAGTCTCCTGCACTGCGGGCAGATTCTTTACCATCTGAGCCACCAGGTGAGCCAGTGAGCATATAAAATACTTTTCTCTGGAATTCTATAGAATATATCAAAGGAAATGGCAATCCACTCCAGTACGCTTGCCTGGAAAATCCCACGGATGGAGGAGCTTGGTAGGCTACAGTCCCTGGGGTTGCAAAAAATTGGGCATGACTGAGTGACTTCTCCTTCTTTCCAACATAAAACCCCAAACTCCATCTAGTGGTATAATATTTAGATTTTGGTTATGATAGTTTGATTCAAATTGTTTGATGATGATGACAACGATACTTTTGCAAGCTTTTTCAACAAAACATCACTATTTCATCTGACACTTTCTTGCAAATAGCATGGACTTTAAAAACCATGAATGTGATGGATCTTTAAAACTATATTGTCTGTAATTTTAAAATGCTATTAGGGTAAACAGACTGAAGGATAATAGGTGTATAGACAACTATGCCTCACAAAATGTAAAAATTAATTTGAGAAAGGTTTATCACCATGGCATTTGATTATCCTCGTATTTCTCTCAAGTCTGAGAGAAGGCAGTCCAACAATAGCCTATCATTAGGTCAGATTAAGATTAGCTTTAAATATAATTATTTTCATTCAGAGACACACTTTCTTTATCCTCCACCCAAACTCCTAATTCAAGAAGGCAATTAATTCAAATTTATGTAAGTATGGGATTTTAAAAGATGATGGTTTTGGAGACATATACACTTCCAGGTACTTCTGGCATAAGAAAGATCACACACGTGCTAATATACTAATTTACATCTTAAGCTTGAACACTGGACACTATTTTCATGCTGCTGCTGCTAAGTCGCTTCATTCGTGTCCAACTCTGTGCGACCCCAGAGACGGAAGCCCACCAGGCTCCCCTGTCCCTGGGATTCTCCAGGCAAGAACACTGGAGTGGGTTGCCATTTCCTTCTCCAATGCATGAGAGTGAAAAATGAAAGTGAAGTCGCTCAGTTGTGTCCGACTCTTAGCGACCCCATGCACTGTAGCCCACCAGGCTCCTCCACCCACGGGATTTTCCAGGCAAGAGTACTGGAGTGGGGTGCCATTGCCTTTTCCAACTATCTTCATAGGGGTGGGCAATTACTTTTTAACATAAGACTAAGGAGTAATGAAAATGCTTCAAACTTGTATTGAGCTGTTTGAAGTATTACTATAATTCTAACATGATGTATGGGCTTCACTGGTGGCTCAGTGGTAAAGAATTCCCCTGCCAAGGCAGGAGATATGGTTTGATCCCTGGGTCACCAAGATCCCCTAGAGGAGGAAATGGCAACCAATTTCAGTATACTTGCCTGGAAATCCCATGGACAGAGGAGCCTGATGGGCTATAGTCCAAGGGGCCACAAAAGAGTTGGACACAATTTAGTGACTCAGTTCAGTTCAGTCACTCAGTCATGTCCGACTCTTTGCGACCCTATGAATCACAGCACGCCAGGCCTCCATGTCCATCACCAACTCCCGGAGCTCACTCAGACTCACGTCATTCTAGTCAGTGATGACATTCACCCATCTCATCCTCTGTCGTCCCCTTCTCCTCCTGCCCCCAAACCCTCCCAGCATCAGAGTCTTTTCCAATGAGTCAACTCCTCGCATGAGGTGGCCAAAGTACTGGAGTTTCAGCTTTAGCATCATTCCTTCCAAAGAAATCCCAGGGCTGATCTCCTTCAGAATGGACTGGTTGGATCTCCTTGCAGTCCAAGGGACTCTCACGAGTCTTCTCCAACACCACAGTTCAAAAGCACAAGCTGGTTTTAGAAAAGGTAGAGGAACCAGAGATCAAATTGCCAACATCCACTGGATCAATGAAAAAGCAAGAGAGTTCCATAAAACATCTATTTCTGCTTCATTGACTATGCCAGAGCCTTTGACTGTGTGGATCACAATAAACTGTGGAAAATTCTGAAAGAGATGGGAATACCAGACCACCTGACCTGCCTCTTGAGAAACCTATATGCAGGTCAGGAATCAACAGTTAGAACTGGACATGGAACAACAGACTGGTTCCAAAGAGCAAAAGGAGTACATCAAGGCTGTATATTGTCATCCTGCTTATTTAACTTCTATGCAGAGTACATCATGAGAAACGCTGGGCTGGAAGAAGCACAAGCTGGAATCAAGACTGCAGGGAGAAATATCAATCACCTCAGATATGCAGATGACACCACCCTTATGACAGAAAGTGAAGAGGAACTAAAAAGCTTCTTGATGAAAGTGAAAGTGGAGAGTGAAAAAGTTGGCTTAAAGCTCAACATTCAGAAAACGAAGAACATGGCATCTGGTCCCATCACTTCATGGGAAATAGATGGGGAAACAGTGGAAACAGTATCAGACTTTATTTTTTTGGGCTCCAAAATCACTGCAGATGATGACTGCAGCTGTGAAATTAAAAGACACTTACTCCTTTGAAGAAAAGTTATGACCAACCTAGACAGCATATTCAAAAGCAGAGACATTACTTTGCCAACAAAGGTCTGTCTAGTCAAGGCTATGGTTTTTCCAGTGGTCATGTATGGATGTGAGAGTTGGACTGTGAAGAAAGCTGAGCACCGAAGAATTTAGTGACTACAATGTAACAAAATATGATGTATAATTATATTGTTTTACAATCAGGAAATAAATAGAAGTGATCCTTTACGAATTCCCTAGAATGCATTCTCTGTATGTGCTAGCTGGTCCTCACTGAATGCGTGATTTCCGTGGTACACCGGTGACACAACAAAAATGACAAAAACAACACTTAGTACTTGCTGATGACAACTTGTTTTCCATCTAGAGGAAGAAGGAATACATGTAAACCAAAATTAGCATGTTAAAAAAGCAGTAGAAAGTAACAAATGGCAGTAAAGAGAAGAGACAAGAATAATGTGGATGGGAAAACTGCAATTTAAAAGTACGTTCTAATACCTGACACATCAAATTGCAAACATGGAAACAAATATTAAAATGTCTTTCTTTTAAAATGAAATGACAAAGTTAAAAATAAGACCCAGCCTTACAGAAAAGAGCAAGTTTAATCACTAAATGGAACTCAAGATAGCTGTAGTAAATTCCTGGGTTTTTTGTTCTTTTTCTTTAATGTTCAGGGGAAAAATTACTACTAATAGAGTCATGCTGGGATAAAAGTATGCTAAACTGTTAGTTTCTACACTTCAGAGGAAAACATCAAGGATTTATTCTTTTTTTAATTTTCTGACAAATATTTCCAAACAAGTATTGGTATTTTATTATCCAACATAGTACTTTATCTGTTATTTTATGAATTGTTCATTTACTTTGTGTATTTGTAGACTATTTTTACATCTAATGTCTATAATTTACTTTAGTTCTGTACACATTTTACAATTGCTGTGGAGGTAAATCTAATATCTCTGAAAACCCCTTGCTACTGCTGCTGCTGCTAAGTCACTTCAGTCGTGTCCAACTCTGTGCGACCCCATAGACAGCAGCCCACCAGGCTCCCTGTCCCTGGGATTCTCCAGGCAAGAGCACTGGAGTGGGTTGCCATTTCCTTCTCCAATTCATGAAAGTGAAAAGTGAAAGTGAAGTCGCTCAGTCGTGTCCGATTCTCAGCGACACCATGGACTACAGGCCACCAGACTCCTCCGTCCATGGGATTTTCCAGGCAAGAGTACTGGAGTGGGGTGCCATTGCCTTCTCCGCTGAAAACCCCTTATTTGTCACTAATTAATTTTTTTTAGGACATATAAAATACATTCTAATGGGGCTTCCCTGGTGGCTCAGTGGTAAAGCATCTGCTTGCCAATGCAGGAGACAAGGGTGTGAACTCTGATCCAGGAAAATCCCACATGCTGTAGAGTACCTAAGTCTGCACACCACAACTACTGAGCTCTTGTCCTGTAACTACTGAAGCATGCACACCCTAGGGCTGGGGCTTTGCAACAAGAGAAGCCACCCCACAACAAGGAGAAGCCAGCACCGCAACTAGAGACTAGCCTCCCGCTCTCCACAACCAGAGAAAAGTCTGTGCACCAATGAAGACCCAGCACAGCCGAGAGTAAACAAATAAAATTAAAAGAAATCTTAAAAAATATACATTCCAACTTGAATTAGTCAAGACTTGTTCAATGTTCTGTCTTATGAATTTAATTTTATATGAAATTTGTATCTAAAAATGTATGCATAATCATCGAATCTAGACAAGTATATAGAAAAATTTTGCACTAAAAAATAGAGTCATTTTGGCAAATAACTAAATTGGGTCAGAGTTTTGGCTAGACCACTGAATAAACAGAAACAGAAAGAGGCATGGAAACTGCCTAATATTTTGTGAAATTGATTCTGGTGATAATAAACTGCCACTTTCCTAATCAACATCCCAAATTATCACAACATAGATTTTGTGATCAGGAAACTCACTTAACCACCAGTTTATTATTCTAACTTGGGGGAAAACACTCAAGATCTGAAGGTGTTAAACAGCTTTTGAAACACATATGTGCTATGGATTGAATTGTGTGGCGCTGGAGCAGCAGCGGTAAAACACCCAGTGTCCAAGGTCAGGAGCAGCTGTGCCCAGCGCTGGAGCAGGCAGCACTGAGGAGATACCCCATGTCCAAGTTCAGAGAAACCCCAGTAAGACGGTAGGCACTGGAGCGGCTATGAGGAGATACCCCACATCCAGGGGCAATGGAGAAGCCCTAGCAAGATGGTAGGAGGGGCAATTTGCATTCAGAATCAAACCCCATTCCCGCCAGATTCTCAGAGGGCTCAAACAAACCTTGTGCACACCAGGACCCAGGGACCGCCCAGAGACTGAGACAAAACTGTGCTTGAGCATCTCCTGGGGAGGTATGGGTCAGCAGTGGACTGCCACAGGGACAGGGGCTCTGGGCACAGCAGACTTGGGTATGGCATTAGTCCTCTTTGAGAAGGTCACCATTAACCCCACCACAGAGCTACCAGAACTTACACAGGACCGGAAAATAGACTCTTGGAGGGCACAAACAGAACCTTGAGTGCACCAGGACCCAGGAGAAAGGAGCAGTGAACCCACAAGAGACTGGCCCAGACTTGCCAGTGAGTGTCCGGGAGTCTCCAGCAGAGATGTGGGTTGGGGGTGGCCTGCTGCAGGGTTGGGGATACTGAGTATAACAGTACATGCATAGGACCTTTTGAAGGAGGTCACCATTATCTTCATTAACTCCACCATAGTTTCAGTTCAGTTCAGGTGCTCATTATGTCTGACTCTTTGTGATCCAAAGGACTGAAGCAAGCCAGGCCTCCCTGTCCATCACCAGCTCCCAGAGTTCACTCAAACTAATGTCCATTGAGTTGATGATGCCATCCAACAATCTCTTCCTCTGGCATCTCCTTCTCCTCCTGCCTTCAATCTTTCCCAACATCAGGGTCTTTTCAAATGAGTCAGCTCATCGAATCAGGTGGCCAAAGTATTGGAGCTTCAGCTTGAGCATCAGTCTTTCCAAAGAATATTCAGGACAGATCTCCTTTCGGAAGGACTGGTTGGATTTTAGGACAGACTGGTTGGACCTCGTTGCAGTCCAAGGGACTCTTAAGAATCTTCTCCAACACCACAGTTCAAAAGCATCAATTCTTTGGCACTCAGCTTTCTATATAGTCCAACTCTCACATCCATACATGACCACTGGAAAAACCATACCCTTGACTAGATGGACCTTTGTTGGCAAAGTAATGTCTCTGCTTTTTAATATGCTATCTAGGCTGGTCATAACTTTTCTTCCAAGGAGTAAGTGTCTTTTAATTTCATGGCTGCAGTCATCATCTGCAGTGATTTTGGAGCCCCCAAAATGAAGTCTGCCACTGTTTCCACAGTTTCCCCACAGTTTTCCCATCTATTTACCATGAAGTGATGGGACCAGATGCCATGATCTTAATTTTCTGAATGTTCAGCTTTAAGCCAACTTTTCACTCTCCTCTTTCACTTTCATCAAGAAGCTGTTTGGTTTTCCTTCACTTTCTGCCATAAGAGTGGTGTCATCTGCATATCTCAGGTTATTGAGATTTCTCCCGGGAATCTTGATTCCAGCTTGTGCTTCATCCAGCCCAGTGTTTCTCCTGATGTACTCTGTATATATGTTAAATAAGCAGGGTGACAATATACAGCCTTGGCATACTCCTTTCCAAATCTGGAACCAGTCTGTTGTTTCATGTCCAGTTCTAACTGTTGCTTCCTGACCTGCATACACATTTCTCAAGAAGCAAGTCAGGTGGTCTGGTATTCCCATCTCTTTCAGAATTTTCCATAGTTATTGTGATCCACACAGTCAAAGGCTTTGGCATAGTCAATGAAGCAGAAATAGATGTTTTTCTGGAACTCTCTTGCTTTTTTGATGATCCAGCAGATGTTGGCAATTTGATCTCTGGTTCCTCTGCCTTTTCTAAAACCAGCTTGAACATCAGGAAGTTCACAATTCACGTATTGCTGAAGCCTGGCTTAGAGAATTTTGAGCATTACTTTACTAGCATGTGAGATGAGTGCAGTTGTGCGGTAGTTTGAGCATTCTTTGGCTTTGCCTTTCTTTGGAATTGGAATTAAAACTGACTTTTTCCAGTCCTGTGGCCACTGCTGAGTTTTCCAAATTTGCTGGCGTTTTGAGTGCAGCACTTTCACAGCATCATCTTTTAGGATTTGAAATAGCTCAACTGGAATTCCATCACCTCCACTAGCTTTGTTCGCAGTGATGCTTCCTAAGGCCCACTTGACTTCATGTTCCAGGATGTCTAGCTCTAGGTGAGTGATCACACCACTGTGATTATCTGGGTCATAAAGTTCTTTTTTATATAGTTCTTCTGTGTATTCTTGCCTCCTCGTCTTAATATCTTCTGCTTCTGTTAGGTCCATACTATTTCTGTCCTTTATTGAGCCCATCTTTGCATGAAAAGTTCCCTTGGTATCTCTAATTTTCTTGAAGAGATCTCTAGTCTTTCCCATTCTGTTGTTTTCCTCTATTTGTTTGCATTGATCGCTGAGGAAGGCTTTCTTATCTCTCCTTGCTATTCTTTAGAACTCTGCATTAAAATAGGGACATCTTTCCTTTTCTCTTTTGCCTTTTGCTTCTCTTCTTTTCACAGCTATTTATAAGGCCTCTTCACACAGCCATTTTGCTTTTTTGCATTTCTTTTTCTTGGGCACGGTCTTGACCCCCATCTCCTCTACAATGTCATGAATCTCCGTCCATAGTTCATCAGGCACTCTATCAGATCTAGGCCCTTAAATCTATTTCTCACTTCCACTGTATAATCATAAGGGATTTGATTTAGGTCATACCTGAATGGTCTAGTGGTTTTCCCGTTTCTTCAATTTAAGTCTGAATTTGGCAATAAGGAGTTTGTGATCTGAGCCACAGTCAGCTCCTGGTCTTGTTTTTGCTCACTGTATAGAGCCTCTCCACCTTTGGCTGCAAAGAATATAATCAACTTGTTTTCAGGGTTGACCATCTGATGATGTCTATGTGTAGACATCAACACATGCTGATGGACTACATGTGTTAAAATTTATATATATATAAATGTTGATCAGTTTCAATTCTTTATCTACATTTGTAAGCTCAGTAGGATTAAAAATATCATGTTTTGTGATTGTGTGTAAAAATGTTGTGAGTGTGTAAATGCATATGTTTATATGTGTGGGGGTATGCAGGAATATACTTACTATAATTTTAGTTCCACACAACTCTTCAGTTCTTACAGACTTTAGTTTGTTTGGGTCACTGATGCAATTTAAGTTATTTTTTAGGAGCACTACTTTTCTTTTCAAGCATTCCTGATTATTTTAATTGCTTTATGATCTCTGATTTATACATCTATTACAAAACTAAATAAATCAAATGAGAAAAAAAGTAGGTTAAAATTTCTATATAATGGATGAAATAAAATAATGAGGATTACACTTACTCCTTAATAAATCAAAATGTATCTATTATGTAACAACCATTATACTCACTACTCTAAAAGCTATTACACAATTTTAAAGCATAACTGCTACCATGAAAGGTTTTACAATTTAACTCAAAAAACAAGGATACATAATAATTCAATTCTAAGCTCTGAACTCTATATATAATAATTCTAAACTATGACAAAGTATAATAGCAACACAGGGAATGGAGAGTTATTACATTTCTGGATTAAAATCATTGGTAAATAGTTATTTGAAAGGTTTGAAATTTTGTTATTTAGAGGGAAGAAATGCTAATATTTATGTTTTGTAACCTTTGGTAATCTTCAGTGCTACGTCTCTTCAGTCCTGTCTTAACTCCTTGCGACGCCTCAGACTGCAGCCCGCCAGGCTCCTCTGTCCGTGGGATTCTCCAGGCAAGAATATTGGAATGGGTTGCTACTACCTTCTCCAGGGGATCTTCCCAACCCAGGGGTCTAACCTGTGTCCCTTTTGTCTCCTGAATGGGCTGTTGAGTTCTTTACCACTAGCACCACCTAGGAAGACCCGATAATCTTCAGGCAAAGTGCGATAATTAGATATTTAACAATCATACACAAACAAAGAGCAGAGGAGGAATCTTGCTGTGATAGGCTCTGTTTCTTTAGTTCCTGCATCAATTAACAGAATTTGTAATAACAAACTTCGCAATACTTTGGTAAATCTCAAGCATTGCATTAATTTGAATATGCATATCTTGAGCTAAAACCAATATACAGTATTAATTTATTTTAATGGAAATATTTTGAGTTATGCCTCTTAGTTCTATTTTTTAAGGGCTTCCCTTGTGGTTCAGCTGGTAAAGAATCCACCTGCAAGGCAGGAGATCTGGGTTCGATCCCTGGGTTTTTCCATAATTCCATAGATTAGTTTTTATAGAATTGTTAAGTCCAATTTTATATGTAGTATTTTGCCATTTCATTATCTAAGAGTAAAAAAATAATATTTAATGTATCAAATGAAATATATTAAATCACATTAGAAATTATAGTTAATAAGTGATCAAATAATAGACATTGTTTAGTGATCATTACAAAATGATCACTAAATCACTTTTATAAATCAGTTTTAAAAACCAGCTATTTTTCTAGGCATCACACATACTATATCCTATTTTTCCTCACACAAGTATCAAATTTGAAATTATTATGTGCAAAGGAAAAATTGGGAAACAGTTTCAAGTATTTTAAAAACTTGACCTATTAATATGACAGCATGGTTTATACTGTTTTCTTGGACTCCAAAGCCTGTCATACAGCAGAGCTAAAGTAATGTGTTCAGATTAAAGTTAAGTGTTTAAAAAATAAAAAATCTTAAATGTTACCAGATTATGTTCTAGAGCCATTTCTTCTTTGCTGTCTTTTTGGCAAAGTATACAAACAATTTCCTCATGGCTTCAATTAATTTTATATATTCAACTCTGAATTTTTTTTTTTTTAAATTCAAATCCATAAAGCAAACTGATCTCAACTTGGAGAAATCTATTACTTGATATATCTATCACTGAATCATTGAACTTCTATTCCCCCAAACTTGCTCCTTTGGTATTGATATATCATTCAGTAATTCTACGCCTCATACATTATCCAGAGGAAGCCATGATATCAACATTGTCTTAATTGTCCACTGTTTTCAGTGTTAATTCTAACTCCTATGTATCTTATTAATCCTTTTCATCCTTTTTATGACAATAGCACTACCCTGTAGGTCGTTAATACCTACAGTCTGAATTAAAACAGTTGAATGTAATTCTGCTTACCGGGAATCCACAATGAACTCAGAATGACCTTTCTACAACAAAAATTAGATCAAGTTACCTCCAGCTTTAAATGTTATCAGAATCTCTCCATTACCTTAATAAAAGCTCTGTTCCTTACAAGATTTGCAAGATTCATCATCTGGCTCAACTTTCTTTTTTTTTTTTCAACTTTCAATTTACTTTTTATTCTGACCTAAATTACATGCTGAAACTGTATTTTGTGATAGTCGCTCAGTCGTGTCCGACTCTTTGTGACCCCATGGACTGTAGCCCGTCAGACTTCTCTCTCCATGGGGATTTTCCAGGCAAGAATGCCCTTCTCCACAAACTGTATTTTAGTACTTTTAAAATTGGAAATCCCATGTTCTTTCTTCCCTGCATTCTTTGACATATGACAGTTTTTCTACCAGTGTGAGACCTTCTTGCCTCTTATTTATTGTGCTGCTTTCTCACCGCTACTACCAAATTTTTATTTTTATTTTTTTTTAAATTGATGGTTTACACTTTTGTTTTGGTGACACTGCATGAGAGAACTCTGAAATGGGTCCGAATGGGCTGCAGTCATGCCATTGGCAGGGCTGCACTGCTTTAGAAAGTTATAGTACAGAATCTCCCTGCCTCCTTGAAACTTCCAGGGCCTGCCTGCAGGTCCTTAGCTTGTTTCTCTTTCTATCCCCAAGCCAATACGGCTGGTACAGTGTTGTTCACATCATTTCCTTCTGACACTGAGGATCTGCCTCCATCTTTTACTTACTAGAGCTTTTGTAATTACATAGGTCCACCCAGATAATCCAGGGTAATCTTCCAATCTCAAACTGCTTAATCATATTTGCAAATTTCCTTCTTTCCAAGTAAGGTAACATGTTCATAGATTCACAAGATTAGGATGGAACATCCTTAGGGGTCATTATTTTGCCTACAATATTGATTCTTGAGTTTCCAGATTAAAGGTAAATTCTCCCCCAAAGCTCCATGTTAGAGTTACATGCCATTCCTATATGTTAGCATAACTTCTTAGTGTTTTTACCAGGCAAAAGTAAACAAGACAATCACTGACCCTATGTAATTTATAATCTACTGAATCATAAGGAAGATTAAATAAGTGTGCACACAATGTCAGGAATTTGGGTCACTACTGTATTCCCAGTGACCATCAAAATTTATTCCATCTGGTATGTTTAAGTATCCTAGATATTTAAATATTTTGAGTGAATGAGTGAATAAGTGAGTAGAAAATATATTTTCTACTTAAATATATTTAATACACCTCACAAAACATCTTCTGATCATTAATTTTATGTGTATTTGTAAAGATTTTTTTTAAACAATATCTCATCCAGCATTCAAGTCTTGTCTACACTGTTTTCATTCTCTTTCTCTAGAAAAGGTATGCATTACCCAAAACACTGATGATTTTGTACATCTGCATCATTACAAAACAAACATTTAATTAGGAAAAACAATCTTCCTATACAATCTTTCATACACTCATACAGTCTTTCTGTATACTTGCAATGAACAACCTTGAAAATAAGAACACATGTTTCATAGTAAGATGAAAAAGGAAAGGAATAAAAACTAGGCACACACTTAACAAACGAAGTAAAAATCTTGCATAATATGAAAACCACAAAATATCTCGAGGAATTAAATGATATCTAAATACTGGAAGTACAATCCATGCTCATGACTGAAAGATTTATCCTGTTAAAATAGCAACACTCCCCAATCTTATCTATAAGTTCAACACATTCCCCATAACAATGCCAGATGACTTCATTACTGAAATGGACAAGCTGGTCGTAAAATTCATATAAAATTATAAGTAACAAGAAGAGCCAAAACAACTGAAAAATAAACACAATATATGACCTCACATTTTCCTACTTCAAAGATGGTAATCAAGACAGTATGAAACTCAAACTGGAACAGAGATAAAGTTCAATGGAGAGAACGAGATCTCCCACAGGCCATCAGAGAGAGAGAGAGAGTGAGTGTGAGAGTGTGTGCTCAGTCATGTCCAACTCTTTGCAGCCCCCTGACCCTGCCAGGCTCCTCTTTCCATGAAATTTCCCAAGCAAGAACACTGTAGTGGGTGGCCATTTTCTACTCCAGGGGATCTTCCCAACCCAGGATAGAACTTTCATCTCCTGGGCCTCCTGCATTGGCTAGCAGATTCTTTACCACTAATGCCATATGGGATGCCAGTTAAATGGACGAAAACAGAAAATCCACACACATATAGCCAAATGATTTTCTACAAAGGTGCCATGATCATCCAAAGAGAAAACAAGAGTCTTTACAACGACTGATACTAAATAGCCACATGCAAAAACATCAAGATGGGCCCTTGCCCTATAGCTTATTTAAAAATTAAATAAAAATTGATCCAGGACCTAAATATATGAGCTAAAGCTACAAAACTCTTTGAAGAAAACACAAGAGTAAATCTCTTTTACCTCAGATTTGGCAAAGGATTCTTATAAATGACACAAAAACATGGGCAATAAACAAAACAGAAAAACTGGATTAATCAATATTAACAACTTATTGCTTCAAAGGCACCATCCAGGAAGTGAAAACATACAGAATAGGGGAAATATTTGCAAGTCATTTTTCTGATAAAGGACTTGTATCAAGAACATATTAAAATTTTTTACAACTATAATAAAAACACAAAAAATTAAAAGATGAATAAATGCTTTGAATATTATTAATATTTCTTCCAGGCAGATATACAAATATTTGGCCATTAAGCACATGAAAAGATGCTTGCCATCATTAGTCATCACAAAAATGCAAATCCAGAACACAGTGTGATATTACTTCGTATCTGCTAGGATAAAGTATTACAGGAAAATAACAATGTATGATGGTGAGAAAATAGAGAAATTGGAACACTGATACACTTTTGGTGGGAATATAAAATATTAAAGCCACTTTGGAAAACAGACTGATAGTCCTCTCATGATTAAAGGTAGAGTTTTCCTATGGCCCAGCAATTCTACTCTTAAGTATACGCCCAAGAGGAATAAATATATATGTCCACACCAAAAACTGTATATGAATATTTAAACAGCATTATTCATATAAACAAAAGGTGGAAACAACATCCATCAACTGCAGGATGAATAAACAACATATGGTATGCCCATACAAGAGAATATCCAACTATAAAAGCAATGAAGTACTGATACATACAAGACAAATGAATCTTGAGACTATATGGTAAATAAAGTAGTCAAAAATATCACAACTTTTACGACTGCACTCACATAAAATGATTAGAAAATAAAAATATAGAGACTGAAAAACAATTGCTTAGGGATAGGTATAGAGACAAAGGATTAAAAAGATGATAGTTACAAGATATGGGGTTTCCTTTTGAGGTGATAAAATGTTTTATAATTGACTGCAGATTAATGCACGTATCTGTGAATATACTAAAACACACATACACACACACAAAATGAATTGCAAGCTTTGAATCGGTGAATTGTATGGCATGTGAGTCATATCTCATAAAATTGTTGAAAAATAGTCAACTAATACAAGTTTCATTGTATAATAAATGTAAAAAGGTCTTTAACATTTTATCTCTCAAATGCTAAACAATAAAATTGAAAAATACATGACAATCCCACTATTTAAGGTAAATATATTTTTCTAAAGCACTTAGGTGTTGCTTAATTTGCTCAATGCCTGTGACATCAGTAGTATCTTCAAATAGACAAAAATGGAGACCAGTTTGGAAAATTCCCTGAGCAGATGAAACCAGTTTAGTGCTATAAGCAAAGATTAATTTAGCTTATTTTGCTCGATTAACATGACCTGGGTCACTTTTTATTTATACATCTTGAAATCATAAACAAAACTAACAACTGTTTCTCAAAATCTATAAAAGACAACCACCATTTCGTATCATTTAAGAAAATTCTAGTATTACAACCAATCTCTGTGAAAGACAGTCACTGCCTCCTCACTATAAAAAAAACCCTTAATAACTATATACCCTTGAACCTCATTCATATTTGGTTTGAGTACTTCTGGTTCACAAACAATCTTTTTGCTGTGTGCACAATAAACTTTACTAAGAACTGCTTTGGTGATTCATTGGTTTTACCCCTGTTATTTCTGAACTTTTGACAGCGCAAATATAGTGTCCCTTACTGATAGTCAAAAGCTCTTTAAAACTCTCATGTAGGTGTCTGGAAATCAATTTCCGTTACTCTTTTACTAAATGATACACACTTATACCAAGCTAATATACTTAGGTGAAGAGAGACATTCCAATTTGTAGCTGTTTTATCTTTGTACCTCTAATACTCTTTTATTCCTATTTAAGCTAATACATCACTTTATTCTAGTGTGTGTGTGTGTGTATATAATATAATGAAACATCATAAATATCTTGAGAGAGTAAGCACAATGCAAGGTTATTTCAATAGAACCTAGAATAAAGGTCTGCCCCAAGAAGAGGGAGAAAATACGGAACTTACTTGTCACAGGTTGACTTCTTTCAGAAGAAACCTCTGAAGCAGAAAGCGGGAGGCTGTGTTCTCTTGGGGTCATCAGCCGTGGATGAGGAAAAAGGAAGTTGAACAAGAGGAAGACATCAAGCTGCAAGGCAGTTTCAATGGAAGGTTCCAGTCACCTCTGCACTGAGTACTGAGAATGGGATGACCTATCCACGTGGCTCCAGGACTATGGGTGAGAAAGCAGGGCAGTTTTACTCCTGTAAGCAATCACTGAATATGGACCAATCAGAGGTGGGGTCATGACCTTTGTGATAATCATGTTTAGTTGAGGCAATCATGAAGCATGATGGTAGTAATCTCTTATAAGAGCTGACAGCTGAGTGCTGGATGCCAGCACCAGTCACATCAGCTGGGATAAATGGATCATATCTCAAGACCATCACCCTGTGAAAAGAAATATTATCTTAAATAGTATGGTATCTAAATTAATACTTAATACACTAATTATAAGCAGAATGAAATAAAGCATAAGAACACAATAACTTCACATACAATTTTTATTTTGAAAATGCATCTGTCAATCTTATTATTGTGCATATGAGGTCCTATTCCCCCCCCCCCTTGGCTGCTTTTCAGAATTTTGTTTTTTTTAGCAATTTTCAATGACTTTTCTAGACTTGGTTTTCTCTGTGTTCGTTATGTTTGTGGGCGTGGAACTATTCTTAAATCCTTGGTGGTTTTCTTCCCTTTGCCCTGCCTCACTCCACTCAGGCCAATCTCCCAGTACTTTAATTAGGATAATTGACTTTAATTTTTGTCTCAAATGTTTCTTACGCTCTTTTCTCCATTTTTCATCCATTTTTCTCTTCAGATTGTACTGACCTATATTATACTTTACTGATTCTTTTTTTGTTCATCCAATCTGCTGTTAAAACCATTTACGGAGATAGCAATCACTATATTGCATTTTCTTTTTTTTAATCCAACTGTTAACTCCTATGTATGAACTCTCCTATGAAAATTTCATCTTGTTAGGTACAGGTAGTTATGGTTGTTTTAATGTTTTTAATAACACATCTTGATTGTATGTGTGTCTATTTTTGTTGACTTTTTTGTGTTGGTTTTAAATAATTTAGTACTGTATTTAGATGTGTTTGGTAATTTTAGATGTAATACTAGTCACTGTGTGTTAAAAAAAAAAAGTTTTAGAAGTGTAGCTTTTATCTTGGAGAAGGCAATGGCACCCCACTCCAGTACTCTTGCCTGGAAAATCCCATGGACGGAGGAGCCTGGAAGGCTGCAGTCCATGGGGTCGCTGAGGGTCCGGCACAACTGAGAGACTTCACTTTCACTTTTCACTTTCATGCATTGGAGAAGGAAATGGCAACCCACTCCAGTGTTCTTGCCTGGAGAATCCCAGGGATGGGGGAGCCTGGTGGGCTGCCGTCTATGGGGTCGCACAGAGTAGGACACAACTGAAGCGACTTAGCAGCAGCAGTAGCAGTTTTTTAGGGGACTCAGCTACAAATCTAAAATAGTCACTGCTGCTGCTGCTGCTGCTGCTAAGTCGTTTCAGTCGTGTCCTACTCTGTGCGACCCCATAGATGGCAGCCCACCAGGCTCCCCCGTCCCTGGGATTCTCCAGGCAAGAACACTGGAGTGGGTTGCCATTTCCTTCTCCAACACAGGAAAGTGAAAAGTGAAAGTGAAGTCGCTCAGTCCTGTCTGACCCTCAGCGACCCCATGGACTGCAGCCCACCAGGCTCCTCTGTCCATGGGACCCTCCAGGCAAGAGCACTGGAGTGGGGTGCCATTGCCTTCTTCGAAATATTCACTAGAGCTACTCATATTGGGTATGGCCTACACTCCACATTTTAAAACCCAAATACTACAAGACAATCACAAATTCTGATTAGCTTTCAGGACTCTTGGCTTCAGGTTTCTATTTGCCTTCCTGGCCTCTTAATCCATGCAATAAATATGAAAATGCTTTCAGAGGATACATGGCATAGACTATTAAGCTAATCTCTTTGCTCTTTTTGTTTGTTTGTTTTTTCTTCTTCAGAACAGGCACCCCTCAGCTTTTGCTCTACCTTTGAATCTCTGAACTTCAGAGATTCTTGTGTTCTAACCCTAGGACACCAGTAAAAGTACTGGGCTGCTACTCTCTTCTTGGACTGCTCTCTGTTGTCTATAAATAAGCAAAGGGGGAGGGTGACAGTCAAGGCTTGGTGCAACTTACTAAATCTCCCATTGAAGAAAATCAATAAGCAAATAAATTTGAATTTTCCATGAGACTAGTAAAAGGGTTTGTGAGCTATCCTGGGCTTTGAAGCAGAAATAAGCAATGCAGTATGGTAAAGGATACAGAAGGAGTGGAAGTCACAGCAACAGCCAGGCTACAGGGTCACATTATGTCCATCACCTCTGGCAGCACTGCCGTGATTCCCACACAGATGATGTATCTAGAGTCCCTAATATTGAAGCAGCTGAATCAAGTGCTCAGAGACCTGAGCAGTTCTGTTCTTGCTAGGCTGATCCTATGGCATGTTTTTTCTCATGGTCCTGATGATGAGTAGCCTTTAAACTACTCAATATTTTCAGCAATTTAGTGAGATATCTAGTATAGTCTCAAATTATTTTCTACTGCTTGTGCAGAATGAATTATATTGCATTCAACCAATTTATACTGTCACCAATGATGTTTACAAGTATTTCCCAGCACTCATCATACCTTCAGGTTGCCGTCCACTGAATAAGTGAGAAAGTATATTTCATTATTATTTTACATTTTATTTAATTGAAATATGAGTAAACACAATCATAATTTTGTATTTTTTAAAAACAGCCATAATGTATCGATTGCTTGGTATGTGCCACTAGTTTGTGAAGTCTTTTATATTAATCTTCCAATTTAATGCTTGGACTTCCCTGGTGGCTCAGATGGTAAAGCTTCTGCCTACAATGCGGGAGACCCAGATTCGATCCCTGGGTTGGGAAGATCCTCTGGAGAAGGGAATGGCAACCCACTCCAGTATTCCTGTCTGGAGAATCCCATGGACAGAGGAGCCTGGTATGCTACAATCCATGGTGTCGCAAAGAGTCAGACATGACTGAGTGACTTCACTTTCACTTTTTTTCTCATTTAACACTTACCAACAGTAACACTTATAGTTATAGAAATTCTATAACTCTATATAAGTTCTATAGTTATATAGGTTCTATAGTAATAATTCATTTTTATTGTCTTCATTATGATTATAAAGTAAGATTCACCTTTTTGTTTTCTTATTGGAAAAATATGACAATTTTAAGTCAAATGAACAAATAAAAATATTTTATATAAATATTAAGTGGAAGTGCTGAAGCATATTGATTTTTTATTAATTAAAAATAATTTTAAAAAGTTATATAATAACACAAATAGTGAAGAATGTTTTTAAAAACACTAAAGTGAAACAAGCCAAGCAAAAGACACAACCTGAAAATATTTCTTATGGGCTGGTCTTAAACAAATTATCTACTTTGCTACAGAAACCACCTGTAACAGGAATTTGTTGGTCTCTAAATCAAGACTATGTAATCCTCTACATTGGAATCAAAAGTGATACTAGTCACATTTGATTAACTGGCCCTACATGATGGAATAAAATATGAATATGTTCTCCAAAGGTATTTCCACTCCTTAATGAATTGCTAATGGATGCTATATGTGTTTACATTTTTTATCTGTGTCCTAAAATCATCTTGGGGTTATCCTGATGCAATATAATTCTTATAATGTTTGGCCATTGTTAAAATTCTGAAAGTAATATTCAGAATAAGATCTCAATTTTGTTATCCTTTTCACATCATTTTCCTTTCTTTGAACATTTCTGACATTCACACCCAAAGCTTTATACTATGACAAGCACCAAAGGTATATTATGTTTGCAGATTGGTAATTTTTTGAAAATATGATCATTGCTATTGGTACGACATAGTCTTCTCTTTGGACTACTACATTTATAGGCTTCCCTGGTGGCTCAGCTGGTAAAGAATCCACCTGCAATGCAGGAGACATGGGTTCAATCCCTGGGTTGAGAAGATCCCCTGGAGACGGGAAATGATACCCACTGCAGTGTTGTGGCCTGGAGAATTCCATGGACTATATAGTTCATGGGGTGGCAATGAGTCAGACACAACTGAGTAACTTTCACTTAAATACTTACTACATTTATATCTCCATATTTGAAGAAAAAAATAATCTGCTGCCCATTAGCATACTAACTCCTCTTCCCAATTCATACATTAAATGTACTCTTACTTTTGGCCATAATTCTACCAGTTTTTTAGTTCAGGGTTTTAATAAAAAGAGAAAGTGCAAGGAAACATGACTTGAACACATAGTTGAGTGGAAGGAAATATATTTTCTATCTCTCTTGAGAATAATAAGTTCCTGTCTTCCTAAGAAAATATTGGTAGTTACTTATTGCTATGGCCAGAAACAATCTGAGTCAGGTTTAAGGCATCAGATTTGATCCATGTTTGTTCCTCCAACAGCATACTTCTTTGAATTAGTCAAGCAGCAACAACCTTATTCTGCTGCCCAGACTTCTAAGCATCAACCAATCAATCAGAAAGAGCTACATTTAATAACATGCTTTCACAGAAGAAGTTCAGCCAATCCCTAAACAGGACCACTTTTCAAAGTCCTCCAATCCGTGAGAATTCTACTTTCTTTAACTCTTTACAAGATCAGATCACTATTCTTCCTCTCTTTCTAGGAAAAGATTGATGGCTAAAACAAAAGAATACAATCTTTCTTTCAGGCAGTGAATGATGGTCTCTCTACTTCTTTATTCTTCAATGAAAATGTAACTAAATACTCTTTACTGTTAATGTCAGATTCTGAAGAGAGAGAGAGAGAGAGAGAGAGAGAGAGAGAGAGAGAGAGAGAAAACAAAGATAACCTTGATGGATTTACTAACAACTGAGATGAAAGAATTCACAGGTGGAGCAAGTTTATGGGGATAAGATGTGGAGCTCAACTAGACATGCTGAGTTAACATAATTAGATAAACAAGAGTAGATTATGGCTCAACAAACCTGTCTTGATTTTAGTCTGGAGAAAATAGAAAATCTATAAACAATCAATATATAAATGGAACTTTTAGTGATCATGAAAAAGAGATAAAGACCAACTACTGAGATCTGAGGCACTCCAACTTCAAGAGATTCCTAAAATCTGGAGCCTTCTAAAGAGACTGAGAAGAAGCTACTGATCTGGCAAGAAGAAAACCAGGAGAGTGGGTCCCAGAAGCCAAGAGAAGGACTTTCCCACCCATGTATGAAGAAGTGAGGGAGTGTACCAGACATGGCTTAGATATCCAGAAGATGGTACTCCTGAAATATCCATTAAATCTAATAACTTGAAGGTCAT
Organism: Bubalus bubalis; assembly: GCF_019923935.1. NCBI lineage: Eukaryota > Metazoa > Chordata > Mammalia > Artiodactyla > Bovidae > Bubalus > Bubalus bubalis. Next base: position 76,197,033 of record NC_059159.1, on the reverse strand, counting down.
TGAAAATTTTGACAAAAACAGATCTGATGGTCTCAGAGTATGAGCAGGAGTATTAAAGGCTCCTTTGGGGAGTTAAAAGTGATATCAGTGAAAAGTATTCATTTCTCAAGTGAATTTGATCAATGTCATCTTAATATTGAACATGTCTTTTTTGAATAAACCTAAACTGACATTCTTGGAGGTGGGGTAGGTCCTCCCGGCTGCTGCCCCTAGCCTCAGGCGTGGGGTAGCTATAGGTGAACCCTGAACTTCCAGATGTTCAAGCTGTTTTTAGGAAAGGCAGAGGAACCAGAGACCAAATTGCCAACATCCACTGGATAATGGAAAAAGCAAGAGAGTTCCAGAAAAACATCTACTTCTGCTTTATTGACTATGCCAAAGCCTTTGACTGTGTGGATCACAATAAACTGTGGAAAATTCTGAAAGAGATGGGAATACCAGACCACCTGATCTGCCTCTTGAGAAATCTGTATGCAGGTCAGGAAGCAACAGTTAGAACTGGACATGGAACAAGAGACTGGTTCCAAATAGGAAAAGGAGTACATCAAGGCTGTATATTGTCACCTGCTTATTTAACTTATATGCAGAGTACATCATGAGAAATGCTGGGCTGGAAGAAGCACAAGCTAGAATCAAGATTGCCAGGAAAAATATCAATCACCTCAGATATGCAGATGATACCACCCTTATGGCAGAAAGTGAAGAGGAACTAAAAAGCCTCTTGTTGAAGGTGAAAGAGGAGAGTGAAAAAGTTGGCTTAAAGCTCAACATTCAGGAAATGAAGATCATGGCATCTGATCCCATTACTTCATGGGAAATAGATGGGGAACAGTGGAAACAGTGTCAGACTTTATTTTTGGGGGGGCTCCAAAATCACTGCAGATGGTGACTGCAGCCATGAAATTAAAAGACGCTTACTCCTTGGAAGAAAAGTTATGACCAACCTAGATAGCATATTGAAAAGCAGAGCCATTACTTTGCCAACAAAGGTCCGTCTAGTCAAGGCTATGGTTTTTCCAGTGGTCATGTATGGATGTGAGAGTTGGACTGTGAAGAAAGCTGAGTGCCAAAGAATTGCTGCTTTTGAACTGTGGTGTTGGAGAAGACTCTTGAGAGTCCCTTGGACTGCAAGGAGATCCAACCAGTCTATTCTGAAGGAAATCAGCCCTGGGTTTTCTTTGAAAGGAATGATGCTAAAGCTGAAACTCCAGTACTTTTGGCCACCTCATTAGAAGAGTTGACTCATTGGAAAAGACTCTGATGCTGGGAGGGATTGGGAGCAGGAGGAGAAGGGGACGACAGAGGATGAGATGGCTGGATGGCATCACTGACTCGATGGATGTGAGTCTGAGTGAACTCCGGGAGTTGGTGATGGACAGGGAGGCCTGGCATGCTGCAATTCACAAGGTGGCAAAATGTTGGATACGACTGAGCGACTGAACTGAACTGAACTGAAACTGACATTCTAATATACAAATGTTATGGATTTCTCAAGGGCTTAGAGTAAGCAGTTCTGGCCAAACAATGATAGAAGCCTTTTATTTTATAAAATATTTGTAGACTTAGTGTCTTATATATTTTGAAACTATAATCTTATAGTTACTCATGCCTCTAGATTTTAAGAAAATTACACTAAAATGATTGATAGTGTAAAACTAATTTAAGTACTGAGGGTTTTATAATTTTGCTTAACTGACTTTGTACTTATTGACTTGCAAAGTGGCTCAGTGGTAAAGAATCCACCTGCCAATGCAAGAGATATGGGTTTGACCCCTGGGTTGGGAAGATTCCCTGGAGAAGGAAACAGCAACCCAATCCAGTATTCTTGTTGGGAAACCCCATGGAGAGAGGAGCCTAGTGGGCTACAGTCCAAATAGCTGAACATGATTTAGTGGCTATTTACTTAGATGTTCTTAAATTGGCATGCCAAGTCATATCTAATGACTTATGTCTAATGACTCATGTCTAATGTCCTTATTTAATTACTCTAAATCAATTATATTTATGCCCCTAAATTCCTGAATTTAAATAATACTTTTAGGTCTTCCTAAATAATGGTATCTAAGCAAAACAGAAACAACCGGATTGAAAGTAGTCTCTTAGTTCCTCAACTAGGAAGACAGCTAATAAAATGTCTGATGAAATGACATTTAATAATTTCACACTGTAACTGCAGCAATCCTTCACTGAATCCCTTAAGATTTAATACTATAAAGGTCATGGATTTTCCTTCTTCCCTAAATTAAATACATACAATGTATGACTTTGGAAAAGGAAATGGCAACCTACTCCAGTATTCTTGCCTGGAGAATTCCATGGACAGAGGAGCCTAGTGGGCTACAGTCCATGGGGTTGCAAAGAGTCAGACATGACTAAAGCGACTTAGCACAACGTATGACTTCTCATGAGATGTACTAGTTTTAAAATTGCAGTTCTATTATTCAAGGCAGGAGTGCATAATTGTGTTTCTAACAGCATATACTTTGTAATGCCCTAATATCTCCAATAGAGTCAATTTTTACCTATTTAGGAAATTGAAGAGAAAGCCGTTATTTGTTAGGAAAAAGTACAATTCATTTATTTATGTATACAAATATGTGAGTTTATTCTATGAATATAGATCCTTCTGAGGCATATGGAATACATATTACACCATAAAATAATTTGTTGTTGTTGTTCAGTTGCTCAGTCCTGTCTTAATCTTTGCAACCCCATGGACTGCAGCATGCCAGGCTTCCCTGTCCTTCACTATCTCCCAGAGTTTGCTCAAACTGACATCCATTGACTCGATGATGCCATCCAACCATCTCATCCTCTGTCACCCACTTCTCCTCCTGCCCTCAGTCTTTCCCAGTAACAGAGTCTTTTCCAAGGAGTTGGCTCTTCAAATCAGTTGGCCAAAGTATTGGAGCTTCAGCTTCAGCATCAGTCCTTCCAATGAATATTCAGTGTTGTTGTCCTTTAGGAATGGTTAGTTTGATTTCCTTGCTGTCCAAGGGACTCTCAAGAGTCTTCTCCAGTATCACAGTTCAAAAGCATAAACTCTTCCACTCTCAACCTTCTTTATGGTTCAACTCTCACATCCATATATGACTCCTGGAAAAACTATAGCTTTGACTATATGGACCTTTGTTCACAAAGTATGTCTCTGCTTTTTAATACTCTATTTAGGTTCATCATGGCTGTTCTCCCAAGGAGCTTTGTAATAATAATAATAGCCCTTTAACGAAGGCATTATTCTAATTTAACATGAAAATAACTGAAGGAAAAATAATATTTAAATTTTGCAATGTTCAACATCACATCAATATTTTGGTATATATTGGTTGCCTATCCTTGTTACCAAATTTATTGCCTAAAAAATACAATTTTAAGTTTGTCCCATTATTGGAAGATATATATTTCATGGGTTTATCCCAAGACTAAAGATTTAAATGCTAATACTATAAATCAATCTTGACAATCCTAGTGACATAATCTAAATTAATAAGACAGAATGAAGACTCTTATGACTGTTTTTCCTGCTTTTAACAAATGACACACGATAAATATCATCTTGTAGGCTTTTCATACATTTTTGTAGGACACGATGCTGGGAGTTACTGTACTCAAGTAGCAAATAAGATACATTTCAAGACACACAGAAGTTTATCAGACTTTTGCATTATTGAATCACTGTATTAACTTGTCTTATAACAGCTTACCTCTGGACTTGCGGTTATTTGAGATAATAAACATCCTTAACATTACCTGGATTCCTTTTACTTGCCAAAGGAAATATGTAATCTAGCTGGTAAATGTTAGTACAGTAATTTAAAACCATGACCTGTGATTCAAATCACTGGCTTCCTTCCATTGCAAAATCTGAAACATTTACAAACTTACAAATTTAACATTTAAGTCTATTGAAATGAAATGGTTACTGAAAATAGTTTCTTTTTTTTTTTTTTCTTCTGATTTTCAGTTCATATAGTACAATCAGAGAATTTGCAGCATCAGAAAACAGTAAACAAGTAATATCCTCCCCAGGTTCTCTGGATCAGGAATCTGGGAGCAGGTTAACTGGCTGGTTCTGGCTCAGCTACTCATACTGTAGATGGGGTATGGACTAGGGCTTGCAGTCATCTGGAGACTTGACTAAATCTGGAGGATCTGATTCAAGGAGGCTCACTCACTGGCAATCAGTGCAGATCAGAGTCATGAGGGGCACAGAGACTAGTCACTGGACCTCCTACAGAGATGCTTACATGTTCTCATGACATAGTACTTGGATTCCCCCAAAGCAGGAGTTGGACCATAAAGAATGCTGAGCATTGAAGAATTGATGCCTTTGAACTGTGGTATTTGAGAAGACTCCTGAGAGTCCCTTGGGCTGCAAGGAGGTCAATTCAAAAGGAAACCTGATCGCTGAGCACTAAATAAACCCTGAATATTCATTGGAAAGACTGATGCCAAAGCTGAAGCTCTAATACTCTTGCCCATCTCATGTGAAGAGCAGACTCATTGGAAAAGACCCTGATGCTGAGAAAGATGAAGGCAGAAGGAGAAGGCAGAGGATGAGATGGTTAGATGGCATCATCAACTCAACAGACATGAGTTTGAGCAAACTCTGGGAGATGGTGAAGGATAGGGAAGACTGTTGTGCTGCAGTCCACCGGGTCACAAAGAGTCAGACAAAACTTAGCAACTGAACAACAACAAGGCAAGAAATCTAAAAGAGTGAAGCAAGGATGAAGATGCAATGCCTTTTACAACCTAATCGAGGAATTTACACACTTCTGTCTTAGGCTATTCAGTACAAGCCATCCTCCTGCTTCTGCTGCTAAGTCGCTTCAGTCGTATCCGACTCTGTGCGACCCCATAGACGGCAGCCCACCAGGCTCTCCCGTCCCTGGGATTCTCATCCCCCTAGTCCACCTTAAACCCCTGAGAAGGGGTATCTAAGTCCTATCTCTCAAAAGGAACAATAGCAAAAGATCACAAACATACTGTTAAACCACTAAAGGATCTGTATGGCTTTATTTAATCTAGATTTTCTACAAGTCACTTGACTTAGAATTCTAAAGTAAGAATGGTTATAAGAATGGTTATAAGAATTCTCTGTGAGTACTCGACACAACAGAATTCTATGTGGCTTAATTTGAATAAATAAATGTGAAAATTTTGTCATGCAAAAGTAAAGAGTTTTAGTATTTCTTAAATATTTAACCAGCTTGACAGCTTGTTTTTAAAAACTTTCTTGAATGATATTTGTGGTATTTGCTTGCTTCTAATAATTTCTAACCACTGATTGTGATCTGAATTGGCAACCATGATTTTTGAATGATACAAATGGACATAACAATATAGATTTTGGAGACATTTTCTAAATGCAACTTGGCATATACTGTTAATTTTTTTTTTAGGTTTTAAATGGTTAAGACCTTTATTCTGGAATGTGGTGCTGTTCTAAGGAGGAGTGAAGTAATTTGTTTTTAAGTAAAATTTGTCTGTTTCCTCATTAGCTATTATATTGGCAAAATGGGATATTTTTTTAATAAATACACTCCTTACTAAAAGCCTGAATCACACTCAGAGGAATGGAACCCCAAAGAGTTCCTCAACCCTGACTGTAATAAAGGATTTATAAGCAAAGCTATAAAGGTCTCTCAAAGATTTAACATATCTAGCCTAGTTCCTTTGAGTAGGCAAGTACATAGGAACTTAAACAAATGCCCTAGTCATGAATAATGGGCTTCAGGCAGCTTTAGTACCTCATATATGTCTCTCTAAGGTTTAAATATCAACAAAGTCAGAGTTACTTGAGGTCCAGGATCTTTTAAGATATACTTAATATCTGCCATCATCAGTAAATTGCAAGATAATAACCAGAAAAACAGCAAGAGATAAGATACAGAAACATAAGTATGCTCACACACAGGATGCACTTATGGGAACACAGAGAAAATAAAACACAGAGCTTCATATTTGTTTTGTAGAGAAAACAGGACATGAGAAAGCCAACTGTTAGAGTTTAACTCTCCTTAGATTGCAGTTGCTTTCTTTATCAACTGTTTTGTTCTATACTCAGATTTCAGCTGTTCTGTATCCCATGTAGCCCCAGCATAAAGAGTTGGACCTCTGGGAAATGACAATTTTCCACAAGAGCAATTTTTATGTCAAAAAGACAATGGAAATATGAGAAGAATGGCTGTTGCTGTTAAAGTGTGTCCTCAGGATTATAAACTACATTATGCAGTCATGAACTTCTGTATTAATGTCATTTAACCTCTGGCAATATTAGTCTAGAGAGGATCTTGTGAAGGATGGTACATTAACTTTTAGAAGTGATGGGCTGTGATATTCCTGCTGTGATGTGGAATGGCATAGGCTGAACTTCAACACAGCCTTCTAAAGGCCTATTTTCATTCTACAGGGTAAACATAATGTGGGCAGAACTGTGAATTCAGATAGCTCAACCTGTCCTTTGAACAGGAAGACATAATGGTACAATTTTTTAAAGGATTCTATAATATAGCCCACTTTCCTGGTTTCTGACCACTATATTTTTAACTCTTTCATCAATCAATTCATTCTATAAATAGATACTAGGAAGCTGCCATGTATATATTATGATATTATTTCCCCACAAATTCTAGACACAAATATTTAGCTTTAGATGTAGCTTGTGTAAATTACTGAGATAAATGAAAACATAACTATTTGACTAGATCAAGGGGTAAAGGCAAGCACTCCTCCTGGGGAGAATAAACACCAAGGTGATGGTTGGGGGGAAAGAAGAAGACAATGAATATGGAACTGAACCCAGATCAAAATAAAGACCTTGCATTCTGGAACACTGACTTGACCTTTGTACTTTGGCAACAAGCAGAGGCTACAAGGCAGTGGGCAGGCAGACTTGAAGAAAACTGGAAAAGCACTGCAGTAAATGCTTCTGGAAGACAGGAGAAAAGTGACCATTTTTAGATACTCCATACTAGTAAAACACTTCTAAATGCTCCTGGAGATATCCTGGTTATAAACTAACTTTTAAAATCTTCTGCTCTTGCTTTTCCTGCACTTCTGGAATGTTTTATTTCAAAATTGGCTAAAACAAGGAGGCTTAAATTTGCTCCAAAAATAAAACCCTTACTCTTCTATTTTTACCAGTGACTTTTGACCTACATGACATCTCAGTCATCTTATACTTGTAACAAATATCCTCCTTCTTCATTTTTATGTCCTAGAAGCAACTCAAATGCATGTGTCCAAAATTTGTTCAAAATGAATATTTCTAAAACCTATTACATTTTCTGTGAAAGTATGTACCTCTTGATGTAACCCAAACCTGATGAAATGTATCTCCATTTACTGGTTCCATTCAAATATTCTAGGAATTTAATGAAACTCCATGCACTACTAAGTATGTTCTAAATATTTCTCTGCATACCCTCTTTTTGCTCCATCCCTTGTGGCTTGGTGCAGACTTTCAGCATTTCACACTTAAGTGAGCACAAATTTCCAACTGGGCAGTTCAATAAAAGTTGTCCTGCCACATAGCTCATTCCCCAACATGTGATTCACATGATTTCTGTCTGATTCTATAATTTTTGCACGGAAACTGACTAACTGCCAGTTGTTTTCATGATGTAGTCAACACTTATTAACTTAGCAAAATAAAGATTCTATTTTGATTCTTCCTAGCTGTTTTTGTTGCTTCTTTTAAAGATTCAGTTTTTGTTACTGTGGTTTATGAGCAATCTTACTTATTATATATTAAGCTTTTTGTAGCTTTATCTAGGTATAATTAATATACACAAAACTGCACCTAATCATTATATATAATTTGATTAATTTGGACATATGCTTGTAATACCATCGCTATAGACAAATATCCATGGCCTTCCAAAATTTCTTTGGGTCACTTTGGCCCCCTCCACTTCTTTAAATCATCTTCTGCTACAAACACTCCCTAATGCAACAGCAATAATAATAATCTGAAATACCTACTATTTATTGATTGCCTTCTGTCAGGCACTCTAATAAGTATTTTACCAACATTTCCTACTCAAAAGGAGTTTAAAATCTAGTGCATAGAGTTACCCTAATTTCATAGCTGAAACCGAAGTGCATCAATTTAGTGAGTGACCTGAGACTACACAGCAAGCAATTGGAGAACTCAGAATTGAATGTAGGTAATTTAGAGTTCTTAGTTGTACATCACTGTATGTACACTGACTTGTGGTTCTTTGAATATCTTTTTTTTTAACAATCATATGATTTTTCATGTGTTCCTCCCGATATGACATTACTGTAGTTCTACTTACACCAAACGTTCACAATTGAATTTAAACACCTTCTCGAAAAAGTGTTTTTTTATTGCCTGACTCATTCATAATGAGATCTACGCAGATCTCTATTGCAGTCTCTAGTAATCCTGAGAGCAGGATTCCTTTTCATCTCATATTATACAGTAAATTCTATCTAAATATTTGCTGAGTTGATTTAGCAAATGATTATACAACTTTTACAGAATCATGTTAACTTATTTATATCACATACTTATTAACCATCTTCCTATATGTTCTCCAAAAACCCATTCAGTCCTTTTCCACACAACTAGATAATTCTTACAAAGTGTGAGTCAAATCATATATTTCCAGTTTAATATATATGATACAAAATTCTTACCGCTCATTTATAACAAAATATGAACTACTTATTTGGTCTTTTGAAAATGACAGCACACAGCCTCTGGCACTTTCTCACCTCCTCACACCTTTCATCACAAGTTGTAAAATACTACAAGTAAATTTTATGCTGTTATTGTGCAATTAGGGATGAGAATGACAGGGAATATACAGTTATGGAAAAAATGCTGTTTGATCTTTTTTAGGCAAAGAATCAATTTAAAAGTGATGTTAACAAGTACTGACACAATAAAATGTACAGGAAGCTCTAGCTCTTAAAGGCTTAAACAAGTATTCAAAATAAATACCATTTGAGAGGAAATATATTCTTCTATTTCTCTGTGTTAAAATGTAATGCTTACACCTTATGGAGGCATTTAGCCAAAAAGTAAGAAATAGTAAAAGAAAAGAAAAGTATGATCCTAAGGAATCGTGTTATAAAGATGACTTTAAACTCTCTATATTCAAGTCTAAAAACATAAATTAGAATAAACAATTCTCTTAATAAGAATGATAAGACTATTTTCATTTCAAATCAATTATTATCAAACCAATACAACATTGTAAAGCAATTATCCACCAAAAATAAATTTTAAAAAATTTGAAATAAAAGTAGAAATTTCTATTATCTGGAGACTGGGCTAAATTACCAGAGTAGTTATTCATGGTAACTAATTAATATTTAGCTAATTACTATGACTAAAACTGATTTGTAAGTAGCCCAACTTGTGAATAATTGTTTCTATGTCTTGAGAGTAGCTGAACACTTCAAAGGACTGACAAAAGTTTCCATTAGTTAGTCTTTGTACAGTGCTCCCTAGGAGTCAGGGCTCAGGCTTTGGTGAGATGAAGTAAAGCCTCACCTAGACATGAACTCTGAAGCAAATACAAAATAAAACAAAGAATGTATATAACAAAACAGAAACAGACTCACAGATAAAGACTGGTGGTTGCCAGGAGACAGTAGAGGGAAGGGGCAAAATAAGGGTAAGGGATTAAGAGGTGTAAATACTGTGTATAAAATAGATGAGGCACTAAGGAACATATACACATCATACAGCACTGGGAAATATAGCCTTTATTTTGTAATAGTTATAAATGGAGTATAATCTATAAAATATTGAATTATTATGTTCTAAAACTGAAACTAACATTATACATCAACTATACTTAAAATAATACTAATTACTATATTAATATCTTAGACATTACAGTAATCACTGAATTGATAAATTTGTTTTACTTTTTAAGCCAAGTTTTAAAACTTGTTGACCATATATCTGTCTTTTGTTCATGTAACAACTCCTATCGCTGCTGCTGCTAAGTCGCCTCAGTCGTGTCCGACTCTGTGCGACCCCATAGACGGCAGCCCACCAGGCCCCGCCGTCCCTGGGATTCTCCAGGCAAGAACACTGGAGTGGGTTGCCATTTCCTTGTCCAGTGCATGAGGTGAAAAGTGAAAGTGAAGTCGCTCAGTTGTGTCCGACTCTTCTTACCCCTCTATAATTGCATTTGACAGAAATATTTGACAAAAGTTAAGCAATCAAATTTTTAAAAAAATCATCAAAATTGTTAGAAAATCTATTAATGGATTCCAATTAGAAGTTTATTTGTAATCTTCTTGACGTATTTCATTAACTTTTCCTATGTCTTCACCTTATTACCTCCTGCATCTTTGCTTTGCTATGTGTTCTCAACATTTTCATATAAGCCCAGATTCCTTTTATCATAAGTGTAGAATTTTAACATGAGCCCACCTCATGTGAAGAGTTGACTCATTGGAAAATATTCTGATGCTGGGAGGGATTGGGGGGCAGGAGAAGGGGACGACAGAGGATGAGATGGCTGGATGGCATCACTGACTCGATGGACGTGAGTCTGAGTGAACTCCGGGAGTTGGTGATGGACAGGGAGGCCTGGCGTGCTGCGATTCATGGGGTCGCAAAGAGTCGGCACGACTGAGCAACTGATCTGATCTGATCTGAAAGGATCCTAGTTTCCCAAGTTGCTTCCCTCTCCATTTGCATAACACATAACTGAACAGTGTGTAAATGCAATTTTTATAGAAAACATAGTGCTCAAACCTCAATATATAACTCAACAAAGTCAAAACAGACCAAAGTTTCCATCCAAGCTCGTCTCCCCATTCATGCCTACACAGAAACCTATGAGTAGATGGCAGGCCGTTCATTATGCTCTGAAGACATCATAGCTATTTAGTTTTTTAGGTCTTAATATTTGCCTTCTCCTGCCTTGCAGTAGTCTCCTACTTCACATATCCAGATCCTCCATGCACAGCTTTATTCAAATCTAACTCTGACTAATAACAATGTCTTCTTTCTCTGAGTTTATAGTACATTTTTCTATGCCAAGTAGTTGGCCTTTAAATAGGCTTTGCTTGCTCTATCTATGTGACTATTTCCTTATAGCGTTTCTTGCATTTTAAAGCACTTATCTTTAACTAAATCTACTTCTAGGAGTATATCAATCCAGAGTTTACTTATTTGTATTCATTTATTAAAACAAACATCATCAGGAACGTAATATAACTTTTCCAAAATGTCTCTTGAAAATTCAAAGATAAAACAATCTCTTTCCTACTTTCTGAGAGCTCACAGTCTAAGAGTAGAGATAAGAAAAAAACAGATAATCACACTGCATTATACTTCCTTGCCACAGTGCAATGCATATATGAGGTAATTAATCACTTTATACAGAGAGTAACAAACAATTATTAGAGTCCTTATTTCCAGGCACTAAGTCATTCATAGATAAATAACACATTAAATTAATAAACATAGTGCCAGAAATATAATAAATAATCCAAGAAGGTCTATTTATAAAACTTAAATTTTAACTATCATCAGTGCTAGTTTAGTTATTCCATTCAATATTCCTATAAGGTAGGAAGGCATTTCTATCTTTTGAGATAAGGAGAATGGGCATAGGTATAATTATATAAAATTATTTAACTTTATGGTCATTGAAGTAGTATGTAATAAATCTAGAATTTAAACTCATCATCTTCATTCTAGGATCTATATTTTTCCAGTAAATAACCTTGACAAATGATTTTTCTCTCACTGCATTATTAAAAAGTAAGAATGTGGTTGGATAAGGACCATCTTATGCTCATACAAAGTGAACTTAAAATTTCTTGGTCTGTCATTTCATTTCTCAACCAAGAGGCAAAGAATGAAAATATGAGTATTAAGAGTGTGGCTGCTTTATTTTTTCCCCTTAGACTTTAACCCGACTATACGGTTCAATCATACAGAGGTTCATTTAGTTTATTCTGAAAACAGTAAGTGTTATTTGAAGAAATTTAACAGGGAGGTAAAAGGCAAGATTGACTTAAACAATGAGTATTGTCCACTTACAGCATTTTAACTCAAAAGCTTGTATTTGAAGCTAGTACTTAAGACTTGTAAATGCTGAGATTATCAGTTAATTTTCCACACATTTTAGAAAATGTGTGGGTCAGTCAGGGAGATTCCTGTCCAATGGGGCCTTGTTTTCAATAACGCACCATTTGCAGTCTCTCTGAATGAGCCTCAAAATGTTAAAAGTCCTCAGCACTACCGACTGGCACAGCCTAGACAATCAGTACTGTCTAAACGATTCATTATGCTGCTGCTGCGTCACTTCAGTCGTGTCTGACTCTGTGCGACCCCATAGATGGCAGCCCACCAGGCTCCCCCGACTGGAGTGGGGTGCCATTGCCTTTTCCCAAATGATTCTTTATAATCCATCATAAATCTGAAAATGAGTAGAGTGAATTTATGAGTTTCATCCAACAGTGAGACCATAATAGACTTGTGTCTTTCTTATAATTACCACCATCACATGTATAGTATATATGCTGCTAAGTCGCTTCAGTCGTGTCCGACTCTGTGCAACCCCATAGACAGCAGCCCACCAGGCTCCACTGTCCCTGGGATTCTCCAGGCAAGAACACTGGAGTGGGTTGCCATTTCCTTCTCCAATGTATGAAAGTGAAAAAGTGAAAGTGAAGTCGCTCAGTCATGTCTGACTCTTCGCGACCCCATGGACTGCAGCCCACCAGGCTCCTCCGTCCATGGGATTTTCCAGGCAAGAGTACTGGAGTGGGGTGCCATTGCCTTCTCCAATAGTGTATATAGTTACCATTAATAACAGTTACCAATAATGTACTTCAGGCCATGCCACACGTTAAACTGTATTAAGCAATTTATACACACAATCTCAATTTTATTAACTCTGTAAGGTAGTTATTACAGTTTTCTACCCTTTGGCACATAAAGAAACTCAGCCTTAGGTTAGGATATATAATCGAAGACTTGGCAGAGCCTAGCTGTGGACCATAATTGTTGACCCTAGCACTGTAACTCTTAACCAGTTCTAGATACTGTTTATAAATACAGCTAGTTGGGAATGTAGGTCTAGAAGATAAAATAGGATGTCAAAGAAGAAAAATAATGTCTTTTAAAACTGCAGGCTCAGCTACAGTTTTATTTATTTCATATTATGATATTTATCTAAATTATTCAACAGAAGTAACCATGGTAATCTCTACTATTTTCATACATACTTTTTCTTAGAGGACTCATATACCAGTTGAGTCTGCCGGAGAACTTTTCCCTGGTTCCTTGATCTTTGGGATTTCTGAATCTCTGGTGAAGAGTCAGCTGTATTTTTATTAGAAATATGGGAAATTGAAGATTTGTTCTTTATCAAATGGGATCAAAAGTTATTGAGAAACATGCCGTGTTTTTATGACTTGCCTTATGAGATTCAACTCGCCGTATCCAGCATGATAAAAGTATATTCATTCTGTATCAACTTCTTTGGGGCTATATACCACACAAATCCAAAACAAATAAGAAGGTAGAGTTTTGAGGGTTTTTTTTTTTTTCTATGCATCATTAACAGAAAAATCTGTCTTTGAAGAAAAGCATCAATATATAGTTTTTACTACTGATTATCACTCAAGGTTATAGGTGTATGCCTAGGTTTTTCTCATAGTCAACCTCTGGCTCTAAACGATTTGAAGGCAAATTTGACAACACAGCACACTACAAGAACAGTGGTATTATTATTGGAGGTTTAAAATAAGCAAAGAGCATTGCTAATTTTTATGTATAAATATGAATGTCTAATTTTTCTCAATCGTTCATTCAGGAAAAAATTGATTCCTATCAGCCTTTTTCTGTTGCTGTTCTTCATTGCTCAGTCATGTCTGAGTCTTTGTGACCCTATGAACTGTAACCCACCAGACTCCCCTGTCCATGCAAATTCTCCAGGCAAGAATACTGGAAGCCATGCCCTCCTGCAGGGGATCCTCCCAACCCAGGGATCTAACCCAGGTCTCCTGCATTACAGGCAGATTCTTTACCACCTGAGCCACCAGGAAATCAGCCTTATCCCCAAATGTTGTGTAAAATATTACACAACAACATGCTGTTCCCAATGCTTTTTTATTTTAATGAGAACTTAAAAAGCACTACACATAAATGAAATGTAAATCTGGGAAACTTAGCTTCCTAAATAAATATAATTACATGCATTTTCATAGTTTCATTTTTATAAATTGATTTCATATCTTTTACCTTATTTACTTTTCACAACAGCTTGTCAGCCAGACAAGGCATAAGTCAGAATCATTTTACAGCAATTACAAATGCTCAGAGGAGTGAAGGGACCTCCCTGCCGCACATGAAAACAAATACTAGGATCCGGACTCCAATTTTCTCACCTCTTCATTACTTCAATGCATTCATTCATCTATCATCCAATACCAGCCTAAAGAACAAGTTCCTTGTATAATGAATATGCAACACTTATTACTTTGGGATCTCAAAGTGTATGTTTTAAGTCTAGCCATCTCATAACTTTTTGCATAGTTCAGAGTCAAAGCAATATTTTTTAGCTCCTTTCAAACTTGCAAAAGAATGTGCATTAACTATCAGAGTGAGAGGTGTAATTGGCTGACTTGTTCTATGATATGGGCACAAATTAGGCTTAATATATAAAAACTTAATCTATTTATGCTGTACCCAGTGGGAATAAATAACTATTTTGAAACCTCAGAGATATAATAAATATATACACTTTACTTAGCTTTTAGAACTTAGTAATTAATAAATGCTTGTCTTATTTTTCATATACTAAGAAAGGAGAACCTCGATATTTTTAAAATATGCTCTGAGCTGAATAAATATGAAGTCTAAAAGTTTATATAAGAATTTCAATATGAAGGCATTACAAGATATGCACTTTTGGATGTTGCTTAAACTACAGTTATAAAACACTATATGGAGATACAAAGAACAGACTTGTGGACACAATGAGGGAAGGAAAGGGAGAGACTGGACTGAAAGAGTAACACTGAAACATATATATTACCATATGTAAAACAGTCAGTGCAGGGCAAATAAATGTATATTTTATACAGTATAAAAATATAAATACAACCAAAATGGCACTATGGAGATATATATATATATATATATATATATATATATATATGTATATGTATATTTGAATATATATCTGTATATGCACATGTTTATACATATGTATACACACGAATGTATATATTTGAATATATGTACATATATTTGTATATATATATATGTATATTTGCATACTAACATGTGTGTGTATATATATATATTTGAATATCAGAAAAACAATTTAAAAAGTAACAATTGCCCTTTTACTTTGGGATAGATGCAGTAGTGGTGGCAGGAAACGAGTTTATATTCTAAAATATTACAAATATCAATGTTTTTGAAAGCTGATGGGGTGACAAAGAGAAAAGGAGCTGTAATTATTTAGAGGACAAAATTTTCATGATGTGATTTATGATTATCAGGTATTTTTTCACTGGGGCAATCTGTAGATTAAGGGAAAATACAAGATACTGACATGCTCTGCAAAGAAAAAGGATGACTATCATTGGATAGGAAACCAGTGGTGAATTTGATAATTTCATGGAGAAGACATACACTGGAGATGTCTACAACATCGAATTTCACCATAATTTTCCTCAAGAAAGATAAATTCTACAGCACTGCAGGGATAGAAGCAAAAATACAAAACCCTGAAAAGCAGCATGGTGTTTTCTCATGTTTTACTGGGCTGTGGAAAAAGGTTTAGAGCTTGGGCTCCATCAATAGGAAGGGACAGAATGAAATAAAATAATCTCTTGACTAAAAAATTGCTCTGGAAGATCACGCCTTCCACGAAGGGTGACTCAGAATAATGTTAAAATCTAATAGGGAATACTCTAAGCCAAGCTGGAAATAAATAAATAAGGACTGGATTTCCTTTTCTTCTCAAAAACAACTTTAAAAAAGTGACAAAGTAGAGGAAACATTCTCAGACATTGGACATCAGCCAACCTAGTCAATGGTCCTAGCAGAGATGTAGCAGATGAGGTTAAGTTCTACAATCAACATCACTTACTGAATAGAGTGATACCAGGACACAGAACAGGAAGAGGAAAGCCAGGGAGAATCTAGTGGAGCAGCAAAGACTGAGTGAGGATTTCAGGGAGTCCAAGGAGCTAAAATTCTCAGTGTAGACTACTGGAGAAGACAGAACTGCAGAGAAAAACAGAGGGTGGGGAATGGAGTTCTGGATATCAGCAGAAGATGCTGAATAGTAAGCATACATGTGTGTAAGGAAACTACCCAACATGGTCTTAAACAAAGGAAGAGAGGGACCTATCCCTGAGGCTCTACAGGTTTAAGAATAATGTGAATTCATATCAGCAGAGCAGAAAAACTTAGAATTTATGGCACACTGGGAAGAATACTCAGAAAGAAACTACTTCAATAGTAAAATACTTGACTCAAGGTTGTTCTGAAAATTCTAACATTTCCCAGAATTGCCTTTCTATAGTTGGACATTACTGAACAACTAAACGAGAACATGTTTCTTGTTTGGGGAGGTTCTAAGAACAATTCTCTTGTGGGAGTTGGAGGACTCAGGCAAGGGAGTAGCCATTCTGATGCAGACACATGCACTGTTGTTAATCTGCTAACTCACTTCCTTGACCCAGAGTAGCAGATAGGCCTGTGGCTGCTAACTCTTCTTTCTGGATCTTCATTCAGTTTCTCTGACTCCCAGGCCATGTATGTTTAGTTACATGAAGGACACGGACTTAGCAGGATACCTTTCTCAATTAGATCAGAGAAAAGGAAAAGGACATGAGTTTTAGCTAATCATTGAGTTTCCAGTTCATGGGGTTCCAGGCTGCTTCCAAGCTTCTGTCAGACTGTCTACCTTGTAGACATATGAGCTCTAGCATTAGATAAAGAAATAGCCTTGTAGAAACTACTTACCCAACCCCTGTAAATGAGTAAGCCAATTCATTCATTTCCTACTTATGTATTCATCCTGCATCCTAATGGTTTTGCTACTTACCTGGCTGGACCCTAAATGAACATACCTGAACAGACTTGTGGAAACAGGGTGGAAGGCAGGAAGGAGAGGGTGGAATGTATGGAGAGAGTAACATGGAAACTTACATTACCATATGTAAAATAGACAGCCAATGGGATTTTGCTATATGACTCACGGAACTCAAACCAGCACTCTGCAACAACCTAGAGGGGTGGGATGAAGAGGGAGATGGAAGGAAGGTTTAAGAGGAAGGGAATATATGTATATCTATGGCTGATTCATGTCGATGTTTGGCAGGAAGCCATACAATACTGGAAAGCAATTATCACTCAATTTAAATAAATAAATAAATTTTAAAATGAAAAACAAACAAACAAGCTGTTACCAAGAAATTTAACTGCACCAGAGAACAAGCCTCAAGTGTATTTACAGGAATATGGAAGTATCTATCACCCAAAAAAGATCAATTTCATAATTTTTGTCATTCAATAAAAAAACTACCAGACATAAGATAAAGGAAAAATCAATCAATAGGAACAGAGCAAGAATAACAGATGACAGAATTAATTGTTAAAGACATTGAAATAGTTACTATTACTAAATACCATATAGACAAGAAGATAGGAAAGATATCGTGAATAATAAGCAGGAATAAGAAAGATATTTTACAATACCCAATCAACCTTCTAGAGGTGAAAATATGTCTAAAATGAGAAATACACTGGATGGGACTAATAGAAGATTGCATACTGCAGGAGAAAAGATTAGTGAGCTTGAAAGAAATCAGTAGAAACTATACGCAATGAAACACTGACTTGAGCATTTATGATACAGAAATGAAAATGTGTGTGAAAGAGAAAGGCTGTACACAGATGTTCATAGAACTTCATTTGTAATTGCCCCAAACTGGAAATAATCCAAATACCTTCAATGGCTGAACGGTTTGAAAACTGTTATATCCATACCATGGACTACTCTGTGTGGTGTGTGTCTGTGTGTGTGTGTGTGTGTGTGTGTGTGTGTTAGTTGCTTAGTCGTGTCTAACTCTTTGCAACCCCATAGACTGTAGCCCACCAGCCCCTCTGTCCATGGGATTCTTCAGACAAGAACACTGGAGTGGATTGCCAGTTCCTTCTCCAAAAGGAACTATAGAGAGAAAGAAAGTGAAGTTGCTCAGTCATGTCTGACCCTTTGCGACCCCATAGACTGTAGCCTACCAGGCTCTTTCATCCATGGAATTTGCCAGGTAAGAGTACTGGAGTGGGTTGTGATTTCCTTCACCATGGACTACACTCAGCACTAAAAATAAAGAATCTACTGCTGCATGTAACAACTTGCTGCTGCTAAGTCACTTCAGTCGTGTCCGACTCTGTGCCACCCCATAGACGGCAGCCCACCAGGCTCCCCCTTCCCTGGGATTCTCCAGGCAAGAACACTGGAGGGGGTTGCCATTTCCTTCTCCAGCATGTAACAACTTAGATGGATATTAATGGAATTATTCTCAGTGAAAATAAAAAATCTCAAAAAATACATTCTGTATGCTATCATTTATAGAATATTTATGAAATGAAAAGTAATTACAAAGATAGAGAATAACAGAGTAGTGGTTGTCAGGGGTTAGAGATTTAGACAAGGGTGAGGAATGAGGTTGTAAAGGAGTGGTCAGTTCTGTATCTTCATTGTACTGGTAGTTACATGAAGCTATGCACTAATAAATTCAGTATAAATACATATAGACACACACAATACATAAAAGAATAAATACATAATTTACAATCTGAGTAAGCTCTCTTAGTTATACTATGTCAGTGTCTTGGTTATGATACTGGATTATCAATACAGAGTTATGAAAGATAGCAGCACTTGAGGAAGCAGAATGGAGGGATCATTAAATTTCCCTGAATGTTTGTCATTTCCTATCACCCTACAATTATTTTAAAATAAAATTTTAAAAAATGAAACAGAGAAAAAAGATGTAAATTACTACAATTGGCCTCATGCACCCATAGGCCTGAAGACACTGAATGAGACACTAAAGGAGTAGGGCTGGAAGCATGGGGAAAAGAGGTATTTGGAAAAATAATCACTGAAAACTTTTCAAACTTCATGAAAAGCATAAACCACAGGAAAAGCAATGTCAACCAACCTAAACAATAAATATAAAGAAAATACTGTGACTTACAATTCTAAACCCAGTCAATAGATATTTTAGAAATAGGAGAAATAAAGACTTCCTTTGACATATAAAAGTTGATGAATTATTACTATAAGAAATGTTAAAGTCAGTCCTTTAGGCAAAAGGAAAATTATGTCAGTGGGGAAAATATATCTATGCAAAGAAACCTGGAAAGCAAAATAAACTGTAAATATGAGAGTAAATGTAAAGGATTTTTTTTACTCTATCAGTTCAGTTCAGTCACTCAGTCGTGTTCGACTCTTTGTGACCCCATGAATTGCAGCACACCAGGCCTCCCTGTCCATTACCAACTCCCGGAGTTCACTCAGACTCACGTCCATTGAGTCAGTGATGCCATCCAGCCATCTCATCCTCTGTCATCCCCTTCTCCTCCTGCCCCCAATCCCTCCCAGCATCAGAGTCTTTTCCAAGGAGTCAACTCTTCACATGAGGTGCCCAAAGTACTGGAGTTTCAGCTTTAGCATCATTCCTTCCAAAGAAAACCCAGGGCTGATCTCCTTCAGAATGGACTGGTTAGATCTCCTTGCAGTCCAAGGGACTCTCAAGAGTCTTGTCTAACACCACAGTTCAAAAGCATCAATTCTTCGGTGCTCAGCTTTCTTCACAGTCCAACTCTCACATCCATACATGACCACTGGAAAAACCATAGCCTTGACTAGATGGACCTTTGTTGACAAAGTAATGTCTCTGCTTTTTAATATGCTATCTAGGCTGGACATAACTTTCCTTCCAAGGAGTAAGTGTCTTTTGATTTCATGGCTGCAGTCACCATCTACAGTGATTTTGGAGCCCCCAAAAATAAAGTCTGACACTGTTTCCACTGTTTCCCCATCTATTTCCCAAGAAGTAATGGGACCAGATGCCATGATCTTAGTTTTCTGAATGTTGAGCTTTAAGCCAACTTTTTCACTCTCCTCTTTCACTTTCATCAAGAGTCTTTTTAGTTCTTTTTCACTTTCTTCCATAAGGGTGGTGTCATCTGCATATCTGAGGTGATTGATGTTTCTCCCGGCAATCTTGATTCCAGCTTGTGCTTCTTCCAGCCCAGTATTTCTCGTGATGTACTCTGCATAGAAGTGAAATAAGCAGGGTGACAATATAGAGCCTTGACGTACTCCTTTTCCTTTTTGGAACCAGTCTGTTGTTCCATGTCCAGTTCTAACTGTTGCTTCCTGACCTGCATATAGGTTCTTACTCTATATAACATTAAAAGATAATTGTCTAAAATAAAGTAATAAAAATGTGGAGTTAATTTCATTGACAGTAGATGTTCACGTGGATTTTTCTGCATCTAAACTTTCTTCTACCTTGCAGATGAAAGATAATTTGTCTTTTACAGTGTAAAACCAGCACCCCAATGTTTATTGAAGCATTATTTACAGTAGCCAGGATATGGAAATAACCTAAATGTCCACTAACAGATTAGTGGATAAAGAAGAACTAGTACATATAAACAATGGACTATTACTTAACCATAAAAAAGAACAAAATGATGTTTTTTGAAGCAACATGATGGAGCTAGAGATTGCCATACTGAGTGTGGTAAGTCACAGACAAAAGACAAATATCAAACGATACTGCTTATATGTGAAATCTTAAAACAGTGGTTATTTAATAGAAATAGTCACAGATGTAGAAAACAAACTTATGGTTACCAAGGATAAAGGAAGAAGAGATAAACTGGGAGACTGGGATTGATATATATATACACTACTATATATAAAACAAATAACTAATAAGGCCTACTAATAAGGGAACTCAATACTCCATAATGACCTATATGGGAAAAAAGTCTAAAAAGGGTGGATATATGTATATGTAAAACTGAACTGTACACTTGAAACTTACACAACACTTTAAATCTCCATAAAAATTAAAAGCAAATAATTTTATATAATATATGCAAGCTTATTTTTAAATTTGTTACAGTGGAAAAAACATTTATCCCTCTTCTCTCTATATATAAACACACACACTCACACACACACACACATACATATATAGATAGATAGATATTATTCAGCCTTGAAAAAAAAAGGATATCTTGACATTTACAGTAACACGAACATGGATGGAATTTGAAGTCACTGTGCTAACTGAAGCAAGTCAGACAGAGAATGAGAAATACGGCATGGTAACACGTATATGTGGAATCTATGGGGGAAAAAACCAAAGTCATATAAACAGAGGAGAATAATGCTAGGGGCTGTAGTGTGGTTAGAGACAGGTTGGTAACAAAGTATAAACTTTCAGTAATAAGAATGCTGACTTCTGAGGACCTACTGTGCAATATCTCTATGACAGTTGACACACTATATTGTGTAACTAAAATTGCTAGGAGAATAGTACTTCAGTGTTTTCAAACACACAAGAAGCTAAATATGTGAGGTGATGAATGTGTTAATTAACTATTTAAGGGAAAGCTATTCACAAGGTGTACATATATTAATTCATCATGATGCACACTGTAAATGTCTTCC
Source organism: Bubalus bubalis (assembly GCF_019923935.1). Classification (NCBI taxonomy): domain Eukaryota; kingdom Metazoa; phylum Chordata; class Mammalia; order Artiodactyla; family Bovidae; genus Bubalus; species Bubalus bubalis. The sequence continues at coordinate 76,175,296 of NC_059159.1, read as the reverse complement.
AATATTATTTGTCAATTGTACCTTTGATAAAGCTGAAACATTTTTAAATTACCAAGAACCTCTTTGCATTCACATTTATATTTTTCTTTCTTTTCTGTATTTCCTCCATATTGCATGCATGCATGCAAAGCTGCTTCAGTCACATCCGAATCTGTGTGACCCTATGGACAGCAGCCCACCAGGCTCCTCTGCCCACAGGATTCTCTAGGCAAGAATACTGGAGTGGGTTGCCATTTCCTTCTCCATTCCTCCATTTTGCCTTGGCCCTTTTGCATATGTGTTTGTCTTCTATGTCTCAGCTTCCTCATTTGTTAATTGAGAATACACATGGATTCAGCTCATGGAAAGTACTTAAAATGGTGACTAGGACAAAATAAGCACTCAAAATACTGGTTATTATAATTAACAGTATTATCATACAGTATTTTAACAAAAACATTTTTTCACAATTCTACCATAGTAAAATAGCAACTGAGACTATTTTTCTATGTTCCTTTCTAATTCTTATCTATTTACATATGTAATGTTCATAAAAATTGTTATGAAAAGATTAAACTTCAAACCAGGTAGCAAATTGAAGCTTTTATTACCACTTGCTATGACTTTCCTAAATGTATGCTCATTTACTCAGTTTTTGAGGGGGATTATAGAAGAGCTAGGGAGACAGATTCCATATTGAAATTTAAAAATAATAAATGAGTTCAAATTGATCAGAAATATACATGCATGCTAACATTATACAATAGCTATTACTGAATCCCTAATTAAAGTAGTTTATAAAACTCTTAAAAAAAGTAATCAATGTTATTTACAGATTATTTTATAACACTTTGTTTTTACAATAATGTTCAAACAATCATGCAATAGTGGGGGATATTCTGAAGCCATCTGTAACACAGATAAAAAGAATTAGGGGTACATCCTTTCAGTTCAGTTGCTCAGTCGTGTCCGACCCTTTGTGACCCCATGGACTGCAGCACACCAGGCCTCCCTGTCCATCATCAACTCCCAGAGTTTACCCAAACTCATGTTCATCTAGTCAATGATACCTTCCAACCATTTCATCCTCTGTCGTCCCCTTCTCCTCCCCCATTCAATCTTTCCCAGCATCAGGGTCTTTTCAAAAGAGTCAGCTCTTCGCATCAGGTGGCCAAAGTATTGAAGTTTCAGCTTCAACATCAGTTCTTCCAATGAACATCAAGGACTAATTTCCTTTAGGATGGACTGGTTGGATCTCCTTGCAACCAAAGGGACTCTCAAGAGTCTTCTCCAAAACCACAGTTCAAAAGCATCAATTCTTTGGTGCTTAGCTTTCTATATAGTAAAACTCTCACATCCGTACATGACTACTGGAAAAACTATAGCCTTGATTAGACGGACCTTTGTTGGCAAAGTAATGTCTCTGCTTTTTAATATGCTGTCTAGGCTGGTCATAACTTTTCTTCTGAGGAGTAAGTGTCTTTTAATTTCATGGCTGCAGTCACCATCTGCAGTGATGTTGGAGCCCAAAAAAATAAAGTCAGCAAATGTTTCCACTGTTTACCCATCTATTTCCCATGAAGTGATGGGACCAGATGCCATGATCTTAGTTTTCTGAAAGCTGAGTTTTAAGCCAACTTTTCACTCTCTTCTTTCACTTTCATCAAGAGGCTTTTTAGTTCATCTTTCTTTGGAATCGGAATGAAAACTGACCTTTTCCAGTCCTGTAGCCACTGCTGAGTTTTCCAAATTTGCTGGCATATTGAGTGCAGCATTTTCACAGCATCATCTTTCAGGATTTGAAATAGCTCAACTGGAATTCCATCACCTCCACTAGCTTTTTTCGTAGTGATGCTTCCTAAGGCCCACTTGACTTCACATTCCAGGATGTCTGGCTCTAGGTGAGTGATCACACCATCGTGATTATCTTTGTTGTGAAGATCTTTTTTGTACAGTTCTTCTGTGTATTCTCACCACCTTGTCTTAATATATTCTGCTTCTGTTAGGTCCATACCATTTCTGTCCTTTATCGAGCCCATCTTTGCATGAAATATTCCCTTGGCATTTCTTATTTTCTTGAAGAGATCTCTAGTCTTTCCCATTCTATTGTTTTCCTTTATTTCTTTGCACTGATCACTGAGGAAGCTTTCTAACCCCTTCTTGCTATTCTTGGGAACTCTGCATTCAAATGAGTATAAATTTCATTTTCTCCTTTGTTTTTTGCTTCTCTTCTTTTCACAGCTATTTGTAAGGCCTCCTCAGACAGCCATTTGCTTTTTTGCATTTCTTTTTCTTGGGGATGATCTTGTTCCCTGTCTCCTGTACAATGTCATGAACCTCCGTCCATAGTTCATCAGGCACTCTGTCTATCAGATCTAGTGCCTTAAATCTCTTTCTCACTTCCACCTTATAATCGTTAGGGATTTGATTTAGGTCATGCCTGAATTGTCTAGTGGTTTTCCCTGCTGCTGCTGCTGCTAAGTCACTTTAGTCATGTCCGACTCTGTGTGACCCCATAGATGGCAGCCCACCAGGCTTCCCCATCCCTGGGATTCTCCAGGCAAGAACACTGGAGTGGGTTGCCATTTCCTTCTCCAATGCATGAAAGTGAAAATTGAAAGGGAAGTCATTCAGTCATGTCTGACTCCTAGCGACCCCATGGACTGCAGCCCACCAGGCTCCTCTGCCCGTGGGACTTTCCAGGCAAGATTACTGGAGTGGGGTGCCATTGCCTTCTCCAGTGGTTTTCCCTACTTTTTTCATTTTAAGTCTGAATTTGGCAATAAGGAGTTCATGATCTGAGCCACAGTCAGCTCCCCGTCTTGTTTTTGCTGACTGTATAGAGCTTTTCCACCTTTGGCTGCAAAGAACATAATCAATCTGATTTTGGTGTTGACCATCTTGTGATGTCCTTGTGTAGAGTCTTCTCTTGTGTTGTTGGAAGAAGTTGTTTGCTATGACCAGTGCATTCTCTTGGCAGAACTCTATTAGACTTTTCCTGCTTCATTCTGTACTCCAAGGCCTAATTTACCTGTTACTCCAGGTTTTTCTTAACTTCCTACTTTTGCATTCCAGTTCCCTAAAATGAAAACGGCATTTTTTTTGGGGGGTGGGTGTTAATTCTAGAAGGTCTTGTAGGTCTTCATAGAACCATTCAACTTCAGTTTCTTCATCATTACTGGTTGGAGCATAGACTTGGATTACCATAATATTGAATGGTTTGCCTTGAAAAGGAACAGAGATCATTCACGTCATTTGAGATTGCATCCAAGTACTGCATTTTGGACTCTTTTGTTGCCTATGATGGCTACTCAATTTCTTCTATGGAATTCTTGCACACAGTAGTAGATATAATGGTCTGAGTTAAATTCACCCATTCCATTCCATTTTAGTTGGCTGATTCCTAAAATGTCGACTTTCACTCTTGCCATTTCCTGTAGGACCACTTCCAATTTGCCTTGATTCATGGACCTACTATTCCAGGCCCTATGCAATATTGCTCTTTACAGAATCAGACTTTGCCTCTATCACCAGTCACATCCGCAACTGGGTGTTGTTTTTGCTTTGGCTCCATCTCTTCATTCTTTCTGGATTTGTTTCTCCACTGATCTCCAGTAGCATATTGGGCACCTACCATCCTGGGGAGTTCATCTTTCAGTGTCCTATCTTTTGCCTTTCATGCTGTTCATAGGGTTTTCAAGGCAGGAATACTGAAGTGGTTTGTCATTCCATTCTCCAGTGGACCACATTTTGTCAGAACTCTCCACCATGACCCGTCCATCTTGGGTGGCCCTATATGGATGGCATGTCTCAGAGCTCATAGTACATACATGCAGTTAAGGAAGGCTTTCCTTTTGGACAAGAGAGTTGAGAGTATTCTGTAGTTAATGAATAAGAAAAATTAGAAGGAATGCTATTTTATTCTGCTAGTGTGACATGGATTTCTTTAGTGGGATAACTTAGAAACTGATCACTTAAAAAGTTGAGAATAATTCATCATTTTATTTTTTATTTTTAAATTTAATTTTATTTTATTTTTAAACTTTACATAACTGTATTAGATTTGCCAAATATCAAAATGAATCCGCCACAGGCATACATGTGCTCCCCATCCCGAACCCTCCTCCCTCCTCCCTCCCCACTCCATCCCCCTGGGCCGTCCCAGTGCACCAGCCCCAAGCATGCAGCATCGTGCATCGAACCTGGACTGGCAACCCATCTCACACATGATATTTTACATGTTTCAACGCCATCCTCCCAAATCTTCCCACCCTCTCCCTCTCCCACAGAGTCCATAAGACTGTTCTATACATCAGTGTCTCTTTTGCTGTCTCGTACACAGGGTTATTGTTACCATCTTTCTAAATTCCATATATATGCGTTAGTATACTGTATTGGTGTTTTCTTTCTGGCTTACTTCACTCTGTATAATAGGCTCCAGTTTCATCCACCTCATTAGAACTGATTCATCATTTTAAAAACCTGAGCAGAATTAGTTTTCTCAAAACACCTTTCATTTCTTCATTCTACAAAATTTTTAGGTATCAAATGCATTTCCTTGTTAGCACTATATTAGCTATTAACAAGTTAAATATGTTCCCTTTCAAGTATATTTTCCTCATAGCTCAGCTGGTAAAGAATCCACCTGCAATGCAGGAGACCCCAGTTCGATTCCTGCATTGGGAAGATCTGCTGGAGAAGGGATAGGCTACCCACTCCAGTATTCTTGGGTTTCCCTTGTGGCTCAGGTAGTAAAGAATCCACCTGCAGTGAGGGAGGCCTGGGTTCAATTCCTGGGTTGGGAAGATCCCCTGGAGAAGGGAACAGCTATCCACTCCAGTATTCTGGCCTGGACAATTCCATGGGCCGTGTAGTCTATAGGGTTGCAAAGAGTCAGACACGACCGAACAACTTTCACTTTCAAAGTATATTAACCAATCTTCATGGTACATCAAAATTTAAATTTTTTCATGCAGTGTAAAGATCAGGACCAGGAATAGAAATTAAATATATTTTAAGACATTTATGAGCAATATTTATTAGAGAACCTGTATGTGTTACATCGTGGCTACATGTAGTTTAAATGTATTTAAGATCATAATTTAGTGATAGTTTCACAGTTTTTTTAGCAGTATATTAAAAACTTTTCCTAGGTTTTAAAATTAAATTTATAATTAAAAACTTTACATAATTGTTTATAAAGGATTTATCAGTTTTTTACTGGGGCACTTATAACCAGCTTTTAACTTACTTTCTCTGTATTCCATATATATTGCTAAGAATTCACAGGTTTGTATAACTGAATGGAATTGCAGAATTTCCTGGCGTATACTTATATCTGGCCTTTGAAAGGATACAGTACACCACTGGAAATCTAAGAGATATACAGGTACTAGCTCCTGAAGTTCATTCTTACTCACACAAGAACCAACTTCATCTCCCCAATATTGATTTCAGAGAGTTTATAGTTTATAGTTATGAGGTCCTTTACAATTCTCTGGTCAGCTAGCAAAGCCACACTGGCAAATTGGTTATGCCAAGGGAAAGTAATTAATAAATTGTCCTTGTGTACCACCAGAAGCATGCAAGATTGTAAATAGTGATTAAAAATCATTATAAATCATAGTTCCCCTGTCCTGGCCAAAAATTGAAACATGACATTTAGTTTGTCCTGGTCCAGCTTAAAATACTATTCCATCTAATGACCCACATATTTCCAGTTAGAAATTATAGTATGATTATTCATGCTTGTGCAATTTCTTTCCTTTGAATTCTTTTACTAAGATAAATTCACTAATGTAGGGAATGTAAAAGAATAAGCTTAATGATTCTTGATAGACAAGCTATGCATAAAGAAATATGCTAATTTTGCCTAACTGTACCAGTATTAGCTCATATATTTTTATAATAATCAACTTTTTCTTGATTACAAATGATATTGCATTGTTTCATATGTTTCATATGGATTATTAAAATAAGCAGTATGAAATGAAATAAAAATTAAACTATCAAAATGGTCATTTGTAAAATGAAGTAGGTATTTTTGAAATGGTAATTCATGTAGCTCCCATTATTTTTTGAGGAGTGATGGCATCTTTGGTTTACTCAACCCATACTCTCATTTAAAAGTATTTGTGACCACTGCCACACACCTGAATGGATAGTGCTATATGTAAAGTCTGTACATCAAGATCTTAATTTCATTAGCAGAGTTTTCACACCAAAAGAGCTAAATATACATGTCTTTTAAAAATGCCATGTATGAGAAAGTTTTATATTTCTCATAAATGTTATCCTATGTATGAGGATAAAAAATGTGATCCTACTTTTATGAACCTGCAGATTTGTCTCTTCAATCCATTTCATAATGTCATATCATTGCTCTCCAATAAAACAATTTATATAATTTTTCCTATCGTTTATTAATTCCTCTTTTCCTCTTTAGTCTCCTATTTTACCTAATTCTATCTTCTTGTTTTCTGCAATTATACCTGTCTCATATATTTTAAAAAATGTAGGCTAGGTATCCAAAAATTAACCATTTAAACTCCATTTTTCTACACGCTTTAGTTTTAACTCCTCTCTAAACTATCTTACTCATCTTACAACCCTGTATATTGTGCCAAAAGGATGCCAGATTGAGAACTGCCGCTTGAAAAACCAAAAACTTGAGTAAACACATACGTATGTGAGCTGAGAAATCCACTTTATTTATTTTATGAGATTTGATGTAAGAACCTGAATATAAAGTACCATTCTCCCCCAAACCTAATAGATAAGGCTTCTCCTTGAGTGTTTTTTAAATATTTTTCTGTGGTGGAATTTTCACTTTCTTAATGAAATATAAATATCACTGTGAACATGAAAAGATCTCAAGTGAATTATGACAGTAAAATTTTGAAATTCAGGAAAAATCAAGGTTTATAATCTAAATGTCAGGCATGATAATTAAGAGAAAAAGAAACCAACACCTTCCTGCCATATGGTTTATTCACAACATTCTCATCATTAGAGTGTTTTGAACTAAATTTGGTGCATTACTTAGAGAAATTGTACAGTTGCAAATTCTTCCAAGCTAGTGGGGGGAAAAAAAAAAAAAAAAAGCCCATAATGTCTAACTGTATACGGGCTTCCCAGGTGGCACTGTTGTACTGCGCTCACTTGCTCAGTCGTGTCTGACTCTTTGTGACCCCATGGACTATAGCCCTCCAGGCTCCTCTGTCCATGGGATTTTCCAGACAAGAATATTGGAGTGGGTTGCCATTTCCTAATCTAGGGGATCTTCCCCACCCAGGGATCCAACCTGTGTCTCTTGTGTCTTCTGCACTGGCAGGCGTGTTCTTTACCACTGTGCCCCCTGGGAAGCAGCCAGAACTGTCAGGTGAAGTAATGGGTATAGTCTATGGTCGTGGGACTCACAAGACCTGTATTTGAATTCCATCCCTAACACCTTATTCCTGCACAGCCTTCAGCAACTGCTTAACATCTCTCAACTTAGACTGGCAAAGTCTTATTTTCAAGACTATATAATACAGCATTTTTAAAACTTAACAAGTTATCTAAAACATAGTAGGTATTCATTACTTTATTTGCTTTCTTCATTGCTTTATTTGCTCTGGTCTGAGAAAGACCTAGATTTAAACTCTTACTTTGTTATATATTAACTAAATAAGCATTGAAATAAACTCTGTAAGGTGGGAATAGTGATAGTTCCTAACCTTATAGAATTTCTGTAAGAGTTGAATGAGGCAGAGATAGAAAGCACCCTGCACATTAGAACAGAGACTGTGATGCATGGGCTAAATTAATCTTTACCATTGGTAAGCCTCATGCCTCATTAAAATGTAGAAAGTGACAAACAGTTCAGTTATCATTTTATAAGAATAATTAAGTAGACAACTTATTCAAGGTGGGCCTTTGTAAAGATTTGATTCTCAGGTCACAAATAATAACCACATTTTTAAAATGATAACTTCCCTTTCACCATTAAGATGGTTATAATAAGAATTTTTAAGATAAGTGGCCAAAATACATCACCAGGATAAACCTCATACTGAACATATGATTGGCTTTGAAAGCAAAGCTGAGGATGTTAAAATTTATGTAGCAGACTAAAGGAAAACTTGAGTGACTTTTTAAAACAGTTCTGAATAATCAGGCAGAATCTTAAAATATGTTGAAAGTAAAAGAACTTTGAAGAAGTAAAGCTATTGAGGAGACTAAGTCTAGATAAGAAATTGTGATCACTTTCTATTATATGGTAATGGATGTGGGGAGAGATAGATGTGTATCAATAATGTTGATAGGGAATTAGAGACATGAGGATGGAGACTTCCCTGCTGGCTCAGTCAGTAAAGAGTCTGCCTGCAGTGCCCGAGACTCGGGTTCAATCCCTGGGTGGGGAAGACTCCATGGAGAAGGGAATGGCTGCCCATTTCAATATTCTTGCCTGGACAATCCGATGAAGAGAAGCCTGGCAGGCTACAAGTCCATGGAGTCACAAAGATTTGGATGGGACTGAGTGACTAAATGAACGTTAACTAACAAGGGTGAGTGATTTCTGAATATATCCCAAAATTCGTGTGTTGTGGAGGGTTGAAAAGTATGGGATAATAAAGTAGTCTTATAGGAAATGAATGACAAGAATGATGGAAGGAAAATAAAATTTTAGTCTAGGTCTTCATGTCTTCCAATATTCAACTTTGGGTCAAGTTGCAGAACCTGGAACTTAATGATTAATCTCAGGAATTTAAACATAATTTTGAATGTTGCCTGAACAAGAGATATGTACCCCTTTAACCACTAATTGGACAAGTTCTAATTTATGATAAAAAAATTTAAGTTAAAGCAAAGGGTTTCAGAAACACTGCCTATATCTATATTGCTTCTAAATCCTGAGGAATCTATTAGTGTAAAGTTAGCAAAATCAAATTATACAACAGATAACACTGTTACAGAAATTGTACCTCACTTAAATGTTACTAAAAATCAACATGCAACTGGGAAATATGGCTTAAATAAATGTAAAAATAATTTAGTGGGCTTGTTTTCAAAGATGAGTTTGATGAGTATATGATATTATCATAGGGATAAACTTCAATGTAATCTGTACCATACCTAACACACTTTCATATGGCGTTGATTTTGTCAGCCTGGCCTTTTTGTGCTTTCCTCTGGGAATCCATATGATATAATGAAACACAACAGACACAGTAAAATAAGACAAGGAAGAATTAACAACTCTTTTGGACACGACTGAGCGACTTCACTTTCAAATTTCACCTTCATGCACTGGAGAAGGCAATGGCATCCCACTCCAGTACTCTTGCCTGGAAAATCCCATGGACAGAGGAGCCTGGTGGGCTGCAGTCCATGAGGTCACTAAGAGTCGGACACGACTGAGCAACTTCACTTTCACTTTTTACCTTCATGCACTGGAGAAGGAAATGGCAACCCACTCCAGTGTTCTTGCCTGGAGAATCCCAGTGATGGGGGAGCCTGGTGGGCTGCCTTCTCTGGGGTTGCACAGAGTCGGACATGACTGAAGCGACTTAGCAGCAGCAGCATGTAGGATGTGATGTGAGAGTTGAACTATAAAGAAAGCAGAGTACTGAAGAACTGATGCTTTTGAACTGTGAAGGTGAAGACTCTTATAAGTCTCTTGGACTGCAAGGAGATCCAACTAGTCCATCCTAAAAGAAATCAGTCCTGAATATTCACTGGAAGGACTGATGCTGAAGCTGAAACTCCAATACTTTGGCCACCTGATGCAAAGAACTGACTCATTTGAAAAGACCCTGATGCTGGGAAAGATTGAGGATGGGAGGAGAAAAGGACAACAGAGGACAAGATGGCTGGATGGCATCACCGACTGTATGGACATGAGTTTGAGTAAGTTCCAGGAGTCGGTGATGGACAGGGAAGGCTGGCATGCTACAGTCCATGGGGTTGCAAAGACTCGGACATGACTGAGCGACTGAACTGAACTGAGCATATGGGATTACAAAAAAATATGTCAAGGGTAAAAGAAACCAAAAGCTATACCACATGTTGTTTGGTCTTTCAAATTAATCTTTGTGCTGAATTGTCCTCTAGGAAAGATTCCCTTCAACATCAGCCTTGACTCCCATGAAACCAGTGAGTATACATTTAGAATGAAAATAATGAGTTCATTCTTACCAAAGAAAACAATAAATATTTGTAGGTGTCCTATTACACTTGGAAAACTCTTTAAGTGCTTGAAGTCTTAACATCATACAAAATGAAAACTGTATCCATGCCCAAGATGCTTATTTTGGGAAAATAAAGGAATTAAGTGCTCACATAGAAACACAATTATTAAAAAAAAAATTATCCTCTAAAGGAAATAGAATGCCATGGGCATAATATCTCTTACATCTTTTAGGATGCTATTTTAACCAGGAACTAATTGTAAGTATTCAGAATCAAGTTGATTGATTTTATCTAGTTGATTCTGTTTAAAATTCAGAGGAAGAATTTGAGAGAGAACATTATATACAAAGGCCATCAGGTGATAAACATATCAGAGTATTTGAAGAACTGATAGTGGGTTGTAGCAATTACACTATACTCAGAGAAGGCAATGGCACCTCACTCCAGTACTCTTGCCTGAAAAATCCCATGGACGGAGGAGCCTGGTGGGCTACAGTCCATGGGGTCGCTAAGAGTCAGACATGACTGAGCGACTTCACTTTCACTTTTCACTTTCATGCATTGAAGAAGGAAATGGCAACCCACTCCTGTGTTCCTGCCTTGAGAATCCTAGGGACGGGGGAGCCTGGTGGGATGGGGTCGCACAGAGTCGGACACGACTGAAGCAACTTAGCAGCCGCAGAGATGAGTAAGGGGAAAAAAGAATGGTGTAAAAAAAAAAAAAAAAGCTAGGAGAAGAAGGCAGGATAAAAATAATTCAGGATCATGGTAACAGTTTGAATTTTGTATTGAAACTAAATCCAATTACAGTTTACTAGATAATTGTAAACAAGAGGATACCATAATATCATATAAACTTTTAAAAGACAAATTTAGTATTTCCTCTTCTACCTATTATGTAGACTGCTAGAAAGTTCAATGGCTCTGAAATAACAATAAAAAAGTGTGAACAACACAATTATAGTTTTCTTGAGACCATCAGAGAGCTGACTATACCAGATTACTAAATTAGTTTGAATTCTTAGAAGAATATGAGAGTTCGCAGTATTTGTCCACTTGATCAGGTCTCTGAGGACCCAGATATCTGGCTAACCATTTCTTCTGGGTGTGCTTGTTTCTGATTGAGATTAACATTTGAGTCTGTAGATTGAATAAAGCAGATTACTTTCCTGGATGTGGGTGGGCACCATACAATCTGCTAAACTAAACAGGACTAAACAGAATAAAAAAGCAGAGGAAAGAATAATCCCCACTGTATCTGATTGGATGAGCTAGGACATTGGCCTTCTTCTGCATTTGGACTGAGATTTATATTAATTACGTCAGTTTCCTTAGCTCTTTGGACTTTGGTCTTGAGCTGGAAGTACAGTAACTTCCTTGGGCCTCCAACTTTCAGATGTCAGATCATGGGGCTTCTCAGACCCTATAATCCATTATCTGATTTTATACACACATACACCCCCACACACATTTAAATATTCATTTTATATATATTTCATATACATATGAAATTATACTTATATAATATAGACAGAGGGATGGGTAAATGGCTCAGTTTATTTCAGTTGCTTAATCATGTCTAACGTTTTGCAACCCTATGGACTGCAGTACGCCAGACCTCCCTGTCCATCACCAACTCCCAGAGTTTACTCAAACTCATGTCCATTGAGTCCGTGATGCCATCCAACCATCTCATCCTCTTTTGTTCCCTTCTCCTCCCACTGTCAATCTTGCCCAGCATCACAGCCTTGGCAAAGGAGTCAGTTCTTCGTATCAGGTGGCAAAAGTATTGGAGTTTCAGCTTCAGCAGCAGTCCTTCCAATGAATATTCAGGACTGATTTCCTTTAGGATGGGCTGGTTGGATCTCCTTGCAGTCCAAAGGACTCTCAAGAGTCTTCTCCAATACCACAGTTCAAAAGCATCAATTCTTCGGTGCTCAGCTTTCTTTACAGTCCAACTCTCACATCCATACATGACCACTGAAAAAACCATAGCCTTGACTAGATGGACCTTTGTTGGCAAAGTAATGTCTCTGCTTTTTAAAATGCTGTCTAGGGTGGTCATAACTTTTCTTCCAAGGAGAAAGCTTCTTTCATGGCTGCAATCACCATCTTCAGTAAATGGACAGTTAGGTACATAAACAGACAGATAGGGAATCACTTAACCATAGGTTCTGCATTTAAAATTGTAGCTCTGGGAGTTAACAGGGGCTCTGACAGTATGTTTATTTGATTGAAACATGGACTAAAAGCTGGTTCACAGTGAGTGAGTTGTAAATACTGGAGCTACCTTGTTTTATTGTATATGACAGGATTCAAGACTTAGGAAGATGGAATGTTTTAGAGTGCACTTGTCATTTAAGACTTGCTCACCTAGACTGGAAGGGTCAGAAGATATATTTCATCAACACCATGAAAAACATATTTGTAAGGGAAGCTACATCATCCTCCAGGAGTTCTATGATTTCTCTTCTCTGTAGGCCAGACCTTACAGCGGTATTTGCAGCCACTCAATTGAGAAACTGAAAGGCAGTGGGAGTAATGTGTTCTGGGGTGGCAGGGGTCAAGTGTCAGGATTCAGTCACCAAAGGAAAGGTGGGTATGTCTACCATAATGGACAACAGAGCCAAAGGAGCAATTCAAATTGTCTGATTTATACAGAACCATGGTGTTGGTTAGTAGATCAAGGTGTTCCTAGAACTGAAACAGAGAGGAAGCCTATTCCATTCTCACTTGATATGTATAAGCATAAAAGTCCTATATTAAGGCTAACTTGAATTATTAAAAAAAAAAAAAGAGAGAGGCAGAATACCTTAATCGAATTCCCAGTATTGAACCAGTGTGCAGACCCAGAACACACTGAATTAAAGGGAGGCTGAATCCCTTTGAGAAAGAATCCCAGTATACTGACAGAAATGCACACTGTTAATATTTCAGCCTTTCCCATAGCCTTTGACCATGCACTGGAGAAAGGAAATAATCAAACCTTCAGGGACTACCGGACACTGACTCTGACCTGACACTGATTCCAGGAGATCCAACATATTACTCTGGTTCACCAATTAGAGTGGGTGCCCATGGAGGTCAGTGATTAATGGAATTTTAGTTTAGGTCTATCTCATAGTGGAGCCAGTAGATCATCAAACTGACCCTTTCATTATTTACCCAGTTGTGAATGCATAATTGGAATATACATACATTATGGTTGGCAAAATTCCCATACAGGTTCCCGGATCTGTGGAGTGAGAACTACCACTGTAAGAAAGACCAAGCGGAAGCCACAAAAACTGCATCTATCTAGGAGTATAGAAAACCAAAAGGGATACTTTTTTCTCCTGGAGAGATTACAGAGATTAATGCCACAATCAGTGATGTGAAAGATACAGGGGTTGTGATTCCCATCACATCTCCATCCCACCTACTTATGTGGCCTCTGCAGAAGATAGATGGCTCTTGAAGAATGATAGTGGATTATCAGAAGTTTAGGCAGGTGGAAACTACAACTGCCACTGCATTATCAGATGTGGGTTTCCCTTTCAAGCAGATTAACACCTGGTACCTGATACAACCAAGCTGAGAGGTGGAACAATGAAATTAAAAGATGCCTGCTCCTTGGAAGGAAAGCTATGGCAAACCTAGACAGTACATTAAAAAGCAGAGACATCACTTTGCCAACAAAGGCCTATATAGTCAAAGCTATGGTTTTTCTAGTAGTCATGTACCAATGAGAGTTGGATCATAAAGAAAGCTGAGGACTGAAGAATTGGCTGGAGAAGACTCTTGAGAGTTCCCTGGACTTCAAGGAAATCAAACCAGTCAATCCTAAAGGAAATCAACCCTGAATATTCATTGTAAGGACTTATGCTAAAGCTGAAACTCCGATACTTTGGCCACTTGATGTGAAAAGAAAAAGACCTTGATGCTGGGAAAGATCAAAGGCAAACAAAGGAGGAGGCAGCACAGGAAGAGATGGTTAGACAGCATCACTGACTCAATGGACATGAATTTGAGGAAACTCTAGGAGACAGTGAAGGACAAGGGACCCTAGTATGCTGCAGTCCATGTGGTCACAAAGGGTCGGACATCACTTAGCATCTGAACACCACCACCAGCTGATGCAAATACTGATTACATGTGCAGTTCATTCCATATCTGTCAATAAAGACCACCGGAAACAGTTTGCTTTCAGCTGGCAAGAGCAGGTATATACCTTCTTTGTCCTACCTCAGAGTTATATCAACTCTCTAGTCATCATTTGGTTTGCAGGAATCATGCTCATCATCTTTTCCTTTCACAAGAAATCACACTAGTCTATTACATTGATGGCATTATGGAGACTGGATCTAGTGAGCAAGCAGCAGCAACTATTCTAGACTCATTGGCAAGAGATTTTCATGTCAGTTGGTGGGAAATAGATTTCACAAAAAGCTGGGGGTTGGGAGTTTTTACTTCAGGAGTTTGAGGCATGTTGAGATATGCTTTCTAAGGAAAAGGGTCAATTTTTGCATCCGGCCACTTCCACCACCAAAACAGAGGTCTAGTGGACTCTGGATTGGAGGTAATATATTTTGAGTGAACTGAAAAGTTGTTAGTTTTAAATGAGGCCCAAGACAAGAGGCCTCTGCAACAGGTCTTGGTAGCTGTGCAAGCTACTCTGATGCTTAGGCTACATGATCCAGCAGATTAAACGATGCTCAAGTGTCAGTGGCAGAGAGATGCTATTTGGAGTCTTCTGAAAACCCCTATTCATGAATCACAGCTAAGGTCCTTAGAATTCTGGAGCAAGGCCCTGTCACTCTCTGCAGATAACTATTTTCATTTTGAGAAACAATTCTTGGCTTACTCCTGGGCCTCAGTAGAAACTAACACTCCACCATGTGCCACAAGGTACCATGCAACCTGAGAATCCCATCATACACTGGGTATCACTTGACCCAGCAAACCTTAAAGCTGGGTGTGTACAACATTTCATCATCCTCAAATAATCAAGCCCAAGACAGCCCTGAAGGCATAAGTCAGTTACATGAAAAGTATATTGAATGCCTGTGGGTCTGCAATCTTGCTAAACTGCAACTTCCCTCCCAGCCTGTACCTACTGTCTCATGTGAATTCACTCACTATGAGTTAACAGAGAACAAAAGACTGGGGTCTGGTTTAAAGATGGTTCTGCAGGATATTCAGGCAACTCTTGAAAGAGAATAACTGCATCACTCCAGTTCCTTTCCAGGGCATCCCTGAGGGACACTGGTAGAGGAAATTCTTCCAGTGAGAACTTCCAGCAGTGCACTTGGTTGTTGATTTTGCTTGGAAGAAAAAATGGTCAGATGTGCAATTAGATAACAATGAATGGGCCATGGTCAATGATTTGGCTAGAGGTTTAGAGACTTGGAAGAAACATAGTTGGGACGCTGATGATATGAGGGAAGAGATATGAAGAAGGGAAGAAGATGGAATGAGGGAAGACATATGTGGAGGGCCTTTTCTGCATGGGCTAATATGTGAAGGTACTGTGAAGTACCTGTAGGTACTGTGAAGAGAGTTTCTTGTGAAGGTACTGTGTCTTTCGAGAGTTTAGCTATGTTACTCCATCATACTGCTGCCTCAACAAACATTTTGTTTCGCCAAATGACTTACAGGGACTTTAACCTGACACTAGCTCCCTTATGCAAGTGCACACCCTAGATACTGGTCTACAGAATTATATAAGTTTCTGATATGACCTCCCTAATAGCCTTGTGACCAACAGTTTTCTCTGCTTCCCAGCATCTGTATGCCTTATATAACCATTAGATAAGGCTATTATGGGTATTAATAAATAATCCCATTTTATTTAATATTTTATTAATAAATAAAACCCACTCTTTGGTTTTAAATCTGTCCCTAGCCTGGGAATCGCAAAGCACTTCACCCATGGGCCTTGATAAACTCATGTGCCCCAGATCTTGCCTCTCTGCAAACTGCATTGACCTCCCCTTGTGGCTCCCTGAGGTGTGCTGTGTACTTCTTCCAGGACCTGAGAGTAATAAGCTTATCTATTTCAGTTTCTCTTGTATTCTCTTGTTGAACCATGGCTTACCATTAGGCAGCCTGTGCTCCACTTAACAATGTTAATTTAACAAAGTCATAGCAGTGTTCCATGTGAATGTTCATCAAAGGGTGACCTCAGCAGTGGTGGATTTTAATTATCAACAGGCAAGATACCCCATTTTGTGGATATGAGTCAGCCTCTTTTCCCAGTCACCTCTGTCCGTGCCTAATGGGTTCATGAATAAAGAAACCATGATGGCGGGTGTGGAGGCTATTGTATGGGCTCAGCAACATGGAATTCCTTGGTAACAAGGTCTACCTGGCTATAATCACTGCTTTTGCCCAATCTGCCAACAGGAGTGTCCTACACTGAGTCCCCAATATGGTACCATTTCCCAGAGTGGTGGCAGGTTGATAACACTGAATCATTTCTATCGTGGAAAGCAATGTTCTGTTTTGTTCTTATTGGAACAGACACTTACTCTGGACAAAGATTTGGCTCCCCTGCATAGACTGCCTCTCCATGGAATTACACAACGACTTAACCACCATTACATTATTCCACACAGCATTGCTTCTGATCAACAAACTCACTTCACAGCAAACACAGGGTGACAACGGGCCCATGCTCATGGGAAAGTATGTGTATTCCATGCACTGCCAGTATTAAAATTCCATCCATCTCAATACTGCTCATCACATAACAACCTGCATTCCATAATGCTCAGCTCTAACAAAGTATTTCATTGCTTGATTTCACATGTGCTCAATCATTCCATGTTATTTTGGAGAAAGGGATCAATCTCAGGCAGTGCCAGAGTTTGCATATTCATATTAATTGTGTATGTGTTATTATTAAGCTATCTTATTAGGTATACTTTTCTGAACCCTTTTAATGGATGAATTTAAATAACTCAAAAAGATTTGTATTTCCATTATTCAAACTGGGCAAAAGTAAGACCCAACTCTATGCTGTCTTCAAGATGCTAACTTTTATTATGAAGATCTGTATAGTTAATGGTAGAAGGATAGAAAATTATATACTATGCAAACAATAATTAAAATACCAAGGTATATTATGTAATAGGCAGCCTTTAAAATGTTCCCTAATGTTTCCCAATTTGTATTCATGCTCTTGTATAATCTCTTCCTCTTGAATTTGGAATGAACTCATTGATTCATTTCTAATGTATAGTAGCTAGCAGGAGTAATTGGATGTCACACTGAAATAAAGTTATAAGAGGAATATGGCTTCAATCTTGCATGTTTTCTCTATTTTGTTCTCTTGCACATCTTCAGGAAGTCAGCTGCCACGTTCTGATCTGCTCTCTAAAGAGTTGCCCTTGGCAAGGAACTGAAGGCGGACTCTGGCCAAGAGTCAGTGAAAAACTGAATATTCAGTCTATCAACCCGCAAGGAACTGAACATTGCCAAACAGCACATGAATTTGTTTGTAAGCAGATTCCCCCTCAAGCTGAGTCTTCAGATGACACCTTGACCAACAGCTTGCCTGCAATCTCAGGATATATTCTGAGGCAAAGTCATTCAATTAAGCTACTTTTGAGTCTCTGATTAAAACAAACTGCAAAAATTGAATTTTTGCTATTTTTAAAGCTCCTAAAATATAAATAAATTGTATATATGTGTACATGTATATGAAAGTAAAGTGAAAGTGTTAGTTGCTCAGTCATACTGAACTCTTGTGAGATCCCACAGACTGTAGTCCACCAGGTTCCTCTGTCCATGGGATTCTCCAGGCAAGAATCCTGGAGTGGGCAGCCATTCCCTTCTCCAGGGGATCTTGCTGACCTAGGGATTGAACCCCGGTCTCCTGCAATGCAGGCAAATTCTTTACCATCTGAGCCATGGGAAGCCCTACATGTATATTCAAACACACACACATATATATGTACATATATATCCCTACATATATATATATATATCCCAATATATGTGTGTGTATATATATATGTGTGTGTGTGTATACACACACATTTCATGTCAATGATCAAGCCACCAAAATTACATAGGCATAAGTCATTTGATTGCACTTCAGTTAACTGTGCTTGGCAAGTATTGTATATTTATTTTTTAAAGTTTTGTTAGCATTTTTAGCAATAAAGTACTTTAAGGCATTTACATTATTTCTTAGACATATGCTATTGCACATTTAATAGACTACAGTATACTGTAAGCATAAATATTATATGCACTGGGAAATAAACAACTCAAGTGACTTGCTTTACTGCAATACTCACCTTATTGTGGTAGTCTGAAACTGAATCCACAATATCTCTAAGGTATGTCTATATATTAACTATAACCCTAACCCTAACCCTAACCCTAATCTAATAAACTGTGGAAAATTCTGAAAGAGATGGGAATACCAGACCACCTGATCTGCCTCTTGAGAAATTTGTATGCAGGTCAGGAAGCAACAGTTAGAACTGGACATGGAACAACAGACTGGTTCCAAATAGGAAAAGGAGTACGTCAAGGCTGTATATTGTCACCCTGCTTATTTACCTTATATGCAGAGTACATCATGAGAAATGCTGGACTGGAAGAAACACAAGCTGGAATCAAGATTGCCAGGAGAAATATCAATAACATCAGATATGCAGATGAGACCACCCTTATGGCAGAAAGTGAAGAGGAACTAAAAAGCCTCTTGATAAGTGAAAGTGGAGAGTGAAAAAGTTGGTTTAGAGCTCAACATTCAGAAAATGAAGATCATGGCATCTGGTCCCATCACTTAATGGGAAATAGATGGGGAAACAGTGGAAACAGTGTCAGACTTTATTTTTCTGGGCTCAAAAATGACTGCAGATGGTGACTGCAGCCATGAAATAAAAAGACGCTTACTCCTTGGAAGGAAAGTTATGACCAACCTAGACAGCATATTCAAAAGCAGAGACATTATTTTGCCAACAAAGGTCCGTCTAGTCAAGGCTATGGTTTTTCCTGTGGTCATGTATGGATGTGAGAGTTGGACAGCGAAGAAAGCTGAGCGCCGAAGAATTGATGGTTTTGAACTGTGGTGTTGGAAAAGACTCTTGAGAGTCCCTTGGACTGCAAGGAGATCCAACCAGTCCATTCTGAAGGAGATCAGCCCTGGGATTTCTTTGAAAGGAATGATGCTAAAGCTGAAACTCCAGTACTTTGGCCACCTCATGCGAAGTGTTGACTCCTTGGAAAAGACTCTGATGCTGGGAGGGAATGGGGGCAGGAGGAGAAGGGGATGACAGAGGATGAGATGGCTGGATGGCATCACTGAATTGATGGATGTGAGTCTCAGTGAACTCCGGGAGTTGGTGATGGACAGGGAGGCCTGGCGTGCTGCAATTCATGGGGTCGCGGAGAGTCGGACAAGACAGAGCAACTGATCTGATCTGATCTGATCTGATTATAAATGAATCTGAAAAACACTGTGGTAAGTGAAAATGCCAAACTCAAAAAGAATGTATAGTATATAATTCCTTTTAGGTAATAATTTGGAAAAGGATAAAACTATGGGGATAAAATATAGATCAATATTTGCCCAGCACAGAGGGAAATTGGGAATGTGGAAATTGATAATAAGGGGGCAAAAGGGAGAATCCGGGGGATGACAGAAATACCTTCTATCTTGACTGTAATGGTGGTTATATGATTATATATCACAACCTATATAAATTTACATCCAAAATAGTGAATTCTATCATATGGAAATTAAATCTCAATAAACCTGACTAAAACCAAATCAAATAAATAGATGGTGCTAGCCATTATTGTATGAATGGTAGACTGTATGAAGTATACATAGTCACAAAAGGTTGCTATGGAGGCAGTAATCCAGTGGGAAGATAATGGTAGTCTTGGATAAACTAACATCTTGCAGCCATGTCAGCACCTAAAGGTACTGCCTGTTTCAGGCGGGATTTCTACTTTGTTTAGGAAATGGAAATGGGAGAAGGAATGAAGATGTCAGACCAATAGGCTAGGGGCCTATGCTCTACTTCCTCTTAGGCTAAATTAGTTACATAGCTCTATATAACTAGCAGAAAAACTCAGAAATAAAGTTTAGCCATGGTACTTAGAAGTAAGACAGAACAGATTGTTTGTGGGAAAACAGATAATCTTAGCTACAGAAACCAATTAATATGGTTTGGTAGAAATATTCAGTTATTAGTAATTAATTTAATCATCATTTATTTAATCATTCTTTTAATTTATTATGAAACATTATCTTCTACCCACTATGCTTCAGGCATCTCAGAGTTTATTATTTGAATAAATAACACCTGAGGTGTCTTCCTCAAAATCCCTTTTTAAAAGAAATGGATATTTCAAGTAACTATATTCCCTCTCTTCCTCCCCTGAAAATTCCTAAACTATGTATATTCACCAATTTTATATTATCAAAAGATAAAACAACAGAAAGAAAAATATTTTTCTGGCTAAAATAATATTTGCAATAATATTTAAAGTATATCAATCATCAACTGCACTTATGATAATACTGAAACATCCATAAAATCAGCACATGAGAAACCTCTCTTGCCAACATATTTTAAAAATATTTTGTATTAAGCTACAAATACATGTGTAAGATATTTATAAGAAAATTAATAAAAGTGTTCTGTAAGACATGAAAGAGAATGCATGAAGAAACAAAACTATGAGAAACCTCTCTTGCCAACATATTTTTAAAATATTTTGTATTAAGCTACAAATACATGTGTAAGATATTTATAAGAAAATTAATAAAAGTGTTCTGTAAGACATGAAAGAGAATGTGCGAAGAAACAAAACTTTGTCTGGATGAGATAACGTAATTCTAAAGACAGATTTTATCTAAATTAAAGCATAAATTTAATGCAATCTTTGTCATTATTTGGAGAAGGAAATGGTCACCCACTCCAGTTTTCTTGCCTGGAGAATTCTATGGACAGAGGAGCCTAGCTGGCTACAGTCCACAGGGTTGCAAAGAGTTGGACACAACTGAGCAACTAAGACTACACTTGTAATCATTAATATAAATCACAATATGGTTTAGCAATTCCAGCAAATGGAAACCTTACACAAAATTTGGAAGCATTTGCATATGTGTATGTGTGTGTCTGTGTAAGCTATGATAGAAGCTTACACATCTATTAAGTGGGTTATAGAAATGGTGAAATATAGTCTATCACTTCCTTTGTATTGAATAACTTATATCTATTTAAATAACTGAATAGACATGAAATAGATACAATATCTGGGCTTCCTTGTGGCTCAGACAGTAAAGAGCCTGCCTGCAGTGTGAGAGACCCAGGTTCGATCCCTGGGTCAGGAAGATTGCCTGGAGAAGGAAATGGTAATCCTCTCCAGTATTCTTGCCTGGAAGATCCCATGGACAGAGGAGCCAGCCAGGCTACAGTCCATGGGGTCACAAAGAGTTGGACACGGCTGAGCGACTTTACTTTCTTTCTAACAAGCATGCATAAATATAAAGAAGAATGCACAGCAAAAAATCATCAGTTATACAAACCAGACTGGTAAGTGTTACATTGTCTCTGAATGAAGGGTAAAATTGCATAGGCTGAGAGAGGAGAAATTTAACTTTTTTAATTGACATAGCTTAAATCTTTTAAACAAGAATGTATAATCCTTGATTTTAAAAACAAAAATTCTGAAAGGAGACAGATAATGTAACTCTTCTAGTGCAGCTATCTGAGTTTTTCCTTTTTAGTTTGGATTCTTCCAAACTAATACTGTGGATAAGAAGCCATGATGGATTAACCACTTAGGATAGTATTTTTATGACAACAAATAGAATTAGATATATTTCTTTGATCTATGGAACTTATTTGAGGAAGGTTATGGAAGATATAAAAATAAAACCTAGGGTAGTATACATCATTCAGAGAAGGCAATGGCACCCCACTCCAGTACTCTTGCCTAGAAAATCCCATGGACGGAGGAGCCTGGTGGGCTGCAGTCCATGGGGTCACAAAGAGTCGGACACGACTGAATGACTTCACTTTCACTTTTCACTTTTGTGCATTGGAGAAGGAATGGCAACCCACTCCAGTGCTCTTGCCTGGAGAATCCCAGGGATGGGGGAGCCTGGTGGGCTGCCGTCTATGGGGTCGCACAGAGTTGGACATGACTGAAGCGACTTAGCAGCAGCAGCAGTATACATCATTATTTTATCTCTTTATAATTAAAGCCTGGTCAGCCAAGGGTGGGGACCTAGGATCTTGAACTGCACCAATCTTATAGATCACTAGATCATGCACCAAAGTTAAAAATCAAGGACAATATTCAAGAGGAGTTTGTTGATCAGTTAATATCTTTTTGTACCCCTCATATATAATAGATTGGATTTCACAACAGAATCATAACTAGAGCTTTATATTAGGAGGAGCTTCTGCTGCTTCCCTATAGGCCTCATATTTTCAATCTATTGCAGCACTTAATGTATCTTGCAAAATTTCAACCTGTGTATTTTTGCAGCAAGCATTCTAAATGCAAATTGAAGCTGGGAAAGGGAAAAAGTAAAACATAGTAACAAAGCTCTTATGAAAGTAAGGAAGAAATTTATCTATAAATAAAATATAAAATAAAATAATGCTAAATAAACCAAATTGTGTCATTTACAATATTAACTCAGTATTATTAAAACAGTGAATACTGAAAAGGGTTGAATAAAATTATATCCTTCAATAGAGAGCTTCACTCTTAGATTATGTAAGTGTCATGCACTTCATTTAAACTTTGAGGCAAACCAAAGCACTTCCAAGTAAGTATATCTCCTTTAAGACTCAATGTTATCTGCCATAACGTTATTACAGGTGATTAAAATAGTATCTTGTCCTATACAATTGGACTTAATTGTTTATCTGTTCTACATATAATAGTTGGCATTTGCTAGCCTCGAGCTCCCAGTCCATCCTTCCCCTCTACCTTTGGAAACCACAAGTCTGTTCTCCACATCTGCGGTTCTGTTTCAAGTTCAATTGTGTCATATTTTAGATTCCAAATGTAAATGATATCATAAATACCCTGTGATAAATAATAATGGAAAGGAATAAGAAAAAGAATATATACATATTATTACTGAATCATTTTTCCATGTAGAAATTAAAACTACACTGTAAATCAACTACACTTCAATAACATAAATAAAATTTTCTTACACAAATTAAAAAAAAATTTTTTAAACAAAAAAAAAATAGTATCTCACTGCCACTGTGATCACTTTAGTCATTTGCATGATAGACTGTCTTCTAGGCTCTAGGAATATAGGCAGAAGTAGACAATTAGCTTAGTTTAGTGATTTCAAATTTTCCTAATTTTCCAATTTATGTGTTTCACATTACACATATCTACCTAAGAACTGTTTTCACTGCATCTCAAAAGTTTTAAGCTCTATTTTCATTTAGTCTATTTTCATTTAATCTGTCTTTAAACTCCATGTAAGACTTCATTGACCCTGTGTCAATTTTAAGTCTACTGCATAATTTCCAAATAGTTTAGCATTTTCCAGCTATATTTCAGTTATTGATTCTTAGTTCAATCTCATTGTTGTCTCAGAACATATGCTATGTGATTTCTATTCTTCTAATTTTATCAACGTGTGTTTTACTGCACAATAGATGATCTGTTGTTATAAATAAATGCTCCCTAAGAGCATGAGAAGAATGTGTAATCTTATGGTATTTACTGAAGCATTTCACAAATGTCAATTAGATTGCATTGATTGATATTGCTTTTCAGATCACTTTTTCTACATGCTTGATCTATCAATTACTGACGGTGGGCGGATTTGTAGTCTTCAACTATTCTGAATTTACCAATCACTCTTTATTAATTTTTTGCCTCAACTATTTAGATATAATGTTATGTTAGTATTCATTTAAGATTGCAATATATTTGTGAAGGATTGATACCTTTGTCATTACATAGCCCTCTTCTTTATCTCTGATAATTTTCCCTGTTATGAAAATTGACTTTTCTGAAATTATTATAACTATTTAGATTTAGTTAGAAAGTTTTAGCCTGGTGTAACTTTCTTCACCAATTTGAATTTATAGTCTCAGAATCTTTATATTTAGGGTATCCTATGCTGGACAACATATAAATGGATTTTGTTGCTTTAAAAAAAATAACCCATTCTAATAATCTCTGTTTTTCAGTTGGTGTTTTTAGACAATCATATTTAGAGCAATAATGCACTTTGATTAACAACTTCCATCTTAATAACTATGATCTACTTATTTCTGGAGGTTTTCAGTTTTAACTAAGCATTTTGATTCCATTTGATCTCTTCTCTAAGTGGTTCAATTATACTTCATTTTTAAAAACTAGTGGTCAGCATAGAGTTTACTGTATACACTTTTAACTAATCTAAGTCCACCTTCAAGTAATACTTTCTGCTTCATATATAGTGCAGGTACTATGTAATAAAATATTCCCCATTCCTCTCCCCTTTCTTTCGTGCTATTAGTACACATTCATTTCACTTACACACACACACATAATCATCCAACTAATTGTCACTTTCATTAAATCAATTTTGTATAAAATCAGCTACAAATAAGAAAGCTCAACTATTTTATTTCACTTTCATTTATCCCTTTGGCAATGCTCTTTATGTAGATCCTTATTTCTGAACTATACCATTGTTTCTATTGGAAAAACCTCATAACATTCCATGAAGGGCAGGTATCCTACAAATGAAATGCTTTGGTTATTGTCTGATATTGTTTTTATTTGTCCTTAAATTTTGAAAGATAATTTCAATGTATGCACAATATTAGATTAGTATTTATTTTCCTTCCCTCACTTTAAATATACCATATCACTCTCTTCTTGTTTGCAAGATTTTAAATGTAATTTTGATGAAAAGCCTGATATAGTTACTATCGTTGTTCCTCTATGGATAAATTCGCCCACCTCCCAACAACTCCTAGCTTTCTTCAAGATTTTCTTTTTCTTTTTGACGTCCTGCAGTCTGACTATAATATGATTAGTGTTTTAGTTTTTGTCTTGTTATTTTAGTGGTTATCTTGCATTCTCTGAACTTCCTGGAACATCTTTTGATGTTTATCATTAATTTGGAAAGTCTCAATCTTGTGGCCTTATGTTGATTTCACTAGAAGTGTGGCTGTGTTTGATACTGCTATAGTTCTCTATATCAGAGGCTAAAAATCTCCTTAGTGTCCTGTTCTGTTCTTTATTTTGGTCTCCTTTTTCATAAGTCAGCTACCCTAATGCTCTTTTTTTTTTTTTTTTTTTTCTCCAGAGTGTCTGTATCTTGTAGCTCTTCCAGATGCAATTCACTATTATTGTACTATAACCTTGATGTGGTGGTATGGTGAGGGTAAAGGGCCTCTGTCTCTGGTCTGTGAATTTTACAAGTGTTTCTTTCTTTCTCATTTAGTTGACACAGGAAGACTAGAGGGAGTTGAAGCGAAGGGAATGCTCTTCCTTTACAAGTAAAGGTAAGACTCTGGTCAATCTTTTCTCTAGAACAGTAGGCCTTTCTCAGGTAGAATGATCTCCATGAGGACTACCTTTCCCCTCTCACTGTCAAAGCCACGAGGACTCTTTCTTGAAATTTTACTATGAGAATACAGTAGGTTTCCTGGGGATAAAGTGTGAGTTCTCTCACACATGACCAGAAACCCCAGGAATATCTTCTCTCACTCAAAGTTCCACACTCTGCTTCCCGATTTTGACAAAATTACTATTTAAGTTGTTCAACCATTTTATTTCTCCAGGAGTTTCTGCTCTAGGTAAACAGATCTTAGCTCTCACTCTCTGTATTTATCTGTCTCAGAAAATACTTTGCTGTGCAGACTCAGTTCTTTGATAGATCCAAAAAAAAAAAAAATTCCCTGACTTTTGTTTTCTTCCCCTTTTTCCTTTTTTTAAGGATGGGAAGGACAACTTTCAAACTCTACACTGGGAAGCATAAAGTTTCACTAATTTACTTATTATAATGAAGAAAAGCCTCATTAAGCAGATGTTATTTTATTTGAGATCTTTATGACAAAGCAGTTCTAACCTTGTTAAAGGGGGAAGTATTTTATGCAAAGCAAACATCATATTCAAGGCCTCTAAGATAGAACGGCCTAGTAAATTCAAGTCCAGTGTGGCTGGAACATGAAAAATCAGTGAAAGTATGCTAGAGAAGTAAGTAAAAATGCAGAAGCAGGCAAGAAGAGATTTTACTCTGGGTCATGATAACAAATACGATAGTCTTCTAAATATATTGAAAAGTTACTGGAAGTTTGGTGCAGAAGGATGACACAGTTCAATTCACTTTACAAAAAAAAAAAAAAGGCTCTATTTTGTAGGAGTAACAATTGTTCTGGGGTAAGAGCAGGTGAAAGAAGACCCTTTGGAAGTCTACTGGAATAGCTTCATTAAGGAGAGAGTTGAACTAGAGTTGTAGGATTGGAAAGGAAAAGAAGTAGCTAAATTGGGAATTTTTTAAGAGATAGAACCAGATGACTTTCTGACATAACTTGTTGGGAAGCATAGGAACAGGCTGAAGCCAACTTGTGAACATTATTATATGAAAATGACTTAGGTGACTCATAGATTAATTAATCCATTCCCACATTAATCAAACAGCCCAGAACGAGTACAAAAATTGCCTAATGATACAAAGCTAGCATGATCACGGCCTGGAATAGATGACTCTCATAACAGGCCTTTTAGTCATCATAACAGTTTTGTTCACTCTCTGTTTTCTGAATGTTTTTATTTATGAAAAAATAATATATTTCTACTTCAAATTTATCTATATATGGCATCTCCTTTCCCAACTTTTTAAAAAGAAATGCAAGCCAGACTTTAATTTCTTTAAAAGTTTGCCAACTGTCATGTAATTATTTCAAAACTCACACACGAACATATTTGCTAAAATTGAACTGAAAATAAGACAAAGGCTCAGCCAGTTAAAATTGTAAATGTAGAACGGTAATGATAGCTCAGCTAGAAACATTAATTTTATACTACAGTATCAGGTGACTGTCTTAAAATTATATCATAGTGATCCTATCCAATTAGTTTTTAAAGGGAAGAGTATAACCATACCCCAGTGTAAATTCAAATGTACCTAGGTGTCTTAATTGAATAAATTAAATGTGCAGGCATATGTAAAAGTATAAGATATAAAACTCCAACTTGCAACACTTTTAAAAAGTATCTGTCTTTAACTTCTACTAAATCTTGACACCTATTTTTGAGGACTGAGCCTTATATTGCAGTGTTTTAAATGAGGTGCTAGCATAGTTTTGCCTTTGGAAAAGATTCTAGAAACAATCCTTAGTTTAATAAACAGAAATAGTGATTCTATAGGATTGGTGAGGAATTATTAGTATTTAATTTACTTAATAACCTGAACTTTGTTGTCTTTGAATATAATTAAAACTTTTGAAAAGAGAAAAGCACTAACATTCCAGTTGTACAAAAATGATAGCTGTTATGTATTATGTGCTATTGGCCAGGCACTCTCAAATATTTTACATGTAGTGCAGGTGGCTCAGATGGTAAAGAATCTGCCTACAATGCAAAAGGCCTGCGTCCACTCCCTGGGTTGGGAATATCCCCTGAAGAGCGACGTGGCCACCCACTCCAGTATTCTTATCTGGAGAATCCCATGGACAGAGGAGCCTGGCGGGCTACACTCCACAGAACTGCAAAGAGTTGGACACAACTGAGCGACTAACATTTTCACTTTTTTCATTTAATTCAAATCTAACCTACTAGAGGATTTTTTAAAATCTTCACATTATACATGAAGAATTTGGGATTTTAACAGACTATATTACTTCTAAAAGGTTGCATTGCCAGTAATTAAGCACCCAGGATTGAAACCAAGATAATCAGACTCCAGAATCTGTGTTCTCAATTAACTGCTACACTGCCTTCCTGTTACATGGTACAGTCTTCCTGTTCTATAATGAAAGTACCCACTTCCTTATACTATTCTTCACAAAGGAAATGAAAAAAAAGTACTAATTTTAAGTACAGTTATTAAATCGTAATTTGTATTATTAACTACAAATAGAAATTTGTCGTTTTCAGAATGTACAATTTTGAGCCTCATCTCAGATCTACCAAATGAGAGCCTGTATTTTACCATGAGCCCAGGGTAATTTATTTATTTTATTTATAAAATAAGTAATTTATTAAATTTCTTTAATAAGTGATTTATTTAATTTATGTATATTGAAGTTAGAGAAGCAGTATTATAAAGACATATATCTTGAATGTTTATGTTTCCATAGACTCCTTGTGCATATTTGATGTTCAGTCACAAAGTCATGTCCAAATTTTTGTGACCCCATGGACTGCAGAATGTCAGGATTCCCTGTCCTTCACTATCTCCATTGAGTTTGCTCAAACTCATGTTCACTGAGTCAGTGATTCCATTCAATCATCTCATCCTCTGTCATCCCCTTTCCCTCCTGCCCTCAGTCTTTCCCAGCATCAGGGTCTTTTCCAATGAGTTGGCTCTTCCCATCGGATGTCCAAAAATTGGAGCTTCAGCATCAGTCCTTCCAATGAATATTCAGGGTTGATTTCCTTTAGGATTGACTGGTTTGATCTTCTTGCTGTCCACGGAACTCTCAAGAGTCTTCTCCAGCGTCACAGTTTGAAACCATTAATTCTAAGTGCTTAGCCTTCCTTAAGGT
The DNA here is from genome assembly GCF_019923935.1 of Bubalus bubalis. Lineage (NCBI taxonomy): Eukaryota > Metazoa > Chordata > Mammalia > Artiodactyla > Bovidae > Bubalus > Bubalus bubalis. The sequence goes on along the minus strand of NC_059159.1, from coordinate 76,146,440 downwards.
CCAACTCTGACATCTGTACACGACTACTAGAAAACGTATAGCATTGACTATACAGACCTTTGTCGGCAAAATGATGTCTCTGCTTTTTAATATGCTGTCTAGTTTTGTCATAGCTTTACTTCCAAGGAGAACCCATATGTTAATTTCATGGCTGGAATCACCGTCCACAATGGTTTTGGAGCCCAAGAAAACAAAATCTGCCACTGTTTCCTTTCTTTCCCATGTATTTGCTGTGAAATAATGGGACTGGATGCCATGATCTTAGTTTTTTGAAAGTTGAGTTTTAAGCTAGTATTTTTGCTCTCCTCTTTCACCTTCATCAAGAGGTTTTTTAGTTCCTCCTTGCTTTCTGTCATTAGGGTAGTATCATCTGCATATCTGAGGTTTTTGATACTTCTCCCAAAAATCTTGATTCCAGCTTATGCTTCATCCAGTGAATATGTAGCTTGTTAAAGCTCCCTCTAGGATTCATTCCTGTCACTACTATGTCTTTGGGGGCCCACAATTAGTCCCACTCAAACTTGGAATAGTTGATATTGCTTAACTGTAGAATGTAGTACAAGAATGATTTCTGAGAAGCATTTGGTATGCATTGTGGTCAGAATTTACTATTATACAAGATGATAAAAACAGAGAAGGCAATGGCACCCCACTCCAGTACTCTTGCCTGGAGAATCCCATGGATGGAGGAGCCTGGTGGGCTGCAGTCCATGGGGTCGCTGAGTCAGACATGACTGAGCGACTTCACTTTCACTTTTCACTTTCATGCATTGGAGAAGGAAACGGCAACCCACTCCAGTGTTCTTGCCTGGAGAATCCCAGGGATGGGGGAGCCTGGTGGGCTGCCATCTATGGGGTTGCACAGAGTCGGACACGACTGACGTGACTTAGCAAGATGATAAAAAAAAAGAGATTGTATGGGAGAGATCCTCATTGGTAAATGAGAAGGCATTTGGGTTGTTCAGAAATTCAGCAGAAGAACATCATTAATAACAGGGTTCTGAAAATTATACCCAATGATTAGCTAGCGAAGTGATGAGAGATACAGAATTAATATACAGACTCCATCACCTTAGACTCCATCATCCTTACTACAAAAAATTGTGAAACGATTGAACGTGTATGACATCATACAACAGCCATTTTAAAGACTAGATCTCATCACTGTAGAACATAGGTTGCTGTTTGATAATAGATGCTAAGATAGAGGATATTTTAATGTGGGCAGTGCTTAAAATCCCCAGATTTCTACAAAAGTTTATTACTAATACTATGAGTAATAAACTCATAGTATTAAATGTCCTTGGGTTGACTTCTTAGAAACTGCCATACTATCTGTGTGGTCAATATCAATAAAACAGAATTTCCAAATCAGCATGGCCTTGCCACAATGAATTCTTCTACTATGTTTAAATTATAACAAAACTTGAAACGCAAAAAGAACAAGATATTAAGGATATATTACTGGAAAACTAAGCTCTAAAGATAAAAATAAGCTAAAATCGATTCTAAGACTCCTAGTCCCAAGATAAACTTCCCTGACCTCTCATGTATTTTCATAAGAAACTCTATTAACTATACAAAATTCCAGTAATACATTGTAGAGATATTAGAGTTGAAGTGTCATAAGCTAAGTGAAAAAAAGAATGAAACAGTCAAGAAAGAATTTGTTAGAGAGTATTCATATTGCAAAGAGTAGACTCTGACACATAGTGGAGTTAACAAGAATCTTTTATCCTGTGAAATTTGAGAGTCAAAAACAATTAAATAAACCCTTATTCCCCTACAAATATATATATATCAAATTATTTCGGCTAAAACGGTAATAACAACGTACATAAAAATAAGTGGTATACCTTACAGAATGTTTTCATATGCTACTGCTGCTGCTAAGTCACTTCAGTCGTGTCCGACTCTGTGCGACCCCATAGATGGCAGCCCACCAGGCTCCCCCGTCCCTGGGATTCTCCAGGCAAGAACACTGGAGTGGGTTGCCATTTCCTTCTCCAATGCATGAAAGTGAAAAGTGAAAGTGAAGTCGCTCAGTCATGTCCAACTCTTCGCGACCCCATGGACTGCAGCCTTCCAGGCTCCTCCATCCATGGGATTTTCCAGGCAAGAATACTGGAGTGGGGTGCCATTGCCTTCTCCGTTTTCATATGAATTGTACATAATTAATTGTGAACAACAAATAATTAGTTTGTTATACTATATTAATTTATCTCAACTATGGAAGTTGACAGTATATTAGAAAGCCAAAGGTTTTATTGTCAGACAGACCTCAAATTTATCATTCTATTATTTTTTAGGGTGTGACATCTTAATGAACATCTCAATTTTTCATCTATAGTTTGAGGTAATAATCTCTACCTTGAGAGCCAGGTTTTCAAAATATAAACCAACTCAAAAGGTTTACGAGACCTTGAGAGAGTATGCACGTGATGGCTCTTAGTCATCAATTCTCATCTGCTAATAAAATTATTCATATTCTGAGCTATCATCTGAATTTTCTCCCTTGATTACAATCAAATACATGAACACATCAGTTCCCTTTCCTCCTCTACTTTGGTGTGCGTGTCTGGTGCCCTTGTATTTCTTCCAAAATGGCAACTGCTTTCTTCTTCACATAAGTGGTCATTCACCTTTGAGCCAAGGAAATATTGCTCACCAGAATAATATTTAGTCTGAGTACCACTTTCAAAGAATTCAGGACAGTGCTATCTGTCACTGAGAAAGTGGATTAAATGTGAGGATTCTTACTACTATAAGAGTCATGTTAGAAGGAGTTATTGATTTACTGTCAACAGAAACAAACTCATGTTGATAGCACCTGGAAATCAATTTCATCATCTCTAAACACAGTTTCCCAAAAAGGAATGTGCAATTGATATAGAGAACACAAATTGTAGAGTGCAACATATACATGCTAATTTGAGAATACACTCCTTGTCCTAAATGTTTTCATATTCATTAGTACCATGATCATTTCTGTGGTAGTTTCTTTACTGAAAATCATCTGTCTACTTTCTATGCCATGGATAAAATACAGTGAAAAGAACTTTTGGTTTAGCTCTAACTAAAAGTTCTTGTCGATGTATTTTATCCATGGCATATAATACATATATTCCATCCATCCATATATATATTTATTTATGCATACAATGCAAAAAACACAGATTTATCTATACTATATATTTCATATAAAAGTACATTCAAATATTGCTGCTGCTGCTGCTGCTGCTAAGTCGCTTCAGTCATGTCCGACTCTGTGCAACCCCATGGACTGCAGCCTACCAGACTTCTCCATCCATGGGATTCTCCAGGCAAGAACACTGGAGTGGGTTGCCATTTCCTTCTCCAATGCAGGAAAGTGGAAAGTGAAAGTGAAGTCGCTCAGTCGTGTCTGACTCTTAGCGACCCCATGGACTGCAGCCTACTAAGGCTCCTCCATCCATGGGATTTTCTGGGCAACAGTACTGGAGTGGGGTGCCATTGCCTTCTCCCACATTCAAATATTACTTATCTAATTAAATGAGATTTCATAAAATTTAGAAACAGGAAAATAAAAATAGAGGAATAAAGAAATGTAACCACAAAAGTAAGAGCTCAACATTTTTTCTGTTTCTCAGTATGAAGAATAAGATCTTCTAATTTTCAGAACTGGCTCAGAGTCACTGTGAATTGGCAAGAGAGCTGCCTAAGAGAATAATTAGAGTTCAAGGACAGGGAGGCCTGGCGTGCTGCGATTCATGGGGTCGCAAAGAGTCGGACACGACTGAGCGACTGAACTGAACTGAATCGAACTGAACTGAAATAGTACATGAAGCACAAAAGCACATGGTCAATCTTTTGTCACTTTGTTTATAAAGGAAAATGTTGTTGACCCATTCAGTGTACTTATTTTTCTTATTTCACTAGTAAATAAATCATTCATTCTCTACTAAAGTAAAAAATACCAGGAATAATCCTACATATATGTGATTTTTTATTCTGTACTATTAAAATTATTTTCCTTATTGTCTGAAATTTAAATACACATCAGTTCATTTGGGTCATTAACATACTTAAATAACCATCAGAAATGTTCATATTTCTAGATAGACCACCTGGAAAATATTACCAAACTACCATAAGCATGATGAGATACAAATACCCATGATAGAAGGTAGCTGGTGAAGTCTTCCACAAGCTCATACATTTTCATAATACAAAAGTTACAGAGAATATTTTGATAGGGATGATTTTGGAAATAATTTCTAGGAAAATTAATATCATTTCTGATATGTTCTTAATTCAGGTAAATTATTGGTAGTTAAAGCTAGAACTGTAATATAGAGGAAACTTCACAATCTATTACAAGTTAATCACTAATGATGTTGCTTATACAGTAAATTATACATAATGACCCATCTCTGGGAACCCTGTCTCTCAGATAATGAGCATTATATGAAGATACTTTTATTTGGCTCACAGGAAACATCCTAACCAGCCCCACCTGTGAATGGCTGCAGGCAGGAAGAAATTAAGACATCTCCTCCAGAAATTGGCTGGAACAGGACTTTACCCTCTCCTCTTTTAGTATAAAAGCAGCCTGAATTCTAACTTATAGAAGATGGTTTTGTTTGAGACACTAGTCCAGCATCTTCTCTGTCTGCTGAGAATAAAGCCATTATTCGTTGTCCTCAAAGTTCATTTCTTGATTTACTGGACTGTCACATGGTGAGCAGTACAAACTTGGAAATAATAATGGCAGTATGGATTTCATTTCAGTAGATAAGAGAATACAGATAAAAGTATAGCATTGGTCAATATACATGTGTAATCTTAGAAAGTCTAAAATTCTTTAAGCCTGTATACTCTAAGTTTTTTTTATAAAGATAAAATTCACAGAGAGGGCAATAGGATTAGATAACTGGGAGAACCAATGAATAACAGTAACAGTTTGGCTTACTTAGAAAGTCCAGCAAAATGGATAAAACAGAGAATCCAAACTAAAGCAGAATACTAATTCTGGTATCAGGGATACTAATTCATGAGTGGCTACTAATACTAGTCCTGTCACATTCAGCAGAGAACATGACACCTGGACTCATGACTGCCAGTGAATCCGCCTTTCCAATGGTCTCCTTTTTCAGCATCATGTGTTTTTTACTTTTATTTTAAAGCTATGAATATAGAGAAAATTGTACACCTCCCAAATTTTACAGATAGCTTTATAGAGTAAGTTAAGAGGACTCTGTGGGAGAGGGAGAGGGTGGGAAGATTTGGGAGAATGGCATTGAAACATGTAAAATATCATGTATGAAATGAGTTGCCAGTCCAGGTTCGATGCACGATACTGGATGCTTGGGGCTGGTGCACTGGGAGGACCCAGAGGGATGGAATGGGGAGGGAGGAGGGAGGAGGGTTCAGGATGGGGAACACATGTATACTTGTGGTGGATTCATTTTGATATTTGGCAAATCTAATACAGTTATGTAAAGTTTAAAAATAAAATAAAATTTAAAAAAAAAAAAAAAGATAACTGAACAGAGAATCTCATGGTCTGAGCTGAGAAGAAGTACAAAAAATGCTTCAATGCCCTGCTCCAGAAAGTACACTCAAGGAGGAAAGGCTCTGATTGTTTGAGTTTGTTCCTGAAATTTTGCATACATATATAGGGGAGATGTGTTCACAGGGTGATTTAAGAGGAAAAAGGATAAGGAGAGACAAATATATTTTAGAATCTTGGGCCATGATAGTTTAAACATAGATATATTTGTATCGCTTGATAATTTTAGTGTGAAAGCAAAAAATAAAAAGTGAAGTAGTTACTAACAGAAGTAAAGGAACATTAATAAAAGCAGAACTGCAGAAAGTTCAGTATGCAAACCAGGTGGAGTTTAGAATGAATCACTTGGTATTGATGCAAATTTCATCTTTTCTAGTGTAATAATAGATAAATCATGATGAGCTGTCTCAGGACATGAAAACTGAGACTTAATTCTGTAGACTTACCATAGGCCAAAAACGATTCTAAGATTTTATTTATATTGATGAATACTTTACCACAATTTTATAAAACACAGACTCACTGAATAGTTTGAGTGCCTAGGCAGTAAGAGATTTCTATCTAGCCTGAAGTTGAACAGCTTCAACACGGCAGGTGCAGCACTCCAACACGGTGTGCTGAAGGTTGAAGAGATGTGGACTCAAATTCCATGCTGTGAATTGCTATGCTCTACTCTGATGCTCTGATGAACAGAGCTATTTCTATTTCTTCACCAGCTCCATTATGGTGGAATACTGGATTAACACAGCTTGTGCATAGGTTTCCCTAAGTCATCAAAAGTAAATATAATGGAAGATATAACTATCACAAGACATTTAGCAAAAATCATTATTCTCATACACACCCTTTTGAGATAAAGTAAGTAAAGTCGCTCAGTCGTGTCCAACTCTTTGTGACCCCATGGACTGTAGCCTACCAGGCTCTTCCCATGGGATTTTCCAGGCAAGACTACTGGAGTGGGTTGCCATTTCCTCCTCCAGAGGATCTTCCCCACCCAGGGATGGAACCTGGGTCTCCCGCATTGTAGGGAGACACTTAACCATCTGAGCCACCAGGGAAGAAGTAACACAAAATTCAGCATTTTAACCATTTGAAAGGTGTATGATTCCGTAGTTTTTAGAACATCATAATGTTATGCAGCTATAATCACTATCTAGTTCTAGAGTATTTCATCACCCTAAAAGAAATTCCATATCCATTAAGAACTCACTCCATGGTCTCCTCTCCCCTCTATCCCTTGACAAATAGAAATCTGATTTCTGCCTCTAAATTTTGCCTATTTTGAATTTACACAATGAATTTGAATCATATAAATGGACTTGGGGGTCTGGCTTCTTTCATTTAGCATCATGTTTTCAAGGTACTTACCTCTAATGTGTACTAACATTCCATTCCTTTTTTACTGCTGAATAATATTCTATCAAATGGATATACTACATCTGTTCACCTTTTCATCAGCTGATGGCTGGTAAGGCTGGTGTTATTTTGGTTACTGTGAATAGCGCTTCTATACATACTTGTATTGTCGTCTTTTAAATTCTTTGGGTATATACCTAGCAGTGCAGTTGGCAGGATAATATGAGAATTCTGTGTTTAACTTTTTGAAGTATTGCCAGTTTTATACAGTGGCTGCACCATTTTACATCCACCCCTAACTACATATAAGAGGTCTAACTTTTTCATAAACTCATCCACACCTGTTGTTTTCCCTATTTTGCATTACAGCCATTCTATCGTGCATGAAGTGTTTTTTCCTTATAGAATGAACTTGTAGAAGTTCATTTATGACTAATTGCACTGATCATGTTTTAATGGGTTTGTGGGTCATTTGTGTGTGTGTGTGTGTGTATGTATATTCTTTGGAAAAACATCTATTTAATCCCCTTGACCTATTTGTAAAAATTGCTTAGTTTTCTTCTTGTTTTTGAGTTGTAATCATTCTTTACATATTTCAGACTCATATATATTTTATAAATATTTTCTCTCATTTTGTAGGTTGCACTTTTTGGATTTTTCATAATGCCCTTTGATATATAAAACTTTTTAAATTTGATGAAGGTAAACATTTCTTTTGTGGCCTTCACTCTTGGTGTCAAATCAAATAAGCCATATCCAAATTCAAGATCATGATTTACTGGTTTTTTCCCTAAGTATTTGGGAATTTTAGGATTTAAGCTTATGCCTTGATCAATTTTAGTTAATTTTTATATTTGATCTGAGATAGACTGTCAGCTTCATCCTTTTACATGTGGATAACCAGTTGCCCCAGCACCATTTGTTGAAAAGAATATTTTTTTCCCAGTTGAATGGTTTGGGCATTTTGTCAAAAATCTGTTGGCCATAGATGTATAGGTTTATTTCAGGATTGTCAATTACATTCCTTTTATATGTATGTTTATTCTTATACTGCTACTGCTGCTGCTGCTAAGTTGCTTCAGTCATGTCCGATTCTGTGCGACCCCATAGACGGAGTCTACCAGGCTCCCCCATCCCTGGGATTCTCCAGGCAAGAATACTATTAACGTTCTATTCTGATACCTGTATGTTTGCAGTAATTTTTGAAACCAAGAATTACGAGGCCTCCAATTTCACTTGTAATTCAAGATTGTTTTAGCTATTTGGGATTCCTTGAATTTTCATATGAATTTTAGTATCAATTTGGCCATTTCTGTAAAACACATAATTAGGATTTAGATCAGGATTGCAACAAATCTATAAACACCTTGGGGAGTAATGCCACCTTAACAGTATTATTTCCAAGCCACAAACATAGAATACATTTTATTTATATCTTTTAAAATTTCTTTCTAAAATGTTTTGTAGTTTGCAATGTACAATTTCTAAATCTATTTATTCAAATTTTTATTTTATTATTTAAAATGTAATGATAATTAGCATTAGATAATATTACATAGATACATTAGATAATTTGATAATATGATAATTCTGTGTTTAGCTTTTGAAGTGTTGCCAGTTTTATACAGTGGCTCTATCATTTTACATCCACCCCTGACTATATATGAGGTCTAATTTTTCATATACTCATCCACATCTGTTATTTTCCCTTGTATTATAGCCATTCTAGTGTGTATGAAGTGTTATTTCATTACAGTAATGAAGTTCATTTATGACTAAATGCACTTTTTAAAATGTTAATAATGTTATGATAAGTGAAATTTTTTTTAATTTCTTTTTCAGTTTGTTAATTGCTAGTGTATAGAATGCAGCTTCTTTCTGTATATTGATCTTGTGTGTATGTGTTCAGTTGCTCAGCCGTGTCTGACTTGGCAACTCTGTGCACTGTAGCCCATCAGGTTCCTTTGTCCATGGAATTCTCCAGGCAAGAATACTGGAGTGGGTTGCCATTTCCTCCACCAATGCTGATCTTGTAACCTGAACTCTGCAGCATTCATGTCATGGCCCTATAGTGCGTATGTGCTTCTGTGTATAAGTGTTTCTGTGTGTGCGTGTTCTGTGAAAAATTTCACCTCTTTCAGTATGAAGGTCTTTTAATTATTTTTCATATCTCATTGTTCTGTTAGAACTTCTAATACAGTGTTGAACAGAATGGGTAAAAAGCAGGCATCATCTTGGTCCCGATCTTTGGGAAAAAGCTTTCAGTCTTTTACCATTACATACTATATTATCTATGAGTTTCTCATAAATACCTTTTATAATGTTGCAAAAGTTATCTTAATTTCTTATTTTTATACACTGGCTATTGCTATGATCCAAAAGTGGTGAACATATATGTATTCCTTTCATTTCAAGAGTCACAGAGTTGACAGTCTCTTCAAAGTAAATATTCTGTATTGCTCTTTTCAATATTACTGTTTTTCTAGTCTAATCATTTTATGTTTTCTCATTGTTCATATACCTAATCTAGAAATTCTTATAAACATATCTAAAGCATAAATTGATACAAAAGAAGAGTAAGGTGTGTAATTAAGCTCAATTAGTTTAAGAGAAGGGTAAATGTTTGCTGATTACCAGGAATAATGTAGTACCCCAATTCTATTCAGACTCTTCATTAACTCAAAAGAATTAAAAATCAAAAACAGAATTTCTGATAAAAATAATTTAAACTAAAAATCATTATCAAAGTTAATTTTGGAGGGCACAAGTGCTAACCACATCATTAATAATATTTGTAGCTACCTTTAAATGATATCCCAACACACATAATTCTTTTTGTAAAATTTTAGTATTATTTATCACATTAGGCAAAGCCCCTTCTCCCAAAGAGTGCTGAAATTTAAATAATATGGAGGTACAAGGAGATTTTCATAATTCATAAATAAGTTCCTTCAACTTTGGTGCTTGTTAGTCACAGTGGGTATTACTGAAAAGATCACACTAGCTCAGCATGTCCTCTGGGTTTATCTAGCACTAATTACTCAAGTGACCTTCGAGCTCACAAAGTCAAAATGTCACATTAACACTGGTATTTCCTTTGATGTGCCTGCCAGACTTAGACATGCTCAGTGCTATAAACTGTGCACAAATGCGCTTCATACACACCCCCTTCCAGTGGCTGAGCAGGGATGATTTTTTGACACATTTTAAAGTTAACTAATAAAAGCATTAACACAAAGGTTTAAGACAAAGCCCACTGAAAGGAAAGCAGAACAACACATTTTAAAAGATTTCCCCTCCCAAATGAACTTCAGAGTTTACACCAGAAATAACCTCAGATAATAAGAGTACTCTGCCTAAGAAAACAGTTTCTTTCTACATACATAGAATTTAATAAAAAGACTAACCCTAGGAAAAAGGCACTGATTTCTGTATAGAGACAGAGATGATATCTTGTTAGAAAACTCCTTTTCTTGGCAGTCATGGCTCTAAGCCTGCTGCCCTTTTTAGTGCCAACAGACAGCTGCCAAGGGACATTTTGCTGAAAGAACAAAAGATGTATTCTTCAGCTGCAATGAGTTTGCTATTTAACTCAAATGCTTAGATAATGACTAAATATATCTCCCCTGTTACAAGTCAGAATAGCTGAAGAATTCACAGGAAATTTCTTTACAAAGTCTTTGTGGAGGATGGGGATGGTGATGCAGAGGTGAGGAATTTTTGTCATCAAGACATTTAAAACGAGACAAGATCTCTCAGTGGAATTCAAAGACGTGATGGTTCTAATTTTAATGCAAGTCATTTTAAAGTCTTCATTAGAACCCTGGAGTTTAAAAACTGAACTTTGCACTTCTTACCACCACATTCATCAGACAAGTGCCTGAAGACAGATTTTATTTTTTTTTATTAATTAAATATTTAAAGCTATAAACTGGAACTCCAAAAGTTATCACTCCCTTAAATATGAGCTATTTACACTATACAGATAGACTGCAAATAATAATGGCAGGATTTTTCTCTCTCTCTTTTGTTTCACTACAATGGAATGAATTTATCATTAGGTTGTCTCTGCTGCTTTCTGATCCATTTTGAACTCGAACAAGAAATTGCTCAAATTTGCTTTATTGTCTAACATTATTTCCTTAGTCTAAATTAAATTATAAAATAAACAAGTAATGTCATTAGCAAAAGAAAAAAAGTAAAGCAAGATATGTGCATTAAAATGAAGTATAACATAGCCACATTTATTTAAGAATTGTTCTCATATCAAATGTCATGTTGCAACTATGCAAAAACTGTAATTACTTTTGCACCAATCTAATACCACCATCTGGGCTTCCCTGATGGCTTAGAGGTTAAAGCACCTGCCTGCAATGCGGGAGACCTGGGTTCGATCCCTGGGTTGGGAAGATCCCCTGGAGAAGGAAATGGCAACCCACTCCAGTACTCTTGCCTGGAGAATCCCATGGACGGAGGAGTCTGGTGGGCTACAGTCCATGGGGTCGCAAAGAGTTGGACATGACTGAGCGAATCCTTATTGGAGTGGGTTGCCAGGTCTTCCTCCAGGGGATCTCCCCAACACATGGGTCAGAACTGCATCTCTTAAGTCTCCTGCATCAGCAGGTGGATTCTTTACCACTAATGCTGCCTGGGAAGCCCCATACAACTAATATCACCATTTATGGGGCTTCCCAGGCAGCATTAGTGGTAAAGAATCCACCTGCTGATGCAGGAGACTTAAGAGATGCAGTTCTGACCCATGTGTTGGGGAGATCCCCTGGAGGAAGACCTGGCAACCCACTCCAATACTCTTGCCTTGGAAATTCCATGGACAGAGGAGGCTGGAGGTCTATAAAGTTCAGGGTTGCAAAGAGCTGGATGTGACTTACCATCTGAGTTCATTAACAACTCATTTCATTATAGATTATAACAGAAAACTGCAAAGGTGGAAGAGTCAAAGAGCACCAAGGTAGGGAGATGCAGGTTGAACGCATTTTCTTGGTCTAATCTCCAAGCCTAACATTCTGTACTCAGGGAAAATATCAGAGTAAGAAGGAATAATGTGAGTGGTTAGGCTCTAATATTATTTGAGAAGATACAGATTGCCTCAGTAGTTTTTGTAATTCCATGTGTAGTATCTTAGAAGAGTGAGAGAGCAGATGAAGACTGATATTACATATCACATAGTAGAATATCATTGATTCTTAAATCTTTAAAAAATAGCAATGCATGTGAATGCAGATGTTTATAATAGAAGTATGAAATAATTAGCTTTGTGTGTAATTCATCACAGTGATTGCCTCCAGGGAGAAAAAGAGAAGACTGAAGATAAGGGTAACATAAAGGACTTAACATTTGTCCTCAACATTTTACTTCTTAATAATTAATAAGTGAATCAATTGTTAATACAGTAATAACATTTATTCTGGGTGGATTCAGAATGAGTGTTTGCAACTATACTCATGATTCATAGTGATTTCTTTAAATAAAAAGATAAGGTGCACTTTCAGTTAGGGGACAAGATGCCATACACTCACTTTTCCCTGTCCTTCTACTTACTCTAAATATGAGTAAGCATTCTGGGAGTATTCAGGACTTGTAGAAAGTGGAAAAATAGGATCTAGAAGGTGGAAAGAAGATGTTTGACTGGAAAGGACTTAAAGAACAAAACTGTGACAAGTTCTGTGGTTTTCTGTTTGCTACTTTGCTTTTTTTTTTAATCTCCTACATAACTCAAACTGAGTGCCAGAGAGACCTGCAAGTACTGATGCGCTCAGTTGCTCAGTTGTGTCTAACCCTTTGCAACCCCATGGACTGTAGCCCATCTAACAGGCTCCCCTCTCCTTGGGATTGTCCTGGCAAGAGTACCAGAGTGGGCTGGCATTTCTTCCTCCAAGGAATCTTCCTGACGCAGGAATCAGATCTGCATATCTTGCCTCTGAGCCACTGGAGAAGAACCTAAAACTATAAAGGTGCAATAGAATACAGACAAGAAAAAAAAAAAAAAAAAAAAACAAGGAGAAAGAAGGGAGGAAAAGAGAGAGAAAAGAAAGGAATCATAAAGAAAGGAAGGAAGGAAGAAACAGAGGGAAGAAGGGAGAAACAAAGGATGAGATGAATGAAGGAAGAAAGGAAGAGAGAAAAAACGGGAAGACAGACACAAAGGAAGGAAAAGGAAAAAAAAGAAGATGTTTTTTCTGTCCAAAAGATAAGGAAAGAGGAACAGAGGACTACCTATACATAGTGTCAGCAGTGTCTTCAGTTCAGTTCAGTCGCTCAGTCGTGTCTGACTCTTTGCGACCCAATGAATCACAGTACGCCAGGCCTCCCTGTCCATCACCAGCTCCTGGAGTTCACTCAAACTCTCGCCCATTGAGTCGGTGATGCTATCCAGCCATCTCATCCCCTGTCGTCCCCTTCTCCTTCTGCCCCCAATCCCTATCAGCATCAGGGTCTTTTCCAATGAGTCAACACTTCACATGAGGTAGCCAAAGTACTGGAGTTTCAGCTTTAGCATCAGTCCTTCCAAAGAACATCCAGGACTGATCTCCTTTAGAATGGTCTGGTTGGACATCCTTGCAGTCCAAGGGACTTTCAAGAGTCTTCTCCAACACCACAGTTCAAAAGCATCAATTCTTTGGCACTCAGCTTTCTTCACAGTCCAACTCTCACATCCATACATGACTACTGGAAAAATCATAGCCTTGACTAGACGGACCTTTGTTGGCAAAGTAATGTCTCTGCTTTTGAATATGCTATCTGGGTAGGTCATAACTTTTCTTCCAAGGAGGAAGTGTCTTTTAATTTCATGGCTGCAATCACCATCTACAGTGATTTTGGAGCCCAAAAAATAAAGCCTAACACTGTTTCCACTGTTTCCCCATCTATTTCCCATGAAGTGATGGGACCAGATGCCATGATCTTCATTTTCTGAATGTTGAGTTTTAAACCAACTTTTTCACTCTCCACTTTCACTTTCATCAAAAGGCTTTTCAGTTCCTCTTCACTTTCTGCCATAAGGGTGATGTCAATCTCCTGGCAATCTTGATTCCAGCTTGTGCTTCTTCCAGCCCAGCATTTCTCATGATGTACTCTGCATAGAATTTAAATAACCAGGGTGACAATATACAGCCTCGACATACTCCTTTTCCTATTTGGAACCAGTCTGTTGTTTCATGTCCAGTTCTAACTGTTGCTTCCTGACCTGCATACACATTTTTCAAGAGGCAGGTCAGGTGGTCTGGTATTCCCATCTCTTTCAGAATTTTCCACAGTTTATTGTGATCCACACAGTCAAAGGCTTTGGCATAGTCAATAAGACAGAAATAGATGTGTTTCTGGAACTCTCTTGCTTTTTCCATGATCCAGCAGATGTTGGCAATTTGATCTCTGGTTCCTCTGCCTTTTCTAAAACCAGCTTGAACATCTGGAAGTTCACGGTTCATGTATTGCTGAAGCCTGGCTTGGAGAATTTTGAGCATTACTTTACTAGCGTGTGAGATGAGTGCAATTGTGTGGTAGTTTGAGCATTCTTTGGCATTGCCTTTCTTTGGGATTGGAATGAAAACCAACCTTTTCCAGTCCTGTGGCCACTGCTCAGTTTCCCAAATTTGCTGGCAGATTGAGTGCAGCACTTATATAGCATCATCTTTCAGGATTTGAAATAGCTCAATTGGGATTCCCAGAGAGATAACCAAATGTGTAGCTTAGAGTGGTTTGCTACACAGTTTATTTATTTTACTTGATTCTATTATGATGCACTCTTTCACATGTTTTAAAAGGATTGCTATGGATTGACTTTATTTTTTTATTTATTTTAATTGGAGGCCAATAACTTTACAATATTGTAGTGATTTTGCCATATATTGACATGAATCAGCCATGCATGTATATATGCTCCCATTCTGAACTCCCATTCCATCCCTCAGGGTCATCCCAGTGCACCAGCCCTAAGCACCCTGCTTCATGCATCGAACCTGGACTGGCGATCTGTTTCACATATGGTAATATACATGTTTCAATGCTATTGTTTCAAATCATCCCACCCTCGCCTTTTCCGTCAGAGTCCAAAAGACTGTTCTATACATCAGTGTCTCTTTTGGTGTCTCGCATATAGGGTCATCGTTACCATCTTTCTAAATTCCATATACATGTGTTAGTATACTGTATTGGTGTTTTTCTTTCTGTCTTACTTCACTCTGTATAACTGAAATTATGTTTTGAAATGGTAGAATAGATATAACTCCTTGAGAACAATGCCTTTACAATTCTCCTTACTAAATAATTTGAAAGGAAAAATAAGTCTTTCTGAAAATGCTTCATTACATAGTTTAGGAAAAAGTTTCTATGTATATACTGCAGCTACAGCTGGAAAGATCACATAATAAAAGTGAGTTTTGAACAGAAAATCAGTTTGTGTCATTTTAGTCAGATCTCCTGAACTAGGGATATAAGATGATTTAAATTTCCCTTTTCTTCACCTAATATGTTACTACGTTATTTATTTCTTCCCTTCAAAGTTTTGTCAACTAGGTTTATTCATGAAAGCTCCCCCTTCCCCTAGGCCATCCCTTCATCAAGATGAGTCTTCAGAAAGCTTTATTTCTTTATGATCTGTGGCTCAGATCATCAGCTCCCTACTGCAAAATTCAGGCTCAAATTGAAGAAAGTAGGGGAAACCACTTTCTGTTTAGTTCTCTTTTTTTTTTAATTTTATTTTATTTTTAAACCTGAAACACTGTATTAGTTTTGTTTACTTCTATATCTGTTGACAATATTGGATTTTTGACTTGCTTTTATGAGTCTTCTAATTTCTAAAGAAATGCGAAACATCAGGTATACAAAATAGTAAGTCATAAGATTATTGTTTATGCCCAGAGTCTTCATTTTTAATTATTATTATTGTTGTTTTGATGTTGTTACAGTTGTCATGCTGCCAGGGTGGGCAAGGGCAAAGGTTGAGTGACTATTTTTAATCATTGAACTGGGTTGGGTTTTGTTGTGGTAACATAATATTTGGTGAGCCAATATTAAAATTCCTCCAGCAGCAGGCTGTTATTATCTTGTGGGGAAGACTAGAGATCCCTTCAAGAAAACTAAAGATACCAAGGGAATATTTCATGCAAAGGTGGGCACAATAAAGGACAAAAATGGTATGGACCTAACAGAACCAGAAGATACAAAGAAGAGGTAGCAAGAATATACAGAAGAATACCAAAAAATATTTTAATGACCCAGATAACCACAATAGTGGGATCACTCACCTAGAGCCAGATAATGTGGAGTGTGAAGTCAAGTGGGCCTCAGGAAAGATCACCAGGAACAAAGCTAGTGGAGGTGATGGAATTCCAGCTGAGCTACTTCAAATCCTTAAAGATGATGCGGTTAAAGTGCTGCACTCAGTATGCCAACAAATATGGAAAACTCAGCTGTGGCCACAGGACTGGAAAAGGTCAGTTTTCATTCCAATCCCAAAGAAAGGCAATGCCAAAGAATGTTCAAATGACCATACAATTGAACTCATTTCACATGCTAGCAAGATTATGCTCAAAATCCTTCAAGCTAGGCTTCAGCAGTACATAAACTGAGAGCTTTCAGATATACAAGCTGGATTCAGAAAAGGCAGAGGAAACAGAGACCAAATTGTCACCATACTCTGGATCATAGGAAAAAAAATAAATTAAAAAAAAAAGAACACAATCTACTATACTATAGCATCTTCATTGATTACGCTAAAGCCTTTGACTATATGGAGCACAATGAACTATGGAATATTTCTAAAGAGACGGGAATACCAAACCACCTTACCTGCCTCATGAGAAACTTGTATGCAGGAAAAGAAGCAACAGGTAGAACTAGACATGGAACAACAGACTGGTTAAAAACTGGGGCAAGAGTACATTAACGCTGTGCATTGTTATTCTGTTTATTTAACTTATATGCAGGGTACATCACACAAAATGCCAGGCAGGATGATTCACAAGCTGGAATCAAGACTGCCAGGAGAAATATCAAAAACCTCATATATGAAGATGATACAACTTTAATGGCAGAAAATGAAGAAGAACTAAAGAGCTTCAAGATGAAGGTAAAAGAGGAGAGTGAAAAAGCTGGCTTAAAACTCAACATTCAAAAAACAAAGACCATGGCATCTGGTCCTATCACTTCAAGGCAAATAGATGAGGAAAAAGTGGAAGCAACATCAGATTTCATTTTCTTGGGCTCCAAAATCAATGCAGATGGTGACTACTGCCACAAAATTAAAAAATGCTTGTTCCTTAGAAGAATACCTATGACAAACCTAGACAGAATATTAAAAAGCAGATATATCACTTTGCCAACAAAGGTTCATATAGTCAAAGCTATGGTTTTTTCAGTAGTCATGTATGGATGTGAGAATTGGACCATAAAGAAGGCTAACACCAAAGAATTGATGTTTTTGGACTGTGCTGCTGGAGAAGACTCTTGAGAGTCTCTTGGATAGCATGGAAATCAAACCAGTCAACCGTAAAGGAAATCAACCTTGAATATTTACTGGAAGGACTGAAGCCAAAGTTGAAGCTCCAATACTTTGGCCAAGTGACGTGAAGGGCTCACTCACTGGAAAAAAAGATTCTGAAGGTAGGAAAGATTGAGGGCAAGAGGTGACAGAGGATGAGGTGGTTGGATGGTATCAATGACTGAATGGACATGAGTTTAAGCAAACTCTGGGAGATGGTGAAGGACAGGGAAGCCTGCTGTGCTGTAGTCCATGGGGTCACACTGAGTTGGACATGACTATGCAACTGAACAGCAATGATTTTCTCCAATTTCTATCTTGTCCTATGCCTAAAATATTCATACAACCAATAAACTAATCTTAAAAGCCTCCTACTGTCCTGTCATCCCCGAACTGTGTACAATGTGCCCTTCTCCCCTTGACAACAGTATTGCATCCAAACACGTCCCTCCCGTTCCATTCAATTGTGCAGCATTATTTTCACACAAAATGCACTTTTTATACTTTCTCTCGCTCCTCCACTCAGTGATGCCTTATGTATTATTCCTCATCTACTACACCATGAAAACCAACACTGTCATTCCTGTTTCCTATCATCTCTTCATTCTGCAAGGTTAGACCTCACATGAGAGTGCCTGGCATGCAGTTTTCAGTTAGGGTCATTCTGCTTCAGATATAATGCTACGCATTCTATTTTCCAAGCTAATGAGACATAGTAATAAAGATGATAAATCCATTCTCTTAAACATATACATTACTGTATTTCATACCCTTTTGTTTATGTCACTGTTCCAATTTAAAATCTGTTATCAGAATATAACCTTTAAAAATTGTGAACCACCCTGCTGCACACCTGAAATATATGATATTATTCATTAATTATACAATTATACAATAATAAAATTAAAAAATAAAATCCATCTAATTTTGAAAGCTTGATGTTGCTATTAAAATCTCTCATTCTGTACGTATATGGGCTTCCTTAGTGGTATGTATAGAATACATTTTATAGAAATTCAAACTCTCCTACCCTCAATTATATATTTTAACACACTAAATGCATTAAACATCTATATTTAATATTTTTAAATTGCAAAGCCAAATCACATTAAATTTATACATATATATGAAATATGAATTTGATAGTGATAGAACTATTTTACTTCACTTCTAATTTGATGATTTACTAGTACATAAAATACAAAATTCTTAGCCAATCATTTTAGCTGTAAAACACTTTATGGAATCTCAGCTTATCTTTAAGCAGTCATTTATTTAATTTATGTTTACCATAGCTTATTTAGAAGTGGCTTTTAAAATCAGTAATAGTAATTGCGGGGAGCTGCCCGTGAGAATGGGGTCCTTTGTCTGAAGGACACAGCTCTGGGAGCTGCCTCAGCACTTGAGGGTTTGCTTGCAAACATAGCTCTCTGTCCCGCCACCCCAGAGATTAGGCACTTATTTACTGCAGGCACCTGGAGTTCTGTGCAAACTTCTCACGCACAGAGAAATGTTATCTGGTGTAAAAAGTAATAACAGGGTGCCATTCCCATGCTCTCAAGATTTCTTGTGACTGTAAGATGTGTAGGTCAAACAAAGAAAATGTTAACTGTCTTGTCTTTCTCACGCTCTTCTGTATAAATATGAGATGCTAAATAAAGTTGGTGTCAGACTGCATCCCTTCGTGGAGACGTGTCTGAACCTCTCAACCCCATCTTTGTTGTAGATTGCTCTTGCTTTAGTTTTCTTTCTCAGCCCCACCGTACACGTTCTCGGGACCTGATCGACTTTGCCGGCTGGCACCGGCAAGTAATAGTAATTTTTCCAAAGTTATTAAAGAGATAATTTAATCATTGTTCATTTAATAGTTTTTAGCACTAGATTCATAATATATTTGTATATCTATAAATTGGGAAAGGAGTACGTCAAGGCTGTATATTGTCACCCTGCTTATTTAACTTATATGCAGAGTACATCATGCAAAATGTCAGGCTGGATGAAGCACAAGCTGGAAACAAGATTGCCGGGAGAAATATCATTAACCTCAGATATGCAGATGACACCACCCTTATAGCAGAAAGCGAAGAACTAAAAAGCCACTTGATGAAAGTGAAAGAAGAGTGTGAAAAAGTTGGCTTAAAACTCAACATTCAAAAATCTAAGATCATGGCATCTGATATTATCACTTCATGGAAAATAGATGGGGAAACAATGGAAACAGTGACTTTATTTTGGGGGGGCTCCAAAAACATTCCAGATGATGGTTGCAGCCATGAAATTAAAAGATGCTTGCTCCCTGGAAGAAAAGCTATGACCAACCTAGAGAGCATATTAAAAAAACAGGGACATTACTTTGCCGACAAAAGTCCATCTAGTTAAAGCTATGGTTTTCCCAGTAGTCATTTATGGATGTGAGAGTTGGACTATAAAGAAACCTGAACGCCGAAGAATTCATGCTTTTGAACTGTTGTGTTGGAGAACTCTTGATAGTCCCTTGAACTGCAAGGAGATAAAACTAGTCAATCTTAAAAGAAATCAGTCCTGAATATGCATTGGAAGGACTGATGCTGAATCTGAAACTCCAATACGTTTGTCACCTGATGCGAACAACGCACTCACTGGAAAAGACCCTGATGCTGGAAAAGATTGAAGGCAGGAGGAGAAGGGGATGACAGAGGATGATATGGTTGGATGGCATCACCGACTCTATGGACATGAGATTGAGTAAGCTCCCAGAGTTAGAGATGGACAGGGAAGTCTGGCGTGCTGCAGTCCATGGGGTTGCAAAATCTCACATGACTGAGCAATTGAACTGAACTGAACCGATATACATTGTATTGATTTTAGTTAAACTAATTTTCTAATATCGTTTATCTTCCCTTTATGTAAATGCTATTTTGTAACCTAGAATACTGATATATTCTCTGCCTAAAAATATTTTTAAAAGTTAGACAATTTTTATTTTGCCTTATGTTATACAAAATGAACACACACATAACTTTCATATAGCTTGATATGTTATAAATGCAATAATATATGATGTATATTCCATTTATCACACCATTTCCAAGCTCACTCTTTTTTATGAGTTTTTATTACAACATTAAAAAACTGCTTAAATCAAAGACAACATTAAAGCTCTGAACCATTTTTATGCCCATGCAAAATTAATAAGCATTTCATAGTTATAGAGGTTACCATTTGATTAGAATCTGGCAATTCTATGATCTGATCAAAATTAGAAATAAAATAAAACACTATATATTACCAAGTAAACTTAAAAATCTCACTGTGGATTGTATAGTAAGATCTGTACAGAGATGACTTTTATGAAACTTTGTTATTCTGCATTAAATTGAAATGCTAGGTTTTCCAGGTGATGTGGATTTTCATGTCTTTACACAGTGACTCTTCTAAATTATACTGGATAATTTTATGTATCAATACTGTCTTCATCTACATACATACATGATTATGTCATGTTATAAATTTAAAGAAAATTGTACAGAATTGTGTGTCAGTACTATTTCTTCTTATGTTGCTGAAAACAACAATTCTATTTTTCTGAAATTTCAAATATTCATTGTGGCTAAAAATAAGTTTATAAATTCAGTTTTAGAAATATACTTGCTTAGTGTACACACATATATATACACACACTTATAAATTTTACTTAAAAAAAAAAAATTCCATTACCTTGGTTTCCTGTAAAACTAGATGCCTAAGCTTATTCTGGAATTCCCAGGTGGCGTTAGTGGTAAAGAACCTGCCTAACAAATCAGGAGATGTTAAGAGACGTGGGTTCCACCCCCAGGTCAGGAAGAGCTCCTGGAGAACGGTATGGCAACCCACTCAAGAATTCTTGCCTTAAAAATCCGATGGGCAGAGGAACCTGGTGGGCTACAGTCCTGGGATCGCAAAGACTTGGAGACAACTAAAGTGACTTAGCAACAAAAAGCAACAAGTTCATTTTAAAGTTATTTGGGATTCTATGATTTCATGATTGCCTCACTAATTTACAGGGAAAAACAAATCGGCATATATAATTTAAATCAATTGCATAACTTGGAATAGATTACTCCTTATTTTGTGATTATGAAGGTTATTTTTCAAGGTAATATATGGAAAGTGCTTATCATAATGACTAGTCAGCAAAACATTCAATAAACAATTGTTCCTCTGATTGCATCATTATAGGGTAACTGAGTATTTTTGTTAGCAAGGTAAAATCTACATACAATAAAATATATAGGTCTTGTATTTAACGTGATGACTTTTGAAAATAGTGTATGGCCATCGAATCACCAGCCAAACTTGGACATCAAATCTTTCTATCATTTCTGGAAATTCCTTTTGCTTCTATCCCAGCAATCAAACCTCCACTTAAGGCAATCACTATTCTAATTTGCCTTTTTTACTCTGAATTCTTCAAGATTTTCTTTATTTGTCAGCCTATTGATTAGCACATACCTAGATTTTTAATTCTTTCCATTTAACTTCTACGGAATTTGGTGATTTTTGGTTAGTGTGGGGATTTTTGTGTTTTTTATCAGATGTGGGAAATAATTGCACACTACTTAAAAAAACACTTGCTACATTATTTCTGTCTTCACTCTAGAAATCCTGTGTTATGCAGCATGATCATTGACTATATATTGATTTTTGTTAGTTTTTAGTCTCTGTTCCTCAGAATAAGTAATTTTTATTTATCTATCATCAAGTTTGCTGACCTTTTCTCCTTCATCTACAATTTCCTGTTAGTTCCATCAATATTCTTCTAATTTATATATTAATAATTTTACTTTTAGAACTTTTTTGACTGTTTATGATTTACATTTACCAGCTGAAATTCCTTTGTTCATTCATTATGGCACTTTTTTTCCCTTTATTAAACGTGTATAAATTCTAAAGTTGGTGTGTACTAACACTGAATAAAAATGGAAATGAGGAGAAAAATAAAAAATGAAAATGTAAATTAAAAACTCAAACTGAGATATACTTTCTTGACAATACTAATTCACAATCTACCATTTGTAATTTTAGAAAGTATGCAGTTTAAAGGAGAATAGCACTACTAAGCACTATTAATTAGATTGAACGTAACAGTATGTTATGGTAAGGACAGATATTTTGGTGAAGTATGGTAAGGGCAGATCTATGGTAGTGTTTTCTGTCATAAAAGGATCTGTTTCTTCACTGACATAAGATTAAGACCAAACATAACATGGAAAAACCTAGTATCTCCTTTCCCATGGTTTTAGTTTGTGTTCTCAAAAAGGCCCAGTTCTTAGAGATGTTATATTTTGAATACCAAAACATTTTAGGAAAAAATTACAGGACAAAATAATTCTCACTCTAACAAACACATCTCAGTTTCTAAACACGTGTATGCAAGATAAAAGGAAAAATAAAGAAAAATGTCTTTTGCATTGTATATCACCACAAAGAATTTCTGCTAATGTTACTTTTTGTTGTAAATATTAATATAAGAGTTGGTTTAACAGATGTTTCTGGATCATAATTTAGTCTAACTACAAGGGAAATAAGTAAAATGCATCAATTTTAAATGGACAGTCTCATGTTTTACCTATTTTCTATACTCAGCACAAATAAAGTTTTCCTGTAAGTATAAACAATACAGATATCATGTTGCAAAATTCAGCATAAGCTCATGAATCTTAAATTCATGTACAGCTTTCAAAAAGTTTTCTCCACTTAATAAAACAGGCACCTAAGTTTGAAAGTGCTGTTACACTCAAGAAACTGAGTATAACAACTTACTCCATAGAACCTTCATCGCTAGAGTTATTCAGAAGCATGAGAGAATCATAATTATATAACTATTTACTCATGTACTAGTAAAATGAATTATTTTAAATATCCAGGTTGCATACTCTGTATCAACATTTGTTCTTTTTACCTCTGTCTAATTGAAGTTGGAAATTCAAAATAATATGAAGTACGACTATATTATTCATACTATATTTAAATATTGTCTCTAATCAGTTGCTCAAACTGGGGGAAAAAAAAATTCACAAATGGGAAGAACCTGCCCTTTAGGAATCCAAAAGCAAAGCAAAAAAAAAAAAAAAAAGACTGAAAATAACTGAAGAAATATACAGAAGCTGAAGAATCTACTGAGGCCTTATGTAAGCAATCACTTAGCAAATGAAAAGTAACCTGGAACTTCCCTGGTGGTCCAGGGGCTATGACTCCACCTCCCATTGGTTCAATCACTGCTCAGGAAACTAGATACACAAGCTGTAACTAAGAGTTGATGTGCTGCATTTAAGATCCTGCATGCCACAACTAAGACTCGGGACAAATGAATAAGTAATTTTTTTTTTTTTAAAGAAGAAAAAAAAAAAGAAGAGAAAAGTAACCCACCCAGATAAATTTCAGAAACTCCTATCACACAGCTTTACATGGCTCCTTAAACTTCACGGATCAGCTTCACGGGTCAGCTTCATGGATATGCTCCTTAAACTTCACAGGTCAGCTTCACGGATATGTGACTTATGCTGTGGCCCAAGCCCTGCATTCAAAGGTCCTGCACTTGGTTTAATGCTCTGCTTTCCTCAATAAATTAAACTCTTAACCATCTAGCCTTTGAATTGTGTTTTGTAAATGAAGTCTGTTCAGACAGTGAAGCAAGAGCATATGCAGAGCACTATATGTATAATACGTGAGTCAGCTACAGAATGGTAGCTGTAGTTCCTTCTCCTCTCTGTTCTTTCTTACCGCTACTGCTAAGTCACTTCAGTAGTGTCTGACTCTGTGCGATCCCATAGACGGCAGCCCACCAAGCTCCCCTGTCCCTGGGATTCTCCAGGCAAGAACACTGGAGTGGGTTGCCATTTCCCTCTCCAATGCATGAAAGTGAAAAGTGAAAGTGAAGTCGCTCGGTCGTGTCCGACTCTTAGCGACCCCATGAACTACAGCCTACCAGGCTCCTCTGTCCATGGGATTTTCCAGGCAAGAGTACTGGAGTGAGGTGCCATTGCCTTCTCTGTTCTTTCTTACTCATCAATATACTGAAGGTTGGATGCACTGGCATTATGCACACTAATCAAGAAATATAAACAGGTGAGTTAATGTGTGGAGCATTTTTAAGGTTCTGAGAAGAAAACAATACATGCGCATGTATGAGTGATGAAATACAAATTTTGTAATTTGGTTATTACCCGTAATAAGTGAAATGCTTTTATATTAGCATTTAAAATTGCTATGGCATATTGTCACCCTATTTATTTAACTTCTATGCAGAGAACATCAAACAAAATGTTGGGCTGGATGAATCACAAGCTGGAAATAAGATGGTCAGGAGAAATATCAACAACCTCAGAGATGCTGATGATACCACTCCAATGGCAGAAAATGAAGAGGCCCTAAAGGGCCTCTTGATGAAGATTGAAAGGAGAGTGAAAAAGCTGGTTTAAAACTCAACATTTAAAAAACTAAGATCATGGCATCTGGTCCTATCACTTCATGACAAATAGAAGGGGAAAAAATGGAAGCATTGAGAGATTTTCTTTTCTTGGGCTCCAAAAACACTGTGGATGGTGACTAGAGCCATGAAATTAAAAGATGCCTGATCCTTAGAAGGGAAGCTATGACAAACCTAGACAGTGTATTAAAAAGCAGAGACATCACTTTGCTGACAAAGGTCTGTATAGTCAAAGCTATGTTTTTTCCAGTAGTCATGTACTGTTGTGAGGGTTGGACCATAAAGAAGGTTGTGTGCATGCTAAATCATTTCAGCCATGTTTGACTCTTTGCGACCCTTTGGACTGTAGCCCACCAGGCTCCACTGTCCATGAGATTCTCTAGGCAAGACTGCTGGAGTGGGCTGTCATGCCCTCCCGCAGAGGATCTTCCCAACTGAGGGATCAGACCTGTGTCTCATATGTCTCCTGCTTTGGCTGGAGGGTTCTTTACCACTAGCACCACCTGGGAAGCCCTGTCTCTGTTACTGGATATTGGATACTTTTATTGGATATTTGTTATTGGATACTTTTTCTTACATTTCTTTTAATACCCCTCCTACTGGATTCCCCTGTTATTTTTCTTTCTGTCTTTTAATATTCCATAATGCCATCAGTGTTACTGTTTTAAAATGTAAATTCAAAGAATTAACTCCTTAGATCCAGTGGCTCTGTGTTGCCTGCAGAATGAAGTCTGCACACCATACAAGGTTTCTCACTAGCCTGGCCTTCCTTCTATGTTCAAGCTCGTATTAGAGTTTGCCTCTTTCCTCAAATCCCCTGAGTTCCAGCAATAACAAGTTGAATTAGCCATAGTTTCTTATGTGTCCTTTTTCATTTGCCTTTCCCTCATCCCCTACCCTCTGCCCTTAATATTCTGACATTCTTGATTTTCCTTTATGAAACTGGTTACATGATATGAGCAGAGGCTACGTAGAATAGTGAAGAGCATAGGGACTAAATTATGATTACCCAGGTCATCTTGCATTCACTACTTGTAGGACACTGATTAAATCACTTAACCTCTGATCTACAGTAGGAGGAGACATGTTGATGGCCAACCGATGATTCCCCCTATCCTTGTGGAGCTGTAGGAGGGAATATTTGAGCTCCATTGAATTGTCTTGTAAACCTATTTCCCTTCAAACAAGCCAACGTTATTTACTATTGGGAAGATATGACAAGTCTTTGGGAAAAAATTATAATAGACTATACTTGGTCTATCTTGAGTATCTTTTGACAATAAGCTTGGAATTTATGGATTGATGGGGCATGACTGCATGGAGAATGAAAACTATTCATGAAGATCTTTACTATCTATATGACAACTAGAATACATTGCTGAGAAGCTTTGAAAACTTATAACACAAAACTCACTTTAAGAAAACTGTTCAACAAGCACAGTAAAATGGTCTTTCCTCGGTTACACCTAAACCAAAAGTGTCCCAGAGGGGGATAAAGGGACAGTTAGGAAACTGTATCTTCAGATTTGGCACCTCTGGAAAGGAATGCTTCGTGTCTGTTTCTTGCTTGTATCCTTTGAATTATTAGTAAAGTGTGTTTGGGGGCTGGGGATAAGAAGCTGCGATGCTACGTTGACAATCCAACACTTTGATGTAAACACAGTGACAACACTGGCTTATTTTCCTTAAGGCCTGTGAGTCTAACATATAATGCATTCTTCAGCAAGAACAGGGAGGATGAAGATAAAGATGATAAGTTGTTATCATGATATTTTTCCCATGTGATTTGAGGAAACCAGTGCAGTCCTTAGAGAACTAACTAAATGGAAAGACAGAAATCACAAGGCAAACAGAAAGTCAGCACACATACCATTTCTTGGTCATTATTAGCAGCTCTATTAACATCATCTAAAGGAGAAAATGTAGACTTTGAAAGATTTTGAAAAAGAAACTGTCTTTTTCTGATTACTATAAATACTTAATGTGTTTCCTTGTTCACTTAGAAGACTATATTTATGAGCTAAGTAATCCTGTTATGACCATGATTTCTGCAGTCTATTTATGACTATTAAAGTAGCTATGTCAGTTGACTGTGAAAACTGATAAGCATCTTTACTATTGTGATTATGTAACTATTACTCACTTAATGCCACTGTATCATCACTGGTCAACAGAAAAATAATGGAATTCTATATCACCAAAATTACCACTTAATAGAAAAACCTGTGATCACTTTCTAAAATTCAGATGCATATCAGAATTATCTTGGGATTTTTTTTTGAAAAATAAAAATGCCCAGGTACAGCTGTTTTTTATCTAGAGCCAGATGCACATTTTTAAACATGTGCAGCCATGTTTAAAAATATCTGGACTATATGATGATCTTTTACTTTTATCTAGTTTGTTTCACCCTTTCTGTTTTATATTCAGTGTTCCCATTTCATTTAGTGTATGATTCCCAATTGCTCCAACATTTTTTGATGCTTTCTCAAGCCTTTATCAAGCATAGAAAACTTTTGTGTGTGTGTGTGTGTATATATATAATATGTATAATATATTTATTTTATAACATTTATGCATTTTTGCCTAACCAAAAAAATTATGACATTTTGATTTCACTTGTTGACTTAATATGAATAGAATGCTAGATTTCTCATTAAAAAATAGATATGCAACAAGCAACAAAGGTTTACTGTATAGCACAGGTAACTACAGTCAATATCTTATCATAATGTATAATAGAAAATTATTTAAAAATAATAAATTGCAATCCCTATCAAGCTACCAACAGTATTTTTCACAGAGCTAGAACAAATAATTTCACAATTTGTATGGAAATACAAAAAACCTCAAAGAGCCAAAGAAATCTTAAGAAAGAAGAATGGAACTGGAGGAATCAACCTACCTGACTTCAGGCTCTATTACAAAGCCACAGTCATCAAGACAGTATGCTACTGGCACAAAGACAGAAATATAGATCAATGGCACAAAATAGAAAGCCCAGAGATAAATCCATGCACATATGGACACCTTATCTTTGACAAAGGAGGCAAGGATATACAATGGAGAAAAGACAATCTCTTTAACAAGTGGTGCTGGGAAAACTGGTCAACCACTTGTAAAAGAATGAAACTAGAACACTTTCTAACACTATACACAAAAATAAACTCAAAATGGATTAAAGATCTAAACATAAGACCAGAAACTATAAAACTCTTAGAGGAGAACATAGGCAAAACACTCTCCGACATACATCACAGCAGGAGCCTCTATGACCCACCTCCCAGAATATTGGAAATAAAAGCAAAAATAAACAAATGGGATCTAATTAAAATTAAAAGCTTCTGCACAACAAAAGAAACTATAAGTAAGGTAAAAAGATAGCCTTCAGAATAGGAGAAAATAATAGCAAATGAAGCAACTGACAAACAACTAATCTCAAAAATATACAAGCAACTCCTGCAGCTCAACTTCAGAAAGATAAATGACCCAATCAAAAAATGGGCCAAAGAACCAAATAGACATTTCTCCAAAGAAGACATACAGATGGCTAACAAACACATGAAAAGATGCTCAATATCACTCATTATCAGAGAAATGCAAATCAAAACCACTATGAGGTACCATTTCACGCCAGTCAGAATGGCTGCAATCCAAAAGTCCACAAGCAATAAATGCTGGAGAGGGTGTGGAGAAAAGGGCACCCTCTTACACTGTTGGTGGGAATGCAAACTAGTACAGCCACTATGGAGAACAGTGTAGAGATTCCTTAAAAAACTGGAAATAGAACTGCCTTATGATCCAGCAATCCCACTGCTGGGCATACACACCGAGGAAACCAGAATTGAAAGAGACACGTGTACCCCAATGTTTATCGCAGCACTGTTTATAATAGCCAGGACATGGAAGCAACCTAGATGTCCATCAGCAGATGAATGGATAAGAAAGCAGTGGTACATATACACAATGGAGTATTACTCAGCCATTAAAAAGAATACATTTGAATCAGTTCTAATGAGGTGGATGAAGCTGGAGCCTATTATACAGAGTGAAGTAAGCCAGAAAGAAAAACACCAATACAGTATACTAACGCATATATATGGAATTTAGAAAGATGGTAACGACAACCCTGTATGTGAGACAGCAAAAGAGACACTGATGTAAAGAACAGTCTTTTGGACTCTGTGGGAGAGGGGGATGATTTGGGAGAATGGCATTAAAACATGTATCAGATCAGATCAGATCAGTTGCTCAGTCGTGTCTGACTCTTTGCAATCCCATGAATCTCAGCAGGCCAGGCCTCTCTGTCCATCACCAACTGCCGGAGTTCACTCAGACTCACGTCCATCGAGTCAGTGATGCCATCCAGCCATCTCATCCTCTGTCGTCCCCTTCTCCTCTTGCCCCCAATCCCTCCCAGCATCAAAGTCTTTTCCAATGAGTCAACTCTTCGCATGAGGTGGCCAAAGTACTGGAGTTTCAGCTTTAGCATCATTCCTTCCAAAGAAATCCCAGGGCTGATTTCCTTCAAAATGGACTGGTTGGATCTCCTTGCAGTCCAAGGGACTCTCAAGAGTCTTCTCCAGCACCACAGTTCAAAAGCATCAATTCTTGGGCGCTCAGCTTTCTTCACAGTCCAACTCTCACATCCATACATGACCACAGGAAAAACCATAGCCTTGACTAGACGAACCTTTGTTGGCAAAGTAATGTCTCTGCTTTTGAATATGCTATCTAGGTTGGTCATAACTTTCCTTCCAAGGAGTAAGCGCCTTTTAATTTCATGGCTGCAGTCATCATCTTGTAGTGATTTTGGAGCCCAGAGAAATAAAGTCTGACACTGTTTCCACTGTTTCCCCACCTATTTCCCATGAAGTGATGGGACCGGATGCCATGATCTTAGTTTTTTGAATGTTGAGCTTTAAGCCAACTTTTTCACTCTCCACTTTCACTTTCATCAAGAGGCGTTTTAGTTCCTCTTCACTTTCTGCCATAAGGGTGGTGTCATCTGCATATCTGAGGTTATTGATATTTCTCCCGGCAATCTTGATTCCAGCTTGTGTTTCTTCCAGTCCAGCATTTCTCATGATCTCCAGTCCAGGTTTGATGCAGGATACAGGAAGCTTGGGGATAGGGCACTGGGATGACCCAGAAGGATGGTACATGGAGGGAGGTGGGAGGGGGCTTCAGGATGGGGAACACATGTACATCTGTGGCAGATGCATGTTGATGTATGGCAAAACCAATACAATATTGTAAAGTAAAAATAATAAAAATAATAATAATGAAAATAAATAAATTTTAAAAAAAGAAAAAAGAAAAAATAGTGAGTCAAATAAAGAGAAATCACACTAACACCCATATTTCCTTTAAGTTCAGTAAGTTATACTGAGTTAGGCTTCATTTTAGAATGTTGCAAATAAGATTAATAAAAGGTTGCTATTTGGCTGCTAAAAAAATAAATAAAAAAAATAAATTGTATATGTATAACTGAATTGCACTGCTGTGCACTGCAACACTGTAAATCAACTGTACTTCAATTACATATATATGTATGTACATGTTTGTGTGTGTGTATATATATGTATATATATATATAGAAAAAGTAAAGTAGCTAGGGCAACTGCTAGGTAATCAAAGAACCAAGATACTATACAAAGAGTTGGGAAACTTTACAGAGAAATGTCAGTACAGACTGATTAATCCCAGCTAACGTTCTCTGAATCAAACATCCAAATGTCATATTCCTTATTTGAGAGTTTTCTACATGAAATATATTAGTTTTTTGATGCCCAATCTCCAAGTAGGTCCAATCTTCTGTGAGCAGACTCTTCTGGATGTTAAGATTGCTGCTGCTGCTAAGTCACTTCAGTCGTGTCCGACTCTGTGAGACCCCATAGACGGCAGCCCACCAGGCTCCCCTGTCCCTGGGATTCTCCAGGTAAAAACACTGGGGTGGGTTGCCATTTCCTTCTCCAATGCATGAAAGTGAAAAGTGAAAGTGAAGTCGCTCAGTCGTGTCCGACTCGTAGCGACCCCATGGACTGCAGCCCACCAGGCTCCTCTGTCCATGGGATTTTCCAGGCAAGAGTACTGGAGTGGGGTGCCATCGCCTTCTCCGGTTAAGATTGCTAACTTGTTCCAATTAATATGGGTGAGAGTTTGGAGGACTGTTTTCTTACACACTTTTCCTGTCACATGATTCGTTTCCTTACATATTAGAGTTGTTAACAGAATTCAGTTTCTTGAAATTTTAGGACTGAAGTGACCTTTTCCTTGTTGGCTGTATAGCCTGAGGGTCATCCCCAGTTTCTAGACCCATTCATGTTTCTTGACGCGGGTTGCTTTATTGCATCTACAACAAAAGCAACCTTCAGTGTTAGGGCTGATTTTGCCTCCTGTCGTGTTTCTGACATGAATCTCCTGGATTCCCAAAGGGTGATTTACTTCCTACTGGTGATTTTTCTTCCAGTTTAGACTACTGACTAGAGACAACATTTAAATACAATATTAATGATATATTCCTGCTTCATATTAGTTTGAATTTCCTAATGATTTCAGTTTTCCAGAAGCAAAAACAAATGTTGATTCTGAGTATGTCATCTGGATATTTAAAATAATTCATTTTAGTAGGACATGAGTAAATAGTTAAAAATTTTATCCTTTCTTGCTTTTTGAACAACTCTAGCAGTGAAGATTCTGTGAGCAAGTTTTTAGAATCAATTTCTTGATTGTAACAGCACTTTAAAATGTAAGTGCCTATTTTACTAAGAAAACTTTTTGAAAGTTGTGCACTAATTTAAGATTCATGAACTTATGCTGAATTTTGAAACACATTTGTCTACTTTTTATACTTACATGAAAATTTCATTTGTGCTGAGTATAGGAAATAGGTGAAAAAATGAGTCTGTCCATTTAAAATTGAAGCATTTTATTTATTTCCCTTGTAGTTAGACTAAATTTTCTCTGTCATTTTTCTCTTCCACATTTTCTTTCACTTTAAAAGACTCATATAATTAGATTGGGCTAATCAGGATAATCCAGGATAATCTTTCCATTTCCATGTTAGGTTCATTACCAATTTGAATTTCATTTGCCACTTTAATTCACTTTTTAAATGTAATTTGTACTAATTTCCTCAGAATAGGGAATGCACATCTTTGGTGAGGGACACTAACCTCCTTACCAAAATAGCTATCACAGGTATAGTTAAGACTTGATAATTTAAGATTCTGGAGGAAAGACTGTAAGAGATGATCTCTGTGTTCTAAAGAAGCAGTTAACCACTCCATTAGTAAACTGATCAGAGGGTACATATTTGACTCAAGAGCCCAACCTATTCTGTGTCTAATATGGTGCCTCCTGTGTGAGTAAGAACAGAACAAACATAGCTTCCAAATAAATACATAAGTGAAAAGAGTTGTTTCCATTTACACCAGGTGCTCTCTTTTCTGCTTATGTTAGGATTTCATTCAAAATTATATGCTTTATTATGGTGTATCAATACTCTAAAATCACTATGGATGATGACTGTCACCAGGAAATTAAAAGACATCCGTTCCTTTGAGGAACAGCTATGAGAGACCTAGATAGTGTATTAAAAAGCAGAGACATCACTTTGCCAACAAAGGTCTGTCTAGTCAAAGCTATGGTTTTTCCAGTAGTCATGAACGGATGGAAGAGTTGGACCACAAGGAAGGCTGAGTGCTGAAGAATTGATGCTTTTGAATCATGATGCTGGAGAAGACTCCTAAGAGTCACTTGGACAGCAAGAAGATCTAACCAGTCAACCCTAAAGGAATTTAACCCTGAATATTCACTGGAAGGACTGATGCTGAAGCTGAAGCTCTGATACTTTGGCCACCTCTGATACAAAGAGTAGACTCAAGGAAAAGACCCTGATGCTGGGAAAGATTGATGGCAGGAGGAGAAGGAGGCAGCAGAGGATGAGATAGTTGGATGACATCATCGACTCAATGGACTTGAGTTTGAGCAAACTCTGAGAGATAGTGAAGGATAGGGAAGCCTGGCATGCTGCAGTCCATGGAGTCACAAAGCGTTGGATATGACTTAGTGACTGAACAACAACAATCAAAAAGCAATAAAAAGATGGATTTCCAAGAGGATTAAACAACAAAGGACCTGTATATGACTCTTCATAGTCTTGTTACTTTCTTAGAATGTGAGTATTGAATGATATTACCTAAGTAAATTAAGCTGAAAATGGTTAGAATTAATGCATACAATATCAAAGATACTCTAGGTAGACATTTTTTACATTCATATCCCACTGGTTGGACACATGGAGAAGGCAATGGCACCCCACTCCAGTACTCTTGCCATGTAAAATCCCATGGGTGGAGGAGCCTGGTAGGCTGTAGTCCATGGGGTCGCTCAGAGTCGGATACGACTGAATGACTTCACTTTCACTTTTCACTTTCACGCATTGGAGAAGGAAATGGCAACCCATTCCAGTGTTCTTGCCTGGAGAATCCCAGGGACAGGGGAGCCTGGTGAGCTGCCGTCTATGGGGTCACACAGAGTCGGACACGACTGAAGCGACTTGGCAGCAGCAGCAGCAGGTTGGACACATACTTAATCAGAAAAAGTAAGGAACATAATTTACTGAGTACTGCTTTATGTATGCCACAGAAATATACCTGATGTAGATATTTTTCATGTTTTTATATAACTTATATGATGTCCATTATTTTCTCTATTTACAGATGAAGAAACTGAAGCACTATGGCTAATGACTTGGTCTAGGACATTTAGATTCTAAATAAATTCAATCAGGTTAAGACTCCATTCCTGATTACAAAGTTTGTGCTCATTCTACTTCATGATGGACCTTTGTTGGCAAAGTAATGTCTCTGCTTTTTAATATGCTGTCTAGGTTGGTCATAACTTTCCTTCCAAGGAGTAAGCATCTTTTAACTTCATGTCTTCAGTCACCATCTGCAGTGATATTGGAGCCCAGAAAAATAAAGTCAGCCACTATTTCCATTGTTTCCGCATCTATTTGCCATAAAGAGATGGGACTGGATGCCATGATCTTAGTTTTCTGAATGTTAAGCTTTAAGCCAACTTTTTCACTCTCCTCTTTCACTTTCATTAAGAAGCTCTTTAGTTCTTCACTTTCTGCCATAAGGGTGGTGTCATCTGCATATCTGAGATTATTGATATTTCTCCCAGCAATCTTGATTCCAGCTTGTGCTTCCTACAGCCCAGCATTTCTCATTATGTACTCTGCATATAAGTTAAATAAGTAGGGTGACAATATATATCCTTGACGTACTCTTTTTCCTATTTGGAACCAATCTGTTGTTCCATGTCCAGTTCTAACTGTTGCTTCCCGACCTGCATAGAGATTTCTCAAGAGGCAGGTCAGGTGGTCTGGTATTCCCATCTCTTTCAGAATTTTCCACAGTTTCTTGTGATCCACACAGGCAAAGGCTTTAGCATAGTCAATAAAGCAGAAACAGATGTTTTTCTGGAACTCTTTTGCTTTTTCAATGATCTACCAGATGTTGGCAATTTGATCTGCCTTTTCCATATGCATATAATAATAATGCATTGCTATTATGACATACAATGTATAATAATAATTATAATGTAATAGCATGCTATTATAATATATAAATTTTATTATAACATAAAGTATTTTGTATATTATAATATATATATTATAATATAGTTGTTCCATATGTATGTCCTCAGTTCTAGGAGGTAGGGTCCTACCTGGTAGGCATGTCAACATGAGACTGAAAAGCAACCAAGAAGAGAAGAAGCTTCACTCAAATACTGTATTATCTTATGTAGATGTCAGCTGAAGAGGGAGTTGAGCAACACCACGTTTCCATAGGTATTAAATTCATCAAGAGTTTTCAGTACCAAGAAATAACTAGGAAGTTGCATTCTAAGAGTGAAGATTTACATATGGAGGATACAGGAATCTACTTTGCAACTCAGGAATGCTGACATCACTCTAAAGCTTTGCTGTCTCTCAGCAGATTGGTTTAACCAATCTAAACTAGCTTTTCTACGCTATTAAAACAAAATGAGCCTCTTGGGTCATTCAGATTTATAACTCTTCAAAAAGTATAGCTTGTTATAAATATGCATACTTATAATTTATATCATATCCCAAATCAAAATATGCATATTTGAATTGATGCTTGGTAGTATGAAATTATTCTTAATTATATAAAGTATTTCTTCTTCTACTATAATAATCTTCATTAAGCAAAAAATTAGAATAGGTATGTTAGATTAAAAAGAATTGGACAAGAAAAACAAAAGGATCTGGCTCGGAGTGGCAGGCAGTATATTTGACTTATGGCATGTTTGTAAACAGAAAGTGTTAGATCTCATGAATATGGCACATCAGAAAACAATCTGGATTTCTACTTTCTTTTTGTTATCTGTAATTTTCCTTATTTCTTTTCAAGCATTCAGGTTTGAATGTTTATTTTACTCTTCCAAAATCATTGTCATTACCAATATTTGTCTCTCTATTTACTTCATGTGAAAGGGTCTTGTGCATATTGCCACAAGTAATGAAATATTACAAGTTTTAATTAAATAATCATCCCTAAATTAATCTATGTATTTAATGCAATCTTGGTCAAATTATCAGTGGCTATTTTGTGGTCACTGTCAACCT
The DNA here is from genome assembly GCF_019923935.1 of Bubalus bubalis. Taxonomy (NCBI): domain Eukaryota; kingdom Metazoa; phylum Chordata; class Mammalia; order Artiodactyla; family Bovidae; genus Bubalus; species Bubalus bubalis. The sequence continues at coordinate 76,110,922 of NC_059159.1, read as the reverse complement.
GATTCTTAAATTCATATGAGAACTTCCCTAGTGGTCACGTGGCTAAGACACCACACTCCCAAACAGAGAACTAGATCCCACATGCCACAACTTAAAGATGTTCATGCCTCAACCCAGAGTGAAGATCCCACATCCCACATGTCACAACTAAGACCCAGCACAGCCAAATCAATAAATAAATACTTTAAAAAATTAAATAGCATTCATATGCAAAGAAAGTGGTCCAAAACAGTTAAAGCAATAATCACAATGGCAAATAAATTCAGAAAATTTAGATTATCAAATATCAAGTTTTTTTTTTAAAGTCACCATGATTAAGGCAGTGTGATTATTTTTGACTAAACAGCCACAATGAAGAAAATAGAAAATGTATTTTATAAATAATTTGTCAATAAGTTTTTAAAAAGTGAGTTGTCAGTTAAGTTTCACTTGGGGCAAAATGAATATAATACAACATGTGATTTATGAGTTAAGTTTCATTTGGGGAAAAATGAATATTATAGCAGAGGACAGCCTGTGAAACAGCTCTGAGGAACTGCTCCAAAGAGGTAAGGGAGGAGGTCAGCACATATGTGATTTTGGTGAAGAGGGATACATTCAGTCAAGCACTCATTTTTGGAAGAAGATTGCTGCTAGCCACAAGGAGCAGATGCCTTTGTCAACAATTTTGGTGTTTTTCTGATATGACAAGATGCAATCAACTGGGCTCATAAAATCTTCTCCTGAAAATGTCTAACCATCTGAAACCTGTTCTCTTAGTTTTTCCCAGGGTTCAGAGTGCTTCATTTCTGATCTCCACCCTGAACTCCTTTCAGGGTGTGTTGAAGGTCAATGACTATTATGGCTAGTGGTTTCACTCTTGTAGAAACCAATGGTCACTGACAATTATTAGTTGGTGCTTCTGTTATATTCCAGGCACCACAGTTTCAAATTTAAAAAATAATCAATAAAGTTTCTTAAAAAAATAATTAGAAGACTACCATCAGGCTCTTAATTTTCTTATAGAAATGAAATGAGGCAATAAATAACTACTGTGAACAGAAAATTAAAATGGAGCTGGTATTGCTAGGAGAGCTCTCTAAATGGACCTGAGAGGACAGTGAGGTAGTGCAACAAATGTACCGCTCAGCCTGGATGGAATTTCAACTTTTGACTGCTTGTGGTTCTACAAATGATATTCAAGATATTTCTCAGAATCAAGAAACTCAGAAACTCAAGATATTTATCAGACCCTTACCCAAAAATAACTCCTGACAGCCTATGTGCTTATTGGAACCTTTGGAAATCCCGTGGACAGAGGAGCCAGGTGGGCTACAGTCCATGGGGTCACAAAGAGTCAGACACATCTGAGGTGATTTAGCACCATAAAACAACTTGTGACAGCCTATTCTGTAAGGATATATATTTATTTTGTGTCAGAGTATGACATTGTGACTTTTGCCTTTATAAGCTCCTGAATTGTTCCCTTCTCTGAAACACTCTTTCAGTTTTACCAGAAACTGTGTCTCAACATTGTAATTCTTAAGACCCCAAATAAGCTCTTTGTTCTCTGCAGGCTTGTTATTGATTATTGTTTTAGCAGCACAGAGGAAAAACAGGGCCCTATTAAAATTCAGAACTTTTCATCAAAAGATACAATGAAGAGAGTGAAAATAAGCCTCAATATGATAAATATATTTTCAATAGAATATCCAACAGAAGACCTATCCTAAAATATAAACAACTCTAAGTGATGAAAGAATATGACATAATTTCTATTTAATTCATGATGATGATTACCTCAATCTACCTCCCAATTACCTGCCCTAACTAGTAAAGGAGTTAGGGTTGAGTCTGCCTATTTAGAAGAACAGAGTAGATATTCACATAGTAGAAGACACCAGTAGCTAGATGAATACAGGAGAAGTAGACAAATAAGTATTTTATCAATAATTAACCATTCCATGGTGTCTCAGATGGTAAAGCGTCTGCCTACAACTCAGGAGACCTGGGTTCAATCCCTGGATTGGGAAGATCCCCTGGAGAAGGAAATGGCAACCCACTCCAGTACTATTGCCTGGAATTTTCCATGGATGGAGGAGCCTGGTAGACTACAGTTTATGGGGTTGTAGAGTCGGACAAAAATGAGCGACTTCACTTTCTCTTTTTATTTTCCAACCATTAACAAATATAATTATTAATAAATAAAATCATTTCAAACTGTGGTCTGGAGAAGACTCTTGAGAGTCCCTTGGACAGCAAGGACATCAAACTAGTCAATCCTTCAAGGAATCAACCCTAAATACTCATTGGAAGGACTGGTGCTAAAGCTGAGGCTCCAAAACTTTGGCCACCTGATATGAAGAGCTGACACATTGGAAAAGATCAAGGCAAAAGGAGAAGACAGAAACAGAGGACGAGATGGTTGGATGGCATCACTGACTCAATGGACATGAGTCTGAGCCAACTCCAGGAGATAGTGAAGGACAGGGAAGCCTGGTGTGCTGCAGTTCATGGGTCACAAAGAGTTGGACACGACTGAGCGACTGAACAACAACAACAAATCACTAGTAGCTTTAAGGCTATTACTTATTCTTACTCAAGTGCACTGAAGGGCATCTTCTAAGAATCAAAAGCTTGAATCATGTTTGTCACACAAGTAGTACTATTATCTGATTTCCTACCCTCACTTGTCCTGTGCTATCACATTGTGGTACTTGATTTCTGATTAGAAAATATTGAATATTTATTAATAAATACACATGCATGATGTTTTTCTTTTTTTATTATTTTATTTTTAAACTTTACAAAATTGTATTAGTTTTGCCAAATATCAAAATGAATGCACCACAGGTATACATGTGTTCCCCATCCTGAACCCTCCTCCCTCCTGCCTCCCCATACCATCCCTCTGGGTCGTCCCAGTGCACTAGCCCCAAGCATCCAGTATCGTGCATGGAACCTGGACTGGCAACTCGTTTCATACATGATATTATACATGTTTCAATGCCATTCTCCCAAATCTCCCCACCCTCTCCCTCTCCCACAGAGTCCATAAGACTGTTCTATACATCAGTGTCTCTTTTGCTGTCTCATACACAGGGTTATTGTTACCATCTTTATAAATTCCATATATATGTATTAGTATACTGTATTGGTGTTCTTCTTTCTGGCTTACTTCACTCTGTATAATAGGCTCCAGTTTCATCCACCTCATTAGAACTGATTCAAATGTATTCTTTTTAATGGGTGAGTAATACTCCATTGTGTATATGTACCACTGCTTTCTTATCCATTCATCTGCTGATGGACATCTAGGTTGCTTCCATGTCCTGGCTGTTATAAACAGTGCTGCGATGAACACTGGGGTACACGTGTCTCTTTCAATTCTGGTTTCCTCAGTGTGTATGCCCAGCAGTGGGATTGCTGGATCATAAGGCAGTTCTATTTCCAGTTTTTTAAGGAATCTCCACACTGTTCTCCATAGTGGCTGTACTAGTTTGCATTCCCACCAACAGTGTAAGAGGGTTCCCTTTTCTCCACACCCTCTCCAGCATTTATTACTTGTAGACTTTTGGATCATAGCCATTCTGACTGGTGTGAAATGGTACCTCAGAGTGGTTTTGATTTGCATTTCTCTGATAATGAGTGATGTTGAGCATCTTTTCATGTGTTTGTTAGCCATCTGTATGTCTTCTTTGGAGAAATGTCTATTTCGTTCTTTGGCCCATTTTCTGATTGGGTCATTTATTTTTCTGGAGTTGAGCTTTATGAGTTGCTTATATATTTTTGAGATTAGTTGTTTGTCAGTTGCTTCATTTGCTATTATTTTCTCCCATTCTGAAGGCTGTCTTTTCACCTTGCTAATAGTTTCCTTTGATGTGCAGAAGCTTTTAAGGTTAATTAGGTCCCATTTGTTTATTTTTGCTTTTATTTCCAATATTCTGGGAGGTGGGTCATAGAGGATCCTGCTGTGATGTATGTCAGAGAGTGTTTTGCCTATGTTCTCCTCTAGGCGTTTTATGGTTTCTGGTCTTACGTTTAGATCTTTAATCCATTTTGAGTTTATTTTTGTGTATGGTGTTAGAAAGTGTTCTAGTTTCATTCTTTTACAAGTGGTTGACCAGATTTCCTAACACCACTTGTTAAAGAGATTGTCTTTAATCCATTGTATATTCTTGCCTCCTTTGTCAAAGATAAGGTGTCCATATGTGCATGGATTTATCTCTGGGCTTTCTATTTTGTTCCATTGATCTATATTTCTGTCTTTGTGCCAGTACCATACTGCATGACGTTTTTCTTAATCTAAATTTTAAAAATTGTCAATATGTGAACTGTTTTGAAATATTCTTCCCAGCCATCTCCATGTTTATTAAGATATAAGATTTAATGAGAAAATGCATATAGTGGACAAAAGGGATTAAATACCACAAGCAAATCAATATCTGTGTACATTTCCTAGTACTTTCCATTTTGTAATATCTTTTGATTTCTGCTTCTTTAGGATTTTAGTACCTGATGATTTGATTCTTTCTTCCTCACTCTATTGGTGCTTATTAGTGGATGCCAGCCCACATAACTGCCAACTGAAAACCTTATTACACTTTTGTGTTTATGCTCTTAAGATTATTTTCATCTTATCCCAATTCCACACAAGCATTTTATTTAGAAATTATTGTGTGAAAAGCCTTGCACTAGGTGTTATTGTAATGTACACTTAACTGAAACTAAACTTTAAACTTAAACTTAACTAAACTAGTTCACAAATTATACAAACTACTGTTCATCAATTGTGGTTCGTTCTATTTCATGTTGAGCTTTTCGGCTGGTTTCATTGATTTCATCCATTTTGAATAACATATTTATGTTTCACTTTTATTTTAGTGAAGAATAATCTTTTCAAATATAACTCCATGGTGACTTTTTTGTCTCCTTTCAGCTAGAAATGTGATTTTAGACTCAGCAAAATTCGTTATCCTTTTCTTCAAATTTCCCTTTCACATACTTTTCAAAAGCTCTTCAGGATTTGATTTCTTCTCAATTTGGACACAACTGACATATGTCACATATAAGTTTTAGGTGTAAAATGTAATAATCAGTTACTTGTAATGCTGTAAAATGATCACAATAACCAGTTATCATTTAATTTCAAATATTTTTTTCATGTGATGACAACTTGTAAGATCTATTCTCTCAGCAACTTTCAAATACACAATATAGTATTACGAGCTATAATTGACAACTGTAAATTGTGTCCCTGACAGTCACTGTACCGCTGGAAGTTTGTAAGTTTTAACTGTTTTCACCCATTTTGCCTACCCCAGTGACTGCTTCTGGGGACCACCAATCTCTTCAATATATCTATGAATTTCTGTGTGTGTGTTTTTTTATTCTACATGTAAGGGAACTTATACGGTTGTCTTTCTCTGATTTGTTTCAGTAAGCATACTGCCCTTGTCCATTCATGTTGTCACAAATGGCAAGATTTCCTTTTTCTATGGCTGAATAATACACCTACATCTATTTCATTGTGTATCTACACATATCCCCACACAGCATGTGTGTGTCGGTGTGTGTGTGTAGACTACACAGCACGTGTAGGCTTTCGTTGTGGCTCAGTGGTAAAGAATCTGCCTGCCAAGGCAGGAGATGCAAGAGACATGGGTTTGATCTCTGGGTCAGGAAGATCTCCTGGAGGAGGAAATGGCAAACCCACACCAGTATTCTTGCCTGAGAAATCCCACAGACAGAGGTGCCCGGCAGGCTGCAGAGTTGGACACTACTTAGCAACTGAGCACACATGCATGTATAGATACATGATGGAATAGATGTAGATACAGACACATAACATTGTCTACATCCATTTCTCCATGGATGAATACTCGGGTTGCTTCTGTGTGTTGGCTATTGGAAAAAATGCTGCAGTGACCATGAGGCTGTAGCTATCTTTTACTTATAGGACAAATTTCTAGGTTTGTCCTTAGCTTAGACCTACCATCCTATTTCTTTTGCTTTTTAGATAATAATATATTTACATAATACTAATATTAAATATTTTAAATGAATAAAAACATATAATGTTTTTCTAGTTCATAAGAAGCATCTTACATGTTATGCTTCATTTAAAAATCTAGCATGGTTACTCAAGTGGAAAAACCACCCACTATAAAATGCTTTCATTCTTTTTTTTTTTTAATTTTATTTTATTTTTAAGCTTTACAATATTGTATTAGCTCCACCAAACATCGAAATGAATCTGCTACAGTTACACCCATGCCCCACATCCTGAACCCCCCTCCCTCCCCACTCCCCACACCCTCCCCCTGGGTCGTCCCAGTGCACCAGCCCCAAGCATCCAGTATCGTGCATCGAACCTGGACTGGCAACTCGTTTCATACATGATATTTTACATGTTTCAATGCCATTCTCCCAAATCTCCCCACCCTCTCCCTCTCCCGCAGACTCCATAAGACTGATCTATACATCAGTGTCTCTTTTGCTGTCTCGTACACAGGGTTATTGTTACCATCTTTCTAAATTCCATATATAATGCGTTAGTATACTGTATTGGTGTTTTTCTTTCTGGCTTACTTCACTCTGTATAATTGGCTCCAGTTTCATCCACCTCATTAGAACTGATTCAAATGTATTCTTTTTAATGTCTGAGTAATACTCCACTGTGTATATGTACCACAGCTTTCTTATCCATTCATCTGCTGATGGGCATCTAGGTTGCTTCCATGTCCTGGCTATTAGAAACAGTGCTGCGATGAACATTGGGGTACACGTGTCTCTTTCCCTTCTGGTTTCCTCAGTGTGTATGCCCAGCAGTGGGATTGCTGGATCATAAGGCAGGTCTATTTCCAATTTTTTAAGGAATCTCCACACGGTTCTCCATAGTGGCTGTACTAGTTTGCATTCCCACCAACAGTGTAAGAGGGTTCCCTTTTCTCCACACCCTCTCCAGCATTTATTTCTTGTAGACTTTTGGATCGCAGCCATTCTGACTGGCGTGAAATGGTACTTCATAGTGGTTTTTGATTTGCATTTCTCTGATAATGAGTGATGTTGAGCATCTTTTCATGTGTTTGTTAGCCATCTGTATGTCTTCTTTGGAGAAATGTCTATTTAGTTCTTTGGCCCATTTTTTGATTGGGTCATTTACTTTTCTGCAGTTGAGCTGTATGAGTTCCTTGTATATTTTTGTGATTAGTTGTTTGTCAGTTGCTTCATTTGCTATTATTCTCTCCCATTCTGAAGGCTGCCTTTTCACCTTGCTAATAGTTTCCTTTGTTGTGCAGAAACTTTTAAGTTTAATTAGGTCCTATTTGTTTATTTTTGCTTGTATTTCCAATATTCTGGGAGGTGGGTCATAGAGGATCCTGCTGTGATGTATGTCAGAGAGTGTTTTGCCTATGTTCTCCTCTAGGAGTTTTATAGTTTCTGGTCTTACGTTGAAGTCTTTCATTCTTCCTTAACAGTATTAAAATAATGTTTAGGGAAAAATATTCCTTTTATTTTCTTCCCTCTGTGAACAAACATCCCTTTTATTCTCTTCCCTCTGTGGACTCTCATTCTCCTGACTAAATTTTATAGTTCTGTTTTGTAATAGCTGAGAAAAATAAGGAGCTTTAACATCCTCTTACTTCATAAATACAAAAATCATTGCAAATCTTATGACATTTTTATCTTAACACACACACATATATGTATATGACATGTATTTAAAATTAAGACTCAAAAGTCATTTAAGTTAATCTACAATATACTTTAATATTTAATATTATCTATAATGTAATTTCATCTTAAAAGTTAGTTTAGTGATTGTATCTTAAAAATAATGAAAGTTTTCAGTGTTTCATTTTGCTGCTAATCTATCTCTTCTCTTTTGCTCTGGCCAAACAGTCTAGGGATATGCTTCTTCTGTCACATATTTCTAGATTGTTTTAGCATTCCATTCCTTAAATTACAAACATTTATCTACCTGTGATTCTACACCTCTCTTCTCTGAGTCTCTTGAGGGTAAGAAAGGAATGTTAGTTGTGTTTTTATGATTCACACAGGCTTGCATATAATAAGTCTCCTGCTAAATTTTGATTAATGAATGAATGAATACATGAATTGGAACCAATTTCTGACATCTGCCCAGGGGTCTGCATTACATTTTTTATTTATTTTAAATTGAACTAGAATTGTTATAGAGGAATTAAGGAATTATCTTTTGGAGTAGAGCCTACATAAAAGTGTACTAGATATTTAACATTTACCAAATATTAGGACCCTCCATGAATACTAAATTGATTTCATGCCCCTTAATTCTACCAAGTGTATTCTTCCTCAACTTTTCTATTTAAAATTGTATTTCTTTTTCAAACACACATAACTAATTCAGGTTGTTAGCACTTAAGACATGGTTATGCAGGATGGTGGGGGAAAGTAGCAGTGATGGGTTGGCATATGAAAGGCATGTTCTGGGATGCTACTAACATTCTCGGCGCAAGTTATATGCATATATATATTTACTTTGTAAAAACAATGATTGTCTTTTATATTCTTTCTTGGAGATTTTCTGATAGATATATTTTAATTAAAATTATTACAAAATATTTCTTTATTCCATTTAAAAATACAAAATTATTATTAATTTTTTAAACTCTTCTTATAATGTTATAAGCAAAGGAGAAATGTTAAAGCAAAGGAGAAAAGGAAAGATATAAGCATCTGAATGCAGAGTTCCAAAGAATAGCAAGAAGAGATAAGAAAGTCTTCTTCAGCTATCAATGCAAAGATATAGAGGAAAACAACAGAATAGGAAAGACTAGAAATCTCTTCAAGAAAATAAGAGATACCAAGGTAACATTTTATGCAAAGATGGGCTCGATAAAGGACAGAAATGGTATGGACCTAACAGAAAAAGAAGATATTAAGAAGAGGTAGCAAGAATACACAGAAGAACTGTACAAAAAAGATCTTCACCACCAAAATAATCATGAAGGTTTGATAACTCACCTAGAGCCAGATATCCTGGAACGTGAAGTCAAGTGGGCCTTAGAAAGCATCACTACGAAAAAAGCTAGTGGAGGCGATGGAATTCCAGTTGACCTATTTCAAATCCTGAAAGATGATGCTGTGAAAGTGCTGCAGTCAATATGCCAGCAAATTTGGAAAACTCAGCATGGCCACAGGACTGGAAAAGGTCCGTTTTCATTCCAATTCCAAAGAAAGACAATGCCAAAGAATGCTCAAACTCCCACACAATTGCATTCATCTCACACACTAGTAAAGTAATGTTCAAAATTCTCCAAGTCAGCCTTCAGCAATATGTGAACCGTGAACTTCCTGATGTTCAAGCTGGTTTTAGAAAAGGCAGAGGAACCAGAGATCAAATTGCCAACATCCGCTGGATCATGGAAAAAGCAAGAGAGTTTCAGAAAAACATCTATTTCTGCTTTATTGACTATGCCAATGCCTTTGACTGTGTGGATCACAATAAACTGTGGAAAATTCTGAAAGAGATGGGAATCCCAGACCACCTGACTGGCCTCTTGAGAAACCTGTATGCAGGTCAGGAAGCAACAGTTAGAACTGGACATGGAACAACAGACTGGTTCCAAATAGGAAAAGGAGTTCGTCAAGGCTGTATATTGTCACCCTGCTTAAACTTCCATGCAGAGTACATCATGAGAAATGCTGGGCTGGAAGAAACACAACCTGGAATCAAGATTTCTGGGAGAAATATCAATCACCTCAGATATGCAGATGACACCACCCTTATGGTAGAAAGTGAAGGGGAACTAAAAAGCCTCTTGATGAAAGTGAAAGAGGAGAGTGAAAAAGTGGGCTTAAAGCTCAACATTCAGAAAACAAAGATCATGGCATCTGGTCCCATCACTTCATGGGGAATAGATGGGGAAACAGTGTCAGACTTTATTTTTTGGGGCTCCAAAATCACTGCAGATGGTGATTGAAGCCATGAAATTAAAACACGCTTCCTCCTTGGAAGGAAAGTTATGACCAACCTAGATAGCATATTGAAAAGCAGAGACATTACTTTGCCAACAGAGGTCCGTCTAGTCAAGGCTATGGTTTTTCCAGTGGTCAGGTATGGATGTGAGAGTTGGACTGTGAAGAAGGCTGAGTGCCATAGAATTGATGCTTTTGAACTGTGGTGCTGGAGAAGACTCTTGAGAGTCCCTTGGACTGCAAGGATGTCCAACCAGTCCATTCTAAAGGAGATCAGCCCTGGGTGTTCTTTGGAAGGAATGATGCTAAAGCTGAAACTTCAATACTTTGGCCACCTCATGCGAAGAGTTGACACATTGGAAAGGCTCTGATGCTGGGAGGGATTGGGGGCAGGAGAAGAAGGGGACGACAGAGGATGAGATGGCTGGATGGCATCACTGACTCGATTGATGTGAGTCTGAGTGAACTCCGGGAGATGGTGATGGACAGGGAGGCCTGGTGTGCTGCAATTCATGGGGTCGCAAAGAGTCAGACACGACTGAGTGACTGAACTGAACTGATAATGTTATTAGAATAAATTTTCTTACGTGGGGAATGAGTATAGTAAATCAACTGATTAGGAGCAATAATGACTCCAATTTCTACCATAGTAATTCACTTCTTCAAAACTGAGCGCTACTAAGATTATGGCTAATGGCCTTTCTTTTCTCAAATTCTTCATTTATACTTTCTACTTTTCAATCCACAGTCAATATTTTCAAGTAATTTTAGTTCACCAAATCCATTTTTTGTTTTTACATTTTATTTTTTATAAGAACACTTACAATTTTATTAAAGACCCACCCTCTTAACAAATCTTCAAGGGTATAACGCATTATTGTTGGCTACAGTTATAATGTAGATCAGATCTCTAGAGTTTACTCATCTTAAGCAAATTTTTGCAGCTGCTATGGAACGCAGTATTAAAGTTCCTCAAAAAATCAAAAATAGGACTGTCATATGATCTAGCAATTCCACTTACAGTTGTTCATCCAAAGGAGCTGAAATAGCAGTTTCAAAAGACATAAGTACTGCCAAGTTCACTCCATCACTATTCACAATAGCTAAGATATAAATGCAATCTATACGTCCACTTGCTGAAACGGATACAGAAAATGTGCTATACATATACAATGCGATACTTCTTAGCCTTAAAAAAGAAGGAAATTCTATGCTATGACCAACAAAAATGAAATTTGAGAACATTATTCTAAGTGAAATATGCCAGTCATAGAAAGATGAGTTTTGTATAATTCAAATTTTACCTAAAATAGTCAAAATCATAGAATCGGAGCAGAATGGTGTTTGCCAGAGCCTGGGAGAAACAGGAAATTGGAGCTCCTAAAAAATCATAGCATTTTTTTAATCACTGTATATTTTATTTTTTAATCATTTTAAAATTAGTACTAGAATGAGTCAATGTGCTCCCAGTTGCTTTCTTTTAAGAAACAATCTAATTTCAGTTTTCATGGTGTTTTCATCATCATATCTGTAAATGCAAAAAAAAAAAAGATTCTAGTTCTTGTCCTATGCTTCTGTTATTTCAATAATAAATGCATCAACTTTACTAATTTTAACATGCTCATTTTGGCACTAAACAAGGATAATACAGACCTAGAGACTATCTCTTGTGAAATGAATGTTATTAACAAAGGAGTCTTTGCATAAGCACTAACACATAATTGAGAGTATAATTTTACCTATGAAAATTGCTTTCTACAACTTGTCATAGTTTTACACATTTACAGGATAATTACATCATTTCTCTCCAATGAAAAGGAAATTATAAAAATGCAGAAATTAGTTCACTTTGGAAGTTATAATCATTTATAACAATTTAGTCCAAATTATATGGATGAATTTATGCATGAAAAGTTTTGTTATATGTGAATGAAACGCTTCTTTTGACAGTTCTGGGTGCAGGGATCATCCACAAACAACTTCAAACACATATGTGCACACATTTATGAACACATATACATGCACAGATAAGCATAAACTGACAAAGAATATTTTTAATAGTCACTTATTTACATATTTTTAAATGATTTATTGTATTATGGTTTACCCTAGCTATCCAAATCAAATTTGATGACTATGAATTTTCTTTACAGATTCAGTTCCTACCACCCCCTTCTTCAGAATAAATCATCTGCTTTTCTGTTTTGTTACTGCATTTCATTCAACCTCTACAATTGTGCACAAATGCAGTAATGTCATATCAAGTAGAATTATTGGGCTTATGTAACAGATTCTTCTTGACACAACTAACTCTGCTAGGAGATTATAAGCCTTACTCATATTTAAATACCTAGTTCTAAGGACAAAACTTGGCATACAGTTGTTCAACAAATATTTATTTACTTGATACATGTTCACTCTAAAAAAAATAGGGTGTAATGTTTATAAAATAGTTACTTTCCAAAGCTGATTCTATTAAAACTTATACTGTACCTCTTCAATTATTATTTTTCAACATTATGACCCATATAATTACATATGGGTGTCCCTGGTGGCTCAGATGGTAAGGAATCTGTCTGCAATGCCGGAGACCTGGGTTCGATCCCTGGATCAGGAAGATCTCCAGAAGAAGGAAATGGCAACTGACTCTAGTACCCTTGCCTGGGAAATCCCATGGACAGAAGGAGCCTGGTGGGCTACAGTCCATGGGGTCATAAAGAGTCAGACACGACTTAGTGTCTAAACAACAACATAAATATATATGCATTAAATTATTAGAGACTTTAGACAATCAGAAATATCCCAAGAATATAAGTGTACATATTACATGCCTAAGTGTGGCATATGGTTTAATCAAATATGGAAATGGGGGCCACTGCTCTATTTTCAATTATCATATCAACACTGGGAATAGTTAAAATAAAACAAAAGAAGAACTTACTCATCTAAAATTAATTTGCCAAGTAAGAGCCTAAGTGCTTATTATGGAAAAAGAAGGTTGTCCTTGTCTTTAAATAAAAATAAGTAACTCACAGATTCACTAAATCATTTTTTCTATTCTTTTTTAAAATGAAAGTAATATATGTTAATTAGTTAAAAATGACATAGAAATGAGTAAAGAATCAATGTAAACAATAAACTGTACCCCTATAACATAGACACACATTCTAATATAAAAATGGTACATTTCATTTTAAATAGTATCTGTGCATAGACATGTATGTGTGTATATTTCCTTGCATATGTGTGTGTCCTTGCATATTTGTGTTTATTCACAAAAAAGTGTTGGTATGATGTGACTGATGTGGAATCTAAGGTTTTTGTAGTCTGCTCAACATTATTTATCACTATCAAGACGAAATGAGAGAGTAGCATGGCACCATATACATTACCATATGTAAAACAGGTAGTGGGAATTTGCTGTATGATGCAGGGAGCTAAACAAAGTCCTCTGTGACAACCTAGAGGTGTGGGATGGGAAGGGAGGTGGCAAGAAGGTTCAAGGGGGAGGGGACATGTATATTTCTATAGCTGATTCATGTTGATGTATGGCAGAAACAAACACAATATTGTAAAGCAATTATCCTACAATTAGAAAAAATAAAAATACTATTGAATATTAAATTAAAATATTTAAAAATTCTGTCATCAATATATTTTAATACTTGCATTACAATCTATTGAGTAGGTATCACAGTTTAATTACCTGTCTTCTTTAATCAGATATACAATTTAAAAATATTTGTGTCTATAAATTATTCTGCCAATGATCTTTGCATCAATCTATGCTGATATTTCTGAGATAATCTTTCATGTGCCTCAGATTTAAGGCCGATATCTACCTTTGCGATGATCAACTTCAATGTTTTCATTCTAAAGAGCAAATAAACTACTTGACTGAGCATGTTTTTATGATATGTCAGAACTTCTATAATGAAATCTGAGTCTAAATATTTAAGAAAATATTTTATTGATGTTTCATATATTGTTTGTTAGACACTAAATGTAGTATACAGAATGCTTTGCAGAGTTACACTTTGATATTCATTACCAAAACTAGATATGAGAATCGATATTATATTTCTTTACCACTTCAAATAAGATACAGTTCATTAGAAGAAAATGTATTCATTTTTATTTCCTTAAAGCTTTATGTAAATATTATGAGTTACTCTAACAGTATAAGATAAAAAGTAAGTAACAAAATCAACATTAAATATATGAAAATAGGTCACATTATAGTGCTATGTGATATATATAATGTTAATTTTTTATTATTTATTTGTTTTATTGACTTTTCTTAGATTTTAGAAGTTATTTCCAATGGCAGGAAATTGTAATAACAGAATCTTTCGATGAGATCTCCCCAGTATAAAATGACATGAAAGTACCCTAATTTTATAATTTCTTGTTAGACAAATTAAGTGCATTCAAGATTTAAAGTCCAAACCTGGCAGATGATAAAACTAGTGAGCAAAAATTTTTGAGTGACTACTGTAACCCTCCCTGCTTGAATAATAGAGTGATGGTTACACAATTAACTGTGTCTGCACTAACTGCAATACAATTTATAATACAGATTACCTACTACTGTTCTCCAGCAAATATTTTTCAGAAGAGATTATGTAACACAATTTATCTCAGAAGCTTGTCTTTCTCTACTGTGGGTTGAGTCCATCTATTCCTTTAAACATTCAGAAAATGTGAATAATAGAGTCCTGAGTAACTAATCACACCATATGAAAATAGAATCATATTAAAAATGTATTTTTCTTCTAGCTGTAAAATTACCTCTGATGTTAAATTACTGGGAAGCAAGGCAAATAATATTGGTGCATTTGTACAGCTCTTCGACGTCATGGAAAATAAGCATTAAAATTAAACTCAAGCTGAACAGGACAGGTGACTGGAGTGGAGAGAGCATTTTGATGCAAATGGAAAGAGAAAGACTTCTTGCAATAATGAAAGAAGCAATGAACCTGAGCTGAGCGTGGCTGTCTATGAGAATCTTGTCCCCAAATATATAGTTCACAGCTCCTATCTCCTCTCAGACTCTGTCCAAATTCATTAGAAAGGTAATTGCAACTGTCTGTTCAAATACTGCAGAACAGCAATTGCCTTCCCCCCACCTTTCCTTTCTATTCCATTCACAGGTAATCTCTCTACTACCTCTGCTCATGATAAGGGAAGAGCAAACCTTGAATCCCTTGTAACCACTGAGCTATTCATTGCCAGAATGAAATCCAATCTCTGGTATTTAAAGTAGATTTAAAGCTTTTAGGCACTATAATTCTTGGTAGGAGTTAGTGTATATTAATGTTAAAACTCTGTTAAAAGAGGATTACTCTTCTATCTGAGAAGCCAAATCAATGCAAGTCATTTTTAAATACTTTTGGCATTCCCATACTTAATCTTTTAACATGCACCATTGCAAAAATGTATTTCTACCTTAGAGAAAAGAGTGGATTCCTCACAGAGATTAGGTCTGTATCTTAACTGTCCATCATCATGACAAATGTAGTTTTCTTACTAACTTTCCAGTGTAATTACCATCATTGCTCTACTAAGTTATTTTTCAAGGAGCTAAACCCCATAATCTACTAAGCAGATCAAACTAATGTGTAATCTAACATAAAGCCATGTTCCTTAACCTAAATTACAAATGATGCAATGGAATAAGCAATGGTTGGAGCTAAGAGTTTAGTTCTAGCTCTAACACGTGTTGGTCAACAGGTTATCATCTTTAAAAATGCAAATAACATACCATCAGTACAGTACTGTTTCAAGTAAATAAGGCATTTCCTTAAGTCAGACATATAGTGATTTCTTATTAAATTATATATACATACTTTTATAATCTTATAACCCTCTCTCAAACTTATCTTTCATATATTTTTGTTGTTTCTCCCCCAAAAGATCATACATATTTATGTGTAAGTTATATTTATGTTTATTTAAATTATTTTTCAAAGATTCTCTCAAATGTCACTGTGCATAGTCAAAAGGATTTGGGTCCTTATATATGTCTCCATAACTTATGGCAAAGCGTATAGAGAGAAATGCATTGATGTGACTTCTCAGATAGAAGAGCAATCACTGTTGAACAGAGTTTTAACATTAATATGTTGTTGTGAAATTGCTAAGTTGTGTCTGACACTTTGCGACCACATGAACTGCAGCACGTGCCTGGCTTCCCTGTCCTTCACTATCTCCCTGAGTTTGCTCAAATTCATATCCATTGAGTCAGTGATAACATCCACCCATCTCATCCTCTGTCACCCCTTTTTCCTCTTTCCCTCAATCTTTCCCAGCATCTTTTTTCCATTAGATTATAATTTCTGATGGGCCTCTTTTTAATCATTTTATTCCCCAAAAGACTAAATGCAGATTATCTATCACTGTATCGTGTTCTATAATAATTTAAGTTGACATGAATTAAAATTCTGGCATAGCTAAAGGAATTAAATCTTTACTATTTATTTACATTTTCATGTAGAACTCAAAAGTAGCTTGCAAATTACATGAGCACTGTTACTCATCTCCAATCTGTTTATACAGACTATGCTTTTTTGTTTCTTTCTGACCCATAATTATGTCAAATAGTAAAGAATAAACTAATTTGCAAAGCACCTGTTACAGTCATCTTTAAACATCAAATCCTATCATTTTGCTGTCTATAAAGTACAATTGCTTCCAGAAGTTTCATAATGTTAATTGTATGTCATTATTTATCAGGCTTCATTAGGAGACAAAAATATACTTAGAGATTCTCACAGTATTTATGGATATTATTGCTATCTTGAAATACCTGGATTATTTATTAAGATAGTTTAAAGCCCTAATTATTCAATGGAAGATAATGAGTTTATAAACACTGATAACGGTATAAAGCCTGTTTTTATGTACTATTACTGAAAGCTTTAATAAATGTATTCTGCTGTAAATACTCTGATATATAATCAATAAATTTCAATACATTTTGAAACCACAAAACAATATTGAACAATGCCATGTCTATAAATTACATTTTTCATTCAGTAGATTCCTTTTTTCAAGTAAATTTTACCTTTTGTAGGTGAGAAATGTGGTACTCAAAAACCCAATATCCCTTGCATTAATAATTCTTAGCAAAAATAGATATATAATATGCCTATTTATGTATGTCTCACCAAGTTTTCCCCATTTAATTTCCACATCTATGAAAGGTAAACTCTTCCTTATAAAGAATCAGAAAAGAGACTCTTCTATAATAAAACTTCAAAGTTACTTCTTATCGTATTTATAGCCTATTTTACTGTTCAGTTCAGTTCAGTTCAGTTGCTCAGTCGTGTCCGACTATTTGCGACCCCATGAATCGCAGCATGCCAGGCCTCCCTGTCCATCACCAACTGCCGGAGTTCACTCAGACTCATGTCCATCGAGTCAGTGATGCCATCCAGCCATCTCATCCTCTGTCGTCCCCTTCTCCTCCTGCCCCCAATCCCTCCCAGCATCAGAGTCTTTTCCAATGAGTCAACTCTTCGCATGAGGTGGCCAAAGTACTGGAGTTTCAGCTTTAGCATCATTCCTTCCAAAGAAATCCAAGGGCTGATCTCCTTCAGAATGGACTGGTTGGATCTCCTTGCAGTCCAAGGGACTCTCAAGAGTCTTCTCCAACACCACAGTTCAAAAGCATCAATTCTTCGGTGCTCAGCTTTCTTCACAGTCCAACTCTCACATCCATACATGACCACTGGAAAAACCATAGCCTTGACTAGGCGGACCTTTGTTGGCAAAGTAATGTCTCTGCTTTTGAATATGCTATCTAGGTTGGTCATAACTTTTCTTCCAAGGAGTAAGCGTCTTTTAATTTCATGGCTGCAGTCACCATCTGCAGTGATTTTGGAGCCCAAAAAAATGAAGTCTGCCACTGTTTCCACAGTTTCCCCATCTATTTGCCATGAAGTGACGAGACCAAATGCCATGATCTTCGTTTTCTGAATGTTGAATTTTAAGCCAACATTTTCACTCTCCTCTTTCACCTTCATTGAGAGGCTTTTTAGTTCCTCTTCACTTTCTGGCATAAGGGTGGTATCATCTGCATTTCTGAGGTTATTGATATTTCTCCTGGCAATCTTGATTCCAGCTTGTGCTTCTTCCAGCCCAGCGTTTCTCATGATGTACTCTGCATAGAAGTTAAATCAGCATTGTGACAATATACAGCCTTGATGTACTTCTTTTCCTATTTGGACCAGTCTGTTGTTCCATGTCCAGTTCTAACTGTTGCTTCCTGACCTGAATACAAATTTCTCAAGAGGCAGGTCAGGTGGTCTGGTATTCCCATCTCTTTCAGAATTTTACACAGTTTATTGTGATCCACACAGTCAAAGGTTTTGGCATAGTCAATAAAGCAGAAATAGATGTTTTTCTGGAACTCTCTTGCTTTTTCCATGATCCAGTGGATGTTGGCAATTTGATCTAATTTTACAGTTAGGTACACTAAATGGAAATTAATTTTGATATATACCTCAGTAAATTATAAGGATTCACGTTTTATAAAAACTAACAACTATATAAGTAACTTTTCACATAATTCCTTGGTTTTCTCTTCTGTAGTTTTTGCCTGCATGATTATCATCTATTTCTGGAGGAAATAGATGGGGAAACAGCAGAAACAGTGTCAGACTTTATTTTTCTGGGCTCCAAAATCACTGCAGATGGTGACTGCAGCCATGAAATTAAAAGACACTTGCACCTTGGAAGGAAAGTTATGACCAACCTAGATAGCATATTCAAAAGCAGAGTCATCGTCTAGTCAAGGCTATAGTTTTTCCTGTGGTCATGTATGGATCTGAGAGTGGGACTGTGAAGAAGGCTGAGCACCGAAGAATTGATGCTTTTGAACTGTGGTGGAGAAGACTCTTGAGAGTCCCTTGGACTGCAAGGAGATCCAACCAGTCCATTCTGAAGGAGATCAGCCCTTGGATTTCTTTGGAAGGAATGATGCCAAAGCTGAAACTCCAGTACTTTGGCCACCTCATGCGAAGAGTTGACTCATTGGAAAAGACTCTGATGCTGGGAGGGATTGGGGGCAGGAGGAGAAGGGGACGACAGAGGATGAGATGGCTGGATGGCATCACTGACTCGATGGACGTGAGTCTGAGTAAACTCCGGGAGTTGATGATGGACAGCGAGGCCTGGCATGCTGCAATTCATGGGGTCACAAAGAGTCGGACAGGACTGAGCAACTGATCTGATCTGATGATTATCATAGGTAAAATAGTAGTCCATTAAATTCCTCAAATATCACATTTCTTAATTAAACAAAGAAGATAATTAAAGGTGTTATTTATTTTGGTACAGTATGGACTTATCCAAATTATTAACTATATAGTATAGTCTCATGCTAGAGATATCCAAAGCTACAGTTGTGGTTTAGTCTATAAGTTATGCTCTACTCTTGAGACCCCATATATTCTACCCCATCAGGAACCTCTGTCCATGGGATTTCCAAGACAGTAATACTGGAGTTGGTTGCCATTTCCTTTTGCAGAAGATGTTCCCAAACCAGGGATCAAACTTGGGTCTTGTGCACTGCAGGTAGTCTCCTGCATTGCAGGCAGATTTTTTGCTGACTAAGCCACCAGGGGAGCCCATCCAACTATTATAAGTTACAATTCATAGGAGTCATGGGTCCTTTAGCTTGTACATACATTCAAAAGAATAAAATTATTCATCATTTTTATAATGAACATATAATGGACACAGGAAATCATTAAGAAAATCTATGATAGTAATTAAGTCTTTGAAAACTCACCTCCTACAATGTCTTACTATCATCTCTCCCAAAGCCTTTCTTCTTCTGGTCAAATACAGTCTGTTCTCTTAGCTGTCTAATATGAGTAGAGACCTATCCAAGTCTGGGTTAGAGTTTTATAACAAATACACCAGGACTGTCCAGTCAAGTACATTCCATGTCTGTGGTTATGGACGTGTTCTACATATGCTCTTTCCATTGTGTCAGTTTCAGATATGACAACTATGACTGAAATAATTAAAAAAAACTTGTTTAATTTAACAGCTATATTTAAATAGCTGCATGTTATTAGTTGCTACTGCTCTCGAAAACTTAGAAGTAGAGGTCTTAAAGGATCTTTACTAAAATCAAAGACAATATCACAGACGCAATGTGAACAGTACTTTTTCTAGACAGGATTTGTTCCCACTTCCCATGGTATTCTCTAGGCTATTACTATCACCTTAACTATAACTTGGTCAAGCTGTAGCATAAACCTAGCTGTGGATATGCTAGATCTGCTAAGAGAGGAAAGGGACTGTACTCCAAAGGAGCTATTAAACACTGGCAGTGAATACTTGATGGAAAATCACCAATTCACAAAGAAAGCAGAAAAGTGGAATAAACAAAATAAGGGAAATTAAAAACAACCAGAAAACAATGAATAATATAAGCATTATTAAGTTAATGGCACCCCACTCCAGTACTCTTGCCTGGAAAATCCCATGGACAGAGGAGCCTGGTGGGCTGCAGTCCATGGGGTCGCTAAGAGTCAGACACGACTGAGCGACTTCACTTTCACTTTTCACTTTCACACATTGGAGAAGGAAATGGCAACCCACTCCAGTGTTCTTGCCTGGAGAATCCCAGGGACAGGGGAGCCTGGTAGGCTGCCATCTATGCGGTTGCATAGAGTCGGACATGACTGAAGCGACTTAGCAGCAGCAGCAGTAAGTTCATATCTATACTATTTATTTAACATTAGTGAATTAGGTTCTCCAATCAAACGGAAAAGAGTGGCTAGATGGATTAAAACAAGCAAACAAAGAAACGAACAAACAAGACCCAACTACATGCTGCCTAAAGAAACTCATATCAGCTGTAAGAACACATAGTTTCAAAGTTAAGACATGGAAACAGATACTCTATGCAAGTAGGAACCAAAAGAAAGCAACAGTAGTTAAACTCACATCAGACAAGAGTCTTTAATCCAAAAATTTTAGCAGGAGATTAAGAAGTTTATTACACAAAGTATTCAATTCATCAAGAAGATATGACAATCAGAAATATATACCCATGTAACTGATACACTCAGTGTTACACTCACAAGCAGTGTGAGGAAAATACTAACAGATCTAAATGGATAAATAGACCATGAGACAATAATAGTAGGGGATTTCAAATAGTGTACTTTCAAAAATGACAGATCATCTAGACAGAAAGTCAATAAGGAAATGCTGGACTTGAACTGCATTTTAGACCATACAGATCTATAGATCATTTCATCCAACAGCAGCAGAACACACTGTACTCAGGAACACATGGACACATCATATGGTAGATTAAAAAAAAAAAAATCAGTAAATTCAAGAAGACTGAAATCATACCAAATACCTTTTCTTATTAATTACAGGGGGAAAGCTAAAAAGTCTTAAATATGTGACAATTAAACAAAGCACTCATGACAATGGATATGTCAAAGAAGATATTGAAAGATATATCAAAAACATATCGGGACAAATGAAAATGGAAACAAAAAATCCTATGAGATGTAGCAAAAGCAGTTCTAAGTAGGAAATTTACAGCAACAAGTGTCTTAATTAAGGAGAAAGAATGATTACAAAAACCTAACATTATACCTCAATAAACCAGGCAAAGAATATGGCAATTTCAAATTTAGCAAAAAAAAAAAAAAAAAAAAGACAAGAGCAGAAATAAAGGTAGTAGAGATCAAAAACAATATAAAAGATCAACAAAACTAAAAGTTGCTTTTTTGAGAATATAAACAAAACTGAGAAACCTTTAGCTGCACTAAAAAAAAAAAAATCAAAATTAGAAATGAAAGAGGAAGAATTATAACTGATACCACAAAAATACAATGGAAAATATTATGAAAAATTATACTCCAACAAATTAGATAACCTAGAATAAATGGTTACATTGCTGGAAATATACAATCTACAAAAACTGAATGATGAAGAAATGAAAAATCTAAATGGATGAATAATGAGTAAGGCAACTGAATCAGTGATCCAAACTCTCTCATCAAAGAAAACCCAAGGATCAGACAATTCCCTAGTGAATTCACCCAAACATTTTAAGAATTAACATCAAGATTTCTCTAACTCTTTCTTTGGAAATCACTAATCCAACTTTACAAGACCAGTATTGTCCTGATACTAAAAACAGGTAAGAACTCCATGGGAAAATGAACTATAAGTCAATATTACAGATGAATGTCTATGCAAAATTCCTCAAAAATATTAGCAAACCAAAAATAACAGGACATTAAAAAGAGCATATACCATAATAAAGTGGGATTTTTCCCCGGGAGGCAACAATGTTTCAACACAAGCAAATTGATATATGTGATATACCACAATAAGAAAATGAAAAATAAAATTTATAAGCACTTTTCAATTAATGTAGAAAATGTATTTGAGAAAATCCAATATCTTTTCATGATGAAAACTGTCAACAAATTGAGTATAGAAGAAATGCACCCCAATATAAAAAAGGCTATATGTGATAAGCCCATAGCTAACATCATATTCCAAATAGGAAAGGAGTACGTCAAGGCTGTATATTGTCACCCTGCTTACTTAACTTATATGCAGAGTACATCATGAGAAACACTGGGCTGGAAGAAGCACAAGCTGGAATCAAGATTGCTGGGAGAAATATCAATCACCTCAGATATGCAGATGACACCACCCTTATGGCACAAAGTGAAGAGGAACTAAAAAGCCTCTTAATGAAAGTGAAAGAGGAGAGTGAAAAAGTTGGCTTAAAGCTCAACATTCAGTAAACAAAGATCGTGGCATCTTGTCCCATCACTTTGTGGGAAATACTGGGGAAACAGTGGAAACAGTGTCAGACTTTACTTTTGGGGGCTCCAAAATCACTGCAGATGGTGACTGCAGCCATGAAATTAAAAGACGCTTACTTCTTGGAAGGAAAGTTATGACCAACCTAGATAGTATATTGAAAAGCAGAGATATTACTTTGCCAACAAAGGTCTATCTAGTCAAGGCTATGGTTTTTCCAGTGGTCATGTATGGATGTGAGAGTTGGACGTGAAGAAAGCTGAGCACCAAAGAACTGATGCTTTTGAACTGTGGTGCTGGAGAAGACTCTTGAGAGTCCCTTGGACTGCAAGGAAATCCAACCAGTCCATCCTAAAGGAGATCAGTCTTGGGTGTTCATTGGAAGGACTGATGCTGAAACTGAAACTCCAATACTTTGGCCACCTCATGAGAAGAGTTGACTCAGTGGAAAAGACCCTGATGCTGGGAGGGATTGAGAGCAGGAGGAGAAGGGGACAACAGAGGATAAGATGGCTAGATGGCATCACGGTCTCAATGGACATGAGTTTGAGTGAACTCTGGGAGTTGGTGATGGACAGGGAGGCCTGGTGTGCTGTGATTCATGGGGTCACAAAGAGTGGACACGACTGAGCGACTGAACTGAACTGAACACCATATTCAATAATGGAAAGCTGAAAGGTTTTCCTCCAAGATCAGGAACTAGATAAGGGTTTCCACTCCTACCACTAGTATTCAATACAGTACTGGAAGTTCCAGCTAGAGCAATTGAGACCAGAAAAATAAATAAATAAAAGGCATCCAAATCAGAAGACTATAAGCTAAATTTTGTTTGCAAATATCATCTTACATATATAAAACCCTACTGCTACTGCTGCTGCTGCTAAGTCGCTTCAGTCGTGTCCGACTCTGTGCGACCCCATAGACGGAAGCCCACCAGGCTCCCCCGTCCCTGGGATTCTCCAGGCAAGAACACTGGAGTGGGTTGCCATTTCCTTCCCAATGCGTGAAAGTGAAAAGTGAAAGTGAAGTCGCTCAGTCGTGTCCGACTCTTAGCGACCCCATGGACTGCAGCCTACCAGGCTACTCCATCCATGGGACTTTCCAGGCAAGAATACTGGAGTGGGGTGCCAATGCCTTCTCCAATAAAACCATAAAGACACATCAAAAAGCTGTTGAAATTAATCTCTAAACTCAGTAATAGTTATAGGATATAAAATCAACATACAGAAATCAGTTGAGTTTCAATATAGAAAAAGGACATTTGTGAAAAAGAAATATAGAAAACAACTCATTCACAGTAGCATAAACAAGCAAAATACTTAGGGATATATTTAACCAAGAAGGTAAAGTTCTGTACACTGAACACTTTTACCTATGGCTGACTCATATTGAGGTTTGACAGAAAACAACAAAAAGTCTGTAAAGCAATTATCCTTCAATAAAAAATAAATAAATTTTAAAAAGAAAATAAAGAAGACAAATGAAAATACACTTTATGAACACAGATTAGAAGAATCAACATAATTAAAATATTCAAGCTACCCAAAGTCATCTATAGATTCAATGCAATTCCTATTAAAACTCCTATGCTATGGTATTTTCCACAGGAATTGAAAACAAAATATAAAATTTATATGGGACCACAAAAGACCCTGGACAACCAAAGAAATACTGAGAAAGGAAATAAAGCTGGAGGCATCACACTCCCTGGTTTAAAACTGTATCACAAATCTACATAAATTAAAACTGTATGGAATTGGCAAAAAAATAGACACACAGATCAATAGATGAAAAAATATTTCAAAACTAAACTTGTACTTATACAGTCAATAAAAATTTGACCAAAGCCAATAATACTCAATGCAGAAATTACAGTCTCTTCAGTAAAGCAACCCAGTCTAGTGTTCTTGCCTGGAGAATCTCAGGGATGGGGGAGCCTAGTGGGCTGCCATCAATGGGGTTGCACAGAGTCGGACACGACTGAAGCAACTTGGCAGCAGCAGTAAATTGTGCTGGAAAAAACTAGATAATAATAGCAGTAAAATTAGGTTAGAACCCTATCTCACACCTCTCACAAAACAAATTAACTTGAAATAAATTAAAGACTTAAACATAAGAACTGAAACTGTAAAACTCCTATTGGAAACCAAGGCAAAAGCTCCTTGACACTGGTCTTAGCAAGAAATTATTTGGCTGTAATACCAAAAGTGCAAGCATTGAAAGCTATTAACAAAATGTAAAAGTGACCTACAGAATGGAAGATGACTTTTCCAAATCACATATATAAAAATGTGTTACTATCCAAGATATTAAAGGAACTCATACAATTCAATAGAGAAGAAGCAAATATATTTTTTTAATGGACAGGGAAATCAAACATATTTTTCCAAAGAAGGCATATTAATGGCTGATAATTACATGAACAGATACTCAAGATCACTAATCAATGGGGAGATGACATTAAAAAAAAACACACAATGAGAAACCACTTTAAATCAGTTAGAATGACTACCATAAAAAAAAGCCAAGGGACAAGTGTTAGCAAGGATGTGGTGAAAAGGAAACCCTTGTGCACTGGTGGTGGGAATGTGAAATTGGTTCAAACACTATAGAAAAATAGCATAGCAGTTACTAAAAATAAACACAAAAATCCTACCATATAATACAGTAGTCCTACTTCTGTGTATTTATTTAAATGAAATAAAATCATTATATCAGAAATAATGCACTCCCATGTTCAATGCAACAATTTACAATAGACAAGATATGGAAACAACCTAAGTGTCCATCTACAGGTGAAAAAGAAAAAGAATATACAAAATATATACACAAAGGAACATTATTCACTATGACAAGGGGAAAATCCTGCCAGTTGGGACAACACGGATGGACCTAGGGGACACGATGCTAAGTGAAATAAGCCAGACAGAGGGCACATACTGTAAGTATGTATATTTGGAATAAAAAAAAGGGACAAACAATAGAATCAGAAAGTAGTATGGAGGGTTGTTCCCATGAGTTTAAAGGCAAGGGAAATGAGATCTTTGTCAAAGGGTATAATTTTCAAGTTATAAAACATGCAAGTTTTGGTGATCTAATATACATCATGGAGATTATAATACTACCCTACATACTTGGAAGTTTCTAAGAGGAGATTTTAAATGTTATTATCACACACACACACACACACACACACAAAACAGTAAAATATGATGGCAATATTAGCTAATGGTACTCTGGTAATCATTTCACTATATCAAAGCAGTATGCTGTACATCATAAGACTTTAATAAAACATGTGAATTTTAGCTCAATAAACTTGGACAAATATTAGTGCTACTTTGCTATGCTAATAATATAAAAACAGTAGAAACAACAATTACACCATAGCAATCTCCCTCAAATATGATATATTGAGATTTGATATTTGTAATACAATTCACACATTACCTTACTGATGGGATTAGAATATTTGGAGTACACACCCAGTACCCATTGCTTTATTGCTTTCACTTTTTTTGTTGTTGATATCCTATTAACTCACTCCAATATACCATAGTTCTGTATCCTATAATTACTGTGCATCCTACAAATAATGAAATATAACACATAAAGTGAGCATATATATAAAAGCATGGGGAATTTTGTACCATATTGACTATTTGTACATCTAATTATCTCTTTGGGCTTCCCTGGTGGCTTTAGAGGTTAAAGCATCCACCTGGAATGCGGGAGACCCGGGTTCAATCCCTGGGTGGGGAAGATCCCCTGGAGAAGGAAAATGACAACCCACTCCAGTGCTCTTGCCTGGAGAATCCCATGGAGGGAGGAGCCTGGTAGGCTACAGTCCATGGGGTCGCAGAGTCAGACACGACTGAGCGACTTCACTTTCACTTTTGTCTCTTTAAGAGAATATTCATGTCAGTATTTTTTTTAATAAAAATACCAGGACCAAAAGATGCCCAAGGCCATGTTTCAAACAGGAGGATAAAAATAGTAATTGGTCCAGATGTCTGCTGAGAGATTTTTCTTTTCTTCTAGGACATAAACAAACCACCCATCAATAACTACACTGGCAAGGTATAAACCTTTACCCCTCAGTCTTATTTTAGTAAAATTTGCAAAATTGATTTATCCTTACATTGTACCTACTATTAAAACTATGTAAAAACAGCTTACTGGGCCTATTATTAACTGATTATTGTTAAGACAAAACTGAATAAACTAAGGATTTCATTTAGGCATTATAAAATGACTATTCAAGAACTAAAGCCTATGACATTGCTTATGATTTTTATGTTGTGATACTACTGCATAAAATAATGGGAGATACAAATGTATTTATAACTGCTCTATTGGAAGACTGGGGTAGGGTTTATTTTCTTCATGATATTCAATTAAAACACACACACACACACATACACACTGCATCTGCTACATTCCACTATAGGACTCCAAAGGTAGTTTCAACAGTCTATTGAGCATATGTGCAGTCCCTGATCTTCTGACATCTTATACTGTATATTTATTCATATGTTTCTGCTTTGCTGCTCAAAAAATTACTTTTATGCATTATGGTTCTGCATCATGACACACCACAAGTGGCCTTGGATAAGCATGGGTGAATCGCTGTATTGGCATCATCATAAAGATAAGTGTTTTCTATATTCAGGGTGAGAGATCCTATCAAAACAATCACCGCACTGTGTTCTTAAACAGAGAAAGAAACATGATGATGGAATCTGAGCAGCAGCTGCCATATTAAGCCATGTCAGGTTTCTTATGGGAGAAAGAGTGGAAAGATGTCCCTATGCTTTTCTTTTTTTCCATATACACATTTCAGCTCTATCACTTATTAGCTATGTTCTTCTAAAAATTAATATCCTTGAGTCTTAGTTTCTCAATAGCAGTACTCTACCACTCCTTTCAGATCATCATGTCTGACCAAAAATAATTAAGTACATTTTTAATGAAAGAGAAATTTGGATTAAAAACAACAACAACAACAACAACAAACACCAAATACCTGATTTTTCTGTGCTAAAACTAGGGTGTTTTTTTTACTGATTGGTAAAATCCCACAACACAAGAGATGAGTAGAAGCTACATATTCATGATCATCAACCTACCTGCCTATAAATTCTATTGCACCTTTGTGGTCCCTGAATTATAAAATGCAGTGGCCACTACAATTAGTCACTCTCTTCAAATTTCCTTGTATCATCCTGATCCCCACATGATATGTCTCGCTTACTGGCACTGGATTACTTAACATTGTGTTTCATACAGATTCCTGGAGTTGTGAGACATAAACCCCTCAATCCCCAAACATGCAGATGGGCCTACCTCTGCAAATTATCCCATTTATTTAAACACAGAAGTGTTATTAACTAAAAGTTTGTAACCTTCATTAACTTTTCTATGTAAATTTTTCTTTCTTCCTCTCTATATTGTGTTTCTATTCCTGATTTATTTTTTTTGTTTTGATATTTAGTATTTCCCTTCTTCTACTTATTTTGCATGTAGTCTTATTTTTCTAATCCATTTATTTAACATGGCCTTATAGATCGGTGATTTATATATTTTCTTTAACACAGTCAGTTATAGAAAAATGTCCTTATTAGTACTAATTTAACATGCATTCAATAACATTTTGGTATGTTGTGTGTGTGTGTATGTGTGTGTGTGTGTGTGTGTTTCCAATCATCTCAAGGTATTTTCTCATTTCTGTTGTGATTTCCTCTTTGATTCACTGTTTTTTATATAACTTATATTTAATGTCCTGTTATATTTAATGTCCACATGGCTATAAATTTCCCTAATTTCCATCTGCTATTTTCTAATTTCCTTACACTAGATGTGCAGGTCAAAAAGCAAGAGTTAGAACTGGACATGGAACAACATACTGGTTCCAAATAGGAAAAGGAGTACGTCAAGGCTGTATATTGTCACTCTGCTTATTTAACTTCTATGCAGAGTACATCATGAGAAACGCTGGGCTGGAAGAAGCACAAGCTGGAATCAAGACTGCCAGGAGAAATATCAATAACCTCAGATATGCAGATGACACCACCCTTATGGCAGAAAGTAAAGAGGAACTAAAAAGCCTCTTGATGAAAGTGAAAGAGGAGAGTGAAAAAGTTGGCCTAAAGCTCAACATTCAGAAAACTAAGATCATGGCATCTGGTCCCATCACTTCATGGCAAATAGATGGGGAAACAGTGGAAAGAGTGTCAGACTTTATTTTTGGGGGCTCCAAAATCACTGCAGATGGTGACTGCAGCCATGAAATTTAAAGACGCTTCCTCCTTGGAAGGAATGTTATGACCAACCTAGATAGCATATTGAAAAGCAGAGGCATTACTTTGCCAACAAAGGTCCGTCTAGTCAAGGCTATGGTTTTTCCAGTAGTCATGTATGGATGTGAGAGTTGGACTGTGAAGAAAGCTGAGCGCCGAAGAATTGATGCTTTTGAGCTGTGATGTTGGAGAAGACTCTTGAGAGTCCCTTGGACTGCAAGGATGTCCAACCAGTCCATTCTAAAGGAGATCAGTCCTGGTTGATTTTTGGAAGGAATGATGCTAAAGCTGAAACTCCAGTACTTTGGCCACCTCATGTGAAGGGTTGACTCATTGGAAAAGACTCTGATGCTGGGAGGGATTGAGGGCAGGAAGAAAAGGGGACGAAAGAGGATGAGATGGCTGAATGGCATCACCAACTCAAC
Source organism: Bubalus bubalis (assembly GCF_019923935.1). NCBI lineage: Eukaryota > Metazoa > Chordata > Mammalia > Artiodactyla > Bovidae > Bubalus > Bubalus bubalis. The sequence continues at coordinate 76,081,434 of NC_059159.1, read as the reverse complement.
GGACATGAGTTTGAGTGAACTCTGGGAGTTGGTGATGGACAGGGAGGCCTGGCGTGCTGCGATTCATGGGGTCACAAAGAGTCGGACATGACTGAGCGACTGAACTGAGCTGAACTTACACTATGGTCTGAGAATATCTATTGTATGATTTTGATCTTATATTTATAAAATGTTTTATGACCTAACATACAGTCTTTCTTGAAGAAAGTTCAATATATATTTGAAAAAAATGCATACCCTGTACCTTGTGTGGAACGTTCTGTATGTGTCTATTAGGTCTAATAATAACACTGTGTTACAGTGCTGTGTGCTCAGTTCTTCTAGTTTGCTGTTGATCTGCATTTTATGCTATTTGCTATCAAAGGTGGTTTATCATTCTCCTCAATTTTATATTTGTCTCAATTCTCAAATTTTGATTTATATGTTTTGTGTACTTTGTTATTGTATACATTTACAAAGTTTATTAATGTTATATTTTCTTGAATGACACTTTCATCATTTCAAAATGTCTTCGAACTTTGTCTTAAAATTTCTTCTATTTAACTATTGTCACTACAGGTTTTTTGTTTTTGTTTTTTTTTTCCAATTACTGTTTGCATCCTAAAGGAAATCAAACCAGAATATTCACTGGAAGGACTGATAATGAAGCTGAAGCTCCAATACTTTGGCCACCTGATATGAAGAGTCGACTCATTGGCAAAGATCCTACTGCTGGGAAAGATTGAGGGGAGGAAGAGTAGGCGATGACAAAGGATGAGATGGGTAGATGGCCCATCACTAACTCAATGGACATGAGTCTGAGCAAACTCCGGGAGACAGTGAAAGACAGCAAAGCCTATAGAGTACTACAGTCCATAGGGTCATAAAGAGATGGACATGATTTGGTGACTGAACAACAACAATTTGCATCCTATAGGATCTTCCACTCTTTTACTTTCAAATAAATGTAGCAATTTTCACTTATTTCTTTCTGCTGTTTTTCCCTTTGTCTTCCTCTGAGACTTCACTGTGCCTAAGTTTACATGCCCACTGTTGCCCATGGGTCTCTGAAGCTCTGTTCTTCTATACTAGTGCTCTCTCAGTTTCTAAGACTGGATATTAGAAACTGACCTATTTTCAAGGTCATGCATTGTGATTGCAAATCTGCTATTGACACCCTAGTACATTTTTAATATTAGTTTTTGTACTTTCCAACATGATAATTTCCAGTTGGCTCTATTTTATGATTTCTGTATCTTTACCAATATTCTCTAATTAATGAGATAACCTTATACTTGTCAATTCTTCAGACTTTTTTACTTTAATTCTCTTAACATATTTAAAACAGCCAATTTCTGTTTTTTGTTTAGTAAAATCTAATATTTGTGCTTCCTCCAGGACAGTTTCTAATGATTTTTTATTACCTATGTATGGGTCATGATCCCTTGTTTCTTTTATTTAATATAATTTTCATTTATTGAAAAAAAGTGAAATTTTAAATACCATATAACAACTCTGGAACAAAGATTCTCCACCCCCCACTCCTGGGATTTGTTGTTACGGTTGTTTACTTATTTAGGTGCTTTCCTGAATTAATAGCTTAAAGTCTATATTTGCCAGCCATAGCAACTGAAGTCTCAGCTTAGTTTAATGATCAGATAATGACTGGAGCAAGATTATCTTAAATGCCTCAAACAAATAATTCTAGCATTTGCTGAGGGACTCTGTGTGCAGTTTAGGGCATATCCTCAATGCTCAGACAGGAAGTTTATGGCTCTGGCTAGATTTCACTTTTTGCCTATATAGATATTTAAGATCAGCCAGAAAGGAGAGCTAAGGATGCCCTTAGCTCTTTCCTCAGCAAACACATACCTCTGGAGATGCACAGTCTTACACATACATGTGACCTTCTTAATTCCTAGGAATATGTTGAAACTTTTCCAAATCCCCTTTGGGTATCTCCTTCCATAGGTTTTATTTATTTATTTATTTATTTCATTTTAAATAATCATCACCTTACATCATCCTCAAAATTCAGCACCATCTCAGGCAGCTGCACTGGTAATCAGTTGCTACAAATTGTTTTAAAAAAAAAAAAAAACAAACAAACAAACAACAAAAATGGAGGAAGGCTATTGTTATCTTTGCAATGTCTCTCAGTAAGGTCAAATAAAGAAGAGTCTGGTGAGTGGTGTTTTACAGAAAATCATTACACAGGTCCAGTAATGACCTCTTTGTGGATATAGGACTTTGGGGGAGCTCCAATTCTGTTGTGTTCCATCCACTGGCTTATAAGCTCTGGGTTTTCATAGCCATTTCAGGCTGCAGGTGTTCAAGGCTATCCCAGAGCTGAGGGGGCAGAAATTGGAACAAAAATATTTGCAATACCACTATTACAAAATTACAAAGCTCACTATTCTTACCTAGACTTAACCATTTTTTGAAGAAATGCTCCCAAGATTGTTGCACATTGTGGTTAATATCCCAAGTACTGAAAAAGTTGATGATGACAATTTTTGCCATACTTTCACTGTTTTGTTTTTTTTTTAAAGATAAGTTTTCTGGAAGTCCTTCCACCATTCCCAGTGGAACATTCCCATCTCTCTTTTACATCTTTGAATATCTGTATTTTTAGTTTCATTTTCTTTGGAACATCAGTTTCACATTTTTTTACATTTGTATTTTTCTACACTTATTATCTACCCTTGATTATTGTATAGGTTGCTCCTCTACCATTTAAAGTCTTGTAATTTCCTCTGTCCTTTCCACAATATTCTTGACTGTATTTAACATCATATGTGCTTTACTGCTCCCAGTTTATCATTCAGCCCTACTTAACATTTTAATTTTTATATAAATATTTCTATTTTCACCTTTACTTCTTTGAATCTCTATTTTCTAAGAATCTCATTTCTGAGGCCATGTAACTCTTATTTGAAAAGAAAAATTAAGCCTAGCATTTCTTTCAAATTCTAGAGATGTTTTCCCTGAACTCTGCTTCTATTTCACTGAAAATCATAATGAGAAAAATATCTTTTCATCTTCCATTTGCAAGTGTTTATTCCTGCCTTTTTTTTAATATCATTACATAAGTCTTGAAAGTTCTTTTGTCAATACTGTTCATTTTTTTGAATGAGGGCAATTTTCCTCAAAACTATCATGATGAAGTGTGGGAGGATAAATCACAACTTCAATTCACATTGTTATATCCAACAGCTTCTTGCCAAATCTTATTTACTTTGCCTTAGGAGCACATCTTCACTCCATTTTTACTATTCAGTTATTTAATGTGCATAGAATGATACAGGTCAACTTGATATCATCATATGGCCATTCCTGCCTTCTCTCTCCTTTATTCATTTTGAGAAAGCCTAAAAACCTGAGGAAGAGATTATGAAACATGGTACTACCTAGTTTCCCAGTAATGTATTCATGTAGAACTCCCTGCACTGAGTCTTGTCCAAGCTCTTTGATCTATTTTAATCACTGATCTTCAGATATATATTTGGTTGGCTAAAAATCTCCTTTGATTTTGAAATATTATATTTTGATGGTTAACATTTAATTGTATAATAATTGGCTTTACTGTTTAAGATGTGAAGCAGTATTTGTCCTATCTCAGTTTCTGTTTTATTTTGCTCCTTCTACTCCAGTATATGGCACAGATGAATAACATTGATTTTGGATGACAGCTACTTTTCTGTTAAAATATTAAAATTATTCCTTTCCTGCCTTCATCCCTCCCATTCTTCCCCCCTCCTTAATTCCTCCTCTGCTATTAAAAACAAAAACAAAAACAAAAAAAAAACTTCATAGATGAGGCTCAGAGAAATTATACTAACATGAACTTATCTTTTTAAAAAGTCTCTCTTTTAAGAACTTATCTTTTATGAAGTCTCTCTCAAGAGTTAAAATCTAACTATTGAGACTTTACTGCTAGTTTCATTATTTCTCATACTCTCACTTCTTAACACACATCAAACTCAACACCATCACACTGAAATACATGTACCTAAATCTGATTGCTTTCTACATAATTATAGCATATATATTCATTATTTCACCTGATGCTAACAAAGCTTGTTTTGTCTTTCCCTTGAAATGTTCTCTTTATTTGACTTCAAGAGATTAAAAGATTCTATTTCAATATGTCTTCTTTTCAGTTATTTCTTTATTTATTTTAATCTTATCATGTTTATTTACTTTTGGTTATTTTAATGATTCATGTCTAGGTCTTCTTTTTCTCTTATTCTAAGTATAATACTTTGCTTAGCCAATTGAAACCATATCTATTTTTTGTAAACAAGCCTTTTATAGAATGACACAAGTCATAATATATATCCCCATTTCAAACTTCTTCTGAGTTCTCTAATACCCTGAATACTTACTTCTCTACAGGTACCTCAGTACAGTATTACCTATGCAAATTACAGTTGGTAATTAAATTGAAATAATTAATTTAGCTAAACTGTGTTTGCTATTTTCTAGTTTAACAACTTAGGCCAATGGCAGGGTGTTTAAGCCATAGAGTTGGCCAGAAAGTTCGAGAACCTGAATGAAACTTTAGCCAAAGCTATAAAACTGTAACAGAGAAGGCAATGGCATCCCACTCCAGTACTCTTGCCTGGAAAATCCCATGGACGGAGGATCCTGGTAGGCTGCAGCCCATGCGCTCGCTAGGAGTTGGACATGACTGAGCGACTTCACTTTCACTTTTCACTTTCATGCACTGGAGAAGGCAATGGCAACCCACTCCAGTGTTCTTGCCTGGAGAATCCCAGGGACGGGGGAGCCTGGTGGGCTGCCGTCTCTGGGGTCGCACAGAGTTGGACATGACTGAAGCAACTTAGCAGCAGCAGCAGCATGAGACTGTAGAAACAAAAATACGATGAAAAAAACAGAGGTAGTGACAGAAAATATTATATGAATTCTGGCATAAAGTTTCTTGATGGTATATCAATCACTGATCAACTAGAAAGAAAAGCAATAGGATATGTATTGTGTAAACATAAACTATATATAGATATATAGTGTGTGTATGTGTGTGTGTGTGCAGATCTATATAGATGAATAGAGAGAGAGAAAGAGAAGCAGAGAGAGAGCAGGGAGAGGAGGCATTTCATTATGTTATAAAGCGAGTTGGCTAAACAACTCCAATTCAAAGGTCAAGGGCAATCAAAAAAGGAGGGTAATCATAAGCAGCATGGAATTTACAATGATAAGCACAGGTAAAAGCTGCTGTCCATAGGTAAAAATTCTGTTTCTTTAAATCTCAGCGATATTGTAAGGCCTTTTGACTTATTCAGGTCCAGCAAGATTAACCAGAAAAATCTCCCTTAGTTAAACTGATGTCAATTATACCTGTAAAATACCTTCACAACAACAAGTACATTAATGTTTGATTGAATAATTAGAAACAGCCTAGCCAACCTGGCATAAGAAACATCATCACAGACATGGTAAAAATTAATATATACATATATATAATTTCAATTATGAAAAATTCTGTTAAAAAAACTATAAGAATCTTTTTAAAAAGTAAATGTTTTCAATAAGCCACTAAAGTATTTTTCACAGAAGAGTTTTCTAATAGCTTCAAAATCTAACAAATTTATACTATGAAAAATCCAGGTTTTGCTTTATATTTAAATGAGTTTTGTGATATGCCTCCTTCATTGCCTTCTCAATCTTTTGGATATATTTTGTCTTAAAGAAATTTCAAATTTAGTTTAATATGTCATTAATTTTGAAATTGAAATGGTCTCAGAGGTTTTTTTTCTTTAATCTGTTATAAATAATTTTAAACTCAAGTGAAAAAAATCTATTACAATAGACAGTGTTTCAGCTATATTAGATAGAAAATTTATATATACTGGGATTTATAAACAAGAGACTGATGTTTTCTATACTGCTATGTTCTCATGTGAAGAGTTGACTCATTGGAAAAGATTCTGATGCTGGGAGGGATTGGGGGCAGGAGGAGAAAGGGACGACAGAGGATGAGATGGCTGGATGGCATCACCGACTCGATGGACTTGAGTTTGAGTGAACTCCAGGAATTGGTGATGGACGGGGAGGCCTGGCATGCTGCAATTCATGGGGTCGCAAAGAGTTGGACACGACTGAGCGACTGAACTGAACTGAACTGATGTTCTATTGCGTGAAAAAGTGAAAGTGAAAGTCGCTCAGTCATATCTGACTCTTTGTGACCTCATGGACTATACCATCCATGGAATTCTCCAGGCCAGAACATTGGAGTGGGTAGCCTTTCCCTTCTCCAGGGTATCTTCCCTTTTCAGGAATCAAACCCAGGTCTCCATTGCAGGCAAATTCTTTACCAGCTGAGCCACAAGGGAAGCCCAAGTATACTGGAGTGGCTTGCCATTCCCTTTGCCAGGGGATCTTCCCAGCACAGGAATCGAACTGGGGTTTCCTGCATTGCAGACAGATTCTTTACCAACTGAGCTATCTACTAGATACTAAAAACTAAAATATGTTTGTATTCACTTTTTCTTTTTTGAATCATTCTATCCCATGGACAGAGGAGCCTAGTGGGCTGCAGTCCATGGGGTCGCTAAGGGTCAGACATGACTGAAAGACTTCACTTTCACTTTTCACTTTCATGCATTGGCAACCCACTCCAATGTTCTGGCCTGGAGAATCCCAGGAATGGGGGTGCCTGGTGGGCTGCTGTCTATGGGGTCACACAGAGTCGGACATGACTGAAGCAACTTAGCAGCAGCAGCATAGACATGGATGTTGTTGTTTAGTGACTAAGTCATGTCTGACTCTCTGCGAACCCATGGACTATAGCCTGCCAGGCTCTTATGTCCCCGGGATTACCCAGGTAAGAATACTGAGCTGGGTTACCATTTCCTTACTGACCCAGGGATGCAACCTGTGGCTCCTGCATTGGCAGGCAGATTCTGCATCCCTGAGCTACCAGGGAAGTCCTTGTTGTTTTAATTGTTGGATAACATGTATGGAAATAATACAATAAATAATTATAAGAATATAATTATTGGAAAAATTACAAGAAATAATCCCCAGTAAATCAAACTGTAGAAAGAAATAAATAAAAATGTAAAATAGTTTTAAATATTTAATTTTGAAACAATTTAAAATATTTAATTTTAAAATGAGCTGTGGAAGAGTTTTGTAAGTTTTATTGAACTGTTAACTGCAACTTCAGATTTTATTGAAATCAAAAGAATGTTTGGAAATATTTAATAATCAAAGAAAATAAGTTAATGGTAATTAAGTTCATATTTCTGACTACTATCACACTGCTTATGAGAAGTTAAATTTGAATCTACAAGGAAAAGAAAATCTAATTTGTGAACAAGCTAGAAAAGTATAACATTAAAACTTTTTATAATAAAAATCAAGAATAAAGCCCTTATACATTATTAAACTGCAGAAATATTCATTGTAATAAAGAAAATAATGAAAATTGGCTATATGTCTAACAACAAAAAATGGAGAATGCTTTGTTGATATTCATACATTTAGATTTGTTTTCAAGTCATATATTATTATTTTTAATGTTGTTAATATTGAGTTGAAACAAGAGTTGGGGAATTCACTTAACTTAGATATAATTTTGAAATAGGTCTGATTTTGCTTCAAAGTTTAATCTACTGTTCTAAAAATGAAAATCTACTTTTTATGAAAGTGAATGAAAATTTCAAAGAATGATGCCGCATACTTAATTCAGTCACTGAAAAATTCATGTCTGAAACAACTTGAGTATGTGAATCAATTTTTTCAAATGTAAATATTATGACATCTAAATACAGAACCAATATTTCTATTGAATGTTTATGTTGTGCTCAGGCATGTCTGACTCTTTGTAGTCCCACTGACTGTGGCCTATCAGGCTCCTCTGTCCATGGAATTTTCCAGGCAAGAATACTGGAGCAGGTTGCCATTTCCTTTTCCAGAGCATCTTCCCAACCCAGGGACAGAACATGCATCTCTTTGTCTCCTGCATTGCAGGTGGATTCTTTACCATTAGTGCCACCTGAGAAGCCCAACTGAATGTCTAGTATTCAAAGTAAATGTGTTGTACATATAAAACACTCATTACAAAGATTTTCCTCAGCATCAGCGACTTTTCCAATGAGTTGTCTAGTTTGCATCAGATGACTAAAATACTGGAGCTTCAGCTTCAGCATCAGTCCTTCCAGTCAATATTCAGAGGTGATTTCCCTTAAGATGGACTGGTTTCATTTCCTTGATGTCCAAGGGACATTCAGGAGTCTCTCCAGCACCACAGTTGGAAGGCATCAATTCTTTGGCGCTCTGCCTTCTTTCAAGTCCAGCTCTCACAACCCCATGTGACCACTGGGAAGACAATACCCTTGACTACACAGACCTTGTTGGCAGAATAATGCCTCTGCTTTTCAACACACTGTCTAGGTTTGCCATAGCTTTCCTACCAAGAAGCGATCATCTTCTGATTTCATGGCTGCAGTCACCATCTGTAGTGATGTCAGAGCCCAAGAAGAGGAAATCTGTCACTATTTTCCCCTTTTCCCCTTCTATTTGCCATGGAATAATGGGGCCAGATGCCATGATCTTAGTTTTGTTTTGTTTTGTTTTGTTTTTTTTAATAGTTAGTCTTAGCTGGCTCTTTCACTCTTCTCCTTCACCCTCATTAAGAAGCTCTTTAGTTCTTCACTAATGGAACACTATTCAGCCATAAAAAATAATGAATATGAGTCTGTTCTAGTGAGGTGGATGAACCTAGAGTGAGTTATATTGAGTAAAGTAGATCAGAAAGAGAAAAAGAAATATCGTATATCAATGCATATATATGGAATCTAGAAAAAATGGTATTGATGAACCTATTTGCAGGGAAGGTATAGAGACCCAGACATAGAGAACTGACTTGTGGACACAGTGGGGGAAGGAGAGATGGAATGAATGGATAAAGTAGCATAGACATGCATATTATAAACTACCATGTGTAAAATAAATAGCTAGTGAGAAGTTGCTATAGTACACAGGGAGCCCAGCCAGGCACTCTGAGATTATCTAGTGAGGTTGGATGGGGGAAGCTCAGGAGAGAGGCTCAAGAGGGAGGAGAGCCTCCCTCTTGCACATATATGTACATATGTGTACAGTTATGACTGATTTGCATTGTTTTATGGCAGGAACTATCATAACACTGTGAAGCAATTTTCCTCCAATTAAAAAGTAGGCTAAAGATAATGAAATTACCAATAAAAATATAGTGGAAAAAACCTTAACAAAGTTAAATACTATACTAGAAAATCTTCACTTAGTGGAAAGGGAAGGAGTTAAGGAAGAACTGGGGCTTCTCTGGTGACTCAGACAGTAAATAAACTATTTATCATCCCTGGGTCGGGACGATTCCTTGAAGAAGGGAATAGCTACTCACTCCCATATTCATGGAGGGCTTCATGGACAGAGGAGTCTGGAAATTTACAGTCCATGAGCTCACAAAGAGTTGGACATGACTAAGCAACTAACATTTAAGGAAGAACAGAAAGGGATAAACATTAGGCGTTTGTAAAATGGCAGACATAACTCTAACATCAATAAGATTATTGAATGTGAATGGTTTAAACAGTGCAGGCAAAATGTAGAATTTGTAAGAGAGGATTAAAAACAAGACATATCTCTATGTTGTCTATTGGAGACAGACTTCAAATGCAATGCTACAAATTGGCTGAAATTAAAAGAATGGGAAAAGAGATAATATGCAAACAGCAAACATATGGACGCTAAAGTCGTTATGCTAATATATGACAAAACAGACTTTAAAATAAAAAATGCTATTAGAGATTAGGGATTCATTTCTAAATGATATGATAATATATCTAAAAGATTATACATATACATTTTCCTAACAACAACTCAGAATGTAAAAAGCAAAAACTGGTATCACTGAGGGAGAAATAATTCAACTCAGTCATAATACTTCTCTTTAAATAATGGATATAAAAAACAATTAGACATTAAAATAGAAAACAGAACACTTTAAGAACATCATAAAAACAACTAGATCTAACAAACCACCACAGAATATTATACTTGACAACAGCAGACTACACATTCTTCTTAAGATCACAGAGAATATTGTATGTAACAAGTGATATATTATTTCAATTAAATTTAAATTGAAATGATGCAAGTTTGTTTTCTGAACATTATTAAGTGAAATTAGAAATAAGTAACAGTAGAAAAATTGGAATTTTCAAATATGTGGAAAAATTTGTTTAAAAGCTTATTCTAAATAATGAATAGGTTAAAGATTAATTCATAACAAATTAAAAATACATTCAGATGAAAAACTTAATATATAATATGCACAAATTTATCAGATTCACCTAAGACAGTGCTTTGTGGCCCTGATTGCTTATATTAAAAAAAAAAAAAACGAAACAAGCAAACAAAAAAAAAAAAACCAAGTCAATAACCTAACTTTGTAAGTTAAGAAATTAGAAAAAAAAAACTAAACTAAATTTAAAGCAATAAAAGGGAAGTAATTATAAATACTAAAGTGAAAATGAAGCAAACTGAGGATAGAAAAACACTAGGGAAAATCAAGGAAATAAAAATTGATCATTTGTAATATCAACAAGAGTGACATAATTTTAGCTAGACTGATCATGTAAAAGAGAGAGGAAAAAAATACTCAAGTGACTGAAACAATAGAAATTATTATTGACCTTTCAGAAATAAAAATGATTATATGAAACTATTTTGAGTAATTGTATGCCAAAAAATTAAATAACTTGAAACAGGTTGTTGTTGTTCAGCCACCAAGTTCTGTCTGATTCTTTATGACCCCATGGACTGCAGCACGCCAGGGCTTCAAGAGGAGGAGGTAGAACTATGGACATTTTTTTAAGGATATATCCTGAAATCTGTATGCTAGCCTTCTGCCTATCTATTTTACCAAGCTAACTGCAGGACCTGAAATAGTGTAATGAGTCTGAAGAATTGAGTCTTTTATTGGGCAGCAAATTTGGGAGGCTATCAACACCCTAGGCCCCAGATAATAACTGGTGTTCCTTTAGTAAGAACATAACAACTCACAAAGAGTGAATAGACTGTCAAGAGAAAACACACAACACAGAGAAAAGTAAAACTGATACTAAAGATATAAGCAGATTTGAAAGAAAGAAAAGCTCAGAGACATTATCAGGAAGCTACAGTCAGACTAATTAGACTATTGAGTTTGAACACCAATAATCAATCAAAATTCTAATGTTAAAATAGAATTAGACATAATAATTTAGAAATTCTGAAATTAAAGATAGATAAATTTCAATCACCTGACTGGATGATGACTGCTTTGATCCCTTTTGTCTCAGAAAACATTTTTAGTTATTAAGCAAATATGATCATAAATGTGTAGGTATTTACAGCCTTACTCCAAAGAAGTGCTTAGCATTACAAGCAAGGAAAAATAATTTAACCTATCTTTATCTATCTATCTATCTATGTACTTACATACCTACCTACTTATATAAAATTAAGGACATTTAATGTTTGGAATATGGTGAACTGCAGTCATATTTTGGCCTATTTGGAATATAAAAGGACAAAGAAAGAACCTCAAATTTGATACCTGTAAAATATCTTATCCTGTCTTTCCTACACACATTCAGCAAGCTAAATAGTATCTCTGTTACCCTGCACTGCCCACATATTCTAGAAGCCACAAATATAGAGCAAAAAGCCTGAACATTTATAGTGTAAATGATCAAATCACTTTGCATCTATTAACTCATTGAACTTTAATCTATCAGGCTGAAACAAATATTATCTCTATTATGTAGCTGAGGCAACTGAAGAACAACAACAAAGTACATTTCCTAAAATCATACAACCCCAGCTTGTAAATGACGGAGATAGGATCCAACTTTGTTCTTCTGGCCCCACGGCCTCCTCTCTCAAATACTATACAGTTTACCCTAATCATCGGAAATCCAGAAAAATCAGGACTTTTGTTGTTGTTGCTGTTTTGAAAATCAAAATAATCATTTGAGGAAACAAGTGATCAAGAGCTTAAAATATTAAATATAGATAAAAGATTAAAATATTTCTATGTAAGTGGCAACAAGGAAGTCATAGGTGAGACAATAAAGTTGGGTAATTGAGTATGTGAAAGAAGGTATTTTGATTTAAGTGAGTCCTCCTGATAAAAAGAGGCCACAGGCAAAGAGAGAGACAAAGATAAACATAAAGCTCAAGGGCATGAGTAGGGGACTGATGGCTGACATTCCTATATTCATTAAAGAATAGATGCATAAATGACTAACAGATTAAAGCTTATCTTTGATCCCCACCATGTGTATAGATCTTCTTGATGACTAAGCCCACTGATAAAGAGTGTTCTCTTGTTTATCACAAATCATTTAGCTGTGGATCTCAGAGACAACAGCTTCCTCCACGCAATTCTTTCAGTTCCCCGTGTGGCTCTACTTCTGCAATTGCATTTGCTGATTCTCTCAGAATCATAGGTTGTTGACACATTTAAACTTCCAATTCTACATGTACAGATCTTCCTATAGCTTTGAAGCTCTAATTCCCATAATAAATAATTTATTTCATAAGTCACAATAGAGTTTGCTACCATGATAAAATATTTATATACTAGGTATACCTCACAAGGCAAGTAAATAATATTTCAACATTGAGTGTGATGTAGGTGTTTTGTAGATATAACTTAAAGACTAAGAATGCTTCCATATCTAGTGTGCTGTTCAGTTCAGTTCAGTGGCTCAGTCACGTCCGACTCTTTGCGACCCCATGAATCGCAGCACGCCAGGCCTCCCTGTCCATCACCAACTCCAGGAGTTCACCCAGAGTCAAGTCATAAAGTCAGTGATGTCATCCAGCTATCTCATCCTCTATCATCCCCTTCTCCTCCTGCACCCAATCCTTCCCAGCATCAGAGTCTTTTTCAATGAGTCCACTCTTCGCATGAGCTCGCCAAATTACTGGAGTTTCAGCTTTAGCATCATTCCTTCCAAAGAAATCCCAGGGCTGATCTCCTTCAAAATGGACTGGTTGGATCTCCCTGCAGTCCAAGGGACTCTCAAGAGTCTTCTCCAACACCACAGTTCAAAGCATTAATTCTTCGGTGCTCAGCCTTCCTCACAGTCCAACTCTCACATCCATACATGACCACAGGAAAAACCATAGCCTTGACAAGACGATGTCTCTGCTTTTGAATATGCTATCTAGGTTGGTCATAACTTTCCTTCCAAGGAGGAAGCGTCTTTTAATTTCATGGCTGCAGTCACCATCTGCAGTGATTTTGGAGCCCAGAAAAATAAAGTCTGACACTGTTTCCACTGTTTCCCCATCTATTTCCCATGAAGTGATGGGACTAGATGCCATGATCTTCATTTTCTGAATGTTGAGTTTTAAGCCAACTTTTTCACTCTCCACTTTCACTTTCATCAAGAGGCTTTTTAGTTCCTCTTCACTTTCTGCCATAAGGGTGGTGTCATCTGCATATCTGAGGTGATTGATATTTCTCCTGGCAGTCTTGATTCCAGTTTGTGCTTCTTCTAGTCCAGCGTTTCTCATGATGTACTCTGCATATAAGTTAAATAAGCAGAGTGACAATATACAGCCTTGCATACTCCTTTTCCTGTTTGGAACCAGTCTGTTGTTCCATGTTCAGTTCTAATTGTTGCTTCCTGACCTGCATACAGATTTTTCAAGAGGCAGGTCAGGTGGTTTGGTATTCCTATCTCTTTCAGAATTCTCCACAGTTTATTGTTATCCACACAGTCAAAGGCTTTGGCATAGTCAATAAAGCAGAAATCAATGTTTTCCTGGAACTCTCTTGCTTTTTCCATGATCCAGTGGATGTTGGCAATTTGATCTTTAGTTCCTCTGCCTTTTCTAAAACCAGCTTGAACATCTGGAAGTTCATGGTTCATGTATTGCTGAAGCCTGGCTTGGAGAATTTTGAGCATTACTTTACTAGCATGGGAGATGAGTGCAATTGTGCGGTAGTTTGAGCATTTTTTGGCTTTGCCTTTCTTTGGAATTGCAATGAAAACTGACCTTTTCCAGTCCTGTGGCCACTGCTGAGTTTTCCAAAGTTGCTGGCATATTGAGTGCAGCACTTTCACAGCATCATCTTTCAGGATTTGGAATAGCTCAACTGGAATTCTATCACCTCCACTAGCTTTGTTCATAGTGATGCTTTCTAAGGCCCACTTGACTTCACATTCCAGGATATCTGGTTCTACGTCAGTGATCACACCATCGTGATTATCTGGGTCATGAAGATCTCTTTTGTACAGTTCTTCTGTGTATTCTTGCCACCTCTCTTAATATCTTCTGCTTCTGTTAGGTCCATACCATTTCTGTCCTTTATCGAGTCCATCTTTGCATGAAATGTTCCCTTGGTATCTCTAATTTTCTTGAAGAGATCTCTAGTCTTTCCCATTCTGTTGTTTTCCTCTATTTCTTTGCATTGATCACTGAGGAAGGCTTTCTTATCTCTTCTTGCTATTCTTTGGAACGCTGCATTCAGATGCTTATATTTTTCCTTTTCTCCTTTGCTTTTCACTTCTCTTCTTTTCACAGCTATTTGTAAGGCCTCCCCAGACAGCCATTTTGCTTTTCTGCATTTCTTTTCCATGAGGATGGTCTTGATCCCTGTCTCCTGTACAATGTCACAAACCTCATTCCATAGTTCATCAGGCACTCTATCTATCAGATCTAGGCCCTTAAATCTATTTCTCACTTCCACTGTATAATCATAAGGTATTTGATTTAGGTCATATCTGAATGGTCTAGTGATTTTCCCTACTTTCTTCAATTTAAGTCTGAATTTGGTAATAAGGAGTTCATGATCTGAGCCACAGTCAGCTTCCAGTCTTGTTTTTGTTGACTGTATAGAGCTTCTCCATCTTTGGCTGCAAAGAACATAATCTGATTTCGGTGTTGACCATCTGGTGATGTCCATGTGTACAGTCTTCTCTTGTGTTGTTGAAAGAGGGTGTTTGCTATGACCAGTGCATTTTCTTGGCAAAACTCTTATTAGTCTTTGCCCTGCTTCATTCCGTATTCCAAGGCCAAATTTGCCAGACTAGTGTGCTGAGTGTCTTTAAAAAAAATGATAATTT
Source organism: Bubalus bubalis (assembly GCF_019923935.1). NCBI lineage: Eukaryota > Metazoa > Chordata > Mammalia > Artiodactyla > Bovidae > Bubalus > Bubalus bubalis. The sequence continues at coordinate 76,066,324 of NC_059159.1, read as the reverse complement.
ATTCAAATGAATTTTATTCTTTTTTGAGATAACCATACATGTTCTATTCCGTATTCTCTTTGTAATAGGTAATCACATTGTTTTGAATAATAAAGCTTGTATTCTTGGAATAAATCAGATATATTTATTATAACAATTCAATTTGCTAAAGTTTTGTTCATGAGTCTTTGTATCTAAGTTCATGGGGTTTATTTTCCTTTAATGTTCCTATAAGTAGAATATCCTCAAGTTAGTATCAGAGTTATACTGTTTTTAAATCTTAACTAATATTTGTATTATATCTTCATTTAATGTTTGTAGTTTTTATGAATGGGAGACTTTTAAACTAAAAATTCAACAGGTAAGAAATTACCCATACTTTTTATTTCTTCTTCTCAGTTTTGGTAATCTAAAACTTACCAAAGTTTTATTACTCAAATAAATCTATTTTTTCCTGGATTTTCACACATTTTGACATAAATTTCTTTATTATCTTTTTTATTGTGGGGAGGGCTTGAAAATAGTGATAAAACACCCATGTGCAAACTTTTGCATGGATATAACATTTTCAAGCCCTTTGGGTAAATATCAAACAATTGCTGGATTATATGAAAATAGCTCGTTTAGTCTTATTAGAAACTGCAAACTGTCTTCCAAAGGTGGCTGTACCTTTCTGCATCCCCTCTAGGAATCAATGAGAACTCCAATTGCTCCACACCCTCATTGAGGTCCACAACTTGGATAATTTGCTCTATGTCTCGGTGTCCCACCTGATGACCCAGGAGTTTCCTCATGGCCTCTGGTAACTCACTGGTGCTTATCTCCCCATCACCATTGGTGTCAAACTCTCGGAAGGCATCTCGCAGTTCCTTTACTCCAATTATATCTACTGTCTCCGCCAGGAGTTTAGGTCCCATTAGCTCCACAAAGTCATCAAAATCCACGTGGTCACCCCGGTTCATATTGATCTGCTGGGACAGCTCAATGAGCTCCATCTCGGTGGGCATGTAACCCATGGTGAGCATGCAGTTACCCAGGTCCCGGCAGTTGATGTAGCCATCTTCGTCCTTGTCAAATTTTCTGATGGCCTCCCTGAGCTCTTCAGTCTCCTCTGGCCACAGAGATCTGTCAGGCTGCCTGTTCTCTGCAAAGCCCTTATGCAGGAAGATGAAGCCTGGGCCCAGCAGGTTGTGCATGACCACGCAGTTCTGAGCCAGCATCAGGAGGGGCCTGCGAAGCTCACGCTGGCTGCCAGCCCCTCCTCACTCATCTGCACCACTGTGTAGCTGGTCTCCTCTTGGCACATCTTCCTTGAGAGACAGACCAGTGCACACTTAACACAGTTGCCCATCCTAAGCTGAGGTAGCCCCTTTCAGGATCCCTGGTCTATGAAGGAGGCTCCTGGGGGCTATGAGACCTGAGTCCGGGTTCCCACCAACCCCAGCCTCCCTCTGCCTGTACCGTTTTTCCTCCAAGAATGGCTGAGTCCTCTCTCCTGTGCCTGTGCTCTCTTACTCTTCTGCCTGCTCCAGCTCCCTGATTTTTTTTTTTTTTTTTTTTTTGATGGATTGTGTATGTGTTCCTGTGTATGGGTTTAATTTTCCGGACACTTTCTTAAGGAGATGAAGGCAGGAGGGGAGAGTGCAGGCACAGAGAAAATCGCCTGGAGAGCTGATGGCAGAGGGCAGCTGAGCTGGAGAAGGCTGTGGGATCATCTACTCAGCTGAATGCGTCTTTTAGATGTATATGTCTTTCAGAAATATTTTCTCCCAGTATATGGCATGGCTTCTAATTCTCATCACATTGTCTTTTACTTGGCGGCTTTTTTTTTTTTTTTAATTTTAATGACGTCTAGATATGCAGATGACACCACCCTAATGGCAGAAAGTGAAGAGGAACTAAAAAGCCTCTTGATGAAAGTGAAAGAGGAGAGTGAAAAAGTTGGCTTAAAGCTCAACATTCAGAAAACGAAGATCATGGCATCTGGTCCCATCACTTCATGGGAAATAGATGGGGAAACAGTAGAAACAGTGTCAGACTTCATTTTTGGGGGGCTCAAAAATCACTGCAGATGGTGATTGCAGCCATGAAATTAAGACACTTACTCCTTGGAAGGAAAGTTATGACCAACCTAGACAGCATATTGTAAAGCAGAGACATTACTTTGCCAACAAAGGTCCATCTAGTCAAGGCTATGGTTTTTCCAGTGGTCATGTATGGATGTGAGAGTTGGACTGTGAAGAAAGCTGAGCACCGAAGAATTGATGCTTTTGAACTGTGGTGCTGGAGAAGACTCTTGAGAGTCCCTTGGACTGCAAGGATGTCCAACAAGTCCATTCTAAAGATTAGTCCTGGGTGTTCTTTGGGAGGACTGATGCTAAAGCTGAAACTCCAATACTTTGGCCACCTCATGCAAAGGGTTGACTCATTGGAAAAGACCCTGATGCTGGGAGGGATTGGAGGCAGGATGAGAAGGGGACGCCAGAGGATGAGATGGCTGGATGGTGTCACCGACTCAATGGACGTGAGTTTGAGTGAACTCCGGGAGCTGGCGATGGCTGTGATTCATGGGGCCGCAAATATTCAGACATGACTGAGAGACTGAACTGGACTAGCATATCTGCTATTTCTTTCATGATCATACCTTTACTGTTAAATATATAAAGCCATCACTATATCTAAGGTCATCTAGGTTAACTCCTATGTTGTCTTTAAGTTTTGTGCTTTACATTTAGGTGTGTAATAAAATTTTTAGTTTTTTTTTTTTTTTTTTTTTTTTTTTTTTTAAGGGGGTAAAGTCTCTGTCACATTTTTTTGTTTGTTTGTTTGCATGTGGCTGTCCATGTTTTGGGTTTCTTTTGTTTTGTTTTGTGTTTCACACATTTTGATGTATCTTTCTGCTATCAACATATATTTTTTCTTACATTTTCTTTCACCACAATCTTGATTACTGAGATAATCCAAGATTGAACTTTAATCCTTGAAAATGCTTGTAATCTAAAGTTTACATTTATTCCAAAATTATAGCTATATAGGGTCAATAAAATTGTATAAAATATATATTTAGGGAAAGTTATTTTGCTTTTGTTTTATTTTTTTTTAATTTTATTTTATTTTTAGACTTTACATAACTGTACTTTTGTTTTAAATAGATAACTAGAGGTTTTCCCACCAAATGTACCAAAAGATGTAAAACTGGTAGAGATTTTGATCAAGCAAATTATATAAAGCCAAAGAATAACTGCTGTCAAGATTTATGTCTAAGAGTGGCTCATTTTTTAGGATACAGTTATCTAGGAGACAGCTATTACCTAAATAGCTGGATATTCTTATGTGTGAAACCATGTTCTCAGAAGAGATAGTGAGATGTTCCTATGTGCATAGATGTAAAGACTATTAATGAACATGTCCTGTAGAGCAGTGTCCCCAATCAACTATGAGATTTATCTTACAAATTAAACATGTGTCTCTAGTGGGTTAATACCATCAATTTTTTTGCTATTAAAATTAGTCCTTAAAACAAAATTCTTCATTGAAATATGGTCTTGGTTACTGACTAAAATTTGGAAAGTATGTATAGAAGACCCCTAGAAATGGTAAAACTTCAGTATTCCCTATCTTTTTCTTTTAGGGTAGCTGTTATTTAAAGGTAAAGGGAAAATAACAGCATGCCTTACTACAGAGTTAGTGGCAACATTGTGAAGCACCTACAGAACCTTGGAAGCAAAGGCACATATAACTTGTCAGGTAAGACTTGCACCATAAGCTTAAATAGTCTGCATCCTCAATTAATCTTTGAGTATAAAGAGAGAAAAAATGAATAATTAAATATGAGCTATTAATTTTAAAAGTAAAGTAAAAATAAAAGCTACCTATTTACTTAATTTTATTGGATGTAGGCTATATAACACTGACAATATTATCTATGATCTCAAGGCAATTATAAAATCATCATCAGTCAACTGCCAGTAACAGAGAAAGTATAAAATAAAATGAAAATGTAATCCTCCATATCTATTTTTATTTAGAAAACTAAGCCCAGAAATAGAGCCACATGCTATTGGCTACAAAATCCAAGGGAAAAAGTCTGATATTTTATTGATCTGTTATGCATAAGGTGATTTATTTTCTATTCAAAGACATCTTGGGCAGTTTTTATTATGCTGAAACTGAATACAGTAAATAAAGAGCTGAAGTGTCTCTAGTGACTTTTTATTAGAATTGATAACATGAATGTTATTTATGAGAGCAAGTGGACACATTAAAATACCAAATAACAATCGTATTTCAGGATATATTTGGTTATTTACAAGTATAAAATGTGTGATTATATTATTTTTAACAAAGCTTAGGTCGGAAAACTTTTTGTAAAAGAATGACTATTGCAATATTCATTATAATTATGCAGTGTTATTAGCAACGGACTTAGCACATTTTATGTGTTTATATTTGGTTTCAGCACAACAGAGAGGTGGGCTACAGTCCACTGGGTCACAGTCAGTCACAACTGAGCATGTACGTAGGCACAAGACATAGTTTGAAGCACATTTAAAAGATTTCACAGTAATAATTAAATATTGTAAATGTATAATTCATTGAGCCTATATTTATTTTATATTTTAACAGGGATATAAGAAATGCTAATTGAAAGTTGTGTTATATTTCCTATACCTTCGTTACTCTATTTTATCAACTGGAAGCACCAACATTGTAGGATGTCTATTTATAATACAAATTGCTTGCAAACAGTTATGAACTGGAGAGATCAATCAAGATGGCAGAGAAAAAGAACATGAAACTCACCTCACTTCATGAACACGTCAAAAATACATCCATGTGTGGGAAAATCCTCACTGAAAACTACCTGGAAAGTTGCAGAAAGACTTGTACAGCCAAGGCTTTACACAAAGACAGACACAGAATTGGGTAGAAAGAGAAAATAAGCCATCAGGTTGGGATCAGTGTCCCCAGGAAGGGGACTCAGAGGGGAAGAGAGATTAAAGAAGCAGCAGGCCACTCTGTGGAGTGAGTGGTTCGATTGACATACTGAATGCCCCTGTTCTAGGGCTTACAAAGGGAAGATGAACCTGCTTGACTGGATGGGGGGCTGGTAGGAGTGACAAGAGGGCTATGGAAATCCTGGACTCTGCTCCTGAGGAGCACATACATGCTGACTTGCACCCAAGGCAGTGTGGAGGTGGGAGACTGAGGACTGCTCCAGGGGCTGTCTGGTTTTCCATGACCATCAATACCATGACCCAGCCTAGACAAGCAAATACTCCAACTGTATTTACTCCATGTCACACTGGATCTAGGGCTGCCACAACTAGTGAGAGAGTAGGATTCTGGGCCAGAGAGGCAGGCCTGGGTGGGTCATCGTCGGCCACTGCTGGTACATACTGAGGCAGCACAACAGAAGGAGCCCAGGATAATGATGGTGTCTAGTCCACCACAGTCCATACTCAAAAACATGGAAAGAGTCATTATGGGCCTTGCCTGCCTTGCAGTGTGGCTCTACAACAGGGCTGGGGCAACAGAGGCTGGTGGCAGTAATCAGTTGTGAGGCATAAAGGGGATTTGGACCCAAGGTTAATTCTGAGCAAGATGAGAGCAACAACTGCTGACACCTATAAAGGCAGTGCATCAGAAGGAGCTCAGACTTCTATCTGCAGCCAATCCACTGCAGGTCATGTCCCACCATGATCCAATAGCCTTAACAGGACCTTCTAGCTTCAGCACTTCTCCCCTCTGGGGTAAAGGTCCTGGTGCTGAGAGAAGGAGAAAGTACACACTTAAAGAAAACTGAGGCAGGTCAGAGCTGACCCTGTGTTTCTGGTCCAAAAACATGGGCTCAGACCCCAATTGCAGCACACCAGGCCTCCCTGTCCATCACCAACTTCCAGAGTTTACTCAAACTCATGTCCACTGAGTCAGTGATGCCATTCAACCATCTCATCCTCTGTCGTCCCCTTCTCCTCCCACCTACAATCTTTCCCAGCATCAGGGTCTTTTCAAATAAGTCAGTTCTTCACATCCAGTGGCAAAGTATTCGAGTTTCAGCTTCAGCATCAGTGCTTCCAATGAATATTCAGGACTGATTTCCTTTAGGACGGACCAGTTAGATCTCCATGCAGTTCAAAGGACTCTCAAGAGTCTTCTCCAACACCACAGTTCAAAAGCATCAATTTTTCAGTGCTCAGCTTTCTTTATAGTTCAACTCTCACATCCATGTATGACTACTGGAAAAACCATAGCCTTGACTAGACAGACATTTGTTGGCAAAGTAATGCTTCTGCTTTGTAATATGCTGTTTAGGGTGGTCATAACTTTTCTACCAAGGAGTTAGCATCTTTTAATTTCATGGCTGCATTCACATATCTGCAGTGATTTTGGAGCCCAAAAGATAAAGTCTTTCACTGCTTCTACTGTTTCCCCATCTATTTGCCATGGAGTGATAGGACCAGGTGCCATGATCTTAGTTTTCTGAATGTTGAGCTTTAAGCCAACTTTTTCACTCTTCTCTTTCACTTTCATCAAGAGTCTTTTTAGTTCCTCTTCACTTTCTGCCATAAGGGTGGTATCATCTGCATATCTGAGGTTATTGATATTTCTCCCGGAAATCTTGATTCTAGCTTATGCTTTATCCAGTCCAGTGTTTCTCATGATATACTCTGCATATAAGTTAAATAAGCAGGGTGACAATATACAGCCTTCACGTACTCCTTTCCCAATTTGGAACCAGTCTGTTGTTCCATGTCCAGTTCTAACTTTGTCTCCTGACCTGCATAGAGATTTCTCAAGAGGCAGTTCAGGTGGTCTGGTACTCCTATCTCTTTAAGAAATTTCCACAGTTTGTGGTGATCCACACAGTCAAAGGCTTTGGCACAGTCAATAAAGCAGAAGTAGATGTTTTTCTGTCTTTGTTGCTTTTTCGATGATCCAACAGATATTGGCCGGAGAAGGCGATGGCACCCCACTCCAGTACTCTTTCCTGGAAAATCCCATGGACGGAGGAGCCTGGTAGGCTGCAGTCCATGGGGTCACGAAGAGTTGGACACGACTGAGTGAATTCACTTTCACTTTTCACTTTCATGCATTGGAGAAGGAAATGGCAAGGAGCCTGGCGGGCTGCCGTCTATGGGGCTGCACAGAGTCGGACATGACTGAAGCGACTTAGCAGCAGCAGCAGCAGCAACAGATGTTGGCAATTTCATATCTAGTTCCTCTGTCTTTTCTAAAACCATCTTGAACATCTAGAAGTTCATCGTTCACGTACTGTTGAAGCCTGACTTGGAGAATTTTGAACATTACCTTATTAGCATGTGAGATGAGGGCAATTGTGCAATTTCTTTGCACTGATCACTAAGGAAGGCTTTCTTATCTCTCCTTGCTATTCTTTGGAACTCTGCATTCAAATGAGTATATCTTTCCTTTTCTCTTTTGCCTTTCATGTCTCTTCTTTTCACAGCTATTTGTAAGGCCTCCCCATACAGCCATTTTGCTTTTTTGCATTTCTTTTCCATGGAGATGGTCTTGATTCCTGTCTCCTGTACAGTCTCACAAACCTCCATCCATAGTTCATCAGACACTCTGTCTATCAGATCTAATCCCTTGAATCTATTTGTCACTTCCACTGTATAATCATAATGGGTTTGATTTAGGCCATACCTGAATGGTAGTGGTTTTTACCTTTTCTTCAATTTAAGTCTGAATTTGGCAATAAGGAGTTCATGATCTAAGCCACAGTCAGCTCCTGGTCTTGCTTTTGCTGACTGTATAGAGCTTCTCCATCTTTGGCTGCAAAGAATATAATCAATCTGATTTTGGTATTGACCATCTGGTGATATCCATGTGTAGAATCTTCTCTTGTGTTGTTGGAAGAGGGTGTTTGCTCTTGGTGAAACTCTATTAGTCTTTGCCCTGCTTCATTCCGTATTCCAAGGCAAAATTTGCCTGTTACTCCAGGTGTTTCTTGACTTCCTACTTTTGCATTCCAGTCCCCTATAATGAAAAGGACATCTATTATGGGTGTTAGTTCTAGAAGATCTTGTAGGTCTTCATAGAACCATTCAACTTCAGCTTCTTTAGCATTAGTGGTTGGGGCATAGACTTGGATTACTGTGATGTTGAATGGTTTGCCTTGGAAACAAACAGAGATCATTCTGTCGTTTTTGAGATTGCATCCAAATACTGCATTTCAGACTCTTGTTGACCATGATGGCTACTCCATTTCTTCTGAGGGATTCCTGCCTGCAGTAGTAGATATAATGGTCATCTGAGTTAAATTCACCCATTCCAGTCCATTTTAGTTCACTGATCCCTAAAATGTCAATGTTCACTCTAGCCATTTCTTGTTTGACCACTTTCAATTTGCCTTGATTCACGGACCTAACATTTCAGGTTCCTATGCAATATTGCTCTTTATCTCATCAGACTTTGCGTCTATCACCAGTCACATCCACAACTGGGTGTTGCTGTTGCTTTGGCTCCATCTCTTCATTCTTTCTGAAGTTATTTCTTCTCTGATCTCCAGTAACATATTGGGCACCTACCAACCTGAGAAGTTTATCTTTCAGTGTCCTACTTTTTGCCTTTCCATACTGTTCATGGGGTTCTCAAGACACGAATACTGAAGTGGTTTGCCATTCCCTTTTTCAGTGGACCACATTTTTTCAGAACTCTCCACACATATGTGTGTGTGTGTGTGTGTATACACACCAAAACGGAAACAGACTCAGATATTGGTAAGACACTAGTAGTCACCAGTGGGTCAAGAAAGGAGACAGGGCAAGACAAGGGTATAGGATGAAGTAATACACATTACTATGTATAAAATAGATAAGTCACAGTATATTTTTAGAACACAAGGAAGTAGAGTCATTACCTTGTAATAAACTGAAATGGAATATAATCTATAAAAGTACTGATTCACTATGTGGTACAAATGAAACACAAAATATCCTAAGTGAACTATTGTGTGTGCATACTAAGTTGATTCAGTTGCATCTGATTCTTTGTGACCCCCATGAACTGTAGCCTATTAGGCACCTCTGTCCATGAGATTCTCCAGGCAAGAGTACTGGACTGGGTTGTCATGCCCTCCTCCAGAGGATCTTCCTGACCCAGGTATCAAACCCAAGTCTCTTTTGTCTCCTATATCTCCTGCATTGGCAGGTGGGTTCTTTACCACTAGTGCCATCTGGGAAGCCCCAAGTCAACTATACTTCTACAAAAATTTAAAAAATAAATCAATCAGTCCCAGATATTTCTGAATAAGTAAGACATAGTTCTGTAGCCAAGTTTAACATCCTTATACAGAATATGGGGATTATATTTAATTACAATTGTAATAATCTTACATGAGAACATTGCTGGTTTAACTTTTCTAGCTACATTGTTTCTGAAAATTAATATATATATGTAAAAATATCTCCACATACAACATAAATACATAATAGAAAGCATGATATATCAATTCTAATACAGTGGAAAATATTGTCTTTATTTTCCTTTCAGGTTGGAAATATTAAAAACTTGCCAAAATCATATTGCAAATGTATTAGAAAAGGCTAGGTCATGGTACAAGTGAAGCAAAAAACACAAGAGAGTAAACAAATACAGAGCTTTCTCTCAGTCATATACCAATTCCTGTTACTGACTGACTCTTCTCCATGTGGTGATTCATGGAATTGCACTTCTTTATGTTGAGGAACACATGCCCATTGCCCATCTATATCTAGTCAAGTCTTCAGCAAAGAATGAGAGAATAGAGACACACTTATTAATAAAACATCCTGTCCCAGGCTGATAAGCCCTCTGTATGTCTATGGTACTGTCTACATATACTCAGAGACACTTCAAAATGTCTGCACAACTCTAGCTAACTAAGGACCCGAAAACTGACCTAAATCAATGATCTCCCCATTCATACACAGATGCCACAGAAAAGCATAAACACTAATTTGCTCAAACTGCTGGACCATTAACTCTGATCACTTGCTGATGGACCACTAAGCAATTTAGGCTAAGAGGCCACTCCTAGGATTCCAAATTTAAAACAAGTTTAACACCAAAAGCAACAACAAACTGAACAGTGACATCAGTGGCCACACACAGCAGGAGACAGAGACTAGGTAGATTGAGACACATAAATCTACAAAGAACAAATAATCCATAACATGAGGCTTAGTCTTACATACATAGGAAATAAAATGGCTTTAACCTGTAAATAAAGAAATTCTGCAATATTTATCAAAGTATATAATATGTAAACGTTTGTTTATGAGTAAAATAACTGATAAAAGCCATGGTCTTATGAATCTTAGTTAAATGTTGGAGATGCATGAGAAAGAGGTGGAAGGAAGCATTTTATATATACAAAACTATAATATGTAGTTATATGAAGAGTTGAAAAGCAAGATAAGATCATTAAAAAGCCTGAAAGTACTGCTTGAGATAAAATGATGAGAGAAAAAAATACTTTTTGAGAAGATTTTCAAGCAGTTATACAAATGAAGTCAAAAATTGAGGGTGAAAGTAAAAGTCACTCAGTCTTGTCAGACTGTTTGTGACCCCACGGACTACATACGGTCCATGGAATTCTCCAGGCCAGAATACTGAAGTCAGGAAGGAGTTAATTTCTAGTTTGAAGGGAATGGAATGCCATGGAGATGGAATAAACTAGACTTATTCAAAAATGAACAAGCAGTTCAGTGTGCTGGACATCATAAATGTCCATCAACAATAGGAGATGCAATTAGACATATTACCCATGGATTAGGCCATATTGGGACTAGTAATGTAAGAGGCCATGGTAAGTATTGCATTTTTAACACAACAAAAATATTTTGGATGACTTTGATAGTGATTTTAAGTGGACCCTCTCCAACCTGTAGAGAACAGATCAAAGGAAGCTGCGAGGGAAGGCAAGAGGATGGATTAGAAGGTTTTTGATTTATTCAAGAATAACAGACATTTTGCTTTAGGATGGGATAGTAGTAAGAGGTGAGGGTTGTTAGGTTGTGGAATATATTATTAATGCTCTGCAGAACTAATATGATAATAGCTGATACAGTTTATGAGAGTAGGAGAGGAATTAAAATAGTACCAATAATCTTTCTAGAAAAATTTGTGGGTCCACTTACTGAATGGGCTTCATAGGGAGAACCAAGAGTTCAATTTTATGCATGGTAACTTTAAATGCTTATTATAGATCCACATGATGATGTATAATAAATGTCTTGATATATGAATATTTCATTCATTTAAGGGTGAAATATTTAAAGTAGTAGAACTAGATGGGAACATCCAGTGAAGACGCATACCTAAAAGGAGAAAAATCTCATGGGAAGATGTTTGGGACTCTCCAACATTTTGAAGGAAAGGAAATAACAGAATCCAGAAAAAGAGATTGAGGAGTGCCAAAAGTTGAGGAACAAACATGAGAATATGATATCCTAATAGCCGAGGTAAGAAAAGATTTTGTCTCTTTGTTTTAACACAGGGAGTGATCAACTGTCTCTCCACATTATAGGAGGAGTTGAAAAAGATCAGTCCATTTCAATTGTGGGGGTTACTGCTGACTTGTCATGATCTATTCCAGTCTAGAGACAGAGATAAATTCCTGATTAGAGTGGGCTGAGCTGAAAATGGAGGTGGAACTGGCAAATACAGATTAGTCTTTCAGTGAGTTTTGCTTTCAGTATATGGAGATAATAGCAGAGAATGGGGCAGAGGCCAAAAGTGGTTTGATGTCAATGAGTGCTTTTCTAAATTTGTGTTCTGACTAGAATGATCCAGCAGAGAAGGAAAATTAATGTTACAAAAAGAACCAGGTCTATGATCATAACTGAGTGCCTGACTGAGAAAAGAAGATGGGATTTGCAGGGAAAGTAGGGGAGGCAGTCTTCTGTCCTAGTCAGCTTCGGCTGCCACAACAAAATACTGCAGGCCGGGTAAGTCAACAGCAGAAGCTCATATTCTTATAGTTCTGGTGGCTGGAAGCCTGAGATCAGAATGCCACACGCATGGTTAGTTTCTGGTGAGAGTTCTCTTCCTAGCTAGCAGATAGCCACCTCCTCACTGTGCTTTACATGATAGAGAGAGGCCAAGAAAAAGAGAGGTTTAGAGGAGGAAGAAGGGACAGAGAGGACAGATGGAGAGACAAAGGGAGGGAAAGAGGAAGGGTGGTTGGTCACTTGTATCTCTTCTTATAAAAGCTCCAATCCCATCATGAGGACTCCACCCTCATGATTTCATCTGAACCAAATTGTCTCCCAAAATTTCCATCTCTAAACACTGTAATACTGGGGGTTAGGATTTCCACATATGAACTTGGGGGCGGGGCAGAATTCAGCCCCACAGTGAGATTCACAGAAGCAAAGGCAGAATGTTTGGGGACATACACCCTTAAATTGACAAATTTAGTAATTTTTTTTCTCTTATGAATATAATTATATATTTTTATTTTGTTGTACTTTAAAGCCATTTTTATTTCCTTTCCTTTGCCCAGTCTGAAGAACTTCTTTACTTATTCTCTGCAATGAGATAATCCGTGGAGAGTAAAGACCCAGGACAGCATGTTGGAAGTTTAACAAAGTGAAAACTATGAAATTATCTTCCTTATACACTAGCTTGATATGATACATTTAAGTAATACTGATTCTAATACTAAGAGCCAAAGATTGGAAACATCTGAAATGTCCATTGTTGGAAAACTGATGAAATAAACAAGAGCATGTGTGTGTGTGTGTGTGTGTGTGTGTAAAGGAATACTATAAAGAAGGTAAGACACAATGAGACCCTTATCTCTGTAATTTCCAATATTAACACATTGAAAAACTCAAAGTTCAGAGAACTTTATATATATTTAAAATAATGATACTATTGGTGGCATAGAATACTGCCAAACTGCTAAAATAATAGTGGAAAAAACCATTAACAGAGATCATACCCATTGAGTTTACTTGCTTACTATAGTACTCATAACTTTGTGAAATCTGCAATTTATATTCTTTTATATACATATATATATATACACATAATATGTACACATACCTTTAAAGATATTTCAGAGGAACACAAAATAGAGAAATATGAAAGAAACAAACAGAGATTGAAGCTGCTGCTATGGCTCCTTGACCAATGCCATCAACAAATATTTTTAAAAATTTAAAATAATGATGATGGCAATCATCATCATCATCATCATTATTTTAAATTTTTAAAAATATTTGTTGATGGCATTGGTCAAGGAGCCATAGCAGCAGCTTCAATCTCTGTTTGTTTCTTTCATATTTCTCTATTTTGTGTTCCTCTGAAATATCTTTAAAGGTATGTGTACATATTATGTGTATATATATATATGTATATAAAACCTGTGGCGGATTCATTTTGATATTTGGCAAAACTAATACAGTTATGTAAAGTTTAAAAAAAAAATAAAATTAAAAAAAAAAAAAAAAAAAAAAAAAAAAAAAAAAAAAAAAAAAAAAAAAAAAAAAAAAAAAAATAAAATAATGATGATGAACAGTAAAGGATTTGAATTAACATACTATTTTGTATCACTTTCCAGAATCACCCACTGACTGTTAAGCATTATCTATTAAACACTTATTTAAAACAAGTCAGACTTCAAACCAAGGTTGATATATTTATAGTCAATATATTTATATATAGAAATTTGATTTGAAGTACACACTCCAGGTTCGATGCACGATACTGGATGCTTGGGGCTGGTGCACTGGGACGACCCAGAGGGATGGTATGGGGAGGGAGGAGGGAGGAGTGTTCAGGATGGGGAACACATGTATACCTGTGGCGGATTCATTTTGATATTTGGCAAAACTAATACAATTATGTAAAATTTAAAAATAAAATAAAATTTAAAAAAAGTGAAGTACACACTTTTAATAAAATATCCTTCTCCCACTTTACATATTATGCCATGCTTTATCCACTAGGTCTACTTCCCGTAACTTTTTGGATTGAATTAAAAGAAACAAAGCAGGAAAAGAATGGGATACTAATTTTAAAAAGTAGGGCTTCAGCAATCACCTTATTAGTGTCAAATTTTAATTTTCTCATATGTGAGGAATTTCAACTGCGTCAGTAGTTGTGTTCTTCAAGCACATCCCTTTTCTGCTTTTAAGTGCTGTTCCAAGGGGGTCACAGGATAATCAGTCCCTTTGAAATCTCATGGCTAGAGCTAAACAAGTCCTGGTTCCAATTATATTAATGAAGCAGTAAAGGGAACAACTCATTGGGGAGGTGTAATAAAGTATTCAATTGTTGCTTGTACAGCAGCTTGTAAGATGTACATGTAAATATCTTAGAACTGTACAGATACAACTCAACTGGGTTGGACTTAATATGCCCAGGGTTAGTAAATCTGCACAATTTCTTTTGTTAGTTTAACAGTGAAATTCAAATTTATATATTTAATAGTTTTCCAAAAGCCATCAAAATAATTTTTAAATTATGAGTGGACCACTGAAGCCTTGTCAAAGTCTGAAGATTTCTCTGATTCTAATGTCATGTGTGGTGGTTGATGTGAATTTGCTGTGGGCTGTACTTCCATTACCCACCTCTACCTCCCCTTCATTCTTCTTTATATGGTGTAATAGAAACATTTTGTGCTATTGTGTTTGTTTTATCTGAAACATAAACAACACATCATTTGGTGAAAGACTGTATTACTATTCTGATCTTAAAGAGTAAGATAAACATACAAATTTTAGTTGTTTTTAAGAATTACTCAAATGCTAACTTCTCTGTTGCATCTTTCTAGGGCTAGCGGTCAGAATGAATTTCACTCTTTCCCACATTAATATTTCACAAAATTTTCTGTAATATGTCATTTTAATGTTGTAGAGTTTTGTTTGGTGAGCCATTAGGAAAATGTATGTCTTCATCAAATTGAACTGCAGGGATAGGAAAGACTATGTTTCACTTGAATTCCATGTTCAACTCATTGTTCTCTATAGAATGACAGTAGGATGGTCTGGGTGGATCATGTATTACAGTGAATTGACCACCTAAAGATATACAAGCGAGTTAGGGTACAGCAGATTTACATTGCTCTACTCTATCTAACAAATCAGGTCTTATATTTTCTATATTGTATCACCCTAACAAGTTATTGAATGCTTGACTCTTTCTGGTTACCTAGCAAATTCTTTTTGTCCAGCCAGTTGTAAAAAATACATATTTGTATTATTCAAATGCAAAATATCAGTAAGTTAGTTTACATATATCTGTTAATTCCTGTCTCCACTTTGTTCCTATGTTTCCATTGTGACAATGCTGGAATAAGGAAAGAAAGCAAAGACATTCTGACTCCAATACGGTCAGTACGGTAATTTCTTTGTATATATTACAGGAGGAATGAAACATGGATCTAAAGAGAAATGATAAACTGTTAGATTCTTATAAATCAAAAAGAAATAAAATACAAGTATATTTAAGTTAAATCATAATTTGTTTAGGAATTGATAGTTAAACAGTATTAATGTTAATTCTGATAGAAATCCTTTTGCTACTTCAACATGCCCTAATTTTAAAATAACAACTGAGCAACAGAACTGAACTAAAAACTGATGCTAAAATTAGGAACTTTATAAAATCCTGGAAAGTATAACCTTCACTCAAAGTAACAATAATAAGGCAAACCTACAACGACACCACCAAACATAATATCAGTAAAGAGTTGGAAGTGTTTTTAAACTTTTTGTAGAGTTGAGTCTATAAATGGTGATAAGTATAGCTTTTGAAATTTATCCAGCTCTTAGATTTATTTGCTACACTATTATCAGGCAATGCATTTAACTGCTAAATATTTAAGACTGAATTTCTATTGATAAAATAGAGACAAATGATCAGAATTAAAGATGAAAAGCTCTTTCATAAATTATTACTTCTTTATATTAATGTATATCCCTCCCCCACCTCAGTTCTGTTTCTCTCATTCCCTCCTTACTCTAAACCCATTTTTTACCATCTCTTTTTTTTTCTCCTTTGTTGCTTTTTTCTTCTTTATTTTCTATTTTTCATACCAGCACAACACTGACCAAGACTTGATAATCCTGCCTCCTACACGAAATGCAGAGCTTAGACTATTTCTGGCCAAGCATTAAATGCAAATAAAATCTTTAACAGCACGTCTGTCCTAGTGAAGAAAGAATCCACTGTACCTATAAGAACAAGACAGGAGCAGCAGAGTACAAAAATACTATTTCTTACAAATGTTCTGTTACACAAGTGGAGATTTACACCAGTTGTATACATGACTTAAAGCAGAATCTTGGAGTTAGTGATTTTCAGACTCTATTGACCTCAAGGGGGACTCACCTCTCATTAATTTGTGAGAGCATCACCAATTCTAGCAAATATTATTAACATGATCGCCTTCCATCAAGGTATTATGTTTCCTGTGTTTTCTCAATACATCCAAATAATCCATAAGTATTTCTCTGTAATTACAATGCTACCACCCTTACACATGCTGCTGATCGAAAAAATTTTCACATACTGAGATATGAGCAAGTTGTCCTGGATTAGTTTGACTTGAACTTTATGCTAACTAGAACAGCCTTTCTCGTGGCCTGCCAAACATGCATTGTACATCTGCTTTGACTATTAAAGAAAATAATGCACTTAAAAAATTAAAATGGAGTAACTGTTTCAAGGATCCAAAATAGAGTTCAGTGGCTACTGCATATGCAGTTTCAGACATGTTCCTGCATCAGTAAGAACCTGACCTTTCTGAACTGTAACAAACTTAAGGACAATACCAGCCATTTTCAAAACAAGATCTGCTAACAGCTGCTAACTTCACAACTTTATGGTCTCAAGGTCTCCCACTGTAACTATACAACCATTTTGATCATCAACCAAACCTTTCTTAATGAGCACCCCTACTTCTTACCAGCTCCAACCCTAATTCTTGACAAACAATTTATGTAACTAGGTGGTTTCTGCCTATATAAGTCTCTCCCATTCTGTAGCCCAGTGGGATACAATTCAAGTGCTTCTTGAATCTGTCTCCCCCAGCCTATAGGCCTCAGGGTAGCTCAAACAAAGCTCTTTTCTAATCCCATTATTGACTGTTTATTTTTTGCATCAACATTGCTTACCAAGGAAAGCATTTTTCCAGATTCGCCTTATCTTGGCAGTTTCAATTGATGCACAAGGCTGTTATATACTTTTTTCCTTTTTGTTTTATTACTATCCTCATAATTGTGTAATTATTTACTCATATCTTACTATAATAACCTGATAGTCAGCTGTGAGAAACTAGTACTGTAATTTTTAACTCCAGAAGATATCTTGCATTAACTATGCAAACAATATTTTTATGTGACCCTTGATACTCTCTGTTTTAAAATTTTATTATTTCTTAAAGAGAATTAAAGTTATACATATATAACCTTTTTATGTTTTTTCATTCGCTAGATTGGGCTCAGGAAGGTAGATAATTTAGGTATTTCTAAGGTAATGTGGGGCCCTATATCCCTCACTGTGTTTTTAAGACTGTATTTCACAGTAATTATAGTACACTGATTTCAAAGGTGAGTGAGTACATTCTGAAATTGTTAATACAACACTCTTTAAATCCTAAACTGTTCCCATGCCATAGCTTTTATGCAAAATGTGATTGTTAGTTTTACATGTGAACATTAATCTCAGTGCTTCTGTGAATAAATTTTGTAGCTGTGGTTAATATCCAGAGTCAGTTGAATTTAAGTAGGGTCTCCTTGATAAAGCAGGTGGGCTTCATACAATCACTTGAAAGGCCTTTAGAACAAAAACTGAGGTTTCCCAAAGAAAAGATTCAGCCTCAGGTCTACAGACTGTCTTTATTCCAAATCCTGAGTTTTTAGCCTGCATGATCACTCCACCAATTTTGAACCTGCCTTCTTTACAATCACTTAAATCAATGCCATGGATGGATGGATAGATAAACAGATAGATGGGTATGAAAACATTTATAATATAAATACTATAGAGATATTGAATGAATAAAATTGTATAATCTCTTAGTAGTTATTCTGTCCATAGATAAAGATTCCCCAAATCATAACAATAATTAAAAAATCCTTTCTTTAAATTTAAAGGAAGTTAAGCAGTTTGATTATGTAAATTCCATGAAAGGTGCCAGATTTGGCAAAATCTAGAAGAGACTGTTTTCATGTTTTTCTTAGTAGATAAAAATATTTTCTAGGCGATCACCCCAAAATTCTCCTGCCTTATTGGTCACAATTAAATTATTTGCTATGGTGATATAAGAGGATTTGAGGCTAATCTAAATTTTTAAAAAGATATGACCTTGAAGAGCCAGTTGCACACAATGAGACCGATTTGAGCAATGCTTTAACAGGTTTGTCTGTCTACAATGTGGGAGACCTGGGTTCGATCCCTGGGTCGGGAAGATTCCCTGGAGAAGGAAATGGCAACCCACTCCAGTACTTGTGCCTAGAAAATCCCATGGATGGAGGAGCCTGGTGTCCATGGGGTCACAAAGAGTCGGACACGACTGAGCGACTTCACTTAACAGGTTTACTTATGGGGCAAGACCCTCATAGCATGAGACACCCTAAAATATACAGCATTTAAAACTCCCTAAAACAAACTTGTATGATAACATATATGAGTGAGAACAGTCATACATATATAAATAAACATAGTGAAGTTGCTCAGTTGTGTCCAACTTGTTGCGATCCCATGAACTACACAGTCCATGGGATTCTCCAGGCCAGAATACTGGAGTGGGTAGCCTTTCCCTTCTCCAGGGGATCTTCTCAACCCAGGGATTGAACCCAGGTCTCCTGCACTGCATGCGGATTCTTTACCAGCTGAGCCACCAGGAAAGCCCATATAAACACATACATATTATACAAATGCATGGAGTATATAAACTTCAGGACAGTGTTACAAAAAGAGTGGAGGGAAGTAGTCAGAGAGAACAAAGGATGGCCCTCAGTCATACGCACTGAACTTTATTTTAAAAGATTTTCCAAATCTGAAAAAAGCCACAGAAAAATGCTAAGGTATATTAAATATTATCTAATAAGCATTTGATCTTCTATGTATTTTTAAATCTATGGTTGAAATAATAAGTGATAGAAAGCAGAGGGAAAAAAATGAATCACATGCCGATAAATTAAGATGTTTAGAATATTCAAAAAAGAACACAAGAAAAACATTATATAAAATAATACCACTACAAAGAGAGTCAGAATAGTAGTCTTTTATGTTCCAGAATTTTGAAAATTCTGAAGGAATGATTATTTGTTGCCCTATATGAGCACATGACTTATAATCATTAACAAGATTCCAACTAATTAAAAGAACCCAAATGAAACAATTTCACTGGAATACTAACTGGTACAGTCATTGTGGGAAAGAATATAGTGAGTCCTCAAAAAGTTAAAAACAAAACTACCAATGATACAGCAATTTCAAACCAAAGGAAATGAAAGCAGCACCTGAAAATGATACTGCAGCTCCATGTTCACTGCAGCAATATTCACAATCTCCAAACAAACAAAAATGGAAGCGCAACAGAACAAAACCTATGAGATGCTTCAAAAGCAGTTCTTAGAAGGGAAGTTTATACTGATAAATGCATGTATTAAGAAAAAAGAAAATATCAAATAAATAAGTGAACTTTCCATCTTAAAGTACTACAAAGAGGAGCAAACTATGCCCAAGGTTAGGAAGGAAAGAAGAAAATAATAAAAGTCATAAAGGAAACCATGAAACAGACACCAGACAAACAACAGAAAAAATATAGCAAGAGTAAGAACTGCTTTTTTGGAAAAAATTTAAAAAATGAAAAATCTTTATCTAGACTAAGAAAAATGAAAGCAAACAAATCAGAAATGAAAGGAGAGATATTACAACTGATATAATAGAAAAACATAGAATCATAAGCATATACTATAAACAATAATATGCCAAGATTTGGATAACCTAGAAAAAAATGGATAAATTTCTGGAAACATACAATTTATTAAGACTGAATCATGAAGAAACAACAAAGAATAAGGTGAATGAATCAGTAATGAAAAATTTTCAACACAGAAAATTCCAGGACTAGATGGATCCATTGGTGAATTCTACCAAATATTTAAAGAAGATCAACATCAATTCTTTTCAAATTCTTCCAGAAAAAGGAAGCAGAGGAAACACTTCTAAACACAATTTACCAGGCCAGAATTACTCTAATATCTAAAGACAGATGAGGACATGACAAGAAAACTATAGACTGATATCCTTGATTAATAACAGATGCAAAAATATTCAACAAAGTATCAGTATACCAAATTCAACAGAATGTTGGAAGGATCATACACCATGATCAAATGTGCTTTATTTCATGGATACAAGGATAATTCAATATAATAATGCTAGTAAGTGTTGTACTCTTAATACATGAATAAAATAAAAGATAAAAATCATTCTGTCATCTCAGTAGAGGGAAAAAAAGGTATTTTGAAAAATACAGTATCTTTTCATGGCAAGAAACTTCAACAAACTGGGAAAAGTAGTAACAAACTTCAACACAAACATATTAATTTAAATATTATACTACCTGAATAGAATGGGAGATAAAAATCATTCAGTCATCTCAGTAGAGAAAAAAAAAGTATTTGAAAAATACAATATCTTTTCATGACAAGAATCCTTAACAAATTGGGAAACAAAGCAACAAACTTCAACATAGTGAAGGTCATTTACAACAAACCTACAGGGAACATTATTCTCAGTGATGAAAGTTTAAAATCTCTTACTCTAAATGGAACAAAATCAGAGTGCACATATTCAACATAGTACTGGAAATTCTAGTTAAGAGTTATCAGGCATGATTAAAAGATAAAAGAAAAGGCATGCTAAAGGAAGAAGTAAAACTGTCTTTATTTGAAGATGATATGATCTTATATATAGAAAATCCTGAAAATTTTACCAAAAAACTTTTAGAATTAATCAGTAAATCCAGTAAAGTTGCAGGATGTAAAATAAACATAGATAAATCAGTTGCTACTGCTATATCCTATCGATGAAATATTTTAAAAATAAATAAAATGATTCCATTCACAATAGCATTATAAAAGACAAGTATTAAAATAGCAACAAAATAGCATTAGAAACAATGAAGGAATAATTGAACCAAGGAAATGAATAATCTATAGAGTGAGAAGACTTTGATGAAACAAACTGAAGAAGACATAAACAATGGAAAGACATCCTGTGTTCATGGATCAAAGGAATTAATATGGTGAAAAGCCCATACCACACAAAGTCATCTACAGATTCAATGTAATCTCTATCAAAATTCTAATGGCATTTTCAGATAAACAGGAAAAAAAAAAGAATCCTAAATTTGTATAGAACCACAACGGATCCTACATAGACAAAGCAATCCTTACAAAGAAGAACAAAGCTGGGGGCATCATACTTTCTGATTTCTAAACATGCTATAAATCTATAGTAATAAAAAAAAACTATGGTATTGACATAAAAATGCATATCTAGACCAGTGGAACAAAACAGAAATTCCAGGATTAAACCCCTGTATATGCCGTCAATCAGTATTTGATAAGAGAGCCAAAATATTCCATGATGAATGGAGAATATCTTCAAAAAATGGGCTAAGGAAAAACTGATAACCACAACAGAAAGATGAAATTAAACTCCTATCTCACAGTACTGAAAAATTTCAAATTGAAATGGATTGAAGACTTAAACGTAAGACATGAAAATGTGAAACTCCTATATAAAACATTGGGAGAAATCTTCTTAATATTGCTCTGGCAAAGATTTTCTGGTTATGACACCAAAACCAACACATAAAAAAAATAAATAAATGGAACTGTATCAAACTCAAAAGTTCTGCATAATCAAAGAAACAATCAACAAAATTAAGTGGCAAAATACAGAATAGGAAAAAAGAATTTGCAAACCACATAACAGATAAAAGGTTAATATGCAAGATACGTAAAGAATTTTAAAAAAGTCAATAATAATAAAAGATCAAACAAACTAATCAATTTTTAAAATGGGCAGAGGAACTTAGATATTTTTCCAAAGAAGATAGGAACATTGCCATCAGATGCAAGAAAAGTTTCTCACCACTAATCATCAGGAAAACACTAATCAAAACCACAATGGGATGTCACCTCCAACTGTTAGAATGGTTATCATCAGAACACTAGGGATAATCTGGGGCAAAGATGTGGAGTAAAGAGAATCCTTCTGTATTGCTGGAGGGAATGTATGGTGGTTCAACCATTACAGAGGATGGAATGAAGACTCCTTAAAAAATTAAAAATGGAACTATCATGTTACCCAGAAATCATATTTCTGAATATATATCTGATGGAAATGAAAATGGAATATTAAAAAAATATGTACCTGCACTTTATGTTTACTGGAGCATTATTCAAAATAGCCAAGATATGGAAACAACATAAGTGTCCATCAAAGGATGAAAGAATAAAAATGATGTGGTATATTCAACACAATTGATTAGGCTGTCATGAGAAAGAAGGAAATCCTGCCAGTGGCAAGAATATTGATGGATCCTGAGAGTATTATGCTAAGTGAAATGTTACACAGAAAAAGATAAATATTGCATGGCATCACTTATTTGTGGAATCTATAAAAGCTGAATTCGCAAATGGAAAGTGGAATGGTAGTTACCAGTGGTTGAGGAATGGGAGAATTGGGAAAATGTTAGTTAAAGGGTACACACTTGCAATTATATGATGAATAAATCCTAGAGATCTAATGATCAGCATTGTGGTTATACTTAACATTACAGCATTATATCATTTAAAGTTGGTAAGAGACTAGATCTTAAATATTCTCACCACAAGAAAACACATAATAAGTATGTGACGTGATGGAGATGTTAGCCAATGCTCTGGTGATCATCATATTGCAATATATGAATGTGTAAAATCAGGTTGTACACTTTGGATTTTTACAATGTTATCTGTCAACGATATCCCCAAAATAAACCAGAATAAATAAAAACAAAAAATAATTTAATGAACATTAACTGAGTGTTCGGAGAAGGCAATGGCATCCCACTCCAGTACTCTTGCCTGGAAAATCCCATGGATGGAGGAGCCTGGTAGGCTGCAGTCCATGGGGTCGCTAAGAGTCTGACATGACTGAGCGACTTCACTTTCACTTTTCACTTTCATGTATTGGAGAAGGAAATGGCAACCCACTCCAGTGTTCTTGTCTGGAGAGTCCCAGGGACGGGGGAGCCTGGTGGGCTGCCATCTCTGGGGTCGCACAGAGTCGGACATGACTGAAGTGACTTAGCAGCAGCAGTAACTGAGTGTTTAATATAAACCATTAAACCAGACATTATATGCATATTATCTCATCAAAGCCTCAAAATTTTCTATAAATTGGATACTATTATTTCATATTTATAGATGATACTTTAGTTGAAGAAGTTTAAAAGATATGGACTATACTACACAGCTACTAACTATCAAGGCAGTATATAACATAAGACCATTTAATTATAATGCAAGTATGTAGGGGGTACAATTTCATGTTATATACTTTATTATCTACAATATAACTATAGTAACTGGAACTATTATATATGATTTGGGAAATTTATTATGAATATTTAAAAATTCAAAATAAAATTTTCATCAAAAGATATACATAGTGACACTATCCTTTTATTTCACAAGAACTAGCTATCTGAAAGACTCTCAGAATGGCTGTATGAAGAACTTGACAAGTTCTCGTTTCCCCAAAACAAGAGTGTTGACAAAACTGTCTTGAATAGCCTTTTAAATCACCTTTGCTAAAGACAAGGAACACATTTAGAAGAATTTATTCAACTAAATCTACTCAATCCTAGTGAAAAGCCATTTTCACTCAAATTCAACTCCCATCTCAATTTACCTCACCCCAGCTCCATGGTCCTGCTTAAGGAGCTGACATTATGTGGAGATGATTATGGAAAATCAATGCCTAAGAATGCCATGGAAAGAATAATAATAAAGATCTCATCAGAAAATACAACATTTGACAAAATCTAACACTGATTTATGATAAAATCCTCAATAACCCAGGAATAGAAATATGAAAACACAAGGTATATAGAAAAACTAAAGCTCATATCATACTTAATGATAAGACACAAAATACCTTATCCTTAAGATCAGGAAAAAAGTCAAGTGTTCATATTCACCATTTTTTTTTTTAATATTGTACTGGAGGACCTAGGAAGTGCAGTAAGTTAAGGAAAATAAATATTAATAAAATGGAACATGGAAGAGAATAAAGACTGCCTTTATTCCTGGATCACATTATTTTATTGAAGAGTATGAAGGAGAGTTAATTAATCTGTTCTAAGTTGATGAGGTAGAGGCTTCTGATCAGAAACATTTTTCTAGGGGAAATAATTCCTAAGCTTTATATTAAACTATGAGTAATTATCTATGTCAAGAGGCTTTAGAATAAAAATCATCCAAAAAAGAGGAGACTGACAACATGGTATATATGAGAAACCTCAAGCCCTTCAAAGTAAACAGTGTAAGGTAAGAATAGTTTCTAAAAAATCAAATTAGAAGCAAAAATATAACAGATTTTTACATCTAAACTTCAGCTGATGGAAATCACATGCATTTGGTGTCATTTGCATTAGAAAAACATTCAGTAAGATTTCGGAGGATAGATTTGAGAGTGACATAACTGATATCAGAAAGATGATTTGGGTGAGTGACACAGAACTCCACATAAGTAATGGTGGGGACTTGAATCATGACCCAAGTATATAAAAAACATGGAGAGGAAGAGATATTTCTTCTTACATGAAGAGTATAAAGACATTTGAGCTTTATGATTAATCAGTATGAATGGATGAGGGAAAAAAAAAGAGTATCTGATGTTTCAAGCTTGGGGGAAAAGGAAAACACACTGGTTTAGAAAAGGATAGAGCAAGATGATACATTACATTTCAGATATGTTGAGTTTAAAATGCTTGTTTGGATTTCTTTGGTCACCCAGTGGCCAAGACTCCATGCTCCCGATGCAAGGGCCCTGGTTCAATCCCTGGTCAGGGAAGTAGATCCTACATGCCCAGAACTAAACGTATCACGTATGTCAAAATGAAGATTGAAGGTCCTGCCCCCATGCCACAACTAAGACCCACAGCCAAATAAACAAATACATGCTTTTTAAAATGTCCATCAAAGTAAAATGTATAACAGAAATTTGGAAATACAATTTTTAAAAATGCATTAATCAAGTATATTCGATTTATAATATAATGAAAGTTTCTGGTATACAGCACATCAGTTCAGTTCAGTTGCTCAGTTGTGTCCGCCTCTTTTTAACCCCATGAATCCCAGCACGCCAGGCCTCCCTGTCCATCACCAACTCCTGGAGTTCACTCAAACTCATGTCCATCGAGACTGTGATGCCATCCAGCCATCTCATCCTCTGTCATCCCCTTCACCTCCTGCCCCCAATCCCTCCCA
Organism: Bubalus bubalis; assembly: GCF_019923935.1. NCBI lineage: Eukaryota > Metazoa > Chordata > Mammalia > Artiodactyla > Bovidae > Bubalus > Bubalus bubalis. The sequence goes on along the minus strand of NC_059159.1, from coordinate 76,040,828 downwards.
GCATCAGTGTCTTTTCCAATGAGTCAACTCTTTGCATGAGGTGGCTAAAGTATTGGAGTTTCAGCTTCAGCATCAGTTCCTCCAATGAACACCCAGGACTGATCTCTTTTAGTATGGATTGGTTTGACCTCCTTGAAGTCCAAGGGACTCTCAGAGAGTCTTCTCCAACACCACAGTTCAAAAGCATCAATTCTTTGGCACTCAGCCTTCTTCACAGTCCAACTCTCACATCCATACATGACCACTAGAAAAACCATAGCCTTGACTAGACGGACCTTTGTTGGCAAAGTAATGTCTCTTCTTTTTAATATGCTATCTATGTTGGTCATAACTTTCCTTCCAAGGAGTAAGCGTCTTTTAATTTCATGGCTGCAATCACCATCTGCAGTGATTTTGGAGCCCAGAAAAATAAAGTCTGACACTGTTTCCACTGTTTCCCCATCTATTTCCCATGAAGTGATGCACGTAGATATATATAATTCTTTTTTTAGATTCTTTTCCCTTATAGGGTTTTACATAATATTGAGTATAGTTCCCTGTGTTATACAGTAGGTCCTTGTAGGTTATCTATTTTATACATAGTAGCATTTACATCGGTGAAGGAAATGGCGACCCACTCCAGTACTCTTGCCTGGAAAATCCCATGGACAGAGGAGCCTGCATGGGCTGCAATCCATGGAGTCATGAAGAGTCGGACATTACTGAGCAAGGTCACTTTCACTTTTCACTTTCATGCATTGGAGAAGGAAATGACAACCCACTCCAGTGTTCTTGCCTGGAGAATACCAAGGACGGGAGAGCCTGGTGGGCTGCCGTCTATGGGGTCGCACAGAGTCGGACATGATGGAAGTGTCTTAGCAGCTATGCTATGCTATGCTAAGTCACTTCAGTCGTGTCCGACTCTGTGTAACCCCAGGCTCCCCCGTCCCTGGGATTCTCCAGCCAAGAACACTGGAGTGGGTTGCCATTTCCTTCTCCAATGCATGAAAGTGAAAAGTGAAAGTGAAGTCGCTCAGCCATGTCCGACTCTTCTCGACCCCATGGACTGCAGCCCACCAGGCTCCTCCATCCATGGGATTTTCCAGGCAAAAGTACTGGAGTGGGGTGCCATTGGCAGCATGTTAATCTCAGCCTCTTAATTTGTCCCTTCCCCCACCCCCTCCTTTACTATTGGTAACCACATTCATAAATCTATGAAGAACGATGTTGGAAATAATATTCTAAAGAGGTAAACAGCAAAACATGGTAACTAACATGCAGAGATGAAATCAGGTGTGAAAAGCCCATACTGGAATATAAAATATTAAAGAGTAATGATATAAGCAAAAGTGGAAAAAAGGGGCCAAGGCAAAAGGAGGAGGAGTAGAAGGAAGGAGGGTAGAGTGAAGGGAAGAAGCTGAGGAAGAAGAAGGAAAAACATAAGAAGAAGAAATGATGACATACATGTAAGGGGAAACAGATTTAGAATTCTAAGAAGGTGGGAACAGTAAAATAATTTAACATGATGGTAAAGAACAAATGAAATTCTTTCCACATGATATTAAAAAAGTCTACTGCCTGACTTAGTATGGAGCATCAAGTAGAATGATGGGAGAAGAACCTATATGGCAGTAATTTTATAATAGACTGAAGAAAGGGGAATATTGAGAATAAGCTACTAGTAAAAGTGGTTTAATTTCATAATCAACTGCCTACAGCTAATAATCAGCAGTGGATAATCAAGGAGCAGCCACACAGCAGATAATCAGTAGATTTCACAGCCAGCTGTGATATGTTTGCTCTCTAAGAACCACTTTTGTTATCTCGGTTGCTGTTATTGTGTTGCTATCAATGGAGGGGGGAGGGAAACAGCATTGTAAAAAGTGAAATAAGAAGCCCACAAATAGGAAAATATATCACATGTCAGATGTTACTGAATATGAAGAATTAGATAAGTCAGTTACAAGTGACAATCTAATTTTAACTATTTCTGATCTCTTAAACTGTTTGACTGTTTATATCTCCTTTCATCACAGATATGAATCCTAAATAAATGAGGAAAGCCTCAATTTGAGTTCCATTTTTGTATGAAAAATATGTGAATGAGAAAATGAGATTCTAATAAAAATTGATTAAGAACTGCTAAACCAACCTTAACTGAGAAGACACAGTACTTACAGTTCATTAAATCTGATATGATCTTAAAGACCAAAAAGAAATATCTGGGGAGCTTTGAGGAACTTTGTTTCTCTTCTGTTTTATTATTAATAGTTCTTTATGTTCTTTCTCTGAGTGTTTGATAAATATGAACACAAAAGCCACAAAAAGTATGGTTTTTAGATTAAAATAAGGTACTTACCTTAAAATTTTTATGTGACAAATGAAAACTTTAATCTGACATAAATATGTACATGTTAGTATGACAAAATAACCTTTTTGCAACAAAAGCAACTGTTTTATAGGAATTAATTAAAGCAGTCTAAATTATGGAATAGAGTTTTCTTTAATCTGTTTAGGCATATGATAAATAAATGTAATCAATTTGAATTACAGTGAAATTTGGGATATTATAAATCTGTTAATGATACATTGCTTAACTTTGGATGAAATACCTACTGCATAAAGTGTTATTTCTTTTTGTGTATTGACATTTGAGGGGCTGGAAGAAAAAACATAAAGATTGTTGTTAAAAAGGAACTCCCTAATTCTTGTTCCCATATGGTGTAATATTTGTGTACAACAACAATAATAACAGCATCACTCTCACCTCAAAGGAATTAATCACAATGATTTCCTCCCCCAAACAACATACATCTAAAACAGATAAGCTGAATGCCCCATACATTGTTTTTAGGTGAATCAGAATACATTAGTACTATGATAGTTTGATTTTTCCAAGAAACTCTCTTCACTCTAAAATTTACAGTAGTTTGTAAACTTTTACTGCAGGAAATTGTTAAAAGTTTTTCACTAGATGAAAAAATATAAAAATATTATAAGAATTTCTGAGAGGTAACACAAAAATACTGTTTTTTTTTTTCTTTTATTGAATCAATCATTGCTCCCCACTGAACACACCGATGATCAAAAAAGAGCCAAACCACCCAACAACAATGCAGAATGTGCTCTGCAGCTTATTTTCTTACAATAAAATCTCAGAAGAGGTTTCCTTTTTTGCATGTCTAAACTAATATTGGAGAAGGAAATGGCAACCCACTCCAGTGTTCTTGCCTGGAGAATCCCAAGGACGGAGAAGCCTGGTAGGCTGCAGTCCATGGGGTTGCACAGAGTCGGACACAACTGAAGTGACTTAGCAGTAGCAAACTATTATACCTATGTTTAATAGATGAGAATAATTATTTTTTCCACAGGTTTTCTAGGTAACAATGCAAAGTTTACTGAACTACAAAGGGATATGTAATTTTAGTGGGCCAATTAAGGGTTATTTAGTTTTCAAACTTGTGCAAACATCATTCCATTTCACAAAACTCTACTTTGCATAATATAGTATGCAGCCTGGAATTTCCTCAGACATCAATATGTTTGGTCATGTCCTTGATATAGCCATGTTGTGACAGTCAGAAGGTAACTGGGAACAGAATAAGATGCTACAACAAAGAAATCATAGAGAACACTGGCCCAAAATTAAGGAAATACTTATTTTTTCCATAAACAGTAATCCAAAGGTTGGAGGGGATTCCAAGGCTCACAGCATAATTTTGTCATCCTCAACATGTGCTTCTATCCGAGCCCAAAACACTGTTCCTTTTATTGCAATGTTCAGTCGAAGAAGAAATGGGAAAAAATGTAGAAGGAGAGCGATTCATTTAAAAGTTATGTTAAAAAGCAGCAGTTCATACCAAAATAATGGGATATAGTCCAGCACAATTTCAAAATTAATTAATTTTTTTCCTCTTTTGCAAAAACTATGACCCATTCCTCAGAGAAGCTGCAGTTGTTAGGCTGAAGTTGTAAGAGAAGAGGGGAAAGTATTTCTCTGCTTGCTGACTAGTCTGTCCTTGCTTTCAACTCCTCCTCCAATCTCTGGAGAGACTCATATGTATTTTCTAAATTGCCCCACCCAATCCAGGCTGAACAATTTCTGCCTGAATGATGCCACAATCTCTGATCCTTACTAGCATCATTCTTTAAGCAGGGGTCCCCAACCTCCGGGCCATGGACCGGTACCTTGTGTCAGATAATTGGCAACATCAGATTAGAAATAAAGTGCACAACAAATGTAATGCAACTGAGTTATCCCCAAACCATTCTCTCCCACTCAGCCATGGAAAAACTGTCTTCCACTAAACCTGTCCCTTGTGCCAGAAAGGTTGGGAACTGATGCAAAGAATCTGAACTTCAAGATCAAATTCAAATTGAGAATTACTGGGCTTCGCTACTGGTTCAGTGGTAAAGAATCTGCTTGCCAATGCAGGAGACATTAGTTTGATCCCACAAATCAAAGACATGACTTCAATCTGGGAAGATCCCAGATGCCACAAATAATTAAGTCCGCGTGCCACAACCATTGAGCCAGCACTCAAGAGCCTGGGAGCAACAACTACCAAAACCCACATGCTCTGCAACAAGAGGAGCGGCTGCAACAAGAAGCCCAAGTACAGGAACTGGACAGTAGCCCTTGCTCTCAGCAACTAGAGAAAAGCCCATGCAAACAATGAAGACCCAGGAGCCAAAAACAAATAAATAAAATTATTAAAAAAAAATCAGAATTACTTAACTCCTCTGCACTTCTGCAGGGAATATGGTAATATTTAAAGAGCACTTTCCAGGTTCTCCTCGTTTCCCATGTCAGACCCATTACACAAAATTCAGTGCCTCTCTTCATACCTGTGCAAGTAACTATTCCTTATCCCTCAGGTAGAGATGTTGTGCTCATTTAGCTCTGAAATGATCTACTCTCTGATAAAAATGGCACAGTGGAAAGTGGGCTCCACAACTCTTAAAAACAGGCTGGGGGCTATTAGGTTAGGGCATCTGGGAATGGCTACCCATTCCAGTATTCTGGCCTGGAGAATTCCATGGACAGAGGAGCCCAGCAGGATACAGTTCATGGGGTCACAAAGAGTTGGACATGACTGAGATACTTTCACTTTCTAATGCTTTGCTCAGCTGCTGCTGCTGCTAAGTCGCTTCAGTCATGTCCGACTCTGTGCAACCCCATAGACGGCAGCCCACCAGGCTCCCCCGTCCCTGGGATTCTCCAGGCAAGAACACTGGAGTGGGTTTCCAATTCCTTCCCCAATGCATGAAAGTGAAAAGTGAAAGTGAAGTAGCTCAGTCGTGTCCAACTCCTAGAGACCCCATGGACTGCAGCCCACCAGGCCCCTCCATCCATGGGATTTTCCAGGCATGAGTACTGGAGTGGGTTGCTATTGCCTTCTCCGGGTTTGCTCAGAGACTAGTCTAAAAGTCAGGGCAAGTCTCTTTAACTTCAGACTCCCTTGCCTCAAAGGAAAACCAGAGAGGGGACCGCTCAATACATGGAGCTTCTCTTCCCATTTGTCTAGGATCAGTGCGGGTACTATCGGACTACACAGAAGATATTCTTAACCAGATGGAAAAGGGGTGGACAGACACTGTAGAGAAGCAGGGACATGGCTTGGTTTTCATAGATGAATAAACTGTGGGGAATACACCTCTTTCTGAAAAGCCATAACTGCTCAGGATCCATATTCCAGTCTCAATGGCAATTAGTCTTCCAGCCATAACTTACCTTCTCTTCAAGAATATTGTTTTTAAATACCTGAATAGCCAAGTGTTCAAAGTTTCTTTTTCAGTCATTCTTATTTCTACAGTTTTATTTTTTCTCTCAATTTTACTTTACTTTCTATTTAAGTTTAATTTTAATGTGTTCCTACTTTTCCTAACATTTACATCTCCTTTGATTCACATTCTGTTTCCCTTACCTGTGAGCTTTTCCATAGAGTCAGTTTTCCTTTCAAAGATCTCCATTAACTTTCATTAATATGTGGCAATAAGTGTCAATCGTCAACAATTTTAAATAGAGAACAAAATAAATATGAAAAAAAGCAAGAGAGGCAATGGACTGGGTTTTCTCCAATTCCTATGATAATCTCTAACTACTGATAATCATCAATTTGGATACTACGTGCCAAGACAAAAGTTCCTTAAATTAATAATAAACATGCTATACTACAACACTTTAATACATTTTAAGAATATTTGATGCTAAGAACATCACAAACAAAATATGTTTCTAACCACTCTTCACTTTATATTATTTATAGTATTTTGAGTGTCTCAATAGATTGTAAGGAAGTTAGTGTCAGATACTGCATCTTATCTCCCTGTAACAAAGTACCTGGTACATGGTACATGGGCCAAGCTAGTTGATTTTAACTCATTTGTTTTTGCAGTTTATGTTATCCCTCCCTTGTCAACAGAATTAAACCAGTAGCAAATACATAACCATCAGCTTTAATAAAAGGATATTAAAAGGTTAAATGCATTTACTTTCAGATCCCACAATTAACATTCTGAAAACTGTTAGAATGAAATCTTAAAAATTACAAAATATTTCAATTGTTAGAACCATTTGCATAAGAAGTGTAAGGAAAACTGAAAATCTCAGCCTTTAAAAGGGAGTGTGTGAATAGCTGAAAGAAGTGGAAAAAGAAAGGGCTTTCAAAAATCACAAAAGGGTAGAGTTTTCTGAACCACTAGATGTTATCTAGGAATAGATACTACAGGTATCTAACACCATAAGGACAGAAAAGACCCACCCATGCATTTCAAGATGACTTAGATCTGAGTGGGGAATAGCAAGGGAAGAACAGAACCATGGAATGGCATGTAGATCACCCCTCACACCATGGCGCATTGTCAGTCTTCTGGCAATCCATATATCACCTTATAGAAGGGAAATGAATTGTAGAAACATGTGAATGCTGAATCATTTAATAGGGACAAAAGAAAGAGTGAGTATAAACTAGGCATGCCTGAGTTTACCATGAACTAGCAAAATTATTCCATGAGCCAAGTTAATTTCAGTCACAGGAAATCAGGACTGAAAATGTTCACAGGTGAAATGTATATTTTTATAATTTCTCAGCTACTAAAAAGACAGCAATGATTGGATAGATTTTATAAACTTAAGTCTGACTCAGGGCTGGATCTCCTGTATCTGATACACTCAATCTCCCAAACACACTTCTCATTTTAACTCACCTCTTCTGTGACCCAGCCTTCCACCTTCTTTCCCCAAATCTAAGTACTCTTCAATATTGACATGTCCATTGGTAAAAGCCCTTGTATCTATTTGTCAACCTGTTGTTATGATTTCTTCCTAGTTTTCCTTGAACTTTTGTACCAGTAAGACAGTTTCAACTGCAAGCAATAGAAGCCTAGTCAATAGAAGCATAACCAATATAAATATTATTTAGGAAGAGGTCTAAAGGTTGATTGTCTCCAAGTTAATCACAATAGGCCTGTGAAGAAACTAGGCTCTCTTCAGATTCCAACTCAACCATAATAGCTGTTGATCTTTTTCATCATTAAGATTTTCAACTCATGATCACAAGATATTTGTTTTGATTCCAGACAACTTGTCAGCTACAAGGCAGAATAAAGGAAAAGGAATGATGCCAGTGAAGAATTATCCAACATCTGTCTGTGTCAGAGTTTGGCAAAGGATATCTTCAAAGTGTCCTATTAGATTTCCCTTTGTGTTTCATTGGCCATGAGTTGTTGTTGTTGTTCAGTTGCTCAATCATGTCTGACTCTTTGTGACTCCATGGACTGCAGCACACCAGGCTTGCCTGTCTTTCACTAACTCCTGGAGCATGCTCAAACTCATGTCCATTGAGTCAGTGATGCCATCCAACCATCTCATCCTTTGTCTTTCTCCTCCTGCCTTCAATCTTTTCCAACATCGGGGTCTTTTCTAATGAGGTGGCTCTTTGCATCAAGAGACCAAAGTATTGGAACTTCAGCTTCAGCATCAGTCCTTCCAATGAATATTCAAGACTGATTCCTTCAGCATTGACTGGTTTGATCTCCTTGCAGTCCAAGGGACTCTCAAGAGTCTTCATCTCCACAGTTCAAAAGCATCAATTTTTCAAAGCATCAATTTTTCTTTATGGTCTAAATCTCACATCTATACATGACTACTGGAAAAACCATAGCTTTGACTAGACAGACCTTTGTTGGTAAAGTAATATCTTTGCTTTTTAATATGCTGTCTAGGTTTGTCATAGCTTTTCTTCCAAGGACCACACATCTTTTAATTTCATGGCTGCAGTCACCATCTGCAGTGATTTTGGAGCCCAAGAAAATAAAGTCTGACACTGTTTCCATTGTGTCCCTAACAATTTGCCAGTAAATGATGGGACTGGATGCCATGATTTTAGTTTTTTGAATGTTGAGTTTTAAGCCAGCTTTTTCACTCTCCTCGTTTACCTTCATCAAAAGGCTCTTTAGTTCCTCTTTGCTTTCTGCCTTAAGTAGGTCGAATAATGACCCTATCCCTAAAGAATAAAATATCAGGTAATAAACTATCTTCCCTGAAGGCTACATTGGTATTGAACAAAATTGGAATTCAAAAGGTTTGGGCATCAAGGAAGTGTTTTCCTTTTGCTTGTGATGAACTCTAAAGATTATGTCTCTTGGTTTCCCAACACAAAGTTATATCCATTTTCTTCATTCTAAAAGTTTACAATTTGAAATCATATTCCAAGCGAACCTGTACAATATCTTTCCCATTTACATCTGCTGAGAAATGTTTATCTTTTCAGAATTCAACATGCTAGCCTAAGGAAAATAACTATATGAAGCAAATTAGAATAGGATTATCTCCTTTCCAAACTGCCACAATTTGGTTCAGAAGTAAATCCTACCATATCATAGCCCTTATCAAGACAATACCTCTGCTTTTCAGAGGTACATTAAAACTTTAACATTCAAGAGCATGTGAAAATACATGATTCAGATGGTTGCCTATAATTTCATGACTTCTGTTATCTGAAACATTTTCATTGATGACATTAAAGAACTCCTCATTGTTTTAGCACTAAGAGAAGCCTCTTAAATTCTAGAAATAATAATTTCCCATTTTGGCTTCAAACATCAAAATAAGAATTATTTTTGTTTCACCATGATGAAAAAAACAGTGTACTAAAATTATCTAATAAACACATGCAGGATGTGTCAATTTTAATTTGTGAAGAAATTAGAGTGTACATGTTTGATAAATGCCATATTGTAAAAATAATATAACAAAATGTTACCATTTACATGTGTATTGAGAATACAGATAACAGAACCTTAATTAATGTACTTTATTATTAAGTGTTGCTGAAAAAGCAAGTTAATCAGATAGTGTTCCAATGAAAGTATTTACCACTTCATAGTTATTTCTAAAATTAACCCATATCTAATTATGTGTGGGGAAGAGATGAAGAAACTTAGATTATATCATGGGAAACTTGCAAAGTCATTGACTCATTTGAGTCCAGTTCAGTCGTTCAGTCATGTCCTACTCTTTGCAACCACATGGACTGCAGCACACCAGGCCTCCTTGCCCATCACCAACTCCTGGAGATTGCTCAAACTTATGTCCATCGAGTCAGTGATGCCATCCAACCATATCATCCTCTGTACTCCCCTTCTCCTCCTGCCTTAAATCTTTCCCAGCATCAGGGTCTTTTTTCCAGTGTGTCGTCTCTTCACATCACATGGCCAAAGTATTGGAGCTTCAACTTCAGCATCAGTCCTTTCAATGAATATTCAGGACTGATCTCCTTTAGGATTGACTGGTTTGATCTCCTTGAGTCCAAGGGACTCTCAAGGGTCTTCTCGAACACCACAGTTCAAAAGCATCAATGCTTTGGCACTCAGCTTTCTTTATAGTCCAACTCTCACATCCATACATGACTACTGGAAAAGTCATATCCATACATGACTACTGGAAAAATACAAATGATATCTGAGTACCACAAAAGTGACTCATTTATCCCTGTACAATTTTTAAAGAGAATGACCTAAAATAGATCATTGTGTTCTTACAGAAGATTAGAGTCCAAATCATTATAATGATTGGTGTGTTGTAAAGCCCAAATGCCAGTCTATATTCAAAGTTAGTTACTGTCCAGTACCTAAAAGATTTCATGTATTTTCTTTATGTTTATAGTTTCTATCCTCTAGTGAAATTACACTAGTTATAGTACTTTATTATTATACTTAAACGTTTCATACTCATATGTTAAGGTTTGGTCCCAGATTCTTAAATATTTTCCTTACTTCACAAACACTATTCTGCAGGAAATATTATAAACTTCACAAAATATGGAGCTCGGCACCTCCCACCCTGGGCTCCGCGCGGCGGTCGACAGAATGAGTCTGCATATCTTCAGTGACAAAAGTGTCACTGGTGACAAAAGTACAGAAAATTGCGACTTCCTGCTTTCACCACCGGCACTTACTGGAAGATCGTCCGTTCTCCGTCTGTCACAGAAAGAGAATGTGCCACCGAAGAGCACAGCCAAAACTGTGAAGGTGACTCTTCAGACACCTCTACGGGACCCACAGACATACAGGATCTTAAGTCCCAGCGTGGGCAGCAAGCTCGAAGCCTGTTTTGTTCTGGGTGACCCCATTGAATTAGAAAACTGCCATCAAGTCTGTACCCAGAAAGAGAATCAACAGTTCACCAAGGAAACAGACACCAAAACGACCCATGGAATTCTCCAGAAGCCAGTACCAGTCAACACCGAGCCCCCCTTAGAGGACATGAGACCAGTCTCTGAAGACCAGCCTCCTGGTGGGCCCCCCTCAGCTCCTCTGGTCAGCCTGGGTCCCTCAAGCTCTTCCCAGATACCAGAGAGTGTTGAAAACCCGGAGGCCTCCCGAGGACCAGCCCCCGGCAGCCCTGAGTGCACCCGGGAAGAGCACGTCCACCCTTGGCCCTCAGAGGAGAGCATGCCCCTTGGCCCGTAGCTCCAGAACAGCCCCCTGGGGTGGCGTCCCAGGACACAGCAGAAGACCCACTCAGCGCTACGGGAGGGGACTCGGAGGGGGTCCCTGGTCCCCCCGCCAGGCCCGCCTCGCCCTGTGGTGCCCCCCCTGGAGAAAAACCCCTCGTGGACCTGCCTGGAGTGGCCCTAGTGGGCTCCATGGATGCCACCGGCCACGAGGACACGGCCCTGACCGGCCCTGGAGAGGCTGCAGGGGCCACACACCCCGGTGCTCAGGGGGAGGAGGCCTGTGGCCAGGCCACCGGCTCTCTGAGGAGCAGGCCTGTCCAGCTGGAGTTCGACTTCTCTGATGCCACCAGCAAAAGGTCGCCCTCACTGCAGAAGCGAGGGAAGGCCCTGGGTCTCAAGCCCCCCTCAAGGAGACCAGAGGCAAGGCCCGGAAAGGCCACCCTGGAGGCGGGCAAGGGTTGCGAGCTCGCTCTGCATGAGTCCGACGGCCCGAGCTGGGACAAGCCAGACAACCCAGACTGTAACCCGGCCGCAGACAGTGGCGAGGCCTGGCCCCCGGAGCACCCGCAGAGCGGCCAGGCCACAGAGGCCTTGTCTCTGAGCCGGCAGGCATGCTCAGATGACACACCCGGGACGAGGGCCCCAGCGAGGACCCCAGGAGCGGCGGGCGAGGGGTGAACCACAGGCTCTTTGGGGGGGTCGGCGCCCCTCAGCAGCCCAAGCAGCGAGCCACCGACTGCACCCATCAACCTCACGCCCTCCACCGAGAGGGCGCCGGAGCCCACCCTGGACCTGAATGGGGAGCAGTTCTGGGACTCCGCGGAGGTCCTAGGCACAGGGGCAGAGGTGGACTACCTGGAGCAGTTTGGGGCATCCTCGTTTAAAGAGTCAGCCCTGAGGAAGCAGTCACTGTACCTCAACTTCGACCCGCTCCTGCAGGACAGTCCCCAGGGGCTGGCACCCAGTAGCAGCGGCAGGCCCCGGGGCCTACCTGTCCCGAGTGCGGGCCCTCTGGCCTCCGAGGAGAGCCCTGGGCTCATGCAGACTGCAGGTGGCTTCTCTCTCGGTCTCCATGCTCGCAGTGTGGACGGGCCTTCCTCTGGAAGCCCCCCGGAGGCCCAGCTGCTTGACCTGGACTTCCCTGGAGCCCCGGGCATTCCTATACCTGGCCCGGCTCTGTGTGACCTTGGGCCCGGGGCTGCACTGCTGCCTGTGGAGCGGATCGTGGATGAAAAATCAACAAAACCAAAAGCTGGTTCTTTGAAAGGATAAATAAAATTGACAAACCATTAGCCAGACTCATTAAGAAACAAAGGGAGAAAAATCAAATCAATAAAATTAGAAATGAAAATGGAGAGATCACAACAGACAACACAGAAATACAAAGGATCATAAGAGACTACTATCAACAATTATATGCCAATAAAATGGACAACGAGGAAGAAATGGACAAATTCTTAGAAAAGTACAACTTTCCAAAACTCGACAAGGAAGAAATAGAAAATCTTAACAGACCCATCACAAGCACGGAAATTGAAACTGTAATCAAAAATCTTCCAGCAAACAAAAGCCCAGGTCCAGACGGCTTCACAGCTGAATTCTACCAAAAATTTAGAGAAGAGCTAACACCTATCCTGCTCAAACTCTTCCAGAAAATTGCAGAGGATGGTAAACGTCCAAACTCATTCTATGAGGCCACCATCACCCTAATACCAAAACCTGACAAAGATCCCACAAAAAAGAAAACTACAGGCCAATATCACTGATGAACATAGATGCAAAAATCCTTAACAAAATTCTAGCAATCAGAATCCAACAACACATTAAAAAGATCATACACCAGGACCAAGTGGGCTTTATCCCAGGGATGCAAGGATTCTTCAATATCCGCAAATCAATCAATGTAATACACCACATTAACAAATTGAAAAATAAAAACCATATGATTATCTCAATAGATGCAGAGAAAGCCTTTGACAAAATTCAACATCCATTTATGATAAAAACTCTCCAGAAAGCAGGAATAGAAGGAACATACCTCAACATAATAAAAGCTATATATGACAAACCCACAGCAAACATTATCCTCAATGGTGAAAAATTGAAAGCATTTCCTCTAAAGTCAGGAACAAGACAAGGCTGCCCACTTTCACCATTACTATTCAACATAGTTTTGGAAGTTTTGGCCACAGCAATCAGAACAGAAAAAGAAATAAAAGGAATCCAAATTGGAAAAGAAGAAGTAAAGTTCTCACTGTGTGCAGATGACATGATCCTCTACATAGAAAACCCTAAAGACTCCACCAGAAAATTACTAGAACTAATCAATGACTATAGTAAAGTTGCAGGATATAAAATCAACACACAGAAATCCCTTGCATTCCTATACACTAATAATGAGAAAACATAAAGAGAAATTAAGGAAACAATTCCATTCACCATTGCAATGGAAAGAATAAAATACTCAGGAATATATCTACCTAAAGAAACTAAAGACCTATATATAGAAAACTATAAAACACTGGTGAAAGAAATCAAAGAGGACACTAACAGATGGAGAAATATACCATGTTCATGGATTGGAAGAATCAATATAGTGAAAATGAGTATACTACCCAAAGCAATCTATAGATTCAATGCAATCCCTATCAAGTTACCAACAGCATTCTTCACAGAGCTAGAACAAATAATTTCACAATTTGTATGGAAAAACAAAAAACCTCGAATAGCCAAAGTGATCTTGAGAAAGAAGAATGGAACTGGAGGAATCAACCTACCTGACTTCAGGCTCTACTACAAAGCCACAGTTATCAAGACAGTATGGTACTGGCACAAAGACAGAAATATAGATCAATGGAACAAAATAGAAAGCCCAGAGATAAATCCACGCACATATGGACACCTTATCTTTGACAAAGGAGGCAAGAATATACAATGGATTAAAGACAATCTCTTTAACAAGTGGTGCTGGGAAATCTGGTCAACCACTTGTAAAAGAATGAAACTAGAACACTTTCTAACACCATACACAAAAATAAACTCAAAATGGATTAAAGATCTCAACGTAAGACCAGAAACTATAAAACTCCTAGAGGAGAACATAGGCAAAACACTCTCTGACATACATCACAGCAGGATCCTCTATGACCCACCTCCCAGAATATTGGAAATAAAAGCAAAAATAAACAAATGGATATTTGGCAAATCTAATACAGTTATGTAAAGTTTAAAAATAAAATAAAATTAAAAAAAAAAAAAAAACTCAATATTCAGAAAACTAAAAAAAAAAAAAAAATAAACAAATGGGACCTAATTAACCTTAAAAGCTTCTGCACATCAAAGGAAACTATTAGCAAGGTGAAAAGACAGCCTTCAGAATGGGAGAAGATAATAGCAAATGAAGCAACTGACAAACAACTAATCTCGAGAATATACAAGCAACTCCTACAGCTCAACTCCAGAAAAATAAATGACCCAATCAAAAAATGGGCCAAAGAACTAAATAGACATTTCTCCAAAGAAGACATACAGATGGCTAACAAACACATGAAAAGATGCTCAACATCACTCATTATCAGAGAAATGCAAATCAAAACCACTATGAGGTACCATTTCACACCAGTCAGAATGGCTGCGATCCAAAAGTCTACAAGTTATAAATGCTGGAGAGGGTGTGGAGAAAAGGGAACCCTCTTACACTGTTGGTGGGAATGCAAACTAGTACAGCCACTATGGAGAACAGTATGGAGATTCCTTAAAAAACTGGAAATAAAACTGCCTTATGATCCAGCAATCCCACTGCTGGGCATACACACTGAGGAAACCAGAAGGGAAAGAGACACGTGTACCCCAATGTTCATCGCAGCACTGTTTATAATAGCCAGGACATGGAAGCAACCTAGATGTCCATCAGCAGATGAACGGATAAGAAAGAAGTGGTACATATACACAATGGAGTATTACTCAGCCATTAAAAAGAATACATTTGAATCAGTTCTAATGAGGTGGATGAAACTGGAGCCTGTTATACAGAGTGAAGTAAGCCAGAAAGAAAAACACCAATACAGTATACTAACGCATATATATGGAATTTAGAAAGATGGTAACAATGACCCTGAATACAAGACAGCAAAAGAGACACTGATGTATAGAACAGTCTTATGGACTCTGTGGGAGAGGGAGAGGGTGGGAAGATTTGGGAGAATGGCATTGAAACATGTAAAATATCATGTATGAAATGAGTTGCCAGTCCAGGTTCGATGCACGATACTGGATGCTTGGGGCTGGTGCACTGGGACGAGCCAGAGGGATGGAATGGGGAGGGAGGAGGGAGGAGGGTTCAGGATGGGGAACACATGTATACCTGTGGCAGATTCATTTTGATATTTGGCAAAACTAATACAGTTATGTAAAGTTTAAAAATAAAATAAAATTAAAAAAATAAATTAATAAATTAAACTTCACAAAATATTACTCGCTTCCACATACCACTTTCATTACAAATCACCTTAACCTTTTACTACATTCTTCTGTCTTTAATTGAACCAACTTCTGGGAGAAGCATTTTCTGTTAAATCATCCTGTTTTTGCCATAACCTCTCTCCCTCTCCCACAAAGTTCTGGCTAGTCCTATTTTTTTCCTTCTGTATAAAATAAAAGCCTTTTCCTGTTTGATTTTTGAGACACTGGTACATCTTGTATATCCTGAGATCAGCAATATCTTCTGTGAGTACAGTTTCTTTATATAAGTTTTTTATATGGTTTTATTTTAAAGGAAACCAGTGAACTTGGAAGAGGACCTTCACTCAGATGTTGATTTCAGCCTTTTTAAGACATGAAGCTAAGTTGTGCTTAGATTCCTGACACAGAGAAACATGAAATAATAAACTTATATTGCAATAAGCTACTAAACTTATAATAATTTGTCACTCAGCAATAGAAAACCAATGCGTATTGAAATGCACAATATGAACTTAAGTCCCACTCTAGATCACAACTTAAGGTTGTTTTTTGTTTTTTGCTTTTTTTAAATAGAAAAGCTTCCCTTTTACATTCCTACCAGAAACACACAATGACTCTAATATCTAATGGACTAGATAAACAAATCTGTAGGCACATAAAATTATTTAGTCTTAAAAAGGAAGAGGATTTTGACACATGCTACAACACTGATGACCTGTGAAGACATTATTCTAAGTGAAATAAGACAATCACTAAAGTACAAATAATGTATGATTCCTTTAATATGAGATTCTGGGAGCAGTCAGACTTACAGACAATACAGAATGGTGGTTGTCAAGGGCTGGGACATTACTATTCACCAGGTTACAGAGTTGCTGCTGAGGGAAGCTTGTGGAGATAGATGTTGGTGATGTTTATATAGCAATGTGAATTTACTTAATGCCACAGAATTGTTTAAAATGGTTATGGTGGTAAATTTCATATGTATCTTACAGCAGTTATAAAGAAAAGAGTAAATAAATAAGATAAGACAACAAAAATAAAAAACTTCCTTAAGTTATTAATATATTCCATGCAATTGTTGTCTTCTGCATTTTATTTGATGGTAACTAGAAAAAAAATCTTTAAATGTACTACAGTTATTATAATGGCTGATACTCATTTAAATAAAATATTACATTAAAAATCTCAAACGTTGAATTATAACATTTAAAATAAACTCTTCCAGGAGATGCCTAGATAATGGTGTTATTTCATGATCAAAACATTTCCCATGTACACATATGAAAAAATATGATAATACCTATACAGCATTGGTATTACACTCATTATTTGGATATGGAGATTTTCCTGTAATGAATTCCACCTACAAAGGAGAAGAAAAGTGTTCTGTTGATTGACCAACAATTTTCAATTAAAGTAAATATTAGCAGACATGATTTCTACTTCATTTTCATTACTAGAACCATTTCTGGTAGATTGGACAATAGGGACAGAACTTGGTAGAAAGGATACGTTTATCCTAAGATGAGAGGACTTAGTATAACACTGGTTCTGACATTCAGTACAGTAATATTTGTGAGATATTACAGCCAAA
Source organism: Bubalus bubalis (assembly GCF_019923935.1). NCBI lineage: Eukaryota > Metazoa > Chordata > Mammalia > Artiodactyla > Bovidae > Bubalus > Bubalus bubalis. The sequence goes on along the minus strand of NC_059159.1, from coordinate 76,023,830 downwards.
TTTTGGAGATTTAGTTTTGACCTGCTAATAAGCAGATATTTATTTTTACCAGCTGTACAGTAGTTGGTTAGATCGTTCCTGTGATGATTTATGGAAGTCCATCTATTTAATCTTATCCAGAGGAATCCAAAGAGATTTTTTTTTGAATTATGATTTTAGAAAACAATATGTGTAATAATCTACCATGTTGGATCATACTTTGAATCAAAAGATGTTTTTACAGATATTCTGTAACCTGTTGAACTAAGATACAGTCCTGTGTTCCCTTGGTCCTTTGCAGGAGATACTGAAGATAGTTAAGGCAGTAGCCAGTCAAATACTGAGACATAGCCAAGTTCTTCGCACTAGTAGAGTATCTCAGAGGAAGCACAATACACTCAAATTATAACAACAATAATGACTCTTCTCAGTTGCATCCGAAGAAAGAGTAAACTGATCATGTGAATGCTTCATCACATTCTTCTGTGTTTGCTCCAAGAAATTTAAGGATAGTAGTTGTTGTTTTTCAATGTCTAAGTTATGTTATTTTGTTATGGCAACAAATACCCAATAGTCTATTCCAGCTTTGTGGACTAAATTTGCAGATTGAGAATAAGAATTGTTATTTCTGTCACAAGGATAAAGCTTAAAGATGATATTAAAAAGGGTTACAAACTTACATAACCACATACACAGTTAAAACATACCCAGCATATGATTTTTAAAAGGAAATATATATTTTCAAATTTTTAACAACAAATATGTCCAATAAATTGTAAATGATGCATGAACTTCATACTACATACCTGGAAACTGGGCCACAAAGAACACAAAAAGAATAGCTAAAATCTTATAACTGATTGATATTTTGAAATTCTTTATATAAAATAACACTTTTTTAGAATTGTTATAAGAAAAACTTAAAAGGATAGCTGCTCATAACAGTGTTCTCTTTCAAATTATCAGAAATAAAATAACTTTAGGCTTTTAATGAGGTAGCATCTGCCATTGATGAAAAAAGTAAGATTCATTATATAAAAACTTATTTTGAGAATTATCTAATTCATCATGGTATCAAGTGTTAATTTATGTGTAGAATACCATAACCATATTATAGTATCAAAACTGACTCTACTTTTGAGATAATATGCTACTATTAATAATAATAATATTGTTTAAATGTTTAATTATAGGGTAATATTATAGGCATCTTAAAAATACTTTATTTTTTAATCTTCAAGCAACCTTAGAAGGTAAGTGTCGTTATTATTAGTCCTATTTTACAAATGGGAAAACTAAGGCTCAGACAGTTTAAGATTAATTCACCTAAGATTCACGACCAGCTACGGAAGTCTTCACTTGTTCTTTCTATCCACTATCACAAAGATCTGCTAAGACCAAGTTCAACATTGCAAAATAAGGAAACTTTTCTTCTCGGATGTTTCCTTTCCTTCACACTCCCTTACTAGCAACCATCACATACTATGTCAGGATCCATGCATAACCACAAGCCAATCATGTAACATTAAAACAGAAAGGGATTTGAGAGACATTCTTCTATTAAAATTCACTCTTGGCAGTGTATTTCTCAGAGAAGATGGAGTTTTAGCCTTTTTTCTATGATTCTGAGAGTGGCCTGTTTTTAAAGTCATTTCTGACCACCAACAATATATGGGCAAGTTATTAGGAAAGAGGATCTGAGAGCTAGACTATTTGGAAAGCTGCATCTGATGGCCATGTTGATAGTAGCGCTGCCCATGACCTCTTCCTCTTGCTCTATAGATACCTCTCTCCTTCTTCTAACCTCAAATGCCCAGATACCACAGATGATGGTTAGGCTGTGGTGGTATAAGGGTTCGTGGACATAGGCCCCAGAATTTCAGCTGCTTCAAGCCTTCTAAGATCCAGGATAGAAAATACCGTTGCACAAAGCTATGGCCTCACTGGAATAGATCTGTGAAAGCCATAGAGAGAAAGGTTACTGACTGAATTATGAGAGAATACCCAGACATGGCCATGTTTTACAATGACTTCCTTGCTAATGGCCTCAAAACTACTTTGTCTTGTCACCTAATTGCTAGATTTTAAACATACCCTGCCTTGATAGGCCACATTAATTTATGAATTGCACATGCAGGATTCTATTATATACATTAAAATCTTACAAAAGCAGAACTTATGACAGATAAAATAAAAATTATGATTTATTCCAGAACCCCTCCCTACTCATCCCTTTGTCTCTGCTAAAAAATGCATACAATACACATAGAAGACTAGCACAACAGAAGTCTCAGGGGTTTCTCTGCCTGTTTCTTATAAATACATTTTTAAGCTTTCTTGCACTTATTTCCTTTCTGCTTTATCATGAATGGATTCTCTTTAGAGTCACTCTGGATTTTCCATGTGATTTTACCTTCAATTTTATGCTATTTATGGGATTATTTAGATTCATATTTTGCTCTACAGGGACTCACTAAGAGAAGGCTCCAGACGCTGAAGTCAAGAACATGATATTTTCAAGACACAATGTGTGGAAATAACATAGATACAAATCACAGATAATAATAGCCCAATGTTGTAGAGCATATTAAATAAATTGATACATGTAAAACACTTAGAATAGAGCTTTGTGGGTCAGCTGTACTGCAATATGACAAATAAATGGAATAAAAAGCATAAAGGAAAATAGTGTGAAGCTTTGGGAAATGTTATTTTATATAAGACAGTCATGGAAAATCCTTAGTATAATGAGGATATACTGTACTTGAACACAAATATCTATATAGACCTTTTTAATATGTAGGGTTATGCTAGTTTTCCAGATATCTGAAACTGTAGGAATTTCTCCCCCTTTTTTAGTCTAAAAATTTGATTCCAGGTTGAACAATAAAATGTGGGTTTATTCTATTTATATGTAATTAGAAACTAACCCTTTGCAAAAAAAAAAGGTAAGCTACATAATCATTTAGGAGGTACAGAAGTTACAACTGTTAGCTTTTGTGTTAATGAATAAAATATATGTATTAAATTGCCACTTGGATAGCAATACATATTTATGTTATTTAATGCTTAAGATTGTTTATTTCTTTTGAAAAACATGAAGGATCTTAATAAACTCTCACTCTATGTACTTACTGGAGAAAGGATACATTATATAGATCTTTCAAAAAAATTATCATCTGACAACATCTGTCATTTATCATTAAAAACAGACATATATTAAAAAAACAAAATGGATAAAGTTGGGAAAATATAAGTAAAGAAAGTGAGCTGATTTGGAAAATGCACAGAGTAAGAACATTACTGTTTGACTGTGGACCAGACTTAAACCTATCCCAGCATCAAAGTGTAGGTTATGAAATTCTTCCCAGATGTGGGTCACTGAGATGTGTTTCATTCCAATAGAACGCTAAACACATATAGGAACAGTCTCCAGAATTTGAGGCTCAAGCTATGTTTTTCCATCTACAACAGTCACAAAATGAGAGGTGGCATTACTCTACCTAGAACCCTTCTTTTGTTCTTCTAATAACACTAAAACTTGTTCACAGACGTTGAACAGGAACACTAAGTGAAGCTTAATTACTCCTGCCCCAAATAATATTCCTTTCTTCTTTTCCAACATAAGTAAGACTAATCAAACTGTCACTCAGCATTACTTTAGTTTTGGATAGGCAATGTCTTCAGAGTCTGTTTTAACACTGGAAAACAGATCACTATCACAAACCATGAAAAATGACCAATTTTAATTTAACACAAGAACTGCACTGTTATACTTGACAAAATATCAATGTTTTCAGAAACCTATGATTTTGTACAAGGTATACAAGGAATTTTTAAAACACACACACACATATATATATATATGTTTTTTTGTGTGTGTGTGTGTATATATATATATATATAGTTAAACAGTTATACTGAAAAACATCCAGTCATATAAATCAATACCTGCCACCCCCCCCCCCCCCAATTAAAAGGTTAGCGATCCTCACTGTCATAACATGTGAAACTTCTGTTTTATTACATAAGACCTTACCTAAATTAGAGAGCAGGACTCCAATGTCAGGACTCTCAGTTCGCTTCCCCTTTCCACTCTTTCAATTTAGGCTGATGTGTCTTCCCAAAACATAGCAAGAAAAACAAAACAAAATCAAACAAATCGCTTGTTTTCATTGGTTTCTCAGAGTGGTCTTTTTGAACCACAAACCAGCCAGACCTGCACGCTCGGCCTTTCAATGCTGTGAGGCGCGCGGGCTGGGCGGAACTAACAGCCTTGGGGAGCCGCAGGGCAAGCTGGGAAATTCACCTGGCAATTCTGCAGCACCAAGTCTTGCTCAGGTGTAGCTCATCAAAAAAAGGCAAGCTTATTGAAGGTAGCTGCAGAAATAGTAGTACCAGGAAAAACCTACTAAGAGAGAGCAGAGACCTCGGTGGAGGAGTTTGAAATGAAGGACAAACCTGTTGTATCACCTCTAGGACTCCAGCAAGACCTCCGGCTTGCTACAGAGTTTAAGAATATTTTCCTTGCAGATATACACAATTAATCAGGACCAGTTATTGCAATTTGACTATTGGCCAAGCAGGTGGAGCTTCTGAGGTACAATAAAGAGTGTGCAAGTGTTGAGCAATCAGATGTTATAACAAGGGAAATAGAGTGAAAAAATCAGTTTGCTGTTATCAAGACAACAGAAGGAAAGAATCTATGTCTGACTGAAACAACTGATGCCTAAAAACCCACACTGGTAATCTCTAGAACTAGCTAGAGGAAATTTGAAACTTTTGGTCAAGGGAGAAGGATCAAGGAGAAATATGATCACCAGAAATCAGTGGATAATTTATTATGTCTGACAAAGTTATCAGACCTCTGCGGAAACAAAAAATGAAAACCACCATAGTGCAAATAAATCCTCCTCTTTACTCCTTATAAGATGGAAAAAAAAAAAAAAAAGATAAGATCCTATAAGATGAAAAAAAAAAACAAGTATGGAAGTGTGGTATCTGCAAAGATCATCAGGAAGTTTTTGAAGATTAAATAGAAAGATCGGACAAAACACCAGAAAAAGCAAAAAAAAAAAAAAAAAAAGAATCTGAGTCAAGATTGTTTGGGTCAATGAGATGGCCAAGTTCCAGAAGATAACTGGTTCATAATGTGAGAGTGAACGAGAGTATAATAAGGGCAACAAAAGCAAGAAGGCCAAAGACAACAATAAGGACCTTAAAATTGGGGATATTTTTGTTGTTTTTGTTCAGTCGCTCAGTGCTGTTGTACTCTTTGTGAACCCATGGGTATATTTTGCATGTAATCAAATATGGAGTCACCCAAGATGGATGCTGACAAATCCTAGGAGTGATATAATATGCATCTCTTTAGTAAAATCAAGTTTACTATTTTGTCTAACAGCACTCACTTGGCTTGCTAAATTAATGTAAGTATACCTTCAGAGGGACATCATGATACCATAAGGTAATACCGTTAAACCAAATCCCTATCATGGTAGTGATTCCAAAAGGACTGGTGAAGCAGGAAAGGTAATGCTTATAAAGGAACATCATGGAAATCTGATAACTTCAGCAGCACAATACCTTAAAATTATCTCAAAGATATCCAAAATCAGTTAACTCAGAACTTTCTGGATAATAAAATTAAAAATATCTAAGGAGAAAAAAAATAGGATTATCCCAGCAATATGTGACTACTCTAAAAATAATCCCAAACTTGTATGTGTCAGGTAACCAAAGATGATCAATAAAAAGTTCACTTTGTTTTAAGAGTAGCAGTAGGCACGTATGCTGAAACATTAATTTTATTTATTTTTATTTTTTTAAGTTCTATTTTTTTTAATTTTATTTTATTTTTAAACTTTACATAATTGTATTAGTTTTGCCAAATATCAAAATGGATCCGCCACAGGTATTTTAATAGCTCGTACTGTACCAACAGCTAACACTTACTCAATCACTCTGTGTTATGGCCCTTAGATTGCTAGCTGATCTTAAACTCAGTCTCTTTTTTTAAACTTACTCTCTGCTTTCTTAACTATTCTCTGCCACACAAAGCTCAGGACGGAGTGTTTGCAGCTAATAAATGGGCAAATGTGCTGGAATTCCCCTTTGATGTTCATGTTTAGTTGCTAAGTTGTATCTGACTCTGTGGCCCATGGATTGTAGCCCAGGAGGCTCCTCTGTCCATGGGATTCTCCAGGCAAGAATACTGGACTGTGTTGCCATTTCCTTTTCCAGAAGATCTTCCTAACCTAGGATGAACCCTGGTCTCCTTCATTGGCAGGCAGATTCTTTACAGCTGAGCCACCAGGGAAGCCCTAGAATACCTCTTAGCCAAAAACTTAATATGCCTTGTTCTTCCTTAAATGTACAATCTACTATTTCTGTTATGGTCAATGCCTTTAATATGTTTATAATTACTCTGTGTTTTTTCTAAGATGGTTAAGAAGTAAAAATGAAAAGATACTTGTATGTTGATATGCTATGCTGTTGCTGCTGCTAAGTCGCTTCAGTAGTGTTTGACTCTATGGGGCCCCATAGACGGCAGCCCATCAGGCTCCCCCATCCCTGGGATTCTCCAGGCATGAATAACCCTCACAGTTATTTTTGCCTTTTAGAATCCTATGTCACAAATACACAAGTTTTAGAAGCAAAATTTATTTTATTTAGTAGAGATATTTTTTCAAAGACAGCCTAATGTTCAGATAAAAAAAAAAAGGCCTTGTATCTGCAGTGCTATCAAAGAAAGATAATTATATTTTTTGTCAATGAAGTAAATATAAAAATAACAAAACAATAGATGTAACATTTACCCTAGTAAGTCATTACTTTAGAGAAATGTTGAATATTTTTAATAGGCCTCCTCAATTAATATTCATTTGTGCAGTAAAATTATTATAATGAACAATGCAAAGCAATGAAGCATTGTAAATGAAGGTAGATTTCTTAAAAGCTTAAAGAAATAAATTATTTTTGAGTGTTCAAATATGATTTATATTTCATGGAATTATATTTTAAGTATTTTAATATACTCTATTAGCCACAGAACTTATTTCAAACTGGCAATATAACAAAGTAATTTTTGGATCATTAGATATTTTAATTTTTCAAACATCAAGAAAGCTTATTTAAAAAAAAAACAAAAACTTTGGGATTTTCATTTGTATTTTTTCATAAATTTTCATTTGAGTTTTAAAAAGTATAATTTTTACTTGAATAAAACACACTTTCTAATAGTAATTGTAATTGCATTAATAAAAAATAATTAACATTTGTTTGTCCCCTGCTATGAGCCAAGACATGAGTTAAATGCTTTCTAGGGGAAATTACATCTAATCATCACAACCCTGTAAGGCAGATAATTTACAACTACTATTTTATTATTAGGAAATTTGCACTGATAAAGGTAAAGGAGTCCAAAGTTCTGAAGCTGATGAATGGAAAACCCGGGTCTGTTGGAAACCAACATGTTTTCTTCATCTATAAGCAATACTATCTCAATAAATCTGCCTATGTGTAAGAATGTAGAGAAAAATGTAACCAACTAAAATATAATCAGAAGAGTCAGGTATGATTCCTATAAAACACCCTGGCCCCACTGGCAAAGCTCAGTAGGCGTGGAAGGGTTGCATATGATGGTCATGGGCATGACTACCATCAGTCATCACTGGATTCTGCTGTTGATCATGCTTGGAATTCTTGAAGCCATCTGTAATCAACCTTACTAGTAAATATAATTTCAGGTCATTATGTGGTAGAAACGAACTGCTGTTACTTGCTGAAAAACAACTGTATTTCAAAATGTTTACATTTGGACAGTTATGTTATTTTTGTGGGAAACAAGTTTTATTAACTTTTTCCTTCCAGAGCCTGTCACGTGGCTATACACATTGTAGAGCTGACAAATTCTATTCCTATGTATAGTCTGTATATAAAGAATGCATGTGAATGAAATGAACTATACCTTGTTAGTTACATGTACTGTGAGTATAGCATTGTTACATTTACTGTAACAGTGAACCCCAAGGCTAAAGTGAACTTTAACAAGGTAATCTTTTCAAAAAGGAAAGCAGAATATCCTGATTCTATGCTTTATTAGTATTAGAATATAAATTTATGAGGAAGCCAAGAGGGAAAAGAAAAATGCAAATTATTCTTATTTATTTTGTGAATAGTATGTTTTTCTTCTTTGAAAAGTTGTTTTTGCTTTATATGTTGCAATTCCAACATAATAAGGGTTTTGATCCAGGTCAAATGAAGAATGATTCTGGAGAATACCAAAAGGTAATAGATGATAAAAACAACTTATTCTTTTGTTAGATTACAAAAATATTTACACTAAAATTCACTCATACATTATAGGTTTTTGAAGTACAGATGCACGGCACATGTGTTTCCTATTATTAAAGAACCCACAGTCATAATTATGGCTCCAACCTGATTTTCTTTCATTGCATTGACTGTATTTGATTTGAAACCAACACAAAGTCTTCCTTATAAATTTGAAGCCTTCTAAATTAAAATGGTCAATAAAACTCCCCAAATATACATTTCTAAACTTCTAACATTAATATATTAATAATATCAATGTTATTTTTCTTGTCATCTCCCCAGAACTTCTGCAGTGAACTTCCATTGAAAAGTCCTGAAAAGGCCTCACATCAGCACTCTACAAGTAATTTTTTATTTCCCCTCTAACTCCAAACCTTGGTTCTTATAGTTCTGAGAATTGAACCACCATTCTCCAATTCACCCAGGCTAAAAAGTCATTGATTAGTCCCATAGCCTTCTCTCTGCTTAGCTAACTAGCTAAGAGATCTTGCTGACTGAGTCTTCCTTCAAAATCTAGAGTCATCTCATTCTTTCTATTTCCTTTGCCACACCAAGATCCATGTCACTTGCATCTCTTATCATGCATACCACAATACATTCAATGCCATTTTAAAAAATACACACACACACATTTATCTATCTATAAAATAACTAGATTTGAAATATTATTTAGGACTTCAGTTCAGTCAGTCGTGTCTGACTTAGTTATCCTTTAATAGCTGTAACTTTTGGAAAACTAGTTTAATCCATGAAATTTATTTTTCTCAACTAGTAAATGACAATAATAATACCTAACCAAAACATCTAATATAAAGCTTAAAGTAAAATGATTTTATAAACATATCAGTCTTATGGAATATGCTCATAATTGGAAATATCATTTATTCACCCTTTTGTTTTTAGTCTTTCTTTAATCAGCCAATCATTCATTTAGTTATTCATCTATTTATTTATTCAATGATAATCATTTGTTTGGGAGGCACTGAGCTAGGTCCTAGAAGTACAGATTTATTTCATGTGACTATAGAGTTACACTGTTAAATCTCTTATTCCTCCAAAAGGATTAAAGACATTTCGATTCCAGAGCCCACAAGCATATAATTACTTTTTTGCCCTCTCTAATTTGGTCTTTGCCTCAAGGAATGTACAACACACTAGGATAACCACTGTATCTGTTAATACTGTAATGTATAAAATACTGTTACAAAAGCATTTACAGTAATTTCCAATTCATACAACATATATAAGTCAGAATAAAAGTTAGGGAAAGACTTTAAAGAGGAGACACTGAAACTGATATTTAATAGACAAGTGTAAGTTAGCTAAACCATTAAAGGGTAGGTAGAAGAAGACAGATAAAACTACATATAAGGGTGCAGATATAGGAAACAGTATGGCATATTCAGGGATTCCAAGATGGCTCAATGGTAAAGACTCCACATGCCAATGCAGGAGACAAAGGAGATACAAGTTTGATCCCCTTAAGGAAGATCCCCTTAAGGAGAAAACGACAACCCACTCCAGGATTCTAGCCAGGAAATGCAATGGACAGAGGAGCCTGGCTGGCTACGGTCTGTGGGGTCATAAAAGAGTTGAACACAACTGAGTATATGGCATATTCACATCCTCAGTTATATAATGAGGTTATAACTATTTAAAGAGAGTTTTATTGATATTATTAGAGTCTAATTATGAAGATAGTATACTTCATTTTTAGTTATGTGTGCAGAAGAGAATTATTTTGAACTTCAAAGTGAATATATACTAAATATGAATATGTACTGCAAGCATTTTTCTTTTTTAGAAAGCAGATTGCCATAGTTTGTATTCCTAGGAAACACTCAGACAGTAGTGTGCCTGAAGGAAGTTTACTTAGAATGCTCTGGCCATAAGACTTATGAGAGAGTGAGAGAGGTGATCAGTTGTTGAGCGCAGCTGTTCTTGGGGAGGGGATTTACTTTGGGTGAGGCTGTGAAGGTCAGCTCTAGGATAAGGAGTCAGTTGTGAAGCATATACACATACCTTTTTAGCTGGAAGAAGTGCCTCTGTCCTTGGGTGGGATTTGTACGAGAAACTACAGCGTCTGCAAGACTTTACCCATTGCCCATGTAGGATCCACTGGCTACATACAGTACAGACATCCATCTGGGAACAACTTTTCCAGGATCCATATGGCTCTCTTTTTCTGGGTAAATTTAAAAAAGGAAGACCATGAGGATAAGTTAGCTTCCTACCCCTGTATCTGGTCTTGACATCTCAATTGATACCATTTGGCTCCCTCAATTATTCTAGATCATCTTCATTGTAAATTCCCTTCACCCTTTGCCAGTACCTAGGCTAGACTACATAGACTGGGTGAGTTTACTTTTGATGTGACTCAGATGCAAATATAGATCCTCAGAACTGTCACCTTGCCCTTCTATGTTTATAACTCCTATACTTGTCCATCTAATGTCCAATTGGATAGTTAAATAATAAAACACACCCTCATGGATCATTTTGGCTCCAGAAATGTTATTCCTTCTTTACATTGTATATCAGTATCCCTAACATTCCCCAATAATCAATTACTATACTGGTCATGTACTCTTTACTTTAGCCAAGAGATGGTGACTCCCTTCTGCTTCCTAGGATCACTTCTTGACTGACTATCTTGAAAGTGATGGTAGGGGAGGCAGCATAGCTAAGGAAATATTTAAGTATTGAATTCATAAATTACTTACAATGCTAAGTAGACCTAGGCCAATATTTGCAATACAAAAAGATTTCCAAAATAATATGCAGCCATTTAAGCATCTAAGATGGTATAATGTCTTCTGTATATATGGAAGATGCTCTAACTGATGCTGACATTACATATTGTACAGAATTGTTTTCACTTCTTCATTAAAATATCACATATTTAAATCTTTAACTATAACAGAAAGTTATTGAAATATTCATAAAGACTGTTCTTAAAGGAATAAAATGAAAGCTGACATTCTAATCCCATGGCACTATTACTCACTGTTTCATAGAAAAAGGGAAAAACACTAACCATAGAGTCTTGAAGAAAAAGTTCTGAAACCAGGATGGTGGCAATAGATATAAAGACAAAAAGTTGGTGACTACCGAAGAGACAGTGAGATGCTATAGTGTATAACCTCTGTCAAGCAGCATATTTGATATACTTTTGTGACTTTTCTACTATTGTTTTTCATAATATTTTCTTTAGTATTCAAGGTATAATGTTATCAGATCTCCAAACTTCAAACAACATCATCTTTGGAGAGCACATTTATGAAATACTCACCAAGGCAACTTAGATCACTAGATTCAGCGAAAATTTACAAACTGGCTAGGACTTCATTTGTGAGGGTGCATTTTCTTGTATTCTTTAATTAGCAGTCATTCACTTTAGGCCAAACTCTGGGGCTTCTGTCTCTGTCACATACGAAAGAATACTATTATACTTATTTTAAAATCTGGTTTTCTTAAATGTGTAGAGGATGTTTTCATGTCCTAAAGAAAATCATCAGCACATTTTACAAACTACATTATTATTGCTATTATTTTTGTGTATTTTAGAGTAATTTAAGTCTTATAATTGTCATAAATATTTGGACCTCACAATGATTTAAAAATGTATAAGTAAAGAAAATGACTTCATTTAGAGACAAAATAACTAATGTTTCAGATAGGTTAGGAGAAAAGCCAGGTTTTGAATTTTTAAGTTTTCATGTTTTGAAAGTTTTTCATTTTTTAAGTTTTCATAGATACATAAAAAATGAAAGAATTCTGGAAAGAGGAGCAGTTCTCTGTGAGGAAAAATCAATACTAGTTACCATCCAGACCATCTATGAACAACTTTGAGACATAGGTAGTCTCTTATTCACCTCTTCCTCAGAGATAAAATGGGAAGTCAATGCAGATGGCAAGTTTGGACTCTTACCAGTTAACAATCATTCAGATCCACAGGAAGATATAGTTTTATTCTATAATTATAACTCACAGAAACAGCAACAGACTCCAGTATCCTTGCCTGGAAAATTGCATGGACAGAGGAGCCTGGTGGGCTACAGCTCATGGGGTTGCAAAGAGTTGGACATGACAAAGCGTGCGCATGCACACGTGGGTACACACACACACACACACACACACACACACACACACGTCACCATTAAAGGTTGCCTTCCTCAAACAGACTTTGGAAATATGAAAGTCTTGCCTGTTAAGACTCAATAAAGCAAATGTTTCAGCATGTATTCTTTTTCTATTTTTTTTAATTTTATTTTATTTAACTTTACAATATTGTATTGGTTTTGCCATATATCAAAATGAATCTGTCACAGGTATACATGTGTTGCCCATCCTGAACCCTCCTCCCTCCTCCCTCCCCGTACCATCCCTCTGGGTCGTCCCAGTGCACCAGCCCCAAGCATCCAGTATCGTGCATCAAACCTGGACTGGCGACTCATTTCATATATGATATTATACATGTTTCAATGCCATTCTCCCAAATCATCTCACCCTCTCCCCCTCCCACAGAGTCCAAAAGACTGTTCTATACATCAGTGTCTCTTTTGCTGTCTCGTATACAGGGTTATTGTTACCATCTTTCTAAATTCCATATATATGCGTTAGTATACTGTATTGGTGTTTTTCTTTCTGGCTTACTTACTGTGTATAATAGGCTCCAGTTTCATCCCCCTCATTAGAACTGATTCAAATGTATTCTTTTTAATGGCTGAGTAATACTCCATTGTGTATATGTATCAGCATGTATTCTTAACATACTTGCATATTGTTTTTAATTAAAACTTGTATAGTCTAATTTTTAGAAACAATGTAGTGCAAGCCTTGAAAATTTTCATTTGAGACCCATAAAGACAAAAGACGCCAAGGCCTCAGATTTAGGTTCAGCAATCAAGGTTTAGAGAATATTTTTACCAATATGCATGAAAAAAAGACTGGAGAATAATTAGGGGGGATTAATTCAGTGTTCATGTGTGGGTAAGGCCTACTGAAACACACAAACTGCAACCTCTTTAACAAGGTATTACTTTTTAAAGTGAGAACAATGTCTAGTCACGTTAATCCCATATAAAATTAGGATAAAGGGGGAGGGGTATCTGCACTTACTTATAGTTGAAAATAACATTTTTTGTCTATCATATGAATATGCCATTTTAATTTTTATATAATTCCTAAAATATTACTCTAAAATTGACTATTACAAACAGTAGGAAACATAAATCATATCATTTATTATTTAGTTCAGGTCCTGATGATTGGACTTATGTTAGTGGTTAAATTACTTAGCCTTCCCAAACTTATATCTCTTCTCTTCCTCCAGCCCCTGAGGTGGCTAATTATAGTAAAATACTTTATGTACAGGTGTATTTTGTCTATATGAGAAAAAATTGTAAATGTTTTCAAAATGATTCACAATGTGAAAATATGACATATTTTCCATTTTAATAGGAAGACCCCTAATGTGGTTCCTTAACTAGGTATTATCCTTTGATCCACAATTAATGTAATTCCATAGGAATATTGGATCTTTTCATCAAAAAAAAATTTAAGCATTTGAATATGTTTACTTATATCTATCACTTAACCCTTGATTTCAATTTTAAAAATATCTATTATGATATTTTACTTTTATGAAAATGTTTGCTTTGTCCCTCCCTGAAGTTATGTTAGCTGCATTTATATTAAGCCATGATTCAGAATTTCTGAAGGTCAATAACACTGGCTTTAATCCTATATTAGCTTTTCCCCCATTTTTGATTAGTAGTTTCAATGGGCTAAGAATTATCAAGCCAAAAGAAATGTGTTCATAATAAGACCATACAGTGTACCACCCATCTATTTCTTTCTGAATATAAGGAGTGTAAAGTTCTGATAATAAAAAAGTAACTATGATGATATTGCACTCGGTTTCTATTATAGGAAGTTGGCAACCACCTAGTTAAGTGAGCTTTGACAAGTCACATTATTTCTCTGGATTTTTTTTTCCCCATGTAATCAAATCTGTGTCTTTCTCTCTTGAAAGAAACTTTTTCTCTGAAGATATTTTTGTTCACCTTATTATATTTTTTTCATAGCTTTTCTATCCAGATAAATGGAGAAGGAAATGGCAACCCACTCCAGTATTCTGTTCTGGAGAATCCCATGGACAAAGGAGCCCGGCGGGTTACAGTCCATGGGGTCACAAAGAGTTGGACACAACCAAAGTGACTGGGCATGTGGCACACATCCAGATAAAAGATTTCATTTCCAAAAATAACTATCATATATTGCTACACTTCTGATAAGTTTTAGAGAAGAAAATCTAAATGGAAATATATTATTAAGAATATTAAAGGAAAAATAACTTGTATTACTTTATCACTTAAATTATTTGCCAAAAATGAAGTAATGAAATACTAGAAAAATGGGTACTTGATTTACACTAAGAATAATACTCAATTTTTTTGAGTTTTAAAATATAATTCTTATTCCTGATAGTTTCGAGGTGAACATACACATATAAAATTGACTAAAAGTAGAATGATGATATGTCTACAAATAAAAAAGGCATAAACCTTTCTGAACTGGAAGCAACTGAAGAAAAGGACAATACAAAAGTATTCTTTTGGAAACTGCAAGATGGAATTGATCTATAACTGATTTAAAACACGCAGTTAAGCAAAAAAATAAAACAAAAACTAAGCAGGACAGGAAGAATAGAGAGTAAATCCTATTTATATAAATTACTTCCTCCAAATCTCAGTAGTTCCAGAAATAAAGGCAGAGGGAAAAATTTTTTTTTTAAAATAGCAATGAAATAAGTTGAGACAACTTTGCAACATTAAAAGCAAAAAGTTACTAGAGATAAAGGACTTACATGTGTCTGAAACACTGATTAAATAGAAACTCAGAGAAAAGCATGCAGGACTTTCTCAGGGAAAATAGAGGTAAAGAGTGTACATGTATATGTATATACATATGTATATGTACATAAGGAGTATTGAATGATTTGAACTTTGGAATTCTCATTGATAACATTGGAAGTTAGGAGTCATAGCAACAATGCCTTCAAGTTCTACAGAAGCATGTTTTCTAACCAGAATCTAGAGCTCTGTACTCAAATATCTATCCAATCAAGTCTCAGGTTTAATGACAGACATCAAATATTTAAGTTCTGAAAGACTGACTGCCCACATATAGCCTCTCTTAAGAAGTGGATGGAAATTAAGTAAAGTAAGTAAGTGAAGTTGCTTAGTCGTGTCCGACTCCTTGTGACCCCGTGGACTGTGGCCTATTAGGCTTTTCCATCCATGGGATTTTCCAGACAAGAATACTGGAGTGGGTTGCCATTTCCTTCTCTAGGAGATCTTCCCCACCCAGGGATCAAACCTGGGTCTCCCACGTTGTAGACAGATGCTTTACCATCTGAGCCACCAGGGAAGTCTCAAGTTTAATGACGGACATCAAATATTTAAGTTCTGAAAGACTGACTGCCCACATATAGCCTCTGACTGCTACATATAGAAGTAGATGGAAATTAGCATCTATCAAAATAACA
Organism: Bubalus bubalis; assembly: GCF_019923935.1. Taxonomy (NCBI): domain Eukaryota; kingdom Metazoa; phylum Chordata; class Mammalia; order Artiodactyla; family Bovidae; genus Bubalus; species Bubalus bubalis. The sequence goes on along the minus strand of NC_059159.1, from coordinate 76,007,962 downwards.
AAGCAAAATGAAATTGATAAATATGGGATATAGAAACCCAGGTTCAGCACAGGAAAGAAGTAAAATAATATCCTCAAGATAATGGTAAATGCATATCTTGCTAGTCAGATCTACAGATTAAGAATGCCAATTTGAAGCAGGTCAAAATGCAAAAGCTGGGAAACAAACAAACATACATGTATACTGTCATTATACACACCTCTGACTTGATGGAACTAAAGAAGTAACTTCAGTGTTCTTCATATTATTCTGTTATTTATTATTCTAGACATTTTTTTTCCCCATGACCAGCAATAAATGTGGATAAGTCTGGAAAAAAATTTTTTTTAAATAATCGTTAGAATTTAAACCAAATCACTGTTATTCTATATGTAAATTTTATGTGTTTCTCCTTAAAAATTATGTCAATAATAGTATAAACACTATAGTTGCAGTCTCCAGAGAATAGTAACAATGGGATTTTTATTTCTAACAGACTAAAAACCCTTTTACATCTTTATTGAGATATTTGGGATTCATCTAATATTTTCATGAATAATAAAAATATACCTACAAGTGCATTTTGTTGGAATATTTCAAGTGTAAACTAGTGAGGCTTGGTCACTGAAAACTCCTTAATGCATAATAATATAATAAAATATTTAAGGAAATTCAGGATAATCAATAATACCATGAAGACACTGTGTTTTAAACACTGGCAACCACAATGTGTGTAATAGCGGGTTATCATATGTAAGATCTTAAATATGTATTAATAGTTTTTTAAATGCTCTATTTAAATTAACAAGAAATTATATATTAAATATTTTAGCAATAAATTATTTCTTTGAAGTATATTCTTTCAGTCCTCAAATATAGGTTAACGGAATAATTTATTTCAGATATGATGGGAAAAAAATCAGAATTATTATATTTGCCAAGGTTCTCAATTGTGTCTGACGCTTTGCAGCCCCATTGCTGCAGCATGCCAGGCTTGTATCCAGAAGTAAAGCTGATCAGTTCCATTAAAATGAGTTATTACAAAAGTTAGATCCAACTAGCTTTTTTCCCCTGTTTTGTTATTTTGTGGCTAACATGTGTCTTATTTTAAATTTAGCTATAAATCTAAGCAGTTAGGGAAATACACAGGATCCTAACTGCTTCATTGTCATTAGTGCATGGAAAAATAAAGGACGCTTATAGAGCTTTTTTTTTTTAATGAATAGAACTCCAAATTTTTTTTTCAATATAAAAAACCAGACATGTAATAGAAATGAATATTATGTGAAGAATCTAGTTTTATTTCTTGGAATCGGCCATTTTCAGCTAGAAGGATATTGTTTTACATTTGCTGAAATATGATTGCATGACAAAAAATTAAGTCTGTGAGTTCAGCTTTGAACGGCTCAGTTGGAGACTGTGGATTGTAAATATATCCATTATGCAACTGGATTCTAGGTTGGTGCTCATGAGAGAGATATGAATTAGGAAGTAGATAAGTCATAAAAGTAAGTCCATTAAATAATCCAAGGGAGTATATAGATTAATCCTGGTCTGGACTAAGATAGAATCCTGAGACATATTGATATTTAAGCTGTGCTCTGCCACTCAGTTGTGTAAGACTCTTTGGGACCCCATGGACTGCAGCCCGCCAGGTTCCTCTGTCCATTGGGATCCTCCAGGCAAGGACACTGGAGTGGGTTGCCATGCCCTCGTCCAGGGAAGCTTCCCAATCCAAGGACAGAACCCAGGTCTCTCGCATTTCAGGCAGATTCTTTACCCTCTGAGCCACCAGGGAAGCCCAAGAATACTTGAAGAGTAGCCTATCTCTTCTCCAGGGCATCTTTCTGACACAGGAAGTGTCAGAACAGGGGTCTCCTACATTACAGGCAGATTCTTTACCAGCTGAGCTAAACACACACACACACACACGCATGAACATGCACACATTAGCATCCAGATAAGTAAAACACAACTCAATATAAAAAACATTATAGAAGCCAGTGAAAGAATGTGTTTTGAGGGAGAATAACAAAAAATATCAAGCACTTAAGAGAAAACTTTGATAGCCTTGGTGACACTAATATAGAAGTATAAGGGGGATGGAAAATTAGATTTTATCCAGGTTGACAAATTATACAACAAAGTGACAAATAGATTCAAGAGATTAGAACTGATAGATGGAGTGCCTGAAAAACTATGGATGGAGGTCTGTGACATTGTACAGGAGGCAGTTATTAAGACAAGCCCTAAGAAAAAGAAACACAAAAAGGCAAAACAGTTGTTTGAGGAGGACTTACAAATAGCCAAGAAAAGAAGAGAAGTGAAAGGCAAAGGAGAAAAGGAAAGATAAGCCCATTTGAATGCAGAGTTCCAAAGAATAGCAAGGAGAGATAAGAAAACTTCCTAAGTGATCAATGCAAAAAAAAAAAAAATTAATAGAATGGGAAAGACTAGAGATCTCTTCAAGAAAATTAGAGATACCAAGGGAAAATTTCATGCAAAAATGGGCACAAAAAGGACAGAAATGGCATGGAACCAGAAGCAGAAAATACTGAGAAGAGGTGGCAAGAATACACAGAAGAACTATATAAAAAATGTCTTGATGACCCAGATAATCACGATGGTGTGATCACTCACCTAGAGCCAGACATCCTGGAATGTGAAGTCAAGTGGGCCTTAGGAAGCATCACCATGAACAAAGCTAGTGGAGGTGCTGGAATTCCAGCTGAGCTATTTCAAATCCTAAAAGATGAAGCTGTGAAAGTGCTGCACTCAATACGCCAGCATATTTGGAAAACTCAGCAGTGGCCACAGGACTGGAAAAGATGCATTTTCATTCCAATCCCAAAGAAAGACAATGCCAAAGAATATTCAAACTACCGCACCATTGCAATCATCTCACATGCTAGCAAAGTAATGCTCAAAATTCTCCAAGCCAGGCTTCAACAGTACGTGAAATGTGAACTTCCAGATGTTCAAGATGGATTTAGAAAAGGGAGAGGAACCAGAGATCAAATTGCCAACATCTGCTGGATCATCAAAAAAGCAAGAGAGTTCCAGAAAAACATCTAGTTCTGCTTTATTGACTATGCCAAAGCCTTTGATGGTGTAGATCACAACAAACTGTGGAAAATTCTTTAAGAGATGGGAATGCCAGACCACCTGACCTGCCTCCTGAGAAATCTGTATGCAGATCAAGAAGCAACAGTTAGAACTGGACATTGAAAAACAGACTGGTTCCAAATCAGGAAAGGAGTACATCAAGACTGTATATTGTCACCCTGCTTGTTTAACTGGATGAAGCACAAACTGGAATAAACATTGTTGGGAGAAATATCAATAACCTCAGAAATGCAGATGACACCTCCATTGTGGCAGAAAGTGAAGAAGAACTAAAGAGCCTCTTGATGAAAGTGAAAGAGGAGGGTGAAAAAGTTGGCTTAAAACTCAATATTCAGAAAACTAAGATCATGGCATCCAGTCCCATCTCTTTATGGCAAATAGATGGGGAAACAATGGAAATAGTGGCTGACTTTATTTTTCTGGGCTCCAATATCACTGCAGATGGTGACCAGAGCCATGAAATTAAAAGATGCTTACTCCTTGGAAGGAAAGTTATGACCAACCTAGATAGCATATTCAAAAGCAGAGACATTACTTTGCCAACAAAGATCCATCTTGTCAAGGTTATGGTTTTTCCAGTGTGTCATGTATGGATGTGAGAGTTGGACTATAAAGAAAGCTGAGCTCCAAAGAATTGATGCTTTTTAACTGCGGTGTTGGGGAAGACTCTTGAGAGTCCCTTGGACTGCAAGGAGATCCAACCAGTCCCTTGTAAAGGAGATCAGTCCTGAGTGTGCATTGGAAGGACTGATATTGAAGCTGAAACTCCAATACTTTGGCCACCTGATGCACAGAACTGACTCATTTGAAAAGACTTAGATGCTGGGAAAGATTGAAGGCAGGAGGAGAAGAGGGTGACAGGATGAAATGGTTCAATGGCATCACCGACTCAATGGACATGAGTTTGTGTAAATCCTGGAAGTTAGTAATGGACAGGGAGGCCTGGTGTCCTGTGGTCCACTGGGTTTTCAAAGAGTTGGACACAACTGAGCTACAGATATGACTGAACTGAACTGAACCTAGACAGCTTATTAAGAAGCAGAGACATTACTTTGTCAACAAAGTTCTGTCTAGTCAAAGTTATGGTTTTTCCAGTAGCCATGTATGGATGTGAGAGTTGGACTATTAAGAAAGCTGAGCAGTGAAGAATTGATGCTTTTAACTGTGGTGTTGGAGAAGTCTCTTGAGAGTAGCTAGGACTGCAAGGAAATCAAACCAGTTAATCCTAAAGGAAATCAGTCCTGAATAGGACTGAGGTTGAATCTGAAACTCCAATGCTTTGGCCACCTTATTTGAAGAACTGACTCATTAGGAATGAGTCTGATGCTGGAGGACAAGGGGATAACAGAAGATGAGATAGTTGGATGGCATTACCAACTCAATGGACATGAGTTTGATTAAGCTCTGGCAGTTGGTGATGGACAGGGAAGCCTGGTGTGCTGCAGTCCTTGAGGTCACAATGAGTCGGCCACAACTGAGTGACTGAACTGAAGTATAGATAATTCTAAGCATCAGTAAATTGACTGAGATTTAGCTCTGCTCTGTAGTTCCAGAAATGAAGACTTCTCTGAAGACCTCAGCAATGAAGCTGGGATTCCCATAAACTTGTCATGTCCTGGAGATGATTTGGGAGTAAAGACAATAGAATCATAAAGAACCAAGAACCAATTCTATGCTACAAATTTCAGAATGTCATTCTGATACTAGATGGTGTGTATATAGCACAGTAGTCACTTGGCTTCAGGCACTCTGTTGCTGCTGCTGCTGCTAAGTCGCTTCAGTTGTGTCTGACTCTGTGCGACCCCATAGATGGCAGCCCACCAGGCTCCGCCGTCCCTGGGATTCTCTAGGCAAGATCACTGGAGTGGGTTGCCATTTCCTTCTCCATCAGGCACTCTACTACATACTAAACTTAAAGATGTACACTTGTGAATATTACTATACGAAGCAAATGGTAGTTTTATCATTATCCCACATTTTATATTTGAAGAAACTGAGGTGTAGAAATGTTAATCACTTGAGCTAGACCTCAAAAGAAATGAACACTAAACCATGACTTGGTCCTACCCTATTTGATCCAGGAATTAGGACCCTATCCATATTTTTGAAATCCCTGGTTGTTCAGATGGTAAAGGATATGCCTGCATTGAATAAAACCCAGGTTCAGTCTGTGGGTCAGGAAGATCCCCTGGAAAACGAAATGGCTACCCACTCCAGTATTCTTGCCTGGGAAATCCCATAGACAGAAGAGCCTCCCAGGCTACAGTCCATGGGATCACAAAGAGTTGGTCAGACATGACTGAGTGGCTATCACTTTCACTTTCATCCATATTTTCACAGCCCCTTTTTAATAACAAACAATACTTAGTAGTTGATGAAAGGAATGAGAGCATGGTTAATGGGGTTTAGAAAAGAAGAACTATGGCTTACTTTCAGTTAACATCAAAGTATTTCCAAAAATGCAAGGGTATATATTGGGCTTCCCATGTGGCACAGTGGTAAAGAATCTGATTAACAATGCAGGATACACAAGAGATGTGAGTTTAATTCTGGGATCAGGAAGATCCCTTGGAGTAGGAAATGGCAACCCACTCCAGTATTCTTGCCCAAAAAATTCCATGGAGAGAGGAGCCTGGTGTTCTACAGTATATAGGGTCACAAAGAGTCTGATAAAACTGAAGCAACTTTATATATATATATATATATATACACACACACACACACATATATATGCACATGTGTATATATACACACGTATAGCTGATTCACTTTGCTGTACAGTAGAAACTAATACAACATTGCAAAGTAACTAAACTACAATAAAAATTAATTTTAAAAAATTCAGCAATGAAAGTGCTCCAAAAATAAAAAGATTTACCATCAATATTCTCAGATGGACCTTTTTTTTTTTAATCTGCCTTTCCCCCTCTGAAGTATTTCTAATAGTTAAATGTAATCAAGCCAATTACATAATCATCTTCAGCTTTCCCAAAAGACAAAATCTTCTGCTTAATTTGTAAATGCTACAATCATCAAATCACAGTTTACTACATAACCACCAGCTCAAATTATAGAAGTTGATTTTTTAAATAGCTGTTTAATAGAAAATATGTCCAAACATTAGGAGTTTTGATTTGTGAGAATAGAAAAAAAAGAAAAACTGAGATTTTCTAAAAATAGAGAATGAATATTAAAAATAACAGAATAATGTAAATTCCCAAAGCTTATGTTCAGTTTAATTTATACAATAAATTATGTATTTAAGAGAAACAATAGGCTATAATTTTAAAATCTGTGAAGTTGACAGTAGAATATAATGGTTCATTAGATTCACTTAGCAGTATACAAGTAATAATAGAGTAATCAAGACAGTATAATTTGATAGATAAATAGGATAGATTGATGGATGGGTGAATACACATATAGATAGATAAATGTTTCAATAAAGATAAAGACATATCAACAAAAGCAGCAGGTATTTATTATTACTATATCTCAGTATTTGTTCATTAGGCTTCCTTAGCAAAGTACAGCAAACTAAGTGGCTTAAATAATAGAAAGAGTATATTCTAAAATAATGTTCAGAAGCTGGAAGTCTGAGATCAAAGTGTTAATGTGCTTATGTTTGAAAAAGTTTAATAAAAACAAATTTCTTCATAACAGTTACTTCTTGGAAGAGATGAGATGAAATTAAAAATAAAGATGTATAATATAACAAATTTCTAGCAATAGCTTGGTTATTAGGTAATACAGCCAATCCAAATATCATCCTTCTGATGCAGAATAGTATTTTTAAAATTATACTCAGGATCCTCAATCCCTGCTTTTAAATTCTAGTATTTATGTGTTGTAGTTATACATTCTGAGAAAGTTTAGTAATCTTTCTAAATTGGACTGCTTTAAAAAATCTAAATACAGTAATATCTTCCTTCTGCAATATTTCAAGGATTTAATAAATTAGTATTTGTGAAATACTTGGAATTGTGCCTCATACATTTCAAACACTGTAGGACTACTCATTAAATAAAACACATAATTATTTAAATAAAATATGATAAATGCAATGAAAATGTTACTTACCAAGAATTATAATTAATTCAATTATTTGTGACTGAGTTCCACAGGATGAAAAGGAATGCGGTGAGGGAAAATAGCAGGAAAGTTTTTTTACATTCATACATTCTATGCACTTTCAGGTAGAAACATACAATTTAGAATCATTTCTAAGGGAGTGGTCTGTAAAACAGTCACTTGTTTCCCACAATTTATTTTAACTAGAAAGGTGTAAGCTGGTCACAGCAGAGAAAATGCCTCATTTTTCTGTTGACCTTTCCTTAGTGTTCTGAAATCTCTTCTGCATGAGGAAAATTCAACCACTACCATTCTCTGATTGTTCAAATCCTAATGTTTGTTTAATTAGTTATTCAACAGAAGACCAGCAATGGAGCCCTGGACAGTGACAGGTGAGGACTAAATGCATCATGCTCTATCTATCACCAAGAGAACATTATAATGTACGGGTAGTGGATAAGGTTCCTTTTATACACCTTAGACATTCTATCACGTTCTTATCAGACACCATTTCCAGACCTCACTCTCACTTTTCTATAGATGAACTCCATAAGAGTATGTAATGTATGGGGTAGGGGATAGACTCCTTTTATGGACCTTAGACATTCTATCATATTCCTAACAGACACCATTTCCACATCTCATTCTCACTTTTCTATAGCTGAACTCCATAAGGGTATGTGGAGGGTGGGGGATTGGGTTCTTGTCTTATAGATAAATTTCCCCTTTGTTTATAGCTCTTCCTGGGTCAAGATTTGCCTACATGTATATTTCATTTTTTGATTCATTAGCACTTAGCAATCTAATTCTAAACTCATTTACAGGCTTGGAATTTGCAGGCCTGGAATAGCAAATAGGCACTGATGGGAAGGCATTGAGGATATTGATGAGAAAATTGTCTACATGATCGAGTAGATAATTTTAAGGAAAGCAAGGCATAATAGAGCCCTGTTGAAAAGCTGAAGCTTTTAGGGGTATGAAGAGTCTAAGAAATAAGAGAGCAATGCGATTGGAGAGGTAAGGGGTGATAAGATTGCTATAATCAAAGATTGGGATATTGAGTTTTAATATAAAATATTCTTTATTTATTCATCAACTATTATTTAACTGTTATATACTAATAAGTGTTAAGACTTGTCGGTACAAAGTATTAAACATAGAATACAAACATCTTTAATTTCTGAAATTTAAAATCTGTTAGAGTGAAACAGAAATAAAATAACATATTTAGACTATATTATTGGAGAAAATAATACACACGCTAGTAAAGTAATGCTCAAAATTCTCCAAGCCAGGCTTAAGCAATACGTGAACCATTAACTTCCAGATGTTCAAGCTGGTTTTAGAAAAGGCAGAGAAACCAGAGATCAAATTGCTAACATCTGCTGGATCATGGAAAAAGGAAGAGAGTTCCAGAAAAACATCTACTTTTGCTTTATTGACCATGCCAAAGCCTTTCACAGTGTGGATCACAATAAACTGTGGAAAATTCTGAAAGAGATGGAAATACCAGATCACCTTACCTGCCTCTTGAGAAACCTATATGCAGGTCAGGAAGCAACAGTTAGAACTGGACATGAAACAACAGACTGATTCCAAATAGGAAAAGGAGTATGTCAAGGCTGTATATTGTCACCCTGCTTATTTAACTTCTATGCAGAGTACATCATGAGAAACGCTGGGCTGGAAGAAGCACAAGCTGGAATCAAGATTGCCGGGAGAAATATCAATAACCTCAGATATGCAAATGATACCACCCTTATGGCAGAAAAGTGAAGAGGAACTAAAAAACCTCTTGATGAAAGAGAAAGAGGAGAGTGAAAAAGTTGGCTTAGAGCTCAACATTCAGAAAACTAAGATCATGGTATCTGGTCCCATCACTTCATGGCAAATAGATGGGCAAACAGTGGAAACAGTGTCAGAATTTATTTTTGGGGGTTCCAAAATCACTGCAGATGGTGATTGCAGCCATGAAATTGAAAGACACTCTTTGGAAGGAAAGTTATGACCAACCTAGACAGCATATTGAAAAGCAGACACATTACTTTGCCAACAAAGGTCTGTCTAGCCAAGGCTATGGTTTTTCCAGTGGTCACGTATGGATGTGAGAGTTGGACCATGAAGAAAGCTGAACGCTGAAGAATTGATGCTTTTGGACTGTGGTGTTGGAGAAGACTCTTGAGAGTCCCTTGGATTGCAAGGAGATCCAGCCAGTCCATTCTAAAGGAGATCAGTCCTGGGTGTTCATTGGAAGGACTGATGCTAAAGCTGAAACTCCAATACTTTGGCCACCTCATGCGAACAGTTGACTCATGGAAAAGACTCACGCTGGGGGAGATTGAAGGCAGGAGGAGAAGGGGACGACAGAGGATGAGATGGCTGGATGGCATCACCGACTCTATGAAAGTGAGTTTGAGTGAACTCTGGGAGCTGGTGATGGACAGCAAGGCCTGGCATGCTGTGATTCATGGGGTTGCAAAGAGTTGGACACAACTGAGCGACTGAACTGAACTGAACTGATTGGAGAAAAAAATGCAGTTATGAATATAAAGAGTATCAGCAAAGGTTAGTAATCTTAAATGGGTTGGTTAGACAGATTTCACTGAAGAGAATTTTGAGTAAAATATCCGAATAATTTTATGTGAGGGAAGGAACAAAGCAGGTATCTTGTGAAAGAGTGCTTCAGGGAGAGTGAACAGCAAGTGCACAAGCTGAGGACAGGAGGTATGCCTGGCAAGTGTGAGATACAGCAAGCTGACCTATGTATCAGTTGCAAGTTTTAAAACATATCCATTAACATTTCTATATTGTTTTGCTATGATGGGAAAAGAGACTGACACAGAAATCATAATTTAAAAATATATAGTTTTTTTAATAAAAATAAGAGTTTTAACTTGATTGGCATGCTCTTTTAATAAAAGACTTCTGGTCAAATAATAGGCTAAGAGTGACATAGTCTCCTTCCTCTTGTGACATCAAGCAGAATAGCAGTAGAAGATCATAGGGACACCAGAAGAAAATTGCAGACAAAAAATTTACCCAGAGTTAAAATTTTTCCTTTTTTTCTGTTTTAATTCTGACATGGACTGATATGCAAATGTAAGTGCCTCTTGAGACCCTAAATCACTGCTCCCCTCTGTCCACTCTTGTGTGTTTGAAGTTATGATGATAAAACCTGATTAGGAATATTAATTACATCTGCCATTTCATTCCTTACTCATTGATTCCAAGGGAACACATTTCTCACATTCTAGGTTCCAAAGAATCCTTGTCCTTTTGATCTAGTAGACAGAGGATGCAATGGAAGATGTTCTTCTTTGTTTATATTCTAGTTATTAGAAATATAACCTATCTCTCTATTCATTCCTACTAGGGGAGATATTAAAAAGCCAGGTATAAAGGAGATAGGCAGATGACATCTATTTAGTCAGGTCAGGTAGAAGATAGACCTAACCATCTCACTTTGAATAAGGGCTTAGTCTTTTGTCAGCTTTTTCTTCTTAAGGGTTCATTATTCAATAAAAATTATATGCAGAGATAAGATAATTACAAGACTAATAGTTACATGTTTATCTCTAATAGAAATCCCCTTTATCTTTTAAAACAATGTAATAGCAGGAGATAACTACTGCAGGTGTGCATAACACAGACACACACACAGATACACACAGACAGAAAAACACACATCTTTGAAATCATCGTCCTGAACTAAAGTTAGTACAGGGACTGTAGCACTCCATCAAGAATTGCCTGTCAGTACTGTGTAATCAAAGCATAACTGTTGAGTATGTGTGAAATATACAGAGTAACAGGGGAAAGAGTTTAATAATAATTAAACTTTACATGGTAATAAATGACGTATATGAATATTTTAAACTAATTCAGTTTAGCTAATGAATTAATCGCCAATTAATCCCTTAATAAGAAATATTAGAGAATAGCTCCTATATTTGACTCCAGTTGTTTGTTTTGCATACAGTAATTTGAAGAATTGAGAGTGCATAGTTGAAAATCTTGCCAAAAAACTAAAAAATCTTAAATATTTAAATGAGTAAACAGAGTTAAATAATATGAGGTTTGGACACTTAAAAAATGAAGAAATGTAAAAATGAGCTTTCCAAAGTTATGCATGTATCATATACTAATTAATTTAATTAATAAACATTTTAACACAAATCCAAAAATAAAATTTCAAACCCTTGAGTATGCAATAATGTTATGTACAAGTTACAAGAGAAGAAATGTTAACTAATTATCCTCAATATAATATAGAAAGGACTATTTTAAAACAATAAGTAAATGATATGTATGAAGGAGGAACACTGCACTTGTTTCTTGAGTTCTTTCCTTAAATTGTAAGTGTGGTCAAGATATTTGTCTTTGCATGATCTTTTAACTATGACTACCTCTCTCTATATAGATAGATATAAATAGATAGATACATATAGATATAAAGTATAAAATGATATAATATATATACTTTATATATCATAAAATTATATCATATATCAAATAATATCATAAAATTACTTGCCACACAGTGTTTTCCTTCCCCAAATACACATTTATCACTACATATATGTGTGTGTGCGTGTGTGTGTGTGTACATGGGGCTTCCTTGGTGGCTCAGATGGTAAAAATCTGCCTGCAATGCATATACATATATATTTCACCAAATTAAGATTGGTTACAGGATCACAGGATTACATGTGATTTTTAAATTATAGTAACATTATCAGATAGTATAAGTAAAATATATGTACACAGTTCAGTTCAGTTCACTTAGTCATGTCTAACTCTTTGCAATCCCATGAATCGCAGCAAGCCAGGCATCCTTGTCCATCACCAACTCCCGGAGTTCACCCAAACCCACGTCCATTGAGTAGGTGATGCCATTCAACCATCTCATCCTCTGTCGTCTCCTTCTCCTCCTGCCCTCAATCTTTCCCAGCATCAGGGACTTTTCAAATGAGTCAGCTCTTTGCATCAGATGGCCAAGTATTGGAGTTTCAGCTTCATCAGTCCTTCCAATGAACACCCAGGACTGATCTCCTTAAGGGTGGACTGGTTGGATCTCCTTGCAGTCCAAGGGACTCTCAAGGGTCTTCTCCAACACCACAGTTCAAAAGCATTAATTCTTCGGTGCTCAGCTTTCTTCATAGTCCAACTCTCACATCCATACATGACCACTGGAAATACCATAGCCTTGACTAGACAGACCTTTGTTGACAAAGTAATGTCTCTGCTTTTGAATATGCTATCTAGGTTGGTCATAACTTTCCTTCCAAGGAGTAAGCGTCTTTTAATTTCATGGCTGCAATCACCATCTGCGGTGATTTTTGAGCCCACAAAAATAAAGTCAGACACTGTTTCCACTGTTTCCCCATCTATTTGCCATGAAGTGATGGGACTGGATGCCATGATCTTAGTTTTATGAATGTTGAGCTTTAAGCCAACTTTTTCTCTCTCCTATTTCACTTTCATCAGGAGGCTCTTTAGTTCTTTTTCACTTTCTGCCATAAGGGTGGTGTTATCTGCATATCTGAGATGATTGATATTTCTCCCGGCTATCTTGATTCCAGCCTGTGCTTCCTCCAGCCCAACATTTGTCATGGTGTACTCTGAATAGAAGTTAAATAAGCAGGGTGACAATATACAGCCTTGACGTACTCCTTTTCCTATTTGGAACCGGTTCACTGTTTCATGTCCAGTTCTAACTGTTGCTTCCTGACCAGCATTCAGGTTTCTCAAAAGGCAGGTCAGGTGGTCTGGTATTCCCATCTCTTTCAGAATTTTCCAGTTTATTGTGATCCATACAGTCAAAGGCATTGGCGTAGTCAATAAAGCAGAAATAGATGTTTTTCTGGAACACTTCTGGGCTCCAGAATCACTGCAGATGGTGATTGCAGCCATGAAATTTAAAGATGCTTTCTCCTTGGAAGGAAAGTTATGACCAACCTAGATAGCATATTCAAAAGCAGAGACATTACTTTGTCAACAAAGGTCTGTCTAGGCAAGGCTATGGTATTTCCAGTGGTCATGTATGGATGTGAGAGTTAGACTGTGAAGAAAGCTGAGCACTGAAGAATCGATGCTTTTGAACTGTGGTGCTGGAGAAGATTCTTGAGAATCCCTTGGATTGCAAGGAGGTCCAACCAGTCCATTCTAAAGGAGATCAGTCCTGGGTGTTCATTGGAGAAGACTGATGTTGAAGCTGAAACTCCAATACTATGGCCACCTGATGCGAAGAGCTGACTCATTTGAAAAGACCCTGATGTTGGGAAAGATTGAGGGCAGGAGGAGAAGGGGATGACAGAGGATGAGATGGATGGATGGCATCACTGACTCAATGGTCATGAGTTTGGGTAAACTCCTGGAGTTGGTGATGGACAATGTGCCTGGCGTGCTACGGTTCATGGGGTCGCAAAGAGTCGGACATGACTGAGTGACTGAACTGACTGGCTTACTTGCTTTTTCGATGATCCAGCAGATGTTGGCAATTTGATCTCTGGTTCGTCTGCCTTTTCTAAAACCAGCGTGAACACAAAAGTTATCTATTTGAATCAGAATAAGATTTTCTCATTTACAAAAAGGTAAAAGCAGAGTATGTTCAGTTATACTACTGCTCTCATATATGATGTAAGGACTAAGATGCAAAAAATGGTACATGGCTTAAAATAAATGTGTTTTAAAGGAGAAAATATTTCTGAAGAAAAGATCCACATTTAATACATTTTGTAAAAAAAGATGCTTTACCAACCAAAAAAGACCCTATATTTTCTCTATTTTTTTTCCATGAAAAGGACACAACCTTTTGATAACTTAAAACTGTCTGTACAAAGTCCACTCCATCCCTGCCTTCAGCTCCCTAAGCTTTCTCTATTAGAGAAAGAGTACTCCAGGTGTGTTTTCAGAAAATAGAACCTATTTTTATTACGAGTCATCTTTTCAGGCCAAGAACTGGCTAGGTAATTTTTGAGAATTTTCTGCTATAGATTGTTACCCTGACTATACTCTCTGAACTCAATTAGTTTTCTTTCTGGATTCCCATTTCCTAATTCTCAGAAATAAAAAATGTAACTTTAGATAATTTTAACTATTAATAAAAGTTTTCTTTTTAGTACCTTGGCAGCACTAAATGGAGCAAACTACAAAGCATAATGCATGTTTAAGCTCCTGGAACCTCCAGTGGTTTAAAAATAGCAGTGAATATAATGACTAACCTTTACCTAAAATAATTTTAACTTTTTCTCTAGAATACAGAATTGTTTCTATTGGAAAAGTAGGTTCACATTTTTAACTTACATTTAATCTGAATGTAACCCTTTCTGTTTATTAATAGCAATAATTTTATTGACTAATTTACTCTTTCCACAAAGAAAATGTTTCAGAAAGGGAGAGCGATTATATAGAACAACTACAATGGACACAAAATCAATGTCACTTTTGAAAATTTACCATCCACATGACAGAAACCTTCAGATATCTAAGATATTGTGAAGCTGTTTGCCTGAGTGATAAGTCGCTTCAGTCGTGTCTGAATCTTTGCAACCTAATGGACTGTAGCCCACCAGGGTCTTTGTCCATAGGATTCTCTAGGCAGAATACTGGAGTGCATTGCCATGCCCTCCTCCAGGGGACCTTCTCAACCCAGGGATCAAGCCCATGTCTCAAGTCTCCTGCACTGGCAGGCAGGTTCTTTACCACTAGCACCACCTGGGAAGTCCTATTGTGAAGTTAATACCAAGTTAAAGATAGAATTAATCAAAACCATGCAAATAGAGTATTACTACATCATCATATTACTACCCACAGACAGAACCACAATGCATTCTTCAGATGCAGTCTCCATGCTTCAGCTTATTTTTTGCCCCAGAAATTTTTTATTTGCATTATATCAAAGGAGATGACCTCTGGCTTCCTTATTATTTTATCCATTTGGCCACAAAATAACCTGAAAGTGACCAATGACCATTTCTCAGTTCAGGGTGGCTAATCATTTGACCCCTTTGGAGCCCAGATGAAGTGTCACATGCTGTGATCTGTGAAGTATCACACACAGATTAACTGCTACAACTTGTCATTCTCATACACTTACACCTTCATAAATAGCTTAAAAAAAAAAAAAACACACACCTCCTTCAGTTATCCTGTAATGAGTTTTCTAAATGTTTTCTATTAGGATAGTAGCTTATATTATAGACCTGTTACACTGAGACTACTCACCAAAGACCTTATTTTCCAGGTAAATTACTAAATATCAGCAATGTTAGAAACAGTGGAACAATGGAAACAGTGAGAGACTTTTATTTTGGGGGGCTCCAAAATCACTGAAGATGGTGACTGCAGCCATGAAATTAAAAGATGCTTGCTCCTTGGAAGAAAACTATGACCAACCTAGACAGCATATTAAAGAGCAGAGATATTACTTCGTCAACAAAGGTTCATCTAGTCAAAGCTATGGCTTTTCCATTAATGTATGGGTGTGAGAGTTGGACTATAAAGAAAAATGAGCAACAAAGAATTGATGCTTTTGAACTGTGGTGTTGAAGAAGACTCTTGAGAGTCCCTTGGACAGCAAGGAGATCCAACCAGTCTATCCTAAAGGAAATCAGTCCTGAATATTCATCGGAAGGCCTGATGCTGAAGCTGAAACTCCAATACTTTGGCCACCTGATGCGAAGAACCGACTCACTGGAAAAGACTCTGATGCTGGGAAAGATTGAAGGCAGGAGGAGAAGGGGATGATGGAGGATAAGATGTCTGGATGGCATCACCAACTCAATGGACATGAGTTCAAGTAAACACTGGGAGCTGGTGATGAACAGGGAAGCCTGACATGCTGCAGTCCATGGCAACGCAAGGAGTCAGACACAACTGAGTGACTGAACTGAACAATGTTAGATAACTTAAGGAATGGTCATGATCTTAACTATTCAGTGCAGTTCAGTTGCTCAGTCATGTCTGACTGTTAATTATTAATGAATTTCAAAATTTTATCTATTTTTTTAGTTTTTTTTAAGTTTAATTATATGTTATAATAGGCTGTGTGTACATGCTAAATTGCTTCAGTTGTGTCCAACTCTTTGTGACCCTATGCACTTTGCAACCCCTCGCTCAGCTCCTCTGTCCATGGGATTCTCCAGTCAAGAATACCAGAGTGGGCTGCCATTTCCTCCTCCTGGGGATCTTCTTGACTAATGGATTGAACCTGCATCTCATGAGTCCCCTGCATTAGCAGCAGGGTTCTTTACTAGGGTCACCTGGGAAGTCCCATAATAGCTTGCTGAGTGTTTAAGCACAGGGAATCTCCATGTCTACCCTACAGAACTGCCTGCAAAGCAATCAAATCAAATTGGAATATCAAGGTATTTGATACTTCATAACACAGGAAATGGAGAAGGCGATGGCACCCAACTCCAGTATTCTTGCCTGGAAAATTCCATGGATGGAGGAGCCTGGTAGGCTGTAGTCCATGGGGTTGCAAAGAGTCAGACACGACTGAGTGACTTCACTTTCACTTTTCACTTTCATGCATTGGAGAAGGAAATGGCAACTCACTCCAGTGTTCTTCCCTGGAGAATCCCAGGGAAGGGGGAGCCTGGTGGGCTGCCGTCTATGGGGTCGCACAGAGTCGGACACAACTGAGCGACTGAACTGAACTGAACACAGCTTGAGAGACATAGTGTTTAGAATACCTATAGAATTATATTTAAATGAAAAAAAAAAGCCTGAAAATTAATCATCTAAATGTGCAATTTACAATATTAGGAAACGGAGAAAGCAGAAGAGAATCATTTCAGTTCAGTTCAGTCACTCAGTCGTGTCTGACACTTTGAGACCCGATGAATCACAGCAGGCCAGGCCTCCCTGTCCATCATCAACTTCCGGAGTTCACTCAGACTCACGTCCATTGAGTCAGTGATGCCATCCAGCCATCTCATCCTCTGTTGTCCCCTTTTCCTTCTGCCCCCAATCCCTCCCAGCATCAGAGTCTTTTCCAATGAGTCAACTCTTCGCATGAGGTGGCCAAAGTATTGGAGTTTCAGCTTTAGCATCATTCCTTCCAAAAAACACCCAGGGCTGATCTCCTTTAGAATGGACTGGTTGGATCTCCTTGCAGTCCAAGGGACTCTCAAGAGTCTTCTCCAACAGGACAGTTCAAAAGAGAATAGTAAGAAGGAAATTAAGATAAGAGAACAAGATAATTAACTGGATGCCCAAGGAGCAGCAGAATTAAGACTTTTTTTTTAAATGTTCTTTTTCTGGAAAATCACTTACCAAATTACCAAGATTACCAAAGCATTGATTTTATAAGAAAAGGGGTTTACTAAATATAAAGTAAATTAATGGATATATTCTTGTAAAACTCTTGAACATTTTCTGAGCTGAATCTAGAAGTATATAATTAAAATTATATAATCAAGAAATACATTTCTACACTTAACTATATGTAGGTAAAGAATTACAAGAGATTGATGAGAAGAGAATGATGATAAGTGATTGGGTACATTTATACTTTGGAAACACAGTATGGGACAATCTACTAGTGAAAGAGATTTTGATACATAATCACAGAATTAGAGGAAGAATAAGAAAGGTACAGCATTACAAAAGAAAAGCTGACCAAAATTTCAAGCACTGAATTTTCAACATGGGCAAAGAGTGTAGCATGAGCAAGAAAGAATGAAGATACAGTTTCAAGAATTTTTTTAAGTTAAAAATTAATAAGCATTTCTTATGGAAAATGTGAATTATTTGATTTTCCACATGGTGCTCTTAAAAATCCATTCTACTAGCTATTCATGTGTAGTTTTCCATAAGCAATATCAATATTACCTCAAATGTGTATTTATTTTATTGTCTGAAAAAAGAGGGGAGAAATATATATTTTGTTTTTTATTGGAATAATAGAAAGCTCAGTCCAAAATAATTGATCTTAAGTACTAATTTGTACATTAATGTTCAATTTTTATAATGAACACTACATAAAGGTTAAAATAATTATTTGCCTTGACCTTTAATAATGCATGTCATTACTTTTTGTATTCTAGCCTCTTAGAATGGATGAAAAAGTAACCCTGAAGTGAAATATTTAGGTCATACTTCAATACTTTCTTTCCTGACACCACTCATCCTGCTTATTATAGTCACATATTATTTTCAATCAACTCTTGCAATGATTCATCATGGAATCCCATAACCAGAGAAATGTATTTCTATGTTACACAGCAATAATGAAATTCTAAAACTATTTCTTTCTCTATTTTCTCCTTGGGTAGAAACATTCTATTTGTAAAACCACAATTGCCCACAATATTCATATTCAACTTGAATCAATATATTGCTAAACCTTAAAAGGGAAAAAATTACAGTATAAACTTGAAGGAGTATAATTTCTTATAAAGACACATTAATCTCTTTTTCTAAGAATCTGAAATTCCATTATTGAAAGTTTCCTGTGATTTGCTTGCTAATTAGTGTTGCTAAATTCTCTACATGACCATACTAATGCCTTTGTACTTATTGTTAAAAATATATTATGCTCACACTGCTAATCTAAGCATCTGAGTATGTTATGCTCACGAAACAGTAATATATGACAGGGGTACTCTGCACATTCTCTAAATTAATCTCAAGACTTCATGGAGTTTATTGTTATTCTAATCTATAAAGGGCTTCCCTGGTGGCTCAGATGGTAAAAAAAGAAAAAAAAACCTGCTTGCAATGCAGGAGACTCAGGTTTGATGCCTTGGTTGGGAAGATCCCCTGGAGAAGGGAATGGTTACCCACTCCAGTATTCTTGCCTGGAGAATTCCATGGATGGGGTATTCTGTACATTATCCAACTTAATCTCAAGACATGGAGTTTATTGCTATCATAGTTCTATAAATGAATAAACTGAGTGTTAGAGTGTATGAGATTGTCAAATAGGCATCTAATTAAGTAGTCAAAACACAATTTGAAATCAGGTCTTGACCTCAGAATTAATTTCCTTCCAGTGTATCTTGCTGAACTACGATTAACTTTCTGTGTTTGTTGTACAAAGGTGTGTTCTTGATACAACAGTAAGCTCACAGTTCTTAACTAATGTTTTATCAATGAAATCAGTAGGCAGGAAGATGTCTCAATTTGAGTAACAATCTAGTTTGCAAAGTTCTTTCACAATCATCATTATCCATTAACTCTGCAAGTTTTGGTTTCTAGCCCATTTACAAATGAGATTGCTTGGATTGAGATTTCAAATTAATTACTTCAAGTTTCACATCTCTTAATTTCAATGTAATGTAGACTTGGGGACACAGTGTCTCCCTGCCCACCCCCCCACCAAAAAAAAATAAGTATAACAAGACAAAAAAAAAGGAAAGCCTCTTTCCTTAACTCAATCTCTGAAACCCTCTCCCCCAAAAAATTCTGAAATGACCAAAGGAATATAAATGTATATAGAAATTAACTAAAGGTAAAAAAACAAAAACAAAACTGGATTTATTTAAGAAACTAAGAGTGTAACAAATTTTAGGAACATCTACATTTAATGGGATGAAAAGAAAGGATACCAATGTAAGACAATTCTTATATATTTGTTTCTCAGAAAGTAGTCTAGTGACGTGCCATGGGGGGTTCAGCAGCAAAGAAAATGCACTAATTACCTTCTAATTTGTGGACAGTAGGACCATAGGTAAGTTTCATTTGTAAAACAGATAAAGACTATCATTGAATTAGCTTTGCCACTACAATGGGAGCATTAACATTGATATTTTCAAACTTAAATGTTTACTAGTGATTTTCGTTAACATGTGCTATTCTAGGACAAGATTCAATAATGAAGACCTCCATTAATTCTCAGAAAAACTTTTATTAATGTGTGCTTTAGTGTTATCTTTTACTTACAATATATCCCTCTGTCCTTTTATAGACAGGGATAGGGTAAACAGAGTGACTTGAGTCTATGACAGTTGAGACATTTCAGAGGAAATGGAAGGAAAGGAAAGATAATGAACTACTTACCTTCTTTCTCCTCTGTCTCTACCCCCACCATATCCCAACCTGTCTAGCCTCAAGTATTTGTCCTTAGTGCATAACTGAATGGAATCTACCTGGAAAGTTCCAGTGACTAACCATGATCACTATTCTATAGTAGACCATCTTCAATATGTCATTAAGCATCCTCAACTATGAAAGTGAAAGAGGAGAGTGAAAAAGCTAACTTAAACCCCAACATTCTAAAAACTAAATCATGGCATCTATCTGGTCCCATCACTTCATGGCAAATAGATGGGGAAACAATGGAAACAGTGACAGACTATTTTCTCGGGCTCCAAAATCACTACAGTTGGTGACTGCAGCCATGAAATTAAAAGATGCTTGCTCCTTGGACAAAAGCAATGACAAACATAGATAGTGTATTAAAAAGCAGAGGCATTACTTTGCTGGCAAAGGTCCTTCTAGTCAAAGCTGTGCTTTTTCCAGTAGTCATGTATGGGTGTGAGAATTGGGCCATAATGAAGGCTAAGTGCTTAAGATTTGATTCTTTGGAACTGTGGTGTTGGAGAAGACTCTTGAGAGTCCCTTGGACTGCAAGGAGATCAAACCAGTCAATCCTAAAGGAAATCAGTCCTGAATATTTATTGGAAGGACTGATACTGAAGCTGAAGCTCCAGTACTTTTGCCAGCTAATGCAACCTGACTAATTAGAAAAGACTCTGATGCTGGGGAGATTGAAGGCAGGAGGAGAATGGGACAACAGAGGATGAGATGGTTGGATGGCATCACTGACTCCATGGACACAAGTTTGATCAAGCTCCGGGAGTTGGTGATGGACAAAGCAGCCTAGCATGCTGCAGTTCATGGGGTAGCAAAGAGTGGGACACAACTGAGCAACTGAACTGAACTGAAATGATGCTTTCATCTACATATCAACCAGGATTAGAAGTCACTGAGTATCCTCAATTCTCAGTACACTATCTTATACCAAGTCATTAAAAATGTACATTTATTGAATTCATGTTGAATGCTGTCTTTCTCTGTAAATTAGGTTAATATTTTTGCAGATAAATCTTTAAAGTGGTTGATTAAATGCATTTTTAAATTTAAAACTAGCACTTCTTTAATCAAAAAAAAGAAAAAAACACATAAGACTTGTTATATTATAAAATAACTATTGTTTGTGCTGTGAAACATCTTTATTCAAATCTAGATATAGGGGTTTAAACACTTGAATGTCATAAAAGTTTCATATACTTACTTATATTTTGAATGGCCTCTGTCCTTTCCATATCAGAGAAGCAGGCAAGTTGTATTGTCGTTGCCCTAATATATCTACGATAGGGGAAATGTTGCCTTTATAACTTCCAGGGTATAATCTGCTTAATCAAGCAAGTTTAAGTAAGCATTAAAGGAGTAACACAACATTATTGTTCAAAGAGATATAGGGAAACCTGTATACATACTTATATCATTTTTGTATTTTTGTTAAGGATCAAGACATTTCATCTTTAGTGGACTTCAATACAATGTGTGTTCTTTCCTGAAACTTAAGGTATCTAGGGTAGAAACACTCAGTTCTGGAGGGTGATGGCTGTATTTCATAACTACATTGACTATATTTCTCAAATTGGGTAGAAATGTATCATTTGTGAACCCAAATGTTCTCTAAATCCTTTCAAGGCAATGCGGTGAGATCCATTACTTTTTATTATGACTAGTCATTTTTCAATGCATCTGAACATTATCTCACCCACTTGCAGCTCCATTCTATCTCTAAGATTGATTATGGCTGACATCTCAGCAGTCAAAACATCTTGCAAATGACTTCTTAGCCTGAAGAGGCCAACCGGAATGTTGCTCACTTTACTTCCTGCCTAGCTTGTCTCCCATCAACCGTTGAAGCATTTACAAGAACACTTTTTATTAAATTTGTTCTAATGTGTTCAATTAAATGAAATCTTCTTAAATATTGCACTAGATGTGAATTGGGAAAATGCTAAATCGCCTCTGTACTTGGTAACTGTATTCTCAAAGGTACATGAAGCCATATTATGTCATTGAATTCAAGCAGTAAAGTAAGTAGAAAAAAAAAAAAAAGGTGTTCTTCTAGTTTGGTTAAGTTTATATATTGTTCTCTTTTGTAGATACATTAGAATCTATTAAATAAGTGGATTATAAAGTGATAGCCCTGGATAAAAAGTCACACTTTATTTTCAATGTATTACTTTTATATGAGGGTAGAAAAATAGGCTCTCCCATTTTAATATAAAAAGAGAAGGGCTTCCCTGGTGGTTCAGTGGTAAAGAATCCACCTGCCAAAGAAGAAGATGAGGGTTTGATCCCTGGGCCTGGAAGATCCCCTGGAGAAAGATTTTGCTTGGGAATCCCATGAACAGAGGAGCCTGGCAGGTTACAGTTCATGGGATTGCAAAAGAGTTGGACATAACCTAGCAACTAAGCAACAACAACAAATGGGAGAAAAGAACTAAGAGTCAACTTAGTGACAGTCTTCATTCTCCTTATTTGATAAATGGGAAATTAAACAGTCCATAATTCTTTTGTCACACAGAGAATACATATTGTATCAATGATTTATTTCTTGGAAAACAGAGCATACATTTCAAATAACATATTATACAGACTATATTAGTCTATATAATGTACTAAAGATCAAATATCTTCACTTTTCTTAATATTAGATATTATTTAATGACAAGTGCCCCTTTCAGTTCAGTCGCTCAGTTGTGTCTGACTCTTTGCGACCCCATGGACTTCAGCACTGTCCATCACCAACTCGCGGAGTTTACTCAAACTCACATCCATTGAGTTGGTGATGCCATCCAACCATTTAATCCTCTGTCAGCCCCTTCTCCTCCTGCCTTCAATCTTTCCCAGCATCAGGGTCTTTTCAAATGAGTCAGTTCTTCACATCAGGTGGCCAATGTATTGGGGTTTCAGCTTCAGCATCAGTCCTTCCAATGAATATTCAGGATTGATTTCCTTTAGGATTGACTGGTTGGATCTCCTTGCAGTCCAAG
This sequence comes from Bubalus bubalis, assembly GCF_019923935.1. Classification (NCBI taxonomy): domain Eukaryota; kingdom Metazoa; phylum Chordata; class Mammalia; order Artiodactyla; family Bovidae; genus Bubalus; species Bubalus bubalis. The sequence goes on along the minus strand of NC_059159.1, from coordinate 75,984,761 downwards.
GGATTCTCAAGAGTCTTCTCCAACACCACAGTTCAAAAGCATCAATTATTCGGTGGTCAGCTTTCTTTATAGTCCAACTCTCACATCCATACATGACCACTGGAAAAACCATAGCCTTGACTAGACAGACCTTTGTTGGCAAAGTAATATCTCTTCTTTTTAAGTGTCCCTTAGAGGCTATTTAATACAAGTAGTGAAATAGGTGAAATTTCTGAAAGAGCAAAAGAAAAAGACCTAAACTGGGAAATTCAAAATATTTATATTGGAGAGGGGCAAATTGCCCATGATTTATTTATTTATTTATTTTTGTAGAGTGATTTTTATTAGCTTTTACCTCATTGTGTATATGTGGTGATATGTGCTTGCTCACTCTTCAGTTGTGTCCAATTTAGTCATGTCCAACTTAGTCCTGTCTGACTCTGTGACTCTATGGTTTGTAGCCCACCAGGTTCCTCTGTCGATGGGATTTCCCAGGCAAGAATATTGCATTTTTTTTTCAGATTATGTGTGGATTTTGATTATATGTTTTTGAAGAAGAATATTAGAGCTCCATGAGATTCTTAAGTTTGCGACTCTAACATAAAGGACCATGTTTCTAAATATTTTATAATGGACATTACATCTTGAATTAATTGGAATACATTATACATACTTAAATGTCATATATAATTTTATTACTTATATTTGAAAACTATTTCCTTTTTACTTTTGTGCTTTTATTAATTTGATTTAATCTTTATCCTAATTTTATCTAAGCTTATTTTGAAGCAGTTTTTAAAACACAAAACTGAATATGATGAACTCCCCAGCAATGACAAATTTTTAGGGTTTAAAGAAGAGAAATGACAAATGCCTTATTACATTATTAAAATGGTTTTAAGTTCAGCTCTCAAGTTCCTACTAAGCTAAAGTAAAAAAGTATGATGAATTACAGAAGTCAAGATAAAATAATACTTAGTTTTTTTCCCCTGAGCATAAAATAGTTAAATTACAAGGATTCTCATCTCCAGCTTTTCCTTGTTCTATGTAACTTGCTCCATTTCAATTTACATTGTAAGAAAGGATTCAGGTTAAGAAGAGCAAAACAAACAGAAGAGACAGCTCTGCACATGGAAGTTTGACAGACTATAAAAGTAGGGAAAGGAATGCTATTAACAGCACCTGAGAGAAGTTTGAGGCAAGAGATATATAAGGAGAACAGCTACAGTTACAATGAGAAAATTACAGAACAATGAGAAAGATACCTTTAAGATTTTTCTTCTGTACTTTGCAATGCATTTGCCACTTTTGGAAGAAAACTAGCTTCCTGAGCTAGCCTTTGGCTTTTGGAGCTGTACTTTGGGGTGAAGGGTGTTGAATTTATTAACCTAGGAGAACATTAGATGGAGATGACTCTAACGCCATGGGAGCCTATATAAGAAGATAAAAATCTTCTGTAAAGCAATTATCCTTCAATAAAAAATAACTTAATAAAAATTAAAAAATAAAAATCTAAGCAGGTAAATGACTGAAGGGATCAAAACCTAAGGTCAACAAATAGCAGACAGAGAGTAGGTTTTAAGCTATAGTGAATCAATAATTTCCTTTGCTTCAGTATTTCTGTGTAGAAGTGTCTTCCAAAGCTCCTATACATGGAACCCTCCTAACTACATCTGGTTTGGTACTAGCCTCTTCCAATAGATTTTTTCCTCAAACTTTTAAAATTAACATGGCTCAGTTCTTTAACAAGTGATTGGCTACATCATTTGCCTTAAATAAAAATCTGAATTTACAGGAAGAGAATACTTGGGTTAAATGAAAACTGGTAATAATCTAAAATGTTGTGTTAGCCTGTCCACTTTTTTTTAACCCCCACTACTCCTTGATCCTACATTGAAGGGAAAAATCAGTGTTTCTGTATTTAAATATAATCCCCTTGGGAAATTTTAAGAAAATGGGCAATGAATGGGCAGAAGAAGATGTCTGCTGCTGCTACTGCTACGTTGCTTCAGTCGTGTCCGACTCCCTGTGACCCCAGAGACGGCAGCCCACCAGGCTCCCCCGTCCCTGGGATTCTCCAGGCAAGAACACTGGAGTGGGTTGCCATTTCCTTCTCCAACACATGAAAGTGAAAAGTGAAAGTGAAGTTGCTCAGTGGTATCCGACTCTTAGCGACCCTATTTACTGCAGCCTACCAGGCTCCTCCGTCCATGGGATTTTCTAGGCAAAAGTACTGGAGTGGGGTGCCATTGCCTTCTCCGGAAGAAGATGTCAGAGGCCAGCAAATGATATGTCAGATGATAAACTCTGGAAATGCCAAAGACCTTGTTTATTTCACACCTGTAATGTACTCAGTTCAGTTCAGTTCAGTTCAGTCACTCAGTCGTGTCCAACTTTTTGTGACCCCCATGGGCTGCAGCACTCCAGGCCTCCCTGTCCATCAACAACTCCTGGAGTTTACTCAAACTCATGTCCACTGAGTCGGTGATGCCATCCAACTATCTCATCCTCTCTTGTCCCCTTCTCATCCCACCTTCAATTTTTCCCAGCATCAGGGTCTTTTCAAATGAGTCAGCTCTTCGCATCAGGTGGCCAAAGTATTGGAGTTTCAGCTTCAACATCAGTCCTTCCAGTGAACATTAAGCACTGTTTTCCTTTAGGATGGATTGGCTGGATCTCCTTGCAGTCCAGGGACTCTCAAGAGTCTTCTCCAACACCACAGTTCAAAAGCATCAATTCTTCGGCACTCAGCTTTCTTTATAGTCCAACTCTCACATCCTTAAATGACTACTGGAAAAACCATAGCTTTGACTAGATGGACCTTTCCTGGCAAAGTAAAGTCTCTGCTTTTTAATATGCTGTCTAGGTTGGTCATAACTTTTCTTCCAAGGAGCAAGCATCATTTAATTTCATGGCTGCAGTCACCATCTGCAGTGATTTTGCTGCTGCTAAATCGCTTCAGTCGTGTCTGTCTATGTGCGACCCCATAGACGACAGCCCACCAGGCTCCCCCATCCCTGGGATTCTCCAGGCAAGAACACTGGAGTGGGTTGCCATTGCCTTCTCCAATGCATGAAAGTGAAAAGTGAAAGTGAAGCCACTCAGTCGTGTCCAACTCTTAGTGACCCCATGGACTGCAGCCTACCAGACTCCTTTATCCATGGGATTTTCCAGGCAAGATTACTGGAGTGGGGTGCATTGCCTTCTCCACAGTGATTTTGGAGCCCCCAAAATAAAGTCTGACAATGTTTCCACTGTTTCCCCATCTATTTGCTGTGAAGTGATGGGACCAGATGCCATGATCTTAGTTTTCTGAATGTTGAGTTTTAAGCCAGTGTTTTCCTTCTCCTCTTTCACTTTCATCAAGAGGCCCTTTAGTTCTTCTTTGCTCTCTGGCATAAGTGTGGTGTCATCTGCATATCTGAGTTTACTGATATTTCTCCCAGCAATCTTGATTCCAGCTTGTGCTTGTGTAATTCCGGCTTGTGTAATGTATATATACTTATATGTTCAGACGTTCACTTAACTCTGTGTATGTGCTACCATGTGTTCACAGTAGATAGTTTTAATTTTTAAGCCATATCTTTATTAAACAAAATAATTAATAACCAAAATAGTATTTTATACAGTTTCTTGTATTAACTTTCAGAATTTTTCTCTAAGTATCTAGTTTGCTACAGGTCTAGCTGCATGTTTTTACCCTTAAGATGTAACACACGCAACTTCTCAACTAATTATAAAACAATCAGTATAATAAGACATATTGTGTATTGTTGTTCCATAGTCTAAAGCCAGCCTAAGCTGTTTCTCTGGTTTATTATATCTTAGCTTGATATAAGAACAGCTAATTGTACTACTTCCTTTATTGAGTGTGCAACTGCTTAATTTCCTTTCATTCATAGTTCATCCATGTATGCTTTGGATAAACTGAAAAAATTAACATCAAGAGGAACATACTTTTTAATAACGGCAGCAAGTCCACTGAAATTAACACTGTGAATTGTTAGTAATTTATTCTATTGGCAAAATAGAAATTTAAATATTTTTCCTTCCAGATCACTTTTTCTACATCAACAACATATGCTCTACAATCGTTTCATAAAATTTCTGTCAGCAAATATTATTAATATTATATATGTATATTGAAAAAATCCAGCATTTATAAAGTAATTCCTTCTAAATTGGAACTTTTTTCTTTTTCTCACTTTATAAACATGTAAAGGAATAGAAACACATGAAATGATAAAATATGTTATAATGTCTTGCTATATTTAGTTGACTCACTATCCCCTGAATGAGTTTTCCAACATTTATCCTTTTGGTTTTAAAATCATGTATAAAATTGAATTGAAAATGAAATTAGGATGATCACATAATTTCTATATTTCAGAGCACAAAAATCAACCTTTTTTTTTCACTTAATATCTACAGTAATTGCAGTTTGGAGTAAAATAATTAGCATTTGATAAATATTGATAAACACAGAGAATTAGGTTGTGCAATAAGACTCATAATAATCAGATAGAAAATTAGGATCATGTTCTACAAATACAGCTAAAAACAAATATTTTACAATCACATACAAAACAGAAAGTAGTTTAGGCCCACCAACACATCTCCCTATAGCTTCCTTTGCATCTTAAGATGAACTCTGGCTCAGATTAAAATATGAGATATGTCACTCAGACATAAGCTGTTATTGCTTATGAGGAATATTATTTTAATATGGAACTCTCCATTTTCATATGAAGCTATGGAACTTACTTGACATTTTGCAGCAAAACATAAGCCACAAAACTATAGATTAACATGTACTAATCCTACTAAACAATCCAGACAAACTAGGTACGTACTTCAATGGCATTCCATAAAGGAGAGTTTGCTAGGGATCTGTCATTAGCATATCTATAGGCCATTTAACATTATCTTTTTTCCTTTATTTCCTAGAAAGTTTCTCCCAAAGAAGAGGATAGAGCAAGGGTTTTCTGCTAACTTTTTCCTTTACAAAGACCTACTAACTTGTCCAGCACTTCAGTTCAGTTCAGGTCAGTTCAGTCGCTCAGTTGTGTCCAACTCTGTGACCCCATGAATCACAGCACGCCAGGCCTCCCTGTCCATCACCAACTCCTGGAGTTCACTCAGACTCACATATATCGAGTCAGTGATGCCATCCAGCCATCTCATCCTCTGTCGTCCCCTTCTCCTCCTGCCCCCAATCCCTCCTAGCATCAGAGTCTTTTCCAATGAGTCAACTCTTCACATGAGGTGGCCAAAATACTGGAGTTGCAGCTTTAGCATCATTCCTCCCAAAGAAATCCCAGGGCTGATCTCCTTTAGGATGGACTGGTTGGACCTCCTTGCAGTCCAAGGGACTCTGTTCTCCAACACCACAGTTCAAAAGCATCAATTCTTTGGTGCTCAGCCTTCTTCACCGTCCAACTCTCACATCCATACATGACCACTGGAAAAACCATAGCCTTGACTAGACGGACCTTTGTTGGCAAAGTAACGTCTCTGCTTTTCAATATGCTATCTAGGTTGGTCATAACTTTCCTTCCAAGGAGTACGCGTCTTTTAATTTCATGGTGCAGTCACCATCTGCAGTGATTTTCGAGCCCAGAAAAATAAAGTCTGACACTGTTTCCACTATTTCCCCATCTATTTCCCATGAAGTGATGGGATGGGATGCCATGATATTTGTTTTCTGAATGTTGAGTTTTAAGCCAACTTTTTCACTCTCCACTTTCACTTTCATCAAGAGGCTTTTTAGTTCCTCTTCAGTTTCTGCCATAAGGGTGGTCTCATCTGCATATCTGAGGTTTTCGATATTTCTAAATTAATTCTCAAAATATCCTGATAAAATCTGTCATTGCTTTAATTACCTTACTTACTTTTTTTAAATTAGCAAACTGAGGCTCAGGGATATTTAGAGATTCATTCCAGGACAGAATCGGGATTGAGATACCAAACTCAGACACACATGATTTTTTAAATTTTCAAACATTTAAAATCATCTTAGACAAAATTAAGCTCAGGAAAAATGTGTATTCTAGAAGACAGAATAATGTTTAGCTGTTGGCTTTCTGAACATCTGACATATCTTCTCTAGGTGGGTCCAACAAGAAGAGGAAAAAAAAAAAATAGACATGGGAAATGAGAAAAATGGAGAAACCAAGAAATGTGCAGAAATTCGTATTTTAACAATTTAGTAATCACATACACTGTAGAATTAGAACAATATTGCATGGGGACCTGGAATGTAGGGTACATGAAGGCGGGAAGTTGCACATGGTCAAGCAGGAGATGACAAGAATGAACATCGACATCACAGGAACCAATGAACTAAAATGGATGGGAATGAGCAAATTTAATTCAGATGACTATTATATCTACTACAAAGACAAAGATCCCTTAGAAGAAATGGAGTAGCCCTCACTGTCAACAAAAGAGTCCAAAATGCAATAGTTTGGTGCAACCTAAAAAACAACAGAATGATCTCACTTCATTTCCAAAGCAAACATTCAGCACCATAGTAATCTAAGCCTATGCCCCAACCACTGATGCCAGAGAAGCTGAAATTGACCAGTTCTACAAAGACCTACTACACTGACTAGAACTAGCAGGAAAAAAAAGATGTCATTTTCATCATAGAGGACTGGAATGCAAAAGTAGGAAACCAAGAGATATCCAGAATAACAGACAAGTTTGATCTTGGAGTACAAAATGAAGCAAAAACTAACAGTTTTGTTGAGAACGTTCTGGACAGAGAAGCAGCTTTTTCCACACAGCACAAGAGATGACTCTATACGTGAGCATCACCACATGGTCAATACTGAAATCAGATTGATTATGTCCTTTAAAGCTGAAGATGGAAAAGCTGTATACAGTCAGCAAAAACAAGACTGGGAGCTGACTGTGGCTCGGATCATGAGCTCCTTTTTGAAAAATTCAAGTTTAAATTGAAGGAAGTAGGGAAAATCATTAGGCCATTCATGTATGACTTAAATTGCTTATGATTATACCCTGGTGGTGACAAATAGATTCAAGGGATTAAATGTGGTAGACAGAGTGTTTGAAGAACTATGGACAGAAGTTCATAACATTGTACAGGAGGCAGTGACCAAAACCGTCCCAAAGAAAAATAAATACAAGAAGGCAAAGTGTTGAGGAAACTACAAATAGTTGAGGAAAGAAGTGAAAGACAAGGTAGAAAGGGAAAGATATACCCAACTGAATGCAGAGTTCCAGAGAATAGCAAGGAGAGAGAAGGCCTTCTTAAATGAACAATGCAAAGAAAGAGAGGAAAACAATATAATAGTAAAAACTAGAGAGCTCTTGAGGAAAATTGGAGAGATAAGGGAACATTTCATGTAGGGATGGGCACCATTAGGAACAGGAATGATAAGAACCTAACAGAAGCAGAAGAGATCAAGAAGAGATGTCAAGAATATACAGAAAAAAATATACAAAAAAGTCTTAATGACCTATGTAACCAAGATGGTCTTTTCACTCACCTAGAGATGGACATTCTTGAGTATGAAGTTAAGTGGGTCTTAAGAAGCATCAGTACTAACAAAGGCTAGTGGAGATGATGAAATTCTAGCTGAGCTATTTCAAATACTAAAAGATGATGCTGTTAAAGTGCTACACTCAATATGTCAACAAATTTGGAAAACTTGGCAGTAGTCACAGGACTGGAAAAGGTCAGTTTTCATTCCCATCTCAAAGAAGGGCAATGGCAAAGAAAGTTCAAACTACCGTATGATTGCACTAACATTACATGATACCAAGGTGATGCTCAAAATTCTTCAAGGTAGGCTTCAGCAGGACATGAATCAAAAACTTCCTGATGTATAAACTGAGTTGAGAAAAGGCAAAGGCACCAGAGATCAAATTGCTAACATTTGTTGGGTCATGGAGAAAGCAAAGCAGTTCCAGGAAACATCTATTCTGCTTCTTTGACTACACTAAAGTCTTAACTGTGTGGATCACAACAAACTGTGGAAAATTCTTAAAGGGATGAGAGTACCAGAACACCTTACCTGTCTCCTGAGAAACCTGTTTGTGGGTCAAGAAGCAACAGTCAGAATGAGTCATGGAACAACAGACTGGTTCCAAATTGGAGAATGATTACCTCAAGGCTGGGTACGGTCGCCCTGTTTATTTAACTTATATTTGGAGTGCATCATGTGAATGACAAGCTGAAATCAAGATTTCTGTTAGAAATATCAACAAACTCAGAAATGCATATGATGCCATTCTAAAGGCAGAAAGTGAGGAGGAACTATAGAACCTCTTGAGGAGAGTAAAAAAGCTGGCTTGAAACTTCACATTCAAAGTCTAAGATCATAGTATCCAGTCCCATCACTTCATGGGAAATAGAAGGGGGAAAAGTGGAAGCAGTGACAGATTTTATATTCTTGGGCTCCAAAATCACTGAAGATGGCAATTGCAGCCATTAAATTAAAAGACACTCCTTTGAAGGGAAGATATGACAAACCTAGATAATGTATCAAAAAGAAAAGACATCACTTTGCCAACGAGGTCTGTCTAATCAAAGCCATGGATTTTCCAGTAGCCATGCATGAATATGAGAATTTGACCATGAAGGAGGCTGAGTGCCTAAGAAATGATGCTTTCAAATTGTAGTCCTGGAGAAGATTCTTGAGAGTCCTTTGGATTGCAAGGAGATCAAACCAGTAATCTTAAGGAAATCTACCCTGAATATTCATTGAATGGACTGATGCTAAAACTGAAACTCCAATGCTTTGGCTACCTGATGTGGAGAGTCAACTCACTGGAAAAGATCCTAATGCTAGGAAAGACTGAGGGCAAGAGGAGAAGGGGTGGGGTGTAGAGGATGAGATGGTTAGATAGCATCACCAACTCAATGAACATGAATCTCAGCAAACTCCAAGCAATGATGGAGGAGAGGGGAACCTGACATGCTGCAGTCCATGGATTGCAAAGAGTCAGACATGACCTAGTGACTGAACAACAGAATTGGAAATTCTATATAGATTTCACTAATTAGCTTTGGCTCCCTGAAACATGAAAAAGATATTACTAAATGTATTGAAAGATATATTTTATTTTAACATTGAATGATATTTTTGAACTCTTTTTAATTACATATTTTCTAATTAACAGTTTTATTTTATCTTTATTATTTTTATATTATTATTTTTCTGTGATAATTTTAATTTCAGTAAAATACATTTTCTCCAAGCCAGGCTTCAGCAATATGTCAACTGTGAAATTCCAGATGTTCAAGCTGGTTTTAGAAAAGGCAGAGGAACCAGAGATCAAAATTCCAACATTTGCTGGATCATCAAAAAAGCAAGAGAGTTCCAAAATACATCTATTTCTGCTTTATTGACTATGCCAAAGCCTTTGACTGTGTGGACCACAATAAACTGTGGAAAATTTTGAAAGAGATGGGAATACCTGACCACCTGACCTGCCTCTTGAGAAACCTGTATGCAGGTCAGGAAACAACAGTTAGAACTGGACATGGAACAACAGACTGGTTCCAAATAGGAAAAGGAGTACGTCAAGGCTGTATATTGTCACTCTGCTTATTTAACTTCTATGCAGAGTACATCATGAGAAATGCTGGGCTGGAAGAAGCACAAGCTGGAATCAAGATTGCCGGGAGAAATATCAATAACCTCAGATATGCAAATGACACTACCCTTATGGCAGAAAGTGAAAAAGAACTAAAAAGCCTTTTGATGAAAGTGAAAGAGGGGAGTGAAAAAGTTGGCTTAAAGCTCAATATTCAAAAAACAGAGATCATGGCATCTGGTCCCATCACTTCATGGGAAATAGATGGGGAAACAGTGGAAACAGTGTCAGACTTTATTTGGGGGGGCTCCAAAATCACTGCAGATGATGATTGCAGCCATGAAATCAAAAGATGCTTACTCCTTGGAAGGAAAGTTATGACCAACCTAGATAGCATATTGAAAAGCAGAGACATTACTTTGCCAACAAAGGTCCATCTAGGCAAGGCTATGCTTTTTCCTGTGGTCATGTATGGATGTGAGAGTTGGACTGTGAAGAAAGCTGAGCACCGAAGAATTGATGCTTTTGAACTGTGGTGTTGAAGAAGACTCTTGAGAGTCCCTTGGACTGCAAGGAGGTCCAACCAGTCCATCCTAAAGGAGATCAGTCCTGGGTGTTCATTGGAAGGACTGATGCTAAAGCTAGAACCCCAATACTTTGGTCACCTCATGCGAAGTGTTGACTCATTGGAAAAGACCCTAATGCTGGGAGGGATTGGGGGCAGGATGAGAAGGGGATGACAGAGGATGAGATGGCTGGATGGCATCATGGACTCGATGGACATGAGTTTGAGTAGACTCCGGGAGTTGGTGATGGACGGGAAGGCCTAGTGTGCTGCAATTCATGGGGTTGCAAACAATCAAACATGACTGAGCGACTGAACTGAACTGAACTGAAAATACATTAATCTCATATTTCCATAGTAGATAGCTTCAAATTAATTGATTATGAAAGTATTATATAACCAGAACTTAAATCTTAGTTTATTTATAAAATAAGATTAAAATTCACCCATATTGATTTGGATAAATAATAATAAGAAACCAATGGGAAATATTTTTCTTAAACCCCATGCAAATAAACTCACAGCACTTTCCCAAGGTCATGTGCATACATTACACCTAGCACCAATTATTCCCAAATACAGCAAATATTAAGCAACAGTCTGGTGCCATATGGAATGTTTGCACTCTGTGGGTCCAGAAGAGCATGAGGAGATTTGCTTTATATTTTTTCCCTGAACTCCTTTAAAATCATAAAGAAATATTTAATCAACAAAATTCTGAAGAAATGATATTAAACCACATTCCGAACTTCATAAAAATAATTATATGTGGCTAGATCGTTTCCTGAAAATTCTATTTTTTAATTTCATGTTAGATACTATTACCCTTTATAATACCACTTCCTTCCCTTGCAGAGAATTTTAGATTCTATCTAAAAGGACAAAAGATTTGACCTTTTTAAATATCTTAGATGTGGAATAAGAAGGGGAATGACATGTCTCACTCCCAGGTACAAGTCAAAAGCTGATATTTTCTCCCTTCAGTTCAGCTCCCAGATAGAAGATGTGAATCAGACCCATGGCCAAATCTTAATAGATATGTAGCTTGATGAAATCTTTAGTATTTTAAATCATTGAGGTTTGTTTATTACATGAAAACCTCAGTTCAGTTCAGTTCAGTCGCTCAGTCATGTCCGACTCTTTGCAACCCCATGAATCACAGCATGCCAGGCCTCGCTGTCCATCACCAACTCCCGGAGTTCACCCAGACTCACGTCCATCGAGTCAGTGATGCCATCCAGCCATCTCATTCTCTGTCGTCCCCTTCTCCTCCTGCCCCCAATTCCTCCCAGCATCAGAGTCTTTTCCAGTGAGTCAACTCCTCGCATGAGGTGGCCAAAGTACTGGAGTTTCAGCTTTAGCATCATTCCTTCCAAAGAAATCCCAGGGCTGATCTCCTTCAGAATGGACTGATTGGATCTCCATGCAGTCCAAGGGACTCTCAAGAGTTCTTCTCCAACACCACAGTTCAAAAGCATCAAATCTTCAGTGCTCAGCTTTCTTCACAGTCCAACTCTCACATCCATACATGACCACAGTAAAAGCCATAGCCTTGACTAGACGAATCTTTGTTGGCAAAGTAATGTCTCTGCTTTTGAATATGCTATCTAGGTTGGTCATAACTTTCCTTCCAAGGAGTAAGCGCCTTTTAATTTCATGGCTGCAGTCACCATCTGCATGAAAACCTAAACTACTGTAAATTACAGTCATGTTTATATAGTCTACCCACTCAACTTTTCACTCTTGGGTCCAGAATTTTCATATTCCCAAGTGATTTATCCATGAATACTAACTTGGATAGAGGGCATAAAAACAGTTTACTTTGTTAAGGTTGATGGAACTCTGCTAATTCTGGAAGTGCAACAAGTCTCTACTGAACCATAGAAATCCACAAATAATTTCCTTTCCTGATATCATATTAGTCATTAACTGAAAATTTTATATTCTGATTCTCACATTCTTGATAATATATCTGTTCTATACTTGGAAACGTGTTGTTGCTGCTGCTAAGTCACTTCAGTCGTGTCTGACTCTGTGCGACCCCATAGACAGCAGCCCACCAGGCTCCCCCAACCCTGGGATTCCCCAGGCAAGAGTACTGGAGTGGGTTTCCATTGCCTTCTCTGTGGAAACGTGTTAAGTGATACTAAAATACTGTATATTACATATATCACTTCATTTAATCTTCACACAACCCTATGAAGTAGATGCATGCTTTTATTAAACACATTTTACAGTCAAGGCATGACTCTGATAGTGTCTCCCTTGGCCTCAATCAGATTGTTTTACATTCTTCTTTACATACCCATCACAACTATACTAAGTCATTTAAATCTTATGGGTTTTTCCCTGCCAGACTATGAGCTGCAATTAGATCCTGACAATGCTAAATGCTGTTATTATTTGCAGCATGAATCAATGGATTGGGGATGCAATTAATTAACCAAATATGCTCAGATATTTAAAGATATTGAACTGTGGTGTTGGAGAAGACTCTTGAGAGTCCCTTAGACTGCAAAGAGATCCAACCAGTCCATCCTAAAGGAGATGAGTCCTGTGTGTTCATTGGTAGGACTGATATTGAAGCTGAAACTCCAATACTTTGGACACCTCATGCGAAGAGCTGACTCATTTGAAAAGATCCTGATGCTGGGAAAGATTGAGAGCAGGAGGAGAAGGGAATGACAGAGGATGAGATGGTTGGATGGCATCACCAACTCAATGGACAAGGGTTTGGGTGGACTCTTGGAGTTTGTGATGGACAGGAAGGCCTGCTGTGCTGCAGTTCATGCAGCAAAGAGTCAGACACAACTGAGTGACTGAAGTGACTAATTTAAAGTAGGATACAATAGGTTTGAACCTGGGTCTGTCTGAATCAATCCTCTTTGTATAACGCCAGCTTTTCTTGAGGATTATATAATGACATGTTATAACTGCTTTGATGCTTTTGCTGTATAATGTCCATTGAAGCTGAAATCTGAAGTCTGCACCTACTGAATGATTCAGAGCAGTTATTTCTCTAATGATCTTGTCACACACTCATTATTTTCAATGGACTTGTTCTCTTATGGTTTTAATGTTGAAAAACATTTTAAAAATATACTCCCATTAATGTGTCAGTAAATTAAGCCAACAGAGAAGGCAATGGCATCCCCACTCCAGTACTCTTGCCTGGAAAATCCTATGGATGGAGGAACCTGGTAGGCGGCAGTCCATGGGGTCGCTAAGAGTCGGACACGACTGAGCGACTTCCCTTTCACTTTTCACTTTCATGCACTGGAGAAGGAAATGGCAACCCACTCCAGTGTTCTTACCTGGAGAGTCCCAGGGACGGGGGAGCCTGATGGGGTCACACAGAGTCAGACAAGACTGAAGTGACTTAGCAAATTCAGCCAAAATAATTATTGTCAATAACAGTGTAGTTCTGCTCAACCTAAACACACTGATTTTGAAGGAAAATTTCAGATGTACATGACCTACTTGGCTTATGAAAATAGTTTCTAAATTATGCTGAAAGGATACTAAAAGGAAAAGTATATATTTTGCTTTTTTTCTGTCTTGTTCATGTAATATCCCTTCCATTATCATGCTTAACATGAGGGAAGACTACAACTTAAAGGACAGAATTTAGGATATCACTTTTTGTTTAAAACCTCTGATTTTTAAGCCTGTTGTTAAGCCTGCTTTTTATAATCAAAATTCTCAGGTTCTGCATAAATAAATAGCACTTAGTAGGTCAAGAAGCAACAGTTAGAACCAGACATGGAACAACAGACTGGTTCCAAATTGGGAAAGGAGCATGTCAAGGCTGTATATTGTCACCCTGCTTATTTAACTTATATGCAGAGTACATCATGCAAAATGCCAGGCAGGATGGAGCACAAGCAGAATCAAGATTGCTGGGAGAAATATCAATAACCTCAGATATGCAGATAACACCACCTTTATAGTAGAAAGCAAAGAGGAACTAAAGAGCCTCTTGATAAAAGTGAATACAATTATGTAAAGTTTAAAAATAAAATAAAATTAAAAAAAAGTGAAAGAGGAGAGTGAAAAAGCTGGCTTAAAACTCAACATTCAAAAAACTAAGATCATGGCATCCGATCCCATCACTTCATAGCAAACAGATGGGGAAACAATGGAAACAGTGGCAGACTTTATTTTCTTGGGCTCCAAAATCACTGCAGATGATGACTACAGCCAAGAAATTAAAAGATGCTTGCTCCTTGGAAGAAAAGCTATGATAAACCTAGACAGCATATATATTTTTTTTAATTTTATTTTATTTTTAAACTTTACATAATTGTATTAGTTTTGCCAAATATCAAAATGAATCCACCACAGGTATACATGTGTTCCCCATCCTGAACCCTCCTCCCTCCTCCCTCCCCATACCATCCCTCTGGGTCGTCCCAGTGCACTAGCCCCAAGCATCCAGTATCGTGCATCGAACCTGGACTGGCAACTCGTTTCATACATGATATTTTACATGTTTCAATGCCATTCTCCCAAATCTTCCCACCCTCTCCCTCTCCCACAGAGTCCACAAGACTGTTCTATACATCAGTGTCTCTTTTGCTGTCTCGTACACAGGGTTATTGTTACCATCTTTCTAAATTCCATATATATGCGTTAGTATACTGTATTGGTGTTTTTCTTTCTGGCTTACTTCACTCTGTATAATAGGCTCCAGTTTCATCCACCTCATTAGAACTGATTCAAATGTATTCTTTTTAATGGCTGAGCAATACTCCATTGTGTATATGTACCACTGCTTTCTTATCCATTCATCTGCTGATGGACATCTAGGTTGCTTCCATGTCCTGGCTATTATAAACAGTGCTGCGATGAACATTGGGGTACACGTGTCTCTTTCCCTTCTGGTTTCCTCAGTGTGTATGCCCAGCAGTGGGATTGCTGGATCATAAGGCAGTTCTAGTTCCAGTTTTTTAAGGAATCTCCACACTGTTCTCCATAGTGGCTGTGCTAGTTTGCATTCTCACCAACAGTGTAAGAGGGTTCCCTTTTCTCCACACCCTCTCCAGCATTTATTATTTGCAGATTTTTGGATCGCAGCCATTCTGACTGGTGTGAAATGGTACCTCATAGTGGTTCAAAACCACTAGACAGCATATTGAAAAGCAGAGATATTACTTTGCCAACAAAGGTCCATCTAGTCAAAGCTAAGGTTTTTCCAGTAGTCATGTATGGGTGTGAGAGTTGGACTATAATGAAAGCTGAGCAGTGAAGAATTGATGCTTTTGAACTGTCGTGTTGGAAAAGACTCTTGAGAGTCCCTTGGACTGTAAGGAGATCAAACCAGTCAATCCTAAAGGAAATCAATCCTGAATACTCATTGGAAAGATTGATACTTAAGTTGAAGCTCCAGTACTTTGGCCACCTGATGTGAAGAACTGACTCGTTAGAAAAGACCCTGATTGTAGGCAAGATTGAAGGCAGGAGGTGAAGGGGACAAAAGAGGATGAGATGGCTGGATGGCATCACTGACTTGATGGACATATGTTTGAGCAAGCTCCGGGAGCTAGTGATGGACAGGGGAGCCTGGCGCACTGCAGTCCATGTGCTCTCAAAGAGTCAGACATGACTGAGCAACTGAACTGAACAGAACTGATTGTTTTTTTTTTTTTTTTTTTTTTTTTTAGTGTTGGCAAATTATGACCTAGGATTTCAGTGCTTTTTTTTTTTTTTTTTTAATACTTAAGGCTACATCACCAGGAAAGGCTTTCCATGAAATCTAATCATACTTAGCTTCATTTCAAATCTCTAACACAAGTGTATACTACATCGATATAGAGAAATGAATATAGCCTTTGCTACATTAGAGATTTATTTTCACTTATAGAAAGATTAATATAGGATAAGAAAATGATAATCAAACTTGCATTCTGCTTTCTGAGTGTGCCTTCCTAAAACCGTCTAAGAATATAGACATTCAATTTAGAGGTATGACCAGTCCGACAGACTGTTATACTATAAGCTCCATTGGGTTGGAATTTGATTAATTTGTACTCTGGAGAATCCCCAACAAAGAATATATGGCATAAGAATGCTTAATAAATATTGAAACAAAAACAAAAATGAGTATCTCCTAAGGAAGTTATTATTGTAGATATTAAAGAGGGTTCCTAGTATAAAGAAGGGAGAAAAAGTCTTCAAAACATTGGAATTAACACATGTCAAAAAATAAAAATGAAAACATGTTTTTTAAATTCAAGGAGTACCAAGTTTGGCTGTGGATTGAAACCTGGATTGGAGTCAAAAAGATGAAGTTAAAGAGAAGGAATTGATATCTTCCTTTCCTGTGAATGTCAGGGGTAGGGTCTAAGCTAAAAATCAGGATGAAGAATTAGACTGGTGTAGTCAGCAAAGAAAAAAGTCAAGAGGGAAATATAAAACAAAATAAGAGCAAGTAGACAACAGGGAAAAAATGCAGGAGAGGACACTGAAAATTCCAAACAGTCAAAGGGAGAATGAGAATGAGATTAGGTGTCAAAGTAAGACATCAGAGTAGAAACAAAGATGGTGTAGGAATAAGAATAGTCCAGGCAAGCCTGGGGAATACAAATGATAGAACCAGGGTGGTAGATTTTATAATATGGGCCTAGTGGTTGTGACGTTAGTAAAGAGCAAGCCTCAGAGTCAGATCATGAATTATCTGTGGCCAAGCAATGAGATTTGCACTTTATTTGGAAGGCTGTGGGGAACTCTTGAAGAATTTTTAGCTAGCGAGTGACATGATTAGTTCTGTGTTGTATAAAGTTCGCTCTGGCAGCTGTGCGGAGTGTATAATTGAAAATGGTAATAAACTTGCAGAACAGAATTTAGGCTTTCCTGGAGTAATTAAATGAAACCTTCTTTAATGAACAACAACACTATTACAACATCCAGATCAATATATAAAACTTAATCAATAAAAGCACAAGATTTCTCCTATAGAAGTCAAATCAATAGGTCAGTTAATGTAAGCAATATTCATGTCTATTTAAATCCAGTGATGCATAGAATAAACACGTTCTATCTTTGTCTTATCTGAGCTCTAGCTCTGATTTATGCTACTTAAAAACTAGTTACAAAATTCATATTATGAATGGTGATTCATTAATAAGTCCTTGAAAGAAATTGGAACCTCCTAGGTGGCACTAAGGGGTAAAGAACCTACCTGCCAATGCAAGAGATGATAAGAAATGAGTGTTTGATCCTTGGGTCAGGAAGATTCCCTGGAGTAGGGCATGGCAATCCACTCCAGTATTCTTGCCTGGAGAATCCCAGGGACAGAGAAGCCTGGCGGGCTACAGTCCATAAAGTCACAAAGAGTTGGACATGACTGAAGCGACTTAGCAGTAGCAGCAGCAGCAGCAGAAGCGACACGTGCACACAAGTAAGGAACTTATTCCAAAGATTAAGCCCTTCACTGTGCACAAGTATCTTCATCCTATATGCAGAGTACATCATGAGAAACGTTGGGATGGAAGAAGCACAAGCTGGAATCAAGACTGCCAGGAGAAATATCAATAACCTCAGATATGCAGATGACACCACTCTTACGGCAGAAAGTGAAGAGGAACTAAAAAGCCTCTTGATGAAAGTGAAAGTGGAGAGTAAAAAGGTTGGCTTAAGGCTCAACATTCAGAAAACTAAGATCATAGCATCTGGTCCCATCACTTCATGGGAAATAGGTGGAGAAACAGTGGAAACAGTGTCAGACTTTATTTTGAGGGGCTCCAAAATCACTGCAGATGGTGTCTGCAGCCATGAGATTAAAAGACACTTACTCCTTGGAAGGAAAGTTATGACCAACCTAGATAGCATATTGAAAAGCAGAGTCATTACTTTGCCAAAAAAGGTCCATCTAGTCAAGGTTATGGTTTTTCCAGTAGTCGTGTATGGATGTGAGAGTTGGACTGTGAAGAAAGCTGAGCACAGAAGAACTGATGCTTTTGAACTGTGGTGTTGGAGAAGACTCTTGAGAGTCTCCTGGACTCCAAGGAGATCCAAACAGTCCATTCTAAAGGAGATCAGTCCTGGGTGTTCTTTGGAAGGAATGATGCTAAAGCTGAAACTCCAGTACTTTGGCCACCTCATGGGAAAAGTTGACTCATTGGAAAAGACTCTGTTGCTGGGAGGGATTGGGGGCAGGAGGAGAAGGGGACGACAGAGGATATGATGGATGGATGGCATCACTGACTTGATGGACGTGAGTTTGAGTGAACTTCTGGAGTTGGTGATGGACAGAGAGGCCTGGGGTGCTGCAATTCATGGGGTTGCAAAGAGTCAGACAGGACTGAGCGACTAGACTGAACTGAACTGATCTTCATCCTACACTGAAAGTATTAAGGACTACAACACGTCCATTCCTTCTTGAATGTTACTAAGCCTTTGAGCTTTTTCTTTTAATAACAGAAACATGATATTTTTTTCCTTTTACCCATTACTTCAGAAAGCATGCTGGGGTTCAAAATACACTATTTAGAGGGGAATCTGCTGTTGATTTCTTAAAAGAAGATGAAATATTCATTTCCCTGTCAAATAATAGCTGTTTCTCAATAACTCTTAAATTGTCTGTATATTTAAATATATCAACAGCACTCCTCAGTCACTATGCAGAGTACTAACAGGGGGAAGACTAAATTAGGTAGCCAAACATGTTTATTTCTGGTCTCCAGAGTAAATAGTAAAATTTTCTTTAGAAATTCTGCAGTAAAGAAGCAAAAGTCCATGCAGATCTGAACCAATCTAAACTGGACATTTATTATATTCACCTCTCCTTTACACATTTAAGGAAATGCAATATTGGGACATGTCCCTTTGTTACCTAGTCCAAGCTTGCTCTTCTCGCAGCACTGCAGGCCAATAAATCTGAGAGATGAGGTGTTAAGGCAAGAAATACAACTTTATTCAGAAAGCCAGCTGACCAAGAAGACAGCAGACTAATGTCTCAAAATAACCATCTTACCAGGGTCTGAATGTCAGGTCCTTTTATAGAACAAGGATGGGGGACAGTGAGGAAACAGAGTAAAAAAAGCCATTCATTTTGTTTCCCAGGTGGCATTAGTGGTAAAAAATAAATAAACTACTTGCCAATGCAGGAGACACAAGGGACACAGGTTCAGTCCCTGTGTCAGGAAGATCCCCTGGAGTAAGAAGTGGTAACCCACTCCAGTATTCATACTGGAAAAATCCACAGGAAGAGGAACCTGGGGAGCTATAGGCTATTGGGCTGCAAAGTGTCAGACAGTACACACACAATCTTGCAAATGTCTCCTAGAATATCAAGTCTCAGGCCAGGGATGTGCTAAGTTCTTCCTTCTTGCCATGCACAGGTGGACAGGGTCCTGAACAAAGGTTCTTTGGTTTAACAGTCAGGCAGAGGGGCAGGATTCTCTGACACAGGTAATTATGTATGATTATAATAACAAAAGCAATGAAAAGGAAGTCAAAGAAACAGCTCCAGCATGGAGCCTAACTTGTTTTTTCCTTGCAACATCTATTGGACAAGAAACTGGTATTATCTAGTATCCTTGGGCTTTCCTTGTGAAAATAGTAATAAAGATCCTACTGCCCAAGGTTACTAATAATATTTTACTCTTCATTATTTGTTTCTCTTTTAAATTATTTTTTCTAAACCAAACAACAAAAAAGGGTTCAGCCTCTTTCAAGAAAATGGTTGTTTTTCTTAGGCTTAAGTAACCTACATATAAACCTAGGTTGAAAGCCCATGAGATGAACCTGGTGTTGCAAACTAAGATGACACATAATTTTATTTCATTTTTATTTTATTCAACTATTAGCAACCTCCTTACATGCTGTGGAAAAAAGAACAGGCCTCATGTTCAAACTTAAGAATTAGAATTACAACCATATCTTTTCCATTGAATCTATATGAGGATTTGTTAGGGGCATCCTTTAAGATGCTGAGGAGTCCCTGGCTGAATGTGGTATTAAACAAGGCCACAACTTGCTAATTCGTATTGCCTCTGGTGGAAAAGGCAATAATTGTCCACATTGAAACATTTATTAAAAGGTTCACATTTACAAAACACAATCCACTTTTCGATAGAAATCTGGAGGAAATTGAAACTATCTCATTTTAAAATCCAGCTGAGTAGTTTTGCTTCCTCTTCCCAAAAAGAGCCAATGTATTATTTCATCCAGTGGTAAAAGTGATAGGAGGGTAATAAAACAATGAAACTTAATGAAAAAAAAAAAACTATGAGCAACTTGTCTAAGCAATAGAATATTTTCTATTTCCAAAAGTGTTCTTTTAACTTAATGATTAGCAGGAATAAATAAGGAATTTAATAAACACATAACATTAAAGATGTGCTATTTTGGATGTCAATTAAATGGAATTGTATTAATAACACAGTGTTAAATATCCATTGTACTTTTGGATATGGAATTCCAAATAGGTTTATGCTATTTTAAAACACATTTTGAATGGGACGTTTAAAATTGTGAACCTGGTGAAATCTTCAGAATAGGTCTAATTAGAAAAGAAATAAATAACTAATTTAATACCAAATTTCAGGATCTAAGATGGAATATGCTGAAAGTTTCTTTTTCATGCTGTCTTGTGGTATTTCTAGTGACCCTGGGTAAAACACTTCATTTTTGTTTGGTAACCCATCACATTCAGTTTTTGTTACCTATCTTTGATGTGTTAATTCCACCCCGTAAGTGACAATGAATTTCACTATATTTAGAATTACTACTTCAGTTAAAAGTTTGTCAGTATTGGTTTTTGCCATACATAAACACAGGTATACATGTGTTCCCCATCCTGAACCCCCCTCCCTCCTCCCTCCCCGTACCATCCCTCTGGTCATCTCAGTGCACCAGCCCCAAGCAACCAGTATCGTGCATCAAACCTGGACTGGCGATTCCTTTCATATATGATATTATACATGTTTCAGTGCCATTCTCCCAAATCATCCCACCCTCGCCCTCTCCCACAGAGTCCAAAAGACTGTTCTATACATCTGTGTCTCTTTTGCTGTCTCGCTTACAGGGTTATCGTTACCATCTTTCTAAATTCCATATACATGCATTAGTATACTGTATTGGTGTTTTTCTTTCTGGCTTACTTCACTCTGTATAATAGGCTCCAGTTTCATCCACCTCATTAGAACTGATTCAAATGTATTCTTTATAATGGCTGAGTAATACTCCATTGTGTGTATGTACCACAGCTTTCTTATCCATTCATCAATATCGTAAAGTAATTAACCTCAAATTAAAATAAATAAAAATAAAAATAAAAAAAGCTGATATAATAGGAATAAACTGTACAATAATAAAAAAAAAGTTTGTCAGTAGAAAAACTGGAATCCTTTCATAGTCTAAAACCTGATTTATTTATTTATTTTTAATGAATCGTTACAGGATACCAGAGGCTTTCAGGACTGCACATTTCACCTTATAACATGGTCCTCATTATTATTCATTTATTATGTGTGTGTTTACTCACTAGTCATGTCCAACACTTTGTGACCCATGGACTGAAGCCCACCAGGCTTCTCTGTCTCTGGGATTCTCCAGGCAGCAATACTGGAGTGGGATGTCATTTCTTCCTCTAGGGTATCCTCCCCACCCAAGGATAGAATCCATGTCTGCATTGCAGTTGGATTCTTTACCACTAAGTCAGCTGGGAAGCCACCATTTAGAATGAGATACAACACAAATCAACAAAAGTTCATTTTAGAGTTTGCTTAATCAGGCTTTGCCTGATACAATTTCACTTTTTGTTGTAGATCTCACTTCCAAGGGAAGAGTATGCAGATTCACAGGCAAGGGATATAATGAGGAGTTTCTCAGGCTCCAGATCTGTGAGGAAGGGAGCTAGGGCAAAAGTAGGTACTGAAATATGATGCAGATTAACAAAGACGTCACCTGATCCTGTTCATGACTGTCCCTCTTCTGGGCAAGGGGCTTAGCTAATTTACTCCACACTGTGGCCACTTGGTTGATATGGGCTGGTCTCTAGGGTTTCTTGTTTGTTTTTTTGTTTTCTCTAGGGTTTCTTTATATACACACACACACACACACACACACACACACACACACACACACATATATATACTGTGAAGCCTCTTGATGAAAGTGAAAGAGGTGAGTGAAAAAGCGTATTTAACTTAGCATTCAGAAAACTAAGATCATGGCATCTGGTCCCATCACTCCATGGGAAATAGATGGGGAACAATGGAAACAGTGACAGACATTATTTTGGGGGGCTCCAAAATCACTGCAGATGGTGACTGCAGCCATGAAATTAAAAGACACTTGCTCCTAGGAAGGAAAGTTATGACCAACATAGACACCATATTAAAAAGCAGAGACATTACTTTGCCAACAAAGGTCTGTCTAGTCAAAGCTATGGTTTTTCCAGTAGTCATGTATGGATGTGAGAGTTGGACTATAAAAAAGCTGAGCACTGAAGAATTGATGCTTTTGAACTATGGTATTGGGAAAGACTCTTGAGAGTCCCTTGGACTGCAAGGAGATCCAACCAGTCCTTCCTAAAGGAAATCAGTCCTGAATATTCATTGGAAGAACTGATGCTGAAGCTGAAACCCTAATACATTGGCCACTTGATGCGAAGAATTGACTCATTTGAAAAGACCCTGATGCTGGGAAAGATTGAAGGTGGGAGGAGAAGGGGATGACAGAGGATGAGATGGTTGGATGGCATCACCAACTCAATTGACATGAGTTTGAGTAAACTCCAGGAGTTGGTGATGGACAGGGAGGGCTGGCATGCTGCAGTCCATGTGGTCACAGAGACTGAGCGACTGAACTGAACTAAACTGAAGGTCTTTCAAATGGACAGTTTCAAAATAATTTGGTTATAACTGTTAGAAGCAACATTTCTAGCAGCTAAGCATCTCAGGACTTGAAAGTAAAATTCTAGTAATGTATGTTACCCACTATGGGCTTCCCTGGTGGCTCAGTTGGTAAAGAATCTTGCCTTCAATGCAGGAGATGTGTGTTCTATCCCTGGGTCAGGAAGATCCCCTGGAGAAGGGCATGGCAAACCACTCCAGTATTCTTGGCTGAAAAATTCCATAGGCAGAGGGGCCTTGTGGGCTACAGTTCATGGGGTTGCAAAAGAGTCAGACACAACTGAGTAACTGAGCACACACATGAAGTAGTAAAAGTAGTAGAAAAAGAGGGCTAGTAAGTTTATAAACTTCCATAAAACAATCATAATTATCTCTTAATATTTGTAAAATATTTTTACACCATTTTTAGCAACATTTTCCAAGCCTTTTCTCAAAGTATCTAGCAGAACTTCTGCATAGTAGTCTCTTTTGAGTACAAATGATAAAATAAGAGCTGTAAAAAATAGCCATACTTATGGTGACCAGTTAAGAGAACTTTCCATATCACCCACTATTTAGTGATAAATTTTCTGATCTCCATCTGTTTCAATCCACAATCTGAAAAATTGTGGAAGCCCTTGACTTTCTGTGGTGTGAGAAGGCCAAGAGAAACAATTAAGATTATCTTACTTATATAATTATGCATTTTTATTGCATTATAGCTGGTTATAACTAAATAGCTATCTTCTAAAATTAAAAAAATTAAAATTAAAATTAACATTATATAATCCATTGTTTATTTTTCATTTTCTGGTTTTTTTTTTTTTCTTTTTGGCTTTAAGTAATATTTTATTGTGTCAGGTCTAGTGCAGTTTTTTCTGTGTTTCATTGCTTTAGAAATCCTAGGACATATTCCTGTACCATCATAGCTCTAAATCCCAGGGAGACCTCAAAAGGAATGTGACTGTTTCTCATTGTACTAGTTATAGTTTCCAGCTATATCACAGTCCAGGATTTTTCTCTGATGGAGAATTCTCCTTGTCAGAACCCAGGAGGAGACTGGGACATCTCACCCCTTCTCTACTGTGACTTCATCTTTGTACCTCCAGGGAGCGAAGTCTGACACTCTAGGTGCTTATGTGAATTGTGCTTTCTGGAGCTCTCCTCTAAATTATTTCCTTTCTGGATAAATTTGCTGAAATAAATCCTGTCTAAAAAGTGCCTCCTCATTAGCCTTCTTTAGTCTCTCTTCTCACTTTATCTTTGCCTTCCAGACCATATCTCTTTGTATTTTAAATGCAACAGACACTACTGTTTACTAAATCTGCACGAGAAAAGTGAGGACTAATGTATCACTTATGCAAACCTTTGCCACTGATGCAGTCTGTAAAACAGCAGGATATACACATTTTCATTTCTGCCACTCTGTATATTTCTCTAGGGACCAGCCAGAAAGCTATGCTTCCTTTCAATATATGATAAGCCTGGATTCTATTTTAGGTTTGTAAAAATAAGAAATGTTCTCCAGAGGTTTGTTTATATCATTTCTGTGCCACACTCTAAAATGGAAATGACACTTGATATCCATCCCTTACAGACATCAGGGAAACTTATTTTTCAGGAGCAAACAATCTAGCTATGAAAAATGACTATATCTAGATACCAAAGCTGTTAAAAAGACATTAATTTAGTAGATTACATACTAGAACCCTTTGTTGTTGCTGTTGTTGCTGTTTCTAGGTTTCCTATTCCCTCTCTATAAAAAAAAAATCACACATATTTTTAGATTATTATTTCAATACAGATTGATACAAAATATTGAATATAGTTTCTTGTGCTTATATCTATTCTTCTCAAACTATTCTAAAAGATGTAGGAGAGAACCCTTGCAAATTCATTCTATGAGGCCACTATCACCCAGACATCAAAACCAGATGATGATATCACATAAAAAGCAAATTACAAGACAGTATCTCTTATGAATATAGATGCAAAAATTCTCTACAAAGTATTAGCAAATGGAATCCAATAATACATTAAAAAGACCATATGTCATGATCATGTAAAATTCATTCAAGGGTCACAAGGCTGGTTCAACATAGACAAATCAATGTGATATACCACATTGAAAAAAGAAAATACAAAAAGCACATAATCATAACAGACACAGAAAAAGCATTTGATAAAACAATGGCACCCCACTCCAGTACTCCTGCCTGGAAAATCGCATGGATGGAGGAGCCTGGTAGGCTGCAGTCCATGGGGTTGCTAAGAGTCAGACGCGACTGAACGACTTCACTTTCACTTCTCACTTTCATGCACTGGAGAAGGAAATGGCAACCCACTCCACTGTTCTTGCCTGGAGAATTCCAGGGACGGGGGAGCCTGGTGGGCTGCCCTCTGTGGGGTCACACAGAGTTGGTCACGACTGAAGTGACTTAGCAGTAGCAGCAGCAATGTCCTCTCATGACAAACATTCTCATCAAAGTGGTATAAAGACATATCTCAACATATAAAAAGCTATTCATGGCAAACCCACAGCCAACAAAATACACAATGGTGAAAAGTTGACAGTCTTCCTGCTAAATTCAGGAAATAAGAATTCCAGTCTCACCACTTTTATTCAGTATAGTACTGGATGTCCTAGCCATAGCAATAAGATAAGAAAAAAATAAATAAAAAGCATCCAAATTGAAAGGGAAAAGGTAAAACTGTCACTCTTTGCAGATGACATGACGGTGAAGAATCTACATGCAATGTAGGAGACCCAGGTTCAATCCCTGGATTAGGAAGATCACCTGGAGAAAGAAATGAAACTCACTCAAGTGTTCTTTCCTGGAGAATCCCATGGACAGAGGAGTCTGATACGTTACAGCCCATGTGATCACAAAGAGTTGGACACAACTGAGTGACTAAGCACAGACATCCTCACCACAGCAATCAGATAATGGCAAAACCAACACAATATTGTAAAGTAATTAGCCTCTAATTAAAATAAATAAATAAAAATATCAATCCCTATCAAAAAATAATAAAATTAAAAAAAAAAAGAAAAAATATCCAAATTGAAAAGGAAGAGGTAAAACTGTCACTGCTTACAGATGACATGATACTCTATCGTTTATTTTATTCACAATAACTAAAGGGTCTAGGAAAGCGGAATTAGTCTTTGAAATATTTTCAGGGGACTTCTTTGGCAAGATACAAAGAGACAGATTTCTATTCAGATGAAGGACAGGAAAAGCTAAAGATTGGAATAAAGGGTGTGAATAAAGTATTCAGTCCCAAATCATGCTAAGTCTACTACTATTAAGTTAGAGTTCATGTGAATTCATTCACTCTGTCAATCTGTTTTCTTATTGATGCATTTATACCATCTACATTTAAGATAACTATGGATACGCTACTGCTTAAATCTATCCTTTTGTTATTTTCCGTTTGTTTCCTTTAGTTATTTTTTCCCTTTTTCTCTTTTTTTAAGTTCTTGTTACTTTAACGCTTCCCTTTGCCATGTATTTGATATTTGTTTATTTATAGTCTTTAATTAAATCAATATCAAAACCATATCTCTGTGTATGGTTTTGTATACCTTCTCACACATCATATATTGTATATATATCCATAAATATATACATGATACACAATCTTCCAGTGTCAACAGTGTACTGCTTTAAGTGAAGTGTGGAAATGGCACGTTCATTTACATTCCTTTATCCCCCTCACCTTTTTAAAAACTCAAAATGGATTAAAGATCTAAACCTAAGACCAGAAACTATAAAACTCCTAGAGGAGAACATAGGCAAAACACTCTCTGACATACATCACAGCAGGATCCTCTATGACCCACCTCCCAGAATATTGGAAATAAAAGCAAAAATAAACAAATGGGACCTAATTAACCTTAAAAGCTTCTGCACATCAAAGGAAACTATTAGCAAGGTGAAAAGACAGCCTTCAGAATGGGAGAAGATAATAGCAAATGAAGCAACTGACAAACAACTAATCTCGAGAATATACAAGCAACGCCTACAGCTCAACTCCAGAAAAATAAATGACCCAATCAAAAAATGGGCCAAAGAACTAAATAGACATTTCTCCAAAGAAGACATACAGATGGCTAACAAACATGAAAAGATACTCAACATCACTCATTCTCAGAGAAATGCAAATCAAAACCACTATGAGGTACCATTTCACACCAGTCAGAATGGCTGCGATCCAAAAGTCTACAAGCAATAAATGCTGGAGAGGGTGTGGAGAAAAGGGAACCCTCTTACACTGTTGGTGGGAATGCAAACTAGTACAGCCACTATGGAGAACAGTGTGGAGATTCCTTAAAACACTGGAAATAGAACTGCCTTATGATCCAGCAATCCCACTGCTGGGCATACACACTGAGGAAACCAGAAGGGAAAGAGACACGTGTACCCCAATGTTCATCGCAGCACTGTTTTTAATAGCCAGGACATGGAAGCAACCTAGATGTCCATCAGCAGATGAATGGATAAGAAAGCAGTGGTACATATACACAATGGAGTATTACTCAGCCATTAAAAAGAATACATTTGAATCAGTTCTAATGAGGTGGATGAAACTGGAGCCTATTATACAGAGTGAAGTAAGCCAGAAAGAAAAACACCAATACAGTATACTAACGCATATATATGGAATTTAGAAAGATGGTAACAATAACCCTGTGTACGAGACAGCAAAAGAGACACTGATGTATAGAACAGTCTTATGGACTCTGTGGGAGAGGGAGAGGGTGGGAAGATTTGGGAGAATGGCATTGAAACATGTAAAATATCATGTATGAAACGAGTTGCCAGTCCAGGTTCGATGCATGATACTGGATGCTTGGGGCTGGTGCACTGGGATGACCCAGAGGCATGGAATGGGGAGGGAGGAGGGAGGAGGGTTCAGGATGGGGAACACATGTATACCTGTGGCGGATTCATTTTGATATTTGGCAAAACTAATACAGTTATGTAAAGTTTAAAAATAAAATAAAATTTTAAAAAAAACTGATAAATTAATTATATTTGGTTGTGTTGAGTCTTTGTTGCTGTGCACTTGCTTTCTCTAGTTGCAGCAAGCAAGGGCTACTCTTTGCTGTGGTGCACAAGATTCTCACTGCAGGAAGTTCTCTTGTTGTGGGTCACAGGATCCAGATACATAAGCTTCAGTACTTGTGGCTTGAGGGGTTCAGGAGTTGTGGCGTGTGGGCTCTAGAGCACCAGCTCAATATTTTTGGTGTACAGGGGCTCTGTGGCATGTGGAATCTTCCCAGACCAGGGGTTGAACTCTTGTCCCTGCACTGGCGGGTGGTTTCCTGTCCACCATACCACCAGGGAACTCCTTCCTCAGTTTTAAATACCACTGTTTTGAGTATCAAACAATGTTTCTTTTTTTTTTTAATCATAAAATATATGAGGGAAAAGAACAGTCTATTGTGAAAATATCCCTTGTTATTTCCAGTGTTGATCCTTCTTTCCTGATATTATAAGATTCTTTCTTTCATCATTTCCTATTTATTAGAACTCTCTTCAGCCATTTTTTAGGAACAGTTCTGCTAGTGGTAAATTATTTTTTATTTTCCTTTGCCTAAGAATATCTCTATCTCATCTTTGTTTTTCAAAGATGACTTTAGTAGATATAGAATTCACAAAAGACAATTCTTTTCCTGTAGAGCTTCCTTCTGGCCTCCATGGTTTCAGATGAGAAATCCATAGTTATGTGAACCCTATAAGCAATACATGTTTCTCCAAAACTGCATTCAAGACATTTTCCTGGTCTTTAGTTTACAGAATTGTGATTATGATGTGTCTTGTCATGGATTTCTTTGGGTTCATCCTATTTAGGGTTCATTTAGCCTCTTAAATCTGTATATTTTTGTCTTTTGACAAATTAGCAAAGTTTTCAGCCATTATTTTTTTTCAATATTCTTTTACCCTTGCTCTTTTTCTCCTCTCCTCTGAGACTCTGATGATATAAATGTTTGACCTTTGTTTCTCCACAGATCCATGAAGCTCTGCTGTTATTTTATATATATTTTTCTGTTAGTGTATTTTTCAGTTCCATAATTTCCATTTGCTTCTTCTTTTTTTTTGTTTTCATTTGCTTCTTTTTTAATCAAAAGTTGAGAATGTGCATTTTATTATTCTGAGATTTTTATTTTATATTCTTTTAAAAACATTTTAAAATTTGAGTATACTTAATTAACAATTTTATGTGAGTTTCGGGTATACAATAAATTGATTCAATTCTCTCTCTCTCTCTCTCTCTCTCTCTATATATATATATATATATATACACACACACACACGTATTCTTTTTCAGATTATTTTATAGGGTATTACAAGATATTGAGTATAGTCCCCTTTGCCATATAACAGGCCTTTGATGTTTATTATTTTACATATAGTACTATATATGTCTTAATCACATGTTCCTAACTTACCTGCCATCTGCTTCTTTTATGTAACGTATTTCTTTGTTCAGATGTTCTATTCCCAAAGCAATTTGTAATCAATTGCTAAACAAATTTCCATAAGGTCTTCTTTAAAATTCTTGTCAGATAATTCCATCATATAATTCATCTCAGTGTTTGCATGATTATCTTATATGCAAGTTGTTATTTTCTCGTCATTTTTGGCATAATGGATTATTTTCTACACATACTGAACTTTTTTTTTTTTTCATGTTATGTTAGAGGAGACTCTGGTTCCTGTTTAAATATTTTAAGAGGAGGTCACATTGCTTATGTTTAACAGACAGGTCTTCTGTGTGTTGCGGTCCCAATGACCCATTTAATTTTCTGGATTAATTAATGTAATGTTCTTCTGGTCTTTTTGGTATCTGATGCTGCTGGGGCTCCCACTGGTCGCTGCTGATGCTGCCTACAGGGCTAGAAGGGGTTTCCACAGACTGGGTCACCAGACGTCTCTTGGTGTGTGCATGCTAAGTTGATTTAGTCATGTCCGACTCTTTGTGACCCCATGGACTGTATGTAGCCCATCAGGCTCCTCAGTCCACGGGATTCTCCAGGCAAGAATACTGGAGTGGGTTGTCATTTCCTTCTTCAGAAGATCTTCCTAAACCAGGGATCAAACTCACATATCTTATGTCTCCTTCATTGGCAGGCAGGTTTTTTACCACTAACACCACCTGGGAAGCATCTCTTGGTGGTGAAATTAGTAAATTCTCATGACCTAAGAGGGGCTTTCCTGATGGTTCAATGGTAAAGAATCTGTAATTCAGGAGACATGGGTTCAATCCCTGGGTCAGGAAAATCCCCTGGAGAAGGAAATGGCAACTCCAGTATTCTTGCCAAGGAAAACCCATGGACTGAGGAGGCTAGAGGACTAGAGTCCATGGGGTCAAAAAAGAATTAGACAAGAGTTAGCAACTAAACAACAACAGCAACAACAACAGGGCCTCAGAGACTTCCCAGGCTGGATGCTTGTCTTGGTGAGCCCATCTTACTGATCCTTCTTCCCTATCCTAAGATCTCCACATGTGACAGGGTAGTTTCAGGCCTGTGGGGATAAAGAGTTTTTCTGGTCCAAGTCAGTTGCTGTAGCTAAGTACCCCTTGTCTGTTTTATCTTCTTATCTCCTTGTCTCCCATCAAAGGAAGGAGTTCCTGGGCCTGGTGAGAAAATGAGTGCTTCCTTGGTCATTTCTTTGTGTCAGGTGTCCCTACTGATTTTCTTTCAGGTGACTCAGCTGTCAAAAGAATTTCTGGGAGATTCTTAATACATACAGGGAGGGAGTAAGACTATCTGAGTTGGTGTTTGTTCTTATATTGGAGATCAAGAAGCAAGTAACCATCCTGTAGGACAGGAATATATGATACAACCTGCTGCTCTATTAATCCTCCATTCCTGGATGCAAAGTAAGTTTTCCCTATTTTTACCATCTTTATTCGGAGAAGGCAATGGCAACTCAATCCAGTACTCTTGCCTGGCGAATCCCATGGATGGAGGATCATGGTAGGCTGCAGTCCATGGGGTTGTGAAGAGTCAGACACAACTGAGTGACTTCACTTTCACTTTTCACTTTCATGCATTGGAGAAGGAAATGGCAACCCAGTCCAGTGTTCTTGCCTGGAGAATCCCAGGGATGGGGGAGCGTGGTGGGCTGCCATCTATGGGGTTGCACAGAGTCGGACATGACTGAAGCGACTTAGCAGAAGCAGCAGCACCGCCTTTCTTCTTTGGTTCACTCTTGTGTTATTTCCAGGATTTATAACTGTACTTATCAAGTAGGAGTGGGGAGGAACAGGGAGAAGCAGCTCTACATGATCTTGTATCAGCTGAGATAATATTCCATTTGGAAACCTAGGTAGTGATATAAATATCCATCTGCCTGAGGTAGTGCATAGAATGCCTCTGCCAGTGGGATGGTTGAGTTAACCTTGGACTTTATTCCAGTTCAGTACTTTCTGGCATTTCAGTCTCCAGTAAAGTTCAATGAAAAAGAATATATATACATATAAGAGCAAAGAAAGGTTTGCTTAACTAGAAGATAGTCTTTTTCATTATGTTGGAAATCCTAAACATGTAAGGCAGTTTCCTAATGGGGGCCACTTATGTAAAATAAAATATATCTCTCAGTTTTATGTGGCAGATTTTACTGTACAAAATTTCTCCATACAGAATTTCCACATGTCAATCTCATTAGAAACTCAGAAGGGTGGAAGAATAGTCCAAGTACCTGCCACTAAAATGCATAAAACTTTTGCTTCAAAGTTTAAAGCACTATTTAAAATGCTTTCAGAAGCAATGTTCTAAGCCTTCTGATATTCCCAGGTCTATCTCTGGAGCTTATCCAAAGATGTAATTAGTTATTGTCAATGCCTAATAATGCTCAAAGAATGCTCAAACTACTGCACAATTGCACTTATCTCACAACTAGCAAAGTAATGCTCAAAATTCTCCAAGGCAAGCTTCAACAGTACATGAACCACAAACTTCCAGATGTTCAAGCTGGATTTAGACAAGGCAGAGTAACCAGAGATCAAATTGCCAATATTCATTGGATCATCGAAAAAACAAATGAGTTCTAGAAAAACATCTACTTATGCCTTTGACTATGCCAAAGCCTTTGACTGTGTGGATCACAACAAACTGTAGAAAATTCTGAAAGAGATGGGAATAGCAGACCACCTGACCTGCCTCATGAGAATTCTGTTTGCAGGTCAAGAAGCAACAGTTAGAACTGGACACGGAACAATAGATTCATTCCAAATCTGGAAAAGAATACATCAAGGCTGTATACTGTCACCCTGCTTATTTAACTTATATGTAGAGTACATCAGCAGAAATGCTGGAGTGGATGAATCCCAAGCTGGAATCAAGATTGCCAGAAGAAATATCAATAATCTCAGATATGAAGATAAACCACTCTTATGGCAGAAAGCAAAGAAGAACTAAAGAGCCTCTTGATGAAAGTGAAAGAGGAGTGAAAAATCTGGCTTAATACTTAACATTCAGAAAACTAAGATCATGGCATCTGGTCCCATCACTTCATGGCAAATAGATGGGGAAACAATGGAAACAGTGAGAGACTTTATTTGGGGGGGACTCTGAAATCACTGCAGATGGTGACTGCAGCCATGAAATTAAAAGATGCATGTTCCTTTTAAGAAAAGTTATGACCAACCTAGACAGCATATTAAAAAGCAGAGACATTACTTTGTCAACAAGGTCCGTCTAGTCAAAGCTATGGTTTTTCCATTAATGTATGGGTGTGAGAGTTGGACTATAAAGCTGAGCATCAAAGAATTGATGCTTCTTAACCGTGGTGTTGGAGAAGACTCTTGAGAATCCCTTGGACTACAAGGAGATCCAGCCAGTCCATCCTAAAAGAAATCAGTCCTGAATATTCATTGGAAAAGGACTGATGCTGAAGCTGAAACTCCAATACTTTGGCCACCTGATGCAAAGAACTGACTCATTTGAAAAGACCCTGGCTGGGAAAGATTGAAGGCAGGAGGGGAAGGGAATGACAGAGGATGAGATGGTTGGATGGCATCACCAACTCTATGGACATGAGTTTGAGTAATCTCTGGGAATTGGTGATGGACAGGGATGGACAGGGAATCCTGGTATGCTGCAGTCCATGGGGTCACAAAGAGTCAGACATGACTGAGCAACTGAACTGCACTGAACTGACATCTCATAATAGTAAGTCTATCTCTCTGTCTTTCCTCATCTCAGTGACAAGGGAAAGCTATACTGAAACAGCAATATAAATTAATCATTCCTGCTAACTGGCAGGGAAAAGGAAAAAAAAAAAAAAAAAACAGAAAGCCCTCTTGGGGCTCAAGGGAAGTCTGTGTGCCAAGTAAAAAAAGAAGGATTAGAGGACATCTGTGTCTGGGTCAAAAAGAGATATCACTATGCCTAAAAGCTATGGCTTGGCCTAAAATGTTTGTTATTTGCATATCATGCATATTGGTGCTTCAAATTAAAAAAAGCACAATTGCTAATCCTAAACTAAGATTACACTACAGTGATGTTTGTTACCGGGCAGGAAATTTAGTGTGAACAGGGCTTAGAAAGTGAAATTTGATATTCAACATCTGCATTCAGTTTCTCCTGCCACCAGCTGGCATGAAATAGGTAGTCCTTTATATATCCCAATCAAGTGAGAGAAGAAATTTCAACTAAACTTCATTGAATCATCACATGCAGATGACAATGAAATACAGGGACAGGTGAGGGTTCTTGAACACCATCTTTTTGGTAAACTTGGCAAATAACAGGGTAAAGGAAGAGGATAATATTTCATTTGGAAACCTAGGTATTGATGTAAATATCCATCTGCCTTAGACAGTGCATAGAATACCTCTGCCCATGGGATGGTCAAGGTAACCTTGGACTTTATTCCAGTTCAGTACTTTCTGGCATTTCAGCAAAATAGAAGACGTGGCAGGGCTCACACTTAAGAATGCTCAGCCAACCATTCTGTGATGCTTATACTGAAATTTCTCTGGAGAGACACCACCTGTCCATGTCAGACAGCCCCTGGAAGCTTCTTATGTCTCTGCCTCCCTTGTTTACCATATGCATTTGACGTTTTCCTCAAAGTCATGGCAGGATGCTGTTTGTGCTAAGCTGGGATACATGCACAGCTACCTTAGAACAATTGGTGTGGGTTACTCTTTAAAAATAGTCCCCCATGCTTATGCCAACATTTATGTCAAACTAGCAATATTTCCTGATATTTCTGAAATGTGAAGTGACTTCCCTGGAGCCAATATTTCAAAGCTCCTCTAGTCCCTTCAGGGAGATGAGCCATAAGGCTTAAAAACCAGTGCACTAAGGCTGAAGTCTGCTGGCCAGCAGCCTGAGATGCTGCGCACTGCCAGCTAGCTTACTCAAGGCCAGCTGGCAGAGTGAGACATGGGGACAGCTGCATCTTATAAATGGACATCTGTGGCAAGGCTGCACTCCAGGCCTTCCAGGCTGGTGTGGAATTAAAGGGCCCATTCTTCCTCAATGATAGGAGGCACCACCTAACTAAAGATGTGATGCCCACTTGGCAGAGGAAAGAAAGAACACACCCAAAGCTGAGATATTAAAAGGCCTGAAGCTGCAATCTCTCAACCCCATGAGTTTAGCTGGAAAAATCCCATTAGATTCATGTTTGTGTTTTTTTTTTTCTTTCTTTCTAGGATCAAAGCAATAGTGAACTACGGACAAAAATCAATTTTGTTGTTTTGTGTAGTCCACCAAAGAATAAATATTATGTGTGTGTTTATATATATATTGTTTATATGCATATATATGTATATGTGAATATAAATAAATATATGCATTCAGTTCACTTCAGTTCAGTCGATCAGTTATGTCTGACTCTTTGCGACCCCATGAATTGCAGCACGCCGGGCCTCCCTGTCCATCACCATCTCCCAGAGTTCACTCAGACTCACGTCCATCGAGTCAGTGATGCCATCCAGCCATCTCATCCTCTGTCGTCCCCTCTTCCTCCTGCCCCCAATCCCTCCCAGCATCAGGGTCTTTTCCAATGAGTCAACTCTTCACATGAGGTGGCCAAAGTACTGGAGTTTCAGCTTTAGCATCATTCCCTCCAAAGAAATCCCAGGGCTGATCTCCTTCAGAATGGACTGGTTGGATCTCCTTGCAGTCCAAGAGACCCTCAAGAGTCTTCTCTAACACCACAGCTCAAAAGCATCAATTCTTGGGCGCTCAGCTTTCTTCACAGTCCAACTCTCACATCCATACATGACCACAGGAAAAACCATATCCTTGACTAGAAGGACCTTTGTTGGCAAAGTAATGTCTCTGCTTTTCAATATGCATAGAGTTATACAAATATGAATATATATATGTATGCACATGTACACAACTACATATATACTTATACATGCATATGTACATGTGTGTTCATTAAGAGAATAGATAGAAAATTTCACACTGAAAATCTCAGTTGTTTAAGTTTTTAAGTTTTAACCATGTCTGGGCAATAACAGGTGAATGGCTTTGTTCAATGGAATTCTCAGAAGTCTTTCTCCAGGAGAGATTATTGATTATTTTCCTATGAAAGATTAGTCTTAGTAGAGAAGATTGTCCAGAAGACAATGAGGTCCCATAGAAAAACTATTACAGTGTTTCCACAGACACTGACTCTATCAATATGCTTAGGTACACACACACACAGAGCATCCTGCAATAAAATAACCATGCAATGCAATGGATTTAAAAAAAAGGTCATTCCAATTTCTTCCTACAGCATTTCACAAAGGTTTTTACAAGGATGTGTGTGTTTATATAAAGAATGTCCATGATGAGGTATAGTATGCCATTTATCTGCTGTCTAGAATGTCATGGGGCAACATTAAGGAAATGCCACCCTGATCTCTGTCACTTCAGAGAATGAAGTGTGATTTATGGCAGGAAGTTTAAGAATTAAACATGTCTCTTGACTCAGGCATGTAAAAACTACTGTCTGAGGACTGGTTACCGGAGGAAGAAGTAATGAAGGAAAAGCAGGAGAAGATCCTAAATTGTTCATAGACCTGTGTGACTTTGGGGCATTAAGAGATGCTCTAAAAGTGCTTGGACCTATGTCTCTAGGTTTTCAGTGCTTGCCTATGGAACACAGGTCCACTTCAGGACAAAGACTCCAGAAAACATTATCTCCTTAGCACCTAGGAAGCTCACGCACCACAGTGGGATGCCTAGTGGAAGCTGGTGATATCTCTTCTCACCAAGAACTCCGATTCTCAGGACCATATAGCTGGAACCAGGTGCAGTGATTCTTGATGGACATCTTGGTCTTCAGCAGGAGATTTGGTGCATTAAAGAAAGAAAAAACAATGGTAGCTAGTCATGGTGATGGTGCCCAGGAAGACACGGTGCCTGTTATGAAGGATCAGTACTCTGACAAGCAGTTAGAAGTCATCTCTTTAACCCCTGAAATCATGAACCTTCCTGGCTGAGGTTAGTGATACCTGGGGATGTCATACCATCTAGCTGCATGGACAGTGACTATAGGAGGTGGTGTGTTAGTTGCTCAGTCATGTTTGATGCTTTGTGAGCCCATGGACTGTAACCTGCCAGGCTTCTCTGTCCATGGGATTTTCCAGGTAAGAATACTGGAGTGGGTTGCCAATTTCTTCTCCAGGGGATCTTCCCAACCCAGGGATCGAACCCATGTCTCCCACATTTCAGGCAGACTGTCAAAAACAGGTGCTGCCTGTCAAAAAAAAAGCCCATTCGGGAGCAGCAGCAACACTTCACAGATGTTTCTTTCTCTCACTCCCTCCGTTTTTCTCTCTTGGACAAAGCTGTGTGATTTGTGGGATCTTAGTTACACAACCAGAGATTGAACATGGGCCATGGCAGTGAGAGCACTCAGTTTCAACCACTGGACCACCAGAGAATTCCCAGAGCAGAAATTTCAAGCACAGTCAGGCATGAGTGCCCAGAAGACTGAGTTTTGTCATAAGCATTAAGAGAAACAGGGTTTCATTTGTGATAAGGTATCAGTTGCCTCTGATGTGCCCTCTGAACTACTTTTGGATACCAGTGGGATGGAATCGATTCTGCAAGTAGCTCTGTAGTTTTATCCATCAAACTCAAATGAATTTTGTTTTATCCAGTGAAATCATATTTCTTACAATGTAATTATAATACCATGACTTGATATGGAAATAGTATAACAAAAGGGTTGTAAACTATATCTGGGATATTATTCTAGAAAATAGATTAATATATAAGCTTGGAAAAAGTAAAAAAAAATTAAGCTAGATAAAGTTGATATTGGCAGAATTCTGTCTGATTATTTATTATGCATATAAAGAAGGCTACTGCTTCAGAGAAGGAATATTTGACCATAATGTCACATATGAAAGCTTTCTTATTTTAAAATTTGTGAAGATTTTCAAGAGCTCTATTGTTTGGCTACACTGGAATATATTTGGGACAGGAAATCAGGTATGTGCTCATGCATTCAAAAAATATTTCAAGCATTAATTTAGAACTGACTCTATCTGAAGCTCTCTGCTTATCCCCAGGGATAAAAAGTTGAACAATATATAGTCCATGCGTGGCAGAACCTCAGAGAACAGCAGGGCTGTCAAAGTGGGAAAGGATGCATAAGCAAGCCACTATGGTGTGTTTTGATAGGTTCCATGGTAGATATATGTACAGATTACTGTAAGACTGTAAGAATACAGAGGAAGGAAACAGTATTCTTGCCAAGGGTACAAGGAAAGATTTCAGAGAAAGGTGACATTAATGCTGAGTCCTGAAGGGTAATTAGAAATCCTGCCAGCAGATTGTGAATGTAAAGTAGGCCAAGCAGTGGGAACATTGCATAACAGACACAATTTGTCAAAGGGCACACAACATTCAGGGAATTCTAAGTAGATAAATAAGACCAGAAGACAGGCTATACCCAAAAGGGACCGAGGGCAGGGGAGTAGATACAACGCTATTGTAAGTGAAGAGGAGGGTAGGTTTAAATTGTATTTAAATGTAAACAGAGGAACTGATTGAAGGGTTACTGTAAAATACCAGGTCAGAGATGATGAAAAGCTGAAATAAGATAGTGGAGATCTGTGAAGGACACAGAACTTAGATATATAAATCAGGTAGACTCTGTGTGAATAGATTATGGGGCTTCCCAGATGGCGCCAATGATATCCATTTGCCAATGTAGGAGAGAGAAAAGATGCAGGTTCGTTCCCTGTGTCAGGAAGATACCCTGGAAGAGGCATGGCAATCCATTCCAGTATTCTTCCCTGGAGAATCCCCATGGACAGAGGAACCTGGTGGGCTACAGTCCATGGGGTCTCACAGAATTGGACACAACTGAAGCCACTTAGCAGTTAGCACATGTAGATGCTATGACTGATTGATAGCTTAGGGACAATGAAAAGGGAATTAGGATGACTCCCAAGTTTTAGCTGGATCTGTAGACAAACTCCTTTAACAAAGAATAAATTCTAAGAAAGAACACGTTTGAAAGAGAAAAATAAGTTCTCTTTTGGACATGCTAAGTTTGGCATTTGTCAGTTCAGTGCCTTCTGTTGCACTGTCAATTAAGGACGTGTTCAGTGGTAACTAGATTTACTGTCATTATTTCACAATGCCGAATCATTATGCTGTGCATCTGAAAATCACACTAATAAAAGGATATTAAAAGGGGGGTTTCCCTGTTGCCTAATGGTTAAGACTCCTCATTCTCGATGCAGAGGGCCTGGGTTCCACCCCTTATCAGGGAACCTGATCTTGCGCACTGCCACTGAGAGCCTGTATGCTGCAACTAAGACCCAGTGCGGCCAAATATTACTAAATAAATTTAAAAAAAGAAAATAAGTAAAATAGCATTAGTTTTCAGGGAAAAAAAGAAAGGTGTTCAAATCAGAAGTTGGAATCTGTAATTCAGGAGGGTTGTGATCATAAGACAAGTGAGTTCTGAAATCATCCAAATGGTACATATACACAGTCACTGAAGGCACAGGGAGAGATGAGATTGTTGAGTGGGGAAGTAGGAAGTATGGATGAGTGCTGTGGCCTCAAGTTTGATCCCTCCTCCTGCTTTGCAAAACCTCCTTATCAGTTGTGTTTGGACAATCCTCATCTCCCCTTCATAGTCCTGTGCAGTTTTGGGTTTAGGAACCATCATTTGATTTATTTCTAATTTATGACAATGGGGAAGACTCTGTGCATGTTTGGGCAAGACAGAAAAGACTGGTACTGCTTATTTTAAAACTTCCTTTGCTACTAAAAGAGATAGAAAGGAAAAGATGAAAGCTAAATGTGACATTTTCAATTCTTACCAAGAAAAAAGTTACATAAGTTTAATTCAGGAGCATACTTCTAATCAGTAGCTTTAACATTCTCTCCTATTAAATGAGTACATGTGTATCTGCTGTGAGTTTTTATGTCAGTGGCAGAGACGAACGAGCCATAAATAATGCATGTATTTAGAAAATAATGTTCAGTAAGTAGAAGCAGGATTGGGGTTTTACAGAATGAGGAGAAATGAGGGATACTATTTCTGGTGACATAGTTCAGGTCACAATTTCATCTTTCCCTGGAAACTTGTGGTTGAAATGTTTACAGATATGAGTATTTTTCCAGTTTTCCTGCCTCTTGCTTTGTATCTCTGACACACAATCCCATCCTCATAATTGACAAAAATAGTCCTTTCAAGAGCTTTGTAAAAATGCTTATCTATTCTACCTTTTTAAATACATATTTATAAATATATATACTTGGCTGCACCAGGTTTTAGGTGCTGCATGTGGGATCTAGTCCCCTGACCAGGAATCAAACCAGGGTCTCCCGCATTGGGAGCTTGGAATCTTAGCCACTGGACCACCATGGAAGTCCCTATCTATTTTTGACAAGCCTGATGGTTTTCAAAGTTCAGAATCAACAAAGGGAGAGTTTCAACAAATGATAAATATCTCCTCTCCCTCCTCAAGGGGTAGGGGGAGGAGACATTTTTTGAAAAAGGAAAATGTAGCAAGGATTGAAGACAAAGGGACCTGGAGACTCTCTATCACATCTGTTTTATACTCTTGCAGTTTGACATCAAATATCTTTTCTCTGATGCTTCTCTTCCACACTGCTCTAACATTAACCCTTGGCTTCTAGAATATGCAGTGTGAATTGAAAAGGCAGCAAAAATAGCTGCCTGAGAGAGAAGGTTCAGGCTTTAGAGAGGAGATGACAGAATTTAAAGCTTTAAAGAGATAAGCAGCAGTTCATCACTTAGATGAAGTGGAAGCAGAGGAACCTCAGTCAGCATGGTTTCTTGTAGAAGTCTGGAATTATAAGCATAAGGACATCAAGTTGAATGACAGAAAATGAGGTCAGAAATATTATTTGGAACCACTGAAATAGAATGTGTCAGAAACGAAGACTAGAGGCATGTTGGGAATTAATAATTTTCTAATCACAGTCAGATTTAGTATGTGACTTAAAATCCATTGACTCAGGCAGGCAGGAAGGGTCAATAAAAACTTTGAAGAGATTCATTCCAGGGGTAATTTGAAAACAGGAACAAAGTTGAACTAGATATCAGAGGGAAGAGAAATTGCACGTGGGAGAAATCTTTAAGTGAGGAGAGGTTTACTCAGATAAATTATTTTGATGCATGAAAAGCAGCTCAAAGTCATGATAAAGCACGTAGAGTCTTGTGCTCTGAATGGATTCTGGAGACAGATTGGATGGTTTCGAATCATAGCATTGGCATTTACTAGAAGGCTAAAAGTAGGTAAATTATTAAAATCCTGGAAAATCACAAACCTATTTTATAAAGTGGTTATGAAGGTTCATATAATCTAATATATTATACTTAAATTCTTAAAATACTGTCAGGCAATTTATACTGTCTCTTATTAGTTTATCAAAGGGATCACATTAGAGGTGGAAAGGGGCTCAAGAGGAAGGTGATATATATATAAGTGAAGTGAAGGTTTCTCAGTTGTGTCCGGCTCTTTGCGACCCCATGGACTATACAGTCCATGGAATTCTCCAGGCCAGAATACTGGAGTGGGTAGCCAAGGGATCTTCCCAACCCAGGGATTAAGCCCAGGTCTCCCACATTGCAGGTGGATTCTTTACCAGCTGAGCCACCAGGGAAGCCCAATATATGTATACATATAGCTGATTCAAATTATTGTACAGCAAAAACTAACACAAGATTGTAAAGCAATTATACTCCAATAATAAAAAAGGTGGGGATCTAGGAATGCAAATTAATTGAAATCAAGTAGAGTTACCTGGTAGATATAAAATTTGAAAAAAAAAAAAAAAAAAAGATCATATTGACCTGAGAGCAGTAATTCCCAAAGTGTAATCCCCAGATTAGGACAATAAGCAACAGTTAGGACCAGACATGAAACAATGGACTGGTTCAAAACTGGAAAGGAGTACATCAAGGTTTTATATTGTCACCCTGCTTATTTAAATTCTGTGCAGCACACATCATGCAAAATGCTAGGCTGAATGGCTCATGAGCTAGAATCAGGATTGCTGGGAGAAATATCAACAACCTAAAATATGCAGATTATACCACCCTTAAGGCAGAAAGCAAAGAGGAACTAAAGAGCCTCTTGATGAGGGTGAAAGAGGAGAGTGAAAAAGTTGCTTAAAACTCAGCATTCAGATAAGTAAGATCATGGCATCTAGTCCCATCACTTCATAGCAAATAGATGGGGGAAAAGTGGAAACAGTGACAGATTTTATTTTCTTGGGCTTCAAAATCACTGCAGATGGTGAGTGCAGTCAGGAAATTAAAAGACACCTGCTCCTTGGAAGAAAAGCTATGACAAACCTACATAGTATATTAAAAAGCAGAGACATTGCTTTGCCAAGAAAGTCCATATAGTTAAAGCTAGGTTTTTTCCAGTAGTCATGTATGGATGTGAGAGTTGGACTATAAAGAAGACTGAGAACCGAGGAATTGATGCTTTTGAATTGTGGTACTGGGGAAAGACTCTTGAGAGTGCCTTGGACTGCAAAAAGATCAAACCAGTCAATCCTAAGGGAAAGTAACCCTGAATATTTATTGGAAGGACTGATGCTGAAGCTCCAATACTTTGGCCACATGTTGTGAAGAGCCGACTCATTGGTAAAAGACGCTGATGCTGGGAAATATTGAGGACAGGAGGAGAAGGGGGCGACAGAGGATGAGATGGTTGGATGGCATCATCAACTCAATGGACCTGAGTCTGGGCAAACCTCAGGAGAGAGTAAAGGACAGGGAAGTCTTGTGTGCTGCAGTTCATGGCGTTGCAAAGAGTTGGACACAACTTAGTGACTGAACAACAACAATTCCCAGAGACGGAGCATCAACACCTCCTGGGAACTGTTGGAAATATTTGGATCCTATTCAGAGTTATGGAATCAAAAACTGCAGGATGGACAGGATTGCAATCTGAAGTTTTATGTGCCCTCTTGTTGATTCATAAAACCAAATGCTTGACACTCACTGCCTTAGAGTACCTTAAAGTTCCAAGAGGACTTACACCTACAAGTAAGTAGAATCATTTTTAAGCAGGTTTTAAACAAAAATTGTGGCAAGATAAATTATGTCATATTATGGCTGAAATATTGGCCATATAGAAATATATACAAAGATTTATGTCTTTTACTAAGTATCTCGTGATTTGTGGCTTTAAGTAGCACCTGGTACAAATATCCTATTATTTAAAATGCAAATGGTCTTGAAGTAAATAACATTGCCAGATAAATTGTAAGATAAATTCAACTTAATAAGAATATTATCATTTATAAAGTAAGTTCTCATAATAACTTTAAGATTTACACAGGGGGAAACACTACTGCTATCTCTATATTTAAAATGAGAAAACAGATAAATTTAAAATAATTTTCCTAGAGTCATTGCCATGTCTTCAGACTCTAAATCTCATGTTTATGTGCTAAAATAATACAGCACTTACAATGTACAGTTTCCAGTTGTTCTTAACAATTATTAATATATTATCCTACTTCTCCTCAAAATTCAGTTTTCCCTCCTTGCAAGAGAATTGAAGCTCTGGAGATGGAAGATAAGAAATGTGGATTCAATTAATCTATACAGAGATTAATGTGTGCTTTGTACTAGACACTGAATATACTAAGACTACTGGATATAGCATTTTCCTCTCAGAGAGCTTATATATTGATACAAGATTTTACAGTGTAATGATAAATAAGTTTGGGAATTGAATAAAAAACATTACTGCAGATTACTACTAATTTTATTATATTCCAATGATGTTGCCTTAGATAATATTTGGATATCTTCCACCAATTAACATCATGGTTCATTGAATTAAGTTGACCACTGGACCTAGGATATTTGGTTGACATACTAAGAATATGTGACTTTATAGATAAAACATCTTTTAGTATCTTGGGAGTTCCCTATACCCAAAGTTTATTGGAACTGTAATTTTATCTTCTTTCAGTAACTGTGGGTGTTATAATTGGGTAGCTTTCATTATTTGGGGGGCATCAAAGAGCTTGATTCTTTAAAGGCTAGCTCT
The DNA here is from genome assembly GCF_019923935.1 of Bubalus bubalis. NCBI lineage: Eukaryota > Metazoa > Chordata > Mammalia > Artiodactyla > Bovidae > Bubalus > Bubalus bubalis. The sequence goes on along the minus strand of NC_059159.1, from coordinate 75,941,270 downwards.
TATAACTACTGCCTTCTTGCCTCTTACAAGTCTATGCATGCATGCAGGTGAATTTGAGGGATAAAAGTTATCATGTTCTAGTTTTTATTTCATACATTATTCTACTATTGCTATTTAAATGGTAAATAAGATGCTATTCTATTAGATGCCACACTATTTAGACATTCAACTTTCAGGTTGACTAGTTTGTATGTATTCATTATTATTATTTTTTTCACTTCTCACATTAGATGTGTCTGTCCCATGACTGTTATCTACCAATGTTCAATCTAATCATCCAACTTGCTCAAGTGACTGAGCCAATCATTTGGTTAAAAAAAAAAAAAAAAGGTACTAACTATATCAGGTACCTAGAAAACTGAAGAACTGATAAGCAATTTCACTCATATGCCAGAATAGACTGACAAAAACAATTTCTTTCATTTCAAATACAGCAGTTCTCTGCACAGGAACTTCATGTACCTAGAAACTGTAATACCTCACAAAGATTAAAGGGATAAATGATTATAGACCTAGAGTTCTGTACCAATTGTCATTCAATATTGAAGGAAAAAAAAAACATTTTTAGACTAACAAAAACAGTCTTCCAATCAGATCCTTGCTAAAGGAATTAATAACAAATATTCATAGAGAAGGAGAAACAAGAGAGGAAGAAGAAATAATTACAAGAATCAATGGTGGATAATAAAACTGGCAAAGATTGGGGAGTCTAAATTAATATTGTCTGTAACAATGGATGACTAGTGTCTGGGATATGCTGCTAATAAAATGACATGTAGGAAAATGATCAGATTTAAAGTATTCTAAAGTCCTTGTATAAACTGAGTAACATGAAAGCAACTTGATTAAAATATCCAGGATAAAAAGTATAAACATAACTATAGATGTTATAGATGAGAAATAAGTCAAATGGCTTCCAAACGAGCAAAAGAAATGAAAGAGGAAAAGGGAACATTGTCAGAACGCTGGAAACATTAAAATAGATAAATATTAAATGTTTATTTGGGCTTCCCTCATAGCTCATGTGGTAAAGGATCCATCCACAATGCCGGAGACCTGGCTTTCATCCCCAGATTGGGAAGATCCCTTGGAGGAGCTCACAGCAACCCAATCCAGTATTCTTGCCTGGAGAATCCCCATGGACAGAGGAGCCGGGTGGGCTACAGCCCGTGGGGTCACAAAGAGTCAGACATGACTCAGCAACTAAGCATAGCACAGATATTTATTTAATACCAAATGTTAAAATAAATTGAGCAAGAAAAGTAGATGGTGACTATTATTATTTATGTGAATTATTTTCACATATTAAATATGTGAAGTTGGGCTTGCAAGACTCTTACAATGTTTGAGAGTTGTTGTTAGGGTTGATAGAAGTGGAGTAAGCTTGGTGAGTGAAACAGTTATTTAGACTCCATGGGCTTCTCAGGTGGCTCAGTGGTAAAGAATCCACCGGCAAATGTAGGAGACTCAAGAGAAATGGGTTCAATCCTTGAGTTAAGAAGATGCCCTGGAGAAGGAAATGAGAACTCACTCCAGTATTCTTGCCTGGGAAATCACATGGACAGAGGAGCCTGGAGGGCTACTGTCCATGGGGTTGCAAAGAGTTGGACATGACTGAGCACACAAGCACACATGTAATATTTAAAATATTTATTTAAATAACACTTAAAAAATAAATATCAATGCTCATTAATTTGGGACAATCAATATTCTGTAATTCATTAAAGTATTATCTATATTTTTATAGATTTAAAAATTTTAATGGTCTCAAGACCGTGGTACTTTTTTTTTGACCATATAATGTTATTAAGTTTACATATGATGAAAGAGTCATATGGTTAGGTCTAAAGTTGAACCCTATGAAAATTTGATTTAAATAATTTTAATTCAAAATATAACACTATTTTCTGATACCAATAAGAAGACATTTCCCTGGACCTGGCAAAAGTCAGAGCACTCAATGACTACATTCTAACCTTAGACTCTCTGAAGTGTAGACATAGACCTACATTCCTTGTAAGGATGTTTTTACTTTGTGCTTAAGGGAAAAAAAAAAAAAAAACTTTGACACATTTCCCCCATGTTTTGCTAATTAGTATATAGCATACTAGGTGTCACTATGCTGGGAATTTGAACGAGGTGGGAATTTTTATTTTACGAGGATATACTTCTAAGGTAGTACATCTTGAATATTAAAAGTGTATCAGTTTATCAGCGCTGTAAATGCCTTTCCCCTCAAAATAGAGAATTAAACAAACGCTCAGTGGAACAGCAAGAAAAATGGAAGAGGGATAGATTGGGATTGAAAATAATTAGTGCTCAGTATCAATAATGTGAGCATATAATTCATCACACAATGTCAATTACATTTGACAATAAAACAAGTTCAGTTCCATTCATTTGCTCAGTCATGTCCAACTCTTTGTGACAATAAAAGAAAGTACTTACAAACAAGAGAAGAAGAAAACAGGATAAACCAAGAGTCTCTGCAAACCCCAAGTATAAAGGGTTCTAACTTCTCAAATATTCTAGATACTGCCACTTCAATAAACTTAAAAGAGGAGATGGGAAGTTATATTTCAGTCAAAGAGAGGAACTCCAGGAAATTTTAACAGCTTTTGTTGTTTAATTGATAACATCATGACTGACTCTTCACAACTCCATAGACTGTGGCTAGCCAGGCTCCTCTGCCCATGGGATTTTCCAGGCAAGAATCCTGAGTTGGCATTTCCTCCTCCAGGTAATCTTCCCCAACCAGGGACTGAACCCAAGTCTCTTGCATTGCAGGTGGGTTTTTTATCACTGGGGAATTAATATAGATTGCTGTTGTGGAAGTTCTTCCAGTTATTTTATTTTAGGCCTCACTGGCCATAGGAGTTAAATAGATTCACAGTAGAAGGGATAATCTAACAATTAAATAACCTATATTCCATAATGTTTAACTTGGTAATTTCTAATTATACTGTAGGTAAAATGTAACTGGAATAAGACAGAATTTATTTGAGTGTTTGATTATTTAATCCTTTTACATATGCCAGTTGTTGTTGTTCAGTCACTGAGTCTTGTACAACTCCTTAGGACCCCACGGACTGCAGTATGCCAGGCTGCCTCTCTTCCCAGAAGACAGGAAGACTTCTGTCCTTCACTATCTGCAGACTCAATCTCAAAAAATATTTGAAGCCACTTAAAATAACCTTATATGTATAAGGTTATTGTGTGTGTGTGTTTGTATGTGTGTGTGTGTATATATATATATATATACACACACAAATAGAAAAATATAAATTTAAATATCTAGGGAATGTAAAGCTAGAATAGATGCCAGAATTGAGGCAGGAGGAGGGGTGGTCATACAGATTTAGAATATAAGGGTGAGTGGTATTTTTATATTTGAATCTCAAATTTAAAATTGTCTCACTGAAGTAAGCCAGAAAGAAAAACACCAATACAGTATACTAATGCATATATATGGAATTTAGAAAGATGGTAACAATAACCCTGTGTACGAGACAGCAAAAGAGACACTGATGTATAGATCAGTCTTATGGACCCTGTGGGAGAGGGAGAGGGTGGGAAGATTTGGGAGAATGGCATTGAAACATGTATAATATCATGTATGAAACGAGTCGCCAGTCCAGGTTCGATGCACGATACTGGATGCTTGGGGCTGGTGCACTGGGACGACCCAGAGGGATGGTATGGGGAGGGAGGAGGGAGGAGGGTTCAGGATGGGGAACACATGTATACCTGTGGCGGATTCATTTTGATATTTGGCAAAACTAATACAATATTGTAAAGTTTAAAAATAAAAAAAAATAAAAAAAACAAAAAACCCAGCTTGAACAACAACAACAAAAAAAATTGTCTCACTGAAGAAAATTGTTTATATGTATATATACACATGCATGTATGTATATATGGTGAGCATAGGTATATTTTTCGCACAGCTACACAATGGGTACACCCACACAAACACAGACATACATACATACACATACACTAGCATACACATATTTACACACATGCACATGTGTTTGGGTTCTAATTCCTAAAATAAGTTGTTTAAATGAGAATTTCCATCTAGAGGATCTGAAAGGTGTAACAAATAGTGATTTCTATTTTTGTTTTTTTTCCTAATGCTGTTTCATATACTGTCGATCATACATGTGAATATTCAATCATTCATTCATTCACTCAGCTATCAGGTGTCCATTGGCTATTAACATATCAGAGGTAACATGCTAAGTACCTACATGCGGTAGTAGCAAATTATATATGTTTTTATATGTATGGGGTTGGTCTTACTTGGAAAACTAATTATATAATCATATACCTAAAATAAAGCATACATTTATATCCACACAGATCTATATCTACACAACTCTATATATCTAGGTCTGTCTCTCCACTTCTCTTTTTCTATCCATCTGGCTCTTTCTTTCTGTATATTTATAGACATATACTGATAGTTATAGATAAAGTTATAGATTTAAATTTATCCATTTACCTATCTATCTAAATACTAGGTCTGTGTTGACATAGACTTGGGGTAGTGTGTTTATATATAGACATACAGATATATATTTATGCATATCTACAACTATATCTATGATATTATTAAATCCATATTACATTCTTCAAGGAAATGTGACTCTTCACAATACATTATACTTAAAATTAACAAAAAGATATTCACATATGTGGTATGTCTTTTTATCATAAATTATGATATAAAAATAAAAAATATTTCAACTATTATGTTGAAATTAATGTTAAAATGGAAACCAATGATGAATTTTTCCTTAGTTTACTATAACTCAGTTTATGTTTTCACTTTTTTCTGTCATCCATTCTTGACCAGATGAGTTATGCCTTGTAACATAATGCACACTCCAAATGCAAAGATTCTGTTCTCTTAATAGTTCTAAATATTGTTCACAAATAACTATTAGATACCTAAGCATATGAATCAATTAAATTTAATTCAGTGATTATTAGTTAAGCTGAATGAATGAAAAATAAATGTTAACAATTAATTATAAGAATCATGAAGCTTACATGCAATCCACCTGGAAAAACAGAAGTTCCAACTATGAATATTTCAGTCAAGTATAAGACAATAATACATAGATCACTTTGAAGTTTGCCAATTTGCAATGTAAGGATAAAAAATCCAGGAGATAGGGAAATTCATACCAAGCATGGAGACAGTGAAAGAAGGGTGCTAAAGTTCAAAAAATGATATAAAGACTTGGCTTATTTTTTTTTTTTCTTCTGGATAAAACTATCCTCATCTTCCATTTCACTGGCAACTGCCATTTGGATTATTCTCATTCCTACATATTTTAAAATAAAATTATTCTCATTCCTACATATTTTAAAAGACACTTTTTCCTTGGAAATAAAGCTATGACAAACATAGACAGCATATTAAAAAGCAGAGACATCACTTCGTTGACCAAGATCTGTATAGTCAAAGGTATGATTTTTCCAGTAGTCATGTACAGATGTGAGAGATGGACCCTAAAGTAGACTGAGTGCTGAAGAATTAATGCTTTCAAACTGTGGTATTTAAAACTCTTGAGGGTCCCTTGGACAGCAAGGAGATCAAACCAGTAAATCCCAAAGGAAATTGACGCTGAATATTCACTGGAAGGACTGATGCTGAAGGTGGAAGCTCCAATTCTTTGTCCACCTGATGCAAAGGGCCGACTCATTGGAAAAGACCCTGATGCTGGGACAGATTGAAGGAAGGAGGAGAAGGGGATGACAGAGATTAGATGGTTGGATGGTATCGCCGACTCAATGGACATGAGTTTGAGCAAACTCTGGGGACATGGTAAGGACTGGGAAGCCTGGCGTGCTGCAGTTCATGGGGTCACAAAGAGTCAGACATGACTTACCAACTGTACAACAAAATATTTTCACATAATTTATGGTTGTAATTTCTTGATTTCTCTCATATGCATATATATCATATATATATATTATATACACATGATCCTATAATTTATATAATTCCATTTTATATTCTCCTTTTTTCTCGTAAAAGTACTGTTTGCCCTCATCTTTTCCCAGTTGTTTCTGTATGTTGGCCTCTATATTTACATTTTGAAGAAGCAAATGATGCTTTTCTCTTCCTGTGCAACCTGGTATTTTTGCTTCTGCTGTCAGCATCGCATATCTAGACTATGACAACCAAGATATTTACTTATTCTGAAAGCCAATTACATTAATATTCTTTATCTTATTGTTCAGTGCCTCATAAGGACAAACATGCCATAAAACAGTAATTATAAATCAAATTTAAGTGTACTGCAGAGGTAATGGGGATTGTAAAAATGTCATGCTTTGGCACTGTTTGAGTGGAAAATGACCTATTATCATATTAAAGTGATAAAAATCTATGTGATAAAACACATAAAGACTGTAACACTTTTGATTCTTGGTAACCCAGCAAATTTTAGATCAAAACTATAGTGTCAGATTGACTCTCAATAATTAAAAATAAAATAACGAACCCTCAACAAAATTGGGGAATTTTAAAATATTTATTTTCCTGTGCATGTTATGAAACCAAGTAACTTATATTAATCTGTAATACATTTATGAGGACATGTTTATGATAATTTTTTTACAATCTTTAATTTGCTATATAAAATAACAAGGAACAGAGGAAATGTTTGGAAGCATTGCTGAGTTACCTTCAGAAAAATGTGGTATCCAGAATGAACCACTTTCACATTAAATAAATAAAAACAAACATGTAGTTGTTGACACAATATGTTGACATACGGCTCAGTCAACACACGTTAATGTATAGTTGAATTGAAAGCAGATAACTAAGTGAGACCTATTAATTACAACTTGAAAAAAATCACAAATGTTATTATAGACCAGCAGTGAAAACTAACAACTTTCTCCCATGAATATTAAAATCCTCCCAAAACAAACAAATGAAAAACAAAAACAAAAATCTATAACTTTTCCAGATTCAAGTAATTTCATCCAATAGTGAGATATTGCATCCTTCATCACTGTCCCATTAGTTGGCTCTTTTGGCCAACAAAATTACATCAATATCACTGCTGACCTCAGAAGCTTTAAATAAAAGAGAGTTGTGTTGAAAGCATCTAATTGTGTGGCATACAAACACCCCATTATGAAATCAAAATGAAATTAGGTATGTGCACACAGAAATAGGGAAAATAATAGCTTTCTTGCCCAAATATCTAATTAGTTACAAATTATAGCTTATTGTTAAATAGACACAATAAGGAATGTATTTCCTAAACAGATACCATGCTTTAACTAAGACTTAAGAATATTAGAACAAAAATGATTCACAGATGACCTTATCCAAATTTTACTTTACATAAGAACAACTGAACTAAATGATGCATTCTACTACACACATGAATTTTGAAAATGGAGAAATTCCTATTTGCTTTTTACACAGGGATGTGCATGAATCAAATATACTTTTACAGCAATTACTAATGCTGTAACATACTACATTTTTGGTTGAATACTTCAGAAATAGCTTAGTTTTCAAATTATTCAAACCTGGTTGAAAAGCAGCACTAAAGGAAGGATAAGCTATTTACTTTTTTGGACCAAATTATCTCAGAGTGAGAAAATACTAGATGATGCAAGACTGTTGATAAGCAGTTACAAGATCAGTTCTGTTCAGTTCAGTCGCTCAGTCATGTCCGACTCTTTGCGACCCCATGAATCACAGCACGCCAGGCCTCCCTGTCTGTCCATCACAAACTCCCAGATTCACTCAAACTCATGTCCATCAAGTCAGTGATACCTTCTAGCCATTTCATCCTCTGTCGTCCCCTTCTCCTCCTGCCCCTAATACCTCCCAGCATCAGGGTCTTTTCCAGTGAGTCAACTCTTCGCATGAAGTGGCCAAAGTACTGGAGTTTCAGCTTCAGCATCAGTCCTTCCAATGAATACCCAGGACTGATCTCCTTTAGGATGGACTGGTTGGATCTCCTTGCAGTCCAAGGGACTCTCAGGAGTCTTCTCCAACACCACAGTTCAAAACTATCAATTCTTTGGCACTCAGCTTTCTTCACAGTCCAACTCTCACATCCATACATGACCACTGGAAAAAACATAGCCTTAACTAGACGGACCTTTGTTGGCAAAGTAACGTCTCTGCTTTTGAATATGCTATCTGGCAAGGTCATAACTTTCCTTCCAAGGAGTAAGCATCTTTTAATTTCATGGCTGAAATCACCATCTGCAGTGATTTTGGAGCCCAAAAAATAAAGTCTGACACTGCTTCCACTGTTTCCCCATCTATTTCCCAAGAAGTGATGGGACCAGATGCCATGATCTTCGTTTTCTGAATGTTGAGCTTTAAGCCAACTTTTTCACTCTCCTCTTTCACTTTCATCAAGAGGCTTTTTAGTTCCTCTTCACTTTCTGCCATAAGGGTTGTGTCATCTGCATATCTGAGGTTATTGATATTTCTCCTGGCAATCTTGATTCCAGCTTGTGCTTCTTCCAGCCCAGCGTTTCTCATGATGTACTCTGCATATAACATAAATAAGCAGGGTGACAATATACAGCCTTGACGTACTCCTTTTCCTATGTGGAACCAGTCTGTTGTTCCATGTCCAGTTCTAACTGTTGTTTCCTGACCTGCATATAGGTTTCTCAAGAGGCAGGTCAGGTGGTCTGGTATTCCCATCTCTTGAAGAATTTTCCACAGTTTATTGTGATCCACACAGTCAAAGGCTTTGGCATAGTCAATAAAGCAGAAATCAATGTTTTCCTGGAACTCTCTTCCATTTTCCATGATCCAGCAAATGTTGGCAATTTGATCTCTGGTTCCTCTGCCTTTTCTAAAACCAGCTTGAACATCAGAAGTTCACGGTTCACGTATTGTTGAAGCCTGGCTTGGAGAATTTTGAGTATTACTTAACTAGCGTGTGAGATGAGTGCAGCTGTGCGGTAGTTTGAGCATTCTTTGGCATTGACTTTCTTTGGGATTGGAATGAAAACTGACCTTTTCCAGTCCTGCGGCCACTGCTGAGTTTTCCAAATTTGCTGGCATATTGAGTGCAGCACTTTCACACCATCATCTTTCAGGATTTGGAATAGCTCAGCTGGAATTCCATCCCCTCCACTAGCTTTGCTCATAGTGATGCTTCCTAAGGCCCACTTGACTTCACATACCATGATGTCTGGCTCTATGTAAGTAATCACACCATCGTGATTATCTGGGTCATGAAGATCTTTTTTGTAGAGTTCTTCTGTGTATTCTTGCCACCTCTTCTTAATATCTTTTGCCTCTGTTAGGTCCATACCATTTCTGTCTTTTATCGAGCCCATCTTTGCATGAAATGTTCCCTTGGTATCTCTAATTTTCTTGAAGAGATCTCTAGTCTTTCCCATTCTGTTATTTTCCTCTATTTCTTTGCATTGATCGCTGAGGAAGGCTGTCTTATCTCTTCTTGCTATTCTTTGGAACTCTGCATTCAGATGCTTATATCTTTCCTTTTCTCCTTTGCTTTTCACTTCTCTTCTTTTCACAGCTATTGTAAGGACTCCTCAGACAGCCATTTTGCTTTTTTGCATTTCTTTTCCATGGGGATGGTCTTCATCCCTGTCTCCTGTACAATGTCAGGAATCTCCATCCATAGTTCATCAGGCACTCTTTCTATCAGATCTAGGCCCTTAAATCTATTTCTCACTTCCACTGTATAATCATAAGGGATTTGATTTAGGTCATACCTGAATGGTGTAGTGGTTTTCCCTACTTTCTTCAATTTAAGTCTGAATTTGGCAATAAGGAATTCATGATCTGAGCCACAGTCAGCGCCCGGTCTTGTTTTTGCTGACCCTATAGAGCTTCTCCATCTTTGGCTGCAAAGAATATAATCAATCTTATTTTAGTATTGACCATCAGTTGATGTCCATGTGTAGAGTCTTCTCTTGTGTTGTTGGAAGAGGGTGTTTGCTATGACAAGTTATAATTTATGATAGTTACATGATATCTTTTATTAATTTAAGCTTTTGTATTTCAGAAGACAATTCTCTGTGTTTTTTCTTACACTTATTCACATCTTATCAAGCAGAGGCAATGACAACTTCCCTTTCACATTGTCTGTTCAAGAACAATTGAATAGTGAAATCCTGGATGGCAGAAATAGTGTTATTAACACTTTCCGGAGCAAATGGCTCCCTCCAGTGTAAAGATCAAGCAGGTTTATTAAAGCATATTATCAAATGTCCATAGGCTGCATTAGACTCTTTAGCTCTCACACAAAAGCACTGTATATGGCGTATCCACATATTTTCATTCAAGTCTCTGCTATAGCACTAAGGAGACATGGCAAGCCACCATGAGCACAAGGCTTATGCTTTTTGCTCTGCAGTGAGTAATAAAAATGTTTGTCTTAGACCTAGGAATCTCATGTATCTTGTCAGTATATTATGAAACTGTTAAGTTAATATATTTTATTGTAGGTAAAGTAAAATCTTAGGCCCTCTACCATTCTCGAAAGCACCCATCGATAAATTCCTAGTTGTTGTCTGATGATGGTAACTTAGACAATTGGGCCCAAAGTCTAGAGATTTCCCAGTTGGTAAAGCCTCTGCCTGCAATGCAGGAGACCCAGGTTCAATTCCTGGGTGGGAAATATCCCCTGGAGAAGGAAATGGCAACCCGCTCAGTATTCTTGCCTGGAGAATCCCATGAACAGAGGAGCCTGGCAGACTACAGTCCATGGAGTCATAAGAGTTAAACATGATTTAGTGACTAAACCACCATGGGCCCAGATCTACCCAATATGACAACAAATTTATTTTTTTAATGCAAATAAGCAGTTATAATGTGCCCAAGGCCTGCTACAGCTTACAATCTAAACATGATCTTTTGATTGGCTTCCTTGGTGGCTCAGTGGTAAAGAATTTGTCTGTCCATGCAGGACATGTAGGTTCAAATGCTGGGTCAGGAAGATTCCCCTGGGGAAGGAAATGGCAATCCACCCCAGTATTCTTGTGTAAAAGAAATCTCATGCACAGCGGGAACTGGTGGGCTGTAGTCCATGAGGTAGAGAGAGCTGGACTTGACTGAGAGACTGAGCACACAAGCACAAGCACACACAATAAACAAATGAGGGTCTTCCCTGACAGCACAGTGGTAAACAATCTGCTTGCCAGTGCAGAAGTTGTGGGTTTGATCCATGGGTCTGGAAGATTCCCTGGAGAAATTCCACTGATAGAAGGAGCCTGGAGGGCTATAGTCCATAGGGTGGCAAAGACTTGGACACAACTTAGCAACTAAACAGCAAATAAGCAAATGGTCATGTCATAGTTAAAAATAAAAATTGTTTTAGCTGAATTTTAAACTGATTGAGATCTGCACAATTACATAAATTCTACTTCAGAGTCAGAATTCAACAAAGCAAATCATCTCAAGAATTGTCCTATTTTGGAAGGCATATTCAAAGCAAACAAAGAGTGCTTTTGTTTTAACCTTTTTTTGTGGGGAAAAGTATAAACTGCATATGCTAAGGAAGAAACTGTTACTGATTATTTGGCATATGTGCTAGGAAATAATTGATGGTTTTCTTTTCTTTTAATGAAGTGAAAACCCCTTAACCTGTATGTTCATGATCACCAAGAGACACTATTGCAAGGAACTGATACTCAGCATGGCTCTACCATTGCCTGTCTCTGACAGTTTGCTGAAGAAATTTGATCTCCTGTTGCGGACTGAATTGCCTCTCCCCTCCCAGGGCAATTCATATACTGAAGTCCTAACCTCCCCAACTTCAGAATATGACTGTTTTTAGTAGAAATAAAGTCTTTAAAAAAGTAAAATAAAGTCTTTATGGTGGACTGTCATCCAGTGTGAGTGGAGTCCTTATAAGAAGAGATTAGGGCATGGATACAAGGGGAAAGACCATGTGAAGGCACAAAGGCAAAGACGGCCACTCATAAACTAAAGTTGGAGTACGCAAGGAAGTAACCTTGCCTACACTTTGATCTCAGACTTCTAGCCTTTTCAACTTTGAGGAAAATACATCCTCTTCTTTAAACCCCCCAGTTTGTGGTTGTTTTTTGTTTTTTTTTTTTTTTTTTTTTGCTATGGCACATCTAGTAAACGAATGGCCTTCCCTGGTGGCTCAGATGGTAAAGAATCTGCTTGCAAGGCAGGAGACCTGGGTTTGATCCCTGGGTCAGGAAGATACCCTGGAGAAGGGAATGGGAACCCATCCCAGAATTTTTGTCTGGAGAATTCTATGGACAGAGGAGCCTGGTGGGCTACAGTCCATGGGGTCGCAGAGAGTCAGAAATAATTGAGTGACTAACACTTCACTGCACCTCACAGTAAATGCATATACCCTCCTATACCTAAATTATGGCACTGTGGATAAAGAAATAATACTATATATCTTTTTTAAACATTTCTTGGAAATTTAAATAATGCAAAACAGTTCAAGCATCTATAATATCTCTAATAGAAATGGGAATGCTCAGTGAAATCTCAGAATCCTTCTCTAAGAATTTAAACAGCATTCTACGCTCAAGGAAAAAATCCTGAAGATGAGTACCATGTGTCTTGCTGACAAGACAGTCAAGGGAAACATAACTTGCATGTGTGGAAATGAATAAAGATATTGTATATATCTGATACGGTGATTTAGACCCCAAAGGAGAAAAAGGAAATTTAGAGTATCATATCCAGAGAGAAAAATGTGTGCTGAAGGGTATTCTGAAATTTCAAGGGTAAGAATATTTAGAACTATAAAACAAAGTCAGGATTGTAAGATAATTTTTCAGTGATGTCTACATAGTTGAAATATGATATGTAAATAACTAAATGAATATTTTTAAGCTATCCAATGTAGTTGCCCAGAATTCTATAAAGAGGTGTGAGCAACTTACAAAAGTTGGAAACCTAATATTTACAGAAAAGTGAAAGTGTTAGTCGTTCAGTTATATCCAGCTCTCTGGGACCCCATGGACCCCATGGACCCCACTAGGATCCTCAGTCCACAGGATTCTCCAGGCAAAACTACTGGAGTTGGGTAGCCATTCTCTTCTCCAGCAGATTTTTCTGACCCAGGGATCAAACCCAAGTCTCCCGCACTGCAGGCAGATTCTTTACCATCTGAGCCACCAGGGAAGCCCACATTTATAGAAAGGGGTTTGTTAAAGTTCTAAGACGATCAGGTTGTCAGAGGAAGGGTGTATAAAAATCCAAATCCTTATGGTTTACAAATAGAATTGGGCGACGTGAGGACACTGCAGTAGTTGCACAAAGGAAAAAGCTTAATGAAATGCAACAAGGTATAAGAAGATACAGAATTAGATTCTAAACAGAGAAGCAAATCCTCAAGAATTTCTAAGCTGCTGAAGTAGAACTGGAGCTCTCAGAGTGCTGTGTAAAGTATTAGAGAAGGACCTCAAGACAATGATCTGTACCCCGTGGTAGGAAATGTTTTGTCATTGTTTTCTTGGTTTGCTTTTCCATCTCCCTTTCAGTTCATAGGAGGGAAGACATCGATACCCTGAGGGACTCTCTTTGGCTGAGCACCTCTCTGGGTTTATATAGACAAATTTGAAAGTGGTAAATTTCCTAATGACAAATCTGGTGTCCCTTGATATCAAAGCTTTAAGAAAATGGAAAATCTTCTTCCATAAAATGGGGAAAAAAATAAAAGTACCTGAAAAGTGAAAGGAGATAAATGAAAAAGAGGCATAAGGAGCAAAGTGAAATTCAAAGAAAGCAGAACAGTTAGCAGTGCCTCTACTTAATCCACCAAGTGATCAATAAATCAGACTAAAGCTCACACAGTGGCTTTCACAGAAAAATCTCTAAAGTGAGTGCACACCGTGTTGAATTCTGAAAATAAAGACAACCTCAGGACATAAGGATTCAGACACCATCCTCACAGAAACACCAGAAATCCCCAAAATGCAAAGAGAGTGTCACACATTTACAGGTTATGGAATTAAATGGTGTTGGTCATGGCATACTTGGATTTTCCAAAGTGATGCCAAAGGACCACTTCCTGATAGCTAATTTAGAGTTGAAAGGGCAAGACAGAAGGCAACAGGGTAAGATGGTTATGGTCATATGTATCCCAGCAATGGTTGTTTAAGCTTTAAATACTAATAATTAAAAGCATGTTTAAGTTTTCATAGCTAATCTTTGCTACTGATGTTAGGGGTAAGGTATGAAAAGGATAGTTCTGCTATCCATATTGAAATTTAGTGCTAGAATGGTAGTTATTTCAGAAAAAAGTTTTGCTTAGCTCAAAATAATATTCTTTTTAAGGACCATGGGACTCCATTGTTCCAAGGGCAAGAAACAGATTAGGTCATAATTCTATACAAAACTATTCTCTATACATGCTATAATTTACATGCATTTGAATTTTCAGCAAAAGTATTTATTTCCAAACAACCCCAAACATATAGCTATGAGAAAAAAATAGAACTGATTTATTGGCAAGAAGTACCGAGTAAAGGACTCTTAATTTTAAATGTATTTTATATAACCACAAAGGTAATTCATACATTCTCTGATCATGAACAAAGAAATCCGTGAGAGAACAAGAAAAGTAACTATCTTATAGGAGATGATACTCTGATTCCTGGTATGATTAGGACGATACCAGCCATGTCTTTCTGTGATGGCCATATCTGAAATTATTCATGATTCAATGAAATCAAATTTTAGACCAGTGATAATTCACATCTTTATACCTTTTAATTATGTTTGAATATTCTACAACACAGTATTTTAATCTACTTATACATGTACATTATAAGCTATTATTTATACATACACAAATAAAAAACACATGCCTAAATCTTAATATACAAGCCTAAATATACATGCCTAAATCTTAATATGCAAGCAGTAACAAGATTTTATCTTTTCTTTGTTGGTTATCAAATTTAAGTTAAAGCTGCTTATTAACTAATTTTTATATACAGCTTTTGTGTTGTGCTTCCAATTGCCATAATGAATTCAAAATAGCTTTGCCTCATCATTGCTCAGAATGGGTTCTGAAAATGGACACACAAGTCATTGTACCCTTTGAAAACTATGTCTGAAAATGGAGTTTGGGTCATGGGATGAATGGGGTAGAAGGATAGATTAACTGCCATAGAAAATTGAGTCTCTATAAAATTATTATATCTTTTAAAATGTTCAAATATTGAGTTAAACAAAAGACTAAGAAATAGTTATTGCTTTCCTTGTCAGTATATCTTCTATTTATATCAGGCAAAAAGAAATGGCAGAAATGACAATATTAATTAATTGACTAAACAAATATTTGTGCTCTAATTCAGTTCCAATCTCTATGTTAGGTAAAATACAAAGCAGTAGTTGTCATGTTTTTAATGTTATACTGTAGATAATGACAGGAAGGTAAAAGATAATTATATTTCAGTAGAATAAATAACAGTGAAAGTGATTTTTATGGAGCTGATTGCTGTATTAGGAAATGTTTATAGGAATGAGAGCCGCAAATGTGGTGTATATGTTTGTATATGTTTCGGTAGCTTCAGTCGTGTCTGACTCTTTGTGACCCTATGGACTGTAGCCCGCCAGGCGTATCTGTCCATGGGATTCCCCAGGCAAGAATACTGGAATGTACTTCCGTGCCCTCCTCCAGGCGATCTTCCCGACCCAGAGATTAAACCTGCATCTCTTAAGTTTCCTGCATTGGCAGGCAGGATCTTTACCACTAGTGCCACCCGGTAAGTCCATTTATAGCCATGAATCACTGTAAAATTAATTATTTTGAAATACGTATTGGAAATACTTTTCCCTCAAACTTTTATCATTGTGAAATCATGAATGCCTGTCAAGTCTGATACAATGTAAACACTAGAATTAAGAAGCAAGAAGTCCTGAACCCTCCTCCCTCCCAAAATAATGATTAAAAAAAAAAAGGAAGCAAGAAGTCAGCCTCCATATCTAGCTCTGCTGGTATCTATTATGTTGTTCTTATGAAGAAGATTTCTTCATTTTTAAAAAAAAGGGCATCACTGTACTTCATCAGGGTCTGAGGAGCTCTCAGATGGCCCAGAGATATCCAAGTCCCCAGAGAAAACTAATTATTACCCTTTCTTTACTAAGAGCAAATCTCCTTTGATCTATTTTCCATAATGACTGGAAAATATTTCCCTTGGAAATAACAGTTCCATTGGTTAAATTAATTGGAAAAGCAGTAAATGATGATGTCTATTGACTATGCCAAAGCCTTTGACTGTGTGGATCACAATAAACTGTGGAAAATTCTGAAAGAGATGGGAATACCAGACCACCTGACCTGCCTCTTGAGAAACCTATATGCAGGTCAGGAAGCAACAGTTAGACCTGGACATGGAACAACAGACTGGTTCCAAATAGGAAAAGGAGTACGTCAAGGCTGTATATTGTCACTCTGCTTATTTAACTTATATGCAGAATACATCATGAGAAATGCTGGGCTAGAGGAAGCACAAGCTGGAATCAAGATTGCCGAGAGAAATATCGATAACCTCAGATATGCAGATGACACCACCCTTATGGCAGAAAGTGAAGAGGAACTAAAAAATGAAAGTGAAAGAAGAGAGTGAAAACGTTGGCTTAAAGCTCAACATCCAGAAAACTAAGATCATGGTATCTGGTCCCATTACTTCATGGGAAATAGATAGGGAAACAGTGTCAGACTTTATTTTTTGGGCTCCAAAATTACTGCAGATGGTGACTTTAGCCATGAAATTAAAAGACGCTTACTCCTTGGCAGAAAAGTTATGACCAACCTAGATAGCATATTGAAAAGCAGAGACATTACTTTGCCAACAAAGGTCCGTCTAGTCAAGGCTATGGTTTCTCCAGTGGTCATGTATGGATGTGAGAGTTGGACAAGGAGGTCTGGCGTGCTGTGATTCATGGGGTCGCAAAGAGTCGGACATGACTGAGTGACTGAACTGAACTGAACTGATGTCCTTGTTAATCCAAACACAATGAGATTCTAACAAATTGCAAAACTTTCTACGACAATCAGGCCAACAAATATCAGAGCAAACAAATTTTACTTTTTGAATAAAACAACCTAAAATCAGAAAAATAATATCTGTAATCAAATCAAGGACATTTGATATGCTTTTAGTGTTGTATCTATTTATATGGTTATTTAAAGTTGGAAAGCTGAATGACAAATATATTATTTGTTAGGTAATATTAAGATTCACTCTGTCTTTGTTGTAAGTGTAAGGACATGGAAATTTTTACTCTAAGTCTTTACTGAAAAAACTATGCCATGTGCAATCCAACATGTAGAAACTTAGGGATGCAGTCTTTTTTTGTTGTTTTTTTTTTAAACTTTGGAGGAGTTGTTCTATTACATTCCAAACCACTGAATCCCTAAAATTTTGGTTAATGTGGCAAGTGCTTGAAACTGAAGGGTATATTATCCAATTTATGACTGACAAAGGTCTGTATAGTCAAGGCTATGGTCTTTCCAGTAGTCATGTACGTATGTGAGAACTGGACCATAAAGAAAGTTAAGCACTGAAGAAGTGATGCTTTTGAACTGTGGTGCTGGAGAAAGACTCTTGAAAGTCCCTTGGACTGCAAGAAGAACAAACCAGTCAGTTTTAAAGGAAATGAACCCTGAATACTCATTGATAGGACTGATCCTGAAGCTGAAGCTCTAATAATTTGGCCACTTGATGCAAACAGCCAAATCACTGGACAAATCCTGATGCTGGGAAACACTGATGGCTGGAGGAGAAGGAATGAGATGATTGGATGCCATCACCAATTCAATGGACATAAACTTAGGCAAACTCCAGGAGATGGTGAGGGCCAGGGAAGCCTGTCATGATGCAGTCCATGGGGTTATAAAGAGTCAGACACAACTTGGCAACTGAAGAGCAATGTCTGTCATCGTGGCATCTCTTAATCCCAGTCAATAAACATGATTTTCTTGGCATATTGCATTCATGTGGTATTCCTCAGGATATTTAAGTGGTCTAGATCTTTTGTGGCTATATTATGACAGAGGGTAAGAGATTTAGCATAAATCTAGTTCAAAACTGTGAGTAAATACTGACGTCCATTCAACACAAATGATACTGTTTCTGATTCTCTCTTCTAAATAGAAAGCAATACATTTGTCGTATCAATGGCCACATATCATATACCTGAGGTCTTATTAATCTGTTTGAGCAACAACACACTGTGCTCTGTAGGATTGCTCTGATGTGGATTGCCACTGGTTGCATAATCATCCTCCTGGATCCCTCTCATGTCTACAGAAATCAGTCATGTCCATTAAAGGTAAACATAAGGACAGTCATTCTTACATCATTCAGATCTTTAAAGGTGGAACTTATGACCACCATCTTCATTTTCTTCCACTCTGAGATGCAATATGACATTTACTCTCTTGGCTGGTGAGAAGAATAGATCCAGAGGCTTCCACTAGGCCTTCTCTCTCTGACAGCTCTTACATAACTCGTCAAGGACCTAGTGTGAAGACTACACATTCAGGGGCTAGGAAAACTACAAGTGGGTGAATCACTGAACCAGTGAACTTTATCTGGGACTCCATTTATTAATTAGGCCCCTGTATGATCCTACTCTAAGAGGATGTGGGACTGATGCTTCAGATCTCTGGTTGTCAATATCAACTCAGATGCATCAACATTCTTGAAATGTCCTAGTGTTTGCCTGTCCAAATAACAAACTTGATGAAATAAATGGCTATAGATTAATTTGGGTGCAAGGCTGAAATAATCATCATAAGATATACTTGCTGCAGTGTTGTGGGGTCATTTCTCTTGGGAGCTGACTATCTTTTCAATCAATAATTTTTGTATCTGAGAACTGGCTCAGACTAAGAAAGTACTGTGACTTATTAATACAGAAATTGCCATAAACATTTTGCTCTTAAATTCATGGTTTCTTCTAGTTGCAAATGTTAAGCAGCATCTTCACTCGCTGCATGTTTGTGTTCATATTAACCATCTCTAGAACTCTCTGCAGATGTAGTCTCATGGCAGCACCTGTAAGCTTGTCAGTACCAGATAAATGTGGCACTGTGGCTTCAGGCAGTTAAGGGCTTCCATTTGACCTCTATTGCTCTAGGGACCTATCAACCCCATCGCTATTTTTTTTTTAATTTTATTTTATTTTTAAACTTTATATAACTGCCAAGTTTTGTGACTACCTCTGGCAGTCCTACTTTAAAAAGAACTAACACCAGATTCAGTAAAGCAGGCATCCCTCAGTGCATTCTCAGACTGGATCAGGTTATGGGAACTGTCTGAACCATCCTTGAAAATTTTCTGCAAATAAAAAACTTTCCTAAAATAAGAGGCTTATTAAATATTAAAAATCTATAAGACTGTTATAGAGCAGATTCACATACATATTTATATCTAAAATGTATATATTTATATAATCTCTGAAAATATTTTACATGAGATGAAACCTTTTTAAAGGGCAACTATGTATTTGGGTTATTTTATCTTAATTAAGTATTTATATGCCTTTTGTAAATAGGGAATTTCCAGCTTGGGGAACTTGTGCAAAATGAGAAACACATGCACAGAATTCCCTTCTGTTAACTTGAACTTGATATTTATTTTATTTTATTTTATTTTTTTAATATTATCCTCTATTAGAAAACCATGTTGGTTAGTTCACTACTGAAACTATTGAAATTGTAAAGACACAGAAGTCAGGAAGTTCTAAATTAAATTGTCTTATCACAAAATTAAATGTTGCTGAATTTCCAGTTACTTCATTTTAAGGACATTAGGGCTGGTTATAGCCTTGAAATTGCTCAGAATAATCAATCTTTTGCTGAATCACTTGTTAAGATACAAGAAAATGAGCTTTCTTCAGTACATATTATGTGCATAATTGGTGGCCTGTTTACAATTTCTAAAGATATGATGCTCTAAGAAGAATGTCCTATGTTGAGAATGCCGGTAGAGTGAAGAATTCAAGAATACTTAATAATATTTGATGAAAACTTTGAAAAATCAATATTGTCTAAGAATATTATTTACATGGCTTTTCTATACTTAATGATCTCGTAAATTGGTGAGATGATTTGAAAATTTACTATTGTTTCAGTTTAATGTCTAATCAAAAATGCCACAAAAACACTGATGAAACAAATGGATTTACTTGGGTGATTATATTTAGCTTAATGCTTGCTCTTTACACTTTTATTTTTAAAATTATGTGAAAATAAGTTTAGATCTTGTATGTCATGCACATATGCTCAAACTTTTTTACACATATGTTCTTACATTAATTAATCAAAAAGACTTTCATGGAGTATTTACTATATTCTGTTCATTAAATGCATTTTGAGGCATAAATAAACAACATATCTTGTTAATCTTCAATGATTCTCCGTGTACTGGAGAAAAGAGAAATATAAACAAGAACCTCAGGTCACTAGTTTTTATGCTTAGCCAAGAAATCATGCTTTGAGAGATAAAATAATCTATCCTAAGAAATCTAGAAAAACTGTACAGAAAGGGTAGAGTAGGTATAATAAATGAATAGGACAGTAGGCAGAAATAACATCTGATGTACCTGCTTTGCATAACTCAGAAGTCTGGATTTCCGTTCTTTAGAAATAGAAGACTTTTGAAAGATGTGTACAGTTGCAACATAATACATTTTAAAAAGTTAACAATGGTAGTTGTACAGATAATAAACTATTAAATCATATATCAAAGGTAAAAACAATAATGTTGGTGCTTATTGCAAAAAGCCAGGTGAACAATATAGCAATCTTAAACAATAACTTTTAAAAAGGAAAAATAAAAAGCAAAGAGAAAAGAAAATCTTGAGAGATATTTGAGCAGTAAGCTGGAGAAAGTGTCATCAGGGAAAGGGAAATGACACAGAGCCACCCACACGTGTCAGAGATATGTAATGTCAACTGTCTTCAATGCTTTTACCTAGTTTACTGGTTTGCACATGTTCCTTAAAGTCATTTTAGCAGCAATACCTATGGAAGTTCTCAAATTTGATTATATAATTTGTTTAAATGCAGCTAATCAAATTTTAGAGCTTTGTTGGTGGCTCAGACTGTAAAGAATTTGCCTGCAATGTGGGAGATCTGGGTTCAATCCCTGGGTTGGGAAGATCCCCTGGAGGAGTTATCACAACTCACTCCAGTGTTCTTGCATAGAGAATCCCCATGGACAGAGCCTGGAGGGCTACAGTCCATGGGGTCGCAGAGTTGGACAGGACTGAGCAACTAAGCACAGCACAACCCAGCAATCAAATTTTAATTTGACTTTTTTCCTACTTACAAATGTTAAGTTTTTTTTTTATATTTGAATTAATTTAGCTGTAAAAGAAAATTTCATTTATCAATATAGACCAGACTATAGCATTTGTAATTATTTGTTAAAAAAATCTACACATTATTTTATAATTTTTGAAATTAAGTTTATCATATATGCTTTCCTAATGAATAACAAATGGAAAAAAAATTGGCTGATATCTTAATTGAGAAAACATTATCAACAGTAACTTACTTGTTAAGTAAAAAAGCAAACACGCCTACCATGTAAAACATAAGCAAGTTTTGGTTACTCAGTAATGGAACAAACATTTATACAGGCAAGTTGAGAAGAAAATCATGTTTACTTCTATAAAATGTGTGGAGAAATGCAAAAGTTTTAGTCAAGCATCACCATATACAGCTGTGTAATTTTTTTTTCTTTCTGAAGGGGCTTTCATTGAGTCCCTTTATAGTGATAGGTTGAAAAGCACCAGCTTGATTTGGGTGTGTTTATTAGGTGAACCAATGGTTTGTGCCTATTGATAAACATACACAAATTGTAATCTAGTATAAAATTATAATGTGGGCTTCCTTACTGGCTCAGTGGTTAAGAATATGCCTTCCCATGAAGGAGATGAGGGTTTGATCCATGGACTGGGAAGATCCCCTGGAGGAGGAAACGGCAACCCACTCCAGTATTCTTGTCTGGGAAATTCATGGACAGATGAGCTTGGTAGCTACCTGGTAGCTACCATTATTGTAAACTACACAAATTTAAATACATAATAGAATAAATTTTATATTTTTTTGGAATTGTAATAGATTTGACACGTCTTATTTCAGAGCTTATAGCATACTACACTGGCTTGAATAAATAAACTCCTTCAATAAAAATTATAAATATTAAGATAAAATAAAACTTTTTTTTCCATTATAAGTTATGTGAGAGTAATTTAATTCAAGTTAACATCTCCCTTCTAGTAGCAAATGCATGAAGCTAAAGATTCTTGTTAAAACATGAGAAAGTGATGTTTTCTTTTACTGAAAACAATGTGTTTAAAGAAAAAAAAAATGGTTTCTAAGTTGATAGGAATGTGGCTGATGGTAAGATACTATAGTTGAACTCATACCTGAAAATTTTGTGGAAGCTGGAAATTTGAAATTAGCATTCCAAAGTTTAAAGTGGATGGTAATTGCATTACAATTTGGCAGTATAATAGAATATAAAAGTAGTACTATTCCTCATACTGATTAAAATTCGGACAAAATAATAGATCCATGCATCTAGCCTTTTTTATTGTACTGCTGTCTAATAATGTATTTATTTCTAAAGTATTGGGTACTATCTACTGTACCATAGATATGAATAATGAGCAAAGAAAACTTCCTTGGATATTTTATGTAAAAAGAGCACTGCATTGGACCCTAGCTCTACAACAGTTTTTAACACTTTTCAAGAGTCATTTTTTTGTTATTAATGTAATTCATTATGTACTTACTATCTTGAATGAAATTTGAATTTAACTGTATACTAGAGGTCACGTGTGTGCACAATAAGCTGCTTCAGTCATGTTCTACTCAGTGTAACCCTATGGACTGTAGCCTGCCAGGCCCCTCTCTCCATGGGATGCTCCAGGCAAGAATACTGAAATGGGTTGCCATGTCCTCCTCCAGGGGATCTTCCTGACCCAGGGATGGAACCCAAGTCTCTTATGTTTCCTGCATTGGCAGGCAGGTTCTTTACCACTAGCGCCACCTGGAGAACCCAGGAATCACTCTACACTTGAAACATTACAAAATAAAATATTTATTTTATTATCTAATTTCTTACATTATTTAATTATTTTATTTGCTAAAGGATCATTTCCAAAGAGGTAAAATTATGACTCTGGTCAAAATATAAAGTAAGACTATATTAAAAATAATATTAAATGTACTAAGTGATGAGGGTTCCAGGAACATGTTAAAATCATTCCAAGGAACACTTAAGAATTAGTTGTTTACAGTCAGTTCTAAAATAAGATTTTCAGGTTAACTTAGTACGATCTGTGACCAATAAGACCAGAAGCCATAATCCTTGGAGGTTATAAGTCCCATTGACTAGAAATCATTTTCTTCTATACAAGCCAAAAATTCTCATTGTTTAACTGCTACACATACAAATGCCCCTCAATAGTAAAACAAGCCTAGAATGCACTGAAAAAAAAATACTACTTATATCTCTGGCCTATATATTTTTACTTGTTTTTTTACTTTATAAATTAAGCCTTTTGTTGTATTTTATATGTGTTTTTATTTAAATATAGTAAGATGTATACTAAACACATCTCATGAGGACATTTTATAGCTTTTTTATGTGTAATTGACATATCACACTAACACATTGCCCATATGTGAAGTGTAGAAGATGAAAATTGCAGTATGTATAAGCTCATTAAATAATCATTCTATGAATAAGGTAATGAATATGTCCATCACTTCAAAAGCTTCCCAGTTCCATAAACATCTAGAAAGAATTACCTAATACAACCTCCCAAGACAGAATCAAGAAGAAATACAAAATATAAACAAAAGCTTCCCAGTTCCCCTTTAAAATACTCTTTTATTCACTTGTATATGGGTATCTAGATGTTTCAGCATCATTGGTTCAAAATATGATTCTTATGTCATGGACTGCCTTTGAACCTTTGTTGAAAATCAGTGCCTGTATGTATATTTCTGAATTATTTATGCTGCTCCTTTAATCTGTTTTCTATCGTTACTCTGGCACTACACTAACATTACTATAACATTATAATATGTCTTAAAATCAGGTGGTGTTAGTGATGATTTGATCTCTTTAAAAGTGATTAGGTATTCTAGATGCTAGGTTCTTGGCATTCCTATGTGAACTTTAGAATCATGATGTCTATTTCTTTTTAAATTTATCTAGAATTTTGATGGCTATCATTATAGATTGATTTTAGAATATTATACATCTTAATATTGGGCCTCATACCTATGACTCCATATGCTTAAATGATTTTAGTTTCTTTCAGCAATATTTTGTAGACTTTAGTGTACATATGTTTCCCATATTTTTCAGATTTATCCTTTATACTGCACATTTTCACAAATTGCAAATGTTATTTATTATTTTTTTAATTAGCTATCTTGTTGATTGCAAGTATTTTTAAATTACAATTTAATTGGATGATATAATTGAGCCTCAAAAATAACTATTTTTTTCCTTCTAAGTTTAGGAGACTGGTATCATATATTAAGTTATAATTGCCCTCAATAACACTCTTCTGGCTCTCAAAGATAATATATTCAAACAAAAGTCACATTTCACCTTATAAGCAACATTTCAAAACTGTTACATTGCATATACCTTTAGAAAACTAGAATAATAAAGGAACAGAAATACCAGCTCATAGGCAGGTATATTACTACATCTGAAAATTATCTACATACTGCTTTAACCACTTTTAAATTGTATGTAGATATTCTTTCCTTCCGCCTCTTGAAATTCTTACACTGATTATTGACTTTTTTCAATTACTCTTCTTTTTCCCTATAACCTACTTTCTAATATTTTACTAATGTTGTGCTTTTTTATTTTGATACAGTTTTAAAATGTACAATTCACTTTGTATTAAAAGTGGGGAGACGTACATATGTTTGTGCATTTATGTTCACTGTCAAAGATCTGAAGCAACTCCAGTGTTTATGAACAGATAAATAGATATATAAAATGTGGTATATATATTCAATGGAATATTATGCCACCTTAAAAAAAGTGACACATGCTACGATATGGATGGAATTTGAAGGTAGTATGCTAAGTGAAATAAGCCAGTCATAAAGTATTGTATCATATCACATGAGTCACTTAATGTAATCAAATGTATACAGACAGAAAGCAGAGGGGTGGGGGAAGGAGTGAATGAGGAGTCAGTGCTTAATGGACAGAGTTCTAGCTGGAAAATTAAAAAGGTTTTGGAGTCGGATGGTGGTGATAGTTGCAGAACAATGTAAATATTAAGAATATTAAGAGTGCCACAGAACTATTCATTTTAAAAATGTTTAAAAAATACATTTTAGTTTAGGTTTATTTTACCAGATTAAAAGTGCACAGTTAACAAAAAATAGAATATATTTTATAGAGTGGTGATGCTATTTCACATGCTTGCATATACTTAAAATTTCAAGAACCCTACTTTCAGATAAGGTCATTCAAGATTTCCCAATGTAGAGTAAAAGAAAGCTATAAAAAAATTCCCATTTTCAATGAGATTTGTCTGGAAAAAAATTACAAAACTAGCCAATTTTGTTTATCATTATTATTATATTCTTATTTTACTAACAAAGTGCGCAAAAGCACCATTTAGCAAACCAACATCACATTGCTATATAGCTCACATATGTAAAATAGTGAAGGAAATGAGATAGAAAGAACAGAATTTAATTTAAATAATGCTGACTAGACTTCCTTATCTGATAGCCATTATTATTTTTTTCTAATAGTAATTAAGTACTTCATATACAGCATCTAAGCTCAGTTTACATTTGCATTTCATGAGGTGCTATAGAAACCTGATTTAATGACAGAATGACATTAATGACAAGATCAAGAAGCTACTTCTGGGGATTATTTCTTTTTAATTTTTTTCTAAGCTAAGCTATCCAGGAGACAACTGGTTCTCCTACTTTTAGAAGATTAAAAAACATGTGTTGGGCATGAAGTGTTAGCTACAGTATTAGCTAAATAAATTAAACATGAAATAAATCTTCTCTCTTAAAGAATATTTACCAGAAGATCTTGGTATTTATTTTCCTCTAATAAATAATTCTATTTGAAAGAAAACATCTGGGGAAAATGGAGAAACACTGAAGGACTTTAAGCATCTTTGGCAAAGCTATAACCTTCACAGCCTCTCTTCAGATGGATCTGTGTTTGGTCTTGCTCCGAAGGATTCCCATGGATACAGGTGGCTGAGATTCCTGACTGCAGAGCAGAAATTTGAACCCTTCCTGTTTCTGGAGCCTTACACAAGTACAGGCTGCAGTTTGCTATCTTCATCCCTAATTGTAATAAAAAAAAAAAAAATGTCATCCTAAGTGAAGCACTTTCTTTGGATATTTGGTTAATTCTCAGATTCATGTATTTACTGAGATCCAAAAATTGTCCATACTTATAGAATTCTAAAAATTGTCCATACTTAACAGAATTCTAAAAAGGGTTTCCCTAGTGGCTCATATGGTAAAGAATCTGCCTGCAATTCAGGTGACCTGTGTTTGATCCCTGGGTTTGGAAGTTCCCCTGGAGAAGGGAATGGCAACCCACTCCAGTACTCTTGCCTGGAGAATCCCATGGACAGAGAATCCTGGTGGGGTACAGTCCATTGATCCCCAAACCTCAGAACCAACTGAACAACTAACTCTTTCACTTTCACATAGAAGTCTTTTAAAAGAACCTAGAAATATAAAAAAAAGAGAGGACAAGTGAGTAAAAGTGAGAAAAAGAAAGGAAAATGCATGGCCTCTTTAGTTATTATAACTAAAGATCAGAATTATTTTTTGTTAATCTATAGATATTATTTAACATTTTTATATTCAACACAAATTTTTAATCATGAAAAAGAAATTTAATTTGCTGAAGTGTCTGACTTGAAATTTCAATATATCATTTTCAACAAAGCATTATAAGGTGAAGCAAATAATACAGAAAACTGTATCCCATATTGAGCACAATCTCAGAGTTATATTGAAGTTCAGCCCAGTACCTGAAAGTCTGTCTGACACCTAAGATGACTTGTTAAGCCATTTCACACGAATTGATTTTCCTATCATATGCCCAGCATGGTGAGAATTTCAGAATTCCAATGTTCCCTGTGCTATTTGGGCCAATTACTTTACATCTCTAAGACGTAATATGCTTAGCTGTAACATAGGGATAATAATAGTACCTAGTTATTCAGTTCTTACAATGTGATGTATAGCAAATGAATCATGGTGTCTGGTATATAGTAGTTTCTCAATGACTATTTACCATTGTTTTTAACACAAGCAGAAGTATCAGGTTATGATGATAATGATGGTGTCTTCTCATGCTAGATTGTGAATAAACACAAGAGTTACGTAAAATATTTAAGTGTCTCGAGAAGAAGGTGTTTTTAATTTAGGGTACTATTTTCAGATTAAAATATTTTATACTCAGATTGAAAAAACAAATGTACTTGAGTGTTTTCAAATCAGACTACATTATTGAGCTTGAGCAAAAAGGACAGAAAATGATGTAAGTTCTTACTGCTGCATAAGAGAGATTTATTGGAAATCTTTAACCTTTACTTGGATTTGAAAGGAAATTCTAAGAAATGACTTAGAATTTAGGCAGGATTGACTTTGATGAGTCTGTGAGGAAAATATGGTCCACCATTGTTCAAAATAGACTACTCAGTCAAAGTATGTTTTAAAGAAGGCAGAGAACGTGAAATGAGGAAGATGAGGGAGGTAATTATTACAGTAACATGGGAATGTGATAATAAGCATAAGAATGGTATTTTGTTGAATGGGAATACTTGAGGAGCCATTTCTTGTTAAGTCTAGATGGGGTTTTACATCATGGTACTGCTGCTACTGCTGCTGCTAAGTCGCTTCAGTCGTGTCTGACTCTGTGACCCCATAGACGGCAGCCCACCAGGCTCCCCCATCCCTGGGATTCTCTAGGCAAGAATACTGGAATACCCGGGTTGCTATTTCCTGCTCCAAAACACACCAATATCCCAAATACACCAGCAACTTTATTCTCAATCAAAATACTTCATTCACATAACTGATGACTATCTGCACTCAATTTAGTGCTGAAATGCCAAACTGGGACTTAAGAAATATAAAAACATCAGAATTGCAAGACACTTACATTGAAAATAATAATACAATTCAACTCATTATTGAAATAAAGAAAATCAATATGAACGATATACAATTACATGAACATTTACTTCTCTACAAGGAATGGAAAATCATAAGTGGCCGAGGGAGGGCTAGGCAAGTGTCTGTTACCATAAAAGCAGGCAAAAGTCCACTGTTTCAGAGGGACAGGTAGAAGAAAACACATCAGCATTTAGAGATACTCAAGAAATTCCATGGTACCCTCCCTTGATCTTGACTTTGTCCAGCAAAAGGAATGCTGATTATGGGAGGAAGTGGAGAAGTAAAATACTTCCATCTCATCAGAGGAATGGAAATATTTGGGGGTCAAAGGTCCTAGAGTACTGGATGCAGAGATGACTCCTGCTGTGGAGTGAGAAAACCTCCAATCAGTGGTCTCAGGGGGAAGATACAGGGCTCCTAATGAAAGAAAAGCAAAATTGTTCACACATGTGCAGGGTAAAAAGTGTTAGTCACTCAGTCATGTCTGACTCTTTGCGACCCCATGGACTGTAACCGGCCAGGTTCTGCTGTCCATGGGATTTCCCAGGCAAGAATACTGGAATGGGTAGGCTTCTGTTCTCCAGAGGATCTTCTTGATCAGGGATTGAACTGAGTCTCTCACATTGCAGGTAAATTCTTTACTATTTGAGTTACCAGGGAAGCCCCCCGTGTAGCGTAAGGTACTTTCAATGCTACAAAGCAGAGACTTGCTAGCATTGAGGAGAGGCAATAAATCTTTTCTTGGGAAAACCTAATATAGATAAAAGGCATAGTCTGGCTTCCAAGTGGGTGAAAGGGAGT
Organism: Bubalus bubalis; assembly: GCF_019923935.1. NCBI lineage: Eukaryota > Metazoa > Chordata > Mammalia > Artiodactyla > Bovidae > Bubalus > Bubalus bubalis. Next base: position 75,912,252 of record NC_059159.1, on the reverse strand, counting down.
GCTGAGGACTCCCTACCTCTGAGTTTGACTCAGAGACTGGCTCATGGGTGCCGTGAGTTATCTTCCTGCCTCCGACATGAATTTTGTACTGCTTATAATCCGTGGTGTTCTATGGCTGGAAGAGCAGCAAGAATGTAAAGACAGCTTGTCTTTGACACAGGTGTACTGAGATTGCTAAATGTGAATGGTGCAACAAGCATAATGACATAGACATTCAGAGCTTCAGGCCCTATCATGTGCGCAAGATAATAGCAACCTACTGCTGGAGGAATTTTAAAAACGGGTCACCAAATATTATAGCAACCAAAGCAAAACCCAACCCAGTTCAATGATTAAATATAGTCACTCAACCCTTGCCCTTGCCCACACTGACAGCAAGACAACAGACAACAATGAAACAACAACAATGATAATGAAAATGAAAACTCTAGGCATAAATGATAATCTTGTGGCTCATACAATTTTGTATATCTCATGATTTATATTACTTTAGAATTAAAAGACTCACAAAAGCAAGTCAAAAACAAGTATCATCAACAACAAATAATTAATTCCAAAATATACAAGCAACTCACGCAACTAAACTAGAAACAAAAACCCAATCAAAAGGTGGGAAAAAGACCTAAATAGACATTTCTCTGAAGAAGACATCCAGATGGGTAACAAACACATGAAAAAATGCTCAACATCACTCATTATTAGATAAATGCAAATCAAAACTAAAATGAGATACCATCTCACACCAGTCAGAAAGGCCATCATCAAAAAGTCTACAAAAAAATAAATGCTGGAGAGGGTGTGGAGCAAAGGGAACCCTCTCACGTTGCTGGGAGGAATGTAAATTGATATATCCACTATGGATGACGGTATGGAGATTCCTTAAAAACTAGGAATAAAGCCACCATATGACCCAGCAATTCCACTACTAAGCATATACCCTGAGGAAACCAAACTTGAAAAACCATATGTATCCCCAATGTTGATTGCAGTACTGTTTACAATAGCTAGAATATGAAAGCAACCTGCTGCTGCTGCTAAGTCGCTTCAGTCGTGTCTGACTCTGTGCGACCCCATGGACGGCAGCCAACCAGGCTCCCCCATCCATGGGATTCTCCAGGAAAGAACACTGGAGTGGGTTGCCATTTCCTTCTCCAATGCATCAAAGTGAAAAGTGAAAGGGAAGTTGTTCAATTGTGTCTGACTCTTGGCGACCCCTTGAACCCATCATTCCAGGCCTCCCTGTCCATCACCACTCCCGGAGTTCATTCAAATTCACATATATTGAGTTGGTGATGCCATCCAGCCATCTCATCCTCTGTCGTCCCCTTCTCCCCCTGCCCCCAATCCCTCCCAGCATCAGAGTCTTTTCCAATGAGTCAACTCTTTGCATGAGGTGGCCAAAGTATTGGAGTTTCAGCCTCAGCATCAGTCCTTCCAATTAACACCCAGGACTGGTCTCCTTTAGAATGGACTGGTTGGATCTCCTTGCAGTCCAAGGGACTCTCAAGAGTCTTATCCAACACCACAGTGCAAAAGCATCAATTCTTTAGTGCTCAGCTTTCTTCACAGTCCAACTCTCACATCCATACATGACCACTGGAAAAACCATAGCCTTGACTAAACGGACCTTTGTTGGCAAAGTAATGTCTCTGCTTTTTAATATGCTATCTAGGTTGGTCCTAACTTTCCTTCCAAGGAGTAAGTGTCTTTTAATTTCATGGCTGCAATCACCATCTGCAGTGATTTTGGAGCCCAAACAAATCAAGTCTGATAGTGTTTCCACTGTTTCCCCATCTATTTCCCATGAAGTGATGGGACCAGATGCCATGATCTTAGTTTTCTGGATGTTGAGCTTTAAGCCAACTTTTTCACTCTCCTCTTTCACTTACATCAAGAGGCTTTTTAGTTCCTCTTCGCTTTCTGCCATAACGGTGGTGTCATCTGCATATCTGAGGTGATTGATATTTCTCCCGGCAATCTTGATTCCAGCTTGTGCTTCTTCCAGCCCAATGTTTCTCATGATGTACTCTGCATATAAGTTAAATAAACAGGGTGACAATATACAGCCTTGACGTACTCCTTTTGCTCTTTGGAACCAGTCTGTTGTTCCATGTCCAGTTCTAACTGTTGCTTCCTGACCTCCATACAGGTTTCTCAAGAGGCAGGTCAGGTGGTCTGGTATTCCCATCCTTTTCAGAATTTTCCACAGTTTATTGTGATCCACACAGTCAGAGGCTTTGGCATAGTCAATAAAGCAGAAATAGATGTTTTTCTGGAACTCTCTTGCTTTTTCCATGATCCATTGGATGTTGGAAATTTGATCTCTCATTCCTCTGCCTTTTCTAAAACCAGCTTGAACAACTGGAAGTTCATAGTTCACGTATTGCTGAAGCCTGGCTTGGAGAATTTTGAGCATTACTTTACTAGCATGTGAGATGAGTGCAATTGTGTGGTAGTGTGAGCATTCTTTGGCATTGCCTTTCTTTGGGATTGGAATGAAAACTGACCTTTTCCAGTCCTGTGTCCACTGCTGAGTTTTCCAAATTTGCTAGCATATTGAGTGCAGCACTTTCACAGCATCATCTTTCAGGATTTGAAATAGCTCAACTGGAATTCCATAACCTCCACTAGCTTTGTTCATAGTGATGTTTTCTAAGGCCCCCCTTGACTTCACTTTCCAGGATGTCTGGCTCTAGGTGAGTGATCACACCATTGTGATTATCTGGGTCATGAAGATCTTTTTTGTACAGTTCTTCTGTGTATTCTTGCCACCTCTTCTTAATATCTTCTGCTTCTGTTAGGTCCATACCATTTCTGTCCTTTCTCGAGTCCATCTTTGCATGAAATGTTCCCTTTGTATCTCTCATTTTCTTGAAGAGATCTCTAGTCTTTCCCATTTTGTTGTTTTCCTCTATTTCTTTGTATTGATCACTGAGGAAGGCTTTCTTATCTCTTCTTGCTATACTTTGGAACTGTACATTCAGATGCTTATATCTTTCCACTACTCAGCCATAAAAAGGAATGTATTTGAGACAGCCCTAATGAGGTGGATGAAACTACAGCCTATAATACAGAGTGAGGTAAGTCAGAGAGAGAAATAGAAATATCATATACTGACACACATATATGGAATATAGAAAGATGGTACTGATGGATTTATTTCCAGGGCAGCAGTGGAAAAACAGACATAGAGAATAGACTTAGGGACACAGGGAGATGGGGAGACGGGTGAGGATGAGATGTATGGAGAGAGCAACATGGAAATTTAAATTACTATATGTAAAATAAATAGCCAATAAGAATTTGCTCTATGACTCAGGGAACTAAAATATGGGCTCTGTGACAATCTAGAAGGTTGGGATGGGGCAGGAGATGGGAGGGAGGTTCAGTAGGGAAGGGACATGGGTATTACAATGGCTGATTCTTGTTGTATGACAGAAAGCCACAAAATTCTGTAAAGCAATTATCTTTTAATTAGAAAACATAAAGTGGCAAAAAGTGATAAAAAGGAATAAATGACTTGATTAAATACAGTCAATAACAAAATAATAATAAAAATATATCATCAACAGATATAGAAATGAACAGAATTAGTCTCAGATAACCAATATACTGGAACACACATGCCAATACTTTAAAATAATAATTGTTAAAATGTTAAAGGAGTTAATAAAAAATAGACATAATGCATGTAAAAAACAGGGACTTCCCACAGGAACAGAACAAATAAAGAGGTCCAAAGCATATGCTAGAAACATGAAGGTGAAGATGTGATAGCACAGATGGAGCACATCTGCAAATTCATCAGCAAACTAGTCAGAGCAGAAGAAAAATTAGTAAATCTTATAATAGGTTAAACAAGCTTATAAAGACTCAAAGGAAAAAAGCAAAATGAAACAAAGCAAGCAAAGAAGAATCTTAGAGATTCTAAGAATTCAGTGATAATACAAGAGAGACTAAAATACATTTTGTTGAAATCCAGAAGGAATAAATACCAAATGAAGCAGAAAAAAATTTGAGGAGATGACTGGGAATTTTGAACATAACTGGAAGAAAACAAATTATAGATCTAGTAAATTCAGAGAGCCCCAGAGAAGAATTAAGATAAAAATTAAACACATCAAGAATAATGATAGCTAAAGTACTGAAAACCAAACACACACACACAAAATCTTAAACTCAGCCACAGCAAAAAGAGAACATTATCTAGAGGCAAAAAAAAAAAAAAATCAAATATCACAACAGCTTGTTTATCAGAACATATATAAGTTGGAATCAATGATATAACATCTTGAAAGAATTGACAGAACAAAGGTCAACCCAAGATTTTATACCCATTATACATATAGCTTAAAACTAATAATGAAATGATGATATTTGAGAAAAATAAATGCTGTAAGAGTTCATTGACAACAGGTTTGCACTAAGATAAATGCTAAAGGAGTATAGAAACAAATGGAAATTGAAATTAAATAAAGAAATAAAAAGTACAAAAAAAGGATACAAATATGAATAAAAAGCCCAGTTATTTCCATTATTATAACAAAAATTTATTACCTAAGTGAGAACAGTAACACTATACTATGGAGTTTATAATATTTGAGAGTATCATGCATGATAAAAATAGTAGAGACTGAGAGAGAAGAAATAGAAATTATATTTGAAAGGTTTTTACACTATATAGGAGTTGGAATAATACGGATTTTAGGTCACTGCAATAAGTTAAAATATATATTGAAATCCCTAGAGAAACCACAAAAAATTTAAAAACTAGTACATATAATATTATTTTTATAGAATTTCTAGTTTTTCTTTTTTAAAGTGCATGCATGCCAAATATCTTCAGTGTTGTCAGACTCTTTGTGACCTTATTGACTGTACCCTACCAGGCTCCTGTGTCCATGGAGATTCTCCAGGCAAGATACGGGGGTGAGTTGTCTTGCCTTCCTCCTAGAGATCTTCCTGTCCCAGGAATCAAACCCATTTCTCTCAAGTATCTTGCATTGGCAGGCAGGTTCTTTACCACTAGCACCACCTGGAGAATTGTTTGTTCTATATATGTAGTAAGATGATTTCTTAAAATCAATAAAATGAGAATTCATGACAATTATAAATTGATTTATTTCAATCTAAAGTAGTAATAATTATTAAAACAATTATTTGAAAATCCCATTCTAATAACAGCAAGTTAAAAGTAATCATTTAAAATTAATATGGATTGTGTTAAAGTTTTCTGTTATTTCTTCAGGTCATTTCAGTTAACTTCATTCTTGCACACAATGTAGATCTGGGGGTCACATAAAAGTCACATAAAGGAATGGCCAATATGGGCATGCTCGAAAAAGTTCTCAAACTAAAGAGTTCCTGAGGGACTTCCCTGGTGGTCTAATGTTTAAGAATCTGCCTTCCAATGCAGGGGACATAGTTTCAATCGCTGGTAGGAGAACTAGGATCCCACATGACATTGGGCAGCTAAGCCTGTACACTGCAGCTACAGGGCCCATGCACTCAAGAGCCTGTGCAGCACAACAGGAGAGAGGCCCGCAGGCCAGAGTTGTCTTGCCTTCCTCCTAGAGATCTTCCTGTCCGCAGGCCAGAGCTAGAGACACCTGAGTGTCACAGTGAAGACCCCCTGGCACAGCAACTAAGGCTCAGTGCAGCCAAACACATAAATCAACAAATAAATAAGTATTTTTAAAATGTATTTTATATAAATATATTTATATTTATGACTGCATTTATACACATATTTATATATTTTATATAAATGTATAATTATATATGTATAATTATATTTATTATTTCTTATAATTATTATGACAAATTAAAATAGTAAACACAGATTTAAATATGTTATAAATCATATAACATAAATATAAATATATATTTATATTATCTATAATCATATAAAATATAAATTATATAACAAAATATATATGTTATATATGATATTGTTTATAATTTATATAACTATATATATTTACATCTATAAATACATTTATATTTATATGCAATTCCTACATAGTGTAAAAGCCCTTCAAATATAATTTCTATTTCTTCTCTCTCAGCCTGAGAATATATCTCTTTAGTTAAGTCTTGCTACAATTTTCAATTAGTAACAAATCATTTTTCTTCCCCTACAGATGAATTCTGTAGGATTTGGAAAAGACCTTATATTTTGATCTCTTTTTCCTTCACAGCTTTCATGAATATCTGAAACACAGGCAGATGATTTAGTAGAGTCAAAATCTAAAATATTTTTCTGAGTTTCTGTGTTGTCCTGATATATTTTTCTTTTTGCTAGTATATTTTATCTTTAGTAAATATCAAGCCCAATTCCTTTACTTTTTAGCTTCCTGGTCAATAATTTCCCCAAAATTTTTATCATACTGAATCTCTCAGCATGAACAGTTCTTACATCCCATAAGCATCCTTCCAGAATTCTCAATCTTTCAAAAAGCATGACATGATCTAGATGTTGTATTAGTCTATGTTATCCAGAGGAACAGAATCAATAGGATATACATACATAAATAAAATTACATATGTGTATATATATATAATTATACACATACACATATATATCTGAGGAGATTTATTATAGAAATTGGCTCACATAATTATGGAGGCTAGGAAGCCCCATGATCTGCTATTTGTAAGTTAGAGAACCAAGGACAGTTGGTGGCATAACTCCCTCTGAGTTGAAGGTTTAAGAATCAGGGGAGTTGACTGTCAAAGTCCCAATCCAAGTCCAAAACCTCTAAGAACCCAGAGCACAGACATCTGAGGCAAGAGAAAAACTCAAGCAGAAAACAGCTTCTCATTTCTTCTACCTTTTTGTTCTATTCAGACTCTCAAGGGACTTGATAACGTCCACCCTCATTAATGTGGGTAATCTTTACTCAGTCTACTGGTACAAATAGACTCAACTCTTCTAGAAAAACTCATACAGACATATCAAGAAATGATGTTTACCAATTACTTGAGCATTTCTTAGCCCTGTCAAGGTGATATATAAAACTGATCATCAAAGATGCTTACATGAATATAAAAAGTCTGGCTAGAGTATTAGTTCACTCTATGAATTATTTTTTTTATGATAGGTGTCACATTTAAAGATTATTAGAAAGAACTGATGTTAGACTTGATTCAAATTAGGGTGGAATGAAAGAGGTCAGATTTATCATTACACATGAAACAACAGGCAGAATATATGACACAATGATTTATAAATCAATGATCATCAGGCAAAAAAGCACAGTAATTCCAGAGATATGAACAATACACAAGGTGAGTTTTGCAATTACCCTGGATTACTGCCTGGAGAGTTTCCAGGCTGTGGTGAATCATTTTGGGAGTGCAGGGGTTGTTGGAGCCTAGTATTCTCCCTGAGTTAAGGAGGCAAACTGGATAATCTGGTGAGATATGTGGATAGAGATCAGAGAGCAGAAAAATGGAGATTATAGAGGTACACAGGGTAAAAACTTGAAAAATCAGTGATTGACACATCCATGTATATTAACTAGTAGTAGCTGGGGAAGGAAATACCTACAAAGGGTTAGAGGTTCATATTCCACAGGGTTCATAATTTATGAGATTGACAATGGACTTGTGTTAATCGTGGTAAATTGTTACCACTCCTCAAAAGTACTACTTCGTTCACAAGTAACAACTTTAAAAAAAAAAAAAAAAAACTTGTAAATATCAAACCTTTTCAAAGTAAGTTAACTGTCTCATAGAAAAGAGTTCAAGAATATTTATAGGTATAAAAATATATAACACTCAACAAGGTGAAGGTGAATTTCAGGGTATTTGAAATCCAGTAAAGCATTACTGGAGGGCTCATAATGAGGAGAAAAATTAATCCATCAAAGCCAACTCAGTAGAAGCTCAGGCTTTTCTTAAACATTAGACTAGGTGTGTGATGTCATTAAAACAGATATTAAAACTGTATTCCAATTGTTCAAAATGCTAGAATGAAGAATAATCAAATATATTAAGTAGATAAAGGAATCATGTGTTTAAAAAGATATAAGGTTTTACAGATGAAAACTACAATGTCTGGGATGGGAAATAAAATGATGGGAAATAGCAGATTAGACATTGCAGAAGAAAATATTAGGGATCTTGAATACCTAGTAAGTAAAATGACCAAAAATGAAAAAGACAGAAACAAGATCCTCTCATCAGGAAAGTAAAAAGAAGACAGTTTCTGTTAACTGTAGCAAATCTTTAAGTTGAAAAATATACAAGTAACTGAATCCTTTGAGAAAATATAGAGATGAGGGGGGAAAACCTTTAATCATAAGACATAGGAATGGTACTATATTAAAAGACATCAAAATCAAATTTCTCAAAAATAGTGATAGACAATCATAAAGGTAGCCAGAGGAAAATGGCACATTATATACAGAAGATCAGATGTAAAGATGAGAGTAAGTTTCTAGTTAGAAACAGCAGAAATGTTATGAAAGTGGAACATCTTTAAAATAGTTAAAGGAACAATACATGCTGATTTATTATTCTATACACAATAAAAATTTATTTTTTTAAAGAAGGCAAAGTGAAACCTATTTCAGGTATACAAAAACTGGAAAAGAAAATCATTATTACCATTGCATGAAATATTGAAAAAGTCCTTATGTGGCTGAAAAATGACATCAGATGTATGTATGGACATGAACATGAAAATAAAGAGCACAAGACTCTATATGTGTGTGTGTGTGTGTGCGTGTGTGTTATTTTTCTTAAAATTTAAATGTCTTTAAAATATAATTCTTTCAAGAAAAATAAAGACTACATATGTAGAATCAAGGTGTATGGTCACCACAACACAAAGGTTATGAGGAGAGAAAAGGAAATACACTGTCATAAATATTTTGGCCACCTGATGCAAAGAACTGACTCATTAGAAAAGACCATGGACATGAGTCTGAGCAAGTTCCGGGAGTTGGTGATGGACAGGGAAGCCTGGTGTACTGAAGTCCATGGGGTTGCAAAGAGTCAGACACAAATATTTTTATATGTACAATGTTTTATTATCACTTAAGGCTAAACTGGCCTAGAGAAGGGCATGGCAACCCACTCCAGTATTACCGCCTGGAGAATCCCATGGACAGAGAAGCCTGGCAAGCTCCATAGTTCCCAAATAGTCGGACATGACTGAAGACTTAGAACACATGCAAGGTTAAACTGAGGTAAGTTAAAGTTGTAATAGTATACAAAATGTATACAAAAGTATACAACTTTAACTTATCTCAGTTTAACCTTAAGTAATAGTATCTACTTCTGCTTCATTGACTGTACTAAAGCCTTTGATTCTGTGGATCACAACATACTGTGGAAAATTCTTAAAGAGATAATATCAGACCACGTTACCTGCCTCCTGAGAAACCTGTATTCAGGTCAAGAAGTAACAGAACCAGACATGGAACAATGGACTGGTTCCAAACTGGGCAAGGAGTATGTCAAGGCTGGATATTGTCACCCTGATTATTCAACTTATATGCTGAGTAGATCATGGCATCTGGGTCCATCACTTCAAGGCAAATAGATGGGGAAAAAATGGAAACAATGAGAGACTTTATTTTCTTGGGCTCCAAAATCACTGCAGATGGAGACTGCAGCCATGAAATTAAAAGACACTTGCTCCTTGGAAGAAAAGCTATGACAAACCTAGACAGCATATTAAAAAGCAAAGATATTACTTTTCTGACAAAAGTCCATCTAGTCAAACTATGGTTTTTCCTGTAGTTATCTACAGACGTGAAAATTGGACCATAAAGAAGACTGAGCAACAAAGAATTGATGTTTTCAAATTTTGGTGCTGGAGAAGACTCTTGGGAGTCCCTTGCTCAGCAAGGAGATCAAATCAGTCAGTTCTAAAGAAATCAGTCCTGAATAAACTTTGGAAGGAATGATGCTGAAGCTGAAGATCCAATACTTTGGCCACCTGATATGAAAAGCCAACTCATTGAAAAAGAGCCTGATGCTGGGAAAGACTGAGGGCCGAACGGGGCTACAGAGGATGAGATGGCTGGATGGCATCATCTACTAAACGGACATGGGTTTGAGCACACTTTGGGAGGTAGTGAAGGACAGGGAAGCCTGGTGTGCTCAGTCCATGGGGTCACAAAGAGTCCAATACATCTGAGTAATTGAACAACAGCAACTCTACACCCTAAGACAACCACTAAAGTTTTACAAAGGTACTAGCTAATAAGCCAACAAAGGTGGCAAAATCGAATCCTAAAAATATTCAACGAAAAATTAATCAGAAAGAAAGGAATAAGGGAACAGAGAACTTACAGGATAGATTGAAAGCTAGTGGAATTAAACCCAATAATATCAATATCTAATTAATTATATCATTAAAGGTAAATGACCTAAGTGTTCCAACTAAAAGGCAGAGATTGTCAGATTGGATAAAAAATTAAGAAATGACTATACACTGCCTATAAGAAGTCGCTTCAAGTCAAGAAACAATTAGATCACATGTAAAAATACAGAAAATATGTCATGTTAACTGTATTCACATGATAACTGAGTAGCTCTATTAATATCAAAGTAAATTTCAGATCAAAGAATATTACCAGGAATAAAAATCATTTCATAACATTTAAGGAGTCATTTCAACAAACAGATAAAATGACCCTAAGCATTCATGTATTCAATAATAAGACTTCAAAATGTATATAGGAAAATGGATAGACTTTTCAACAAATACTTCTGGAACAATAGAAGAAAATAACAGCAAGAAAAATACTGCAAGAAAATAAACTTAAATCCAGACATCACATTTTATACACAAAAGCACTCAAGGGTGATAATACACCTAGACATAAAATTTAAAAGTTTAAAATGTCTGTTATGAAAACATAGGATAAAATTTGGTGATCTTGCAGTTAGACAAAGAATTCTTAGATTTAATATCAAAAGTACAATCCATAAAACACAAAGGCTAATTTGAAGTTCATCAGAGTTAGTAGCTTCTGCTCTTTGAATGAAAATTTAAGGGAATAAAAACTGAAGCCACAGATTGGGTAAACATTTACAAATCATGTATATGATAAAGCACTTGCATATCAAGGATATATAAAGAACTCTCAAAATATAATAAGAAAATAAACAATTTAATAAAACTTGTAAAACATATGGATGGCAAGTATTTGTTATTTAGAGAAATTAAAATTAAAACCACAATGAAATATCAGTATACCTGTTTCAAAAGCCCAAATTAAATAAATAAATAACTGAACAGATCAGTAAGGATGAAGGAGAGGGACTCTTACATAGTAATAGTGTGAGTGTAAAACTGTGCAAATGCTTTGGAAAACACTTTGTTAGTTTATGTACTTTTTGATTAAAAAAATGCTTACCACATATTACTGATTCCACTTTTAGTGGAAATTAAAGCATGTAAGCATATAGCCATTCAAAGATTATACATAAATGTGCAGAGAAGTTTTATTTGTAACAACCAAGAACCGTATGTCTATTGACAGATGAATATGCTGTTGATAAACACATTGTGGTATATGTATATAATGGAATGTGTTCAGTTGTTTCAGTTGTGTCTGACTCTGCAACCTTATGAATGGTAGCCCTTCAGGCTCCTCTGACCATGGGATTCTCCAGGCAAGAATATTGGACCAGGTTGCCATATCCTCCTCCAAGGGATCTTTCCAACATAGGGATCAAATCCATATTTCCTGTGTCTTCTGCATTGGAGGCACATTCTCTACCTGCTGAACCATCCAGAAAACCCATGTAATAGAAGAGTAACCAGCATTAAGACTAGAAGTATTGATACATGCAGCAACATAGCTGAATCTCAAAACAATTATGCTGATTGATCAACAAATTAAAAAAAAAGCATACATACTGTATGATTCAATTTATATGAAAATTTAAGCTCATATATAGTGACTACAGGTGGATCAGTAGTTGCCAGAGGATGGGGTGGGATTGGGCAGGAGGAAGGGAACAGAAAGAGAATGAGAAAAGGGTATGTCAAAAACAGGAACTTTTAACATCTGCTTTCTGAACCAAGTAATAATAAATTGTAGTAATAGTAATTCAGAGAAGGCAATGGCACCCCACTCCAGTGCTCTTGCCTGGAAAATCCCATTGATGGAAGAGCCTGGTAGGCTGCAGTCCATGGGGTTGCGAAGAGTCGGACATGACTGAACGACTTCACTTTCACTTTTCACTCTCATGCATTGGAGAAGGAAATGGCAACCCACTCCAGTGTTCTTGCCTGGAGAATCCCAGGGACAGGGGAGCCTGGTGGGCTGCTGTCTATGGGGTTGCACAGAGTCCGACACAACTGAAGCGACTTAGCAGCAGGAACAGCAGCAGCAGCAGTAGCAGCAGCAGTAATAGTAATTATATAGAATATTGTCATATTTGCATGTAGCTATAGCTAATCCTGATCCTGCACTAACTGGCCATCTTAAGTCAATTATGACTTTGTGAATGAGAGAGGCATTGTGAAATTAGAAGACTGACTAATAAATAATGTAGAAGCCTTTTGGTAAAAGAAATAATAGCACTTTTTTTTTAATTCCCTTTAACTATTGTGAAATCTCCTTTCTTTTTTCTTTTTTAGCTCTGTTTTGAAATTAAATGTTTAAAATGCTATTTAAAACCATATAAGTGCACTAATAGAAACTATTTTGCTAAAGAAATAATGAGTATTTTTGCTATTTCCCCTAACTATTGAGATAGTGTTTCTATACCTTTAAAATTAGCTGTGATAGAGAATTAAATTGTTTTCAATTCCATTTTTTAAATAAAATATATTACTTCTATAAAAGCAGCCTTTAAAATATTGCCAACCTGTTTTATAGTCTTATTGCCAAAAAGAAATAAACTTTTTATTCATTAAAAAAACTATTTAATTAATCATATTTTTCCTAATTTACTCTTCAGAAAGCAATGAATGCTATCAAGTTGTAGTCAGTACAGTTAACTGCTAAAAAACATTATCAACTTTTCAAAGAAGACTTTACAACCATATACATTGCAGTTCAATTTGTATCACTGGGTTTAAACCACAGATAATTGATACTCCATGTTGTCACCAAGGGCTTCCCCAGTGGCTCAGAGCTAAAGAATCTGCTTGGAATGCAAGAGAGAAAGGAGACGCAGGTTGGATCTCTAGGTGGGGAAGAACCCCCTGGAAAAGGGCACAGGCAGCTCACTCCAGTATTTTTGCCTGGAGGATCTTATGGACAGAGGAGCCTGGCGGGCTACAGTCCATGGGGTCGCATAGAGTTGGACATGACCAAAGCAACTGAACACACACACGCAAGTTGTCAGCAAGCCTATTTTACAGCAGCTGACAATAACATTTCCTCAGTGAACCTTAGTTTACTCAGATTGCCCAACTTCTGTGTCAGTTGCTTTTGCTGCTGTTCAGTCAATAGTGTCCGACTCTTTGCAACTCCATGAACTGAAACTTGCCAGGCTCCTCTGTCTGTGGGATTTCTGAGGCAAGAATACTGGAGTGGATTGCCATTTCCTTCTCCAGAGGATTTTCCTGGACCAGGGATCCAATCTGTTGCTCCTGCATTGGCATGCAGATTCTTTACCATGGAACATGAAAGAGATGACCCCAGAAGAAAATATGAGATATATTCCAAACATCTTAAAACTATGTTCCTCTCCATCCTTGTCAATATCTGCACTGAGCCAATTGCTTAGGAACTTCCATTACATTTAAAATGTGAAAACACAATTGATAGAGGGAGGGAAGCCAGGGAAAGTCTGCTCTGGCTGACCTATAGCTGTGGTCAAAAGCAGTTACCATGGAGCATAGCTTTCTGTATTCTGATACAATTCTGAAAAAATATGGCATGCCCTCTTTCTTCCTGGGACTAAACAAGCTTTCAATAAATTAAGAGATTGGGGGGAAAATGGTGTTAAATATGTTAAATATGGACAAAAATTAAAAATGTTATCAGTTAATCAGAAAACAGAATGTATATACATATATACACAGTTCTGTCTCAATAAAAGTAATATTTAATATAAAATTTGCAAATAAATTGCAATTATGCATATTAAGCTTGAATTTTATGTTCATATTTATGTATAAATACAGATACGATAAATAGAAGAGATTCTATAAATAGAATAGCTACTTTGGAAAAAGCACTTTCATTTCAGGTTTAATGCTGTAGTTTAGGGGAAATGAGTGAAGTTAGTATCAGAAAAGAATAATAAACTTTTTTTCTACCCTTTTAAATAATTCTGGCTGGCCAAATAATTAAGTTGACCTGAGACAGAGTAAGAGGAGAAATTCAAACCAAAGTTTAATAGCATGTATACATGGGAGAGACCCAAGAAAACTGAGTCACTCACCAAAATGGCTGAAGCCCTCACCTTCAATACCATTGTCAGCTAACTACAAAAGAGGAGGTTGGGGGTGGTGCTTTGGGACTTTAAAGGGAAGGGAGACAATTTACATAGAGATGGAAAAGCAAATCTTTGTTAAATAAATGTTTGCTGGGCCCTGAGAGACAATGAGACACAGTGGACTATGATCTCTAGGGCACTTTCCCCACCACAGACAGCTCATATTCTTTGCAAATATCAGTGGCAATAGCTCTATTCCAGGAAAAGGCCCTCTATTTGAACTTTTCTTAGGCAGTTAAGGAGAAGGTGAACGTTTTTTTTCCTGAATCTTTAGGACCTTTACTGCTTTCAGCTCAAAACAATCCACATGCCAAAAAGACATTTTGGAGTTAGAAGTTTTCCTCCCCTACACTACTCTGTTTCTGAACCTCATGTACATGAGAGAGGGAAAATGTTTAATTATGTTTGGATGAAATGGAAATGTAACTTGAATGTGCATACAATGGATTTGCCAACTAAGAGCTGGGATTCATTATTAACACCAGGCTTGGGAGGACCTATTTGACTACATGACATCTTTTAATCTCTGAACATTTGGCCTTTTATGGGTTCAGTCCCAAAGAACCAACTAGGAATATGCACATATTCCTTATAGGAAGCTAAGGTTTATCTGTCCTAAGCCATATTGTTTGAGCTGACAGGCTCCTTTCTCTTTAATGAATGTAAATGTTTTTTTCTTGATGTGACAATGCTCTCTGGGGGTTAGCAATTCAGAAATAAAACCTTTTGACTTTAAAAGTAGTTCAGCAAGAGTCTTGGGACTAGGGAGAGCACAAGAGGCAAAGTGGAACTGTTCAAGTAAAAGCTTAGTTGCCCTTCAGAGAGAAGCCCTAGCTGCTCCAGTATTGGTGAGACTTATCACGACATCATCAGTCTAGTGTCCCTGAGAGAGCTCTTGTAAAACTCTGAACAAATACTGTTGTTGGCAGCTCTTCTAATATTAGGCTTTGCTGACTCTCAAAATGCATGTATGGCAATTACATTTCTTCAAGAACCTACTGACCTCTGTACTTAATACTCACAACTTATTTCAGAGAAAATTCAATTGAAAATAAGAAATTAGGTTACTCTCACCTTGCGAGATGGTGTCTGAGGACAGAAAAATGGGAGGAGCCCCAAGGCTTTGACCATTCTGATAAGTGTAATGGACCATGAAAGTCTTTCTCAAACTTACAAAGACCCTTGTTAATATTTTCACATTATACAAAGGCTTTTTTTCCCCTTAAAAATCCCAGGAGTTTCTCCACAGTAGCATTTCACTAATCATATAGAAAGCATGAGCTTATATATGCAGATGGAATTCAGATATTAAGTCTGAAGTAAATTTTCACTGAGGCACTTAGGAAAGACAAGCAGTTTGTGGAGAATTCCCTAAACACTATGGTTTAGAGCAAATATGAATCAAATCTGAATGCTTTGGAGAGTAACAAAGTTCAGAATATTTTTTTCTTCCATGGTTTCCCAAATGCAAAATGAAAATGCAATTCTCAGTATAGATCCCTTAACTTTACATATATTTAGTAGCACAAAATAAAAGGAAGGAAATATATCACTGCTGCATGAAAACAATTGAAAAATGAAAGAGTCAAGCCCTAGCTAAAAAGAAAGAAAATGTATACTTTTTACTGAGGGAGGGCTGTGCAAATTTAATGTTGCCAAATATTCTAATAAAATTTCCTCTAATTTCTAGACTCTTGTTAATATAATTTCAAAGATCCATTTAATAAATAAGCAATACTAGTGAAAAGAATACATTAAAAAAGAAAATTTGAAGGAGATGAAATTTAAAATTTAACCAACTATATACATATTTACTCCCATCTTTTAAGGAAATGGATTTTAGCTGAAGTAAATGGCAACCCAATTCAGTATTCTTGCCTAGAGAATTCCTTCGACAGAGAAGCCTGGTAGGCTACAGTCCATGGGGTCACAAAGAGTCAGACACAACTGAACAACAGTTTCATTTCAGGTACAGTATGAGATATTTACTGATATAGCCATCTATACAAATATAGAATCACTGTACTGTACACCTAAAATTGTTATACTATAATATGTCAATCATACTTCAGTCTAAAAAGAATTGAATGCATACCTAAAATACTGGCTGTCTAAAAGTGCTTACTAGGATTTTATTTAGAGAAAGTTAGTAATAGGATGATAACCTTTAAAATGCATCAATATATATGCACTCCAGTTCAGTTCAGTTCAGTTCAGTTCAGTTCAGTCACTCAGTTGTGTCCGACTCTTTGTGACGCCATGAATCGCAGCACACCAGGCCTCCCTGTCCATTACCAACTCCAGGAGTTCACTCAGACTCATGTCCATTGAGTCAGTGATGCCATCCAGCCATCTCATTCTCTGTCGTCCCCTTCTCCTCCTGCCCCCAATCCCTCCCAGCATCAGAGTCTTTTCCAATGAGTCAACTCTTCACATGAGGTGGCCAAAGTACTGTAGTTTCAGCTTTAGCATCATTCCTTCCAAAGAAATCCCAGGGCTGATCTCCTTCAGCATGGACTGGTTGGATTTCCTTGCAGTCCAAGGGACTCTCAAGAGTCTTCTCCAACACCACACTTCAAAAGCATCAATTCTTAGGCACACAGTCCAACTCTCACATCCATACATGATGACTAGAAAAACCATAGCCTTGACTAGATGGACCTTTTTTGGCAAAGTAATATCTCTGCTTTTGAACATGCTATCTAGGTTGGTCATAACTTTCCTTCCAAGGAGTAAGCGTCTTTTAATTTCATGGCCATAGTCACCATCTGCAGTGATTTTGGAGCCCCCAAAAATAAAGTCTGACACTGTTTCCACTGTTTCCCCATCTATTTCCCATGAAGTGATGGGACCAGATGCCATGATCTTCGTTTTCTGAATGTTGGGCTTTAAGCCAACTTTTTCACTCTCCACTTTCACTTTCCTCAAGAGGCTTTTAGTTCCTCTTCACTTTCTGCCATAAGCATGGTGTCATCTGCATATCTGAGGTTATTGATATTTCTCCTGGCAATCTTGATTCCAGCTTGTGTTTCTTCCAGTCCAACGTTTCTCATGATGTACTCTGCATATAAGTTAAATAAGCAGGATGACAATATACAGCCTTGACGTACTCCTTTTCCTATTTGGAACCAGTCTGTTCCATGTCCAGTTCTAACTGTTGCTTCCTGACCTGCATATAGGTTTCTCAAGAGGCAGGTTAGGTGGTCTGGTATTCCCATCTCTTTCAGAATTTCCACAGTTCATTGTGATCCACACAGTCAAAGGCTTTGGCATAGTCAATAAAGCAGAAATAGATGTTTTTCTGGAACTCTCTTGCATTTTCCATGGCCCAGCAGATGTTGGCAATTTGATCTCTGGTTCCTCTGCCTTTTCTAAAACCAGCTTGAACATCTGGAAGTTCACGATTCACATATTGCTGAAGCCTGGCTTGGAGAATTTTGAGCATTACTTCACTAGCGTGTGAGATGAGTGCAATTGTGCGGTAGTTTGAGCATTCTTTGGCATTGCCTTTCTTTGGGATTGGACTGAAAACTGACCTTTTCCAGTCCTGTGGCCACTCCTGAGTTTTCCAAATTTGCTGGCATATTGAGTGCAGCACTTTCACAGCATCATCTTTCAGGATTTGAAATAGCTCAACTGGAATTCCATCACCTCCACTTGCTTTGTTTGGAGTGATGCTTTCTAAGGCCCACTTGACTTCACATTCTGGGATGTCTGGCTCTAGGTCAGTGTTCACATCATTGTGATTATCTGGGTGGTGACGATCTTTTTTGTACAGTTCTTGTGTGTATCCTTGCCACCTCTTCTTAATATCTTCTGCTTCTGTTAGGTCCATATCATTTCTGTCCTTTATGGAGCCCATCTTTGCATGAAATATTCCCTTGGTATCTCTAATTTTCTTGAAGAGATCTCTAGTCTTTCCCATTCTGTTGTTTTCCTCTATTTCTTTACATTGATCACAGAGGAAGGTTTTCTTATCTCTTCTTGCTATTCTTTGGAACTCTGCATTCAGATGCATATATCTTTCCTTTTCTCCTTTGCTTTTCACTTCTCTTCTTTTCACAGCTATTTGTAAGGCCTCTGCAGACAGCCATTTTGCTTTTCTGCATTTCTTTTCCATGGGGATTGTCTTGATCTCTGTCTCCTGTACAATGTCATGAACCTCATTCTATAGTTCATCAGGCACTCTATCTATCAGATCTAGGCCCTTAAATCTATTTCTCACTTCTACTGTATAATCATAAGGGATTTGATTTAGGTCATACCTGAATGGTCTAGTGGTTTTCCCTACTTTGTTCAATTTAAATCTGAATTCGGTAATAAGGAGTTCATGATCTGAGCCACAGTCAGCTCCTGGTCTTGGTTTTGTTGACTGTATAGAGCTTCTCCATCTTTGGCTGCAAAGAATATAATCAATCTGATTTCGGTGTTGACCATCTGGTGATGTCCCTGTGTAGAGTCTTCTCTTGTGTTGTTGGAAGAGGGTGTTTGCTATGACCAGAGCATTTTCTTGGCAAAACTCTATTAGTCTTTGCCCTGCTTCTTTCCATATTCCAAGGCCAAATTTGCCTGTTACTCCAGGTGTTTATTGACTTCCTACTTTTGCATTCCAGTCCCCTATAATGAACGTATAAAGTATGAATAGATAGCTAGTGGGAAGTTGCTATAGGACACAGGGAGCCCACTTTTGCACTCTGTGATGAATAAGAGGGGTGAGATGGGAGGAGAGGGAGGTTCTAGAAGGAGAGGATATAGAGGTTCTAGTTAGAGAGGATATATATATATATATATATATATATATATATATATATCCTATATATTCTTAGGGCTGAATAAAACTATTATATGTTAGAAACCAACTCTACTTTATGAAGCAATTATCTTCCAATTAAAAATTTGAAAATATAATAAAACAAAAACAAATCTAAATTGGTTTTAGAAACAATTAACACAGAATGTTATTTTATGTGCACACAGGGTGTGATGTGATAATAATATGAAGTAATAAACAATGTACACAGTTTCTCTAACTACATTTCTTTAATCTGGTGAATGTTTCTCCTTTCTGGGTCACTTGGCATGAAGGCTTGTCCAGAAGTCAATAATCAGAAAAGAATTTAAAAAAAAGTATCAAATATTAGGTTATAGTTTAAGAAATAATTTCCCAACTATAGAGTAAATATATTAACTAGAAGAACTGTGAAGCAATTTGCCTTGATTTCCTTCCTTTCAGCTAAGGAAGAACATATTCCTCTGGGTTGCTGGGGAAAGAAAAATCAAAAGTAGAGAAATGACAGACTTCATGACATCAGAATTTTAGAAGACGAGAATCAAGTTTCTCTTCCCCAGTGAATTAGCATCCTTGGGACTAGTGACAGAAATGGCAACCACAGTACACCTATACCTCAATCCCATGTGGATACATGGGAGATGGAGTCTTTTACTAGAATCATTTCAGCCACTCCAATTCCATTCAGCAGAGCAAAGAATGATACAGTGATGGCATCAGAGACAAAGACGGAAAAGTCAACACCATTATTATTATTATTATTATTTTTCCTGCAGCCCCAGATTGACAAAACATGGTCCACTGGAGAAAAGAATGGCAAACCATTTCTGCAGTCTTGCCCTGAGAATCTCATTAATGGTATGAAGAGGCAAAAAGATATGACACTGAAAAGTGAACTCCCCAGGTCTGTAGGTGCCCAATATGCTACTGAAGACTGGAATAATAGCTCCAAAAGGAATGAAGTTGTTGGTCTTCAGTTGCTCAGTTGTATCCAACACTTTGCAACCCCATGGACTGTAGCACACCAGGGTTCTCTGTTCTTCACCATCTCCTGGAGCTTGCTCAAACTCATGTCCTTTGAGTCAGTGATGCCATCCAACCATCTCATCCTCTGTTGTTCCCTTCTCCTCCTGCCTTCAATTTTTCCTAGTATCAGGGTCTTTTCTAATGAGTTGGCTATTCATATCAGGTGGCCAAGTATTGGAACTTCAGCTTCAGCATCTGTCCTTACAATGAATATTCCTTTAGGATTGACTAGTTTGATCTCCTTGAATGGTTTGGCCTCAGACCAAACTATAGGGAGGGAACACAGCTCCACTCATCTGCAGAAAATTGGATTAAAAATTTACTGAGCATGGCCTTGCCCACCAGAGCAAGACCCAGTTTTCCCCACAGCCATTCCCTCCCATCAGAAAGCTTTCACATGCCTCTTTTCCTCATTCATCAAAGGGCAGGCAGAATAAAAACCACAGTCACAGAAAACTGCCGGAACCATGTTATACTGCTTTCTCAGAAATGTCTCCTGGAATTTAATCTTATTCATTCTCTCTCCCTTGCTTGCTCTTTCCTCACCCTTAAGTTAAACATTCTGGCTGACAAGTCAGCATTAGCCAGATGCTGTTCTGCATGCAGAACAACCCCCTTATCTACAAAGACCTTTCTTTACAACTCTCATGTGATTACCTCCAGACCTCCAGGAGGAAGCTTCCTTAATCCCAAGAGTTCTGGCCTTTGTTTTGCTTTACTGCTCTTAGTTAAAGATTACAAGATAAGTTACCAATAAATATCTGCTCAATGTTTTCTTGGGGAGTTGCTCTTCTGCAAGCTCTCCCTGTACTGTGTCTCTCATAATCCTGTGTGTTTGTGAGAATTATTCAGTGTGAAATCACTACAACTAGCCAACTGATCATATGGATCACAGCCTTCTCTAACTCAATGAAACTATGAGCCATGCTCCATAGGGCCACCTAAGACAGATGGGTCATGGTGGAAAGTTCTGACAAAATGTGGACCACTGGATATGGGAATGGCAAGCCACTTCAGAATTCTTGTCTTGAGAACCCCACGAACAGTTTGAAGGAATGAAGATGCTGACCCAAAATGGAAAACAAAAACAAAAACAAAAAAACACCCAGTTGTGGATGTGTCTGGTGGTGAAAGTAAAGTCCAATGCTGTGAAGAACAATATTGCATAGGAATCTGGACTGTTCATGAAGCATGGTAAATTTGAAGTGATCAAACAGGAAATGGCAAGAGTGAACATTGACATTTTGATGTTCATGAATCAAGGTAAACTGGAAGTGGTCAAACAGGAGATGGCAAGAGTGAACATCAACATTTTAGAAATCAGTGAAGCAAAATGGATGGGAATGGGAGAATTTAATTCAGATGACCATTATGTCTACTACTGTGGGCAAGAAATGGAGCAGCCCTCACAGTCAACAAAAGAGTCTGAAATACAGTACTTGGGTACAGTCTCAAAAATCACAGAATGATCTTGGTTCATTTCCAAGGCAAACCATTCAATATTACTGCAATCAAGTCAATGCCCCAACCACTAATGCCAAAGAAGCTTAAGTTGAATGGTTCTATGAATACCTACAAAACCTTCAAGAACTAACAACAACAACAAAAAGATGTTCTATTCATTATGTGTGCTTAGTCACTCAGTCATGTCCTACTCTTTGTGACCCTATGGACTGTAGCCTGCTGGGCTCCTCTATCCGTGGGATTCTCCAGTGGGCTGCCATGCCCTCCTCTAGGGGATCTTCCCAACATAGGGATAAATACCAGGTGTCCCACATTGCAGGCAGACTCTTTACCATCTAAGCCACCAGGGAAACCCCAAAATACTGGAGTGAGTAGCCTATCCCTTCTCCAGGGGATCATTGTAACCCAGGAACTGAACTAGAGTCTGGGTCTCTTGCATTGCAGGTAGGTTCTTTCCAGCCGAGCTACCAGGGAAGCCCTATTCATCATAGGGGACTGGAATACAAAAGTAGGAAGTCAAGAGATACCTGGAGTAACAGGCAAGTTTGGCCTTGGAGTACAAAATGAAGCAGGACAAAGGCTAATGGAGTTTTGCCAAGAGTATGCACTGGTCATAGCAAATGCCCTCTACCAACAACACAAGGGATGACTTTACACATGGACATCACCAGATGCTCAATACCAAAATCAGATCAATTATATTCTTTGAAGCCAAAGTTAGAGAAACTCTACAGTCAGCAAAAACAAGACTAGAAGCCTACTATGTCTCAGATCATGAAATCCTTATTGCAAAATTCAGATTTAAATTGAAAAGAGTAGGGAAAATAACTAGGCAATCCAAGTATGACCTAAATTAAATCTCTTATGATTATACAGTGGAAGTTAAAAATAGATACAAGAGATTAGTTCTGATAGAAAGAGTGTCTGAAGAACTATGGATGGAGCTTGGTAACACTGTACAGAAGGTGGTGATCAAAACCATCCCCAAGAAAAAGAAATGCAAAATGGCAAAATGATTGTCTGAGCAAGCATTAAAAGGGGCTGAGAAAAGAAGAGAAGGAAAAGGCAAAGGAAAAGAGGAAAAATATACTCATCTAAATGCAAAGAATAGCAAGGAGATAAGAAAGCCTTTTTAATTGAGCAATTCAAACATAGAGGAATACAATAGAATGAGAAAGACTGAGATCACTTCAAGAAAATCAGAGATACCAAGGGAAAATTTCATGCAAAGAGGGGCACAATAAAGGACAGAAACTATATGAACTTAACAGAAGCAGAAGATATTAATAAGAGGTGGCAAGAATACACAGAACTATACAAAAATGATCCTAATGACCTAGATAATCACAATGCTGTTATCACTTAGAGCCAGACATCTTGGAGTGTGATGTCAAGTGGGCCTTAGGAAACACCATTATGAAAATGGTGATGGAATTCAGGCTGAGATGTTTCAAATCCTAAAAGATGATGCTATTAAAGTGCTTCACTCAATATGGCAGCAAATTTGGAAAACTCAGCAAGAGTCACAGGAACGTAAAATGTCAGCTTTTAATTCCAGTCCCTAAGAAGGGCAATACTAAAAATGTTCAAACTACTGCATGATTGCACTCAATTTCATACGATAGCAAGATTATGCTCAAAAGCCTTCAAGTTAGGGTTCAACAGTATGTGAACTGAGAACTACAAGCTGGATTTAGAAAAGGCAGAAGAACCAGATCAAAATGCAACAAAATGCAAATTGCCAACATCTGTTGGATCATAGAAAAGGCAAGAGAATTCCAGGAAAACATCTACTTTTGCTTCAATGACTATACTAAAGACTTTGATTGTGTGGATCACAACAAACTGTGGAAAATTCTTAAACAGAGGGGAATACCAGACCACCTTACCTGCCCCCTGTGAAACCTGTAGCAGATCTGCTGCTGCTGCTGCTACTAAGTCGCTTCAGTCGTGTCTGACTCTGTGTGACCCCATAGACGGCGGCCCACCAGGCTCCCCAGTCCCTGGGATTCTCCAGGCAAGAACACTGGAGTGGGTTGCCATTTCCTTCTTCAATGCATGAAAGTGAAAAGTGAAAGTGAAGTCGCTCAGTTGTGTCCAACTCTTCACGACCCATGGTCTGCAGCCTACCAGGCTCCTCTGTCCATGGGATTTTCCAGGCAAGAGTACTGGAGTGGGGTGCCATTGCCTTCTCCATGTAGCAGGTCAAGAAACAACAACAATTAGAACCACTCACGGAACAAAGGACTGATTCAAAATTGGGAAAGAAGTATGTCAAAACTGTATATTGTTACCCTACTTATTTAACTTATATGGAGAGTACACCATGTGAAATTCCATGCTGAATGAAGCACAAGCTGGAATCAAGATTGCAGGGAGAAATATCAATAACTTCAGATATGCAGATGACACCACCCTAGTGGCAGAAAGCAAAGAGGAACTAAAGAGCTTCTTGATGAAGTTGAAGGTGAAAAAGGAGTGTAAAGAGCTGGTTTAAAACTCAATGCTCAATAAGAGAAGATCATGGCATCACTTTTTGGCAAATAGATGGGGAAACAATGGAAACAGTCACAGATTTTATTTTCTTGGGCTCCAAAATCACCGAGGATGGTGACTGCAGTCGTGAAGTTAAAAAATGCTTTCTCCTTTAAGAAAAACCATGACAAAGCTAGACAATGTTTTAAAAAAGCAGAGACATCACTTTGTCAACATAGATTCCTATAGTCAAATCTATGTTTTTTCCAGTAGTCATGTATGGATGTAAGAATTAACTATACTGAAAGCTGAGCACCAAACAATTTATGATTTCAGACTGTGATGCTGGAAAGACTCTTGAGAGTTCCTTAGACTCTGAGGAGACCAAACCTGTCAGTCCTAAAGGAAATCAACTCTGAATATTCGTTGAAAGGACTGATGCTGAAGCTGAAACTCCAATACTTAGGCCACCTGATGTGAAGAGCCAACTTATTGGAAAAGACCCTGATGTGAGGAAAGATTGAAGGCAGGAGGAGAAGGGGACAACAGAGGATGAGATGGTTGGATGACATCACCGACTCAATGAATATGAGTTGAGCAAACTCTGGGAGATGGTAAAAGACAGGGAAATATGATGTGCTATATTTCATGGGGGTCGCAAATAGTCAGATATGACTGACCAATTGAACAACAACCAGATTGGCAAAGGGATTAGAACTAACATAATATACTCCAAGGATGTAAATGCAAAACGTAACCGAGAATTAGAAAAACGAATCAACAGAAGATGGTGGAGGAGTAGGATGGGGAGACCACTTTCTCCCACACAAATTCATCAAAAGATCATTTGAATGCTGAGCAACTTCCATAAAACAACTTCTGAATGCTGGCAGAGGACGCCCAGGACCCAGAAAGGCAGCCCATTGTCTTCAAAAGCGGGTAGGACAAAATATAAAAGACAAAAAGAGAGACAAAAGAGTTAGGGACGGAGACCCATCCAGGGGAGGGAGTCATGAAGGAGGAGAAGTTTCCAAACAGCAGGAAACTCTCTCACCAACGGGTCTATGGGGAGTTTTGGAATCTCAGAGCACAACATAATTGGGAGGAAACACACACACACACACACACACACACACACAGAATACGCGTCTAACCACAACTCCCAGCAGAGAAGTAGCCCAGACGCTGGTGTCTGCCACCAGCAAGCAGGGCCTGGACAGGGAGGTAAGGACTGGATCTGAATGCCCTGAGGACAATCTGAAGGAGCTAACATGAGATAGCAACCCCAACTGTGGGACAGCCAGAGAGAGAGAGAGAACAAAATGAAAAAGAGAAAACTTTCCCACAAAAAACTCTAACCTAAGGCACAGTCTCGACTGCTCACAGAACAAAGGATTGAGTGAATACCAATTGAGAGCTAGCCACCTGCAGACAGGACCCTCCCCCTGCCAGAGGCAGAGAGGCAGGTGGGTGCAGCCAGAGCTGGAAGGGGAGGGGGAAGGGGCAATCTCGGCCCTAGAGACATCATCCTCCACCAAACTGTGAGCAGGCTTGCAGCTGCTAACCAAGTCTTCCTGGGACCATGGACAGTTGACATCTCCCAGGAGGGTCATAGGCAGAGATAAGCTCCCCAGAGGAGACACAGGGCACACCTGAGATGGTGCTCTTGCAGCACACCCAGGAAACCAAGCAGCTGGGACTGGGGAGGTGATTAAGATGCACAGTGCACATGGGACAGTGCACTCGCCAAGCACCTGGTCGCCTGAGTTGCTTGGACCTGGGAGGGCACAAAAGGCATGCCCAACCGAGTCTCTTCCTTTGTGGAGTACCCAAAACCTGAACCTGAGCAGCTTAGACCTGGGAAGTGTATAAAACCCAGGGCCTGATTTGGACAGGTCCCTTGCGAAGCGACCTGGAGCCTGAGCACTGGGAAAGCATACACCACCGGGAGCGGGGGAAAATCCAGTGCGGTCCATATACTGTGAACACTCCCCACACACACCAGTGGTATTTGTTTGCAGTGTTCCTCCCTCCCTACAGCAGAACTGAACAAGTGAGCCTAAATACATGACCACCGTCATCGCCTTTTGTCAGGGCAGAAATTAGATACTGAAAAGACTTGGAAACAGAGGAAGCCAAAATAAACAAAGAGGGAACTGCTCTGGAAATGACAGGTGCAATGTATTAAAACTCTGTCGTTAGCATTGACTAAGCATTGGAATGGGCCTATAGACTTTGAGAAGAAGTATACGCTGGAACAAGGAACTATATGAAACTGCACTGACCCCACACTGCCCTCAACAGCTC
Organism: Bubalus bubalis; assembly: GCF_019923935.1. Lineage (NCBI taxonomy): Eukaryota > Metazoa > Chordata > Mammalia > Artiodactyla > Bovidae > Bubalus > Bubalus bubalis. The sequence continues at coordinate 75,885,770 of NC_059159.1, read as the reverse complement.
CAGAGAAATTCCTAGATATATTTTTACTATTAACATTTTAATTTTTTTTTATTTTTAAGTTCGTTATTACTCCATTACTTTTCATTTTTATAACCTACTGCTGCTGCTACTGCTGCTAAGTCACTTCAGTCATGTCCAACTCTGTGCAACCACATAGACGGCAGCCCACCAGGCTCCCCTGTCCCTGAGATTCTCCAGGCAAGAACACTGGAGTGGGTTGCCGTTTCCTTCTCCAATGCATGAAAGTGAAAAGTGAAAGTGAAGTTGCTCAGTCGTGTCTGACTCCTAGCAAACCCATGGACTGCAACCCACCAGGCCCCTCTATCCATGGGATTTTCCAGGCAAGAGTACTGGAGTGGGTTGCCATTGCCTTCTTCGATAACCTACTATTACCTTGCAAAAAAAGGCCCTATTTTTAAAGCAGACTTCATATATATATGCATTTTGGTATTTGTTATCAATTTTGTACCTCTAAGAATCTAATCTTCAGTATCCATTTTTACTTATGGGTATGATTACTGGCTTGATTGCTCTCTCCCCTTTTGACTCTCCCTTTTCTCCCCCAGTTCACCTCTATCTCCTCCCTCCTCCTTCTCTTCTCTACTTAACTCTGTGAATCTCTCTGGGTGTTCCAGGCTGTGGAGAACACTTAGGGAACTGATTACTGGCTAGATTGGTCTCTCCCCTTTTGACTCCCCCTCTTCTCCTCCTGATCACCTCTATCTTCCTCCTCCCTCTTCTCTATGTAACTCTGTGAGCTTTTCTGGGTGTTCCAGACTATGGAGAACACATAGGGAATTGATTATTGGCTAGATTGCTCTCCCCTTTTGATTCCCCTTCTCCTCCTGGCCACCTCTATCTCCCTCCTCCCTCTTCTCTTCTCCATGTAACTGTCAGAACCTCTCTGGGTGGCCCTCACTGTGGAGAATCTTTTCACTGTTAACCAAGATGTTTTATCATCTGTTCTCTATAGATAGAGAAGTCTTGAGGCTACTGTAAGAATAAGACTGAGAGCCAGAGGCAGGAGACTTAAATCCAAAACTTGAGAACACCAGAAAATGCCTGACTCCAGGGGACATTAATTGACAAGAGCTCACCCAAAAGCCTCCTTACCTACACTGAAACCAAGCTCCATCCAAGAGCCAACAAGTTCCAGAGCAAGACATACCATACTAATTCACCAGTAATGCAGGAACACAGCCCTGAGCATTAAAATAAAGGCTGCCCAAAGTCACACCAAAGCCACAGACACCTAAAAACTCAGTACTGGACACTTCATTGCACTCCAGAGAGAAGAGATTCAGCTTCACCCCCCAAAACACAGACACAAGCTTATCTAACCAGGAAACCTTGATAAACCACTAGTCCAACCCCACCCACAGGGAGCAACCTCCACAATAAAGAAGAACCACAAACTTCCAGCCTACAGAAAGGCCACCCCAAACACAGCAATCTAAACAAAATGAAAAGGCAGAGAAATATTCAGCAGGTAAAGAACATGATAAATTCCCACCAAACCTAACAAAAGAGGAGGAGATAGGGAGTCTACCTGAAAAATAATTCAGAATAATGATAGTAAAGATGATCCAAAGTCTTGATAACAAGATGGAGTTACAGATATATAGGTTGGAGACAAGAATTGAAGAAGATGCAAGAAATGTTTAACAAGGATCAAAGAGAAATAACAAAGAATCAATCAATAATGAATAATGCAATCAGATCAGATCAGATCAGATCAGTTGCTCAGTAGTGTCTAACTCTTTGCGACCCCATGAATTGCAGCACGCCAGGCCTCCCTGTCCATCACCAACTCCCGGAGTTCATTCAGACTCACGTCCATCGAGTCAGTAATGCCATCCAGCCATCTCATCCTCTGTCGTCCCCTTCTCCTCCTGCCCCCAATCCCTCCCAGCATCAGAGTCTTTTACAATGAGTCAGTTCTTCCTATGGAGTGGCCAAAGTATTGGAGTTTCAGCTTTAGCATCATTCCTTCCAAAGAACACACAGGACTGGTCTCCTTTAGAATGGACTGGTTGGACCTCCTTACAGTCCAAGGGACTCTCAAGAGTCTTCTCCAACACCACAGTTCAAAAGCATCAATTCTTTGGCACTCAGCTTTCTTCACAGTCCAACTCTCACATCCCTACATGACCACTGGAAAAACCATAGCCTTGACTAGATGGACCTTTGTTGGCAAAGTAATGTCTCTGCTTTTGAATATGCTATCTAGGTTGGTCATAACTTTCCTTCCAAGGAGTAAATGTCTTTTAATTTCATGGCTGCAGTCATCATTTGCAGTGACTTTGGAGCCCAAAAGAATTAAATCTGACAGTGTTTCCACTGTTTCCCCATCTATTTCCCAAGAAGTGATGGGACCAGATGCCATGATCTTAGTTTTCTGAATGCTGAGCTTTAAGCCAACTTTTTCACTCTCCTCTTTCACTTTCATCAAGAGACTTTTTAGTTCCTCTTCACTTTCTGCCATAAGAGTGGTGTCATCTGCATATCTAAGGTTATTGATATTTCTCTGGCAATCTTGATTCCAGCTTGTGTTTCTTCCAGCCCAGCGTTTCTCCTGATGTACTCTGCATATAAGTTAAATAAGCAGGGTGACAATTTACCGCCTTGACATACTCCTTTTCCTATTTGGAACCAGTCTGTTGTTCCATGTCCAGTTCTAACTGTTGCTTCCTGACCTACATACGGATTTCTCAAGAGGCAGGTCAGGTGGTCTGGTATTCCCATCTCTTTCAGAATTTTCCACAGTTTATTGTGATCCACACAGTCAAAGTCTTTGGCATAGTCAATAAAGCAGAAATAGGGACACTGTTAAACTCCCTAGCATTTGAATCATAGGAGTCCCAGAAGAAGACAAAAAGAAAGGCCATGGAAAAACACTTGAGGAGATAATAGTTGAAAACTTCCCTAAAATGGGGACGGAAATAGCCACCCAAGTCCAAAAAACCCAGAGGGTCTCAAACAGGATAAACCCAAGATGAAACACACTAAGACACATATTAATCAAATTAATGAAGATCAAACACAAAGAGCAAATATTAAAAGCATCAAGGGAAAAGCACAAATAACACAAAAGGGGATTCCCATAAAGATAACTGCTGATCATTCAGTAGAAACTCTTCAAGCCAAAAGGGAATGGCAGGACATACTTAAAGTGATGAGAGAGAAAAACCTACAATCCAGATTACTATATTCAGCAAAGATCTCATTCAAATATGAAGGAGAAATCAAAAGCTTTACAGACAAACAAAAGCTGAGAGAAATCAGCACCACCAAACTAGCTTTTCAACAAATGTTAAAGGATATTCTCTAGACAGGAAACATAGAAAAGGTTTATAAACTTGAACCCAAAACAACAAAGTAAGTGGCAATGTGATCATACTTATCAATAATTACCTTAAATATAAATGGATTGAATGCCCCAACCTATAGACAAATACTGGCTAAATGGATACAAAAACAAGACCCCTATATTTGCAGTCTACAAGAGACCCACCTCAAAACAACAACACATAAAGACTGAAATTGAAGGGCTGGAAGACAATATTTCACACAAATGGAGACCAAAAGAAAGAAGGAGTAGCAAAACTCATATCAGATAAAATAGACTTCGAAATAAAGGCCATGAAAAGAGACAAGGAAGGACACTACATAATGATCAAAGGATCAATCCAAGAAGATGTAACAATTATAAATATATATGCACCCAACATAAGAGCACTACATATGTAAGGCAAATGCTAACAAGTATGAAAGGGGAAATTAACAGTAACACAAAAATAATGGGAGACTTTAATACCCCACTCACACCTGTGGACAGATCAACTAAACAGAAAATTAGCAAGGAAACACAAACTTTAAATGATACAATGGACCAGTTAGACCTAATTGATATCTATAGGACCTTGCACCCCAAGACAATGAATTTCACCTTTTCTCAAGTACGCATGGAACATTCTCCAGGATAGATCACATCCTGGGCCATAAATCTAGCCTTAGTAAATTAAAAAAAAAAAATTGAAATCATTTCAAGCATCTTTTCTGAAGACAATGCGGAAAGATTAGATGTAAACAAGAGGAAAAAACTATTAAAAAACAAACATGGAGGCTAAACAACATGCTTCTGAATAACCAACAAATCACAGAATAAAAAAAAAAGAAATCAAAATATGCATAGAAACAAATTAAAATGAAAACACAACAACCCCAAACCTATGGGATTCAGTAAAAGCAGTGCTAAGGGGAAGGTTCATAGCAATACAAGCTTACCTCAAGAAACAAGAGAAAAATCAAATAAAAAAACCTAACTTTACACCTAAATCAAGTAGAAAAAGAAGAAATGAAGAACCCCAGCATTAGTAGAAGGAAAGAAATCATAAAAAGTAGGGCAGAAATAAATGAAAAAGAAACAAATGAGACTAATAGCTAAAATCAACAAAGGTAAAAGCTGGTTCTTTGAGAAGATAAATAAAACAGACAAACCATTAGCCAGACTCATCAATAAAAAAAGGCAGAAGAATCAAATCAACAAAATTAGAAATGAAAATGGAGAGATCACAACAGACAACACAGAAATACAAAGGATCTTAAAAGACTACTCTCAGCAACTATATGACAGTAAAATGGACAACTTGGAAGAAGTGGACAAATTCTTAGAAAAGTATAACCTGCCAAAACTTAGCCAAGAAGAAATAGAAAACCTTAACAGACCCATCATAAGCATGTGAATAATAGCTGTAATCAAACATCTTCCAACAAACAAAAGCCCAGGACCAGATGGCTTCACAGGAGAATTCTACCAAAAATCTAGAGAACAGCTAACACCTATCCTACTCAAACTCTTCCAGAAAACTACAGAGGAAGGTAACTGCCAAACTCATTCTATGAGGCCACCATCAGCCTAATACAAAAAACAAACAAAGATGCCACCAAAAAAGAAAACTACAAGCCAATATCACTGATGAACATAGATACAAAAATACTTAACAAAATTCTAGGAAACATAGTCCAACAACATATTAAAAAGATCAGACATCATGACCTAGTGGGCTTTATCCTGGGGATGCAAGGATTCTTCAATATTGTCAAATCAATCAATGTGATATACCACATTAACACACTGAAAGTTAAAACCATATGATTATATCAATAGATGCAGAAAAAAGCCTTTGACAAAATTCAACATCCATTTATGATTAAAAAAAAAAAAACCTGCAGAAAACAGGCATAGAAGGAACATACCTCAACATAATAAAAGCCATATATGATAAACCCACAGCAAACATTATCCTCAATAATGAAAAACTGTAAGTCAGGAACAAGACAAAGGTGTCCACTCTCACCACTATTATTCAACATAGTTTTGGAAGTTTTAGCCACAGCAATCAGAGAAGAAAAAGAAATAAAAGGAATCCAGATTGGAATGAAGTAAAACTCTGTTTGCAGATGACATGATCCTCTACATAAAACCCTAAAGACACCACCAGAAAATTACTAGAGCTAATCAATGAATACTGTAAAGTTGCAGGATATAAAATGAACACACAGAAATCTCTTGCATTCCTATGCACTAACAATGAGAAAACAGAAAGAGAAATTAAGGAAACAATTCCATTCCCCATTGCAATGTTAAAATACTTAGGACTAAATCTACCTAAAGAAACAAAAGACCTATATATAGAAAACTATAAAACACTGAAAGAAATCAAAGATGACACAAATAGATGGAAAAATATACCATGTTCTTGGATCAGAAGAATCAATATAGTGAAAATGAGTATACTACCCAAAGCAATCTATAGATTCAATGCAATCCCTATCAAGCTTCCAAAGGTATTTTTCAGAGAACTAGAACCAGTAATTTCACAATTTTATGAAAATACGAAAAACCTCGAGTAGCTAAAGCAATCTTGAGAAAGAAGAATGGAACTGGAGGAACCAACCTGCCTGACTTCAGACTATACTACAAACCTATAGTCATCAAAACAGCATGGTACTGGCACAAAAACAGAAATATAGATCAATGGAACAAAATAGAAAGCCCATAAATAAATCCACCCACCTATGGACACCTTATCTCTGACAAAGGAGGCAAGAATATACAATGGATTAAAGACAATCTCTTTAACAAGTGGTGCTGGGAAAACTGGTCAACCACTTGTAAAAGAATGAAACTAGAACATTTTCTAACACCATACACAAAAATACACTCAAAATGGATTAAAGATCTAAATGTAAGACCAGAAACTATAAAACTTCTAGAGGAGAACATAGGCAAAACACTCTCCGACATACATCACAGTAGGATCCTCTATGACCCACCTCCCAGAATATTGGAAATAAAAGCAAAAATAAACAAATGGGACCTAATTAAACTTAAAAACTTTTGCACAATGAAGGAAACTATAAGTAAGGTGAAAAGACAGCAATCAGGATGGGAGAAAATAATTGCAAATGAAGCAACTGACATAGAATTAATCTCAAAAATATACAAGCAGTTCATGTAGCTCAATTCCAGAAAAATAAACAACCCAATCAAAAAATGGGCCAAAGAACTAAACAGACATTTCTCCAAAGAAGACATACAGATGGCTAACAAACATGAAAAGATGCTCAACGTCACTCATTATCAGAGAAATGCATATCAAAACCACAATGAGGTACCATTTCACCCTAGTCAAAATGGTTGCTATCAAAAAGTCTACAAAAAATAAATGCTGGAGAGGGTATGGAGAAACGGGAACCCTCTTACACTGTTGGTGGGAATGCAAACTAGTACAGCCACAATGGTGAACAGTGTGGAGATTTAATAAAAAAACTGGAAATAGAACTGCCATATGACCCAGCAATCCCACTGCTGGGCATACACACCGAGGAAGCCAGAATTGAAAGAGACACGTGTACACACTATTTACACAGCACTATTTACAACAGCTAGGACATGGAAACATGCTAGATGTCCGCTGGCAGACGAATGCATAAGAAAGCAGTGGCACATATACACAATGGAATATTCAGTTCAGTTCAGTCACTCAGTTGTGTCTGACTCTTTGCGACCCCATGAATTGCAGCACACCAGGCCTCCCTGTCTATCACCAACTCCCGGAGTTCACCCAAATTCATGTCCATTGAGTCGGTGATGCCATGCAGCCATCTTATCCTCTGTCATCCCCTTCTCCTCCTGCTCCCAATTCCTCCCGGCATCAGAGTCTTTTCCAATGAGTCAACTCTCCACATGAGGTGGCCAAAGTATTGGAGTTTCAGCTTTAGCATCAATCCTTCCATTGAACATTTAGGACTGATCTCCTTTAGAATGGACTGGTTGGATCTCTTTGCAGTCCAAGGGACTCTCAAGAGTCTTCTCCAACACCACAGTTCAAAACCATCAATTCTTCGGCGCTCAGCTTTCTTCACAGTCCAACTCTCACATCCATACATGACTACTGGAAAAACCATAGCCTTGACTAGATGGACCTTTGTTGGCAAAGTAATGTCTCCGCTTTTCAATATGCTATCTAGGTTGGTCATAACTTTCCTTCCAAGGAGTAAGTGTCTTTTAATTTCATGGCTGCAATCACCATCTGCAATGATTTTTGGAACCCAAAAAAATAAAGCCCCCCCCAATTTTTTTAAAATGGAATATTACTAAGCTATTAAAAAGAATTCATTTGAATCAGTTCTAATGTGGTGGATGAAACTGGAGCCTAATATACAGAGTGAAGTAAATCAGAAAGACACATATATATATGGAATTTATAAAGATGGTAACCATGACCCTATATGCAAGACAGTCAAAGAGATACAGATTTAAAGAACAAACTGTTGGACTCTGTGGGAGAAGGCGAGGTGGTATGATTTGAGAGGCTAGCATTGAAACATGTATATTACCATATGTCAAATAGACTACCAGTCTTGGTTTGATGCATGAGACAGGGTGCTCAGGGCCAGTGCACTGGGATGACCCTGAGGGATGGGATGGGGAGGGAGGTGGGATGGGTGTCCAGGATGGGGAACATATGTACATCAATGGTAGATTCATGTCAATGTATGGCAAAAACCACCACAATATTGTAAAGTAATTAGCCTCCAATTAAACAAACAAAGAAAAAAAAAAAAGGAATCAACACAGATGATACATACACACAAATATACTCACAAGTGGAATACTATTTAGCCATGCAAAAGAAGAAAATTATGGCATCTGCTTCAGCACCATGGAGGAACTTGGAGAGCATTATGTTAAATGAAATATGTAAGAATAAGACAAATACGATATGATATCTCTTATATTCAGAGTCTTAAACATACAACAAGTGATTATAGCAGCAAAGAATCTAACTTGTATATGGGCTTCCCAGGTAGTGCTAGTTGTAAAGAAGCCACCTGCTAATGCAGGAGACATAAGAGATGAGAGTTTGTTCTTTGGGTTGGGAAGATCCCTTAGAGAAGGGCCTGGAAACCAGTGCCAGTATTCTTGCCTGGAGAATCCCATGGGCAGAGGAGCCTAGCAGGCTACAATCCTAGGGTCACAAAGAATCAGAAATGATTGAAGCAACTTAGCAAAATAGGGAGAAGGAAGATCCAATACAGGGGAAGGGTAGTACAAAACACAAACTCTTTGTATAAAGTAAGCTACAAGGATATACTGTACAACTTGGGAATATAGAAAATATTTTCTAATAACTATAGATGTAATATAACATTTAGAATTGTGAATCATTACACTGTATGCCTTTAACGTATACATCAACTATATTTGAATAAACAGAAAAATTTCACCTTAGTGAAAACAGATACCATGGGGTAACATAGCCTACAAATTAAAGAACCAATTAGGAATGCAAATACCAGTGTATTGGGAGAACCATACTTAACTACAGTCTAGTCCAGCCATGTGCCCACAATGCCACACTGTCACTCAAAAACCACCTTGGAATTTAGAGATCTCCTTAAGTCAAAAAAGGGTAATAGGAATTCTAAACAGATTGAGTTTATTGACTAAGAAAAATTTAAATTGACAAAGAAAATCTTGATGTTATTGATTTATCATTATATAGCATGGTAAAATGTTTAAAACTATTAAAAATATAAAAGCTCTATTTCTATATAATTGAATTTATGACATGAGAAATCTATTACCAATGTATAGTGATAACAACACATTAAATTATATAATATTTACAGAATGTGCCAACTTCTAAAGTATTCATTTAGATGCTTTCAAAACAAACCATAAGACAATGATAATGATTATATCCATTTTACAGATGAGAAAACATTCTCAGAGAGATGAAGTATGTAATTATCCCAGGCTACCAAGCAGACAGAGAAACAAGGTTTTGAGCTCAGGTGGTCTGACTTGAGACTCGGGATTCCCAGGCTCCATGTGTTGCACTGTATAGAAGTGATAATATTATGAACTAAACATTCAGATAAAATAACAAGTGTAATTGGTAACACAGAGGAGAACTATATGGTGTTACTGTGTTACATACAGGCATTTTTAATAAGCCAAAATATTTTGAAAACTTGTGCATGTTTGTTTATATTTTAATATACCTGGAGCCTTAGAAATAGAAGATAAGGCTTTTTCCCCTGAATACTCAGGTTTCTTGTTAGTTTTTGTTTTTTTTTTTAATAGTTTCATGGGATCAAGATCTTTAAATCACCTGGCTGTGGATAAGTGGAATAAAAAAATCATGCATGAATAATAGTTTGCTTGTTTATTGTTTTATTCGGATTAAAAATATGTTGAATAATAATCGTATTTATTGAGAAAAAACACTTGTTAAAAAGTGTTAGCTTTGGGTAGAAGATGCAGCTTCCTGTTTCAGAAATTTAGCATCTGAGGTAGCATTGACTTATGTAAGTAAAATTATCTAGTCACAAATTAACACAAAATTTTAAGTTCAGGAGAGCAAACTGTAGAGCTGAGAATGGATGAAGCTGTTCAGTGGAAAATACAGAGTAATGCTATATAAAGCTAAGAGGGTAAGGACAAAGCCCTCAGGAATAGGAACACTGGAGGAGTGGGCACATGAGGATAAACTGTTAAAAGAGACAGAAGTGGAACAAACACAGGAGGGAAGCTAGGAGAGAATGAAGACAGAAGTCAAGAGGGAGAGAGTTTTAAGGACAGGGTATGCTGTTTTGTACACAAATCCTGAGAATTTGATTACAATAAGTAATATATATATATGTGTGTGTGTGTGTGTGTGTGTGTGTGTGTGTGTGTGTGTTCAGTCACTCAGTCGTGTCCAACTCTTTGTGACCCTGTGGACCATAGACCACCACGCTCCTCTGTCCACAGGATTCTCTAGGAAAGAATACTGGAGTGGTACTGGAGTGGGTTGCCATGTCCTCTTCCAGGAGATCTTCCAAGCCTAGGATTGATTGTGTTTCAACTATTGACATACATATCAAAGTGCTACAATTATTGACATGTAAATCAATGATGATTTTGTAAGACTACAGTTGATTCATGAGTACAAAAGAGAGAACTGAATATGTGGTTTATTGAGTAGAAAAAGAAGAAATATATAAATTCATATTAACTCTATTATATTTAAAAATACCTCATGAATGATTTCATGTATAATCTTGATTTTGAAATTTTGAACTCTGACCATCAGATCATGAATTAATTTACCAATGCTCTCTATGATCTCCGTTCTTCCCACCATTTGAAAAAAGCATGAGGGTACTGTATTTATAAAACTGTGTTCCAGATTTCCTTCCAGTTTAGTTAAGAAAATGACAAACATGGGATCTGATATGGGATTGATTATTTTGTGAGTCTTAGAAGTAATCTTTGGCTAGAGGTGATGAAGGTAGTAAATTAATATCATTAATGAAGAAAAATATTTCTGACTTTTAAAATTAAAACTCATTTCTTAAAAAAGTTTCCAAGTCTGGATGGCACACTATACTTTGATTAGTATGTGGGAGTGATATTAAAGAGATTTTTAACAATTATGTTTCATCTTCTAAGCTTTATGTCCTTTGGTCATAAGTATCTTGAATTGCCTATGAAGATGTCTTGAAGTTCTTAAAATTTGGGAGGGGGATTAAAATAGAAATGATTTCTGGCATTTGATGACATTTACCATAGGGAAAAATATAATGTGAAATAAAATCAACATCTTCTCTAATCTTAATTTCTATTTTCTTAGTTTTACAATTGATTGAGAAACAAATCACATTTCATTTCTGCGTATCCTTCCTCCATTTCTATTCTTCAAAATCTGCTAGATGTATTAGATGCCCACATTTAGGAAATTTTATCTATGGAATTAAAAAAAATACAGCTTCTTTAGTGTGAATTTGCTTTTAAATATTTAATTTTAACTCATTTCATCTCTCTTTAAGCAACATCACCTCTAAAATGGTAATGAATCAGTTAAGAATAGATGATAACACATTTTATAAAGTAGTTCTGTTTTCTGTATAATATTTCTAGGTTTTTGTTTTGGACATGTTAGGATTCTATGAACTTGAAACACGTTTTCTTTTCTCCCTTAAAGAGTTCGAGAACAGATGTTGAGGAAGACATTTCTTTGGGTGTTTGCAGACTTCAGGGCTACCCTGGTGGCTCAATGGTAAGGAATCCACCGGCAAAACAGGACATCTGGGTTTTATCATTGGGTCAGGAAGATTCCCTGGAGAATGCAATGGCTCTCCACTCCAGTATTCTTGCCTGGAGATTTTCATGGACAGAGGAGCCTGGTGGATTATGGTCCATGGGGTTGCAAGGAGTTGGACATGACTGGGCGATTAACACTTGCACTATTCATAGACTTCACAGCATAGTACAGTTAGGCTTCACAATCTTGTTGAATTATTTCAAGATTCAATGTCACAAGTTGTCATTTCTTTGTTCTAAGACAATCCATACTGTAAGAGTGTCTTGGCCAATGAAAGGCCTGTAGCGAACTTTTTTTTTTCCCCACTGTCTGCTCTACATTCCCCAACCCTCCCCCCATACTATTTCTTACCCTTTGCTTTTTCTTGGGGAATATGTCTTTCCCTTTTCCAGTTGATTCTGCCTTTTGTATGAAGCATCCGTCCCCTTTCCTCTGACTGACTCCACCAGAGTCTTGACTCTAGCCTTGCTGTTTATAACACCTCATACGTCTGGTATAATGACTAGTCCTGGGGAAGGTACATGACCCAGGGGGAAGCAAACTCAAACTCCTGATTTTTCACTAGGATTTATATTTGTTTCTTGAAAGAAAAACTCTTTTCTTTCCACTCCCCGCAACTGCCAATACTAGATGGAATTATATAGGGTCTGAACATTTGGTTACATTGTCCCCTGAATTTTGAGGGGAAAAACAAATTGCTCAAGTAGGAACAAGTGAGAATAAAATAGAATAAAATGAAAACATCAAATAAGAGAGAAAGAGCCTTCAGTAAAATCATTTGATTTCCTTATGACTGAGACATTAATCATCAAAATCAGTTTGGTATACAAAAATTGATTTTTACTACTTCAACAGATTTGAGATGTATTTAACTTGCAAACAGGAGATTTTTCACTAAATTAGAACATCAGAATCCCATATTTCTAAGATGAACCATTCTACTTTGTGCTTCTCACAATTAGAATAATATCTATGTACTATATTTTACACACAACTCCCCTTTTCACTTTTTGTTTTGAGGTTATATTCAGGCATTTATATCTTTGTATACAGATCAGTGATAGACACATTTTTTAGATCAGAAAAAAATGTCTGAGTTTTTTTGGGTCTCATTATTTTGACCATAAATTTTCCTAAGGATCATTATGTTTCATTGTTAGGACTTTAATTTTTCTAATGAAAGACTTTTACAGTGGACATGTATTTTCCTTGATTCTGTGCTTCAATTTACATTCTAAGTACAGTTTTTAAAACTTATACATATTGAAAATCTGATCACATTCCCAGGCCCAAATCTCTTTTGATATAAAAATTCTTTATTTTTCATAGATTTTAATTATATCCTATATATGTGAAGGTTTTGTCAACACGTTGTATTTTAACATGCCAGAGCTTAATTATCTAGGCAAAGAATCACTTCATAATGATCATTATATTGGGCCTTCAATCTAATCACAATCATTTTAAGTGATCATTTCTGTAGAAAACTAAATACAAAGTAAATATTTACTTTTTAATTTAAAGTAAATATTTACTTTAAAATACAAAGTAAATATTTCAATTTTATTTATCTCTATAATTCAGAAGATAAATTATAGTATATACCATCAATGTATAAAAATAAAAAAGTCATTAGCTTAACTTAACTTTGAAAATTAATGGACACATAGTTGGAAAAGTACTTATTTTGATGAAGATCCTCTATAAAATTCAGACTTGAACTAAAAAAAAAAAGGAACTTATACTGCATCTAGTTGTATTAAATATCCATGCATTAGGGGGAAAACAGAATGCAAAAGTTTAAGAAATCTTTACCAGTTAAAATATTTCATTGCTTTAAGTAAGTAAAAACAACCTGATCTATAACATATGACCTTAAATGAAAGAATATCTGTGTGCTGATATCAGGTTTGTCGTGACTCATGTTCCAAATGATTTAAAAAAAACACCCTGTGTTTTGTTGTTGATGTTTGTTTATTTCTATTTCTGTTCTCTTAGGTTCAGTTTTTTGGTGGTGAAATATCAACAGCTTGTGTGCCCCTCCATTTCTTCTTCTTGGTTGTCTAACTATGAAGAAGTCACCATGACCTGTAGAAACCAGATTACTTAGGTTTGATTCAAGTGCTCTAATTTTACAAACTGCAGTAAAATGTAACAGAAAAGGATTTTCTGAGAAGAGGACTTTGGATGGTTTTCCAAATAGGTATCAGATGCTAATGACCCATAGGAAATTGAGCATACAGGACAGGCATTATCTAGGGATATCTTCTACAAAAGAGAAAGGAAAGCTTTTGGTTAAAGGCAGGCATCTCTGCTCTCTTTACGTCAGCTAATGGATTGCTTACACAGAAAAAGCAATCTGTCTTAGGCTTGCCCTTAAGGAAGTCTAGTAAAACCACATATATGTTTTACTGACATACAGTTCATAGTAAAAAATACTACTTTTTTATTAACTTGCCATCAATGCTTAGAGTAGGGTATATCGATGCAACCATTGCCAGTTTTACTGGACAGTCACTAAGAACACTTACATATATGGCATCATGGCATCACTTCATGACAGTGTGCCTTTCCCTGAAACATTCTTAACAGTGAAATCATAGTACTAAATCAAATAGGAAGGTTTGTGCATTTTAAAAGTACATACTTTTTGGCTTTATCTTAAAAGTTGCTCCAAATATCTTAGATATTTCTTTATATAATATATTCTTTATGAACGAATTTATGCATAGTACTCTGAAAATACTCATTTTTTATCTATTTCAGGGTGTTGATATAATTGACTGGACTATTTAAACTAGACCTCTGTAATAAAATACATTCATATGTCTCAATTTTAGAGGGGAAAAAAAAAAGTATAATCTGTAAGTCATTTTCCCAAATAGAAACAGGCAAAATATTTAGTCAGCCATAATAAAATCACTCCCATTTGCTGGTAGCTGTCTATGGGGTCGCTAAGAGTCAGACACGACTGAGTGACTTCACTTTCACTTTTCACTTTCATGCATTGGAGAAGGAAATGGCAACCCACTCCAGTGTTCTTGCCTGGAGAATCCCAGGGACAGAGCCTCGTGGGGTCTATGGGGTCACACAAAATTGGACACAACTGAAGCAACTTAGCAGCAGCAGTAGAATCACCCTGCAATGCAGGAGACCTGTGTTTGGTCTCAGGTGGGACAGAGGAGACTGGTGGGTTACAGTCCTTGGTGTCACAAAGAGTCAGACACGACTGAGCAACTAACACTTTTTTTTTTTTTTAAATAAGATCAGCAGAAAGGTATCACCCCACAATAAAACCTAATGGCCAAAATTATGTTCCTTAATTCATACCTTATATTAAGCATGTATTTCTTATGAAAGATGACACACCTATTTTGCTCTGAAACTTTAGACCATGCTATAACACATAATGCTTTACACATTTATAATTAGACATCAAACACATCTATTGTTACTTTTCAACATGTAAACCTGGACTTATTACTGTTCTTCCTTCTTCTAAGTCCAGTTTCTTAACTGAAATCAAAAAACCTAATTAGATGAGACCTCTTAGTATCCTTTTCATGAAACTGTCTCAAGGGCATTTAACACTTTTGTTCAACCAATATCTAAACTTTCTATATTAACGATTTCAAATTGTGCTCTATGAAAACAAATCCCATACGTCTACAGGAAAAATATGCTAATTCCAGCACTGTCACTGAGGCGAGCCATGAGTTGACTAAAGATATGATTAATGGATGTGCTTATTTTTTTTTCTCTTCTTTTCCTCAAAGTGTTAGTGTAAGAATTGAAAATCAAGTAAATCTGGCAATATTATAATTGCAAAACCTCTCCTTCTTGTGAGCCATGTAGTTAATCTCGAGTGTAAACCCTAAACTAGTAAACATAAAACACAAACAAGTCAATATTGCAAAGTAGTATTTGCAAAAAAAAAAAAAAAAAAAGATTCAAGCTAAAAAGAATGATATTTTGATCTATATATTATCTATACTCATGTATATTATATAAATGAAACATGAATATTCAGGCTGTTTATGAATATTATGCCTAGTTACACAGAAATAAATGTATCAAAATATATTTATATATGACCTAAAAGATATGAAAATTATACCGAGACTTTATCTGGGTAACATGGTTATATAAGTGCTATGTAATGGCTGAAAAAAACCGAAAATCTTATTTTCTATATTCACATTAATACTATATTGAAAATATTCTATATATATATATATATATATATGGAAAATTGATAAATGGTTTAGGAAAGAAGGTAGAAATTATTCTTAGTATTTGATTATAAGGAAATTGAATATAAATGAGAAGTTGTATGTGATTGAAGGAATTAAAAGAGAACCCAGAAGTATACAACAGAGATAAATGCCGATCATTAGACCTGGGGAAACAGAACTTGCTGGAACACAAAAGCAAGGCTGTAGGCTGAGGGCTGAGGACATGGCATGAGGGCTGTAACCACAGTGTGATTTGCCTCAGCGAGTGGAGACAGGTAAGTGAGGACTTTGATTCTTTTCTCTCCTCTTGCCTTCTTTATTCAAAAATGCCTTCCATTGGCTTATCCTGCAAGCAGGGTGCACCCGAGTCTGGGAGGGGATGCTATGCGTGAGAGAAAGCAGAGCAGATGACTGCTGCTGCTACTAAGTCGCTTCAGTCGTGTCCAACTCTGTGCGACCCCATAGACGGCAGCCCAGTAGGCTCCCCTGTCCCTGGGATTCTCCAGGCAAGAACACTGGAGTGGGTTGCCATTTCCTTCTCCAATGCATGAAAGTGAAAAGAGGAAGTCAAGTCGCTCAGTCAGTCGTGTCTGACTCTTAGCGACCCCATGGACTGCAGCCTACCAGGCTCCTCCGCCCACGGGATCTTCCAGGCAAGACTACTGGAATGGGGTACCACTGCCTTTTCCGAGAAGGTGAGGTGTATAGCAAAGAAGCCTAATGTATATTTTAGGGGAAAAAAATTAAGAATGACGAGCCATTTCCAGATATCAAGAAAAACCCAGGAATTGGCCAAAACCATGACTAAATTCCACTCTGACGTATTTTAAGGCCCAGAAAATCCATACTCCTTTCCGTAGTAATTTACTACACAGCCGACTGTGTTAAGAGGTAGCATTCTGTGGGTGTTGGGAGCACCAAACTATCACAAATCGTGATTGGACGCTCGGTTATCAAAATAGTCCTATTTTGAAGATAGAATTCATTTATGATCAGATTCCTTCCAGTTAAAACAATGATTTTTCTACTTTCTTTTTTTTTAAAGAAGAGTAATACATGTCCCCTGTACATTTCTTTTACAATGTAATAGGCACATTATTCTGTTGTAGTAAAAAGGTAGGTTGAGAAGGTAAGACAGCATCTACTTCATCAATATATATTGATAAATTTTAGAAAATAAATCAATCTATGACAACACAATAAAAGTAAGCAGAAAATCTGCAGGACAAATAATTAATAGTTCAGTGTAAATGAGTTGATAAATTTCAAGCTCTAGAATGATTAAATCCAACTAAAGAGAACAAGAATCCTTAACTTGGAGAGCAGGTGTTACTGTCATAGAACTTTTTTTTTTTCCTCCTTTCTCTTGCTCTCTTTTTCACTTCTTAGGTATAAAAAGGTGATATTGAAAATCCTCAAGGTAATTTATTTAAATTGAATCTTGGTAAGCTAAAAATGATTTTTTCACATACTATCAGGATGAAGCAACATAGGGAGAGAAATATTAGAACTTAAATGCAATACTGTTCTCCAGCTCAGCACAAAAGATTCTCCAGAAGCTAAAATAAGGAATAGTTGTGCCACATTTATCAAATAAAAGAGGAATATATTAAATTTATATATGTAACATTATTTTTATAAACAAAATATGTATATCAACTTACCAATTGCATTTTTGTAATGTAGCATATTATTTCAATGACCGTATTATCAATTCATAAAGCACTTTTAAAACTTTCTTTATCAGATTGGTTTTTATTATACCCTGAAGCTCTTTAATGAAGTTCATTTTCCAGAATGATACTCATACATAATGGGAGAACTTACCAATCATATCGTTTGAATAACTAAACCCACACAAAAAGGCAGTTTCTTCTGTAGATGATAGCACAGGGCATAGTATTTAAGCTAATGAGGATTATCATTATTTTAACATGAAATACTGCTAGCAATTTCCTTTTTCAGAAACAGCTGATGAATTTTCACAGATTCAGTCAATATCTGTGAAGGTAGTGGGGTCTTATAAAAAACTTTATCACTTGATAGGGGAGAATGAAATAAAAATAGTTACAAATGGGCAAATATATATATCTATATTTGCAAATATATGTATATATATATATATATATACACATACATACATACATACACCCTCAAGTTTATGGTTCAACATTATTTTAAACTAAGGAGCCAATTACAGATCAATAAAACTCAGATGTAAATTGATTCTTTAGGGCTTTCCCAGAGTCTAAAATTTTTGTCATAGAAATAGCCTATATATCTGTGTTGACCAATACAGTAGCCACCAGTTACATGTGGCTATTGAGGAGTTGAAGGATAGGGAAGCCTGGCATGCTTAAGTCTATGGGGTCGCAAAGAGTCAGGTAGGACTTAGTGACTGTACAACAACAACTGGAGAGTTGAAATATGGCTGGTGAAACTCAGCACTAAATGTTTATTTTATTTAATATTAAATTGTTTAAATATAAATCTAAGTAGCCATTGGGGATAGTGGCTACAGTATTGAAAAGGCTAGTTCGAAGAAACAGCATGGCATCAGGCGACATGTGAGTTATCCAAAGTGTATCCCCAGGTGTGCATTTGCGCTCAGTTACTTCAGTTGTGTCTGACTCTTTGTGACCCCATGCATGGACTGTAGTACTCCAGGCTCCTCTGTCCTTGGGATTCTCCAGGAAAAAATACTGGAGTGGGTTGCTACTTCCTTCTTCAGGGGATCTTCTCAACACCGGGATTGAACTTGTGTCTCTTATGTCTCCTGCATTGGCAAGCAGGTTCTTTACCACTAGCGCCACCGGGGAAGCACCAGCCATCTCAGCAGTAAAGAATCCACCCGCCAATGTAGGAGAAGCGGCTTTGATCCCTGAGTGGAGGATTCCCTGGAGAAAGAAATGGCAACCCACTCCAATATTCACCTAGGAAATAACATAGAGAACTTGGTGGGCTATAGCCCACGGGGTCACAAAAGAGTTGTACACAACTTAGCAACTAAACAATGACAATATCCCACTTAATATACAACTAGTAACAATGGTACCCCACTCCAGTACTCTTGCCTGGAAAACCCCATAGACGGAGGAGCCTGGTAGGCTGCAGTCCATGGGGTCGCTAAGAGTCGGACACGACTGAGCGACTTCACTTTCACTTTTCACTTTCATGCATTGGAGAAGGAAATGGCAACCCATTCCAGTGTTCTTGCCTGGAGAATCCCAGGGACGGGGGAGCCTGGTGGGCTGCCGTCTATAGGGTCGCACAGAGGTGGACATGACTGAAGCGACTTAGAAGCAGTAAATATAAAACCTCTGTTACAGGCACAGTTATGACAGATATTGCCAAAGAATTATGGCACTCTGTCCCTTAGTTTCTACTGCCTCAGAAATCTTTCTTTCCTTCTTTTTTTTTTTTTTAACTGAAAGATAATTGCTTTACAGAATTTTGTTGTTTACTGTCAAACCTCAATATGAATCTGCCTCCCTCTTGCTAGTTGGTACTGGCACACTACCTAAAACAAACTTTCCATTTCTACAATATTACAATGCTTTCTAAAATGAAATGTGTATCACAGTAGAGGTCAGGTAGTGGTATTGAGTCTTAGAAACAACTAGAAACTGCCTGAAATGGCAGGTCTCTGACTCAAAAAAATGGAAACTGTTCTTAGGCTAGAGAAAGCAAATACTGAGCTAAGATAATTAGAGAAAGTAATAACAACTAAGTATGTGAAAAAACAATGGAAGTTATGGTGGGTTATTAATATCCTATGTTGGTTTACTTAGAAGGGAAAACATGAGAAAATAATAAGTAGGTGACTCTATAAGGAAATAAAATTATTGCAAAGGAAGAAAACTATCCTTAACTACATACAGTATCACTTTCAGTATGTGTATTTAGAGATACTGTAAAAACAGTTTCTAAATAGAGAGAGAGGGCATTTTTATCCCAGGAACTATTAGAGAACTGGTAGCAGAGTTACCATATACAATTAGAAAACTGGGCAAATTCATTGAAATAATAAAATCAAACCATTTTTAGATATTGAACAGCAGGCAGTGCAGGAAAGATGTGAAACAAATAAGGTGGGCTCTTGGAGGTACATTCTGGACCCAAGTGCAAGCTGAGTCCTGCATCTACCTAGAGCAGAAGATTCCCATTCTAAAGTGACAGAAATCAGAGTTTGGCAAGGAGAATATATGGATATTTGAATTATGTGTGTATCAGAAAAGTGGGCAGAGAAGGTGTAAGGGTTAATAAAATATTACTGAAATATTTACTATATAACAGTTTACCTAGACCTGGGAACAGACCAAGTTCTGGCCATCCAGAGTGGAGAAAACTTGAGAATATGTGCTGCTGCTGCTACTGCTGCTGCTGCTAAGTTGCTTCAGTCTGTCCGACTCTGTGCGACCCCATAGACGGCAGCCCACCAGTCTTCCCCGTCCCTGGGATTCTCCAGGCAAGATCACTGGAGTGGGTTGCCATTTCCTTCTCTAGTGCATGAAAGTGAAAAGTGAAAGTGAAGTTGCTCATCTGACTCTAGCAACCCCATGGACTGCAGCCCACCAGGCTCTTCCGTCCATGGGATTTTCCAGGCAAGAGTACTGGAGTGGGGTGCCATTCTGCCTTCTTTGGAAAATATGTGGGAATTCAGTAAAAACCACAGAAAAGTCATATTTTAAATGATGTGTGAAACTAGTCTTATAATAAAGGATATTATATATTCAATTTATTAAAAAAAAAAAAAAACTTTGACTCAGAAAAATATGAAGGAGATACTGGAGCAAACTTGTTGACCAGAAATGAAAAACACTATATGTTTTAACAAAATTCTATTAAATATGGACTTTCAAAATTAAAGAAAAATATAATTTACAATAGCATTCTGAAATAAATATAATTTACTTGTATAAAATATTTTCTTTTGTATAAAATATTTTCTTTTTTATAAATAAAAATATGCAGTATCTGTATGTGAAAACTACAAACATTAATAAAAGAGGTCAAAGAAGGTATAAATTAACAGTGTTTGTGGATTAACTATTAAAACTGCTCTTTGATTTATAGATTCAATACAATTTTAATCAATACAACAACAAGTTTTTTGTGTGATCTCAATTATTTGATTTTAAAGGTTACTTGGAAAAAGTAACTAGAATAGTCAAGATTAATCTGAGAAAGTAAAGGTACTGTCTAAGGGTTTATGCTATCCACTTTCAGGACTTAGTCTAAAGCTCGGTAATCGGAGAAGTACAGTTTTCACATAAGAGACAAACAGAGCAATGGAACATAAAACAGAGACAAGAAATACACACAGCCCAAAATGTCAACAGATTTTTTGTATAGATGAAAAGACAATGCAACTGAATAAATAACTGTTTTTTCAACAGTCAGTACTGGAACAACTGGATTTCCACATGCCAAAATATTGACCCATGATCCATACTTCACACTTTAAACAAAAATGAACAAAAATGAATCAGCCTTAAACATAAAATGCAAAATTATAAAAACATCTTGAAGAACACATGAAAGAAAATATATGTGGTCTTAGGGTTTGTAACAATAAATTGAACATTACTAAAATTTTAAAATTGTGTTTGGCGAAATTGCCTGTGAGTAGAATAAAAGCAGAAACCAGTAAAAATATTCATGAATCACATATCTGATAATGAACTTGTACCCATAATATTTAAATAACTCTAAAATGACACAAATATAAACTAATAGAAGTTGGACAAAAGATCAGAAGAGACAGCCACCAAAGAGTGCATGAAGATGCAAATAAATACTTTAAAAGCTGTAGTTGGTCAACAACTTTTGCCTTTGGAGAAAACCAAATAAAACAAGAGTGTGACAGTACTAAACATAGAAGAGAATATGTAATATTGATTTAACTACCAATGCCGTGTTTTAGTGAGACTGCAGAGTGGTTGAACTATCAGTTATCACTGTCATGAGTAACACGGTATAAATTATAAAAAAAATAATATAGATATTTTGGGAAAAAAGTTTGGCAGTTTCTAATCAAGTTAAACATACCCTTGCTTTAAGAATCAGAATGCAGTGCCCAGATATTTATTCAAGAGAACAAAAAATATATAAATATATATCCACACTAATCTGTATAATGATATTTGTAGAGTTTAATTTATGGTTGTTCAAATTAAACAGTCCAAACTTTGCATTAAATGGAGAATGGATGACCATGCTATGGTATATCCATAAAGTAGAATATCACATATTACTACATACAGGAATGTACTACTGACACATTCAGGATGAATCCCAGAAACACTACGCTATGCAGATATGCTGCTGCTAAGTCGCTTCAGTCGTGTCCGACCCTGTGCGAGCCCATAGACGGCAGCCCACCAGGCTCCCCCGTCCCTGGGATTCTCCAGGCAAGAACACTGGAGTGGGTTGCCATTTCCTTCTCCAATGCAGGAAAGTGAAAAGTGAAAGTGAAGTCGCTCAGTCATGTCTGACTCTTAGCGACCCCATGGACTGTAGCCTACCAGGCTCCTCCATCCATGCAATTTTCCAGGCAAGAGTGCTGGAGTGGGGTGCCATTGCTATGCCGATATAACTGCTCAAAAGACTATACAATGTAGAATTTAATATATCTGACTTTATGGAAACAGTAAACAATAGGGATAGAAAGTAGATTAGTCATAAATTGATGGGAGAGAGAGATGGGATTAACTTCTAGGGACCTGAAGGAACCTTTTGGTGTGATGGATATAATTTTTATCTTGATGGCGGTAGCAACTGCATGACTATATATGTTTGTCAAAACTCAGAGACTGTTACTGTTGGTGATTACACTTCCATAAACCTGACTAAAAAATGAAGTGAAAATAAATAAAATGAAATTACCATTTGCTGCCAAGATGTTGAACTGAATCACTAATCCACTGCTAGTGGGAAAGTAAATTAGTACATCTGCTTGGTACCGTGATTTCACAGCATCTATGAATATTGAATACAAGCACACCTATGAACCAGTAATTCTATGAGTATGCATAGAATCAACAGAAATGTATACATATGTGAAAATAATATGCATATGTGAACCCACAAGAGTACTATTACCAAAAGCCTTAAACTGGCAACCACCAAAATATTTATAAGAAATAAAAAGCTTTGGGAAGATGGAATTATGAAATTGCTTGAAAAATTGCAGAAGTTAGGAGAATCAAATGATGAAAACATTGGTCAATAAAGTTCTAAATAAAAATGGTACAGGGTAACTTGCCATGATGAAAAGTATAAATCACAAATCTGCTCATGAATTAGCATGTATTTAAAAAGTGATTAGTCTTAATATTGACCATATGTCCACAATTGACCAAAATTAAGTCAATTTTCTCTCCTGCCCACCACAGGCCCCTAAACTTTAGGTCACCCCCAACCTGAGCAAGCACTAAAGTAAGGACAGTGCCTTCGCATGAACTTATCCCCAGAATCGACTGACCACAGTGAGACACATTTCCTGTCGAACCATGCTGATTATGCATTTGGCTTATGCTCTCTCCTTTGTTCAATTTCCCTTTCCTTATTTCTTATCTATGGAGTAAAAAAAATTAAAAAATAAAGCATTTCTCAGTTTGATTTTGAGACACTTGCAGTTCCTGAGATGGGAGCATTCATCCTATTCATTAGTCTTCCTGTATAAAGGCTCAGCTTATCTGGATTTGTTTTTATTTGACAAAGTAGCTGTACCAATGACAAACATAAATACCTCCGGGGTATATCATTCTCTTAGGACTTTCCAAACATCAGTTTTAAACTGATTATACCCACTTTTTATCTCATGGTTTTTTATAAACATACTAAAACCTTCTGCCCATCTTTAGTGTTCCAGTGTTGGAGTTCACAAAAAATGTAATGTCTCTACTTGTATATAATTGTAATTAGAAACTCACAAAGAATGCCAGTTAATTTTATTTTTAAGAAAATTAAAAAATACGGATTTAGGTGGAAAATTTAGAGGGTTTTTATGCTTCCTTGTTTTAATTTTGTTTGTTTGTTTCTTTTCAGTCAAGGATAATGCCTAACATTATCACAGGCCACAGGCGGCCTTATTTTAATATTGGTATGTCTTAGGGAATAGAAGGTGCACCAGGAGAGGGAGAGAGAGAGGGGACAGCTGATCGGCTGAACTTGGTGGAATAGGCAGAACACACACATTTATTAACTTCACCATCTCACAAGAGTGTGGTTCATGGCCCCTCAAACTAATCACAAAAGTAATGTCAAATGTCCCTGTTCAGAGATCACCACAGTGAATATAATAATTGAAATATTACAAGAATTACCAAAACATGACAGGGAGGCAGGAAGTAAATGAATACTATTGAACAGAACTAGTACTGATAAGACGTGCTCGAAGTAGTGTTGCCACAAACCTTCAACTTATGAAAAACGTAAAACAGTGAGATTATGAAAAATAAAATGAGGGATCTCTGAAGTAAATTTCTACGGTGAAGCTGATATGAAAAGTATTTCAAGAAACAAATCAGCATAGCCAATATGCACTATCTCTCTTTTCTATTCATCTTTAAAGGGATTTGAAAAACATCTGAACCTCTAAAGGATTAACCTATAAATCAAATAAATGTCCTGCAATTAGGGTGAAAAAAATGTACAGGATGCACAGTTAAATTTCAATTTCAGGTAAAAAATCAAATAAATTTTAGTTTATTACAAATGAATCAAATATGGCATAGTTAATTTAAAACATAATTAAAATTTGAAATTAACTGAGTGTCTTTCTGCCTTCTAAATCCAGCAATCATATATAATAAGAGTATTCAGTATTTGAGTCATTATGTTCTCCATATTTTTGAATATAGACTCTTGTTCAAAATAAATTGCAAATTTCTCAAAGTATTAAATGGATAGATGACAAACATTTTCAGACTTAGAAGCTTTAAGTAAATTATCATTACTGTAAATAAAGCTGTGAAATAGGACAGAATTAAAATGTATTCCTATAATAGCAAATCAGAGTGAAAGTGAAAGTGAGAGTCACTCAGTCAAGTCTGACTCTTTGCAACCCCATGGACTATACAGTTCATGGAATTCTCCAGGCCAGAATACTGGAGTAGGTAGAAATCAGAAACTATATACAATTAAAATATGAGGGTTCAGGTATAGAAAACATTTAATTTTAACACGTAAAATTGAGCTTGGGAAGTGTCTTTTAATTAAGCTTCTATTTTTAACTGAAAATTTATATTCTGTATTAGAGTGGAATGAAACTGAGAGAACCTATGATTTTGTAGCATTTAATTTTAGTATACAATTTAAATGATTACAAACAGATAAATTTTACATGATGAGTTTGAACTTGTAAATACATATCACAGGGAGAAATGCTCACAGACATATGATACAAATTTATGGTTATAAAAAGGGTAAGGTGAGAGGGAAAAATTAGGAGTATGGGATTAACATTTACACACTATTGTATATAAAATAGATTGCCAACAAGCACTTGATGTACATGACAAGGAACATTATATCTTATAATAATATATAATAGGACAGTTTCTGAAATATAATACATATATATATATATATATACACACAAATTTCTTTGCTGTCCACCTAAACCTAAAACAACACTGTGAATCAATCATATTTCAATAAAAATATATACATATATAATATATAAATATATACATAATATTTAATTATAATATAATATATATATTTAACCTTTAGTTTGTATTGGGGTATAGCTGATACACAATGTTTTAGGTTTTGGTGAACAGCAAATGGACTCACACATATGCATGTATTCATTCTCCCCTAAACTCCCCTCCCAACCAGGTTTCCACATGACATTGAGCAGAGTTCCACGTGACATACAGAAAGACTTTGTTGATTATCCATTTAAAATATCACAGCAGATTGTTTACCACTGCGCCACTTGTGAAGCCCTGGATAAGGGCGCAGAAACACTAAAATTAGAAGATCATATGGAAACAAAAGTACATTTTTTTATGATTCCAATACAGAATGCTGAGATGATTTTAGAGAAAGAAATGACTTAGAAACTGAAAAAAATGCATGAAAACATATGAAGAATAGACATTCTGTTTGTGTGATTTTTAATATTCAGAAAAGTAATATTAAATTGCTTTAGTTGTCCTGTTACTAACATTTGTTTTATCTGAAGACCAATTTTATATAAGCAATAGTATTTGAAAAGGATTATTTCTCCTAATAGAATTAATTCATTGGTATGTAAATATGAGTTTGAAAATTAGAAAAAATTTAATTATTTTAATGTTTCTAATATCTAAAAGCAAAAGCCTTGCTTTAAACAGTACACCATATGGCCACTCCAACCTTTTTCATACACTCAAACCCCACATAATTTTCTCTTTTTCTTTGATGATATCTTTGATTAGTATGGACCAGCTCCCTCTCAGTGTTTTTCTGTCCAGAATGTGTACCATGCATTTTATTTATCTATTAAATGCCAGTCTCTTCCACTAGATTCTTGAGAACTGAGGATATATTTTATTCATACTTTTATTTCTAGCTTCTAAAATACAATACTACATGCAGTATTTCTTAGTACATGCTTATTAAATTGGACTTGAGTCATAGTTCTAGAAGTGCAATTATTAAGTTTTGTATTTTTGTTGTAAATGTAATTTCTGTTTAAGTTAGAACTTTGGGGTTATGCATCTTTGATTTAGATGCCATATAAAGTATACAATATTGAAGATATATTGCAAAAAATATGCATTTTTCTACACAGAAAATTAAACTGTGGGATTGTCAGAAATGGTTATATATCTTGAAATAGACTACACAGCTCTCTTTTGCCTTTGGCAACAGAAATGCCAAGTGGTGTTCTTCCTTTTTTATCTTATCATTTCAAGGAGTGGAGAAGCCTCTGCTGTCAGCATAGCATATTACATGTAGTTATTTATTGAAATTCTGCCTACTTGAAAATATATTTGAATCTGCTTATTATTATAAACATCATATTTTAGAACTATGGATTGTATTTGCATTGGCAGTATGTGTGGTAAGGGAGATACAGGTAAAAAGAAGTATTGACAATACCTTGCTTCCTTTCTTTCTACTAGTGACTTTCTTATGTGGTTTCATATTTTCTTCTGTAGCTTGGAGCTCATAGATATACACAGACTTTGAAAAGCTATTGTTGATATAATTTGAAATTAATCTTTAGTGTCTAACCTTAGTTTTTTTGCCTGACATACCTCGTGGATATGTTCAGCTGTTTATCATCTTTTAGTGACATGGAGTCATCAAGATACATAGGCATATATACTGTTATAGGAGAAAGAAAATCTTAAATCAACAAATTAAATTAACCATCTGGTAAATCTAAATAACAAAAACTTCAGATCATAGGTTTAGGAGCACAAAAGTATTACACACATTAATACACACATCATAAATCTATTATTTCCTTGTCTATACAGCTTTATAAAAATTAGTATTTCTACTGTGTATATTTTAATGTAAAGGATGTAAAAGAGAATAGTACCAATGGGAATATCTATTTACATTCATTTAAAAAGTATTTTTAAGTAGCATTTATAGAAATACATCAGAGTTTAATCACACAAAGGTAAAATTTGTATTTGGCTTCTCAGTTGGTACTAATAGCAAAGAATCTGTTGCCAATGCAGAACATGAAAAAGAATAGGGCTCCATCCCTGGATTGGGAGGATCCCATGGAGAAGGAAATGGCAACTCACTCCAGTACCCTTGTCTGGGAAATCCGATGGGCAGAGGAGTCTGTAGGGCTATAGTCTATGGGATTGCAAGAGAGTAGAACACTACTGAATGACTGAGTATGAATACTATAATTATATTCATATATAATAATAGCATTCATTCAACTTATATGCAAGAAATTATATAACATTGTAATACATTGCAGTCAATATTTTATTTCATTCTCAAACAACAATATAAATAGATAACATTCTCATCCTCACTTTGTAGATGAGAAACTAAGGAATAAAAAATAGTTCATATATTTTAATTTTGGATGTTTGGGCTAGATTCTAGTTTTTCTACCAAAATGCATATTTCAAAATAAGAAGCTAATTTTGTAATGGATATATTGAGATTGCAAAATTAGCTTCTTATTTTGAAATATGCATTTTGGTAGGAAAACTAGAATCTAGCCCAAACATCCAAAATTAAAATATATGAACTATTTTTTATCCCTTAGTTTCTCAAGCTGGTTTTAGAAAAGGCAGAGGAACCAGAGATCAAATTGCCAACATCCGCTGGATCATGGAAAAAGCAAGAGAGTTCCAGAAAAACATCTATTTCTGCTTTATTGACTATGCCAAAGCCTTTGACTGTGTGCATCACAATAAACTGTGGAAAATTCTGAAAGAGATGGGAATACCAGATCACCTGATCTGCCACTTGAGAAATTTGTATGCAGGTCAGGAAGCAACAGTTAGAACTGGACATGGAACAACAGACTGGTTCCAAATAGGTAAAGGAGTACGTCAAGGCTGTATATTGTCACCCTGCTTATTTAACTTCTATGCAGAGTACATCATGAGAAATGCTGACTGGAAGAAACACAAGCAGGAATCAAGATTGCTTGGAGAAATATCAATAACCTCAGATACGCAGATGACACCACCCTTATGGCAGAAAGAGAAGAGGAACTAAAAAGCCTCTTGATGAAAGTGAAAGTGGAGAGTGAAAAAGTTGGCTTAAAGCTCAACAGTCAGAAAACAAAGATCATGGCATCCGGTCCCATTACTTCATGGAAAATAGATGGGGAAACAGTGGAAACAGTGTCAGACTTTATTTTTCTAGGCTCCAAAATCACTACAGATGGTGACTGCAGCCATGAAATTAAAAGACGCTTACTCCTTGGAAGGAAAGTTAGGACCAACCTAGATAGCATATTCAAAAGCAGAGACATTACTTTGCCAACAAAGGTTAGTCTAGTCAAGGCTATGGTTTTTCCTGTGGTCATGTATGGATGTGAGAGTTGGACTGTGAAGAAAGCTGAGCGCCGAAGAATTGAAGCTTTTGAACTGTGGTGCTGGAGAAGACTCTTGAGAGTCCCTTGGACTGCAAGGAGATCCAACCAGTCCATGCTGAAGGAGATCAGCCCTGGGATTTCTTTGGAAGGAATGATGCTAAAGCTGAAACTCCAGTACTTTGGCCACCTCATGCGAAGAGTTGACTCATTGGAAAAGACTCTGATGCTGGGAGGGATTGGGGGCAGGAGGAGAAGGGGACGACAGAGGATGAGATGGCTGGATGGCATCACTGACTCAATGGACGTGAGTCTCAGTGAACTCCGGGAGTTGGTGATGGACAGGGAGGCCTGGCGTGCTGCGATTCGTGGTGTCGTAAAAAGTTGGACATGACTGAGCGACTCATCTGATCTGATATTGAGATTAGTGGGCTATTTAGTGAAGGAATCCAAATTCTCTTGATTTAGCCTACATGTTACTAGCTAAATAGGCTTTTACTTTAAAATTATTGTTTTTATTTTTTGTTCACTTTCAATTATGTACTTGGTTTGATGTCCTATTACAATTTCTTCTGTGTTTTGATTCCTATATAGCAAAATTTTTACCTTGTATCAAACTTCTGCTACCTTATCAGGCACAGTGGACTTTGAAATACACAAAATTTAGCCCCAAGTTTTTTGTCCTCTCTGTCTAAAACACTGTCGCTTCTTCAAATCTTTTAACAAAAACAGATTCTACTAAATCTCTAGGGCTGGATACTTATGGAAAGAAATCAGATGTTCCATAATTGTGTTAGGTCCATAGGGAAAAGCTCTTCTTTGACATAATTAGTTCTCATCTGCCCTGTATATATACGACCCTAAGAATATAATACATAATATTAACAATTTCCTCCCTGGATTCTAAGGGTTCTCTTCTCCAAATTATACTTGGAAAAAAACATATGCCATTTCAGAAAGAAATATATTAACTCTATTACATGAGTTTGAAAGAAATAAGTCAATTTAACTTATCAACACAATGGGTAATCATGACAATTAGAATGTATTTTAATTTCATTTTGAAGCTAATCCATGATGTATTTTTAGATGAGAAGGAATAAAGACTCTGAAACACTGTAAATTTGGGGGCAATAAGCATAGAAAAATTTAATATACATGCAAATAATGGATTTTATAAATCAATAACTATCTAATTTTCACAGAACTGTAGTTCTGTGTAGGTAAATACTTAGGTGAATATACTAATCCTTTGCTTCCATGAGAGATTCAATCAATATATAAATGCATGCACTGACTGTTATACCATGAATTTCAACAGCATTTCATATACTGTTGAATCTATAACCTGTCCTCAAAAATATTTGGAAAATAATAGCAGTCGAATGTCTATAGTTTTGAATTTTTTTTTTAAGTTAGTGGAATAGTCTTCCTTCATTTCTACTGTACCTTTGTTTTTTCTTCAAGAAGCACTGATAAAAAAGAAAAATTAACAATATATTAATCCCTGATTCAGAAATGAGCTAAGAAGCATATTCTGAAGTCAAAGATCATATGTGCCCTTTTATGCAGAATAATGAAAAAGGCTAATAGCAAATTTTTATATTGTGACTCACTGTTTATAATTTGTGCCTTAAGAGAGGTCACACATTTTTCTTTAAAGAAGTCTGGTACATTACAAGAAGACTATCTCCATCATATTCTATTTTTAAATAAATTTAGACCCATTTTTAATTTTTAAGTAAAACTGCAATGGTTAATCTTTACATTAAATTGAAGATTCAGTAAGTAATCCTTTAAATAGTGTATTCTTCTTGTTTTTAAATCACAGGAAATTAGTAAAGCTAAAGGATTTACTACAAAAATATAGGGAAGGAGCAGGTTGTAGTGTACTTTAATACTTAATGTTTTTTGTTGTTGTTAAAGAAAATGCTGAGTTAATGATTTTAAGGGTAGAGTGATTCTACAACCTTCTCTACTTCTTCAGAGATCAATTAGGTGATTTACATATTTAATTCAAAAAAGTTTTATTATAGCTCTATTTTTAATTCTTTTTTTTAGGAACCTTCAAACAGTTGTCCATAGTGGCTGCACCAATTTGCATTCCCACCAACAGTGTAGATGAATTCCCTTTTCTTCACACCCTCTCGAGTACTTTTTATTTGGAGCCTTTTTAATGATGACCATCCTGATCAGTGTGAAGTGATACTTCATTCAACAACAGCATCATACACACTATTTTCAAGCACACACTGAACATATTCTGGACAGGGGATATGCTAAGCCAAAAATCATACCAAATACTTCTTCAATCATGATAGGAAACTAGTATTTAATTTGGCTAAAGCCTTTGAATGTGTGGATCACAAAAATCTGGAAAATTCTTAAAGAGATGGGAATACCAACTGCCTTACTTGCCTCCTGAGAAACCTCTGTGCAGAAAAGAAACAACAGTTAAAACCAGATATGGAATGGATCGGTTCCAAACTGGAAAAGGAGTTAAGTCAAGGCTGTATATTGTTATCCTGCTTATTTAACTTATATACAGAGTACATCATGTGAAATGCCAGGCTGTATGAAGCACAAGCTGAGATCAAGATTGCCAGAAGAAATATCAATAACCTCAGATATGCAGATGAAACCACCCTTATGGGAGAAAGCAAAGAGGAACTAAATGGTCTCTTGATGAAAATGAAAGTGGAGAGTGAAAAAGTTGGCTTAAAGCTCAACATTCAAAAAACTAAGATCATGGCATCTGGTCCCATCACTTCATGGCAAAATAGATAGGGAAACAATGGAAACAGTGGCAGACTTTATTTTCTTGGGCGCCAAAATCACTGAGGATGGTGACTGCAGCTGTGAAATTGACTCTTTCTCTGTGGTTGAAAAGGTACGACAAACCTAGACAGCATATTAAAAAGCAGAAACATTACTTTGCTGACAAAGGTCCGTATAGTCAAAGCTATGTTTTTTCCAGTAGTCATGCATGTGAGATTTGGAACATAAACAAAGCTGAGTGACAAAAAATTGATGGTTTCAAAAGGTGGTGTTGGAGAAGACTCTTAAGCGTACCTTGACAGCAAGATCAAACCAGTCAATCCTAAAGGAAATCCACCCTGAATATTCAGTGAAGGACTGATGCTGAAGCTGAAGCTCCAATACTTTGGTCACCGATGTGAAGAACTGACTCATTGGAAAAGACCCTGATTGTTAGGAAAGATTGAAGGTGGGAGGAGAAGGGGGCAACAGAGAATGAGATGGTTGGATGGCATCACCAACTCAATGGACATGAGTTTGAGCAAACTCCAGGAGATAGTGAAGGACAAGATAGTTTGGCGTGCTGCAGTCCATGGAGTCACAAGGAGCTGGATACGACTGAGCAACTGAAAAACAATAAATGCAAGTGCAAAGCAATTCCAAGATGAACATGAACAGAATACAGAAACTATAATCTTTAGAGATGGAAAAATAGGATCTACTAAATATATTCCTTTTGAATTCATCCAGAAGATTCAAACGCTGAGACTTGGATAGGGTAAGCTATGGCCAGTCTGTCATTAAAGGTATTAGTTATAGATAAAGATTTACACGGAAGGTAAATGCAGACCCAAAGGCACTACTACAGGTCATTGTCATGTATCTGCACCGCTGCTTGTTGGCAAAGAGAAGCAGTTGGATCCACAGTTCCTGCAACTCCTTCCATATCCTGAGCTTTTCTTTGACTTCTGGGCCTTGTATTATTAATAGTAATCAACCTATCCTCTAGGGCACTCTGATTACCAACATGGGAAGCTTGAATGAGGGGACATGACTTCAAAGTTTCCAATTTGTCCTTATACTTTTCAGAATAGTCTTGGAAGGAAAGTTATGACCAATCTAGATGGCATATTAAAAAGCAGAGACATTGCTTTGCCAACAAAGGTCTGTGTAGTTGAGACTATGGTTTTTCCAGTGGCCATCTATGGATGTGAAAGTTGGACTGTGAAGAAAGCTGAGCACTGAAGAATTGATGCTTTTGAAATGTGGTGTTGGAGAAGACTCTTGAGAGTCCCCTGGACTGCAAGGAGATCCAACCAGTCCATCCTAAAGGAGATCAGTCCTGGGTATTCATTGGAAGGACTGATGTTGAGGCTGAAGCTCCAATACTTTGGCCACCTTATGCGAAGAGCTGACTCATTGGAAAAGACCCTGATGCTGGGAAAGATTGAAGGTGAGAGGAGAAGGGGACGACAGAGGATGAGATGGTTGGATGGCATCACCAATTGGATGGACATGAGTTTGAGCAAACTCGGGGAGATAATGAAGGACAGGAGCCCGGCGTGCTGCGGTTCATGAGGTCACAAAGAGTCGGACATGACTGAGCGACTGAACTGAACTGAACTGAAAGTTCTCAGCTTGTGCTTTACATACAATTCCTATTCCTGATAGCCTGCTCAGTACCAGACCTAGAAAAACAGCCTAGTATAAACTTTAAACCAGATTCCACTACTAAGTATAGTTAAATCTTGGTAACACAACTCTGATTATTTATAGATCTTTAGCGTTATGCTTGAACCATCACTAATGTTGCCTGATACAATTTTAAACTTCCAAAAATATTATTCCATTAATGAATAAATCCTGTAGAGAATCTTTGTATCTCTAGGAGAACTTCCACAAAGCATGACCTCAGATATTATTTTTTCAAATAAATTTAAAATAACAAATGATTGACTTAATCCATCAATGAGAACCCCAACAGAAAATGCATTAAAGTAGGAAGCAGAGTACTCTGGGGGAAGACTGTCATCACTTATTTCTTCCTAAATCTCTAAAGAGATTTTGGTGGATATAAGAAAAAAAGAATATGAAATATTGGCTTGAAAAATGATGATTATCTGAGGAATGAAATTATTATTCACTATACTATTTATCTAGTTTGCTCATTTATTTATTTATGAAAGAATTAGTAAAAGAAAGTACTTGAGGCTAAATATCAGATCATTTCATGCGTTATTAAATGCATTAAATAATGGACACAATTGGGTGCTCTCAAAGAAGTATTGATTTTTCTGAATAACTGTCAATACAACACTAATTACTGTAAAAGCCCAGAGAGCTGTGTCAAAACCCTAAGGATGTTATTTTATCTATACATGAAAGAGGTTATGCTTAAATGCTTCACGTTTAGAATACTTGGAACAAAGTTTCAGGTCAGAATAATGTTTGTTTTCAACTTTCTTTTACAATGTATTCAAAGACATGGAGAGATAGCACTATACAACAATAATAAATATTGTCCAGCCTTATACTAATAAACGCATCAGACTGGAAAGTTCTAAAATCCTCTATAAATGTAAGTATTTTAGATGTTGTGCTAAGAAGAAATATGAGTAACATTCTTTTAATGGGTAAAATGGTGTGTTATTATGGCTATTCTGGTCCTGAAAATATCAAGAAAAGAACCCACTGTACATGAAAAATAAGCTTTTTATGTTTCTCCAGAAGACAATTTTCTCTATTTAAAGTACTGTTCAAGTAATATTTTACTTGTTCATTAATATGGGAACATAATGTATATACACCAATGTATTAACATTAATCCCAGGTGAGAGAACTAAATTATCTATCTAAATTATTATGGATAAACAGATTCAGGAAAGCCCAAGAATCCTGGAGTGGGTATCCTATCCTTGTCCAGCAGATCTTTCCAACCCAGGAATCGAACCAGGGTCTCCTGTGTTGGAGGCAGATTCTTTACCAGCTGAGCTACCAGGGAACCCGTATATTCACACAGTAGATTATTATTGAACAATAAAAGTGGGATGAACTATTGCCACTTAAGACAACATGAATGAGCATAACACTGAACAAAGGAATTCAGTCACAAGAGTATATATATGCTTTCAATTATAAGTTTCACCTCTAGCAAATAGATCTATACTGTTAGAAGTCAGGATAGAGGTTACCCCTGCTTGGGGGTTAATGATTAGAAGGAGGAAAAGGGGGCTTCTGGGTTAGTTGTAATATTCTTTTTTCTGTGTATGTTTTCATTTTTTGAAAATGCATTAGGATTTTACTTATGATCTGTACATTTTTATACACATGCTGTACTCCAAAAGTATATTGACAATAAATGTAAATTGTGAAATTAGCAACTTTGGTCCCATGATATAGTATAAATGATTCTCAAGACACTTCAAATAATTTTTTTCACTAAACAAATCAATTTGCAATCAAGGGAAATTACCTTGCACCCTTCTTAAAACTATAGATGTATTCAAATGATGAATACATTTGGTTACTACACATAGCTGTCCCTGTTTTAATCACACTTAGATGACTAAGCAGCAAAATAATGCATTATCCAGGTGTATGAATTATAGACACATAATTTCTACTAGTCATTGTTTGATATCCAAATCGCTCCTTAATGAATTTGTAATGCAAACTTTCTTTTTTTTTTTTAACTTTCAGGCAGACCTGATTCCTAACAGAGAATTTAGATGAGGGATCTTCAGGTGAATCAATTATTAAAAATAAATTTTGACACAATGTAATTCTCTATTCCTCTCTGCATACAGCCCATGTTATCTCAATGAGTTATCTTTCTTAATATCATGAGAGAACACTAATATGTTCAGCCCACTTCCAACCCATTAATCCAAGA
The DNA here is from genome assembly GCF_019923935.1 of Bubalus bubalis. Classification (NCBI taxonomy): domain Eukaryota; kingdom Metazoa; phylum Chordata; class Mammalia; order Artiodactyla; family Bovidae; genus Bubalus; species Bubalus bubalis. The sequence goes on along the minus strand of NC_059159.1, from coordinate 75,850,205 downwards.
AAAATTTGTATGTATTAGACTCAGAGGTATCACAGACCATTTATAAGGGGCCCCACCCCTATTTCCAAGGACCTCCCATTGATAGAAAATGAAACTTTGAACCTAAATGCAGGGCTGGCTCCATAATTTGTGAGCCAAAGTGCAAAATGAAAATATTTTGTCCAAATATTAAGGATTTCAAAATGGCAATAACAAAGCATTAAACCAACAGCAGGGCCTTCCTAAACATGGCGCTACCTGTGACCAACCAGGTAGCAAAACTGATGATCCAGGTCCACACAAGTATTTTATCTCCTGCAGCCTTTTCTCTATACACTTTTTCTTTCTTTAGCCTTCTTTTTTAAACAAAATAAGGTGTATAAAATAAGATGAGAAAAACTGTAATTTGATATTGTTTTAATTTTAACCTATAATACAACTTGCAACTTTTTTTTTTTTTTTATAAAAACTTAGAACAACTCCTCAATTGTATCATTGGATGCTGTGGGTTACAGATGTCCTTTCTGCAGTTTCAGTTTGGGACAAGTCAAGAGCTTAAATGTATGTCATCTACTATTAAAAAAGGCAGAAACTGAATTATTGATCTTTCACTGTTAACATATAAAGTGTAGTCATAGTTAAGTTTTATGTTCAATCAAGAAGAAATCAGAAAATATTAAGTGCCAATTCTACATTATATGGGCCATGAAAACCCCAGAACTTTCATTTTTAACAATTCTAGGCAACCAGGAAAAATAAATAAATAAATAAAAGAGTACATTAAATGTTTTATTCTGTACTAGTTATATTAAGTAGATTGAGTAAGGAACTGCAACTAGACCTGTTGACTCTACATAGAATACTGTGTGTAATAGATGCATGTGGCAAATAAATATATTTAAACTAGTTTTAACACCATATATATTTTAATTTTGACCAACACATAGTGTTTAATCTTTTTTTGAATTACAAAAATAACATCCTTATTTAAATAGTTGAAAAGAACTAAGAAGTGAGAATTTAAAAAAAGAAACTCATTGCTCTACCCAAACTTAAATTGATAAAGTATAAGTGCCTCCTTCTTGCATCTTTTATTTTAATTTGAAAATTTTTGATGATCAAATTTATTGTCAAGACATCTTTGATATCTGACAGCATATATCTACATTGTTTCCATCCTTTGAGCTCATTGAAAGCATGGAATAGAGAAATAAGCTTGGTAAGTCATAAATAATTCTATCTTTTGGTAGAATAATGGATATCATTGCTTTAGTTTCTGAAATTTCTATGTAGCCATTAAAACATGTTTTAAGTGGTAGTATAATCATCTTATTAGATACAGTAAAAGACAGCCAAATAACAAAAGCAATACACACCACTTAGTAACTATAAAATAATAATAGGCTTACTACAACTGAGTCCTCTGAAATGTGACTCAGTCGTGGAAAATCTATTATTAATTTATAATTAGATAAAGCATCTCATTGCCCATACTCAGTTACAAAAAAAAAAAAAAAAAATTAGGATGGAGTTGTTAGGGGAAGCACACTGACTGAAACCGCCCACCCTGGCCAGGCACCATAGTAACCATTTGCACGAGTTGCTTTACAACAGAAGTTCCTGGTAAGAAACATGGACCTAATAAGCCTCCACCAATGGGAAGAGTGGGAAAGGTCAAAAGGAGACACCACATGTCCGGCCACCTCCCAGAATCCTTCTCTCTGGCTTCCATCTTGGCTGAACAAGGCGTGCACCACCAGGAAGGACTCTGAGTTAGACTGATTGGTGAAAGACAACCTGGAAACTAATCCCATCACCATAGAACCCAAGACTGCAAGCCATGTTGACAGAGCTGTTCTCCTGGGTTCCCTTACCCTACTCCTCTCCACCTGGGTGCCCTTTCCCAATAGAATCTCTTGCTTTGTCAGCACATATGTGTTGTTGGACAATTCATTTCTGAGTCTTAGACAAGAGCCAAGTTTCAGGCTCTGGAAGGGGTCCCCCTTCCTGCAACAGAACACTGAATTTTAAACAGCTATTAAGATCTGCACTAACCTCATTAAAAAGTTGCAGGAAATTTCTCTTTATAAATGACCATGAAATCTATGTCAGTGGGAATGAAGAAAATAAATATCTGTATTTCACAAGGAAAAAACAGCATGTCAAAAAAGGAGAGAGAGAGAGAAAGGACAGAAGAGAGGAAGGCAGGCAGACAAAGAACAAAGGAGAGAAGATCAAATACAGTAATTTGAGAAGGAAAAGATCTGATGGTACTATGTATCGCATCTCCAAACCCAGAATATATTTTTCTAAATTAAATAACCTAATTTAAAATATAAATGATACACAAGGAAATTTGAGCTCCAATAAAGCATAAAACCTAACCCAGAGAAAAACAAAACATTTCAGACTTTGTTTTATGGAACTATTAATATATACCTTGGCCAATCTCTTCCCTTTTGTCTTCTGAAGGAATTAGGGCCTGCTTTGTGACTTTCTGTACTATAATACCTTGCCATTCATCACACTAGCTTAATTAATTCAGACTTTTTAAAAATTTTCTGATGAAACAGAAATATATTCACCTATATGCAAGTAGGCTTACCTCAAAAGTTCAAAGTAGATTTAGGTAAGCTCATTTATGTTAAATACTACTGGAGGACCATGTTAAGTAGTTCTTCTGAAGCAGGCATTTTTAAACCTCTATGGGAGCACATGGAGGAATCTGTGAAGCTGATCCTCTGAAAAAGGCTCTGAACATAAATTTTGAGCAAAACAACACATTTTAAAAGTATTTTGTAAGTAACATATTTAGAATTTTAAAAAGTAATCTGTAGAAATATTGAATGACAGGAGATAAGGCAAAACTGTATTGTTGTATTCTTTCTCTGATGTATAACACTGCTGTTAAACCTAGTATTTAGGGTTATTGGGGAAGCTTTTATTTCCTCTTTACTTCCAAGGTGCAGACATGAAATGTGGATGATATCATTACAACCAAGGCTGCCTTTTAACTGACTTTCTGGGTCATGGAGGTAATGCTATTTTAGGTACCTTATATCAACAAAGATGCATGCAGCTGCAGAAGCTTCTGAAATGTAGCAATCTAATAAGATGTGCCCTAGACAAGAACTTAGAGGCTTCCCAGATGGCGCTAGTGTTAAAGAACCAGCTTGCCAGTGTAGGAGACCTAAAAGAAGCTTGTCCGAATCTTGGGTCTGGAAGGTCTCCTGGAGGAGAAAATGACAACCCACTCCTGTATTCTTGCCTGTAATATCCCAAGGACAGGGAAGCCTGGCGGGCTATAGGCCATGAAGTCACAAAAAGTCAGACATGACTGAAGCAACTTAACACCAGACAAGATCTTGCTTTCAGAGATAATTGTGTTTCTAAAATTTATTGGCATTTTATTACCATCTTGCTTCTATAACATAAAGCTTCTTTACTAACAATTTTATACTTTGATCAAATGAAAAGATAATTTATTATGAGGACAAACATACTTTCAGCATTAGTTAATTTCAGACAGTAAGGAGTTAAGTTTCAAATTATAATCTTAGTAGATCAATAATATATAATGGCCTGGAATTTAAATACCATGTAAGAACTGAGGCATAATTATGCAACAGATTTCTAATATTATCTCAGGAATTACAAGCATGTTAAATGAGTCATTAAATTAGACACAGAGAAATAGAGATATAAATATTGAAGCAATAATTTCTTCTGCAACTTGTCAAATGAGCATCCCTACAGAACAGATTTTTATCACTGGTGCACAGAAACGCTCCATCATTTTCTCTAGGGCTGTGATTCCTGCCTAATACTTGTTTTCCTACTTAAGCTTATTATTATCGCTTATTACCATCAAAAAAGAAATATTGAATAGCAAAACTGTAGTCTATGTGAAGTTTTCTGAAGCAAATGAATAGATAATTTATATTTAAGTGGATGTCTGACTTTCAATGAGCATACTTGCAGCAAACATGATATTATGGCAAGATGTTTTATATACAAAGCTTACAACACTAAAACCACACTCTATACTTAACCGTAAGTTACCTCCAATTTAAATATGGTAGAACACATAATACATAATCCAGATTATACCTAATATGTATGTGGAACATATATGAATTAAAAAGGGCTTCTGTGTGTAGTAGTTGGGGAAACAGAAACAAAGCAAGTCTAAATGATTGGCTCAAACTTCATTATAAAGTTGTACTGGAGTGTTTGCCGTAAGAGCCTCATTCTGTTTTCCCGTTTATTGGGTTTTGTCCCCAGTTACAACATTTAGAGAATGAAGGACATTGCCATGAATAGTTACTACATAAAAAACAGGGTCATTGAATTGCTTTTCAAATAGATTCATTAATGATACTACTTAATTTGATAGTCCTATCTGACTTTTCCCAGATAAAACTGAAATGAATAAGAATATTTGAATGCCAACCAAGTAGGCATTACTTTAATTGAAAGCCTGAGGGATTAATATAAAAATTTATAAAAAGAGAAAGAAGGGAGAGAAAGAGAACTACTATATGACCCTTGGGAGAGCTAGCATTTTTCTTGAGAGGCAAGATGTGAATGGTTGAGTAGCCTCTCGTTTGATCATGTCCTATCTGTGTGAACTTTGGCTTTCACTTTTGGAGAGGACTCTTGAGAATCCCTTGGACTGCAAGGGAGATCCAACCAGTCCATTCTAAAGGAAATCAGCCCTGGGATTTCTTTGGAAGGAAGGATGCTAAAGCTGAAACTCCAGTACTTTGGCCACCTCATGCGAAGAGTTGACTCATTGGAAAAGACTCTGATGCTGGGAGGGATTGGGGGCAGGAGGAGAAGGGGACGACAGAGGATGCGATGGCTGGATGGCATCACTGACTCGATGGACATGAGTCTCAGTGAACTCCGGGAGTTGGTGATGGACAGGGAGGCCTGGTGTGCTGTGATTCATGGGGTCGCAAAAAGTCGGACACGACTGAGCGACTGATCTGATCTGATCTGATCTTTGACTTAATACCTTCATCTGTAAAATATGCATGTTAGTTTTCATTGTACACTGAGTTGCATGAAAAGTACATTCTAACTGAAAAATTTAGAATAGAAAAAGCAGAGACATTACTTTGCCAACAAAGGTCCATCTAATCAAAACTATGGTTTTTCCAGTACTCATGTATGGATGTGAGAGTTGGACTATAAAGAAAGCTGAGCGTCAAAGAATTGATGCTTTTGAACTGTGGTGTTGGAGAAGACTCTTGAGAGTCCCTTGGACTGCAAGGAGATCCAACCAGTCCATCTTAAAGGAAATCAGTCATGAATATTCATTGGAAGGACTGATGCTGAAGCTGAAACTCTAATACTTTGGCCACTTGATGTGAAGAACTGACTCATTTGAAAAGACCCTGATGCTGGGAAAGAGTGAAGGCTGGAGGAGAAGGGGATAACAGAGGATGAGATGATTGGATGGCATCACTGATTCAATGGACATGAGTTTGAGTAAACTCTGGGAGTTGGTGATGGACAGGGAGGCCTGGCATGCTGCAGTCCTTGGGGTCACAAAGAGCTGGACACGACTGAGTGACTGAACTGCACTGAACTGGTACTTAGCCATTCTGTAACTATCAGAAATTTATTGTATGTATGTTTTGCTTTGTGTGTTATGAGGAGATAAAAGTATGGAATGTCTAAGCTTTATTATTTTATCTGCTAATGCTATCATCATATTGATATAAACAAATTTTATTTAACAAAAACATTGCCACAAATCTCAAATGTACACTTATATTTTTTAGGGTAGTGATTAATCTCCAAAGTAGAACTCACAGTATTCTATCTCCACACAGCCACTAGCCAAGATATAGTTTAGTGCTTGTTTTTAAAAAGCACCTTGATTGATGAACCACTGGAAAATTTATTTAGTATCATGATTCAATTCTTTTTCATTTTGTTTTATAAGATAACCTCTAACAAGAGTACATTTCACTAGTTCAAAATTCTGAACAAGAATTCCAACTGCATATATATATACGCATATGTATAATTGATTCACTTTTTATAAACTTGAAACTAACACAACATTGTAAATCAACTATACTAAAAAAATGTAAAAACAAAATAATTGCAAACTGTTACATTTGATCTATGAAGTAAAATTATATGTGTGTGTGTATTTAAGTGTAACATACAAAAAGTAACATTAAAATTAACAATAGGAACAACTGAGTGCTTGCCATGCAACGTATCTTGCATATACATTACTGATGCAAAGTTCTACAAATGATATATCATTATCTATACTCTATTCATGAGGTGAAAAAAATGATTCTAAGAAATATGAAGGGATTTCCCTTAAAAAGAGCCAGAAAACTGAGGATTTGGGATTTGCTGACACTTTCATTGCTTCTTTGAAAGGTAACATTGAATAATCTTTGTCTATCGGGGTAAAAATGAGTGAGGATTTGGAGCAACTGTAAAAAATTACAAGCAAAGCTGGAGGAAAATGCAATTGTTTAGCATGAATTTTGGAGGAGGTTGATAAAATGCATAATATGTTAGCCTTTAGAATATATCTTTTGTCTCTATATTTTTAGAATTCCATTTTAAAATGTATTTTAGCTCATATTTTGTAGTAGTAATTATTTTTGATACATATATTCATCAAATTTAATAATATTATTTAAATATGACTGTTTTTGAACTAGATTTTAGACTTTTGCTTACAATAGACTAATAACAACACTAAAAATTTTATATATCTTAGTCTAAGATTGTATTATCTGTAAAATCTACATTATATAAATATGCCTTGACATATTACTTGACAAAGCTTTTATCTAAATTATAAATCCCTCAGACGGTAAAGCATCTGCCTACAAAACAGGATACCCGGCTTCAGTCCCTGGGTTGGGAAGATCGTCTGGAGAAGGAAATGGCAACCCACTCCAGTACTCTTGCCTGGAAAATTCTATGGGTGGAGGAAACTGGTAGGCCATAGTCCATGGGGTCGCAAAGAGTCGGACATGACTAAGCGACTTCACTTTCGCTTTCACTTTCATACACAATATAAATAAAGGTATATTAGATATATGTGTATATTTTTCTGATTTCTTTTTGTTTCAAGGATTAGCATCATGCTGACAATCACCATGAAAATATATAAATTTATCTTGGGAGGGTTTGCTTTCATGATTAATAAATTCAGTAATATCTGTATTCATAAATGCATAGATTCATAGTTAACAAAATGGATTTGGCACTTAAAATTGCATACTTTATTATAAATGGTTATTTTGTAAATAGCTTTACAAGAAACACTTTCATTTTCTAACCATATAAACAAAATGAATCACATAGTCATACTACTCTGAATCTATTACTACACAGGTTCTTTTTTCTGTGTACTTTTTCCTCATTTATATTATGCATTTTACATAGTATTTTTCTTAGTAAGAACTGACTGTAAAAGTAAACATGCAAATATTTGCTAAATTGTTATTTTGATTATATATTACTAGTTTTTTAAATTCCATTTTTAAAGTGTCATTCTAAAAGACTTCTATATAAACATATTTCTATACACACATATTTACAATATATATGCAATGCATATATATATATGTATATTCCATGTAATCATACATATATATTTACTTGTATCAATTTACTACTTGATTCTTCTGCTTAGACTTTTACCAGTTACATCATTTGCTTGCTGATTTTTTTTTCCCCAGAAATACACACATCATCACAAAGTCGGGCGGGGGTTAGACAAAGTCCTCAAAACAATACACTGATAATTATATATTTAATCAAAGGAGTTAATTATAAAATAATTTACTAAAATTAATGGTCAATTCAATTAATAGAATTAAACAAAGAACCTCAAATAGACATTATCAAAGAGTGCTAAGCAGTTGCTTCAACACTAGCTGGTCTTTATGACAGAGTAAATATTGTAACAGAGATCTGGACATTTATTCCCTATCTTTGAGGGAAATTTTGAGGTATTTCAGTTTATACTGGCATTTCATCCTTCCTTCATCTACATTTCAATTGCAGCAACTCTCTACTATCCAGTGAGCCATAGCCATGTCCTGTCCAACGATGTCTGGATGGAAATCAGTGGTGTCAATCTCCACTTGGTGATTTATCTCAGACCTAGGAATAGTGGCTGCTTTTTATATCTTTATTACTCTTTCAGACATAAATATCCTTTGTATTAAATTGTTCTCTTTAAATTACTGTGTGGTTTCTGTCTCCTAATTGGACTGTGAATTATATAATTGATATTTTCTTTAATCAATACATTTAAGTGATTAAAAGGTATCATATCTCTCTGGTAGCATTTTAAAGTCTAACTTAATAGAGAAGTAAAAATAGAAGCAGGTGTTTTTGTTTAGTTGCTAAGTGAGGTCCAACTATTTTGTGACGCCATGGACTATAGCCCACTAGGCTCCTCTGTCCATGGCATTTCCCAGGCAAGAATACTGGAGTGGCTTGCCATTTCCTACCAGGTAGATCCAGAAAATAATCTATGGCAATCAAACCATCAACCATTGGTGATGACTTGGTTCAACTTAGTAGTAGTCTGCCACATTCTAGATATAATTTTTAGGTAGGAAAAATAAGATTCACTGAGAGATCAAATGGAACATGTTAGAAAGGAGATTTCAAGGTTGACTCTAGAGCTTCAGCACTAACAACTGATAAAATTATGTTACTTTATATCATAATGATGTAGCATGTGAGATAAGCAGGTTTGGAGGAAAATATCTGGTGTTTAATTTTTAACTAGTTAAGTTTATGTTTATATTAAATATGTGGGTTTCCCTTGTGCTTATATGTAAAAAAAAAAAAAAAAAACAAACAAAAAAAAACAAAACAGCTGCTTGAAATGCAGGAGACCTAGGTTTGATCCCTGGGTAGGGAAGATCCCCTGGAGAAGGGAATGGCTACCCACTCCAATATTCTTGCCATGGAACAGTTCAAAGGATTGAGTTCTGGGATATTTCCATCATTCCAAATTAAGAGAGACATAAGAAACCAGAAAGCTGAAAATTGAACAAAATTTTGACATAGAACACGGATCTAGCATTAAGGTCAAGGGAGAAAAGAATGGATAGCCCATTTCAGTACTCTTGCCTGGAAGATCCCATGGACGGAGGAGCCTGGTAGCCTGCAGTCCATGGGGTCGCTAAGAGTCGGACATGACTGAGTGACTTCACTCTCACTTTTCACTTTCATGCATTGGAGAAGGAAATGGCAACCCACTCCAGTGTTCTTGCCTGGAGAATCCCAGGGACAGGGGAGCCTGGTGAGTTGCCGTCTGTGGGGTTGCACAGAGTCGGACACGACTGAAGCGACTTAGCAGCAGCAGCAGCAACAAATTCTATTTATATGTCAAATCATATGAGAGTTAAGACAAAGTCATAGGATTTTGCAATTTGAAGTCATTGGTAAATTGACATGAGTACTTTAAGTAGAACAGTAAATGCAAAAGCCTATGTATATACACTATTGATACAATATATAAAATAGACAACTAATGAGAAGCTGGTGTTCTATGGTGACTTTCATAGAAAGGAAATCCCAAAAATAGGGGATGCGTGTATATATATAGCTGACTCACTTTACTGTACAGTAGAAACTAACACCATATTTAGGGCAGAGATAGTCCAATAAAAATTAATTTTAAAATGAGTGTAAAAGAGAGTAAGAGGAGAGATTTTGCACTGGTAACACGTATAACTTTTTGAGGAGTTTTTCAAGTTAGATTTTCTTTTTTAATGGGATAGAATTATATATTTTGTGGAATATTTTATTGGAGAAGGAAAAATCAGTGACACATGAAAGAGACAGAGGAGAATTGCTATAGTGATATTCTTGAGTGGTTCAGACACATAGACTCTACTGAATAAGATTAGGGGTTGTCTCTAGCCAAAGGCACTGAATATTTATTTCATAGTAGTGAAAGAGAAGATAGCAGGAAGGCATAGAAGAAGATGTAGTAGTGGAAACCTATGTTCCCTTCTGATTATATTTTCTTTACTGGTAGAATAGAAAATAAGGTCATCGTCTGAGAAAGAGGAGAACGCAGTGAATGTTGGGGGTTTAAAGAGATAGGAGAAAGAATATAATATTCTAGCAGGAGAGGGGGAGAGTACACAGAAAAGAGAAATAAACAACAGATCCACTCGTAGTTTGCAAATTGTGAGTTTAAAGTGAAACCAGTTAGTAGTGCTGTGAGTATATAGTAGAAGGGTTACATCCAGACACTTTCAGTAGCATTCAGGCAGTGAAGACATAAATGGAGAGCTGCAGTGACTGGAGGCTATATTTTTTAAGACCCTAAAACTAAATGATTGAGGGGCAAGAGTTTGGTGAATGAATGCCAGTTTTGATCATGATTGATCATGAAATTTCAACTGAAGGAGGGCAGAAGTGAAGACATGATTGAAAGACAGTGAAAAGTGGTTGGATACACAGTTCAATATTCTGGAAAATTTGAGGTACTGATAGAATCAGGACATTAAAGAAAGTGATTGGAAATGTATGGGGTGGTATTTAGAAAACTCAGTGTTGGATATTTAATATAGAAAGGTTTCAGTTTTTTAATGGGTAAGCCTACAACATATTCATAAAATAAGATGATGAATGCTAGGAAAAAATAACCTCAGGGGTGTGGAGTTCTAGATTATTAAAATTATTGTCTCTGTAGATCATTTACAAGATGATTCCTAAATTCACAGAAAGTGATTTCCTGAAAATATTCAATAAAATAATGAATGTTAAATTTCATTTTTTTCATTTGCTGAGCTAGTTAAGGGCTTCATTTGTATATGGATTGCCATACTGCAATTTATTGACATGTCTATATCCTATGGAAAAACAGTTTCAAAATAGTCTTTTTAGTATGCACATTGAAAATGCTATTCTTTCTTTTTTGCTCATTCAAAAATATTGCACATGGGTGTCAGATAACATCTCTTCAGTGCAGATAAAACTAGATAACATGAGTTTACAAATGTTATTATTTCATCCCATAAGAGCTGTCAATTTCACAAAGGCTCACAAATATATTATTTAAAGAAAATAGAATATATAGGAAATCAAGGATGTGCTACAAAGAGAAATATACAAAAATAAGACAAGTTTGCCAATATAAGCATATAGCCCACTCTTAAACTGGTAATTAGAATTTTGGAGATGTTTTCTATTTCTTGGTTCTATATTCATAATATGCAGCAATAATTTTTAACTAAGAGAAGAATTTTTCCACTGTATTACTATATATGCTTTAGGTAATATTTCATAATTATTCATCCATAAGTAAAAACTTATAATTAAAAGTAATGTCCTTAATAATTTGTTAATTTGCTATGAATTATATAATTTTCTAACAATAAGTTATTCCATTGTTTTTGTTATTGGAGGGAATTTCATAACTTTTATTAAAAAATGTAAGAAATTATCAGATTCTGTACACAAGTATAATTACTACTAATGCTTTAAAAAATTGGAAAGTATCTTTAATATCCTATTTTATTTCATTTTAGTGGTATATTTAACCTATATATGAAAGAGTACCAGCATAAACCAATTTTAATATATAAGAAATTTGTGAAAAAACAATCACATCATTTTCATTTCCAGTTACTTTTAATAGCAAGTCAGTTTAATTCAATATCAAATAAATTTACTAAGCATAAGGTGTTTAAAGTACTTTGTTTAGTGTAGGAAAATCTTTAAATAATGTAAAAAGAGGCACACAAGTCATAGTGATAAGTATCATTGTATACATGTAGTACAAAGGTAGAAAAAAATTAATCTTTGGGAAAGCTTTTAAGCCTTAAGATTCATGAAAAAAAATATATAAATAGATATTATGACCAGAACATTTAAAAGAATCTGCTGGTAGTTTTAAAACAAGCAAAATTACCATGCACAGAAAAATTCAACAGAATTTGAAAATTTTTACAAGGATGAAAAATGTGTTCATATCTTTAATATATAATTTACAAAATTCAGTAAAATGACTATAAAAATTTCCCAGTAGAAATACTGTGAAGGTTTATTGAGGGAGATTAGTTAGAATCCCAGGGTTAATGGTGGTTTCTCTAGGATTCATAAGATAGACAAGTGATAAATGTTGTTCTTCAGTTTCCAGGAGCTGAGAGAGGTAGTATTGTCTGGAAACATAGCTTTAAATTTTAGTGAAGCAACTGTGAGGCCAAAAATATTGAAGACATGAGTGCTCTGTGGTCAATAAAAAGTAATTACAAACCAGTAAAAGATTTCAGTATGTTTGCCTGATGACAGCAAATTCCAGACTCACCTAACCAACTGGGTTTAGATTTTGGTGAGAGCTATTGACAGAGTTGTTTTCATTTATGAGGCTATGGTTAAAAGAGAAGACAGGGGCTGAAGAAATTGTCACATAGAGTGACGAGTGTGCATCTTTTGACCCCATGGACTGAAGCCTGCCAGGCCCCTCTGTCCATGGAATTCTCCAGGCAAGAACACTGGAGTGGGTAGCCATTCCCTTCTCCAGGGGATCTTCCCTACCCAGGGACTGAACTCAGGTCTGCATTGCAGGCAGACCCTTCATTGTCTGAACCACTAGGGAAGCTTTAGAACCACACCAACAGCTTCCTGGGCTTCATTTGTTTTTTCACTTTACAGACAGTAGATCATGAATTTATCCTCCATAACTATGTGAGCTAATCTCTTAGGATAAATCCCTGATTGGCTAATAATAAATCTCTAATTCTGACCAGAACCAGAGAGAATAGTGGAGTCAATAGTCCAAATCCTAATCAATCCAAAGGCCTGAGAACCAGGAGAGCTGGGTGTCTGAGGGCAGAAGAAGACAGAGCTCCCTGCTCAAAAAGGGAGTGGATTCACTCCTCCTCTACCTATTGTACTCAGGCTCTCAATGAACTGGATGATAATCCCCCACACAGGGGAGGGTGATCTTCTTCACTAAGTCTACAGATTCAGATCCTCATCTCTTCTGGGTCCTCATCCCTCACAGACCTACCCAGTAATAATGTTTTACCAGCAATTGAGATATCCCTTAGCCCAACCAAGTTGACACTGAAAATTACCTATCATGAATAAATATGTGAGATTATTGAAAAAGCCTAGTTTGGAAATTAGTCACAGGGTCTCAAATTTAGGGCTTCCCAGGTGGCACAGTTGTAAAGAATCTGCCTGCCAATGCAGGAGATGCCAGAAACCTGGGTTCAATCCTGGGTTGGGAAGATCCCCTGAAGGAGGACATGGCCACCCATTCCAGTTTTCTTGCCTGGAGAATCCCATGGACAGAGGAGCCAAGCAGGCCAGTCCCTGGAGTTCCAAACAGTCAGACATGACTGAGTGACTGAGAGCACACACACACACACACACACACACACACACACTCTTAAGTAAAATTATAGTGGCAGTGGCATTTTGCTGCTCCGAGGAACTTAATATGACTCTCTTGCCCTGTGTTCCATTACATATGTTGGGTGCTGGTACTGTTGAACGTGATGCTCACTTTCTGCATCTTCACACTTGAAACACATTTATGAATCATTTTATTTTCCTACTAGCTTTTTACTTGAATACTGAATATTCCACTCTTCATTCCATTTTAATAATTTTATTGTTGGCTAACTCACAAATATTTTCAGCTGAATAATATTGAGTACAGTTTATTAGTGTTTTTCTACTCTGAAATATTTTGTAATATTATAATATAAATTACTTGTTTTTCCATGGCCCTTAACCACCTAGAATTATGATTTCTGGATGTTTCTTATGTAAGGGATTAAACTTAGGAAATAGTTTTCATTTTCTTTTTTCTGAAAGCGATGCTTAAATTTTAACAGAGAGAAACTTGCCTCCAATAACTTTAGAAAAGTAATTTCACAGTAACGTGCTGGAATTTTCAGAATTGATTTAGATTCAATAATTCAGTTACTAAGACCTTCAGTCTTGAATCAGTCCTGATAGTGCTACCTTTGACCATCATAGATTCCAGGTAGTATTTGCCTGCCAAGTTTAATGCTTCATCATAAATCTCTACCTTGTTAATTCATATGGCTGACCTTGTCCTTTCTCAAAATGTTATGGGCTATCTTTACCCCTTATGCTTTGCCTCAGACTTCAGCACATTAATTTTCATCTTTTAAAATGTCCTTACTCATTGAGAAAAAACAAAGGTTTTTATGCTAGTGTTATAGTTTAAATGCTTTCTGCGATTTATTATAGTCCCAAGCAATTCCCTGAATCATTCATGCTAAGGAGGATTACTGTCAGACAGCAGGATTTGTAATGTCAATAGAGGTAAACTATCAGAAATCTGCCATTAGCTTTCCCTTCAACCTCTTTTAAATGAAAGTACAGAAGGAAATAGAAAATTGTAGCACATAAAAATAAGCAAAGTATATCTTAAATGGTTTGTAATAGTTTTGTTAACCACCGATTACTAAAATCCAACTGCTATCTTCTCAGTGATCATAAGGATCTGAATGCTCAGGAAATCTATTTGCTATAAATGCCAAAGGGAAGTGGTTACACGAATGAACAGGAACATAAAACAGCTGACAGCTATTTTGTGATTGAATTCCCTGTAATGTCAATCAAAAGATTCTGCATCCAAGTAGGAAAATTAGTAGTAAGTGCCAGTAGGCATTTGAGGGCTGATTTGTCTTGTATTTACTTTCCTCAGCCATGGAACTCCACTAAAAAATTAACTCTTTTATTTAAGTCATATATCCAGGAGCCCCTGTTGAATTGTTAATGCTATAATTAATCACCACAACCTTAGATTAACTCTAATCAGCTGGACATTCATCAAGATAGACATGAAAAACAGCCCAGTTGGATTTTGTTCAGCTTTCATAGGGAGAAAGGAGAACTCTGGCATATGGGTGGCTTTTTCCTTGATGAATATATACATGCTTGATCCAATATTCTGATCAGTGCAGAGATAGGAACGGGCACTATGTGTGTGAACGGAATCTTCAGTAAGATCCTCTTTATTTTAACCCCAACCTTATTATCTTCATGTTCTAATGTCCAGACTTGGGTCTTTGAAAGCCTTTGGATCTGAAGACCATTCTTAATGCCATTACATTGAGTCTGAATGGTTCCCAATTATTTTGGTTTTAAATCAATCTTGGATGCTTTGAGTAAACCCACTGAGAGAACTCAAGCTCCCGATGTTCTATTGAAAATGACCAGTCTGGTCAGATCCACCAGGAGGGATGTACTTCTGACCAACAAAACCACAATAAATAATAGCCTATTATATATGCATATTTTGTTCATTGTTTTATTATATAAGTTAATATGTGTGCTAAGTCATGTCCAACTCTGTGACTTTATGGAATGCAGCTTGCCAGGCTCCTCCAACCATGGGGATTCTCCAGGCAGGAATACTGAAGTGGGTTGCCATTGCCATGCCCTCCTCCAAGGGATCGTCGCAAACCAGGGATGACATGAATGCATGTATATTTATATATATATATATATATATATATATATATATAGGTATGCACGTATATATAGATATATATATGAATGGGTATATGTGTATATATAAATAAATGGGTGTATATATATATAACATATATATGAATGTGTATATATATTATATATAAAACAAACTACATTAAAAATAAATGATACAAAAGTAATATTTGCTAAAAGTATGATATATTCATACATAAATGATGCAAACTTGAAAACAATATGTGCATACATTTTTTAAATTGAAAACTGTTTCTGAAATCATGGTAAACAGAAAATGTTATAAAACTGCACATATATACAGCTTCATTTGAACTGAGCATCTACTAAAATGTATAATTCATGGTAGCTACTCAATACAAATTACTTGAATCAATAAATATTTTAACCAAAGATTGGTAAAAGAAAACCTTCCATTTATTTATCTAGCTTCATCTGTTCATTAAATAAGGAAAAGCAAAACAGCAGAATAACAATAAGTCTTCTCTGAGTGGTTAGACTCTAGGTGAATCTACGGTTTATTGTCCCTAGAGTTTTTATGTTATCCTAATTTTCTATAATTACATTAATAATTTTCATTGATTATATTTACTTTTTCTATCTTCACACACACACATAATCAAATGCTGTCAACTGAGGACTATGAATAGAGGGGTGTGCCATGGAAAGTGCAAATCACTCTGTCACGTCCAACTCTTTGTGATCTCATGGACAATACAGTCCATGAAATTTTCCAGGCCAGAATACTGGAATTGGTAGCTGTTCATTTCTCCAGGGGATCTTTCCAACCCAGGGACTGAACCCAGGTCTCCTGCACTGCTGGGAGATTCTTTACCATCTGAGACACCAGGGAAGCCCAGGAATACTGGAGTGAGTAGCCTATCTCTTCTGCAGGGTATCTTCCCAACCCAGGAATCAAACCCAGGTGCAAGTGGATTCTTTACCAGCTGAGCTGCTATAGAAATTAGATGCAAATGAAGCTTTCTAAGGCAAACCTTAAAAGCAGAGGAGTTCTACAGAGCATGACAATACCCATACTCCTCAATGTATCACAAGTTAAGTTAGGTTCAGACAGCCTGCACACACAGCGGCCAATACTGTGACTGAGAGGTAACCCACACGGATTATACTCTGCACATAATGTTGCCAATGAAATCAGCTTAAAATGATATGATTTTGTACCATAAATCTGCAAGTAGACGATTACTCTTGGTTTGGTGGGATAGCTTTTCTGGCTGTTTTAGTATCACTCACATCTGGTACTTGCACTTGGTTGGCTATCATCTGGGATAAAAGAGGTAATTGGGCCATGTGTCTCTCTTCTTCTAGAGGCCTAGTTTATGCATAACATCATCTTCTATTCTAGTTGGAAAAGATAAAAACACAAGAAACAGCCATGAGACAAAGCTTGTAAGCTTCTTACAATTTGAGCAAAAACAGGTACATGGTTCCATACAATATTAGAGAACCAGGACTCTGTAAAATTATCTGGCAAAGGGTATCTACAGAGAGAGGAGTGAAAAACTGGGGTCATTAATATCAATCTACTACAGAATATCTGTACGACAATAGAAGCTTCTTAATCTGGAAACTGGTCTAGTTAAAAGGAACCAGACTTCAGAACCCAGAGATAGTTCACTTTTACTTCTCATGAGTTAACTCAGATTTGATGAGTCCGATCTGCCGAGTTATTAAAAGAATATATATAATAAATGCACCTCCAGCTCTATACATTTGTATCTCCTCTGTCTACTTTTGGTCCAGGAGCACTTAAATGTCTCTACTGGCTCTGCTTAGTGATAAGTCATTGACTTTTCCAGTGATGTCTGGGAATGAAACATGCACAAGATCCCACTTTCCTGGTTGGTATGAAATGTAAAAATTTTAACACCATGCCAAGACACTTGTCAACATGTTTTACGAGCTTTTGTCAATATTTGTGATAGAACAATGAAAAGTTATTCAAACCCTATGGCCATAAACAAGTCTTCTGAGGCTACATGTATATGTTAATGTGCATCAAACGTTTTCGACTTTACAACTTGAGTAAGAATGAATTATAGTAGTATTTGTTTTACAAGAACAATCAGTTCTACAGGGTTACTAGGATCTCCATTTTGTCATCATAAACAACCTCTATGGGCAGAGACAAAACCAGTTAATCTTAAAGGAAATCAAAACTGAATACTCATTGGAAGGACTGATGCTGAAGCTGAAGTTCCAATATTTTGGCCAGCTGATGCGAAGAGCTGACTCATTGGAAAAGACCCTGATGCTGGGAAAGATTGAAGGCAGAGGGAGAAAAGGGCAGCAGAGGATGAGATAATCAGATGGCCTCATTGATTCAATAGATATAAACTTGGGCAAACTTCCAGAGATGGTTAGGGACAGGGAAGCCTGGCATGCTGAAGTCCATGGGGTTATGAAGAATCCGAAACCACTTGGTGACTGAACAACAATAACAAGGACTGAGAATCATGGCCAAGTAACTACTCAAGGCTAAGTTAATGTCCAATTTCATGGTTACTATCTTTGATCTAAGTAACATAAGCTGTCAATCCATTCACTGAGGTTACATACATTATTCAAAAATCTACTGAAGTCAAAGTAGGCAAAAAATGAACTACCCATCTAACAACAGAGATTTTATAAAGAGGAGTTTCTTTTTCCCCTTGGGGGAAAAATAAACATGTAATGTTCTTCAAATTTCTTCACATTCCTCCTAATACTCATGTCTAGGATCTCAGCCAACATGGAAGAAGGCATGTCTGTGCTTATTTCTTGAATTTTTGTAACTGGTATTTTCCGTACATTTCTCTCGGATAAATATAGCACTGTGACATCTCATGAACATATATGTATATATGTATCTTTTTAATTTTTCAAAATATATCCTAATTTTCTTCATGGTACTCTTTTGGATCTATTTTCTCAGCTGTTTATGTTTGTCTACCATCATGACACTGCTCCCATGCTAGAAGAAACTCTAAATATACCTTTCCTTAAATTTGTCTTTCTTTAGAATTAGTTCCACCAAGACTGTTATATAGAACTTTATAAAATGGTCACTGTATGTGCTTGTTAATAAGCGGATGAGGTGGCCACATGCTCCACTCTGCCAGGAACCTGGGGGTGCCTCATAGATGTCTGCTTTAGATTCTAAAATACTGTCAGCACAGGTTTGTATCTACCACCAAAGATCTAAAACAAGCAGGCAATTGCAAGAGAGGTGAATTTACTGCACATTTCCAGCTCGACAGGTCCTGGTAAACAGAGAAAAGGAGAATAGATTTCACACCCTGAAAGGAGAAACAAACAAACAAATAAAAAACCACACAAACTCCTACTCTATGGTCAAAAAGTGAAGGACTGAGAGAATGAAAGGGGAAAGGCAAGCTGGTCAACATGGGACATGCTGTACAGGACGCTTGAAACAAATAGCAACAGAACAGATGGACTGATCGCACACACACACAGATTTGGCTGCTCCACTAGAACACAGATTTAGATGAGCCAAAGTGCACTAATTTAAAGGTATAATTGACATGCTAATTTAGGGCGGAAAAAAGAATCATATATAAAATGCTCAATTAAAACAAGAGAAGGCATAAAAAGAGAAAGACAAAAAGAAACAAGGAACAAGAGTGATAGATCAATCCTATGAATCAACTGCAACGAAAGCCATTGCACACAGCATAGGGTACTTAGGATATCTTAGGCAAGGGTACATTAGCCTGAAGCTTAGTTCTCTGGCTGCTTCCATCCAAAATGGCCAAGACAAGATGATGCAGACTGTTCAATACAGATTGAAATATTTTTAGTAGAGACGATCAGAGTTTAAATCTAGAATGCAGCAGTTCTGAATACGTGCCCATGACCATGACATGTAGGATGTTGATATCATTGTGTCTCTTAAATGATTATGCTTAGTTGCTCTTTTAAAAATTTTACTTGTTCATTTATTTATCTTTGGCTGTGCTGAATCTTTGTTGCTGTGCGTGCTTTTCTCTGGTTGTGGCAAACAGGGGTTGCAATGTGTGGGCTACTCTTGTCACAGAGCACAGGCTCTAAGCCCTGTGGGATTAGGTAGTTGCATCACATAGGCTCAGTACTTGTGGCTCCAAGGCTTTGGAGTTGTGGTACTCCGTAGTTGTGGCACACAGGCTCAATTGCTCCACATCATGTGGGATCATTCGGGATCAGGAATTGAACCCATGTCTTCTGTATCGGCAAGTGTATTCTTTACAACTGAACCACCAGGGAAGCACCCTTAGTCCCTTTCTTATTGGTAGTTAGAACATTTTTAGGGGATGGAGAGAGTAAAACAGATAACTAATATGGTCTGAGATGAATTATAGTAAGAAGGGTGTGAATTAAGCTGAAAAATTCTTAGTCCTTATTTAACACTTTGTATGAAACTAGGGAATCCGAAAACAAGGAAAACTGAAATTATATGGTATTGTTTTATTGGTATATTAATCTGATATAAAGACTATGACATTTTTGCAAGCTGATTTGAGTTTAATGAGATTCAGAGAATATCATCTTGGTAATACTTTTCTATTTTGAAAAGGTTACATTTAATTAGAAACATGAAAATAACTAATTGAAATTATACTGATCACTTAAAGATGTTAAATAATATCGTATGTACCAAGCAGGCTTCCTAGCTGGCGCTAATGGTAAAGAAATTGCTTGCCAATGCAGGAGATTTCAGAGATGTGGGCTTGATTCCTTGGTTAGGAAGATCCCCTGGAGAAAGGCATGGCAACCCATTGCAGTAGTCTTGCCTGGAGAATCCCATGGACAGAGGATCTTGGCAGGCTAAGGTCCACAGGGTTGCAAAGAATTGGACAAGACTAAAGTGACTTAGCATACACACACATATACATGAAGCATGATTTTGCTTAAAACTATGACCTTGCATATTTGAAGCCACTTGAAGTAAAAGGGCTATGATTATATACCTACAAAATCATTATTATAAAGTTTTTTCAAGTAATAACTTCAAGAAATAGAAGAGGAATGATTCTGTACACAGAACACAAAACCCACAACAACTGAAAAATAAAATGTAAAAGTTTTGTTATTCAAAACCATTATTAAACAAATGAAAATGTAAATTGCATGTTGGTCATATATCTGTGAACATTTTCCTAAACTATTTAAAGATATAAATAACTCAAATCAGTATAAGAAACACACACAACTCAACTGAAAATGGGCAAGCTATGTTGAACATATAATTACAAAAGAATGAAAAACCAATAAACACATGTAAAGAGGTTTAGTCTCCTTAGTCATTGGGAACATTCAAATTAAAGTCAGAATAAAATAGTTTTGCTTCAATATCTAAAATGACTTAAGCTAATAAAAAACTTTGAAAAAATTCAAAGAGATGAAAAAATTCAACTCTTAGTTTCACATTTATGGTGTCTGTATAAACTTAAATAATAACTTTGGGAAACATTTTTCAGGCACTATCTGATGAAGTTAGACACAGTTCTTAGCAATTCCACTACCAGGCACTTGGCCCAGAAAAAAAGAAAACACGTGTTTACAAAAAGTCATGCCCAAAAATGTACATGCAGCTTGTGTTAGTTTTCTATCACTGTGTAACAAATTACCAAAACCTGAGTAGTTTTAAATATCTTCCAATTATTATCTCACAATTCTATAGAGTGGAAGTATGAGTAACCCATGTCTGGGTTCTCTTGATGTTTCACAAAGCTGAAACCGAGGTCTTGGCCACATTACTTTACTTTCTGGAGTATCTGAGAATGACTACTATTGGTAATTGATAAGGTTGTTATTGCCATGCATATATTAGAATGATATTGAACTGTTTCTAGTATGTAGCTGTGCGAACCATTTTTAAAGAGTAGGTAATTAAATGGAATCTGATTCCTTTAGGATGTTTGACTGAGACATCTCTCAAGCCCCACCATGTCCCTTTTTTATTTTATGAATATCTGTGTAAACTGATAGAAAACCTGGATTATAACCTACTTTGGTATTAGTTTGGAAGTTCAAAGTTTACAAGAGCCAGTCTGCAACAGTGACCCTATGCTAATTGCAGCCTCCAAAATCAACACATAAACAAAGCCACTTCCCTTCTAAGAAACTTTTTCACACTGGTTGTTTTTCTGCCTTCTTCTACTCAGAAAATTTCAATATATGAGTAATGAATATCTTCATACTCTCTTGATGCTTGTGCTGTACTATCCGTCTCAACATCTGAACTGATTTTGGGTGGAAAATGGTCCACACTCAATTGTGTTATGCTTAGTTGCTCAGTCTTGTGTGACTCTTTGCAACCCCAGGGACCATGGCCTTCCAGGCTCCACTTCTCCAGGCAAAAATGCTGGAGTGGGTTGCCATGCCCTCCTCCAGGGGATCTTCCCAACCCAGGAATTGAAACCTGGTCTCCCATATTGAGGACAGATTCTTTACCATCTGAGCCATCACTCAATAGGCAAGCTCAAGGCTGTTGGCACAGCAAGTAGGGTGTCTGAAGCAAGGACCACCACCAGTGGTCTTACTTCTATTGCTCTGGCTGTCTACATGGCTCACCTGTCTTTTTGCATGTTTCTATTTTGAGTTGCTTCCTATTGACTATCCTGTGCTTTTAGCACTGTTGGTGTTGTGCCCTATTTGCTCACCTTACCTCTTGAGAAATCTGTATGTGGGTCAGAAGCAACCGTTAGAACTGGACATGGAACAACAGACTGGTTCCAAATTGAGAAAGGAGTACGTCAAGACTATATATTGTCACCCTGCTTGTTTAACTTATATGCAGAGTACATCATGAAAAACGCTGGGCTGGAGGAAGCACAAGCTGAAATCAAGACTGCTGGGAGAAATATCAATCACCTCAGATAAACATATGACACCACCCTTATGGCAGAAAGTGAAGAAGAATTAAAGAGCCTCTTGATGAAAGTGAAAGAGGAGAGTGAAAAAGTTGGCTTAAAGCTCAACATTCAGAAAACTAAGATCATGGCATCTGGTCCCATCACTTTATGGGAAATAGATAGGGAAACAGTGGAAACAGTGACAGACTTTAATTTTGGGGGGCTCCAAAATCGCTGCAGATGGTGACTGCAGCCATGAAATTAAAAGATGCTTACTCCTTGGAAGGAAAGTTATGACCAACATAGTGAAGTGAAGTTGCTCAATCGTGTCTGACTCTTTGCGATCCCATGGACTGTAGCCTACCAGGCTCCTCAGACAATGGCATTTTCCAGGTAATGGTACTGGAGTGGATTGCCATTTCCTTCTCCAGTGGATGTTCCCAACCCAGGGATCGAACCCAGGTCTCCCGCATTGTAGACAGACGTTTTAGTGTCTGAGCCATCAGGGAAGTCCACTTTCACTTTCATTTTGACCAACATAAACAGCATATTCAAAAGCAGAGACATTACTTTGTCAACAAAGGTCTGTCTAGTCAAGGCTATGGTTTTTCCAGTGGTCATGTAGGGATGTGAGAGTTGGACCATAAAAAAAGATGAGCATCAAAGAATTGATGGTTTTGAACTGTGGTGTTGGAGATGACTCTTGAGAGTCCCTTGGACTGCAAGGAGATCGAACCAGTCCATCCTAAAGGAGATCAGTCCTAGGTGTTCATTGGAAGGATTGCTGTTGAAGCTGAAACTCCAATACTTTGGCCACCTGATGCTAAGAACTGACTCATTTGAAAAGACCATGATGCTGGGAAAGATTTAGGGAAGGAGGAGTAGGGGAGGACAGAGGATGAGATGGTTGGATGGCATCACTGACTCAATGGACATGAGTTTGGGTAAAATCCGGGAGTTGGTGATGGACAGGGGTCACGGTGTACTGCCGTTCATGGGGTCACAAAGAGTCGGACACTACTGAGTGACTGAACTGAACTGAATTGAACCAACTACCAACCTTCCTTTTCAGCTTTAATCCAATGATTCAAGATTGGATCCAGCAAAATTGGCTGGATTTTAGGCAGTTACCTTGGCACTTGAGGATTCAGTAGCCAACAACAGACCCATGTGCACATTTTTGAAGGCTCATGGACCATTGCCAATGGTGTACAATCTGGTGCATCAATAAACACTTCTTTAAGTTGCTTCTTTGGGGTAAATAATTTTGTCAATTTCTTGTCTTAACTGTCTCCTCCATATCAAGGTCAAATACATCTCTGCAGATTCTAAATCAATAATAATACAAGGCATCATCAAGACACTCTATATCCCTCCATTTCCAGGTCATCAATGAGAGTGACCAGGCATATACTTCACAGGACAAAGTGCAGAATGCTCAATACTTGTACCACAGACCTTTAACTTTCCATACTAGTCTCCTCCCACTGGGGGAGGTAATGGCAAACCACCCCAGTATACTTGCCATGCTGCTGCTGCTGCTAAGTCACTACAGTCGTGTCCAACTCTGTGCGACCCCATAGATGGCAGCCCACCAGGCTCCGCCATCCCTGGGATTCTCCAGGCAAGAACACTGGAGTGGTTGCCATTTCCTTCTCCAATGCATGAAGTGAAAAGTGAAAGTGAAGTTGCTCAGTCGTGTCCGACTCTTCGTGACCCCATGGCCTGCAGCCTACCAAGCTCCTCTGTCCATGGGATTTTCCAGGCAAGAGTACTGGAGTGGGGTGCCATTGCCATGAGAGTCTCATAAACTCTATAAAAGGACAAAAGAAAATATCACACCAAAAGATGAGTCCACCAGGTCTCAAAGTGTTCAAAATGCTACTGGAGAAGAGCAGAAGAGAACTACAAATAGCACCAGAAAGAATAAAGCAGCTGGGCCAAAGCAGAAACAATGCTCAGCTGTGGATGTGTGTGGTGATGAAAGTAAAATCTGATACTGCAAAGAATAGCATTGCATGGGAACATGCAATGTCAGATTCATAAAGCAAGGTAAAATGGATGTGGTCAATCAGGAGATGGTAAAAATAAATATCAACATCTTAGGAATCCATGAACTAAAATGGACAGGAAAGGGCAAATTTAATTCAGATGACCATTATATCTACTACTGTGGGAAAGAATCCCTTAGAAGAAATGGAGTACTCCTCATAATCAACAAAAGAGCCCAAAATGCAGTACTTGGGTGCAACCTCAAAAATGAAAGAATTATTTTGGTTTCCTAGGCAAGCTATTCAACATCACAGTAATCCAAGTTTATGACCCTACCACCGATGCTGAAGAAGCTGAGGTTGATCAGTTCTATGAAGACATAGAAGGCCTCCTAAAACTAACATCAGAAACAGATATTCTACTTATCACTGGGGATTGGAATGCGAAGTAGGAAGTCAAGAGATACCTGAAGTTACCGGCAAGTTTGGCCTTAGAGAACAAAATGCAACAGGGCAAAGGCTAACTGAATTCTGCCAAGAGAATGCATTGGTCATAGCAAATACTCTTTTTTAACAACATGAGACAACTTTACACATGGACATCACCAAACGGCCAATACTGAAATCAAAATGATTACATTCTTTGTAGCTGAAGATGGATAATCTGTATACTGTCAGCTGAAGATGGAGAAGCTGTATACAGTCACAAGACCTGGAGCTGAATGTGGCTCAGATCATCAGCTTCTCATAGAAAAATTCGGGCTTAAACTAAACCACAAAGCCAGCCAGATACAACTTAAATCAAATCCCCTATGAATATGCAGTAGAGGTAACAAATAGATTCAATGGATTAGATCTCATAAACAGAGTACCCGAAAAACTATGGGCAGAGTTCCATAATATTGTATAGGAGGCAGCGAACAAAACCATCCCAAAGGAAAAGAAAAGCAAGAAGGCAAAGTGGTTATCTCAGGAGGCTTTACAAACAGCTAAAGAAAGAAGAGAAGTGAAACACAAGGAAGAAAGGGAAAGGTATATCCAACTAAAAGCAGATTTCCAAAGAACAACAAGGAGAGCCAAAAAGGTCTTCTTCTATGAACAGTGTATACAACTAGACAAAGCAGCAGAAGGAGAAAGACTAAAGAGCTCTTCAGGAAAATTGGAGACATCAAGGGGACATTTTGCCCAAAGATGGGCACAATAAAGGACATAAACAGTAGAGACCTAGTAGATGCTGAAGAGATCAAGAAGAGATGGAAATAATACACAGAGTAACTGTATAAAAAAGATACAAATGAATCAGATTACTATGATGGTGTAGTTAGCCAACCAGAGCCAGACATTGTGGAAAGCAAAGTCAAGTGGGCCTTAGGAAGCACTGCTGTTAATAAAGCTAGTGGACATGATGGGATTCCAGTAGAGCTATTTAAAACCCTAAAGGATGAGGTCATCAAGGTGTTACATTCAATATGTCAGCAAATCTGGAAGACCCAGCAGTGGCCACAAGACTGGAAAAGGTCAATCCTCATCCCAGTTTCCAAGAAGGGTAGTGCTAAAGAATGTCCTAACTATTGGACAACTGTACTCATCTCCCATGCTAGTAAGGTCATGCTTAAAATCTGTATCAATAGCCATGTCAAGTAATTTAAAGATATGCATTAATTATGATACAAATTTTGTCAATGGATATCCTTTACTCACTAAGTGAAAAAAATCCAAATTTCAAAACCTGTGTTTTCCAAGTGATATGAGATTATGGATCAAATTCTTAGTAGAGGATAAGACATTCAATATTCATCAGAGTAAAGTATTAAAAAGGAAACTGGTAAATGTGCATCTTGAGGTAAAAATATAAATCATATTGCTCTCTCCCGCCAAAACTTAGCCAGGTAGAAAGAAATATGATCCAATAGGCACATAAATAGATAGAAACCATTTCTACACATTTTACTTGTCATAATTCAAATGCTTTATTTTATAAATTAAAGAGAATATAAAACAGTACACATATGCATATTGCTTAATGTCAAAATACTAAGTATAAGCCCTATATATTATATCCTTATATTAAATATTTATAAGTCCCATATCCATATGTGTGCATGTACATGTACTTTTCATTCAGTGCTTTAAATGAGTAGGTATTCAATATTATTATAAATTTAAACCCGCTGCTGCTGCTAAGTCGCTTCAGTTGTGTCTGACTCTGGGAGACCCCATAGACGGCAGCCCACAGGCTCCCCCGTCCCCGGGATTCTCCAGGCAAGAACACTGGAGTGGGTTGCCATTTCCTTCCCCAATGCATGAAAGTGAAAAGTGAAAGTGAAGACGCCCAGTCGTGTCCGAATCTCCACGACCCCATGGACTGCAGCCCACCAGGCTCCTCCGTCCATGGGACCCTCCAGGCAAGAGTACTGGAGTGGGGTGCCATTGTATTATCAATATCAAATAAAACTGCATAATGTTGATAAAACATACCGACATGCACATGATAAGCATTAAAGAAAATGTAATTTTGTTTTATTTTTTCCTACCTGTAGACTATTACCTCTATGAGAGCAAAGGCCTGTGTCTGTTTCACTTCCTATCATAAACCAGGTAATTGTCATAAGACTTAAAATAAATGCAATGTATATGTGTTAAATGAGCATCCAAAATAGATTGTTTAATTAATATGTAAATATACACATTCTCAATATTTTTTTTCAAGATTTGCTTATTCTAGCGTAATTATTAAAGAGTATGGTGAAACAGGAAACTTTAGCATTTCCTTTAATATTTTGTTTCAACCTGGAATAGTTCTCTATGATTAATTTCAAATCTACATCCCTCCCACAAGCAGGAATCAAGATTGCTGGGAGAAATATCAATGACCTCAGATATGCAGATGACACCACCCTTATGGCAGAAAGTGAAGAAGAAGTAAAGAGCCTCTTGATGAAAGTGAAAGAGGAGATTGAAAAAGTTGGCTTAAAGCTCAACATTCAGAAAAGTAAGATCATGGCATCTGGTCTCATCACTTCATGGGAAATAGATGGGGAAAGAGTGTCAGATTTATTTTTTGCGGCTCCAAAATCACTGCAGATGGTGATTGCAGCCATGAAATTAAAAGACGCTTACTCCTTGGAAGGAAAGTTATGTCCAACCTAGATAGCATATTGAAAAGCAGAGACATTACTTTGCCAACAAAGGTCCATCTAGTCAAGGCTATGGTTTTTCCTGTGGTCATGTATGGATGTGAGACTTGGACTGTGAAGAAGGCTGAGCGCCAAAGAATTGATGCTTTTGAACTGTGGTGTTGGAGAAGACTCTTGAGAGTCCCTTGGACTGCAAGGAGATCCAACCAGTCCATTCTGAAGGAGATCAGCCCTGGGATTTCTTTGGAAGGAAGGATGCTAAAGCTGAAACTCCAGTACTTTGGCCACCTCATGCGAAGAGTTGACTCATTGGAAAAGACTCTGATGCTGGGAGGAATTGGGGGCAAGAGGAGAAGGGGACGACAGAGGATGAGATGACTGGATGGCATCACTGACTCGATGGACGTGAGTCTGAGTGAACTCCAGGAGTTGGTGATGGACAGGGAGGCCTGGCGTGCTGCGACTCATGGGGTCGCAAAGAGTTGAACACGACTGAGTGACTGAACTGAACTGAACTGATGTAGACTATTTGATAATAGTCATTCTGACAGGTATGAAGTGATATCTCCTTGTGGTTTTGTTAATTGATACTATTTTGATTCAGTTCAGTTCAGTTCAGTCGCTCAGTCATGTCTGACTCTTTGCGACCCCATGAATCGCAGCACGCCAGTCCTCCCTGTCCATCACCAACTCCCGGAGTTCACTCAGACTCACGTCCATTGAGTCAGTGATGCCATCCAGCCATCTCATCCTCTGTCATCCCCTTCTCCTCCTGCCCCCAATCCCTCCCAGCATCAGAGTCTTTTCCATACCAGTTATCAGGTACTATCAGCTTGAGATAGGAAGGATAAATAAGATGATTTCAGCAACCATGGGGGCACTACCCATTCATTTATGTACTATTTATTTTATTAATATGTTAGTGCTATATTACCAGAGTTGAGGATTGCAACAGAGACTGTATGTCCCATGTGACCCTTGATAGGAAATTTGCCAGTCTTTATATAGACCATGATGAGAGACTCTCATATCTTAATTCACCCTCTCTATAGATCCATATACCTGGAAATTCAGAAATAGTATGTCTGGGGCCCTGGTAATAGATTCCACAGAATAGGTACAAAACTGATTCTGGCATTTCTTTCCTCTGTCCCTCTCCACATCAGTCAAGGACCTCAAAGTTAAATGTACGTTTAGAGGATATGCATACTTTGTAAGATGTAAAAACAGTAGAATTTCACTCCAAGGGGGCTATTTTGGTATATTCAGAAATCTCTAAGGGGTTCAGTCCTGTCTGATTCACATGCAAAAAATGAAGCAAAACACATAAAGCTCTCTCCTAACTGCAGCAAAAGTTTCAGAATATAAGAAAATAAAACAAATATTAATTTCAAAATCATTAGCTCTACTGTAAATATCAATAGAAGTCTCCTTGTCAATAATTTGCAGCAAAAATACTGACACACAAAATTAGCCTCTATTGTGGATAAAATTTATTTCTAAGACCTTAGAAGCCCATGACAGAAAATTCCAGGATCCAAAAACCAATAGAAACAAATAATCTTGCAAGCACATATAACTATGTGTCATAAGGATAATGTTCAATACTAATAGATAATGTTAAATAAATAATAATAGTTATCATTATTTTGCTCATCATCTTCTGACTTCTGGAAATGTTTCTTACATACATTTAGCTATAATGTGGTAAAGTATGGAAATAGAGCCAGAATTTGAATCACCTATATTAGTCTGAACATTCTAAAATTTGCCTTTGTAGATCATTTCTTTGTAACAGGGATATAAAAGTTCTCACTACCTCATATTAACTATGAATTGACACTGTGACATGCTTCATTACTCAACTCCCACATCAATGTAAGTTTTGTAATGTCCTCACATTTGAAGATTCAAATATTGTGTCCAAAATAGCGTGTGCATGTGAGAGAGAAAAGGACGCAGAGAGAGAGAGAGAGGGAGGGAGGGAGGGAAGGAGGGAAGGATAGTATTTGTATGCCTCATTTTAGGCTTCTATTATATTTCTAATCATCCTTTTGTCTAATTAAATTGAAATGTTTTTAATAGGATCGTTAAAAAGAAATAAATTGGGTGTTGCATAAGAAATAGTACTTCTAGGAAAGCTGACCTTTTCCCAAAGCAGAAAATAAGCAATATGGATGTTATTTTGTTAACATTTCTCAAAATGATAGAGTTAACCTTTTAAGGAAGATGGCAAAAATCTGAGCAGTTTGCATCTTCTCACGTGTGGCCCCAAAGTTTCTAATGTCACAGAACTGAGAGCATGCATTTGTGCTCGGTCGCTAAGTCATGTCAGACTCTTTGCAGCCTTTTGCAACTCCATGGATTGTAGCCTACCACTCTCCTCTGAATGTGGGGTTTCCCAGGCAAGAATAGTAGATTGGGCTGTCATTTCCTGTTCCAGGGGGTCTTCCAGACCCTGGGATCAATCCCACACCTTCTGCATTTGCAGGTGGATTCTTTACTGCTGAGCCACCAGGGAAGTCTAGAACTTCAGGAGAGCAGAACTGTTCTCAAACACTGCTATGATGTGTTTCCTTTTTTCTAGGCATTAGGTGGGGATAGAGATTAATCAAATCATTAAACGTTCTCTTCCATTTATTTTTTTTATTTGTTTTTTCTGTGCTCAAATTTTAGTTTCACTCTTCTCCATCTGAATTTTCATTACTAAGTGTTAAGACTTTGAATCAAAGATGTAAGTTTATTTAAAAATATATAAAGTAAGGAGAAAGCACATAAACTGCTTTGTAACAATAAGAAATGGATCATATATTTTTAACTATAAAAATCACATACAGATGTATAGTTACAATATAAATGCATGTTGTTATATACATGTATTTCAATGATTCTCACTAAAATATGAGTTTCTTAAAGATTCTAATAAAACTATGATGAGAGAAGATCAAGAAATAATTTACTGAGAACAAAATAAGGGCAAAAGTAACAAAGTAAAGGGGGAGAAAAAAAAGAAAACTTTATTCTTTGGGCACAAGCTGAAATGTTTGAGTAACATACACTGAGAGAGAAATGTAATGAATTATATAATTTTCAATTTTCAGTGGAAAGAAAAAATAATCGCCGCTCACCAGAAGATATTAACTTTTTTTTGCCTGACACTTATCTTGCAGGAAAATTTATTTCCAGTCTCTACTCTCTCGAAAAATTGCTGAGCAAAATAATGAAAGCTGTCCTAAAGAACTCTTGTACAACACTTAGAGACATGCTCCTCAGAGAACTGTTTCTTGTATCAGCACATGGTTAGAGCTGGTAGAATTCAAGCAGAATTCTCTTCTATGTTAGGAGAAGACAGAAAGATGATCTTGATTTTAATATTCAGGTATCTTGCCTTGACAGGTGAATTATGTTTTAAAGTTCCCTTTATGTGTTAAATGTTGGCTCTAAATCTCATTGGCATTTCAGACATACAGAATATTTTGGAAGCTTCAGATGAGACAATTTGAAGGCAAAACATAGCTATTTATTTAATTTAAAATATCTGTAGACTCAGATGTCATGTACTCCCAGGAATCTTTCCTAAAACCTCTCTCAAATGTGTAGAGTTTGTAATCCTCCGTACTGTAGGGGAAAAAGTACCATTGTATATGTCTCAGTAGTTTTTGAACAGGCCTACACCACGATGGGGAGAAGGCAATGGCAACCCACTCCAGTACTCATGCCTGGAAAATTCCTTCAGCGGAGGAGCCTGGTAGGCTGCGGTCCATGGGGTCATGAACAGTCGGACACGACTGAGCAACTTCACTTTTACCTTTCACTTTCATGCATTGGAGAAGGAAATGGCACCCCACTCCAGTGTTCTTGCCTGGAGAATCCCAGGGAGGAAGGAGTCTGGTGGGCTGCTGCTCTAGGGTCGCACAGAGTCGGACACGACTGAAGCGACTTAGCAACATCAGCAGCAGCAGCACCACGATGGATACAACAAATTGTTTGCTAACCAAATACCATTCCCATATTCTTGAAGAAATTATATTAATTTGAACATTAAAAATACACGATGTTCATGAAAATAGAATTTAGATATTCTAAATGATAGTAAATGAACAAACACTTTATCAGGGTCTTCTTTAAAATAGTATTAAAGATATTCTTAAAGAGGAAGAATTGTTAACAATTTAGTAGAGAAGATGACAATGCATGTTATAACATAGATGATTAAACAAAAAATAAGACAGAAAATTAGACCTAGAGGAAATGAGAATATGGAAAATATAGAAATCAAAAACCAAGACTTAAAATCCGAACATATTAATAATTAAATGAAATTGATAAAAGACTCCAATTAAAAGGCAAAGAGTGTCATAATACATAAAAATCAAGGTGAATTATATGTTTCCCTATGGAAACTTAAACAAAAATATATAAATAAGCTGAAAGTAAGGGATGGGAAAAAATGCCTTGCAGACATTAAACAGCATAAAGCTAGTGTGACTCACTCATGTTATACAAGGTAAAGAGTGCTACCAGAGAGAAAAAGGGTCATTTCTCAACAAATGAATGGTAAGTTAATCAAGAAAATATAACTCAAAATATTTATGTACATGTAACCAAGTTTTCAAATATAGGAGAAAACTTGACGAAACTAAATGGAACAGAGATGAATCCCCCGATTATAATTGAAGACATTAGCAGACACTTTTCAATAATAAATAAAACAGTAGAAGAAATCCATGAGGACGTGGAAAATTTAAACTCAACCTCAGTAGTCCAAACTCAACCTCACTGTCATTGTAAAAAGACAAATTAATCCAGGACAAGATAGGCCAGATACCTTCCAAAACATCTAAAATAGAACAATTCACAACACCATATAAAAGGAAAGTGGAGCAACCAGAACTCAAGGCTGGTGGAAACACAAAATATATGTGGGAACATATATATACTGGAACTATTCTCTAGTTTTTTAATCAGTTAAATGATTCTACTCTTAGATATTTATTCGACAGAATGAAAACGCAGGTCTACTAAAAGCCTTTTAAAGAATGCTTATTATAGGTTTAAATTATTTATCAGATCCAAAGACTGGAAACAATCTAGACTGGACAAATGACTTATGGTATATTAACACAGGGGAATGCTACTCAGAATGAGAAACACTGAGCTACTGATATTATAAAAATATCAATAATCTCAAAAATATTATTGAGAGCAAATGAGGCTGGGAGTAAAAGATAGTACACAGTGTATGATTCCATTTAAATAAAATTATGCAAAAGACAAAACTAAACTATAGTGATAGGGATTAGTTCAATAATTTCTTCTTGGTAGGGCTCTTTGCTTGACTGCATAGGGGCACCTGGGAACTCTATAGGGTTGTAAAAATATTCTGTGCTTTGCTATTTAGTCTTCAAATTTAATAAAGTGATGCCCTTAATATTTGAACATTTCATATTATATAAAGTATGCCACAATAAAAAAAAGATAGTAGTTCTGAAATATATGTGCAATGTATTATTTTAAAAAATACTCATTAAAATGATTTCAGGAAAGGTGGAAGAAATGGAAGCTTGACTTTACATATGAGCTCTAAATAGTGCTAACAAGAAAGTGATCAAGAATGTGAACTTTATCTATTCATCTGCTGATGGACATCTAGGTTGCTTCCATGTCCTGGCTATTATAAACAGTGCTGCGATGAACATTGGGGTACACGTGTCTCTTTCCCTTCTGGTTTCCTCAGTGTGTATGCCCAGCAGTGGGATTGCTGGATCATAAGGCAGTTCTATTTCCAGTTTTTTAAGGAATCTCCACACTGTTCTCCATAGTGGCTGTGCTAGTTTGCATTCCCACCAACAGTGTAAGAGGGTTCCCTTTTCTCCACACCCTCTCCAGCATTTATTGCTTGTAGACTTTTGGATTGCAGCCATTCTGACTGGCATGAAATGGTACCTCATTGTGGTTTTGATTTGCATTTCTCTGATAATGAGTGATGTTGAGCAGCTTTTCATGTGTTTGTTAGCCATCTGTATGTCTTCTTCGGAGAAATGTCCATTTAGTTCTTTGGCCCATTTTTTGATTGGGTCGTTTATTTTTCTGGAATTGAGCTGCAGGAGTTGCTTGTATATTTTTGAGATTAGTTGTTAGGAAGCAACCTAGACATCAGCAGATGAATGGATAAGAAAGCAGCCGTACATATACACAATGGAGTATTACTCAGCCATTAAAAAGAATACATTTGAATCAGTTCTAATGAGGTGGATGAAACTGGAGCCTATTATACAGAGTGAAGTAAGCCAGAAAGAAAAACACCAATACAGTATACTAACACATATATATGGAATTTAGAAAGACGGTAATGATAACCCTGTATGTGAGACAGCAAAAGAGACACAGATGTATAGAACAGTCTTTTGGACTCTGTGGGAGAGGGAGGGGGGGGCATGATTTGGGAGAATGGCATTGAAATATGTATAATATCATATATGAAACGAGTCGCCAGTCCACATTCGATGCAGGAGGAAGGAAGCTTGGGGCTGGTGCACTGGGATGACCCAGAGGGATGGTATGGGGAGGGAGGTGGGAGGGGGGTTCAGGATTGGGACCACGTGTACACACGTGGTGGATTCATGTTGATGTATGGCAAAACCAATACAATATTGTAAAGTAATTAGCCTCCAATTAAAATGAATAAATTTAAATTAAAAATATATGTAAGAACTTTATAAAATATGATATAAGAAAAAGAATGTGAACTTTAAATATACAATAGTAAAAAAGAAAGCAAATCTCTTCCTTCTACAGCTAACGGTTTGTACCATTCCTTCTGCTGTATATCCCATAAACAGATTGTAATTTACCAGAGGACAATGCTATGTAAGTGCTAAAGACAAAAGTATGTGCTATTAGAGTATATGTGACTTTCTGACTTAAGACTTTTCAGATCAGAGATCTTGATATTCATTTAGTTTACTCTCTCAGTGTCCCTCAGCTTTAACCTATTAAAAAGTGAAATAATATCTTAACGTGAGAAACAAAAAAAATGAAAGTCTTAAAAGTTACCATAGATCAAATGCAAGAAGAAAGATAAAATACAAAATTAATGATAAGTATCTTTGTATTATTTGACTAACATCTTTATATGTTTATGTAGAAAATATTAAATTGATCTAATTAGAGATATATATATATAGAGAGAGAGATATAAAACTTCCTATAAAATTGAAATGTGAATAATCAAAATTTCTATGTATTTGTTTTATGCTAAGGTCATCAAATTATTGCAATAATAGTAACACATATCTCATATCTAGTACTAAGTCCCAATTCTAAACTGTTACAGATAAACTACTGTAAACTACAAAACTGAGACAACTAATGATGATGACAATGAAAAAGAAGAATGATGCATTTAAAGCTGCTCTTCTAACTGATAACTTACTATGTGGCAAGCATTCCACATTTACTCTACTTTTTCTACATTATATAATCAAACTGCCAATGTAACATTTTAATGGAAATGCTATTATCTACCTTTAAAGTGGAGAAAACTGATGCCCCAAAATATAAGTTCAGTTCAGTTCAGTTGCTTAGTCGTGTCTGACTCTTTGAGATCCCATGTACTGCAGCACACCAGGCCTCCTTGTCCATCACTAACTCTCAGAGTTTACTCAAACTCATGTCCATTGAGTCGGTGATGCCATCCAACCATCTCATCCTCTGTCATCCCCTGTTCCTCCAGCCTTTAATCTTTCCCAGCATCAGGGTCTTTTCAAATGAGTCAGCTCTTCGCATCACGTGGCCAAAATATTGGAGTTTCAGCTTCAACATCAGTCATTCCAATGAATATTAGGGCTGATTTTCTTTAGGATGGACTGGTTGGATCTCCTTGCAGTCCAAGGGACTCTCAAGAGCCTTCTCCTATACTTAAAGCACTGGCAATAAGTTAATGAACCCAAGATTAACTTTAGATTCAAATCTGACTCTATTTTATCACAAGGATATGTGTTTAAACATGACTACCTGCAACTTATCAAACTGTAATCCCCATACCCTTGAAGAGTAAAATTAACAATCGTGCTTATAAACAATTATATCTCTAGTCCAAAGTTTGTCTCTGGCAAAAAAGAAAGCCATCTAGAAATAGTTCTTTTAAGAACTGTTCAGTCTGTACAAACATAACAACGAAGATTTAAAAAAAGAAGACACATTTTGACCTCAAACAGGAAATATCATTTTCACAAAATCTAGGGTAAAAGGGAGCTTCTTTGCTTTTATATTTTTTTTCCTTTAATCTTTTGATCCAAGGTCCCTGAAGGGTACCTATAAAGACTTCAAAGGATTGTATGTGAAGTTGACTCTGGAAACAGCACCTATTAACATTTCTCCTTTGAGATTAGAATGAAGGGCTGTTCACTGTCTTACCTCAGTCGTGTCCGACTCTTTGCGACCCCATGGACTGTAGCCTACCAGGCTCCTCTGTCCATGGGATTTTCCAGGCAATAGTACTGGAGTGGATTGCTGTTTCCTTCTCCAGGGGATCTTCCCAACCCAGGGATCGAACCCCGGTCTCCCGAGTTGTAGACAGATGCTTTACCATCTGAGCCACCAGGGAAGCCCCTTGAGACTCAGAGGGAGGAGCAAATCTGAAAGGTTTAAAGCTGAAATGCAGTGAAAGTCTGTCTTCATTAACTTATTTTAGCCCACAGATCTACAAAAAAATAGAGAATAAAACTACTTTGTTGAAATCTTAGAGTATCTTCACTATTGTCATAAGAATATTTAAAATATTTTTGATTTGTACAATTTTTGCAACCTAATTAATTCATATAATAGCTTTCTGGTGTAAAAGTATTCCAGACCAGCTTTGAAACTGACATAGTTTACAAGACAAGAGGTTATTGTATATTAAATTTAAGAAATAATAATTAAATTTATTCACAGGAATTCTTATTCTTAAAAAATGTTTCAGATTAAATCTTAGCACATTTAAATCCTGCAAGTTATTTTAAGATAAGAAATCTATTAGAAAATACAGATTTCAAAAATACTGCTAAAATGGTCAAATGTTAATTTTTTTCCAAGCATGGAATGTATGTAAGACATTATTAAAAATTTCTTCTCAATAAAAATGAAGAAAACCAGAATGTACAAAATAAAATTTACAATAAGATGGATGATCTATATCTCTGTTGACCATTTGAGATACAGCACTATGCTGTGTCCTTAAAAATTTATTATTCATTATCATTCTTAAAGGGCAATTTATCTCAAGATTAAACTGCCAAAATGTGTTCTGATAAATATTGATTTTGGAAAAGCTCAATGTAGAACTTTCCCAGAGGGAAAATGAGAAAAATATCAATATGTCTTTTTATGCCTTTCTGGTCATGTAGTCAAGCCAGGCTGACAAATCAGCTACACATAGTCAAAGTCCTCATCAAACAAAATGACCCAGGATGTCAACTGAAAAGTTTTGGATTTTACTCAGCACACTGGTTAGTTAGTCCACAGAATTTTTCTTGACCAAGCCAAAGACAGATATCCAGGTACTACTAGAAATAAGCATAAAACTGTTCCAATCTAGATGTAATATAATTTCAACCTAAGTTAGATCCAAGCTTTGATATAAGTTTTTGTCTTAAGATGCCAGGAAATGAAACAAATTAAATCCAAAATAATCAGGAGAAAGGACATATTGAATAAAAGAAATGGAAAATGATATTAAACTTAACAAATTCAAAGTTGATCTTTTAAATGTTAAGAAAAGTAATCCCCAGAAACAAAGAAGAAATAAAGAAGAAAACAGGTAGGAAATGCATTACTTAAAATAAAAAAAAAATATGATTAGAGATGTATACAACCTGATTTTAAGGCTACAAAAGTGCTGCAGAGGAAAGAGTGTGGTATTCATGTTAGGGTAAATAAATCTACCAATAGTACCTTATGGATTCCAAAATTTATACACACTTGATTTTTGACAGTCATTTTTCATGAAAAAGAAAGTAAATAATTTCAAGAATCGGTGCTTGTGCATCAAGTTAATTGCCAAGTCAGTGTTCATATGGTGCAGAAAGTGTAAAGGTAATTCAGACAGAAGATTTATAGATGGAGTACTCAGCTAAAGAAGGATAGAGTGGAGTAATATCTGACTCACACTGTTCATAGGGTTCTCAAGGCAAGAATACTGAAGTGGTTTTCCATTGCCTTCTCCAGTGGACCACATTTTGTCAGAACTCTCCACCATGATCTGTGCGTCTTGGGTGGTCCTACACTGCATGGCTCATAGTTTCATTGAGTTAGACAAGGCTGTGGTCCATATGAATAGATTGGTTAGTTTTCTGTGATTGTGGTTTTCAGTCTGTCTGCCCTCAGATGGAGAAGGATAAGAGGTTTATGGAAGCTTCCTGATGGGAGAGATTGACTGAGGGGAAAACTGGGTCTTGTTCTGATGGGCAGGGCCATGCTCAGTAAATCTTTAAAGCAATTTTTATTGATAGGTAGAGCTGTGTTCCCTCCCTGCTATTTACCTGGGGACAAACTATGGTGGAGGTAATGAAGATAATGGTGACCTCCTTCAAAAGAGCCCATGCATTGTACTGCTGCACTAAGTGCCCCTAACCCAGCAGCAGGCCACCACCGACCCACGCCTCTGATAGAGACTCCCAGAAACTCACAGGCAAGTCTGGTCAGTCAGGCAGTCTGACCTGCCTCCTGAGAAATCTGTATCTAGGTCAGGAAGCACCAGTTAGGACTGGACATGGAACAACAGACTGTTTAGAATAGGAAAGGGAGTATGTCAAGGCTGTATACTGACTCCCTGCTTATTTAACTTATATGCAGAGTACATCATGAGAAACGCTGGGCTGGAAGAAGCACAAGCTGGAATCAAGTTTGGTGGGAGAAATATCAATAACCTCAGATATGCTGATGACACCACCCTTATGGCAGAAAGTGAAGAGGAACTAAAAAGCCTCCTGATGAAAGTGAAAGAGGAGAGTGAAAAAATTGGCTTAAAGCTCAACATTCAAGAAACTAAGATCATGGCATCTGGTCCCATCACTTAATGTCAAATGGATGGGGAGACAATGGAAACAGTGGCAGACTTTATTTATTTGGGCTTCAAAATCACTGCAGATGGTGACTGCAGCCAGTAAATTAAAACACGCTTACTCCTTGGAAGGAAAGTTATGACCAACCCAGATAGCATATTAAAAAGCAGAGACATTACTTTGTCAACAAAGGTCTGACTAGTCAAGACTATGGTTTTTCCAGTAGTCATCTATGGATGTGAGAGTTGGACTATGAAGAAAGGTGAGCACCGAAGAATTGATGCTTTTGAACTGTGGTGTTGGAGAAGACTCTTGAGAGTCCCTTGGACTGCAAGGAGATCCACCCAGTCCATCCTAAAGGAAATCAGTCCTAATATTCATTGGAAGGACTGATGTTGAAGCTGAAACTCCAATACTTTGGCCACCTGATGCGAAGAGCTGACTCATATAAAAAGACCCTGATGCTGGGAAAGATTGAAGGCAGGAGTAGGGGACGACAGAGGATGAGATGGTTCGATGGCAATACCTACTCAATGGACATGAGTTTGAGTAAACTCTGGGAGTTGGCAATGGATAGAAAGGCCTGGCGTGCTACGGTCCATGGGGTCGCAAAGAGGCAGACATGACTGAGCGACTGAACTGAACTGGATGTCTGATTCTTAGTGATCCCATCAACTGTTACACAGAGACACATACATACATATACATAGATGGATATTTTAGATTCTTTTCCCATATAGGTCATTACAGAGTATTGAGTAGAGTTCCCTGTGCTTTACAGTAGGTTCTCAGTTATCTATTTCATATATAGTCATATGTACAAGTCAATCCCAATCTCCCAATTTATCCTCCGCTTTCTACCTTGATAATCATAAATTTGTTTTCTACATCTTTGACTCTATTTCTGTTTTGTAAATAAGTTTGTTTGTACCATTTTTTAGGTTCAAATGTATTTCTTAAATAAACAATCTTGTATAACTGAAATGTTCTTCATAATATCCATTGTAATTATAGACTATCTTAGTAAGTGTTTGCCATTTTATACATACCTATTTCTTCTAGGACCACAGATATATATATATATATATTTATTTATTTATATTTATATTTATATATAAATATAAAGGTTACAAAGCAGAACTACATGATCAAATTTTGTTATAGACTAAGACTACGATAGGGAGGAGTGAGACAAGGCTAAGGATAGGAAAGAGTGAGACGCTGAGATGACAGACCGAAGAGACAACATAAATTATGTGTCAGAAAGTACTCACAAATCACTTTCAATTACTCACTTGTAGCACCTGCAGTCTTTGAGCTAGCAGGTAAGCAATGGTTTCTATCTCCAGAGAAGAGTTGAGGAAAATATTCTGTAAAATGCAGTGAAGGGTGAAGAGTGAAATTATAAGGATCCTCTGTGTAATTAAAGGGTTAGGCTGTAAGACATGACTCAGCTATTTAATTATCCCAATTACTGCTAAAAAGAAAAGACCTATAGTAATAATCAGATCAGATCAGTCACTCAGTCGTGTCCGACTCTTTGTGACCCCATGAATCGCAGCACGCCGGGCCTCCCTGTCCATCACCAACTCCCGGAGTTCACTGAGACTCACGTCCATTGAGTCAGTGATGCCATCCAGCCATCTCATCCTCTGTCGTCCCCTTCTCCTCCTGCCCCCAATCCCTCCCAGCATCAGAGTCTTTTCCAATGAGTCAACTCTTCACATGAGGTGGCCAAAACTAATAAAACAGTTGCTAGATGCCTGTAGAAAAAATTGATGATTATTCATAGGTGAGTCTCTCTCAGAGCATGGGATTTTCTACTGATTTTTTAATTTGTTTACATTTTTCTCACTAAATCACTTTTGTAAAAAATTTAAAAATAAATACATTAGATATAAATAAGATGTAATGGGAAACCACTTGGGTTTGGTTTCACATGATGGTATACAATATAATACTGTAATAACTGATAGACTTTTCCTGGAACATCTCAGGTGAATTATATAAAACTACTATCAGATTTGGAAAGACATATTTTAAAGACTGATAATCTTTTTTATCATATGAGCTGGTATTTTTAAAATGTATGTTAAACTCACTCAACAAGATTTACAATTTTCTCTTTTATTTTTAAACATTTTATTATTTGTTAATAGTATGAACGTGAAGTCACTCAGTCGTATCCAACTCTTTGTGACACCATGGTCTGTAGCCTACCAGGCTCCTCAGCCCATGGGGTTTTCAAGGCAAGAATACTGGAGTAGGTTGCCATTCCCTTCTCCAGGAGATCTTCCCGACCCAGGGATTGAACCCGGGTCTCCCTCATTGTAGGCAGATGCTTTACTGGCTGAGCCACCAGGGAAGTCAGCATAAATATAATGAAATGTAAATATCTTAAATGTTGAGTTCAATATGATTTGAAAACTTTATACTGTTTCATCCACCCTAAAACAGGCTACAAAGCAAGGTAATCACTACAGAGAATCCCCTTCTGACAATGTCCAGCCAAGTCTACCCAGTCAACCAAATTCCACCATCTTTCTGATCTGTCACCTCAATATAGGCTGATGTTATAAACAACAAATGAAATCATACAATATCTAGTTTTCTGTTTACCTTTCACCCACATATAGATTTTTAAATTAATTGAAGTTGCATTTGATCCAGTGTTCTTTCAGCTGATACAAGGTATTCAAACATGGGCTTTCTGGTGGCTCAGTGGTCAAGAATTCACCTGCCAAGGCAGGAAATGCAGGTTTGATTCCTGGATCAGGAAGATTTCCTGGGGAAGGAAATGGCAACTCACTCCAGTATTTTTGCTGGGAAATACCATGGAAAGAGAAGGTTGGTGGTCTACAGTTCATGGGGTCCCAAAGAGTCAGAGAGGACTTAGTGACTAAACAACAACAACGTTCAAACACAGAAGTTTATCTATAATTTCTTTATGTCAATGTGAATACATTCTTGAATATGTTTGTGTTTGTGTATTTTAATTTATCTCGAATAAATGAGCAGATTATTTAATTGCTGGAATGCCGGACTGGATGAAGCACAAGCTGGAATCAAGATTGCTGGGAGAAATATGAATAACCTCAGATATGCAGATGACACCACCCTTATGACAGAAAGTGAAGAAGAAGTAAAGAACCTCTTGCAAGTGAAAAGGAGAAGGAGAGTGAAAAAGTTGGCCTAAAACTCGACATTCAGAAAACTAAGATCATGTCATATGATCCCATCACTTCATGGCAAAAAGGTGGAAAACAGTGGCAGACTTTATTTTCTTGGGTTCTAAAATCATTGCAGATGGTGACTGCAGCCAGGAAATTAAAAGATGCTTGTTCCTTGGCAGAAAAGTTATGACCGACCTAGATAGCTTATTAAAAAGCAGAGACATTACTTTGCCAACTTATATCTGACTAGTCGAAGTTATGGTTTTTCCAGTAGTCATGTTTGGATATGAGAGTTGGACTACAAAGAAAGCTGAGCAACCGAAGAATTGATGCTTTTGAACTGTGGTGTGGGAGAAGACTCTTGAGAGTCCCTTGGACTACAAGGACATCCAACCAGTCCATCCCTAAAGGAAATCAGTCTTGAATATTCATTGGAAGGACTGTTGCTAAAGCTGAAACTGCAATACTTTGGCCACCTGATGCGAAGAACTGACTCCTTGGAAAAGACCCTGATGCTGGGAAAGATTGACAGCAGCAGGAGAAGAGGACGGCAGAGGACGGGATGGTTGGAAGGCATCACCGACTCAACAGACATGAGTTTGAGCAAGATTCGGGAGTTGGTGATGGACAAGAAAGCCTGGCGTGCTTCAGTCCATGGGGTCGCAGAGAGTCAAACACAACTGAGAAACTTTACTGAACTGAACTGAAAACAGGTACATATTTAACTTTCTAAGAAATTGC
Organism: Bubalus bubalis; assembly: GCF_019923935.1. Classification (NCBI taxonomy): domain Eukaryota; kingdom Metazoa; phylum Chordata; class Mammalia; order Artiodactyla; family Bovidae; genus Bubalus; species Bubalus bubalis. The sequence goes on along the minus strand of NC_059159.1, from coordinate 75,807,766 downwards.
CAGTTAGTTCCCTAGGTGGTTATACCACTTTTCTACCCACTATCAGTGAGTAAAAGTTTTCTGCACTTTCCATATTGAAAAACATTTGACATTCTCTTTATTTTTCTATGTTAGCCTTTCTAGTATATATGACTAAAGATATCTTCTGTTGATTTCAACTTCATTGCATTAGTGATGATAAATTTTATCAACATTTCAATTCACTTTTCCATCTTTCATCCATCTTTTTAAATCTCATTCCAGTCCTTCCTCTTTTCTTCTCTACTAAATTCATTTGTTCTTTAGCCAAATATCAACAAATAACATATACTTGAGTCTATTTCTGCACAACCTATTCTAGTCCATTGTTCTATTTTCTATACTTAAAAATGTATCACATCCTGTTAATTATTGTAGTTTTTACTACATTTTATTTTTTTTTATTTTATTTTATTTTTAAACTTTACATAATTCATATAGTATAAGTATCTTGACTTTTTGTCCTTAGAGAATACTTTCCCTATTCAGTCCTTTACATCTTCACATAAAATTATTTTTGCACTTTCTACAATTTTCTGGAGAGAAAATTATTTTTGAGTGTATATGCTCTTACTTTGTTTTCATATCTAAATGGCATATTACTTGGATGTAGAACACCAGGATTCTCTTTTTTTTTTCTTTTCAGAATTTTGAAAATGTTGATAATCATGACTCAAACATTTTCAAAAACACACTTGTAATCAGTGTCTACTGAGACAAAGAAGGCTGCACACCATGGGGAAGCATGGGCTCTCACTGTAAGAGGTATAAATAAGAGCATCTACTGTGACTTTCCAGATCTCAACTATGAGAGAAACTTGACATATTATTGCTATTATAGCTAATGAATTTAAAATTTTGTACATTCTATTAATAACTCATGAGAAAAATTAAAAAAGTTTCCACTACTGTAGATGCTTTTATCAAGGAATTACTAATATTTGTAGAGGAAATTTTTTTTCATCTCAACAGAGAGAGCTCCTTGGCATTTTCTTAAAAAGGAGATTTCTAAATATTGGAATCCGTCAAAGCTTTCTTCACAGTAAAGGGGCATATGGGCATCTTCTGCTACTTGGGAAAAAATAAAGTTTGAATTTCTTTACTTGATTCAATAGAAATAATAAGTCATTTTCATCAAGAACTTTGACTGACTCTAATAAAAGGTTTTTATTTCTAACATTCTCAGTGAAATTCTATGTAATGATGAGCTTCACTCTAAGAAACTATTCTTAAACACCTGTCTCAAGAAACTAATGCAACTGCAGAGATTTTTTAACACTTCAGTTTCTTCTGGAGGGACAAATAAGATTTGAAAAATGAACATCTATTTTGGCCTCATTATTAGAATGACAACTTACTAAATTATTTACTTAAACAAACACTTAACCACTCAACTAGCCACCTAATTAAGGCAATCAATCATTCATTATAGTATTCTATATCATAGTGTTCCTAGATCTTCTATCTTCTTGTGTCAACAACTTAAGTCTCTTGCAGAAAAGAAGATGAAGTACAGAAACTGTGCTTTATCCACTGTTTCATTATATGCAGCCCTAGGAGACATGTTCTTCCCAATGAAATTATTATTGATAACATCAATAAAAAGTTCCATTTGAGACACAAGCAGGGATATTAAGAAAATCACAGTCATATATGAGCAGCAGTCTCATGAATTTTCCTGTTTGGGTCCCATTTCTGGGCCAAGAAGAATAAAACCATTTATCTTCTATAGCTATACTTCTTACTTACAGTTACTTAGTTGCAGTTATATTAACATACATACAAAAACAGAAATCAAACAAACAAGAAAACTTTTTGAACAATGAAATCCAGATCATCGAAAGCAAAGTATGGGAAATTTTGGAAATGCTAAATTTACAGTATTAAGGTTGAATCTCTCTAACACTATGCTGTCAAAATCTGCCCTTCAGAGAGCCTCAAATCACATTATGTTATTGATAAAATTTGAGAAATACATGGAAGCTATGACTATCACTTCTCAATGACTGTTTTCTTTAGTCTGACTGACAGCTCTTGAAAACTTTCAAAGAATATAGGTTTATCATAGCCCACTCTGTTCCCAGCAGGGTGGGTGTATATTTCCCACTAGACTAAGAGGAATACTTTTAACATCTCTTCTGTTTTCTCATGTGTTACATGATCTTAACAATTTAGATAAACAGGGACTTGGATTTTCTATTTAAAGAACCAGGTTTGTATTTCATACACATCATTTATGACCTTAAATGCATTTTTAATTTATTCCTGCCAGTTGTATTGTTCTTTGTACTTTTCTTTGAAATTAATCAGGATTATCCTGAAAATAATTTCTCATGAAACATTACTGTCATCCTTTTTATTAAAGTTATTTGTGTATCAGTGATATAAAAGTAAATACTTTATGAAACGTGATTTAGTATTTGTAAATACAGTTGATTTTTTTCTGATTTTTGTTGTACTACAAATATTTCATTGACAAACCCAATTTTTCTAAAATCTGTACTTATTTTTAAATGCAGTGGAAAATTCATTATATCTGAGCATTATAAATGCTCAGAAAATTCATTATCTCTCCTCTCAATCAATACATATTTATAAAATAGGGAGTTGTATCACTGTTAATCTCCCCATCCTCTATACCAAGATGTATGCTAGTTTAAAATCTACACATAACACTTGAATGCAGATAATCCCAAATTAATTTGTCATTCTTAGCCTCAGCTACTACATGGTTCTAGTTGGTTATTATTGTGGGGAAAATGATAAGACTTAGTGTGGTAAACTATATAACTTTATGTTCCAGTTGATCCTGAGACTACATTTTTCCTTTATCATCCATTCAAAATTTTCATTACATTCAATGCTTACTTCTGCTGCCCAGGTTATTTTCTTAATGGGTTGTTCCTGAATGATCTAAGGTCCTACTATGGGTATTAGTCGCTTAGCCAAGTCTGACTCTTTGAGACCCCATGGACTGTAGTCCAACAGGCTCCTCTGTCCATGGGATTCTCTAGGCAAGAATACTGTAGTGGATTGCCATTTCCTTCTTCAGTGGATCTTCCTGAAGAGATCAAACCCAAGTGCCCTGCAGTGCAGGCCGATTTTTTACCACCTGAGCCACCAGGGAACCTTTTGCGTGCATGGTTCTCTACTGTCTGACTCTTTGTGACCCTATGGACTGTAGCCCACCAGCCCATTACCATGAATTTATCAGGCTACAGTTGCTCTACTAGCCAATTTACAGTTAAAATACTGGGAATGGGAGACTAGAAAGATGCTTCATTTGATCAACTGTGAGTTGCACATCCTCTTTCCTGTCCTCATTATGGAGAAGAAACATCACCTCCCAAATAACCCTGAAGGTATGATCACCACTTTCTGTGTTTTTAATCTATTGGCATGAGGAACCCAAAGTGACCCTCTCTTATTTTGTCTTCAACTAAAAGCATCTCTCTCCACATGGACCTCCAGACATAAAGGGATGACGGTGCAGAAATAGGATGTATAAAACCCCAAGTAGGCTATTGGGTCTATTCCTTATGTTTTATCTGGAGATCCTTGACTAACAATGATGTCACTGACTGATAAACGATTCTGAAACATTGGGGAAGATATAAAGCTCATGAATCTGAATGTAGAGAATAACTCAGAATGAGAAATCCTCAAAATAACAAAGTATCCGTGACTGGGCTGCTGAAACACATAGAAACAGATTTCCAGACTCAGCCCTGAAAGAATCACAGCACTGGGTTAGCCACTTGGATTTTTTTCATGAGACAGCCTGTTACCTGACTTTTACATGGGAATGGTATTTCCTATCACTAACCATCAAATGAATAGTAAAGTGAAATATTTTCTGACTAGGAAAAATGAACATATTGGTAACTGTCAAGGTAGTTTTATATGAGTATAAATCATATCTTATTGATATGTCTGTGTTATGTTAGAACAGACAAAATAAATATTGGATGTAATTCTAAATATATTTAAAATAATTTTCACTCTTAAAATCACATATTGAGATAATATGATTGTGCATTTAGTAAAATATATACTTTTCATATGGAGAAAATCAGAATTAAGTGTGAAAATATATAGGGAAATCTGGATAAGCTTGAATGTAAGACTGGTTATCTTCTTTTTTATTGAAAAATCGAAAGGAGATTATAAGTAAATAGAATATAATTTTAGAGAATAAGTTTTAGATAAAATTTCTATAAGTTATAGCTTAACTTAAAATCCTACATGATCTTAGAAGTCTATCAAACTCTCTGGATCAATATTTTTTCCCGTATGCCTAAAACAGCTTTCTAACAAAAGAAAAGGAACAAGATACACTTTTCTATAGTTAGCTAAGAAATATTTGAGCCTCTGAAATCAGAATTAAGTTTTATAAGTAATACTCTTCAGTTATTAGACTTTGCAATACAACTTTACGACCAGTATAATAATATTCATACATCTTGCCATAGAGTATAATTTTACTATTACCAATTTATTTGTTTTAGATGTAGAAAGCAACATGGTTGGTTAACTAGCAATATCTATGGCATATTGTATGTTTACAACTTCTTGGAAACATTCCATCTAATGTGTGCAGGTATGTTCCTCCATGTTTATGTTTGAGTAAACATACCTTTCTAAAGCATTGTTTCTCCTCTCAGATCTTACTTCTCGAGGGTCTTCTAGTCACCCCATCTTGACTTGTGTCAAACAGAGCTTTTTGTTTAAATAGTAAAGTGAAAAAGTACTAAGCTGAAAGAAAAAGAAAAACCAGATATTAAAATATTCCTTTATCTTCTTCCCTAATGAGGGAGATGAGGAACATTATCTGACAATTATCTGATGACAATTAAATGATTAAAAGTATAGGAAGAACTAGTAGAGTATTTAGACTTGGATATCCCTTTGAAAAGAGTAGTTTTTCTTTTCTTGCTATACTATGATATGAGAAAATTAAGTAACTTGAAAAGTAAACATAAGTTACCATTTATTTTTTGGAGGAAAGACTGTGCTGTTCACTGGACTACCTGTTTGGAAGACATAATAAACATGACTTGACTCCAAGGTGGAACTTACCATCAAAAGAGGGGGTCAAATATATTTTGCCTAATTCTTAGTGATGATCAGGTCCATCCCTACTTTCATCATTGTTATAATAAACAGAAGGGGTTAGGTATCTGCATACTGTTTTTAAAAGAAAGATGTTGGGAATGAGATTTACAGAGACACTTAATTCATAGTCATGTATACATAAATATGTGTAGAGCCCTGGAACGATTCATTTTTCCTTTAATTCTGAAAGCCTTTGATAACTAAATACGGTGACAATGAACAAGGTATATATTCAGAAAGTCTTAAGTGCTATCTTAAAATGAATTTTAACAATTATACCTCCCCCACAAGATAATCTCATAAAATGTTGACAGAAATTTTTATTATTATTATTCTTAGTTTTTATTCTAATATCACTTGTGATTCAAGAATTTTGACTGAGGTTGAGTCTACCCATAGCTACCAAAGTGGGTAAGTAAATCTTTCCTGGCCAATCATGGATATTCAGAGATTTTACAAGCCTCTGCTCTCTTTTACTGGTTGAAGAATAATTGCCTTGTCCAAGTCAGATTGAAAGATACTTAATAAAAGAATTTGGTTAGAATCACTGAGACAGAAAATCTTTATTTCCTTTGAAACAGTTAACTATAAAAGTAATATGCATTTTGAGTTGCTGAGGGCTATTGAGTAGGAAGGCTTACATGACAATGAATCTACTCAGAGGAATCACGAAACAGGAAATGTAGAGAGATTCAGTTGACAGTGTTGAGCTTCAGCTTTAATCCAAATGAAAATGCCAGTCAGCAAATGAAATTTTAAATTTTCAAAGGCTATCATACCCATTATTGCTTAAACCAATTTGAGTTGATTTTTTCCATCACAAGGAAGCAAGGAACCATGAATAATGAGATGATGAAATAATAATTAATGAAACAAAATTATTAATATATTTCATTATAATGATGAAATAATGCTAAGTAAGACTCCATTACAATACTATTAACTGTATTAATTTCCTAGGAAATGAATTATCTTTTAAAATATTTAGAAAACATCAGGGAATAAAAAGCTGATACTTAATAGAAGATATTTCTACAATGTACAACAATCACAAAATCATTAAAACAAAACATAATATCAGTCATTGATTTAAGGGAAAATTATTTGGTCAACAATTTTCTCTCTGAAAAAATTCTAAATATGTAATTTTTATATTGGCATCTGTTCGGTAGTTAGAATAGAAAAAAAGGAGTCTAGAATGGCAATGGCTAAAAGACAAAGAAGGGAAAAGCCTGTGAAAACAGAATAAAGGACGGTCCGAGGATGAGAGTGAGAACCTCAGGTAAAACAAGGAGCCCTCCTGGCTAGCCCAATTTACATAGGGCAGGCTCAGGGGGAGGAGAAAAAACATACAAAAAGAAGAACCCAAATTGAATGGGGGGGGGGCACTTCACTTCTCTTCGTGTCCTTTGTGTTGGCCTGCCTTCATGCCTGGATGATGTATTTTCCTTTGCTTGCTAATAAAACTGAGCTATAACACTGGTCAGTCCATCACTTCAAATTTTTGCTGTGGCAAGACAGAACGGAGGAAATTACACACTCTCCCGACACATCTATCAGGAATCAAAGTTTATAACCATTATCTTAGGTTCTAGTAACAAGGACATCTGATTTTCTTTCTGACATAACCATATTATCTTGTGTTTTGAAAATTCAAATCAGACACCTAAATGGGAGGATCTGCCCACATATATTTGTTTTGCTTCATTTATAAACTTGTAGATACAAAATTAAAAGTGCAAAGTAGGTTCTATGACTATCTGTTAGGCAGGAAGCCATCTATGAGCAACAAGAGATGGCCCCATTGGCAAATGTCCAATGGCTGCCTAATTCCACCAAACTATTTGCCAACCTCAGTCCAACCATGTCCCCCTCAGTACTCCTAAGTGATTAGGAGATCAGAAAAATCCCTCATTGGCCGACTGGAGGGGTTTTCCCCACTCAGGCACATGCACATAACCTTAGGGTATCATGTACTTAGGTAACCTTGGGTAGCCATTGGACTCATTAAATGTTTACAAATATTCTATGAATACATAGATCTAATTATATCAGACTGAATTATGGGAAGGACATGCATAGCAAATCCTCTTGTTATATAACCTGCAGCTGTCCATTAAGACTGTCAGTCAACACCCTTCTGGATGATGCAAACAACCTCGCCCTATGAACTCTACACCCCAGCCCTCCAGTGTCATAGCTTTCCCTGGCCTGGCCCATCTCTCTCTTGAGGTGCTCTCTCTGTTCTCTATCTTCAGTAAACTTGCTTGTAACTTGTAAGCAGGTTCTTCATATTCTTCTTTGCATCCTTATCAAGAACTGAGGCCCAAGGAAGAGGGGTCACCTGACTCTCTTCTGCTAATACAAACCATTTTAATTAAGGAAAAATGTAGTTTAATGCTATGGTAAATTTAACAAGTACTGACTTCATAAACTCTAACTTTTAAAATTTGTGCCAACACGTTTTAGTTTAGTGTTATTGTATTTGGAAAATATACTTAGAACCCAATCAAATTGCAAATTAGAAAACCAAAGTAGTTGTGGTTGAAGCTTTGAATCGGGTACTATATGTACTTGGTTCCTATTAATTTGCAAGATCATAGAATAAACCAAATATAATATTTAAATGTTTTTCAGTTTCTAATTATAGTTATCTTCTAAAAATAAATATACTTTTCTTTTTTTTTTGATGTTTGTTGACAAAGTAATGTCTCTGTTTTTTGTTTTTTTTCTTTTATTTTTTCTTTTTTAAATTATATTTTATTTTTTAACTTTACAATATTGTATTGGTTTTGCCATATATCAAAATGAATCCGCCACAGGTATACATGTGTTCCCCATCCTGAACCCTCTTCCCTCCTCCCTCCCCATACCATCCCTCTGGGTCGTCCCAGTGCACCAGCCCCAAGCATCCAGTATCGTGCATCGAACCTGGACTAGCGACTCGTTTCATATATGATATTATACATGTTTCAGTGTCATTCTCCCAAATCATCCCACCCTCTCCCTCTCCCACAGAGTCCAAAAGACTGTTCTATACATCAGTGTCTCTTTTGCTGTCTCGTATACAGGGTTATTGTTACCATCTTTCTAAATTCCATATATATGCATTAGTATACTGTATTGGTGTTTTTCTTTCTGGCTTACTTCACTCTGTATAATAGGCTCAAGTTTCATGCCTTACATTTTCCAAAAGAAAAGTATATAAAAATAAATATACTTTTCTTTTGGAAAATGTAAGGCTATTTATCTCTTATATTCTGATTAATATTTTGTAATTGAGGCTGGATTCATGCTTATACCAAACTTAAATTTTTCCAATGAATAGTTTTATATTTGCTTAAAATAAACTAGGGCTTTTAGCTGTTCCTAAGGGGACGACAGAGGATGAGATGGCTCGATGGCATCACTGACTTGATGGACATGAGTCTGAGTGAACTCTGGGAGTTGGTCATGGACAGGGAGGCCTGGTGTGCTGTGATTCATGGGGTCACAAAGAGTCGGACATGACTGAGTGACTGAACTGAACTGAATTTTTTTTATGATTTGTATGAAATAACAAGTGTGAGTGTTCAATACATATATTGAATGAGTGAATACCTACTAAATAATATACGTTCATGCTTTTTTTATCATACATTATTTCTACGTATTTGTTAGACATTATTAAGGACCTTATAACAAAAATGCCATTGGTCAGACAAGTTAGCTTTCAGTGAATGATTAACAGAACAATATCCCTCTGTGTGTGTGTGGTGTTATTTATATTATTTTATTAAAGGCTGCTTTCCATTTATATGAAAGTACAGATATCTATGGGGGAGGATCTCTAAAATCATAACAATGATGAAAACTATGTCACTTCATTGAAAAAGATAGATGAGAATTGCAACTGGACAAACAGTGCATGCTAACAAAAGCAGAATGAAGCAGGAACTCTCCCAGCAATTAAGCGGTTAACACTCCACACTGCCAATGCAAGGGGCATGCATGTGATCCCTGACTGGGGATCTAATATCCCCCAAGCTATGCAATGTGACCAAAAGATTAAAAAAAGAAAAAAAAAGACAGAATGAAACTATAAAAATCTGTAGGTTTTATATTTTAAGAATTAGAATACAATAACTGAGAAACTGTGTTCTCCTTTACCTTAAAGCTTGAGGTATGTTTAAGAAATATCATATTACCAGGGTAAAGTTAAAATCTATAGAAATATTTATTTGATTAATTAGATAACTGGAATGAAAAGGGTACTAGACTATCAGACTGGACTGGCATTTAAAATAACCAGCTATAATAATAATTAAAAAAGAATGTGAAATGAAGTTGCTCAGTCATGTCCGACTCTTTGCGACCCTATGGACTGTAGCCTACCAGGCTCCTGTGTCCATGGGATTTTCCAGGTAATAGTACTGGAGTGGATTGCCACTTCCTTCTCCAGGAGATCTTCCCGACCCAGGGATCGAACCCAGGTCTCCCACATTGTAGACAGACACTTAACCATCTGAGCCACCAGGGAAGTTAATCCGCTCCAATTCTGGCTTTGTACATTATTATATATGTAAACTTGGGGAATAGTAAAACTCAGCAAGATTCATTTTCCTCTCCTGTGAACAAAGAATAACAGCAGGAACAACACAAATGCCAAATATATTATCTTATTTGCCAAACTTCAGTACAGAAGTACAATGCTCTAATTGTCATAGTTGTATTGTAAGGTAGTCTATTGGCTATTATATATACCTTATGTCATTTAATAGGAATGAGTGTCCTGTGAGATAAGAAATAATTACTCCCTATACAAATGAATTTGTTTAACAATACACGTCACCTACTATAAGTTCATTAAAATAATTATTACTTTAAGTTCAGAGTCATCAAATACTCTTTGTAGAATGAGATGGAGAAGAGAAATTACATCAATAATGTGTTTCATGTCATCAGTTGTCATTTTTGTCCCACATGCCAATTTATTAAGTATATTTAATTTTATCTACCAGTCTCCCAAGAGAGATGGTGAGATCCTTGAAAAAGATACCATATTTAAGTTGCTAACAGAGTCCTAGAGTACATAATAGTAACTAAGAGATAGAAAATGTTTAATATTTGATATGTTTCCAATTGTATTTTTGTTTGGTTCTATCTTATTTTTATTTTCCTGCTTGGCTAATGTAACAAGATATACAATATGCTTATGAGAGTTTTTCCTTCATATCACCATAAAGCCACATATTATATTTTTTATCATTTTTTATTTTAATTAAAAATTTCATTCCTATTGTTAATTTCTCATTTAAACTTTCATAAATCATTTGCTTATATCCTTTGCCTATGTATTGGTATGTTGTCCTAACTGATATTTTTAATGATTTTATATATTAATTTTTATCTATAAAGATGTTATAAATTTATTTCATATTTGTAATCTAAATTTCTTCTTTTGCTTCTAATTTTCTTGTAGTAGCTGCCACTGTTGTCATGCTTTGTATATTCAGGGGACTGAAAACATGACTTTACTTTGCATGATATCAAAGTTAGCATATTTCCTTTGGTTCTAGATGCAATGTTTATCAGATGAAAAATGCTTCTATATAACTGATTGATGACTTGAACTATTCCTGAATCAGAAGCATTATTAAGTTAAAATAATATTATATTTTATATTTTCATGAGACAATTTTTTCCTTACTACTTAAAAAAAATTGTTTCCAGCTATTTCACTTTCTAAAATTTTTTTCCAGATATTTTTAAACATTTATAAACTTCAGAATGAGGTTTGGATTTTTGCAATTTTGTACATAAATGAGTTAAATTTACATTTAGTAATTTTTCCATGTAAGAACACAGGTTATTTCCATTTAGTGGGAACTTCTTTTGACTTTATATTTAAACTTTTATATAATCATATGTCTTCAATATACTACATAGTTTGTATTTTAATTCTGTATCCTTATATTGAATGAAATTGTGTCATAATATTTCTATAAATGCTTACAAATTATACAGATCTTCAGTAGCTACCTAAAAATCCTCACTTTATTATATAATTTCCAGGTTTTTCTAATACATATTCTTTAAGTATATAAGTATGATAACCTAATTTTTATTTTTAATTATTTTTATATTTTTAAAATTTATTTTATTTGGTAAGTCTTTCTAAGTAACATTAACAGATAAACCAGAGATCAGATATGATGCATAATTTTGGATACTTTATTTAAATGTTTCTCTTTCTAAAGGACAGACTATTTCAAGAGAAAAAGCTTCTCTCCTCATGTCTGAGATCATTTTAATATGTCTTTTTGCACATTTCTCAAAAACAAAGTAAAACACACACCAAAAAACCTGTCCCTTTAACAAAAAAGTAAAACTAAAATGGAAGGTCTCAATAAAGCCCTGACTCCCTTTGGGCACTAAATACAGAGTCAGGAGTCCAGAGAACCAGATCCTCTGGTCAGTAAGAGAATATCTGAGCAGCGATTTGAGGTTGCCTTCTTGTAAATAGAACATGAAAGTTCAAACAGAATGGGGAATTATAAAGGGGCTGAGACAGAGGTAGAGATGCTCTGTGAATCAAAACCTGTGCATTGTAACAAGTTATGATTTCTGTCTCTTCTATTTCCCTTCCATGATAATGTTTTCAGGAAAATTCAGTCTACATAATATTCTAAGATGAGGCAATAGAATGGCTGTTGTCTCTGTTATTTGTAACTTTATTCAGAATTAAAGAAGAATTCTACCCTTGGGTAAGGGGAAGTTAGGATCCAGCTGGGACAGAGAGCATCAGAATGTAAAAACCTACAAGGCATGATTTTCAGTATTTGTTGATCATCAAAATAATTTGTAGCTTCATAGGAATACAGATTCCTCAAAGTCCTATCAAGCGTCTAATTTGTTTTTTCTCTGATATATATTACTAATAAGTTCTCCAGGGATTGTTTATATGCAGAATGTTCAAGAAATTAATGTAATGGGGGAAGAGAAACACAGGTAAGATAGGAGGCTCCCATTATTTGATGAGACAATGGCTTCCAAAGCAAGAGCTTATAAGTCATGAGTCTTATTTTATTATATTAAATGTTTGTACTTTTCTTAGTTTAACCATTCAAGACTGCAATTTCAACCAGAAAAATAGGCCTTATTGGACCAGAAAAATAAGCTTATGAGTACCATATCATAGGCATGGTACCTGTTATTCTTGAAGAAATCTCGTTTTTACAACAAATGTCTTACCAATTGACACTTGGAGCTAGTGGACACAAGAGGCCAAAGGTAGCTGGAATATAGGCTTAAAGTTACTAGGGGAATTTTACAGCTTGGAAGAAACAGGCTCCTTTGGACTCTCTATAGATTATAGATCTTTATTTTTCTGGGCTCCAAAATCACTACAGATGGTGACTGCAGCCATGAAATTAAAAGACGCTTACTCCTTGGAAGGAAAGTTATGACCAACCTAGATAGCATATTAAAAAGCAGAGACATTACTTTGCCAACAAAGATTCGTCTAGTCAAGGCTATGGTTTTACCTGTGGTCATGTATGGATGTGAGAGTTGGACTGTGAAGAAGGCTGAGCGCCGAAGAATTGATGCTTTTGAACTGTGGTGTTAGAGAAGACTCCTGAGAGTCCCTGGGACTGCAAGGAGATCCAACCAGTCCATTCTGAGGGAGATCAGCCCTGAGATTTCTTTGGAAGGAATGATGCTGAAGCTGAAACTCCAAAGAGTCGGACACAACTAAGCGACTGATCCGATAGATTGTAGAGGACCTTGTTTCCAAGCATACTCTGTTAGGTTACATGCAGCAGCCATAAATCCAGATTGATTTCCCAGGAAGTTTCCCTACCTCTCTGTAGGGTAGTTTGGAGAAAGAAGAGAGTACTTCTGTCTTACTGCTTGAGTCTTGTTTGAACTTTATGTAGGTTAGTAGATTCCCTACTCGATAATCGATTGCTGTGGCCTTTCAGAAGTCAACTTCTACTTACTTTGCTTAACCATAGAGAACTGCATATATTTATACAATGGAATATTATTCAGTCAAAATAGTAACTGAATATTACTCAGTTATTATTTTGTATTAACCTATAAAAGACAATGAAATTATGCCATTTGCAGCAATATCAGATCAGATCAGATCAGATCAGTCGCTCAGTCGTGTCCGACTCTTTGCAACCCCATGAATCGCAGCACGCCAGGCCTCCCTGTCCAACACCAACTCCGGGAGTTCACTGAGACTCACGTCCAGCAATATGGATGGACCTAAATATTATCTAAGTAAAAAAAGCCAGACAAAGACAAATATATGACATAATTTTTATGTGGAACAAAATTACACAACAACAAAATTACACAAATGAAATTACAAACAAAGAAAACAAATTTATGTTTACCAAAAGAGAAAAGGAGAGGAGGGATAAATTAGAAGTTTGGGATTAACATATACACGCTGCTGCTGCTGCTGCTAAATCGCTTCAGTCGTGTCCGACTCTGTGCGACCCCATAGACGGTAGCCCACCAGGCTCCCCTGTCCCTGGGATTCTCCAGGCAAGAACACTGGAGTGGGTTGCCATTTCCTTCTCCAATGCATGAAAGAGAAAACTGAAAGTGAAGTCACTCAGTCGTTTCCGACTCGTCGCGACCCGATGGACTGCAGCCTACCAGGCTCCTCCGTCCATAGGATTTTCCAGGCAAGAGTACTGGAGTGGGGTGCCATCGCCTTCTCCAATATACACGCTACTATATATAAAATAGATTACCAACAAGAAACTACTGTATAACACAGGAAACACTACTCAATATTTTGTAATAACCTATAAGGGAAAAGAATATGGGGAAAAAAATCTATGTATGTATAACTGAATCACTTTTCTGTACACCAAAAACTAATACATTTTAAATAAAATATTCTTTCATTAAAAACAAACAAACAAAAATAGAGAAGTATATCTTTGGTCATCACACATGTTTTCATTCTTTTCTGTTTCTGTTAAGAAATCCATATTTCTCATTTAGGAATAGTGGTAGAGAAGCTGAATCTATAACTATGTCGATATTACATTGTAGAATTAAAGGAACCTCAGCGAAAATTGGATTTGGACAGGCATATAGGAGGAGCCCCCATGCTCTGTCATGGATCTGCAACTATCCCAAACATGAAGAGATACAGGCCTACATCTCTGACAGAAATGTGCCTTTGCTGTACTATCTAGCACCAAGAAGGAAATCTCTCTCTGCCCTAGTTCAACCAATCAGAGGTCACAGCCAATCAGAGGCTGTAGCAGGCCGACCAATGAGAAGCCTCCATATTTTGAATTCTTCCAGTTTCTTCCAATGGATTCTTTGATTATCGAAGCCCCTCCCAACTCCTTCCTTTTTCCTATAAAAACTAGTTCCCCTTCTTTTTTCTCTGGATTTGCCTCTGGTTCTCAATAGCATGCATGTCCCAAATTTCAGTCATGCTGCTGTTACCAAATAAATTCACTTTTGCTGGTAAACTGGCTATTATTATAGTTTCCAATGTAAAGGAATTACAAACTGATTCCTATAGGTCAAGAGACAAGGGACATAATGTTGTGGTGGTCTGGCACAGAAGCCTTGAAGTTAGGATGAAACAGAATCAAATCCTATATATGAAAAGTCTGTTAAACACCTGACATCACTATCAGCAGCAGCACCACCTTCACCACCACCATCATCATCATCATATTATTATTGTTATTCACAACCGCCTAATTAGGGTGGAGCTGTATCACCTGTCCTTTAGAGGGATATCTCCCACATGTTTTCTACCATCTTTGCAAATTCTGACGATTTTTGAGTAATCAATTGTTAGACCAGTCCATGGGGTTTCAAAGAGTCAGATACAACTGAGCAACTGAACAACAACACAATTGTTAGACCAGTGAAATATATCAGCCTGATATATTTATCTTCCAGTGGTTAACCCCACAAGACTCCAGACATCCAAGGCAGAGGGTACCAGGAAGGGGAAAAAAAAATAAATTCTTATGGGGAAGGAACTGTGCAAGAGAACATTTGGGGATCTGACTGCTTTTATATTACTGAGTGTATAAATTTTAGTCCATCGAATCATGACAAGAAGAGAATACTAGAAAACTATGGGGTTCTACTGGCCCACTGTCCACTGGCCTTCTTATCTGTCCCATACTTTTGTGTGAGTTCAGAGCTCATATTACTGATTGGTTCTCTAGGGGTAAAGAAAATGGTGGGCTTTAAGGTGTTGTTCTAAACCATTGAGATAGTTGTTTCCTGTCTCAATGACTATTATCAGCCCAAGAAAGCTAAGCATTGGGTAGGTAGAGCTCAAAACAGAGAGACAATTCCTGAAACTGTATTACCTTAGCCATTTTGCCTTAGAGGGCAGGGGTAATGGCATTGATAACCCAGAAGCAGAGTTTAGGACAATGACTAAGGTAAGGGCAATGCAAAGAAATGGTGTATGAGTTCCAAACAGAACTCTCCAACAGCCTTTGCAGTAAGGGAATTCTAGCTGACCATCATGGTAACAGCTTCAGAGCATTAAGAGTTGGGCTGTCTACTCTCTAAACCTATGAAGAGGATATCATGCAGAAAGGAAAGTGTGAAAAGGCAGTTGCTGGAAGGCAATGTCACAACGATAATAGGATAAGTTCCATTTCCCCAAGGCTACACACTTCAGGAGGCAGAGATTAGGGAGATCTACTCATCTCTGTATTTTTCACACATGGCAACTGTGAATATATTGTTATACATGGGACAATATTATCTGAAAGAAACTAGAAACTAGTTAAGTAATTCCTACACATTGGGTAACTTTGAACCAGGCAACAAAGGCTGAGTCATACTTTGGTGATAAGCTCCCACTGTCTCCCAACAGCATCCAATTGGGAGAGAACAAACAATTTCCAGCTTCTCCCTGAGGAGCAAAGTGTTTGGGCTACACAGTGAATGCTCTGATTTTATGGCTACCACATAAGGGATGGAGTCTACATAGCTTAGCTCTGAAAGTCATTGGATCTTGCATTCACAAGTACCAAAGTCTATAAAAAATAAAGAAGCAGTTTTTTTAGTGGGAATAAGTGCACTCCCTATGGCCAGACACCTGGGTACAATGTAGAGAGCAAAGATTCCATCTCTCAGATTCTCCTTGAAAGGAGATTGAGTGTGTACTGTTCTATCAGTTGCTTGAGGTCTGGTTTCTAATCAGCCTATATGTATCGGCTGAGTTTATGCTTCTGGTTGGGACACTGTTGAGTCTTGGCACATACTCAACTATTGGGAGTCACTAACAACAAACACAGAGCCTTGTAAAATCATAAAGATATGGAGAAGTAACCAGGACCTCAGGCCAGGCTGATTGAAAAGATTCATCTACTACAGGAGACCAGTTTGTCAAGACTGGGAGACAGGGGGTGATTTATCTAATGAGAAGAAACCAACACAGAGAAGCAAGGAAAATTAAAAAACAGGGAATATGTTCAAAACTAAAGTACAAGAAGAGGCTTAATTATTTCAAACTATATTTTAAAGTAACAGCAATCAAAGCAGTATGGTAGTGGCATAAAAACAGACCTATATACCAATGGAACAGAATAGGGACCTGAGAAATGAATCACATGGTCAAATAATTTACAGTGAAGTATTCAAAAATATGTGATGGGAAAAGGATAGTTTCATCAATAAGTGTTGCTGGGGAAACTGGATATCTACCTACAGAAAACTGAAACTGTATTCCTATCTTACATCACATAAAAATCAACTCCAAAATGGATTAAAGAATCGAATATGTAAGACCTGAAACAATAAAACCCTATAAGAAAATACAAGGAGGTAAATTCCTTGATATTGGTCTAGACAATGATTTTTTTTTTTGGATTTGATTTATAAACAAAAGCAACAAAAGAAAATAAACAAATGAGACTATACAAAGCTACATAGTTTCTATGTAGCAAAGGAAACCACAAACCATAAACAAAATGGGAAGGTGACCAATGGAATCGGAGAAAATATTTCCAAATCATATATCTGACAAAGAGTTGATATATAAAATATACAAGGAATTCATATGACTCAATAGCAAACAAAACAAAATAACCCAATTCAAATAATATGTAAAGTATCCAGAGATATTTTTTTCAAGGAAGACACACAAATGACTAATAGGTATTGAAAAGATGTTCAACGTCACTGATCATCAAAGATCATCATGGTGACTACAGTTCATATTAATATATTGTATAACTGAAATGTACTGCTGCTGCTGCTGCTAAGTTGCTTCAGTTGTGTCCGACTCTGTGCAACCCCATAGAGAGCAGCCCACCAGGCTCCCCCATCCCTGGGGTTCTCCAGGCAAGAATACTGGATTTGGTTGCCATTTCCTTCTCCAATGCATGCATGCATACTAAGTCGCTTCAGTCTTGTCCGACTCTTTGGGACCCCATGGACAGCAGCCCAGCAGGCTCCTCTGTTCATGGAGTTCTCTAGGCAAGAATACTAGTGTGGGTTTCCATTTCCTTCTCCAGTGAAATGTACTAAGAGAATATAACTTAAGTGTTCTCACCAAAAATTGTAAAATGGTAATTATGAGAGGTGATGAATGTATTACTTGATTGGAAATATTTTTATAGTGTATATCAAATCATAATTCTTACAAAGTTTAAATTTAGTATAATTTTATTTGTCAATTATACCTCAATAAGACTGAAAAGAAAAGAGAGAGAAAGACACTTGTGTGGGTTTAGAATGCCATCTTTGTTCAAATATTTTATAACATTAGCTCTCTACCATCAGATTAGAGAGTATATAGATATTTCAAAACACATTGACATAAAGATATTTTGTTCAGTGAAGTACATATTTTGTTATATGAGTATAAGTATATCTGTTATAGGTAATTACTAAAAATAAGTATTCATATATTTCATGTATTAAAATGAATAATTTAGATTTGCATTAAGCTGCAAATTATTTTTAAAATCTGACACAAAGTGATTACATAAATATATAGATTTTATTTTTGTCATATAATAAAGTTCTGAAGGCAGGATTCCTAAGGGTGATGTAGTTGTTAGACTCAGAAAAATAAGACTACTTCTACCTTTCTACTCTATCCCTCTCAGCATGTGGGATTTGTGTCATACACATACATATTCATTATATATATCATTCATGTGTCAAGGAACAAGAAAAGGAACATATATCTTCATTCATTTAACCCCACTGATGTAGTATGGCCAACACAGATGCAGGGAGACCGGAGTATTGTGTACTCTCTTCTCTAGCTTTTGTTGAAGGAAGTTACTGATGAAGGTATTGCAGTGAGTGTTATTTGCATCTACCTACAAATATCTGTCAGCAAAGAGCAAACTGAGCAAGCCAAAAATAAATGAGTATGCTGAAGATGAAACTTTTCCTCTGACTGAATGGCAGTCCAAAATGATCTCCTTTTGTTTTAATAGCAGGTTTTTCTATCTTGGTGAATGAAACAAGTGACAGTGTTGGTTTTGTTTTCATTTTGTTTACAGAAAGCAAGACATGTCTATTTTAATTTCAGAAATGTATGCATATTCAGTTCTTACTATTATAGGTGTATAGAGGTGTATATATAAATTTTTCTTTTCGAAGTAAAACAATTTTCATTTAAAACAAGGGCTAAACTTATTACAGTGATAAGTTATTTATTTTTCATTCATATATTTACAAATTATGTATTAAACATTTAAATGACAGAAACTTTTCTAGGTGCTGGTACTCTAACAGTGAAATAATACTTAAATATATTTCTTTCCTAAAGAGGGTTACGTTTGCATAAATACTTATTATGAAGCTTTCTACAATATACATAACTGGAATAAAAATAAGCATTGTAATTTGAACACAAGAATATTATAATAGACAAAGTTTCTATATGCACTATAATTATATATACTGTAAAAATTATAAGAAAATCTAAGACAAATCTATTAATGTTATAAACCTCAAAAAGATCTATAGATAAAATAATTTTATAGGCAATTTTGAAGATCCTTTAGCAAAAGAGGCCCAATAGCATTTGATAATTTAAACTAGCAAATTTCCCATAATAAACTTAGCAATGGAAATTAGGGTTGTTGGGTGCAGGATTAAACATATTTTGTAAATGAACTACTTTAAAATACTTTTGAGATAGAAAGTATATTTTGTTTTTATTTCTGTAGTTCTATTTTACGAAAATGACTGGCCTTATTGTACATCAATTTATTCATAGAATAATTCAGATCAGATCAGTCGCTCAGTCGTGTCCGACTCTTCGCGACCCCATGAATTGCAGCACGCCAGGCCTCCCTGTCCATCACCAACTCCCGGAGTTCACTCAGACTCACGTCCATCGAGGCAGTGATGCCATCCAGCCATCTCATCCTCTGTCGTCCCGTTCTTCTCTTGCCCCCAATCCCTCCCAGCATCAGAGTCTTTGCCAATGAGTCAGCTCTTCGCATGAGGTGGCCAAAGTACTGGAGTTTCAGCTTTAGCATCATTCCTTCCTAAGAAATCCCAGGGCTGATCTCCTTCAGAATGGACTGGTTGGATCTCCTTGCAGTCCAAGGGACTCTCAAGAGTCTTCTCCAACACCACCTTTCAAAAGCATCAATTCTTCGGTGCTCAGCCTTCTTCACAGTCCAACTCTCACGTCCATACATGACCACTGGAAAAACCATAGCCTTGACTAGACGAACCTTTGTTGGCAAAATAATGTCTCTGCTTTTGAATATGCTATCTAGGTTGGTCATAACTTTCCTTCCAAGGAGTAAGCGTCTTTTAATTTCATGGCTGCAGTCACCATCTGTAGTGATTTTGGAGCCCAGAAAAATAAAGTCCGACACTGTTTCCACTGTTTCCCCATCTATTTCCCATGAAGTGATGGGACCGGATGCCATGATCTTCATTTTCTGAATGTTGAGCTTTAAGCCCACTTTTTCACTCTCCACCTTCACTTTCATCAAGAAGCTTTTGAGTTCCTCTTCACTTTCTGCCATAAGGGTGGTGTCCTCTGCATATCTGAGGTGATTGATATTTCTCCCGGCAATCTTGATTCCAGCTTGTGTTTCTTCCAGTCCAGCGTTTCTCATGATGTACTCTGCATATAAGTTAAATAAACAGGGTGACAATATACAGGGTTGACGAACTCCTTTTCCTATTTGGGACCAGTCTGTTGTTCCATGTTCAGTTCTAACTGTTGCTTCCTGACCTGCATACAAATTTCTCAAGAGGAAGATCAGGTGGCCTGGTATTCCCATCTCTTTCAGAATTTTCCACAGTTTATTGTGATCCACACATTCAAAGGCTTTGGCATAGTCAATAAAGCAGAAATAGATGTTTTTCTAGAACTCTCTTGCTTTTCCCATGATCCTGTGGATGTTGGCAATTTGATCTCTGGTTCCTCTGCCTTTTCTAAAACCAGCTTGAACATCTGGAAGTTCACAGTTCACATATTGCTGAAGCCTGGCTTGGAGAATTTTGAGCATTACTTTACTAGCGTGTGAGGTGAGTGCAATTGTGCGGTAGTTTGAGCATTCTTTGGCATTGCCTTTCTTTGGGATTGGAATGAGAACTGACCTTTTCCAGTCCTGTGGCCACTGCTGAGTTTTCCAAATTTGCTGGTATAGCGCGTGTAGCACTTTCACAGCATCATCTTTCAGGATTTGAAAGAGCTCTTCTGGAATTCCATCACCTCCCCTAGCTTTAGAATAATTAAGCTTTTTATATATCAGCATAATATTGTTGTTTTATAATTAAAAAACAAACACATTTACTGGAATGGTGGCCATACATAGAAGTATTATAAGGGTTTCCCAGGTGGCACTAATGGTAAAGAACCCTCCTGCCACTGCAGGTGACCTAAGAAACCTGTGTCCAATCCCTAGGTCAGGAAGACCCCCTGGAGGACAGCATGTAACCCATTCCACTATTCTTGCTTGGAGAATTCCACAGATAGAGGAACTGGGAGGGTTATAATCCATGGGGTTGCAAAACATCAGACATGACTGAAGGGACTTAGCACACATGCACTTAGAAGCATAACACTGCTCAAATTAATTGTTAATTTAAATCCTGTCTCTTCCAAGCCAGAAGCCTTGTTTATGGTAGTCAAATGGAAAATTTAATCACTATTATCGTGATGCATTTTTGGAGAACTCATCCTTGGAATTTATATCTCACTTATAAATCCTCTGCTGAGGCTTGCTATAGGCCTGCTACTGCTGCTGCTGCTAAGTCGTTCAGTCGTGTCTGACTCTGTGCGACCCCATAGACAGCAGCCCACCAGGCTCCGCCATCCCTGGGATTCTCCAGGCAAGAACACTGGAGTGGGTTGCCATTTCCTTCTCCAATGCAATAAAGTGAAAAGCAGAAACACTTAAAACTTGCTATGCTGGAGAATGACAAAAAGAAAACTCTGACTAGATACCTAAGACGTATATTAGAATTCTATTAGAAGTATTCTACTGCCAATGAACGAATGTCAACTAATAAACTCTGCCATTTGCAAAAAATGTATGTTGATAAGGTAGATATAATTGAGTTTGTCTTTTTTATCTAATAGTTCAGTCTAATGAAAATATTTAAGTAGCAGTTAGAAAAATAAGTCTAGAGTTCTACAGAGAGATCTAGTTTGAAATGCAGGTTACAAAGTCTTTGGCGTAGAAGTTGATGTTATCACTGAGGATGTATTTATACAGAAAATAAAATTTAGACAGAAGTTAATAAGCTAAGAGGTCACTAATACTGTTTTAATGAGAGAATTAAACTAATTAAAGCATTAGTCATTCACCTAGTAGATGACACCTCAATAGCACTACTGTATAGGAACTTGTTAAAAACAGAGGATCCATAGTGAGCGCCATCATACTGGACATCTTCAGGGGAAACTGTTCACACTGTCCTCTATTATTTTTTAACTGGAAAATAATTGCTTTACAATGTTGTGCTGGGTTTTGCCATACATCAACACGAATTAGCCAAAGGTGTACACATGTCCCCTCCCTCTTGAACCTCCCTCCCATTCTCCCAATCCCACCCTTCTAGGTTGTCACAGAGAACTGGGTTGAGTCCCCTGCATCATACAGCAAATTCCCACCGGCTACCTATTTTACATATGGTAATGTATAATTTTCCATGCTACTCTCTCTTTCCCTCCCACACTGTGTCCACAAATCTGTTCTCTGTCTGCATCTCCACTGCTATAAGTTCATCAGTACCACCTTTTAAGATTCCATACATATACATTAATATACAGAATTTGTCTTTCTCTTCTGACTTACTTCACTCTGTACAATAGGCTCCAGGTTCATCCACCTTGTTAAGACTGACTCAAATGCATATTTCTTTGTTTTGTTTTGTGTTTTTTTTTTTAAGCTGAGTAACATTCCATTGTTTACATATGCCACAATTTCCATATCTATTCATCTGTCAGTGGACATCTAGACTGCTAGGAATAGAACTACCATATGACTCCCTGTATTCATGTTTTTGTTTTTTCATTTGAGTACTACTAACATATTAAATCGGAGAAGGCAATGGCACCCCACTCCAGTACTCTTGCCTGGAAAATCCCATGGGCGGAGGAGCCTGGTAGGCTGCAGTCCTTGGGGTCGCTAAGAGTCGGACAGGTCTGAGCAACTTCACTTTCACTTTTCACTTTCATGCATTGGAGAAGGAAATGGCAACCCACTCCAGTGTTCTTGCCTGGAGAATCCCAGGGACAGCGGAGCCTGGTGGGCTGTTGTCTCTGGAGTTGCACAGAGTCCAACACAACTGACACAACTTAGCAGCAGCAGCAGCAACATATTAAATGTGCTTCCCAGGTGGCATTAGTTTAAAGAACCCATTTATCAACAGGACACATAAAAGTCGTGGGCTTGATCTCTGGGTTGGCAAGATCCCCAAGAAGAGGAAATGGAAACCCACTCCAGTATTATTGCCTGGAGAACACCATAGGCAGAGAAGCCTGGCAGGGCTGCAGTCCATATGTACTAGCCTAGAATAAATCACATTGTGCATTTAAAAAAAATCTATTCTATTTTGGAGTATAGCCACCTGGGATAGGTTTATGTGGATAGCAATGGGAATTAGTCATACATAATTTTTGTCATTAAAATCCTACAGTTCAAACAAAGCTGAAGTCTCCTCTATGATCATGTGAGATGTTACCTCATATACACTGTCCTGCTCTTTTGTATTTCAGGAATATTGAAAATAAAATTTAAAGTACAACAGATTCCTGGGAATCTATATTTCCATGTTTCTGTGAGGACTTTTGAGTTGAGAAAATTCTCCATTTTTTATCTCTTAACTAGCAAACAAATTAGGATTAGCTGTAAAGCAAGCAGCACAGTCGGTATTTAATGAATGCTACCAAATGTTCATGTTATGATTATTTTTGGTTCTAACTGGTTTCAACTCTTTTAAAGTATAGACTCAGTAACAAAATTCCCTTAATTTTCCTGGGTATAGCTTAGATTTTAGTCATATATTCTTTCTTGATGGTAATCATCTGTACTCACAAAAATAAGGACAAAAATTGCCACAAAATGCAAATCTCTACGTCAGTTAACTAAAACAATAAAAATTAATGCCATATATCCTCAGATTCCAATGTGAGTCCACAGGGATGCTCTGTCTATCTAGTCGCTCAGGATCCAGGCTCACTTCAACCTTTTATGTTGTCACCTAAGCTTGAGGATTCCTCTTTTATTGCAGCAAGAGAACAGAATGGAGGAGGATGCTTACTTATTTTTAAATGCCTCAAACCAAAGAGATGCATATGATTTTTGCTCTCCGTCCATGGACAAACCTAGTCACATGGTCTCACTTCAAATGAAAAGGAAGCTGGGACATGGAGGGGAGAAGATGGAATGTCTGCTGAGACCTAAGTATCACCATATTATACTACAGATGAGATGAGACTCATGGATCTCCATTTCCTATAAAAGTCATTTTATTGACACTATTTGATTAATAAACAGGCTTAAAACTTCAAGCAGACTTAATTAATCTTCATTTTGAAATCCTGTTAGCACAGGTGTTCACTAGACAAATTATCCAACAAATGTTGACTCACTAGCAATTTACCCTAATTTCATCAGTTATTCATCTCAGGTTTCATTTATGCATCTGCTGTGTCATTATCTCAGTTCATTATAACATTAGCTTTTAAATGTAATAGACCATTGCAGAACAATGGTTATGCATAACTAACAAAGCTACTAATTATAGAGGCTTACTGTTGCAACATTGTTCACCCTAATATTAATTGGATGCTTTTATCTTTTGAAATAAACTTGAAATAAATAGAGTACATGTCAATAAAATCATAAAATTACTTATAAAGTTCAAAAATAACTTTCCTGTGTTATGCCTATGAGAGATGACTAGAAGTATCTGGGATATAGGTTTAATCTAAATTGGATTGGTGGGTACTCTTGTTGTCATCATTTTTGAGATTTGAAACTTTATGAAGAATAAATATAATCATGTCAGTCAAAATTATGCCTTATATCCATAATATGGATTTAAAAAATGTATTACTAATTAACAAGTTCCAAGTTCAATTTGTAAACCATCTGACTGTAATCTAATTTAATTAAGATTTCAGATTCATAGAAAAAGAGCAGCAATTGTTTTTGGTGACTTTTGCTAAATTTATACATTGTTACAGTGAAAAATATGACATTAGAATCTTTGATATTATAATTTGGGAAATTTAACAACAAACCATGAGTAGCTAATTAAAGTATATTGCAAATGCCTTTTCTTTCTTTTTTTTTTTAATTTAATTTTATTTTTAAACTTTACAAAATTGTATTAGTTTTGCCAAATATCAAAATGAATCCACCACAGGTATACATGTGTTCCCCATCCTGAACCCTCCTCCCTCCTCCCTCCCCATACCATCCCTCTGGGTCGTCCCAGGGCACCAGCCCCAAAGCATCCAGTATCATGCATCGAACCTGGACTGGCAACTCGTTTCATACATGATATTATACATGTTTCAATGCCATTCTCCCAAATCTTCCCACCCTCTCCCTCTCCCACAGAGTCCATAAGACTGATCTATACATCAGTGTCTCTTTTGCTGTCTCGTACACAGGGTTATTCTTACCATCTTTCTGAATTCCATATATATGCCTTAGTATACTGTATTGGTGTTTTTCTTTCTGGCTTACTTCACTCTGTATAATAGGCTCCAGTTTCATCCACCTCATTAGAAATGATTCAAATGCATTCTTTTTAATGGCTGAGTAATACTCCATTGTGTATATGTACCACTGCTTTCTTATCCATTCATCTGCTGATGGACATCTAGGTTGCTTCCATGTCCTGGCTATTATAAACAGTGCTGCGATGAACATTGGGGTGCACGTGTCTCTTTCCCTTCTGGTTTCCTCAGTGTGTATGCCCAGCAGTGGGATTGTTGGATCATAAGGCAGTTCTATTTCCAGTTTTTTAAGGAATCTCCACACTGTTCTCCATAGTGGCTGTACTAGTTTGCATTCCCACCAACAGTGTAAGAGGGTTCCCTTTTCTCCACACCCTCTCCAGCATTTATTACTTGTAGACTTTAGGATCGCAGCCATTCTGACTGGCGTGAAATGGTACCTCATAGTGGTTTTGATTTGCATTTCTCTGATAATGAGTGATGTTGAGCATCTTTTCATGTGTTGTTAGCCATCTGTATGTCTTCTTTGGAGAAATGTCTAGTTCTTTGGCCCATTTTTTGATTGGGTCATTTATTTTTCTGGAGTTGAGCTGTAGGAGTTGCTTGTATATTTTTGAGATTAGTCCTTTGTCAGTTGCTTCATTTGCTATTATTCTCTCCCATTCTGAAGGCTGTCTTTTCACCTTGCTAATAGTTTCCTTTGATGTGCAGAAGCTTTTAAGTTTAATTAGGTCCCATTTGTTTATTTTTGCTTTTATTTCCACTATTCTGGGAGGTGGGTCATAGAGGATCCTGCTGTGATGTATGTCAGAGAGTGTTTTGCCTATGTTCTCCTCTAGGAGTTTTATAGTTTCTGGTCTTAGGTTTAGACCTTTAATCCATTTTGAGTTTATTTTTGTGTATGGTGTTAGAAAGTGTTCTAGTTTCATTCTTTTACAAGTGGTTGACCAGATTTCCCAGCACCACTTGTTAAAGAGATTGTCTTTAATCCATTGTATATTCTTGCCTTCTTTGTCAAAGATAAGGTGTCCATATGTGCATGGATTTATCTCTGGGCTTTCTATTTTGTTCCATTGATGCCTTTTCAACCTTAACTACAAGGGTAGAGCAACAGAACTAACACTCCATATGTGTGTCACATCCTTCTTCAGATGGCAAATCAATAGGTGTGGAAAGACTTAAAAATTTAACTATGAAAAAAGAAAGATATTTATAAAGGGGATTGTCAGAAATATATTTTGTTCTTTCTTCATTCAAACATAAATATGGAAACTAGCAAGAAGGTTATTTTAATGCTATTTGAAAGCTAGCAAGAAGGTTAAATATAAGTAAGAAGAAATATATGTTATTAAAAATATATGTTAGCATTACATGCTAAGCAATTCAATAGTAATGGAACATATACTTCTGATGTTCTAAACTATCTATATGAATTTGCCATCACAGAATTTCTATTTATTTCTCTTCCACTTTTCAGTATTTGATAAAATGCCTCTTACTGGCTGAATCTAAGGGCCAAATTTCTGGGAAGTATAGTTTCAGGTTTCTCCCTGATGCAAAGGAGGATGCTGAAGTGGGCCGTGGTACTGAGTTTACAGACTCTATTCAGTACAACGATTCTGAGAAAATGTTGAAATTAGAAGCCAGATTGCAGGGAACAAATAAATCAATGTAAAACAAGGGAATGTTTGCATTAATAGATGTTGACTCTTTAGGGAATCAGACAAGCAAACAAACTGAAGAGGAAAGGGAAAATCTTTTTTGCAGCTTCTCATTGATTTTAACGGGGAGAAACTTATTCACAGCATTTTTAAATCTACGTGATGAGGAAAATTAAAAGGGCAAAATATAATGAAGAAAATAGATTAATGCTTGATGGAAAAGGTAAAGGGAAAAGACATGAAAAGCACAAATAGGAATGGGAATTTTGGCTGATAAGTTCTAACAGAGAGTCCAGGTTTTTCCTGTAAAACTAATAGAAAATGAGTTATTTGAGATAATCTCTTGATAGTGCTAATTTAGAATTATATATTGGGTGATAGTTTTCTCCAATATCTTTTGTATCTCTAAATGTTAAATGGTTTGGTGGTTTAGTTGCTAAATCATGTCCCACTCTTGAGACCCCATGGACTATAACCCGTCAGGCTTCTCTGTTCGTGAGGATTTTCTAGGCAAGAATACTGGAGTGTGTTGCCATCTCCTTCTTCCCTAGCCAGGCATTGAAGTCTCCTGCATTACAGGCAGATTCTTTGCCCACTGAGCCACTAGGGACCCCCAGAAATGTTAAATAATGTAAATATAAATTGTTAAAAAAAAAAAGGCACTAACTTTTACAAACTTTCTAATGTCTTTTAAGTACCAGGCAACATGAAGTACATATACACACACACACACACAGATATATTATTGGATTGACCAAAAAGTTCATTCAGATTTTTTCCATAAGATTTTATGGAAAAACCAAAGAGCAAACTCTTTGGCCAACCCAATTCATACATATATATATATATATATATATATATATATATATATATATATGTAATGTGTGCATGTGTGTGTGTGTGTGTGTATTTTTAGGGTATATACTCTAAAAATAAAGAATACTATAATATTGAGCCATGGAAATAAAAATACTAAAACGAAGTGTTCTATTGATTGCATGTATGCAAGGTGCACTGAACTTTCAGGCTGTCAAATTACAAAGTAACTTGTAATTTTAGAGCAAGACACCTATCTTTGTGCCCTATTACACACTAGGAGGAAAGTTAAGATGTTAAAAAAGGTAGTCATGATGTAGGAAGGATATGTAGCAAACATTATTTAGAAATCTGAAGTGATATTTTTAGTTTTAATATGTATTTGGATAATGTGCTGTGGGATTATAGAGAGGGGGACAGAAGTTAACAGGATATGAGTTTCTGTGGAAAGATGTATGTTTTGAAATCTCTCAAGATATTTAATGTAGCAGTGTTTTAATTCATTAAAAAGAGAGTGTTGACTATCATTTGGGACATTGTAATACATATTTAAATACACACATAAAACACTTTTGTTATAGCATAGCCACTAGCAATCAAAATAGATATCATAAAAACCTTACGGTGATAGTAGAAGGTTCAGCTGAGCATTGATTCCAATTTAATTAACAAATGCATCTGTGGAATCTTGTGTTATATATAATTGTCTTCCCAATAGATAAGTGACATTAGAGTCAATATGATTCTAGAAGACCCAAATTTATGAAATATGTGTAATTCCATTTACCTTTGTATTTATGAAAAATATTCAACTCACCTATCCTGAGAAACATTTTAAAACTCTATGCTCTATGACATTCTCTTTGGAAACTACTGATTTTTAATGGTATTTCCAGCAGATGGTAATGTTCTCACCCTCACTGGACCTATACTTTGTAGTTACTCAGCAGAATCAGCGTGGGCATTATTTGAAATTTGGCTCAGATATAAAGATTGATGACACTCCTCACATCAAGATAATGTGAGATGAAGTATATTTCTCACATAAGGGATTTGTAGACAAACCTAAGGAGAGAGGCTAGCAGATCCGGGATGGCTTGGGCAAAACAGTTGGTATGGGTCTTAATACGGGTGAGAAGGTGAGATTGTGGAAAAGTTTCCAAGTGTGGGAAGTTTATATTTCCTCTATGCACCAAAAGAGGAGGTTCTTGTGCTTGGACTTAATTATTAGTATGTCCAGATACGGGGCCAGAGGAGAAATAGTGTGAAGCATGAAAAGAAGTCAGCAGTCAAGTTTCAGTAATGAAGTCATAGGCGTAATTACATTTCACCCCTGAAGTCTGATTGGTAACTGAAATGTACCATCTAGGACATGGAAGCAACCTAGATGTCCATCTGCAGCTGAATGGATAAGGAAGTTGCAGTACATATTATAATGGAATATTACTCAGCTATAAAAAATATTTGAGTCAGTGCTAATGGGGTGGATGAAACTGAAGCCTATTCTATAGAGTGAAGCAAGTTCAGAAAGAGAAACACCAATATAGTATATTAATGCATAGATATATGGAATTTAGAAAGATGGTAACAACGGCCCTGTATGCAAGATGGCAAAAGAGACACAGACATTTGGACTATGTGGGAGAAAGTGAGGGTGGGATGATTTGAGAGAATAGCATTGAAACATCTATAGTACCATATGTAAAATAGATGACCAGTGCAAGTTTGATGCATGAAGCATGGCACTCAAGGCTGGTGCTCAGAGTGCACCCTGATAGGGTATGCAGGGAGGTGTGAGGGGGTTTCAGGATGGGGACACGTGTGCACCCAAGGCTGATTCATATTGATGTATGGCAAAAACCACTACAGTATTTTAAAGTAATTATCTTCCAATTAAAATTAAAATAAATTATTTTTTAAGAAAGGAAAGATCTCTTATTTGAAGCTGAATTTAGTCTAAATTGTGGCAACATATGTAACCATCTGTAAAGAAAATGAAAAGCTCTGAAAGAGCACATGCATTCACTCATCCAAGATACTTGAGGGCAGCCAGGAAAGGATGTCCACAAGTGCCCACGGCGTTTGTTCAAATATCCAAGTGACGCCATTGACTTTTACCTGTTGTCTCATTTGTTGGGATATGTGAGTAACTTTTCCAGTACTGATTATTCACAAGCATCAAAAAGGTTAGTGAATCAAAATTCCATGTACTCAATCAATAGAAAATTTAATTTTAGTATTTTTATTTCCAGGTTTTGTTGGCTAGTAGATGCATGCTAAGCTATGATCAGGTTTCCCAAGTAGTGCTAGTGTTAGAGAACCCGCCTGCCAGTGTAGGGGATGTAAGAGACGTTGGTTTGATCTCTGGCTCAGGAAGATCCCCTGGAGGAGGGCTAATAAACCCACTCTAGTATCCTTGCCTGGAGAATCCCCATGAACAGAGAAGTGTGTCAGGCTATGATCTGGTCCATAGCGTCACGAAGAGTCAGACATGACTGAAGCAGCTTAGCACACGTGCAAAATATTGTCAGCATCCATTACTGCCTGAGAGTACTGCCCCTTATTAAGGACTTTGAGAGTGGTAGTGGTTTAAATCATATATTTGGATTTTTTTGGACAGTTCTTGAGTGGTCCATCTTAAGAAAAAAATTAATTGCTTAACATTGTGGATTCCAAGCACAGTTTCAGTGTCCCACAAAGTCTTTATTAGACAGGGCAATTGGCAACAATATGGAACATATAGGAACAAGACTGGTGTAGTTTGTTTAGGGGCAAGAGCCCAAGAGAATTTGTGTGCGTGTGTATGTATGAAAGTCATTCAGTCATGTCTGACTTTTTGTGATCCTATGGACTGTATAGTCCATGGAATTCTCCAGGCCAAAATACTGGAATGAGTAGCTGTTCCCTCCTCCAGGGGATCCTCCCAACCCAGGGGTCAAACCCAGGTCTCCCTCATTGCAGGTGGATTCTTTACCATATGAGCCACCAGGGAAGCCCTAAAGATGGGTAGTTTGGGTCTGTTGTTGCCTAGTAGATCATCTGATTCCAACATGACTGTATA
Organism: Bubalus bubalis; assembly: GCF_019923935.1. Taxonomy (NCBI): domain Eukaryota; kingdom Metazoa; phylum Chordata; class Mammalia; order Artiodactyla; family Bovidae; genus Bubalus; species Bubalus bubalis. Next base: position 75,776,907 of record NC_059159.1, on the reverse strand, counting down.
GAGTTTGTTCTAATGTGCTTAATCTTGGGTTCCATCCTTTACCAAGGATGTTCTAGTTTAGGGATCAAAAGCAGAAGTTCTCTAATGAGCTCTGTCATGTGTGATGGTGGAACTTCTGTCCTGGCAGTGCATGAATCTACAAACTGCTCACTCAGTTAAACCTAGCAGGCTCACCAGGGAGCCAAGGAGTTTAGGAGAGAGCTGACCTCTTCTAGCACTGTGGTACCTGGCAAGGAAAGGGGGACAAGAGAGAGCATCTCCTCCTCTAAGTAGACTATGTCAGAAAGCCCAAGTTTGACTCTATCCTGTGAACCCAATCATCATTTGAGCAAGGAGGCTTCAGTGACTATGCTGAGCTTGTGGGCTGTTGTTACCGTAACCCATTACACAGAGAACAGTGGACTGAAGTCCTGTGAGAACCTCAGTTTCTAAGCAGCTTTGATATATAACTATGAATTGCAACTCTCATATCATGGAGTGCAGTCTTTTGCATGAGAAGCAATTTTCAGCCATCAGGAGTTATTCAGAGACTCTTAGCAGTATCTCCAGGCCAGAATACTGGCAGGGGCTGCCATTCCCTTCTCCAGGATTTCTTCCCCATCCAGAGGCCAAACCTGCATCTCCTGCATTGCAGGCAGATTGTTTATCATCTGAGCCACTAGGGAAGCCCCTACAAATCATAGGAGGTAGGTAGTTGCAAGAACTCCCTCCACTGAATAAACTCCAGCAGGTACTAAAAGATAAGCCTGCAGTATGAATATCTATATTGACTCTTGGGCTTTCTGTTACAAAGGGCTCTGTTTGAACTGGGATGATTTGTGAGTGAATACATATGTATTCCAATATATGTAAATGTAAGCATGTGAAAGATGATGCTGCGAAAGTGCTGCATTCAATATGCCAGCAAATTTGGAAAACTCAGCAGTGGCCACAGGACTAGAAAAGGTCAGTTTTCATTCCAATCCCAAAGAAAGGCAATGCCAAAGAATGCTCAAACTACCGCACAATTGCATTCATCTCACACGCTAATAAAGTAATGCTTAAAATTCTCCAAGCCAGGCTTCAGCAATACATGAACCGTGAACTTCCTGATGTTCAAGCTGGTTTTAGAAAAGGCAGAGGAACCGGAGATCAAATTGCCAACATCTGCTGGATCATCAAAAAAGCAAGAGAGTTCCAGAAAAACATCTATTTCTGCTTTATTGACTATGCCAAAGCCTTTGACTGTGTGGATCACAATAAACTGTGGAAAATTCTGAAAGAGATGGGAATACCAGACCACCTGATCTGCTTCTTGAGAAACCTGTATGCAGGTCAGGAAGCAACAGTTAGAACTGGACATGGAACAACAGACTGGTTCCAAATAGGAAAAGGAGTATGTCAAGGCTGTATATTGTCACCCTGCTTATTTAACTTATTTGCAGAGTACATCATGAGAAACGCTGGGCTGGATGAAGCACAAGCTGGAATCAAGATTGCTGTGAAAGATGTCAATAATCTCAGATATGCAGATGACACCACCCTTATGGCAGAAAGTGAAGAGGAACTAAAGAGCCTCTTGATGAAAGTGAAAGAGGAGAGTGAAAAAGTTGGCTTAAAGCTCAACATTCAGAAAATGAAGATCATGGCTTCTGGTCCCATCACCTCATGGGAAATAGATGGGGAAACAATGAAAACAGTGAGAGACTTTATTTTCCTGGGCTCCAAAATCACTGCAGATGGTGATTGAAGCAATAAAATTAAAAGATGCTTACTACTTAGAGGGAAAGTTATGACCAACCTAGACAGCATATTAAAAAGCAGAGACATTATTTTATCAACAAAGGTCCGTCTAGTCAAGGCTATAGTTTTTCCAGTGGTCATGTATGGATGTAAGAGTTGGACTATAAAGAAAGTTGAGCACCAAAGAATTGGTGCTTTTGAACTGTGGTGTTGGAGAAGACTCTTGAGAGTCCCTTGGACTACAAGGAGATCCAACCAGTCCATCCTAAAGGAGATCAGTCCTGGGTGTTCATTGGAAGGAGTTATGCTGAAGCTGAAACTAAAATACTTTCGCCACCTGATGTGAAGAGCTGACTCATTTGAAAAGACCCTGATTCTGGGAAAGATTGAGGGCAGGAAGAGAAGGGGACAACAGAGGATGAGACGGTTGAATGGCATCACTGCCTCAATGGACATGGGTTTGGGTGGACTCCAGGAGTTGGTGATGGACAGGGAGGCTTGGCGTGCTGCGGTTCATGGGGTCACAAAGAGTCGGACACGACTGAGTGACTGAACTGAACTGAACTGAAATACATCCAAAAGCCAAAATGACCTCAGAGGTGTGGGGCCTAATTGATAGTAGTTGGTGCTGACAGTGTAGGAGGTGACTTAACTGCTTAGGAAGGAAGCAGATATCAGTGGATCACATGATGCCTAAGAACTTTACAGAGAAGTCAGATTCCTGAATGATCAGTCGGGCAACAGCCACATCTACTGAGTAAGAAGAGTAAGGAGCATGTGTTTCTTCCTGTGAGTGAACATTCTGGCAGGAACATGTCATTAATGTAGTGTTATACTTGGGTGCCTAGAAAGAGATTTTTTTTTTCTCTCTCTCGCTCTCATTTTTATGCCTGGCTCTCTCTCTTTCTTTTTTCATGTTGAATTTGATGGGCTCATATATCACAAAAGGCATAACAGTTTTTTTCCCTGAGCACTGTATAGAATGGAGACCATTACCTGGCTGAGACACACAGGCAAATGGTTATAGAGTAAGAGTATTTTCCCTTGGCCTAGCATCAGTCTCAGACACACAATCCATTCAGTGTTCCATGTAGGTCTGGGCTTAGATGCATGATTCACGGCTAACTTGAGGGACAACCCCAATCCTGTGCTCATGTCCTTATATGCATATATCAAAACTGATTTAAGTCAGCACAATTTTAATAGAAGCTCAAGAGGACTCCACAAAAGGAGCACAATTCAAAATGCAAGCTTGCCAGCAGTGAGGCTGTCCCAGACTCTATGTGCAGAGGAAGCCAAGAGCCAGAGGAGAAAGATCTCAAAGGTGTGGTGATCACAGCTCAGAGCATCTTCTGAGTATGCCCATCATCATTTTTGGTCACTTTATCAAAGTTGAATGAAGCAACATGTGAAATGGCTCAGTTGTCAAGGTTGGTGACACTCCATTACCAAGAGAATCCTGACAGTTTATGACTCAAAAAAAGGGTGCTTGGTGAGAGCTAGTCAGGTGCAAGCTGGTTTGGACCCATTAGAACAAACTAGGGGGAATGAGTTGGGCCTTCACAGTGTCAAGGAGGTTGGACTGGGAACACATGCATGGGCGAGAGAAATGTCCTGTCAGTGCTAAAAGAGGGGATGCAACATGCAAGGACTTTTTTTTTTTTTAATCTGTCTCTCTACATGTGGTGCCAAAGGGAAAGGAAAGGAGAGACTTAAGAGTCAGTAGTCAAACATCAAAAAGGGAGTCAGACTATTATAATCTTCCAAGTCAAAGAAAATGGAATTATAATCACACAATTATTGCCACTTTTATAGTATTGAGTATTATTATGTTAGCAAAAGCAATATTTGTTACACAATGTTTAGTGTCTTCTATTTGTAAGACATATGCTATATACTTAGAGGCTATTTTATTATTAAATGATATTGAATAATTATCCTTGAAATTCACAATCTTAACAAAAACTTATATCATCATTCCCATATGTGAGGGAGATGAAGAGAAGAATGATTGCTTGTGGAAAAAAATTTTTACTTAAGAACTCAAGAGTGAAAGTGAAAGTTGCTCAGTATTGTCCAACTCTTTGTCACCCCGTGGACTGTAGTCCGTGGGATTCTCCAGGCCAGGATACTGGAGTGGATCCCTTCTCCAGGGGATCTTCCCAACCCAGGGATTGAACTCAGGTCTCCCACATCACAGGTAGATTCTTTACTAGCTGAACCACAAAGGAAGCCTGAGTCTTAAGATTAAATAATTACTATTATATAGTTTACTTTGAAAAACCCCCCTCTTTCTCAACTGAGATACATAGAGACTTTAGAACACTATATTCTAAGCCTTAATATCTCTCTAGTTTGGCATTTTTGTAGAGGGGAAGTCTCAAAAGTTCTTACTTTATCCATTAAAAATTTCTCATAATTTACAACTGTGTTTATGTAGGGGTTTTCAGTGCACATGTGGGAAAATTTACTGAAAAAATGTTTATGTGCTATACATAAAATATATATATATATACACACACACACAAACACGTTTATGCTTATATATAGCATATAATGTTAATTCAATTTATTTTATTTATTTATATACCTTCAATAAAAATGAGTATCAGAATCACACTATTTATATATATATTTTTCACCATTATTGATTAGGAGTCCCTTCAAGAGGTGTGAGTTAGTGAGCTTTTGCTAGACTAAACAAGAATGATTATGCATTCATATTTTCTTTCTTTGGGCATTTTATCTCCTATTTATGATTAGAAGCTATACCTTATTTGCATAAACTAACTTATTTCTAAGAATAATATCCAGCTGAGACTGGCTAGAACCTGGGATATTTCTCATCACCTTTTTTTGCATTCGTGAATATGAGTATGCTAATAAGGACATAACAGCATTTATTTGCAGCTGACTTTTGCATTCACATTTTATGGGTGCCAAGGATTCAGAAGCTAATAAATATTAATTTAAAATAAATATGCGGCAAGAAACCTCCGAATTGCATTTTATGATGTGACATACTGTGGTCCTTGCCATTGATCAGAGTTGGTCCATTAATGTATCAATACACAGACCATGGTAATGACCCAGGAAATCACAAAAAAATAAAAATCTGCAGAACTTCCTTTATATTAATTTTAAACCTCCTTCTGAAAAACAGGAAACTAGAGGCATGGCCAACAGCAAGAATTCAGGCCCTTGGATTAGGTGTACAGAGTGTCAATGGATAGTGCATTTTCTTATATATTGAAAACTATAAATGGTCAACCTGGATATAAGGACACAATGAGGCTTTTATAACAGATAAGAATGGTTCCAACCTTATCTGCATTTCACATTGTAAGAGAGAGTTTAAGGCAGCAAGCTTCATTGGTCCTTAGCATTAAGACAAGTTTTAGGTTGATTATGTGGTTTAATAACTGATTTTTTTTTTTAATTATCTAAGTATGTATTAAATATTACATTGAATTTCAGTATATATTTAAAGACTAAATCATTACAGCTGACCTTAAAGGAATGTTAAGATTATCAGAAACCTACAAATGTGAAGGAAGATGAAAATTACTCTGAGTTAATGATAAATTTAAGAATAAAATCCACAATTACTCATCATGGAAGCAACATTTTTTTTTCTTCTTTCTACTTCCTCTTATACAGTTAATCATGTGTTGTATTCATACATGACTACATGTATTTAAAAATTCAGATTATTTGAAACTATTAACGCTAACTCAGATTCAACATTTTTTGGAATGATTATAATTTGTGATATATTATTTTTGTTGTTTTGTTTAGTCACTAAGTCATGTCCAACTCTTTTGTGACCCTATGGACTCTAGCCTCCAGGCTCCTCTGTCCATAGGATTTCCTAGACAAGAATACTGGAGTGGGCTGCCATTTCCTTCTCCAGGAGATCTTGTGGATCCCAACCCAGGGACTGAACCTGCATCTTCTGCATTGGCAGGCAGATTCTTTACCACTGAGCCACAAAGGAAGCCTTTATTATTTTTACTTGTTTAAATATTATTTTTTCAGAAGCAAACACATTTTTAAAAAGAAAGTTTGCTTATTTATTAATAAGAAATACACTATTATACACAACTTATCTTACTTGTGTATAATATTCATGCTACTTTAAAAATATCCAATTGTATAAAATGGTACGTAACTTGTCATTAACATAAAGTTTGGGTTAAGCAAACATTTTACAGGTTGGTACATATCATAAAATATGGTAAATTTATACAATATTTTTAAATATTTGAGATCAGTTTAAATCAGTAAATAATATTCATCTATAAAAGTATTGCAACCCTCAGCAAGAGGATTTCTATTAATGCTGCTTTCTATTTATATTTCACAATTCTCTTATCATCATTTCTATTAACTATCATCTTCTCTTGGACATTTATTCTTCCCCAATGGACAGGCAAACAGATGTTGGCGCAGCTGGGTTGGATGCTGATATTTGTCTCTCTCTTGGATGGGTTTTCTGATACATTGAGGGCAGAGTCCTTTCCATTCTTTGGAGACTTATGAAGTCACTCTACTGTATAATCCTTAACTCACTAGCACTAAGGTTAAGTAAGTGACGTTAAGATCACACAGTAATTTCTATTTTTCAAATCTGAAGTTACTCACTATTCACATTTAGCCAGATGGTGAAATATTTTAACTGCTTTGAGCCTTGATGAAGTGAGTTATTCAAATAATATTATCAGATTATTGAGGGTTTTTAAATTAACGTCGCCATACATAGGAGGTCTTCAGACAAAATATGCTGTGGAACGTCTTACCATTTATGTATAAAATTTAACATGTAGAAGATAAACAATTTGTATATTATTGAAATATAAGAACAGTATAAAGAACGGAACATGCAAAAATTTCCTATTCCTGATTATTAGGGAAGAGTAAATCGCATGAATTTTCATGAAAAAATGTTCAACAGCATGGTCTAATTTTATTTCAAAAGGGTGTTTTCTAAAGTGGCTGTATTGTTTTATACTCTCACAAGCCATATGTGAAAGTCTAGTTCCTCTACATCAACAGTTGGTAAAGACAGATTTTTTTTTAATAATTTGGTTAATATATATACTATTTTATCCAGTAGTCTATTCATTTAGGTGGGGAGTGGTAGGTCTCTGCAGTCCTCGGGTATTGTGTGTGTGTGTGTGTGTGTGTGTGTGTGTTTTATGAAGGCATACCAACTAGATTTGTTTCCCAGTAGGTTATTAAACCTAAATTTAGATTTCCCTTGTGGCTCAGACGTTAAAGTGTCTGCCTACAACGCATGCAGGAGACCCAGATTCATTCCCTGGGTCAGGAAGATCGCCTGGAGAAGGAAATGGCAACCCACTCCAGTACACTTGCCTGGAGAATCCCATGGATGGAGGAGCCTGGTGGGCTACAGTCCATGGGGTCGCAAAGAGTCGGACACTACTGAGCAATTTCACTTTAAGTGAATTTACTTTCAATATAAGGGGAAAATACCTTAGTAACCTATAGTTAATTAACTGATACCCTTCCTTTCATGTTGTAAATTATGCTTTTAAACATCTATTAGTGTGTGATGCTCTTTGAATAATGAAATTCCTTTCTATCTTTAAAACATAAGCAAATGCTCATATTATTTGTGATGCCTCTCCCGATTACATCTGGTTGCTATAATTGCTTTTCAGCATTAGATTTTTTTCTTTTTTTTGTATCTAAATATATATACATGTATATGTATATATATATATACACACATACCATTGTTTTTATACTTGAGACACTAAATTATAATATATATATACACATGTATGAACTTTTAAATTTCAATAAAATAATTTGAAATTCTACAAACCAGAAATAAAACATTTGATATTAATGTATTTTTCATATGCTATACATATATTTCACATCAAGTGTTACTATTTTTTAGTTATTCTGCTAATTAGCAATTATAGCTTTACATTTTATAGCTGTGACTCATGTTCTCAATTCATAAAAGTTAGATGGATTCAGTTAACCCTAGATTATAAGAGAACTACCAGTGAATTTAATCACTTGATCAAGGTGCTCCTCTATTTCCCATTTTATGTTATTTTGTTTTTTTTAGATCTAATAGTTCCCTTTAAATATACAGTTAAACATTTCCACCTAGAATCATTATCTTTAAACAAATATGCTAACTCCATAGTACTATAAAGGAGAAAGAAATTATCATCTCTATGTAAGACTGTATCTTCCTATCTATCACTCAGGTTAAAAACTGATATATCAGTTTTGCAGTATTTTATTTGAGAAAATGCCCTAACTCACCTGTATGTTTAGTGTGCCTGTATAAATGCTGATTAAACAAAAATGGTATAAATAGATGCCCCAATAATATGGCAATTTAAATACATCTTTGTACTGAACAGCTTAATGTGAACAGGGTAAGGTGGAGAATTTTATGTAACTGTATCTGTGACCCATTAAAGGGGCCTATGCAGAAATGATGAGGGAACATGCAAATACTTTTCTCAAACACATGAAATAGCTCAAAAATGTGTCATGATTTTGCTTCATTTTCAGTTTTCTCTGTATGGTGTGGTTGTCTTCATTGGAGTTTTTAAGGGTTGCATTTTTCAGTGACAAAATTTACATATAATGTTAAGGAATGTCTTTGTCATGAAATCTGTTGGGGTTATCCTCTTTTTCATGCTAATTTGAACCAGCCCTTTTGTAGGTCCACTGCACTCTCTCACCATTGGTTTCCTTTGCATTATATTCTATAATAAAAAGCAAGTTGTGACTTGCTTTTTTCTGAATCACAATTATTAGTTATTCTTTTATTTCAGTTTCATTTTGATACCGCACATATTTGTATAATATTTCAGAAAGTTTTTGAGACAGAAAAACTTACCTATACCTGAAGTGAAAGTTGCTTAGTTGTGTCTGACTCTTTGCAACTTCATGGACTATATCATCCATGGAATTCTCTAGGTCAAAATACTGGAGTGGGTAGCCTTTTCCTTCTTCAGGGGATCTTCCCAACCCAGGGACTGAACCCAGGTCTCTCACATTGCAGGCAGATTTTTTACCAGCTGAGCCACAAGGTAAGACCAAGAATACTGGAGTGGTCAGTCTATCCCTTCTCTAGTGGATCTTCCCAACCTAGGAATGGAACTGGGGTCTCCTTTATTGCAGGCAGATCCTTAACCAACTGAGCTATCAGGGAGCCTAAGAAACTTAAAAATATCTTTATCCTGCACACAGATATGACTGCTAACTGGCTAAGTATAGAAATATAGATTTAAAAGCACTTTGACTCAACTTTGAGAGCATACATAAATTGTTTCATAAAAACTCATCCTGTTGAAAAGATATCTGGGCAAAAAGTTAACATTATTTTGTAAAACTTTTCACTTAAAAATATTTTAAACCTTTCTATTTATCCTTAGATTTAATTTTACTAGGATCCATAGATTTCTTGTTTCCTTTTTCTTTCATTCATTCTGTTAAACTTTTATTTTAAATCTAAAAACTCTATTCTTAATCTACTAATTGATTTGACAAGTTTTTCATACCATACCTAGATTCTGAAGAATGTTTTAAATTGCCAATGTATTCTAAATTTTGTGTTCTAAATAGAATAAATAATTCTAAATAGAAAAATAAATAAATTTTATGTTCTAAATAGAACATTTGAAGTTCTAAATTGTCAACATCCCTTGGATCATAGAAAAAGCAAGAGAATTCCAGAAAAAAAAAAAATCTACTTCTGCTTAATTGACTAGGCTAAAGCCTTTGACTGTGTGCATCACAATAGACTGTGGAAAACTCTTAAAGGGATGGGAATAGCAGACCACCTCACCTGCCTCCTGAGAGATCTATATGCAGGTCAAGGAACAACAATTAGAACCAGACATGAGACAACAGGCTGGTTCCAAATTAGGAAATAAGTATGTCAAGGCTGTATGTTGTCACCCTGCTTATTTAGCTTAGATGCAGAGTACATCATGCAAAATGCCAAGCTGCATGAAGCACAAGCTGATGATAAGATTGCCAGGAAAAATATCAATAACCTCAGACATGCAGATGACACTACCTTTATGACAGAATGTGAAGAGGAACTGAAGAGCCTCTTGATGAAAGTGAAAGATAGTGAAAAAGTTGGCTTAAAACTCAACATTCAAAAATGAAGATCATGGCATTTGGTCCCATCACTTTATGGCAAACAGATAGGGGAACAGTATAAACAGTGACAGGCTTTATTTTCCTGGGCTCCAAAATCATTGCAGATGGTGACTGCAGGCATGAAATTTAAAGATGCTTGCCCCTTGGAAGTAAAACTGTGACCAATCTAGACATCATAATAAGAGGAGAGGTGTTACTTTGCTGACTAAGGTCCGTCTAGTCAAAGCTATGGTTTTTCCAGTAGTCATGTATGGATGTGAGAGTTGGACTATAAAGAAGTCTGTTTAGTTCAGTTCAGTCACTTAGTAATGTCCTATTCTTTCCCATGGACTGCAGCATGCCAGGCTTCCCTCTCCATCACCAACTCCTGGAGCTTACTCAAACTCATGTCCATCGACTTGGTGATGTCATCCAGCCACCTCATCCTCTTTCCTCCCCTTCTCCTCCTGCCTTCAATCTTTCCCAGCAACAGGATCTTTTCCAATCAGTCAGTTCTTCGCGTCATGTGGCCAAAGTATTGGAGTTTCAGCTTCAACATCAGTCTTTCCAATAAATATTCAGGACTGATTTCCTTTAGGCCTGACTGGTTGGATTTCCTTGCAGTCCAAGGGACTCTCAAGAGTCTTCTCCAACACCACAGTTCAAAAGTATCAATTCTTTGGTGCTCAGCTTTCTTCATGGTCCAACGCTCACATCCACATATGACTACTGGAAAAACCATAGTTTTGACTACATGGACGTTTGTTGGCAAAGTAATATCTCTGCTTTTTAATATGCTGTTTAGTTTGGTCATAGCTTTTCTTCCAAGTAGAAAGCATCTTTTAATTTCATGACTGCAGTCACCATATGCAGTGATTTTGGAGCCCCCCAAAATAAAGTCTCTCACTGCTTCCATTGTTTCCCCATTTATTTGCCATGAAGTCATGGGACCAGATGCCATGATCTTAGTTTTTTGAATGTTGAATATTAAGCCAGCTTTTTCACTCTCCTCTTTCACTTTCATCAAGAGGCTCTTTTGTTCCTCTTTTCTATCAGGTCTTGAAAGAAAAGAATCCTGAGCACCGAAGAATTGATGCTTTTGAACTGTGCTGTTGAAGAAGACTCTTGAGAGTCCCTTGGACAGCATGAAGACCAAACCAGTCAATCCTAAAGGAAATCAATCCTGAATATTCATTGTAAGGACTGATGTTGAAGCTGAAATTCCATACTCTGGCCACCTACTGCAAAGAACTGACTCATTAGAAAAGACCCTGATGCTGGGAAAGATTAAACACAGGAGGAGAAGGGGACGACAGAGGATGAGATGGTCGGGTGGCATCGCCAACTTGATCGACATGAGTTTGAGCAAGTTGCAGGAGTCACTGATGGTTAGGGAAGACTGGCGTGCTGCAGTCCATGGGGCTGCACAGAGTCAGACATGACTGAAGGACTGGACTGACTGGCTGATGTTCTAAAGAATATTCTAGACTCTGGGGCATTCACTCTTGATTAAGGATGATCAATATTACTACCACTATGGAGGTTATATTACATTGAGGAGAGACAGGCAAAAAAATGAAAAATAAAAAGTATATTACTAAGGACATTGATATTTAAGATAAGGAAATAGTAAGGGAACATGGGATGTTAAGTAGATCAATGGTACCTGAGGAGCTTAAAGAAAGATAAAGGTTTCTGTTAAGTCCAGCAGGTTAATGTTTGTACAGACTTGAAGGCCGTGAGGCAGTTAGACAATCCTATGTCTATAGAAAAAGCATTATGTTCCAAAGGAAGTTCCCGTAGAAACAGCAGCAGTTGGAACATCCCCAGCACGTCTAAGGTATGACCAAAGGCTGGTGGCCAGCAGGCTGAAGCAAGGAGGACAGTAATAGAAAAGGAAGTCAGAAAGATGGGGCTTTGTTGGTCAGTTAGGACCTCAGAGGTCACTCAAAGAACATAGCTTCAAGTGTGAAAGAAACAGGGATTCATGGGTTATGAACGCAGAAGCATCACAATCTGTTTTTGATATATTTTAAAAAAGATTTATTTTGATGTGGATCACTTTTAAAGTCTTTATCAAGTTTGTTGGACCTCCCTGGTAGCTCAGTTGGTAAAGAATCTGCCTGGAATGCGGTTTACCTGGATTTAATCCCTGGGTTGAAAAGATCCCCTTGAGGAGGGCTTGGCAACCCACGCCAGTATTCTTGCCTGTAGAAACCCCTTGGACAGAGGAGGCTGGCAGGCTACAGTCCATGGTGTCACAAAGAGTCAAATTTGTTACATAGAACACCATTTCTGTTTTATGTTTCTTTTTTTTTTTTGGCCATGGCCAGGGATCAAACCTGTGCCCCCTGCATTGGAAGGCAAAGTTTTAGCCACTGTGCTGCCAGGGAAGTCCCACAATCTGGATTTAAAAACATCACAGTGAAGCTGTGATGAGTTGACTCTTGAGTTCAACAGGAAATTGGGGAGACCTATTTATTGCATTCACCCAGATGAGGAGAGTGGTGATTTATATCGGGGAGGCTGCATTGGAGGAGTGGGAAGTAACTGGATCCTGCACGTCTTTATCTTGTTCTGAAGTCAACAAGATTTCCTAATGGAATCAATAAACTGAGTGAAACAGTCCTCATCTATTTGGAAATGGTCTTCTGTGTAATCTTTGACTTGGGGATTTGGTTTAAATATTAAAATGACATCATATGCTCCCCCCGTCTTTCAAAGACTGTTAAGCCCTCCTCCATAGGGCACGAATGCTCTTGTTTTGGGTTTTTATTTTTTAAGTATCATTACACAGCTCTAAGTTACAGTTACTTTAAAGCTATTCTGGGTAGATGGGAAAACAAACACATGTTCTAAGCTCTGGCATGATAAAAGATAATCCCATCAATATTTGTGAGACAGTAATTTGTAGAGCCGTTTTAGATTTATAACAAAATTGAGAAGGTGGTATAGAGTTTTCCCATGTACTCCTACCCTCACATATGTAAGGCCTCCCCCATTATCAACATTGCTCACTAGAATGGTTCATTTCTTACCAAAAATAAATTTACATTGACATTTCGTAGTCACCGTTAAGTTGACAGTTAACCTAGACTTCAGTCTTGGTATTATGAATTCTATAGATTTGGACAAATGCATGTGGGCTTCCCTTGTGGCTCAGACCATAGAGTCTGCCTACAATGCTGGAGACCTGGGTTCAGTCCCTGGGCCAGGAAGATTCCCTGGAGAAGGGAATGGCTACCCACTTCAGTAATCTTGCCTGGAGAATTCCATGGACAGAAGATCTTGATGGCCTACCATGGGGTTCAAAGAGTTGGACATGACTGAGCGACTAACACTTTTACTTTCCTAATGACTTGTATCCTCCATTACAGTATCATATAAAGTATTTTCACTGCCCTAACATTACTTTGTGTTATTGCTTATTCATTTTAACCCCCTCCACCAACAGGGAGAATTCTTGTCTTTTGTTACATACTGCCACATTTTCTAAAACACTAACAATTTACCCATCCTCCAAAAGAGAGGCTGACTTTGTATTGCATTGTTTGAACTTTAGTTATAAATATCCTCTAGTAATTAATTTTGTAATTATTAGATCTTGATATTATTAAATTGACCTTAATGGTCTTTAGCTGTGAAACACTGAGAGATGTATGAAACAGATATATTAGACACGATGTTCATTCCACCCCCATTACTGTAAAAGAACCACAGAGAATAGATGCTAATGCAAGCCAAGAAATTTTTGAAATTGACACAACTAGCTCGCCTTAAATAGACAAAAATTCACAAAGTTAAGCAATTTTAGATAAGGGCATACAGTGAGTGAAATATTATTTCAGAGTTTTATATTTTAAAGCATTAAATAATATAAGCTGAGCTATGTGGAATATAATGCAAATTTTCCCTAATTTTAATTCACTAATAAAGGAATGAATTGTTTTCTTAAATTTTCATTTGTTCTCCATTATACTTGAATTGACTGAAATCTTTAGCCATTTCAATAGAAGCTCTCTTATAGCACAGCTACATTGTATAGATTAATTTTTAGACAGCTTTTATGAGATAAAATTTAATTAAATTTTCATAGCTGAATCTATATCAGGCTTTTGATGATATGGCACTTAAAGTACAATATGCAGTTTATTAAACAAAAACTAACAATCCATTTTGTATACTTAGTCATTAAGGAAAGCATTATCTCAAATTATTGAGGCAAGAGTAGAATGTTGGTCAAAGCTAGAAAGACTTAAAAGGTAATAAGCACAGTTAAGATTAACTATCTGGCATTTTGTATTTTCCAAAATTACTTTATCAGTCTTTCTTTTATTTATGAATTTGACTGTCTTCTACGTCAGTCTACCATGCTTGGTTAAAAAGAGATGGCTACAAGGCAACTCACCGGCACTTTCCTCAAGATGTTCACCTCTGAGTTAGTATAAAACAAAAGATTAACAAAGAGACATCCTGTAAATGCATGGGCTTCTAGAGCATGGGACAAGGGCTAAGAGAACCTGAGAACTCGGACTGAGGGTGAGAAGCATGAGTTTTAATAAAGAGGTCTTCCTCCCTGACGTGTGTTGAAGAATACGTCGGAAGAGAGTATGTTGGGTAAACAATGAGTCTTCCAGTTAAAGGGTCCTGCTCTGGAAATAAAGTAGAATTCATAAACTCCAAGTTCTGCATGTCCACCATCGGTGGCTCTTCTATCTCTCACTCCTCAACCTCAGTGCCTCATCCCTTCTTCCGTGTATATTTTCAGCAACATTTTCAAGTACTTTCTCCAGCCAGTCTTTCTGTTTTCCAAACTGTTCTCTGTGAAGCTGAAAGAACTATATATATATTTTTTCAAGTAACAGATATAAATCATGGAAATAATCCACTTAAAAATTGTCCCTGACTTCCCAGAACCTATAAGATAAAAATTCCTAAACCTTATAATAACATCTGGATATGTGTATGCCTTTAAAAAAAATTGGGGTATAGTTGCTCTACAATGCACAACGAAATGAAATGGCTATATGTATACATATATCCCCTCCCTGGTGGAGCTCCCTCCCCACTCTATCTCACTCTTCTGCTGCTGCTAAGTCACTTCAGTCTTATCCAACTCTGTGCAACCCCACAGACAGCAGCCCACCAGGCTCCCCCGCCCCTGGGATTCTCCAGGCAAGAATATTGGAGTGGGTTGCCATTTCCTTCTCCAATGTATGAAAATGTAAAGTGAAAGTGAAGTCACTCAGTCGTGTCCGACTCTTTGCGACCACATGGACTGCAGCCCACCAGGCTCCTCCATCCATGGATTTTCCAGGCAAGAGTACTGGAGTGGGGTGCCATTGCCTTCTCTGATCTCACTCCTCTAGGTCACCACAGTGCACCGGGCTGAGCTCCCTGCACAATGCAGCAGCTTCTGCCTAGCTATCTGTGTTACACATGGCAGTGACACACATCAGTCTCAATCTCCCAATTCATCTCACCCTCCCCCCATGTTCACACGTCCATTCTCTGTCTGCATCTCTAGTCCTACTCTGCAAATAGGTTCATCCGTAACTTTTGTGTTTTAGATTCTACATATATGCATTAATATACAATATTTATTTTTATTTCTGCTTGATACCACTCTATATGATGGACTCTATATCAAAAAAGTAAAAAACAACCCAGTTGAAAAAAAAATGGGCAGAAGACATATCACTTTGAACTCAATCTACAGTCCTAGAACTTGGCTGGCCCCACCTGTCCTTATTCCATGTGAGTCACTCTTAGTTGTTGACAGCCTTCTGTTCTTAGCCCAGCCACACTCTTTGAGTGTGCAAACATTTGTTTTCAGTACACAGAATCCTCTCTCTCACTCTTCTCCTCATTCTTCACACCTTCATCTTCTATCTGGAAATTCCTATTTGCTCTTCAACATTCATTTGAAATGCAATTCCTTTAGTGAATCATTTATTACCCTCCTCAGTGTTAAGACTGTCTGAACCATACTTTGCTTTTCAGCCCATGAAGCATCTTATTTGCAGTCTTACTCTTTGATGCAATTCATTTCTCATAGATGCAACACCTCAGCCTTGAGAATTATACAAGATAAATGGTATACTCCCTACCTATATGGGTATCACATTTTGGGAAGAAAGAGACACATGTCAGATGGCAATTAAAATACAAGGTGATAAAGAACATTATGAGAATACAGATGCAGTGTCCTGGGAACAGATAAGACAATATTTAATCTGAAATTTGGTGGGAGATGGAGGAGGAGTTGGTCAGAAACAGTTCTGAAAAGAAAGTGATATTAGAGCTGGCCTTGCCTATTTAGTAATGGGAGTTACTGTGGTGATAAAGGCAGAGACTCGACATAATCTCAGATGCCAATGCTTGCTCAAAGATGAAACTGGACACACACTCCACTAGGTTCATTTTTGTTAATTGAAATCTCTTTCTTGGTAAGAGATTTCTGACCCCTACTAAAAACGGCAGCTATTGCCAAGTCATGAAAGAAAAAAAAAAAAAAAATTCTATGACAGGAGTTTAGGCTTCACTGCGATTGAAGCGACTTAGCAGCAGCAGCAAGAGCAATAGGGTCATTCAAAGTTTTGAAAAAGAAGATTGATGTAATCAAGTGTCTCTTTAAAAAATAAGGCTGGAAGGCAGTGGGGAAAACTCATTGCAAGACTTGAAGTATGGCTTCCCAGGATAGGGTTAGGATTTTATTTCAGAAGTTTAGAAGTTCAGCATAGAGAAATAAGAACTTGACCTAGAGCTGTGACAGTTGGAATGAGGCAGAAGGGAATGAGCTGGAGAGTTATTTTGGAGATAATATATGTCAAACTTCCTGACCAATAATAAACAAGGGATACGCCAGTGCCAGGGAGACTTGGTTTCTGTCATGGGCACCTGGCCCATGGCAGTGAAATGAAGCTAAACAGAGGAAGACAAGCACACTGAGTGGGGAGAATCTACTCACATTTGCGAATCTTGCACTTTTCATTTCATAATACATATTATAGATACAATTTTATAGAAGGTTAATTAATTATTTTAGTAGCTGGAGATACTAAGATTTATGTAATTTTTCTATTGGCATTTAGGTAACTGTCAGACTTTTCCCCTATTACAAAATAAATTTACATAGACAAGTATAAGGATAACATCATATAAATGCTTTGAAGTAAATTTCTAAATCAAAAGGAATATGCATTTTTGATACACAAGGATCATTTTTTTTTTTAGGGAAATGAAGTTAGAGCAGTGGAAATATGTAACAGCTCAGAGAGAAATCTATAACTTCACCATTTACAAGTGAGTGTTGCTGAACGACAGTAGATTTTCTAGCTCCTGATAGTAAGTGTGGTCAAGAACAGAAGATGGTAGTCAGGAAAATTCCACAGTAGGGTATTGAATGAGATGTGCTCTGGCTGCTCCTTTTAAATAAAAACACGATGAGGATTATCGTGTAGCCAAACTTATTCAAGACCTAAAGTATACTTCATTATATAGAATGATAAAATAGACTTCATACAAATGAAACTCTCAGTTTGATGAGTGGCTGATTAATACTTTTCAGTTTTTTTTGTTTTTTTTTTTTTTTAACCAGATAAAGTTCTTTTTATTCCCATAACAAATAGAGGTTAATGTTTTGTTTTGTTTTTTAATCTCTGTTTTTTTAAATATATTTTCTTTTTTTTTAATTTATTTTAATTAGAGGCTAATCACTTTACAATATTGTATTGGTTTTGCCATACATCAACATGAATCTGCCATGGGTGTACACGTGTTCCCAATCCTGAACCCTCTTCCCACCTCCCTCCCCATACCATCCCTCTGGGTCATCCCAGTGCACCAGCCCCAAGCATCCTGTATCCTGTATCAAACCTGGACTTGCGATTCGTTTCTTATATGATATTATACATGTTTCAACGCCATTCTCCCAAATCACCCCCGACTCCCTACGTGTCCTAATTTTAAATGATGTCTAGTTTGCACAGCTTAACTAGCAGTTCTCACATTCTTGCAGTAGAGGAAGCACACTGAATTCAGAATAACATAACATCAGCTGAGTACCAGAATTAACTTCAGTTTACTATACGATGTTAAGCAACCACTTGTTTTCTAGAATCCAATTCTCTCATTTTATACGTTAAACTGTACAATTCCACTTCAGTAACCATGTATATTAAATGGCATTTAATAGAGCAAGAGTCAGTAAACATGTTCTCTAAAGAGCCACTTAGGAAATCTTTTAGACTTTTCAAGATACCCAGTGTCTTTCGCAAGTACTCACCTCTGCCACTGTAGCATGAGAGCAGCCAGAGACATTTCACAAATCAACAGGCTGACCAGATGGTAGCCCTGATTTGGTCATCAGGATGTGTAGTTTTCCAAGCACTGGAACAGAGGAATAAAGGAAAGGCTTATAATACAACTCATTGCATGTTCTTGAATCCTGAGACACAATGAGTCTAAATTATACATATTTCAGCAATTTTTTTTTAAAATTGTGGGACATATAAATATTTTCTGAAGTAGTGTATATGGATACTAACAGAAGGCACAAAAATTAAAATACTCCTAAATTTCTACTGGAAATGTGTTGAAACTCCTCAATAATCATAAAGATATGAATGTGTATCCCTCAAACCAAATGAAATCAAAACAGCAACAAAATATATTCTAAGCTTCCTAAATAGAGGATTTCAGAAGCTTTGCTGTCTTTCTCTCATAACTACATTTCAAAGGTCTTCGGTTGTCTTAATGTGAAATGCAGGAATGAACCTACAGAGATCAACTTAGCAGAACTGTTTGGTTTGAAATGGGTGGAACTGTCATGGAGTGGCATTGCCATGGAACTGAAATGGGTGGCATTGCCATGGAGCCACTTTTGAATTATGTTTACATTTAGCTTTAATAAAGAAGTGTACCTGTGAAGAAAGATGGACAATTTATAAACATGAATCTCAAGTGACCAGAAAAATAAAATAATATAATACTATAAATTTATAGACCAGTAACTTTTCATATACGAATAAAGGTTCTGTTATTTTCCTGCCAAGAAAAGCTACATTTTTAAACCTTGTATGAGATGAATTATTGTGCTGCAAAATTAAACATTATGATTTATGGGACTTATTAAGTGTAAAAAAAGAGTGTAATTAGTTTTCTAGTGCCAGAGGCATGTCCGAATTATTTGAGTGTGATATAGCCAGTTTCTTGATAAACCTATAACCATGAGTTGATGGAAAATAATTGATATTCTCTCTTCTAATATCTTAAGATTTTTTTAATATTGTTGATTTTAATTATAAGGTGAGGCTATTAAAACTAACCATTCATTTTTTTTTTTTTTGGAATTTCTACGCAAAAACATGACATGGCTGGCACTTACTTGAACCTATATAATTTAATTAAACAAGCAAAATTGGTAAAAAAAAATTATGAAAAGTGGCATTAATAATGAACTTAGTGTATCATGCCTTGTTTTACATGACAGAACATTCTCTTAGAATTTCTATTGGAGGAAAAGTGTCACATTCCGTTCTCAATAGAGATTTCCCTTCTAGACGGCTTTGGTCTCCATCTGTGTCATCCTGGGGATGAGGTAGAGGGGATAGTCATTCCCCAAGGGACTGTGTTGCATGGCAGTGTTAGAGGCATCAGTTCAATTCAGTTCAGTTCAGTAGCTCAGTCATGTCCGACTCTTTGCGACCCCATGAATCGCAGCACGCCAGGCCTCCCTGTCCATCACTAACTCCCAGAGTTCACTCAAACCCACGTCCATCGAGTCAGTGATACCATCCAGCCATCTCATCCTCTATCGTCTCCTTCTTCTCCTGCCCTCAATCCCTCCCAGCATCAGAGTCTTTTCCAATGAGTCAACTCTTCGCATGAGGTGGCCAAAGTACTGGAGTTTCAGCTTCAGCATCATTCCTTCCAAAGAAATCCCAGGGCTGATCTCCTTCAGAATGGACTGGTTGAATCTCCTTGCAGTCCAAGGGACTCTCAAGAGTCTTCTTCAACACCACAGTTCAAAAGCATCAATTCTTCAGCGCTCAGCTTTCTTCACAGTCCAACTCTCACATCCATACATGACCACTGGAAAAACCATAGCCTTGACTAGACAGACCTTTGTTGGCAAAGTAATGTCTCTGCTTTTCAATATGCTATCTAGGTCTACACAGGAACAAAACAGAATCATGTGAGCCTCCTAATGGCCTTAACCTGTAACTACGTTACTATCATTTTCATAGATATATCATTGTCCAAGCTTTTCTGATGGCTCAAACGGTAAAGAATTTCCTGCAATGCAGGAAAACTGGTTTGATCCCTGGTTTGGGAAGATGCCCTGGAAGAGGGCATGGAAACCTATATCCAGTATTCTCATCTGGAGAATCTCCATGGACAGAGGAGCCTGGCAGGCTGTAGTACATGGGGCCATATGAATTGGTGCCGAGTAAGCGACTAAGCACTTCTTTGTCCAAAGCACATAACACAGCTAAACTCACAGTCTAGGGATGGGAGAGACTGTTCTCTACATCATAAAGCAAAAACAGTGTAAATATTGGTAAAGATCAAAAGATTCACAGACTTTGAAAACAAACTGATAGTTGCCAGGGGTAAGGAAGGGGAGAAATGATAGTTAGGGAATTTAGGATGGACATGTACACACTGCTATATTTAAAATGGATAATCAATAAGGTCCTATTGTATAGCACATTGGACTGTGAGCAGTAATATATGACAGCATTGATGGGAGGGGAGTTTGGGGGAGAATAGGTACATGCATATGTAGAGCTGAGTCCCTTCGCTGTTCATCTGAAACTATCTCAACAAGGTTAATGGGCTATACCCAACAGAAAATAAAAAGTTTACAAAAAGTTGAATAATTGCAAACAAATTTTCAATATATCAAGTTGGCCAAAAAGTTCATTTGCGTTTTCTGTAAGCTTTATGCAAAAATCCCAATGCACTTTTTGGCCAAACCAATACCATACTTAGCTGCTATGTAGACAATATGATTTACATTTTAGCACTTTTCCAGAATTAAGAAAAGTGACAAAGTTATAAACTTTAATTACAATGTATTTTGTAGGTCCATTTAGTAAGAAATATAGCTTATAAAATTATTTTTAAAATATTTAAAACTCATTTAATCTCACTGGTTTACTAAACAGATTCTGATATTAACATATGAAAACAAACAAACAAAGTTTACAATGTGGTAGCACCAAGGCAAAGCTCATGCTACCAGGGAATTCACAAACTGACTGGGAAGCACAGATATGTCAATAAGAGCGACAGTATATTGAGTAAAACACTGTGGAGAGTCCTAAAATTGGAAAAGTGTTATAAATATTTTTGAAGAGCTAGTAATTCAACTTGAGGTGTCAAGGGTAAGTTTTAGGAAAAGCTAAAGTTTTGAGCAGAATCTTGAAGGAGCAGTAGGCCTTCAAGTACAGTGATAAAATGGAATTTCAGGCAAGAGGTATTAACATCAGCAAAGAAATAGGCATGTGGGTGACAGCCAGGTTTCCCCTTCAAATCTCACACTCGTTCTTGGACTCCTAGATTTTGCATACTGGCCACCTTTGTGAGCTTTCCCAGAAGTGTGATCTTCCGGTACATTATTCACTTAAATTTTTTCTTTAAACCGATTCACTAATTACTCTACTGTTGAGCCATAATGACCATGATATCCCTATCAGAGGCATTAATCTATTTTCTAGCAATCTCTCACTTGTTTAAGGTTGTCCATGGATATTAATTACTCAGTATTTCTGGCCTATTATGGATGAACTGGGGCTTTCCAGGTGGCTCAGATAATAAAAAACCTGTCTACAGTGCAGGAGACCCAGGTTTGATCCCTGGGTTGGAAAGATCCCCTGGAGAAGGGAAAGGCTACCCACTCTAGTATTGTCGTCTGGAGAATTCCACTGACAGAGAAGCCTGGGGTCGCAAAGAGTCAGATATAACTGAGTGATATTCTCTCAATAGATGAAGAGAGTGCTTTCTCATAGACAAAAAATGTCTTCAGATTAAAAAGCAGGAAGATAAATGTATATATCATCTAGGTAAAAAATGTAAAAGTATCTGGCAGTACTGTATATCATCTGTATATCATCCCTTGGAATATGGATAGCATAAAAACACAGACCACAAAGAAACTTACTAATTTTAATATAGTAGGTACTATGGGGAGAAATGATGGAGGGGAGGATTGTATTTGCTTTAACTGAATTCCTATTTTTTTGTTTTAAAAATAGAGGTGATACACACACACACACACACACACACATATAAACAAATATTTTCAAAATTGTATATTTGAGAGCATAGATTTCTTAAAAAATATTTTCTGTTCTTCTTTATGTTTGAAATATGCTAGAATTTTCAAAATGTATAAAATAAAATGAAATGTATTAGAAATGTATAATGACTCCATAATAAAAGATTTGCAATTTATTTAAAAAAAAAAGAAATGTTGAGTGTGATGAGGGAAATTTGCTTAAATTCTAACAACCAACAAAATTTGAATTGCATTATCAATCTGTATAATTTAGAGAAACAATATATTTAAAGTTTAACTGTAATCCATTATTCTACAATTTAAATGACAATAGCCTGAATTTACAATATTTGAATATGAATATGGTAAAAAACAATAAAGTACAACACAAACTTCCTTAAACCATTGCAAGTTGTGGGTACAAAGAGCTCATTTAATTGCCAATGCTCAAAGTTACTAACTCCTATCTTACTTATCCAAGATCTGTGGTTCTAACCAGGTATGCATGATGCCTACCACAGTAGCTATTTCTCTGGGAGGCTCCATGTTGACATCATAGAAACTCCCAGGCAAAGTTTGCCCTTGTCCTCTTTCTGTCTCTGACCATTTTGTTATTGTTGTAAGATACCTTTGAAGCAATTGGGGGGAAATGTCAGTATTTACTTAGGTGAGCCAAAAATAGAAAACCCTAAAAAAAAAAAAAGAAAGAAAGAAAACCCTTCAGAATGCTGAGCTGTTACTGAGTTCTCTTCATCCTACCCACTGGACTCTCCAATTCTCTTCTTTTACTAAAAGCTCTCTCAGCATTTATTTACACAGTCAAGACATATTTTGATGAGTTGCTTAGAAACAGAAGAAACAGTTACTTAGAAACATGCTTCCCCCATGCTCTCCTTCCTTGTCTCAAAACATACTTGCAAATTTATACATTGTGTCAACAGAAGCAAGAGATGACTAGGGGAGGAGGGACTGTGCATTACCAGTTCATTAGATGTCCATTATCCACTTCCTTGGTCACCACTCAATTCCTAGTATTATCAACTGTGGCCTTAACTTTATCTGTATTTCCTAAAGGTGGGTTTCAACTTGTAGGCATTCCGTTGAAATATAAAAGTACTAACATAACTCCAACTTTTTAGTATATTCAGGATATACATAATTAGCATAGTGTGGTTCCATCTTTATTTTTAACAACATTGATATTAATGTAGCAGTTGCACACACTTTACAACTTTTGGCAAGCCAGCGCCCTACGCCTAAATTCACTATATGATATAAGGTGCAGAGGAAGGTTGAAAGTATACGAGGCAGTGGTTTCTACTTTACAGAATTAATGAGCAGGAATGAAGAACCCCAATGCAAAACTAAAGAACACATTGTGAGATAACAATCTGAAATTGTATTATTGCTGTTTAAGCACTGGAAGAACTAAATAAAGTTTCAAGTTTTTTACTGAGGATCTAAACAGAAATTATAGTACATGTTCAGAGGGCATATGAATATCTCTGACAAAGATAAGCTATGAATCGAGTTGATGCTTCTGTTGAAAGGGGATAAAACCACTCTAGTGGTGAGGCATTTATCACTGCAAGAAAAAAAGTATCAGTAATTTTATTCCCCATTCTGAGATTATCACTCACTGCTATGGTCTCCATTATTGCAATAACAAATTGAGAAATAATATTTCCCCCAGGAAAATGTGGGATGCTTTAATGTTTTATGGCAGAAAGACATTTTTGCAGACATTGCAGAAAGCTAATGTCTCCTTTAAATTAGGCTATAATTCAAATAGAACTATGAAATGCAGCTGCAAAAAGTCAGCCAAATAACTAAGTCTATACTTTCTAGTTTATCCGTATAGTATTCTTGATTTTTGTTTTTGTGGCTCATTTTGTGGCTATAGGATGCTGTAGTCACAAATCTTAGAATTTGTTTATATCATTAGAGTCCTTAGAGAAAAATTAGCATCCCTAAAAAATGAGGTGTAAGGCTCAACATAAAGAGAGCAAGTTGATATTTGGTAACTTTTCCACTTGTTTTCACTATTTTTTAGGCGTTAGCCCATTCACTGATGTAAAAATAATTTTCAGTCACTAAGTCATGTCTGACTCTTTGCAACCCCACTGACTGCAGCACACCAGGTTTCCCTGTCCATCACTGTCTCCCAGAGTTTGCTCAAATTCATATCCATTGAGTCAGTGATGCTATCTAACCAGCTCATCCTCTGCTGTCCCCTTATTTTGTCTTCAATCAGGGTCTTTTTCAGTGAATTGGCTCTTCACATCAGTGGCCAAAGTATTGGAGCTTCAGCTTCAGCATTAGTCCTTCCAGTGAATATTCACGGTTGATTTCCTTGAGGATTGACTGGTTTGATCTTCTTGCTGTCCAAGGGACTCTCAAGAGTCTTATCCAGCACTACAGTTCAAAAGCATCAATTCTTTGGTGCTCAGCCTTCTTTATGGTCCAACTCTGACATCCATACATAACTAATGGAAAAACCATAGCTTTGACTGTATGGATCTTTATCAGCAAAGTGATGTCTCTGCTTTTTAATGTGCATAAAAAGCAGAACTTATTTTTCCATAGCTTTCCATCAAAGGAGCAAGCATATTTTAATTTCATGGCTGCAGTCACAAATATATAGTCAGCAAAGATTGTTTGCCAGGCAAAATAAAATAGGCAGTGTATACTTGATTGAATAACAGTTGGGTTCTTTGCCATCAAAGAGTCCAAAATCAGGGGACAAGACCAGCAAAAGCAAGTTAAAAATAAATAAGACATAATGAAAATCTGTAATGTCAGAGAAAAAGAGTGAATTATTTCAGAGAGGATGTATATATATTTAAAATGTTTTCTACAGTGTCTGTTTCCACATATTCTAATAGAGGTACAAATTTACCATGGTTTAGTCAGCTATCGATTAATATATTTATAATTTTAAAGTATTTTTTGATATTATAATTAATACACAAAAGTGTATAATTATAAGAAAACTTAAAAGATTTATGATAAAATTAACACTTGTACATCCAGCTTAAGAAGTAGTATATCATGAATACAGGTGTTGGCTCCTCTGTGTGCTGCCCCCAAAGCCTCCCTCCCCTACCTCCCCAATGCTAATAGCTGTCACAAACAGTTTGCTAATTCTATTGAATCTCTTCATAATTTTACTACCCAGTTAACCTAACTACTGTTAAAAATTATGCTGGGAATTATAGTATATATATATATATATATTCTTCAGTGATTTCCTAAGCTTAATGTTTTTGCAGTTTCTCCATTTCTACATATAGAGCAGAAGTTCATACATTTTTAGTGTTTCATTGTACAGCAACATTATGGTTTCCTATTGTGATTTTGACAGATGATGAATTGTTTTCCAGTTTGGTGGGGGGAGTAATTATGACCAATACTGCAGTGAACATTTCTGTTCACATCTTCAGGGACAGATATACAATCATTTTCCAAGATATATTTCAAAGTGCTATTACTGAATCAAATGTTCACCTTTACTACTTAACGAAAGAGTTTTAAAATAGAAAACAAAGACAAATAATGAACAATGTTAACAGTATAAAGATAAAAGTCATGTAAGCATATAAATAGATGCAGAAAAAAATTGATGAAATTAAAAATCCGCTCATTAAAAACTAACAAAACTACTGTACTAAAGAGAGACAGAAAACATTTATTATTTGATAAAAAATATAAAATTTTCCTGTGAAAATGCTGAAACTAGCATTTTGTTATAGGAAGACTTTTAATTCATACTTTTTTATTTAATGGCTATATAGCATCTCATTTTGTTACTATCTCCATTTTCAGGAGGTCTTATTTTTCAAAGCACTTATTTTTGAAAAGTTCAAACTTATTGGCCTAAATGTCTTCATAAAATTATATTTTTTATTAGCTGTGTGGCTCTGTCTCCTTTTTCCATTTATATTATTGTTTATCTTTGCTTTCTCTTTTGATTTCAGTGAGCCTGAAGAAATACAGGTTCATGTTATTATGCATTTCAGAGAAACTGTTTTGGCTTTGTTGATTTCTTTTCCTTACAATTTCATTAATTATAGATCCCATCTTTGACATTTCCTTCTTTTGACACTCTTGATTTTATTCTATTTTCCTTTAATTAATATCATTGTAGTCTCCGTTGAATATTTTATATTTTGTCTCAAAGGAAAGCTATATATTTCTGAATACAACTTTACCTCTTAGACATTTATATAATGCTTTAATTATTATTCATCTTTAATACTTAATTTCCAATATGGTTTTTCATTTGAGGCTAGAATTGCAATTTTAAGTTTCAAAAATATATTTTTCAGTTGTTTTAAAAATGAATCTATTTGCCTTCATTCAGAAAATGTTGTCTGTATGAAAATCAATGTTTAAGTATCACAAAGAGTCAGGCACGACTGAGTGAATGAGCTGATTTGATCTGAACATATTTCAGTAGAACCTCAAGGTCTCAGAGTTTGACCTTGTTTTGAAGGTCATTTAACCCTAGTTTTCCTACTTTCACTTCATTTCAATCTTAACTATAATAGAAATTTTAAAATGCAATTCTAACCTCACATTAAAAAAAAAAAAAACAGTGGGTATTGTTTCCAACTTAAAAAACATAGCATTTAAAATAAATCTACACATACGTCACACATAATGTTGAAATAATTAAGCTTTTCCCTTTCACTATAGTCAATACTATTTCAAAGAATTCCAGGATCTGTCATTTCTATGCAGCATTGTTATTAGAAGAGAAATAAAAGCTATGGTTTTTCCAGTGGTCATGTATGGATGTGAGAGTTAGACTATAAAGAAAGCTGAGTGTCGAAGAATTGATGCTTTTGAACTGTGGTGTTGGAGAAGACTCTTGAGAGTTCCTTGGACTGCAAGGAGATCCAACCAGTCCATCCTAAAGGAAATCAGTCCTGAATGTTCACTGGAAGGACTGATGTTGAAGTTGAAACTCCAATATTTTGGCCACCTGATGTGAAGAACTGACTCACTGGAAAAGACCCTGATAGTGGGAAAGACTGAAGGCAGGAGAAAAGGGGACGACAGAGGATGAGTTGGTTGGATGGCATCACCGACTGGATGGTCATGAGTTTGAGCAAGCTCCAGGAGTTGGTGATGGACCGGGAAGCCTGGTGTGCTGCAGTCCACGGGGTTGCAATGAGTTAGATACGACTGAGTGACTGAACTGAACTGAACTGAATATATTTCATTAGAACCTCAAGGTCTCAGAGTTTGATCTTGCTTTAAAGACCATTTAACCCCTAGTTTTCCTACTTTCACTTCATTTCAATCTTCTTCACGTTTCTCAATACGGTGCTAGCACAATGGTTTATTCCAGATTTGCACTTTTATTCACAATTCTACTAGTTCTTTACTAGTTTTTATTCTGCATGCTGGCATAATTTAAAGTCATCTGTTTGCTCTTTATGTAAAACAGAAATCTTATGAGTCAAAGTGTGTTTAAAACCATTTGCTTTATTCTCCCATCTATATTGGGGGGCTTCCCTGGTGGTTCAGAGGTTAAAGTGTCTGCCTGCATTGTGGGAGATCTGCGTTTGATTCCTGGGTCAGGAAGATCCCCTGGAGAAGGAAATGGCAACCCACTCCAGTATTCTTGCCTGGAGAATCCCATGGATGGAGGAGCCTTGTGGGCTACAGTCCATGGGGTTGCAAAGAGTCAGACATGACTTTCTTGTTCAGTTATTTATTCAGCCAAGATTTTTTGAAGCTTAGTATTTCCCAATGTATGTTTTATGTGTTGGTGATATAATGGTGAACATTCAAAGTCTGTGTCTGAAAAAGACAGAAATAAATACTGTATGAAATAGAATAGTAGTTAAGAAGTACTAAGAAGAAAAAGAAACCAGAGTTAATGGATGTTGAGTGAATCTAAATATTCTTTAGACAGATATTCTTGGAAAACTTCTCCAAAACATGACATTTACGCTGAGATTTGAATGATTGGCCCAAATGAACCATATGCCTATTTGTTGGAAGAATAACTCAGCTTAAAAGAAAAAGAAAAAAAAAAAAAGGCTCAAAGATAATGCAAGAAGAAGATGCCTGACATGTTCAACTACATGGAATTCAGTATTGCTAAACATAGGGAGCACTTGGACAACAGAGGTAAGGTAGAAGTCACAGCTAGATATCTATATTTGAGTGTCCATATCTTGTAAACAAACATTAAAAGCAGCTTTCATGGATATTAATGACTGGCATTTGGTATTTTATAGAAAAAGAGCAATTAATTTTATTATATTTTGGTTAGTTTGGTAAATCTCTTTCTGCTTGAGTGATTATTTAAAACTATTTCTTAAACAAAATTTAAACTATTTGTTAAACTATTTGTTAAAACTTAAGCATCTTTCTAAAGTCCATTAATGTGTATGAATTTTACCAAGAATAAGATGAGCAATTTAAACCTATACCTTCAGATTTAAATTAGGATATAGATACTTTAATTTTACTTTTAGCTTTCGTTTATTTTATGTTTTATGCATTTATTAGGTTATTTTGTGTCCTTAGGATCTTTTCTTACTAATCCTTGGTTTTGTTTAGTTTCCCCTTTTTGTCTCTTTTCTTACTGTAATGAATTCTAAGGGAATTAATAAACTTTACCTTCTAAAATTTCTATTCCCATTTCTTCAATCTTCATTTAAGATTTTATGGCCTCCAATGAGAATTATAATCTTTATTGCATTTTCACTTCTCTGCACTGTGTTCTTAATTGAGTTCCTTTTCTTTTTGTAACCTGCTTCTTAGATTTATATCTTTGCATTTCTGCTTGTTTTCTTCCTATGTTACATAGTTTTATTTTTATAGAAGCAATATCACCTTGGATACTTTGGGAATTTAAAGCAGACCTTCTCTTAAAACTTTTTATTTTCCGTCTCAGTTCTTATCCAGAGGTATTAGTTTCTTAAATTTTTCCTATATCTAGTGGTTTTCCCTAGTGCACCATGAACTCTGCTACAGTATAATTTTCATTTGCTTTATTATTCTTTTTGTTGCTCATTCATTTTAAATGAAGAAACAAATATCCAAATACTTATTTTGCAAATATCAAATTGTGATTTTTGTTTACCTTTGAATGATCCTTTCCTCCTTTTTTTATTTTTCACAAGTTTTTGGAATTAAGATTTGGTGATGAACCATGTAGGAAAAGAGTTACACCCTTGGAGTGAGAGAAATAAAAATAAAATAGAAGAATCTTTCAGAAACTAATCCCACTGGATTGCTAATACACAGAAGTACATAATAGCAAATATTGTACTTTCAAAGGATATTAAAGTAAAAGTTAAATTTATACTTTTAATCATAAATGTATACTTCTAATCATCATTAAATTAAAGATTTATAGGAAAATTGACACTACTGAAAACATAGTATAAAATATCAGTTTAATTTATTGAGCTGCTTTTGAAATTATTATTCTTAAATACAGTAAATTTTACTTAATTTTGAAGTTATATCCTTAAATGTTAATTTTGTATCTTGTATTTAATGAAGAGTAAAGATGGAAGGTTAATACAAAATAGCCACTTCCTCCATTCCTTTAATTTCATGTGGAATAAATTAATTATATCTGGATTGTTCATCTTAATTGATAAATATCCTATTGATTTATCTTAAGACAATATTTTCTACCAATAATGTGAAAATAAACTTTCTGATTCATCCATCTTGGATATGCCTTTCTGAAAGTAGTTTTTTCTCTGAACTTCCTATTTCCATGGCTATAGTATGGCTGTGGTATTCAGCAATGGCCTTTGAGAACAAGCTTTTACTTTTAGCAACAGACTAAAAAAGTGAATTTCTCTTTTGAATGACTGAATTTAAATCTAATTTTATAGCTAAGTTGTAAAATGTACAGATGGAATTGTGAAGGGTGATCTTAAACTAAATATATAAATCTGAGACCCTGATGATTTCTGGCTATTAAATTGCTCTTATTCTTAGAACTACTAATCAAAAACTCACTTGTAATTTTTTATTTTTTTCCTCTCTCTTCCATAGATGAGCTGAGCTCTTAACCTTGGGATTCTGGCCTAATTCCAATTATTTAACTAGATTCTTTTCCATTCTATTTACTACTTTTTCAATATACTGTGATTTCTTTAAAAAGATTAAAGTCCAAAAATTGCTATGACAATCTCAGATCATCTTTCCCCAGACGTAAACCTCACAAAGAGCTCAGTGATATTCTTTGTAACCGAGTAAATAGTGAAACAGTGAAACTCCAGATTGAGAAACATTTTAAATCCAGATGACTTAGATGTTAAAGAATCTGCCAGCAATGCCAGAGAAGCTGGTTCAATCCCTGGGTCAGGAAGATCCTCTGGAGAAGGGAATGGCTACCCATTCCAGTATTCTTGCTTGAAAAATCCCATGGACAGAGGAGCCTGGCAGGCCCCGGTCTGTGGGGTCACAAAGCTGGACACAACTGAGCGACTAACACTTTCAGACCATAATATTTTGACTCAGAATTGATACTGGTATAAACCTAAAAGTTTATTCCTCATATTTCACACTCCAGAGTAGGTGTTCCTGTCAAGGAAGGCTCTGTTCCACATGGTCATTAAGGAACCAGGGTGACCTGGGTGCTACTCAGCATGTGACTTCAAGGTTGTCATGGCCTTGCTCACCCCTGTCAGCCAAGAGGAAAACATGACTTACAGAGCATGTGTGAGAGGTTTTGATGGGCCAGGCCTGAATACAGGTACTTCCACTTACATTGCACACATGGTTGCATTTAACTACACCGGAACCAGGAAAAATTTTCTAGTACTGTGACCAGCAGGGGGAGGAAACAGGAAGTGACAGGAGAGGAAACAGGAAGTGACAGAATAAGAAACAGTCTCTGCCACAACACATTGAGAAGAATAAAGCATTCATATAAGAATAAGTTGATCCACAGATCCATTTTTCCTGAGACTGTCTTGATCTTAACACTGAAATTCTCATGTCCTCAGTCTCAGGCATACCAGGACAATTTTTAACTGAATATGTAAATAAACATATTTTAAAATATTAAGGAAAAAACTGACTTAGAGTAATGTTTTAATATAAATCAATCTTGTCATAGGCAAGTAATCCAAAATTTGATTACTGATGATAAGTAATCCTTTATAAATATATATATGCATGTGTGTGTGTGTATATATATATATGTATATATATATATATACACACATGTGAAATGAAGTGAAGTGAAGTCGCTCAGTTGTGTCTGACTCTTTGCGATCCCATGGACTGTAACCTACCAGGCTCCCCTGTCCATGGAATTCTCCAGGCAAGAATACTGGAGTGGGTTGCCATTTCCTTCTCAAGGGGATCTTCCTGACCCAGGGATTGAACCCAGGTCTCCTGCATTGCAGGCAGATGCTTTACCGTCTGAGCTACCAGGGAAATCCCATATATATACATACATACATATATATATTATTGTGATATAAATGGTATACTAACTAGGAATTCATATGATAAGAAAAAATGAAAACAAATATTGAGATCTATGAAAATTTAGCAATATACTTTAAGATTCTGTATACATTGATTATCATTTTTAGTTATATAAATAGTCATAATTAATAAAATGTATAAGCATATTTTCCCACACATTTGTCATTTATATCATTTCTTTATCTTTATGCATGTATGGTGTTTTTTTAAATTGTTGTAACATTTTGAGATTAAAAAAAGGCAATCCCCTAGAAAACAATATAATTTAAATCTATTACTACACAGGTAATATCTAAATTATATAATAAGTAAATATAATATTTTAATTAAATGATAGGGAAATATTCACAGTATATTGTAATATACAGAAGCAATGTTTGTTAATATTATCTGTACTACTTAAAGGCATGTGATCAGATGATATATGAAAATAATACAAGAGAATGTAACAACATTTATATCTAGATGGTGTATCCATGGGTTACTGAACTTTTCTTTTGCTTTTTAAAATTATTCTATATATTTTCAAAAATTTGAACTAAGTATGGATTTTACTGATAATGAGAAAATGCAAACATTATTTTATCTTAAAATCAAATAAAATAATCTTAGTATACAATTAGTAAATGGGTATGCACTTCTACACCAGGGATAGGGCTGAAAAAATCTAATTTTGCTTATTTTTCAGAAGCATAAGTAAGCTATAGTTTAATATTTTTCCTTTTCTTAGCAACTTTTTTAAAAAGATTGGTTTACTATGTTGATTTCCCTGAGGAAATCTTTTTCTGTTACCAAGAATTAGTGATAGGGACTTTATTTACTTCTTAATGATCCTCCCAGCATTTTTAAAAAATTCAATGTTCCTTTTAATTTTCAAAGAAAGTCAGTTTAAAAAAAATTGCATGTAACCATGTGGCTTTGAAAAATGATTTTTTAAAGTACCAATTTGAATATATAATGAAGGGTGCAATAATGTGTGCGTGTGTGTGTGTGTTTATGTGCGTGTGTATACATAAGTATTAAATATTTATTTCTTTCAAGAATACCTAATATGATATGGCCGAGTCTGAGTTACTAGGAACTCAAGCTTCCTGCACTGCAGATTTCCAATCAGCAATAATAATAACTTTTAAAGAAGTATCTATTGCCTGTCTACTGAGTGTCAGGTACCATGTTAAAAGCAGAGAATTAAAAAATCATGAAGCTTCCTATTCCCTACACTAAAGGGAGACAAAGCAGCAATTTTCTTACAAATATTGGAATGAGTTTAGGTTTAAAGTTCTGTGGATACCCAAGACATCACATATGAACTATACCTGATTACAACAGGAAAGTGAAAGTCTTAGTCATTCAGTCATGTCCAACTGTTTTCGACCCCATGGACTATAGCCCACCAGGTTCCCTTGTCCATGGGATTCTCCAGGCAAGAATACTAGAGTAGGCTGTCATTCCCTTCTCCAGGTGATCTTCCCAAAAACTTCTTTAATTTTTTTATCTGTTTATCAGATGAATTACTGAGCAGAAAGGATTCCCGGAAGCAGAAAAGAGCATGTTTAAGAGAACAAAGGTGTTTGCAAACAAAGTACCATACATCATACTTCCTTAAGCTCTTCACACAGCCCACCTATTCTCCAGTATTTGATAAATATGCCTGCCCTGTGTGTCCTAAAATCTTATGCTGCCTTCTGTACTGTAGGGATTAGCACAGACTTGCTCCCTGCCTTGACTATGTAATGACATCAATCTAATGCTTATTATCCATTTTAGGTGTCAGTAATCAGTTAAAGGGCTCTGTTTCAGTGTGATAACAAGAGGAACTAGATGCCAAACCCAAGAAGCATGGGTTGCATTCTGATTATCCGAGTCAAATGAGAAAACATACAAATAAAGGAAAGAGAGAAGATATTTCTGAACACACAGACATAACGAACAAGCTACAATTAACACATGGCACAGGGTTTCCTATTGATTTCATATGCTAGATTTACTTTTCTTCTCAGTGCAAGCTGAAATGTTACCAAAAAAAGAGTATTCTCATCTGCCTACACTTATATATTTTTCTTCTTTCCTTGTAAGTAATTATAATAAAAAATAACTGGCAACAACATTTTCTTTGGTGATGCTAAATTGGCAAGTTTGACGTGTTCTCCAACCTGGCAGCCTAATGTTATCTTGTTGTCAGGTAGATTCACTGGGCTGGAGGACAGATTACCATTATATCCTCTGTTCTTGAGGAAATTCACAAGCCATCTCTATTGGTTTCCATTACAGTGCAAAACATTGTCCCCAATTTAACTGCTTAAGGCAACTCATCTTTATTCCTCATAGTTTCTGTGGGTCAAGAGTCTGAGCCCAGCCTAGCTGAGTCATAAGTTAACGAAAATCTGTACTCAAGGTGTTGGTCAGGATGTAGTTTCATCTGAAACTCAACTGAGAGAAGATCTGCTTCCAAGTTCACACAGGATGTTGGCAAAATACATTTCCCCATTTCCTTATGGGTACTTAAGGAAAGTGAAGTGAAAATATTAGTCACTCAGTCATATCCAACTCTTTGTGACCCCATGGACTTTAGCCCAAGAGGCTCCTCTGTCCATGACAAGGATGAAGTGGGTTGCCATTCCCTTCTCCAAGGTCCAGGGGATCTTCCTGACCCAGGGATTGAACCCAGGTCTCCCGCATTGCAGCAGATTCTTTATTGTCTGAACCACTAGCCCCCATCTACCCCACTTTTTGACTGGTTTTTGGCCTAGAATTCATTCAGGTACTACATACAACCCACACAGCTCCTTTCCACACTGGAGTTCCCAACAGGATCACTTCCTTTCTAATTAACCAAAGGAGAGTAGGAGACTCCAGAAAAATGAGTGCTACAATCTCATGTAATTTACTCCCATAATCATATAGATATATTCACATATATACTGTCATCTACTGGTTAGAGGTAAACCACAGGACTCCCACATCCTTAAAGGAAGGAACTGATACAAGAGTAAGGACATCAAGAGTCAGGACAATGGCAACCATCACAGAGTCAGCCAGTCACGTCACCTGGCAACCTTCTAATCATATTCACAGTCTAGGAAAAATGCATCTGGCTATGCCATGCAATATAACTAATTGAAGCCTAACATAATATGTCCATGTTATATTTATTCTTTTATAATCAAAGAAAAACTCAGAAAATATTACTACCCCACATTCTATATACTGAACTTGAGTTAAATTTACTCACACAGAGGTGGAAGACAATTCTTAAGTGACAATCACCTTGAAAACATTTATCAATCGAACTTTCAAAGAAGAAAACTTAAATGAATACCAATGCCTCTATTACATAGCAGAAATCTTCTAGATTAAATTAGCAATCTCACATAACAATAGATAGAAATAAAGAATTAAAACATGTAACTTATCATAGATTTAAAAAATTATAAAGCTTTGAATTTACTAGATTACTGAATCTATATCCCAAAGCCTACTTAGTAAATTTTAATAAATGAATGATAAAACAAACTCTGTTTTGAATCCGAACTCAAAATTGTAAACTCAAGTATACTGGCTAACACAGATTTTTGGCACTTGTTTGAAATAACCTTTTGATTGAGAATAAGATTTTGATAAGTTGAAATGTTATATATTAAAATACTATAATAAAATATCTCTAATTACATTCTTCTTTCTACATATATCTCAAATCTAGCCATGTATCCAAATCACTCATAGTACCAATTTTTTTTTTTTTTTTGCTTCAGCATTGTCTCCTGTTTATACCACAGAAAATGTCTCTTGCTGCATATACTGTCTTGTTTTCCAATTCATTTTCTACATAGAAGGGAGCAAAAACATATTCAATTAATCCATCTCGCTTTTGGTCTCCATTTTTAAAAACCATTTTGAAGTTTTAGATTCTCTTTGGAGTAAAAGCCCAATTAATTAACTTTGTCTCTGTAGCCATGTGGGGCTTCCCAGGTGGTGCTAGTGGTAAAGAACCCACCTGCCAAGGAAGGAGACATAAGAGATGCAGGTTTGGTTCCTAGGTCAGGAAGATCCCATTTAGGAGGGCATGGTGACCCACTCCAGTATTCTTGCCTGGAGAATCCCACTGACAGAGGAGCCTGGTGGGTTACAGTCCATGGGGTTCAAACACTTGAACATGACTGAAGTGCTTAACGTGCATGCTGTAGTCCTGTAGAATCTGCCACCTTGTAAGGACTCCAACTTGACTTATTTTATATGCTGCTGTTCTGAAATTTTCTTCCAGCTACTGAAAGGGCCAAGCCCCTTATCACCTGACTGGTCTTACACATAACATCCCCTAGTTCACAGTACCCATATTGTCCTTCACTTGAACAGCTATATCTCACCCCCTGCCCCAGGTTTCAGAATACATGTTACTTCATATAACTAGTACTGCAATGGTAAACGGATGTCAAGGGTGGTAGATTTAGCAAGTCAACTTTGGTTAAGATTTATACTGTGACAGGCTCAGTTCAAAAGTGGAAATTAGACCATCTTGGAGGGATAAGTATAACAAATGTATTTTAGTTAAATGCAGATGCAGTGTGGTTCCATTTTAAAAAAATCAAAAACACACATTATACAAACATTAAATAACTAAAATGAAAGATAGCATCTAGAAATGATCATTCATTACATTATTTTTCATTCTTGAACTTTTTATGTACATATTCATACCTTATATAGAACCAGTCCACAACATATACACTGTTTCCAAAATTACTTTTGGAAACTCATTATTAAATATCAAATTATATTTCATATACAAAAATGTATAACAATTTAATTTCATTATTTTATTATTAAATATTGTGTAGATCACAACAAACTGTGGAATATTCTTAATGAGATGATAATACCAGACCATATTATATGCCTCCTGAGAAAATTTGATGCAGGTCAAGAAGCAACAGGTCAAGAAAGAACTGGACATAGAAGAATGGACTGGTTCAAAATTGGGAGAGGAGTACATCAGTGTTGTATATTGTTACCTGCTTTACTTATGTGCAGAGTACATCATGCGAAATGCTGGGCTGGATGAATCACAAGCTGGAATCAAGATCGCTGGCAAAAATATCAACAACTTCAGATATGCAGTTGATACCACTCTAATGTCAGGAAGTAAAGAGGAATTAAAGAGCCTCTTGATGAAAGAGGAGAGTGAAAAAGCTAACTTATAACTCAGCATTCAAAAAATGAAGATCGTGGCATCTGGTGCTATCACTTAATGGCAAACAGATGGGGAAAATGTGGAAACAATGTCAGATTTCATTTCCTTGGGCTCCAAAACAATGCAGACAGTGACTGCAGCCACAAAATTCAAAGATTCTTGCTCCTTGGAAGAATAGTTTTGACAAACCTAGGCAGTGTATTAAAAAGCAGGCATCACTTTTCTGACAAAGGTCTGTATAGTAAAAGCTATGGCTTTTCCGGTAGTCATGTATGGACGTGAGATCTGGACATAAAGAAGGTTGATGGCCAAAGAATTGAGGCCATTGAACTGTGGTGCTGAAGAAGACTTTTGAGAGTCCCTTGGACAGCAAGGAAATCAAACCTGTCAATACTAAAGGAAATCAACCCTGAAGATTCATTGGAAGAACTGATGCTGAAGCTGAAGCTCCAATACTTTGGCTACCTGATGCAAAGATCTGGCTTATTGGAAAAGACCCTGATGCTGAGAAAGATTGAGGGAAAGAGGAGACGAGGACGACAGAGGATGACATTGTTAGATGGCATTACTGACTCAATATGAGCAAACTCAGGGAGATAGTGGAAGACAGAGAAGCCTGGCATGCTGCAGTTAATCGGGTCATAAATTTAGTGACTGAGCAAAAACATTGTTAAAAGTATTTCCTTGAACCACAATTTATTCAATCCAGATTTTTTTGATGAACAGTATTTTTTTCCTAAAATTTTGTTATTTTAAACTTTACTATGTTGAACATTCTTTTTTTTTTTTAGAATTCTGTTTTTTTTTTTTAATTTTATTTTTTAACTTTACAGTATTGTATTGGTTTTGCCATATATCAACATGAATCCGCCACAGGTATACACGTGATCCCCATCCTAAGCCCTCCTCCCTCCTCCCTCCTCCCTGTACCATCCCTCTGGGTTGTCCCAGCGCACCAGCCCCAAGCATCAACATTCTTATAGATAAATCACTCTATATACTTTTTCCCCTAAAAATTACTATCTAAAGATTAAATGGCCAAAAAGCATAGGTATTCTTAAGCTGTTCATTATGAAGATACTGATTTACACTGTGATAAATAGCTTGTAGTATAATTTGAATTATCTAAATTCTCAAATGCCCATGACTCTGAATTACTTGTAGAAGGTCAATTATATGCAAAGAAAGACTAATTCCATGTTATATAGTATAATTTTAAGGGAAATTAATTTTAAATGCTTTGATATTTTATGTTCCTTCTCAGTACAAAATAAAATGCATAACAGCATGATTAATTTATATAGTACTTCAAACTCTCAGTGCAACAGGTATATCATACATTTAGAGACAGGTGATAACTGAGGAAGGATAACCAGCTCACCAGCTACCCTCAGAGTCGAATTCAGTTGATAATTTGCCACAGACTCAGGCACATTAATCTCAAACATTTGCCTGTTACAGGACACAAGGAGGCAATGCATATCTGAGCAATAAATTCCAATTATTTTTCGGTAGGTGGCCAACTGGGGACGAGAACAGTCTCTCTCCTAAACATGGCAGAAATACAATCAGGGACACTCATATGGAGTATCACTTCTGTATTCATCCCCAACTGTAGGCCTGTTGAGAGTGTCAGTTTTAATAAAATATAAATAGTACTCTTGTAGCAGAGAATTATGTGTATTATGCTGGTATTTAATGCAATCTGGGTTTCTAGGGCAAGACAGTTCACAGTGAGTAAATGCTTAGATACAGGTGTTCTGGAGCCCTAGACCATCACAGGGATAACAGAGATGTACCGAAAAGATCAAGCAGTTCAGCACTCTACATGGCTTCCTCTTTCTTTTGCGGCACATATTGCAAAAAGTTTACATTTTACTCCAAGTTTATCATATAGAAATGGGACATCTTAATGTTTTACTTTTTTAACAAATATGTATGCAAACACTGCAATTTCATACGGAATGTCTTAATTATACAGAGCATTCCTAATATTACATGCCATTGCTCTATGTCAAGGGAATGTAGCTTAATTTATATAATCATCTGTGTGAAGTAGGATCCAGGAGAGAAATACTGTGGGAATAGGCTTCCAAAGCATTCTGCATGATATTTTGACACTATTTTGGATTATCTGCATTAATATTACACTTCATTAACACAAACAATCAAGAGTTGGCAGTATTGATTGGTGTTGTTGCCAAGAAAGCAGAGAGGTAACCTACATTTACATGAATAAAAATGGATTTATGACAAACCCTTGGGCATAGGAGTAAATGTGAAACTCATTTCAAAGCAAACACATCAGTGAATATTTGATTGATGCAAAGCTCCATGTAAACAATGGCTACATGTTTTTTTTATCATTTCATTTGAAAACTAAAGTCATTGACTTTAGTAATCATTGGTTCATGTGTAGATTTTCACAGGAGGGAAAAATACTTGTAAAAAATATGCCATATGCTATGGCAAGTTTGGGATCAAGATTATCAACTGGAGTTAACTGATTCCTGATCTGACAAACTTATGAGGATTATTTTTCAACAATATCTATTTCTTTATTACTATAAAAGGGTTAACATAATAAAAATGGGAAAGACTCCATTTATTCTAACTTAAAGGACCAGGCTTAATATATTCCATTCCATCATATGGCACTTATTGATATCTCTGAAAAAATACTATTGGGAACTAAATATGTCATATCCTGAAATTAAGAAAAATATAACAAAACCCAGTGTTTCTAAAATCAAATTAGAAGATGATTTAGATTAAATTTTCAAAGCAGGCCCAATCAATTTTAGACAATAAACATTTAATCCGTCAAGGGCTTAGGGGTATGAGCTTCTGGTGGATGAGTTACATATGATAAAGTTTCATTTTCCAAGAAGAGGAATTCTCAAATTCCCATCTTCGTATTCTTTGATCATGTACTCTGGAAATGAATCTAGGGATTCCTTTAATCCCAGTTCCATAGATGGTTATTGGCTTTTACACAGTAAATGAACACTAATTAGATAAGATTGTTCTTTATGATAAAACCCTGGAGAGGAAAAAAATACTTGAAATGCTTCATTGAGAATCAGAAAGATACTTTGCATTATTTTGTAGTCCTACTTCACAAATCCTAGGTGCATATGCATTTTCTTGATATTCCATTATTAGTTAGCTGACTGGTATGTATGAGTTGTGTTTTTTAGTAATAGTTTCTTTTGTAGCACATCTGTTTAAATGTTCATTGTTCTTCACAACTGCATGAGACACCATCTAAGTGAAAGAATGACTGAACAAATGATTCTTTACTCTGTAACTTTGCATTTTATATTATGGTACTGAAAACAATTAAACAATGTCATTGTCAAGGATGGGATTACAAGACGATTACTGTAGCTATGTAAGTTTCAGTGTAACAAGACCACACTGGACAGTATATAGATTATTCTTTACAAGTAGTGCTGGGGAGTATAGAAAAGAGAAGAGATACAAGGAAATAAAGCAATGGATAGCCATTATATCTCCAAATTTTCTTACTATTTTTCTCTATTAGAAGTTCTCAGCAGCTGTGTGATCACAGATAATAAACAATTTAGGAAAGCAAATATTAGCAGTAGAGTAACATGATGCTGGGCTTACCTGGTAGCTCAGATACGCAGATGACACCACCCTTATGGCAGAAAGTGAAGAGGAAATAAAGAGCCTCTTGATGAAAGTGAAAGTGGAGAGTGAAAAAGTTGGCTTAAAGCTCAACATTCAGAAGATGAAGATCATGGCATCTGGTTCCATCATTTCATGGGAAATAGATGGGGAAACAGGGGAAACAGTGTCAGACTTTATTTTTCTGGGCTCCAAAATCACTGCAGATGGTGACTGCAGCCATGAAATTAAAAGATGCTTTCTCCTTGGAAGGAAAGTTATGACCAACCTAGATAGCATATTGAAAAGCAGAGACATTATTTTGCCAACAAAGGTCCGTCTAGTCAAGGCTATGGTTTTTCCAGTGGTCATGTATGGATGTGAGATTTAGACTGTGAAGAAAGCTGAGCACCAAAGAATTGATGCTTTTGAACTGTGGTGTTGGAGAAGACTCTTGAGAATCCCTTGGACTGCAAGGAGATCCAACCAGTCCATTTTGAAGGAGATCAGCCCTGGGATTTCTTTGGAAGGAATGATGCTGAAGCTGAAACTCCAGTACTTTGGCCACCTCATGTGAAGAGCTGACTCATTGGAAAAGACTCTGAGGCTGGGAGGGATTTGGGGCAGGAGGAGAAGGGGATGACAGAGGATGAGATGGCTGGATGGCATCCCTGACTTGATGTATGTGAGTCTGAGTGAACTCTGGGAGTTGGTGATGGACAGGGTGGCCTGGTGTGCTGCGTCATGGGGTCGCAAAGAGTCGGACATGACTGAGTGACTGAACTGATTGACTGAACTGACAGCTGGTAAAGAATCCACCTGCAATGCAGGAGACCCCCTTCTATTCCTGGGTCAGGAAGTTCTCCTGGGAAAGGAACAGGTTACCCGCTCCAGTAATCTTGCCTGGAGAATCCCCGTGGACAGAGAAGCCTCGTGGGCTACAGTCCATAGCGTTGCAAAGAGTCGGCACTACTGATTGACTAAGCACAGCACAGCAGCACTGTACTACTACTAATAAACTACATTAAAATATCACTTAATTTTCAGTGACTTAATTGGCCTTATATACTTGAGAATTTAGGAGAACACTAAATACACAGTGTGTTCCAACTTCCTGTTTAAAAGTAAAAGAATAAATCAAAAGTAATTCCTTACTATTTATGTCATCTTATATAAATTGTTTAAACTCATACTGCTTAATTCAAAAACTGGGTAATATAATAGTTCCAAATTCACAAATATGTCATTAAGCTGATATGCACAGATATATAAAAATGGAAAAGTGGCTGTCATATAGTAAGCATTTAATAACATTTAGCTATCATCATTACTATCACCATAGTTATTTTATTTGGCTATAATTTAGTCCTGTTATCTCTGCCATATGGGATTGGAAACCAGAAACCATCATCAATCTAAAGACAACCAAAACAGACTAGGGAAATAATCTCTGTTTTTACTAAGGTGTCTAGGAAAATGAATCTTCCCAAAAACATGGTGACACTCTAGCCAGCCTCAGTGTCCCAAGGGTTTGAAGAGTAACATTCACATAGAGAGTGCAGCAAAGTTAGACTTACCGAAACAGGAAGAAAAGCAGAATGAGAAGCTGAAACATACATCAGATAAGTTAAGAGAGTATAAAGGAATTAATACCTATTTCAGAGGAGATGATAAGAGATGAGAGTAACTAAAGATAATGTTAGCCCATCAGATCTATTATTTAATTCTTAATATGAGTCTCAGTGAACTCAGGGAGTTGGTGATGGACAGGGAGGCCTGGCGTGCTTGCGATTCATGGGGTCACAAAGAGTCGGACATGACTGAGCGACTGATCTGATCTGATCTGATCTGATAAGTTATATTTCACTTCTTGGTCAGGCCATAGTGTTTGCATATACTTGCAATGAGCCCTTATCCTTGAAGGAAATAAGTTTCTGTTTCCTAAAACACTAAGAGCTCAACTAACATATATAATTTCATCATTTTCCACAGTGTTCAAAATAAAGGTCAGAGCTAAGATGGCATAGCATAGTCATATTTCCATGCCTTGGTAGGCCAAGCCTTGGTTGCTCTTTGAAAGTCCAAAATGTCATTTTGCCTCACAAAAGCAAGGCCATTACATGTTAGCATTTTCTACACCAAAGAGTCATGCATAAAATTATGCACATATGCTTGAGAAAGTACAAACTATGGTCATCCGTCTTTTAAATACATAGGCATAAAATATTTCAATCCAAATTGGTATGGTGAACTCTGAGATTGCTTTCTCTTTTTATGAGGTATAGAAATATTCTGGAATAATTTTCTTCCAATCTAGAGGACAGACATGGGCCTGAAGATCCTGAAAGTGAAAGTGAAGTCACTCAGTTGTGTCCAACTCTTTGTGACCCCATGGATTGTAGACCACCAGGCTCCTCCATCTATGGGATTTTCCAGGCAAGAGTACTGGAATGGGTTGCCATTTCTTTCTCCAGGGGATCTTCCCAACCCAGGGATCGAACCCTGGTCTCCTGTATTGTAGGCAAACACTTTACCATCTGAGCCATCAGGGAAGATATTGGGAGCACTACAAAATACAGAACTTCTCCAAGCCATTTGAGTCAGAGTTCACTTCCCAGAGATGCCCTGTAACTAGTTAGGTTTATGATAAAACACAATACATCTAAACCTGAGGTATGGTGAAATGACACTGATATTAAAAGATATAAGGCTGGCTACATGACTATCTCTACATCTCTGAGAAAGTAATT
Source organism: Bubalus bubalis (assembly GCF_019923935.1). Taxonomy (NCBI): domain Eukaryota; kingdom Metazoa; phylum Chordata; class Mammalia; order Artiodactyla; family Bovidae; genus Bubalus; species Bubalus bubalis. The sequence continues at coordinate 75,733,697 of NC_059159.1, read as the reverse complement.
TAATTTCCCTGCTACTCAATTCCCTAATCTCTAATGAGATATGGTTGTAAAAGATTGGCTGCAGTAACCTCTCCAATCTTCCAATCTGTAAATTAGCTTGTCAAGTCGCTGACATATCAGAATAATACAGATGATGTTACTACACTAAACATAATTTTATATCTTGGGATTGTTTAATCCAACCAAGCAATCATGCTTTAAATGTGGTGATGTAAAAAACTGACACACTCAGCTGAGATGCTGAGAGGTGACACATTTTAGCATTGTTTGCTTTGGACACAGTTTTGAATATGTTCAATATCATATTAATAAATTATGCAAATATGCAAATTTTCCTATGTTACACTAATTCTGTAAAAAAAAAAACTGGGGAATTTTAGGTCAACAAGGTTTTTTAACTTAAGAAGAAAAGACTTTTTCTATGAATTGGCTTTCAGCCTTTATCTGGCTGTTTTTTCCCATTGACTTTGAAAAAAAAAATGTTTCCAGGTAAAATGAATAGTCCAGAGTTTATTTTGCATGATTAGGATTAATATGGCATTCATGGATAGTACAATTTTCCAATGGCAATGAAGATTTGGGTTACACCCCAAGTCTACCATTAGTAATTTTTTCCACCTGATTTCAGACTTTCTTTCTTACTAATCACATTTACTTAACAAAGCAAAATGCATCAGGGAAGGGATGCTTACAGTGAAATAGAAACAGTGAAGTCAGCACTGTTATCAAGGGAAGAGCAGCACTTTCCACACTCCTTCCCTTCCTCTCTCAGTTTTCATAAACCCTCTTTACTTCATGAGATTTCCCCTTGAGGGAAAATCTGGAGGTAATTGCCTCCTCCCTTCTCAGCAATCCTCTGAAACCATGATTTTGCTTCAACTATGGTAACTACAAAAGTCACAATTTACAGTAATTATACTTGTGAATATTCTCCACACTAGAGTGTAAACGCCTTGAAGACAATAAATCTTATTTCTCCTTTATATATCATGTCTGACTCTTTGTGATCCCATGGACTGTAGCCAGCCAGGTTCATCTGTCCATGGGGATTCTCCAGGCAAGAACACTGGCATGGGTTGCCATTCCCTCCTCCAAGGGATCTTCCAAAACCAGGGATCAAACTCAGGTCTCCCACATTACAGGCAGATTATTTACTGTCTGAGCCACCAGGGAATCCCATATATCCTAGCACACATACTTAAGAACTCACTGAATATTTGTTCAATTACACGAACCTGGAATCCTGAGGCTTAATTTCCTCTGTGCTAAGTGTGCTCAGACACTTGGTCTGTCCAATTCTTTGCAACTCCATGGATTGTAGCCTCTAGGCTCCATGGAATTCTCCTGGCAAGAATACTGGAGTTACTTGCCATTCCCTCCTCCATGGTAGCTTCTTGACTCAGGGAGGGAAGCCATGCCTCTTGTGTCTCCTGCATTGGCAAGCGAACACTTCACCACTGGTGCCATCTGCTGACCTTCACCTCTTTTCCTCTGCTGATCATCAACATTCAGAGTATCTGACTCACTTTATAATGGAGGATATTTAATGGTTTGTTGAATGAGACAGATTCTGAACGACCAATTATTTGATTCAATTTATAGGATTGTCTATTTAGTAATTATCCTGTAATTTTTCCACAGATTTTATCAAGTCTTGGTATCAAGACTATGTTGTTCTCATAAAATGAGTTGGCAAGTATTCCTCTTTGTTATATTTGAATTTGTGTGAGGTTACCAATATTTCTACCTTAATAATTTGTGCAAACTCATCTATGAAGTATTTAAGATTGTAGTTTTTCTGTTGGAAAGCTTTGTTTAGAATTCAGCTTTCTCAGGAGGTATAAGATTATTTAGATTTCTCAATTTCCTCATGAGTTATTTTTGGTTAATTGTGTTTTCTATGGATTTTATCAATTTTATGCGAACTGCCAATTATGACATAAGCTTGTTCATTATGTATTTTACTGTCTTTATTTTAAACAGTAATAGTGATGATTAATTTCATATAATGCATTTCATCCATTTTAAATATACAGTGTACTACATTTTTGACCAAGGGCAAAAATGAGAAATAGTTTATAAACATTCAAAATCCACCGATGGGTATTTTAAAATATATACAGTCATATAGGCACAACCACAATCAAAATACAGAATGTTCCCACTGCCCCAAATATTGTTCTCATAACTTTTTGCAGGCAACTACCTTGATCTATCTCTTTGCTCAATGAAACTCTTAATCTGCTTTCTTTTATTATAATATTGCCCTTTCTAGAATTTAAAAGAAATTGTACCATATTCAGTTGGTATTCCAAGGAATTCTCCAGGCCAGAATACTGGAGTGAGTAGTCGTTCACTTCTCCAGGGGATCTTTCCAAGCCAGGGATCGAATTGAGTCTTCCACATTGCAGGTGGATTCTTTATCAGCTGAGCCACCAGGGAAGCCCAAGAACACTGGAGTGGGTAGCCCAAAAATACTGGAGTGGGTAGCCTATCCCTTCTCTACCAGATCTTTCCAAGCTAGGAATCAAACTAGGGTCTCCTACATTGCAGGTGGAGTCTTTACCAGCTGAGGTACCAGGGAAGCCCATGGTCTATCTCTTTGCTTCATGAAATGCTTAATCTGCTTTCTTTTATGATAATTGTGCCCTTTACAGAATTTAAAAGAAATGGTTGGCCTTGAAAAACATGGAATGGGATTGCATGGATCCATTATATGCAGATTTTATTCCAAAAAATGTGTACTAAGTTACCACACAATTTGTGATTGGTTGAATCTGTGCATGGAGAACTATGGAGACAGAGAGCAAATATAAAGCTTTACCTGGATATTCAATTACATGGAGGGTCAACATTCCTAATCCCCTGTGTTATTCAAAGGCCAAGTGTAACATGTGATCTTTTGTTTGCTTTCTTTCACTTTCAAAATACTTTTGATACTTCCATGATGATGCATGTATCGATGTTTTTTTTAACATCATCACATACAGTATGTGTCTTTCTTTGTCAGGCTTATATCACTAAGCATAATACCCACTGGATCTATCCATGTTGTTGCAAATAGGGAAATTTCCTTTTTTATGGCTGAGTAATATTCCACTGTGAGATTAGATATATATCACATCTTCTCTATTCATTCATCTGTTGATGTGTACTTAGTTGCTTCCATATCTTGACTATTGTAGATAATGTTGCTATTTTGGATATTAATCTTTTATCAGTTATATTATTTGCAAATATTTTCTACCATTAAATTAATTGTCTTTTTGTTTCATCAATGACTTCTTTTGCTATGCAAAAGTTTTTAAATTTAAGGTTAAATAAATAAAAGCAAAATTAGACAAATGGAACCTAAAAACCTTTTTCTGTTGAAGTTCTTACAGCTCTTAGTTACTCTTATTAAAATATTCTTGGAGTCATCTCTGATCCCTCTCTGAGAAATCTCATATTGAATCTCCCAGAAATTATTTTGACTAACTTTAAAATATATAGAATCCAAGGACTTCTCAATAACATTATTAAAACAAAGCTGATGATCTAAGCCTCATGTTTCTTTCCTGGATTATTAAGATAATCTCCTAACTCATCTCCTTACTTTGGTTCTTATCTGTATCAGTCAATTTTTTACCACATCAGCATACAGTGATTCATATTATGCCACTGCTTTTATTTTTTTCAAGACACACACAATCAGATCCCCCTATTTTTTCCTAACTTTCTCCATTGCATTTGTAATAATTTGAAAGGCATTTCCCCAATGTATTGCAATGTCATTGTTTTTGAATTGACTGTTCACTTTGGCTGGAATTTCTACCATGTACTTCACTGCTACCTCATTCATGTTATTCGTTTGTATTCCACTCTAGCTTTTTCAGTGAGATCTCCCTAAATAACCTATTTAAACATGAACTTCCTTCTGCAATAAAGACTCTTCATTTCCCTACTTCATTTTTATTCCTACAGCACTTATTGTACCCTCACCCAATGCATGAACACAGTGTGTTCACACACACACACACACACACACACACACACACAAACACAGAGTTTGTATTCATTTTATAAAATACAGTCTCCATTATAACATTATAGCAGGATATGTGTTTTCATCTACTTGTTCACTACGTTACTTCAAATGCCTGACAAAATGGTATGCTCTCAGTAAATGTCTTATATAACTGATACATTAATGAATCTAAATTATACTATCACAGTTACTGTTGTCACTAATATAATAAGATCTCAGTTTCGCTCTGGCCTCATTTCCAATGGAGTGAATATTTTAAATTCAGAAACACAAAATGTATCTCTGATTTTCGGTGAACCATTAAGTCTTTCAAATAATGCAGACACCAAAACGATCTCATAAAACCTACTGAGGCAATTTATTTCTCTAAAATTACAGAAGATAAGTGAAGAAAATCAGAATGTTGAAAACTTTCCTTCAAAATGAGCATACAAAAACCCTAGGTCAAAAAAGCTACCAGTAGTGAACTGTATCTGCCATTGAAAGCCACCACATTACAGAGTTGAAATAATAAAGTTAATTCACTAAACACATCACATAATGGTTGTTTGACCAACTCAACCTCTGTATAACACTAGGTACTCAGTTTCCACATATTTCAAAGGGCATCTTCGATAATATGGAAGTTGCTACCAACTGAGACTGGACTGGTCTTACTTATAACAGACAAAGAGCTAAACTATAAGTAAAATGTTTCCTGTCAATAATAAGTACAGAAAATTATAATTTTTCAAGCAGAGAATATTAGAAATATATTCTAACTAAATAGCAGGAGGGATTTTAATTTGGGAAACATGAAGGATATATGCTCATAATGGAAGACAGTTGCTTACTTATAATTGTTTATTTTATATGTGTTTGATTAAAATTTCATACCAATAAACATGCAATATAAGCATTTAGTGCCCTCCTTGTCGTTAAACTGAATTCAGGTCATTTAAAAGAGTTCATGAACCAGAGTAAAAATAATTGTATATGAAAATTATTGTAAAGAAAACAAATCAAGAATAAGATTTAAAAAAAATACAGAGGTATCTGACATGTATGCTAATTACATAGATGGAAAAGAAAATACTTGCTGTGAACCTACTGTTTAGATCATTTTTTAATTTACTTTATGATAAATACACAATTCAATAGCTTAATACTTGTGTCACATTAAACTGTTTGCAGAAAAGTAACAGGTGAATCACACAGACATAAGACTGCTTTGGATTTAATAAGCACATGAATCTAAAGCTCCATCACCTTCTCACCCATGGGCTTACTAGAAAATACTTGAAATATCACTCTTTTTACCTATGTACTAAGATAAGAAGAAAAAAGAACATATATAACTATTGGAAAAATAGGGGCAGAATCTTCCATATGTGTTTAATGTGCTTTTATATTTGAAAGATAAAAAATACTAAAAACATTGTAAATGCTCAAAACCCTTCAAGTTAGGCTTCAGCAGTGTGTCAACCAGGAACTTCTAGATGTACAAGCTGGATTTAGAAAAGGAATAGGACCAGAAATCAACTTGCCAACATCCATTGGATCATAGAAAAAGCAAGGGATTAAAAAAAAAAAATCTACTACTGTTTCATGGGATACACTAAAGCCTTTGACTGTATGGATCACAAGAAACTGGAAAATTCTTAAAGATGGGAAAACCAGACCACCTTTCCTGTCTTCTGAGAAACTTACGCAAAGGTCATGAAGCAAGAGTTATACCCAGACATGAAACAACAACAGAATGGCTCAAAATCGGGAAAGGAGTACGTCACATTGCTTGTTTAACTTCTATGCAGAGTACATCGTGAGAAATGCCAGGCTGGATGAATCCCCAGGTGGAATCAAGAACTGGGTGAAATAACAACCTCAGCATTGTCAAAAACCATCTGCACAGATGATACCACTCTTAATGACAGAAAGAGAAGAGGGACGAAAGAGCCTCTTGATGACGGTAAAAGAGGAGAGAGGAAAAAGCTGGCTTGACTCTCAACATTCACAAAACTAAGATCATGGCATCTGGTCTGATCACTTCACAGTAAATAGATAGAAAAGTGGAAACAGTGAAAGATTTTATTTTGGGGTTCCAAAATCACTCTGGACATAAAATTAAATATACTTGCTCTTTGGAATAAAAAGCTATGACTACCTAGACAGCATATTAAAATGCAGAGACATCACTTTGTTGACAACAGTTCATATAATCAGAGCTGTGGTTTTCCCAGTAGTCATGTATGGATGTGAGAGTTGGACCATAAAGAAGGCTGAGCACTGAAGAATTGACGCTTTGGAATTGTAGTGCTGGAGAAGACTCTTGAGTGTCCCTTGGACAGAAAGAAGATCAAACCAGTCAATCCTAAAGGAAAATAACTCTGAATATTCATTGGAAGGACTGATGCTGGAGCTCCAATCCTTTGGCCACCTGATGCAAAGAGCCAACTTGTTGGAAAAGACACTGATGCTGGGAAAGATTGTGGTCAGGAGAAGAAGCGGGCAACAGATGATGAGATGATTGGATAGCATCATGGACACAAGGTATGTGAGTTTGAGCAAACTCTGGGAAATAATGAAGGACAGAGAACCCTGGTGCGCTGCAGTCCATGAGGTTGCAAAGAGTCAGATACAACTTAGCTAATGAACAACAACACAGAAAACTCACAAATTGGCTAATTAAGTAAACTTAACAATTTTATTTTCTGGATTTTCCTTTACACTAATCCATACACATGAAATACATTCTATATAGTTATATGATAACATAAACACATGAAAAAGGTAACAAACAAAAAACAACCAAAATTTTTTTCATGGAATATATTTTTACCAAATATTTTCTGTTTTCTTTTTGGTCTACTGTGAAATCACAACACTTATTTATGCATCCTCCATGTACCATGGCAAATGTTTATGATCAGTAAATTCACACATTTACTTTACTATGAAACTTTAGATATTAATCAAACAGTTAACCTCAATGTCTTTGGGGATTAAAGTTATTAACTGTTAAAATATAACTAACCATTTGACAAGGAGGTTATATTGTCCCACTAACAGTGAAAATAATTGCTTTTTATCAAGATAATGGACATGAATGGGCAAACTTTGTGAGATGATGAGGGACAGAGAGGCCTGCCATGGGGTCGCAAAGAGTTGGACATGACTGGGCAACTGAACAACATCATCAAAATATTAACGCTACCAATGAAGTCTAATGTCATCAATAACTTTCTATTTCTTAATAACCTAAAACACACATACACAAAAACCCTAAACAATGTACTTTTTAAAACTGGAAGATGGGTGGCCATATGAGAAACAAATTCTGGCATAACAAGTTTCTAACATCTTCCTGGATACCACAAAGGTGTTCTTAAAAAAGAAAGTAAGACAATAAAATTCTGAGATTCCCATTGACATATTTTAATTAGAGGTAACGTTGTTTACAGTCTTGGGTAGCAAAACAACAAAGCTTGAGCTAAAGCAAGAGATCCGGTAAAGTTTACCAATTTTTTTGTGCTTCCTGGAGTCATTGATTTGGCAATACTGCCTGGGATTATATTAGAAATGGTGAAATATTCAGTATCTGACACAGAGGAAAAAATAGATATAACACGATAAACTCATGTAAGAAACATATAGCAAATGCACTTAAGAGAAAAATAAAAATATGTGAAGGGAAAAGACCGTAAAAGTAATTCCCAAAGCAGAGGACCCACTACATTAAACAAAAATCAGAGTGTTAGAAAGACTTAAAATTTCACTGAAGTGAAAGAAAAAGTGTGTCTTTATTGTAGAGTCAAACCTTAAAATGGAAAACAGCATGAAAGATATAAAGACATAGATGGGGGCTGACTTAAATCTTATTAAATTCAGTGTCTCCTTCCAAGAAAAATAATACAAGATTTTAAATACAAAATTAAGTATGAGAGTATAATAAATTGTAAGGAAAAAAAACACAGCAAATTACAAATTCAATTTTATTGACTAGTAAGAAAAACAAAGTATATTTCCATTAATTAACTTCATCATTATAAACTGTTTTACACTTACAATTTTCATTGCTTTTGATAAGGAACTGTATCAAAGAGTTTTTGCTTTGTTTTCTTTGTTTTTTGCTTAGTTTTCTCAAAGAGACATAATGGTAATTATTTCCTTTAGTATAGGTTACTATTTAATATTTAGACTTTAGATAATTTATTTCAGCTTTAAAACATGCTATTAATAATATCATGTATATTTTTAGCATTTGTTGGCAATTTCAGGAAAACTTCTATTCACGTTTGTAGCTCCTCGCTTCAGCATTTGAGTCTTCAATGGTGTAGCTTCTAGCTCCACACTTTTCAAGCTGCTTTTTTTCTCACTCTGTAATTTGGTTGCTGGGTGCCATGGAACATACTCAAATGTACCATGATCATTGCATCTATATTTTAATGCTTGATGGCTAATTAGTAGCACAAAAAGAAGTAGGGTTATTCTTGAAAGTGACTTTGACACCAGGATAGATGAAAATAATTTACCTACTTATAACAATGACCATGAATCACACACACACACATACACACAAATCACTAAAACTAAAACAAACTGAATTTTTACTTAGTCCGATTCCTCTAACACCTAAAGCCACACCAACCTCTCTTTATACGTCACAGTGAAAGTCAGTGGAAAAAGACACAGGTCTTAACTCACTGAATATAAAATGTTATATTTTTAGATCTAGGTGATATACCATTAATCAATTAAATTGAAACTTATTTTCCCTTAGTTTCATGCTGTATGTGCTTTGGATGAAGTCACATTTGAATAAGGAAAATATTTTTTAGTCATCCAGTTTGTCAAACAACTTATGGGGTTGGCCTCTGATATAAGCATTATTCAAAGGTTAAACACAATTAAATCATTTTGGTAAGTTCTGGAGGATGAAAATATGACCTATATATATTGCAACAAGCCTGAAGAAGGTTGTTATAATGGGGAGATGCTTCCAAACCTGAATATACGCATGGAATGTTCTTGTCTAATGTATGGATGTGAGAGTTGGACTGTGAAGAAGGCTGAGCACCGAAGAATTGATGCTTTTGATCTGTGGTGTTGGAGAAGACTCTTGAGAGTCCCTTAGACTGCAAGGAGATCCAACTAGTCCATTCTGAAGGAGATCAGCCCTGGGACCACCTCATGCGAAGAGTTGACTCATTGGAAGAGACTCTGATGCTGGGAGGGATTGTGGGCAGGAGGAGAAGGGGACAACAGAGGATGAGATGGCTGGATGGCATCACTGACTCAATGGGCATGAGTCTGGATGAACTCCGGGAGTTGGTGATGGACCCAGAGGCCTGGCGTGCTGCGATTCATGGGGTCGCAAAGAGTCGGACACGACTGAGTGACTGAACTGAACTGAATGTACGTAGTGGTGAAATTAAACCTATAAGTAATTTCTTACCAGAAGGGAATAAAAGGAGCATTGGGTAAATTAAAAAAAAAATAACAAAACTGTCAGAGATTATGGCTGCAAATTAAATTGAATACTATACATTATGATAAACAGAAGGTAGAGAAAAATATGAAACAATAATGATTTGATCTTTCATTTTGGTATCCATGTGATATGATCTAACTTTAAAACACATTTTAAAAAATAACTTGTATACCTGTGGCGGATTCATTTCGATATTTGGCAAAACCAATACAATATTGTAAAGTTTAAAAATAAAATAAAAATTAAAAAAAATAAAATAAAATGATAAAAAAAAAGAAAAAAAAAAACTTCCAAATAAATTTGAATCCAACAATCTTAAAGAAATGATTGAAAAGCTGTTTGATCCCCATCATCACTCAGGTCAAGTACAATGTGGCATATCCAAATACAATGCAAGAAAGCTACTGAAAATGAGGTAGATTTGCATAGAATGGCAAAAATATATCCAGCATCATTAAATAACAATAATAAAAACATAAGTTTAAGGTGTGTGCTACAAAATTATACACATGCATATATATTTGAATCTGTATATATATACACATATACACATATATATAATATTTTAAATAAGTCAAATACCTTTTTTACATATGCACATAAATATTGATTTGAAAAAGGAGAGAAGACTTCAGAATGATCTGCCACCTGTTAATAGAAATTATTTCTGATGATGATTGAGTAAGTGATAGAGAAGTTGAATGAAACTAAATTGGGAAAATGGAATATTTTTACTGCTAAGCTAAATAATTATATATTGCTTAAGTTAGAGAAAATGAGCATCTTTTATTTTAAGATTTATCACTGGTAATGGTGAATAAGATTTGGCACTAATCCTCAAAGAACTCACACTAATAAAGTAGACAGATATGTCAACATAGTTTTATTAAAATCTTTCATTCTGAAAATATTTTTCAATACTTAAGACCATGGGTTCCATGTACTTTGTTGCAGATATAGTGATGAAGATACCAGACAAAATATTCTTTCACATCATAGTCAACACAACAGAGTAATGTGCAAAGGTTGCTGAAACTCAGAGAATGTTCTTATTAGGGGAACAGTCACTAGAAAAGTTTTCCAGAAAAATGTAAGGTAAGAAGTATCTAAAAGAGTGTTTGTTATCTACATAAAGGGGAAAGACTTTTCTGAAAAAGGGGCAAGACATTAAAACATATAGAGGTATATTTGGGGAATATCAAATAAAATAGTAGGATCTTTTTTGGGGTGGGGGTCCTCCATTCTTTTTTTTTATTATTTTTTTATTGAAGGATAATTGCTTTACAGAATTTTGCTGTTTTCTATCAAACCTCAACATGAATCAGCCATAGGTATACATATACCCCCTTCCTTTTGAAACTCTCTTCCATCTCCCTCCCATACCATCCCTCCAGATTGATACAGAGCCCCTGTTTAAGTTTCCTGAGCTATACAGCAAATTCCCATTGGCTATCTATTTTACATATGGTACTGTACATTTCCATGTTACTCTTTCCATACATCTCATTCTCTCCTCCCCTCTCCCCATGTCCATAAGCCTAATTCTTTATGTCTGTTTCTCCATAGTTACCCTGTAAATAAATTCTTCAGTACCATTTCTCTAGATTTCATATAGATGTATTAGAATACTTATTTAACTTTCTCTTTCTGACTCACTTCACTCTCTATAATAGGTTCTAGGTTCATCCACCTCATTAAAACTGACTCAAATGTGTTCATTTTTATGGATGACTAATATACGATTGTGTACATATTCCACAACTTCTTTATCTATTCATCTGTCGATGGACATCTAGGTTGCTTCCATATTCTAACTATCGTAAATAGTGCTGCAATGAACAATTGGATACATGTGTCTCTTTCAATTTTGATTTCCTCTGGGTATGTGCCTAGGAGTGGGATTGCTGGGTCATATGGTGGTTTTATTTCTAGTTTTTTAAGGAATCTCCATACCGTCTTCCATAGTGGCTGTATCAATTTACATTCCCACCAACAGTGCAAGAGTGTTCCTTTTCTCCATACCCTTTCCAGAATTTACTGTTTGTAGACATTTTCATGAGGGCCATTCTGACCAGTGTGAGCTGATATCTCACTGAAGTTTTGATTTGCATTTCCCCAATAATGGGTGATGCTGAGCATCTTTTGATGTGTTTGTTAGCCATCTGTATGTCTTCTCTGGTGAAATGTCTGTTTAGATCTTCCCCACCCACCCAAATTTTTGATTGGGTTGCTTGTTTTTCTGGTATTGAATTGCCTGAGTTGCTTGTATATTTTGGAAATTAATCCTTTATCAGTTGTTTCATTTGCTATTATTTTCTCCCATTCTGAGGGTTGTCATTTCATCCTGCTTATAATTTCCTTTGCTGTGCAAAAGCTTTTAAGTTTAATCAGGTCCCACTTGTTTACTTTTGTTTTTATTTCCATTAGTCTACGAGGTGGGTCATAGAGGATCTTGCTTTGATTTATGTCGTTGAATGTTCTGCCTATGTTTTCCTCCAAGATTTTTATAGTTTCTGATCTTACATTTATGTCTTTAATTCATTTTGTGTTTATCTTTGTGTACGGGATTAGGAAGTATTCTAATTTCATTCTTTTACATGTAGCTGTCCAGTTTTCCTAGCACCATTTATTGAAGAGGCTGCCTTTGCCCTATTGTATATTCTTGCCTCCTTTGTCAATTATAAGGTACACATAGGTGCATGGGTTTAATTCCTGGGTTTTCCACCTTGTTCCACTGGTCCTTATTTCTGTTTGTGCCAGTACCATACTGTCTTAATGACTGTAGCTTTGTAGTATAACCTGAAGACAGGAAGCTTGATTCCTCCAGCTCCATTCTTCTTTCTCAGCACTGCTTTGGCTATTTGGGTTCTTTTGTGTTTCCATATGAATTGTGAAACTTTTTGTTCTAGTTCTGTTAAAAATGCCATTGGTAATTTGATAGGGATTGCATTAAATCCATAGATTGCATTTGGTAGTATAATCATTTTCTCAATATTGATTCTTCCACCAAGGAACATGGAATATCTCTCTATCTGTTTATGTCATCTTTCTTTCATTAGTGTTTTATAATTGTCTGTGTACAGTTCTTTTGTCTCTTTAGGTAAGTTTATTCCTAGATATTTAATTCCTTTTGCGGCAGTTGTGAATGGGATTGATTCCTTAATTTCTTTTTATGAATTTTCATTGTTAGTATATAGGAATGCAAGTAATTTCTGTGTATTGACTTTGTATCCTGCAGCTTTGCTGAATTCACTGATTAGCTCTACTAATTTTCTGATACTATCTTTAGGGTTTTCTATGTACAGTATCATATTTTCTGCAAACAGTGAGAATTTTACTTCTTCTTTTCCAATCTAGATTCCTTTTATTCCTTTTTCTTCTCTGATTGCTGTAGCTAGGACTTCCAGAACTATGTTGAATAATATCAGCAAGAGTGAACACCCTTGTCTTGTTCCTGATCTTAGGTAGAATCCTTTCAGTTTTTCACCATTTAGAAAAATGTTTGCTGTAGGCTTATAATATATGGCCTTTACTATGTTGAGGTAGATTCCTTGTATGCCCAATTTTTGAAGAGTTTTAATCATAAATAGGTGCTGAATTTGTCAAAGGCTTTTCCCGCATTTATTGAGATGATCATATTTTTTTTATCTTTCAATTTGTGAATATGGTGAATCACATTGATTGATTTCTGTATATTGAAGAATACTTGCACTCCTGGAATAAACCGAATTTGATCATGGTGTATGAACTTTTTGATGTGTTGCTGAATTCTGTTTGCTAAAATTTTGTTGATTTTTGCATCTATGTTCATCAGTGATATTGGCCTGTAGTTTTCTTTTTGTGTGTTGTCTTTGGTCTATGGCCTCATAGAATTAGTTTGGAAGTGTTCCTTCCTCTGTAATTTTTTGAAAGAGTTTTAGAAGGATAGTCATTAGCTCTTCTCTAAACCTAGATAGCGTATTCAAAAGCAGAGACATTACTTTGCCAACAAAGGTCCGTCTAGTCAAGGCTATGGTTTATCCAGTGGTCATGTATGGATGTGAGAGTTGGACTGTGAGGAAAGCTGAGCACTGAAGAATTGATGCTTTTGAACTGTGGTGTTGGAGAAAACTCTGGAGAGTCCCTTGGACTGCAAGGAGATCCAACCAGTCCATTCTAAAGGAGATCGGTCCTGAGTATACTTCGGAAGGACTGATGCTAAGGCTGAAACTCCAATACTTTGGCCACTTCATGCGAAGAGTTGACTCATTGGAAAAGACTCTGATGCTGGGAGGGATTGGGGGCAGGATGAAAAGGGGACGACAGAGGATGAGATGGCTGGATGGCATCACTGACTCAATGGACATGAGTTTGCGTAAACTCCAGGAGCTGGTGATGGACAGGGAGGCCTGGCATGGTGCAATTCATGGGGTGGCAGAGTCGGACACGACTGAGCGACTGAACTGAACTGAACTGAAATGTTTGATAGAATACTCCTGTGAAACCATCAGCTCCTCGACTTTTGTTTTTTGGGAAATTTTTGATCATAGGGTTAATCTCAGTGCTTGTATTTGGGTTATTCATAATTTCTATTTTTTCTTGGTTCAGTCTTGGAAGATTGAAAATTTCTAAGATTTGTCCATTTCTTCCAGGTTATCTATTTTTATGTCATATAATTGTTCATAATAGTCTCTTACAATCCTTTGTATTTCTGCATTGTCTGTTGTAACCTCTCCTTTTTCATTTCTAATTTTGTTGATTTGATTCTTCTCTCTTTTTTTTTTTGATGAATCTGGCTAAGGTTTTGTCAATTTTATCTTCTCAAAGAGCCAGCTTTTAGTTTTGTTAATCTTTACTATTGTTTCTTTCATTTCTTTTTCATTTATTTCTGCTTGGAACTTTATGATCTCTTTCTTTCAATTAATTTTGTTGTTTTTTTTTTTTTCTTCTTCTTCTATTTCCAGTTGCTTTAGGTGTAAAGTTAGGTTGTCTATTTGATGTTTTTCTTGTTTCTTGAGGTAGGATTGTATTGCTATAAACTTCCCTCTTAAAACTGCTTTTGCTGCAGTAGTAGGTTTTCAGTTGTCGTGTTTTCATTGTGATTTGTTTCTGGAAATTTTCTGACTTCCCCTTTGAGTTCTTCAGTATCCTGTTGATTATTTAGAAATGTGTTGTTTTATCTCCACGTGTTTGTGTTTCTTATACTTTTTTCCTTATAATTGATATCTAGTCTCATAGCATTGTGGTCAGAGAAGATGCTTGATACAATTTCAATTTTCTTAAATTTACTGAGGTTTGACTTGTGACCCAAGATGTGGTCTATCCTGGAGAATGTTCCATGTGCACTTGAAAAGGTGTATTCTTCTGCATTTGGATGGAATGTCCTGAAGATAGCAATAAGCTCCATGTCATCTAATGTATCATTTAAGACTTGTGTTTCCTTATTAATTTTCTGTTTGAATGATCTGTCCATTGGTATGAGGGGGTGTTAACGTCTCCTACCATGATTGTATTACTGTCAGTTTCTCCTTTCATGTGTGTTAGTGTTTGTCTTATGTATTGAGTTGCTTCTATGCTGGGTGCATAGATATTTACAATCATTATGCCTTCCTCTTGGACTGATCCCTTGATCATTCTGTAGTGTCCTTCCTTATCTCTTGTAATCTTCTTTAGTTTAAGGTCTATTTTGTCTGATATGAGGATTGCTACTCCAGCTTTCTTTTGCTTCCCATTTGCATGAAATATATTTTTCCATCCTCTCACTTTCAGTCTATATGTGTCTTGAGGTCAGAAGAGGGTTTCTTGTAGACAGCATATGTATGGGTCTTGTTTTTGTATCCATTCAGCCAGTCTATGTCTTTTGGTTGGAGCATTTAATCCATTTACATTTAAAGTAATTATTGATATATATGTTCCTATTGCCATTTTCTAATTGTTTGGGGTTGATTTTGTAGATATTTTTTCTTCTGTTTAATTTCTTGACTATATAAGTCCGTTTAACACTTGTTGTCAAGCTGGTTTGGTGGTATTGAATTCTCTTAACTTTTGCTTGTCTGAAAAGCTTTTTACTTATCCATCAATTTTGAATGAGATCCTTGCTGGGTACAGTAGTCCTCTCAACATATTTGTTGAGAGGAAAGGAGAGAAATAAAAAAGAAAGAAAAGCTATGCAAAGTTAAAAAGAGGTAGATAAAGAAGATTTATATATGTTAAAGATAAACTGCAAGAGGAAAAGAACAGTATGAAAGACAAAGGAAAAATTATAAAAAATAAAAGGAATAAATGTATAAAAATAAGAATAGGTTTAAAAAATTAAAATTAAAAAGAGAAAAGAAAAAAAGAGGAAAACTCCATAGAACACAAAAGCCCAATGTAGAGACAGCGGTTTATGTCAACAATAAAAAATGTGACTGAGGAAAAAGAAAAAAAAAAAAACTCAATAGCTTAATTGGATTTCATAGTGCCAATAAAATCAACAAGTACAACAGAGGGAGAAAAAAGGAAAAAAGAAAAAAATCACAAAGAATCTACAGAACAAGTCAAGTTCAGTTCAGTTCAGTCACTCAGTCCTGTCCAACTCTTTGCGACTCCATGAATCGCAGCACGCCAGGCCTCCCTGTCCATCACCAACTCCCGGAGTTCACTAAGACTCATGTCCATTGAGTCACTGATGCCATCCAGCCATCTCATCCTCTGTTGTCTCCTTCTCCTCCTGCCTCCAATCCCTCCCAGCATCAGAGTCTTTTCCAATGAGTCAACTCTTCACATGAGGTGGCCAAAGTACTGGAGTTTCAGCTTTAAAATCATTTCTTCCAAAGAAATCCCAGGGCTGATCTCCTTCAGAATGGACTGGTTGGATCTCCTTGCAGTCCAAGGGACTCTCAAGAGTTTTCTCCAACACCACAGTTCAAAAGCATCAATTCTTCAGCGCTCAGCTTTCTTCACAGACCAACTCTCACATCCATACATGACCACTGGAAAAACAGTAGCCTTGACTAGACGGACCTTTGTTGGCAAAGTAATGTCTCTGCTTTTGAATATGCTATCTAGGTTGGTCATAACTTTCCTTCCAAGGAGTAAGCGTCTTTTAATTTCATGGCTGCAGTCACCATCTGCAGTGATTTTGGAGCCCAAACAAATAAAGTCTGACACTGTTTCCACTGTTTCCCCATCTATTTCCCATGAAGTGATGGGACCAGATGCCATGATCTTCATTTTCTGAATGTTGAGCTTTAAGACAACTTTTTCACTCTCCATTTTCACTTTCATCAAGAGGCTTTTTAGTTCCTCTTCACTTTCTGCCATAAGGGTGATGGCATCTGCATATGTGAGGTTATTGATATTTCTCCCTGCAATCTTGATTCCAGCTTGTGCTTCTTCCAGTCCAGCGTTTCTCATGATGTACTCTGCATGTAAGTTAAATAAGGAGGGTGACAATATACAGCCTTGACGTACTCCTTTTCCTATTTGGAACCAGTCTGTTGTTCCATGTCCAGTTCTAACTGTTGCTTCCTGTCCTGCATACAGTTTTCTCAAGAGACAGGTCAGGTGGTCTGGTATTCCCATCTCTTTCAGAATTTTCCACAGTTTATTGTGATCCACACAGTCAAAGGCTTTGGAACAAGTCAAGAGATAAGAACAATAAATGTTTTTCTTGAGTCACTGCTGTCAGAGTCCTTTTCCACGCTGGGAATCACAGTTCACCTTAGATCCCTAAGATGTCCTCCAACACTGTACTGATCTGTGGACCTGCTGTGGGGGCAGCTCAGATTCTAATCTGGTCCTATTCCTGTGTTTTCTTGCCTCCACTGTCCACAGCTATCAGAGCTACTGTGTTTTCTTTGTGCATGCTCTCAATGGCCTTTTATATAGTCCATAGACACAGAGTCTGCTTAGTCGACTGTGTAGATTTAATCTGCAGCTTGTACAGCTGGTGGAACGGTTTTGGGTCTTCTTTCTTAGCCACACTGCCCCTGGGTTTCAATTGTGGTTTTATTTCTACCTGTACATGTGGGGTGTTCACTGGGGTTTAGCTCCTGAGGCTGCTGTGGAGGGCTTGGATTTGCCCATGTGAGGGCCAGGTGTGGAAGTGCTGCAGCTTCTTGGGTCACAAGGATTCTGGCAGCACCAGTTACTCAAGGGGGTGGCAGCTAGGGTAGTAGGAAATATAGTGCTCTAGAAGAGTATGGCAACCAGTATTGGTCAATACACTCCAGTATTCTTGCCTGGAGAACCCCTTCTCAGACAGATAAGCCTGACGGGCCACAGTCTACAGGGTCACGAAGAGGCCAGGACAAATGTGACCCTGAGCACAGAAACAGAGGACTTTTGTTTTTTTGCCTGTGGCAGCTCTGCTGCAGTGACAGCTGAGCATGAAGGTGGTGAAGCTGCTTGGCTTGCGGGGACCCTGGCGGCGCCAAGTGTTCAGGGACAAAAACTTCTTTCCTGTCAAGAGTTATGGCCCTATCATAACCTTTTTCGAACATCTTGTAGCTGACGATCAGATGTCCTCTTTGGCCAGTCTTTCTCCATAGCTGTACCCATTCAGACACTTAGAGGGATCCGTTGCCTGGGGTCCTTCTCTGTTGTTCAGCGCGTCAGGTACATAGAAGACGCCCCTGACTGGGGTCCTACTCTGTAGATCAGTGATTCAGGCACTTAAATGGGCACCCTGGGTGGGGTCCTACTTGTAGTTCAGTGATTCAGGCACTTAAAGGGGCACCCTGGGTGGGGTCCTACTCTGTAGATCAGTGATTCAGGCACTTAAAGGGGCACCCTGGGTGGGGTCCTACTCTGTAGATCAGTGATTCAGGCACTTAAAGGGGCACCCTGGGTGGGGTCCTACTTGTAGTTCAGTGCCTCAAGTCCTTTGATGGGCCAGCCTCTCTATTGTTCAGCTGCGGATGCTGGCATGTGGAGAGAGGCAATGGTAATGGCTCCACCTCTATGCGTTACTCAGCAGTATTGCCTTGCTTCCATAGCTGCCTGACTTTCCTCTACAGGCATTTCCCACCACGATCTCCCTCATATCCCCTTGATCCATTTCTCTGCGGTCAACAGCAGCCCTCGCATTGGGACTGCTCCACAATCCCTAAACTCCAGCTCCCAGCCGCTGCCCCTTCTGGGAGACCCACGTTCCTTTCTGGCATGTGTATGGCTGCGGCAAGGACTGTCTGATTTTCGTTCCATTTAGGCTGCCACAGGTCAGCTGTTTCACTCTCAGCCTTAAATGTTTCTCCTCTGACTCAGACAATTACCCCGCTGTGGGGATTGGACCCCTGCTTCAGTTCCCCCACCCGCCGAGGGCAGGTCCAGTCCTAACACTCCTGTTTTTCCCCCTAGTTCCTTCATCCTACCGACTTTTGTGTGGTTGTATACATTCTTTTCCACTGGTCAGGCCCTCCTCTCCACTGTTCGCTGGTGTTCTGCATGCACTTCTGTGTCTGAAGGTATATTCCTGATGTATCCATGGAGAGAGATGTACTCCACATCCACCTACTCCTTTGCCATCTTGTTCTCCCATGATCTTTTTGAGTTATGGGAATTGAGGAACTAAAGGAACTAAAAAGAGGTCAACTGTATAAGAATTTAAGCCAGGGCAGATTTTTGTTCTTATATTTTCCTCACAAAGAATGGTGTTTTTAAAAGACTGTTACAAAGATGAATAGGAGAATGGAACAGAAGAGAAATAAAGGACAGAGAATTCTAATTTAGAGAAAGAAGTCAGTACAAAATACAATGGACAGCGACATTTGTGATGGGATCATAAACTAAGGCAATAACAGTGGGAATAAAAGGAAGGGAGAGATTCAACAGAAATTAGAAAGTATATCAGTAGGACTAAGCCATACAAATATGAGGGAATACATGTGATTTATTTTTTGGTAAAAATAATTATTTAGTAAACACGATGACACATTTCTAGATTATAATGGGTTTGTTTTCTTATTTCTTACAAAAAGCCAGTTTACAAACTCATTAAAAAAAATTCCTGAGGATTTAAATAGCTCAGTTGGTTAAGAATCTGCCTGCAGTGCAGGAGACCCCAGTTCTATTCCTGGGTAGGGAAGATCCGCTGGAGAAGGGATAGGCTACCCACTCCAGTATTCTGGGGTTCCCTTGTGTCTCAGCTCGTAAAGAATCTGCCTGCAATGCTGGAGACCTGGGTTTGATCCCTTGTTTGGGAAGATCCCGAGAAGGGAAAGGCTACCCACTCCAGTATTCTGCCCTGGGTCGCAAAGGGTCTGACCGGACTGAATGACTTTCACTTTCTTTCAATTACCTACTAAATGGATGGAAAATCAACAACTCCTTTAGGTTGGGCACAAATTTACTACTGTCTGTGTTGCCCATTTACTGGACTATACAAGAAAAAAAAAACAAGTATATATCAATTTGATAATCCAAAGTTTTGACTTAAAACACACACACACACACCCCTTGCTCAGAGAGACATAATAAAACACATAAAATAAGGTAAATATAATCATCTTGAAATTGAAGTTTCTTCCTTCAGAGATAGTCTATTTCAAAATTTTTTAATCAACTGCAAAATTCATGTGGGAGATCACAGTTAATTCAGTAGAAAGTATCCAATTATTATGTATTTATAAGAAATGTATGTTCATAATCATCCATATCCATAGTTTAAAGATTCAAAAGCACTGCTAAATTTTAAGACAAATAGTGATAGTTTTATTAATTCAATTTATCCTAGTATAATTATAGAGATTTGCATTTGCTCTAAAGTATAACCTTCAAGATTTAAGTAGGAAATAATATTATAGTTTATACTGATATTCATTTAGAGTTATTTTTTGTAATAAGAAAGGATTTGTGACATATGAGTCAATATGTTAAGAGTTCAATTGTTCATTGGAGTAGTCCTTTCTTGGGAAATAGATTAGTAAATGAACTGAACTGCAAGTTTTAATTGAAACAAATTATTTATTTATATATCCATTAAAGGGATACATGAGTAACTGCACAAAGCCAATTTAATCTTTAACACAATCTAAGTCTTTAACATACAATTCATTCCCAAATTTAATTTGTGCACATATATAATTTCCGCATGTTTTCGTGCTTTTGTTTCAAATCAGCAATTCTTTCCTTGATGGCCAGTGTTAAACAGCAGAAATAATACTTTGGAGCAAAGCTATTAGTGAGTCATATCTAGACAGGAATTATTTCCCTCTAATTATATCTGTTCTCATGATGAGCTTCCTTTCAATATTACTCATCTAACATTTTTATAATTAAAAGCTAATTGTAAAAATTTTTGGTGAAAGAGAAAAAAAACTGCATCCATTACTATTCTGTCATTTGACATTAAATAAATTAAATTGTCTTTATTTAAGTGAATCCAGGAAATAGAAATCTGACATAGTCTCAACTAACTAAACCAGGATATCTGAGTTTACCACCTACAGGTGATAATTATTTTTATAATAAGGTATTTTCCACTTCTGGAAAGAGTTCAAGAGAATTTCAAATATCAATCAAAATGTGGTAAACTATAAATAGGATTTAATTTGCAATATTTTATTTAGAACATGACTTTACAAAATTTGAAGTAAATGTAGTAAAATGGTAAGTAAAGATAGGATAAAAAAATCACTAGGAATCCTTAAGGAACAAATATTAATTTAAAAAAGAAAGGTAACTATATAAATAGTTTTTCTAATTTTAGTACTTAGTCATTTACTGCAATGTCAACAGTTATCAGTAATTCAATTGCAAAATTAAAAAAAGGCACTTATTTTAAAGGATTCTAACTAGGAAGGGAAATGAACCCAAACTGTCTAAGCTATTTAAATTATTTTTATCATACAATCTCCCTAAAGGAGGTTAATTTATTTTGAACAGAGCAGAGCAGATTATTGACTGAGACAGGGATCCCTAGGTATTTAATAGATAAATGAAGCAGATTAAAATGAAATCTATCCATTGTGATAACACTGAACATGGATATTTGTGTTTAGACTTTTTTTTTTGTCTTAGGACAATAGATTATTTAGAGTAAAGTAGTATTTAAGCAGTAACTTTCATGGGATATATTAAGAATATATCAACTGATGTTAGATAGTGGTCATTGCTATCTAACCTGAGTGTAAGTCTTTTCCATATGACATAAAAGTGCAAACTTCTTTCTCCATGTGATTGAAGTGATATTTTTCAGATTTTATTACTAGGTAAGGAAGACTCTGATTGCCAATAATTTGGACTCTGGATTCTAAGGCCCTGAATTCAGGAAATAGAAATCTGACATTGCATACTGCCTGTAAGCATCAGCTATTTCAATTCTAAAATGGTGGTGTAATGTTTAATTTTAATGAGAGTGACCAACTTAAAGTGGAGTAAAGATTTAATAATACTTCTAAAACACTTAGCATAGTTCTAGACATCAAGTAAACACTTAAGTAAAACATAATAATAATAAAATATAGTAAATAATAGAAATATAGCTCTTGGTTTTATTGATGGCTTAATTCTTTATGTAGCTCCTCATTAAGTGAAAAATATGTCAAAATTTTCATTTAACTGTGTAATTGATTAAAGTACCTTGTTTTTATTAAAAATGAATAAAGATCAATGAGTAATCTGTAAGGGTAAATAGACATAAATTAGTAACTCATGTTACTGTAGCATGATCATATTTCTTCAACAGTTTTGTAAACTCTCACTATGACTTGAACCTTCATTAATCATGGGAGTCATTCATTCATTTATTCATTCAACAACCATCTATTGTCTCTTCCACTGTAGACCTCATAGTTTGATTCTGACACTAGTTTGATTTTAACACTAGCAGACCCTCCATTATTGTGTTTTGTTTTCGAATTCAAGGTCTAGCAAACTTCTGGCCTCCAAATGCACAGGGTAGAAAGTTATGGAGTTCTCAACAAATGAAAGGGTTATGTTTTAATTAGCATGGCATTGTTCCTGGAAAGTTTGGGATCACTGATGGAAAGAATGGGGAGACTAAACCTGATAACTTCTATACTGTATATAAAATTGTAAGGCTAGAACTGGCTAAAAAAAGGTAACTATGAGATTTAGATATAAAAAAATGCCAAGTAATCTTCTTTGTAATCTGGAGAGTCATATTAATGTTAGTAAGATGGGCAGACACTTGTTTGCCTGTTGCATTTTATTTATGACTCTTACCCTAATTGTCAATTTTTGCAGTGGTGGAATTTTACACATCAATGCTCAACTGCATGACTGAACATACAGAGAAAACAAATGTGCTGCTAAATTAGGAAAATATGTCAGGATAAACAGAGAAGAGAGATGGGGGATTTTGGAAAAGAGCACTTATAATGATGAAGTACTGACTATATACTAGAAAAACAGGAAAAGGATCAAAATGGGAAATGCACTTATGGATAGAAATTTACTTATGGATTTGCAGGGTCAATGACAAATAAGTGATTTGAAGGGAGAAATGTAGTAAATAATGCTGGAATTTATAAATTTAGAAGTAATGGATTTTCTACTCATCTAGGAAAAAAAAGAAATGATATACACATCAATTCATGCTAAAAATCAACAGTTAAAAGAGAGAAGGTAATGCGCTGAGATCAATGATTTAAGTTATAGATTTTAGTGTTTATTGGTATTTCATCCAAACTTAGCAGTCATATAATGATTCCCCCAGCCATTTCTTATTAAAAAAAATTCTAACCAAGTCTCTAATTTTAGTACTGTCCCTACTTAATAATGTATGATAGTTATGCACACTGATTTGGAAATATCACCAATTTTATTGTCCAACTATACCAAAATTCAGTAGATGGAAGCCAATGAAACACCTAGCTACTCTCATGAAAATAATCTATTTGAAATAGTTATATGATTAAAAAAAGAATATTTAATAGATTTAGAATATCAACACACATCCTTAAAAGTCAGAGTAATTACTATTCATGCTTGAAGTAATTTTAAATATTATCTTTTTATTAAGTACAAGAGATGATAAAGAAGGATGAATCTGTAGCTTATCAGGAAACTTCTGCTTTCAAGGCAAAAAAAAAAAACATCTAAAACGGGAAGAGAAAACATTAAAATAAAGAAAGAATAAATATTTATGTAAGCGATACTGAAGAAATACAGATAATACTTATACTGAAAGTAAGTGAAAGAGTTTATAATTTCTACTAAATTGAACATAGGAAAAGTAATTACTTGATGGTCAGTTTTAATAACACATTTTATTTTATTTTTTATTTATTTATTTTTTTAAATTTTATTTTATTTTTAAACTTTACAATATTGTATTAGTTTTGCCAAACATCGAAATGAATCCACCACAGGTATACCCGTGCTCCCCATCCTGAACCCTCCTCCCTCCCCATACCCTCCCTAATAACACATTTTAAAGAGAACCTTGGCCTGTCATGGCAAAAGGACAGCCTGAATTACAGCAGTATTTCACTGCTGCGGTATAAATTTGTTTTCTTCGGAAGTGAAATTTTTCAGCAGAGAGTTGAAGAAAGAGAAAAAAGAAAGTCTCCTAAGATAAGAAAATAAATGGAGTAGATTTGAAACCTTAGTGAAAGCTTTTGCTTTAATGTTAATGTGTGCTACAATGATAAGGGTATTGGCGAGGACACAAACTTTGCTTTTTATATTTAAGAGTTATACCATGTTGTGTGTTTATTTGAAAACGGCCAAATGGGCGCTTCCATCCATTCCTTCTCTGAGACTGCTAAGGTAAAAGGAAGTATTTTGACTAGATAAGATGGAAGAAGATGAGAAAATTCCTGGCCCTCACTTTCATTCCAGGGCCTATCCTTTTATTCCATACTGTCAAATGAAAGAAGCTTTCCCCAGGATAAAAAGGTAATTAATTTGAAAGAAAGGCCCTTTCTTTCAATGTTTAGAAAATTTCTTTAATGTTAAGAATTAATTCAGTATCAGTGAGATATTACCTGTTGCTTCTTTGTGTTAAGAAATCATTGGAACAGCTTTCTTCACTTCTAGAGAAGCAGGCAACAAATGGAAAAACAAAAACCTCCATATCCTCATGCTAATCCTCCTATAAATTCACCCACATTGATTACAAAGATATCACCATCCCAGTCAAAGTCAGTAGATCGGCCTGTATATGTGGATGGTGGGAAAAAACTGAATGTTTTCTCTTTAAGAAAGAGTTAAAACCTAAGCCAAGAGAATGCACTGGTCATAGCAAACATCCTCTTCCAACAACACTAGAGATGACTCTACACATGGAAATCACCAGATGGTCAATACTGAAATCAGATTGATTATATGTTTTGCAACCGAAGATGGAGAAGCTCTATACAGTTAGCAAAAATAAGACCCGAAGCTGACTGTGGCTCAGATCATGAGCTCATTACTGAAAAATTCAGAATTAAATTGAAGAAAGTAGGGAAAACCACTAGGCCATTTGGGTATGACCTAAATCAAATCCCTTATGGTTACACAGTAGAAGTGACAAATGCATTCAAGGGATTAGATTTGATAGACTGCCTGAAGAACTATGGACAGAGGTTCATAACATCGTACAGGAGGCGGTGACCAAAACCATCCCCAAGAAAAAGAAAAGCAAGAAGGAAAAGTGGTTGTCTGAGCAGGGCTTACAAATAGCTGAGAAAAGAAGAGAAATGAAAGGCAAAGGATAAAGGGAAAGATATACCCATCTGAATGCAGAGTTCCCAGGAATAGCAAGGAGACATAGAAAGGCTTCTTAAGTGAACAATACAAAGAAACAGAGGAAAACAATACAATGGGAAAGACTAAGGATCCCTTCAATAAAATTGGAGATACCAAGGGAATATTTCATGCAAAGATGGGCATAATAAAGGACAGAAAAAGCAAAGATGTAACAGAAGCAGAAAAGAATAAAAAGAGGTGTCGAGAATTACACAAAAAGAACATAATGACCCAGGTAAGCATAATGGTGTAACTCCTCACCTAGAGTCAGATATTCTAGAGCATGAAGTCAAGTGGGCCTTAGGAAGCTTTACTATGAACAAAGCTGGTGGAGGTGACAGAATTCCACCTGAGCTATTTTTAATACTAAAAGTTAATGCAGTTAAAGTGATGCACTCAATATGCCAGCAAATTTGGAAAACTCAGCAGTGGGTATAGTACTGGAAAAAGTCAGCTGCCATTCCAATGCCAAAGAATTCTCAAACTACCACACGATTCTACACATTTCACATGCTAGCAAGGTAATGCTCAAAATCCTTCAAGCTAGGCTTCAATTGTATGTGAACCATGAACCTCCAGATGTACAAGCTGGATTTAGAAAAGGCAGAGGAAGCAGATATCAAATTGTGAATATTTGTTGGATCATAGATAAAGCAAGATAATTCCAAAAATTATCTACTGCTACTTCATTGACTATAAAAAAGCCTTTGACTGTGTGTATCATGGCAAAATGTGGAAAATTCCTAAAGAGATGGGAATACCAGACCACCTTAGATGTCTCCTGAGAAACCTGTATGCAGGAGAAGAAGCAACAGTTAGAACAGAAAATGGAACAATGGACTGGTTGGAAATTGGGAAAGAAGTACATCAAGGCCATATATTGTCACCTTGCATGTATTCTATGTGGAGCACATCATGCAAAATGCCAGGCTGGATGAACCACATGTTGGAATCAAGATTGTTGGGAGAAATATCAACAACCTCAGACACACAGATGATACTACTCTAATGGCAGAAAGTGAAGAAGAATTAAAGAGCCTCTTGATGAGGGTGAAAGACAAGAGTGTAAAAGCTGGCTTAAAACTCAACATTCATAAAACTAAAATCATAGCATCTAGTCCCATCACTTCATGGCAAATAGATGAGGAAAAAATAGAAAAATGATAGATTTTATTTTCTTGGGCTCCCAAATCTCTTCGGATGGTGACTGTACCCATGAAATTAAAAGACATTTGCTCCTTGAAAGAAAAGAAAGAAAGAAGAATGAAAAATGAAAGAAATGAATAATCTAGACAGTGTGTTAAAAAGCACAGGTGTCACTTTGCTGAAAAAGGTCCTTATAAGCAAAGCTATGTTTCTTTCCAATAGTTATGCATGTGAGAATTGGACTATAAAAGAGGCTGAGCACTGAAGAAGTGTTGCTTTCGAATAGCAGTGCTGGAGAAGACTCTTCAGAGTCCCTTGGACAGCAAGGAGATCAAACCAGTCAATCCTAAAGGAAATTGACCCTGAATGTTCATTGGAAGGACTGATGTTGACACTGAAGCTCCAATATACTTTGGCTATCTGATGGTAAGAGCTGACTCATTGGAAAAGTATCTGATCCTGGGATAGATTGAGGGCAAGAGGAGAATGGAGCAGCAGAAGATGAAAACATTACATAGCATCACTGACTCAATGGACACGTTTCTGAGGAAATTCTGGGAGATAATGAAGAATGGGGAAGCCTGGGCATGCTTCAGTCCATGGGGTTGCAAAGTGTCATACGTGACTTAGTGACTGAATGATGAACAAAAGAGAAAACCTAAGACATGGAAGCAATCTAAGTGTCTAGTGTCTACTCTATGAAGATACACACACACACATACACACATGAGTGTTACTTAACCATAGAAAAGAATGAAATAATGTCATCTGTAGCAACATGGATGGACTTAGAGGTTATCATATAAATGAAGTCAGCAAAGACAGATACCATATATTATTTATACATGGAATCTAAGAAAAATGATACAGATGAACTTATTTACAATCAGAAACAGACTCACAGACATAGAAAACAAACTTATGGCTAGCAAAGGGAAAAAGTAGAGGAAGAATACATTAGGAGTTTGGGAGTAACAGATACACATATATGAAATAAATAAACAACAAGGTCCTGTTGTATAAGATGGGAAATATATTTGATATCTCAAAATAACCTATAATGGAAAAGAATCTGAAAAATAATATATATATATATATATATATATATGTGTGTGTGTGTGTGTGTGTGTATGTATATGTGTGTATATATATGTGTGTGTGTGTGTGTGTGTGTCTGTATGTGTATATATGCTGGGAAAGAATACAATTATATAAAGTTTAAAAATAAAATAAAATTAAAAAAAAAAAAAGCAAAAGGAGAAGAGGATGGAAGAGTTTGAAATGGTTAAACAGCATCACTGACTCAATGGAAATGAATTTAAGCAAACTTTGGGACATAACAAAGTTCAGGAAGCCTGGCATGCTGCAGTCCATGGAGTTACAAAGACTCAGACATGACTTAGCGACAGAACAAAAACATGACTGAATCACTTTGCTGTACACCAGAAACTAGCATAAATTAACTATACTTTTTTTTTTTGATGATTGGTTTAACTTTATTTTTTTTATTTTATTTTATTTTTAAACTTTACATAAAACTAACTATACTTTTTAAATTAACTATACTTCAATTTAAAATAGAAGACCAAGGTAAAACAAACACTTCAGGTTGAGGGCTTTATTCCCACAATAATGTCCCAAAGACAGAATGTAGTGGTCTACAGTTATGATCAACTTTGCATCCCTGCCCATATGTAACGTGCTAATTTACATCCTCTTCCAAAAGAACAATTTGAGAGATGAGCCCCTTCTTGAGTTGTGTTTAAGTTCCATCACTCATGCACACCTTTACAGGAATTGCTTCCTGACAAGTTATAGGTGTGTATGCCTATGAAAGATTCTGGTGGGAGAAGGAGTGGTAGTTTCTGCAGAATCTGGTTTTCTTGGTACGTGTGATGACAGCAATATAAAGAGAACCTACTCAGCACTGTTTCTAAAGACTCTATCAAATCCACCGTTGTTGATTTTGCAGTTTTCAATTTTTATCACTAGGTAAAGTTCAGCATATGTTACATCATGTGCATTTACCTAGATCATTCTTTCTTAAACCATACATTTTTATAAAGCTTGAGATTTCTAGGAGGTAATATGATTTGTTTTATAAGAACAGGAAGCATCAATCTGGCTTTGCTGAGGAAATACTTTTGTTATCATATTTATGTATTTGCCAAGCTTTCCACTTGATTCAGCTTTTCTCTATTTATGTGACATTTTTTTAATAGGAATAATATTTGCTTTGCATGACTTGATTTTTTTAATTTGAGCTGTGAGTTTATAACCAAGCAATTTAATGCTTTGGACTTTTAAGAAAGAAATTTCAAAATAATGCCTAACCCTTACTCTGCTAGAATTCTAAGCTCAATGATTTTTCATGGAAGCTATTGATGCTGCAATTAAACAGAAGGAGCTCATAGTTTGCATAAACAACTTATTCTCATTTTATTTCAAAACAATATAGCATTAAAACTACTTTTTGGAAAATAAATGGAAAATATTACACATATTTCATAGGTAGGTTGGAAAGGACCCATGAAATATTCAGGTTTGCATCCAGCCAGCTTTCACTATAACTCAGTATGCTGCTGCTGCTGCCGCTAAGTCGCTTCAGTCGTGTCCGACTCTGTGCGACCCCAGAGATGGCAGCCCACCAGGCTCCCTGTCCCTGGGATTCTCCAGGCAAGAACACTGGAGTGGGTTGCCATTTCCTTCTCCAATGCTTGAAAGTGAAAAGTGAAAGTGAAGTCGCTCAGTCGTTTCCGACTCTTAGGGACCCCATGGACTGCAGCCTACCAGCTCCTCCATCCATGGGATTTTCCAGGCAAGAGTACTGGAGTGGAGTGCCATCGCCTTCTCCGATAACTCAGTATGAGGGAACTACTATTGGGATTGAAAATAATTAAATAAGAGCAATATGCATGGAAGAAGTCTACATTAAGAAGAGAAGAATAGACTAAGTGGGTGCTTTTAGTAGAGGGTAGGACAGAAAACAATTTTAAGGTGGGCTTTATACTCTAGATTGGAAAGAAGAAATACAAGCTCAAGAAAGAAACCTTTCTTCAGAGGCCAGGAAGGGACAGTTTCTCAAGGTATAAAAGTTACATCAAAATTTTAGATACCTTTAGGAAGGTAAACTTCCAAACTCATTCTATGAGGCCACCATCACCCTAATACCAAAAGCTGACAAAGATGCCACAAAAAAAGAAAACTACATGCCAATATCACTGATGAACACAGATGCAAAAATCCTTAACAAAATTCTAGCAATCAGAATCCAACAACACATTAAAAAGATCATATACCATGACCAAGTGGGCTTTATCCCAGGGATGCAAGGATTCTTCAAAATCCGCAAATCAATCAATGTAATACACCACATTAACAAATTGAAAAATAAAAACCATATGATTATCTCAATAGATGCAGAGAAAGCCTTTGACAAATTCAACATCCATTTATGATCAAAACTCTCCAGAAAGCAGGAATAGAAGGAACATACCTCAACATAATCAAAGCTATATATGACAAACCCACAGCAAACATTATCCTCAATGGTGAAAAATTGAAAGCATTTCCTCTAAAGTCAGGAACAAGACAAGGCTGCCCACTTTCACCATTACTATTCAACATAGTTTTGGAAGTTTTGGCCACAGCAATCAGAACAGAAAAAGAAATAAAAGGAATCCAAATTGGAAAAGAAGAAGTAAAGCTCTCATTATTTGCAGATGACATGATCCTCTACATAGAAAACCCTAAAGACTCCACCAGAAAATTACTACAACTAATCAATGAATATAGTAAAGTTGCAGGATATAAAATCAACACACAGAAATCCCTTGCATTCCTATACACTAATAATGAGAAAACAGAAAGAGAAATTAAGGAAACAATTCCATTCACCATTGCAACGGAAAGAATAAAATACTTAGGAATATATCTACCTAAAGAAACTAAAGACCTATATATAGAAAACTATAAAACACTGGTGAAAGAAATCAAAGAGGACACTAATAGATGGAGAAATATACCATGTTCATGGATTGGAAGAATCAATATAGTGAAAATGAGTATACTACCCAAAGCAATTTATAGATTCAATGCAATCCCTATCAAGCTACCAACAGTATTCTTCACAGAGCTAGAACAAATAATTTCACAATTTGTATGGAAATACAAAAAACCTCGAATAGCCAAAGCGATCTTGAGAAAGAAGAATGGAACTAGAGGAATCAACCTACCTGACTTCAGGCTCTACTACAAAGCCACAGTCATCAAGACAGTATGGTACTGGCACAAAGACAGAAATATAGATCAATGGAACAAAATAGAAAGCCCAGAGATAAATCCACGCACCTATGGACACCTTATCTTTGACAAAGGAGGCAAGAATATACAATGGATTAAAGACAATCTCTTTAACAAGTGGTGCTGGGAAAACTGGTCAACCACTTGTAAATGAATGAAACTAGAACACTTTCTAACACCATATACAAAAATAAACTCAAAATGGATTAAAGATCTCAACGTAAGACCAGAAACTATAAAACTCCTAGAGGAGAACATAGGCAAAACACTCTCTGACATACATCACAGCAGGATCCTCTATGACCCACCTCCCAGAATATTGGAAATAAAAACAAAAATAAACAAATGTGACCTAATTAAACTTAAAAGCTTCTGCACATCAAAGGAAACTATTAGCAAGGTGAAAAGACAGCCTTCAGAATGGGAGAAAATAATAGCAAATGAAGCAACTGACAAACAACTAATCTCAAAAACATACAAGCAACTCCTACAGCTCAACTCCAGAAAAATAAATGACCCAATCAAAAAATGGGCCAAAGAACTAAATAGACATTTCTCCAAAGAAGACATACAGATGGCTAACAAACACATGAAAAGATGCTCAACATCACTCATTATCAGAGAAATGCTAATCAAAACCACTATGAGGTACCATTTCACACCAGTCAGAATGGCTGTGATCCAAAAGTCTACAAGTAATAAATGCTGGAGAGGGTGTGGAGAAAAGGGAACCCTCTTACACTGTTGGTGGGAATGCAAACTAGTACAGCCACTATGGAGAACAGTATGGAGATTCCTTAAAAAACTGGAAATAAAACTGCCTTATGAGCCAGCAATCCCACTGCTGGGCATACACACTGAGGAAACCAGAAGGGAAAGAGACACGAGTACCCCAATGTTCATCGCAGCACTGTTTATAATAGCCAGGACATGGAAGCAACCTAGATGCCCATCAGCAGATGAATGGATAAGAAAGCAGTGGTACATATACACAATGGAGTATTACTCAGCCATTAAAAAGAATACATTTGAATCAGTTCTAATGAGGTGGATGAAACTGGAGCCTATTATACAGAGTGAAGTAAGCCAGAAAGAAAAACACCAATACAGTATACTAACACATATATATGGAATTTAGAAAGATGGTAACAATACCCCTGTGTACGAGACAGCAAAAGAGACACTGATGTATAGAACAGTCTTATGGATTCTGTAGGAGAGGGAGAGGGTGGGAAGATTTGGGAGAATGGCATTGAAACATGTAAAATATCATGTATGAAACGAAAAAAAATTTTTTTAGATAATTTTTATGCAAGTTTCTCTTAAATTTTCAAGTTACAACTCAGTTGGGGATGTTTTTCATTATATGTCCTTTTAATATTTCCAATGAAGAATTTGGGATGATGGATCTAAAAACAAAGTTTCACTAATTTCCATTCTATAGCAACTCATCTTTCCTGGTGGCTGGAGTTAGAATTAGTGTGTGTTAGTTGCTCAGTTGTGTCTGACACTTTGTGACCCCATGGAAGGTAGCCCGCCAGGTTCCTCTGTCCATAGAATTCTCCAGGCAAGAATTCTGGAGTGGGTAGCCCTTCAGCCTGAGGTGTCCAGTCCCTTCTCCAGGGATCTTCCCAACCCAGGGATCGAATGCTAGCCTCCTGCATTGCAGGCACAATCTCCACCATCTGAGCCACCATGGAAGCCCCGTACACCTAAAATGAACTGCAATTAATTTTGAGACTACTGGTTAAGACAAAAGGAATCGAACTGCTAAGCACATGATTGATGAGCCAAATTGCTTGTTCTTATTTGTGCTTTGCATGTGGGGTGGGAGAGCATTTTTGGTAATGGTAATTACATTAACATACGACTAATGATGGAATATTTTAGGTATGCTTCCTAACTTTTTCAGCTGCCTCCTCACAATAATCATATATCTCATATACAACATGCAATTAAATAACTTGATAGAGGAAGAATTTATTCATATATTATGGATTCTTGTGCTCATTTTATTTACTAGACTGGGAGGTTCTTGAAAGCAGAGTTAATATTTTACTCATTTCAAATTCCTATCATTGAGTTTAGTTGGTACCTACTAGATCCTTCACAAATATTTAATGTCTGTTGAGAGAATAAATCAGTGAGAAAACAAATGAAGACTTAGGTATTTCAATGGAATATGTGCTACCATGTATTTGAAAATATTTTAATTATGATTTGAATCAGTTCATTTTTTTTAACATTTTTCATATCAATATGCTTCAGTTCAGTTCAGTTCAGTCACTCAGTTGTGTCTGACTCTTTGTGACCCCATGAACTGCAGCACGCCAGGCCATCCTGTCCATCACCAACTCCCGGAATTCACTCAGACTGACGTCCATTGAGTCAGTGATGCCATCCAGCCATCTCATCCTCTGTCGTCCCCTTCTCCTCCTGCTCCCAATCCCTCCCAGCATCAGAGTCTTTTCCAATGAGTCAACTGTTCACATGAGGTGGCCAAAGTACTGGAGTTTCAGCTTTAGCATCATTCCTTCCAAAGAAATCCCAGGGCTGATCTCCTTTAGAATGGACTGGTTGGATCTCCTTGCAGTCCAAGGGACTCTCAAGAGTCTTCTCATGTATGAAATGAGTTGCCAGTCCAGGTTCGATGCACGATACTGGATGCTTGGGGCTGGTGCACTGGGACGACCCAGAGGGATGGAATGGGGAGGGAGGAGGGAGGAGGGTTCAGGATGGGGAACACATGTATACCTGTGGCGGATTCATTTTGATATTTGGCAAAACTAATACAGTTATGTAAAGTTTAAAAATAAAATAAAATTAAAAAAAAAAAGAGTCTTCTCCAACACCACAGTTCTAATGAAATCAATAATGTGCATTTGCGTACCCTCTTGATAGTTTTCTTGTGTCTTTTCTGAGTCAGTGCCCTCCTCACAGAGGTAATCTTGTTCATACTTGTTTTATTATAAATTAATGTGTTCGGGTCTCAGGTTACATGTTAGCGAATCCACAGTGTTTGCATTCCTGTTTCTATCTGTTCCACTCAACATGCTTTTGTGACCTATCTGCACTGTCATTGTACCAGAAATTTTCTTGCTGTGATTGCCATGTAGTGCTGCATTATACTGACATATCACATTGTATTTATTCCCCCACTGAAAAGTACATGGAATTGTTTATTTTTTTTTGACTTGAATATGAAAAATAAAACTGCTATAAACATTTTTGCACAAAATGTTTTATGCACTTAAGCACACTTTTTAGATATATTTTAAGAGTATAAATATAGAGTTAGAATAAATATATGTAAAAACAAATGAGAACTTGAGAAGCAGTTTTTCCAAGTGGTTTCATCATTTGCACTCTAACCAGAAATTTTTAAAAAATATTGTTGCTAAATATTTCATTCAGTAGTTGGCATTTTCAGTATGTTTTATTTTCAAGTAAAAATGCTTTTATAGCATGCTACTTGTTCCCATAGCACAAAGCTGAGCTCTGTATTTTCTTCGTCCTGACTTTCCTCCAGTTCTGTATGCTTCAACCCAGACTTATTTCCCAGACTGGTGAGTTAAGGGTCAGAAATAAAAACAATTTGCAATACTTAGTTTTGTCAATATAAATAGTACAGGAAATATTCTACTGTTGATTGAAAATATAAAAAGCTTATCCTGTGTTGTGCATTCTAAATCTAAACACAGATGTTATTCTTTTGTCATATCACTTTTAAACACACACATGATATAGAAGCTTTATAACATAGTTGTCAAACTTGACTGGAATTAGTTTAATTCACCAACCTCACAATACAAACATTGGATACAAACTTTTAAGACAAGAACTAGATCAACCTAAGCCTTCTGAAAGGGTGGCTATTTTATCAAACACGGAAGATATACACACTTTGAAAATATCAGATGTACCTTTCAAAAAAAACTCAAAAAAAGTTCTTATATAGTCTGTAATATCTGTAGCAGAGAGAATAAACAATCTACCAAAACCCATGCTCACTGTCTCATTGTAAAGAGCTGTCAATGGAAGAAAGCTGTGTATTCAGGGAGTGAAATCACATAATTTTCTACCAGGTGGTATTAAACACTATTTTTTTTATCTCTGGTGTTGATGCAAAGCTTAAAAATCAGCCCTAAACTAATATGTAACGAATAACTAGGAATACATGGATAAATAAAATTCCTTTAACTTCAATTATTAAAGTGGCTTACATTAATTAATGTCATGGATGCATTTTCCAGTCACTCCAGTCATGTCTGACTCTTTGCCTCTATATGGATTATACACAGCCAGGCTCTCTGTCCTTGGGATCCTCCAGGCAAGAATACTGGAATGTGTTGCCACGCCCTCCTCCAGGAGTTCTTCCTGACCCAGGGATAGAAACTGAGTCTCCTGTATCTCCTTCGTTACAGGCAAACTCTTTAGCCACTGAGCCACCTGGGAAGCCCAATTAATGCCATACTTACTAATATATACTTGGTCTGTGTTTAGAGGATATCTGCCATTAATAGATCCCCAAATACATAATAGCTCAAGCATACTAGAATTTTTATGCTTGACCATTTATGTAAGAATATTAACATAGCTGATAGAGGCTTGGCTTGCTGCTACAAGATGCTAAAGGACATTCATGACTCTGGTGTCCCCATGAGCCTTGTGTTTCCTGCATGTCATCAATGGAAGAGGAAAATGGAGTGTGGCCACCTGCTTCATAACATCCTGGACTGGAAATACCCTATGTAACACTATTTTATTAACAACACAATCACATGGTCGCATCCTACTCTACAGTCAGAGAAGTACCTATCTGGGTGCCCAGTAACATGAAGAAGTAAATATTTTATGATCGGCTTGCAGTCACTGCAAAACTTATGTCTAATTCATCATCAACTTACACTGGTTTGTACTCTACTGCTGAATCATGATATAGAAGGATTCCAGTGATTTTATTTTTATAAGTATCAGTTTTAAAACAAATCTGCTTTTATCTCCAGACTTTAACCAAAATAACTCAGCTGGGAGAGCAGAGCGTTAAAGAAGGTTTAGGCAACTCTTTTCCATTTCTTTGTGTTTCCAAGGTGGCGCTGGTTGTAAAAAACCTGCTTACCAATGCAGGAGATATGAGACATGGGTTCATTCCTTAGGTCAGAGGGATTTCCTGCAGAAAGGCGTGGCAACCCACTCCAGTATTCTTGCCTGGTGAATCCCATGGGCAGAGGACTCAGTGGGCTACAGTCCATGGGGTCGCAAAGAGTCAGACACTACTGAAGCAACAGCACGACACCAGACTTTAAGACCTATTTAATATAATTGAAATAAGAAGTACATCACCCCCTTTTATTGTAGTCAAGCACTAGCAATTAAGAGTTTCTCAGAATCCCTGGTGTGGAAACTGTGTGTATCAGACACTACTATATGAATAATTTTATTGACTAATATGTGGTCTATTGAACTCCTTGACCATCGGTGGAAACAGTTCAGTTCAGTCGCTCAGTCATGTCCAACTCTGCAACCCCATAGACTGCAGTACTCCAGGCCTCCCTGTCAATCACCAACTCCTGGAACCTACTCAAACTCTTATCTATTGCACAGGTGATGCCATTCAACCATCTCATCCTCTGTTGTCCCCTTCTCTTCCCACATTCAATCTTCCCCAGCATCATGGTCTTTTGCAATGAGTCAGTTTTTCACATCCGATGGCCAAAGTATTGGAGTTTCAGCTTCAACATCAGTTCTTCCAGTGAATATTCAGGACTGATTTCCTTTAGGATGGACTTTCGGATCTCCTTGCAGTACAAGGGACTCTAGAGTCTTCTCCTACACCACAGTTCAAAAGCATCAGTTCTTCAGTGCTCAGCTTTCTTTATAGTTCAATTCTCACATCCATACATGACCACTGGAAAAACCATAGCCTTGACTAGATGGACCTTCATTGACAAAGTAATGTCTCTGCTTTTTAATGTGCTATCTAGGTTGGTCATAACTTTCTTTCCAAGGAGTAAGCATCTTTTAATTTCATGGCTGCAGTCACCATCTGCAGTGATTTTTAAGTCCCCAAAAATAAAGTCTGTCACTGTTTCCACTGTTTCCCCATCTATGGGCCATGAAGTGATGGGACCAGATGCTATGATCTTAGTTTTCTAGATATTGAGTTTTAAGCCAACTTTTTCACTCTCCTCTTTCACTTGCATCAAGAGGCTCTTTAGTTCTTCTTTGCTTTCTGCCATAAGAGTGGTGTCATCTGCATATCTGGGGTTATTGATATTTCTCCTGGCAATCTTGATTCCAGCTTGTGTTTCACCCAGCCCAGCGTTTCTCATGATGTACTCTGCATAGAAGTTAAATAAGCAGGGAGACAATATACCTTGACATACTCCTTTCCTGATTTGGAACCAGTCTATTGTTCCATGTCCGGTTCTAACTGTTGCTTCCTGACCTGCATACAGATTTCTCAAGAGGCAGGTCAGGTGGTCTGGTATTCCCATCTCTTGAAGAATTTTCCACAGTTTGTTGCGGTCCACACAGTTAAAGGCTTTGGAATAGTCAATTAAACAGAAGTAGATATTTTTATGGAACTCTCTTGCTTTTTCGATGATCCAATGGATGTTTGCAATTTGATCTTGTACCTCTGCCTTTTCTAAATCCAGCTTGAACATCTGGAAGTTCATGGTTCATATACTGTTGAAGCCTGGCCTGGATAATTTTGAGCATGACTTAACTAGCATGTGAGAAGAGTGGAAGGAGGCACAGGGACTAATGAATGACATTAATGTGACTTGTTGGGAAGTGTCCACTTTTAATTAAATAATAATTGTTTACATACCATAATATATTCTACATCTCAAATGTTCATATGGTGGACATCAAGTGTTATACCCATGTTGAGTCTTGTGATACTGTTTTGGGAGTTTATGCAGCCACATTTGTGATGGTCAGAAATCCAGTAAACTATTGTGTAAAACCAGGTAGAAAGCCAGAATATCTGGGTCTTATACCCAGATATGGCTCCAGATATTGGAACCATATGAAGACTAACTTTTTGGAATATTGACTTTGAAATATTATTCCAAAAATTTGAAAGAATACTTGAAGCTTCATAAGATTTTCTGCTAACCTAAATAATACAAATCATGTTTTATTGAATGTTAAGATTTTTTAGCCATTTCCTCTATTTCAGTACAATTCAATGTTATGTTTTAAATGAGATTAAGATAGGCTTTCATTCACCCAAGAAATACTTACTTGCTATCAGTTACCTTCCAGTCATGGTTTTAGGCATTAGGAAAACAGGACTGAAACAACAACCAAAGTTAGAGCACTCAGAATTAAAAATATAAATCTTATAATAAAAGGTGTTATAAATATAAGACATTGGATAAATCCTATTATATAATTGTGCTACCAAATTTATCCACTTTAAAAATGAGGGGTACCACTAACCATCCTAGTGGTGGTGGTGGTTTAGATGCTAAGTCATGTCTGTGACCCCATGGACTGTAGCCTGCCAGGCTCCTCTGTTTGTGGGATTGTTCAGGCAAGAATACTGGAGTGGGTTGCCATTTCTTTCTCCAGACCCATGCTAGTGCTTTTAGGCAAAATAGATAAAGTGAACTAGTGCAACACTGTTAATGAAATGTCCAACATATATGAAGAATAGTAAATGTGTTTACTAGAGAAACATTTATTGAGCACATAGCCTGTGCTAAGCAACACATATCTGCCACAATAAATACTTCTCATCACAACCCTGTTATACTGGTATCTTCATTCCTATTTTTAAAATGGTTTAGTCACTAAAGTCACATCCCAGCTCTTATAACCCCATGGGCTGTAGCCCACCAGTCTCCTCTGTTCATGGGATTTCCCAATGTAAGAAAACTGGTGTGGGTTGCCAATTTCTTCTCCAGGGGATCTTCCCAACCCAGGGATTGAATCCATGTCTCATGCATTTCAGGCAGATTCCTTTACTTCTGAGCTACCAGGGAAGCCTCATTTCAGACATATGGAGACTATAATTCTTGTGCATTTCAAGTTAGCTATCAAATGCAGAACTTAGATTTAAATGTAGTTTTTTTCTTTTTTTATGTGCAAACACTATATTCTTCTCATTTCACCATATTGTGTTCTTTCCTATGTAGAGTGTAGAGAGCATTTAGTTGAGAAATACAGATTTTATTTGACATTAAGACAGCATATTTGAATATGTGATTTTATTACTGTATCTATTAAAATAATATGGAAAGTACCTATCTTGTTAGGTTATTCAGGGTAAAAGTTTTTACTTACAGGCTTTTAAAAAAAATCTCAGTACTTTGAATATATCATTCTATTGCTGTATACCTACTTTTATTTTTCTGATGATACTTCAGCTGCTGATCTTTTAGAACTCCTTGTAAGTGAAGAGATGTTTTTCTTTAGCTGCTTTCAAAATTTTTACTTTATGGTTGCTTTCAATATTTTGGCTATGATGTATCTAGGATTAGAACTCACAGTGGAACACAGAGATAAATTCTGTGTTTATCCAATTTTGTAATTCCAACTTGATCCTTGGATTAGGCCATAATTTATTCAAACTTGAGGATCCATAAGGCCAAACTGGGAGGCGAGGAAGCAGGTCGGGGAGATCTCAAATGTCAGACTCTCTCTGTTCTTAATAAGATTTAGTTAATTTAATTGAACCAATGATCCTCCATTTTCTGTATGCACTAAGGAAAAGTCTTCTAAAAAATAAATGATATTTTCATAATTTCCTCTAGTTAAATGGTTGTATGGTTGGGAAGAAGGCCTATCAAGTTGTTTACTCTTCCATTTCAGAAGTCCTGTCCCCTCTTGACTTTATAAGGGAAATTAACAGTGAAGCACAATTACTAGACCTTAGCATAAGCAATATAGACTTACATCAGAAATTTTAGGTAGCATATTTAAACCCTGATATAATTTTGTTTGTTATTATGAAGGGAAATGAATAAATCAATTGAATTTTCATCACATGTAAACCTGAAGGACAGAGATAATGCCCAATTTGTTTTTAATTTTAGTAACTAGCATTTAATAATGTTTGATATTTTAAACACATGTTACATTATTGTATGAATGTGGTGACTGTATAATAATTTTCCAATGTTTATTTCAATAGACTAAAATTGCATAAGAATAATAACATATTTATTAATAGATTTGTATTAATAACATAATTATATTCACATATTTATTAATAATAAATAACATACAATCTTTCACACACTTGTTAGACTCTAAGGTCATAACTCAGTTCTTAGCATATATAGTCATCCTTCATTAACCCACTGGGATTGGTTCCAGGATCTGTGAGAACATCACAATCCATGGATACTCAAGTCCTTTATAGTCAATGGTGTAGTACAATCATCCATTAATGAGCCCCACTCATTATTTCAACCAACTTTGGATTATGGTTGGTTAAATAAGCGATATAGAAGCTGTAGATATGGAGGACTGATTGCAGTAGAAACACATGACATCTCTGTTACGTTTTTGAGTGATGAATGATGGAGGCCCAATGTGTAGTGTGACTTAGCAAGCCTCCAAGCCAGGACAGTCTTTTGAATTAAATTTTGTATGTTCAACAGAATGGCTGATCTAAAGTTAGGCATTAATTTTTGAAAAGCAATGAAAAAAGTTACTGTTAATAATGTCTGAAAACCATTTCTTGCTTAGGTGGATACTGCCAGACAGACTGTCAGAATGAATCAGTACAACTTCTAGTTCTCTGACCCAGTTGGAAGAAAAAGAGAAAAAGGAACAGTACTGCTCTGATTCCTGAACCAGGGGTAGGTAAAGTGCCAGTTCTTGCTGGAAGCTGTGGAGACAATTTGTGAAAAGACATCTAAGAATATACGATAACTATAAAAAATTCTACTTTGTATAGCAAGAAAGCAAAATCAGATTTTCTTTCTTTACTTCCAGCTGAGCCACCGGTAAGACTAACAATAAAATAATAGATACCAAGGATGCCCCAAATCAAAATAAAGTGCTAGACGACCCACAGAGGACTCTAAGAGGAAAAGACTGGAACCTGATGTTGCAACACTAAATTAGCAGCCGGCTTAAGAGTAATGTAGTAGATTGTAGGTTCTTCTTTCTTTTTCCTAGTCATAAGGAAGACAATAAAAACCTCAATTGCCTTGGAGCTAAGTAAAGCCATGTGATTAATTCTATCCAATTTACTGTGGGATAAATCGGCAGGAAGCACTTTCGGGCTGAAGCATGGGGAAGCAGTGATGAGACCTCCATGTACTTTTCCCAGCACATGAGTTTGCTGCAAGTACCAGATGGCCTACCTAACCATGGAGGAGTCTCTGTTACACTGGTTCCTGAGTATCTCTACAGAACAGACCACTCCGATGTCAACCTAAAACGAACTAACAGTGTACGTAAAAAAGAAATAGCTATTGCACTAAATTTCAAGATGTTCCTACAGCATAAACATGTTCATCATGATCAATGCTGACATAAATGATGAGATTGAAATGGGTGAGGAAATAAATCCCTTTAAAGAACTTTGTTGAGCTACCCATCAAGAGACTGCACAATAATCACCTTTTTTATTGGACGAAGAAGGGCTTCAAGAGTACCAAAAGGAACACCTGGCCTGTGTCACCAAGATTCTCTTAGCATACAGAGATACTCAATAAGAAGCTAGAAATTGGTTGATGTGATCCATGGCATTAAAAAAACAGGGCTACACTGTTGGTGGGAATGCAAACTAGTACAGCCACTATGGAGAACAGTGTGGAGATTCCTTAAAAAACTGGAAATAGACCTGCCTTATGATCCAGCAATCCCACTGCTGTGCATACACACTGAGGAAACCAGAGGGAAAGAGACACGTGTACCCCAATGTTCATTGCAGCACTGTTTATAATAGGCAGGACATGGAAGCAACCTAGATGTCCATCAGCAGATGAATGGATAAGAAAGCAGTGGTACATATACACAATGGAGTATTACTCAGCCATTAAAAAGAATACATTTGAATCAGTTCTAATGAGGTGGATGAAACTGGAGCCTATTATACAGAGTGAAGTAAGCCAGAAAGAAAAACACCAATACAGTATACTAACGCATATATATGGAATTTAGAAAGATGGCAACAATAACCCTGTGTACGAGACAGCAAAAGAGACACTGATGTATAGAACAGTCTTATGGACTCTGTGGGAGAGGGAGAGGGTGGGAAGATTTGGGAGAATGGCATTGAAACATGTAAAATATCATGTATGAAACGAGTTGCCAGTCCAGGTTCGATGCACGATACTGGATGCTTGGGGCTGGTGCACTGGGATGACCCAGAGGGATGGAATGGGGAGGGAGGAGGGAGGAGGGTTCAGGATGGGGAACACATGTATACCTGTGGCGGATTCATTTTGATATTTGGCAAAACTAATACAGTTATGTAAAGTTTAAAAATAAAATAAAATTTAAAAAAAAAAAAAACAGGGCTGCAACTGACTTCCCAAATTACCAAGGAACTATATTTATAGATATATCCTCAAATATAACAAATATAAACAAAATCTCTAAAATTAACCATTTCAGAACTCTGAAAACTAATCAATACCACAGAACTAACTAAAAGTCATCTATCCAAGAGAAAATGCTTAATCTTGGTGAGTCAGTGGTGTCTGTGACATTTTAACTTTGGGCTATTCCCACCTACCCCCTCTCTCATTCAGTAGTTTGGTAGCAGAGAAAAACCATAGTCTTTTAGCCTTAAGATAAGATGACCATCCTCTTCTGAATTTCCATAAAAAGTCCATTCCCAGAGCACAGTCAATATTTTGTCCAAACTTTCAGATTCTTAGAAAAATCTATATTTTCTGAGAGTGACATCCGTTTCATTTCACACAGACCTCAGATCCGTAAGGTAGGGTGAGTCAACTTCAGGCCATTACTTAAGCAAAATAAAATTGCCAGAAACTTCTCAGTTGCCTACAGTTGTGATAGTTTGGTCAGGAATTTAAAAAGAAATACCAGCAAATTAGGGGGGAACTTGGAAAGGTCCAATATTTAATGAGCATCTAAAAGTTTTGTATACCTGCTAAATTGTGTATATGCCCAAGAAAAAAAAAATGAAAAAGAAGATGGCTGATCTTGAGACAGTACACCAGCAGGCAGTGAAGGTTAAGGTTGTTTTGTAAACTGAAAGTATTCTCATATAACTCCCTTTGCAAGGGAATAAAAAAAAAAAATAGGCAAGGTAATTAAATAAATCTTCTGACTAATCATTAGCTGAACACTAAATTATACTGACTGAGTGGTGTGTCACAGGAAGCCAGGCTTAAAAATAAAGATAAGAACTTAACAGCAACAACAACTACAGCAGCAAAAACAATGACTAGCTAATTAAATACAGCAAACAAACAAAACTCAAAGTCCACACACTGCAGGAAATGCATATAATAGTACCTATATAATCAGTTCAGGAGAGCCAATAAACAAATAAGCAGAAACAATGAAGAGAAAAAAGATTAAAAAAAAACAGTGACAAGTAACCAAGAGGTTGGGTTGAGACTTGAGGAATCTGGTACCAAAGGTATTATGCTAGTTAAAATGTCAAGTGTTCAACAAAAAAGATCATGACATATTAAAAGAAATTGGAAAGTATGCCATTTATACCTAGGGTGGAAAATATAAAATTTTCCTTGAGGAGGCTCATATGTTTAACTTCGTAGATAAAACTTCAATTAAGTTTATAAACATTTCCAAAGAACTAAAGAAAATCATGTCTACCAAATGTATGCTAACATCGTCTCACAAGACAGGCTATGCCATTAAAGAGAGAGAAATTATAAAAACTAACCATACTCTCAGAGAAGGCAATGGCACCCCACTCCAGTACTCATGACTGGAAAATCCCATGGACAGAGGAGCCTGGT
This sequence comes from Bubalus bubalis, assembly GCF_019923935.1. Taxonomy (NCBI): domain Eukaryota; kingdom Metazoa; phylum Chordata; class Mammalia; order Artiodactyla; family Bovidae; genus Bubalus; species Bubalus bubalis. The sequence goes on along the minus strand of NC_059159.1, from coordinate 75,690,163 downwards.
AGGCTACACTGTATGGGGTGGCTAGGAGTTGGACGGGACTGAGCGACTTCACTTTCACTTTTCACTTTCATGCATTGGAGAAGGAAATGGCAACCCACTCCAGTGTTCTTGCCTGGAGAATCCCAGGGACGGGGGAGCCTGGTGGGCTGCTGTCTATGGGGTTGCACAGAGTCGGACACGACTGAAGTGACTTAGCAGCAGCAGCCGCAACCATACTCTATACTGGACAATGCAATAACCAAATAATATATTCACTAGAGTGGTTTAGCAATATGCAGATGTCTCAAAATTATAAAATCAGAAGCAAAAGAAAATTAACAAAGAAAAATGAACAGAGGATCATAGGCCTGTGGGACACCACATAGCAAAGCAACGTATGCATGATCAGAATCCTATAGAAAAGTAAAAAAAAAAAGCAGAAAAAATACTGGAAGACATGATAGTCAAAACTCTCCAATCTGATGGAAAATACCAATCAACACATTAAAGAAACTCAACACATCAAAGGGGGTAAATTTACTTATACACATCTAGACACATCATAGTCAAATGTGAAAGAGAAAGATGTGAAAGAAGAGAATAAAATATACCATGGACAACTCATCCTCAATAGAAATATTATGAAAAATGGAGGTGAGAAGACAGTGAGAATCATCTTTATAGCATTGAAAGGAAAAGACCACAAACCAAGAATTCTATATGCAGCTAAACTCTCCTCCAGAAATGGATAAGTTAAGATACTCATAGATTAAAAACTGAGAGAATCCGTTACTAGTAGAACTGCCCTGAAAAAGAAATACTAAAGAAAGGGCAGGCCATTGACAGTAACTTGAATTCGCACAAATGAAAATAATTTGACAAAATTCAGTATCTTTCATGATAAAAATATTTACCAGACTAATACTATAAGGGAATTTTCTCAACTGGATAATAAGCATCTATTTAAACAAACAAACAACTTTTAAACTTTTTTATTTTATTTTATTTTTAAACTTTACAATATTGTATTAGATTTGCCAAATATCGAAATGAATCCACCACAGGTATACCTGTGTTCCCCATCCTGAACCCTCCTCCCTCCTCCCTCCCATACCCTCCCTCTGGGTCGTCCCAGTGCACCAGCCCCAATTACACTTAATGGAAAAAGACTGAATAGGTGTCCCCTACAGTCAGGAACAAAACAAGAATACCCATTTTTGTCCTTACTATTCAATATTCCATTGGAGTTTCTAGTCAAGACAGTTAGGTAATATAAATGAGTCATTTATAGAAAAGAAAGTATTATAACAATCTCTATCTGAAGATGAAATGACTATGTATGTATAAAATTATGAGAATTGTACTAAAAAATTTGAGTGTAACAACATCATAGGAGACAAGATAAACATACAAAATACTCATAGCTCTATGCACTATTAATAAAAAAATAAAAAATGAATTTAAATAATCCCATTTGTACAACTGCTGCTGCTGCTAAGTCGCTTCAGTCATGTCTGACTCTGTGTGACCCCATAGACGGCAGCCCACCAGGCTCCCCCATCCCTGGGATTCTCCAGGCAAGAACACTGGAGTGGGTTGTCATTTCCTTCTCCAATGCATGAAAGTGAAAGGTGAAAGTGAAGGCGCTCAGTCGTGTCCGACTCTTAGTGACCCCATGGACTGCAGCTTACCAGGCTCCTCCGTCCATAGGATTTTACAGGCAAGAGTACTGGAGTGGGGTGCCATTGCCTTCTCCAATTTGTACAATAGCAAAAGCAATAAAATACCCAGGAATAAATTTAACAAAAAGCGTGAAACTTTCACATTGAAAACGACAAACGTAGAAATGAACTAAGATCTAATACAATTATGTAAAATTTAAAAATAAAATAAAATTTAAAAAATAAATAAATAAATAAATAAAGATAAGATCTACATGAATGAAGAGACATCTTGTGTTCATGGATTTGAAAACAGAATTTTTAAATGACAATAACTGTCAACTTATCTTCAAATCAAACACAATCCAATCAAAATAGTAGTATTTTCTATTTGTTTGTTTATTTCAGAATTTGGCAAGCTATTTCTAAACTTCACATGAAATGTAAGGAACCCAAAATAGCTGAGACAATCTTGAAAAAGAACAAAGTTGCAGGGCTCCTGCTTTCTAACCTCAAAAACTGACTACAGACCTACAGTAATGAAGATAGGTTTTTATTGGCATAAGGATAGATACAATGGACTAGAACTGAGACCAAGATAAACCCTTATACTTACAATAAATTGATTTGCCACAAGTGTCCCAGGACAATTTAAAGAAGGAAAGAATAGTCTTTTCAAATATATTCAAGGTCTTATTAAGGAGCAGTTCCCACTACTTAATCAAAGTAAACCACATCTATACAGCAGAATTTATTGCCAGTGCCTCAGGAAACACACTTCATCAGTCTTCCCATTACACCTGGCCAGAGATAGGATAGGAGTAGCAGGAAGAGAATTATGTTCCAAGAGATTGTCCATGCCTGCTACTACTAAAACAACTCTGTATCCTGCAACCTTTGAAGTCAGTTTAACCTGTTATGAAAAATCACTTTCTCTTGAAACGCTGAACAATTCACATTAGATTAATTATAGTAGTAAAGCCTCCTATTTTTACCCTAAAAAAAGTGTGTGCTTAAAGACAGTAATTAAAAATCTTCAAGAAATAGCTTGGCAGGGTGTGAAAAATACAAACTGCTTTCTGAGAAGGGTCACATATTAGAAGAATTTTATCACTGTTACTCTGGCAATGCTGCTGTGATAAAAGGATTTATCTTGTCTGTCTTTAAATATTAGAATATATAAAAAGAAAGGGAGTATGTATCAGTAAAAATCTATGGTTACAGAATATTTCTCAGCTGTCTATCAAAACATCTCTCGCAAGAGGTATTCTCTATAACTATTTAAAACAAATTTCTTCCTTCACATTTGACTCACTAATAAGGAAGCGAAAGCATGCAAAGTTAGGGGATCATGTTCAGTTCAGTTCAGTTCAGTCGCTCAGTCGTGTCCAACTCTTTGCGACCCCATGAATTGCAGCACTCCAGGCCTCCCTGTCCATCACCAACTCCCGGAGTTCACTCAAACTCACGTCCATCGAGTTGGTGATGCCATCCAGCCATCTCATTATTATATCTCATTCCTATTCATAATTTCACCTATTTCCTCCTAGATAAAAACAACTCTTTTTCTTTAAAACAATCTTGAAAAAAAAGTCATGTGCCTTTTCAGTGTAGTCTTTTTAGCTTTATATCTTAATTGATGTGCTTCTATAGGACTTAAAATTTTGTTAAATAACAGAATCAAATTTCTAATTTATTCTCTACACTTTTTTTTTCTTCTTACATCCACTCTTGACACAGCTGCATTTAAGGGCTCTGTCTCTACTACTGCTCTTGTGAATGTTACTGATAATCTCCATATGCCAAATCAATTGATTAAGTCTCAGTTCTCATTTTAGTTGATTTAAGCAGAATGTGATAGTCGATACATATGGCATCCTGTCTTTAGCTGTATGTGATACTCTCTTGGTTTTATTCAGGCAATTTCATCTCTTTGGCCCACTTATTTCATATAGTGATCTGTAAATGCAAGTGCAGTTGGTCTTCTGGTGTCTAAATATATTCTCTAGGCTGCTGCTGCTGCTGCTAAGTCGCTTCTGCTGCTGCTAAGTCACTTCAGTCATGTCTGACTCTGTGCGACCCCATAGACAGCAGCCCACCAGGCTCCCCCGTCCCTGGGATTCTCCAGGCAAGAACACTGGAGTGGGTTGCCATTTCCTTCTCCAATGCATGAAAGTGAAAAGTGAAAGTGAAGTCGCTCAGTCGTGTCTGACTCTTCATGATCCCATGGACTGCAGCCTGCCAGGCTCCTCCATCCATGGGATTTTCCAGGCAAGAGTACTGGGGACCCCATAGACAGCAACCCACCAGGCTCCCACGTCCCTGGGATTCTCCAGGCAAGAGTACTGGAGTGGGTTGCCATTGCCTTCTCCATTCTCTAGGCAGGCTTATCTAAACTAAAATGATAGCTGATTACTCTGAAGTTCATAATTAATCCTGATCCATTTCCACAACTCCATATTTCTATATTCACTATTGCCACTTGAATGCCTTGAAAACATCAAGATAATATATCACAAATCAAGCTCTTAACCATCCATACCCAACTCTGATGCATCTCAGATTTTCTATATTTCAATAAATGACATCATATTTCTAATTATTCTATCAAAATTCCTAGATCTATTTCTAAACTCTTTTTACCATCATAACCCATATCTAATCTACCAACAAATCATTTTCTGGATATTTTCAAAACATATCCAGAATCCAACAACTTCTCAACTCCACACATGCTAATCAAAACTACTATAATGTTTCATTGTGTTTAATGCAATATCATTCTAATATTCACCCATTTTCTACCCTGATACCCATACAGTCTTCTTTCCATACAATAGTCAAACTGATATTCCAAAAATCATACCATGTCAATCTTATATTCCATGTTTCCAGAGGTTTTCCAAATCATTTACAAAACACTCAGAGGTAATTACATAGCCTCCAGGGTCCTATGTAACATACCTGCCTGGCCACCTTTCTAATCTCATCTCTTGGAATCCTCTCCCTCACACACTCAAGTCCATCTCCACTGGCTTTATCACTAAGCCCCAAAGGTACCAGGACACTCTAACTTCAAGAGTGTCCTTCTCAATTCCTAGAATATTACCTTCCCCCAGGAACCCATATGATTCACACTATTTCTGATAAGCATATCAAAAATGACCCTCCTTTTTCCAGTGTTCAATATACAGCCTATGAAATATATATATATCAAAAAGAGCTCATAGTACTTATTGAATAATTAAACTATGTTCTCCCCTCAAGACTGATGGAATTAGGTCTCTAGGACTGTGATCCTAGAAACAGCTTAAAATATTCTCTAGATTTTGATATAGCAAATCCTCTTGATTTTGATACATCACCAAATTTGAGTACCATTGACAGTTGGAACCAGAGTTAATGCAACACATTCAACAAATAAGCTTATTTCACATAGAAGACAAGCTTCAAAAGGTTAAATATTCACCCATGTATCCATTCTTTAACCTCAGACTTGAGCATTTTGGCAGAAAAGAAGATGAGGATTATAGAAGAAAAGGTAATAATTTATGAAGTTGATTAACTGAACTACAGTTCTTGGGCCTAAAGAAAATGATTTAATATATACCTTTCAGATAATTAGTGACATTGAACTTTTTTTTCTTTGTGATGTGCCAGTTGGACATCTGGTATGTCTATTTAGGTCTCATGGTCACGTTTGATTAGGTTGCTTGTGTTTACTTTTATATTGAATTGTAGGAGCCTCCTGATGAAAAGTAAAAGAGAAGAGTAAAAAATTTGGCTTAAAAATCAATATTCAGAAAACTAAGATCATGACATCCAGTCCCATCACTTCATGGCAAATAGATGGTAAAACAATGGAAACAGTGACAAATTTTATTTTAGGGGGCTCCAAAATCACTGCAGATGATGACTGTAGCCATGAAATTAAAAGACACTTGATCCTTGGAAGAAAAGCTATGACCAACCTAGACAGCATATTAAAAAGCAGAGACATTACTTTACCAACAAAGGTCCATCTAGTCAAAGCTATGGGTTTTTCCAGTAGTGATGTATGGATGTGAGAGTTGGACCATTAAGAAAGCTGGACACCAGAGAACTGATGCTTTTGAACTGTGGTTTTGGAGAAGACTCTTGAGAGTCCCTTGGACTGCAAGGAGATCCAACGAGTCCATCCTAAAGGAAATCAGTCCTGAATATTCACTGGCAGGACTGATGCTGAAGCTGAAACTTCACTGAGCCACCTGAGAAGCCCTGTCAAATACTGACTTCATTCCAAAAACCATATAACATGGAATGGAAACAATCATGTATATGGCATAATTAGGAGAGAAAAAACACTAAACTTCAATTTATACATATAAGTTGAGAATAACAATGTACACATAAGCCAAGGGAACACCCCAAATCAGCAAAGCTAGGTTACAGCTCATAGCAAACAAGCAGTCTGAAAGATTCTACAGAGATGATGGGCAGTGTAATCCGAGAAGTAGCAAAATACACATATAACCACTCTCAGAAAGAGTCTCATGCTGTGAGTCAACTACCAAGAGCAACCATGAGATATGACTGATCAGAGCAATGTCTACAAAACAAACCAAAGGACCTAAAAATGAGTGGGACCAGATGAGGTAATCTGGGAAGATGCTGTTTCATGCAGAGAGGAAAATATTTGGTAAAGGATACATCTCTTGGAGGACCAGTGATAAAATGAAAGAAGAAAGTAAGTGGTAGATGTTAAAAGTCCTACAGAAACAATATCACAAAATTCAAACATCTCTCAATCCCCAAAGAAATAAAACAAAGCATCATCTATTAATGTGAAGCTTCACTGGATAAAAATCATGATCTGAATGTTTAGCAACACAGGAATACAGGGCAAAATTAGCTTTGACAAAGTTTGATATAGACATTTTCCTCAGGAAAATATCTAAACTATCAAAGACCCAGTGGAATCAAAGGAAGTGAAACCCACATATGTAGTAAGTCACTGTGAAGTCAAAACCTTAACATTTGTACAGAGAAGCAGCCAGCATCACGGAAGTCCCTGGCTGTTACTTCATTGTTCATTGTGCAGCACCAAAGGGTATATTTTTATTTAGAAATAATGTTAGTTTTCAAAGTAAGAGAGTACAAGATATGCCTTAGCTAAAATGTAATAGAAGTTGCATAATTTATCAGGAAGTAGGAATGCCAGAAAAATAAAGAAATTAATCCAAATTATCAAAAAGCTGGTTTTGCTTATCATCTTTGGCATTGACCTCAGTGGGCCTCAAAGTATGACCCTAAAGCCATGATAATAACAGTCAGTAAGGCTCAAAATCTCATGGCATAAACCATTTTAACTCCACGTAGGTATATCAGAAGTTTTGGTTTTACAACCCTGGTGTTAGAGAAAAATTCAATGGGAACTTCTGTGTCTCTAATAGCGTAAATGGTTTTTTCAAGTGAGTAGTCATTTGTGATAGCTGCCCGCTCAACAAAGAATTCTTTTTTGATTGATGGTGCCCTTGTAAAATTGGGAAGAAGAGGAAAGTAACTTTGATTGATGAACAAGAAGAAACTGTACTCTGTAAGAATGTGATCCAGAAGAGTGGCCATGGTTATTGATTTCAGTTTTATATATATATATATATATATGTATGCATATATTCCCCTCTCCTTTAAAACTCCTTTGGATATCTTAAGAATAGGGATGAAAAAGTTGTGACTATATTTATACAGAAAAATATACAGAAATACTAGGGACATATCAAATCTGGAGTGGGTAGTAGTTCCTTTCTCCAGGGGATTAAACCCAAGGCTCCCACACTGCAGGCATATTTTTTACTAGCTGAGTCACCAGGGAAGCCCAAGAATACTGGAGTGGGTAGCTTATCCCTTCTCCAGGGGATCTTCTCAACCCAGGAATCAAACCGGGGTCTCCTGCATTGCAGGCAGATTATATCAAAACAATTATATATTATATCAAAACAATTAGTGATAATACAAAACAGGTGCTTAAGACAAAACAGGAGGACTCTTTTAAATAAATATCTATTCACACTGTTAGCTAGTTTTAGAAACAAAAAACCTTTATCTCAACTTCAATATGACCAAATAAATATTCCTTATATGCAATTAAGTATATTAATTTATATTAATACAAATATCAAATAAATATGTTCCCAAATTAATTTTCACAAGGAACTTCTAGTTTAATTTGCCACCCTTGGGTTTCAAACACTTAGTATATTCATTGATTCTTAGGAAACCAACATATGTCAACAACAGAAACATCTTGATGTGCTTGGAAAGTAAACAGATTCAATAAATGCACTCTCAGTTAACAGTTAATTCAGTAAAATGCCATACTCCAAACAAGCTTTGAAATTAACACTGAATATTTGAAACCATTATTCTTAAGAAAGAAACCCCCTTTAAGGCAGCAACATAATGTTTTTTAATCCATTAGCTTACAAATTGGTATAATCACATGTCTGATTTCTTTGTACCTCACCATACCTATTACACACACATAGACATATATAGCACCCTGCAGACTAGTAATTGTAATACAAGAAAGTGAAAGAGGAGAGTGAAAAAGTTGACTTAAAACTCAACATTCAGAAAACTAAGATCATGGCATCTGGTCCCATCACTTCATGGGAAATAGATGGGGAAACAATGGAAACGGTGACAGACTTTATTTTGGGGGGCTCCAAAATCACTGCAGATGGTGACTGCAGCCATGAAATTAAAAGATGTTTACTCCTTGGAAGAAAAGTTATGACCAACGTAGACAGCATACTAAAAAGCAGATATATTACTTTACCAACAATGGTCTGTCTAGTCAAGGCTATGGTTTTTCCAGTAGTCATGTATGAATGTGAGAGCTGGACTATAAAGACAGCTGAGCGCCGAAGAACCGATGCTTTTAAACTCTGGTGTTGAAGACTCTTGAGAGTCCCTTGGACTGCAAGGAGATGCAACCAGTCTATCTTAAAAGAAATCAGTCCTGAATATCCACCGGAAGGAACGATGCTGAAGCTGAAACTCCAATAGTTTGGCAAACTGATGTGAAAAGCTGACTCATTGGAAAAGACCCTGATGCTGGGAAAGATTGAAGGCGGGAGTAGAAGGGGATGACAGAGGATGAGACTGGTTGGATGGCATCCCTGACTCTATGGACATGAGTTTGAGTAAACTCTGGGAGTTGGAGATGGACAGGGAAGCTTGGCATGCTGCAGTCCATGGGTCTGAAAGAGTTGGACATGACTGAGCAACTGAACTGAACTGAATACTAGAATAATAATATCCAAGAACTAGTGTTAATCAGAAAATTTCCTGTGTGACACTGCCCTTACTGAACGTGATAGGATTTTGGAAACAGTTACTATGAAGAATCAATGCCAAATGGGGTAAAATCTGTGTTCTAATTATACCATCTGATTCTTGAGAAGAAATATAAAAAAAAAAAATCTGGATTTAGATAGTTAAACAGAATTCACTTGTTTTCAAATGAAGTTTTTAATGGATTTCCAACTAATTGTTGGAAGTTTGTTCAGCACACTTTCATTTCTAACGTATATAAAAATCTAAACTAATACAATTATGTAAAGTTTAAAAATAAAATAAAATTTAAAAAAAAAGAAAAAGAAAAAAAAAATCTAGGCAATTCTATATGCATTCAGTGGCTTAATTAATTAGTTCAGTTCAGTTCAGTCGCTCAGTCATGTCCGACTCTTTGCGACTCCATGAATCGCAGCATGCCAGGCCTCCCTGTCCAACACCAACTCCCGGAGTTCACCCAGACTCATGTCCATCGAGTCAGTGATGCCATCCAGCCATCTCATCCTCTGTCGTCCCCTTCTCCTCCTGCCCCCAATATTACCTGTTCATTAATTCACTTAGCAAACCTTAACTAACCACCTTTTGTAGGTCAGGGAATCAGTACAAAGGTCACCATGCAGACACTATACTTGGCCTCAAGGATCTTACTGTAGTCAGTTTCCTGCATTCAACACTGATGAAGTTCAGAGATGTGGAGCTCACAACTGGAACAAATACTTTCAATGTAAAAGTTTAGTGACAATATGAAACAGGAGGTTAGTTTTCAGAGATAATGTTATGCTTCAAATAAGATCTGAAAAAATATGATTATCTATTTTTATGTAATCACTACTATGAATTCAATGGATGGATTAATATTTAAGAATATACAGTGACAGCATGATATCATATTTGAAACATCTCCTTGCTTTCTCCCCACAGTATTAAAATACTTTAGGATAAGAAACAAGAATTTCTACATAGCCATTTTTGGGGATTGATTGAATTGAAATTCAGGAGTGAAATGTCTACTTCTAGTTACCTATTTATTAATTATAATAGCTATCGTTTACTGAGCTATTACTTCATATGTATTAACACTAAAGTCTGATAACAATATTGAGAAGTTGGTGCTAACAATTTTATCATTTAATATGTGAGGAAATTAAAGTAAGAAGGTTATCTAATTTGCCCTACTCCTCAAGAATATAGTAAGTAAGGAAGTCAAAAATCTAGTATTAGCAGTCTGACTCCAATGTCCATGTCTTAACACTGTTACTATTGTGTATAGATGTAAAATATATATATTTATATAATTTACATAGTATTACATATACTTGGGTGTTATTTAGCTGGTAAATATTATGAATATATTTGTTTTTGTCTTTTCCCTTGGTGAAGAGGAGATAATGTTGAATAGCAGATGAGAGTTTGCAAGTAAAGTTTAAGACAAAAAGTTAACAGGAATATAATCAATAATGATGAAATAATATCTTTCTATGGTAACTAAACTTATCATAGTGATCATTTTGCAATGTATTCAGTTCAGTTCAGTCGCTCAGTCATGTCCGACTCTTTGCGACCCCATGAATCGCAGCATGCCAGGCCTCCCTGTCCATCACCAACTCCTAGAGTTCACCCAAACTCATGTCCATTGAGTTGGTGATGCCATCCAGCCATCTCATCCTCTGTCGTCCCCTTCTCCTCCTGCCCCCAATCCCTCCCAACATGTATAGAAAAGTCAAATGACTATGTTGTGAACCGGGAACTAACATAGTGTTACAGGTTAATTATACTTTAAATCAAATGAGCAAACAAACTTACAGGAAGAAAGAGATCACATTTGAGGTTACCAGAGGGGAGAGGGGTAGGGAGGGAGAAATAGATGAAGGGGGTGTTCCAGTGATAAGATAAATAAGTATGTGGATGTAGTATGCAGCATGATGATTGTGGTTAACAATGTAGTACGGTTTATATGAAAGTGGTTAAGGGAGTAAATTTTGAGTTCTCATCACAAGGAGATTTTTTCCCTTTTATTTTGAATTTATATAGGATTATGTAAGTTTATGTCCATTCTAAAGGAGATCAGTCCTGGGTGTTCTTTGGAAGGAATGATGCTGAAGCTGAAACTCCAGTACTTTGGCCACCTCATGCGAAGAGTTAACTCATTGGAAAAGACTCTGATGCTGGGAGGGATTGGGGGCAGAAGGAGAAGGGGACGACAGAGGATAAGATGGCTGGATGGCATCACCGACTCAATGGACGAGAGTTTGAGTGAACTCCCGGAGTTGGTGATGGACAGGGAGGCCTGGCATGCTGCAATTCATGGGGTCACAAAGAGTCGGACACGACTGAGCGACTGAACTGAACTGATGGATGTTTAACTAAACTTACTGTGGTAATCATTTCATGATGCAAGTTATTCAAATAATTATGCTATACACCTCAAACTTATACAGTGGTGTAGTCAATTATATCTCAATAAAACTGGAAGAAACATTAAAAAGTTAACAAAGTACCTCTGACTACTCTTGCAAATCCAAATAATAAGTAAATGTACTAAAGAGATGACAATAGAAGTTTGCATACAGATACATATTACTTCCCCTTGCAAGGAAAAACAAACAGAAAAAGCATTTCCATGAATGTAAATAATTTATCACATTCATTTAAATTCCCATATCTTTAATGTTCTCATATTACATATGTAGTTTTTAAGAAAAATCAATGATATGGATATTTGCTTACTGTTTTTTTTTTTTTTCTTTTTTTTTTTCCCCACATCCTTGGCATATGAGAAGTTAGGCCCCTCTCCAGGGATCAAACCTGTGCCTCTTGCAGCAGAAGTTCAGAGTCTTAACCACTGAACTACCAGGGAAGTCCTTTACTGTCTTATGATTCCTTTCTTTACTTTTCAATTTGGATCATGAATTAAAAAAATATATATATATATATATCTATAGTGAGCCAAATCTTCTTCCAAATGCTGAATACTGTCTCTTTGAACCTCATAAGACCCTAAATAGACAATCTTTACTCACACCTTCATGATATGGTAAAATGAGAAGGCAGAACACTGTTTAAAATACAAATAATTTTCAATATCACATATGTTTATAGTCTCAGTTATATTTAGTTTGCATGATTTAAGTTTTTGTAGCTTAATTACTGTTAAATCTAAAGCTTTCAACACTAGAAAGTAGTTTGATACATCCAACCCCTTTAAGATTTGAAGATTTTTACTGCAACCTTTAAAATGTTGTTATGATATATGCATTATTGTATCTTTCCAAAGGTTAAGAGTAAGATACTACTACACATGGGATCAAGAGAATAGCCCACATTTGCTGCTTTATCCTCATCTTCCAAAGAGATTGGTCTTAATACATTTCAACATAGTTTAGTTACATTTTTCTAATTTTTGAATATTTTTTATTAAACCAAGAAGTTCACCCTGTTTATTTAACTTATATGCAGAGTACATCATGAGAAATGTTGGGCTGGAAGAAACTTGAGCTGGAATCAAGACTTCCAGGAGAAATATCAATAACCTCAGATATGCAGATGACACCACCCTTATGGCAGAAAGTGAAGAAGAACTAAAAAGCCTCTTGATGAAAGTGAAAGAGGAGAGTGAAAAAGTTGGCTTAAAGATTAACATTCAGAAAGCTAAGATCATGGCATCTGGTCCCATCACTTCAGGGGAAATAGATGGGGAAACAGTGGAAACAGTGGCTGACTTTATTTTTTGGGGGGTCCAAGGTCATTTCAGATGGTGACTGCAGCCAGGAAATTAAAAGACACTTACTCCTTGGAAGAAAAGTTATGACCAACCTAGACAGCATATTGAAAAGCAGAGATATTACTTTGTCAACAAAGTTCTGTCTAGTCAAGGCTATGGTTTTTCCAGTAGTCATGTACAGATGTGAGAGTTGGACTATAAAGAAAGCTGAGCACTGAAGAATTGATGTTTTTGAACTATGGTGTTGGAGAAGACTCTTGAGAGTCCCTTGGACTGCAAGGAGATCCAACCAGTCCATCCTAAAGGAGATCAGTCCTAGGTATTCATTGGAAGGACTGATGTTGAAGCTGAAACTCCAATACTATGGCCACCTGATGTGAAGAGCTGGCTCATTTGAAAAGACCCTGACACTGGAGCCTATTATACAGAGTGAAGTAAGCCAGAAAGAAAAACACCAATACAGTAAACTAATGCATATATATGGAATTTAGAAAGATGGTAACAATAACCCTGTATACGAGACAGCAAAAGAGACACTGATGTATAGAACAGTCTTTTGGACTCTGTGGGAGAGGGAGAGGGTGGGATGATTTGGGAGAATGGCATTGAAACATGTATAATATCTATATGAAACGAGTCACCTGTCTGCGTTCGATGCATGATACTGGATGCTTGGGGCTGGTGCACTGGGATGACCCAGAGGATTGATATGGGGAGGGGGGAGGGAGGAGGGTTCAGGATGGGGAACACATGTATACGTGTGGCGGATTCATTTTGATATATGGCAAAACCAATACAATATTGTAAAGTTATAAAATAAAATAAAAAAAATGAAAAGACCCTGACACTGGGAAAGATTGAGGGCAGGAGGAGAAGGGGATGACAGAGGATGAGATGGTCGGATGGCATCACCACTTCAATGGACATGAGTTTGGGTGAACTCCGGGAGTTGGTGATGGACAGGGGGGCCTGGCGTGCTGCAGCTCATCGGGTCTCAAATAGTCGGACACAACTGAGCGACTGAAGTGAAGTGAACTGAAGAAGTTCATAACTTAAGGGTTCTGTTTTATTTTGCTCATTCACATTTTAAGAATATAACTGTAACAAGGAAGAGAAATTTCTACCAATAAACACATTTTTTTTTTCAACCCTATTATTAATCAGCACACAGGCTAGCATATCAATGCTAAATATGATCTGCTTTGACTTTTTATGAGTTATTTTCTCAGGAAATGCAAAATTTTGTAATAAGGACAGAAACAATGATTCATTGTTATAGACTCCACTTCCAAATTCAGATTTATTGTCATTTAAGAATTGCCTGCATCAATTCATCCAAGTTTATATATATATTCTAATTGACATATTACACAGTCGCTTTTGGATCACAGTATAACTGACTGGTCTTTGTGATACTGCTGTCAAAATTTCGAAAATTTTGTCATTTTTTACTGAAGTATAAATGATTTATAATACTGTTTTAGTTTTAGGTGTACAACACAGCTGTCATAAATTTAAAAAGCACATATTTTTCATGTTTCAATTATTGTGTGCCTTTTAACACGTCTAATCCATGAAGCCCTGTATGCTCATAATTTTTAATGGATAATTATTTCTGCTTCCGTCAGTCCACCTTGCAAACAGAGACGCAACATATGATATCAGGCTTTACAACATGCACCAATTGATTTTCTGGGTCCAAAACACATTAGAGCCCAAACCTTATTACATACACTAATTCATTTTCAACAGTAAAATTGATACAGAATATAGAGAAAGAAAGATCTGCACATGCATTAACGATGTTTGAAATGTCCTTTGGAGAAAAACAAAAACAATGGTTAAAAACAAAGGAAAATAAAAGGAAATGATGACCTCTTAAGGTAGGAGGCTCTTTTTTTTCCCCCGTGACACTGGAACACACTGCTTATTTTGCCTGGAATATTCTGCTTACACAGGACCATTAACTTTGCTTCTGGTAATCTTTTGATTCTCATCTTAGGCGCCCTTTCCTCTGAAAAGCCTAGCCTTACAATATTTAGTTGTTCATTCCATGTTCTTGAATTTCACACTATCATATGATTATTGGACATAAAATTTACTTATTTTTGGCTGAATGACTACTCTCTACACAGATTGCATTAGAGAGAGATCAGACATTTGCATATTTTTTTCTTGTTATATATACCAGTCTATGCTTCAGAAATTGGATAAAGAATGGTTGGATAGATGGACACTTGCATAGAAATATGAACTGGAGAGTGGGGCTTCCCTGGTGTGTCAGTGGTAAAGAATCCGCCTACTAATGCAGGAGACTCAGGTTTGATCTCTGGATCAGGAAGATCCCCTGGAGGAGGAAATGACAACCCACTCCACTATTCTTACCTGGAGAATCACATGGACAGGATTCTAGCGGGCTTAAAAATCACTGCAGATGTTGGTTGCATCCATGAAATTAGAAGATTCTGTTTCTTGGGGAAAAAAAAAAAAAAAAACACTTTGACAAACCTAGACAGAGGATTAAAAAAAAAAAAAAAAAGACATCACTTTGCTGACAAAAATCCTTACAGGCAAAGCTATGGCTTTTAAACTAGTCATATACAGATGTGACAGTTGGACCAAAAAGGCTGAGCACCAAAGAATCCGTGCTTTCAAACTTTGGTTCTGGAAATACTCTTGAGAGTCCCTTGGACAGCAAGATCAAACAGGTCAATCTTAAAGGAAATTAACCCTGAATATGCATTGAAGGGACTGATGCTTCAGTTGAAGCTCCAATACTTTGGCCACCTAAATTGAAGAGCCAGCTCTTTGGAAAAGACCGCGATGCTGGAAAAGATTGAAGGCAGGAGGAGAAGGGGACGACAGAGGATAAGATGGTTGGATGGCATCACCGACTAGATGGACATGAGCTTGAGCAAACTCAAGAAGATGGTGAAGGACAGGGAAGCCTGGTACACTGCAGTCCATAGGGTTACAAAGAGTTGGACACAACTTAGTGACTCAGTAACAAAAATATTCCATGGGGTCACAAAAGAATCAGATATGACTGAGAAGCTAAATAATAATGCCTTCTCTATGTCCTTTTGCTTCCAAGGAGTCATTATCTTCAAAAGAAACAGGTTCTCTCTAAAATCTCTCATATGTGTGACCACTATCTCTTTCTGATACATAAGTTTCCACCCTTTGTTCCTATTGTCAGTAAACATACTTAGGAAAGGGACACTCTGGATATGCTTACATCTTCCATAAAATGAATGTGAGTAAAAAAATTCTAGATACCCTTAATGAAATTTACCCCTATGTAATAGAGACCAAAAGGTCATATACCTTTCAGAAAACAAAATATGTGAAAACTACTATATACCTAGCTTTTGGCAGCTTACTTCTGTTGATAAATAAATGATCTCAATTTATACATGACAATGAAATCACAATATTGAGTTATCTCTTTACAGTGTGAAATAAACTGTGAAATGTTTTACATACATTTTAAATATTACTAACTTATCTTTGAGAGATATTTATTCTTATTGGAGATCTAATAATTCATGGTTGTTCATTCTTTAGAGGGCATATTTCAATTTATCTATAAAAAAGTATAACAGAAAAAAGTGAACATTATCTTCAGATAGATATACACATACATATATATTCCTACCTTGGAAATCCCATGGACAGAGGAGCCTGGAGTGCTACAGTCCATGGTGTTGCAAGAGTCCAATACCACTTATTGACTAAACAACAGTATACACACACACACACACATACTCCCTTATATATATATATATAAAATGTGTGTGTGTATATATATATATATATATATGTCCCATTGTACAATTATTTATATAGAATTTCAAGGATTCTACATGCACATGCTTAAAACTGTACGTGTAAGAGTTGAAATTCAAGTTTAAGACACTTCCGGGTTTTTTTCAACATTTCTTACAAGATCTGTTTTTGTCTTAAGATCTCTAAAACACAGTAAGTTTGTAAAACTTAGTCCAAAGTTGTTCTTTTAAATTTCAGAAAAAAGCATGTCCATGAAGGGATGTGAAAGTGAAAGTGGTAGTCACTCAGCTGTGCCCAACTCTTGGCAGCCCAATGGACTGTAGCCTGCCAGGCTCCTCCGTCCATGGGATTCTCTAGGCAAGAATACTTCAGGGGATTTCCTGACTCCGGGATCAAACCTAGGTCTCCCCTATTGCAAGCGGATTCTTTACCCTCTGAGCCACCTATCACTTTAAAATGCATCTCAAGAGAGGGGGAATCAATATTTCTGTGAAATTTCTAAAGAGATTATAATCTAAGATTAGTAAGTATTAGAAAGAAATGTATTAGCACATACAAAGTGAGATAAATACGAAGAAGCATATTTTCACTTAGAGCAGCATACAGCTTCAGACACACAGCAACATGTTATCAGTCAATGAGATTCTTTTGGTACGCTTTGCATTAGCCGTAACAGTTGGTGAGGAACTTTGTGTGTGCCTGTGTGTGAAGAGATGGTGATGAAAAGGAAGAACAAGAGTGAGTTTCAAGAGAACAAGAGAGAGACTTGACTACTTTTCTAGTCATCACCTTACTGCTTTTATCTAGTTTTAAAATACATGGGTCTCCATTCTGCAATGATTTCTCTTGAGAAAACTGAAAAATAATTCTGATTTGGATACTAATGAAAATTATAATTTTGTTTCTCAGTTAATTGTCATAATAAAATAAGCAGGTCATCATAAACAATGTTTAAAACTGGAAGACAATATTTGACTTAGATTTCTAGGTGTGAAAAAGCAAGACATTATATTAAAATTTCTAAATATGAATATCTCCAGTTGTAGTGATTATTTTCATTTGTAAATGACAGTATTTAAAGCATTTTGATTAAATTAACTGATTATTTGAATTAGTAAGCCATTTTTACCCAAATTGTTGAAAGGCTGCTATATGTTGACAAAGCTATGATTACTTCTGTCATAAAGGTAGCAAAGCCAATCTCTCTCTGTGTGTATGTGGTGGTTTAGTCGCTAAGTCAAGTCAGACTCTGATGCCATGGACTGTAGCCTGCCAGGCTCCTCTCTCCATGGGTTTTCCCAGGCAAGAATTCTGGAGTGGGTTGCCCTTCCTTCTCTAGGAGATCTTCCTGACCCAGGGACTGAACCCTGGTCTCCTGCATTGCAGGTGGATTATTTATCAACTGAGCTACCAGGGAACCCCTCTGTGTGTATAACATTTATTTGTACATAAATACTGTCAGTAATTTTACCTCTGTTGCCCGTAATGCATGCCCAATATGAATAGATGACACTGACAAGAGGGTCAAGGGGGATTGAATGCTACAAAGCATTTACTTAGTCTATAAAATTCAGAATCTGGATATTAATCTCAATACTTTTTGTCCAGGTCCTTTTGTGTTTATCTCTCAACTCCCTCTTGTTACCATACTCTGACCTCAATGAAACATAATGAAATCCTTAGTACTTTTATCCATTCTATATTTAAAGTATTCTTACTTGCTTATATCTTTCTTTTAATAATGGAGAAGAAAAGTGTATTTAGTCTGCCTTTTGATGCTACTGCTACTTTCCCTTGGTATTTTTATAACCATTGCTTCTTTTATTCATTGAATGCACTTTTTCTAGAAATGGTTAATTAAGACCGAGAATTATCTTACTAACTTTTCAACTGATTGTAATTGGGTGTCTCCCTAAAGTATTTTCTTTAAGTCAGCAATGAAGATTTGAAACAGAGAGTATGACACTAAGTCATATATTTCCAGGTGCTGATATATCTCCAGTGAAGCTGATCACTCCCTCCACTTTTCCCTTTAAGCAACAGGACCTGGATGTTAATAATAGCCACATCCACCCTGGTTATAAACCTGGGATATGACATTGCCTCTTCTGTTTTCCTGAACATTGCCCATATCTTTTGAAATCATGGCTTTATTAAAGTATCTTGAAATTATCAAGTTTGTGTTTATTATTGGTTTTCTCTAGGATCCTGACTATTTCTTCTTGAAATTACATTTTCTCTCACTTGCCTAGTGGACTCACTTCTATTTTCCTTTCTAGAATCCTTCATGAAATCAATCTTTTCCATAATCTGGCCCTTGCAATTTAGTGTTTTCTAGATGCCCCTCTTTATACTTATTCCTATAACTATCTATTCATTCACTACCTCATTGCTTAGTTTATCATCTATAGTCAAATAAATTACTCATACCTATCTTTAGCATAGGCTTCTCTGGTAGCATGGGTGTCACACTTGAACTTCTGACCTAAGAGATGTATTAAATCAATGGTTCCCAATCCCTGGGCCATGGACAGGTATCATATGTTAGGAACTAGGCTGCACAGCAGGAGGTGAGCATCAGGCAATGGAGCAATTTATTAATTTATTGTGCTATGCTTACAGCAACTTCAAATCTCTATATATTCGTGATTAAAGTCAAGGTGGACTATCCTGACTGGCAGAAAATCACTGAAATATTCGCTTCCGTTTCCAACATCCTATCTTTGTGAAGCAGGTTTTTGTTTCTTTTATATTTTTTTCCCTGCAGTAGCAGTAAGAAAAATGAAATTACAGAGTAGACTGGACATCAGCAGCACACTTCAGGTATCACTGTCTCCCATCAACCCCAGATAGACCCATCAAGCTGCAGGAAAACAAGTTCAGAGTTCCCACTAATTCTACACTCTGGTGACCTGTATAATTCTTTCATTATAGATCACAAGGTAATAATAATTGAAATAAAGTGCCCAATAAATATAATGAATTGGGTCATCCCGAAACCATTTCCCTCACCTGCCTGTCTGTGAAAAAAATGTCTTCCATGAAACCAGTTCCTGGTGCCAGTAAGGTTGGGGACTGCTGTATTAAATGACTCCTCCTGTGTGTTTCCAAACTGACCGCACCATCTTCCACCTCCACATTCACTTCCATGTTTATTGAATGGCATTCCATGTATCAAGTTGCTCAAGATTAGAAATTGAGCTATCATTGACCACTTTTGTCTAATTCTCTCTTTCCAGTCACAAGATTTTATCAATTCTATCTCTTCATGTTTCTTCAATATTATTTCTGCATTGTACTGTCATTATTACTAACTTAGTTCAAGCACAAATAACTCTTAAACTGAATTTCCCCAGTGCTTTTTTCATGAAAACCTATCATGGTGTCCCATGCTTCAGACTTTCACTCAGGCTACTACCTGAGCCCTTATCTCTAAACATCAGTCTTTATATGACCAATGGAGACTCCAAATTATGTGTTTAAGTTCAAACTACTATCCTCTTTAAAAAGCTGCTCCTTGCTTTCTCATTCAAGGTTACTTGCCAAAACATGATTCTATAGCACTCTATTCATATGTCTACTAAAACATCTATCGCAGTGGTAGATAAATACCTGTTCATTATTTTTTGAAATCAATGATACTGAATATGTATCTTTAATTAATATTATATTACATGCAACATTGTAAACATGCATTCTAATAAATATTATATGAAAAAAAATCCTTAAAAACAATGTGAACCTTTGCTCCCATATAACTCATTTTAATAAATATATAGAAATATTCTGCTATATAAGATTTGCTAGTGTCATTGAAGTTATCATTGAAGATTGCCCTGTAGGTACTATAATACACCAGAATGCAATATGCCATATCATATGGACTGTTTTATAAATATGAAATTCAAAATAAAATGAGAACGTTTAAAATCATTTTGAGGTTGTATAAGTAAACAAATAGATATTTAATATTATTTAAGAGTAAAATTATATTAAATTTTTAAAAAGAGTTACTATTACATAATGAGAGTAGAAATTCTTATAAGATAGAGCTTTGGGTTAGGCTAAGATTGTATCAATACTTAATTCTATTCTTCTTCAAAGTTCCCATTAATGGAGAATATTTGTATCCTTTGAAAAGATAGTCTATGTAAACTAAGGCTCAGATCAATTCTGCTTTCAGCCTGCAATAAAACTGTCATAGAGATTTACCAAATAAAATAATGATCAGCAAAAGTAGCGGGATTAGCAGCTCAGTCAGACTAATGACACTGAAGACCTTGCCAGCCTGAAGAAAGAGGCAACTTAATGATATAATAAAAAGTAGCACTTGTTATTGTGTGTTGACTTTTCTATTTTCTTCTCAGGCTGTAAATTGAAGAATTCAGACTTTTAGGTATTTGTAGATGAAACAAGGAACATAAACTTAAATATTCTCCTTGGGGAGAAATCAATAGTTATAGTTCTCTCTTTGAAGTTATTATTTTATATTCTCACCAAAAAGAGAGACATGTCAATATTTTAACATCAGTGTTGCACTCATCCTTATTTAGCCACTTGTTTGTGAGTGTCCTCTGATGGTAGTAAAAATGTCTGTAATGGTTTCCAAATAAAACTCTGTCATAAAAAAAATTTAAAAAAAAGATCGGACCATTAATAGTAACTTAATAAGGGTATTTCTGTTTCTTAAACTTAGAATTTAATGATCACTTAATTATACAAGCCTCATGTGTCTAAAATAGGAAATGCCACTAAATTTATAATGGGAAAGGCATCTTTCTCAGTAGCCTCAGGTCTAATTCCAAGAAAATTAAAGAATTCTGATTTAAGTGTCCACATTTTTAATCTAATGCAATCATTAATGAAAATAATACAAAACCATTCTGTCTCAAAGATACAAGTTTAATTACCCAATGGATATTATAAAGTAAATACATGCTGACTGTTATTAAATCTTAAAGAAGAAGGAAATTCTGCTGTTTGTAACAACATGGATGAACTTGGAGGACAATATCCTAAGTGAAATAAGACAGTTGCAGAAAGATAATAAGTGGAATTTCACTCATATGAGACATTTAGAAACTCAAACTCATAGACACAGAGAATACAACAACTAGCTGTCAAAAGTTGCAGGGTTGATGGAAGTGGGGAGTTACACAATGAGCATAAATTTCATTTATGTAAGATGAATAAGTTCTAGAGATGTGCTATACAAACTAATGCCTATAGTTAATAATAGTATATTCTTCGCTTCAAAATTTAAGACAACTGGTGTCATATAAAGTATTCTTCTCACAAAAAATAAATAGAAACTCTGGAATTTGTTGGACAGGACTCGACTGTAGTGTTTTTATCTCTATGATGTCCTTAGGCCAAGCTCATCTAATTGTATATATTGAAAATATGCAGTTCTTTACATATTAATTATACTTCAATAATGCTATTAAATAAGCAGGGTGACAGTATACAGCCTTGACATACTTTTTTCTATTTGTAAACAGTTCATTGTTCCATGTCCAGTTCTAACTGTTGCTTCCTGACCTGCATATAGGTTTCTCAAGATGCAGGTCAGGTGGTCTGGGATTCCCATCTCTTTCAGAATTTTCCACAGTTTATTGTGATCCACACAGTCAAAGGCTTTGGCATAGTCAATAAAGCAGAAATAGACATTTTTCTGGAACTCTCTTGCTTTTTCCATGATCTAGCAGATGTTGGCAATTTGATCTCTGGTTCCTCTGCCTTTTCTAAAACCAGCCTGAACATCTGGAAGTTCACAGTTCACATATTGCTGAATCCTGGCTTGGAGAATTTTGAGCATTACTTTACTAGCGTGTGAGATGAGTGCAATTGTGTGGTAATTTGACCATTCTTTGGCATTGCCTTTCTTTGGGATTGGAATGAAAACTGACCTTTTCCAGTCCTGCGGCCACTGCTGAGTTTTCCAAATTTGCTGGCATATCGAGTGCAGCACTTTCACAGCATCAGCTTTCAGGATTTGAAATAGCTCCACTGGAATTCCATCACCTCCACTAGCTTTGTTCGTAGTGATGCTTGCTAAGGCCCACTTGACTTCACATTCCAGGATGTGTGTCTCTAGGTGAGTGATTATACCATATGATTATCTGGGTCGTGAAGATCTTTTTTGTACAGTTCTTCTGTGTATTCTTGCCACCTCTTTGTAATATCTTCTGCTTCTGTTAGGCCTATACCATTTCTGTCCTTTATCGAGCCCAGCTTTGCATGAAATGTTCCCTTGGTATCTCTAATTTTCTTGAAGAGATCTCTAGTCTTTCCCATTCTGTTGTTTCCCTCTATTTCTTTGCATTTCTTTGCATTGACCACTGAGGAAGGCTTTCTTATCTCTTCTTGCTGTTCTTTGGAATCTGCATTCAGATGCTTATATCTTTCCTTTTCTCCTTTGCTTTTTGCTTCTCTTCTTTTCACAGCTATTTGTAAGGCCTACTCAGACGGCCATTTTGGTTTTTGCATTTCTTTTCCATGGGGATGGTCTTGATCCCTGTCTCCTGTACAATGTCACGAACCTCATTCCATAGTTCATCAGGCACTCTATCTATCAGATCTAGGCCCTTAAATATATTTCTCACTTCCACTGTATAATCATAAGGGATTTGATTTAGGTCATACTTGAATGGCCTAGTGGTTTTCCCTACTTTCTTCAATTTAAGTTTGAATTTGGCAATAAGGAGCTCATGATCTGAGCCACAGTCAGCTCCCAGTCTTTTTTTTGCTGACTGTATAGAGCTTCTCCATCTTTGGCTGCAAAGAATATAATCAATCTGATTTCGGTGTTGACCATCTGGTGATGTCCATGTGTAGAGTCCTCTCTTGTGTTGTTGGAAGAGGGTGCTTGCTATGACCAGTGTGATCTCTTGGCAACACTCCATTAGCCTTTGCCCTGCTTCATTCCATATTCCGAGGCCAAATTTGCCTGTTATTTCAGGTGTTTCTTGACTTCCTACTTTTGCATTCCAGTCCCCTATAATGAAAAGGACATCTTTTTTGGGTGTTAATTCTAAAAGGTCTTGTAGGTCTTCATAGAACCATTCAACTTCAGCTTCTTCAGCGTTACTGGTTGGGGCATAGACTTGGATTACTATGATATTGAACGGTTTGCCTTGTAAACGAACAGAGATCATTCTTTTGTTTTTGAGATTGCATCCAAGTACTGCATTTCAGACTCTTTTGTTGACCATGATTGGTACTCTATTTCTTCTAAGGGATTCCTGCCAACATTAGTAGATATAATGGTCATCTGAGTTAAATTCACCATTCCAGTCCATTTTAACTTATATGCAGAGTACATCATGAGAAACACTGGGCCGGAAGAAGCACAAGCTGGAATCAAGATTGCTGGAAGAAATATCAGTAACCTCAGATACGCAGATGACACCACCCTTAAGGCAGAATGTGAGGAGGAACTAAAAAGCCTCTTGATGAAAGTGAAAGAGGAGAGTAAAAAAGTTGGCTTAAAGCTCAACATTCCGAAAACGAAGATCATGGCATCCAGTCCCATTACTTCATGGGAAATAGATGGGGAAACAGTGGAAACAGTGTCAGACTTTATTTTTGGGGGCTTCAAAATCACTGCAGATGGTGACCACAGCCATGAAATTAAAAGACGCTCACTCCTTGGAAGGAAAGTTATGACCAACCTAGATAGCATATTCAAAAGCAGAGACATTACTTTGCCAACAAAGATCTGTCTAGTCAAGGCTATGGTTTTTCCAGTGGTCATGTATGGATGTGAGAGTTGGACTGTGAAGAAAGCTGAGTGCTGAAGAATTGATGCTTTTGAACTGTGGTGTTGGAGAAGACTCTTGAGAGTCCCTTGGACTGCAAGGAGATCCAACCAGTCCATTCTAAAGGAGATCAGCCCTGGGATTTCTTTGGAAGGAATGATGCTAAAGCTGAAACTCCAGTGCTTTGGCCACTTGTGCAAAGAGCTGACTCATTGGATAAGACTCTGACGCTGGGAGGGATTGGGGGCAGGAGGAGAAGGGGATGACAGAGAATGAGATGGCTGGATGGCCTCATCGACTCGATGGACATCAGTTTGAATGAACTCTGGGAGTTGGTGATGGACAGGGAGGCCTGGCGTGCTGCGATTCATGGGGTCACAAGGAGTCGGACACGACTGAGCGACTGAACTGAACTGAACTGAACTGAATGCTGTTAAAAGAAAACAAAATACAATTAAATTTTAAAAGTACATATGTTCTTAATGTAAGCAGGGGAACTGTTTAGATGGTATATTTCTCTCAAGATGTGTATGCATATTTATGCTTCTGTTTAACAGTCAATTTCAGACAACTGATTATGTTATATAATTAAGTAATCTCTTACTCCTTCATTATTTTTCATAATTAACTCAGCTGATATTTTGGCTTGTACTGAGGTGAAATGACCAAGGTAGACACGGCCTTAAAGGCATAATGACTTATAAGTCAAGTCGTGTCCTTGGTCGTCATCTCATCTGCATTTCTGATATCACCTTGGTCTCTATCTTTATCTTTGGGATTTACAGTTACTTGCACAGCCCAAATCTCACCTTTTATGCCTTAACAGCAAATCACCTCATATCTTATTTCTACTCTATGGAGCATTTCATTTCAGATAATTCTATATGCTTAACATTTTATAGCACTATATACTAATACAGTTGACCCTTGAACATCATGAGTTTGAACAGTATGAAAGTGAAAGCTGTTCAGTCATGTCTGACTCTTTGCAACCCCATAGACTATACAGTCCATGGAATTCTCCAGGCCAGAATACCAGAGTGGGTAGCCATTACTTTCTCCAGTCATTTCTTTAGCTTAAAAATGAAGACTAAAAGAAGATGTGATTAAAATCCATTAAATTATAGGCATTTGTTTATGTGAAATCCTGAAACAACAGAAGGTAGGGATAAAAAAAAATGTTACTTGAAAAAATAATCACAGATTAAAAACAACTATAATTTTGAGGGGCAACAAACGTATGTCAGATTTTATATCCAACTAACATTTAATCTAAAATTCACATTAATACCAAGATGTAGAAATTACTGTCTTTATTTTATAGATAAGGAGATTAAATCTCCCAATTTCTGCCAGCTAGTAAGTGGCAGAGTTGACATTCAAATGCACAACCTGCATAAATAACAATTTTATTAGAGCTTCTTAGAAGGTGCTAGGGGTAAAGAATCCACCTGTCAATGCAAGAAATATAACAGACACTGGTTCAATCCCTGGGTCAAGAAGATCCCCTGCAGTAGGAAATGGCAACCCACTCAAGTACACTTGCCTGGAAAATTCCAAGCACAGAGGAACCTGGTGGACTACATTCCACGGGCTCACAAAGAGTTGAACACGACTGAATGTCTGAGTGCCAAAACAAAAGTTTACTACAATGAATATACTGCAAACCTAATACAGGATAAACCTGAGGAATGATTTATAAGATTTTGGAAAAAAAAATCCTTGATTTGAGACCAGGATGCCTTACTAATATAAAACACAATATTTGGTAGTGTGTACCATGTTCCTGAAGTCACCAGCAGAGAAGAAGATCATGACCCTATGTGATACACCACTTCATGCCTCCAACAGAGATTCCAGAGACAGATGAAGTGGGCCATAGGTTTGACTGAGCATGGACAAACAGTAGGCTGCCTTGCATGGTAACTTGAAGATAATATATGCATTTTCAATAAAGAGTACAGGCAATTTAGAAATATCTTACAAGAATTATAAGCAAGGAATTTCATATAGGATGATACTCACAGGTTTGAAGGATTAGGATGTTAATATATAGTTTGGGAGTTAATCATTCACCCTAACATTATGTGGAACATATTTATATCAATCTCTGTTGCTTTTCTACACAAAATATCAAGAACATTATCTGGGACCTATTCTCATGAGAAAAATCCACAAAAGATGGGAAAGTCACCAATTGCTATTTCTTTCTTTCACATATACACTCTGCTCAAGTTTCTACACTCTTTTAATTACTCTTTGATACCTTCACATGATTATAGCACTTTTTTTGTTTTGTTTTAATGTTTTGTCCAAAGTTTATAATCGTTAGCAGTAGGTCTCATCTGATAGGCATGATCACTCTATTACTGGAAGACAAACATGCCCAAACCCATTTAATTTGATTTAAATTCTTTATATTCAAATTATTGTCTATTCAACACTAACATCTGCAGCCCCTGGAAGACTGCTACAAAGGGAGATTTTCAGACTCCATTCTGGGCTGAGTGAAATAAAATCTGCATTTTAATCAGATAACCAGTTGATTCTTAGGATATTGAAGTTTGATTATTATCGCTTACTGGAATATACTTTCTTCTTGCCACTTGTTTATACACCTATATTTAATAGTTTTGTGATTCTTAATATACTTGAGACAAAAAAGGAAAATATGTATGTCTGCATGTACTGGGAAGGGTAAGGAAAATTTGGAAAATTGGACACAAACTTGGGTCTTTAAAGACTATGTAGCTTATGTTATTAAAGAGTAGCTGAGCTAATTATATGTCTCCTTCAAATTTATTCTCTATCAGGACTATTTAAATATTATTATTACATATATTTGAAATGTTTTAAATTTTCATTCTATACACTACATATATGGCATGTGTGCATGCTAAGTCACCTCAGTCATGTCCAACTCTTTAACAAGCCTGTGGACAATAGTCTGCCAGGCTTCTATAGACTTGTCAAGCAAAAATACTGGAGTAGGTTGCCATTTTCTCCTCTAGAAGATATTCCCAACCAAGGAATCAAACCCTCCTCTCTTATATTCCCTGTGTTGGCAGATGGGTTATTTACCATTAGTGCACATGGGAAGCCCTTATACACATATTAGAAGAATGAAATTAGCTACTATTACAAAGACTTCCAGAACATTCAGTCTAGAAACAACCTTGGGATGACTTTATTATACAGTTTATAAACTAATGTAGGAATTTAAAAATATAACTGTGATTTTATTTCTGTTTATCTTAAAAATTTACAAACACACATAAATCATTTGAGGTAATATTCAAAATGATATAAGATCAAGGCACACCAAGTCCTCACCCCAATTTATAGCAGCTCACCTTTTCCTTATTGTAGTATGGGCTTCACTGACAGCTCAGTTGGTAAAGAATCCACCTGCAATGCAGGAGAGCTCAGTTGGATTCCTGGGTCAGGAAGATCCATTGGAGAAGGGATAGGCTACCCACTCCAGTATTCTTGGGCTTCCCTTGTGTCTCAGCTGAAGAATTTGCCTATAATGCAGGAGACCTGGGTTCAATCCCTGGGTTGGGAAGATCCCCTGGCAAAGGGAAAGGCTGCCCACTCCAGTGTTCTGGCCTGGAGAATTCCATAGGCTGTTTAGTCCATGGGGTCACAAAGAGTTGGACATGACTGAGCGACTTTCACTCACTCACTTTTACTCAAAATAGATATCCATCTAAATTACACGTGTGATATAATCAAAATATCAGTGTGTGTCTTTTCCTTCTATCCTATTTCAGATCACATTTGATGAAATTATTACTATGTGGCTCATTCCAAAACTCTTTATGATTCCTATGTCTAATTCATTTTTAGCTAAATTCATCTATTACTAGTACTTCCATAATCACTGATTATAGATAGATACATGACATAATTTAGTAGCAACTATAAAATGTATAATTTAGCAAGATTGTATAATTTCTATATATATTTATACATACATTACATATATTATATAAAATTTAACAATTTGGTAAAACATTAGGGACTTCAGAATATTCAATGAATGTGATGCAATGAGGGGAGTCATTAAGTTTTAACTCCTTTGCATATCTAACACAGGCACTGAAAAACTAAAACTAGGATAACAGTATATTCAGGAATCTGCATTTCTGCTTGTCAGAAAACATAAATGTCTATGTATGTATCTTCTTCACAAATCACATTTGATTTGAATTTTTTTTCCAGTGAATTCTATAGTTTTAGCTCTATCTCATGACTTCAGAGAGAAGTCATTCATCCTGTTTTTAAACAAAAATTTTTAAGAAATTTCCTAATCATTATTTTTAAAAGGTTGATTATCTTTACCAAAGACAGGTAAATGTCAATGTAATTTGTAAGATATGTAAGAAAGTAATTATGACAGGGGTTAATTGAAATTTATGGAAATGCATTGACATAATTAAACTCTCAGAGACGTCATGGAAAATCTTAGAAAACACAAACAACTCCCTTCTTATATTTACACTGTAGACAGTGGTCTATTCACACACACATACACCCAACCCTGCTCATTTTTGAATGTATGGCTGTTGTTTTATTTTTAATAATGATAAAGTTTTATTTTTTTATAAATAATAGAATTGTTTCTTTTAAATAGTGTTGACTAGTTTTTTTTGTTTGTTTGTTTATGATAACTTTATTTTCTAGAGTACCTGCTTCAGAACTGTTCTATAATCTTTAAGCTCCACCATGAACTCTATTCTAGTTCAAAAGCTGACCAGTACTCAGATAGGGCTTACTGTGTTCTGTATCTCATTTTTGCTTTCTTTCTCCAGATTTCATTCCTTTGAGTATTTATGAAAGAAATTGTAAGACCTTTGATATTTACTTAAAAACAAAACCTGGTAGTAGGAGAGGGGAGAAAGCATAGGAAGTATGGGAGAAACAAGATGAACTACATTTTGAAAACTTGAAACCAGCTTAAAGGGACATGGGCATTTGTTGTGCCAATCTTTGTACTTTTGTTTGCATCTAAAATTTTTCATAATGAAGATTTTAAAAGTACATTTTTTTGGTAATCCCCAGTCTCTCCTACATCTCAGTCTTCTTGTTTTAGATAGTTCCCTTAGCATTCAAATATATGCCAATACTAGCAATCTCTAAAAAACTGAGCACCCAATAGTTGTCCCAGATGCTCTGCTCCTGTCCGTCTACACTGGTGAGCTGATCTCAAGTCAATGCCTCTCAAATGTATAGTTCAGATGATTTATGTTTACCTCATTTAAATATCTTCCACATTCTGAATATTAAAATTCCAAAGTTAACTTCTTATTTCACACATGAATACAAATATGCACACAGATTCTCTGATATCACCTTCATTTATCCCTGTTAGTAAATGGTACAATATTATTTCTTCCATGTTAGTCAAGAAAGCAAAAAAAAAAAAAAAAAAAAAAAAAATCACCCTTCTGTGTTCCTTCTTCACTTACACTGTAATTTCAACTTTGAGTACTTATTTCTACCTCAATGGATAGCATTCTGGTCTCAGACATTATTACCAAAAACTAGATTATTCCTACAAAAACTCCTGAATTGATCTCTGATCTAATCTTAAATCATATTCACGCTGCCAATCTGCCTTCCTAAGAGTAGCATCACATTAACTTTTGTTTGTTTGCTTGTTGAAGTGCAAAAGTTTTAAAATTTAGGTCATACCACTGCTTAAAATTCTTCAATGTTTTTGCATCAGTACCATAGAGTGTAGATTACTGTAGCTCTGTAGTATAGTTTGAAATCAGGGAGCATGATGCCTCCAGCTTTGTTCTTTTTTCTTAAGACTGTTTTGCCTATTTAAGGTCTTTTGTGCTTCCATGCAAAGTTTAGAATTATTTGTTCTAGTTCTGTGAAGAATACATTGGTGTTTTGGTAGGAATTGCATTGAAGATGTATATTATATTGGGTCATATTGTCATTTAACAATATGAGTTCCTCCAACTCATGATCATTATATATCATTCCATCTGTTTGTGCCATTTTCAGTTTCTTTCATCAGTATCTCTTGGTTTTCTGAGTACGGATCTTTTACCACCTTGGTTAGAGCTATTCCAAAAACAGAGACACACAGCTCAATGACATATAACTGAGAGCCCATAAATAAACAACAGTTATGTGGGCAACTGATCTACAGCAAAGTAGGCAAAAATACCCAATGAGGAAAAGATAGTCTCTTCAATTAATGGTATTGGGAAAACTGGTGAGTGCAAGCAAAAGAATCCAACTGGAATGCTTTATCCCCCCATATGGAAAACTAAATTCAAAATAGATTAAACATTTAAAATCCCCAAACCATCAACCTTTTAGTGTTAACAGAAAACATAGACAATATGTTTTAGCATCAGTCTTAGTGATATTTTTTCAGATATATCTCCTCAGCAAGAGAAACAAAATAAAAAAAAAGCAAATGGGACTATAAACAAAAAGCTTTTTCACAACAAAAGAAACGATCAACAAAACAAAATACTATCTACTGAGAGTGGATATTTGCAAACAATATATCCAATAAGGAGTAAATATCCAAAATATACAAAGAACTTATGCAACTCAACATCAAAAAAACAAACAACACAATTAAAACACACAGAAGAATCTGAATAGACATTTTCCAAAGAAGACATAAAGAAGATCAACAGGCACATGAAAAGATTCTCAACATATCAGGTAAATGCAAGTCCAAACCAGAACAAGATACCAGGTCACAAATGTCAAGATGGCTTTCAAAACAAAGATAATAACACAACATGCAAGTGTTGCTGAGGATGTGAAGAAAAGGGAACTCTGATGCACCATTGGTGGGAATACAAGTAGGTACAGCCACTTTGGAAAATAGTATGATGATTCCTCAAAAACTTAAAAATAGAACTACCACATGATCCAGCGATTTCTCTCCTGGGTATTTACCTGAAGAAATACACACACACACACACACAGTAATTGGAAAATATGCAAGAACTTTTATATTATTGCATTATTGTTTATGTTAGCCAATATATGAACGCAACTTAACTGCTTATCAATGCAGGAATATGTAAAGAGAATGTGGTATAAACACATACACACACACACACCACACACACACACACACACACAGAGAGAGGAATATTACTCAGTCATAAACAAGGAATCTTGCTGTTTGTGACATGGATGGACCTGTTATTATTAGGGTATTATGCTAAGTGAAATAAGTCAGAGAAAGACACATACAATTTCACTTATATGTGGAATCTAAAAAGTTAAATAAGTAAACAAACATAACTGAACCAAAACAAAGTCATAGATACCAGAAAACAAACAGGTGGCCGCCAGTGGTAGAGGGAGCAAGCATAGAAGAAACATATGTTAAGGAGATTAAGAGGTACAAACTTCAAGTTACAAAGTAAAGTCATAGATATGAACACTACAGTGAAGAGAATATAGTCAATAATCATGCACTGTATCTTTATGTTGACAGATGGATAACTAGACTTACCATGGTTATCACCTTGAAATGTATAGAAATATCAAAACAGTGCATGTGCAACAGGAACTAAAATAGTGCTGTATGTCAATTATATTTCAAAAACAAATAAGCAAATTCATAGCAAAAGAGACCAGATTTGTGGTTAAAGGCAGGTGTGGGGCAAAGGGGAATTGGATGAAGGGAGTCAAGAGGTACAAACTTCCGGTTTTAAGGTAAATAAGTAGGAGGGATATAATATACAACATTATAAATATAATATATAATATATATATAATTATATAATATAAATATAATAAACCTGTTATATATATATATATATATATATATGAATGTTGTTATTTGAATAAATTCTAAGATTTATCATCACAAGGAAATATTTTTTCTTTTCCTTTTTTTTTTAATATGAGATGACAGATGTTCACTAAACTTATTGTGGTAGTCATTTCATGATGTATATAAATCAAATAATTAGACTGCACAGTTTAAACTTATACATTGCCACATGGTAACTATATCTCAATATAACTGGAAGAAAAAAACTCTTCAATGGTTTTCAATTGAATGTAGGATAAGATACAAATTCCTGACTAAGATCTTTTAGATTTTACATGTTTTCATCCATATTTACTCCTGTGACTCAATCTGCTTTCACTCATCTCTCTTAACAACCAAATTTTGGTCACTTGATTATTTTTTTTTCATATCCTCAGATATATCAAGTTCATTCCAATTTCAAACTCCTTTGAAATTTGTATTTCCACTTCAAGAAAAATGTTTCAACCTACTTTTTAAATTGTTTTATTTTTATTAACCTTTTAATTTTAAATGTTGAATATTCAGAGATTTTTTTTGACTACCATATGAAATGCTGCTGCTGCTGCTGCTGCTAAGTCACTTCAGTCATGTCCGACTCTGTGCGACCCCATAGATAGCAGCCCACCAGGCTCCCCGTCCCTGGGATTCTCCAGGCAAGAACACTGGAGTGGGTTGCCATTTCCTTCTCCAATGCATGCAAGGGAAAAGTGAAAGTGAAGTCGCTCAGTCGTGTCCGACTCTAGCGACCCCATGGACTGCAGCCTACCAGGCTCCTCTGTCCATAGGATTTTCTAGGCAAAAGTACTGGAGTGGGGTGCCATTGCCTTCTCCGACCATATGAAATAATTTCCTACATAAACTCCTTCTTAAAATACTATGCCTTTATCTGCACTTCTTAAAATACTTGACCTTTATCTGCACTTTATCTGCACTTAAGTGATTACTTTGTCTTGTACGGTTCCCTTTTCTAAACTGTCTCCTTTATGAGGTCAAGCATATTTATATTTACTATTTAGAACAGTATCTGGTATATGATTAATCTTAAATGTACTTGTTCAGTAAAGAGTAAAACATAGATTGACATTTCCAGACACTAAAATCTTTAGAGAATATTTCAATAATAATCTATGGTAATTAGAATGTAAGATAAATTAATCTGAATTTAAATTATAATATATATTTGTTAAATATGCATAATATATATCTATTTAAGTATAAGTAATAACATACATTTGTTAGAATAAAAATATTCTATTTTTAAGTTACTTATAAATTTTATATTAGGGAAATATGATAATTTTCAGAAATTAAACTAACAAGCTTTTTAGTTTTAAAATGGAATTTTTGGAAACTGGACTT
Organism: Bubalus bubalis; assembly: GCF_019923935.1. NCBI lineage: Eukaryota > Metazoa > Chordata > Mammalia > Artiodactyla > Bovidae > Bubalus > Bubalus bubalis. The sequence continues at coordinate 75,656,746 of NC_059159.1, read as the reverse complement.
GAAGTACAGAAAGGTAGATTGTACTGTGTAAGTTTAAGGTGTACAGACTAATTATTTCATTTACATGTATCATGAAATGATACCACAATAAGTTTAGTGAAGATCCATGATTTCATTTAGATACAAAATAATAAAGAAAAAGAAAAATGTTTTCCTTGTGTTGAGAAATCTTAGGATTTACTCTCAACACAGAAAGGTGACTTACGTTGCTTTTTAGTTATGGAAAAAGTTTTACGTGGGAAAGAAGAACAGAGCTAGAGGAATCAGGCTCACTGACAAAAAACTAACTACAAAGTTACAGTTATCAAACAGTGTGGTATCAGCACAAAACCAAGTGTACATATCAATGGAATAGAATAGAAAACCCCCACACACTTTGCCCAGCTGATCTGCAACATAGGAAGCATTCAGATTATATGATGGATAAAAGACAATCTCTTCAATAAGTGGTGGTGGGAAAACTGTACAGCTTTATGTGAAAAAAATAAATTGGAACATTCTCTAACACCATCTTTGTTGTTTAGTTGCTAAGTTGTGTCTGGGTCTTTTGTGACCCCATGGACAGTAGCCCTACCAGGTTCCTCTGTCTACGGGATTTCCCAGACAAGAACACTGGAGTGGGTTGCCATTTCTTTCTCCAGGGAATCTTCCCAACCCAGGGGTCAAACCTGCATCTCCTGCATTAGCAGACAGATTCTTTACCACTAAGCCACCTGGGAAGCCCCTCTAGCACCAGACACAAAAATAAACTCAAAATGGATCAACGACATAAAGTAAGAGCAAATACTTTAAAACTCTTAGAGAAGAACATATGCATAACCGTCTGGGATATAAATCAAAGCAATATTTTTTGATTTGTCTCCTACAGTAATGGAAATAAAAAAATTAAAACAAATGAGACTTAATCACATTTAAAAGCTTCTGCACAGAAATATAAACCATAAACAAAAAGAAAACCTACAGAGTGGGAGAAAATGATGCAACTAACAAGGACTTAACTTTCAAACATATAAAAACAGCTTATATAGTTTAACATAAAAATCAAAAAATGGGCAGATGATCTAAACAGATATCTCTTCAAAGAAGACATAGAAATGGCCAAAAGGTATGTGGAAAAATGTTCAACATTGCTAATTATTAGAAAAATGCAAATCAAAACTAAAATTAGGTATCACCTCACACTAGTGAGAATGGCCATCATCAAAAAGACTACATATAATAAATGCTGCAAAGGATATGGAGAAAAAGGAACACTCCTATGTTGTCAGTGGACATGTAAATCAATGCAGCCACTATGGAGAAGAGTTTGGAAGTTCTTTAAAAAACTACAAACAAAGTTACCATATGATCCGTGATCTCACTCCTGGGCATATATCCAGAGAAAACTGTAATTAGAAAAGATGCTTGCATCCTAATAGTCATAAAACTGTTTACAATAGCCGAGGCATGAAAGCAACCTAAGTATCTATCAATAGATGAATGGATAAAAACAATGTGATATACATACACAGTGGAATATTGTTCAGACAGCAACAATGAAATAATGTTATTTGCGTCAACACTGATAGACCTAGAGAGTATCATAGAGAGTGAAGTTAGTGTATGTACACACACACACAAATGCATCTGTGTGTACACATGTGTGTGTATATATATATATATATATATATATATATATATATAAGTAAAGTGAAGAAGTGAAAGTTACTCAGTCATGTCCAACTCTTTGCATCCCCATGGACTATAGAGTCCATGGAATTCTCCAGACCAGAATACTGGAGAGGGTAGGTAGCCTTTCCCTTCTCCAGGGGATCTTCCCAACCCAGGGATCGAGCCCAGGTCTCCCATATTGCAGGCAGATCCTTTACCAGCTGAGCCACAGGGAAGCACAATAAATAAATATATAAATTGATGCACTTTGATATATACCTGAAACTAATATACTGTAAATCAACTATATTTTAATTTAAAATTACAAATAAATATAAATATTATATATCCTCCTATAGATTTTAAATATTTTATTTCTTGGCAAATTCATTTATCATTCCTGACTGGCTATCTCTTTGTTTGCTATTCAGACATTCCTTTGAGCTGATTGTAAGATATTATCTTATTGGTTCCCTCAATAATTATTATGTTAAATAAAACTTTTGTGATTATTTTAAAAAATCCTAATTTTTCCTGTTAAAAATTACCATCTAAGAGCTAACATACAAATATCAATGAACTAACTACAGATTTTGTGTACTCTTCCTCTTCAAACCAGAGTTACTTGCTACTGTGGGCTTTGTTTGTGTTAGGGGTGCTGCCTACAAGACCGAGAGATTCAGTTGGGAAGGGTTTGATAAGACAGGGAAAAAAAAAAAAAAACACCTTAGTCTGATGACTGGCAAACACAATTTGCTGAAATCTCCTTCTGTGTGAGTGAATAATTTCTAATTAGCAATTTGCTCCTTAAACTCAGCCTGGTCCTATTTCATAACAATCTCTGAAGGTCAAGTACTTTTGTTTATCTAAGTTCACAGATGTACTTCTCACATTTACAATTACCTGACAAGGGAATGGAGATGATGGAAAAATAGTGTGCTCCTCCCCTCAAAGCAACTTTTAAGAAAGGAACAGGTGATTCTCAGTTCAGATCAGTCGCTCAGTCTTGTCTGACTCTTTGCAACCCCGTCAGTGATATTTGCTGCCTGAAAATCCACTTACAGTCAGGGCTTCATCATTACCATGGGTGGAACCCACTATCCTAATAGCGATTTAGTAGCAAGCCAGTCTTCCCTGTCCATCACCAACTCCCAGAGCTTTCTCAAACTCATGTCCATCAAGTCAGTGATGCCATCAACCATCTCATCTTCTGTCATCCCCTTCTCCTCCTGCCTTCAATCTTTCCCAGGATTAGGGTCTTTTCAAATGAGTCAGGTCTTCCCATCAGGTGGCCACAGTATTGGAGCTTCAGTTTCAGCATCAGTTCTTCCAATGAAGATTCAGGATTGATTTCCTTTAGGATGGACTGGTTGGACCTCCTTGCAGTCCAAGGGACTCTCAAGAGTCTTCTTCAACACCACAGTTCAAAAGTATCAATTCTTTGGTGCTCAGCTTTCTTTATAGTCTAACTCTCATATCCATACATGACTACCAGAAAAAACACAGCTTCTGACTAGATGGACCTTTGTCAGCAAAGTAAAGTCTCTATGTTTTAATATGCTGTCTATGTTTGTCATAGCTTTTCTTCCAAGGAGCAAACATCTTTTAATTTCATGGCTGCAGTCACCATCTGCAGTGATTTTGGAGCCCAAGAAAATAAAGTCTCTCACTGTTTCCATTGTGACTCTAGACAACAAAGTCCATAGGATCTTAAGACTTACTTATAAGTTTGGAAAGAGGGTTAATTATTTCATATTGAGTCCTAGTGAAAGTGAAAGTGATAGTCTCTCAGTTGTGTCCGACTCTTTGCAACCCCATGGACTATACAGTCCATGGAATTCTCCAGGCCAGAATAGTGGAGTGGGTAGCCATTCCCTTCTCAGGAGATCTTCCCAACCTAGGGATCAAACCCAGGTCTCCCACAGTGCTGGCTAATTCTTTACCAGCTAAGCCTTTAGGGGAGCCCAACTCTGCATTGAGGACACAAGACTTCTATGGTCACTTAAAAATCTCATCCATTTATTACAAATTTGAGATCATGTACAGACTTTCCTGATTCTTTGGCTCCAGGCTCCATCAGTGATACTTACTGCCTGAAAATCCACTTACAGACAGGGCTTCATCATCACCATGGGTGGAACCCACCATCTTAATAGTGATCTAGCAGCAATGTTCAGTCTTGCTGAAGTACCCAAATTACATATTTCTTATGATGACTGAGGTAGTCTTTTTCACTGTGATTTTATTGGACTTAAACTGTACTTGTTTCCCTGATCAAAGGGATACAATATGTTTCTCTTCTCTTCTGTATTTTGCATTTTGTCACTTGAGTATTAAGTGACACTTCCTTAAATCTGCGATTTACAAAGCACTCCCACAGGAGTTAGGGGATTCAAAGCACTCCCACTTTTCACAGGGGATTCATGGCAGGGAAGGTTAAAGAAGGACTGTCATTACAAGGTCTAAGCCATCATATGCCCACCATTCCCTTCTTGTTCTCCCAGCCCTGCCTTCCTTACTCCAACCCTTCAATTCACCATCTCATCTATTTCCACATTTCTTTTCCTAGTTCTAATCAACCCACACAGTATGAATGACCTGCTGTTCAGAAAGGCACCTTCCTCTTCATAAGTAGATCTGGTCACCTCCTCAGAGGAGCCTTGCTCTATCAGTTGTCTACAGTGTATAACAAATTACCACTTGCTTGTGGTTTTAAAAAAATGCACAGTTCGGTGGCTCAAATAAACACACCTCTATTCTCTTACAGTTCTGGAAGCTAGAGGAGAAAAGTGTTTTAAAATGGGCCCAAATCAAAGTGTCCGCACAACCAGGCTCCCTTCAGAAGAGGAAGCAGCTTCCCAGTTTCTAGAGCTTCATTCCCTGTTACATTCCTTGGCCTACAGGTCCTCTCTCCAGGTTCCCAGCCAAAAGAAGTATTATCACATTGAGAACGGCTTGGGACCCAGAGCACTTTGTTTAAGTACTGCAATGCTTGCAGCTGGACATACTTCTTCTCTAGAAACAAAAAGGGACTAAAAAGCACTGCATGCATGCACAGTTGGGGAAAATATGGACCCCACATATACAAAGAGACCAAAAATCCAACTGCCACTTTTGAGGAGCCTGAAGCAAATCAGGGTGTCAGGAGCAAAAGCAGTGTCCTGTGCATATTCCCTGCACACATCACCATCTGCAGTGTGGGCAGAGCATCTGAGCCATGCCTCCAGGCTACCCTTGGACACACCCCTAACATCTCCCCATCTAAGGAACCAGCCAGGGAACCCGTTGCCTGTTCTCACTCCCTGCTGCTACAACAGGGGCCCCAAAAAAGCCTCGCCTGAATTTCCTGGCCTCTGATCAAGTTCTGTTGATTAAGAAGGCCAAGCACCCTGGTGGGTAACAACATCATCCTCTCCTCTCCTCTGTAGTCAGTCTGCCTTATCTCCCATTCATAAGGAAACTGTGAGTGCATATATTGTTGCTGTTTAGTTGCTAAGATGCATCCAACTCTTTTTGACCCCATGAATCGTAGCCTGCTAGACTCTTCTGTCTGTGGGATTTTCCACGCAAGAATACTGGAGTTGGCTGCCATTTCCTTCTCCAGGGGATCTTCCCAACCCAGCGATCAAACCTGCCTCTCCTGCATTGGCAGGTGGATTCTTTACCACTCAGCCACTAAGGAAGCCCCATTTGTGCATTAGGGCCTGCCTAGAAAATCTATGATAATCTCCCTACCTTGAAGTCTTAAGTGAATGGTATCCACAAAACTCACTTTTGTCTTATAAACTAACATTCACAAGTTGCAGGTATTAATATGTAGATCACTTTGATGAACACTATTCAGTCCACCACACCTGCTTATCTATTTTCCTGTTTCATTTGCTGCCAAAGCATTGAATAACAACTTACCAACACTTGCCAGTGCCTTCATGGAAAACATTCAGAGGGAGTAAAATGTACTCTCACGAAAGTAAAAATACAAAGGCAAAACTAATAACATGGAAGTGCTACATACTTTCAGAAATATACTAATTAAAACTTTGCTGATGATGTTTGTCATTTTTTGATAAAGGGAAACAATATCAAAAATGAAAAAAAAATCATTTCAATTACCAAAAAGTAAAACATTAAATAATATCTTGAAGGAAGAAACAAAAATAAAAATAGATATTTCCATGCCAGGAGGGACAGTATGTGATTCATATAAGTAGATAATGAACAAATTTTGACTCACTATACAGAAAACCAAATTGACCATGGTTCCAGAAATAATTACTGAGAAAATCAGAGGTTTATATGCAGAGCTTTATTATGTATGAGCTGAGAAAGGAACTCGGTAAAAACAACACATGGAGATATGTTAGCACAATGCTTATTTTTTAAAAAGTCTTTATGTGGAGACTTGCTCAGAAATAGAACGTTATAAGCAGATTACATAAACTTAACTAGATTTCAAACTTTCACATAACATTGGACTGAATTTCCAGTTTTTATTCCCCTAAATAGGAAAATATTTTCTAATTCTTGACATGCCTTTGATAAGTCACATTAACAGCATTTGCTGATATATGTAGGGGAGGTTGACAGAAGCTGAGGTTAGTCCCACAACTATAATTTATAAGATTTTATATTTTATATCAAAATCCTTTATTTCACAGAATTTGTACAAATGCTTAACATGTTTGAAGTATTCCTTGTACTAATTTCCTGGAGCTGGCATAACAGAGTACCACCAACTAGATGATTTAAGCATCAGAAACACATCATCTCATAGTTCTGGAAGCTCAAAATCCAAAATCAGGGTAGAGTCCATCTGAGGATCTTCTCCATGAGTCTCTCCTAGCTTCTGATTGATCTGTCAGTCCCTGACTTGTGGGTACCACTCTCTATGTCTCCATGTTCCCTCTATGAGTGTCTGTCTCGGGGCCCTAATTTCCCCTTAACATGTATTTTAATGAGGTCCCCTCATGACATTATATGAACTTGACCATGTTTCCAACTGAGTCATATTCAAAGGAACAAAGGTTAGGGCAGGACTTCAGCATCTTTTGTGGGGTTGGTGGGGATGGGGGCATAATTGCGCTACTTCTATTCATGTTGGACTTTGGTCATCTCTTACTACCAGATAACTTAGGGGAGCCAAAATTTTGATAAAAACTGTAAAGGAAAATATTGAAATAGATAAAAACTTTTTCCCTATGACTTTCAGTACACATACAAGCACACGTAAGAATTAGGATAGTACTGAGATTATTATAAGCAGTGAGACACCACAATCTCACTTATTAAGAAATACAGATTTCAAAGAAATATTCTCATGTGGCACTGGAGTTTCCTAAACCAGACTGAATTAAAGTGAATATCAAGTGTTCATAATAAACAAAGTCACAAGCTAAACTCTACATGGGTTTGTCTATGTGTATAGATGCGTGTGCACATTGCTTAATTAGATTCACATTTTCCCTTTCATTATTTCCTAAGTTCAATTTGAGAAAAGAGAGAAAGTCTTCAAAGACAGTTTTTATTAAATTTTTCTCTAGTCATTTTTTATGGATGCTATATATTTTCCTTTCAATACATTTAAAAAAATTTCTCGTAATGATTCAGTTTTGTTTTTTTTTTTGGTACTCTATAATTCTTCTTACTGTGTAAATCTGTCCAAACTTACTTCATATTTGGTTTTCTGAATCAGTTACCTTGCCTAATTAAGTTCAGTTGAGAACCCCAAATGTAAGGTCTATTGTAGTTCTCTATCCACTTTGATGGGCTCAATATCTTATACTATTTTTATATATACATAGACAACCTTAATTACTCTTTTCTAGAACTTTAAGTCTATACTCTGTAAGCCATTAATTTTTTGGACGCTAAATTTTGCAACTGTTTGTCGAAGTCCCTTAAATTTTATTGTATATTTTTTCAGAACCAAAGTTTTATATAACAGTTTACCATTTGGTCATGAATTAATTCTGCTCATAATTAACAGCTAGAGTACACACTGCTTGTATGTAGGTGACTACTTTCACTTACCCGTGAACTCTTATAATCCATGCTTTACTATAAATCAGAACAGAAAGGCATATTCTGCATTAAAGTGTACCAGTGGATTTTAAGAGCTCACTTACAAATGGTGGCAATTTTAGACATGAAGATATCAATACAAGGACCATAAATTATTGAACAGATCACCCTCCTCAACAAGTCAGCATCAGCACACATTGATAATATGGACACAGGTCCCCTGTTAGCTCAGAGGAAATGCTTCACAGTCACATCACAGTTGAGCAAATCATGGCACAGAGCTGGGTGCATTTAATCACTTCATGCTTTTTTGGCATTTTCTGAGTAAAACATCCTATTCTACTGTCTTGCAAAATTATTCTTACTATAGATCTTAATGAAAATAAATTTCTAGGAACCCTAAACTAAGAAACTGTTCACCTGAAGGTAATTAATATTATACAAGTTTAAAGAGTATGTTAATCTCAAAAATATACAAGCAACTCCTACAGCTCAATTCCAGAAAAATAAATGACCCAATCAAAAATGAGCCAAAGAACTAAACAGACATTTCTCCAAAGAAGACATACAGATGGCTAACAAACACATGAAAAGATGCTCAACATCACTCATTATCAGAGAAATGCAAATCAAAACCACAATGAGGTACCATTTCACTCCAGTTAGAATGGCTGTGATCCAAAAGTCTACAAGCAATAAACGATGGAGAGAGTGTGGAGAAAAGGGAACCCTCTTATATTGTTGGTGGGAATGCAAACTAGTACAGCCACTATGGAGAACAGTGTGGAGATTCCTTAAAAAACTGGAAATAGAACTGCCTTATGACCCAGCAATCCCACTGCTGGGCATACACACTGAGGAAACCAGAAGGGAAAGAGACACGTGGACCCCAATGTTCATTGCAGCACTGTTTCTAATAGCCAGGACATGGAAGCAACCTAGATGTCCATCAGCAGATGAATGGATAAGAAAGCAGTGGTACATATACACAATGGAGTATTACTCAGCCATTAAAAAGAATACATTTGAATCAGTTCTAATGAGGTGGATGAAACTGGAGCCTATTATACAGAGTGAAGTAAGCCAGAAAGAAAAACACCAATACAGTATACTAACGCATATATATGGAATTTAGAAAGATGGTAACAATGACCCTGAATACAAGACAGCAAAAGAGACACTGATGTATAGAACTGTCTTTTGGACTCTGTGGGAGAGGGAGAGGGTGGGATGATTTGGGAGAATG